>NC_059353.1:21184166-23682500 GCF_019703515.2 Myxocyprinus asiaticus | reverse complement strand
ACCTACAGAGCTGAAATATTCTTCTAAAAATCTTCGTTCTGCAGAAGGAAGAAAGTCATACACATCTGGGATGGCATGAGGGTGAGTAAATGATGAGAGAATTTTCATTTTTGAGTGAACTATCCCTTTAAAGGAAACATCCTGCTCAAAGATTTATTTCATTGTTATGTAATCAACAGATATTTCCAAAACACCTCACACCACTTGTGCAAGGGTGTCACAGCTTGCCTTGATGCTCCCTAAACAGGCTACAACAGTTTTGAAGGGGATTCCCAGCATCATGATTTTGCTTTATTTTTCTTTTTTTTTCTTTTACCTTCCTTTATTTTCCATAGTAGGAGAAACTAACTTGTTTACCAGCCAGTCAGAACTGGTTTTAACTTCTATAGCCCTGATTTAAGCAACTCCAGTGGACTGCACATATTACCATAGGCTATTTACAATACCCCGTTTAATAAAATTAATTTCAAGGCCACTGTTTGTGTCTCTGTTACCACAGTTTGGAACAATCTGCAGGTCTTCCTATGATTAAATCACAGAACAAATGTCGACCCCTCCTAAATGAAAAATATCCAAAAATACTTTACACATATTGCACATGGTGATCAGTGTTTATACATTCATAGTTGTTTTTTTTAAGTAATATTTGTGGGGTGCCTTAGAGGAGCAGGTTGAGAAGTGGATTAAAAATGTGTTACACAGTACTGAGTGTTTGAAAGTTATTTGTTGTTTAACAGACATCAAAGTGTTATCCGACCAAATAAAATTACAGACACTCTGAGGACAAGTGCCTTTCTCATGAGCACAATAGAGATACTTGCAGCTCTCTATTTCATGGTTCACACTTTCCAGGGTTTGAACCCAGAACCATTAGTTTACCAACCCAGACTTGTAACCACTATGCTGCCATCACTACATTTGGTGCATGGAACTCTAGAAGAGGGTTTTCATGCTCTTTTGTGTTATTATGTGTTTTATTCTCTAGTTAGATGGGGGAAATCAGCTTATTGTGTTTTCAGAGCTGCAGCCAAGAGCAATACAAAATTTAACAAAATTGAAAATATTTGTGATGTTTTTAAAATATTTATAAATTTGTATTTTTAAACAGCATATATTTTGTTTAGAAATTTTTTTAGAGATGGAATTAGCTGTAAATATTCACGGAAGCTTGACCTTTGGCCTAATTTGTTTACAATCTGAATTTCTGAAATCTGAATTTTAAAAATTTGTATTTGAAGTTCTGAATTTCTTTTTAATCTGAAAATTTGAAACTAAATATATTTACAGCTAATTCCACCTTTAAAAAAAATAAAAAATCTTGTTAAAAAATACAAATTTATAAACTACAGCACAAACATTTTATATTTTGTTAAATGTAACATGTCAAGAATAGGGCTGTTCAGGTTGTAGTCCCAGAAGAGAATTCTCCATGGGTTCCCTCTGGATTTTCCTATGGGTTTTTTTCAACTTATGAGGAAAATAAGGTCTGTGGTAAACATTACTTACACAGTCATACTTCAAACGTGAATTTTGAAGCTTATTGACTTGTATACCTTTTTTTTTAAACACACGGCAGCTTCAAAATTTACGTTTGAGGTATGAAAGTGTGCAATTTATGTTATAGAAAAAACGTCCATATATCATCAAGTCATGTTTACCACAGACCTTATTTTACTCATAAATTGAAAAACCCCATTATAAAAACCAATAGGAAAATGCAGAGGGAACCCATGGAGAATTAGACTTCTGGGTTGCCTTCAAACTGACGTCACGGCTGAACAGCTCTATTTAAATGAACAAAATTCTGATTGAAATAGATAGTCAATAATTAGTCAATGAAATAGATTAGTCAATAATAATCATTAGTCTAGCTCCATAGACTGATCCTTCAAAATGAAGACCTCAACCAGAAATAATTTCTAGCAGTCAAGATACCAAAACAAGAGCAACAAAATAAACAGTACTTCTTGACTGAAATCAGCTGACCATGACAAAGAACTGCAGAAAAAAAAAAACATCATAGGGTTGTCATTTTAAACCCTATAGACATAGAACGGGCTACATCAAAGTGACTAGATTACTGTAAAGAAACATCTTTGGACTTTAAGGAACGTGGCGCTATCTGGAACTATAGGAAAAGACCACAGAATCCTTCAACCCAGACCAAAATGTACTGACCTTAACCAGTCCAATAGCTAAGACCGAAATCAGATGACCAGGACTCCAGCTCTGATGTCTCTGAATATGTAAGTGTGCATGTTTTCTTTGTGAGGACAAAAAAGAAGTCACAGTCGGCGTTCAGTACAGTATAGACCAGAAATTGGCACTTGAGTGCAGCAAGTCATTTGATGGCATATATTCCAGATCCGCAGACTCTGGACATAACTATGATGTAAGTCTCCAGTAAAGAAGGCCATAGTGGAGTAAAAGTACTGCAAGGTGAGCCAAGTTGTAGTGAACTTGAACATTTTTGATAGCACTTTTGTGATGGTGGCATTGGGAGCTCACTCCAGACCAAAGGTGCTGGTTTCTTCCACAGCAGTGAGCATCTTCTCGTAGAGCATGGAGAAGGAGGAATAAGGAGGCAGATCCAGGCGGTTAAAGCAGGTGTGAGCCCTACACAAACACATAAAAAGACATGTACTTAAACATATACACACAAACTCTGTACTTTTAAGAGCTATAGGGCTCATTTCAATTTCCTTAACATTAACCAAGATTAATAAATGCTTTAAAAATATTGTTCCTTGTTAGTTCATGTTAACTGTTGTGTTAATTAAAGTTAACATACCACCTTGGCATTAGCTGATTGATAAGGAGTATGGACCCTTTTCACATTTCCAGATTTGGAACACAGAAACTATGGCAGGGTAAATTTCTATAGCAATGAATGGGACACCATAAATATTACTTTGCTTTCCCATTTGCTTCAACAGCAAAAGCAAAAATCCATTATTACATTTTCACAGCTTTTCAAAAGAGGAAAAAATAGAGTGTGGTGCATTATGGCAGTCAGAAGAGAAAAAGATGCCAAATTTACTGTCACTCCCTCAGCAGCTATATTTGAAACCATGTCTCAGCTGTGTTGACTTGTATTTTTTCAATAATGTCAGGGTAAAATAACACAAAAAATAAAGTTACAAATGTACGTTATGGGCTCTATTTTCGTGAGTGCACAAAGCGTAAGTGGGTGTGGGTGGGAGTGTTTGCGCTATCTGCTGGTGTATGCGTGCAAACAGTGAGTGTATTGTATGTTAAATGATGTGCCGCAAAGTGCAATTTGCTATTTTCCTGAGAAATAGGTCATTGCGCTAAGATGTTTTAGAACCGTGTCTGTTTTCAGCGCAAGTTTAAATTCAGTTCCTGCATTTGCAGTTTGGAGATTCCACCAGCAGGTAGTAATAAAATTTGAACTCTCAAAAATACAGTGGAACATCAAATTTGACCGACAATTACAGTTAGCTGTTTTATAAAACACAAATGTATGAGATTTGTGTTAAACTATCTATAGGTCATCATTTATTTTTCAATTATTATTATTATTGTTATTATGTTTATATTTACAATTGTATTTATGATATAATTTGTATTGGTATTTTTCCACCTGTTGACGTAGAGATATTTTTATGTCACTGCAAAAGGGGCTGGTGGAAGAAGTTGGAGAGGGTAAAATGTTTGGATTTGGTATGATTTTTTTTACCTCTTTGTTATTTTGATAATATTTTTGTTTCGTTTGAAGTGTAATTTGAATTTACACATATTTTTGGTTAAATTTTTGTGTGTTTAATAATTGATAATGATTAATAATACTTATATTCTCCATAATTTAATGGAGCGTACATCCAAATTCTGACGAGAACCACATTTTTCATGTGTATAAAAGGAGTGTGTCACTCCGTGTAAGTCTTATGGCATAGTTAAAGCACTAAAGAACATACAGTAAGTCCATATTTCTATTCTTCTAATTCATACAGTCCATTAACACTATCAGCTTCTTATGAATGTGCTGTCTTTGATTATATAGCTGGTGCTTGACAGGGAATGAAATATATAATAGGATGCAGACGTAACTGGAGAAGAACCTCAGAATTAAACTGCACTTGATCCAGCCCATTTGCGCAATTTCGCAAAACCCACTTGTGCCTAGACTTAGAAAATACCAAAACTTCATGGCCATGTCCACTGACTTTGCATGTATGTCTTATGGCATAGTGCTGCGTTTAGCACAAGCACTCTTAAAATATGTTCCTAAATTATAAGAAATTGTGTTAATAGGTATAATATCCACAGCAAGACCTTATATGAGACACTTCACACAAAAACAGCAATAGTTTTAGAAATACCGTGGTAGGGAGGTGACTTTGCCCCATTTCTCCATGCAGAATCGACGTGGGCCATTACTGCCCCGCAGAGAGGCAAAGCCCTCATAGGGAATGCTGGAAGTGCCAGTAACAAACTGAAGAAAAGCAGAGCAAATGTTGGCTTGGTTAATTTCACTGACCTAGCAAGAGAAGAGCTTAAGGTTTGAAGAGGAATTAATATTACTTTTGCACTATGAACTCACTACTTGGTGCACAAAAACAGTAGTTAATCACATAATAAGACTACATACAGTATAAATGACTGTTTAGAACACATAAAATCCATGCTGTTTGTTTGATCTGAGTGTACCTGAAGAAGTCGTAGTCTCTGTTCATTACTGAAATGCTCCACTGCAGCCCAGAACCATCTAATCACTATGTGGTTGTCATGGTAACCTTTAAAACAGAGATTATGTTAAAAAAAATAGAGGCCATCACCATGGACCATGATATCTTGCTGTTTTCTTTTAAACAGTTTTTCTAAACTAGCGATACTCTTGCCTATCTGGTACAAAATTACCTCCTCTGTATTCTGTATTGTTTCTCCAGTCTGACAGGTCAATCTCTGCTGTTCCAGCAATGACCAGCTCCAGCTCACGGGCATCAAACACTGAGACGAGTCGGACATCCACCACCTGCGCAGCCACATGGGTCTTAGATCAATCAGAGTTAAATCACAAGCCATTAGTAAATCACAGATTCAGATGGCATCACACCTCATAGAATCCCCGCACAAGACTCTCTGTCTGCTGGGCCACACCCCTCTCAATCCTCCATTTCACCATGCCTTCAATGTACTCTTTCTTGTTCTTGTCAGACACAGGGATGCCAGATCCACCCGGCTTTAGCTCACGCTCAGTGATCTGACATAAATAGACACCAATAAACCACTAATTTACTTCTTTTCTTTTTTTTTTTTTTCAGAAAAGAAGAGGTGTGCTTTTCCAGGCAAAATTTGCCACTACGATGTTAAAGTTGTTCCAACAAAGTTCCCAATATTTGCTAATCCATTGTTAAAGTATTCTGAGTTGTTATGTACCAAAATTGGGCACTAATAATAGTAATCTTTGCCTTTGCAAACACTATTAACAAATAGTACACTGTTTGAAGATATGTTACTCTTGAGGTTTTAGGACTTTTCTAGATGTAAATGTAGAATGGATAAAGAGATATTCCCTCTTAATACACTGATGCCCAATCTAACCTGTCCAAACACCTCCTCATTAACAGTAAATGTGAGATCCAGCATATCCTCAATGTCATTGTCCTTCATCCACTGCAGACTCTGATGGAATTCCTCATCCAGAAATTCCAGATCACTCAGATCACATGGGCTGCAAAAGACAACAAAGTCACAGTTCAGTTTACAAGTCTAAAATTACAGACACATGCTCTACTTAAGAATGTGTATGGTCACTCTTAGGGCTTTCACACTTAAAAAAAAAACAATGACTGGAAATTTACTCAATAGTCTGAACTAGTTCAGTCAAGAAAAACAGAATGTTAATGATATTGTGTAAGCCCCTCACCAATGTGAAGACTTACATGCGAAGAAGGCCTTTGTAGAAGGGTCGTGTGAAGAATGCATCCAACAAGTACTGATGAATTAGAGCAAGACCCAGAATGCGTCCACTGAACCGGAACCTGAGGAACACAATATTACAGTCTAAAAATACTTCAGACCTGGCATGGCAGAAATTAAATCCACCCATCGATTGGTTCCTTACCACTCATGATGGTTGTCCACAAATGCTGACATTGGGCTGATCTGCACAGTGTAAGTGTCATTAGCTGAGTATTCAAATAGTCCATAGTATGGATTATAGAGCTCACGGGAAACCAGGAAGAAGAATTCTCTGGATGGGCCACTATAGTCCAATCTGAAAAACAATAGACAGTAAATACTCATATAATGTAGAGACAATTTCAGATCAATGCACACATATAATATTTTGTATCCCAAACATCATCATTACTGTGATATGGTTGTATTATTTACATTTACAATGTAAAATGATAGAACTACAGGAGCATTTTATTTACAGGGATGAAGAATACTAAATTAAACAGGGTTCCCGCACCATTTGACCAATACATTTCCATGACTGTTCAAGTTGTTTGTGATTACTAGGATAAGCGTTTTTCAGAATTATTTAAAAGAAATTGCTCTCACGAAAAAAGCAATTTCTAGCCAATTAAATAATTTAGAGCTGAGCATAACTAGAAAAATGTACATAAAAATATACAAATTTCCACAACTTTTTCATTCATTTGTAATATTTTACGTTTTTCGTGTCTATGATTTTTTTTTTTTTAAAGCTAATATTTTATAAGAATCAGCTTTGCCTTCTAGGTGAGACAGACTAGAGTAGAGGTGACATGAACACCTGCTGTAATGTAGTGATCTTCTTTTAAAGGTATCTATAATAGTGAGCGCATTACATGTTAAAATCACAGAGAATAAAGCATACAGACCCCTCTTCTCCCACAAATCTGATGTAAAGCTTGCTTCTCTGGAGGTCTTTGCGAGAAAAGCACATGATCTGGTTGAAAGCATCCTCCAGCAGGTGATCTCTTCTAATTATCAACCTGGAAAGGGAAGATCATAAAACCACATGGCAGAGAATCCAAAGAAAAACAGATGAACGTAACCATATCAAAAGTGGTTCCATATCTCATATAAGAGCTTATAATTCTTGGCCCTAACTTTGTAATCACCTTCAATCACAAAATGGCGATCTGAAATGTAGGTGGCGCTCTATCAAATTTTAGCCCTCACAGATGTGCTCATCTATAGACAATCAGTCTAATTTTAAGTTCAAGCAACACCCCCATTGTTTCATTGAATATCTTGGCCTCTAAGTGGACTAGAAACTCAATCTAGGTGTCATTAGAAAGCAGAGATCACCCCCTTTCAATATAAATCAATAGATGATAATATATATTTCCAGTTATTTGTTTAGCATGCTTTTCCTGCTGGACAACATATCTTGTTCTAAGATATAACATTGGTGTGACGAGGAGGAGGGCGGGGCCAGGCTGCACGGCCGGCCCCCAAATTGGGCTAATCAGCCAAGGAGAGGGATGGGGCCGAGCCAGATGCGGCAGTTCAAGAGAGAGAGAGCCACATGCAGCTGCCGTGTGTGCATTTGTGTCTTTTTGTTTAAGTTCTTATTAAAATATTACTTTGACTGTTCAGCCGGTTCCCGCCTCCTCCTTGCCCATTTGAACCGTGTTAAATTGGTGACAAAGCCCAGGAAGGAGGAGGGATGTGCTGTCGTGGAGTCCTTACCACTGCCGTCCACCCAAAGGAACAGCCGCGGCCATCCGCCGGGGGACGGAGGAGTCGCTGCCGGACACCTGGACGCGGAGGAAAGGCCGCCGTCCGCCAGGGGCGGAGGGGCTCACTACCGGTCGCCAGAACGCGGAGGGGCGTTCCATCCACCAGGGGTCGGAGGACTCGCTCCGGTCCACCCGGGGAGGAGCGGCTGTCATCCTCCAGAGGGTGGAGGTTCGTGTCTGGGAACCAGCGAGCAATTTTCTTTTTTCTCTCTCTCCTGTTCCCGCCTCCTCCTTGCCCATTTTAACATTGTTACAGTTGGATTGTTTACACAAGCAAGCTTACAGGCAAGTAAAAAATGGAAATTGTTTTGGACAACTGCCTAAGTTAAAAGCAGATATAAAGTTTTTGCTATTTGGGGCTTACAGAAGCAGTGATTGGCACATAAAAGACAAAGAAATGTTGATGTTTTACGGAAATTATATTTCACTTTGTGATTCTTTTGAAAATCCCTCGAACTGTGGTCTTAGGGCAACAAAATAAACTGTTCAGTCGCATTCCTGCATTCAAACGAAACCACATATGCCTGAATTATGTATTCAAAAACTTGAGCATTTTAAGCGTAAAAGTTTTTGCGACATAGTGCCCCCTTTTGGACCTGCAGAGTTGAAGAGTTTAACAACCTTCCTATCAAACAATTATTGCCCTAACCCATAATCAACACCTTAAATCAGTGAGAAATTATAGGCTAATATGAAAACTGTTCAGGCCCCTAAACCCAGACCTAACCCTATAATTTTCAGTTGGTTGATAGGAATATCATTAAAGGGCCAACGAGGATGTTGATTCAGGTACATGTCCTACTTGGGTAAACCACACTGACCAAGGAAATCTTGCTGGTTAAGCTAGTGAAAAAACCTGGTGGGGGACACCAGCATCCAAAACACAACATATGTTGTTGACCAGCAACGCTAGTCAAATGCCTTGGAACTTGAACTCACTTCACTTTTCCTGGCCCCTGCCCGTAGCCCTTGTTCTCCAATTTGCGGTAAAAGTTTCTTAGTTTGGCCTCAAAATCTCGCTTGTAGGGCGCAGGGGCTCTGGCATTTGCTCGAGATGTACCTGTGAGCAAGAGAGGGTGTGAATAACAAGACAAGGGAAGATAACAACACCTGGTAGATCTATCCACAATGCAAATCTCCTCTAGCATTTCAATATCTGTTTTAAAATACATGCATGATTAAATAAACATACAGATTAGTCCACAGGGCCTTCCACTTTCATTAGCTAATTACAAATATTATAATAGAGGACACAAGACAGGAAAATAGTGTGTAAGAAGGAGAGGAGGAGGAATTATTAGGATGTGAGTCAGGGTCATGTGACCTCTCACCAGGGGAGCTCTGTGGGGAGGGATGACAATAGCTGGAGAGCAGTAAGGCATTGGGTGGCACATACGACATCACTTCCTCTTCAAACAGGCTGCAAGGAGAGAGAGCTATGTAACAGGTGTGTGTATTCTAACCTGAGTTAGGCTTAAAAAAGTAGGCCAATAGAACATGTGCACTGCTAAGTTGCTAATTTTTCTCATTTAGTTGAGATTCTTTTAAATATGTACGATAAATACACACGCAACTAATGCGTGCATGACATTTCAGGCAAAGGGAAACAGGCACACAGTCAGCTCTAATTAAACAGGATGCAAAAGCTACAAATTCACTCGCACTCACATACACCCACTAACCTAAGTAACATAACAAGGTCTGCATCACTAGACAGACGGGTTAACCCAGATGGCCCCTCATTGCGGATTAATTGAACCTTCTCCCTGGAAACACAGCCAAGCATATACATGGAAAAACGTTAGTATTCAGCTAAATTAGCATGAAAAAAAAAAAAACTGTAAATAAGTGTAGCATAAACTCTCAAACAGCATTTTTGTCAAAAAATCAAAAGACGTTTTGCATTGTAAACACATACACAGCACAGCTTCATGTACTTGTGCATTACTCATATAATTACAGGTCTGTGTATTTCAAGCTTCATTCAAGTATGAAATATCTTTGCCTGACAAAGTAGTATGTTTGTAGTATGACAACATAAGGTCCTTTCCCACTGCAGGATCTAAAACACGTTTTGGGTACTTTTACTCAGATATACTTCTTTTCATCGAACTATAGTTCCTCTTAGCCATTTATAGTTTTTAGATCCTACTCCGGGGTAGGTACTTTTTGGGAAAAGAGGTGATGCTGAAACCTGTGATTTAGACACGTATGATGCACAAAGCAATGAGCAATGTGAAGAGTCGGCAGCCGCCATGAGTAAAAAAACTAGTAGCTGCTAGCCTGATACTCGGAGGATTGCGCTAATTTACAATTCGTTTAACAGAAATAATAATAAAAAAAGTATCTAAAGAGTATCACCTGTTTCACATATAATGTGCGTGATGGGTGAGCAGTGCTGCAGCGTGACTTTAACAGGAGACATGGTTTGAGTTTTCATTGCATCTGTACTGTGACTATACTGAAAATAATTACATTAACTACATTGATTTTTTTCCTGGGATGACAGACATAAATAATAAGATGTTTATCAAGAGTGGGTAAATTAAATATATTATAAGCATAACCGTCATGAAATCTAATTTACATGAGGAAAGTGTTACGTGCCTTTTACTGCGTGGTTAACTTGAATAAAGACGTATTTTTTTCAGTCAATGGTGAGTTGTTCAGTACAGTATTATATCTTGAGTCATGAAGGCCTTTACTGTAAAAGATTGTGTTGATAAATAGGTTCAGTGCATTTTCTGCTAAGTTCAGCTTGTGCTGCGTGGAAAAAATGGGCTGAGCACCTCATTTCTCCTCTCACTGTGGCTTCAGTGACGCAGCACCACACCCATGTCTCACTCGCCCAGTGTAAGGACTGTAACCTGAAGATACAGTTTATGTTAAACAGCCCTAACAAAAAAATAGGTCCAATCCTGGCGTTCTCTGTCAGTGTTGTTGATTTTGTTGTTGTTGCTATTGAACTGCATGTGCAAACATAAAAAATGATAAATGGTCGACACTAAATTACGTCACTACAAATTTTTTTATTTTGTGTGTGTGTAAGTGTGTGTGTGTGTGTGTGTGTGTGTGTGTGTGTGCGAATGCAAGAGGGAAAATTCTCCTCGCTGTGCATTACTTCTTAAGAGTTCTCATCTAGAAAGGGGAAAGTATATTAACTGTATGTGGGAAAGGGGCTAAACATGTTGTCAGGAAAACATACTGTACCTAAGGGAGTGGTTTCTCACGAGCTCTGGCTGTCTCTCTTTTAGAATCTCAAAAATTTTGGGTTGTCGGAGAAAGGCGACAATCTTCTCATTATAGGCTGCAAAAACACAGACGGTTTACTATGTATCTACAGTATGTCCATGTGTTTATACGTATGTCACTGTTTGCACATGTACTCACCAACAGGCACCAAGTCCTGGTACTGACTGTTTCTTGACCGGCCCAGGACAATTGGACTTGGAGAGCGGGAGTCATCTGCTACCTGAAACATCAGAGGAGGCTTAACAGGTTTCACAAATTATTTTAATCTTTGCCAAAAATTCTAGCCACCCTTTCAAAAAAATCAAAACTAACTGCAAACTTGATCAATGATCAACGTGAAAATGATCAGTGGGGAATTTGCAGCAAGTTTGCGGCAAATTTGCCATGAATCATAAGAGCACTTTGCACCATGTTTTCTGGACATGGAACCAGGGTAATATGTTTTTTTAGTAATATTAATACCATGTTATTCTTTGAAGTATTTTGGAGTACCATATAAATACCATGGTATATGAGTATGGTTCGACTTCATTCAGTACCATGGTTTACATTAAAATACCAAGGTATTAGCATCTGATTCCATCACTGTACCATGATGATGTAACAGTACTCTTTTATAAAGGTGGGTCTATTAAATCTACACTCACTAAGCACTTCATTAGGAACACCTGTACACCTACTTATTCATGTGATTATCTAATCAGCCAATCGTGTGGCAGCAGAGCAATGCATATAATCAGGCAGATATGGGTTAATGTTCACATGAACCATCAGAATGGGGAAAATTTTGATCTCAGTTATTTCGACCGTGGCATGATTGTTGGTGCCAGACGGGCTGGTTTGAGTATTTCTGTTACTTCTGATCTCCTGGGATTTTCACACACAACAGTCTCTAAAGTTTACTCCGAATGGTACCAAAAACAAAAACATCCAGTGAGCGGCTGTTCTGCGGATGGATGTTGATGCGACAGACTGGTTCGAGCTGACAGAAAGGCTACGGTAACTCAGATAACAATTCTTTACAACTGTAGTGAGCAGAATACCATGTAAGGTTCCACTTCTGTCAGCCAAGAACAGAAAGCTCACCAAAACTGGACAATTGAAGACAGGACAAACATAGCCTGGTCTGATGAATCTTGATTTCTGCTGAGGCACACAGATAGTAGGGTCAGAATTTGGCGCCAGCAGCATGAATCCATGGACACAACCTGCTTTGTGTCAACAGTCCAGTCTGGTGGTGTAGTTATGGTGTGGGGAATTTTTTCTTGGCACATTTTGGGCCCATTAATATCAATCAATCATCGCTTGAATGCCACAGCCTTTTTGAGTATTGTTGCTGACTATGGGCATCCTTTCATGGCCACAATTTACCCATCTTTTAATGGTACTTACAGCATGATAATGCACCATGTCACAAAGCAAAAGTAATCTCAAACTGGTTTCAGGAACATGACAATGAGTTCATTGTTCTTTAGTGGCAACTGACAAATCTACAGAAATTGCGTGATGCAATCATGTCAACATGGACCAGAATATCAACATCTTGTGGAATCCATGCCACGAAGAATTGAGGCTTATTTGAGAGCAAAGGGAGGCTACCTAGTATTAGTATAGTGTTCCTAATAAAGTGCTCAGTGAGTGTGTATATTACATGTACAGCACATACAGTATATATGCAAATGACAAAATAATATTGTTGGGAAAAGCTAGACAACAGTTTAAAAACATGAAAAGTTTCATGTCAACATTTACAATGTTCAGCCTAATGCTGTATGAACTCTGTTATGTATACAGAACTAGAGCTGTGGCAGAGGGTAGATAACATGGCTAAGTTCTGACCTCTCCTACACTGTGACTACGCTGGCGGGAGAGGTGCTGTCGGTGGACTAGCAGGCCACTGGACCGAGAGTTCTGTAAGGGCAATCGCGGTTCAATAAATGTTGTGGCACGACAGTTATGATCCACGAAGAAAGGCTGTTGTGCACAAACACATAGACAGGAAAAGTCTGAACAAAGAACTACATAACACATCTCCAGACAGACCCATCAGCAGACAGGCCCATAAGACAAGCATATGTTTGTGGTTTGTTTCTTGCCAGAGACACTAATTTGGTGTTAAGATGGCAAACAGATGAACAATCCTGCTTTAAAAAAAGAAGAAAATCTTAAAAATAGAAAACAGAGTTCCAGAGGGAGAAAATACACACACACACACACACACAAACCTTGCCAGTGTGGTCATGTTTCATCTCCCAGCCCCGTGGCAGCTCCAGCTGCTTGTTGGAGAACAGATTTAGAAAGTTGACGAGGTCTCGGTTGTGCTGGTAATGCTCAAAGTGCTGTGCGTCCCGCCGAACTTTACTGATCATGTGCTTCAGACAGGTGTTATTTGTGAACATGTGATAGGCACTCTAAAAGGAAACAAAGAGATCAGATCAAGAAAGGTGTACATGTAAGCTCTGATAGTTGTGTTTGTGTGTGCTTTGGCTCACAGGATTAGAATGCAGAACAGAGAAGAAGTCGGGACTGGAGAGGAGCTTTGCACCAGGAGACTGAAGCAGCAAAGCCAGATGAGAACGTGAGCTGACTTGACCCTTCAAGCCATCCCTACGATATTCTACACAAAGAGAACAAACACCTCTCAAAGATCTCTTTTTTTATATTTTACCCTGACACATTTGTCATATTCTGTTCATCTCACCATAGTTTTCATCTACTTAACCACCAGTGTTGGGTAAATTACTAAAAAAGTAATCACATTACTAATTACTTTAGTTTTAAGTTACTTTCTAAAACACTAATTTCTATTTTCTCCTTGTCCATTGTCGCACACCCTTCAGCTGTCACAGAACGCAAACAGATGTACGTACATATGAACATATGAATTCACATTTTAATTGTAAAACACATGAATAATATTTGTTTAGAAATTCTTACAATTTTCACAAAGCAATTTGTAACCCAAGTAATTCACTTAAATGTAATTACTTTCATTGAAAGTCAGTAACTGTAATCTGATTACAATAATTTAAAATGTAATTCATTACACTACTTTTGTGCCTAAAAGTAGATTACAGTAACTAATTACTTTTTAATCCAATTAAACTCAACACTGTTTAAAATATCATCTATTGTTTTCATTTTGATTGACAGCTTACCACAGATAGAGTGAGGCAGCAAGTCAGTCTCTTCAGGAGGGGGATTGCCCACTCTCTGCTCCTCAGACCTCTCACTGGTCATCGTCCTTTGAATATTCTGATACCTGTTAGAGAGGAAAATATTCAAAAACATTCAGAAATGTATTAAATTATCTACTGCTATTGTATAGAAATCAGAAATCACAATATTCTTAAAAATATCTCCTTTTGTGTTCCACACAAGAAAGAAAGTCATACAAGTTTGGAATGACATGAGAGTGAGTAAATGATTTTAGGTGAACTATTCCTTAAATTTCCTTCAGTATATAGTTCCAGAATATGGTCATATCGGCCAGCAAAATATAAACAAAAAACAAATTACTTGGTGCACCTTTAAATTCCTAGTAAAACAAGACAGAAGATGGACAGCAAACACCTGCATTACTTCTGATTAACACAATGTGGAATTAAATGAAAAATGAACTTTCAGTCAGTAGTGAGATTTGAAGCTTTGTAATATGATTGCAAATCCCTTTGAGGTCTAACCTGCGGTTGAGCTGTTCCATCTGCAGTATGGAGCTGGAGCGCGTCAGACCTTGAGGGGTGGGTGGGCCAGTGGGTCTCTGCCATGTGGTTGTGCGGTTCACATGATCCACAAAGAAGATACGGCCATGACTGTCGATACGAGCCTCCCAGTCTAAGAAAAGAGAGGAGAGAAATTAACATAAAGAGTAAGGTGTGATGGTGACTGATTATGTTTTAATTTACAATCCTAGCTAAAGCCAAAATGACTTAATTTGGCGAAAATGGTTTAATATATGAACACAAAGCACAAAGCAAAGTACTGTACAAAAATAACATGGAAGCGCATGTAGGCGTTCAGAAACACATACAGTATACACACTCACTGGGAGGTAAGGGCTCTTCCACACGCTGGTATCGGTGAATGTCTTGTCTTACAGATGGCAGAGAGGAAACGCATTGATCTCCATTTATCTGAGGGATACCTGCACCATATTTACACAGATAATGATGTAAGTGAAAAAACAAACACTTTTTATTTGAGGAGACTGCCTATGTAGTCAAATGTCTGTTTCTATACCTGCCACCACTGTCCAACTTATGTTTTATTTCATATTACTGTCTACAAGTCAGATAAGGAATGAGAATGAATCATTAAGCGAAAACAGAACTTTACTTTTCACTTTTATGCATTTGGCTGTTATCCAAAGCAACTTACAGTGCATTCAAGGGGCACATCAGAATACACATGAACTTAGCATTGCTAGCACTATGCTCTCCAAATTGAGCTCAAGCAACACAAGGAACAAAAATGGTGAAACACCAGCTGCATCTACCTGATTCTGTGTCTGTCTCTGTAACAAAGGTTTCAGAATCCACAGATTCTCCATCCCCTGATTGCATTAACTCCTCCTCTTCCTCGTCCTCCTGTGAAACACCGGCTGTTGCTTCCAGGCTCCACCTCCTGGACATTGTGTCCTCAGTCACTTCTTCACATTCCTCTACCTCATTGTCTGATGGTTCTGGATGTGGCACATCCCCCTCTAGCTCATTGGCTGGAGGAGATTCCTCACCAGTCTCTGCTACCTCATAAGTTGTTGGTGTGTCATCTGAAAGATCTCCTCCTCCTGGGTCAATGGCTGCCTCTGCCCCCTGTTCTGCCTCCTGTGAAGATCAAGTTAATGGAGAAAGATTGTTACCAGTGCTATTATCATTACTGAAAACTAAAACTAAATTTTATTTATTAAAGCTGAAGTATGTAACTTTTTCTGTGTTAAAATACTTTCTCCTATCCTAGTTTAATATGCAGAGACAGCTATAAACCATTCATAAATTAATTTTCTCTGAAAAAAACTGTAAAAACTTTGTTTCTGTTGCGCTATGAAAATGGCTCTGTTTGTTTTGAGCAACACACTTAGACTCGCTCCAACAACGTTATTCAACCAATGGCATGAGTTGGGGGCGGCACTATCTCTTTGTTTGACCAACGGCATACGCTAACCCCCCCCCCCATCCCAATCCCAATCCCAATCCCGGAAAAATAATTCTAAAATGAAACCCTCCTCCTGCCCAGCATCAATGGTCTATATCTGTTTCAAGGGTCTCAACTGTATGTCTATCCATTTGTGCAGCAGTAGCATGTCCTACATGCTTGATGCACCATGTCTTATGAATGTCTAATTGTGCAGCAAGGCTGTTTATGTTCTAGCAGTAGCAAGTCTTCGTACTTCCTCTGCTGCTGCAGCAGCCAGGACCGTATCTGACGATTTATGCACCCTAGGCGAGATCGCTCCTGGTCACCCAGGGGGAGCGATCTCATCCCGTCGGTCCGTAGTCTGGTCTGCATTTGCAACCCCCCAGCTGGTGGCGCCCTAGGCGACGCCTTGTTCGCCTATGCCTAGAAGCGGCTCTGGCAGCAGTGTAAGTAGATCTAGTCCACTAGATTCTGTCTAATCCACCAAGAAAAAACCTACCATTTGTCATATACATTATAACACCTTTAATTTATGGCAAGAACTGTCATGACAGATCTAAACTAAATTGGAATAACAAATTGAAAATGTAATTAAATTTAAAATCTAACTATACTAACAATAAAAATCAAACTGACCTGAGAGGCGGACAAAGGGACCAGGCAGCTGTCAGATGCCATTGAGGAGATATCAACTTCAGTTGCCAGCTCCTCACTGTGTTCCAGCCCCTTTTCCTCCTCCTCTACTTCCACTTCCTGTGGATCCTCTTGCCTCTCCAGCAGGCTGGCGGTTTCCACCTCAGGGGCCACTGAATTTGGCATCACCTCTGGCTCTAGTGCCACCTTAGTCTCCATTTCAGACTCCAGCCCAGCCTCTACAGGAGGTTCCTTTACAGTTCCTTCAAACACTGATTCTTTAATTTCCCCACAAGGTTTTGGGGGTATTTGTTGAGTTTTTGGGGTCCCATTAAACGTTGGAAGTGTGGCCTCTGAAGCAGCTGACCTTTCATCATCTTCATCTGAGTCGATGTGCAGCATAGCACTAAGGCGTGTGTGAGTGGGAAAGCTGGAGTGCAATTTGGGAGAAGCTGCCCCAAGAGGCCTCTCTCCCGGGCCCCTAGGGGCCTCAATGGTTTCAAGCTGCTCAATGAAGGAACCTTGAAGCAGGTCAGGGGAAGAAGGGGCCTCGTCGTCCAGAGTGGCACCATAGATCTCTGTGTCTGGGGAGGGCATGCTACTCATTTCGCCATTTCTGTGGGAACCCTGGGAGCCTGTGGGGGAAGGGCCCGCTGAAGAGACAGGGAGAGGGTGGGGCAGCTCTTCATCATCCGAAGGGGTTCCAGGAGCTCCATTGAGGGCTGCTGCCCCTAGTATTGTCTCAGGGGAAACATCTATAAGATGATATGTAGGTACAAGTTATTGCGAAACTATTTTTGTTTGTGTAAATCTGAATTTGACTAGGCCAGAATATCTCCAAAAAATGTATTGGATAGCTTTATTTCAAGACTAAATCATCAGCACGTGGCATTTAGAATTTATTAGTAAACCAACTGATGCCAGTAATTTCAAATTATTCAGCCTAGTTGATATATTGGTCTATCACAGCATTTTAATTTTGGAGACACTCTTATCCAAAGTGACTTATTGTATAAATGGAGAAATAACAAACACATATGACCAGTCATAAGAAGCCAACAATATTAGCAGTGCCGCCATTTCAAATGTGGACTAGAAATATAAATAGTATAGTAACTATTCAATAGTCAATAGTAACTTGACGAACATCCTCTGTGGTCTTGCAGTAGCTATGTGGTAGCTATAAGCTGAGCTAGCATGTGTATATGTGTGTATTTGTGTGTGTGTGTGTGGATGGGTTTGGGTGGTTTACGAGGAAATTTGTTTAGGTTAAAAACTGGTAATTACAAGGGTATTATGCTATAAATGTGGTTTATGAGGACATTTCTCGTGTCCCCATAATTCAAATCGCTTAAAAAACATACTAAACGATGTTTTATTGAAAATGTAAAAATGCATAAAGTTTTTTGTGAGGGTTAGGGGATAGAATCTATAGTTCGTACAGTACAAAAATCATTATGTCTATGAAGAGTTCTCATGAAGATAGCTGCACCAACATGTGTGTGTGTGTGTGTGTGTGTGTGTGTGTGTGTGTGTGTGTGTGTGTGATCTCACCATCTTGGCCCATCAGTGTGACATCCACTTTAAAGTGCATTTGACCACTCACACGATCAGTGGGCAAACGTCGACATAGAGAGAAGCTCAGAGACTGGTTTCTGTAGCAATATAAACACACATACAGTTTAATCAAGTAACGTTTCTGATTATTTATATTATGACTATAAGCAGTATTAACTTGCCTTCTAAGATATTAAAAGAAGAATCAGCAACAAAAGTTTGTTTTCACACATTGCCACAGTTTGTGTCCACCAAAACATCTCATTGTGTTGATGTCCATCAAAATAGAAATGTAGTGTGGTTATGACCAGATGTGATGTTGCCATGGCCTCACCCTGAAGCGTGCTTCTCCAGAATCATTTGCACTGGGATATTCAGCTGACCCAGAAAGCGCTTAATAATTGGTCGACTTTTAGCAAACTTGTCCTTGACCTCAATCACTAAGACATCTGTCATAAGAGCCACAAAAGTGTGTTTCTACATGGAAAAACAAAGAGAACAAGAGTCAGAGAATAACTGTGAGATGTTTGTTTAGATGAACCGTGGTCTGAATTCTTTCAGCATATGTTAGGGTGACCATATGTCCTCTTTTCCCCGACATGTCCTCTTTTTAGACCTGAAAAAAACATCCGGTCTGGATTTCATAATTGGCTAAAAATGACCGGGATTTGGCTTTGTCTTGCTTGATGTGCTCTCTATTGTTAGGACTATCATACATTCTTTGTATTGAAATTGCGCATCAGTTTTCACGTTTACGTGTCCTTCTGTGATTATCCTGGCTAAAAGCGACAGAGCGTGTACTATTTCACTAAGTACTTTTTTTTACACACTCTCGCTCACCCACCTGCTCTATTTGCATACTTTTACATATTATGTGACAATCACAAAACGTCAGCCAAAGGAATCTGATCTTCAGGCAAGTACAACTGGAAACAACAGGGGGACTGAAAAGTGTGTAGTATAAACTTTTTTTTAAGGCATCTGATCTTTTCTGTGTTTATTTTATAATTTGGCCATTATTAAATGTATTAATGTTACTATTCATTAAATGCATTAAATAATTCACATTTAATTAATAGTACCCCAGCATATGTTTACTAAAGTGTAAGTGCTTGTTTGTGTGTCTGTATTTACAAAGCTAAGCCTTTCTGCATTTAGTAATTAATATATACGTCAAGGTTTGGTTGAAGAGAGGGCAATGATTCATAGAAAGTGAGATGATGGGCTTTATTTTAATATATATATATATATATATATATATATATATATATATATATATATATATATATATACACAGGTGCATCTCAATAAATTAGAATGTCGTGGAAAAGTTCATTTATTTCAGTAATTCAACTCAAATTGTGAAACTCGTGTATTAAATAAATTCAGTGCACACAGACTGAAGTAGTTTAAGTCTTTGGTTCTTTTAATTGTGATGATTTTGGCTCACATTTAACAAAAACCCACCAATTCACTATCTCAAAAAATTAGAATATGGTGACATGCCAATCAGACTAATCAACTCAAAACACCTGCAAAGGTTTGCTGAGCCTTCTGGAAATGGTATGTCTCAATTTGGTGTCACTAGGCTACTCAATACATGGTAGGAAGACTGCTGATCTGACAGTTGTCCAGAAGACAATGCACTGACACCCTTCGACAAGGCAGGGTAAGCCACAAACAGTCATTGCCAGAGCAGCTGGCTGTTCACAGAGTGCTGTATCCAAGCATGTTAACAGAAAGTTGAGTGGACAGTGAACCAGTGTGGCAGCACAAGCTGCACAACTCAGCCGAGAGTTTCGCAGCCTTCATGATTGTCAATGCCACATCGATTCAAGAATTTGGGTGAACTTCACAAGGAATGGACTGAGGCTGGTGGTCAAGGCATCAAGCAGCCACCAACACACATGATCATGTCAAGGAACCTTTGGCTACAGTTGTCAGTGTGGCCTCGTGCCAAGCCACTGCTGGAACCACATGACAACGTCAGAGGCGTCTTTACCTGGGCTTGTTAGGAGAAGAAGAACTGGACTGCTGCCCAGTGTTCCAAAGTCCTCTTTGTCAGATGAGAGCAAGTGAATTTGGTATTTCATTTGGAAACACAATGGTCCTAGAGTACTGGAGGAAGGGTGGCATTGCAGCTCATAGCATCACAGATTGCTTGAAGCTCAACAGTGTTAAGTTTCCAGCAGTCTGTGATGATTTGGGCGTCGCAACGTCATCCTGCTAGGCTGTTGGTCCATTGTGTTTCCAAATGAAATACCAAATTCACTTGCACTCGTTTGACCAAGATGATTTTGGAGCACTTGGCATGCAGTCCAGTTCTGCTTCACCTCAGCTTTGGTAAAGATGCCTGACGTTGTCATGTGGTTCCAGCAGGATTTGGCTTAACCTGCCGCACACTGCCAAAAGCAGCCAAAGGTTGGTTAACATGACCATGGTGTGTGGTGGCTGCTTGACTGGCCTAGACCACAGCCTCAGTCCAGACCTTGTGAAGTTCACCCATAGAGAATCTATGGGGTATTATCAGATTTAAATGAGAAACTAGAGACCAAAAAATGCAGATGAGCTGCAGGCTACTGTCAAAGAAACCTGGGCTGTCCATACCATCTCAGCAGTGCCACAAACTGATCACCTCCTTGCCACGCCGAACTTAAGGCAGTAATTAAAGCAAAGGAGCCCCTACCAAGCATTGAGTACATATACAGTAAATGAACATACTGTCCAGAACAGCCAGCAATTCACTGGCAATGAATGTTTTTATTGGTCTTACGATGCACTCCAATTTGTTGAAGGGTAGTGAATTGGTGGGTCTTCTGGTACAACTGTCAGACCAGCAGTCTTCCCAATTGATTGAACCAAATTGACGTAAACCACTTTAGTCAGTGCTGCACGGAATTTACCTTAATGCACGAGTTTCACAATTTGAGTTGAATTAGCTGAAATAAATGAACTTTTCCACGACATTCTAATTTATTGAGATGCACCTGTATATATATATAAAAACAGAAACAACCCGAAGGGGAAAACTCCAAAGTCCAGGGCAGAACACTACAGGACAGACTGGGTTCTATGCTCTGGACTGGAACCGACACACAGGGCAGGGCAGGGCAGGGCAGGGCAGGGCAGGACAGGACAGGACAGGAACTGACACACAGGAGAACCTAACAGGGTGATAAACCACAATGAACTGGCAGAAGACAAAAAAACACAATGGGGTTAAATAGGAAAGAAAATGAGGAGGGAAATCAGGAAAGCAGGTGAAGCAAATGAACTAATAATGAGGTAACAAGGGGGAGACAAGAGACAGGAGAGCACATGGCAAACAACTTAACAAGAACACAACAGACCGGACAGAAAGAGCACATGGCAATGAAGCTATCATTGGCCATGTGCTCAAACAAACACAACGACAAGACAATAGAGCACATGGCAATGAAGCCATCATTAGCCATGTGCTCAACCAAAAAGACAAGACATGGAGAATGAGTGTCCAGATCCCAACTCAGAAACAAGACTGAACCAGACCGAAGAGTCAGGATCCAGACACCATGCTCTGAACATGAGACACAGACCAGACAGAAGAGCACACGGCCAGGAAAACAACCAAAGCTGTGCACTCACACAGAGACATAGAATATACATGTAAGGATCCTTTCACCACAATAAACCTGACTGACAAAGGTGACAGGATCCTGACATTTTAGTGCATTTGTTTGTCTTTATTGTGAGTGTGTGTGTATGTGTGTCACCTCTCCATGCCACACAGGGTTAGTAGTGTTAGTTGTAATGCCAGATCGTCGCTCTTGGCCATGATGGGAAAAGGTCGGAAAGCAACTTCTCTTGCCTGGATGAATGCTTATCTTCAGATAAGGGTCTGGGTTAAAAAACATCCCCTTCTTCAGCCCCACAGCATGGATATCTAACACAAACAATTGTCAAATGAATGATAAAAAAAAATAGCACATATAAATCTATGGAGCAGGATAATATCATTATTTATCATTGTCACTTCCTATTTGGATAATACAAATCAGTGGTTCTCAACTGGTTTTACATTGAACGTCAAGCAGTGACCTGACAAAGTACCAAAATTGTTTATCATGCAAAAGTAAACATAAATGTGCTTGGTCAAACATTGACAGTTTTTAATATTTAGGATTTTGGAGTTTAAGGGCAAGTCTTCCAACCTGTCTGTAATGGCCAGATGCACTGGATTAGTTACATAGTCTAGGTGCAAATCAGCTGTTCAACGATTTATATTTTTGCACATAATTACATAATATCAATGCACATCAATATTTAATCTCCATTCACTTATTTATTTGGCAAGTAGTCTTGTAATAAGCTGGATAAAGAGCAGTCAGATGGTCATTTTCGCAAAAATAAATACCACCAGAACTCCGACCAAAACCGGAGGTGGAATTCATCTATTCAGCGATTTCTTTCTTCTCACATAATAACATAATTTCATCACAAATCAATATTTCATGTCCATTTCCTTATTTATTTGGAAAGTAGTCTTGTAATTAGCAGGATAATGAACAATCAGCCGGTTGTCGCGAAATAAACCCTTTCAGGTCCTGATCACCCTGTCGGGGATTATTTTGCGATAACAATCGACTGACTGTACATTATCCCATACTTAGCATTGTTTTTTCCATTGTCTGGGACCCAATCAGAACAGATCAGTGACAAATGTTTGCGTCGCAACCCACTAGTTTAGAAGTACTTAAATAAATAGTTTATGGTTGCTTGAAAAGTCCCTTCCTCTCTTTTTCTAACTGTTACACACACACACAATCTCACCTGATAGGGTAAAACTGACCAGTTTTCGACTGCTGTCTGAAGCTTGTTGTCCCTCACCTTGACCTTCAGCCTAAAAGATACACTGATATCAGCCACTACAGACAGATTTCCAGGAAAATGAATGAGCAGCCCCACTGTACTGCATCCCTTAAATAACACAATTCACAATACAGCCGGGAAGCATATACAGAATTCCTTTCCTCAAATGGCATGATAATTTGCCTGCAGTTATGGGAAATGAGAAATGTTTGACCCCCAACCACACAGATGTGAGGCTGCAGTCAAATAGCCATTTAACACCTCATGCATTGTGCAACCTTTATCAATGATATTCTGGCCTATAGTGAACAAGATGGTTACAGTGGCATTCACGATATACTCAAAACATTTACTGTATACTAGCGTACTGTATATATACCTGCTAAAAAGCACAAGCAAGATCATACAAAAATTATCATACACATCCAATTTTGTATTGAATTGATAATGAATCAAGTGACGTACAATTACAATTTAGTGAATATCCATAGAATACCTGGATTACACACTACATGTGGCAAAATGTACTGTTGACACACACACACACACACACACACACACACACACACACACTGACCAAGGCTCTGGGGTTCTTGACTGCGATACAGGGAGTTGTGGCTCTCAGTGCACCGCTTACTCCATGATAGTATTTGAAACAGATCCTTGTCTCAGCTAGAATAAAGATAAACAGAAGAGTACCATTATAAGTGAATGTACATTAATTACCAAAATGTCACTATTTTATGTATGATCTACTGATCCTTTAAACATTTTATAACATAAAGTTGGAGAACAGCTGTTGGCCATTGTGTCACTAACCTTCCAGGAAGTATGGTCCTGCCTCCAGCCTCCAGACAATATGACCACACTGTGTACCATTAACTCCACGGTTCTTGCAGTCCCACATATTTGATGGATTGGTCTCATCTAAAGAAAAGAGTAGTCATAAAGAACATAACCTGTGGCTTTGTGTGTGTGCATGTTTATTTAATTCTTTGTTGATATTTCTTTTTTCGTGGTGAATCAGTGGCACAAGAAGTAGAATAAATCCAGTTAGCAGACCAGTGCTCCATAATGATGACAAATTTCACTAGCAATAAAGAATCATCAGTTTTTCATCATCAGGCTCTGTAAATTACATTGCACAGCATTAGTCAACTAATATTGAGCAAATGTGGGGCAGATTACATTGAAGCCATTACTGAATGTCTGCTTGGTTGTTAAAATTAGAGCCCCATAGGGATAAGACCCCTGCGCAGGTAATGAACTTCTGCTGGCCTTCAAGTCGATAGCCAATGGCTTTGCGCCCAAAAGTATCGCTTTCCTTTGGTCTCATATTTTTACATGACAGTGAGGATTGTGATCTAAGTCTTTAAGGAGGGAGACTGAAGGGCACAAAATGTGAATGGATTTGACTACAGTCACCTACTAAATATTCAGATTTGTCATGAAATGTCAAGTAAATTGTGTGCCACTAACGGCACCAAACGGAATCACCCCAAACTCATGCAATTGCTTCAGCCAATGTTACAATGTCAGGCAGGGGCGGACTGGGAAGAAAATTCGGCCTGGGATTTTACATAGAAACAAAAGTTGTTGAGCGGGGTGGTGTTGCTGGCCTTTTCTGAATATCGCTGCCCCCTTCCTCATATCGTGGCGCCATTTTGTGGCGCGTTCTGCATAACGCGGCGGCCCATGCAGCCCCATTTCACGGCCGGCCCACCAGGAAAAGTCCCGGTTCTCCCAATGGCCAGTCCGCCACTGATGTCAGGCCACTCAAACAAACAGAGAAACATTTTAAAAGCACCGCAATGCCACAGTGTTTAGACTTTTCAGAGAAATTTACCCACAAATGACTAACTTAT
Organism: Myxocyprinus asiaticus; assembly: GCF_019703515.2. Taxonomy (NCBI): domain Eukaryota; kingdom Metazoa; phylum Chordata; class Actinopteri; order Cypriniformes; family Catostomidae; genus Myxocyprinus; species Myxocyprinus asiaticus. Next base: position 23,657,509 of record NC_059353.1, on the reverse strand, counting down.
AGCTGAATATGCACATTAAAGGAATTGTTCACCCAAGAATGAAAAGTCTGTCACTCATTCCCATGTCAGTCTAAACCTGTATGACTTCCTTTCTTATGCGGAAAACAAAAGGATTGGTATCTTGGTCTATTTTTTCAATACAATGGCAGCTAAAAGTGATTCACATTGGAGTTAAAAAAAGGACTTTTATAAAAATTAGTCCATCTGGGACATGTGTCATATTTCAAGCCTCCCTGCTCGTCGTGGAGACGAGGTTTATAGTAGATTATTGTCACTGAATGGCTGGATGTCTGAGTGGTGTCTGGAGAATAGAATAGGATTTATAGACAGTTGGAAGAGTTTTTGGGTAGACCTGACCTGCTAGAGAGAGGCGGACTCCATCCCTCCAGGGAAGGTGCCGCTCTCCTCTCTAGTAATTTGGCTCATAGTCTTAATAATGATTGTATTTGACTAACTGGGGCCCAGGTCAGGAAGCAGACAAACTGGTTAATCCTAACGTCTGCTAGCTGCCTTGAGACGTCACACAGGTCACATAAACTTCAACACATAGAGACTGTATCACCTAGATATCACATAGAGACTGTTCGTTCGGACTGTTCCCCGAACTACCAAACACAAAACCCTCACTAAATCATTTAGAAAAAATTTGATTAAAGTCAAACTTGAACAAAACAAAAAAATTAAAGATAAACATCATTTGGAGGTAGGGCTACTAAACATTAAATCTCTTTCTACCAAAGCACTAATTGTAAATGAAATTATTACAGATCATAGTTTGGATGTGCACTGTTTGACTGAAATCTGGCTTAAACTGGATGAATATATTAGTTTAAATGAATCTACTCCCTCAGGTTATTGTTATAAACATGAGCCTGAGTCTGAAGGGTCGAGGAGGAGGTGTTGCTACAATTTACAGTGAAGTTTTTGGTGTTACTCAGAGGACAGGATATAAATTTGTCTTTTGAACTAATAATGCTTAATGTGACACCGTCAGATATAAATAAAAAAACTCTGTAGTCTTTTACCCTTGCTACATTATATAGATCACCCGGGCCTTATTCTGATTTCCTTGGTGAATTTGCTAATTTTTTATCAGATCTTGTAGTTACTGTAGATAGAGCTTTAATTGTTGGTGACTTCAACATTCATATAGATAATGAAAATGACACATTGGGATTAGCATTTATCGATATTCTCAACTCTCTTGGAGTCAGACAAAATGTAACAGTACCAACTCATCGCCATAATAATATGCTAGATTTAACTCTGTCATATGGAGTTGATGTTGATACTATAGAAATTTGGCCGCAGAGCGATGACATCTCGGATCATTACCTCGTATGCTGTGATCAGCTAATGTTACTCAATCTACACCACGCTATCGTTCAGGTAGAACTATTCTTTCGACCACTAAAGCTAGCTTCACTAATAATCTTCCAGATCTATCTCATACACTCAGTAAACCCCAAAGCCTAGAAGAACTTGATGAAATAACAGAAAATATAAATACAGTCTTCTCTAACACTCTTGATAGTGTCACCCCCCTTCGATTAAAGAAAATTAAAGAAAAAAGCCCCGACCCATGGTACAATGATCACACTCATGCTCTCAAGAGAGCAGCTCGGAAAATGGAGCGCAAGTGGAAGAATACAAAATTAGAGGTATTTCGCGGTGCATGGAAGTATAGTGTCTGTAGCTACAGACAGGCACTAAAAGCTGCCAGGTCAGCATATTTTAGCAAACTCATAGAAAATAACCACAACAATCCTAGATGTTTATTCAGTACTGTGGCTAAATTGGTTAGGAATAAAGCCTCAACAGAACCAGATATTCCGTCATAGCACAAGAGTAATGACTTCATGAATTTCTTTACTGATAAAATTGAAATAATCAGAAATAAAATTGGAATTATGCAATCATCTGTCACAGTACCTCAGAAAACAGTGTCTCATAATTTTCCTCACGTGCAACTTCAATCCTTTGCTGTCATAGGTCATGAAGAGCTAACAATACTTATTGAAACATCAAAAGCCACAACATGTATGTTAGGTCCAATACAACCAAGCTCTTAAAAGAGGTATTCCCTGTAATCTCAGAACCTCTTCTTAATATTATTAACTCTTCGCTATCCTTAGGACATTTCCCAAGAAACTTTAAAATGGCAGTTGTCAAACCATTTATAAAAAAGCCACGGCTTGATCCTAGAGAATTGGCTAATTATAGACCGATTTCAAATCTCCCGTTTATGTCGAAAATACTAGAAAAGGTAGTATCCTCCCAAATATGTTCATTTCTACAGAGAAATAGTATACTGTCTATGAACAATTTCAGTCAGGATTTAGGCCTCATCACAGTACAGAGACTGCACTTATCAGAGTTACAAATGACTTGCTCTTATCATCTGATCGTGGCTGCATTTCATTTCTAGTGCTTTTAGATCTTAGTGCTGCATTCGACACAATATTCTCTAGAATAGGCTAGAGAATTATGTTGGCATTTGTGGAGTTGCATTAGCATGATTTAGGTCCTATTTAGCAGACCGCTACCACTTTATCTATGTAAATGAGGAATTCTCAAACCAAACAAAAGTAAAGTATGGAGTGCCACAGGGATCAGTTTTAGGGCCTCTGCCTTTCTCCTTGTATATGCTTCCCCTGGGAGATATAATCAGGAATCGTGGAATAAGTTTCCACTGTTATGCCGATGATACCCAACTTTATATTTCTTCAAAACCTGATGAATTCTCCAAATTAGCAGAGTGTATCAATGAAATAAAGGATTGTATGGCCAGAAATGTCCTTCTACTCAATTCCGACAAAACAGAGGTACTAATTATTGGACCAAAAACCTCTAAAAACAAGCCGCTAAAATATAATTTGACTCTTGATGAATGTACTGTTACATCATCTTCAACAGCGAAGAACTTAGGTGTTATATTTGATACCAATCTGTCCTTTGAAAATTAAATTACCAATGTTTGTAGAACAGCATTCTTCCACCTAAGAAATATTGCTAAATTACGACACATGCTCTCTGTTGCTGATGCCGAAAAACTAATGAATGCATTCATGACCTCAAGACTAGATTATTGTAATGCTTTACTGGGAGGATGTCCAGCAAGATCAATAAATAAACTTCAATTGGTTCAAAATGAGGCAGCCAGAGTGCTGACTAGAACCAAGAAATATGATCACATTAGCCCCATTTTATCGTTGTTACATTGGCTACCTGTTAAATTTTGTATTAATTTTACAATTCTGTTAACTACGTACAAATCTTTGAATGGTCTAGCGCCGCAGTACTTGAAGTGACCTTCTACCACACTATATTTCATTACGTTCATTACGATCGCAAAATTCTGGCCTGTTAACAATTCCTAGAATAACAAAATCCACAAAAGAAGGTAGTTTTTTTCATATTTGGCTCCTAAACTATGGTATAGTCTCCCTAACACTGTTCAAGATGCAGACACACTCACTCAGTTTAAGTCTAGACTAAAGACTCATCTATTTAGCCAGGCATACACCTAATTTATCCTTCAACGCACAATTAGGCTGCTTTAGTTAGGTCTGCTGGAACCAGAAACATTGATTGTGATCTATAACTCTGCAATAAATTGAATGGCATCTATGCTAATATTATTCTATTTGTTTCCCTGTCTCAACCTCGGGACTCCTATCCTGAGGTCACCAGAACTAGCTGGATCCAGCTCCAGTCCTGCTTTGTGTTGGACTCCACTGCTACGTGTCGCTGAGTGATGATGACTAATAGCAACCGGTGCCAGCCAAACATCACTTCAGTCTATTACGATGGACTTCAGAGGATGAACTGATGCCAACTCCAACCATAAGACATGGGATACTTCATATGCCATTGCCTGAACCTTGGACTTAGGATAGACCTCACCGAAATTACCGGCCAGGTTGAACTGCGATGCACCTAACTGATCTCTGCCTGCATCACCTCGGTCTAATGATGGACTACACTCTTGAAATGGAATACAAAGACTATCAATTAATTGCCAACAAAACCCTTCATCAGCCAACTAACAAGGACAATTGCATCTATGTGAACTTCTGCAGTTAATCCAGGATGGACTTCAAAGACATTAGTTATTAATCTTACAGTTCATACAACATCTTTGTTTAAACACTGACCCTTAACACTTATTTAGTTTAATAATTTTAAACCATGACTTGCACTATACATAAGTAATATTGGCATTATATTCATGATGTTAGCCAGAGGGGAACTGGCCCCAACAGTGAGCCTGGTTTCTCCCAAGGTTATTTTTCTCCATTAACCAACATCTTATGGAGTTTTGTGTTCCTTGCCAAAGTCGCCTTCGGCTTACTCACTGGGGTTATAAATACAATTATTATTTAATTATTTATTTTTAAACACAATTCACAATCGTATTTTATCAAAATACACAATGATGACTCTAAGACATTATAGATATTACAGTTTCATTTTCTGTTAATGCATGATCTTCTGTAAAGCTGCTTTGAAACGATGTGTGTTGTGAAAGGCGCTATACAAATAAAAATGACTTGACTTAAGGCATATGGTAGGTTTTGGTAAGAAACAGTTTGAAATGTTAGTAATATTTTAGTGAAAACCTTAATGTCTGTTGCACATTCATGAATGTTATGAGAGAAGTTTGTTCACAGTAACATTAATTGGAACTAAAAGCAATACAAGTTCCAGCATGAACACGAGTGTGCCACTGTGAAAAAGCTTCTCTCATGCACTCATGAATGGACGTGAAGATTTTAACTGCAAAATTACTTCTCACCAACACCAATTGTTTGCCTTCAGAAGACTTGGAATATGAGGCACAAGCCACATGGACTACTTTTATGATACTTTATGGTCCATTTTTAAGCTTTAAAATGCCATTGTTTTGTAAAGATGGACCAGGATATTCATTAAAAATCTCCTTTTGTGTTCCGCATAAGAAAGAAAGTCATACGAGTTTGGAACAACATAAGGGTGAGCAAATGATTACAGAATTATAATTTTTTGGGTGAATTAATCCTTTAAATTGGGAAAGGAGTATGTGTTTTTTTTTAGTTTTTTTTACATAAAATATATACACACATCAGCTATGGCACTAACTCTTACCTATATGGTAAAGCCCAATCCAATCTGTAGCATCCACCTCTTCCTTGATATCCCATGAGATGACTAAGTTCTGTCCCCGGCTCATGGTAAATTCTAAAGTCGATGCTGTAAGTGAGGAGCGCCCTTGAGAACTGACAAGGTCTGTATCGCTGTTGGCCCTGAGGAGTCCTACTCCAGCCTGATCGACTCCACCACGCTCAGCCAAACTCCGAAGGTTCTCTGGGCTGAGTGTGTGGCGCACGTTGGGGCTTCGTCTACGAGCTGCAGACTCCCGTGTGGCCAGGTGATCCCGCCCCTGGGGCGCCATGCCTGACGCCTGGTTGGAGCGGGGCCTGGACGGGAGAACTGCTGTGGCAAGAGAGGGGCGAATGGTGGCAACCGTGTGGGATCAAAGATTTGGAATGGACAGGTTTGGAGGGAGTTAGGAAAGAATCCTGACCTGATCTAAAGTTTAAACATCTAGAGAAGCCAGTGCAGGAGGTAAAGGGAATTTGGTTGGAATCCCAGATTAGAACTAGGCTGCACTAAGGTGAAGGACTAGATAGAAACTGTACTGGCCTTTTGTCTGCTAGACGTATTGGCTATGGCAATTGGTATTGACCATAACAATTTAAGAATTACTAATCTTTAGTGACTCTAAAAGAGCTCAGGTATTTCCAGTGATTAGCCAATGGGTCCAACTAGAAAACACAAACCAACTTGGACACTCCCAAGAGGAGAATGTCAAGATGACTTTAAATATAACTTAAATTCATATATGCCTGCACTAAGAGTCTTTAGAACCAAAGAAATGCATGTGAGGTGTAGGGAAAGATTTGGGAAATGGAGGGGTAAGAGAGAGAGCGAGAGAGAGAGAGACATGAACAAAGAAAGAGAAAGGTCAGTACTTTTGTTTGACTGCATGCATTTCAAAAGGCAATGGTCATATAATAAGCAAGAATCCCATAACAAGCAGCAATTATTAGTCTTGAGTGCATCCCTCTACAGTCAACCTCTTTAAATAATGTTCACCCCCCCATAATGGGCTTATAGGTTTATAAAATAATAATAATAATTTTAAATACAGTTATTGCCATCTGGAGCCATACATGCAGTCAGGGCTTAAATTGGCCTGCAAAGGTCGGCACCTTTGCTTGTTTGTCAGTCTATTCTATTTCTTTTATGCTCCGACACTGTATTGGTTTGACACATTTCACACATTCCAGCTCCATTTCACAAGAATACTTGCTCAGAAACTTTTCAAGTTCATTATGCTTCTCTCTAGTCAGTTCGGCATGCAAGTAGAGACAGCTATTCAAGAACGGTGTGAGAAATTGCGAAATACTGTATGAAATCAACTGCTCACCCATTTCTGAGATCAATATGCAGTAGCAATTTTGCTTACTATATTTCAAAGCTGTATACACCTTAAGAATGTGCATTTAGCTTACTTTTAAAATTTTTAATTTTAAAGTCCGCTCAGAAACTATTGCCGCAACCCAGGCAGTGACTCAAGCGATTTACGTTTTATGATGAATTTGGCCACGGACACAGATCTAGAGTCAGCTTTCCCTTCCTGCTAGTAATTAAAGTTTGTAGGCTATATGAGGTGGGGGAACTGAGACAGTTTACTGGCCAGGGGAAGGTTAAGTCTCGCCCAGCCTTACACACACTCCGCCTATGGTGTCCACCACTGCATTTAAGGAAAAGTTTTCATGAAAAATACTTCAGGTACGTAATACTTTTTTTCTTTGGTCTTGGACTGTCTCTAGAAATCTTCTTTGTATTTAATTCATGTACTGTTGAGCCAAAAAAAGGATTTGTTGTCACAGCCCCCCAAATACACACTCTCATTATCACATGACAGGTCTCCAATTTCAAAGGCACCTCAGGTAAATGCAGAACAGGTTTACTGGATATTATTTAATGAAACTCAGCAGCATCTCATATTCTGCAACACACCCAATTCCAGCCATCCCTTTCCTTCATTTTAAACTATATCATGCTTTACGGACACTATTTTACCTCGAAAATAACTGTTGCGGAAAATTGTGGAAATGCATGCTCATAAAAGTGAAAACAAAAGATTTGCCGAAATTCTAAATACTGATACTGTGGTGGACTGTTACTTGACAAACCTGAGAGGCAGTGATGTGGTTATTTTCTGTGTATTACAATGTATCCTGGTAGAAACTCCAGCAGTATTTCTGCTAATACAAACAATACTTCTTCATATACACTTCTGTAAACCACATTAAACTCCATTACGACTAAAATCTAACGTAGAACTTAAAAAAAAAAATGTATTCACTAATACTGACAAATTTAACACTAAATAGCATTTACAGTCGGGTGAATTCAGGGAAAGTGTCCCCAAATAGTGTCTCACTTTACCAGAATTCCCCCAACTTCATGACATATTATGTGCTACAGTTATTAATGTGGATTAATGTGGGTGCATTGTGTGCACTGGCTGTGCAACATTTTGCATTAGAAATCTTACACTGCAAAATAACCATGTATTGCAAGTCCAAAAAATGCTTCAGCGAGCGTGCGTGTGTTAACGGAGGTGATGTCACAGCACAGAGAGCTTTCTGCAGTGTTTGCAATTGGATGACACCTGATCTTACACTCCATTAAATAGTAAATGAGGTCTGTTCACCTATGCATAAATGCAGTGTTTGCTGTCACTAAGAATCTCTCTGTGCACCAGCGGAGGTTACTGCAGTCTTTGCCTCTTGATAGAACGGGCACCTTGAGGAACTGGCACAGAGAATGGCATTGGAGTTTTATTGTTCTACTCTCTATCTAACACACTTTAAGAGCAACACACACACACACACACACACATGCACAGAGCAAAAAATAAAATAAAAAAAATAAAAAATAAAAAAATGAAACTACTGTCTTACCTTTTGTCATGCAACTTGACACACTTTAACTCACAAGAGATGACAAAAGTGAAGTAGAGCAGCCCAAAAGAAATCCTTGTGTCATATAACCTTAATTTTAGTCATGCACCATTTTTTATTTGTGAACATAATTTGTGCTTTAAAGATATTGAAGGGCCATCCATTACTGATCATTACTGCTCCTTGCAACTCCAATCTAAAGTCCCAACTTAATCTTCACAGTTTAACCCACCTATTGTGTTCGGGTTATTTTTGAATCGGGAGAGGTACAGTAGATAATAATTTGTAAATACCACATAGTTTTTAGTACGGAAACCAAACTTTGTGACTTCGTCAAGACTATCAAAATACACATAATAATTTTTTTTTCTTCAGATTTTTAAATAAAATTGTTTAAGAGATATAATCATTTTTTTTTTTTTTTTTTTTAAATGTTTATATCCTTTGGGGTGGCAGGTCAATTGCTTTACACATGATATCATGCAGATTTTTTTGTACATCTATGAATTAGATTTTTACTTATAAACACTACACTTACATTTAGCCTCTTTCCCATACTCTAACACTTTTTTGTTCATGCACACATTAGTCTAAATAGGGCTTGAAAGAGGAAATTTTTTTTAAAGACCAATTTTTAACATTGGTCTAGCTATGCAGTTGAAAAGATCTTTTAAATAAATAAATAAATAAATAAATAATGTGCAATGTTTTATTACTCAGCAGATGTGTGTATAATGTCATAGCTCACGCTTTTTTCAGTGCCCGTATAGCTGGCAGAGCATCACATGAAGGTTTTTTCTTTTCTTTTTTTAAGTATGCAGGTGAAGCTCAGCACACATCTCAGAGGCGCACAGGCATTTCTCAGGACTGCATGACTCGAACACATGGGACACTGGGAATTCCCTTCGTCATGTATTTACACATCATGGTCTGCTGCACATCACTATGCTGCATTAACAAAACCCCTCATCAGAGTCAGCCCCGTTAATACACTTGTATTACGTCTAGCAAGAGATTTCCACGCTAAAATACGTGAGATGAAAATTAGTCAACCACAAACTCTAATCCCAGCAAACACAGAACCTTCCCCTAACGGTGGTTATTTTTTTGGGAACCAATTCTTAACGTTCTAGAAACGTTATTTTTTAGGTGTCTTTTGGGGAACCAAAAATGGTCACCTGGGATTATATATTCAAACCTGCAAAATAATAAAACATGATACATTTTCTTCTAAATTAATACTTGCATACTACACGCAACAAAACAACCATTCACAGGACATTGTGTAACAACGTAGGCTACCTTGCGCTTCAACGTAATGTGTCCATAGAAACACCGACAAAACCCGCGGCGCAAAAGGAAAATAATATGTCGTGCTGCATTAGTAATTACAATATATGACTAATATATGACTTTCCTCAGTTTCAGATTGCTTAGAGGCGCAGATTCATCTCTGGGCCTCTTCTTCCACTGGAGCGAGGTTTTTAGTTGCTTTCCCGAGTCAGAAATCACGACCGGGGAACTGACGGGATACAGTTCCCTTCTTCACATGCTGACAGAGCTATAGCATCCTGGATATACGATGGTCATGTTGCCCGATTCAAATCTTACGCTTCTGACAACTGGTATAATTACACAACAAAACGACGTTTGGCTCCCCCTGGACGCGACCACCCGGTCCGGTCCGTCTCACTCCCAGCAGCGCATGCAGCTCCGCTCTTCTCACACACTGTGGTAATAAACGCGTTATAACGCGCTCCAGTGCGGATCCGCGGCACCAGTGCCAGACCTGCGCTTAAACACCTCCAGCTTGAGGCAGTGAGGACGAGGACGGGTGGTGCCTTTTGGGAATACATCTGTCCTGCAAACACAGGGGGTGTGTGAGAAATTAAAGGATTAAGGTTACAAACTACACTCTGTGGTAGATGACATGCAGCAATTTTAGCCCTGATCCTTGATTAATCCAGATCTTATTTGCAGGGATTAGAAGTTTTAATGCTGTCAAAGACATATGAGTAAATTGCTTGTTATATAATTCGGGTTTGTTATATCAAAGTGCACTAGATCCATTTTGTTGAGTAACACAAAGATTAGACACTGTTGGTGAAGAGACAGCAGGAATACATACTGCAAAAGTGTAAAGGAATAGTTCACCAAAAAATGAAAAATCTCATTATTTACTCACCCTCATGTTGTTCCAAACCTGCTGTAATTTTTCCATGGAACACAAAAAGGATATATTTTGAACAATCTTCATGCAGGCCTTTTCCATTCAATGACAGTTCATAGTGACTGCATTGGTTAAGGTCCAAAAAGGACAAAAAATACATAAAGGTACCATAATACAGTGATTCTCAAAATGTTTTACTTTTAGGCCTCACCTACAAGAGCGCAACGGTGCCTGCACACCTTTTTTTAGCCATCTGAATTTTGGAAGAATTTTCCCCATTCATTTTTCCCATAGACTTTTCATAAAATCCTTCATAAAAGAGTTGTAAGCTATGAACCAAACTAACCAGCTTTGAGGTAAATCAAAACATCACAAACTTTGTTTTGAGGCAAAACATTTTTTTGGAAAATCGGACATAAAGACAAAGGTACAAGACTGTGTACTTACCGTCTTTCATGAGGGCACGAACTACAATCCCATGAAGCATTGCAAATTATGTCACTGAATAGAAAGTGATGGGAATATATAAAACTATTGATTTTAGGTTGTTGATTATAAGTATAGAAACAATATATTTTATGTTTATTGCAAAATATTCAGATAAGTACAAATAGATAAGTAGTTTAAGGGTAAAGAGAGACAGACTATATTATGTCATTCACAGTGTGTCATGGGAGTGGGTGGTCGGTCCGAGGCACTTTTCGCAATTTTTTTATTGACTGCAGTTCTCTGATTGGTGAAGTTTTCTCTGCTGGACCAGGGGTAATGTAGTTGTTTACCCTGAATTTGGCTAACAAACTAGATTTTTAAACAATGAAGTTTAAATAAGGCAGACGAATGGCTTCAACGGAAGCATATACCATCGATGAACAACCTCGGAGCTCACGGTAGGTCTGTCTTTAAAGGTTTTTAAGTAATCCTTGAAACTCAATTTGCCTATGGAAAAAAACGAATGGGATCTTTACCTCCGGAATTAAATTGTTGCGCTCTATTGTCCCAGACAATTTTCGAAGACCCATAGCCTAGGAGTGTCAATAGCTTAAAATACATATCATGATTAATTTTATTTCAGGAATTGTCAGTTTATATGTTGTAGGCCTACATCATAATTTTTTTTAACAAATTTCAGCATTTAAATAATATTTTCAAGTTATTATATTTTAAATAATTTGAAGTAATTTTAAGGCCCCCTTGGAAGTTTCCTGAGGCTCCCTGTTTGACATCCACTGCCATAATAGTAGTCCATATGACCCATGCACTACATCCTGATATATGATTACTTGGTGGTTACTGAAATTTAAGTAATTAAATTAAGTAATTGGACTTCAACACTGTCATGAAAATATTATCTTTGAGTTGAAACCTCTAATAATTTCTATTAGCAACTGATTTTTCAGTTTATAGCTACAGTATCAGTTTTTTAACTGAGATGAAAAGTTTAACATCGATTTTTTATCATAGTTGAATCCCTTTCAAACTGTGTTCTGGACTATAGTGGCCAAATCTCAGCAGGACTAATAGCCCTCTCTTAGGATGAGGGAAAAAAGCAAAACATTATTAAATCTGTTGAAAAGTGACTAACTAATAATAAACTAGATAGAATAATAGAATTGACATGCTTGGGGGAATTTTATAGACATCACATACTGTCCTTTTAATGTTAGTCCCTAAACAAAGTTTGTATTTCAGACTTAGCTGAATCTGTTCTACTGAATACACTGTAAACCCTAGTACGCAGAACTCAAACACTGAGGCAATCAGTTACATAATTTAAGTTAATAAACTCCCAAGTTTAAGTTAATAGAACTTTCAGAATTTGATTTTGTACTACACATTCATGTTAACTGATCATAACTTAAAATATTGAGTAAGCTACCTCATACATTTAAATGGCACTTAAATATAAACTTGACTCTTTGGCTGAACTTAAAATGACCATGTAAACTTAACTTGAAATATTTAAGTAGAGGGAACCTGACTAGCTAGAACTAGCTAGTACAGTGAATGCTATCATTCCCAACTAAATAATAAATACATAAAATATTTTGAGCATTAGGGCTTAGAGTGTGTTCTAGTCTATAATATGCTTTATTCTAAATGTTCAATAAAGTAAGAAATGAGAACCAACTCCCAGTAAACAATTTTATTGGAACAGCAGCAGTGCTCACATGTGCACATATTTGAGTAAAATAGCGTTACTCTTAATGTCAAGATATAAAAACACCGAAAGCCACTGACTCCACGACACATTTTAAACCTGAGAAAGTTCACTTTGTAATTTTACCATATACAAAGCTCAGAGAGAAAGAGAGAGAGAGAGAGAGAGAAAGGCAATTACCTTGTTATCCTGCACTTTAATCATTTAATTACAAAGCAAGTGCACAACACTTCGGACACATTCTAGCATATTTGAATATTTAATAATAATAAGTGATGCTTATCTCTGCAGCATTAGCTGCCCTAATCACCACGTTAAGACAACAATTACAAATAAATCACAGTGGCACTGCGGTTGGGCTAGACTGGTACATGCCTGCAGAAAGAAGTGCTAATATGTTAGCAGACATGTGCTAGTGTTTCCACACAGATCAGTATAAAAGAACCACTGACATAAATGTTCATTTGCACTCTTACAGTTTGGTTTAGTTACTATATATGAGTGAAATATGATCATTACAAAAGCACCACAAACCAAACAAAACTGCACTATGATCACGCTTGTATCGGTTTCTACATCTCCAAGTAAACATCTTAAAGTAAACCCCAAGTAAAACATATATGTGCTGCAAAAGGTTAAAAGTAAGTGATATACAACTACTGATTAATTCCTCCTTGAACAAAATTGATCAAATAACCATTTTCAAGCTTTCAAACGACAGCACATGTAATCAAGTGATCACCTAATCATGTTGCCTCCTTACAATATAGATTTCTATAATACATTATTAATTAGTGTTTTATAAATCTCTACGGAGCTTTTTCTTAAACCTATCCATTATAACAGATGAATCAAAACAGCAGTGCCGACCGTAACAGCAACTACGTTAAAGCACAACAGCATTTAAGTTGATGAGGCAGTGAGCTGCATTCTATAAAAACAGTCAAAACAGTCACAGCTAAAATTGCTTTTGGGGTATGCTTGAGACTGGCTCCAAGGGAAATACTGAATGCGTGTTTCTCACAGAGAATATGATAGGAATGTTCAGATTCATATTTGTTCTGGGGCTTTCGATCGCTCTAATGTTTCCTGAAGATTGATCTGGTCGAAGGTTTGATCAAGGTTTTAAGCTTTATGCCCCTTTGCATTCCACACCTGCTAATGCATATACTTAACAGTTAGCTAGTAAACCTTTTTTTTTTTTTTAGTTCTGGCATTTTTATAAAACTGCATTTCTGTGAGGTCTTTACAAAATGACATGGTGCAACTGCAATAGCTAAACTATTACCATTTTCATGTTCCAAATTTTCCATGCATTTTAGCATAGTAGGTGACACGAACATCAATACAAACACTGCTGTCATTGCTGCAGGGTTGATGAGCTGCTGTTTTATCTGTTTGGCTTTATTAAGATGGTGACTGTAATCATTACATGACCAAGACAGACCTATTTCTAGATCACCACTTCTGCTTTGAGACAATCAAATCCTAGCCTCAAAATATTGTGGCACATCACAGTGAACACCAATGAAAACAATCACTTTGAGAAAAATAAGAAGCATTTCTCAAACTTTCACCACAAAACCAGCACAATTTTAGAATGAGGCAGAGCAAGGTCACAGCATGCCATAAAAAAAATAAAAAATAAAAAATAAAAAACACCACACTACTGCTCATTTGCAAAAGATCTTAAAAAGGAATTAATTTAAAATACACACACACACACGGCACACTTGTGTCATGTATTTTTGTTCTTTTTGGTGCAACACATCCTTAATCTCTTTCATTTTCTGATTAAAATATCAGACTGCCGAGATGTGCTGGCCCAACTGAAAAAACATGGCCCAATATGCATCTGCCCTCACTGACAAGCATGTTAAATTGTGAACTGGTTTCAGAGAGACAGAGGCATATTACAAGGCACCATTCCTTCATTTTATATAATTTCAGATCAGCTCATCAGGCTCTCAGATTAACAATCTCCGAATCAAATCAGCTGTCATTAGCAAATCAAATGATGGAGCAGATGGATGCTGCGGAGCAGTTTGTGGAGAACACTGATGGTTCATCAACATTATCCATCAAATACTATGGTAAAAATACACATCTCATTTTACTCCTGAATACAGACACACACACACACACAAGACAAGTTGTCAGCTGTGCAGACAGCAACAATCTCATGGCTACTGTGACTCTGGCAGTGATTCTTTAATAATTTGCCTCTATGAGACTGCACTATTACCATAAACATTACTGTGAGGTTTTTTTAAACACCACAAATTGTGCACGTTGATGCTGATATAAAAATCATATTGCTTGTCAATCCAAATATGTGACCACCATTTGCAAAATTCATTATAACATAACCAGATGGAATGTTACATTGAAATTTGCCTTACAGTTTCAGCTAAATGCAACAGGGGTGTTTGTGTAGGAACTGATCTGTGTAACACAGATAGAACCTACAGGCATAAAAAGTGCATTCATAGCCAAATGGTTTAAGTCAGAAATGACAAATTGAAGATATAATAGGCAAAGTTATGCAGTCACACTCACACACACAGACAGACATGTCAATTGCAGAAAGGTTTGTGTGTTTTTTTTTTTAAAGGGAATATTCCAGGTTAAATACAAGTTAAGCTTAATTGACAGCATTTGTAGCATAATGTTGATTGCCACAAATTAATTTTGAACTGTCCATCCTTAATAAAATAAAACTACAATTTATAAAATAATACACAACAAAATAATGTAAGTGCTTTAATCAAATTATAAGCTTCACATTTTCTGCCTTTTTTTTAAACCCTCCAAAAATTGGCTTTCAATTCACTTCCATTGGGAGTGCCCCACCTTAACCTTAATTTTTGCCCCCCGCCCCCCAAAATGTGAAGCTTAGAATTTTATAAAAACTTGTATTATTTTTTTAATTGATGTTTTTATTTTTATTTTTTAAGGATGAACAGTTCAAAATAAATTTGTGACAATCAACATTATGCTACAAATGATGTCAATTAAGCTTAACTTGTATTGAACCTGGAATTTTCTTTTAAAGGTGTTTTTTTAACCCTTAAAGTCAACATGAAATGAAATTCGCAAACAAATGTTACTTTCGTAATGTAATGCATTTCTGAGTAAAACAGAATATTCAATAAGAGAAAAAAAAATAGGGTGTGAATTGCATACATCGAGAACTGATTGGATCATAAAACACCCACTTTTAATACGAGAATGGAGCCAGACCTTACAGTGGGTTTCCAGTCAATTGTTCCCTCTTGAAACACCACCAGCACCCACTAAAAAAATATAGAAGCAGAAGGTCAAGTTCACCCTTACATCTCAGCATATCCCAAATGGTTTTTCAAATCTATAATGTCACATAACGTTGTCTGGCATTAAATTACTGTGTTTGGCAAGATTTTAGAAAGGCAGTTTTATCTACAAAAGTAGCCTAAATACCTATTTGAATATTGGTTAACATCAGGTGACGTAATGTCAGCTAAGTTTCTTCAGAGGTGGAGCAAATTATTACTTTTTGACAAACACTTTTTTCTTTGGAATGATGGGCACTGGTGAATCGTGAACAATACCAGGAACATGTTTTAAGAAAGTTGATTTCATGTTGACTCTACACATTAGTATGAAATCAGACAGGCTAGTTTTCCAGATGTGGACTAAAAATAGTCTTAGACTAAAAAGGGATCAGTGAACACTATAGGTCTATATGTCTGGTAAACCAATCTTATGATCCACTATAGATATTTCTCTTGAACACAGATGCACAGCATTAACAAAAAGATTACCCTGTTCAGAAGCCACAAATGATGACATTCGACAAATCACATGATGCCAGATGTGCTGGTCCAGTGATGTCATTAGTCCATCTGATCTCACTGAATACACAAGTTCTAAGGCTGTTTCGGTGTGGTGTGAATTAACACAAATCCTTAGTCTGGTTCTAATCTCAGTGCAGACTGTTTGAAGTTGGTGAGAAGGTCAAAAGTAACAAGAAGAGACCAAAATAGTCAGAGATGCAGACAGGAAATGAATGACCCGGTAAATGTGCAGAGGACAGAAAGCTAACATGCCCACACACAGCGGCAGTAGCAGACGGGACGTCATCGTCATCAGTTTGCTGCAACACAAGAATAACATATGTTTAAACACACACACACACACATGTTGGTACAGCTACCATTACCAGGACTCTCCACAGACATAATGATTTTTATACTGTACAAACTATAGATTCTATCCCCTAACCCTTTTGGCATTTTTAAATTGTCCAAAAAAAGAAAAAAAAACTTTGTTTAGCATGTTTAAGCCGTTTGAATTACAGGGACACAAGGGGTGTCCTCATAAACCACATTTATAGCATAATACCCTCATAATTACTAGTTTGTAACCTAAAATATGTCTCACACACACACACACACACACACACACTTTTAAAGTTGAAAATAGTTCTTACAAACAAATATGAAAATAGGAATTACTGGATTCTTCTTGCTTTTCTCCTGGACCTGCGAAGACACCATTGTGCATGCACAGAGAAGGAACCAGTCTCCCCAGGAGAGGCATGGTAATTTTATGACAGTGGTGACGAGGCGGCCTTCACTTTAAGTGTGCCTCATAACACGTTGCCAGTGCCATTCCCTTACAGCACCCATCTACTCTTATGCCCGTTTTCACTCACTGCATACTCCTCTTATAATATTTATGCTGAAGTTTTGTTTAAAATACAACGCATCTACGAGGCGTGACGCCACATTCACTGTGCCTGTCTTTTACATCATTGATTTTTAGCAAACCACTATGGAAATAAACACAAACCTGCAGAGTAGTGTGTGTGTGTTACAGTTGATAAGCAGTACAGAGCTGATGAGCAGGGGCAGTGTGTGAGGCCAGCAGGGGTCAGGATCCAGATGAACCCAATATCTGAGGACGACACATACAGGTATAAATAACCAAAGGCTTAACCCTCCTATTCGGTTAAAGAAGGGGCAATTACTTTACTGTTCATGGTCATCATTTACCAGGAACAGTACAAGTGTAACTTTAATACATTTATGTACTACTTTTAAGATTTAATGCATTTTAGATTTTATTTACATATACATTTCTCGGTTTCACCATTCATTTGCATATGCAAATAAGCACATTTATTTAACTTCATTACAGTAAAAACCTACACTTCTATCATTTGAAACATGAAGAAAATATGAGAGTGCGTCATGTATTAGAGGCAGATTGCTGCCTCTGGTGGAAGAAGAAAAACAACAACAACAACCTTTAAAATCATGTTTAGGCAATAATAGCCACTAAATGGCTGCAGTGTTCTATGCAGCTACCTCCTGTGTAGTAATTCAAAATGTTATCACAAGTTATGCATTTGGATATATATTTAGATATTATCAAACTATTATTTGTCAAACATTATTTATTTATTTAACTGTTTTGAAGTTTTAGTTTGTGCAATAATGTCACATTACACTTGGTGACCTGGTGTTATAAAGAGAAGACATAAAATAATCATTTTGTTACCAATCATTATTTCAATCAAATTTCAAACATCAAATTGTAATACCTCAAAATAAATAATGAAAAGCATTAGACTGTGAAAATTTAATTAAAAACAGAAGAATCAAACTTTCAAAGTGATTTTGGTAAAAAATGTCCAAACAGTATAGGAAGGTTTAGATGATTCCAGCTGTTTAGAATTTCATCACAAAGTATTCACTATCAGGCTGTTGTATCAAGATGTATGAGAAATTCTGGAAATGTAAGTAAACATGCAACTCCAATGAAGACTCAATGAGTGCATTTACATAAGAAATAATATTCTGACAACAAAAATCAGCTTATCATAAAAACCTGACAACATAAAACACGTTTAATGAAATGTTTTGCTTTGTTTTTCATGTTGACTTTAAAACATTAAACAGACATGCACATATTTGTTAAGCTTGCTAGAACAGATGTTTACATGCAGGGTGAAATTGCCAATCGGTTTTTGCTAAAACAGTTTGACATTTTCCCGATAAAAGAATAAATTAAGGTTTTTCCACAACCTTCCATGTTGTCAGGTTATCAAGTGTAATCGGTGTATGATCGTGCTTGTAAATGCACACTATGATTACCGGAGATTGCGATTCCAGTGGATAAGGGAGGGTGCGCTGAGCATCATGGGAAGGGTAAGCAGTGTGGACAGACTAAGGTGGAGTTGCAGATCATCTCTGACGTCTTGCAGCACCGATTCTGACAGTAGAGAGGTGCCATTACATTCTTTACCCTTACTGTGACAATCACTGTCATGAAAACCGTTTTCCGAGTTTTGTGAAACTTTCTGTGGTTCCTAGTTTAAGAGGAAAACATTTGGGTAGTACAGTGATTGTGAGCCAACAAGACAGTTACATACATTTTAAAAGTTGCTGTTTTTTTCCAGAGCAAAATGAGGAATAGATCACCCTAAAAGACAAAATAGTGTGAATAAAAAAAATAATACATATTTACCAGGTTTAACATGTGGCTCAGTGATCTCTCAGTCATCTGTAATCTAAGCACCTATATAAAAGACAGACATTCCCAAGAGATTACAATCACTTTACAGAAAAGAAACAAACATACATGTTATGACAAGTTTAAACTTTAGTTTTCAGCAGAAATATTACAATTTCTTAAGTCAATCTCTATAGTACAGGTGTTGCGAGGGGGAGGCTTCGAGGGCTTAAGTCCCTTATGTATTTTCTCAAGCTCCTGATCTTTTTTGAAGATTTACACAAGTCTCACTTCACAAATAAAATATGTTTTATGACTTTGTTCACCCAGTAGTCCGTCTGTCCGTAAGGAAAAGCAATGGGCACTAGCTGTGGTAGATGGAGAAAATGGGATTCTCCCAATCAGTGGGCATTTTCAAACCACTGACATTCCCTACTTTCATTGGAAGTTTAGAGACGCCCGTACTGGTTTGGAAATGCCCACTGATTACTACATTGAGATTCCTTACTTTCACTGGATAGTTTAGAAAAGCCCATCCTGGTTTGAAAACACCAACAGATTGGAAAACACCCATTATTGCTCTGCAGAGACTTGCACATTTACAGCAAGCTGTTAAACACTACTTGTTCCAGCTAGTAGGTGGGACTGCTGTCACTTGGCAGGTTTCAACAAACCATGATTCCTCTGGGGGCTAAGCCCCTTATCTCTTCCAACCCTAGCAATGCCCCTTCTCTCTAGAATCATGATTCCTCTTTTTTCATGAATTACCATTCCCCAACACACCTGAATATGGACTAGTGAATATATAACTCACCCTATAGAGGTGTAGGAGAGTGGAGCCAGTTAGAGCCAATGCTCCACAGGTGACTCCACCCAGCACACTCAAAGAGACGATCAGGATAATCAGAGTACGAAGACGAAGTGTGCCGCAATCTCGGGACACTGAGGGTCTGTGAACAAACACACAGTAATGTTGCAACACACAAGTCACACAAATTACATTTTGGAGAGAATCTGCAAGGACATAAAGGTATTGCCACACACATGCACACCCGCTCTCTACCAAAATGAGCATAGTGAGAAATGAAATTTTAATGTGAAAATATTGAATTCCACCATAGCTCTTCTTTGCACCTTCATAAATAACTTCTTATTTCTCAACAAAACAAATCGTTTGCCTTTAGAGGACTTGGAATATGACGCATGAGCCACATGGACTACTCTTAATACACTTTTGGGTCCTTTGAGATCTATCATGTCATTGTTTTGAAATCAGTGAACAAGATATCATTTTGTGAGCCGCAGAAGATAAAAATATGGGTTTGGAACAACATGAGGGTAAGTAAATTATGACAGAATTAAGATTGTCCAAGATTTCTACAGACTTTCATGGGATGACATCTGACCCAAACTGGCATTATATGTTAAAATATTGACTAATATTTTACAAAGCTTTTAATAAGATTATATCAAAAGGAACACACATTATCATACACATTATATGAACAGTTTTTCAGCAGCATTTTTCCAAATAGGAAGTGTTTAACTGTATATAAAGAAATGCATTGTTAAATTTATAATGTTTGTTTGTTTTTAACGCCATGCCAGCTTCTATGGCTATTTCCATGGCGAGAAATTTGTAAGGAATTCTAAAAAAGGTTTTTAAAATCTATTTTTCCTAAAAACTCTAAAATTGCGTTCGGTTTGACTTTGTTAAAACTTTCTTCCAGAGTGCTGACTGAATAAAAAAAGGTTTCTCACGGGGTTAAGACCAGTATAGTCTAATAAAACATGTTTCAGGGATAATGGATTCTGGCAGAAGGTACACATTGGTGAATCTTCTCCCAATATTAAAAACTTGTGTCATCCTGGAGTGACCTATTCGACAACAGGTGTAGATGATCTGGTCCCAGTGATTTGAAAACAGAGAGGAACTTCTTTTGCCAACAATAGGGCTGATTTCATGGAGTTTGTTCATGGTGCATTGATCCCACTCAGTTTGCCATTTGTTTTTAATATATGAATTTATTATGGGTTTTAGGTCAGTGGGAGGTATTGGACACTTTTTGAAATCTGCTGATAAGGCCTCTTTTGCAGCAGTGTCTGCTTCCTCATTTCCTGGGATTCCATAGTGTCCAAGTACCCAGCAGAAGCAGATATTGAAATTTTGGGCCTCCAAATCCAGCAGCTTGCATAGAATCTTTTCAAGCATTGGGTGATCATTTTTTAAAAGATGACATTGCCTGAAGACATGATTTTGAATCTGAAATTATCAGAAAGTTTCTCTGCTGCATAGTCTTTATGAAGTCTAGTGCTAAGACGATAGCGTTTGCCTCTGCTGTAAAAATTGAGCTGTGATTGGGGATGGATATTCCTTTTTTTTGATGGTTGATCACAAATGCAGATGATACATGATCCTCAGATTTTGATCCATCTGTATATAAAGGGATATGTGATGGAAATATTTCTCTAATGAAAAGTTGTTGTTGTAAGTAAATGGGTAGGTTTCAGATTTTTTGTTTCTTGTTAAGTCTAAGACTATTTTTGGTTTTTTAAAGTTCCAGGGGGTAATTGTACTGAAGAAGTGTGTCTGATCCAGCATGCACAGATCTACTTTGAGATTTAGTAAATGTGGTTTGGTCCGTAGCCCAAAAGGATGGATATATCTTGGTTTTTGTTCATATAGGCTTGACAAAGGGGTTGAGAAAACAGGATGGTAGGCTGGGTTTTCTTTGTTGGTCTTCAGCTTTGTTGTATACTGTAGGGCTAGTTTGAGGCGTCTATTCTCCAGAGAAAGTTCATTTGCTTCTACATGCAAACTTTTAATTGGCTTTGTCCTAAAGCCAGATGTATGCCTTGATGATGTACTGTGTCCAAGAGCCGAATATATGATTTCCTGGCTGATCCATACACTATACTTCCATAATCCAGGCGTGTTCCATAATCCTTAACATCTCTGATGTGTTCACCAGCCATGAATATCTCTGGGTCAAGATGAAGAGAGCGCAGCTGGCAAAAATGTACACAAACAGTTTTAGTCTTTGAAAACTTAAAACCACTTGATACTGACCAGGACTGCATTCTGTTAATTGTCAGCTGGATTTTCTGTTCAGTGTTATTCATGGATTTACTTCTGTAGCAAATACCGATGTCATCAACATAAAGACTGCAAAGGATACCCGACAGCTTTTGCAATGCCGTTGATTTTGATCCTAAAAAGGGTAACTGATAAAAAGCTTCCTTGTGGTACTCCTAGCTCTTGTTTATGAGGGTCAAATAGTCTGTCTGATAGAAAATTAGCAATAAAAATGGGTAAGTGTCCTCTAAAACCAAGTTGATATAAATCCTTTAAAATACCAAACTTCCAAGTGGTGTCATAAGCTTTCTCCAAGTCAAAAAAGACAGCCACTGCATGTTCTTTTCTGATGAAAGCATCTCGTACGTAGCTTTCAAGGATGATGAGGTGATCTACAGTACTTCTCCCTTTTCTAAAGCCACAGTGAACTTTACTTATGAGATGTTGCGATTCCAGGATCCATACTAGACTTTCATTAACCATTCTCTCCATGGTTTTGCATAAGCAACTTGTCAGGGCTATTGGGCGGTAATTGTTGGGGTCATTATGATCTTTTCCTGTTTTTGGGATGGTGATGATTATCGCTTCTTTCCAAGAGAGTGGAATATTCCCTGATATCCAAATAGAGTTAAAAAGTTTTAAAAGCAGAGACAGGATAATGTGAGGCAAATTTTGTAAAAACTGATAGTGTACTTCATCTGGTCCAAATGCCGTATCATGTGCTCTGTTTATGTTAAATTTATAATGAATTTAGAATTGTATTGTTCCATTTATAATTATTTTTACTGGAAGTTTAACCAGATTTGTATGTTCTAGTAAACAGATACAGAAGACCAACAGAATGAGACATTTGTGTCAATATTGTCCATTTTTTGTTTGAGTTGCCATTGTAAAGCTGCTATTTGTGCGATTTTCACCTGTGCAGTGGAGCAAGCACAAAGGACAGGAAACGGACAGAAACTCTGAGGACTGTGCTACCCAAAAAAGCAATGGCTGCACCCAGTACATAGAGCAGTGGGGACACCAGCCGTGGCCATTCCTGTACAAGTTCTTTTGTATCTTGAGACAGGTCCTCCACAGAGTTTAGGGGAAGAGTATCCACCGCCGGGAGACCCAGAGAGAACCAGACATCCTTAAACCAGCTCTGTCTGTAGGAGAGATGCAGAGAAAGAGACAGAAAAATATTAAGTAAGGATGAAAGGAAAAGACAGAAGAAATACAAGGAGGAGTTATTTTTAATCAATGTCTCAGTCAGCTCCCTAGCAGCAAGTACACTGCCCTGGGAGGCAGCCATCTCTAGGACATGGAGTACTGTCTGATCTGACCTGCAATCTATGGGACAGTCCCACTGCAGCAAAAGAGAATCAGCATTCAGATAAAGCAGTCAGGCACTATTGCAAGACTCACCTGAGTAGCAGCAGGAGCAGTAGGACAGGCAGTTCTAGTTTGTGGAGCTGTAAGGATTTACTCATCACCTCTTGCATTCCAACAGGATGTCCCGATCTTTTCACTGAGTTCAGCTGAGCCCTGATCATCAGGAGAAGCGCTACAGCTGCATAGACAGGCAGCATTGGGCCACAGAAACGCAGAATCTAAAGAACAACAAATGCTTTTTAATTAAAAGTATACTTGGGGATTCAAAGTTGAATAGTTTGGTAAATGAAATACCACACAATGTAAGCGAACCTGCCCAAGCACTTTGGAAACCGAAGTTCGGATAGACAACTGTAAAGAAACAAGAGAACATTTGTTACCTTACTGTTAAGTTAGTTCAGGGGTCCTTTTCAGTTCAAGGACCCCTTGGTGGATAGAAGGACAGAGCATGGGATCTGCTATTTATTGAATATTGAGTGTTGCGTTTTAAGCCTGGCCTATCAAGTTTTTTCTGACCAACCACAGGGCGGCATCATGATGATTCTGATTGCCTGTTTTCTGGTTCTGGTCTCCATAAGAAACAATGTAAAAACTACCAAACGAGCGATCCAGATGGAGAACAACAACCATTTGAGTGCTAGCTGGGAAAAAAATTAAAAGTTCAGGCTCAACGTGTACAAAGTAAAGTCTATATAGGGGATATTTACACTTGGTCACTTCTAGGGGTGGGCGATATGACCAAAATTTCTATATCACGGTATGAGTAATTTTATACCACAATAACGATCTACGTTATAATAATGACATCACAATATAGTAAAAGTTTTCTGGAAAATCAATAAAAATTGGTTTATATATTAAATAACCATATTGTAATGCCTATATTTGGAAACTCCAGTCAGTGAATTAAATGCTTTATAAATGAAAACTACTACTTCTTATATATTGTCTTTTGTATGAAAAATTGCTTCCCATGTTCTTCATTTGTAAATCGCTTTGGATAAGCGTCTGCTAAATGACTAAATGTAAATGTAATGTTCTCGTTATATGGAACTGAACAAATATAGTCGAAGTAAAAAAAAATAAATTAAAAATAAACAAAAACACGTTTTTAAAAATCAACCTTACCAAAGAGCTAAATTTCTGATATGTTAACCAATTAAATTATATATCATAAATTTTCCTCAATAAACTCAAGATCTTCTCAAAGCAGTGCAACAATGCAAATAATACACAAGTAAAAAAATATCCAATGAATATAAACACTTCTTGCTAAATATTTTTTTGAATAAATCAATGTGGAGTGCATCTTTTGGCTTTCATAGTATTCTTTTGCGTGGTTAATTTTCAGGTGGTAAAACAGATTGCTTGTATTACGAGTGAATACCGTCGAGCAACACAGTTCGCAGATTACATTTTTCTGTTCTGTGTCGGCTTTTGTGAACCCACACCACAGATGTCGAACCTGTTTTAATAATGAGCTCCCTCTTCATTTCATGACTTTTTTGGGACTTGATCTGTGGAGATGTCTTTTTCCATTAGGGCTTTTCCTGGGTCAAAAATTGAGTAGCGCAGATGATCCCACTCTGCGCTCTCCTTTCTGTGGAGCACAAATATCTGGAAGCCTGCTGTACTCATGTGCACTTGGGCTCTCCAGAGATAGCGCACGCCACACTCAATTGAAATACAGATGCACGTGTCCATTGAGAAGCATGTTTAGTGCTTTTGAATGTCACTGAATTTGCTTGGCGAAAAATTTGAAATGCCAGAAAAACCCATGTTTCTTCAATTCTCTCAGTCTCACATGAAGCCCTGCCCACATACTTAAGCCCGCGCCGTGCACATGGAAATTTACATGACACGATATACACGATATAGCAAAATCTCTATCGGTTGACACTTTATAGCTTCACCATGATATATATGGTCATATCGCCCAGCCCTAGTCACTTCATGCGTTTTTACTTGGGGTGGGTAAAATTATCATTTTCTGATGCATCACGATCTTCATTTGAACAATTTCCCTATACTGACGTAGCGCTGTTCGGCCGGAGTAAAGTTTACATATGTGGCTTAAACAGCCAGATGCATTCACCCTTGACAGAGTTTCGAATGGAATGCATCTCAAACCAACTACAGAGGTGATCGGATTTATATCAGTCTAGAAATCGGCCTTTGAGGGCATTTACACTTGGTCTTTTCATGATCGGACAGCTATCCGATCACTCAAAATGCATGAAGTGACCAAGTCTAAATACTCCCACAGAAATGGTTTGCCGAGTCTAGTTTGGAAGAACTTGACTGGCCTGCACACAGCCCAAATGTGAACCCCATTTCAGGTGAACTGGAACACCGACTGTGAGCTAGGCTGCAGTGCATGACCTCACTGTGACTGAACGTGAGCAAATCCCTGCAGCCATGTTCCAAACGCCAGTGGAAAGCTGAACCAGAAAAGTGGAAGTTGTGATAGAAACAAAGGGAGGACCAACTCCCTATTTATGCCAATGGTTTTGAAATTAAATGGGTTTGGTGTACCGGGTTTCCACATACTTTTTGCCATATAGTTTATTATACATTCTTGAATTATACCTTGTACTGGCAGTTGGGGGCAGTGTGGAGCTGCAGAAGGGCATTGGAGGAGCTGTCTCGCCGACTGGTGTGAAGCATGCCATAGATCTCAGATACTGAAGGAATACTTCAGTGCAGAAATGAAAAAGGACAAAATACAAAATCATCAGTACTATAATGCAAAGAGGAGATAGGGAAAATCTTGTCACGTGAACAGCTGGATGATGGATGACAAGGTCCATTATAAATCTAAACACAACAGCATAAACAGTTTCTCTGTCTACCTAGCTGTGGTAAAGGAGTCCTCAACGAACCAAGGCACTCTCAGTCTGTACACACTTGCCAGTCGGTCTGTATAACACAACACATTTACAAACAGATGTGAATTGTTTATATCACCATGCTGAACAATCATTCTGATAAAGCTGAATCACTTACCTTTAGTGGCCTTGCAGTGACTTGTGACCGTGATTCTGAAAGCCTGATAAACCTGTAGGATCATTAGCTCAATCATTTATTTTTCTTATGCATTTGATATTTTATAAATGTTATTTTGAAATAAATTATTAGGCTATAACAGATTACAGCATGAACCCAAACAGCCAAGGTTAAGACCCTGAAGATTGTAATAGGAGTTGTATCATTGCAAGGACTTCTGCTGTGCAAATAAATGGATATTTGAAAATTGAGAAACTGAGGGATGAAATCTAAAAGAATACAAACAAAAAGGTGTTGGATTTAACACAGGGAAAGAAATAAAAACTGAGAGAATGCTGTGAGCATTCACCTGGTGAAAGTTTTGTAGCTGCAGTGTATGGAACAGCCCAGAGGAGTTAATGCTGATGTCATGGACAGTCAAACCTGCACACAGTTACATCCAGTTAAAAAACAACAACAACAACAAAAAAAAAAAACACCCGTAACTTACTTCAACTTAACTGTTTTCCACAAGTATTAAAACATGACAGTATAACACTGAACTATGCTTATAACACAAGCACTTCTAAGATAACTTTCTGAACTGCATGCTTGCTATCTGTTGACCATTATGGTCCATATGTGAAACTAAAGCACCTTTGTAAGTTTCTTTGGAAAAGGCTTAAGTGTCTGCCAACTGCCTATGTATATGTAGGATAATAGGCTCACCAAAGGACAGCACATGAGGCACCTGTACTGAGACAGTCAAGCTCTCCTCTCTCTGCAGCTCACACTCCACCACAAACTACAATCAAACAGAAAATCAAGCTGAGAAGCAAAATATATTTAACCATACGATCATCTTACAAATGATGTTTTCATGAAAAAAAGCATAATTGTAACATTCATTTTAAAAATGATCATGTGTGGTAGGGCTGAATGTGTCGGACAAAAAATAAATAAATACAACAAAAATAGAGCGGAGGCTTCATGCTATTCTACGCGGCATCCACGCACAACTCACCACACGCCCCACCGAGAGCAAGAACCACATTATAGTGACCACGAGGAGGTTAACCCAACGTGACTCTACCCACCCTAGCAACCGGGCCAATTGGTTGCTTAGGAAGCCTGACTGGAGTCACTCAGCATGCCCATTTTGTCATTTGTTTGTCCTCAAAGCAGAATAACCAATAAACACTTCATTTATCTGTCGTAAACAAATTATAACAATTTACGTTTTATTAGTTTGTTTTTCAACAAGAAATAGACAAAAAGAAGAAAACAAATTTTACATTCAAGCATATAAACCAAGTTTATAACTTGAATATTTGATTTGCACATGTGGGCGGGCCTGACACTCCTATTTTCACTGATTGGTCAATGCGCACATGATCATCTGTTCTTCCTCAACCCGTCCATTAGAATAACAGGTCACAAGAGTTACTTTGCCGATTGTTTTTGCAGATAGATTCTAATCTTTTTAATGAAGAACATTAATATTTCTTTAAAAAAACAATTCTGAGTGCTGCATGTTTATTGCAGTGCCATGTCTCATCAAGCAACTGGAAAACTGGATATGATACGACAAACACTGAACGCACCAAAAACTCTGTCACCACGGGACTTGGTGGCAGGGCTTTTTTAATTTAAAAAGGAATATTAGCATGATTATGAATTGGGATGCTGTGCATAGACATAACTGTAACAAAACAGACTTTGTTATCTGGCCATTATTGTTATTATTTTTATCAGATAATTCAACCAAGACAATAATTGCAGGGGAAACATAAGGCACTGAATGGTGATTAAGACTGGATGGACCAAGTTTCTAATTTTTGTTACAGTGATAATTAAATCTTCATTGGATGTGAATAAGCCTTGGGGGACATAGTCATGGTTTTGAGGAGTATAGTCTATAGAGGATACAAAAGCTTAGGACCTATGGGATTTTTTTTAAAGGCCTATGCCGCATTTACTGTTCGTGTATTTTTTCATTTAATTCCGTATTATTAATATGTTTTTCATTCATTCATATTTACACCTTTAGCGTTCTAGTCTTCATTCATTTTCATCTTAATGGTCAGCTGGGTTGCAAATGTATGCATCATATGCATTTATGCATTGCACTGAAAGCATGAATCACCCCTAGTGTAATTAATTTACTGATTATCTGAGTAACTGATCATCTGTTTTATTCAAAATAGGTAAATGTAGTACTACACCAAAAGGGTTTCATCCAACCTGGCCACAAAAAAATCATGTTGCTGGTTTCAACATATCAAGCCAAAAATCCAAGGCACTCATGTGGGGTATAGTATTAAAAAGCCTAGCTATTATAATGAGGCTACTCTATTAAAAACAACTAATCAAATTGTGGCTAGAAGAGCCTTAATCAGGTAGTTCTGTCTTTCCTTTTGGGCACCAAGTTAGCAAAGAATCCCACACAACAAGACTATTTTACCTAATTTCCATTAAATTTTAAACACATTTCGCTGTACATTAAATCCTATTTTATTGTGTGTTGGTTAAATGCATAGTGAGAATATGTAACATCTTGTCTGTATACAGATCGTATAGCCCAGATGTTAAATAGAGACAACTGAATAATACAATAAGGGTGCCACTGTATTTAATCAGTTCACCTTTTTTTTCATAAATGAAAAAAAAAAAAAAAAAAAAAAAAAATTTTCTTCATTAAAAATGTAAAGTTCATTCTGCTCCATTTAACACATATAAGTATAATACCAAAAGGGACTTGTTTAACACAAATGTATTCCCCTATATTCACTTAATTTTTTTTTATACAGATAGGACTTGATTTTGCCTGACATGTCTTTCTTATTGTAGCTATGGCAACATGCGCACCTGACACAGCAATGTGAGCATCGCATTGATAAAAAAAAGCTACCCTCAACATATGTGATATACTTGCAAAAGACAAAACAGCTTATAGTCAGAAGGAAGGGAATGAGGAAGAGCAGATGACATTGCAGGTTGACCAATTAAAAAATTATAATGGAAACAAGTGCTGCAACAATTAATCGATAACATCGATAATAATCAATAATTAAAATAATCAGCAACGAATTTCAATATCAATTATTTGGATATGCGTGCCATGTAAAGAGAAGCTCCGTAAGTGATGTCACTTTACAGTAGTGAAAAATGTGTGTGCATGATGAAACTCGTTCGAACAATAGTGGGGATAAGTTGAAGCGAAAAAAAAAATAAAAACATAACCAATGGTACGGCACACGAGAGCACTTTATGTTAAACAGTCAAAGAAGCTCATAAGCATACAGTTTAAATTAAACCGGTTGCTGCGTCAGGTACGTTGACAGTGTGCATGTGCTGTTTGATGCGCTTGAGAGATGTTTCTCTCCAGTGCATAATTTACATTTTACTGTTATTTTCTGTTTAACAATGAGTAAATGTTATGAACTCAAAAATCAGGTGTGTATTTCCATCTCGCAAAACTGTTTGCCTTTACCACAAGCGAGTCTCCGTCAAACTTCAATGACCAAGCGAGCGTGCGTGCATCAGTGTCAATAAAACTGATCACAACAGATAAAGGGAGCACAAATTTTTGCATTTAAATCCTGTATTAAAATTTTTGCAGGGAAATGACCATGCGACATTTCGTGCTGCCGAATTAAAAATGAATTATATTCATCTTGCATGATACTTTACAAGCGCCAAATATGCTTCTCATCTGAAACACGCATTTGCGCGTGACGATTAAAGCCTGGTTTCACATGCATGTCATGCGAGCCACCGTAGATACACTTGGGAAGTGATTTCTTCAGTGCTCTCCTGTCTCTGGAGCACCACAAAACTTATGCAACCTGTGAATTTGACTGAGAATTTTCTACTTTAAAGCACTATGGAGAAGTCAAACATCTCAGACGGCTGATAGGACTGACGAGAAAAAGAGACATCACTGGAGCCTACCACACACTAGCATAAATTGCAAGGCTTTGTAAACAACATTACCACACTTAGGCTACTAAAATGTATCACAATAAACACTACCAGAAATGTTTTTAAATAGATTCATATTTAATAATATCTCAGGAAGAATCAATTAGACTTTTTATAAAGACTAGCTACACTGACCAAACCACAGAAATGAGGAGCCATTATTACAAATGCAACTGTTAAAAAATGGAAGCACTATGCTAAAGATAAGGATGCAGTACAATAAAGGACGTAGTCTCGACCTTCAAAAATTATGAACAAATTATGAATAAAGTTTTACTCGTGTGTGTGTGTGTGTGTGTGTGTGTTATACGTTCCATTCTAATGATGTGTGATAATAGGAAACAAACTGGCCTGGTTTGACGTCATATTTCTAAAGATAACCTAAATAATTAAGAGCCTGATGAAAATAAAAACAATATCTGTTGTGGAGTAGGGAAGACATTTTCACTAGAAGCACAGTCCAAACTAGGTAAAAAGGAAAGCTGTTTTGAAAACATTGTTTATTTTTGCAACTCCGTTCGGTGGCGCTAGTGTCGCATAAATTACATACTTCGGCTTTAACCTGCATGCGCGACATAATTATGCAGGCCTTTATTTTGGTGGAAGCTTTTATCTTGGCGGTACACTGAAGGAAGACATTTCTAAAATGCTGCCATCCATTCGGTCCACAAAAACCCAGTGTAATGAGGTTACTTTATATTTGGAAATTAACTTTTAGCTGCCAAGCATATTTGGAATTACAGAAATGTGCAATTAGTGAATCTAAAGCGCTGTAAATTGTATGCGCTCTGCTCTCATATGTGCTTTGAGTAGGTGTAATATACAGTCCTACAGAGAACATAGCTTTGCACATACAGTAAGCGCAGCAAGCAGTGCATGCAGCCTATTTATCTAATTAAATCATAGCCTTTGCAGTTTGATAATCGCACTACGTAATATCACATTTCGAATATTCTGAATAATCTTTCAGCCCTACTGTGTGGTAATGTGAACTAAGTTACTAACCTGTGCTCCACTGGGGTTAGAAGCGTCAATGATGAGATGAGAGACGGATAAGAGTTCACTGATTTTCACTGTAACAGTCTAAAAAGACAAACCGAGAAACATTTGGTCTTACTAAAAACATTCCCAGGAGCATACAAAATTTCCAGTGCAGCAGAAGGGTAGCATATGCAAAGAAAATTGTGAAGGTGTGTTATTGACTGTGTAAGAAACACTGAATTGACCTTGTAAACTGGAAGGAGCTCTGTCCCAGATGACAGATCTACTGCTTGCACACTTAGAGGAAGGAGAAAAAGAGTGAAGAACAAATAACAGATCCTCATTTCTCTTGTAATCACTTATTTCCTTAATGTATTGCTTTAAGAAAAAAAAAAAAAAAAAAGACTCACCACATGGAGCCACTCATCTGTGTGCAGCCATAAAGCCAGCTGGACATTTCCTATTGAACAACAAATACGGAACTTTTCAAAAATGCAAAATGAACATTTCCCAAAGAGCACAAATTATATAGTAATGAAACTCTGTAACTTACACACATACTACACAAAATTAACTGTAACTGAAAAGTAACAAACCCCTAAACCTACTGTATCCCTGAGAAGAGATAAAAAAACATTTGCAATGTTTAGTACTAGTACAGATTCTCACAAAAATTGTTTTAAGACTATTTTATTCAGGCTTTTCAATGTTTTATTTTAGTCTCAAACTATAGAAAGTGTGATCCAGTGTGTTCTTTCACCATATTATTACTGCGGCAGTGGAAATGGCTATAGGCTTTCCTTCGACTGGAGAGGGCAAACAGGAAGTACTTGACTTGAGCTTCCTGCCAAAAGAGTCGAGCAAATTGATAACTTACATCAGCAATTCAGCATACCGTAAAGTGATGTTGCTGGCATACATTTGACAGGTAGATGAAACATTCACCTTGGGGGCATTGTAAAACAGACGGAGCGTGTTGACCTCCTTCCATGCCTCAGGAGGAGCTGGATAGATGGATGGATAGATTGATGTTTGGATAAAAATAGGAAAAGATACCATCTTTTAGCCGAGAGAGATATGTGCACTGATAATGCAATAAACAGATATGCACACCCAAATGCAAACCTGAGAAAGTGAGAGGGGCATTATGTCCTCCTCCAGGCTGTTGCACCGGGTGTCTGAAGAAGTGATAGTTCAACACTGACATTCGCTTCTGTGGATTTTCTGTAAACTAAAGAGCATAACCAGCGAATAATAAAAATAAGAAAATATAAAAACTTAATTCATACTGTCATTCAGTCTGCATGTATTAGGATCAAACTCACCTGCCCCGTTTCAGGTTCAATAAGGTCAAAGAACGCACGGACTGTGGCCAGAACCAGTTCCTTGCACCTTCAAAATTAACACACACACTAGGCTACAGTACTTGGTTCCATGAAACTAAATTAACGGTCTTTACATTTATCGGAGGCGCTTCAAATGACAAAAGATTAAATTCATTGGCCATTAAGAAGCTAAAATCACTGTAGTTTCAGAAGCCAAATAATAAGCATCTGTTTCAAAAACATACCAAACAATGGAAAGATGATCTGTGGAAACCCAGGTCCTGGGAACCGCAGTCACCTAAAACAGATTCACAAATACTGATGAACCAATGTGAGGACTTTCAAAAACAAATCAGCCCTAAACAGTCAGGTTACACTTTAAAGAGCACCTATTATGGTTTTTCAAATATTACCTTTCATGTAGTGTTATATAGCTGTTTATGAATGTAAAAAAGTCTGCAAAGTTTCAAAATTCAAAGTGCACGACAAATGGAGTTATTGACTCCCAAAAGAAAGAACCGATTCTGAACACCTGAAACCAGTCGTTAGTAATTCCAGACTTACTTCCTGTACTAACCTACATAATTTGGTAACAAAAAACCTGCCTCTGGTCTTCATCAGCTGCTCGCGAACAGCTTTGACCCACCCTCAAACACTACACTAAGCAGTAGACCAATCACAACAGACTGGGACATCTGACCAATCAGAGCAGAGTAGGCTCTCTGAAAGGAGGATTTTAGAATGAATCCTTTAGAACGGATCATTGAACGAGTCGTTTTTGACAGTGGGAAAAAAGGTAATGCTGCAATTTAAATTATGAGCAAATTAAAGTGTTTTTTGACCTTGGATGCATGTAAATCTATTGTATGAGACCTTTAAAACAAAAATAGGCATGTTTAAAAACCATAATAGGTGCTCTTTAAATAGCAAGTTGAAATCTTTGATTGAAAATCATTTTTAATTTGAAGATTTAAAAAAAAAAAAGTTAGTAGACCTACCACTAGGGACATCTTATTGAGGTCATCGATGGGGCAGGACAGCACAGTCAAACCAGAGCGCACCTGGTAGTCACGGTAACCACCACCCACAGAGAGAACGGTTACATTCCGAAGGTCTTCAGCACCTGTAGCCCAACGCTGGCTGACTGCAGAGTAAAACTCTACCATAAACACACAAATCTGATGTCAGTGTACCACAAAACTCATAGGCATTAAAGTTTTTGTGTGAGAACATTTTTAATACAAATGTGTTTGTGTGCAGTATTTAAAGCAACAAATACATAAAGCCTTCAAAAGACCTAAATATATTTATGCGTGTCTATTTATATATTCTTTTCCTACCCAGTATATAAGGGTCCAGAGATAGCACAGGTGCCTGGTGGGGGGAGGCCTGTGTAATAATGAGGCTGACCATCTGTGGTTTGAAGCGTGGCAGGGTGAACAACGCTCTCGCCACCACTCCACCCATGGAGTGACCCACCAAAACCACACCTGTGGGGGGGTCCGGCTGGTCCTGAATCCGTATAAATATAGCAAAGCAACAGCAATTGGTTTGGATGCATACAACTAACTTATAGCAATGCCCTTCAATTATAATATAGACTACTGAAAACCACTGACCTAACTGTCATAAAAAGTTTTGTATGCTTTCAACTTTTTAAATATTCATATTAGTGTAAAAACTAAGGCTGTCGATTTAATGCTCTAATTTAGTGTGATAAAAAAATGAACAACTAATAGTGCCCCCGATCTGCACGCAAGTTCTGTAATAAGTAATGTTCCAACCATCTGATCAATTCAAGCTTGATTTACCATCTTTATGTTTTTATGAATTGTGTGTCAGTAAGAGGCAGTCAGCGCACAGTGCTGGAAGGTAACAGACTACATGTAATATGGATTAGGGATGGGAATTTAGAGTAATTTTGTAGTCGAGTACTCAAACACACACACAAAAAAAAAATTTGTAATCGATTACTTTAAATTTAGAATTTACATTCAACCTTTAACTTTTGAACCTGTTTTTCTTGAAAAACTAAACAAATTACCACTATGCATAAACAACAAGTACTATATTCAAAAATGAAACAAATATTTGCACTCACACAGAAACATACATTCCAAGTCTTCTGAAGCGATACAAACACTTTGGCAGAATTTTCCTTTTGGAAGAACTAACGGCAAGATTTAGGTGATAAAAGCAGTTTTAGTGTTGGTCACAGCAGAAAAAAAAAATCATATTGCAATATTCAAGTAGTGTTTGTACTAGTCGAATATTTAAAGCTGAACGAGTACTTGATTAAATGATTAATCGATCACTCGTTCACATCCCTAATCTGGACTATGTAAACATATTACAAAAATCTAGTACTTGTAATTAGATTAAATAACATTTTAAAAAAATCGTCAAACCAGATTAGTTACTTTATGGATCATGTAATTACATATTAATCATGCTAAATGCAGTAAATTATTCATAATTTATTGATCCCTCAAACTCTTCATTCTAAATCAGCCTAAAGTTGATATGCATTCAATAAGTCTTTAAAAAAAAAAATTTAATGGAGGGGGATCAGCGGTGAAATTGCACAAACAGATCTGATACTGGCTACCAGCCGTAATTACACTGAAGACGGAGTGGTAATCCACACATAAACGCAGAACCAATTGCATTAGTGATGTAGTTTAATTTTGTAAATTACTTTTGCACTCGGCTTCAAAAATGTACGTGCATGTGCTTTTGCGACAACTTTTGAGATTTTTTTTTTTTGTGATGTTGATTCACAAATATAACTGGTCTGATTTGTTACCACAGATGGATGGCATTTATAATGCCAAAAAATGACCAGAGTTAGAACATTTAAAGTTTTTTTTTTTATTTCAATCAGAAACAGACAAATAGCTAGTAAAACATACACACAAAAATCATATCAATTCTCATTTTATGATCCATTAAATAAGTTTGTTTACTTTCATTTAAGCAACATTATGCCAAAATGGTACCAGCTTATTCTACTCAAATGCATGTGACATCAAATAAACAAGAATTAGGTCAGAAGTAATCCAAAAGCAATCAGATTAGATTATTTAAAAATGTAATCCAACAGATTACATTACTGGCTACAATTTTAGTGATGTAATTTGCAATCAGTACCCCACTACAATTAAGAAGTAATCTACCCAGCACTGTCAGCACACCAGCTGTACAACCAACACTCCTCGTCGAACCAACGAGCAGGCAGCACAGCCTTCCACAGATTCGCTTTTGCACTCAAAGACAGCTGGACCGAGCACAACAGAATTCAGGTACTGTATCTCAATACGTGTTTATCAAAGTTTCAAACTATGTTTAACTTGACACAGCATGCTAAAAACACAGCTTGTGTAACTAGAGATGCTGAAAAGTAGTGAGATGCAACACAACCAAAGTAATACGCTTCAAAAGTGCCCGTCTGATGCATCGGTACATAGACCAACAATTAAAAATAGCCCAGAGGGAATTAGACCAACAATAGGGTTATGTTCAATGATATGGAAATAAAAACTAACAATATTTTGACTTCTAAGCCACTTTTTGTGTTGTAATTCTAACAATGCAATAAAGTGAAAAAGAAAAGAAAATCAACTACATTTCCCTTACAGCTCATGACCTCTCACCTTGTAAAGGCGCAAGATGGCTTTGATGCTCTCATGAAGAAAGCGAGTCTGTCTGTGCAGACTGCCCCCGTACAGAGCTACAAGCTCCTCATTGAAGTCAATAGAGAAGACGTTCATATGGGTCCGTCTGTCCAAATCCTCAGCCTTTCTCAATGCCACTGAACCAAGCGAACGAGCTGCAAGACAGAAATACCAACAAACACACTTAATGTCTGCCTAGAGTTTTGAGGATGAAGATGTTTTCTGTTCTCCATGTCAAACAGTCAAAGCCTTGTTCTGATATAGGTCAAGCTCAGATAAAACAGGGGCCGTAGCTAATTCAGGTCACACATTTGGGACTGACGGTGCGGCTCTGTATACAACCACTGAAAATCAGAAAACGATGCATTAATAAGCTAATAGGACTTTTTTCTACCAGACAATATACTAAATGCATATTGTAATGCTAAAGAGAAACCAGGTAAATGTTACCTTGCTTGTAGCTTCCAGCATTGCCAGGCAGGAAGAGCACAGGAGCGCCAGTGAGCTTGAGTCCTCTGGTCTCCAGAGCATATGCACCTTCTCCATACAGATACAGGCCGTATGATGGGTACTGGCGCGCGACACGCCGCGGGAGCTGCACGCGCTGAGGACGCGCGCGCACAAACAAGTGTGAGTATTCACTCGCAGACAGTGGACATGCAAATCTAGTAGAACAGGATTTCTGACACAAGGGCTTATGAAACAGACGAATATTTAACTGTTTTTTACGTGAAATGTACATTTAATGACCTACTTCAAGACGTGTTGCTTACTATAATAAGCAAATATTGGAAATAAGCAAAACTGCTTAACATGTAAACTTGTATTTGTGATGTGTTTTGAACGTAGGAATCTTGTGTCTGATGCTGGTGATAAGTGATGTCTGCTGTTGCCAAAACAACAGGTAGAATGACAGGCAGTATGAGGAACTAATGTGTGGCCTGTCAATGAAATGCAAGCTAGAAATGTCGACCCGATTACAAAACATTACGTACTTTGCAAACTGCAAACATTTGAGGGCAACAGTGATTATTATTAAAGACTATTTCTGTAGCGATACTCACTCGGTATTCTGGGTACTCGAACATGTATGTCATGCTGCATCGGTTCTCCTCGAAACCGAACAATAATTCACGCAACCCAAACAGCAAAAGCCCAAGAGCAAAGGCGTAAAACGCGTATACAGCAAGTTTCATGTCGCCACAAAATCGAATTGGCTTTATTCACAAATTAATTCTATCAATAGCTCCATTTTCCTCATTGTAAACTCACACTGCCTACTTAAACCTATAGGAAACCTCCTACGGACCAGTCACGCAGCTCATGGGCAGACGTCACAAGACTGGCAGGAGAGTTAACCAATAGAGAGAGACCACAGATTCCAGGTTTGACCAATAAGAAATGACATTGGGAGGGATGGCAAGAGAGCAGTAGCTTTTTGAAACAGAAAGAAGGCGTTGTCTATTCTACAACATCTCATCTCGAGAATGTTTTATGTCACAGCTGGATCACTCATAATGACATTTCAAATAAATAAGAACCATAATCACATTTTGTGTTTAATAGAAAACACGTTTGAGTCAGAACACTGTAGAAGAAAGCACTCATTATGAGGTTTTAGGCATTTTTATGCAAAACATCAAAAAAAAAAAAAAAAAAAAAAAACTCAAGGGCATACAGTTAAATTAAGTCCCTAACCATTTATTTTAACTTTTACAAAATTATTAAAATGCTGTATGTACATTATTTATTGTGGATTATGATGTATTTATATGCCATGTTAAAATAACATACTTCTCTTTTTTTATGTACTTTGAAATATCTAACATATCATTCCATGAACATTTGGATTAAACAGTTGCTTGACTGACCAGTACTATATATATATATATATATATATATATATATTTTATATACTTATCAAAGAGAAAACTATGAGCAAATGGATGCAAAAATAACTTAACTCAAACATAATTTGACATCAGTGGAGATGAAACATCTTATGCACTGATGAACACATGAAATAAACATTATAACTTTCTGTTGTCCATGGGGAGTATTCTGCCGTTGACAATATTGCAACATTATTTTCCGATGTCCTTCCAGAGAGGGTTAGTAAATTATGTCTACATTTTCAGGACATATTGAGCAACATCTTGCATGAGCAAACCTACAAAGATCTGTCCTCTCCAAGTTAAACACACTTAATCGAGAAGCTTTGAGTGCTCTATTCTTGTGATGATCCAATCTGGAGTCACACCTTGTGTAAATTCCCTCTGGAATCTGTCAGAAAACAAAAGAGACATGAAAAAGCCTTAAACTGGTGTTACTTATTCACTTTATTCATAACAATACTCATTTAGTTTTTATACATTAAATAATGCTATTAAAACAATTTAGTAGTTTTAATTAACCTTAATATTTATAGCTCCAATGTAATCCATCTCATTCAATGACTGCCAATGCACCGACAATAAATATTCAGTGATTTCAGCACTCACTCATAATTGGCTGTGAGCAGTCTCTTGGTCTCTGGTCTCTCTCCATCTCCACCTATGGCAACCTGGAAGATTTGTGTTCCCTCCATAGTGTCGTCAGGAAGTCTGGCACTTGTCAAGTACCAGAAGCGCATCAAAATACTTACAAATTTCCTCCCTGAAAGCAAGGAAAAACACTGCAATTATTTTTTCATGCATATGGACATATGATGTGCTTTATACTAAATTATAACTTTTCAAATACATAAAATAATCCACTGAACCTTTTAAAATTGGTTGGCACTTGGAATAGCCCCATGTGCACATAAAGAGGATACAAGTATAATGGAAATAAGTAGAAAAAAATAATAAAATAAAAATTCTTAAATTACACGCCCACAGACAACAAATAAATATATAACCTCCACAAATATTGCGGGGTATGAAACTAAGAGGGTCTCACCGCTATCATCATAGTAAATGCTAACGTCTCCTGTTGTTGTGTACATGATCTCATCAGACTCGGCCGACAGCGCCCTCTGGTGGCTCAAAGGCAAATGAGCGCATTTGTCCTCGAGCTTACCTACTAGCTATGGGAGAGAATATGAGATCGGTTTGGACTTCACAAAATCTTAAACAGGACAAAAGAAGGGTGCTTGGCATCTTCGTGTACTTACATCTTTAGCGACTAATCCA
The DNA here is from genome assembly GCF_019703515.2 of Myxocyprinus asiaticus. Taxonomy (NCBI): domain Eukaryota; kingdom Metazoa; phylum Chordata; class Actinopteri; order Cypriniformes; family Catostomidae; genus Myxocyprinus; species Myxocyprinus asiaticus. The sequence continues at coordinate 23,618,093 of NC_059353.1, read as the reverse complement.
TCCAGAGCCTCAAACTGACACTGAGACAGCAATCTTGACACATGTGAGAAAGCCTGAGTGCAAAAGGAAAAGCTTTTTGTTTGAGTACCTGAGTGATCAAGTAACTCTTCTGGGTCAGTGTTTGTTATAACAGATCTACACAAAAACATTTTAAACCTTTTTAATTATAAACATAATTCACAAATACAACCAAAATTATGCCTGTGTCAATGATGTGGTGCTCATTTTTTTGTCCATATCTATTAATAAAAAATAATAATAATAATAATTAAAAAAAAATTGTGTATTCAAGGTGCAAGGAAAGTACTTTAATACCACATAGAAATGGCTATAAAATGTTTTCCAATTAAAAAAAATAAATGACTTACTTTCTTCTGCTGAACACAAACTAAGATTTTTAGAAGAATATTTCAGCTCTGCAGGTCCATACAATGCAAATGAATGGTGCCCAGAACTTCGAAGCTCCAAAAAACACATAAAGGCAGCATAAAAGTAATCCATACTACTCCAGTGGTTAAATCCATGTCTTCAGAAGCTATATGATAGGCATGTGTGGGAAAGAGATCAACATTTAAGTCTTTTTTTGTTTTACTATTAATTCTCCTCCCTGCCCAGTATGTGGCGAAATGCACAAAGAATGCAAATCACCAAAAACAAAAGAAGAAGAATGAAAAAGTGAAAGTGGAGATTTATAGAAATAAGAACTTAAATATTGATCTGTTTCTCACTCACACTTATCATATCACTTCTGAAGATATGGATTTAACCACTGGAGTCTTACGGATTACTTTTATGCTGCCTTAATGTCCTTTTGGAGCTTCAAAATTTTGGTCACCATTCACTTGCATTGTATGGACCTACAGAGCTGAAATATTCTTCTTAAAATCTTTTTGTTCAGCAGAAGAAAGAAAGTCATACACATCTGGGATGGCATGAGGGTGAGTAAATGATGACAGAATTTTCATTTTTGGGTGAACTGTCCTTTTAAGTGTAAATGCAACAAAGGCACACAAAAGTAGAGGCAAAAGGAAAAAAATAAAATTAAAATAAAAATAGGGGACAAGAAAAGTCCAAACGACTCTTGGAACACAGAGCAACAGATCTGGAAATAGTATCTAGGCTATATAATGCTTCATCACATTCATAAAAACTGTTAATAATGCATTTGTGTATACAAATATTTGCTTATATACAAAATGTAATTTTCAATTAAACATGCATGCAACATTCTCATAGTAACCGTATACAAGGGTTCATACTGGCACCTCACCTGTTTGGCTCCTTCCGTAAAATCCTCGATGTTAAACTCTTTGTCGAAATAGGTTCGGATGAGAAAGAAATATATGCGGGTTCGGAACCAGATGAAGGGGTTCGGGATTCCAACAACCAAAACCTTTTGATTCTGTTTGTGTCTGCCCCGCTCAGAGCTGTACCGCCGCACACTGCACACACCAGACGCTACGGGAGCGAGTCGTATGGACTGATTCACTAAAAGTGGCTTTGATGTGAAGAACCGGATCAGAACAGTGAAGGGCCTGTTACAGCTGCAGGACCTCAGTAAGGGCAGCGCCATCTTCGCCCCGTCATCCTCAGCTGTTCATCTGTAAGGAAAATCCGACTGACAACAATACACAAAGAGAAAACAGTTCCACCTTCACCGAAACATAAACAATGCAGCGGTGTTGCCCAAACAAAACTCCAATTATTTGTATATATATATTTTTTAATTAAATGTAGATTCTATGTATTGTTTGTAATGAAGTCAAGGATGGTGAAAGCAAACATGCTCCGAAAGGGACGGGGGAGACTTCAGTGAACGGAATTATGAGTCAGTATATGAATGAGAACGATTCCCTCACTCAAACATTTCGCTTCAAGACGGACTACTGAAAAGGTGCAGATGGCGGTGAATTGTGAACAAACTTCGGACTGTAAGAAATGGACTGTCAAAAGAAGTGATTTATTGCAGTGTTGTGATTGTTTTCTTGTGTAAATATATCTACTCTGCAGCGGAGACCCGCAGTGCTGAGGGGCGTGCCCTTGTGGCCATGTGTGCGCGCGGACGGTGAGTGTGAAACATAACACTGATCCTTTATACTTACATGAGCCCAATACCAAAGTACCATACCAAAATTATCACACACTTGTATTTCAGGACACTGCCATTTAAAACGTTTGTTTAGCACACAGATTTTTTTTCACAAGTGAGGTTAGTATCCTTCATTGTGATCCAGAGAATCAAGGTTAGGGGGTTATCCTTTAAAGCAGGAGTTTTTATCATTTCAAATAAAAAACAAACAAACAAACAAAAAAAAAAAAAGGTCGATTTTCTCTCTAACACCCAATAATCAACGATAAAAAATGCTCTCAAAACTTTAAACTCCAGCCTCTATATTCCCCCTACGACTAAAATTGTTATTTTCAAATATCATATGCGTGAATTTATTGCTCTGATTTTATTATTATTATTATTTTCATAACTTAAAACAGGCTTAGATAGCTATGAATAATTTGTATCTGCCTCGGAACCAGATTCTTCGATGCTTTTTCTCTCTAACCGCGCAATCGCAGCAGCGGTATCTCCCCACACATTAATGAGAGTCGCGTTGCGACGCAGTCACACGATCAGAGAAAAAAAAGTAATTTTATTTACAGTAAACAAATGGAGACATAGACAATACCCATTTCCATCATTTTTATCCATCTTTTCCATCCCTTCAAAGACACGCCAGCAAATTGTGCTTGGACAAAAATAGTTTTATGGTTAAAATGTCCATTCTGTTTTTACAAATAAAAAAATTTCTTCTGTAGGCTAAATCCCCCAAATCTCCATATAATAATTAATATTTCAAAGCCGCAAGGCCTCATAATGTTCCATATGTTATGCATGTAAAAAAATAAAATAAATGTCTGAATAACTCAAACACGAATATTGTTGATTGATCTTTTTATATTCTTAAAGTAGGCAACCTTGACTAAATGTCCTAAATACGCCCTTGGAAACAATTAGCTAAACATTAAAAGCCTAAAAAATAAAATGAATAAAAAGTTTACAGATTTCATGCAATCAACAATTTCTCTTGGCCCACCCACCCAAAAGGTCAGTAGGGTATTCTGCCTATACTACTGCCTAGAAATAAAGATCCCACCTGTTAGGGAATGTTCAGGGTTCTCACACATCCTGGAAAACCTGGAAAACATTTGACCAATTTTCCAGTCATGGAAAAAACATGGAAAATGAGAGAAAAAGTGAAATGTCCTGGAAAATCTTGTGCTGTCCTGGAAAGTTATTTTAACATTATGTTGCTGTTGCAACAATGGAGCTGGGGAGTTAACTTACCCGGGTATGTCGCATAACCTGCTTTCTGGCATACCCCCCCAGCTGTATGTGCATGAAACACCGGCTAAATATTGGCTAACATCACTTTTTTTTTTTTTTTACTTTGCTAGCATTGTCTCTTCAAACGCAATGCTACGTTATGATAAAATGGGCCGTAACATGACATTAAACATTTCAGCCGTAGCTCAGAGGTTGTGATTAGCTTTGTTAGTAAAAGGGCTAACATATGGTGTGATAAACTGATTTATATCATGGCTTGGTTTAATTTCCTATTGTGACACGTTCTTTAGGACATCAATTAACTATTGATATTTGCACACATATGAAGTAGTCCCATTTTTTTTTTACCATATTACACTTGTATATCAATGCACCAAGTTTGTTGTGAAGTTTAAAGTGTGGCGTTGTGACAGTGGTCCGACGGACATACAGAGAGCAACATGTCTGAAATAGCTTTTTGTACCATTACACAGCATTTGGGCTAAGGATCACAGTGATTTTAGAAAGCTAAGGTTCAACAAAGTGCTGGGATTTATCAGTAGGCAAAATTGTAGGCTATTATTTGTGTTGAGGCTATTCAGTTATTGGTGTTCAGGCAGCAGTGGTTAAAATATAATTAGTAAGAAAAGCACTTGCCAAGCATAGAACACAAAGGGCTTTCCAAAAGAAACAAAAAAATACAATGGCAAACCATAAAAAAGATAGCATTAAAACAAGGCAAGAAATAAACAGTAAAAAGGAAAAAAGCAACAGTAAGAGAAGATAGTAGTAAAAATAGTGACATTAAAATATCTAAAGGTTATGTCTGTAATGACCCATGTCCTGTTATTACAGGAGTGACAGAATGTCAGGAAGACAGTGCAGGTTCAAGAACGAGTGGAAAGAAGACCCCCAGTTCAGGGACTGGCTAGGGGAAGTATCCATTCGAGGAACCGGGATGCGTGTTTCGTTTCCTTTTGTGCTGGTGCCGCCTAGCGGTTGGAGCTTGTTTTGTTTAATAAAACTACTTCGGGACAGTTATGGATGAATCTGTCAGTTCCTTGTGCTTATGCCTCCTGTTGGCTGGAGTATGATTTGTGGAGTATTTTCGTGGGACATTGGAATGATTATGTCATTTGCTGCACTCATCAGCTGGCTCACTGAAGATTCGTTTGTCTGACTGAGGAAATGAGGTAATGTTCTGTGAATGAGTCTACACGTTCTCTGTGTTTATTCTGCCTATTGCCTGGGGTTTGTTTTACAAAATATTTGATGTTATGTAATTTTGCTTTACAAATTTGTGAGGCAAAATTGAGCAATCCGATGGCAAAGTTGTCACGGGGGCTCTTGTAGGCGTATGTGGACTCTTTGAGTTTAGAGGGATTGACGCCGATTTCGTGCGTGGGGTTAATGTTTGTTTTGTTCGGGGGGAAGTTCGGGGTTTTATTGTTGCGTTAATGTTGAAATGTGGTCTTCATAATTTTGTTTTTGGCACACAATTTATTTTTTCTATTATATCAAAATGTCAAATGTTAGTATGAGTGTACTATCTCTCTCCACATGGAATGTGAATGGGTTGGGGCACCCCATAAAAAGAAGGAAGGTTATTTATTTTATTAAACGTAAGAAATATGATATAGTGTTTCTTGAAGAAATGCATCTTTCCCCGCAGGAAGCTGAAAAATTTGGGAAGATATGGGGTGGACATGTTTTCTTTAGTGTTGGCTCAAGTAAGAGCAAGGGAGTCATTATATTGGTAAATACACATTTACTTCGTCTACTGATGAAGATATTAGAAACTTTGTGGAACCATTAGATCTTCCTAAACTGACAACTGAGCAAAAAAACTCTTGACTCTGAGATAAACTTGGAGGAGCTTGACGAGTAATTAAGTCCCTACCTACTAGCAAGGCTCCGGGGCCAGATGGTTTTGCCGCAGAATTTTTTAGATCCTATGCTACAGAACTGGCTCCACTTTTGTTAGAAGTTTATACTGAATCATTAAAGAATGGAAAGCTTCCTCCAACCATGACACAAGCCCGGATCAGTCTGATTCTTAAAAAGGACAAAGATCCAAGCGAGTGTAAAAGTTACCGTCCAATCTCCCTGATCCAACTAGATGTAAAAATTTTGTCAAAAATGTTGGCTAACCGATTAAGTAAGGTTATGACATCTCTTATACATATAGATCAGGTGGGATTTATTCGGGGCCACAGCTCTTCTGATAACATTAGGCGTCTCATCAATATCATGTGGTCAGTAGCGAAAGATAAATCTCACTGCCATCTCACTTGACGCCGAAAAGGCGTTTGATATGGTAGAATGGGATTATCTTTTTAAGATTTTGAAAATGTATGGGTTCGGGAGTACATTTATTGGTTGGATTAAGTTACTTTATAGACACCCTGTAGCAGCGGTACAAACAAATGGATTAATTTCAGATTATTTTACTCTGTATAGGGGCACTCGGCAGGGTTACCCTCTTTCCCCATTATTGTTCTGTCTTGCCCTGGAACCATTAGCAGCCACGATAAGAAAAGAGGATGATTTTCCAGGGGTGGTGGCGGGAGGTGTGCCGTATAAGCTTCTGCTTTACGTAGATGATATTTTATTATTTGTCTCTGAACCTACTAGATCTGTGCCTTGCCTCCACAGAATTATTAATTCCTTTTCCAAGTTCTCAGGATACAAAGTCAATTAGTCTAAATCCGAAGCTTTGGCTCTGACAGTATACTGTCCATTAATGGCTTTCCAGCCGGGCACCTTCCAGTAGCCCAAACAGGGCATTAGGTATTTGGTGATTTTATTCCCAGCAAATTTGTCTGATTTAGTTAGTGTTAATTTCGACCCTTTAATAAAAAGGTTTTCGAGCATTGTGGACAGGTGGGCTTCATTACATTTATCGATGATTGGGAAGGTTAATGTTATTAAAATGGATTGTATTCTAAAATTCAACTACCTGCTACAGTCTCTCCTTGTAGATGTCCCCCTCTCTTATTTCAAGCAATTTGAAAGCATAGCGAAGTCCTTCATTTGGAATGGTAAATGTCCCAGATTGCATTTTAATAAGTTACATAGGCCATTGACAAAGGTGGGCTAGGCCTACCCAAGATTTTGTTTTATTACTATGCTTTCAGTCTCAGACATTTGGCTCATTGTTCACTTCCACCTGAGAGAGCCCCTCCCTGGTTTGTTATTGAACAGGCAGTTCTTGCCCCTATTTCTCCATTACAAATCCTCTCTATCAAACTAATCGGAAAAATTAAGTTACACCCCGTTATTTCGCATTTACACTCGGTATGGACTAAAGTGTCCAGATTGTTTAAACCGGACACTTATTTAAATGTTGCCTCGAGCATATGGCAGAACCCAAGATTGTGTATTGGCAAGTCCCCTTTCTGCTGGCCGGAAAGGATTGTGAGGGGGGTTGCTATGCTCGGTGACCTATATGAGAGTGGAGTGTTGAGATCTTTTGAAAACTTGGTCCAACATTTTGGGATCCCCAGACCTCAATTTTATAGGTATTTACAACTGCACCACCTGATTTGTACTATTTTTGGGAGTAGCACACACCCCCCTAAGGAGGCAGATGCTTTGGGAGAGGTGATTGCGACTTTTGGAAAAGGTCATGAGGCATCAGTGTACTATTCCCTGTTAATTCAGAGTCTGGGGGACGGAGCCTTAAAAAACGTCAAGTCTGCATCTAGTGATGCAAGGGTGTGTCTTATACAATTCAAAATTTTGCATAGACTTTGGTCTTAAAGACACACCCACCTGCTGGAGATAATCGGGGGATGGAGACATGGCCCATGTTTTTTGGTGGTGTGTGGAGATCCAGAAATTCTGGTCGAAGGTTCAGAATTTTGTTTGCGACGTGGTGGGCACTCGGGTTTCGTTTTACCCTAGACTTTGTGTTCTGGGCGATGGGGCGGTCATCGATGTGGGGGATGGCCATATAGAGAACTGGGTTCTGACCTGTGTGATGATCGCCAGGCAGGTTATTTTGAGGGGTTGGAGGTCAGCTGGTGCGCCCCCATATCCGGAGTGGTGCACAGAGGTGGGGAGGGTGGCAGCTTATGAGGAGGTGTCATTGGGAAGACGGGGTGGCTTGGATATGTTTATATGGAAATGGGGCAGGTATTTGAAGTTTTTGGAGGGCTCTCGGGTGGGGTGTGGAGAGAGTAGTGTAATATAGTTAGTATGATTATTATGTGTGTGTATATATGTGTCTGTATGTGTGTATGTGTATATACAGTATATGTGTATGTATGTATGTTTGTATATGTATGTATATATATTTTTTTATATATATGTATATATGTTTGTCTGTTTGATTTTTATTTCTATATATTTACTTATGTTTGACCACAGGGTTGTTTTTTGGGGGGGGAGTGGGGGTTGTGGGGTTTAAATGTTGATTTATATATATATATATATATATATATATATATATATATATATATATATATATATATATATATATGTTTTGCATTTCATTGTTATTGTATGATTTAATAAAAAATGTTAATTAAAAAAAAAAATGTTAGACTCCCAAACATTAATTTTGCAAATAGAAATGATTAGAATAGAAGAACAAGGAGCCCTGCAACAGATGTCATAGCCCCCACAAAGCCCCCCACTGAACATCGTGTCTGTCTGAGATCACATAAAGAGACAGAAGCAATTGAGACAGCCTAAATAGATAGAAGAACTGTGGCGAATTCTCCAAGTATCTTGGAACATCCTATCTGTCAACAACCAAGAAATATTGATTTAGCTTTTTTTATGTTTACTGGACTTTGTGACATTAAGTGATAAATGAAAACTATTTATGTCATTATATATGAAGACATCCTCACTATGCAACATTTTTCACAAGTGCCTAAAACCTTTACATAGTACTTTTGGCTTGTGTCCATATTTCAAAGAGAAGCTGATCAAAGATATAAGAAAAGTGCAGTGCTATGTAGTGTCTTTTGATGAGTGCCTGAATAAAGTGACACAGAAAGAACAGATGGATGTTGTTGTGTGGTACTGGAGTGAATGTGAAGGGAAGGTAGCTGTGCATTATTTTGATTCAGAGTTCACAGGACACACTCAAGCAGAGAAGCTTTTGGAGAAAATCAAGAGAACCCTCTCACCGCTTGATCCTAATAAGCTCTTGCAGGTTTCAGTGGATGGCCCTATGGTCAGCTGGAAGTTCCTGAGGATATTCCAAACAGACAAGAGCCAATTGGACCCAGATGTGCCAAAGATTTTCAATCTGGGAAAGTGTGGTTTGCATGTTGTGCATGGAAGCTTTCAAAATGGAGAGAAAGAAACAGGTTGGAAGGTGGGAGATGTACTTTTTTCTGGCTAAGCTTCAGTTTTTTGCATTTGTTGCTTGACAGCTACAGCCTTTTTTGGAGACATTCCAGACAGATGCCCCAATGGTGCCTTTTTTAGCAAAGGAGCTCCAGTCCACCCTGAGAGGCTTGCTGTCATGCTTTATCAAAAGGAAAGAACTGGAGAAGATAAAGACACCTGTGCAGCTGCTGAAACTGGACCCACAAGACAAAGCAATCCATGTGCCACACAAACAGCTGGACATGGGATTTGCCACAAAGCAAGATTTGGAGAAGCTCCAGGAAAATCCAGTGAATATACAGGTTTTCAAGAAAGAATGTGTCTCCTTCCTTGCTGTGACCTGCAAGAAAATCATGGAGAGAAGTCCTCTTATGTACCCGGTGACCATGGTAACAGAAGCTGAATGTGCAATAGCACTATTTGAGAAACTCCTACAGGTTCTCCTGAATGCAGGATGGTACACTGCCTCAGAGTGTGACAAAGTTATTGCTCAGTATAAAGCATACTCATTGCATGTCAGTGCAAACCATATAGCAGAGTTCCAAGATTTTCTTTACAGCTGCAGGCTTGATGAATTTCTTGGAAGATTTGTCAGTGGCAGAGCAGAGTATGCAGCACTGTGGAACCTAATGAAATGTCTACTCACACTGTCTCATGGACAAGCTGCAGTAGAAAGAGGATACTCCGTCAACAAATATATGCTCGTAGAAAATCTGAAGGAGAGGACTCTCGTAGCATTGCGCTTGGTACAGGATTCAATGGTTGGCCATGCAATAGATGAAGCCCTGCCGAAAGACCTCATTCAACACTGCAAAGGAGCAAGGATGAAGTATGTGCAGTACCTTGGGGATGAAAAGAAGAAAAAAGACCAAACTGCTAATGAGAAGAAAAGAAAGGCAAATGTCAAAGAAAAATGGCAAAGAATAGTTCAAAGCATTGAGAAGATGGAGAAAGAGGCAGATGAAATGGCAATCAGGGCAGAGAAAAAAAACAGGACTTCTCATTACTGTCAAAATCAAATGCCTATCGCAAAAGTGTTGCAGAGAAAAGGGAAGAGCTGGCAGCTCTAGCAAAAACTCAGGAAAACCTGCAGGAGAGTGTGAAGAGACTACACTAATGTCAAGGAGTAACAGTTTTATTTGAATCTGACATTTTCTGTGTTTTATAATAAAATATTTGCAGGCTGAATATCCATGATACATCAGGTATATTTTGAGTTATGTAAAAATAACGTTTGTGACCATGGACATTTGGATGTTAATCAGTTCTATTTAGGCCAATTTATGTTAGGCTATGCACTGTTCTCCCTGATTTGTATTATTTATTTATTTAGAGTGAGGCAGGTGGCAGATACGTTTGCAGTTTTTGTTTCCCCTTAGCCTAATTTTCAGTTTTTTGGAGAAAGAGGAGGAGGAGAAAGTGATAGGTACCCAAACCATAGTTGTAACTAATACTAATAAAGTGAAGTGCTATATATCTGCAGGTGTATTTGAATTATTCTATTATCAATTTGTCATAATTTATACGCATGTAATAGATGATTTCATAGATAAGTTATAGCCATAGACTGCACGTCTTTAAAATCAGACTTCCGCACAGAGGAACTGTGAGAAATAGGCCTCAGATGGAACAGCGTGACCTTGATGCTTGATTATCTGCTTTGTATGTTTTCAGCACTGTCTTGATCACAAAATATACTTGATAAGAATGTACTTCTGTAAGTGAGAGGAAACAACCCCATATATGGAGTATGGGGGGGGGGGGGTGTGTGACCGATAATTCACAAAAACCACGGTCAGATCTCATGAGAGGTGAGGATCTTTGTTGTTGAAGACTGTTAAAAGGGCCAGTCCTGTGGATGAAGTGCATCAGATTCCACTAACAGTCAGTAGGAGTTTCACTGCCACATTCACTCTTCGTGATAGGAATGAACTTTGATAAAATCAGAGAATTGTTCATACCAAAAACCAAAACAAGAGACATTTTTGTTGTTTGAACAAAATGAGTCAAACGATAGGTAGACCAATACGAGGCGAAAAGCCCGTACATTGGATGTTTAGAAATAACAAATGTTTCAGAACCTAACCGTTTGTCAGTAACCTGATGGTCAGAGGGAAAAACGCAATTAGATCCATTTCCACAAGAGGGGTCGTTCAAAAAGATAGATTTAGACAACGGCAATTAAATTGTGAACAAAGGATGGGGCGACCCAGAATGGGATTATAAATATATGAAAAACCATTTGAGGTGACCGAGAAAGAATTAATTGACGAAGTTCCTGAATTGGCTGGCACACGCGATCTACCGGGAATAAAAATGGAAGAAGAAGCCAAATCCACGAAATTAAGATCACAAGAAAAAGGGAAAGATGGTAGGATAATGTTAAAACGAACACTAGATTTTAAATGGGCTAACCCACAGATGTTCAGACATATGACAGAATTTCTAATCAAATTATCAGACCGTAAACAAGATCTTTTGCCAGATTTGTTCAAAATGCACGCTTTTATAATCATACCAGACTCTCCATTTTATTTACTGGGCTTAGATCTATTGCATAAAATTGGTGCACAAATAGTTTTTGACAATGCTTCTCTGCAACTCATGTTTCCTGCTGTGTATTCAGTCACCGTGCCTACAGGAGGTGTGAGGGAGAAAGTGAGCAGAGAGCAACTGCTGGAGGCTGATGAAGCAATAATTAACCCCAGACTATGGGCCCAGCACAAAGACAAGGCTGGCCTTATAGATGTGAAAACATATACAGCTAAATTAGCTGTAACCACTCCAGTATACTGTAAGCAGTATCCATTATCAACTGAAAAGGGAGAAGGTATTAGGCCAATCATTGAGCAATTGATTGAACAAGGTATTCTAATACCAACACACTCTCCATACAATACTCCAATAAATCCTGTGAGAAAGGCAAATGGAACTTGGAGATTGACAAAAGAATGATTTAATTGAACCACTTTCTCCAATAGTTCTAGATGTACAAACAATTAATTCAATACCATCAACACATGGTCATTTTACTGTAATTGATTTATGTTCTGCCTTTTTCAGTGTACCTGTTTCGCCTGTGACCCAGCCATTGTTCGCATTCACCTACGGGGGCCAAAAATACACATGGAGAAGGGTACAGAAATTCGCCAGCTGTCTTCTCAGCTGTTGTGCACTGTACATTACAGGATGTGAAACTGCCACCTGACACATGCCTGTTGCAGTATGCTGACAACATCATGGTTACTGCTGAAACATCAGAGGATTGCAGAAAAGCATCAATTATTAATTGAAGCTACAGTGGGTCAAACAAAAGGTTGAATACCTTGGACATGTGCTAACAAAGGGGACTGTGCACATGTCGGCAGATCAAATCAAGACAATTCAACACTGAACAATGATGATGCAATCCAGTGGACTACGGAAATGGACTTGGCATTTAAACATCTGAAGTAATGCCTTGGAAAACCACCAGCTCTGGGTCTTCCAGACTACAGCAAGCCTTTCCATCTGTACGTGCACGAGGCTGGGGGGACTTCTGCTGCAATCCTTGCCCAGGAACACGGGGGTTCTTACCGCCCTGTGGCGTATTTATCTAAAACTCTGGATTAGGTTGCAAAGGGCTTCCCTGGTTGTGGCTGCAACAGCGATGATGGTACAGGATGCAGAATGAGTTGTGCTTTCACATCCTCTGACTGTGCACACAACTCACCAGGTAGGTGCTATTATGCACAATATTTCAACACAACACATGACTGTTTCTGCATCCGCTCTGCAAGATGGGAGACACTGGTATGTAGATGGCTCATGCTATAAACCAAATGACAATGTGTACTGGTGTGGTTAAGCAATTACAGAGCTAACCAATCAAATTATTGAAGCATACTCTTTACCATACACTTTGTTTACAGGTGATTTGGAGGTGGTAGTAGCTGATTATGTGGATTCCCTTGTCAAAATATTGAATAGCATAAATGGTAATGTTTCTTTTTCTCTCCCTCTGCCCACAGAAAAGCACATTCACCCATTTTTTCCAAACCAGCAGGTCCTAGTGAAGTGTCTGAAACCAACGAAGCTCGGTGAGCACAAGTATCTGGGTCCAACAATGGTTCTGGCGGTAACCAGGATGGGGGTACTGACAGATCTGCAACCACAGTGGATACATGCAAGCCACGTGAAGCCTGCACCTGGGGAGAGCCTGACTATTTCGAAAGCGAATGGTGAAAGTACTGGAGGAGCTGAACACGCAGCGCCAGTGCCTAACCGGGAACTTGAGAATTAGAAGGGACGAAGAATGAAGTTCTTCATTATATTGTTGTTATACTGTCTTATGATAGTAGTCGAGACTCATATCTAGCGGTAATGAGACATGGATAGATGATGTTGATGCACCACATACCTATGCTACTAATTTGTGGTGGAAACTAGCTAACTTTATGGCAAAAAACACGGGAAAAGAAAGGTAGTTGTTATGTATGCATGCATATGCTGCATGGTGCATCTACACCAGCGGTAAAGGTACCCTAACCCTAACCCTCTGCCGGAATTGTGGACAGGTAGAATTGTGGACATGGTAGAATTAAGGATGGAACAATAGGCCTCGGATGGAACAATGTGACCTTGATGCTTGCTTATCTGCTTTGTATGTTTTCGGCACTGCCTTGATCACAAAATATACTTGATAAGAATGTACTTCTGTAAGCGAGAGGAAACAATCCCATATATGGAGGATTGGGGGGGGTAGGGGGGCGGGGGGGTGTTCAAGGTAAAGGGTGTAACCAGCCTTGTGTGACAGGAACCATATAACCCCATGCTTTCCTTTAATAAATCGAAGAACTGCTTGTGACATTCTGTGTCCATGTATTTCTTCCCATCGGTGAACTCCTGATTGAAGAATGACTGCGAGGAAGACAGACTAAAGCATTCAAATTGTATTTTACTAACAGGAACATATTAACGTATCACGTGATCCCTATCTGTCATACCAGCTAGATCATCACTGAAAATGTCCTGGAAAAGTCCTGGAAAATGATCTCTAGAAAAGAGTGGCAACCTTGAATGTTGCATTAATTTGATATACACTACCGGTCAAAAGTTTTTAAACACTGATTCTTTATTATAATTTCTTTCTTTTTTTTTTTTTTTTTTCATATATTAGAATAATGGTAAAGTCATCAAAACTATGGAATCACATAAATGGAACTATGGGAATTATGTTGTGACTAAACAAAATCCAAAATAAATCAAAACTGTGTTATATATTAGCATCTTCAAAGTAGTCACCCTTTGCCTAGAATTTGCAGACATGTCCTCTTGACATTTTCTCAACCAACTTCTTGAGGTTATCACCCTGGGATGCTTTTTAAACAGTATTGAAGGAGTTTCCATCTATGTTGGGCACTTATTGGCTGCTTTTCTTTATTATTTGGTCCAAGTCATCAATTTCAAAAACGTTTTTTTTTTTTTAATAAAATTTTACTTTTATAATGAAATAAATTAATATGTTGGCACAATTATATTTTTGTCTACAAAACTAATTTCAAACATTTAAGCATACGCCTTCAGATCAAAAGATTTTTAAGATCTTGAGAAACATTTCAGTCAAGTGTTTCAAAACTTTTGACTGGTAGTGTGTATATATATATATATATATATACACACATACATACATACATACATATATATATATATATATAAGGCATGAATTGATGAATATCAGCCAACTAAAAATGCTAAATCTCCCAGCATATTCACTGCAAGATCCCTTGCAGATATTCTTTTCCTTCTTGTTCTTTAGGAAGTTGCTGATTTGAGGAAGTAGTTCCCAGAGTTGGCAGAGGACCTCCAGATCCCAGAGTTCTTTGAGCCTGAGCAGTTTTTCTCCAGTGTCTTTCGTGTATGTTTCCCTGGTCTGCAGCTGTGGACACACTATGATGTGAGTTCTTAGAGCCTATTGGTGATTGTGTGACGTGAAATAATCTTTTAGTGTCCCTCAAAGCTGTCTACAGTTTTATCTTATAAAATGGCACACTGTTTGCTGACTTTAAAAAGCATAGACAATATGTGCTGTGTTTCAAGATCTGGAGGAATGCCATGCATACTCTATGCATACTTTTCTTATGATTTATAACCACATTTGGTTTGTTATGCATACTGTTGCTTCAATATATCCACATAATTTTCCTTCCTCATGATGCCATCTATTTTGTGAAATGCACCAGTCCCTCCTGCAGCAAATCACCCACACAACATAATGCTGCCACCCCCATGCTTCACGGTTTGGATGGTGTTCTTTGGCTTGCAAGCCTCACCCTTTTTCCTCCAAACGTAACGATGGTCATTATGGTCAAACAGTTTAAAAAAAATTAATCAGACCAGAGGACATTTCTCTAAAAAGTAAGATCTTTGTCCCCATGTGCACTAGCAAACTGTCGTCTAGCTATTTTATGGTGGTTTTGGAGTAGTGGCTTCTTCCTTGCTGAGCAGCCTTTCAGGTTATGTCGATATAGGACTCGTTTTACTGTTGATATAGATACTTGTCTACCTGTTTCCTCCAGCATCTTCACAAGGTCCTTTGCTGTTGTTCTGTGATTGATTTGCACTTTTCACACCAAACTACATTCATTTCTAGGAGACAGACTGCGTCTCCTTCCTGAGCGGTATGATGGCTGCGTTGTCCCATGGGTTTTATACTTGCGTACTATTGTTTGTGCAGATGAACGTGGAACCTTCAGGCATTTGGAAATTGCTCCCAAGGATGAACCAAACTTGTGGAGGTCCACAATTTTTTTTTTTTTCTGAGGTCTTGGCTGATTTCTTTTGATTTTCCCATGATGTCAAGCAAAGAGGCACTGAGTTTGAATGTAGGCCTTAAATACATCCACAGGTACACCTCCAATTCAGTACATCTCCTATCAGAAGCTAATTGGCTAATTGTCTAAAGGCTTGACATCATTTTCTGGAATTTTCCAAGCTGCTTAAAGGCACAGTTAACTTAGTGTATGTAAACTTCTGACCCACTGGAATTGTGATATAGTCAATTAAAAGTGAAACAATCTGTCTGTAAACAATTGTTGGAAAAATTACTCATGTCATGCACTAAGTAGATGTCCTAAGTGACTTGTCAAAACTATAGTTTGCTAATATAAAATCTGTGGAGTGGTTAGAAAATGAGTTTTAATGACTTCAACCTAAGTGTATGTAAACCTCTGACTTCAGCTGTAGTTAACTAATGTTAACAAATACAACCTTATTGTAAAGGGTTACAGATACTATTTTGTGGTTTTATAGTTATAACGGATGAAAACTAAAACTAAGACTTAAAAAATAAAAATAGCCATTTTCAAAAAATAACAACTATTTATTCACCATTAAAACAAAACTGAAATTCAAAACCAAAACACAAAAAAAATAAAAAAAAAAAAAAAATTGTGAAATTTTAAAAACTACAATAACCCTGCCTGTTATGTAGTATTCTTAACCAACTAAAAATGTGTAATTTAAGTCCCAAACCTGACATGTGCTCTGCCCGGGAACTTTCACATTTCTGTGAGGCAGCGAATGCTAGTATTGTAATTTGAATGGAGTTACACTGCTGTGGTTTTTTAGCCTCTTTGGTATACTTAGATTTTTTTAATGATTTAGCATTTAACTTGTTGAATTTTTGTATGTAAGTTTACTGTAGATGCACACATTTAGTATTGAACTATATTGTTTTCTAGTTCAAAATATTTCCATACCCAGCTTTTCCTTTTCACTGTGATTGTCACCATATTTTTCCAAGGTGTCTTGTGACCCATTGCTCATGTAGAATGATTTTGGTATTCAAATACAGGCGCATTGAACATTAACAGAGTGATGAAAATCCATGCACATTCCTAATCCTAAAGTAATGTTGAACTGTTAACCATTGTTATAATAACTAATGCCAGCATACACAGCAACATGGTGGTCTATGCAGCTACAGTTTGACTAAATCTCCTCAGCTCTGTAGTTTTACAATACCCTGGCTCTGGAGATTGGGGTTGGTGTCAATGTATTCTGGAGGCATTTGTCACCGGTTAGTTACAATAAGAAAGATCCATATGGAAACAAAGACCCAGTAGCAGCCACCCGAGCCCTGCAGGCACTGGAGCGGACCTTAGGACTCTTGGAAGAACTGCCAAGTGATTATCGTGATTTCTATGCTCATCACATGGTGGTGCTGATACAAAGCCAGGCGTTCTGTATACAGGCAGCACAAGGAAATTCAGACACAGCATAATTCTCTCACTCATCCAGACTGAAATAGAAAAAAAAAGGGAAGATTTGTCTTGATTGTTCAATATCAATTTAGTAGCAATGACCGGATAAATAACAATAGTGAATAATGCAGATACTATGCATTAATTAAATCTGTTAATTAAAGTATTAAGCCAGGTCTTCTGACTAATCAAATATACTGGTATGAATGTACAATAATCAAATGTACAAAGGTACATTTAAGACCAGCATAAGGGTATGTAACGGGTTCAAATGGGCAAGGAGGAGGTGGGAACCGGCTGAACAGTCAAAGTAATATTTAATGAAACAAAAGAACACACACACTGCAGCTGCGTGTGGCTCTCTCTCTCGAACTGCCGCATCCCACTGCACTTATCCCTCTCCTTGGCTGATTAGCCTGATTGGGGGCCGGACGTGCATAGTCACGGCCCGGCCCCGCCCTCCTCCTCGTCACAGGATATAAACAAACTAATTGGAAAAACAAGACACAGATGTCAACTCTCAGGACAGGGAAATGGACAGGCACATGAAACCATTGATGGGGGAACAAAACATTTCCAAAATAAAAACATGACACTCCCATTCTCTCTTTTACTTGCTTATAGATTTGTTAAATATAAATATGGAAATTTGTTTAAAATTAGGTGGTTTTAAATGTTGATTCAATGTATATATATGTTGTTTTTTAAATTTTGTTATATGTTTATGAATCAATAGAAATTTTAATTTAATAAAAAGGTTGTTTTGATGCAGTTTTTGAATGTACATAAGTTATTGCAAGTATATTAACTTAAGAAGAAAAAAATATATAAATTATCTCATCTTCTATGCAAAATGTTTTATTTATGTGTCTTTGAAAAGCTTAAACTTTTTGTAATTGCCAAATGTACTGTTTATATTTTACCCCAGATTTGAAACATCCATTGGATTTCCCTTGTTTTTTTGTCCACTTTTCTCTTTTTTACTTTTGTTGTTCTCTTATGTAGGCCTATTGTGGCTTCATCATAAATGAAAGTAAAAGTGAAGAAAGCATGTACACTGTCCTGTTAGTGTGACCTTTCTTCCTATTCAACAGTTGTTTATTTGCCCCACCTTTTAGAAGAAATTATAACCTTCCTGGGAAATGAAACAGAAACTAAAAATGTCTATAAAACGCATGCGTGTTCAACCCAGGTAAAATCATTCTTCAACGCTCTTCAAGTAACAACATTCTTTAAGATGGCAAAGGAGGTAGGCAAATTCTATATAATTTCATTAGTTCATGATTTTAGATACCAATTTTGATACCACAGCTGCTATTAACTCCCATGCTCTGCTGAAATTGACTTCCTGATTGTTCTCTGTGTATTCTGTTTTTTACACTGTAAAAATAAGAGTGAATTTTGAAATAATTTTCCCTTTCCCTTTGAAAAAGCTTTTCCTTTGACCTAATGAAATGCAGTGGACAGATAATATTGAAACGTAACCCTCTGTAGGCATGTCATTTTCAGAAAATTGTTTATAATTAGTTAACAGAATTGCTTAAAATGTTTTTTTAATAGAATTAATAGAAAATACAATGCCACGAGCCAATAAATTGTATTATCTGTAAGACCAATATGCTTTAATAAAACCCACAACATTTTTGTGCACAACTAATTAAAATCTGTATTTTTTAATAGATAAAGGGCCCAGAGTAATATAAAGTTATGGGGCCAAGAAATCCTTGCGGCCCTGATTGTGAGGGTTAAGTACAGATGTAACAAAAAATATCAACATGCCTCTGCCAAAATGTAATCATGTTATAATTCAGGATACGATATTCTTTACAGAAAGCATGTTTATTTCAGCTTCTGGTTTTTTTTTTTTTTTTTTTTTTTTTCATACACTACTCCATTCTACTGGGTATGGAACATCCCAGTCCATTTAGTTGTGTTATTGAGGCCAATGAGCCTGTCAGGCACAAAGCAGTGCAAACATATGGAATGGGTGTGTGTGACGAGGAGGAGGGTGGGGCCGGCCTGTGAGGATCCTGAATTGGGCTAATCAGCTGGGAGGGGGATATAGACTAGCCAGAGGCGGCGGTGGAGAGAGAGAGACACATGTGGCCACGCTGCATGTTTGTTTATGTTGGTTTTAAGTTTACCATTATACTTTGTGTTGACTGTTCAGCCGTTTCCCGCCTCCTCCCTGCCCAACCTTTACCTGTTACAGTGTGCTTTCACAACAGAAGCAATAATGCTTGCCATTCAGTTCAAAACAGAGTATTACTGTAGTCAAGTTCAGATAGATGGCACCCCTGGTAGCATCTCTATGATGTGGTTCAGCGCCAGTGATCAAAAGCATAGACCAGGAATAGTCAAATTTACTCACAAATGCATTGCTAAAATGCTTCCAGTATGGTAACTTCTCAAATATATTTACTTCATATGTAAATATTTTATACTTTAATATTTAAGAAAACAAATTTACTGTAATTGCTGTGATATTGAGCACATGCAGTTATTATACCACAATAAGGCTGTCAATGTGCACCAATCTGTGATGAGAGTATTTGCGTTTACTTTATTTGCTTCTAAATTATATTTTAAAAAAGTAATGATGTAGTAAATTGCAAAGCTGTTCTTAAATTAATCTGGTTAATGTAAATGTTATTTACATGTAAAGGGATGCTCACACTGACAACGATTAGCAGCAACAAAGTGACCAAAAGTCATTAATTTTCATTGTGGGGGCCGTTTTCACTGACTACGATTTGCAGCAACAAAGCGACTGGAAGTCATTTAAAATTGTGCCACTCGCTTACAAGTGTTCACATGGAAGCGTTTATCTGAATTCTCAATACAAGTCTGGATTGTACAAACGGACCACTAATGACTTAATGGGAAGACAAATTTGGATATCCCTGACAGACTGTTGATCATCAACAATTATATACACCTAACGATAAATCAAATTTTTAAAGTGCTAAAACACAATCATGGTATTCAGTGCTACAATACTTGATGGCAGTGGCGCCTGAATCTGTACAGCCGAAAGCACTGTACGTACCATGAGCGCTCTGACTATCCTGAGAAACATTGACTCTCTAAATATTTAATAAATCATGAAGTGTCCCGTATTTCTGATGGCTGTTTTAAAGAATCAGCAATGCACAATTTACGAATGAATAATTCTTTTTGAGTCGGTTCTTTTCAGTGAATTGGCCAAACGGGTTTGCAAAATAGTCTGAATTGATTTGTGATTCAGTACAATTAGTTCTGAGCGCTCTCTCACTGAATCATTTGGAGTGGGTTCTCATACAGTACAGTAACTAACACAGAGAACAAACAGTGCTGGTGGATACAGTGGAAATTTTCAGTTGAAAATCAACTGAAACAAAAGGCTGTCTTTTTGAGAGGTAACTTTGAGAAACTTCAGCTAGTGTTGTGTCATGTGAACAAGGGGCTGTTCAAACCGAACCGAACCGAACCTTGCAACCGCTCGTGATGTTTTTCAATCATTCTCCATAAACATTCACTAGATGGATGTCTTTTGACAACTGCATCATGTTTCATTGTGTTTCTAGCATCTCTCACGGGAGCGCTGCATTTTTAGATGCTGTGTCAAGTTAAAAAGAACTTTTTCAACTGATAAAAACTCATCTTGAGATGCTCTTTTCATTGTGGTGCGTTTTGCTTTTATTGCGAGAACGCGTTTGTTCTGAACGGTTACTGGAAGAAATGCTTTAGCCAATAGTTACATGAACGCTACGCTACTCATACTCAAGAAAATTTAAAAATGCTTCTCTCAAAGTCACCAGAATTGAATGCTTTGGTGTTGTTTTTGCAAAAAAAAAAGAAAAAAAAAGAAAAACAATCTCATGGGGGACCATGCCGCCAGACCCCCCTAGATATAAGGTTGTAGGCTATTAGGCAGATTTCTGTGCGTACCCTCAGATGAAATACTGCAGGCGCCCATGCTTGATGGGCCCCCCACCAACCACAGTCTGTCATGGATTTGTCAGGAAGAACCCAAAACACAAAATCAAGATGCAAAACAGTCTCCCACCACCGCTTACAAGAATGAACTTAGAATACTGTACATTAAATTATAATGTTGTAATTTATTTGTTACTCAGTATTAACGACAAACCGTGGTTACAGCAGAGCTCAGACATCTTTGTCAGGCCAAAGAGGATGCTTACAAGGGTGGGGATAAAGTCTTGTACAATCAGGCCAGGAACACACTGAACAAGGATATCAGAGTGGATAAAAGAAGATACTCTGAGAAGCTGAAAAACAAGTTTTCAACTAACGACCCTGCATCAGTGTGGAGTGGCATGAAACAACTCACAAATTACAGGACTCCTACCCCCAACCCTGTGGTGGACCAACAACTGGCTCACGACCTGAATGTGTTCTACTGCAGATTTGAAAGGTCCAATCTCACACCCCACACCCACTCTGACCTTCACTTCACACAAACACCAACACCTCCTGCAACCCCCCTCCTCACCCCTCCTGCTACTCAAACTGCACTTAAGATCTGTGAAGATGATGTGAGCCACGTCTTTCGGAAACAGAAGACGAGGAAAGCTTCAGGCCCAGATGGCATCTCACCGGCGTGTCTTCGATCCTGTGCTAACCAGCTGGCTCCCATCTTCACACAGATCTTCAATAGATCACTGGAGCAGTGTGAAGTCCCATGCTGCTTCAAACACTCAATCATTATTCCTGTCCCAAAGAAACCCAAAATCACAGGACTTAATGACTACAGACCTGTCACCCTGACGTCTGTGGTCATGAAATCATTTGAGAGACTGGTGTTGGCCCACCTGAAGAACATCACTGGACCCTTTCTAGATCCCCTTCAATTTGCTTATCGAGAAAACAGGTCTGTGGATGATGCAGTCAACATGGGATTGCATCATATCCTGCAACATCTGGACAGACCAGGGACATTTGCAAGGATCATTTTTGTGGACTTCAGTTTGGCTTTCAACACCATCATCCCAGCTATACTCCAGAATAAATTACACCAACTCTCTGTTCCCATGTCTATCTGTCAGTGGATTACCAGCTTTCTGACGGACAGGCAGCAGCTTGTGAGACAGGGGAAACTCATTTCCAGCACCTGTACAATCAGCATTGGTGTCCCCCAGGGATGTGTACTCTCCCCACTACTCTTCTCCCTCTACACCAATGACTGCATCGCTAAGGACCCCTCTATCAAGCTCCTGAAGTTTGCAGACTATACCACTGTCATCGGCCTCATCCGAGATGACGATGAGTCTGCATACAGAAGGGAGGTTGAACAGCTGGCTGTCTGGTGCAGTCAAAACAACCTTGAGCTGAGCACGCTCAAAACGGTGGAGACGATTGTGGACTTTAGGAGGAACACCCCAACTCTGACTCCCCTCACCATTCTAAACAGCACTGTGGCAGCAGTGGAGTCATTCAGGTTCCTGGGCACTACCATCTCACAGGACATGAAGTGGGAGACACACATTGACTCCTTTGTGAAAAAGGTCCAGCAGAGGTTGTACTTCCTTCGCCAGTTGAGGAAGTTCAACCTGCCACAGGCGTTGCTGATACAGTTATACTCAGCAGTCACTGAGTCTGTCCTCTGTACTTCAATAACCATCTGGTTTGGTTCAGCTACGAAAACAGACATCAGAAGACTACAAAGGACAGTTCAGACTGCTGAGAGGATTATTGGTTGCCCCCTGCCTCCCCTTCAAGAACTATACACTTCCAGAGTGAGGAAAAAGGCTGGAAAAATCATTCTGGACCCCACTCACCCTGCCCATTACCTTTTTGAGCTGTTGCCTTCTGGCCAATACTTCAGAGCTCTGAGCACCAGAATTGTCAGGCACAGGAACAGTTTTTTCCCTCAGGCTATCCATCTCATGAACATTTAAATTGCCCCATTGAGCAATAACTATGTGCAATACACAGTTTAGTCTTTTTTATATTTATCCAACACATCCAACCTCTTCTGCCATTTCATTCCTCTGGGAAAACAAACAAACAAACAAACCAAAAAAAAAAAAAAAAAAAAAAAAACATTTACACTGTACATAACATATAACAGATTTGTATTAGATTGCACTACGTATGTGTATGTGTGTATGTGTGTGTCTGTGTGTGTATGTATGTATGTGTATAACTATTTTTTATTTTTTATTATTATCTATGTCTTGCTGCTGTTTTTGTATTGTTTTTGTATTGTTGTACACTGGAAGCTCCTGTCACCAAGACAAATTCCTTGTATGTGTAAGCATACTTGGCAATAAAGCTCATTCTGATTCTGATTCTGATTACTATATAATGTCTCAATAACACTGCTGTTCTGAAGGCATGCCTAAATGTAGATTGTTATTCATTTGGTAAAGTATAGCATACCTGTAATTTTTCAAAGGTGAATTGATGTTACTTATTTATGTAATTAAGTCATGATTGCATAATTCTGGTATGTTCTGTAACCTGTAAAGAGATGAAATGCACTTGCTAATATAAATACAATGTGTTTTTCAGATGGAGAAAGTATACAAGCTTTTAGAAAACAACAAACTAGAAATGTTTTATAACCAATTCCGTGAATTTGGGATTATGGATGTGCAGGATTTTATTGATGGTGTAACTGATGAAGATTTGGAAAACATGAGTAAGATTTGTCTGTCAAAGTTTATTACTACCAAATTTGGTAACATTTAACAATAAGGTTTGTTAGATAATGTTGGTCAATACATTTGGTATCATTAATACACAACCATTTTTGGCAGCATTTCTTAATCTTGTTTAATGTTAATTTATAAATATAGTACTGTTCATTTTTAGTTCATGTTATTTCATAAAACATGAACTAATGTTGATGTATATGACTCTTCATATGAAAATACATTAGCATATGCAGAAATGAACAGTAAACAAGATGTATAAATGCTATTATTGTTATAACTGTTTATTGTTAGTTCATGTTAATTACTTTTACAACCTTATTGTAAAGTGTTATCAACATTTCCATCATATTTGACATATATACACTCACTGAGCACTTTATTAGGAACACTATGGTGCTAATAAAATGCCTGACATGGTTGTAGCCCATCCGACTCAAGATTCGACGTGTTGTACTTTCGGAAATGCTATTCGGCTCACTACAATTGTATAGAGTTGTTATCTGAGTAACTATATCTTTTCTGTCAGCTCGAACCATCTGGCCATTCTCTGTTGACCTCTCTCATCAACGTGACCTCTCGTCTCAAGGTCTCCGTCCGCACAGCTACCGCTCACTGGATGTTTTTTGTTTTTGGCACCATTCTGAGTAAACTCTAGGGACTGTTGTGCATGAAAATCCCAGGAGATCAGCAGTTACAAAACTACTCAAACCAGCCCATCTGACACAAACAATCATGCCACGGTCAAAATCACTGAGATCACATTTTTTATGCTTTATGATGGTTGATATATACATTAACTGAAGCTCCTGACCAGAATCTGAATAACTTTATGCATTGTACTGCTGCCACATGATTGGTTGATTAGAAATCGCATGAATAAGTAGGTGTACAGGTGTTCCTAATAAAGTGCTTAGTGAGTGTGTTCAATTTGAAGGTGATCCAAACAAGAAATTAATTATCCTATACCATAAAATCAGTTTTATTTTATTTTTTATTAATACATTACATACTCTGCTTGGTGTCTCATAAGATTTTACAAAGGTTCAGAAGAACAGATTTCAAAAAATGAAAGATGACATTCATAGGCTTGGCCAAGGATCATCAGTGACAAAATCACTAGAGGCATATTGCCTTTATTATTCATTCCCACAATGTCAAGAGCACAGACAAATAATTGGTAAGCAAAGTCTCTTAACCTTTAAGGAGAATATAGAAGTTATGTATTTGATTTATGTTATTCTCAAAGAGAAGTAATCATATTCATGAGTTTCTGTTTTTTGCATAGATATGGACCAATCCCAAAACACAGTGGAAGATCTTATTCTGAGGATTAGCATCTATGAGAACATTAGTAGCCAAATGACTGTGTGTCTGTTTACTGCTAATGGAATGCCCCTGACAGACGATCCCTTTTTCAATACATGTTAGTTTTAATTAATAGTCCTCATACTGTTTGCAGAGTTTACTTGACTTATTTACTTATGTGAGTGTCAGCTGTATATAAACAACCGAAATAAGACACTGTTTTTGTATTTTACCACTCATGCTAACAGAACTGTTCAGTTACTCACAGGTTTAAATAATAATGTGCGTCAGAATAAACTCACGGCCATAAGCCAAGTCAGCTGTAATCTGATTTAAAATTATTACAGTTTTGATTTTCTCCATTTGTTAATTTGTAAATGATTGCCTTCACAGTTTTTGTTTGCATTCTCACAGGGTCCCTGAAAGACAGGCACATTGAAAATGGGAGTGAATTGTATGCCATATTTACACCAAAAGAAAATTTAAGAGGGATTCCAAATGACCATCGGGTCAACGACATGAAAAATGAAGGCCCAGATACTGTCTTCTGTCACGTGATGCTAAAAGTAGCAAACCTAAAAATATTGCTAAATTAAAAAAAAAATGTTGAACATTGCTACTGTATGAAAACATTTCTTATTTGTAAAGCAACATATGAGTTTGATTTAATCACTGTGTACACGCTGGGCTTCTTTGTAATGCTCGTTAGTCTTTATTTTCACAGCTGTTCTTTAGATGCATAACCTAAATAATGAACTGAGGTTTTTATCCAGAAAATGTGGAAGTTTCTTTTTGCTTTCATGTTTTTTTAAGATTCACAGATAGAGGCCAGTTGTAAGGCAATACACTTAGATATTCTGCTAATGAGAATTTATGTATATACAGTATATATATATATATATATATATATAAAATATGAAATAATAAATATAAAAATAAATATATAGACAGACATGTAAATTTTTTTATTTTTTATTTTATTTTATTTTTTTAACAGGGCAGATATGAAGTCCATGTGGACTTGAAACATGATACATTGATTCAGTTGAGAGGACGACTTTCAGTTGAGAGTAGAATTCCGCCACATGTGCTTCACCTAAAGTAATTTTTTATTAAAAAACATAACATTGGATAGAGGATGACAGTAAAATAGTACTAACTTCACAATACTGACTGGTTGTTGTGCAAATGGTTCAAACCAATCAATATCTCATGTGGCTTTCTTTTATAGAAACTATGAATGGAATTCCAATGAAATACTATTTAACCTTGGGATTGATGAAGATACAGTGCTGCATTTCTCTTTGTCTTCATTGCCTGACAATGCACCAGATATGAATGAATTCTGCCAAAGTGATATCACACCATCAGTGAAACAAACAGACAAGGGCCTAAGCGCTTTTTTCTCAGCTTTAAATTGCATTGTAAGTTTCCTTTTCTGATTACCCTCTTTTCTCAGTATTAAAATAAGTACCTCAACAAGGGATGAACTTAAATAATGCAAAAAATTCATAACACAGGTTATCTGACATGCATACAGGTTAGGACCAACAAAACTGTAGGCCATATATCCTGTCATGTCTATAGTTCCCATTATTTTATATTTTTTTCCCTACTTTTACATTCATTATAACTGCAGCCAGCCCAGAACTGAATGTGGATAGAATGAATATATTATATTTATTATAAATCATAACTGAGGGCACAGAACATCAGAAATAAGGATATAGCTGTTTGAAACTGATGGATGTGATTTCAAATATTAAAACTGAACAAAGCCAAGCATCTCTTGTATTGCTTGTGGAATTCATAGCATAACACACACATCTATATAATATTTATAGTATAAAATATGATAACCTTGACCTGAACTATTATAATAAGCCTATTTATTTCCCATAAATTCATTCTTTTAAAGATAAAAAAAAACTTTCATTCTTTTTAATAATGAATGGGAATCTATCATCACCACTTAATTTATCTCAACCTAATCATCTGTTTTTGAATTTCTAGAGAATTAAAAATTGTGGAAATGGTTTCAAGAAAGTGATCACATACATTCGAAAAATCAGTGGATGCAACGCCTTAGCCCAGAGCTTGTTTCAGACCATTTGCCAAAACATGACTGGTACAAGGGTCCAAAAGGTGATCTCATGTTTGCACAAGTAGAAGTAAATATTTACTAAAAATATATGCTCCTAAGATCCTTCTTTACATGTGTGTTTTTTGTTACATATCTTATATTTCCAGATTGCCATTGTAGAAGGGCTTTACTTTCTCTTCAGGGAATTGCTACCCAGCCTTACAAAAAGATCAGATGACAGATTAATTGAGGACATTGATGTTTTTGAGCATGCACCCATTTGCTGGGCTTATCTAATATCTGAAGCAGAGGTATACAGTGCAGTTTGTTAGATAATTTAAAATATTATTAATATAGTTTTAAATATGAAAGTTTATCCTGTTGTCCTGCACCCCCCTTTTGAAAACAAACCCAAGAAATGGCATATGCAAAAACAAAAAAGGTTGCAGGTCATGAACCAATTGGTCTCTTTTGAGAGAAGACACTTGACAGATTGTTACCTGAAAAGAAAAGTTAGAAAAGCTTAGATGTATACTGAATGACTGAATGCTGAATACATTTATAATTTATATAATT
This sequence comes from Myxocyprinus asiaticus, assembly GCF_019703515.2. NCBI lineage: Eukaryota > Metazoa > Chordata > Actinopteri > Cypriniformes > Catostomidae > Myxocyprinus > Myxocyprinus asiaticus. The sequence continues at coordinate 23,590,559 of NC_059353.1, read as the reverse complement.
TATATAAATTATATAAATTATATTTACTGTAATACAAAGCAGTTTTTTTCCCTAAAGTTCCCTTTAGAAAAAAAAACAACAACACAAATTTTATCGTGATTTTCTTGGATGACATGTAGCTAAGCATCAAATCTAATAACAGTACAGTACTTTAGTTCTTGTTATTGAGTTTAGAATTGATACCAATACATCAACAATGCAGTGAGTAACGTGATTCTGTGAGACCAGATTGGTTTCTCCAAATGTTGAATCGATTTCTAAATGTATTTCTCCCTGCAGAATGAGAGCACAGAGCATGAAAACTATGCTTCAGTGTCCATGAAGGCGCAATCAACAAATCAGCGTTTTTCTGAACCAGTGCGTGTACCAGGAGTGCCTGAGGTTTTTGACAGGGCATATGTGCTGGAAAAAATCAGAGGTTAATATCTTAACTTTGCATTTGATTGTTGATATTGTATAACATGTTATACAGTATACATTCACTGAGCACTTTATAAGGAACACCTGTACACCTACTTATTCATGTAATTATTTAATCAGCCAATTGTGTGGCAGCAGTGCAATGCATAAAATCATGCCGATACGGGTCAGGAGCTTCAGTTAATGTTCACATCAACCACCAGAATGGGGAAAAGTGTGATTTCAGTGATTTTGACCGTGGCATGATTGTTGGTGCCAGACGGGCTGAGTTTAACATTTCTGTAACTGCTGATCTCCTGGGATTTTCACACACAACAGTCTCTAGAGTTTACTCAGAATTTTGACAAAAACAAAAAACATCCAGTGAGTGACAGTTCTCCGGACGGAAATGCCTTGTTGATAAGAGAGGTCAACAGAGAATGGCCAGACTGGTTCAAGCTGACAGAAAGGCTACGGTAACTCAGATAACCACTCTGTACAATTGTAGTGAGCAGAATAGCATCTCAGAATGCACAACAAGTCGAACCTTGAGGCAGATGGACTACAACAGCGAAAGACCACGATGGACCATAGTTTTCCTAATAAAGTGCTCAGTGAGTGTATGTTTGAAAGGGTACAATAATTATTTTCATAGTTAGAAAAAGGTTCCCAAGCTAAATATGATACATTTCCATATAACTTATTTTTTTCCATATAACTCTTATTATGATTAATGTTTTATGATTTGTTGTTTGCTTTATTTTTAAGATGGTGAAAAAATTCCTAACTGCAGTGAGATGAACCTTAGAGAGACATCACTTAAAAAAGACATTGACGTTGAAAAGATTTTGCTCAGTCTACCTCCATTTATGGAATACTTCCCTCTTTGGATTGGTCATGGTACTACGCCTGGTCCCAGGTATGACCATTTTTTTGTCAGTAGAATGTTTCTCTTATGTCTCTTTTGTATTTAGATTTGATGTATGGTTTGTTCAAAAGTGATTTTAAGTGCATTCAAGGTATACATTTTATCAGCCCATGCATTCCCTGGGGTCCATTTTGTTACAGTAATGTTATATATATGTATATATATATATATATATAAATATAAAGAGTGCTCAGAAGAAGTTTTGTTGTCAAATAGATGTAATGTAGTCATAATTTCTTGTTAATGTTCAAGTTGATTTTGAGCGACAGTGTCCCTATAAGGAAAAAAGTCTGCTTCTAGATAATATCGGATTTACCGGAATGCCAGACAGTTATGACTAAGTTATGGCAGTATTTATTAGCCTATATGAAAATTATTAATTTATAGTGTTTATATTGTAATACAATGTAAACAAGTGTAAGAGTGGTGGTTTTGTTTCTCTTTTATCTATGTATGAGCTGAAAGCACAGACATTTTTATAGGAGTCACTGGTGTTTTTCAGGCTTGTTCATAGTTAAATGCAGGGTTAAAAAATTTCAGTTTGTTCTGAGAAACTGAACTGTTTTTTTTCATTCTGGTTCTGGTGTTCCGTGGCCTCCTTTCCAATTGGTAACAGGTTAGAAAAAATAAACGGTTAATAGCGTTCTTTTAAAATGACAATACTGAGTGCTAAGGGTGGGTGATATACCAGTTCCAGTGTTGCCAAATCTCATGAGAGAAACAAGGGGACCTGGGGCCTATACCATGAAGCCGCTTTAGGTGGCTAGCCAGGTAAGTTTTAGTTTAGTTTGCATCAACTCTGGGTTTTAGGTACCATGAAAGTGGGTCTGTCTTTACTGGTGTTCAACACCATAGCAACTCCTGCTCCATCAGGTTTTGTTCTGGTAACAGTATTCTAACAGATACTGAACCAATCTCCTGTGAGTAGTCAATATCCTGTCACTCTTAAAGAGCACTTTAAAGAAATAAATCTTAGAAATCCACAAAATCGACTCTTCATGATAAATTATTTATTTATTTGAGAGTCTAAATATAGATTTTCGGTAGATGGAGCAGGCTCGGTTCTACGGGGGTGCTTGAGGGTGCTAAGCACCCTCAAACGAACCTTAGAGCACCCTCAATTGCAGACCAGGGGAAACTGCTGCCCGTGGGTCGATTTATCGTGAACATTTTTTTAGATCTTTCATTTATCTGTCTTTGGGACCTATCGCGCATCCATAAGCTTTTAATATTCTCAGGGTTGCCAGATACTAGATGCAACACCCCAATCAGATATTTACACTTGCACAAATAGGAAATATTTCACCTTATGTCATACTTAATTTATGCAATCTGGCAACCATGCATGTGAATGCGCGCACTCTCTCTCTCTCCTCTTCGGAAAAAAACCTTAAAGTGCTCAAAAGTGCAATATTATGCTGAAAGAAAAGTGTGATGCAGCCACTCTGTGTCCATTCGTGATGCTGCGTGTGCTGTTTAGTGCCAAGTCTGCGAGCAAACCTTTTCAGTGATGAACTTTAGTAAAATCCCAATATATCTTCGCATCGTTCGCACATGGAGGGGACATGCGAGCAAAACCAAGCGAGAGAGGAATATGTTTGTTCTTTGTGTTATTTGTAAAATTCTTAAGACACTCACACCTGTATGTGAATGTTACTCTGGCAGTAATCATTTATCAGTGTCATGCAGCCTGTTTTATTCAGTTGTGTGCTGAATGGGATGCCAAATAAACCATTGACAAGACCCACATCATGACCCATGAGCGTGGAAACAGGTTGATAATGTTCTGAGAATCAAACAAATGTGTCCACTTTGCGGCCAACATTAAAATAAGCCTTTAGAATCTATAATTTCTGAATATTTAATTTTACTATTAAACCAGACTCCTGATGTAGAGTGTTAAATTGCAGTTTTACTAACACGTGATAGAAATGTAGCTGCAAAACTTCAAGCAATCGCAGAATGGTCCCCATCAGAATACACTTCAGAAAATTGTGCATCATTCATTGAGTGCATGAGTGCACTACTACTTATGGGATTAAAAGATAAAACTATGCAGAAATTTTTATCTTCTCTCTTTCATGTTCTACTTAGCTGATGTGGCCCCTGTACCAACACAATTGCACACCTCTGTTCAATTGAATATTTAAGTCTAATACTGTAAATTGGCAAACAGATTTCCTTGAATCCCTGCAGTTTGTGAACACACAATTGCTGCATCAAAACGTATAAACGTGTATGATTGTGCAAATCAGTATATCCTAATCTGCACACACAGCATTTTGCTGTCATTTTCAGCGACAGATCATGTGAAAAAAAAGAAAATGAAGCAATAAATGTTTTGTACATAAAAAACTGTTATTTACATTGTTTTAGTAGCATTTAAACATGATTTAATATATTTAAAAAATGTGTAATTACGATACATCTCCACTTTATACAGAGCACCCCGACTATTTTCAGAAGCACCCTCTGTGATTTTGATCTGGAACCGGGCCTGAGATAGAATCTTGTATTATTTAAATAGCTTACACAATAATTGTTTTTCATTTACCAACTCTAGCCATAAAATATACAATTTCTTTGAAAATATAAACATGATATAATATTAGGCTATAAATAAAACAGCTAGTAAGATGGATTAATATAATACCTGCAAATAAAGATCCATTTGAAATTATTAAAAGCTTAATCACTCCACAAGATGGTAGAAATGGATAAATGCCATCCAGACCCATTCTTTTCCAGCAGTTCTCTTGAGCACTTGCAGCAGCCACAGTTTTTCTTCTTTCTGTATAAATGTCTTCATAATATATGATTTCTTCATAATTGTACAGTGATCCCTTGTGCTGTGTAAATCATGTTTTGATTCTTCATAATTTCATGGTGATCTCTTTTATTTTTTTCATATTTTTAAAGCAGTCTTTTTTTGTGCTGTTTAAATGAATTTAAATTCTTCATATTTTGTCATCTTCATATTCTTCACAAAATGATCATCCTTCAGGGGAAAGGTAAATCCCACTGACTCTCTCACAATAAGTGAATCTCTTTCCACATAGAAATAGGATAGCGGATAAATAACATCTGGATTAATGCATTTATATGTAGTAATTATACGTATATATAGGTGACAAGTCTTTCATGGCGTTTCATTGAAGGCTACATCCACAACATACAATTAGGCAACTAAAAAGTGATGCAGCGGTAAAAGTAAAAGTAAAGCACATGCTTCTCACAATAAACTAAAAAAAAAGAGAAGTTTAATTTTTTTTGGGGCAACTGGATGTGGTGTAATTATGAAAATGTACTGTGTTAAACCCTTTGGTCTCTGGTTTCATGTAAAAAATTATGTTTCACTCTAGAACAATTGAAAGTTAAAAGTCCTGCAATTCTTTTTCTTTCTGGTTATTATTGGGATTTCGCTTGCACAATAAACTGCATCTGGGATTTTGTTCATTTTTGACTGAAATAATTCATTTTTAACTGGTTTTATTCATTTATTGATTTTGGACTATGTCTGTGCCCGTCAAAGTAAGGAAAGACTGAGATTTATTTTTAACATTCAATAAATTGATTTGAAAAACTATCCACCAGCTTAGTCACTTATTGGTATTGGTATAACCCCTACTACCTTACTACTCATACTATTTCTGCCTTTTAAAGATATAGCAGACATAGTAAGAGTAGGATTTTTGTATGCTATTTCAAACTCAGCTATACTCATACTTATACCTAAGTATGTGAACAAACATGCTTCTAGCAACACAAGCTCAATTATGTGCATTGGTAGGTTACAAAATGTTACAGACAGCAATTCATAACACAACACAAATGTGTTGCATTCTCAGTGTTGCCGCAAGGGATGCAATAAGGGATTTCTACTTTTAGCCAACTATAATGTCATAGCCGAGCAACAGTTTAAAAAAATATTGCTAAGCGATTCAATATACTTAAAGTCAATATATTTATAACAGCTAAACAAACAAAAACACATCCAGTTAAAAGTGTCATGAAACCCCCCTATTTCAGCACCAGTTGTTCAAAACTCAGAAACGCATAAGCAGGTTATTACAGGTTTATGAAACACACGTGCATGAACAGACCAGTCCAACAACAAGTCAACACAGTGGAAAGAATTCAACATTTCTGGGAGTACAGTGGGAAAAGGACATACACTATAAACTATACCCATTTATACACACTAATGTAAAATATCAGCTGTCCCTCACGTTCATGCTCCTACATTGGGGGAATCCCAGAGTTTTACAAAAGAGGGAAACCCCACTATTGCAGCGCAATTCAGCGTGCTGCAGGTCACAATATAAAGTAAGAAAACAAAAAGCAACAACTCTGGAATATCTGGAAATAAAGCGAAGCAACAGAAAAAAACAAATAGCAAAGTCTTCATCGGATGCCTTGCTTGTTATTTACACAAGCATCATGGGGAAATTACATTGCTGTCGAGAAAGCTGCTTACTGTCCAAGCCGCATGTATATGTGAGCAAAAAGTATGCCGCTTATACAGTGCATTTAAATGGGAATGCCACTTTCTCGCAATAAATCATATTCTCGCAATAAGCCACTTTCTGGTGTCAGTGTAAATGTAGTCAGTTTCACTCATGATTGAGATGGCTGAACATCAAAATGTGATAGGAGGAAACAAAAGCAAAAGAGTTTTGGGGAAAGAGTTTAAATTCATAGATATTTATTCTCTCAAGGAATGTTTCAGGTTAACACAAGTTAAACTTTATTGACAGTGTTTGTGACATTGTGTTGATTACCACAGAAAATAATTTTGACTCATCCCTCTTTTTCAAAAGAAAAAAATTGCATTCGGAAAGGCACATAATCAAAGTAAACGGGTCCAAAACTTAAAACATTAACTACATACTATTTCAAAAGTGCAGCTTCGATACTTCAACATAATATGTGTTAAAATTATTTTTGTGTGATATAATCACTTACTAACTTCTGTATAATGTCTGTGTAAAGTTATCCAATATTTCAACTCTGTTGTCTTGACAATAGAGCACCAGTAAACCCTGTAGGCCTAAATCTTGGTGACTTACGATGTAAAGGATACAAAAAAGAGAGTTGACATGACTTTTAGATTTCGGTTTTCATTATTGCCTTCTGTTTCTGAACAAGCCATCGTATTATCCTATCCATGAGCAGACGTATGGAGAAGATGTGATGGAATGTGTGCATCTCTTAACAAACAGCTGTTTCATGTCAACGCGAGTAGCAGAATTTCGGCACACAAAAACGCTCTGTCCAGTCCGGTTACAGTCCATTCTGAAGAGTGATTCTGATCTCCCCACAGTGTTTAGTGTAAAAGTTCGCTCTCATATCTGGGCCAGGAACCGCTGTCAGGTCTGCATGTGATTTTTAATTCTCAGCTATAATGCGAGCTCATGCATGAGGCAGGGCAGTTATTGGATGGAAGTGTGGATCTCGCCAAGGTAGATAGTTCAAATCCCCTTTTACATCTGTTCCATGAGTGCTGTTGAACTTGCGCCGGCCAGGAACCGCTGTTGCGTCCAAGTGTAATTTAAAATTCCCCACTGTAATGCGAGCTCATGCATGAGGCAGGGCAGTGATTGGATGGAAGCATTCCTTCTCACGAATAATGTGGAGAAATGCTCAGAATCGAATGACATAGTAACATACTTTACTATCAGTCACAACTCAGAGTTTACACATATTCTTCATAAGTGCTATTCACACTTGAAAAACTTTAATCCCACATCTAAACCATGGGTAAATGGTGTAGGGCTTTACTGGTTGTTTAGATCAGTGTTACTATCAGAAATAATTAATAATTATTTCTGTATTTATTAATTAATATTTAAATTAATCAATTGAATCTAACTCATTAAAACCTCATATGGGGCTCCAGTAAATGTAGTGTGCTACGTTTAGGAGCAAGTTTGGTTATTAGCAATAATTAATAATTATCAAAGATAATTATGAATTATTAAAATTAATAGAACACTGATGAGAATCAATGTTAGCTTTTTTAAATCCTTTAAATCAACAATTATCAAAGATAATTGTTAACATCGATGAAACATTAATTAAAATTAACACTAGCTTATTGATCATTCAAATTCAATCAAAGATAATTATCAATTATCAAAAATCAATAGAATATTGATAAGGATTAACATTGACGGGGCACCACCCTGGAATCAGGGACTAATAACCAAATATTAAAACAGTCTCAATATTAGATTGTTTTCTTAGGAAAATCAACATCCGAAGAATATCGATTTTCCGGAAAAAAACAATGAATGAAGGTTTGAATCCGAGCACTGACATCCTGTCAGCATGACACAGGCGTATGCAAAACAAACCAAAACACTTCTCTTTGTAATATAAACAAAGTTTATTTATGCAGTAATATCAATTAATAATTAATACAACGCAGTCAATAAATTTCCGACTTACAACTACAAACTAAACAGTGATATGATTAGATATGGAAATAAAAATCATCCTATAACACATAAGGTGTGTGTGTGACAGTGTGTGTGTGTGTATGGAGGGACACGCACAAAATGGCGGACGTGACTCTCGTGGAGAGTATGTCACGTGAGACTTCCGGCCAGGGAATATGACCACGAATGGGGGTGGAGAGAAACCAGTCAATGGCGACTGGCATCTACCAGTTACCGCGTGTATCCGCTTGTACGATAGCTTAGGGACAAAGCTGGGCTTTAACATTTAAGCTATCTACGAGCCAAAATGTGTGCCAGAATGTTTGTGAGGGGTCGCGTGCCTGCATGTGTGTGTGTGTGTGTGGTTAGTACGAGAGAGAGAGAGAAGTGACAGCCCTAAAGCCGATTACGCGATCGTGGGAGAGAAAGTAGCTGTTAGTTCATCGCTCAGAGACGCGGTGGACGGCTCGTAAACAGTCCCGCGTACTTTGACTATTTAATGGATGAACTCAGTTTACCTGTCTCACCTGTCTCACTTCTCACATGAGGACACAGGTAGAATGTGTTTTCCTCCGTCCTTTAACTCTGACCCGGTTCCTTGAGGCTCGGGTGATGACGGGAGGCTATTTCCTCGCTCTGTCGGCGGGCGGTATGGCTGTTGATTCTCGGCGGGCTGGCGGAGAACTCAGAAATGTTGACTTGATTGAAGATGGAAGAGAAATCTTTAATCTCTTCACTTCTGTAGGCAAACGGATAAAGATGTGAATTGCTCGGCGGTCTCCTTCAGATCCGTTAGAGTGTTCGGTTGAACACAGAGTAATCTCAACTTGTCCAGCGAGATGGAGATTGTATGGCCACAGTTTCAAGTCGGATGTTACTTCCTTGTGCCACGAGGTTGCACCTGAGAGCAGCGAAGAGCTGCATCCACACGTTGCAAACAAAGTTGCTGGAAGCAAATCACGAAAGCATTTCAGAGGTATTTCAACTCCTGATGATGTCATGTTTGAGGGACGTTCTGTTGTGTGCCTCATCCAATAGGAGTTGAGGGTTCGATCCTTTAGTGAGCAAGGCTTCATGGGATTTGTAGTCTTTTTTGGACTCACTTTGTTTGATTTTGGCGCGATTTTTATCAGTATAATTTACGACTTGGAATGTGAGGGCTTGAGTTAGGATTTTACGACTGTGTTAGGCCTGCCTTTGTCCTCTATCTGAATACATGAGGCCCACCAATGGGTTATCCTGTTTCATGTTTCACACTGTTCATACTTTACCCTGGGTTAATAAGCAATCCAGGGTATTCATGTTCCGAAGTTTCACACTGTACATTCATTAACCCAAGGTAAATGTTCTTATTTGCATATTTGTGGTGTCAATAACTATGATTGTATGAATACAGCTCGGGACGGACACACAACTTGTTAATGGAGATACCCTTCTGTTGAAATGTCACCAGCAAATCAGCTCTGTTTGTCTTTCGTCTTCTGAAATATGTCATTTGAAATATGTCATTTCGTCTTCTGAAATATACACTATATTGCCAAAAGTATTCGCTCACCCATCCAAATAATTGAATTCAGGTGTTCCAATCACTTCCATGGCCACAGGTGTATAAAATGAAGCACCTAGGCATGCAGACTGCTTCTACAAACATTTGTGAAAGAATGGGCCACTCACAGGAGCTCAGTGAATTCCAGCGTGGTACTGTGATAGGATGCCACCTGTGCAACAAGTCCAGTCGTGAAATTTCCTCGCTACTAAATATTCCACAGTCAACTGTCAGTGGTATTATAACAAAGTGGAAGCGATTAGGAATGACAGGAACTCAGCCACGAAGTGGTAGGCCACGTAAAATGACAGAGCGGGGTCAGCGGATGCTGAGGCGCATAGTGCGCAGAGGTTGCCAACTTTCTGCAGAGTCAATCGCTACAGACCTCCAAAGTTCATGTGGCCTTCAGATTAGCTCAAGAACAGTGCGTAGAGAGCTTCATGGAATGGGTTTCCATGGCCAAGCAGCTGCATCCAAGCCATACATCACCAAGTGCAATGCAAACGTCGGATGCAGTGGTGTAAAGCGCGCCGCCACTGGACTCTAGAGCAGTGGAGACGCGTTCTCTGGAGTGATGAATCACGCTTCTCCATCTGGCAATCTGATGGACGAGTCTGGGTTTGGTGGTTACCAGGAGAACGGTACTTGTCTGACTGCATTGTGCCAACTGTGAAGTTTGGTGGAGGGGGGATTATGGTGTGGGGTTGTTTTTCAGGAGCTGGGCTTGGCCCCTTAGTTCCAGTGAAAGGAACTCTGAATGATTCAGAATACCAAGAGATTTTGGACAATTCCATGCTCCCAACTTTGTGGGAACAGTTTGGGGATGGCCCCTTCCTGTTCCAACATGACTGCGCACCAGTGCACAAAGCAAGGTCCATAAAGACATGGATGAGCGAGTTTGGTGTGGAAGAACTTGACTGGCCTGCACAGAGTCCTGACCTCAACCCGATAGAGCACCTTTGGGATGAATTAGAGCGAAGACTGCGAGCCAGGCCTTCTCGTCCAACATCAGTGTCTGACCTCACAAATGCACTTCTGGAAGAATGGTCAAAAATTCCCATAAACACACTCCTAAACCTTGTGGAAAGCCTTCCCAGAAGAGTTGAAGCTGTTATAGCTGCAAAGGGTGGGCCGACATCATATTAAACCCTATGGATTAAGAATGGGATGTCATTTAAGTTCATATGCGTCTAAAGGCAGATGAGCGAATACTTTTGGCAACATAGTGTATCATCACACCAGTTATCCTGTTTGCCATCACTGTATGACACTTACCTGTTTCCCTCAGATGGAGAACGAAAACAGCACGTGGAAGTTTAGCATTTGTACAAAGCAAATTAATATTAAATGAAGTAAGTACTGAGGCTTTATTTGATTGGTTTTGTGTTGCTAAGCAACTTTCTGAAACATTCTAACACCGCATCCTTTCACACTGTATACCTTTGGCACCGCAATGCGGGGACATTTAATCGTAGAAAACATTCTCTGTCTTAGGTCAGTTAGGATCACTACTTTATTTTAAGAATGTGAAATGTCAGAATAATAGTAGTGAGAATGATATATTTCAGCTTTTATTTCTTTCATCACATTCCCAGTGGGTCAGAAGTTTACATACAATTTGGTAGCATTGCCTTTAAATTGTTTAACTTGGGTCAAACCTTTTGGGTAGCCTTCCACAAGCTTCTGACAATAATTTGCTGGAATTTTGGCCCATTCCTCCAGACAGAACTGGTGTAACTGAGTCAGGTTTGTAGGCCTCCTTGCTCGCACACACTTTTTCAGTTCTGCCCACAAATTTTCTATCAGATTGAAGTCAAGGCTTAGTGATGGCCACTTCAATACCTTGACTTTGTTGTCCTTAAGCCATTTTTCCACAACTTTGGAGATATGCTTGAGGTCATTGTCCATTTGGAAGACCCATTTTTGACCGAGATTTAACTTCATGGGTGATGTCTTGAGATGTTGCTCATGATGCCATCTAATTTGTGAAGTACACCTGTCCCTCCTGCAGCAAAGCACCCCCACAACATGATGCTGCCACCCCCATACTTCACGGTTGGGATGGTGTTCTTCAGCTTGCAAGCCTCACCCTTTTTCCTCCAAACATAACGATGGTCATTATGGCCAAAAAGTTCAATTTTTATTTCATCAGACCAGAGGAAATGTCTCCAAAAAGTAAGATCTTTGTCCCCATGTGCACTTGCACACTGTTTTTATGGCGGTTTTGGAGTATTGGCTTCTTCCTTGCTGAGCAGCCTTTCAGGTTATGTCGATATAGGACTCGTTTTACTGTGGATATAGATACTTGTCTACCTGTTTCCTCTAGCATCTTCACAAGGTCCTTGCTGTTGTTCTGGGATTGATTTGCACTTTTCACACAAACTACGTTCAACTCTAGGAGACAGAATGCATCTCCTTCCTGAGTGGTATAATGGCTGCATGCTCCCATGATGTTTATACTTGTGGAGTATTGTTTGTACAGATGAACACGGTACCTTCAGGTGTTTGGAAATTGCTCCCAAGGATGAACCAGACTTGTGGAGGTCCACAATTTCTTTTTCTGATGTCTTGGCTGATTTCTTTTGACTTTCCCATGATGTCAAGCAAAGAGTCACTGAGTTTGAAGGTAGGCCTTAAAATACATCCCCTGGGACACCTCCAATTCAGTACACCTCCTATCAGAAGCTAATTGGCTAATTGTCTAAAGGCTTTACATCATTTTCTGGAATTATTCAAGCTGCATAAAGGCACAGTAAACTTAGTGTATGTAAACTTCTGACCCACTGGAATTGTGATATAGTCAATTAAAAGCGAAACTTTTCTCCTGAAGTCCATGATCATCTCTACTGTTTTGAGTGTGTTCAGCTCAAGGTTGTTGTGACCACACCAAACAGCCAGCTGATCAACCTCCCATCTGTAAGCAGTCTCGTCACCGTCGTGGATGAGGCCGATGACTGTGGTGTCATCTGCAAACTTCAGGAGCTTGACAGTGGGGTCTTTTGCAGTGCAGTCATTCGTGTACAGGGAGAAGAGCAGTGGAGAGAGAACACATCCCTGAGGAGCACCAGTGCTAATAGTGAGGGTCCCGGATGTGAGTCTCCCCAGTCTCACTAGCTGCTGCCTATCTGTTGAAAGCTGGTGATCCATTGACAGATGGGGTGGGCACGGAGAGCTGGGTCAGTTTGGTTGAGAGAAGATCAGGCATGATGGTTTTTAAGGCTGAAATGAAGTCCACAAATAGGCTCCTTGCATAAGTCCCAGGTCTGTCGAGGTGCTGCAGGATATAATGCAGTCCAATATTGACAGCATCATCCACTGACCTGTTTGTTCTGTAAGCAAACTGAAGGGGGTCCAGCAGGGGTCCAGTGATATCCTTCAGGTAGGCCAAAACCAGTCTCTCAAACGAGTTCATGACCTTCAAGTCCTGTGATTTTGGGCTGATTGGAAATCGGAATGATGGTGGAGCGTTTGAAGCAGCAGGGATCTTCACACTGCTCCAGTGATCTATTGAAGGTCTGTGTGAAGATGGGGGCCAGTTGGTCAGTGCAGACTTTCAGACAGGCAGGTGAAACACCGTCTGGGCCTGAAGCTTTCCTAGACTTTTGTTTCTGAAAGACCCGACACACATCCTCCTCACAGATCATAAGTGCAGATTGAGTAGCAGGAGGGGGAGGAAGGGGGTTCCAGGAGGTGTTGGTGTGTGTGTGTGTGTGTGTGTGTGTGAAGTGAAGATCAGAGCGGGGGAGGGGTGTGAGACTGGGCTTTTCAAACCTGCAGTAAAACACATTCAGTTCATCAGCCATTAGTTCACTCTCTACAGAGTGGGGGGGAGGGGGGGGGGTCTTGTACTTGGTGATGCTTTTAAGGCCTTTCCACACAGATGCAGGATCGTTGACTGAAAACAGTTTTTTCAGCTTTTCAGAGTAGATTCTTTTAGCTACTCTGATTTCCTTAGTAAGTGTGTTCCTGGCCTGGTTGTACAATATTTTATCCCCACTTCTGTAAGTATCTCCTTTGGCATGACGAAGCTGTCTGAGTTGTAAACCATGGTTTATCGTTATTGAATGAAAACAATTTCCTAGTAGGGATGCACTTATCCTCACAGAAACTGATATATGATGTCACAGTATCTGTGAGCTTGTCCAGGTCAGTGGCTGCAGCCTCAAAAACACTCCAATCAGTGCAGACAAAGCAGCTTGTAGTTCCAGCTCTGCTTCACTGGTCCATCTCTTTACAGTCCTTACTACAGGCTTAGCTGATTTTAGTTTCTGTTTATAGGTCGGGAGAAGATGAACCAGACAGTGATCAGACAGTCCTAAAGGTGCTGGAGGGACAGAGCGATATGCATCATTTACATTGATGTAGCAGTGGTCCAATATATTTCTTTCTCTGGTGGGGCATGTGATGTGTTGTTTGTATTTTGGCAGTTCAAGGGTGAGTTTAGCTTTAGTAAAATCACACAGAATAATAATAAGTGAGTCCGGGTGATGCAACGCTGTGTTCACACATGCTTGTGGCGGGATATAAACACTCACCAGAATAAATGAAGAAAACTCCCGTGGCGAGTAGAAAGGCTTACAGTTGATGAACAGTGCCACCAAATTCAATGCTGTTACATCTGTACACCAACTTTTGTTGTTGTAAATGCATGTTTCACCGCCTCTCGTTTTCCCCGATAACTCCGCAATGCGATCTGCTCTGAACAGCTGAAAGCCCGGCAGATGTAACACGCTGTCCGTGATGGCTTCACTCAGCCAGGTTTCCATGAAACACAGAGCAGTAGAGTTAGAAAAGTCCTTATTTGTTTGAGTGAGTGGAAGCAGTTCGTCCGTTTTGTTGGTGAGGCATTGGACATTCTCCAGATGAATACTCGGCAGCGGAGTCCTAAAGCTGTGTTGACAAAGCTTCACAAGCATGCCAGCTCGCTTCTCTCGCGTGCGTCTTTTGGATCGCTTGTAGAGCACCTCTGCGCCTCCAACTAAGATGTCTAATAAAACTTCTGAATAATAAACACTGGCAAAAAATTATCAGGTGTGCTCTGTCGAATATTCAGCAGTTCATCCCTGGTGAAGCTGATCGGGAAAGAGTGACAAAAAACATGAAAAACAAACAAAAGTAACAAAAAGCTAAAGAGCTCCATACTGAAGCAGCCATCTGCAGCACCATCTTGAATCACTGAATCATCATTCGCAGCAGCTGTACATTAATACAAATACTAATAATTATATTTTAAAATATTTAATTTTAATTGTAATTAAGAGCTCCTTGATTTCTACAAACAAAAAATACTTAATTTATTGACATAATAATTACTTTAAAATGGCATCATTCCAGATTGATGTATTATAAATTATGCATTATAAATTAATTCACTATAGCCTATGGTTTTTAACACGCTGGTATAATCAATATTGTTTAAATAACCATGACACAAGACTGCAAAATCAAGAGTTCCCATTTGTTTATTTGATTACTCAGGCTGTCAAATGCATAAGATATGCACATGAAGTGTAATAAACAGGTGTCTTATCATCATCTCATGCTGTCTGTCAAACAAGGATGCAACCTCATGCGAGTGGGTGGGTGCTGCTCGAGCTTGGCCAGTGCTTTCAGGCCTGTGTATGTGCTGTGACATCAACAGTATGAGACAGGGAAAAATAAGTAAATTTCATGCTTTTAGCAGCCTGCCAAAAAAAATCGGTCATTGGAAAAAGATGTAGTACAACGTAATGAAATGTTTGTGATCAAAAAGTTTCTTGTAAAAAAATAAATAAATAAATAAAAATTCATCAGAATACATGGTTGTTTCTGAATGGCCATCAATTGGAAAAAATACTGTTAAGCACAGAGGGTGTAGTTATGGCATCTACAAGCAGGGGCTAGCGGGGACCTTCTAAACAGCTAATTCCTGCCCCCCCCGGTTCAACCACAGCACAAGTTGGCACTGCGTTGGCCAAGCTCTCGCATCTGTGTAAAGTATGTTTCTGGCCTTAGTGCATAACATAACATAATAGTTTAACCCAATTCATTCATGCTTTGCACTCACAATTTCACCCACTTATGCCTAAAGGCTCTTTCTCGCCAAACGTGATGTAAAAAAGCAAGGTAATTTGCTGACAAATGGCCCTTTCAGACAAAAGACAAACTTGCATGAAAATTTCAAACCTCTTTTGTCTTGCCCTATGTATGCGTGTTTGATATATTGTAAAGCACATTGCTTAAGACGTTCTGCTTTCTAAATAGAACCTAAAGGGTGTAATTTTTTCAATGTTTAAACTGCAGGCTATTAAAGAAAGCCTCTATTAAGCCAAAATTTCATTGCTGCTTTAAAAACACAGTAAAGTAAAACTCCTATATGCTTAAAGTTTCTGCACTAGTGACATCTTTCCCTGACCTATTATATCATGCCACATTGCCACTAGAAAAGCAATTTTACATTGCCCTTTTTAAAACCATTCTGATGGATTATGATCACTATCACACTATGTGTTATGTAATACAACAGTTAAAGCCAGCATTTAATGTCTAATTGCTGTTCTACAGCACAGACATTAGGTTACAAGGTAGTTTACATATTTCCTGCCTCTGGGTGGTATGACTTCAGGCTTTTACATTAGTAAGCTATTGTGTGGAATATTATGGCACCCCTCGTAAACTAACTGATGGTTACTGGTTTTACAGCTACCATGTTTTTAAAAACAGATTGACCACCTGATTTGACATGGTTTTTCCAGCAGGGACATAGACCTAATTCAACAATTCTAACTTTTATAATTTTTCATACAAGAAAATTGCTCTAGTGTTTTAATACATTTAGGAGGGTTGTGGCATGTCAAAATAAATAAATAAATAAATAAATAAATCTCCAATACTAAAAGATTTAAGCTTTTATCAGTGTTCCATCAACAACTTATACTATACACTGTCCTGCTTTTTGCATAGCTCATTCTACTGAATTTGAATTGTTGCCATGTTTTCAGCAAAAATAAATAACAATCATTAACCAAAATGCTAATGCAGATAACAATGTACTCTTTTAGCTTTAATATCAATCCAGAGACAACATTTGCCCAAATGAATGAGAAAGTTGTAAAGTATCCTTACTTGATGGTAACTCCACCACTACAACTAAAGGCTGTCGGAATTGAAGGACCATGCTTGGTTCTACTGAGTCATGGTAAGTTGTGTCACAAGGTGTGTAGAAATAAGCATATTGCTATCCATTATGCAGTGTAATGGCATGATATTTTTGAACACTCTGTTAGATCATCACTAGTATTACTCGGTGTGGGGCTATTACCAACTATTTTACTATTACAGAAAAACTTGGTATGTACATCCATAAAGACAAAATGACTCCTCAACACATTGTCGTTTTTGACCCTCTTGATGGAAAAAACATCACAGTGAATGTAGATGAACTGGCTAATACGTAAGTATTCCTTCTCATTCAGTCAACTTAATGAAAATGCCTTTAATAATTTGTATAACTCCATCTTGTTTTGTCATATTTGCAAACAGTTTGTTTTGATACAATAAATAAATATTTAAAATAAAACATATCATTTATGAAGTGTTTAAAAATAATTTTTAAGTAAAAACAAAATTGCTGCAGTACTAGACTCACCATTTATTTTTGTAATGATATATTACTATCATTACCCCTATTTTTAAATCACATTTTGAATATATTTAAGCATTGCTTGGCAAACTTGTGGCAAAGCTGTGGATTGGGATCAGACCTATAGGACTTCTTGCTAAATATAGGGACTAAAAATGTATAAAATACATTTAAAACACTTGACAATTGATATTTGGACCTGAAAAAAATGTACAGAATATGCTATCAATTCTTAGGCCATTGTAAAAGAAATGCATACAAGAAAAGCATTGTGTTGACATCAGATATCACAAAAAATAAATACAAATAAATAAATAAAATATTCTTGAAAATTGTTATGTTGACTTTTTTTTCTTCTTTTTCCTAGATTAAGAGATGCCAGAGAAGACCTAACTTTCAGAGTCAGTAAGCCACCAAAAGAGGCTATTGTGGTATGTTTATCTTTGTACTGAAATAAATAAATGGCACATTCAACATTAATTTATTTTATAATGGGACATTTATATCTGCCTCACAAGAAAATGAACAGCAGTTTTTTCTTTTTTTTTCTATTTATAAATATCTGTTTGACATTTGTGTGGCATTTCATTTTCTTTTAAAGGTGCTCTTTGATTCAAGTTCTTCCATGGGTGCGGAATGTTTTGACGAAGACTGCAAAATGAAACGAATTGAAGCCATCAAACAAATATTTGACAGTTTTGCAAACCGATGCATGGCATACAATCTAGAGCACGTTATCTGCCTTGTGAAATTTGACTCTGTAGTAAAAACTCTACATACATTCACAGAAACAGTGGAAACCTTTAAGGTAAATAGATTTTTTCTTTGGAGATGGTTTTAATATTATTTTATTTATTACACGACTCTCTGGAATACTTCATTCTAATTGGTCAGTCACGGCATTCGCAAAATGTTTAAAAATAATGTCAGTCGTCCAGAGCAACATTGTATAACTGAACACTCATCTGGGCAATATGTTTTCTTCTGTATTTTTTTGGGTTAGTAGTGATGCAGGTTTTCTGAGTTTATTTTATGATATAATGATTGGCTGCCTGTATATTATCCCTTACTTAGCATTATATTATTACTCCAGTAGTTCCTAGTTCAATATGACATACACTGATCAGCCACAACATTAAAACCACTGATAGGTGAAGTGAATAACATTTATTATCTCATTACAATGGCACCTGTCAAGGGGTAGGATATATTATGCATCAAGTGAACAATCAGTTCTTCAATTTCATGTGTTGGAAGCAGGAAAATTGGCAAGTGTAAGGATCTGAGTGACTTTGACAAGGGCCAAATTGTGATGGCTAAATGAATGGGTCAGAGCATCTCCAAAACGGCAGATCTTGTGGGGTGTTCCCAGTATGCAGTGGTTAGTACCTACCAAAAGTGGTCCAAAGGAAGGACAACCGGTGAACCGGCAACAGGGTCATGGGTGCCCAAGGCTCAATGATGCGCGTGGGAAGTGAAGGTTAGCCCGTCTGGTCAGATCCCACAGAAGAGCTACTGTAGCACAAATTGCTGAAAAACTTAATGCTGTCATGATATAAAGGTGTCAGAACACACAGTGTATCACAGCTTAATGCGGATGGGGCCATAGCCGCAGACTGGTCAGAGTGTCCATGCTGACCCCTGTCCACTGCCGAAATTGCCTACAATGGGCATGTGAGCGTCATGTAGACCATGTAGTAATGGAAGAAGGTTGCCTGGTCTGATGAGTCACATTTTCTTTTGGATCATGTGGATGGCCGGTGTGTCGTTTACCTGGGGAAGAGATGGCAGCAGGATGCATCATGGATGCATCAAGGCAGACCGGAGGAGGCAGTGTGATGCTCTGGGCAATGTTCAGCTGGGAAACGTTGGGTCCTGGCATTCATGTGGATGTTACTTTGACATGTACCACCTGCCTAAAGATAGTTGCAGACCACGTACACCCCTTCATGGCAACGGTATTCCCTGATGGCAGTGGCCTCTTTCAGCATGATAATGCGCCCTGCCAAACTGCAAAAATTGTTCAGGAATGGTTTGAGGAACATGACAAAGAGTTCAGGGTGTTGACTTGGCCTCCAAATTTCCCAGATCTCAATCCGATTGAGCATCTATGGGATGTGCTGGACCAACAAATCCGATCCATGGAGGCCCCACCTCGCAACTTACAGGACTTAAAAGGACCTGCTGCTAACATCTTGGTGCCAGATACCACAGGACACCTTCAGTGGTCTTGTGGAGTCCATGCCTTGATGAGTCGAGCTGGTTTGGTGGCACGAGGGGGACCTACATGATATTAGGCAGGTGGTTTTAATGTTGTGGCTGATCGATGTATAAAGAATGTTTACCCTAGTGTGCATAGGCTGTACTTTCAAAATTCAACTCTTATGCCAGGTTTAAAAAAAATTTATTCAAACATATCCAAGGTCGGTTGATGTCAGGTAAAGTGGACTATCAGGTAAAATGGGCCAAATTAGGTTGGAGTGTCATAGTTCCTTAAGATTAAATATATAATAACTTTAAACTATTTTAATCTTTCACCACAAAGAGAAGTATGTCATTTCTGCCACACTAGCGTCACCAAACGAAAAACAAACAAACATTGTTTTCAAAAAGTTTTTTGAAACAGCCTCCATTTGCCATTTGTCAAACAAACAGATATTCCTGCCTGAAACTCACACTATTGGTTAAGCCACTGTTACAGTTTCTGGCTGGATGGGCCACTCAAACAAATAGGAATGTTTAAAAGTGCTACAGTCACATTGTTTACAGTTTTGGGGAAATAAACCTACAAATGAAAATATTTTAACATCGGAAAAACATACTGCTTTCAATTTTTTTTACAGAGCAGATTGGAAAATGTGCTTTGACATTTTAATGCTGCTATAGATTTATTTACCAAAAAGTGTCCTGTTTAACCTCAATTCTCCTTTAGCATTCACTGTTTATACTGGTTGGTTTGCATTGTTATTTGTTATATTATAGAAAAGGAGCATCATTTTTTGTTGAATGACAATGAAGCATTTTGCATTCAAATGTTTATTTCTTTTAGTTAGTACATGAAAATAATGTATAAATTAATTAGAAAAAGTTAAAACAACAGAGGAGTGTGCTGGAATCTGCACTGGGCTGACCCTAACATTTTGGGGGCCCTAAGCAGATTTTCAAACAGTGGCCACCTACCTACAAGTACACCTATCCAAACACACTTATCATCAATAACCAAGCAAGTTCAAATTGTGCAAATAAACAGGTCTATTTAATCAAAAGCATAAAGTTTAAAAATGCATAACTATTAACTGTAGTTTATTAGCACAGGTGTATCTACTTCAGAAGTACAAAAAAAACAAAACAAAACAAAACAAAAAACATCTTTTTTAAACCAAACACACATATCACAAATTAACAAATAGCTTATATTTAATGAAATTATGTGCAAATCAATAAGAAAGAATTAACGTAATACAGCAGATGATATTTACACTTATTGTAAGTAATGGCATATGCTATTTGCACCCTGGTGTATGATAAAACAGTATATAATCTAACAACATACTGAGTGTATGTAGTATAAGTATTGTGACTGAACTTAACTACATCACTGGCAGTGGGAAGAAACGCACCCGATGTGTCATGTAATGGTACCATGTCACTGCTGTCTTTAAATGCAAAGCACGACTTTAAAGCGGTGTATTCAGGTTCAGGAAATAGGTTGCTTATTAGGTAGGGCCGGCTCTATCTGCAGAGGAAAAATTACACCGTACTGTATTAGCAGTATACACACTTGTGTAATATTCTGAAGATGGTGGAAAATGTGGAAAAGTGCATTTTGGCAAATTCTTAGATTAAATTAAATGGATTTGAATTTACTTCATATTTGTGCCCTTGTTGATTAGGTGCATGTTCATGGACTTCAGGCACATGGAAGAACATTATTGTATGATGCATTAAATCATGGACTTGAAGAACTTAACAAAGTCAGAGAGAGATTTCCAGATTGCAGATGTCGCATCATATGCTTGACAGATGGTGAAGATTTTGGGTGTGTTTTCATTTTAAAATATTATCTTCCTCTCTAGCATTCCTATTGCTGGTTCAGTCCAGTTTGAATATCACTAAAGTTTATTTCAAATGTGAAAGTATCTAAAAGCATACCCCCCCCCCCCCAACATAATATAGATCACGGTTGAATCCAGTTCATGTTGCAACCCAGCTGATGACCTCAAACATTGTTGTCGATGCTGTGCTCCTTGGTAAAGTCCAGAATAATGTGTTGCACGGAATAAGCAATGTTACAGGTATCTTTTTTCTGCAACTGGTAACTTTAGGCTACATCCAATATTATTTTCATAAGATAATTATTCTAGGATCTACAGGATACACTAAATTCTTTGTTTGTGCTATAGGTGGTTGCTGTTTTAAGCCTGAAACAAGCAAAGCAGCCTTGCAACTCTTCGAGATGGAAACAGTCTTGTCATTGGAACTGAGGAAGAAAAAGAAATGCTTTGAAATATCATCTGTTTCTAAAATGGTATAGCATATAAGATAACTATTACATTTCATTTATTTAGTTCATGAATACACATTCTTTGCCTTGAAATATGCTATGACCCTGAACAACTAAAAATGTTATGCAAAAACATACTTTTTTATTTCTAAAAACAAATAGTATATGCATATGTTGTATATAGTATTAGATTTTAAAATGTCAGTTTTATCACCAGTTGTTTTATACTGATATATTTGACAGGAGGATCTTAAGAATATTTTTGAGACCTATGGCTATGATGTCAAACCAGAGGTGAAACTACCTCCACAGATACACAAAAAAGTGACAATGACAGAAAAGTAAGGGCTGACATAAAACAGAATTGAAATGTACTACATTAAATCACATACTTGTTAAAGGAATAGTTCACCCACAAAGGAAAATTCTCTCATCATTTACTCATCCTCATGCCATCCAAGATGTGTATGGCTTTCTTCTGATTTTTAGAAGAATTTCTAAACTCTGGTTCATACAATGCAAGTAAACTGTGACCAAAACTTTGAAGATCCAAAAGCACAGAAAGCAGCATAGAAGTAATCCATATGACTCCAGTGGTTAAATCCATATATTCAGAAGTTATATGATAGGTGTGGGTGAGGGTTCCAGATCAATATTTAAGTCCTTTTCTGCTATAAATCTCCACTTTCACATTCTTCATGCATATCACCACCTACTGGGCAGGAAGGACAATTTCTAGTAAAAAAGGACTTAAATATTGATCTGTTTCTCACCCACACCTTTCATATTGCTTCTGAAGATATGGATTTAACCACTGAAGTCTTATAGATTAATTTCATGTGGCCTTTGTGCTTTTTCAAACTTTAAAGTTCTGGCCACCACTCACTTGCATTGTATGGACCTACAGAGCTGAGATATTCTTCTAAACATTTTTGTTTGTGATCAGAAGAAAAAAGAAATGCATACACCACTGGGATTGTAACAAGGCTGGCAACAGGTAGACGAAGAGACGATAATGTGTGATGGACACAAGTGCAGTTTTATTTACAAATGTGATATCCAAAAAAACATAACTCCAAACGTGAACAAAACAAAAACTTGACATGACTCGACTATGAACTTGGCATAAACAATAACACAACATTACACAAACAATACCTGACAAGAGACAATGGCAAACATGAGGGCTTAAATACACAGACATGAGTAACAAGTAAACAAGACAACCAATCACAAGACTGAACTAATAAACAAGATAACAAGAAAATGACCATGAACCAGTGACATAACAGAACTAATAACAAGACTATAACCAATGGGAACAGGACACATGAACATGAGGGAAACAGGATAATCACATGACATGACATGGCAGGGAAACAGGAAATAACATAACATGCCATGGAAATACTTTTCAAAATAAGAGACATTAACACAAAACATGAACATAAACACATCTAGACATGACAGGGATGGCATGAGGATGAGTAAATGATGAGATAATTTTTGAGAATGTTTTCATTTCTGGGTGAACTATTCATTTAATATCACAGTATAATATTAAAACAATAATAATAACAATATAGGCCTATATTGCAGAATTCAGCTATGTAAAGAAGAAAAAGTATTGCTTGAATGTAACATACATTGATTTGTGTAAAGCTGGTCATTAAAAAGATTCTTATTCTAATAGTTATCTTTAATAAGTATAATAATAATTCAAACATTTAAAGCATAAATTTGGATTTAGTTTTTTAAACCTTGATCTCTATAGCATGAAAAAATAAACTAACACAAACACACACACAAAACACATGACTTTATACTGAGTATCCAAATAAAATAAATAAACAATTAATAAAATAAGATAAATGATAAACCTGATTGAAATTCAGAAAAAATTGTAGAAATATAAATATAAGAATCTTCTAATCCATGCAAAACTACTTGCAGTGCTTTGAAAAAGAAAATCATGGAATCCAAGACGGGGCGCTTTTTGGAGAAGGACAAACGAATTTTGGAAGAGCTCAAGAATCTTCACTGTGACCCTCACCCTTTCTTCACAGTGCTGCCTTCAGAGACAGATTTCAGTAAGTATGAGTAGATACTGTCTACACTTAATGGGGTCATGTCATGAGAAATACAATTTTCCTTGATATTTTGACATATAAGAGGTCATTCTACTATAAAAGCATATTGTACCTTTCAGAAGTTGAAACTTAGTCCCCAGTTCAATAAATGTGTTTATTGAAACCAAGCTGCAAATTCATCTCGTTCTCTACTACCACAACTTCCCTATGTCACTAGGTGGTCCATTAATTCATGACCCTCTACAGCAAAAAAACATCAAGGCCTACTTTATGCCATTGCATCCTTGGTCCTGCCCACGGGTGCTTTAGTTCGTAAACTGAGACAGAGCAGCACACTAGTGTATAAATTTAGGTTTCTATATATATATATATATATATATATATATATATATATATATATATATATATATATATATATATATACAGGTGCATCTCAATAAATTAGAATGTCATGGAAAAGTTCATTTATTTCAGTAATTCAACTCAAATTGTGAAACTCGTGTATTAAATAAATTCAATGCACACAGACTGAAGTAGTTTAAGTCTTTGGTTCTTTTAATTGTGATGATTTTGGCTCACATTTAACAAGAACCCACCAATTCACTATCTCAAAAAATTAGAATATGGTGACATGCCAATCAGCTAATCAACTCAAAACACATGCAAAGGTTTCCTGAGCCTTCAAAATGGTCTCTCAGTTTGATTCACTAGGCTACACAATCATGGGGAAGACTGCTGATCTGACAGTTGTCCAGAAGACAATCATTGACACCCTTCACAAGGAGGGTAAGCCACAAACATTCATTGCCAAAGAAGCTGGCTGTTCACAGAGTGCTGTATCCAAGCATGTTAACAGAAAGTTAAGTGGAAGGAAAAAGTGTGGAAGAAAAAGATGCACAACCAACCGAGAGAACCGCAGCCTTATGATTGTCAAGCAAAATCGATTCAGGAATTTGGGTGAACTTCACAAGGAATGGACTGAGGCTGGGGTCAAGGCATCAAGAGCCACCACACACAGACATGTCAAGGAATTTGGCTACAGTTGTCGTATTCCTCTTGTTAAGCCACTCCTGAACCACAGACAACGTCAGAGGCGTCTTACCTGGGCTGAGGAGAAGAAGAACTGGACTGTTGCCCAGTGGTCCAAAGTCCTCTTTTCAGATGAGAGCAAGTTTTGTATTTCATTTGGAAACCAAGGTCCTAGAGTCTGGAGGAAGGGTGGAGAAGCTCATAGCCCAAGTTGCTTGAAGTCCAGTGTTAAGTTTCCACAGTCTGTGATGATTTGGGGTGCAATGTCATCTGCTGGTGTTGGTCCATTGTGTTTTTTGAAAACCAAAGTCACTGCACCCGTTTACCAAGAAATTTTGGAGCACTTCGTGCTTCCTTCTGCTGACCAGCTTTTTAAAGATGCTGATTTCATTTCCCAGCAGGATTTGGCACCTGCCCACACTGCCAAAAGCACCAAAAGTTGGTTAAATGACCATGGTGTTGGTGTGCTTGACTGGCCAGCAAACTCACCAGACCTGAACCCCATAGAGAATCTATGGGGTATTGTCAAGAGGAAAATGAGAAACAAGAGACCAAAAAATGCAGATGAGCTGAAGGCCACTGTCAAAGAAACCTGGGCTTCCATACCACCTCAGCAGTGCCACAAACTGATCACCTCCATGCCACGCCGAACTGAGGCAGTAATTAAAGCAAAAGGAGCCCCTACCAAGTATTGAGTACATATACAGTAAATGAACATACTTTCCAGAAGGCCAACAATTCACTAAAAATGTTTTTTTTATTGGTCTTATGATGTATTCTAATTTTTTGAGATAGTGAATTGGTGGGTTTTTGTTAAATGTGAGCCAAAATCATCACAATTAAAAGAACCAAAGACTTAAACTACTTCAGTCTGTGTGCACTGAATTTATTTAATACACGAGTTTCACAATTTGAGTTGAATTACTGAAATAAATGAACTTTTCCACGACATTCTAATTTATTGAGATGCACCTGTATATATACACACACACACACATTGTATATAAACATGCACTAGACAGGCATCTTTATCTCAGTCCAGTTTTAAAAGATTCGGTGTCAAGTTACAACTCTGCAAAGAAGGAGCCATTCGGTTTTGAAAATGTTGTCTCAAAACTTCCGGTCTAGCGATTTCTATGTACAGTAGTTCTATATGGTGTTGATGTCAAAGTGTAATTAGCTAGCAAAGTGGTTTTACAGGTTATAGAGTTTCCAAAATTTATCATGAGTATTTAAAAGTGTTCAGGGGATGTCATAACAACTGGAAGCAGAGTGGGGAGATTTTAAAACAAGAGTACTTCATTCATAAAGCCACAAGATCCTACCTTCACGCTGTGGACATACTGATATGCCTCTTTGTTCATGAAAATCCAAGAGACAACACAAAGACATTAAAAATATCTCTGTACGACACCTCTAACCATCTTCTTGTGTCATTCACACATCACGTTATAGTGTAGGTGAGCAGATTTAATCTGGACAGGGGAAGGGGTGCCACTATATAGTTGTAGCGCCAGTGCAAAATGGAATGGAACAAATTGGCATACTGGTAAAAAGCCAATGAATCTGCACTGTCCAGCCTGTGAACCTTTTAACTCATTGTTTCTAAAGTTCATCAAGTGTCTGAAGTGGATGTTGGCCACTGAGAAGATGCCAGAAAATGTAAGGCGCATTTCAAAACTTCATCTAACGCTGGCTGTTGCGTTTGGATTGATGCATGATAAACGAGCATGATTTCTTTTTATTTGGAAAATTTGAAAAGCACACAAGTAGTAATTTTGTGATTTAAGCAGAGTGAACGGGAAAAATTGTATTGAGCCCAATGTGTTACAACATATTTTCTGGAGGGACAGATAAAATTACATAATGTGAAAAGATTGTCTATATTTTTAATTCAAGAGTGTACTGTAGGATTACTGCCTTGCTAATGTAACTAGTTCTATTGTATTTTGCCAGATATTCAAGTCAATTTCTTCTAATAATCCCAGTTACATATGAACATATGTTTAATACTTATTTCATTATTAATCAGCACAGCTAAATATCGTACATTTTCTGATGTGCCAATTATGTGTGAAAGCAGTGTGTAAATGCAGTCGACATTCTCATCTCTGTGATTTATACAGACATCACTTATCCCGTGCGAATAACCCAAGTGAGGTCTCAATACCGTCTTTGACAAGCCAGGCGCAAAATCCAAACAAAATCCTCTTAAAAGATGCCAGTGCCAAAAGCAGGGCAGCCTTAAAAGTCAGAAACTTGTCTGAAATTAATGCCAAGGCCTCAAACGGGGCATCTGAGAGACACCACAGACTCAAACACCACAGACAAATCCCATGTGTTCTGACTGGAATCCTCCAGGAGAGAGAACAGTCTTGAGAACCACGTGTGAGATGGCCAATACGGCACCACTAACAGGAGTTGAACTCAGTCCTCCCGATCCTCCTGACTGCCTCGAATTCTCCGGAAGGAAATATCTCTGTGCCAACAGCACCACCCACATCTAGACAACTTATGTACCATGTAAGCTGCTGGCCCATCCAGACTCTGTATGCTGGACGGCCATTAGACACAGCGCCCCAACCCATGCATGAGATGTCTGTGGTAATCACTTTGCGGCGACAAACCTGTCCCAATAGATCGCCCGACTCCAGAAAGTGGGTTTGTTTCCATGGTAACAAGGCCCTGCAGCATCCGCATGTCACTTTGAGAGGACGAAGCATGTGCAACGGTGGGTGACTCCTCTTTCTCTCTCTTTCTGAGAAGGGTAGAATTCTTTTATTGCCCCTTTCTGCAAGAGAATATAATTTCCTGAACTAGAAATGGAGCTTCCTGAGCATTGACTACTGTTGGAATTGCCCTGTTTACAGGTGGGACTTGTCTGAATTGAATGGCATAATCAGGTTTTAACGTTCAAATAAACCAATTGGACACAGTCTGTAACTGCTGCCAAGCTGATAAGCAGACAGACAGTGGGGTTATCACAGGGATAACAAGATGGCTTGGTTTTGGCGGCTGCCTTATATGCACTGACACAGTGGAGTCAATGGTGAAAACTCTTGTGCCCTCACCACAACGGCTTATTGAGGGGGGTTTAATAAATATTTTTGCCTTTATTAAAAATGTATTACTTACTGTACATAAAAATGTATTACTTCAATTTTTGTGGATCATCTTCTAAGACAATGGCCTTGTCCCAAATGGAACCCTACACCCTTTCAGTCATCCTCCATGTCTAGACTTTGGTGATGTAAGCAAGTGCTACTGATGGGGTGCTAGTCAGCTAGTCCATGAGGGTTCATGAGTCAAAAAAGCGTGGGACGGACTTGAAGCCTTCGGTCAGATGACACATTTTATACACTGTTTTTCTTATACATAAAATTTTACACATTATTATAAAAAAATAAAATAAAAAAAATTCATGACATTGGTAAAGGAACACACTTTAAACTCACTCTTGAGTATCTGTTTTCATTAAAAACTTCCAAGCAACACACTGACAATAAAGCATTACGAGATTTATTCATGAACCTCTGAAATACGATGCGCACATAACTACAACAACAAAACCCCATTATTGTAAATATTTAGAGCACAAATAGGCATGACTCGGACACCTGGATGGTTGAATGCAGATGCTTAAAACAGTCAAATATATAGAAAAGAGAACATAAGTCTCACACACAAAAACAAAAACAAAAAAACAGCAACTTGCCCCCTCACAACAACTTCTCTTCTCTGTTGACGGATGTGCCAGTGCGAGGGCTGGGCAATAAGGTTGACCAATAACCAGACGAGTTTCATCCCCTCCCGTCCAGCCCCCTGTCATTTACATGAAACGATCACATCAATTAGCAAACAACATGGTGATATGGTGTATTTCATGTTGCTCCCCTCCTAAAACCCTCTTCCCTATCCTTAACTATCCTGGTTGCGTGTCCGCTGGCTTTAATTTTTACACTTCGGATAAGGACGAATATTGGAGATTTCGTTTTGTGATGTGAGGACATGTGGCTGGAGCTTATTTATACTTTTTTTGTGCAGCCAGAGATTTCTTGGGATGTACAGGTCGATTAAGTGTCCTTTATTTATTATGTTTGGTGCATTGTGATTAAAAACATGGATATATTGTTTTTTACTCACTTGTTTTTCATTTATCTATATTGGCACAACGGCTGCCGCCCCATTGTGAGCAAAGACCGCGATGTGCTATCTGTGTTTGTGGGCTGGTTATGTAGTAATGCTGACAGTTAGAACATTCGGTTCTGAAAACTTTTAAAAAGCTGGCCGGTATTGAGATCGCTTCTCAAGTTTTCCCAGCAAGCGACTCTGACATGAGCATCATGTTGGAAAGGTGTGTGCGTGTGTGTGTGTGTGTGGCTGTAAACTAAAGCCTATTGGCTATTTTTAAAAATGCGAGGAGTCGTTGACATGTCCTGCCCCCAATTCCTGTTTCAGTAGGAAATACGTCAGAACAGCAAATCGAAGAGCACTCGTCAAGGCACTATAGTACAACTTTAAGAGTGCTAAGCGCAGCCACGAAGTTTTGGTATTTTTGTGCAAGCATGCGCGAAGTATTGGCGCAAGTGGGTTTGGCGAAATTGCTAATGGGCTGGGTCGAGTGCAATTTAGTTTTGAGATTTTTCTCTGGTTATTGCACCGTCTTTGTCCTATTACATAGTCCATTCCCTGTGAAGCACCAGCGATATAAACAAGACAGCACATTCATAAGAAGTTGGTAGTGCAAATGGACTGTTAGCAGTCCATTTGCTAGTTAGAAATATGGACTTATGTTACTTTGAGCAATAACTGCATCCTTGAATGTCAGGCATATTTCTATGACAGTGACATGCACCTTTTATACGCTTGGGAAATGTAGTTCTTGTCTAGAATTTGGATCTAGACTCCGTTAAATTATAGAGAATTGAAGTATTATTAATAATTTTCATCTACTGACACACAAATCATGGCTAGTATTAACAGTGATTGTATTGGTCTTCCAGTCTAGGCTGTGGATTGAGGGATTTTTGCACACATTTCACTTCTACCAATCAATTTTTATTTTGAAAAATGCTATTCATTTATTTAAAATTAATAAATGGTAAATTGGGTTTTGAACTCGCAGCTACATTGGTACAGCTAGTAAAAACATGCATCAAACATCCACACCAACCCAGCCTTGTTTTTTTTTAAGTTTTTGTTTTTTTTTAGATATGCAGCCAATAACCTACAAACAAGGATAATGCCTAAACTAAAACTCTGCAAAATAAATTCAGCTGATACATGTGTTAACGGACTGTGATAATGGCCTACTCGGACAACACATTGTTTCATAGAGCTGGCAGAAAATACTCAAAACAGACACTAGCAGCGTATCTATCAACCACAATAATGTAACACTGAGCAGCAGCTGTCAGAGTCGCATTGGAGTGACGTCACCTCCCCTCTTTGAATGATTGGCTAGAGGAGGAGCTGACGATCAAGAACTAGTGGACCATTGGGGACACAAAATGTCCCCTGATTTACACGAAACTCTACTCACAAGTTTTGGAAAACTAAGCGCAGGACTTGGTAACAAAAGCAAAGAAAAATACAGTGTAAACGTTCCAAAAAAAAAAAAAATTGTCAGAGAGCACAAATAAACAGTAATATAACCAAGAAAAACTTGATTTTGTTTGCAATTCTGATGACTTTGCTTGAATTTTTCTTTTTTCTTTTTCTTTTTTTTGCAGCATATTTTAAATGTGTTTATATATATTTTTAATTCATGCTTGTTATTTTTTTATCTGCGCTTATTTATTTTTGCGCTTATTATTTTTTGATTCACGCTTATAATTTTTGGATCGGTGACTGCAATACATTTGAGGATTTAGAGGGATACAGAGCACTCATTAGCACCTCTCAGTGGGAGGTGTTAATCACTTGACTGACAGGACTCCCTGCTGAGTTAATGGCTTCAAGCACTGAAAAGACACGCCTGTTTTGTTTGAAAAAATCATTCTGTCACTGAGATGAACTGACAAGATGACAAGCTGATCTGAACTTTTTTTTTCTTCACACTCAGCTGCATAAAATTCATAGTGATTCTGTCATTCTGAAGAAATAATAAAAAAGCAACTAATGATGGATAAAAATAACCTTGATGGACATTTTACAGTTCTGGTGCATTTTAAAATATAACCTTGTGAAAGCCAACCGAACCATGAAGATAATGCAACATAGTAACCTTTTTAGCCCCAGTTTCAGAACAGCCAAGCAAGCTACAGGTCTGAAAATGTCCCAAATCACAGTGTTGCAATTGCAATTTTACTCTTGCTGTTATTTTGTCAGAGAGAGATAGTTGTGGTGAGTTGTTATGTATGTCACCCCTCCACCATTTTTAATTGGTCAAGTGTGTCATACCTCTGACTGAAGAGAGTGAGATCTCAGCAAAACAGTCTGCATGTGTGACACCCTCGGCCAAAATGAGTTGTATCGAGTATGCTGGTGTAGAGCCAGCTTTGCATGTCTAAAGCCTATGTGCCATTATATAATACATTTTTTTGCTCCTCAGCCTTTTGGAAGATTCTTATGGAAGGTCCTTCTGATACTCCTTATGAAAATGGAGTCTTTGAGCTGTATTGTGAGTTCGGTCCTGAGTACCCTGTGAAACCACCTCTTGTGAGATTCTTCACCCCTGTATCCTTTTTCTCTGCATTCAACTTGCTGTTCTCACACATGGGAATTCCATGCAATGATTTGGCTCCTGTATTTTTCATTTTATTTTCATAACAGTTCCTTAACTCTTATAAAGGTTTACCATTGCAATGTGAACAGTGAGGGAAGAATCTGTCACAACATATTTGACCGAAATTACTCAGCCCACATTACCATGAGAGAGATCCTGGATGCCATATTTGGGCTCATGATCGCCCCTGAACCAAGTGATCCTCTGGATAGGTAAACAAAATATATAAAAACATAATGTTATAGCAAATCAACCCCCGACAAGTTGATCATGACCCAGACACAAAGCAGAGGGGTCTTGTATCAACCTGAATGGGTTAATTTTGCAATAATGACTGTCTGGCTGTACATATTCCTGCTTATTACACTGCTACTTAACAAATAAGTATACATGGACATGCATTATTTATTTGAATTCAAAATAAAAAAATTTGTTTACTTGCTGCAACACCAGAGTGACGAGAAAGCATAGCTTTGCTCGCGTTCTATCTGAAAACATATATACACTGGATGAGCGCGGTCAGTTAAACAGTGCTGCTAACGACAACCATCATTATTCAGAAACATTCGACTGCTGAATGCAGCTATTGACCAATCAGAATCAAGTTGAGAACAGTGTATTTAGGACACTTAAAAATGTAAGAATGTCATTGCTTTACAGAACAAAATATCAAAGTGCCATTTATTTTAAAGACAGACTGCACAGGCACACTTTTCAAGCAAGAGATTTCACAAAAACTCAGATTATAAAACAATAGATAAACTGTTCAAAATAAAGAAAGATTTATTAGGACACTTTCTAGTTTTCAAACTTAAACATGTCCATAGTTAATGTGTTGAACAACACCTGTGGTTACTCTGCAAGGACACCTGTGGAACTGAATAGGCCTATACAGTACATCCACTGAAAATCACAGGGGGACCAAATGGTTAAAAGCAATTTCAAATATGGCTGAAGTAAGTGAAGTAAGTTCTGGGAAAAGGTCTGGCATTGTTTGTTTGCAGATGCCACTTAGATTGACATTTTTATTATAAAGGCAATTAAATAAATGCAATTTTAATTGTGGCTATCTACCTTTTTCCTGAGCAACCACTGGGCAGCGCTATGATTTCTGTTTCTGGTCTCGAGACGCACTTTAAAAACTTCAAAACGAGCGATCCAGATGGAGAGCAACAACCATTTAAGTTTTTTTGGAGTAAAAATGTATTTGTCCTGATGTTGGTTGTCATTACAACTCAAAGTAGTTAATGGTATCAACGTAACTAACCTCGGACCATGGCTTTATGACATCTACATACTGACTCTGGCTGACTGAGGCACTGTCATTAAAAAACGGTAATCTCGACTCTGTAAAGTATTGGCACTATACAGCCACGCTTTTTGACCATTTTTACAAATGTAATACCTTAAACGTAACATTACCACTAAGAATATACGCCAATACGAGTGATAACACTGGAGACAGAAAATTTAAAACAGTTGAATTGTGGAACACATCCGCATTCAGGAAAAAGTTGGATGCAGGAAAGTTGCAGATTTGTAGGGTGTGAATTTGTAGAACATTTGATGTAAACATGTTGTGTTTCAACTGCACTACAGGCAGAATAATGTTTGGCCCATCTAATCATCTGAATCAACATGAGGTAATTCTTTGAGAAAATAATGGATACTAATCCAGTTTTGGTTTATAATTTATTAAGCATTTTGGCAGAAGAATTCCAGTCGGACAAACACAAATATGAGGATGAAGCCAAGAAAAGCACAGAACGGTATGCAAATTCCTCAGTGGATGAACTGGAAAAGGTAATTCTGAAATTACAATTCCATACAGAAACTCCATCACTGAATACATTTGCAAAACAAACCCATACATATGTACAATAGTTAGATAGATAGATAGACAGACAGACAGACAGACAGACAGACAGAGAGACAGACAGACAGACAGATGCTGGCTGTCTTACCGCTATAGTGGATTTTATGTATCTTTGACCACCTCAAAGGATATGAGGTACCACAACCCCAAGCTGGGAACCACAACAAAATTCTCCCATGTGGCCATAGTTGGAACTACAGTCATAGGCATGCACAACAGTCCTGAGACCAAAACTATGCTCTTTCACTTTGTTCTTTGAATGGATGTCAAAGGTACTCCTAACCCAAACCCTAAACCTAACCCTAACTCTATAATAATCAATACTGTATAAAATAATATTGTATATAGTACAATACTAGCACCCCAAAAAAATTTTTTCACTTCTTTGCAAATGCAGTATCTCACTACTTAGAGATGAAAAATGATATGAAGTCAAAGGCACAGTGATTTTATGGGTGATTTGGGGGTGTGGTAGGGGGGATTTCATTGCATAGTGTGGCTTGTCTGAAATGCAGTACATCGTGTCTGAATTATGGTGGAAAAACAAATGACAATAGCTTGTGTGATCATGTTGGCATCTCAGGGATCATAAGGAAGCCTAGACTGGTTCCACTAAAGACACCCTTTTGTAGTTAAATAGTTAACTTTATGTAGAAGCCCATTTTTGAATTCACAAGTTGAGAATTTGAAGGGTATTTTTAAAATCAACCAAAAATAATTGTATTCATGTTATTTTTTACATTATGTTTCAGAAATATGTGGGTCCAGAATTAGCCAACATGGCCATACCTCCTAATCTAATTTGTCCTCTGACAAAAAAATTGTTTGTTGATCCAGTAAAAACTAATAAGGGATGGGTGTATGAACGGCATGCTATAGAGCAATATCTACGGAGGTAAGTTACTAAAGTCTATTTTAAACGTGTTTTGGAATACTGTATTCTTTTTATTCATTTTCAGTGGCGGTGCCGAGGGGCACCATTAGAATTTTTGGGCTCCCTCATTGCAACCTTTAACTTTTTTTTTCATAAACATGGTAATTTGTAATAAATGTAAACATAAGTATGATTTCACATTTTAAATAGTTAATTCAAATAATTAAGCTACATAATTAATAGGAATAACTATATACTGGACAATAAATGAACATCAGAATCAGAATCAGAATTAGCTTTATTGCCAAGTGTGCTTACACATACAAGGAATTTGTCTTGGTGACAGAAGCTTCCAGTACACAACAATACAAAACAGCAAAAAGACTTTTAAAAAATAATTAAAATTGAATAAAAAAAATATAAATATTGAAAAGAAAAAAGTATATATAGAATAGACAATATATATATATATATATATATATATATATATATATATATACACACACG
Organism: Myxocyprinus asiaticus; assembly: GCF_019703515.2. Lineage (NCBI taxonomy): Eukaryota > Metazoa > Chordata > Actinopteri > Cypriniformes > Catostomidae > Myxocyprinus > Myxocyprinus asiaticus. The sequence goes on along the minus strand of NC_059353.1, from coordinate 23,556,018 downwards.
CACACATACATACACATATACACATACATATACACACACACGCACACATATGTATATACATACATACACATACATATACACACATATACACATATTGGATAATATAAAAAGACTAAGCTGTGTATTGCACATTAATTATTGCTCAAAGGGGCAGTTTTAACTGTTCATGAGATGGATTGCCTGGGGGAAAAAACTGTTCCTGTGCCTGACGGTTCTGGTGTCCAGAAGGCAACAGTTCAAAAAGGTAGTGGGCAGGGTGAGTGTGGTACATAGCCATATTAGAATGTTTGATCAAGTAATTTTAGTGAGTTGGGACTTTGCTTCTCATAGAAATTTTGTCTTTTTATGTGGGATACCTAAAGGCAAACATAACCAGATTTTTCACCCTACAATCAAAGACCATTAAAATAACAGATTTTATGTAGGAAAAATGATAGCTTGTCCAACTTTTTTCATTCAAGACTCATTCCTAACTCTTGTTTGTAGTGACTGTGTGTATGTGCAGAAGTACATTTATAATTATATGTGGCTTTTGGTAATATTATTTCAGGCATGGAAGTAAAGATCCACAGACAAATATATTGCTACGAAGAACGGACTTGAAACTAGACAGGAATATGCAAAAGGCTGTAAAGGAATTTCGCAGATCACAGATTCAGGAAACAGCTGTTTAAAAAAGAATATCTAAATTGTATTCAGATTTATTAAATTATGATAATCTGAATGGATGTAGACTATTTGAGTAGCTCAAGCCATATTTTTTTTCATATTTTTTTTAAATACTTTATCTCAGCATTTTAAGGCTAAAAAAGAAGCTTTAATTGTTTATTTTAGATAATGTAAGTTATCCAGTTATCCAAAATGTTGTCAGTTGTATGATTTACTCTGTTAATCAATCAGACATGAATTATTGATGATAACATATACTGTATGTAGTAACAAAAATTAAATACGAAAATGAAATAAGTAATGCTTAATGTTGGATATCAATAGAATTTAGTATCCTGCTTTTGGTGATTTAATTTTGCAAAAATTGAGCAAATAATGACAATGTCTATTATTCTATTTTCTGTCTTTCTTCCTGCTCATATCCATAAGATGATGCCAAATGTTTCTTTTTTTTTTTTTTTTTACCTTGAAGACTTGGTGAAGAGGGTAAAAAGCCAAAACAAATCTTTATCTTTTCAATGTTTTCTAAACTTTTGTACTTTCATATTTTGAATTTATATTGGACATTTCATTTTTTTTTTGTTTTATCGGATGTAAGAGCAAAAAAAAAATGGGACTTTGTTGAGGGAGAAAAACAATAAAAAGTAATAAAAATATTAAATCAGCCTACCTTTATGTTGAATCAGTCTAAAACTGCTCCTTTATTTGTTGCTGTGGACAGCTAATTCAAGTTTTATGTTAAAGCCGGCATGAGCCAAAAATTTGGACGAGTTCCATATTGTGACGTATTTCCATGTGAAACGGCTTATTTATTTCATTTTTTATTGCCAGGATATAAACAAAATTCATAAAAAGGTCAAATGTTTAGATTAAACAATGTACATTAGAATAGAAAAAAGACAGAAGGGCACCAAGTATAAAAGCACAGGATACTACATTTCAATACTTAACAAAATAATTTAAAGAGGTAGCACAATTTTATAGTCTTAAGATCTTTGGTGTTCTTTAAAGGTGAAATGGTTTGGATGGATTGCTTGACTTCTTTTTCAAATACAATAAATAAGGGTTTATAATTACTGAATTTACTTCGGTGAGTGTGAAATTTAGCAAACAGCAACAAAATACTCATTCTTTTTAGTTTTGCTGACTGTATAAAAACCAAACAACACATCCTGAAACAACATTGAGAAATTAAAAAGTAAAATTTCCTTAATAAATTTCTATCCAAAATAATTGTGTAAATGGACAGTCCCAAAAGATGTGAAGTGCAGATTAATTTGGGGCATCACAAAAAGAGCAGTTTTTATCTGTATTAAACCTATTAAAATATAATTTGGCTGGGTAAAATCTATGTAATAACTTGAACAACACTTTCCTTACTTTATTAGTTATCATTAAAAGGCAGCATCCACACTTTTTTCCAATCAACATTATTAACAAAGTTCTCCCAATACTACACTTCATATGGAATTGTTACGAGTTCTTTTTGGAAAAGAGACCTAATTCCAAAATTGCATGTTGAAGGACGTTATAAAAAGTACAGTTTCTCAACAGTTTCAAACAGATATAAAGAAACAGGTGAAGAGTTTGGTGATCTAACAGCCTCCTGTAGTAGCATAACAGGTAACCCTTCCAATAATCAAAACAAGCAAGTACAACTCCCCCATTATTTATGCCATGATCAATGGAAACATGGGTAAATGCTTCACACTGCACACAAAACTCTGTAGTTACTAGGGGTGTGGCCGAAGCCAAATACCTTATTCGGAAAGTCACGAATAATGAAATCAAAATGAATAACGAATTCATCCGAATAATAAAAAAAATATTCAAAAGACTGATCATCCAACGAGCACAGGTATAAAGAGATATTTTCAATAAACATACTCAAAATTACAAAGCAATGATGAGTCTGTGAAGCCAATATTACTGCGGTGTAAACCTTATGAATGAAAATGCAGTTCATCGGACGGCCACGGTCTCGACTCCGTTTCAGTCTCCGTTAACTGTGTCAGAAATCTAATGTTGTCAAGAGTAACATTAACTAAGATACTATATCATACACACATTTTCCACTTTTTAAAATGTGTTAACACATTAACACCAACTGTTTCACAAAATTCACACGTAAGGATTTATAAACCAACCTGAGCGTGATTTTGAATTCCTCACCAGAGAAGTGATGATTTTATAGCGGAGCCCATCTGCTCCTCTCTTAAAGCTGACCACATTTATATCCACATCACCAGTTACGGTAACTGCATGGTTTGCATGGAGTTCAAAAGCTCCATAGAGGTTAAAATACTTGTAAATCTATTCAGAATATTCCTGCACACGGAGAATTGCAGAAAAAACAAATCATGCACATTTTCCCCGCTTTTTCTCTTCTATAAATGTATAGTGGCTCGCTCTTGCAATTTATTCCACTGCATTTAGCTCATTCTGCACATGTAATTTAACTAAATAATTATGTTAAACTCCACATTATGTTAAAATATGTGCACACAAAATAAGCTTCGACTGTAGCCTGTTATAAAACTTTCTGATATAAATTCATGGTGCTTTCACCTGTTTGTAGGCTTAATTAATTGTGAGAGACCTCTTGCTTGGTTGGGAAGGAGGAAGCAGGAGCCGGGTGAACATCCAAACGTAATTTATTCACACTTTTCAGTGTACAAACATAATCGCCTTTTCAGCCTGACAAATAAACACCAATACACACAGCATTGCTAGATGTGGAGCACGGGTAGAACTCATTCTCCACTCATCTCCCCCAGCCTCACTCTGCCCAGCGTTGCCTGACCCCGCCCCGATAACAACATAATTTATTTCTCATTTCTTTTAATGTCTGTATTTGTATTTAATTGCATTTCACAATTGCTTGACACCTCATGCCTCCAGAATAACTTTGTTACACTTGCATACTGCACATAAACTTAAACATATACTTGCACAATGCAGACATAAACCAAAATTCTGTTTCAGCAAATGCCAAAAATACCAGGAGAAACCGATGCTATAAACATATTCCACAGTTAATGTAGCCTACATATCCAGCTTCATATGGTGAGGAAAAAATTAAGAATATCTCAATAATATAATTAAATAATAATAATAATACTAATTAAATAGGCCTATCTGAGGCATATTTTATATACAGAAACTATAAATGTAAGAGAGTTACATTTTAAAACTACTTTTGAGACATTTCCGGTTTAAGCCACGCCCACATACGGTTCTATCCAAATACAGAGAAAGATACAGATAATGGCTTTGCTGCACACCCCTAATAGTTACAAAAAAGACCTTTTGAATTAAGTAGTTGGGAAACAGTCAAAAAAAAAAACTCTCAAACCAAATGTTAAAAAAATAAAGACTTGTATAAAATGTTTTGGTTGTGCCAAATAAAATACAGGTGAGGGGAGAAATTGTGTTTAAACATTAAGTACCATGCAAGTAATACTTGTTTGTGGAATTTTGATAATTTGTAAGGGATTTTAGCAATATTATAGTTACAGATAAATAAAAAAAGGGCATATCACCTAACTTGGAAAAGTAGTAGTTGGGGATAAAATTCCAGATTTGGATTACACACAATCTGCCTGATCCAACTGATCTTGAAAGTGTTATTCAAAGATGAAAAATTAAGAAAAAAATTCAACCCACCATATTCATTGGTATTCATTATTACTGGCTTCTTGACATAGTGAGTTTTGTTTTTCCATGTAAAACTAAAAAGCATTTTATCGATAAATCTACATGTTGCACTGTTGACATGCAGAGAAAGAGCAGAGAAAGAGCAACATAAGTAAACCTTGAAATGCACTCGGCTTTAGCAAGCAGTGTTCTACCACTCAAGGTTAAGTCACTCTGCAACCACAAATGTAATCTTCTTTGGGCCTTTCCTATAACAGGGTTGAAATTTAGAGTACATCTATTACCTTGATTTCTGATTATTATAATACCTAAATATTTAATTTGAGATTTAACTGGAATACTGTAAATAGAGGGTGTTACACAATATTTAATAGCTGTAAACTCACATTTATTTATGTTTAAATTAAGGCCTAAGGCTTTAGAAAACATTTTACATGGTCAATTGCAAAAGGGATTTGGGAAGCTTCTCTTAAAAATAAAGTGGTGTCATCTGCTAACTGACTAATAATAACTGACTGATTTTGCTTATAAAAGATGAAGGCAACTGTGCAGATAGCAGGAATAAATAGGGGGAGATGGGACAGCCTTGACTAACTCCTCTAGATAGGTTTAATCTAGGTGAAGTGCCATTTTTTTTTATTTTTTATTATTTATTTGATCGAGCAACTCCCATTATTTAAAAGGGTTTTGATTACTTTGCAGGACCTATCCCCAAAACCAAATGTATATAAATATTTTTTATTTTTTAAATCAAAAGTAACAGTCAGTAATTGGTGTGGCCACCAGCTGCATTAAGTACTGCAGTGCATCTCCTCCTCATGGACTGCACGAGATTTGCCAGTTCTTCCACCAAGGCCCTTGCAAGTTCCTGGACATTTCTGGGGAGAATGGCCCTAGCCCTCACCCTCCGATCCAACAGGTCCCAGACATGCTCAATGGGATTGAGATCCAGGCTCTTCTCTTCGCTGGCTCAACACTGACATTCCTGTCTTGCAGGAAATCATGCACAGAACGAGCAGTATGGCTGGTGGCATTGTCATGCTGGAGGGTCATGTCAGAATGAGCCTGCAAGAAGGGTACCACATGAGGGAGGAGGATGTCTTCCATGTAATGCACAGCGTTGAGATTGCCTGCAATGACAACAAGCTCAGTCCGATGATGCTGTGTCACACCACCCCAGACCACGATGGACCCTCCACCTTCAAATCAACCCCGATCCAAAGTACAGACCTCGGTGTAACGCTCATTCCTTCGACGATAAACGCGAGTCCGACCATCACACCTGGTGAGACAAAACCACGACTCATCAGTGAAAAGCACTTTTTGCCAGTCCTGTCTGGTCCAGCGAAGGTGGGTGTGTGCCCATAGGCGACATTGTTGCCGGTGATGTCTGGTAAGGACCTGCCTTACAACAGGCCAACAAGCCCTCAATCCAGCCTCTCTCAGCCTATTGCGGACAGTCTGAGCACCGATGGAGGGATTGTGCATTCCTGGTGTAACTCGGGCAGTTGTTGTTGCCATCATGTACCTGTTCCACAGGTGTGATATTCGGATGTACCGATCCTGTGCAGGTGTTGTTACACGTGGTCTGCCACTGTGAGGACGATCAGCTGTCCTTCCTGTCTCCCTGTAGCGCTGTCTTAGATGTCTCACAGTACGGATATTGCAATTTTTTGCCCTGGCCACATCTGCAGTCCTCATGCCTCCATGCAGCATGCCTAAGGCACGTTCACGCAGATGAGCAGGGACCCTGGGCATCTTTCTTTTGGTGTTTTTCAGAGTCAGCAGAAAGGTCGCTTTAGTGTCTTAAGTTTTTATATCTGTGACCTTAATTGCCTACCATCTGTAAGCTGTTAGAGTTTTAAGGACCGTTTCACAGGTGCATGTTCATTAATTGTTTATGGTTCATTGAACAAGCATGGAAAACATTGTTTAAACTCTTTATAATAAAGATTTGTAAAGTTATTTGGATTTTTACAAAATTATCTTTAAAATACAGTGTCCTGAAAAAGGGACGTTTCTTTTTTTGCTGAGTTTATAAGAGCCAACACTTTGTAGTCATTATTAAGCAAACAGATAGGATGCCAATTGTCAATTAAAAGTAAATCTTTCTTGGGTTTTGGAATAAGAGTAATTAAACCTTAAGTCAAGGTGGGTGAAAGAGCTTCACTCTGTATGCTTTCTTCAAAAATCTTAACTAAAAAAGGGAATAGTTCTTAATAAAGCAATTTGTCGAATTTTGCACTAAGCCCATCAGTTCCCAGTGATTTATTAGTTTTGAGTTCTTTAATTGAGGTAATTACATCTTGTGAAGTAATTTATTTTCGCAGAGGTTCCTATCACTAACTGAAATAATTTTAACATTTGTAATAGAACCCAAAAATGTACAAGATGCCTTTTCTGAGTAATTGCATTTGTAGAGATTACTATAGAAATTAGCACAAAAGCATGCCATTTCTTGAGGGTTGTAAGTGGCTGTCTCATCAATGTTCAGAGTTTCAATAAATGAAGTTTTTAATCGGCTCATTTCTAATCTAAAATAATATGCTGAATTGCGTTCTCCCTCCTCCACCCATTTTTGTCTAGATTTTACATAGGCGCCCTACACTCTATATGTGTACGTCATCTAATTTAGATTGAAAATCAGCATTTTCCCGCTTATTATCTTCAGAAAGTAGAAGGTTGCAATTTTAGACACCATTTTCCTTGGCTCTTTTCATTTTAGCTAAGTTACTGCCATTTTTTCTAAAATACTTTCAAATTTCTAATTTCAGCAAATTCCCATTGACAACAATATGCATCTAGAGCTAAAGCTCTCCTCCAGTATTGCTCTGTTAATCAGGTAATATTCTTTTTGGCCTCTCCAAACTGGAGAAGGGAGTTGTTCAGCTTCCAGTAAAAAGGAACTGAACTGGAATTAAGGCATGCAGAAAGACGAACCTTAAGAGAAATAGCTCTTTGATATGTAAGAGGTGTGGCATGAATATTGATTGAGCTGCAGCTATCTACTATAGGTTTTAAGACATAAGCCAATAATCTATTTGAGACTGCTTGGAATAACCTAGTCCTGACTGCTCAAGGTATAGAGCCTCTGCTGTGGGAATGTCTCTCTCCAAATGTCAACAATGCTAAATTGTGAAACGGTTTATTGAACAAGAAATAAATGAAGGGCAGGGGTGGGTGTAGGGGTTGGCCTTTAGGGATAAGGGCCACCCCCCTAGGGTAAGATGGTGCCCCCCTAGGGGTTGTGTCTAGAAGAACTGATGCCAACTCCAACCATAACACGTGGGATACTTAATATGACAATGCCTGAACCTTGGAATTAGGATAGACCTCACCGAAATTACCTGCTGGTTGAACTGCGATGCACCTCACTGATCCCTGCCTGCATAACCTTGGTCTAATGATGGACTACACTCTTAAAATGGAATACATAGACTTTCAGTTATTTGTCAACAAAGGCCTTCATCGGCCAACTAAAAAAGGACAATGCATCTATGTGAACTTCTGCAGTTAATCCAGGATGGACTTCAAAGACACTAGACAGTAATCTTACAGTTCATACAAAATCTTCTATAAACACTGGCCCTTAACATTTACTTAGTTCAATTATTTTAAACCATGACTTGCACTGCACACAAATAACTAATATTGGCATTATATTCATGTTGGTTAGCCAGAGGAGAACTGGCCCCCACAGTGAGCCTGGTTTCTCCCAAGGTTATTGTGAAAGGTTCGACGTCTGAGCAATGAAGGAATCAGGAGGCAGCGAACTGTCAACGTGAATATTTTTATTACTCTTCAGCGTCGTTCATAAAACTTAAACAAAAAGGCAATCAGTGAACAAGTAGTCACACACACAAAGGAGTAAAGGCTTCTATCGAGCACGCACACACAGGTACAGTCTCCCTCTGCCACTTTGATGCCTCGTGCGCCTTTTATGTCTCCCTCTGCCATCACTACAAGAAGAAACAGGTGTTAGAGATAATGATAACCCAGGTGACAGGTTCTACCGCTCTCTCTCTCTCCTGCAGACAGACACATGACCACGCCCCCATCACCAAAGTTATTTTTCTCCATTAACCAACATCTTATGGAGTTTTGTGTTCCTTGCCACAGTCGCCTTCAGCTTGCTCACTGGGGTTCTAAATACCATTATGATTTAATTATTTATTTTTATACACAATTTACAATCATAATTAATCAAAATACACAATGATGACTCTAAGACATTATAGATATTACAGTTTCATTTTCTATTAATGCATGATTTTCTGTAAAGCTGCTTTGAAAAGATGTGTGTTGTGAAAAGCGCTATACAAATAAAAATGACTTGATGTGTAGGGCTTATGGGCAGAAGAACTAACAATTTCTACGCAGAACGACTTGAATCCAGGATTTACACTGATATTTCCTTACAAGTTATAAAAACTAAGACACAGAGGCCCGCAGTCCACACTGGAATTCCTCAGGGCAATACATTTAAAGACTCTGCCAAGACGGCACCCTAAATTCTGAATCAGCCCTGTGGAAATGAGACGAAATGCACAACTGCCTAACCTTAACCATCTAGAGAACAAAGGGAACTTTTCCAGGATAGCACAAAACCTTCTTTTACACCCCCTTCTAGTTCCTGTAGTAAGACCAGAAAAACCTCATGTTAACAGGGGTGTAAATTAATTGAGTAAAAATACTTAATAATTGTACTTAATAATTTTATTCCTTACAATTTTATTTAAACTTGAAAAGTACATTTTCTTTGATCATACTGAACTGAAGCCACCTTTTCACTGCGAATGAAAAACGACAGATGACAGATTTGAGGTCAATCAATTCAAATTCAAAAATGATTATTCATATTGAAAAATATATATATAAAAACAAAAGGCTTTTGTAATTAAATGTGTACATATAATTTATTTCTACACTTGCCTTCATATCATATCTACTGTATAAATTTCTGCTCCCTATCTGCTGAATTATTATTGTTGCTTTGTTGTTAGGCAACAATACATTATAATAAGAACTATAAAACCAGCAATGATAATAATAATAATAATAATAATAATAATAATAATAATGATAATAAAAATAATGAAATCTGAGTAAATATTAATTATGAATTTTACTGAATTCATCCATCTGCTCAACAACAAAGTTTTGTAGCAAACCTCCAAAAACAATTCACAAAATCAACAACATTAGCCTACTAACTTTCTTCAAAGCTCATTTAGTTTTATTTATTTATTTTAATCTTTCTCTATGTCTCAAGGGGCTGGGTGCTCTTACATCACAATTTTTGAGTGCCTTCTCCAATGCAACAAACACTGTGTGACTGTGGCAATATTTTTGCAAAATAAAATTATGTGGTTTATTACACCACTCAAGGCAGTTCCGAAGTGAAATGTCCACTGTATGGCGCTAAAAGCGAGTGACACATTCTCCCAAAAAATGAGGTTTTTAAGGTTAATGTTATATCGAGATTTAAATCAACAAAACCGACCTCCCTACCTAAAACCTTAAACTTAACTGATAGTGTCATAAAAAGCAAATCTGAGATGAAAAACACAATTTCTGAAGCAACCACATCATTTTGTGGTGCTTCTATGACACTTTCGGCTCATGTGTCAACTCACGTTCTCTTCAGGACTTGTACCCCAATCGTTTACATCACAAGTGCAATGTTATGCATCAGTTGAGCTACCGCACAATTTAAACATTTAAACAAGCTTGTAAATGTAGTTGGTTATGTAATGCAAGTGTTAAAATGATTATGTGCTATAGTGAAAGTGTTTAGATGTCATAAGATAGTGTGAGGAAAAAGAGTGAAAAATACGTGTTTATGAACTGATAATCTACCATTTTACTCGTGATTTGAGTGAAAGGGGATAAAGGTCATTGTTGTTTTAGCGCCTCTAGTGTTCATTCTACCAGGAAATTGCCGTGTTATGTACAACAGGCCACATAAAAATAATTTTGCAAAAATTTAGTTAATGTAACATGATTTTATGACCAGGTTGCGAATGCCACTGGGGAAGAAATATGACAGTTGTCAGAGGCAGTAAAAAGGCGATTTAACAAACCACTCGAATTTAACAACAATCCTTCTCACACAACCTCCTCTCTTGATTTTATTCTAGCTTTTTACTTTTTTACTAAGTTACTTTTTACTTTTTTAATACTTCAGTACAATTTAATATGAATACTTTTTTACTTTCACTCAAGTATGTTTTTGGCTAGATACTTGGGCTTTTACTTGAGTACAATTTTAACTCATTATCCATACTTTCACTTAAGTATCATTTCTGAGTACATTTTACACCCCTGCATGTTAATGGTCATCACATGACTGATACGGCCATCTCAGCAAGGAGACCCTCCCCCCTAAAGGGCAGAAGTGATGGTCATTATAATCGTCATGTGCTAAAACTAATTTCCAAGACACAGAGCTAAAGCAGACTCCCTCAAGAAACCCCCTTAATTGCAATGGACAACACATAATTCCAACAGTATTGTAACAGTATCATAACCAATTTCTATGCTTAAAATTAAACTAAGAGGAATAATGAGACATCCTCTCTGATCATTATTCTGCAAATAGCAGCTAAAAAGGATCTATGAACTTTGACACAATTGTTGGACTCACTCAAATCTGACTTTACACTTCACAATGCACATAACCAAGTTTTATATGCAAACCTGCATCACATGATGCCTAACTGTTGTTAGAATCATAGAATGCATTATTCTGAACTTGTGCATACATGATGCACACTTATACAATGTATAATAATGTATATTCACATTTTAATGTGTAGTGAAGTAGCCACAAAGAGAAAGTATGTCATATTTTGTATATTAATGCTTGTCTGTTTACGTAGCGAATGTTGATGTTAACAAATGTCATGTCTCTTGCACCGATTTCATTATATGAAAGTCTGGATAAAGGTATGCTCTTTTTCTGAGCAGGAAAACTGAGGAAACTTAGAACAAAGAGTCGAATTAATTATCTTGAGGGGAGGACACTTCCTCCTCTGATTGGCTTAGAGCCTCTTTGGGGTGTGACCAGAACAGAATTTTTAACAGAAATGGTTAAAAGACCAGCCTGGACAACCCCTCGCTCTTCTTGGCTCTCTTCTCTACTCTACGGCTTACGCACACTTTGACCGCTGTCCCGGGAAGTCCCAAGTCTCCCTTGTGGGAGGCCTCACTTCTGGGGCTCTACCTGGTCATTCCATCGAACCAAATAAAGGCCTCCTGGAACTGAACCAAGCCAAGGCATTGCGAAAGTTTTCAAACTCTATCCTGTCCGACTTCTCCAAAGATGTTGAAGTCATCGCTTCAAAGCCCCAGCTGATCATTCCAGCACTGAACTATCCAGCATCCACGATCTTAAAAAAAGGTTCAAAACATTGACGGCGCACAACTTTCTACGGTCCCAGCCAAAGAACCAAAGCAATGCAATGGAACGCAAGTACACATCCAGACTTTTGCTAGAAAGTGCTGGAGTTTTATTTAAATACTTCGGGTAACCCGATTGCAAATCGAGGTATACTAAATGAAGTATTGATGGTTCTCAGGGCATGGTCTAACTATATACCCCATAAAGTCATAAATCATTTCCATTTACCTTCTGTTACAGCTCACTCACCAACCTGTTTTATGTTTGTCTATGTGTGTAAGTTTAGTTTTATTTTGTAGATTAGCAATAAAGTCTTGTTTGTATTCAAAGAGAATTTGACTGTGTATTTTATTAAATAATATCGGTCCCTAGAAATCTGTTGATCCTAAAAGCTGCATTGCTCATAAACATTGTTTAAATCTATTTGTGATATTATTTTAAATCACATTGAAAGTAGTATTACTGTATGAATTAGCATTACGTTCAGATCAACTCATCGCTGGCTGAAGACTTTGATCTTACGTAAAGATAAATTCTACTAGTATTCCCTGAATCAAGATTGCCTTTGAGCTAAATTCTGTGCATTAGTGGTTGGAAAATGACTCTTTGGCATAAGCTTAAAACCATAAGCTAACCATTATGCAAATTCCCTACACATAATTGGTGATGAATGCTGGCAGTTGTAAATATACCCTGTAACAAAGTCGCTAATTCACTACATATAATGTTGGTCGAATGCGGCAACATATTAATTCATTATTTACATATAAAATCTTACATAAAATTGTGGAGAATGTGGGCAGATCTCAAAACTGATGAAAAAAAAATTTATTTGTCATTTTACACAGTCATTCTTCTCTATGAATTAGGATAACAGATCAGAAACATATGAAACTAGTCTAAAGTGTCGCGTCTGTATCATATGTATTGTGCACCGGCTTGTTGTTATGCCAATGAAAAAGCAAGAGCTCGTATCTCCCTGTTATGAGTGAAAGGTCTAATGCTGCCTTCAGCACTCATGAACAGAGCACAGGAATAGAATTTATCTCTCTGATTAAACAAACCCAAACACAATTTATGGAAAAAAGTTCCAGTTAAAGTAAAAACTCCATGAAAGGAGCTTAAAATTTCCCCCAGCCAGGATGAAGAAATCTCCTCACAGTGCAGTAAGGGTAAAGAGATGAATGATGTTCCTCTACCTCTTCCTAGATGGCCTTATTTTATAGCTAGATTGATAACATTGAGATGTTCCAGTGCATTCAACTAGTCTAATCTTTACTGTCTGTGGTTTAATCATTGGAGTAGTGATGTTTGCATTTTTGTGCCTGAGCAAAATTGAAAATTTGAAAACAATTCATGTTACAATGTGCATCACTGTCCAAGTGTAATTTTGAACGGGAGTGTAAATGCTTGATCACGCTAGAGATTTGGAGTAAATCTGTGTACCATCAGTGGATAGAACCTGCTGTGTAACCAGAAACTGACACGAAAATCCGCTCTGATAAAATTACATTGTTGTTTAAACAGCTGCAGTGAACCTGCTGCTTAAATATAGATTAATCTCGCTCCGAACGAGTTGAAAGTATAAGCACCACTCCGTAAAACAATTACGTGAGTTGTCTGCAACTTGTAGGTCCTTAACCCTGTGCAGATCTGTGTCAGCTCTCTCCCTAGTCTTCCACTACAGTGTGCCAACATGTCGCTGAAGACTGACCCCACGGCCGACTGGAAACACTTGGAGGCAGGACTGAGTGTCATGCTGGAAAAAATCACCAGCTCCCTGGCTCACAACCTCATAGGCCAGATGAAACTGAGTGACAAGAACGCTGCCTATGTGACTCAAGAAGTAAACAACCTAAAGCTGCAGTCCGCAAAGACCCAAAAGGTGCTAACGCATGCCATGTGCCGCATAGACCAGCTAGAAGCCAAAGCCCAAGATTGACGCAAGGGGTCTGAACAACTGGAACAAGCATCAACGAGAGAAATCGAACAGCTTCAGGAAGCCTCAACAGCTGCCAAGCACAGATAGCAGCAGGCTAAAGCCACCCAAGAGGACCTGGAAAAGAAACTCCAGCACACCGATGCGCAACTGGAAAAGGCCAGGTTTGATTTGAAAGACATGAACTCTTGAAACAAGGCCTTGGAAGGCCATCTGGAAATGTCCAGTGCTGAAGTTGAAACCCTGACCCAACAACTTGACCTCACCAAAGATGAGCTTGACATGGTCAGAGATTAACTGAAACACTCTTACAAGTTAAGGCAAGAGCTTAGAATGGACAGACATCCCATAGCAGCAACACCTGTTCAACAAAGAAGCATCCCTCAACCAAAAGCTGCCATATGATGAAAGAAACGAGGGCCTGCAGCACAAAACCCCACCGGCCCTCTTCCAAGAACCCCTCACCAACAACAGTGAAAGGGTGAACATCCCAACGAACCATGAAGCAGCACCTGGATGGATTTTAAAGACCTCGACAAGCTGGCAAGGAACATTGACAAGTTCACGCAAAATCCTGCTGAGGGTCACGATATCCATGCTTACCTGCGTGACATAGACTTCCACCTGAATATGAGGCCTCAGATGACTAACAGAGACACTTTCTACCTAATATGGAAAACATCCAGTCTTGAGGTGCTAAGTTTTCTTGACAGACAACCAGACAACACAAAGTCTGACTACCAACTTCTAAGAAAGGCCCTGATTAAAGAATTTTCAGACTCAGAGTCTGAGCAAGAATTGTTTACCACCCTGAACACCAAACAGGGTCTGAAAGAGACCATAAAATCCTACTACCATCGACTACGGCAAGCCTACTTCAAGTCCCGGAACGAACCTGAGATGAAAGATGAAATCAACTTCAAAGCCATCTTCCTCCTAAACCTGCATCCCACAGTGAGCTATCATCTAGGAGTCACAGCCTGTCCTCGCAAGATGACAGCTCAACAACTGCGTGACTTAGCACATAAGGCTTATGTTAAACAAAGGATTGCCTCAAGAAAGGCCCCCAAGGCATCGTCAGTCTCAAGCCTTACCTCTCAAAACCAAGGGCTGGCATTAGAAGATATGTGGCATCACAGCAAAGCCAGGTTCTTCAGCATAGAGCAGAGTAAACCCCATGGTGACCAAGAGTGTGACCCTCCACATCAGTGCCAGACCCAGATGTATGTCCAACCACTGGGAGAAACCGTGGAACAAACCACATCCCTCAAGAAATCCAAGAGAAAGGATGATGTGGGAACCCAGACGGATGTTTAAAGGCAACCGATGACGAAAGTTATTTCAACACTGTGCAGACAGACACAGAACTGAGCCTGCACAAGAACAAGATAAGCCACCTGCAGAAGACTCACAGCATACTTCAAGCAGAATCCACCCAAGGCAGAACATAAAGACAATTCATACACATCCTGTCTCGAACAATGACAGGAATACAGGTGCCAGGCACAACAGTGACCGACACGGCACCGGTTTATGGACCGAAAACTCAGCCATTAGCCTTAACCTCAACCACATCCTAACTCAAAAAATGACAGAAACTCAGTCATACAGAAGCTCATGACGAGTTATATACAGACATCAAGAACTGTGTGAAAGACTTCCATGAACTGTGGCTTCATCAGCACCCACAGTCACCTAGAGGATCCATATTGGCCAAGACACAAAGCGCCAATCTTCAAATGGGTCCACCAAAACCAAGTCAACAGACAAGAGCTCTGTAAGCCCAGAAAAGAGGGGAGCTTGAAACAGTCTGACACATTTTAAACAGTCTCACACACAGCTAAAACAGCCTGACATAGTTCGAACTGTTTTTTCAATACACTACAAACACATCCAACCATTATAGGAAAATATCAAACTGTTTTCCTCAAAGGCATATCACCCGACATTACTTTAAAGTACCTGAAAACCCTTGCTACCCTACACTAAGTTCATATAAGTATACACTAACCACTCGACACTGGTTATGTACAAATTACACCTCACATTATGATAAGAAACACTCAGACTCCTCTACAAAGGTAACCCCCCAATTACCTAAAGTCTAGCGAGAGCCGCATTGAATGTTCACACACTGTGTTTTTTGTTTATTTAAAGTCCTACAGAAACCCTACACCTGCCCCAAATCAGTCAGCCAATCGCGTAAACATGGAGAGAGAGAGCGATTGAGAGAGAGCGATTGAGAGAGAGCAAGTGAGAGAGAGAGAGAGAGAGAGAGAGAGAGAGAGAGAGTGAGTGTGAGAGAGTCAGCGGGATAAAGCTGATCAGCTTGTAGTCCAAAAACCCGGAAGAGAATTCGCCATGGGTTCCCTCTGGATTTTCCTATGGGTTTTTATAATGGAGTTTTTCAACTTATGAGGGAAATAAGGTCTGTGGAAAATACTACTTGACGATATGTGGACATTTTGTTCTACAACATAAATGACACATACCTCAAATGTGAATTTTGAAGCCGTATTAAATTATATACTTTTTTAAACACACGGTGGCTTTAAAACTCACGTTTGAGGTAAGAAAGGGTGTAATTTATGTTGTAGAACAAAACGTCCATGTAATGTCAAGTCATGTTTACCACGATTTAATTTTCATCTTAAGTTGAAAAACCCCATTATAAAAACCTATAGGAATATCCAGAGGGAACCCATGGCGAATTAGACTTCCGGGTTCCCCTACAAATTGACGTCATGGCTGAATAGCTCTTTACCTCTCCACTGAAAGCCGATCATTATGAAAATATTAAGAATTTAAATACACTTCAACAGCACCACAAAAGATTATTATAAAACTATGAAATATGATATTCTAATGCTTTTACATTGCACAAGAGATCACCGTGAAATCATGAATAATTAAAACACATAAATTACACAGCACAAGTTATCATTATTCAATTATGAAAAAAACAGAGACATTTATACAGCAAGAACACTGCAGCTGATGCGAGTGCTGAACACAAAGACATTTAGAAGAATATTTCAGCTTATTAGGTCCTCACAATGCAAGTGAATGGTGACCAAAATGTGAAGCTTCAAATGCAAATAAAGGTTGCATAAAAGTAATCCATACAACTCCAGTGGTTAAATCCATATCTTCAGAAGCATTATGATAGGTGTGGGTGAGAAACAGATCAATATTTAAGTCCTTTTTTACTATAAATCTCCACTTCTTCTTTTGTTTTTGGCAATTCTCATTCTTTGTGCATATCACCACCTACTGGGCAGGGAGGAGATTGCAAATTAAAAATGAATTTATAGGTGCTGTTATGAACAACTGTTATGAACAACATGGCTTAAAAATGGCAGTAAGCCTCAATAATTCGTTGCAACTACAATCCTATGAGAACACGCAAAATTATTGCCAGTTTCATTGTCTGCTGCCCGTGGACACATTTTTATTTGCTGTTTACAGAGTGTAGAGTTGTCACAGAGATCGGTGAGATATTTTACAACACTTATTTCATTAATATCTTTCATGTAGTAGGAACATTTTTTGCATACTTTCCATGAAAAAAATCGCTAACAGTACCTATTTCTGTACAGTACCTAAAGCTATTTCTCGCCCACACCTATCATATAGCTACTGAAGACATGGATTAAACCACTGGAGTCTTATGGATTACTTTCATGCTGCCTTTATGTGCTTTTTGGAGCTTCAGAGGTCTGGTCACCATTCACTTGCACTGGAAGGACAAACAGTCAATTAATAAAAGACTATGGAAATCATTTTCTTTATCCACTCATACATAACAGTATTTATATACAGCGTTATCAATAGTGATGTCCAGTTCGTGAACGAATCGTTCTTTTGAACCAGTTCTTTTCAGTAAATGAGTTAAACCAAATCGGACTGAATAATTTGAAACAGTTCATGTCTCGAGTCAACACTGATCCAAAAGTTACTCTATCTTAACCTGTCTCTCGGACATGCCTGACACTCCGACTCGAAATGAGCCGATAACCGGGAGTAATATTATCCTAAAACTGGTGATATCTGATTTTCCTAACTCTTCTTAGCAACGAACCGCTCCAACTAGCTCACAAGTCAGACTGAATGCTCCGGTCGCAACAGTTCTCGCACCACCAGTACGAGTCACTTGCAGCAGTTCTCGAATCAACAGTAAACTGAACTGATAATCGCATCTTTGAACATGTCCGACATACTGAGAACTGATGAGCTGCTGATACTGAGCATATGTGTGCTGTGTGATTAAGGGAGGTGAAATGTATGTTTCTGATGTATTTTGCTGAACAGCAGAAAGTATAATAAATAAAACATACTGGAAATATGTTTATGACTTGACTGTTTTACCGTTTTATCAACGTATGAGGATGATGATCCAGCCGCAACAGTTCTGAAGTCACCAGTACACTGATCGGGGGACAGCGGCTCTAGAATAAGTCGGTCACAGCAGTTCTTGAGTCACCAGGCTACATCATTTTCATTTTCCCCTTAGGTCCACTTACAATGTTAGTCAAAGTTTTCTTGAACTGAAACAGCCACAATTTAGTTTTTTGTGACTATTTTTTCACTCTGATCCTAAAAATTAAACAGGCCGTAAAATGCTCATGTACACTTATAAAAGTAATCAGATTTTTTAGAGTGATTTAAATGGATCTGTTTAGATATGTTTAAAAAATGTTTTTATTATTTCTTACTACCTCACCAATGGTGTGCAGCTCACACATTGAACTTAATTGCTTCAAAGGATCAAGTGGATGCCATCTCTAAGGGTCCTGCAAACAGGGTACACAATAGTTCAGCTGCAAAATGTGCAGTGATATGGAACAAAGCCCATCGCTCTACTGTTGCTGCTGATGCATTGGAGTCCACTACATCAGTGTTTCCCAAACTGGAGTATGCAACCCTGAGGGTATGTTAGGTGGCAATGGGGGTACGCGAATACAATTCTGAGATTTACCGTTCTTTGAATTTCATCACAGTCTAAAATAACATTCAAACCCAGTTCATGTATTTCTCACTGGCAAAAATAATTTTGTGTGCCCTCTAGTGTAGAAACACCAAAATGGTTGTCATAAAGGTCAGATAAATATGTAATGAAATAACCCTGTCTTTTGCATTTAAAAAATTACATCTACTCATGTGTTGTGCGTCACACAGGTATCTTTTGCTCCAGCCCACCACACTGCTAGGTGACATAGCTTAGTGCTAGCAAGTAAACTGTTTTACCAGACTCGCACATGTCAGTCGTCCACTATTTTAGTTTGTCTGTTTGTTTTTTCCGCAGTTTAAAATGTAATTTTTATTTAAGGTTAGATGCATAGGGAGTTTTGATTCTGATGGTATAAGTTCATAAGCTTTGATGACAGGTGTCAGACATCCAGTGTGGCCAAATAATTTTCTGCTGCTGTCCTCGGATCAGTGTAATGCTGACTCGAGAGCTACGAGAGCTGTAGACTGGATAATCTTCATACATTGATAAAACGGTAATACAATAAAGTCATAAACATATTTCCAGTATGTTTCACTCACTGTTGTTCAGCAAAATACACCTGAAACATACATTTCGCCCCTTAATCAACACATGCTCAATGTCAGCAGCTCATCAGTTCTCAGTATGTTGGACACCTCTGTTGACTCGAGAACTGCTGTGACCGAAGCGTTCAGTCCGATTTGTGAACTAGATGGAGCGGTACATTACAAAGAATAGTTGGCAAAATCAACTCTTCTTTGTATCAGCTCATTTCGAGTCGGAGTGTCAGGCACATCCGAGAGACATGTTAAGATAGAGTAACTTGTGGATCAGTGTTGACTCGAGACGCAAACTGTTTCAAACGATTCAGTCCGATTTGGTGAACTAGTTCAACTCGTTAACTAAAAATAACCAGTTCAAAAGAACGATTCGTTCACGAAGTGGACATCACTAAGTGTGATCAGTGTAACATTCACACACTAAATGAAGCACCTTCTCACATATTTGCTCATTTGTTTTTGTAACATATACTCGAAATACATTTCAAAGAAGAATATGACATGATAACATGGAAAAATAAATAAAAAATTGGAATAAAATATCTGCATAGAAATGTAGAGTTTGTCAGTACATTACAGCATAGATTACATCACGTCTTGCAGGGAAACAAGCGACTGAAACGAAGCACCATAATGTATAATACTTGATCAAAATAAAAGGTAGTAATGAAGAAAAACAGGTCCATATGAGATATGAAATCAATTAGGTAAAATAGTATTATGATGATAATAATAATAATAATTGGACCACTAAAAATGATCAACTTAACCTCTGTGTTTGAATTTCATTGAGACAAAGGCTACAGTATTCAACAGAGCATGACACACCACACCGTAAATATTATTTCCATGATTTGTTAACTTTATATTTTTTGCCTTATCACTAATGTGCTCAGATAACTTAAGAATTTGTTTTTATTGAGTAAACTAATGGCACAATGGCACTGCACTGATATAATGTAAAAAAAAAAATAAATAAATAAAAAAATAATCCACTAATTGTTATTTACTATACCTTTTTATTCAAGTTATTATTTATTTAATTTTATTATCAAATTTTGTTTTAAATGAACTCAAAATGTTAAGGCAACCATGTTACCAAGGGTGTAGCAGCCGCAGGAGATGTGGGTGACACGTTCCCCGCACTCTTTAAAAATGTGATTTTTGTCCAAGCTAAACCCATACCGAGTCCAAATGGTGGATTTGTACACAGTATTCTTTGTGTTTTGTTACTTTGGGCTGATTGAGCGACCATCCAGCCAATCACAGGCGAGTTTCCGCCTGTCAGACAGTCTAATCAATGTGGCTCCGTTCATTTCTGCAAAGTTGCTTTCAACAATGCTCATTTATCCATGTTTTTTATCTGCGTTGATGTTGTAATCTAGAGATGAGGAACAGACAAACGAGAGTTATTTATCAGCATATCATTCGTGATTGGCAGCATTATGTGAAATGCACTGCAGAAAAACAAAAAACAGAGGACAATCCTTCTTTTAAGCACACATTGTAAGTGGAGTTTATATCAGCGCATGAGTCTTCATTAAGTTATGCTTTTTAAATTATGTTTGTGAGGTAATAGTTTGATCGGTTGTTTTTGCCAATTTAAGCAGATTACTAGATCTGTGTTAAATATGTAAAGCTATTTTAACATCAGCTCCTGTTTTTTACCTCTATATTGGTGTGCAGCTGACAAACTGTAGGAAAAAAAGATAGATCTGCTGTGTTCTTAGAACACATGCATTTTACTGAAGTCAATAGATATGCAGACCCGCTTTTTTATACATGAAAGCTTACGGACGTTTTTGAAACTCTTAATTATTATAAGACTATTATTGTTGTCTTTTGATAAAAGTCATGCTCAGCAGCTCACAAACTGTAGGGAAATTATAGATTTTCGAATATAGCTACTGACTGGGATGTCTTGCATTGTGGTTTGGACATTGATTTAGTCTATCTCTCAGATCATAAAAAAGTGTGCTCCCCTATGAAAACTAAATGCCCCCCACTCTATATGTTCTGGCGACGGCCCTGCACTCATGTCCTATGGATTACTTTTATGCAACCTTTGTCTTTTTTGGAGCTTGAAAGTTTTGGACCCCATTGACTTGCATTGTATGGACAAAAATAGATCATATACGCTCAACAAAATAATTTTAAGGTTTAATTAAGAGTTTCAATTTCATAATAAATTTCCTTCAAATTCAATTAAGTAGTCTTTAACAACATACAATTTGTATTCAAGTTTTATTAATTTAATTTGGTTAAAGATTACACAATTCAGCTGGATGAACATTTTTTTCTGAAATTGAAATGCCTAAATCTTAAAAGTAGGCTAAACTATTTTTTTATTTGTATCCTTCAAAAATCTTTCTTACTGTTGTACAAAGTCATACAAGTCTGAGACCGCATAAGGGTCAGTACATGATGAGAGAATTATTATTTTGGGTGAGCTAGTCCTTTAATGTCAATATAGGTTAAAATAAGTGTAAAATTGTTATTTCAGTTAATATGCTGAATCAGCCACCTCAAACTGCCAAAAGCTCTCAACATCTTCACTGTAGGATTGCTGGTAGATTTTCTGGTCATTTCCTTCTTGTTCTTCAGGAACCCACTGATTTGAGGAAGCAGTTCCCAGAGTTGGCAGAGGACTTCCAGGTCCCAGAGTTCTTTGATCCTGAGCAGTTTTTCTCCAGAGTCTTTCCTATTAGTTCCCCTGGTCTGCAAACAGACTGATGTTATGTTGATCACTTGAAAATGTTTTTAATTTATTTGTTTGTAGTAGAGCTGTCTGCAGAGTTCTATTTAGTAAATTTAAATTTTTTGCTGGCCTAGTGAAGGTGTACTGTGTTTTTTTTTTATCCTGCTGCTGTCCATTTTTATAATTTAGATATTAGGAATGCCATGCAGTACCTTGAATTTTAAATTCAAATGAATATTATAAATGACATAACCTATGTTATGTTTACTGTAATGTTTACAGTCAGATAATGGACAACCTGCTAGCTCAGGTGACAGGAAGAAAGCGTGTTGTTCTTTAAAGCCCCAAAGATGCCCTTCATCTCTACCTCACAGGTGAGCCTTCAGGGGATAAGTCTGAAGTTTTGGATATTGACACACCTGATCTGCAGTGTTACCCTGGGTTTGTAACAGCATGTTGCTATGAATGCATTTTAGAAACCAGGAGACCTGGTTTCACAATACCCTGGCTCTTGAGTTCGGTGTTGTTGTCAATGTGTTCTGGAGGCATCTGTCACTCGATAGTTACGATAAAAAAGATCCATATGGAAACAAAGACCCAGTTGCAGCCACCCGAGCCGTCCTTAGGAATCTTGGAATAACTGCCAAGTGATTATCGTGATTTCTATGCTCGCAGCATGGTGATGCGGATTCAAAACCGGGCGTACCTTGGACAACCTATGGAGGCAGAACATGGACATTTTGACAAGGCATAGATGTCTCACTCATTCAGAACTGAATGCCTGGAAGTATCCAATAAGACTTTGTAGTTTCTACACTTTCAAAAGAAATCAAAGATAATTGTCTGGTGAATATACACTGGCGGCCAAACGTTTGGAATAATGTAGAGATTTTGTTCTTATGGAAAGAAATTGGTACTTTTATTCACCAAAGTGGCATTCAACTGATCACAATGTATAGTCAGGACATTAATAATGTGAAAAATTACTATTACAAATTGAAAAAAAATGTTCAGAACTTCTTTAACTACTTCAAAGAGTTCTCATCAAAAAATCCTCCACGTGCAGCAATGACAGCTTTGCAGATCCTTGGCATTCCAGCTGTCAGTTCGTCCAGATACTCAGGTGACATTTCACCCCACGCTTCCTGTAGCACTTGCCATAGATGTGGCTGTCTTGTCGGGCACTTCTCACGCACCTTACAGTCTAGCTGATCCCACAAAAGCTCAATGGGGTTAAGATCCATAACACTCTTTTCCAATTATCTGTTGTCCAATGTTTGTGTTTCTTTGCCCACTCTAACCTTTTCTTTTTCTGTTTGTTTCAAGTGTCTATTTCTTTGCAATTCTTCCCATAAGGCCTGTACCCCTGAGTCTTCTCTTTACTGTTGTACATGAAACTGGTGTTGAGCAGGTAGAATTCAATGAAGCTGTCAGCTGAGGACATGAGGAGTCTATTTCTCATACTAGAGACTCTGATGTACTTATCCTCTTGTTTAGTTGTACATCTGGCCTTCCACATCTCTTTCTGTCCTTGTTTGAGCCAGTTGTCCCTTGACTTTGAAGACTGTAGTGTACACCTTTGTATGAAATCTTCAGTTTTTTTGGCAGTTTCAAGCATTGTATAGCCTTTATTCCTCAAAATATTGACTGACGAGTTTCTAGAGAAAGCAGTTTCTTTTTTGCCATTTTCGACCTAATATTGAACTTAAGACATGCCAGTATATTGCATACTGTGGTAACTCAAAAACAAATACAAAGACAATGTTAAGCTTCATTTAACGAACCAAATAGCTTTCAGCAGTGTTTTGATATAATGGTAAGCAATTTTCTAGTATGATTACACAAGGATAAGGTGTTGGGCTGCTGGAAAGGGGCCTCTCTAGATTTGATCAAAAATTATTTCTTTCAAATAATGATGGTGCTGTTTTTTACATCAGTGATGTCCTGACTATACTTTATCAGTTGAATGCCACTTTGGTGAATTAAAATTCCAATTTCCTTCCGAAACAGTCAAATCTGTACATTATTCTAAACTTTTGGCCACCAGTGTATATATATGGACCATCGACAACTTTAAATTAAAATGGACGTTTTATTGCACAAAGAATACAGTTCTTAAAGTTAACCTACAAATGGTTTAAAGCATCATAAACAGGGTGGAGCAGCATCTCACCAGAGCTGGTCATACTAAATAATGCTTCTGATCACATACACTTCATCAAGCTTATGTGAAGTTGACCATATTTTTGTGTACAACATGAGGCTTATCTGATGCATCTTCATCACATGGAGGTTTTTACATTTATTTTTGTCCAAGGCAGTCTTGGGTAACACTAACAGTTGCTGTTCACTCAGTGTGAAACCTTGCATCTCAACAGCTTCCATATTTCAGGTAGTTGGATTCTCAGCATCAATGCAACAGTAACATTCCCTAAGATATCAGGTATGTCATCTTCATTTATTTCAAGTCAGTCTTATTGAAACCAGTAGTGATGGTAGTGAACAGCATGTTTGGCAGACCAATAAAGAAAACAAAAAACAAACAGACAGCAAAAGCCAGCAGTGAGATCTCAATATCATTCCAGGAACTTTAGCTTCAGATACATAAAGATATAGTCAACTCAGCTAGTGTTAATAAAATGTCTTTGAGAGTGGAGGAAATCAAAGTATCACACATGCACAATCACACATACTCTTCCGTCTTGTCCTAGTGAAGCAACAGTGGTCTTTATCTCCTAAAAGAAATTAAACAAATGTCCACCCAGGCATGATAAGCAGAACCATCCTATGACTGGACTTCAAAGTCAGGGCTCCACACCTAAAAAGAATCTTCCAAACAGTTTCTGTCAGCCTTGCACATGTTTGTTTGAATAAATTCAACATTCAAACAAGACACTTACCATTCTAAACTTTCTAACTACAGGTTTTGTGTTTTTGAATGACGCACACTCATGAGTTCCCCTGCGTCATTCAGAAAGTACTGATTGGGTTCTCCAAAGTGGAAGAACTCTACTCTTTAAGCTTAGATAAACAAGTAAAAATGGCACAATTGTGAGATGTAATGTATCAGAGTTCTTGTCGTGTTTGTTAATAGTTTTATAAACTTTGTGAAATGTGCAGAGTGAGGATGAGCAGAGAGCTCTTTTTATCAGGCTGCCAGCTGGGAAATGGTCAGGCAGTGGCGGTGAAGATATATATGTGCTGATTCAAAACAACTAGGGAGTTGCTGTTCCCCGAACAGCCTTCATCTTCTCCAACCTTTTCGAAAGATGGCTGTTACTGCCCTCCAACTCTTCAACCTTGTCTAATGCAGACCGTAGCTGCAATAAAAGAAGTTGAGCGAGCAATTAATAATATCATATGTAAACATAAGTAGGGCTTTGTCTTTGTTATTTGGACCCTTTTCACATTTCAGGGTTTGGAATGCAGAAGTAAACTAGAGCAAGATAGGGAGACCAAAGCAAAAATTATTGTGTTGCTATTTGCTCCAACAGTAAAAGAAAAAATCCACTATTATGTTTCCACCACGAGAAAAAAATAGGGAGATATTGATTATGGTAGTTAGAGGAGAGAAAAATGCCAAATGTACTATCACTCCCTCAGAAGTTGTATTTGAAATCCCATCACAGCAGTGTTGACTAGTTTAAATTAACAATTAAATACATTTAAATTAATGCCAGGTTATTTAACACAAAGAACAATGTTCTAAATGTGCATTAATTTTATATTTTTTTCAAAAATAACAAACGTTTGCTAGATTTACACTGCAAAATTAAGGCAGAAATACGTCATCACAGTCTGTGAAAAGGGTCCATTAGGGCTATACCACTTGGTCTTGCTTTGTTACCTCTCGCTGAAGTTTGCGTTTTTCAGCTTTAAGTTCGTCCTCCACCTTCTCTGCATTTTCTGCTGCAGCTTTGTACCGGGACACTTGACCCTCAAGTCTTGTGACCTACAACAAATTTGAATTAGAACTATTTCAAATGCTTCAATTCTGAATAAGCACCATTACAGTTGTCAAACAGTATTAACAGAAATTCTGAAATCAAAATGTAAAATAAAAAAGGTAAAACAGAACTCACATTTTGTTCAAGAGCTGTGGCTTCTTGCTCTGATTTGACAAGCTTAAATCTGAGGTCATTAATTTGTCTGTGGGTATCCCCTGAAAAAAGTAATAATTGCACATTTCTCAACACCTGAGACTTAAGAGTGTGTTATTAAATGGGACGAAAATGAAACCTATTAAAAATAATTGCTAATGATATAATCAGCATCAGATACAAGCTTATCTTTATCTCAGCACTCTAAATGTCAGTTTAATAATGTTAGGGTCTCTAGTACCCTGACCTCAACTGAGTGTGCAGGCAGTGTCCTTACTCTGTATATCCATGATGTTAGAGTCAGTGCCATTCTCCTGTACATCTCCCTCTGGGCTAGAGGAGTCCTCTACACCATTCTTTTGTTTCTTCTGCTCAAGCTGACCTTTCAATCTCTTAACCTGTTAATAAAAAATAACCAGACAAATATTCCTAACATTTGTGATATAGTAAACAACAAGTGGGAAACATGATAAAATAATAAAGGCTTAGCATTTGTAAAGCAAGGAACTGAGAAACACACCTGCTCTATTAAGTTCTCCCTCTCATCAACCAGTTTTCGTAAACGAATTTCTGAAAAGCAGGTCCAGAGGTTAACAGGTTGACCATAACACTACAAAAACAACTTGTGCTTTTTGTTGGACAAACAAGCAATGTGATAACCACATTAGGGTACATTTATAATAGCTATCACAATTTTCAATCTGCATTTCTAAAAAACGTCTTCTGCAATAGTAAAATATCACATACTCATGAACATGGACATTTTGACAAAGCATAGTTGTCTCACTCATTCACACAGAACTGAATGCCTGGAAGTATGTATGAAGACTTTGTAGTTTCTACACTTTCAAAAGAAATTGAAGATAATGGTCAGGTGAATATTATATATATATATATATATAGACCATCAGCAACTTCAAATTAAAATGGACATTTTATTGCACAAAGAATACAGTTCTTAAAGTTAACCTACATATGGATTAAAGCCTTGTAGACAAGGTGGAGCAGCCTCTCATCAGAGCTGGTCATACTAAATTTTGCATGTGGACAGTCTCCAACAATAAATGCTTCTGATCACATACACTTGTTCTCATGCTTGTTAAATAAAACTCGTTCTAAGTTTAGAAAGTAAAGTAGATTTTCACATACCAGGAGTGGGAGGACCAAATGCATGGTGGGGAGGAGTCAAGGCATGCAAAAGTGAGGCTATCCTACGGTGGGATGTGAAGGATGAGGGTGGATAACATGCAGGAACTTCGGCATACTCAATGTTCAGTGCAACAGCACAGTTCACTCAAAGTCAATGTTTACTTCAGTGTATATCTATGAATCAATCTATATTATCTTCAATGTATATCTTTAACATGTCTCAGTTACTCAGTCTGCTTACTTGAAGCTGTGAAATGAATATGTGAAAAAGAGAAAGAAGAACCTACAATGAGCTAAATAGTAAAACATGACTGTAGTTTTATTTGTATTTTTGAAAAATAGCCATTTCCTCATTTGGACTTTAAAATATTCAACTGGACATCAATCAGCTGGCATTGTTAAAATTTTTCTTTTTTTAATTTGGGTTTTATTTTAGGATAGGTCAATAGATCTCTAGGTTCCAACATCGTCTTTGGTCACCAAACAGAATAAATTAAACATTTCCACTTGTTATTATCTCCCACAATTTTAATTGAAATACAAAGTGTAACTACAAAGTTCCAGTCAAACCCTTCGAGGAATATTAAATAGGGAATGTCCCCAACAAAGTATTTTATTTACCACATGGAACACACCTATTAATATAAACAGCACACAAAATACATTGTGTCCTATTCACCCAAAGACACTTTAATTAGAAAACATGTCAGGTGTCATTGATAACTATAAATGCAGCATAGTAAACAAGCTGTTAAAGGTAGCAAAAACTTTCATTTTATTATTACATTACTTATTTTATGTGAAACATCATATCATTATGTAACATTTCAAAGTAAATATGACCTTTTACACTCTTTACTGCTAGCATTTAATGTGTGATCGGTTTTAAAAATGTATCAGACATTCTGTTTGGCCTATTTCACATCCAGAGATAATCCAGCATTTTTAATCAGATGTAAAGTATTTATGTATAAAATGTGTTTGCTGAAACATACTTATGAAAATAACATGGCAGATGATAAGACTAAGTCTTTATCAAAAACTGTAAGATAACATTTGGTATCCTAGGGTTCTCAGAAGTCTTTACAGTAATGGTCCCAAAATAGTTTCATTAAGACCTACATACTTGCAATGTTGAAGAGATGAATAATAAAAAAAAGACTCTGCACAACCTTGTATATTAAGACATTTTACATTCTTCTTTCCCTTTACCCTTCCCTTTCTTGCTACTTTTTTTAGATTCCTTTCTATCATCTTCCTTGTTGCTCACTGTTGTTTCCCTCTCAACCTCCTGCTCTCCTGAAATCTTTGATTCATTGTGAATGATCTCTTGGCCAACATCTCTTGTCCCCATCTCTGAGATAAGATTAACTCCCTCATTGTGTCTTATATCTTCTGCTGATTGTAGATGCTTCTCAACTGTGAATTCTTTATTTTCAGGTGACTCATGTTGCTGATGACTAGGTCTAACTTCTTCCTTGTTGACCTGGCTGTCCTCTGGTAAACATCCTTCTACCTCTGTTGTTGTTTGTAGGTTTTCTATGGCAAGTCCATCATCCATATGCTCCTTTGGTTTTGGTACCTGAGCTGCAAGTTCCAGAGGTCCACAATCATCTTGTGTCCGGTCCTCAATGACATCGCTTTGGAATTCCTGGCTTGGAACATGTACATTTTCTTTTAACAGTGTAACATCCATATTTGGTTGATCTAGACTGTTTTTAGGAAGTAAATCTGATGATGCTTCAAGATCCATGTCATCAAAATCAAATGATTCTCCTTCGTCTTCCTCCTCATTTTCTTCCTTGAGTTCTTGAGCAAACGCATCTGACTCTACCACGATGTCGTCATCTTCTCCTGCCAGTTGCGTATCAAGCATAACTTGATTTTTGGATGATCTTTCTTTCTCATCTTCCTCATCTTTTTCTAGATTGAGTTCTCCAAAGGCTTCTGACTCTACTGATTCCTGACTGGCCGGATCCTTTCCAGACATTTGAGCCTCAGGTATAACCTGACCTTGGAATAATTTATCCTTTTCATACTCCTCACATTTTTCTAGCTTGGGTTTTTGGTCAGAGGCTCCTGACTCTACTGATTCCTGATTGGCTTCATCCTCTCCAGACAGCTGAGCCTCAGGTTTAACCTCATCTTGGAGTGATCTTTCTTTTTCATCATCCTCATCTTTTTCAAGATTGGGTTCTTCAAAGGCTTCTGTCTCTACTGATTCCTTACTGGCCAGATCATCTCTGGACAGTTGAGCCTCAGGTATAATCTGATCTAGGAATAATTTGTCCTTTTCATCCTCCTCACATTTTTCTAGCTCGAGTTTTTGGTCAGAGGCTCCTGATTCTAATGATTCCTGATTTGTCTCATCCTCGCCAGACATGCAGGCTTCATGTTTTTCCTGATTTTGGAGTAACCTTTCCTCCTCCTCAGCTTCTTCTCCAATGTGTTGAACAAGGGTATCAGTTATAGCAGTGTATTTAACATTTTCTCTATCGAACACATTAGATATTATTAGATTTTCTTCAACTAGATCATCTTGTTGTGTCTTAATGTCTTTCTGGTCCACTTGAATACTGTCCTGAAGATGAATTTCCAACTCCTGATCAATGGGCTCTGTTGCTTGTTCCTGTATTTGTATTTCAGCTTCATTTTCTGCCTTCTTTAGCACAGAGGACAATGAAAGATTTAGAGCAGAGGCATCATGATCATCATGAAAAGTGGTCCCATCTGGATCAATATTTTGGAGCCTTGCCTCCTGTTCTACTGCATCACGGTCCAGATCACTCTTCACTTCCTTAACTTCTATTGACAAATAATCCTCAATGTTTTCAGAGTTGCTGATAGACTCGGGGGGTTCCACACACTCGCCAACAGCATTCATGGGCTTAGAAGAAAGTGTATGAGACAGTAAATCCTTTTTTTCTGAAGAATCAATCTCACTGGAGAGGATTACAACCTCTTGGCCAGGAATTGTTGAGTCCTCGGTTTGTTCATCAATAATAGTTGTGAGGTTAGTTATACTGCTTTTAGACTGAGCATCTGAAAGAACACCAGTGCTTGTTCTAGATTCAGGGCAATCAAAATCTGAGATGGTTTTAGAACTTTTTCCTGAATCAGCCTCATCCGTAACTGACTGAAATGTGTCTCTAGCATCATCAGCATTTAAATTTGTGCTTGGTATTTTAACACAGTCTGTTTCATCAGTTCTTTTATCATCATGTGAATCAGCTGGGACTTTTGAATTCATTGTTGTTTGGGATACATAATTCCCTAAGAGTTCCTTGTGGTTACCCTCTTGATCACTTTCCATCTTTTGGTTTGGATTCTCACTCAAGACTTTTACATTCTTGTCATCCACCTGTTTGTCACTCTCTTGCTTTTTGCTTTGTTTTTGCTTGCCTTTCTTTTTCTTTTTCCTCTTTTTATTTGAAACACTGGCACCTTGGGTTTGTGGAAGTTTCTCAGTTTGAAACGATTCCACAGGCTCTTCTTTGCTTTTATTATCAAGCTCTGCCTCATCAGTTTGATCTTTATCTGGGATTGGACTAGAGATGGACTCTACAGGAGTTTCTTCTTTGACTGCCTGACTAAGATCGACAGGCATTATGCCATCTTGTTGATCTGTGCCCATGTGTGCATCAGTGTGAACATTACACTCTAATTCCACTATTTTACAACCTGAATCTTCCAGTATGGACTCCTCTACTTTGATCTCTTCAATGGGTCTTGCTGCAGTGAGCACGTCTTCACCAACAGGAGTTGGAGATACTTCAGGTCTATTCTCAGACTGCCCTACACCCTGATTCATTTTGTCCCTAAGGGTTGCCTTTAAAGATGTCTTTGTAGAACTGAATGGGACATGTGAAGACAGCTGCACCTCCTTATCCAAATCTTTTTGGTGCTGGTCTTTACTCAGCTCCAACTGATGAGTGCCTGGGAGATGATTGAGGTGTCAGTCGTTAAGCCCAAAAGAAATGTGTCTGTATGTTTTTACGGTCAGAGCAAGAAGAGGGAGGGAAGAAAGAAAAATGAAGGCCCCAAGGCAAAGCTCTTAATCCAATACAAATCATGTGTAAAGGATGTCCCAAAGACGAAAGCCCAACAGATTCGAGCCAAGCACTTAACACGTCACTCTGCAGTGCCTACTCTGGTTTCAACTAAAGTATATTCTGAACAAACCGAACAAGAAACAGTGACATTTTAATCAAGGGTGATGAAGTTGCAGCTATATGATAAATACTTGTGCAATACACTATTGGACACAAGAAAGAGATATAACACCCAAAAGTGTTCGTCTTTGTGTGCTATTAACTAGCTGCTACAGTAGTTTAGTTTATCTTATTTCAGATGGTAAGCTGTAATGATTTGATTTGATTTTTTTAATTAATAAAATGCCATGTCAAGGCATTTATTGAATTCACACTATGAATTCAACAGACCAGTTGAATTGACTGGACTGACCTCAGCTGTGAATCTATTACCAGAGTAAACCTTAGAGAGGAGTGTGACTTCTGGTTTAATTATCTCTGGCAGGTAATCACATAAATAAACATGGAGCTGAAGCACATGACACAGATATTCACAGAATCTGCTCATTTGACTAATAAGAAAACACTAATTAAGTCGTCTACTTTACATTGGAAAAAAAAAAAAGTGTTGCAGGGAAGCAGGGAAGAAGTGAAGTGAAATTACAGTGCATTTGTACCAGGCTCATAGAAACAGTATGGTTAGGCTTGGCTTAAGCTTGAGATCTACAAGATGAGAGTGCAAAGTTACAAAGAATTGTTAGCATGCAATGACTGAGGAATAAAGAGAAAAACAGCTCACCAAGTACGCTACTCCCTTCTCTGATTTCAGCAGATGACGTTTGAGAATTCTGATCAGCCTCTCCTGCTTGTTCCCCTGTTTCTCCATTGGTGGCCAGATCAGGTCCAAGGACAATACCATGTTTCTAGATGAGATAAATGAATATAGGTATACTTAGTTTAGTAATAGGTCAGGTTAAAGGGATAGTTCATCCCAAAAATTTGTGAGCCATTCACTCACCCTCATGTTATTGACTTTACTTCTTCTGTGAAACACAAAAGGAGACATTAGGCAAAATGTTAGCCTCAGTCACCATTCACTTTCATAGCATCTTTTGTCCATACAATGAATGTCAATGGTGACTGAGGCTGATAATCCAACATTCTACCCAACATCTCCATTTGTGTTCCACTGAAGAAAGTCATATGGGTTTGAAACAACATCAGGGGGAGTAAATTACAGAATTGTAATTTTTTAGTTAATTATTCATTTATATTTAGACACACTTGGGGTAGAGAGTATAGTTTTCCTATACTTGATTTGTAGATGCACCAATATTATGTTGAGATTCTGTTCATTCAGTCAAAGGCAGAGTGTTAAAAGAATAGTTCACCCAAATAGAAATTTTTTTTCTTTCTTTTGCAGAACACAAATTAAGATTTTTAGAAGAATAGTTCAGCTCTGTAGGTCCATATACTGAAAGTGAATGGAGACCAACAATTTTAAACTACAAAAAGCATATAAAGGCAGCATAAAAGTAATCCATATGACCCCAGTAATTTAATCCATGTCTTCTGAAGCAATATAATTGATTTTGGGTGAGAAGAGACCAAAATGAAACTTATTTTTTCACTGTACATCTTGCCATTGCAGTCTCTAGGCATGAAAATGATTTAAAGCTCGATTACACTTCCTAGTGCTTGACGCATGTGCAGAGTTCTAGATGGTGCTATAGGAAAGTGTAATCGAGCTTGAAATTTTGATCGTCAAGAAGACTTCTGATGTATAGTGAAAAAGGAGTTATATTTTGCTCTGTTCTCACCTAAAACTGATTGGATCGCTTCAGAAGACATGTTTAAACTACAGGAACCTTATGGATTACATTTATGCAGCCATTATGTGCTCTTTGAAGCTTCACTGTTTAGGTCACCACATATTGTGAGGACCTACAGAGCTGAGATATTCTTCTAAAAATCTTCATTGTGTTCAGCAGAAGGAATAAAGTCGTATACATCTGTGATGGCATGAGGGGGAGTAAATGAGAGAATTTTCATTTTTGGGTGGACTGTTCTTTTAATGAATCAATATTTTGCTTTACATTCTAGACAATCTTTCAGTTGCCAATATAAAGAAGCTGATCAGTATGAAGAATCAAGCAACATTCTTTGTTCTGTTAGTAAATGTTTATGTGGAGAAAAGAATTAGCCCTACAATGAACTGTTTCCACCACACAGATCAATACCTTCAAAATATCTTTGAGCTGAACAACCTCATCTCTGAGCTCATCCCTTTCATTTCGAATGGCATCAGAAAATTCCTTCTGCCTCTCTAATGCCTGAACAGCACCAGAAAGGATTTGACAAAGATGAGGCGAAGAGGAGAGAAATAAAGTGAAAGATATGAAAACGTCAGTGCTGCAGACAAGAAAAAAGGCTAGGCAAAGAACAGAACAGGAAACTGATGAAGAATTATGCTAATCCAACCAACTATTTTAATATAATTCTCTAACAGTGAAAGCATTTTCAGGGATCATACCCCAATTTTTTTATTCTTCCATTCAACTGTTTCCTGGAGGTCAGAAATCTCCCTAACAAAGCCATCCTGCTTGAGTCGTAACTGACGGATCTCCTATAGAGAGGAAATGTGCATTGAAGAAGACCAAAGATGATCAGGAGGAAAGACAGAAGTTGATAAGAAGGCAAATGATAAGGCGGCAATCATTTGGAATGACAAATGCTTCAGGAGAGAGATTTTTTAAGCTCTAATTACAACAATACTCACAGTTAGAAGTTCTTCACTTTGTTTCAATGTCTCTTTCAATTCAGTGAACTGAAATTGCAGTATACTGTGGGCATGCTTCTCTCGTTCTAGGTCCTAAAACATAAAACCTGCTTTAGTTTTTGAATTTTATTATTTCAAATGTACTATGCATCTTTAAAAAGCTTTTACACAAGGTTGAAGTGCCAAGCACCATGTGAACATTGTTCTCTTTCAATCATGCAAAATGAAAAAGTCACCATTTAAATATAATCTATTATTGATTCAACAATGTTTTACAACAAACTACTTACTACTTACTATAGAGCACACAAGAGGTGCGCAATATGACCAAAATCTTTACTCTATGCAAGGTATTATTTTGAGTTATTTTATATCACGGATGCAGAATAAGTCACAAAATACTTCTTTTTTGGTTATAAATTTAACCCAAAATTGTTTTATATATTACAAAATAATGAATAATTAATAGTTTTTGATAATCTAGTGAATATGCCTAGTTTACACATAAATGAATGTACTTTATCTCATTTGATCAATTTTATTTTTTTTATTCTATAATAAATTAATAAATGAAAGTCTGGCATCAGTGAAAAAAAAAAAACCAGCTGTTTCACATTACATAACATTTAAAATAAAATAAAATAAACAGATTCAAAACATTAATACCTTAAACGTAAATATAACTGGATGAGTCACATGCAAAGCCATTGTAAAACAGTGATATACGCACTACCATGACTGCACATCAATTGAAATCTATATTAGTTAGGTAAGTTCAAACCAGTGTTGGGTAGTAATGGACTAAAATAAATCTGTATTACATAATTAATCCAAAAGTAATACATTATATAAAAAGTGTAATGATTGCATTACTGGTTACAAGTTTAGTTGTGTCATTAGTAATCAGTACCAGATCACATTTCAGAAGAAATCTACCCAACATTGGTTGCAACACTGCTTGGCAACAGAACACAACATACAGTTACACTGTATCTACACCAGATGCAAGTGGCGTGTCGCAACACAAGGACACAAAATTGCTCGCATTGTAATCAACAAAGCCATCTACACTGCAAGTAGCACAATCTGCAAAGTAATTTTCCCCCATCGCAGGGAACATATTTTGTTTTTTGTTTTTTACAGCTATGACTGTACAGACCTTACTCTTGTCCTCAAGCTCACGGCGTGTTTCAAAGAGCATCTCCTCCAGTCCAATCAAAGAGTCTTTCAAAGTGTCCACTTCATAAATCAGATTGGTCTTCTCATTATCCAGCTGTGCGTTGGACACCATGGCCTTCCGGAACTTTTCCTCTACTTCCAACAGGGCATCCTGTAAAAGATTTGACACCACATGAAAATCAGCATATTCTCATGAAGGCCCATTTACATCTGGTATTAAGATCTCCCTTTGGTGATCCGACAGTATGCTTTAAAGAATGGAGGCAAGGAATAAAATATCAGGCTATAAACTTGTGTGGCATAGAAGCATGTGCATGCAAGACGAGAACCAGAGAGACTGAGAAAAGACACTATCAAATCTTGTATTTCCTGGTCACCTGATGTTAGGCCAGCCACTAACTTGCTGGTTAGCAAGAAACTCAATGCAATATTTAAAAAACAAAAATTTCCACTGCTGTTTCTTTTTTAATTGCACAGTCAAATATCAGTAAAGCTCTTTGGGCCATTCACAACGAACACGTTTTTATGTCCATCTTAGCTGCTTTTCTATGTAAACAAGCACTAGATGGATGTATTTTGACCGTTGTGCCACGTCTCGCTGTTTTTCCGCATCTCATGCAGGAGCTCCACATTTTTAGATGCCGTGTCAACTTTTTTAGTACAAGAATTTGTTCAGTCTGAACAGCCCCAATAGTTATTTCTGCAGATGTGTACCTTGAGCTCTTTGAGGTTCTGCATGTGCTTTGCCTCCACGTCTTGAATCTGATCCTTAAGCTCATGAATCTCCTGAATGACAAGCATGAAGAGTGAGAATGAGAAGGAAGGATGAAGGGTGCAGTTGAGAAAGAGCAACAGAAGAGCAAAGAATGCAAGACTTGTTTGAAATGCTTTGAATTACTAACCAGGAAATAAGAGGTACAAAGGTTTTAAGTATTGGAACACTAAATAGAACAGAATGAGTGGATTATAGAAGAGGTGCTCAGGAGATTTTCCTTCCTGCAGAGTTTAGATTTACCTGCTCTAACACACAAACATCTTGATTATCTGCTTGAGGTGTGTTTGATTGGAATTGAAACTAAACTCTGCTGTAAAGCAGATCTCCATGAAGGAGACTAAGAACAACAGGAATGACGAAGACAATGAAAGTGTACTGAGCTGCTTTCATTTTTTTGAGTGATAAAAAATAACTGCTTATAGTGATTAAACATTTAAATATTTTTCTAATAAAATAAAATACAACTAAATTATCTAATTTAACCTCTTCAACTCTGCAGACCTGCTGGCGGATCCAAAATGGGGTGCTATGTTGCAAAAAAAGTTTACGCTTCAAATTTTCAAGTCTCCAAATACATAAGTCAGGCATATGGGGTATCATCTGAAATGAGCTTAGAATCTGAACTTTTCAAAGATAGCCATCACTTCTGTATTTATGTTACATAAAATAACAAAATAAGGCCTTAAAACATTTGTGTCGCCAATAAGTGCCAACTAGAGGTCATGTGGTAGAAATATTCATATGAATTAAAAGTTTTTCGAATAGCACTTAAATAGACAAATCATATCAAATGAAAGCTCTCATTCTCAGGAATGTACCATTTATTTTGTTGCCTAATACCACAGTTTGAAAGATTTTCAAAAGAATCACAAAGTAAAATATGATAATTGTTAGACATCAAATACAAACGTCTCTTTTATGCGTCAATCACTGCTTCTGTAAGCCCCAAATAGCTAAAAACTTTATATCTGCTTTAACTTAAGCAGTTTTCTAAAACAAATTGCTATTTTTTGTCTGTGAGCTTGCTTGTGTGAATAATCCAATGCAACATCATAGATGTCCAGAACAAAATATGTGGTCCAGAAGGAAAAGCATGCTAAACAAATCATTGGAAATATATGTTATCAACTATTGATGATAAAATGTTATACATCATCGCAAAGGATCTCAGCTTTCTAATGACACCTACATTGAGCTTCTAGTCCACTCAGAGGCTGAGATATTCGATGAAAAAATGGGGGTGGTGCATCAAAATTAGACAATGTCTATGGATGAACATTTACAGATTATGCATTGATGTCTGTACAATTTCAATGTCAAAGGTGTACCATGAAATCATGGGGT
Source organism: Myxocyprinus asiaticus (assembly GCF_019703515.2). Taxonomy (NCBI): domain Eukaryota; kingdom Metazoa; phylum Chordata; class Actinopteri; order Cypriniformes; family Catostomidae; genus Myxocyprinus; species Myxocyprinus asiaticus. Next base: position 23,518,746 of record NC_059353.1, on the reverse strand, counting down.
AATACAGAGGAGAAATCCGCAGAGGAGATCAGAGAAATGCTTTATGGGAAAATATCTAATTTGGGAGGAAATTTGGCACCATAAAAAGTGAGACAAAAAAACACCTTGATTTCCCGTATAGAGGCTTCTGTGTCAACAGTGATGGATGTATCTCCACTTCCTCTCCGTGAAGACGTCCCACCCAAAGAGGTAAGAGTGGCGCCAGATAAAGTTGATGCACGTGAAGAGCCCTGAAAAATATTAATATGCCATTTTTTTATGCACTATTGAGACTCCCCCCCCCCCCAAAATAAATAATAATAAATAAATAAATAGACATGCTGAAATAAAACCACTAACCTTTTCCAAGTAGTCTCGCTCTAACCGGTCATCAACCTGTAAATAAAAGAGAAAATGAAAAATAAATAGATTTTCTCACATGGCCCCTGTGGTTGAGCCACCATTTCATTACGAGAGTGTCATATACAATGTAATCTTACACTTTAAACAAGCTTTCCACATAAAAACGTTAGTAAAATAATAATAATAATAAAAAAAATTCTGTTAAGCATAGAAAACAAGTTCAAGTCAATTTGAGAAGTTTCAAAACATAAAATGGTTGTATTCGGTTAATAATCTTAAATACAAAATGCTAATTCTAATACCAAGTAATTCACAAGACTCCAAATATGTCTTGTTACAATAAAACCAAAGTTAAATCAATGCAAATTTCCAAAAAACATCATGCTATTTAAATATAATGTTAAATAAATGTGACAATAGTTTGCTGAAACTATTGAACACTGAGATTTCTAGCCTTTCCAGACTGAGACAGAAAAATATGATTCAAAATCATTTAAAACAAATGATGCATTTCAAAAGAGAGAGAGCGAAAAAAGCTTTTCCCTACATGTTCAAAATCATGAGTTTCTCAAATAACCTTCATGCAGGCCATTATCTCAATCCAACATGCCATTTCTTTAACTGGTAAAGACACCCAAGCTTTTAATGCAGGCTCTGACACCACAGTCCGTCACAGAACACATGGACCCCAAGACTTCACTCTCGTACCATAGACAGTCTCCCATTAACATCTGGCAGGTCAGGGATGATGACATGGTCTAGGTCTCTAGAGAGGCCACTGTTACCAGTGTTGCACAAATAACTGGGCACTGAGCTGCCACAGTCCTCCTGGAAACCACCAGAGGGCACCAATTAATGTAATGCAGGCACAAAGCAAGAGGTATTTCAGCTATTTCTGATGTCTCATCTATTCAAGTTTAACAGTTGGCTTTTCTCATGAACCCATAAGAGGAATGCACACAAACACACGTTATCTTATGCCTGTAGCTTAAATGTAATCTGTCACTATGAGCTAACAACTCAGTATAACTGTATTGGTCTGTGATCAACTTCGGCAGTCAGGGACAGAAGACGCTCACCACCGGGCTGCCACATGCAGAATTTGCCCTGGACGAAGTCCTAGAGCTGGAGCCCAGGAAACCACTGCATCCAGAGGACTAGAGGATACACACATACAAACACAAAGTGGAGAACCATATAGAGAGAGTGCAATAGAGAGGGCATAAATGTAGCCTATATAACAAAGTAAAAAGAAAAGAGACGGGAATGGATTTCTACAGTCATTTCAGGTTCCATGGCTGCACATCTTCAAGCCTTGCCAAAAATGTACAAAACTAACAAACTTCGCACACTCAAGATGCATTCCCGAGCAGAAAAACAAGCTGATAGATGGCTCACCAGTCTAAGAACACAGTAGGATGAGGGTTAAACATGCCTGTTACTGTCTTACAGATCCCTCTATTAGGGAAAGTGTTGGATAATAATTTACTGTATTCAAAAGCACACACAAAGACCACTGCGAAGCATTTTATGACCATGTATGATACATGAGCAACCGAGTTTAGCTTCTAAATCACATGCACACTGCTTGTAAAAATGTATATACTGTAAGTAACAAAGTTTTTGAGAACAGTCCCAGTATATTGATTGTAAAGTATGTACTTCGACAAACAATTAAAAGAATTCACGATGTAAAGCGTTGAAGCAAATTACTGTCTTATAAATTGGACTGCAAGGTAGCGCTGAAATTTACATTGTATCCAATCACAAAATTAAATACAAGGCCCCCTTTTTACTGTACATGTTTGTGTATAGTTGTTCCTGAATTTCGATCAGCATGCAATGTTTTGAAGTGAAATCATGCAATTACTGTGTTTTCATGATCATTGCTGTCACTTCCAAGTACTCGTGCCTAGAGGTCTGCATGGGCCTTAAAATGAAACCCGAGTCAGAGTGACCTGGCCCGAATGGTACCGTCAGATTTTAGGCCTGAACCTGACTTAGCTCACTCTCTTTTTAATTTCTTCTCCAAGCAAGTTTTGTTCCAATATGCTGTTATTTTATGTAAGCATCGTAGGCAATATTTGTAACAGTATATGACAGTAAACATACACACTTTTAACAAGGCACAGCACTCCTCATCACACCAGAGGAAAAACATTAGCTTACTGTTTATCAAGCGCCAAAACTTTGCCTGGTGCAGAACAATTTAGAATCAAGTATAATAGTACAGAAAGTCACAAGAAGTCCTCTTTGCAGCCTGAATTACTTTAAAACGTTGAATCTTTCTGACACCTGCACTAAAAATAAACTAAATGCATTGCAACGAATGAAACAGAATGCAGGTCTCTTGACATGCATTTTTTAAACGTTTTTGAAAGTTCTTTTTAACTTGACACAGTGTTTTAAAAATGTGGCGGTCCTGCGCAAGATGCTGAAGAAACAGCGAGATGCACTGCAACAGTCAAAGATGTCCATCCAGCATGTGTTTACATAGAAAAACAAAGGAAAAACAAAACAGACGCTTGCAATACAAGTTCGGTGTGAATGGCCCCTAACTTGTCCATTCGCATGTGCCTGTTAATGAGAGTGCATGCATGAAACAAGTAGGCCTGTTTATTTTTTAATAAACCCATACCTGACCAGAACCCGAAGTTATACTTTGTAAAATACATTTTTAATCTGCTAGCAACACAGACAACCCGTTTTATTATACTAAAATATTTTCCAGGACGTTTAGGTATTTTTCAAATTTTCCATGACTTTTGCATGACTGGAAAAATGCATTGCAAAATTCCAGGTTTTCCAGGACGCGTGGGAACCCTGCTCTACTCGTCTCCATTCCTAATGTGTCGTCAACATTAGAAATAAATCTTTAAAAAGCTCACAATTTTTAGTGGTTAGGTAACTGAACACTCAATAGGGTAAAGGTACATTCTGTGAATTTCATGCACATTTACAGTTATGCACTTTATGATTTGGTAGTTTCTTACAGCACGAATACTGGAGCGTCGAGAGCCACTGTAAAGACTGTCCTTATATGTAGAACCCTGATACAAGAGAGACAAACACACAGAAGAGACACATCAAGCACACTCTCATATTTATTTTTGCCATCTCACACCTTGAGGTCTGACCCATAACCATTCTGTGCATGTGAGCATGCATACACTCTCTGGAGTCTCAGTTCTCCATTTTACGTGCACAGTGCATCAATGTGCTACAGCTGCCTCATCACACCAAAAATGATTCCAAACGATTTGATTTTTGTCAGGTTGGTAAGAAACACCAAAGCGTGATGCCAAAATAAACAATAACCTAAAACTACATGGTGAAGTGTGCAAATTTTACACATCCCAGTTTGACGCGCAGAGAACATTTTAAGTAAGCCATTCGTAAGTTGTTTTACCCCTAAAGTGTAAACACTGTGACTCTGTCATACTTTCAACACTGCTCTGTTTGTTGGAGCAGTCCAACATCTCAACTTCTGGGTCAACCAATGTCAAATTGGGCTACCAGTTTGTCAAAACAATGGCAGAAGTTGGTGTGGGGTGGATGGAGCGTTAAGAGTATTTGGGAAACCAAAACATTTAAAAAAAAATATTTGCAATTCCGTTCCGTGATGCACAGAATTAACACGCTTCACCTTTTACAACTTCAAGTCAAATCCAAAGCACAAGCTATTAGCTCAGTCCTCAGGTGTTTGTAGTCTGTGTGGGTTTAAGATCTAATACTTTAGTTGACCTGCTATGGGTGAGAGAGAAGGGAGAGGATCAGCATACACGTTTGGACGGGTGAGGCATTAACAGTGCAAATATCCATGTAGAAATGTTCACATATTATTGTACTGGAAGTGCAGGATAATATGGGGAGCAACACAAACCCTGTACTTCCTGCAGTGCAGCAGAGACAGCTAACCAGAAGAGAAATTAACAAATACATGAGGATCCCAATCAAATAAAGACTCTGAAATACTAGTCAATCAGAGGGTGTGGAAAGAGGGGAAAAACTGTGCATAGAGAGGATGGACAAAAAGTTTTGAAACAAAAAGTATGGAGGGGGTTTAAATGGTGGATTTAGATTGAGGGAAATGTAAAGGATGAAGATGACAGACCTGGTAGCCATTGTAGGAGGGGCCTTGATGTTTAGAGGAATAACTACTGCTGCTGTACAACTCTGAAGAATAGTAGGCACTCTAAAATGATGGGAAATAATGAGGATGAATGAATAATGAACTGATAAAGAGATGTGTGAGAGATGTATAGAGCAAGAGCATCCAGATATTTAGACGGACAATTTTACTGTGTTTTCCTTCCACAACAGATGCAATACAAGAGAAACAAGCCAGCTAAAATCAGAAATTGACTTTTTGGTACTATAACAGGCTTTTCATACTTGAAATTTGTAACCCAGGGTAATTTTAAACCGTGTTATTTAGGTCCATTTTCCACACTGTTTATATGTACTTTACCCTGAGTTACCCTTGGACTTAACCCAGGATTAAAAATACATTAACCTAGAGTTAAAAGCCTTTATTTTTGTAACAATTAGCTAGAATGCACAACACCACTAGCACAGCACCTACTAATTCATGTTGCATCCACTATTTTACAAGTTAATTTGTTATAACACAAATCCATCATGCTTTCTCCAAGACAGAGGACATCTTCCACTCATGTTAGATTTATTTTTATGTTAATCACATAAAATCAATGTACAAGAGAATTCCAGTATTGAGACCCACCGACTGCAGATCAATTCTTGAGGAGCGAGACATTTTGCTCTCATCACTGAGTCTGGAGCTCTGCGCACATATACAGACAGTTCACTTTACAACCATCACACTGATCTGTACCACCTTACACCTTACGTCACACTGCTGTATCACAATCACAGTTGAATTGAGTTTATAAATAAAACAACATACAAGAGGATTTTTTCCCCCCAACAGGATAGGAAAAACAAACTTAATTTAATGTATATTTTCTGAAGTATATTTATCTTATCAAATTTTGCTTCTGAGGTAAATGTATCTTGTTTTAAGGATGTTTAGATATTTTTACTGGAAAAGGACAAATATCTTTTCCAGTAAAAAAGGTTTGGTGACCAAACCTTTCAAACTCCAAAAATCACATAAAGGCAGCATAAAAGTATTCCATACGACTCCAGTGGTTTAACATATGTCTTCTGAAGCGATGCAATCGCTTTGGGTGAGAAACAGATCAACATTTAAGAACTTTAAATCCCTATAAATCACCACTTTCACATTCTTTCACATTCTGAAAGTGAAAGTAAAAGTGGAGATTTATGGTAAAAAAAAAAAAGTACTTAAATGTTGATCTGTTTCTCACCCAAAGTGACTGCATCGCTTCAGAAGACATACGTTAAACCACTGGAGTCGTATGGAATACTTTTATGCTGCCTTCATGTGATTTTTGGAGCTTCAAAAGACTGGTCACCATTCACTTGCATTGAAAGGACCTACAGAGCTGAGATATTCTTCTAAAAATATTTGTTTGTTTTCAGCAGAAGATAGTCATGCACATCTGGGATGGCATGAAAGTGAGTAAATGATGAGAGAATTTTCACTTTGGGTGAACTATTCTTTTAACAGCCAGGTGAACAAACAAACTATACTCAAACCCTGCCATCACACAGTTATTTCAGCCACTAACCCGACTAGATACTGTGTTGAGATCATCATCATAGCCATTGCTCTGTGGGAAAGACAACAGATCATGACTGACATTGTATCTTCTCAACAGAAATCACACAGATGTGACATGCATATATGCAAGCACCATGAACGTACAGCTCTGGAAGAATGTTTCTTCTTTTTCTTGGACTTCTTAAGTGAGTGAGAGGAGGAGGCCTGAGGAAGCTGGACAAGATTGTGGTAAATGTGAATAAAATGAAAAATGCAGAATTGATGTGACATGTAGGTCAAGCATCAGACACTTCAGCAGTAAAATACACATTTTACTGGCACATACAGTTATAGCCTATTTGTTAAAGTCCACAGTACAGAGTAAAGAACTCCTCATTTGTAATGTTCATGAAACACTTCAAAACACTGATAATGTAGCATCAGACTTTAAAGTTAATAATTTATTAATGCTTAGTTTTGACACGCCAAGCTACAAAACTATGTCTAGTGGAGTTAGTTATGTGCACACCTCACTTTAGTGGAAAGCTGAAAGTCATGACACATTCTTTTGTGCCTAAATAATCATTTTTCACCCTGAGATTCTTACCCCACTGTAAGCACCTGCCGCTTCCAAATCCAACTGCCCAGACAAACATAACCACCATCAGTATGAGCATCATTGTGGACTATTTTATGACCAAATAATCAGACAACACACATAGCACAGATATACGCCTAATATCGGAACCCACAAGAACCTGCTTTATCACTGCTCATTTGTTACAAGATACAGTGTAACACTTTACAATAAGGTTCCATTCGTTAACATTAACTAATGTATTAGGTACACTGCCTGGCCAAAAAAAAAAGCTGCATTCTCTAATATTTTGTTGGACCGCCTTTAGCTTTGATTATGGCGCATATTAGTCGTGGCATTGTTTTGGTGACCTTATGCAACGTCACAACATTTATTTCCATCCAGAGTTGCATACATTTTTGGCCGAGATCTTGTATTGATGATGGGAGAGTCAAACCACTTCGTAAAGCCTTCTCCTGCACATCCCAAAGACTTTCAATAGGGTTAAGGTCTGGACTCTGTGGTGGCCAATTCATGTGTGAAAATGATTCCTCATGTTCGCTGAACCACTCTTTCACAATTTGAGCACATTGAATCTTGGCATTGTCGTCCTAGAATATTACCGTGCTGTCAGGGAAGAAAAAAATCCATTGATGGGATTAACCTGGTCATTCAGTACATTCAGGTAGTCAGCTGACTTTATTTTATTGCCGCATAATGTTGCCGAGCCTTGACCTGACCAATTGAAGCAACCCCAGATCATAACACTGCCTCCAGAGGCTTGTAGAGTGGGCACTATGCATGATGGTGCATCGCTTCATGCGTTTCCCTTCTTACCGTGACGTGCCCATCTCTTTGGAAGAATGTACATCTGGACTCACCAGAACACATGACCATTTTCCATTGCTCCACAGTCCAATCTTTAGCTCCCTAGCAAATTTAGGTTGTTTTTTTCGATTAGCCTCACTAACAAGTGGTTTCTTGTGGCCACACGCTGTTTAGTCCCAATCCTGTAAGTTCTCATCGCGTTGTGCGTTTGGAAATGCTCTAACTTTCACTATTAAACATAGCCGTGAGTTCTACTGTCAATTTTTTACGATGTGACTTCAAGGGTTTTAGTGATCTCCGAACACATTCATTCAAGATTTTTTATGACCACATTTCTTCCACGAAGCTGACGGTTCACCACTATCCTTCCAGGTTTTAATAATGCGTTGGACAGCTCTTAACCCAGTTTCAGTGATTTCAGCAATCTCTTTAGTTGTTTTGTTTTGTGCTTCATGCATGCCAATTAATTTGTCCCTTCTGAAACACAGTAACATCTTTTCCACAACCATGGGATACATCTTCCAACATGGTTGTTTAAGAAATAAGAAGCTACACACTGCATCAGTTAGGATTCAAATAATTTTTGCCAGCTGAAACATATTAATCACTGCAATAATGATCCAATCATAGGCTCTTAAGTATCTGCTTATTTAAATCCAAACTGTGATTTTTTATTTTTTTTTTTTTGTTTTTTGGGCCAGGCAGTGTATCTTGAACTAACAATGGACAATAAATTTTTTATAGCATTTATTAATATTTGTTAATGGTAGTTAATAAAAATACAATTGCTCATTGTTAGTTCATAGTGCATTAACTCATGTTAACATATACAACTTTTGATTTTAAAAATGTATTTATCTCTATGGTGAAATTAACAAAGATTAATTAATACTGAAAATTATTGTTCATAGTTAGTTCATGTTAACTAATGTTAACAAATGGACCCTTATTATAAAGTGTTACTAGATAAAGGTATAAAGGTTTTAAAGGAACCAGATGCTCTCACATTAACACAAACTACACAGATACTGACCCGTACGTTGCTCCTGCTACCAACTGACATCCGTTCTTCATCATCTGACACCTTGATGGATGGAAAAAGGGGTAAAATTAGAAGAAGCCCACAGTTAACAATAGTTTAACACACAAAACACACAACGGTTTATGTATACACAGCATATCAGTATGTATATGCATACCGATATAGACATGGTTTCTCGCAATGTTGGGCATCCACAAAAACCATAAAACATCTTTCCTGCTGATCTCATAATGAAAAGTAAGACTATTGTATGCTACAATGTATGGTAGATCAGAGGCAGAGACACCTATAAGCATCTAATGCGGGTTGAGAAGGACAGACAGTTTAAGGACAGAGAGGTACAAACCGAAGCATGTCTCTGTGAGAAGCGTGTATACTGTTCACTGTCCTCCTACAAAGACAGAGAAGAGAAGAGAAGAGAAGACACAAGGAAGTAGATATCCAATGCTCAGCAAATATGGTCCATTAAATGAATGCAACAACAGCATGCAAATCAGTCACAATGGATGCAAGTACAACATGTTAACAACAGACAAACCCAAAACGCAAAGACAAAACAACAAAACCCAGTATTAATTGTTCACACAAAATGATACTGTGTAATACACTACAGTGCCAGTAGACACATCAACTCAAAGGCTTATTTATTTTTTCCCCCCATACATTACCAACACATAAATTAGCTTTGTAAGGAGTGAATTAGCTACAGTGTGTCGAGGTATTGATCTAGTGTTACATTCAACTGCACCAAATCTCCACATATGACTACTTGCAATATTGCTAGTCTTGCAATATTTTTAATATACAGTATATATACGAGAGTGATGCGTTTTTAAGGTCAGGCACACATGCTATGAAAACTAGGAACATGCAGAATATCCCATCAGATTCCCAATGTACCATCCACTGCTCAATGTCCCCCCATTTGTTGTCGAGTTTATCCAGTCCATAGTATTTCTGAAAAGAGAGAAATGCAGCAGAAACCAGGAGAAAACAGCTCAGAGAAGGGAAATTCAAGTAACAAGAATGGCATAGATAAAAAGACAAAAGCATTCGACTGTAGCTGCTGCCTGTAATCTGAGTTAATAATATTAGTTTTAATCATATAATAATGAAGGGATAAAGAAAGATATTTATGTCTATAATGAATATTACATTCTTAGAACCTCATATCAACGACAAACCAATAAAGAAGTGATAAAAAAAGTGCATTTTTAATTTAACTTGAGTTGAAGGTAAAACACAAACCACCAAATCAATCAAAGTGTGCAGAAGTAGTTAAGCAAAAAGATGTAGAGTAGTTTGATAGCAGCAGCTAACACAGAGGAAAGACAATCTACCTTCTGCACCTGATAAATCTTCACCATAAGAGGCCAGCAAAATAGAGGAGCAGAGGAAAGAAAGACACCAAACAGACAAAGAGAAAAAAGAGAAAGGGGGTATTGATTATTTGACATTACAGAGCACTAACCAAGTGGAAGATTTGGTAAACAAGGATAATGAAATGGAAAGGAATAGCTGTTAAAGTTTTAGCTATCCAGCCGGGCAAGTGTCATGTTACCTGCCTTTACATGTATGCTTACACATGGGGTGAACAACTTCAGTTCACATACTTGACAAAAATAATTACATGAATGTCATATGGAATCAACAAGCAGCAAACTTCAGTGGCATCCCCCATGAGAGAGAATTATTGTGAAATTTTACATTATCAGTCTGGAATTTTAAAATCTCATTCCATGTTAGTAAAGGCATCTAAATTATTCCATGCAATTGCAAGTGTTTAGATATCTACAGACACATGGAAATACTCAGAGTTAGACTTGTAACACTCATGTGAAGAGGTCTATAGGGTTACAGGATTCTTTCCATGAATTCATTTGAAACCTGCTAGTGACTAGACCACCACTGCTAGCTGCTCTAGAGTTGCAGTGATGTTTTTACATTAATACATTTATATTTGTGACCATAACTTAGCAGGTAGCTGAGGACATGAGTTCTAAAACATCCAACTATGAAACAACATTGTCTAGTCACTATGAAATTTGACACCTAATGCTATTGACACAACTAAAAGTACATGTTTAACAAAAGCGGTTTCCTATGACAAGAGACTTTTTTTTTTTTTTTTGCACTTTGTGGGAAAATATCTGACACTATCTACAATCATTTAATAGTCTAATCCTACTGGGCTCCTTTTTATCTCACAGTCTACTTGTGCACACTTTTATCCTCCCTTACTGACAAACCCACAAAATCTCACCTAACTCGTTTTCCTGTGAGAATTTGCACCAGTTTTAAGGAGTTGCTCTTTTAAGGTTCTTTGGCAGTTTATGCAACATTCTTCCTTTAAGTACTTTTTCAAACTTCTTGCACCACCCTTTCCCCTGCCCCTTGCTTTCAAACTTCTTGCACCATCTTTTCAACTGCCCCTTGCTCTCAAACAACATTTATGTAAGACAGCACACCAGATTCACCTGCACTTTGCAGGTGCTGACCATGTATAATAATAATTTAATTAATAATTTTATTTATCACACATTATAAATTTGCACATATACAGTGAAATTCTTTTTTTTTTTTTTCACATATCCCAGCTAAGCTGGGGTCAGAGTGCAGGGTCATCCATGTTACGCCACCCCTGGAGCAGATAGGGTCAAGGGCCTTGCTCAAGGGCCCAACAGTGGCATCTTGGCGGTGCTGGGGCTGGAACCCCTGACCTTCTGATCAGTAACCCAGAGCCTTAACCGCTGTGCCACCACTGCCCTTAACTGGCACACACAGTAGGCTCGTTTGAGATGAGAAAGTTATACGCAGAAACAATCACCAGTGATCACTGGCAGGTGCAAGCTGGTTAGAAATGATGTCCGACTTGCAGTGATATCATGGTGATGTCTGCCAAGTACCAAACTACTCTCGCAACAGCGAGGCAGCCGCAGTTTAAGCGCCAGGTGCTACAGTTGCTTTCTACCAGCTGCGCAAACTGAAAGCATGACAGGAAACAAATTGATGACAACACAGCTTTATGCTCACTGCGTTAAACAACCGTCATATTAATTTATTTATTTTACTCTAACATCCTGGTCTTATCTGAACACCCCCAACCCTCTGACAGTGCAATCTCTGTATGGGATATTTGACTGTAATCATATTTCAAAAATATCTAAAATACACGCATGGGATTAAAAAAAAAGAAAAAAAAAAGAAAAAGAGTTTTGGGGGTAATTTAATAACACGTACATTGGGGGACTTGTTCATTATATCCATTTTCATGTAAAACCAGCAGAATTTAAATTGCATCCACCAGCAATAAAGAACATAGACCCGAATCACACAATATTTGCCTTTGATCTCGTAGGTGGTCGGTCCACTACAAGAAATGAGAACTGTCCAACTCCACAGCCCTTAATTTACTCCTCACCTGACTGCAGCCGCCTACTCTTGTCTACTTTCAAGGCGAGGTGTTTGGCACCTCAAAGAAGCCTACTCATGACCTGAAGATGTCCCACCTCTCTACAGTCTCCATCTCTTCCAGTTTCTGCACTTCACATGGGCCTCCAACAGATTAAATATGTGTCAAAGACTTTAAAGGGATATTTTGTCCAAAAATTAAAATTCTGTCATCCTTTACTCAGCCTCATGTTCCAATCCTGTATAACTCTCTTCTTTCTGTGGAACACAAAAGGGGAGGTTAGGCAGACTGTTAGGAACTGACCACTTTAGTCATATAAAAAAGTGAATGGTAACTGAGATTGCCATCCTACCTAACATCTCCTTTTGTATCCCACGGAAGAAAGTCATACTGGTTTTGAGCAAAACGAGGCTGAGCAAAGATTTTTGAGTGAACTATCCCTTTAAGACTCTTTCTTAAGAAGAAAAGAAGGCCACTGTTTAAGAAGGCCACTGTACTCCATAAGACAAATAAGAATGACAAAGAATTCTAACAAAACGCTTTTTTTCTGATAATAACGCAGAGCAAGCTGCATTTAACAAACTGAGTTATTTGACCTAGATCTGTCTCTCACCCAAACCTATCATATCACTTCTGAAGACATGGATTTAACCACTGGAGTCTTATGAATTACTTTTATGCTGCCTTTATGTAATTTTTGGAGCTTCAAGGTCTGATCACCATTCATTTGCATTATAGACCTACAGAGTTGAGATATTCGTCTAAAAATCTTTGTTTGTATTTAGCAGAAGAAAGAAAGTCATACACATCTGGGATGGCATTAAGGCGATTTTCATTTTTGGGTGAACTATCCCTTTAAATCAACAGATCTTAAGCAACAAATAAAACCACAGTCAAATGCATCAAATCACCTAATGCTAGTTTAACACTAGTATATAACACATCAATCAATAAAGTATTATTTATTACACAATTCTCATTATTAACACATTAAGCCTTTAAATTCTCATCTATACAATGCTTGCCTGATGAATTCAAGCTCACCTTCCTCAGCAGAGGGGTCTGGGGCCGCCCACTAAGAGCTGCCCGTGCCCCTCTACCCGCTAGCCGCCTGCAAGCCATCCTGCCAGTCTCACTGAGCCCCAACCTACCTCAGGACTGAGGGAGACAGAGGCATACTAAAATCCCAAAGAGAAAGTCTGTCATAAATCCACAGTAGTGTGCATGTGCTGGTAGCTCATCTTCACAAAGTCCAGCTCTTGATCAGATTCAAACTGATTCCTCAAGCAATCTGTGAACCATTGTTTAAAAAAAATCTGTAAAATATCCAGATGGAAAATGGCAATCTATATAACATTATGGCAAGTTCAACATAGAGTCACTGTGTCTGTAATTGCCGTGATGTTCTCGTCCAGTAAGTGAAAGCAAACAGAGACTGCTAACCCGGCTGAAAGCTCATAATCTGCTTTGAGACTTGGCTAGAGTTTTAAAGCAACAAAACACACACACACCCTTAACATTCTCACACACCTCCAGATCAGACCGAGCTTAACTCTGAATGTTAACTAATCCCTTGAGTGTGACCTGTGAATACGTGAAGACTGTGTTTATTACATAATTCTGATGTGTCTGAGCAGAGGTATTGAGAAGGGAGTTTCTGGTTGTCCATTCACCTCTGGAGGACCTAAATATATGAAGGAATCTACAATCTGTTTGTACATTGTGCTACTGAACTCAAGCCCTACATGCCCCATATACTGCATGCAAAGCAAATCAGCATCAGGTGGTAACACTAATTACGCAGTGTCAAACAATCAGGGACTGAAGAGGGACATATCCAGGAGTTTGAATCAAACAGTGCCCTTCCTTACAATCCAGCTCTCTTTTTGATGATGGATATTATATCTAGTACTATAAACACTGCTGATAAAATATCTTGAACCAGCCTAAGCTGGTTTTATAAGGGCTTTTGGGAGACCAGCTAAACCATCTTGGTCAGGTTTTAATCTTAAACAGCTAAGACCTGCAAACCATTTTAGGATGGTTTAGATGTTTTTGTCAGAACGGACAAACTGACTAAATAAATGAATGACTAAAAATCAGTAGAGTCTGTGTATAATGATGCTGTAATGTAAATGTGCAGAAAAGTTAGTAGGGTATTGCAATATTAAGGGCAAAGTACAGAATCAAAGCAAAGCTGCTGTGTGTTAGCAACATTTTGCTAAATAAGCACAGACAAAGGCCATTGCCTTTGCATGAAACTAGTGTTATCATTGAAACTTTTGCTATTCAAACAGCAATCTGTTTTTACAAACTAAGGGATGAGTCAACATTATTTTTAATGGTAATCGGCAGTATTGACAGGTGATGTCAGTAAAGCTTAAAGGAATATTCCAGGTTCAGTTAAGTTCAATCAACGGTGTTTGTGACATAATTTTGATTACCACAAAAAAATTACTTTTAACTCATCCGTCCTTTTCTTTAAAAAGAACAAAATCTAGTGAATAGGGCAATCCATAAACATTAAAATACTCACTGTCTCAAAAGTACAGCCACAAGACACAAACAATGTGTTAACATGATTTTAGTGTAATAAAATTGCTTACTAACCTTTTCTGTATAAATTTATAGCCAATTTTACAACTCCGTTGCCATGACGATATATTGACAACAAACCCTACAACAACTGTAAACAATGATTAAAACAACTTTACAGCTCAAATACATGAGTTTTACAAGTGCTTTCCTAAAATTATAAGCTTCACATTTCTGCATTTAAATCCTCCAGAAATTGGCCCCATTCACTTCAATTGTAAGTGCCTCATTGTAACCTCAACTGTTTTTTTTTAAAAGAAGTTGAAATTAACCACAAATAGTGTTGATTGAGCACTTGTATTGAACCTGGAATATTCCTTATAAAATTGAAAATATTTTTTAATTAAAACCCAACACTCAAGTGCAAAACCCCTGAAGTCCTTAAAAAAAAAAGCAATTGTTATATTTCTGAGCATTAGCCAAAGCCTGAAGTTCTGATCAACTGTGGCAGTTCAAACGGTAACTCAGAGTCTTGACCCCGGCGGTAATTAACTGATCCTCATTACCCAGCCAAAACATGTCCTTTAAATCACAGAGCCCACAATCATGATAGTAGTGTTGTACATGAGAACGTCAACAAGATTATGAGAATGATTCAATCATTTGCATATCTCCATTTCAATGAAGAAATAAATAATAAAGAAATTATTTTCCATGGGTAGTTAAACACAAAAGCCAACTCAGTTTAATATCAACACCTCAAGTCACCAGACCGAAGTTTTGTGCTTAAAGGGATAGTCCTTCCAAAAATGACAATTTGGTTGTTTTTTACCCACCCTTATGCCATTCCAAATTCATATGATTTTCTTTCTTCCATGGAACACATAAGGCAGAATGTTAGAGACTGACAGCCTCAGTCACCATTCACTTTCATTGTATGGAAAAAAGATGCAATACAAGTGAGTGGTGATTGAAGCCGTCAGTCCTTTACATTATGCCTTTTATGTTCCAAGGAAGAAAGAAAGAAAGAAAGAAAGAAGGCCATATACAGGTATGGAACAACATAAGGGTAAGTACATGATGACAATCCTTTTTGGGTAAAAAAGAGTGTAGGCCTACCTAAAAGAGTATGCCAATGTTTAACAGTGATATTAGGGCTGCACATTTATAGCAAAAATCATAATTGTCGATTATTGCCCTTGATATTGTAATCGCGATTATTAATGTCGATTAAAATGTTACATTACCGTGACGTTTCAAAGTAAGCAACCGTGTAGTTCTTCAGAGTAGCAGATTTCAATGGTGGATATGAGCTGCACTCCAGTTTCACTTAAGCATCTTTTAAGCTTTATATTGTATTGTATTTTATATTATAATAATGTTTGTTAAGGTAAGGCAAATATAAATTATTTTAAATTTATATCTATGGTATAGAATAAATTAAATTATTGCTAAATTACTGCTTAAATTATTAGTCCATGTACAGTAATTAATATGGCATATTCAATATTCAAACTTATTAACAGCCGATTTAAATTGACCAAGTTACTTTCTGCGTTCAGAAAGCCCTTTGGTGGCGAGACGGAACCATTCATCCCGTTAGATCTTCAATGGTGATCTTGTTTATGTACGATCATCGTTAGATCATTTTTGGCCTCAGCGGTTGCACTTTGGAAATTAAAAACAGTCATTTGCGATCAGAGTTCGTGCGATTCGTGAAAATGTTAAATCTACCAATACCAGCTGCGTGGCAAATGGGTCTTATTACAGCAGACGCGATAACAATGACGGTGATTCCTGAAATATGCGTGTAACACATCAATGGAAAGGAGGAGGCGAGAACCGGCTTGACAATATAAATAATATTTAATGATTAACTAAAACAAAAGCACAAACACACACACACAGGTGTCGGAGAGCTGTCTGTAACTCTCTCTCTGTCGCACTGCCATCTCCAGTCGGCCACTTTCCCTCTCGGGCTAATCAGCCTGATTAGGAGCCGGGTGTGTAGAATCACGACCCGGCCCCGCCCTGCCACAATGCTATTCATGCCATATTCTTTATGTTGGCTACACCTCCAAAACAAACTTAGAACAGTTAAGCTGAATTACTTTACTGCTATTTTGTACAAATCAAATTCACATTGGCCTACTTATTAACATGACAAAAAATTATTATTAAATTTTTTATAAATTGTACATAGAAATCGAGCAACACGACAAACTCTCCCATTACAATGACTGCTGTCACTCGCTGCAGGTTTACACTGTTTGAGACCTGCATTTTGAAGCGAGCTCAGTGACGCTCTGCACAATGTTCTGCACTCTCGCGAATGCTCTCATTAAAAACAAAGCTGTCTAATCAGCATAATAAATCAATTATTTACACCACGTCTGTGCCTTGATTAGAACGGGAGCATTTTAGTTTTGTCATGTTGCTCATTTGCAGTGTATTTAACATCTACATTCAAAGCGAGCTGTGCAATATGCAATGAGTCCAAAATAATTCCAAAGTGCTTTTCACTCTTGTTCTACAGCTTCTTTTCAAGTGTCAGGTGATGCTTCTTCAGTATTAATTTCGTGTGCCACCACAAACAGAGGTGGAACATAAAGTAAGCATCTGGGCATTCATACGGTTTAAAACTTGCACATTAGGATCAGTTGTCATTACAGATAGGACAGAGGATTAATCTAAGCGGCTCTGATTGGCCATTACCATTTCGCTGCTCAACAGACGTGTTAGTTATTGGTATAAGAATACTCAACCGCTGCAAAAACAGGTTGTAAATAGAAACCATTGACGCAACAGGAGCTGACTTGAATTGAATGCTGTAATCGTCAGTTTTCACGATTACACAATCGTGGCAGCCATAATCGTAATCGCGATTAGTTTTTCGATTAATTGTGCAGCCCTAAATGATATATACTTAGAGTTGCAACAGTCTGGAAAATACGGAGGCAATTTTCAAGACATACAGCTATGCACACTCTTATGGAGAATGTCAAAGTCCTTCTAGAAAGTCAGTCCACTGGCGGCCATCTTTGGAACGCTCTTAGGCAGCTATTTTTCAATGTAAACAAGTGCAAACAAGAGCAGCTCCTAACTACAGTACATGGGGAAAGACCAAATCTCCAAAACGGTTAGTCAAGATTACGATCAAAGAACATATTTGCAATCAGCAGTAAAATCTGACAATACGGTATCATAAATTGTGTGTCTTTACCTCATATAAAAAAAAATTTTAAATCCTTTTTGCTAATCCTTTTTGCTAATTGCAAAGGGAACTACGTGCGGATGCTGTTTGTGGATTACAGCTCCACCTTTAACACCATCGTAACCCTCACACCTCTGCAAAAAGCACAAGAACCTGGGGCTGAACTCCTCTATCTGCCACTGGATCCAGGATTTCCTAACCAGACGCCCCCCGGTGGTCAGGATGGAAAACTACACCTCCTCCACGCTCACCCTCAGCACTGGAGCCCCCCAGGGCTGTGTCCTCAGCCCCTTGCTTTACTCCCTCTACACCAATGACTGCTCAGCCAAACACAGCTCCAACAAGTTGGTGAAGTTTGCTGATGACACAGTGGTGGTTGGCCTCATCACTAACAATGATGAGAAGGCCTACTTAGAGGAAGTGGATGTCCTCTCCACATGTTGTCGCAATAACAACCTCTCCCTGAATGTCACCAAGACCAAGGAGATGGTTATTGATTATGGGAGGAAGCAAGTGAGGAACTACAGCCCCCTGATGATCAACGGGGCCACAGTTGAGAGGGTGAGCAGCTTCAAATACCCTGGGGTCCACCTCACAGAAGACCTCTCCTGGACAACACACACAAACAGCTTGGTGACAAGGGCACGCCAGCATCTCTACCACCTACTATGCCTGACCAGGTTCAAGGTCTCCCATAGGGTGCTGAGGGCTTTCTACACTGGGGCTGTGGAGAGTCTTCTCACAGGGAGCATCACCGCCTGGTTCAGAGGCACCATGGCCCAGGATCGAAAGGTGCTGTCCAGAGTGGAAGACAGTGGAAGGCCATCAGGACTTCTCTCCCCTGCATCACAGACACCTACACCCAGCAATGCAGGACAAGGGCCAGGAGAATTTTCAAAGACTTTCACCACCCCGGATACAGACTCTTATCTGTGCTCCCATCAGGGAAGCGCTACCGGATCCTGAGGACCAACACAGAGAGACTCAAAAGGAGTTTTTATCCTCAGGTAATCCAGCTACTGAATGGGGACACTTGAGAGAGTCTGTATATTCCAGCTTCGCCCAGACACAAAACAGTTTCACTATCATATTAATTTTAATTAACTAAAAATTTTGCACACTGTATAGTTCTGTATACGGTGTACATTTGTACAACCTAACCCTAACCTAACTCATTTTGCATATTTAACTATATATATTTTTTACCTTATATTTCTTTATAGTCTATATATTTTATTCTATTTTTTAACCTTGAACCTAATCTGCTTGTGCGTTCTCAAGTTGATTGATCAGGCGATGTCTGTATCTAAAAGATGATTGTCTCTTTTACCTGTAAGGTAGGATTTCCTTTCTACATCCGTTGACCATTGGGAGTTCCAATTTCTCACATTCAATTTAATACAAGTGGCCCGTCTCTGCTAAATAGTCTCTGAGAATGTCTACTCTGTTTGACCACAACAAACTGTAACGCAGGTTATTTACTTCTGAGATGCTTCCACTGCTTAACCTTTCACTCCTGGGAATTAGGATGGTGATTAGAACACCAGTAAAGGTGTTCTAATCGTTTGCATTCAGAAGAACTTTATTTGTCGACTGGAGTCGTGTGAATTATTTTGATGCACCCTAAATATGCATTTTGGACCGTCAAAACATGGAGTACATTCACTTGCATTGTTTAGAGGAGGAGGCCTGAAATAAAATCCTAAAAGTCTTAAATTCTGTTTTGATGAAGAAAGAAACTCAGATACATCTTGGATGGCCTGAGGGTAAGTAAATTATCAGCAAATTTTCATTTTTGGGTGAACTATTCCTTTAAGAGGTAAGAGCCTGGGGCAGGGCTTTTTATTTTTCATGAGCTAAACTTCATACCTCAGTCTTATAGGAAAGGTCATGTCTCATTGGTGGCCCTTCAGAACAGTATTGGAACTTGATTCAGTACCTGTATGTGTCTTAAATCAAGTTTCTCATTGTAGATTTTGGGATTCTCTGACTATATGCTGTTCATTTAGTACCTTATTAATTATTTATATAAAAATTGTAAATGCATAATCCTCCGCTTCACAAAAAAATGGACATTAAAGGTCAAATAAAGTCATATCAGTAACTATATAAAAGCTTATTTATTCTACATGGAGAGGGTCCTCTCATGGGTGCCGCCATGTTTGAATCTCATGACCAGTCAAATAATACTGGCTTAATCTCAGTAACCATCCTGTTACTGGACAATTTCTCTCATAGATTAATCATGGCTGACTGTGAATAATGAATTTTTACAATGGCATCTGTAACTGAAAACTATTGTGTTTGAATGATGCTGCATCCACACCGCTAGGTGTCACTGTATGTCAAAGATGACAAAAACAAAAACGTTACTGATTGCACCTTTAAATACTGGTTTGAGTTTAAATAATTTTATAATGCAACAAGAAAAAGACTGTGGAGTGATATGAGATACATAAAACTAGCTATGTAGGAAATCTTTTACCTGGGCCAATGTTAGATTTTAGAGTTTAGCGGACATTACACAAAATATTTGACTGCAAAATGCTGCAATTGACCAATGAAAATGAAGTATTCCAGAGAGCAGTGTAATAAGGTTTGTTTATACAACATTCATTCAGACACATTTTCTGCAAGGACTAAAATATGGAGGTACCAGTCAAGAGGAAAGGTAAAAAAAAAAAAAAAAAGATTATAAAAGAATTGAATACTGGCGTAAAAGCTGATACAGGATCAAGGCCAATCATAATTTTGGCATATAAAAACATTGAACTACAGTCCAAATTGGGGGCCTGGGTAGCTCAGCT
This sequence comes from Myxocyprinus asiaticus, assembly GCF_019703515.2. NCBI lineage: Eukaryota > Metazoa > Chordata > Actinopteri > Cypriniformes > Catostomidae > Myxocyprinus > Myxocyprinus asiaticus. The sequence goes on along the minus strand of NC_059353.1, from coordinate 23,498,342 downwards.
AGTACTGACGCTGCCTACCAGCCCTGGAGTCGCAAGTTCGAATCCAGGACATGCTGAGTGACTCCAGCCAGGTCTCCTAAGCAACCAAATTGTCCCGGTTGCTAGGGAGGGTAGAGTCACATGGGGTAACCTCCTCGTGGTCGTGATTAGGGGTTCTCCCTCTCAATGGGGCACGTGGTAAGTTGTGCGTGGATCGCAGAGAGTAGCATGAGCCTCCACATGCTGGGAGTCTCTGCGGTGTCATGCACAGCGAGCCACATGTTAAGATGCACAGATTGACTGTCTCAGAAGCGGAGGCAACTGAGACTTGTCCTCCTCCACCCGGATATAGGTGAGTAACTGCGCCACTATGAGGATCTAGTAAGTAGCACGAATTGGGCATTCCAAATTGGGAGAAAAGGGGATAAAATAAAAAATTAAAAAAATAACAAAAAGAACTACAGTCCAAATAGTTTTAGCCCTCAGTAAATGTGCGTTTCTTCACCTCTTTCTGTTGCCTTTCCAGTTCTTTCATTCTGATCTCACGCGCTTCTGCACGGGCCGCTCTCTTGGCTGCCAAACGGGCTTCAGCCTGCGGGGGGTGGGGGTACAGGGAGGGAGGGAGAGAGAGAGAGAGAATCATTAAAACATAACCATAAGCTCGAAGAGCAATGTGTATAAACAAAAATAGAGGAAGTTTATTGCCTGATAAAGAACTAAAATGTCAGTTTGCAAAACTGGTTTCACATGCAACTTTTTTCTAGAATACTTTCATCTGTATGTTAATGCTGCAATTTTAAATTCATTAAGAGGTACATAAGAAATAAAGTGTCATATGGATGCAGTGGTGTAATATTTGTGTCAACATGAGCATTTATTTGTGTGTATTGGGGACTTCAGTCCATCATAATACGATTAAGTCCTTTTAAGGAAAAGACTCCCTGTAAGACATGAGGGGGAGGGAAGAGAAAGAGAGCGTGAACATGCACACTTCCTTCCTGTAGATGACTGCAACAAAATGTGGAAACAGACAGAAAGAAAAAAAAAAAAAAACATTATTTCATCACAGACACAGCTCTAGATCAGAGCAATAACTGTATATTGACAGGGATTTGAAATGTCTCACTACACAGTTCTGAAAATGTAAAAACAAATCTTTAAAGGCATAGTTCACCCAAAAATAGAAATTCTCTCATTTATTCACCCTCATGCCATCCAAGATGTGTATGACTTTCTTTCCTCTGCTGAACTCAAACAAAGATTTTTAGAAGATTATCTAGCTTTGTAGGTCCATATTATGCAAATGTGAATGGTGGCCAGAATTTTGAAGCTCTAAAAATCACACAAAGGAAACATAAAAGCAATTCACATGACTCTCACAAATCTGTATCTCCAAAAGCAATATGACAGTTGTGGGTGAGAAACAGATCAATATTTAAGTCCTTTTTTTTTTTTAACTCAAAATCTCCACTTTCACGGTCACATCTGAGTCACATGTGGTGCTTGTTTACTTTCACTTTCACATCTGAAAGCGAAAGAGGAGATTTAGGGTACATTTACACGACAACGATGTACTTAAAACGGAAAAGTTTTCCTTTGCGTTTTTGAAAAGTTTTGCGTACAGACGACAACGTTGTCAAAAAGATCCCCGTTCACGCGGATCCGCGAAAATGACTAAAAATGCTGTATTATGCATGCCAGGCCAGTAGTTGGCAATGTCACTTTGTAAAGAAACACTGCGCACCAGCGCACATAAGCATTCTTCCACAAAGCGGTGAATACAAACAATGAAGAAGGCGAAAGCATCGAGCAATTTTGTCTGGACGGATGACAGATGAGACAGACAAATCTTGAGCAGCACAAACACAGTCCTGTAGTCCGCCATTGTAGTTTTGAATGCGCGTTGTTTTGAAGTGCTCACGTGCATGCCTATAGACTGAACTCTCAAGATTATCCAATAAACTCTGCTCATTTTTACCATCGCTTCGTCTCCTGCCTTCTCCTATATTCCCCGTGGTGACTCTTGAGCTGGTAGGAGAGTGAGTTAACATAACAAGCTGTTGATGTTGACTGGTTTTGGATATCAGACAGAACTCTGATATATGGATATCTTCTGACAGAGAGAGAGGTTTTGTGTACACTGGATCTAACATGCATTTTCACTGCCTCATGTTTTCATATTCTAAGCATATCATTGAATACTGTACATGGCATTACATCTCTGTCTATAGGCTATATACATTAGCAGTGGGTGAATGAATTGCAGGGTAAAGGTACATCAAATAAAATTAAGTAAATAAATAACATTTAAAATACAAATACATTTTTCCCATCTGAATCCATACATTAATTTCAAGATTTTCAAATTGCAGGTTCTGCCTACTGTACAATGTTCACACTTCATACAAAACACTCCAAATGAATACGTTGTTGATTATTGTTATTTGCACAGACACCAGTATTCATATTGATAATTATACATCTCAAATTGATGCCTATCAATCCATCATTCTTTATATAACACGTAATACGAGTGCGCATGACGTCATCCTTTTCACAAATTCACGTTTTTGTATGTTTACACGGAGACGATAACAGCATTGTTTTCAAAAACTTTTGAAAACTTTTCAAAAATTGTTTTCAGGCCCCAAAACGCCGTTGTCATGTAAACGAACAGCCAAAACGCAAAGTTTTCCGTTTTTACTTGAAAGCATTGCTGTGTAAACGGCCCCTTTTAAAGGACTTGAATATTGATCCGCTTCTGAAGATATAGATTTAACCACTGGAGCCATATGGATTACTTTTATGTGGCCTTTGTGTGATTTGAGCTTCAAAGTTCTGGCCTCCATTCACTTGCATTGAATGGACCTACTGAGCTGAGATATTCTTCTAAAAATCTTTGTGTTCTGCAGAAGAACGAAAGTCATACACATCTGGGAAGGCATGAGGGTGAGTAAATGATAAGAGAATTTTCATTTTTGGGTGAACTAACCCTTTAATGCTTTATATTAACAGAAAAAAATAGCGAGTCATTTTCAATTCTTAGTTTGTATTGCAATCTCAACATTAACCCACCTTCTCAGTTTGTTTAAATCCACCACAGTGGCACAGGTAAATCAAATCAACCAATCAACCAATCAAAAGCAGATAAAAATAGATACAATAAAATTAATGTAAATGTAAAAAAAATAAATAAAATAAAATAAATAAATAAATAAATAAGCAAAAATAAATAAATTAATCAATAAAATAAAACAACAGATTTAGTTTATGAATCAAACTCTTCAATCTCAAAGTATTTCAACCTTCATACTCAAAGGGGGTCTATACATGGAAAGCCCTCATATGAATTCCTGTGTTTGTTGGTTGATAGAACAGTCCATAATGATGTGTCACTGAGTAAATGTCAGATCATAATCATAACTTGGCTCAGACTGAGGCCTTCCGTCCTGGACACAGTCTTGCCACTTTTCCATGGAAGCAGCTGCTTCTCACCACAGAGATCTTGCTTCCAGAAAGCCTTTTCCAACAACAATGTTCAAGAAATATGTTGTCAAAGCAAATATTTCCACAGCTTCAACCGCTACTTGTAGTGGTGCTAACAGAAACTAATGCCATAATTTTGCTTTTAATTTTAGAAACTTGGACTCAAAACATATTTTTTTTTTCTTCTTATAAATAAGGGACTGACAGCTTCAACAAATTCTTTCCAGATTACAGATTTGAAGTACAAATTTAACATCACAGATTCAAATTTTTAGCGTCAAAAAGGTCTAATACCTGTTTTAAACTAGGAAGTAATTAAACAAAAATACAAGAGATTTTCAATGTGGGGCTGAATTAAACTCTACAAATATTCAAACTGCACTACGATTTAAATGCCCTAAAAGAGCAGCAATGCAGGGTAGCGTTGCACCAGCTGTAAGTTCTCACGTAAATTAGGACGTAAAGTTCACACTAAGTGCTTAGTAACTACTAGTTAGTTTGTAACTAAGTCAGTGCTTAATTTGGTTGCATCACCTGTTCTTAAGCTCTCCGTAAAGTGATGCGTAGTCACATAATATGACGTTTACATTAACTGATCCAATAAACAACCTTTAAATTTCTACACAGAAGTGTTAAAAAGCCGTGAACTTCAATTTGATGTTGTTACGGTTGATCTTTAAACCTTGTTTGCTCACGTAACTGTCAGCTATAATAAATTATATCCCCACTGAAATACGATACGTAATAAAACAAGATTTAATTAATGGTATATTTAGCCTATGTAAATAACAATATTTAATAACTGTATCTAAAATGACAAGGAGCAATAAATAAATAAGTACTAATACAACAGATATTTATTTATTTTAATATCTATTTCGTGTTGAAACTTGACACCGGGCAGCGTACACAGGAAAGTGCACCGTTAGATCGGTTTCATGCTGAAGAAGTACGTTTTGTTACATAATCTTTTCTCCAGTAAATTTAAACATGTTAAGCAACATCATCATATAGGATATGTCAAAAGGACTGAAGCCTGTCAATCAAAACATGAGCTCATTGATGTCATTAAATGAGCTTTTTTATTCCATCCGTTACTCCTGGTCAGAGGCTTCCGTAAGTATTTAGTTTATACGTAGAGTTACGTCCTACCCAAGTATAATGGTGCAATGCTCAAATATTTAGTGGTGCGTAAATTGTGACTTAGTACCCATTTACACCACAACTAGGCTAAGTTGAAACTTACGTATAGCTGGTGCAACTGGCCCCAGGACAACACAATCCTTTATGAGATTTGCAAATCTTTTAGCATAATTAATTAGGAGAGTGACAGCAGTGCTGTCAGATGTCATAAAGCATCAAAATTAAACCAAAATCAAGAAACAGCTCTCCTTTATTTGAATCATTACTATTTTACAGTTTGTAAACAGGAAACCTATGGTCATGTTATGTTAGTCAGTACTGTTGTAATGAAAGCAGATAATTCTGAAGATAAACTGCTGAGAAGACAAGTAACCACAGCGAATCCCAGCAATTAAGCAGCTGTCCAAACATGTTAATAACAGTTTCTTGCTTATGTAAACACACATTCCCTACATGCACAGCAAAGCACCTATGCACACAGGCTCTAAAATTGCTGTAAAACAACAAGGTTGCACCCAAAAAAGCTTTCAGTGTACTCGGTGGAATTTTAGATATTTTTAGAAGACTAAACATGAAGAGTAACAGTCTTTTGAAAACATTCAGCAATAAATGCAATTTATACAACTGTGCAACTAGCAGGTGAACCAAAACTATGCCTTTTTTGACCATTGCAGGAAGTCAGAGGGCTGAGTCATTCACAATCAAGCCTGGATCACACCCTTCCTGCACTTTTCACAGGACGAACCACTGCTTGTATAAAACGTCCATCACTGCCTAGTCCTATTGTGCAGGGCATGTACATATACACACACTATGAGTTACATGAACAGAAAAAAAATAAAAATAAATAAATAAATACTTTACTGGAACAAATCTATAAATGTCAGTTAATGCTTAATTAAACATTCATAAGACCTATAAACAAGGATTTTGACATTAAAATACATAATAGCATGCAGATATGTAACATAAAAAGCAGGTTCACGTCTTTAAAGAGCACATACACTATTCTTTCTCACTAAACTAAAAGAACAAACTCCAAAGACACGTTCATAACCCACATAAAGGCATACCTTCTTGCAGTTACCAAAGTAAACCATGATATCTGTCACGGTGAGCATATGGAAGCCCAGGTCTTCTGCATTTCCCTCCATCATGACCAGTCACACACTCTTATTACAGAAGAGAAACAAACTGGCCTATTTTACACACCTGTTTCCTTTCCCTCTCAAATTTACATTTACATTTATTCATTTGGCAGATGCTTTTATCCAAAGCGACTTACAAAAGAGGAAAACATAAGCGAATCATTTTAAGGAGACAGTGGTATGAAAAGTGCTGTATTACAAAGTTTCACTAGCATCATAATAGTATTCAAAACAGAATAAATTGCAACAGGAAATTTTTATTTATTTATTTTTTTTAATGACTGGTTAAGTGCTCATGGAAAAGATGTGTTTTTAGTCGTTTTTTGAAGACAGAGCGTGAGTCAGCTTCACGGATGGAGTTGGGAAGGTTGTTCCACTAACGTGGTATGATGAAGCTGAAAGTCCGGGAAAGTGTTTTGGTGCCTCTTTGTGTTGGTACAACAAGGCAACGTTCCTTAGCTGACCGCATGCTTCTAGTGGGCACGTAGCTCTGCATAAATGGTTTTAGGTATGCTGGAGCAGACCCAGTGACTGTTCTGTATGCTAGCATCAGAGCCTTGAATTTGATACGTGCATCAACTGGCAGCCAGTGGAGAGAGACAAGGAGTGGTGTAACATGCGCTCTCTTTGGTCCATTAAAGACCAGACGTGCTGCTGCATTCTGGATCATTTGCAGGGGTCTAATTGCACATGCAGGGAGGCCTGCAATGAGAGTGTTACAGTAGTCCAGTCTAGTTATGACAAGTGACTGGACAAGCAGTTGTGTGGCATGTTCAGAGAGGAAGGGTCTTATCTTCCTGATATTGTAGAGTGTAAATCTACATGATCCTGCGGTCTTTGAGATGTGGTCTGTGAAATTTAGTCTGTTGTTGATGGTTACCCCTAAATGGAGCAGGCTCAATCAATATATCCAAAATGCTCTAATTTCATGAAAGTTCTATGACATGGCTGTTCTCAATGGGTATATACAGGAATTTAGATGGATGGGTGGGTTATTTTCATGGCAAAAACAGAGTAGTTTAAAGTGCAATGACAAACAATAAAGAACAAACTACCACAGCACTGTAAAAATATAGATGTAAATAAAAAAGACAGCATCTCTCAGCGACACCGAACTTTCAATAGGGGACACAGAAGCACGCGTCCCGCAAAACACGACTACTGTATTCAAGCCATGATCGCAAACAGTACCATCAGCTAATATTGGCTGGGATGGTGCTTTACAATTCAGGTCCAGTATTTCGCGAACACCCCGCAGTGCGATCTTGGGGAGCTGAGGTGGAGGGAGAGGGAGATATTTGATGAGTGGGAAGAGGGAGCCTGTGGCCACATGGTCACTGCTAGAAGCACCACCAGTCTTCTTTATGGGCACTAAAAACTTTTGCATTGCCCAAAAATATCTCTTATTACCGTTGTCCCTCACATGACCGTCTTTTGGTCCGTGGCAGAGTGAAGGCCTGTTGCCTCTTAAACGTAGAAAGTGTCGTTGCTTTCGGCCAATGACAAAACCATAAAAATACTGCAAATTTCCAGTGCAATTTTGTGATAGGTTGGGGCGGTCTACAGCCCACCCTCATTGTTTGCAACACACAGCCCGCCCCCAGATTGCGTTTAACCAACGCACAATAAAATATTTTATTTAATACAGTGTTTGCCAAATGTTTGATTGTGTGGGCAAGACTAAGCCCACCCCTTCCCATGCCTACATATGGCCCAGACGGAGAGCTAGTTCCACTTTACTATACCAAAGTCAGACACTGCATGATCCTCTGCTGTCTTTCAGAACCTTCTTTTGAATACAGGCACATTATTACATTTCTGTTGGTGGCAACACAGTAAATCAAGTTTACCTCAAGTCTATATAAACAGACCTTTTTATCATCCCAAAATCAAAATCACACTACATGACTTGCAGTCAGTGCCCTGTGACTCTTTTCAGTCGTGCTGGTGCGCACACTACACGACAGATCGCAGACTGGGTTTATCAACTACAAAGACCATTTGTCCATGACTGAGCGAAAACATGACATTTAGAGACGAGTTTTCAGTTGTTGGATATTTCAGTTAATATTTAAAATTAACTTAGCTTCTAATGTGCGTGCTTCTCATATCTGTATCCCTACATGCTGATTTCAGAGAAACCTTAAAGCTGCACAACGTAAGATATATTTGTTAAAAATGAACAATTTGCCATAATTGATTGAATACATAAACAATCAGTGTTCAAAACAATGTCCTTACCTTACCCTGATTCACTACGGTAAGCCTATAAAAATCATGTTTTTTGAGCTGTCAGGTCAGATTTGGTGCAAAATCGCTGGCTTATGACGTTCATCCTTGCCTCATTACGTCATGTCCGTAGACACAGAAAAACACAGGAAAGAAGTACCAGCTGTCTCATGTTCCGGCTAGAGAAACTACGTTCAGTTCAGTCAGTCAGTCACACTCACGCGGATCAGGACAGCATCACAGCAATCTGAATGGATGTTTATCTGTTATCCATTTGGCGAAGTTGTTTCCCTGCTATAATGCTTGGATATGTTGTCTGGTTGGGTTGATAAAGCTTATATTGGTATGAATCGAACATTACTCATGTGTTAACCATTCGCAATGTATCTACGTTGTCGGGGTAAATTACTGTGACATGTTGCTAAAATTTATGACTTCTCAAATTGACTTCTTGTAATTGTTATATTGCTAATTTTAAGCATATTATTTTCATATTTAATGAAGTATATTTTATCCCCTTCATTACTGAATCCTTGTTTTATGTTTTTAGTTTACTGTGTTATTGTGTGCATTTCATAGACATAATACTGTAGTATTACAGTTAACTTACATTATCAACTGAGGCTGTAAAATATAATATAAAAATATTTGAACTCCTATCAGCCATATCACTCGTATCACCTCTTAAATTGATTATTGTACTTATGTGTACAGGGTAAAATACCCTGGTAACTGGTGGTAATTGAGGTGATTGTGTCCCCTGTAAAAGTGCTTTAAGTGTAGTGTCAGAAAAGTTCTATAAATGTAAAATTCTTTCATTCAAAATATGCATATTTATAGGAGTGTTTTTTATCTTCATCAAAGCAATTAATATTTAAGTTTTAAATGTTTAATTGTATAAAATAATATCAACATGAAAATTGCATGTTATGGCTCCGGCTCTGAATATATCTCAAAATCACACATAGACGATGTCCAGCTAAGCTCAAATCATGAGATTCATCTGCCAGAAGAGCAATACCGAAACACGACTGACGTAGAGTATTCTTCTGCAAATTGCTTGCAATTTTAAGTTTCAACCACAGGTGTCGCTAGAGAGCACAAAGTTACGTAGTGCAGCTTTCAAATCTGCACGTAAATGGCAAAGTTTGAACTGTTGTTTTGTTTGGGGGCACTCTGCTGCTGTGTCACTACAAACTCAATGTTGTCACAAGCATTTTCGACCACCATTGAATGTGTTTGAATTGGATACATTTAAAAATGATTTAGATCCTGTCCCGTTTCAAAGGGATCGCCCAAAACGCATCTTTAAATTACGATAACTAAATTAATTCACAAACTCGCACACAGTTTATTTGTGATAACATGTCAACAAACATGAAAGAACGGCTCGCGCCAACAGAAAGGAAAATGTTTAGAAAAACAGCTTAAATTAATGATGAGACAGCGGGTAGGATGATGTGGGTAATGTTTTTTATTTTCTGTCTCTTGCTTCCCAATACCCTGCTCTCCATTTGTGCTCTCTCTATTTCTCACTGGCTGTTGCTCATTTCCGGTCTCTCACTCATCGGGACAGTGCGCACACCTTGTGACTCGTCGACCAAAGTTAAAGCAGGTTTCGGGGTGAGTCGCAGGAGTGTCTCACACAACACGATCGCTGGTTGTGTCTCTGAGACATCTTGTCACAGACCAGTTGCCAAATCAAAACATCAAAGGAGACAAGCTTGAGTCATGAGCGCTAGGCTTACACTACCGTTCAAAAGTTTGGGGTCACTGGCCTGAAATTTTTCTCATGATCTTAAAAATCTTTTGATCTGAAGGAGTATGCTTTAATGTTTGAAATTAGTTTTATAGACAAAAATATAATTGTGCCAACATATTAATTTATTTAATTACACAACTAAAATTTTATAAAAAATAAATAAATAAAAAAAAGTTTTTGAAATGGATGACTTGGACCGAATAATTAAGAAAAGCAGCCACTAAGTGCCCAACATACAGATGGGAACTCCTTCAATACAGTTTAAAAAGCATCCCAGGGTGATCCCTCAAGAAGTTGGTTGAGAAAATGTCAAGAGTACATTTCTGCAAAATCTAGGTAAAGGGTGACTGCTTTGAAGATGCTAAAATATAACATAGTTTTGATTTATTTTGGAATTTTTTAGTCACAACATAATTCCCATATTTCCATTTCTATTATTCCATAGTTGTGATGACTTTTATTCTAAAATGTGAAAACAAATAAAAATAAAGTCTGAATATGTGACCCTAAACTTTTGAACGGTTGTGTAAGCGTACTGTATATAAGCCCATAGATAGAAAGTTTACAGGAAGAAATCTGTTCATGCCACACAATTAGAGTTGAACCATTGGAGTTGAAATTATGGGCTGCATTTTTGCAACTCAAGCTGTAAGCCTGCATATATATCAAACATAGATGACAATGCACAAATCAAAGCTCTTTGTTTAGTGCCTTTTAAGGAAGAGATGTAGGCCAAGATTGTCATTCAGATGTCCCTGGGAGTTTCTGATGAATGCCAGAACAAGTCCAAGTTCAGAACTCTTATCTGTTAACAAATACCACAGAATCAGATGCCAGGCTCGTCTGAGCTCTCTCTCCCATGGCCCCTGGTACCAGCCTGCCAGGCTGAGTGGGTACATACTAATCAGCGAGTCTGCTGATCATGGTGAGACAAACAGAAGAAAATGCGACATAAAACGGTTACTTTTTCAATAGATTTTTTTCTTGCAAAGTAGGTTGGAAACAGAACTTACTATAGAGTAGAGGTGGAGGGAAAAATGCAACATTTTACCTCACGATATTATGTTGACATTCTAATGCTAAAAATCTATATTTTTTAGCTACATTTTTCACATTTATATTTTTTTTGGGGGGAAAAATAAAAAGATTGACAACCACTCAGAGCAAGTGTTGCTGGAGAATGACATGTACAGTGGCATTAGGTTAACAGAAACTCTATTTAAATAAGACCAAAATATGTAAACTCGAGACGATCTATTAATATAAGTCTGTGCTTGATTTATCTGTAAGCTAGACTGCAGGTGTTTTCGTGGAATATTAAACATGCTGGAACCAAGGTACGATATTCTTTTTTGCTGACAATAAAGTGCCTATGTACTATGTGGAGGTAGAAAGCTCAGCATTGAAATCCAATGAAGTTGAATGAGAGATTAAAAAAAAAAAAAAAAGAAAAAAAGAAAACAGTTTTGAATAGCATTAGACTATACATTAAGAATCGCAATATTACCGTATGAATATCCTTATGAAAAACAATTACCATAGTTATGCCAAAGTATTCATAGTTTAACAGTGGAATTTCTTATAAGGCCATTGTAAGCATGGGTAAAACAAAGCATGGATCTTCAGAACGCACAGTAATATGATTTCTAAAAAACAAGTTTCCATTGTAACCGAGCTCTGACCACCTCCTACAGGTAGTTTTCGGTTCGGTACCATGGTCCGCTCCCCAGTCTGCAAAACAGCTTTCATATTACCAATTTTTCATGCAAACTGTGCTCTGTTTTGCACTAAACCGCCATCATAAAAGCCACCTTAGTCGCACCGGTGGGAAAAATTGCAGTCTGTCGCCCTGCCATTCCCACAATGAAGTGAAAGACAGAACTTATTAACTGCAAAACTATGACTAGCTAATTTAATTCATATCGGCCATATTGCTCAATATTCCGATATTCAAAATGTTTATAATTTTTCCAGTAGTATAGGCTAAATTGGATTAACTGCATCTTGAGTATTAGACAAACAGTCTATTGAGCGCTAACGTAAGAGCCAGAGACTGGAACATATGAGATCATCGCAGACGTCTGAGCTAGGTGCCACATTTATGGTCTGCCCATATTAATACCTACATAAACTGTGCCAGCCTGCCATGTCAAACATAAACCAAACAATATCTGATCTGTGTGTAGTGGGTGAGTGCATATTACAGCAGGTCTCTAGGTTCTGTGGTTAAGTTTAAAATACAAAGCGTCTCAGACATGCCATAAGTGTTTACGCCACAGAAAGAAATGTGAAACTAATGCATTAAAAGGTAAAATGTGTAGTTTTTTCTATATTAAAATATTTTCTGCTATCTTCGTTTAATGCACAGAGAACTACAATTAAGCCATTTGTATGTTGAATTCCAGAGCAATGTAAACATTAGTGCTTTCAACATTGCTTTGTTTGTTTGAGCGGTTTAACATTTCAACTTCTGGCTCAACCAGTGGCGTTGGAATCATTATTTATACAATTCCGTTTAATGCCACTAGTGGCATAGAAATAGGGATGCATCGATACCACTTTTTCTCTCCTGATTCTATTCCAATCCCTGAACTCTCATTATTGGCCAATACCAATCCTGATCCGATACAATATTTTTAATTTTTTACATATTTTTTATTTTTTATAATTTTAGGATATCTATGCCTCAATGTGTGGAACTAATTAGGGGTACTCTTATGAAAAGAAACACAAACCTGGTTCTACATATTATTTCAATCTAAATGTTTTGCCTATTAAGAAAAACTGTATTTTTAACTAGTCCATTGGATAATGCATTATTATTATTTATAAACTTTTATCATACAATAGTTAAATATATTAAAAACTCTCTGGCTTTTATTTTGGAGGAACACTCCATGAAGTCCTTTGTACTGGGCTACACACACTCACAGTAGTTTAATACCCCTTTTCAAAATCTGGTGAAATGCTCCGCCGCTGCCATTCTCGATGCGTGTTATAAGTAGCGATGTGTGAGACTAGTCGACTAAATGGTTCTAATGCTGCTATTTGACACTGGAATTACTAGTTGGTGCATGTGCTTCTTCCTCTCTCACACGCGGCACACACAGATAAATGTCCTCTTGCAAGACCAGCAAAGTAGCTATAGAAATCACTTTGGTGGTGGTGCGGGAAGCGTATTTCCGAAACGATGGCTTGCAAGTCGCTATGGATGTTTTCACATTTGAGTCTTTGAATCTGTACATGCTTACAAGTTATTTTCCTGCCAAGCAGGTTTTTTCAAGGGCAGGATAATCACCTCAGGTGATCAGGTCCCATCTTTCACTGGACCTTGTTGACATGTTAATTTTGTTAATCAAAAATGTATGCTTTTGACTAAGTAGCCTAGAAAAATTACTATTTTAGGCTCGGTATGCACATTGTTTTACCCTGCTGATCAAGAAATCTATTTTCAATGATGAGCTGACTGCTTAACTGGTTAAACCCTTTTATTCTGTGTGCACGTCATATTTAGAAAATTTTTCACAGGCCTATTTTTTTTTTCAATCCTAGCCATCATAACTGTTATTGGTTAATGTTCTTAACCGAACAGCTGTCATATTAGATCATAGGCTAATGCATGTCATGAAATAAGCGCAACTTTTCATAGCATTTTTTCTCTCTCGTAGGTTTGGCTGACCACAGGAGTTGCTTAAAACAGCACAAGCATGAAAGAGTAAATCCGTCCGGTAGAAATGCAGAAATAAGAGACCTTCAGCTCCAGCTCTCTCTCTCTCTCTCTCTCTCTCTCTCTCTCTCTCGTCTACTGATCTCTGGTGTCTAACAACATAAAAACAAGTGCTCTGTTCTCTGAGTCTCAGATCCTGGCCTTGGGTGTAAAAGCTTTACACTGCAGAGTAGCTGATTTCCTTAGAAGAGGTAGTTGTTGGAAAAGATGTTGCACCTTGTGACGAGGAGGAGGGCGTGGCCGGGCCGTGAGGGTGCACGGCCGGCACTGACTCAGATGATCAGTGGGAGAGCGAGATAAAGGGGGGCTGGAGGCAGTGCCGTAGCAGGGAATTCTGGGCCCCCTGACTCTATATTGTTCTGGACCCCTCTCATATAATAAAATACAGTCTAAAATTTGTTGTGGCCACCCCTGGACCTGTGAGCCCCTAGAATTGTTACCACCTTTCACCCCATTAGATACGGCCCTGGCCGGAGGCACTAGTTCAATAGAGAGAAGCACACAGCCTGTTCTCGCCTCCTCCTTGCCCACCCTTTACCTGTTACACACCTGTTAACCTGTGCCCCCACAAGCCAAAAAATTAATTGGGCATAGAAACACAATGGAACTAAAGCCACAAGTCTGATAATGTTCTATTTAAAATTTTAGGATGATTACTTTAAAATTTAGTTAATTGAAACATTTCCAAGGCCATATCTTGTGATTATGACCGCATGTAGCATTAGCGCCTAAATACAGAATGGTAAACGGGACAAAATACACATCATGTAGAGCATATATCTTCATTTCAATCATAATCGAGTTGTTATAGCAGCTTTTCTGCACTGACAGCTACAGAACTGTCAATAAATATATACAACATATCAGAGACTGCATGGAAATAATAGACAAACCATATATTTTTGTATTCGTCTATATAATTATAAGTTTCAACAGTTAACTCGTACATTTTATGCTTTATACGTAATTTATCCTACTATGGCATGGAATGAAGAAGCCCCTTGTCATGTGGGCACTGAGGTAGTATGTCATAGTATGTCTTCTTCTCTTGACCATATTTAGAATGAGAAATGAACTTGTGCACCTCTAGCATCCTGGAGGATTGTAAATCACCATAAAAGAGTATAACAGCGTGTCAGTGCATCACATCGCATAATTTAGTGGTAAATGGACAAATAATAATTCTTCATTAAGTAAATATGAGAATCCATCAATATTTCTGTAAATGTGCACACTTTTGAAATAAATGTTCTATTGGACGTTTTCACAGAAAATTCCTAGGGACAAAACAGCGGGAGTTTTAGATCATTCAAAACGTACATGCATCTCTACAGGTGCATCTCAATAAATTAGAATGTCGTGGAAAAGTTCATTTATTTCAGTAATTCAACTCAAATTGTGAAACTCGTGTATTAAATAAATTCAATGCACACAGACTGAAGTAGTTTAAGTCTTTGGTTCTTTTAATTGTGATGATTTTGGCTCACATTTAACAAAAACCCACCAATTCACTATCTCAAAAAATTAGAATATGGTGACATGCCAATCAGCTAATCAACTCAAAACACTTGCAAAGGTTTCCTGAGCCTTCAAAATGGTCTCTCAGTTTGGTTCACTAGGCTACAAAATCATGGAGAAGACTGATGATCTGACAGTTGTCCAGAAGACAATCACTGACACCCTTCACAAGGAGGGTAAGCCACAAACATTCATTGCCAAAGAAGCTGGCTGTTCACAGAGTGCTGTATCCAAGCATGTTAACAGAAAGTTGAGTGGAAGGAAAAAGTGTGGAAGAAAAAGATGCACAACCAACCGAGAGAACTGCAGCCTTATGAGGATTGTCAAGCAAAATCGATTCAAGAATTTGGGTGAACTTCACAAGGAATGGACTGAGGCTGGTGTCAAGGCATCAAGAGCCACCACACACAGACGTGTCAAGGAATTTGGCTACAGTTGTCATATTCCTCTTGTTAAGCCACTCCTGAACCACAGACAACGTCAGAGGCGTCTTACCTGGGTTAAGGAGAAGAAGAACTGGACTGTTGCCCAGTGGTCCAAAGTCCTCTTTTCAGATGAGAGCAAGTTTTGTATTTCATTTGGAAACCAAGGTCCTAGAGTCTGGAGGAAGGGTGGAGGAGCTCATAGCCCAAGTTGCTTGAATTCCAGTGTTAAGTTTCCACAGTCTGTGATGATTTGGGGTGCAATGTCATCTGCTGGTGTTGGTCCATTGTGTTTTTTGAAAACCAAAGTCACTGCACCCGTTTACCAAGAAATTTTGGAGCACTTCATGCTTCCTTCTGCTGACCAGCTTTTTAAAGACGCTGATTTCATTTTCCAGCAGGATTCGGCACCTGCCCATACTGCCAAAAGCACCAAAAGTTGGTTAAATGACCATGGTGTTGGTGTGCTTGACTGGCCAGCAAACTCACCAGACCTGAACCCCATAGAGAATCTATGGGGTATTGTCAAGAGGAAAATGAGAAACAAGAGACCAAAAAATGCAGATGAGCTGAAGGCCACTGTCAAAGAAACCTGGGCTTCCATACCACCTCAGCAGTGCCACAAACTGATCACCTCCATGCCATGCCGAATTGAGGCAGTAATTAAAGCAAAAGGAGCCCCTACCAAGTATTGAGTACATATACAGTAAATGAACATACTTTCCAGAAGGCCAACAATTCACTAAAAATGTTTTTTTTTATTGGTCTTATGATGTATTCTAATTTTTTGAGATAGTGAATTGGTGGGTTTTTGTTAAATGTGAGCCAAAATCATCACAATTAAAAGAACCAAAGACTTAAACTACTTCAGTCTGTGTGCATTGAATTTATTTAATACACGAGTTTCACAATTTGAGTTGAATTACTGAAATAAATGAACTTTTCCACGACATTCTAATTTATTGAGATGCACCTGTATAATAGTTTCCTTTTTCATAACGCTCGCTTTGATATTTGGGGGGTTACCTCGGCACAGCCACTGACCAGAAAAAAAAAAACAAAATGGCACTCCATGTCAAAAAGGTTGCCGACCCCTACTCTAGAGACTGTTTTGCGTGAAAATCCCTGGAGACCAACAGTTACAGAAACACTCAAACCAGCCCATCTGGCAACAAGTCATCCATGTGATTATCTAATCAGCCAATCATGTGGCAGCAGTGCAGTGCATAAACACATGCAGATACAGGTCAGGAGCCCAACTTAATGTTCACATCAACCATCAGAATGGGGGGGGGGGGGGGGAATTGATCTCAGTGATTGGGAGCGTGGCATGATTTTTGGTGCCAGATGGGCTGGTTTGAGTATTTCTGTAACTGCTGATCTCCTGGGATTTTCACGCACAACAGTCTCTAGAATTTACTCCGAATGGTGCCAAAAACAAAAAACGTCCAGTGAGTAGATATTCTGTGGATGGAAATGCCTTGTTGATGAGAGAGGTCAGAGAATGGCCAGATTGGTTCGAACTGATAAAGTCTATGGTAACTCAGATAACTGCTCTGTACAATTGTGGTAAGAAGAATAGCATCTCAAAATGCTATTCTGAGATGTAGGTTAGTGCTTTTTTGGCAGCACAAGGGGTACCTAAACAATGTTGGGCAGGTGGTTTTAATGTTGTGGCTGATCTGTGTATATAGTTTGTCAAGATCATGTTCTTTACATAAAAACTCTAGAGTAACTTTGAACAAATGTAAACAAAGAATGCTTCAGAGCGTGGGCACCCTGAAAAACATTAACAGGTTCAACGTAAACGTTAGGAACCAGCAGAACAGTCAACGTAAATTTTAATGACAAAAACTGAACTTAAAACAACATAAAACAAAAACGCACACACATACAGCATGGCATGTGTGTCTCTCTTTCTCTCGAACTGGCATCTCCGGCTCCCCTTTATCTCGCTCTCCCACTGATCAGCTGACTCAGCACTGGCCGTGCACCCTCATGGCCCGGCCACGCCCTCCTCCTCATCACAGTGTCCTTTAACTTTTTTCTGTTTTTTCAATTGACGATACAATTTCCTATTTATCAGCTAATTTAGCCTATGTAAAATAGAGGTTAATCTCTGTTAAATGAGAAGAAGAGGTACACTGGAGTCAGGTCAGCATGAGAGAACATAAACTAATTATTTTTTCCCACGGACAGGCAGCTTAACAGAATGTTTTACATATTAAGCTCTTTCACACCTACATTTGTCAGAAAGCAAACAACTTGCACAAGTGACCAATACAAACCAAGAGCAAGAGTTTGTAGTCTGAACATGCATTTCTTTCCCATTAACAAACAGTCTTATCAGACTGTAATGATGAGGAGGGCAGGGCCGGGCCGTGACTACGCAAGCCCAGCCCCCAATCGGGCTAATCAGCCGAGGAGAGGAATAAGTGCAGCGGAACACGGCAGTTCGGGAGAGAGAGAGCCACACGCAGCTGCAGTGTGTGCGTTTATGTTTTGTGTCTTTTTGTTTTCATTAAACATTATTTTGATGGTTCAGCCGGTTCCCGCCACCTCCTTTCCCAACCTTAACCTTGTTACATAGACCAAAATCCACAATATGACCTTGTACGCAGAGTTAATCATTTTCTCTATCTCTTATTAGGTTTTTATACATAAATGTAACTTAATAGAAAACAATTACAAAAAAACATGAAAATATTTCAGTCACAAATGCTTCACAATGCAGACACTCATCAGCCAACTAACAAAGGACAATGAATCTATGTGAACAGTTAATCCAGGATGAACTTCAAAGACACTAGACAGTAATCTTACAGTTCTTACAAAATCTTTGTTTAAACAGTGACCCTTAACACTTACTTAGTTCAATAATTTTAAACCATGACTTCAACTATACATAGGTAATATTGGCATTATATTCATGTTGTTTAGTCAGAGGGGAACTGGCCCCCACAGTGAGCCTGGTTTCTCCCAAAGTTATTTTTCTCCATTAACCAACATCTTATGGAGTTTTGTGTTCCTTGCCACAGTCGCTTTCGGCTTGCACACTGGGTTTCTAAATACAATTATTATTTAATTACTTATTTTTAAACACAATTCACAATCGTATTTTATTAAACTACACAATGATGACTCTAAGACATTATAGATATTACAGTTTCATTTTCTGTTAATGCTTGATTTTCTGTAAAGCTACTTTGAAATGATATGTGTTGTGAAAGCCACTATACAAATAAAAATGACTTGACACTCACTGCAGAGCTCAATGATAAATCTATGTCTTCAACAAACATGAGATTAGCATGAACCCAAAATAAATAAAAAAAGATTTTTAAAGACACTATGGTGTTGATTATACTGATAATTCTAATAATAAGCACCATTGCATGGCGCTAGGTCACAGAGAACATTCAAGTTATCATTTCTTGTAACCAAACTGTTGAACTACAAGAATGGGCAGCCTGATCTTGGCAGCAAAATATTACATGTATCCTTACACGTATCATGGCAGTTCCAAGGTGAAATGTCATACCTCCCCACTCTAAACCTTAAACCTAACCTAACCTATAGTGTCATACAAAGGAAATGTGACATGAAGAATGCAATTGTTGAAGCAACCAACTCATTTTGTGGTGCTTCTATGGCTCACATGTAGACTCGTCTTTTGCACTGGAAGAGCAGCGCTCTATGTAATCTGGACTCATAGTGAAAACGTGACTCTATACAGGCCTACATTTTTGCAAAACATGTTGTATGTGTCTCCAGGTACAATTCCCTGCAGTTTCCAGGTGAAATGAACACTAGATTATGACTTTATAAACACTTATTTTTCACTCTATTACTCAGACCCTGCTGTTTTTATATCGAGACGCTTTTACTCTTTTGAAAAATTATACATTTTAACACTTCTATTACAGACCCACCTATACATACTTAGTCCAATATGATTCACTTGTGCGGTAGCGCACCTCATAGAGTGCTGGACTTTGGACTTGGAGGACCGTGGTTCAAAACCAGCCAAGAACTCAAGCTGACACGTGACACGACAGAGACAGAAGCGACGCGATTTGACGTGGTTGCTTCAGAAAATTTGCTTTTCATTTCACTTCTGCATTTTAAAACACTATTGGTTAAGGTTAGGCGTTGGTTAAGGGTCAGGATGTCTGTTTTGTTAAACTCTCATTTGTCTTTTCAGACACTATTGGTTAAGTTTAGGGTAAAGTGTTAGGTTAGGGAGGTACATTTTATTAAAAGCTCCAATTCACCTTAAAAACCTTGTCTGATTACAACCTCATTTTGCTCGGTTTTGGTGCCCCCTGCTGGACATTTCACTTGAAAAGTGCAGCCAAACATGTTATGAAGCATGTAATTTCAGATTTGCAAAAACGTTGCAATGCTCGCATAAATTTAATGAAACCAGGCTGGGTCTATAAGTTTAGCTACCATGCAATTCGACTGCACTCTAGCAAGTGTGTAAATGTAGTTAGTTATATAATGCAAACATTAAATGCACTTCATCTTCATCTAAATGCAACATCTCAGATGTAATGCACTTTAGTAAAAGAGTTCTGATGCCATAAAACAGCATTCTGCGAGGAAAGGGGTGAAAAGTACATGTTTATGAACTGATAATGTGCTGTTTTACTAGCAATTTGTATGAAAAAAGTCATTAGAGGTTGACCGATACAGATTTTTTTAATGGCCGATGCCGATATCCAAAGAGCAGGGTATAATACGTAATTTAATATAATAGTAAATGACATATACATAAATTGGCTAAAAAAAATGAATTAACTTTTATTTAGCATAATATTTACTCACATCGCTTTAACTTTCAGTATGTGCACATTAGCAGTCACATTTTCTAACAAAAAAAATCGAATCAAACTAATTGCACATGGGCAATTCCTGCGTTATGGTTGTGACATTTGCAATGAAAATGTGAAATTTAACTTGATATATTGGTAATGAGTACTTTATACTGTATATGAAGCAATTTATATGTATAATCACAGACCCCTGCAGATAGATTCAAGACATCAATATCTGATGCCTTTGACGATGTCAAGACAATATTTGGTTCATTTTCCCATTAATGTATTAAATTATTATTATTAGGCTATAATTATTATCAGATTATTATTACAAATAATTTGCCCCGTGGCACACAGACACACGCTTGAAGAAAAAACATTTATTATATTATTAAGAACAGATGACAGAAAAGCCATGCGCATGTATGACACGCTGTTTGTACAGAGGCATGCAGTCTCGTGGAACACACGCATGTAAAAGGTTCTCACTCTTTCTTTCTTTGTCTTGATTTCACCATGATATTTCAGTGATTATTATCATCATAATAATTATTTTTATATTAGTAATTGTTTTTATGTCTTCATTTGGGTAATTTTCCATCTGCATGTTTAGACAGACACTTGGCTGACGGTAAATGGAAAGTTGGTTACTTTATATATATTATTTTTTTGATCACTTTGTTATTTGAATTGCTTTTACATTTTGTTTGGAGAGCAATTTGAATTTAGAAATGTATTTGATCTAAGTTTATCGTTTTTTAAATAAATTAATTTTCAACGCAAAATCACTAAAGCAAGAATATTCACCGATCCCTCAGCCTGGGAGTTGCCGATGTAATTGTATATTGCGATTATATATATATATATATATATATATATATATATATACACATATCGTGAAGGAGGGAACAAAACAAATTTATTCACACACATGATGTATTTTCCCGCACAACTAAATACCCGACTGGTAGAGAATGCACAGATGAAGTAGGTTAGTTTCCCAAGAGATGTTGCCCTTCACAACTGTGAACAACACGCATTTTAATTGCACTTAATTTTTTTTCCAGTTTCATTTTAATTTTTAGTTAAAATAAATACAAAATAAAGTTTAAAGTTTGAAATCAAGGTGTCTTGCATTATTGTGTAGGCTGTTTAACGAAAATTACCCCATAGTAACACCTAGCGTCCAACCAGCGGTAATACGTCACCAGTTCATCGATCATATCGGGTATTGGCAATCTCACAGGCTGATGATCTGACTATGGAGAAGATCGCCCAACCCTACTTGCATTACAGATGTTACGAAATGGACACGAGTTTTTGAGAGACCACACACTTTGAAAAAAACTCTGTGAATTGAAATGCACAATCCAAAAATAATAATAGCCACAGAATGTAGAAGGGTTGGCACTCCTAAGTAGTGGTCAATTGATATGGGTTTTTTAATGGCTGATGCCGATATCCAGAGAGCAGGGTGGCCGATAGGCCGATACAATGCCGATATTTCACACAATTTAATATAGTAAATAACAAACATAAAATTGCTTAAAAAAAAAAAAAAATATATATATATATATATATATATATATATATATATATATATATATATATATATATATATATATATATATATATATATATATAAACTTATTTAGCACTTTATTTACTCAATTTCACACAAAACTAACATATTCAGTCAATATATGATACAAGTTTTATTAATAATTGCCTTTTTATCATTAGACAAGACAGTTAACCATTACAGAAAACTGTTGAGAAGAGAGAGAGAGAGAGAGAGAGAGAGAGGTAGAGGGAGAGATAGAATTAAACACCCTAGCACTTTAAACATCATCAGCGTGTCGGTTGCAGCTCTGATATACAGGACCATTTAAATAAGACTGTGTTGCACACCAGTCTTTTATTGTGGTAACACGATGGCACGCACCAACAAAACGTACTGTAATTAGTCATTGTAACATGGTTCAAATAGGAAAGGAGGCAGCGGGAACAGGCTGAACAAAGTAATATTTTAATAGGAACTTCAACCAAAAAGACACAAAAAACATAAACGCACACATGGCAGCTTGCATAGTCACAGCCCGGCCCCACCCTCCTCCTCATCACACTCCTCCCTCCTTTGCCTCAGGCCAGGGAACCGGCATGACGTACATCCCCCCCCCCCGCTGCCCTTCTGGCCCCGCCTGCCGACAGGCTTTTCCCTGCCTCTCTAGGGCTGGAGAGGGGGACGAGGCCAGGGAAAAACAAAACAAAAGAGGAGAGGGAAAGGGCAAGGCAGAGCGACAGTGAGAGAGAAAGAAGAGAGAGAGAGAGAAAATAAACTTGCTCGCCGGTTCCCAGACACGCCATCGCCTGGTCCTCGATCACTCCTCCACACTCTGGCGGACGACAGCCGCAACTCCCCGGGCGGTCCGGAGCTAGTCCTCCGACCCCTGGTGGATGGAACGCCCCTCCACATTTTGCCGGCCGATAGGGAACTCCTCCGCCCCTGGAAACGGCTCCACTGCTCCAGGCTGCCGGCAGTGAGCCCCTCCTCACGGACGGCGGCCGTTCCTCCACGTCCAGGCGGCCAGCAGCAACTCCTCCTTTGGGTGGATGGCAGTGGCGAGGATTCCACAACAGTTCATCCCTCCTTCCCGGGCTTCGGCACCAACATAACGTGGTTCAAATGGGAAAGGAGGCAGCGGGAACCGGCAGAAAAATCTAAGTAATATTTTAACAGGAACTTAAACCAAAAAGACACAAAAACATAAACGTACACATGGAAGCTGCATGTGGCTCTCTCTCTCCCGAACCGCTGCATTCCACTGCACTTATCCCTCTCCTTGGCTGATTAGCCCAATTGGGGGCCGAGCGTGCGTAGTCACGTCACAGTCATTTACAAGATGGCCCATTCACGTGCAAGCAGGCGATTCTATGCGCCATCGCGGCTTGAGAAACTATTGGCCAACCAGGAAAATGTACCGCCCGATTTATCGGCCTCAGCGATATATCGGTAGATCACTAGAAGTCATTGTTGTTGCAGCGCCTCTATTGTTTATTTCAGTTGGAAACTGCAGTGATACGTACAATGAGCCATGTAAATTTACTTTGCAAAATTGTAGGTATAGTAAGTAGTGTGATTCTATGAGATCAGGTTGTGAATGGGGTATTATTATCTCATTTCATGATATAAATGTGATTGATGTAATTTCTACATTAATTATTTTTAAAAGAATTGCCCAAAATAAGACATTTCTTGGACTCCCTATCTACAAAAAAAAATTAAAACATACTGACAATATGTTTTTAAAAAGATGTCCCTAAATTACTGAATAGTGAATATTAGGCAGTTACCACAGTAACTATGGCTTTTTTCTGCCCAAAACATCATGACTAATCAGCATCAAGAGCACTAGAGATATAAGCAACTCGACATTACTACTTCATATGGGATGCCTCCCAAAAGCAAAGAATAAACAGGAAGGCAGTTGTGATAACAATCTTCAGGGGCCATTGGTGACGTATGAAAGAGGAAGAAACGCCTTTCTAAATCCTTGTCCATATATGGAGAGGTTCTATTCTCAGTGAAAGATGTCAGCATGCAAAAAAGGTCTCTGACTCAAATGTACAGATATTTTTTTGACATTTTTCAGAGTTTGCTATGCAGTTTTCTATTAAGTTTATTGCTTCAACCCGTGTCTACAGTCTTGTCCTTGAAAACCACACAAATGAACAGTGCTGCTTTCTTGCAATCTATCCAGAGCAAATTTACCCTCCAGCCACAGCTCATCCTGAGTAAAATATTAGTCAGTTTAGCAGTTAAATATTATGGTTATCATGGACCAGCAATAAGTAGGTGTTAATGTCTCAGTTGGCTACTAGGGATGCAACGAACGATTATTTTGATAATCGACTAATGATTATTAGAACGATTATTCGACTATTTGGGTAATTATTGCAATGATTAATCATTAGTTCTTAACCGACTATTCAGCTTGTGCTTCAACTTAAAAGGTTGTATTAAGTGTGCTTACTAACAATAGAGGGCAAAATCATCTTTTAAAAACACCTCTAAATAACATTCACTGAATAACATGAAAAAATACTTTGCTTTTTTTTTAATTCATAAAAAAAAATTACCTGCAAAAAATACTATTGTTATCAAATGTTTTTGTCTTGTTTTCCATTTAAAATTATCTAAAAATCTTTAAAACAAGATACATTTACTTAAGAAGCAGCATATAAGATACAGTATTTAGACTTGTTTTTGGAGCATGTTTCTTGAATATAAGTGTATTTTGTATACAAGTCTATTTTTTCACTTGTTTATACTTCTGCCAGTGCAGTAAGGACTAAATATACTCATATTCAAGATACATTCTCTGAAAGCAATTAGATATTTTTTTAGATAATTATATTGGAAAACAAACCAAAAAAGACAAATCTTAAACCTTTTTTTTGTCGTTGTTGCATTGTAAAATGGGCTAAGATAACACTCTCTCACCTTTTTGGTCACTTCGATTCATCTTTAACTCACAAAAAATAAACACCCTCTTCTTAATAGAGCTTGAATCGCCTATTTTCTTCACGATAAGATAAACACTGTGACACATTGCTTGTGACGTACTGAATCACAATATATCACATTATAATCTAGCTGCAGCAAGCGCACCCCAGTGATGAGCGTCTCCGCGCGAGACAGTGTAACAGCCAGGAGAAGCTTGAAACTCTCACACTGTTTTTCACGCGACACATAAGCGGCTCTGACCGCACAGACAAATGCCAGTATCGGAGTGTGTGCTTATTTATACAACCCACTTCCTTATTATTTGAACTTTAATAAAGGATGCATTAAAGATATAACGGCATGGTGTTTTCTGTTTAGACGCTCTGACAGGCAAGTTTTGCTCAAGCAGAACACAAGGTACAGCCTTTTTCAGGTCAAGATGACACTGCTTCAATATTTACTTACACTTGAAGTCAGAAGTTTACATACACCTTAGCCAAATACATTTAAACTTAAAGTTTTTCACAATTCCTGACTTTTAAATGTAGAAAAAAAATTCCCTGTCTTAAGTCAGTTAGGATCATATGTCAGAAATATGTTCTTTCATCACATTCCCAGTGGGTCAGAAGTTTACATTACACTTTGTTATTATTTGGTAGCATTGCCTTTAAATTGTTTAACTTGGGTTAAATATTTTGGGTAGCCTTCCACAAGCTTCTCACAATAAGTTGCTGGAATTTTGGCCCATTTCTTCAGACAGAACTGGTGTAACTGAGTCTGGTTTGTAGGCCTCCTTGCTCACACACGGTTTTTCAGTTCTGCCCACAAATTTTCTATCGGATTGAGGTCAGGGCTTTGTGATGACCACTCAAATACCTTGACTTTGTTGTCCTTAAGCCATTTTGCCACAATTTTGGAGGTATGCTTGAGGTCTTTGTCCATTTGCGACCAAGCTTTAACTTCCTGGCTGATGTCTTGAGATGTTGCTTTAATATATCCACATAATTTTCCTTCATGATGCCATCTATTTTGTGAAGTGCATCAGTCCCTCCTGCAGCAAAGCACCCCCACAACATGATGCTGCCACCCCTATGCTTCACGGTTGGGATGGTGCTCTTCGGCTTGCAAGCCTCACCCTTTCTCCTCCAAACATAACGATGGTCATTATGGCCAAACAGTTCAATTTTTGTTTCATCAGACCAGAGGACATTTCTCCAAAAAGTAAGATCTTTGTCCCCATGTGCACTTGCAAACTGTAGTCTGGCTTTTTTATGGTGGTTTTGGAGCAGTGGCTTCTTCCTTGCTGAGCAGCCTTTCAGGTTATGTCGATATAGGACTTGTTTGACTGTGGATATAGATACTTATCTACATGTTTCCTCCAGCATCTTCACAAGGTCCTTTGGTGTTTTGGGATTGATTTGCACTTTTCATACCAAACTTCATTCATCTCTAGGAGACAGTATCAGTCTCCTTCCTGAGCAGTATGATCACCTAAACACCCTCCAGACTACAGAGTCTGGCATCGACTCTAACCTGGCATCCTAATCTGCTTTTAACTGTCTAAGCTGGTAATTGTATGGCACTGTAACAGTGCCAGTAGAAGACAATCATTTTTTAAATGTTAAAGCTAAAAAATGAGAAATGCAAAATAAACTTCTTCCTGAAGTGCTACTTCCTGGTAATAAAACAACATGATCACATGGGATCACCAAATGTTCCAGTAACCTGTCATCGACCCCATTCTGCCAACTTACAGACAAGTGCAATCTCTTATCAGACATTTTTGCACCAGTTCAACCGTGTTTACCTTCTCCTGTGGATGATTGCTGACTGTTAGGTTTAGGGTTGGGGTTTGGGTTAGTGGGTATGCTTCCCTATTAACTGAATAACTATTTACCATGAAAATCAGCTGCATTAAATGCATGAAATTCAGGACAAAACTGTGTGGAGAAGAATACATAGCTCAACAAAATCAGACGTCTCCAAAAGGGCTGCTAAAACAATACTGTACAATCAATGTATTTTTTCTTATGGGAAATCAGCCAGCCACTGATGATCAACATGTTGGCTAGGGTTGCTCCGATACCAACATTTTGTCTTCGGTATGATACCAGCCCTGGTACCTCGGTATCGATACTAACTCGATACTTAGGCAGCAAATAAAAATAAAAAAAATATTTCAAATGGTCTTCGATTTCAACTCAAAATCTTACATTATATTACATTTTGCTAATGGCAGCATACTTAAATATGGTACCGAAACTAACAATAAGATGATATCGTACCGTTTAAATATTTTGGTATCGCGACATTTTGTTAGTACCGGTATACCGTGCAACCCTAATGTTGGCACTTAGGTTACAGGAGACAGTAAAGAGTTCCAGAAGGTATCTGGAGTTGGCCTGCCCTTAGAAAACATTTAAAAGCCTCATCTAGTAAATTAGGAATGCACATTTTAGTAATTTTTAGTACTTGCCAAAACTTTGCAGAATGTGGTTAACCAAAGACACAGCTGGAATCTTTAGAAATCACAAACAAGCACAATGTTTGTCATGAGTTTGTCTTACTGGATTACACAATTTGTCCGGGTGTAACTAAAAGGCCAAACAAAACACTTAAAGTGTTGAGTAGCTATTGTTAAAATTGTTTTAACAGGAAATCCTTTACTATGTTCTACTAAGGCCCCAACATCTCACATTTAACATGGACACACTGACAGTTAAGCTAAATTATACACCATGAGAAAGCAGAACTTGTAAAGCAGACCAAAGAGGATTAATGATGCAGATAATATCAGGGTGTTTTTCCAGTTCCAGGTGCTCCTGTTTTCTCCTTCCATTCATTGTAATGGTCTCTCAAAATGTAATGTTTGGTCTTGAAACTGGCTGTATTAACAGCTGGTCTTTAAGTGCCTTCTATTTTTAAAGCTCTTGTTACAGAATCAGCTAGAACATGAGGGGTCAACATACCAGTCTGTCAGAAGCCAGCAAGTGTGGAATGGCACTCTATCAGCAACAGATGCAGGTACCAGGTGAGCAAAGGTGGGAAAACTTAAAGGAATATTCTGGTTCAGTTCAGTTAAGAGCATTTGTGGCATAATGGTGATTACTACAAAAAATAATTTCAACTCGTCCCTCCTTTTCTTTAAAAATGTAAAAATTGAGGTTACAGAGAGGCACTTACAATGGAAATGAGACCACTTGAGGGTTTAAATACAGAAATGTGAAGCATATAATTTTATTAAAACTCATGTGTTATTTGAGCTGTGAAGTTCTGTAAATTGTCATTTTTACAATCATTTTAGGGGTGGTTGACATTACATCATCATGGCAATGAAGTTGTAAAATTTGCTATAACTTTACACAGAAAAAGCAAGCAATTTATCACACTAAAATCATGTTAACACCCATATTGTTTACGTTTTATGGCTATACTTTTGAAACACTGAGTATTTTAATGTTTACGGATTGGCCCCATTCACTTCCATTGTAAGTCCCTCACTTTAACCCATATTTTTTTTTTTTTAAGTAGGGACAATTGAAAATAATTTTTTGTGGTAATCAATATTATGCCACAAATGCTGTCGATTGAGCTTAACTTGTATTGAACCCAGAATATTCCTTTAAAAGAGGCACTCGAAAAGAAGACTAAGAAAAAAGGGCCTAAGAACATTTCAGTAGCTAGCTTGAAGAATTTATGAAGGAATTTAAAATTCAGTTAAATCTTCCATTGAAAATGTGTCAGTTCACAAGTACTAAGTACTTCAAAAAGGGTTAAAACCACAGTACCTTAGGTGCGTTCCACTCAGAAGTGATCATCCCTATGCCCTATTTCCTTCGAAGACTTTACAATCCACTGTTAGAGCTTAGGAGGGCTAAAATATGTGGGACTCAAAAATAATGCTCACTTTTTTAAGTCATTTTTATTGGAAATTCTGTTAGAAGTGATTTTACAGCTGGACTGTCATGATTGTTATCCCTACAAAGTGCCCTTCTGAGGGTGATTTGTCCCATTTGGAATGCAGGGCTTGTCATAGTCAAACTGAAACTAAACTTGATTCTCGAGCAACTCTCTTACGAGGCCTTAAGTTACCTCGCTCTGCAACAGAGATGTTACAGGTTCAAACAAAGTACAAATGGGAGTACAAGCTATTTTTCGCATCAAACATGAACCAATTTCATTTAAGAGGAACAAAGAGCAGAAAAAAAAACTTTAGCATTCATGCTGAAATTAAGCAAATTTAAAACAACAGATGGTCAACAACACAGTAGGGTCTGTTACAACAATCTCTTTTTCCATGTATTCACTAACAAGTCATCTGAATGTGCCACAGAAAACAAACTTGTGCACATTCTGCAACTGCACAAGATAGACTTCCAATTTCAAGTTGGAATCAGACCAGTTGTTTAAAATGAGTTGTATCTAGGTAAATAACCACATGACTGCAACATATCTGTAATGTGCCACTCATAAGATAACATTTTGCACAGGATTAAGCAACTGTGTCTTACAGCTCCTGTTTCTGGGTGTCACCTGTCAATCACAGTTTCAGTTAAAAGAATCAGTCTACACACAGACATGTTACAGGTTTGTATATGCCCTTCACTGTTTCACACTATCAAATGAGAGGGCAGTTCATGCTAAAAGTAGTGTGAGAAGGCCTCTCTTCTGCCAACCACTGAGCATGATGTGTCAAGCAGACATGCTTTCTATTAATAGAACAAAATATTTGCTACATATACAGTTTAACTGTCTTTGAAAACACGTGCACTTCACACAGCTCGAAGTGTTTGTTATTTTTCACTATGGGTGAAAAATGAAAGGAGTGTAAAACATAAATTTGAGATATTACTGGGTCAAAATCATTTCCTAAGCAGTCAAATCATGGTTTTCTCCAGCATGGAGCACCCAGCACCTGTTTCAACACATCAGCCCATCTTATGTTGCACACTGGTAGCACATTCTTAAAGGTTAACCATATCAAATACATTAGAAACATTACTACTATGGTACTGGAAAACACCACTTTTGACATAGCTCAGAAATGTGAAATTAGGTGTAGACATTTGTTTGGCAACTCTCACACACAGGAAGCAGACGACTAGTAGGAGAGGAAATTATCTACTACTTGCCTATTAGAATACATGCTACTTTTCAACATAAGAATTCAGGGCCACAAAGGCAAACAGATGCATGGTCTGTTATGTTAATTAGTTCCTTGTGAGACCGGTCTAGTGATCTTTAGTTTAATAAATAAACTGGTTTAGAGGCAGAACCATGTGATTTTCATGTTTTCCTCAGGAGGTCTATAAGTTCCTCTATAATTACCTTTTCAACCGAGAACATTACAGACAGTGCTTTAATCCACAAGAGATTAATTTACCTCTCTTGCAATGATGTTGAGGGCATCTTCCTCGGCAGTCAACCCATTTTTGCTGGGGGTTCTTTTACGTCCTGGTCCTTGTGACCCCATTAAAATTACCTTTAATAATTCCTTCTGTAAGAAACGCACACTCTTGCGCTCGAGATATGATCCCAATCAATAAACACTCCTCCAACAAAGGCATACAAGAAGAAAATACGTCTCCAACTCTAAATAAAAACTTTAAACAGCTGCTTGGCTACGTTGTATCGTTGGCGACGCGGTGCATTGTGTTACATCCGTCTTTTGCACTCTTCCTACTGCTGTACTTTTTGACTGAAGAGTCACCGGTGCTGAGAGCGCAAACGCGTATTCATGACACACGTGTCGCCCCCGAGAAGCTGCCAAAATGGCTGTAAACGATAAGAATTTGGTTTGCAAACAGTTTGACTGTCAGTTTACAGGCCGGTTAAAAGTATTTCTCCTCTTGCTAGTTTACTCTTGGTGTGTAGATGAACTCGAGACCCTGTCCTTTCCGAGTTGGGGGGAGTTTCAGGGCTTTCTCACACCCTCTTTGCTATTTTTAATCATGGGAGTCTGGGGCTAAAAACAGAAACCTAATCGTGCACTTCTTAAAGTCATACACGTGAACTTATGTTACATTTATTCTGAATAAAAGGAATTTTGTAGCCACAATTTTATCATACATCGAAATAGGTGCCTTTTCTATTTTAATTTTTATTTTAAAGCATATTCTGTACGATTTAAACATTAAAGTGTTAATAAATTGCACTGTGCCATCTCAAACTCTATTTCATTTAAAATATATGTATGCGTTTAAAAAGTAACACAGAGTTGATTGTTTTACTGTTCATTTAGACTACTAGATTATTGCTCAAGATCATGGCACTATAATGTGTTTATTAGAATGATAATTTAATACTGATATACCATGGTAACAGACCATTTAGGATCGACCCTTACTGACAAAAGACAAAATAAGATAAAGTGATAAAGACAGATGAGACACTTATGCAAGGGCCAAGGTTTGGTTTGAAAGTTGGTAGGGACATTGCAAGGAGGATAATATTCAAAATGTCGGTATTAAGGAAATGCAAGAACAATAGTCAGGTAATTTAGGCAAAATAGCATTATTGTCTCATTTAAAAAAAAAAAAAAAAAAAAAAAAAATCCTGCACCTCTAATCCACCATTACCTAGACAGTCGTTCAAATTCAAAGCTGTCTTCCTAAAGGGGGCGCTATAACAGGTGATACAGTTCAACTGGTTTTCAGGTTATCTGGTGACCTACTTCCGTTTTTCACCTCCTCTGCTCCAGATGTGAACGAAGGGCCACAGATTTGTCGATTCCAAAAATCTTGTTCCCAAACCAAATCTCAATATTTTGCTGTTCTTTAAATGTATACTTTGCTGATACATGATGTTGGGATGAAATAAGTGGCATGATTACTTCAGACGGCAGAAGTACGCTGGGTTAAAAAACACACCCTAAGATTCCGACTCAGTCATCGACAATATGATCAGGGAGTAGGCTCTCTCTCCGTTGCTTATCCACCTGACATACGAGGTGACTCAGGTGTTAGGGCGGATCTTTGTATTCAAATCAGGTTTCTTTATTTGCCGTTTAATTGTGTGCAACCAGCAATGTGTCTGTGTTAACATGCCTCACGCTCACAAGCTAAATGGTCTTTGACATTGTATGAAATCTGAACGTCATTTGCTCACACTGCTCCCAAATATTATGCGACACCATAACAGTAACTGAATGAACATACTGCCCAAATGAATAAAGCCCCACTGAGTTTGCTTGTTATTATTAATGCAGACATGATTTTAATGTTATTCAACATCATGAGATCAGAACAAGTAGCTCTTGTCAAACAGTTTACTACAATCCTTTTAACATTGGTTGACATAGTTCGTCATGTTGGTATGCATTGTGTCAGTGTGTCTAATAGTGTGGACATTTTTCAGACCATTCAGACTATAACTTTTTCTTTTTTTTTTTTTTCTTTTTTTTTTTTTTTAACAAAGTAGGCTAATTTGCAGTTCACAACCCCTTCAGAAAGGTCTTGCTCAAATAAAGGTAATCAGAAACACCATGCCATGGTCAGTGATTCTATGGAAAATTGTGTGTGACCTGTCATCTACCACTTTCCCTTGCTGGCTCTTAGCACTGAAAACTATTAAATGGGCAACATGATAATCTGCTAAAACCATTTTAGTCAAGCCTCTATACCACAGAACTGTTCTTTTCCTGGGTGAACCAACTAAACACACGAAGACTGAACACAGATGTGACCCAAATTTTATTACTGAATTGAAAAATTTAAAAAGCTATAAGCAGGCAGGGCAATAATAATCTTGATCAACGGATGGCTGGCCAACACATTGGCAGTGAAACCACAGTTCACAAGTGCTACATCCAATCTGGGAGGGAAAACCTTTTTTTTTTTAAGCGAAAGTGTTTTCTATGAATATGTTCAGACCTAAATTTGAATATTTCCCATTCTTACTTTAACTTACCCACTGCTCGTGTGTAAACCGTTCACCACAAACCCTATAAAGCTCAGACAGGTCACCAGTGTATGAAATTAACAATTGAATTATGAAATTAACAATCAAATTAAATTGACAACATACCCATATAGTCATAATGCATGCAAACATTTTCAAAAGCTTACCAGTGTCTTTGATTAGCCTTTTGGCTATGTCCATCCGAATAGCATTTATGGAGTTGTCATCGATGTCAAAAATGGCTGCTTCCATGCTTTCAGCTCGCTGTTTAGAAGGAAAGCAGGTTAAGGATATAAAGCACATCTAAAATCGCTAAAGATTGCCAGTAAACTTACTCTGCACACCAAAACCCCACAAGAAGTACCATCCTGTTGATTAGGGTGCTCAATTGTTCCAGATGTCCACTGTGAATAATTGACACCTCTCGGTCTCATGAAATCTCTACAAATAGTATTCTTGAGTTAATTTTAAACTCACAATAAGGAAAAATAAATAAATAAATAGAAAAAATTAAACAAAACAAAACTCACCGGGTTACAACTCTGCATTTTTGAATTGTCACTGAATTGGCCTCAAATGGGTCTACAAAGAGGCATCTTCACTCCTTTGGATAAGATTACCTTGACAATGCAACACAAATGTAGGGAATACACTTACAGTAACCTAGCTTAATCTCAGGATGTCCAGTGCCACTTAAAATGAGTGTCCAGTGATGGTTTTCACACTTAGCTGCAATTAAGGTGTTGGAATCCATTGGATTCAACTGCAACAATGCCATAAGGGGCCAGTTACACGCAATAGACCCTTCATTTCTACATCGACAATAATGCAGTGAAAGTTGATTACCTTTCTCAGGCCTTTGTGGTTCCCTTGCCATATGGCACTCATAGTGTAGGAGTCTATAACATAACCCTTTTCTGGTGTCTGTACAGTATTGCCATACAACAAAGCATATGAGGAAGGCATTTATTATTTATAAAATCATTAGCATATGAACAATCACATAATACCGTTCTATTCAGAGAACACATTTGCACAAAGTACATTTGCAAAAAATACCCAGTAGCATACCTCACTTTCCAACTCCTTGCCTGGTCCAAGATTATTCTTTATATTCTCTGAAAATATTTTGTATGGCCCCATCTTGCTCCAAAAAACCCCTGATAGCCTGTACCACTGTAGGCAAAAGAATAAAATAAAACTGTAATACCAACAATGTCTACTTCCATATTTCTGAAGCATCACAAACTGAACAGGTGGGGATTGTGTGGAGGAAGAAGAGTTTTCAACTTTGCCTTGTTCAGAGGATTGGAGGGCAAAATTTTTCACCGCAGAAGTTGGGCCAACTTGAGGGCAAGGGAGAGCCATGCCTGTGGATGCAAGAGGGCTTTCAGGAGGATGTGGGAGAGTTGTGGCTGTGGATGCGAGAGGACTTTCAGGGGGGCATGGGAGAGTCTCATCTTTGCAAGGCCATTTGTAAGGCACTCTGGGCTCTGGGTCTATGTATAGGGTTAAGTTGTCCATGTTCACCTTTTGTATGGTCTTGCCTTTGTTGGAAACCAAATCAACAGTTTTTCCCTCAATCTTAAGATTGGTAAAAGGTCCTAACAGAGCACTTTCCATTTTTCCCTCCTTTTCTTTGTTACTCCTTGCATTTTTTCACAATACCTTGTCCCCCACTTCAAGCTTGTTTCTTGCCCCCTTTGAGCCTTTCTCTTCCTCACTTTTTCCCCTGACCTGTTCCATGTTCTCTAGGACCGCATCATGCACTTTTGATAACTTTTGAAGGCCAGCGGATAGGGACTCAGATGCAACCAATCTCTCTTTTACCTAAGAGAAAAACAAACATATCCCAAATCAGTTACAACAACAGCGCAAGATGAAGTGCATACATTTGTATACCTTCAAACCAGAAGGTATTTAAACAAGCAGAAGACCCACCTCATAGGCACTGGGAATCTCTGAAGTGTATCTTGTCTCTCGACCAAACATGAGGAAGTACAGCGTAAACTGATGTCAATTGCTTTTTAGTGTGAAGTGCAAATAGAGTTGCCTTCAAATGAGTGTCCCAGGTGTCAGCCTTGGATCCCACCAACTTCATTATATCTCTGGAAGTTCAAGAATGTAATCTTTTTTACCATGCCTGCTAAAGTAATGCAGCTATTGGCGATGCAGATCAGCATTATAGAAAATACCTTTGGATTGTCCCGTTTATTTTTTCCACAAGGCCATTTGTTTGTGGGTGGTATGGTGAACAAACTTCTTTTTATCCCCAACTTCTGACAAAGGTAAACATTTCTGGAAATAATATACAATGCAAAATTACAATAATTACCAAAACTTAAAATCACCAAGGTAAGGCAACTGATTGATGACAAGGCTTCACCTTATTGACAAATTATTTTCCTTGGTCTGTCAGAAGCCTTTTAGGTGCACCAAAGTTAGAGAAAAAAAAATCTAAAATGCACTCTGAAACTTCCTCTGCATTTTTGGTCTTCAAAAGGATACACCTCTGTCCATTTGGTGAAATAATCGATTATCAAAAAATGTATTGGTGACCCCTCTCAGTTGGAGTCAATTTGCCAACTAGTTCCAGATGTTCTGTGATCTGAAAAAAAAAAAAAAAAAAGAAAAAAAGAAAAAGACAAAAATGACTTTTTTTGTTTGGGGACATTTCTGGTCCGATGTTGTCATTTTAAATAATGAGACATAAGCAACTTGGAATGAAATCTCAACTCACCCATTTGCAGATATCTTTTTCCATGCCAGACCAGTAGAATCTGGTGCTGATGGCATCACATGTCTTCTCCATGCCACAATGACCCCCCCGATCACTGGCATGGAGGCTAACAAATACAGTATCCCTTCACTAATCACCTACCTTATATTATATAGAAATTCCCTTGTTTTTCTGTACCTTATATCTCACCATTGACTTCCTACATTATAAACTACCATACACCACCAAACTTGCCACACAAAGCTGTGTGGGTAAAGGAAATGTATAGGCTTGTCAATGACCCAAATAATTAATAAAATAGGGAGCATGTGCATATTATCTGGACAGAATAAGACTATTAGCCAATCGGTTGTTAATGTGAGACAGACACCAGTTAACATTGGCACACTCTTTTTGATGAGAACGTTGCTCACTCTGAATGAAGAAGCTTGATTAAAAAAAACTGCCAACACCGAGGTGTTTCTGATTGCCTTTATTTGTGCAACACCTTTTTGAAGGGGTAGTATACTGCAAATGATGTCCATTTTTAAAGTTTGAACAAACAGTTATAGTCTGAATGATCTGAAACAAATGTTCACACTATTAGACACACTGACACATTGCATACCAACATGACAAGCTATGTCAACAAATGTTAAAAAGGACTGTGTAGTAAACTGTTTGACAATAGTTAATTTTGGCTACTTGTTGTTCTGATCTCATGATGTTGACCAACATTAATGTCCCTATTGAGACCCAAGCCTACTGATCATGTCTGCATTGAAAATCAGAATCAGAATGAGCTTTATTGCCAAGTATGCTTATACACACAAGGAATTTGTTATGGTGACAGAAGCTTCCAGTGCAAAGAGAATGCAACCATATATACATACATACAAACATGTACATTTAAACATATATACAAATAGTGACATAAAAATAAAAAAATAAGATATAACAGATTAAAAAAGAGAAATATACAATAGAGCAATAATGTTGTTCGAATATTTTATATACAGAGATACAGTTATGTGCAGGTGATGTAATGTATTGAAGAAGAGGTAGGATATGTTAAAAAATATAAATGAAATATGGATATAAGTAGGAATGGATGGATTGAATATTGCACATGGCTGTATTGACAAAAGGAAAGTATTTGGGGGCAGTTTTAACTATTCATGAGGTAGATGGCTTGAGGGAAAAAACTGTTCCTGTGCTTGGCTGTTCTGGTGCTCAGAGCTCTGTAGCGCTGGCCAGAGGGCAACAGTTCGAAAAGGACACGTGCTGGGTGAATGGGTTCAAGAGTAATTTTACCAGCCTTTTTCGTCACTCTGGATGTGTACATTTCTAGCAGGGTAGGTAGGGGAGTGCCAATGATCCTCTCAACTGTCTGAACTATCCTTTGAAGTCTTTTAATGTCTGACTTTGTAGCTGAACCAAACCAGACAGTTATAGAAGTGCAGAGGACAGACTCAATAACTGCTGAGTAGAACTGTATCAGCAGCACCTGTGGCAGGTTGAACTCCCTCAGCTGGTGAAGGAAGTACAACCTCTGCTGGGCCTTTTTCAAAATTGAGTCTATGTGGATCTCCCACTTCAGGTCCTGTGAGATCGTAGTGCCCAGGAACCTGAATGACTCCACTGCTGCCTCAGTGCTGTTCAGAATGGTGAGCGTGGTTAATGTTGGGGTGTTCCTCCTAAAGTCCACTATCATCTCCACTGTGTTCAGCTCCAGGTTGTTTTGACTCCACCAGACGGCCAGCTGTTCAACTTCCCTTCTGTATGCAGACTCATCATCATTTTTGATGAGGCCGATGACTGTAGTATCATCTGCGAACTTCAGGAGCTTGACAGAGGGGTCCTTGGCGGTGCAGTCATTTGTGTACAGGGAGAAGAGTAGTGGGGAGAGCACACATCCCTGGGGGGCACCAGTGCTGATTGTACATGTGCTGGAGGTGAATTTCCCCATTCTCACTAGCTGCTGCCTGTCTGTCAGAAAGCTGGTGATCCACTGACAGATAGAGGCAGGAACAGAGAGCTAGGTTAGGTTAGTCCATAGCAGAGCAGGGTTGATGGTATTAAAAGCTGAACTGAAGTCAACAAATAGTATCCTTGGATAAGTCCCTGGTCTGTCTAGATGTTGAAGTATGTAATGCAGTCCCATATTGACTGCATCATCCACAGACCTTGTTGTGAATTCTTTACATTTTGAGTTTAAAGTTCATTGAAATGTCGGTAATTTACGTGCTATATCTTGTTACGTAACTAGTGTAGTATGGTGTTTCAAAGCATGTACGGACTCAGCGTAAGTTGCTCATTCACTATGGTACGTTAGCGGAGCAATCAGGCTTTGTGTTTATCATTCACGTGCAGCGCTCATAGGTGCAGGATAAAATTTGTGACAAAGTACGTTTAAATCATGACTGTATGTGGTTAATAACTCGGATTGCTCGAATGTATCACTGCATGTTTAATCCTGGCTTCGAGTATGCAGTGTTGTTGATGATTAGCAATCTGTATGAGTGTAATTTTATCATGTCCATCCACGGAGCCATCTTAGGAAGAAAAAATTATAATAATAAATAAATAAATTAATTAATTAGTCTTGTTTGCCTGATTTTCTCAGTGACCTTGCACCCTAGCATGTCCCAAAATGCATTAATTTTAAGTTGATAAATCAATAATTACAATAAGCAAAGTTGAGTTGCCCAAATCCAAAAGTTTTTTCTTTATTTCTTTTGTGTCATAAAACCTTGTTTTATTTTTACCACACCTGTATTGCATGAAAATGGCAGTATATGCTTCAGTTGCTGGTGCATTGTGACATCTATCTGTCACTCACTCGACGTTGTGTCGATGTAGTGACACTAGGGGTCCCTATACGAAATGCCACTACTGGCTGAACTGTGTTATGTGAACTGGCGGTGTGTGGTGGGCAGACTACTGTGTGCTTCATAGCCAGCACACCAGGTCGACACGTAACTTCCCCCAACATAGTTATGAGTGTCGAACGGCCCTTTGGGGACAAGTCGACTACCCAAAAGATAGAGACAGGCTAACCCAGTCGTGGCCTCTATTCCCCTTCACTTTTTCCACTCCCTAAAAAAGAAGGGGGATTATCCGACTGGGCCGGAGGCCACACCTCACCCAAAGAAGGGGGGGGGGGGGATGTTTAAGTGGAAGAATACGTCACATGGTCTTTCCGACCATGTGGAGAGTCTTCAAGGTAGATCCTACCCAATGGGGGAGGAGTTACTACAAACGTGGAGACTGGGGCAGAGGGGCTCTGCCCATGGAAGACGCAGTTTGCCAACAGGGAAACAAATTAGCAGAAGATATATATCGCATGGTTTAAGCCTTCCAGGGAACCGCCACATGCGGAGCACCTACCCCATAACAGGACTCTTAGTTAGCACGTGTACTGGGCCGGCAGCGAGTCTCTCCGAAAACTCGACTGCCACAGGGCTCGGAGGAAGTCAACCAGGGAACAAAGTTTGTGAACACTACTGGGAATTAATGCCGCACATCTTCAGCTCAAAAGGAGGTGGAAGGTGCTATGTGCAAGCGATACACCCAGCCGGCTATCCCGGGCTTATCCACTTGTATTGCATGCCACTACCTGGGATGAAACCAGTTCCACCCGGAGGTTGTAGAACCTTGCAAAGGTGTTGGTGTTGCCCAGCCTAATGCTCTGCAAATGTCTGTTAGAGAGGCACCCCTGGCCAGGGCCCAGGAAGTCGCTACACCCCTGGTAGAATGGGCTCGTAGCCCTACTGGGGGCAGCATGTCCTGAGCGTGATATGCCATAGTTATTGTGTCAATGAGCCAGTGGGTGACCCTCTGCTTTGAGACAGCGCTTCCTTTCCGCTGTGCGCCAAAGCAGACAAAGAGCTGCTCAGAGATCCTAAAGCTCTGCGTGCGATCCAAATAGATGTGTAAAGCGTGCACTGGACACAGCAACGACATGGCTGTGTCTGCCTCCTCCTGAGGCAGCGCTTGCAGGTTCACCACCTGGTCCCTAAAAAGGGTCGTGGGAACCTTGGGCACATAGCCCGGTCGGAGTCTCAGGATCACGTGAGAGTAGCCCGGACCGAACTCCAGGCACGTTTTGCTGACAGAGAACGCTTGCAGTTCTCCTACCCTCTTGATGGAAGTGAGCGCGGTCAGGAGGGCAGTCTTCAAAGAGAGTGCCTAAAGCTCGGCTGACTGCAAAGGCTCAAATGGGGCTCTCTGTAGACCCTAAAGAACTACAGAGAGGTCCCATGAGGGAACGAGGCACGGTCTGGAGGGATTCAGCCTCCTGACACCTCTTAGGAACCTGATGATCAGGTCATGCTTCCCTAAGGACTTACCGTCGACTGCGTCATGTTGTGCTGCTATGGCAGCAACATACACCTTCAAGGTGGAAGGGGACAGCCTCCCTTCCAACCTCTCCTGCAGGAAGGAAAGCACTGATCTGACTGCGCATCTCTGGGGGTCTTCCCATCGGGAAGAACACCACTTAGTGAACAGATGCCACTTAAAGACATACAGGCGCCTCGTAGAGGGGGCCCTAGCCTGAGTGATCGTATCTACCACCACAGGTGGTAGACCGCTTAGGTCTTCCGCATCCCGTCCAGGGGCCAGTCATGGAGATTCCAGAGGTCTGGTCACGGGTGCCAGATGGTGCCCCATCCCTGAGAAAGAAGGTCCTTCCTCAGGGGAATTTGCTGGGGGGGAGGGCTGTCACGAGGAGCGTCAGGTCTGAGAACCACATCTGGGTAGGCCAGTAGGGTGCTACAAGGACGACCTGCTCCTCATCCTCCCTGACCTGGCAGAGGGTCTGTGCAAGTAAGCTCACTGGGGGAAGCACATATTTGCGCAGGTCAGGGGACCAGCTGTGTGCCAGCCCGTCTATGCTGAGGGGGGTCTCGGTGAGGGTGTTCCAGAGAGGGCAGTGGGAGGATTCTTGGGAGGTGAACAGGTCCACCTGTGCCCATCCAAATCGACTCCAAATCAGCTGGACCACCTGAGGGTGGAGTCTCCACTCTCCCCTGAGGGTAACCTGCCATGACAGCGCGTCCGCTGTAGTGTTGAGGTTGCCCGGGATGTGAGTGGCTCGCAGCGACTTGAAGTGCTGCTGACTCCAGAGGAGGAGATGGCGGGCGAGTTGTGACATACAATGAGAGCGCAACTGGAGACCAGTTCTAGGGGAACACCTGCCCATAGAAACGAGAGGTAGGTCCAAGGGCTGAAAAGATGGTGACAGACCGGCATGATGACCACGCGATGTGTCTCGTGGTGCCATGCCCATCTTGGGACTCGAGTCTGAAGCCAGTGCTGAAGCGGTCTCATATGCATCAACCCGAGCGGGGTGGCTACCGCTGAGGATGCCATATGCCCCAAGAGCCTCTGAAAAAGTTTCAGTGGAAACGCTGTTTTCTGTTCGAATGCCTTCAAACAGGCCAGCACCAACTGGGCGCACTCGTTCGTAAGGCGTGCTGTCAAAGAGACTGAGTCCAGCTCCAAACCGAGAAAAGAGATGCTCTGAACCAGAAGGAGCTTGCTCTTTTCCCAGTTGACCCGAAGCCCTAGTCGGCTGAGGTATAAGAGCACCAAGTCCCTGTGTGTGCACAACATGTCCCGAGAGTGAGCTAGGATTAGCCAGTCATCGAGATAGTTGAGAATGCGAATGCCCACCTCCCTTAACGGGGCACGGGCTGCCTCTGTGACCTTCGTGAAGACGCGAGGAGACAGGGACAGGCCGAAAGGGAGGACTTTGTTCTGATACGCCTGACCCTCGAATGCAAACCGCAGGAAGGGTCTGTGTCGAGGAAGGATCGAGACTTGGAAGTACTCACAGGTCCAAGATTGGCCGCAACTCACCATCTTTTTTTGGTACGATGAAGTAGGGGCTGTAAATCCCCTTCTTCACCTCGGCTGGAGGGACAGGTTCTATCGCGCCCTTCCGTAGGAGGGTAGCGATCTCCGTGCGCAAGGTAGCAGCGTTTTCGTCCTTGACCAAGGTGAAGTGGATATTGCTGAACCTGGGCGGGTGCCTGGCGAACTGAATCATGTAGCCGAGTCGGACGGTCCGGATCAGCCTGAGACGGGGGAGAAAGAGGCCTGTC
Organism: Myxocyprinus asiaticus; assembly: GCF_019703515.2. Classification (NCBI taxonomy): domain Eukaryota; kingdom Metazoa; phylum Chordata; class Actinopteri; order Cypriniformes; family Catostomidae; genus Myxocyprinus; species Myxocyprinus asiaticus. The sequence continues at coordinate 23,456,870 of NC_059353.1, read as the reverse complement.
CTCGTAACCCGTGGAGACTGCCACATCAGGGGCGGCTGTGTGCCACAGCTGGGCGCTCATGGGTGGAAAGACCACCGCTGGAGCGCCAATCCTACAAGGAAAAACCCGTGGATGGTAATCGTGATGACGACCGTGCACACCGGGTATGTGACCCAGGGAGGAAGGAAACTGCTCTTTTTGCTGAACCGTTGGGTACCGCAGCCACTTGGGCATGCGGCGAAATCAAACAAAAAGGCAACAAAACATTTTCCACCCGGCCCTCCACCGGGGGATGGATGGTCTTCTTACCAGCTCCAGGTGAGTGGGTTTCTTCATCCCTGGGTCGCCCGTCTCAGGGGCGCTTTGACGACCTCCGTGGGTTCTTAGCAGCCGACTGTGAGACGGGTGGCATCTGCTTCCTGCGGTGGGCTCCACGCCGGGGCCGGGCCGAAGGGGCAGGCTGTGGCGGAGCCGGTGCAGTCACCGCAGGGGGATGCCCTTGACGATGAGCAGACAGGGTGCGGGATCTTGAGCCATGGTGGGGCAGGATGTGCCGGATAGCCTCCGTCTGCTGCTTCACCGCCGAGAACTGCTGGGCAAAGTCCTCTAAGGTGTCGCGGCAGCAAGAAACCGTGTCTTGTTGGCCTCACCCATCTCGACCAGGTTGAGCCAAAGGTGGCGCTCCTGGACCACTAATGTGGCCATCGTCCACCTAAGAGACCGCGCCATGACCTTCGTCACTCGGAGAATGAGGTCGGTCGCCGAGCGCAGTTCCTTCATCAAATCTGGGGTGGAACTACCCTCGTGCAGTTCTTTCAACGCCTTGGCTTGGTGGACCTGCAGGAGAGCCATGGCGTGCAGGGCAGAGGCGGCTTGTCCAGCAGCGCTGTAGGTTTTAGCCGTCAGGGACGACGTGAACCTACAGGGCTTGGACGGGAGCTTAGGGCGTCTGCACCAGGTGTTGGTGCTCTGCAGGTATAGGGGCACCATGAGCGCCTTATCCACGAGGGGAATCGCAATGAGAACATGAACCATCCACAAATGCTACCTCCATGTGGGTCGCGCCCAGACATGAAAGACAGTGATCGTGACCATCTGAAATTGAGAGATAACGACCGCAACCAGGAATAACACACAATCGGAAAGGCATTTTTAAAAAGACGCGTCTTTAAAAACACGTTCCGTGTGTGCCGCTTTTTTAGAGAAATATACTCTTTTAGAGGAAAAGGCTCTATCAGAAAATATACTCTCTTTTTTTTTCTGCCGAAGCGCCCAGGGGTGTTCTCTGTGGTACACCAGTACAGAGGAGGGAGAAGCTGCTGAAATGTGCCGTCAGATTCAGCAGAGGTGAATGAACAGTAGAATTCAGCTCCGTGAGCATGACCGTTCGGCTCCGAAGAGAAAATCTGAATGATTGGTTGCATACCGGCTCCTCTTATACCCGTATGTCCGGGGGAGTGGCATACAAATACCACTCGCCAATTTTCATTGGCCTTTTATCAAAGACCAGAGGTGTCTCAGGCTCCCAAGAGTGACCCCTAGTGTCACTACATCGACACAAATTCGAGTGAGTGACAGATAGGGAACGATAACAGTTTTTCTCAATTACTTTGGTCAATTCTCGAATGAGAATTATTTGTTTCAAAACAATAAGTTCAAATCTCTGAACAATTAGGGGCCGTTTACACAACAACGTTTTCAACTAAAAACTGAAAACTTTTCATGCGTTTTGGCTGTTCGTTTATATGACAATGGCGTTTTGGGGCCTGAAAACGCAAACTTTTGAGAACGGATTTCAAAGTGCAAGTTTTTGAAAACGATGCCGTTATCGTCTCAGTGTAAATATACAAAAACGTGAATTTGTGAAAATGATGTCGTCATGCGCATGCGTATTACGTGTTATATAAAGAATAATGGATTGATAGGCATCATTTTGAGATGTATAATTATCAATATGAATACTTGTGTCTGTGCAAACAACAATAATCAACAATTTATTAATCTGGAGTGTTTTGTATGAAGTGTGAACATTGTCCAGTAGGCAGAACCTGCAATTTGAAAATTTTGAAATTAATTAATGTATGGATTCAGATAGGAAAAACGTATTTGTATTTTAAATGTTATTTGCTTAATTTTATTTGATGTACCTTTACCCTGCAACTCATTCACCCACCGCTTATGTATATAGCCTATAGACAGAGATGTGATGCTATGTACAGTATTCAATTATATGCTTGGAATATGAAAACAATGTTAGATCCAGTGTACACAACACATCTGTCTCCGTCAGAAGATATCCATATATCAGAGTTCTGTCTGATATCCAAAACCAGTCAACATCAACAGCTTGTTATGTTAACTCACTCTCCTACCAGCCCAAGAGTCAGCAGGGGGAATACAGAAGAAGGCTGGAGATGAAGTAATGGTAAAAATGATTTGAGTTTATTGGATAATCTTGAGAGTTCAGTCTATAGGCATGCGCATGAGTACTTCAGAACAACGCACAAGACATTCAAAACTATAATGGCGGACTATAGGACAGTGTTTATGCTGCTCAAGATTTTGAGTTTATTGATGCTTCTCCAGCAAAGTAATTGTAGAAATAAAGCAACCTCATTGTCCATCCAGACAAAATTGCTTGATGCTTTCTCCTTCTTCATTGTTTGTATTCACCGCTCTGTGGAAGAATGCTTATGTGCGCTGGTGCGCAGTGTTTCTTCACAAAGTGACATCACCAACTACTGGCCTGGCATACATAATACAGCATTTTTAGTCGCTTTCGTGGATCCGTGTGAACGGGGATCATTTTGACAACGTTGTCGACTGTACTCAAAACTTTTCAAAAACACAAAGGAAAAACATTTCCGTTTTTAGTACATCGTTGTCGTGTAAACATACCCTTAGTTTCTTGTTCACACCAGATTTGAATTCCTTATTCATTTAAGCAAATTGCACGTGTTTTGGCACATATGTGAAAAAAAGTGCAATTATCTACAATTTGCACAATAACTAAATGCACATGGCTTGCTGATCAAAACTGATGAGTTGACAACTTATAAACATTCTTTCATCGTGTGAGCCATCACATGCAAAATGATCCATTCAATTATCAAAATCTGTCAGACATACAGTACATGTATATTCCATAAATATTTATGACATGGAATGTTTGTGATGTCTGCTAAATCTCTGGCCAGACCAAAAAGAGTGGCAGGATGTCCACCAAGAAGATGGGAACTTGTAGTGTTACGCACTGTGAGGAGGTAAAATTTGTTATTTTTATTTTTTTTTATTTATTTATTTTTTTTTTATTTTTTTTACAGAACTACCGCAGGTTCATCATTGTTGCGGGGGTTATTATTATTATTATTATTATTATTTTTTTTTTTTTTTTTTTGCATGAATGTCATTTTGTGGCAATTTTCTGTTCACTATACATGGATTTACATGTAAGAAATGTGTAAAAATGGATGTGTACATGTAACACATTTCTACAAAAATAAATTTACTGTATACATACAAATGTGCATATCCTTTTTCTGTGTAGTACAGTATTGTACAGTATTGACTTTTCCCAGTAAACTTTTACCTACTGTTGAAATCGATATCTAAAAAGCTCAGTGTGACACACAATAGCATTCAGCTAGACAAAACTGACATTCTTGTATAGTACAGTAAGCAGTCAGTCTCAACAAAAAAGTAGAACAAAAACTGTATTTGTATATAACAAACATTTCCAGCGTTGACTGCCTTGGTGAAAAAAATAAACAAAATTTGACCAGAACGGCTCACACGATGACATTCATTTTTTTTTTTTTACATTTTTTTTACATTTTGGTGGCATTGGCGAATTTACTGACACAATAACTAGGTTCCCTGATGACTCAGTACACTTGACATTGCATTTGCTAATGCATAGGGGAATGTCCTTTCACACGACCTTTGAAACCTCTCTACAGTAACGGCAATATTCTAATATTGGCTATGGTGTTTGAGTCTTGCCCGTTTAGGTTATAAAAGCAGGCACGCAAACACCATTCCTCATTTTCTTCCTTCAAGACAGCGATTCTCTTGTCTAGAAGCCCTCTACTGCTTCGCCGTCGACTAAACAAGTCAGCGGGCAGGATCTTCATGGCAACAAGAAGACTCTCCGCTCCCCTGCAGTGTTCCGGTGAATATCACTCCATCTCGCTGCTTGACACTTTGATGTGAACGGGCCGCTTCAGCATCCTGATTCCCTGCAGCACTTCGGCAGGAGTTGAGTATCCTTATAAGCAATTGTATATTTTTATATTGTGTGTATATATATATATATACACTACCGGCCAAAAGTTTTGAAACACTTACTCATTCTTTATTATATTTTTTTTTTTCACATTTTAGAATAAAAGTAAAGTCATCAAAACTATGGAATAACATAAATGGAACTATGGGAATTATGTTGTGACTAAACAAATCCAAAATAAATCAAAACTGTGTTATATTTTAAATTACATTTTAGTTTTATAATGAAATAAATTAATATGGTAGCACAATTATATTTTTGTCTACAAAACTAATTTCAAACATTTAAGCATACGCCTTCAGATCAAAAGATTTTTAAGATCATGAGAAACATTTCAGTCAAGTGTTTCAAAACTTTTGACCGGTAGTGTGTGTGTGTATATATATATATATATATATATATATATATATATATATATATATATATATATATAAAGAGTCACTTATGTGTTCACGTCTTTTTAAAGATGTCGTTCCGTAAGTGTTCCTTGTGTGAGAGGCACATCCCGCTGTCAGATCAGCATGAGAGCTGCATTCACTGTCTGTGTCGCGCCCACACAGAGTCAGTTCTCATGGAGACAGACTGCCCTCACTCTGAGAGCATGAGTCTCAAGATGCTTCGCTCACGAATCGCCCTCGTTCTGAGGGACGATTCAACCTCCCACACCCTCCCACCCACGGCACGGCGGGGCCTGCGAGGTCGAGCAGGATGAATTTGAGGTGGTCCTCATGCCGGCACATGCCCTGCGAGCCCCTGAATCTCATGTAATGCATCTATGCCGATACATTATGTGCACGGCCTCATCTCGTTCAGCGGTTCTGATGCTGGTGATGATGACAATGTCATGTCTCTCGCTGCATCAGGTGAGTGGTCAGTGGATGATGCTACTGCCCCTTCCCCCAACGAAGGCGAGGAGCATATATGCACCACTGACAAGGAGATGCTTTGCGTCCTTTCAAGGGCTGTTGAAGAACTCAATATCGTGTGGTCTCCCAGAGGAACCTACACAATCTTGCCTTGATGAATGGTTCCTGCAGTCCGGACGCTGTCAAGCAACCACATCCCGTAGATCTGCCCCGTTCCTCCCTGAAGTTCTTAACGAACTGTCAAAATTCTGGTGCACGCCCTGTTCAGCTTGCCCATACAGCGATTATATCCTCTCTAATGTGGATCATGGGGAAGTTAATGGTTATGCCCAACTACCCCCCCGAAAGAGGCGGTAGCGGCACATCTCTGCCTGGTGAGTAGCAGGGCATGGAACTCACGCCCCGTTCATCGTTCTAAGATGTGTCGACTAATTTCCGCACTGACTGGAAGAGCATACTCAGCGGCAGGCCAAACTGGTTCAGCACTCCACGCAATGACGTTGCTCCAAGTTTTCCAAGCTAAGCTCCTCAAACAAATGGACGAGCAAGGCTATGATCCAGAGATGTTCAAAGAGATGCGCACCACTACAGACTTAGTGCTGCGAGCCACAAAAGTCACTGCACAGGCCATTGGCAAGTGAATGAGCAACCTGGTGTTTTTGGATCATCAAAAAACTGGCTGACCCTCACGGAAATGCGTGCCGTGGGAAAAGCCGCTCTATGTGATGCTCTGTTGTCTCCAGCCAGCCTTTTCGGAGGCTCTGTGAATAAAATTGCTAAAAACCCCACACCAGCTGCCTCAGCGCTGCCAAATGTTGCCGCTGAGCCTCTGGTAAAGCCACGCAAGCCGTGGCCCAAAGAAGGCAGCCGCTTCAGCGCAAGCCCTGCGCCTCATTCACTCTGTCATCAGCAAAGTCTGATTGGACATAGAAACAGTTCTGTTAATTGCGCCGAAATGGCCCAATCAGTCCTGGTTTCTGGAGATGGTAGAAATACTGGATGGGTCTCCATGGGAAATATCACTGAAGAAAGACCTTCTCTCTCAAACACAAGGCACTGTTTGGCATCCCCAGCCAGAGCTGTGAAGCCTACATTTGTGGCCTTTGAATGGAGGGCACTAAACGCGCCAGAACTGACGCATTCAGTCATGAACACTATTTTACAGGCCAGAGCACCATCCATGAGACGCCTCTACATGCTAAAATGGAATGTGTTCACTGATTGGTGTCTTTCACATGGAAAAGACCCAGTAAACTGCCCCATACATGAAATTCTCATATTTCTTCAAGAGCAATTAGACGCACCACTATAGGCAAACATGATTTAATCATAAAGTTCCTTAGAGGAGCAAGACAATTAAATCCACCTTGGCTGGCTACAGTCCCAACTTGGGACCTAACTTTGGTCCTCAAAGCGCTCGCAGGGCCCCCCTTCGAACTTTTTGCCTTTGCGCATGCTCTCCATTAAGACTGCACTACTGCTGGCTCTAGCCTCAGTAAAATGGGTCGGTGACTTACATGCACTATCAGTTGATAATTCATGTCTGGAGTTTAGCCCCAGTCTTTCAAAGCTACTGTCAAACCCAGAAAAAGCTATGTGCCTAAGGTTCGAACCACGCCCTTCAGAGTGCAGGTGGTTCACCTTCAAGCCTTCTTCCCTCCTCCATTTAATTCGGATGAGTAACAATCCTTACATTTGTTATGCCCTGTGTGGGCACTACACGCATACGCTGAGTGCACCTGCCAGTTCAGACTGTCTGATCAGATCTTTGTGTGCTATGGAGGACACACGAAAGGAATGTCCATCTTCAAGCAAAGACTTTCTCACTGGATCGTTGATGCGATTGCCCTGGCTTACGTGTTGCAGGGTAAGATTTGCCCAATTGGTGTTAAAGCACGCTCAACTAAAGGCATGGCCTCCTCATGGGCATGGACAAATGGTGTGTCTTTACAAGACATATGTTTTGCAGCAGCATGGTATTCTCAAAACACATTCGCAAGGTTTTACAACCTAGACGTAACGTCTCTCTCTTCACAAGTCCTCTCTGTTTAGAGCGCTTGCTATTTCGTTTGTTAACATATACTTATGCTCCCCATCATTTTACACAATCGCCTGCATTTAGGCCATTGTAAATTACCATAAAGTCACAAGCACTTTCATTATAAATAAACACCCTTCCCGACTGGGTTTGTGAAGGAGTTAATTCATACTATATGACTATAGTTCATTTATTCTGAGTGCTCACCTCCTGGCCCAGCATGAGGGTCACCCACTTGCAGCATACTCATGTCGGTCGCCGTCCTGTGGGACAGCGGCATCATGTTTCCTCTCTGGAAGGTTATGACGTGTAGTGCTGCATGATGGGATTCTGTTCCCCATATGTGTTAGCAAATGCCATGTCAAGTGTATTGAGTGGTAAAGGAAAATCTCGGTTGTTTTAGTAACCTCGGTTCCCTGAGACGAAGGGAAAGAGACATTGCATACGCTGGCCACACTACAAGACTCAGAGTTCTTTTGAGGTGCGAGTGATGCGCTCCTTGTCCTTCAGTCGGAAAATTCTGAGGAATGGTGTTTGCGCGCCTGCTTTTATAGCGAATAGCTTTGCACCTGAAAGGGCGGGACTCAAACAACATAGCCAATATTAGAATAAGGCCATTATGGTAGAGAGGTTTCAACTAGATCATGTGGAAGGACACTCCCCATATGCATTAGCAAACGCAATGTCTCGTTCCCTTTGTCTCAGGGAACCGATGTTACATACATAACTGAGACATTTTGAAGCATGAATTAAATGTTTTGGGTGACTACATTTTGCAGACATGTAATAGAGTTGTGATGTCCCATAAAACAATTGTGAAAATTGCACTTACACTTTAGAGAATTTTAAGACTGTTTCAAAAAACGAGCCAAAGCGATTGAGAAAAACTGTAATAAAAGGTAGTTTTAAGAAGTGAGAAATTCATTCAGTCAAGAATTATTTTTGTTTAAATTCATAAAAGTGTTAAATTCGTTAGTGTCCCCGTTAATTGATGTTATCAAATAGCTTGGTCTTGGGCAGGCTCATCCAAATTCTTAATTGATCAGTATAATGACTCAGCTGTGCCCAGGTGAATGTGTTTAAAAGGAAGCTCAGAGGCTCCAGTGCTCAGCAGTTGCTCTGAGTCCTGTAAAAGAGACGGCATGGGTAAGTGTGATTTGTTAGTTATAATATTTTAGCTTTTTAAAATGTGTATTTAATTTCTTCATTCACTTTGTTGTACATAATTTTCACAGTTTGTACTGGTGTATATAACTGTTTTGGTGATGTTCTTCCTCAGCTGCGAAGACTGTGCTTATTGTGTACGCTCACCAGAGTGCCGGATCTTTCAATGCAGCTGCCAAAGATGCTACTGTGGACGTGCTAAAGAAACAGGGCTGCAAAGTGCTCGTGTCTGACTTGTATGCAATGACATTCAAGGCCACCGCAACTGAGAAGGATATTACTGGTGTGGGAAGCGTGTTCTTGTATTTAGGAAATTGGCTTGCATTCTAACATGATTGTTTATCAAACTGTTTGCATTATTTGATGTATTAAAGTATCAAACTTTTCAGGATCTGTGAAGAATCCTGAGCATTTCTGTTATGGAGAGGAGACCATGTTGGCCTGGAAGGAGGGGCGACTAGCTTCTGATATTGTTGAGGAGCATAAGAAACTCCAAGAAGCTGAACTTGTTGTTTTTCAGGTTGACCTTCTCTTATTGGTATTGGTGTAGTCTTTCTGTTCTCGGGTGTTTTGACAATTGTTGTCTGCTGCTTGCAGTTTCCCATGTACTGGTTCTCTGTTCCTGCCATCATGAAGGGCTGGCTGGATCGTGTTCTTACACTTGGTTTTGCCTACACTTCAGAGAAACGCTACAGTCAGGGCATCTTCAGGGTGAGGCCTATATTGACTTTTTTTTTTTTTTTTTTCTCCCTCCCTTACCCCCACAGCCTTTCATTTGTAAATGCAACATTGCTGTTTGCATAATGGTAAAAATGTGTAACTTCACTGCAGGATAAGAAGGCAATGTTGTCTTTCACCACTGGTTCTCATGAGTCCATGTTCAGCTCTAATGGGATCAATGGAGACATGAATGTTACACTGTGGCCAATTCAGGTAAGGCGTGTTTATTCCCTATTCTCATGAGTTGTGCAGCATTTTGTTACAAATTGTAGTGTGTCCTAACCTGAGGATTATGTGGTTTCTTCTGAAGAATGGTGTCCTCTACTACTGCGGTTTCCAGGTTCTAGCACCACAGATCTTTTGGGCACCCATGCACCTCTCTCCTGAGGGCCGTGAGAACCTGCTGGAAAGCTGGCGTACTCGTCTTCAAGGTTTGCTGAGCGAGACTCCCCTTGCCTTCCCACCCGCAGATAGCTTTGATGCGGGGAACGGCTTTCAGTTGAAGCCTGACATCAAGAAGCAGCAGGCTGAGTCTCCTTTTGGTCTCACTGTGGGTCACCACATGGAGAAACCTCTGCCACCCCACAACCAGATGAAGGCTGGTGTGTGAGACATGGCCACAGGAGGGCGGCACTGGACCATGTACTTGTTTAAAACACTAGGCTGATTCTGTGATTTATACACCTGAATAAACTTCGTTTTGCATGGTGGCTTATTTCTCTTTATGAAATCATTTGATTGATGTGAGAGCATGCTTCTATTTAAGCATAGACCCTGACATCTAAATCTTGTCAAACTAGGTATAAACTGATTCGGTGGCCTATATGGTTATTAGGAAGATGGCTGAAAGGCATCAATTTAGCAGCTCTAACAATTAGTCCTAATAGAGTGGGATCTAGGATGAAAGTTAAATTTTTTTTTTTTTTTTCTAAATTCATAGAATAGAAAGGCTGCATGAGAGATGGTGACTGTCCTGAAGTCAGATTTGAGTGGGGAAGGCATGTGTGTAGGTGCACTATGGATTTGTGCCATGGTAAGGGTTTCTCTCAATTCTTTTGCCTCTGCATGTTTGCCCTGCTGATTTTTTTTTTTTTTTTTTTTTTGTAGGGTGTTCTGAGTTTAAAAAAAAAAAAAAAAGGGGCAAACCGGTACTTAAACATGGAGCTAATATTCAGGGCTTTTGTCCCAGCTGTGCACAGATTTTCCATTTCCTGTGGAAATTCTTCCAGAGGCTTTTTTTTTTTTTTTTTTTTTTTTGCAGTACAACAGATGTCTGCAGATAATGCAGTGAAATCTAGAGTGTTTTGAAAATTAAGTTTACCCAAAATATTTCGGAATAATTTGAAGAGTGCAAAAAAGGCCTTGATTACATTAACTGTAAAGTAATTGCAATGCACAATATTGTAAAATAGACCCTTTTCATTTCTTGGTGTGAGCACGTAACAGTGTTGGCTTCAACCCACTATCAGAAATTGCAAGCAACTGTATGGTCCATGAATAACTTTGTCAATACTCAAATGACCCTTAAAAGAAAAAATGTTGCCCAACCTCACTTTTTCCTAAAAGTGTAACTTAAAACTATAACGTGGTATGTTTGTTTTTAAAGCTTTTTTTTTTTTAATGAGAATGCATTGTTAGTCATCAAATGCTGCAACAAAAAATTGCCCCTTGAAGGGACAAAGATTTACTACTAGCCTATAGTTCAGGTAGATGGCTCATTGTCAATATCAAAATAATGCCCAAAAATCAAACCTGTCAGCAGTAGACCTGACTTGCCTTGCAGGTAAGAAAATTAGACCATTGCTTGGAATAGTGTTATAGCATACTTCTCTTAGCCTACTATTTTTGCAGTATGTATGCTGTCCTATATTTTATGTGTGTAACATTTGCAAGAAATGTGCAGTTTACAACAGAGCACACTACTAGGTATATTGTATTCCACAATACAAAGTGCTTGATTTGATCTTCCATTTACAGTGAGAGAAAAAAGTCAAATCATACATGAGTTTTGGTGTCTTAACTCATTGCTTGGTCTAAAATTAGAGTTTTTTTTTTTTTTACACAAAATTCCATTAAGATGTGAAACATTTGACAAATGATAGTTGGACAATAACATTCAACAATGAGGTGGTTTGACAAAAATGTAGCATACTATCATTTAAAATGTTTCTTGTTTCTTTGTTCCTTGCTACAGTCACCTTCGGCTTGCTCACTGGGGTTCTACATACAATTATTATTTATTTTTAAACACAATTCACAATCGTATTTTATCAAACTACACGATGACGCTAAGACATTACAGATATTACAGTTTCATTTTCTGTTAATGCATGATTTTCTGTAAAGCTGCTTAAAACGATATGTGTTGTGAAAAGCGCTATACAAATAAAAATGACTTGTTGGAAATTGTGTACTGTTTTACATACTATTTTTAAAAATGAGAAAGCAGTATACAGTGTATACTTCGCAATGAGAAGCATTACGCTAGTATTCCACCCAAACATATCCCACAGAAAAACTGCTCAGACCTGCATAGTGACACTGGAGATAATGAGGATGTGCTAATACTGTATATCCACAAATGTGAAAGAGTCATGTTCCAGGCAAAGTCACTATCCTTCTCTGTTTATCTGGAGTTTTAAGAGCAAGAGAATCAATTGGTAAACACTTGTAAATGTTGGTTTATATGCACCCACAGAATAGCTACGTACAAGAATGGTGTACACAGAGAATTCTTTCTGATCCAGTTTCAAGTACTCTGCTCAGATTGTTGTGAAACAATGGCTGTCTGACCCACATATTGGAATGCATAGCTAAACTTTGACAACTCTGTTGGTATATGGTTAAAACAAATCATCTGTAGACCCTGTTCACAAGATGGTTTGTTTTAACCACATGTCAAATTATTGTATTGGAAATCACATCAAGTGAAAAGAAATAAGGCGAATAAATTTATGGTCATTCACTTAAAAACAACCAGACTTCTTGCATGTTTCACAAGATTTAATAAAGTTCAAATAATATGGAAGCAGGTCATGTAAATAACTAAAAACTCAGAAACTGGCATTTCTCTGTGCAGTCAGTGCCTCTTCTATGAGTTGCGCGAATGTCCCGATCTTATACCGAGAGATTGAAACTGCACCCGGCTGATGCACACTCTGTCTCAGGGACGCTCATCCCTCGAGTGTACGCGCTTGCTGCAGCTAGATTATAACATGATGGCTCACGACATTTTGAATCATAATAAATGTCACTATGCATTTCTTATCGTGAAAAAAATTGGCAATACGCAGCTTTATTAATAAGAGAGAGTTTGTTTTTTTGTAAATTAAAGATGGACTGAAGTGAACAGAAAGTTGAGAGAGGGTAGTCTTCGCCCATTATACACTGCCACAAAATACGTTTTTGATTTGTTTTTGTTCTGGCTTGTTTTCCAATATCTAAAACTCCTTTAAAACAAAGAACATTTACTTTAGGAGCTATACTGCAGAAGAAAAAATTGTTGTCTGAGAATGTTGAATATAATATTAAAAATCCAAATATTTTAAAATATCTAAAATTCTTTAAAAAGATGCATTCACCTGAGAGGCAGTATATAAGATATTAAGACATGCTATAAGAGAATAGATCTTGAATATAAGTATATTTTGTCTTTACTGCATTCGCAGAAGTAAAGCCAAGTGAAAAAATACACTTATATACAAAATACACTCATACAGTATTTAAGATACATTCTCTTAAAGCAAGTCTAAATATCTTATATTTTGCTTCTCAAGTAAATGTATCTTGTTTTAAGGATTTTTAGACACTTTTGTACGGAAAACAAGACAAAAAACACTTGATAACAATATGATTTTTTTTGCAGTGAATTTCTTTACTGAATTAAACTTAATAAAAAGTATATGCTTTAATTCAGTATATGTCATTTAGAGATATTTTTAAAAGATGATTTTGTCCTCTTTATTGTTAGTAAGCACGTTTAATACAAATTTTTATGTCAGGCACAAGCTGAATAATCGGTCAAGAGCTAATGATTAATCATTGGAATAATCGCAGAATAGTCTAATAATTGTTCTAATAATTTTTAGATTAATCAATTATCAAAATAATCGTTAGTTGCAGCCCTATTACCAAGGAGACTGCTGTCAAGATGTACAGTGAAGAAGGAGTTATATTTCAGTCTGTTCTCACCTCAAAACCAACTGGATCGCTTACTCAACTGGGATGGCACGATTATTTTTTTTATGAACTTTCCCTTTAAGATGTTTTGATCTACAACATAGATTACACACAGTCATACCTCAAAAGTGAATTTTGAAACCTTCATGTTTTGGAAAAGAATTTTGCTTACAAGCTGCTAGATAAGAACTACTACAGTTTTCTGTTTCGTCAGGAATGTTCACTCACATTCACTCACATGTTGCATTTGTAGTCCTTATCCTGCAACTCATTAGCAAATGTTTTTATTTTTTTTTAAACACAGCGGATTCAAAATAGTGTGTAATTCATATTGTAGAACAAAACGTCTAAGTATCTTCAAATAATGTTTACCAAAGACCTTATTTTACTCATAAATCCAAAACTACCATTATAAAAACCCATAAGAAAATCCCAAGGGAAGCCATGACAAATTATCCTCCAGAGTTCACCTTCAAATTGACATCATTGCTGAACATTTCTACTGCAGCTTAGTTAAAGACAGAGAAGAACAGTAGACTGACTGGCTGCTAGCTATAGACCAGTCACCTGCAAGACGATTCTGTGTGGTCTCTGCAGTGGAAGCATTTGTGGTTTAGATGGCAGTCTTGATGCACAGTTTCCAGGGTGTAGTGCAATTTTTGCTACACCACACCCTTCCTGGCACTGCCAGTACATAACAGTCACTCTCGACATTAACATGCAAACCACAAGCAAGGAAGTTTTCAGAGAGAAATGTGTAATAATTCTAAACTTTAAAAGTGATTTAAACGATTGAAGCCTTCTACTAGTTAGCTAGTAGAAATGCAATTCTTTGTATTCTAGTATTGTGTTCATGCATTCATAGCTAAATGTGACCATTAATAGAACTGAACTCTATAAAATGGTTATTGTTTTGTGTTTGACAGTGGGTTACTTTGTTTCAGATGCAAAGCACACTGCTGGATTCATAGTTTTTTTATGTGCAACCCATAAGGAATCACTTATTTCATGTTTCCATTGTCCAAAAACAAGAAGCCAATTAGAGTCAACAAAACAATACACAGTATTCCACCATGTGCTTGTGGTATATCAAAGGAGCTTCTTCAGTAAATAGACTGTCCTTCTGGTAAAACTCTCAAGAGTGAAATGATTTTGAGTTATGTTCTCAATGTTATAAAATGAAGTCCCATAGTTCTTTCAAACATCTGATAGTTTTTTGGTTTTGTTTTGTTTTTTTTTTTACTTTTAAGATCAAGTGACAACAGACATACCTAACTGGTAATTCATATTATTTAAAAGACAAATTATACACACACACACACACACACACACACACAAAAATGTCTAAACAGTGTCTGCAGTGTTTTAACAGTAACGCTGGTTACTGACGTAACCGTGGTTCTATGAATAGTGGAAGACCGCCAGAGATGGTTTAACATATTGAAAGGAGTCGTGTGCTCACGCATGGTCTCAAGAATCTCTCATTGTTTTATCACACATGACCCTGACCGATGACAGGTCGGAAGCCATATATGCTTCCGTTCATGTCATGGTCTGCCCCTGTAGTCATTCTCATTAGTCCGAGTGACCAGAGACTCTGGCAGTCTTCCACTATTCATAGAACCACAGTTACGTCAGTAACCAGGGTTCTTTTTCATTGTTCCAGACTGCCAGAGATGGTTTAACATAGTGGAAGATGAATACAACCAAGTCACGAGGACTATATACACAGTCTTAAACATTGTTGATGCAGTCCTTGACACATACTGCCACAATGTCCGTAATGGTCACAGGGCTATATGAGAAGCATCACCCTCTGTACAAAAGGCAGCAAGGTGAATAGGATGGTTAACGAACTGTGCTGACAACACCATGGGTTGAAATCCGGGTTTAGCCAGAGAGTGACCTGATTGTCCTCGGGCCCCCACCTGAGGCACTGAGGGCTTACGGAGAGGGCATGCAACTCGCACACCCTCCTAGCTGATGTTATAGCCAGGAGAAAAGCAGTCTTCGTAGAAAGATCCTTAATGTCAGCCTGCTCAAGAGGCTCATAAAGCACTGAACACAGGCTATTAAGCACCAACTGCAGGTCCCACTGAGGATGTGCTCTGCGCACTGGTGGATTAAGGCATATTCCCTTAACAAATGTCACCACAAGTTTATTTGCACCAATTGACACATCTCCCATAGGGTCCCGATGACCAGCTATAGCTGCCACAAACACCCTTAACGTGGCTGGGGAGCACCCAGTGTACAGTAAGTGCTGCAGAATGTCCAGCACTGAGCTGATAGTAGTGTCAAATGGATTAAAAGCCCGATCAGCACACCATGAAACAAACAATTTCCATTTACTGACATATGTAATACGCTCTGGCATTCATGACTGTATTCCTGACTCCTGCCGAGCATTGGGAGAGTGTCTGCACAACTCCAGGGGCCAGACACACAACCTCAACCTCTCCGGGGATGGATGCCATAGCGTTCCATTCATCTTGGACAATAGGTCCCTCTGAATCAGCAATGACTGCAGTGGACCAGTCGTGAGGGCTAACAGGAGACTGAACCAAGGCATTGCCGGCCAGCGGGGGGCTGTTAGGATGAGCCTGTGGTGCCTCTCCTGTACACGGTTCAGTACAGCCCAGAGAAGTGGAAGGGGAGGAAAAGCATATAGCAGTAGATCTGGCCACTCGTGAGCCAGGGCATCCTAACCTAATGCTCCTTGTTCCTCCTGTGATGCAAACCACAGTGGACAATGTATTGTCATCCTGCTGTCAAAGAGGTCCACTGACACTGTCCCATATATCTCCCAAATTGACTGAACAGCTGCTTTGTGGAAACACCATTCCCCCAGCTTTGGACCAGAGTGGGAGAGTGAATCTGTCACGCTGTTGCAATGACGGAAATGTGCATTGCTCTGATTGACAGGAAGTGTCTGTCTGTCCACAGCAGTAATACACATGTTAGCTGGAAGCATGGAAGAGACCTTGTTCCCCCTTGGTGATTGATGAGGAACACGACTGTGGTGTTGTCCGTCCACACCAGTATGTGTCTCCCTGACAACTCCTGTTTGAAGTGTCTCAGAGTAAGAAGTGCTGCCACAGCTCCAGAAGGTTGATGTAACAAGCCACTAGCCATGTACTCTACCTGCCCTATATGCCCCGAGTTGCCACAGTTCTTCCCATCCTGTGAGGGAAGCATCTGTGGTTACCACCTCCCTGCGTGTTACGGCACACTCCCGGCAGTTTAGACTGTGCCAGCCACACTTGAAGTCTAGCCTGCGTGAGGAGCCCAAGATCCTTCCAACTAGAAAAAGCAATTGACCCAAAGCCTGTAAGGAAGGATCAAGTAACTCTGAGGCTGCACCATCCGGTGGAGTGGTAGCCATAGAAGAATGGAGAGCCAGCAACAGGTAAACCATGGAATTTCCCACCCAACTCAAACCTGAGATGGTGCTATATATCCTGATGAACAGGTCATCTGTATGCCTGCATTCAGGTCTGGGGGAGTGGAAATTTTGTCTGAAGGCCTCATCCGGGGACACTACCAAGAAAGAAATACATGGCTCTACTGGAGGCCCTTTCCTGGGCCTCAGCCATTGCCACTATAGTATGCACCACACGATCAGGCCTGGTTGATGGAGCTGACCGAAAGGCAGAAAAAACTACCTCAGTAAAGTCAGGACAACTTGGCATTAGAAAGTCCTCAGGCCGGGAGACTGGATGGTGCAAGAGGTTCGAGGGGCCCAGCACAGGTGAGAATGGGTCCAAATTCAACCTGGCTAGTGCCATATTAAGTGTGTCCTGTAATGAATACACCACTGATGATTCAGCAACATGGAGGTTTGAGCCCTTGTCACTAAGTGACAGGGAATGTAGAGATGGCGTGTCATCCAAAAGAGGGTAGTGGTCCTGCTCAGCTGCAATTAGGGAGTCTGAGGCAGCCAGGGACACAGTGTCAAAGTCCTCCCTGGATGCTGACTCGCACCTGGGAAAGCTAGAGGTAGGGCTGCTCACACCCAAACCCACACCCACACCCACATCCTGTTTGGTGGCAGGAAGAGAGACTGACAATAAGGCCTGAAGACCCTGAACAGTGTTTGCAAGCTCAGCTACTTGGTGGGCCAACACAGCCGAGGAGGCCCTTTTTCTTTAAGGACCCTTCAGCCTTACCTGCTGGGTGTTTGATGCTAAATGGCAGAGCTGAAGTCCTGGTTGGTGGAGGGATGCGCTGAAAATCAGGGTCCAACTTTGCAAGCCGATGCTGCCTTATCTCCAATGTCATAAAACTACACTCAGAGCAGGGATCCTCTCTAAGCGCAGAGTAAACAGCCTGTGTAGGGCACCAACCCCGGTCATGGAACACTTGCTGTGTCTAAAACTGCCCCCTATCCACTATATAGTGCACTATTTCGAGTGGCCGCCATTTTGTAGGACTGTCTGAATTCTGAGTGAGCCACTCGTTCCCTACTTTTGTTCACTCATTATTACCCACAATGCACTCTAATTTTGGTTAGACGACAGTAAATTGCCCACAATCCACCACAGGGAAGACGTACGAGCTGAGAGTTTACTGCTTCCTCCACTCCTGCAATGTTTTCTTTCATGCTGAATGTAGTAAATTACTTTGACAAATCATTACTTGATTAAAATAACATAATAACTGTGAGGGACCCAGCAGGCAGACATGAGAACACAAGCTTTTCAACAAAAAAATGGGTCTTTATTTTAACCCACAATCTTTCAAACAAATAATCAGAAAATATACAAAATGAATAAACTCAGTCAAATAACATAATTAAACTAGACTGAAATACTGAGGCCAACTGAACAGAACAAAACTCAAACTATTGCTCAACTGAAGAGAACTGAACAGAGTAAAACCGACTTTACTGAGACAACAATCAAGGTTAAAAGGAAGATGGCGGGCCCACTTAAACATAATAGGGGATAAACATTAACAAGACATTTAACATATAACATTTATACATCTGGATTACATCCAGACAAACAAAGAAAAATAATAACAGAATGAATAATTCACTAACATTTCATAACTATAAATTATATATAAATATATTAAACAAAAGATTGTCAAAATCTGTTTCCCTCTCCCCGTGACGTTTCATCATTTGGTTTGCTCGGGCTGAACCATCAGGAGTGAAATTCGTGGTTTCCGCCCGGACCTATTTTTTTTTTGTCATTCTCCAGTGCGCCGCTTCTGATGGCCATGCAGTGGCGATTGTAGGGGGTGGCCCGTGGTGGCCTGGGCCACCCCTGAAATCTCATTGGCCACCCTGTGGCCACCCCAGAACTGATTGGTAGTTCATCATGTTCATCAACACAAGAATGAAGAACCAATAGAAACACCTGTCAATCAAAGATGACATCTCAGGTCATTTGTTGATTTAGAGCCACACTGACCCAGGGTCAGTTTTATATTTCTGACCATTATAGTAGTGGTGGGACTGAAGCTGTGTGAGCTGATCTTTGATCAGTGGGGGGTGGGGCAGGCCGCGGGTGGCCAGGCAGGTGCCGCAGGTCGCGGGCAGCGGGCGCCAGGTCTGGAGTATAATGGTCGGTCAGAAGCACGAAGCTGACACGAGCTAGCGTCTACCTCCAACTTCCAATGAGTTGACGATGTCGTTTTTGACGAAGTTGTTTATGAGAGGTATGTTCATCTAATCTATCGTTTAATTTATCCCGAATTTCCATGTGAATGTGAAAACATTTTTTCATTGTTACAGTAGCTAGGTTAAAGAGTAAGCTAGACCCTACACCACATTCAACATGTTATCTTTATATTGACATGAAATATGAAATGCCATGTTTTCTGATTTAATGACGGAGGTGTGTAAAGCGTTTTACAGATGTATATGTTCAATAGCTAAAGTTATATATATGGCTAACCAGTGTGTGTGAAATGGAAGGGTTTGTGCTGTGACTGTACTTTAAATCTTTACATTAGTTATTTATGAGCTCTTTATGTGTATTATTGGTCAGTCAGACCAATAAAATCTTCAAAGTTTTTATACATTATTTGACATTTTAAATATGCAGAGGCAGGGCAAATTGCACTTAAATGCCGCAAATGATTTGACTAACTATTTTATTTGGTAATATTCAAAGTAATTGAAGCTATCAGAACATGTGGAAAATAAACCTGAGTAGACACTGTAAATAGAGTTTTGTTTTTTACTGTATTCAGAGCTCAATCTGCAATTTTGGGGTTTCCAGACAGACACCTATAAGCCCTCGTAGCCAATTTCACACACTGATTTGTACCCAATTTAACAATATTTCTGCTGGACAGTGCAGTTATAGCTAATAAATGAATGAATAATTGATTGAATGATTGATTGAATTGCGCCTCAATCAGTTATCACCTGTACTTGTATCTTTATATGATTATACACTATACCTGATGTTATACGCAGATTAATTCTCTACAATGAGAATAGCGCTAAAAAATGTGTAACTGACTTTTCCTAAACAATTACTGATTTAAAAATGGATGTTATGTTAAAATAACCAGAGATTCCCAGAAACTGTAATAGGTTGAAATAGAACAGGAATAGAAAACTGTCAAATGTCAAAACAACAGTCTGATATTGAATACAAACATTTCAGTGAATGCTAAAATGAGTTTAAGAACTCATTTATTCTACATGTGTAGATGTTGAAGCAAAGCAATGCGATATTTACACATTTTGATCATGTGCCATTCATAAAGGTTCTCCCGGTATCGCCACCCCACACTAGGTCTGTGCCCCATCTTGTCCACCCCAGTAAAAATGTCCTGGATACGCCACTGTGGCCATGACCGCCAATCAACACCGTTCATCTCTCCACATCACCGGTAACTTAAACTCAGCAGAAATACATATAAGAAACAATGCAAAATAATAATACAACGCAACTAGTATGTGTGCACTCCAAACCAGTTAACGATGTACTAAAATGTAAATAAAGAATTGAAATAGAAACCAGTTTGTTTGTATCGTTATTCTAAAACAATATTAATTGAAAATGTTAACTATGCATTTAAAGTATCTAACCAAATAAATTACTGGGATATGAAGAGAGAGAGATATAGGGAAGATTGAGGTGTGTGTGTGTGTGTGTGTGTGTGTATAAATGCGTCTTCGACTGCGTGTGAGTGTTATGTAGCTACATTACATCTTATTGTGCGGCCAGGCCGTCTAACATACAGATACATTTTAAAATGTCCTCTTTATTTGATCAAATGTGTTTACTCTTTATATTAACACAGTATATATTAAAAAATGACAAACAGAATGAAGATTTATTGTATTAATATTTTATTTAATAAGAATAACAAGTAAGGCCCAAGTATTTTAAAAGTTCATATGTGATGTTGTTTCTGTGACTGCCCCAGAGATCCGACACTCGGTGTATACATCAGCGTCCGAATCACTAACTCATTTCGTTCACTCACTGCTGAGATGTAGTGCACTAACTGCCATTCACTATATAGGAAATAGTGAACGAGTGAACGATTTCGGACACAGCCACTCTCTCACGCGCGCGCCACGCGCACCTCGCTGTGCACGCGCAGAAATGCTGTCTGTTCGCGCTTCAGTTGTCAATCACGCGAACAGCAGAGCCAAGGCATTTATTTACATCTTAACTTGGATGTTTACATGGATTTATACAGTTAATCCGCCTGAAGTAGCTGCGATAGTTTCCAGTACCCCCGCGAAAGCGCGTGGTAAAAATGCGTAAATACTGCTCATGACATGCGGGACGCGGGACAAAGCGCACTGATACATTGCTGCACTGATTTAAAAATGTACACTTAAAAACTGATGTCATAAGAGCCCAGTTACATAATCACCCTGAAAATAACCATCGCATTACACAGAAAAGCCCGCTTTAGGATTAGAGCCAATATTTGCCTTAAATTGGAACTGTGATTTTAATCTTGAAATATCAGCTTGTCTTGGTGTTTAATGAAGGCATTGCATGACGAAATAAAAAAAAATTTCACTGTGCGGGAGCGAAGAAAGTGTTCCACTTTGAAGAGTTTGATGCTGCAGCAGTGATGGAGTGACAGTCTGTGACATCGGCTAAGCGCGCCTCTGTGTGAACTTCCGCTCTAGTAAAAGTCCCATTAAATAATCTCTCAAATTACACATTCATTCAAATTTAACCCAGTAATGTAACGACAGGAACGCCGCCCATTGTAAAGAAGTAAAAGAAAAAAAAAATAATTAGAAGTTTACTTGAGTGAGAGTAAAAAGTACCCACTTTTAAACCTACTCAAAGTATTTTTTCCTCCAAAAAGTTACTCAAGTAAATGTAAGGGAGTAAATGTAGCACGTAACTACCCACCTCTGATCAGGACCACGTGTGACAAAACAATGCAAGATTCTCAAAATCATGTGCGAGTGCACGACTCCTTTCAATATGCTAAACCGTCTCTGTTGTTCTGGAACAATGAAATAGAACAATTTTAAGCTCTCTGTGTTTATACAATCTTCAAAGGTTTTACCTTTAGTATACCAGTTTCATTGCTCAGTGGCAGAGGTGGAAAGTAACAAATTACAACTACTCTCGTTACAGTACTTGAGTAAATTTTTCAACTAAGTATAAATAAATAATAGCACTTTTTTACTTGAGTTGGTTAAAAATTAATTCAACTTCGCTACAGTTATTTTTCACCACAATTACAAAGTACAAAAAAAAAAAAAACATAATATTTTTGAATTTTTGGGAAGAAGAAATTTATAAGCCTTTAAATCTGTTTATTAACTAAAACATGTTGTGCACAGCATGACGGAAGCCCACAGGGCACAGCATGAGCGCAGCAGCTTTCATAAACTGCTGCCGGTGTCCTCTCTTCTCTAGCTTCTCCAAGACTTTCTGCCCTGTCACTATACAAGAACTGTAATACTGTGATTTTCTGCATATTTCATTTTATTCTGGAAAGGAGCTGTTCATTCAGGTACAAGGGAACCGCCTGAACACATTTAACCACTGATCAATCTTCACTTGTTTTTAAGGTAGGAAATGTTTTAACTGTGTCAAACATTAACACAAGGTAGTTCGACATACAGGTGCATCTCAATAAATTAGAATGTCGTGGAAAAGTTCATTTATTTCAGTAATTCAACTCAAATTGTGAAACTCGTGTATTAAATAAATTCAATGCACACAGACTGAAGTAGTTTAAGTCTTTGGTTCTTTTAATTGTGATGATTTTGGCTCACATTTAACAAAAACCCACCAATTCACTATCTCAAAAAATTAGAATATGGTGACATGCCAATCAGATAATTAACTCAAAACACCTGCAAAGGTTTCCTGAGCCTTCAAAATGGTCTCTCAGTTTGGTTCACTAGGCTACACAATCATGGGGAAGACTGCTGATCTGACAGTTGTCCAGAAGACAATCATTGACACCCTTCACAAGGAGGGTAAGCCACAAACATTCATTGCCAAAGAAGCTGGCTGTTCACAGAGTGCTGTATCCAAGCATGTTAACAGAAAGTTGAGTGGAAGGGAAAAGTGTTGAAGAAAAAGATGCACAACCAACCGAGAGAACCGCAGCCTTATGAGGATTGTCAAGCAAAATCGATTCAAGAATTTGGGTGAACTTCACAAGGAATAGACTGAGGCTGGGGTCAAGGCATCAAGAGCCACCACACACAGACGTGTCAAGGAATTTGGCTACAGTTGTCTTATTCCTCTTGTTAAGCCACTCCTGAACCACAGACAATGTCAGAGGCGTCTTACCTGGGCTAAGGAGAAGAACTGGACTGTTGCCCAGTGGTCCAAAGTCCTCTTTTCAGATGAGAGCAAGTTTTGTATTTCATTTGGAAACCAAGGTCCTAGAGTCTGGAGGAAGGGTGGAGAAGCTCATAACCCAAGTTGCTTGACGTCCAGTGTTAAGTTTCCACAGTCTGTGATGATTTGTCATCTGCTGGTGTTGGTCCATTGTGTTTTTTGAAAACCAAAGTCACTGCACCCGTTTACCAAGAAATTTTGGAGCACTTCGTGCTTCCTTCTGCTGACCAGCTTTTTAAAGATGCTGATTTCATTTCCCAGCAGGATTTGGCACCTGCCCACACTGCCAAAAGCACCAAAAGTTGGTTAAATGACCATGGTGTTGGTGTGCTTGACTGGCCAGCAAACTCACCAGACCTGAACCCCATAGAGAATCTATGGGGGTATTGTCAAGAGGAAAATGAGAAACAAGAGACCAAAAAATGCAGATGAGCTGAAGGCCACTGTCAAAGAAACCTGGGCTTCCATACCACCTCAGCAGTGCCACAAACTGATCACCTCCATGCCACGCCGAATTAAGGCAGTAATTAAAGCAAAAGGAGCCCCTACCAAGTATTGAGTACATATACAGTAAATGAACATACTTTCCAGAAGGCCAACAATTCACTAAAAATGTTTTTTTTATTGGTCTTATGATGTATTCTAATTTTTTGAGATAGTGAATTGGTGGGTTTTTGTTAAATGTGAGCCAAAATCATCACAATTAAAAGAACCAAAGACTTAAACTACTTCAGTCTGTGTGCACTGAATTTATTTAATACATGAGTTTCACAATTTGAGTTGAATTACTGAAATAAATGAACTTTTCCACGACATTCTAATTTATTGAGATGCACCTGTATATGAGGGGATATCTTGTTTACTTGCTACTATACTATATGTTTAAATCGAACTTTTTATATACCTTAGAAAGATACAATGCCAATAGTGTCGGAAATTAACAGGGACTCGGAGCGAAAATGCCACCGAAATTTACAAAAATATCCCCGAAATTCAAAATATCGGGGCAACAAATGTCAACGCAACGAGTTCCCGTGTTTTATTAATAATATCTGATATAGTTACAATTACGTGCATTGCGATCTTCTTTTTACTTTTCACTGAACATATTTTTTTTCCCCGCCGTCCGGTTCCTCGCACCATCGCGTGCACAGAGGGGTCCGCTTCTATCAATCCGCACTGGGCCGTTTGCACCAGCTATACGCAAGTTACAACTTAGCCTAGTTGTGGCGTAAATGGGCACTAAGTCACAATTTATGCACTAGCTACTAAATATTTGAGCGTTGCACCATTAAATTTAGGTAGGATGTAACCCTACGTATAAACTAAATACTTACGAAAGCCTCTGACCAGGCGTAACGGATGAAATAAAAAAGCAGACTGATATTTTATGACATCAATGAGCTCATGTTTTGCATGACAAGCATCAGTCATTTCGACATACATTATGATGTTGACATTTACACTCATTTACTTATAAGAGAGAGAAAAAAATAATGTACTTTTAAGCGGCTCTTCTGCATGAAACCATTCTAACGGGGCAGTTTTTAGGGTGCGTCGCCTGGTGTCAAGTTTCAACACATTCAAAATATATATATATAGGATATTAAAATGAATAAATGTTTATTTTTCCAGCCTGTTGAATTAGTATGTATCACCCCTAATTTATTTTAGATAGCCTACAGTTCCTATATATTGTTATTTACACAGGGCAAATATACTATTAATCAATCTACTTTTGTTATGTATCATATTTTAATGGGAATATAATTTATTACAGCTGACTGTTACGTGAGCAAACAAGGTCTGAACATCAACCGTAACAAGATCAAATTGAAGTTCACGGCTTTTTAACACTTCTGTGTAAAAATTTGAAGGTTGTTTATTGGATCAGTTAATGTAAACGTCATATTATGTGACTACGCATCACTTTACGGAGAGTTTACGACCTACTAGTTAAGTCTTGCCTTAAGAACAGGTGGTGCAACCAAATTAAGCACTGACTTAGTTACAAACTAACTAGTAGTTACTAAGCACTTAGTGTGAACTTTACGTCCTAATTTACGTGAGAATTTACGCACAGCTGGTGCAACCCTACCCAGTTCGGTATTGTAATCCCGCGTTAAATTCCGTAACCTTTCACAACTCTTGTTCAAATTAAACTGTCCTAGTGGGTAACACTCTCCCTCATGGTGCTGTACTGTACTTCCCTGCCCTGTCTCACCCGCTAGAGGCCAGAAGTGTGCAAGTTATATAAAGTAGTTATGAGAAATCACAAAACATAATGTAACCAAATACTACATTTTACTTTAATAATAATATCTCAATATGTTAAATAACCATAATATTAATTAAGATTTAATTATTACAACTGTAATACAATAATACATATACAGAATAACCACTTTTATTGTTTGAATCAGTCATCTCTCTCACTAAACTCTGTGTGAAATATTTTTTATTTTATTCAGTTGGCATGTAGGAGTTGATAACAATTTGCTTAATAATCTCATTCCATATCTGGATAATTGCTGCAATCTTTGGATAAATTTCCTCTATGATATTGCATTATATTAGTTTTGTACAGTAAGTTAACTCACGTGCCAAAATACTTGGACATATGTGGATGAGAATAAACCTGAAATAGTCATGTGTTTCAGTCACAATGCACATTATGTAGTTTAGAGATGATTTAGAGACATTTAGAATGTTACAAATGGCTATTTCTATTTAAATAAATGTTGTATTCTTAATTTTCTCTTTGTCCAAGAATCCTCTTGCAGCAATGCAGGTCTTTGGCATTTAGAAGCTGCTAGTTTAGGACCTGTGAGGAGTCTGTTTCTCAAACTAGAGACTGTGATTTACTTGTCTTTTTGTTGTGCATCTAGCCGTCCACTTTCCTCTCTATCCTGGTTAGAGGTTCTTTTTTCAAAACAATAATGCATGGAATAGCCTTCATCTCTCAAACAATAATTTTAGGGAAAAAAAAAAATAGAATTTCAGAAGAAATGTTTCTTTTTGCCTATTTTTAAAACCAGAACTTGACCTTCAAGTGTAAATAAACTTGTAAGAACTCAATACCTCAGCAAATGGGGAAAAACCCACTGTACTGTGATTTCCACATGGTAGCGCAACCATTTTCAATTCTTCTAATAAAAAGAACATTTTCTTGAGTACCAAACTAGCACTTTAGAATGCTTTTGAAAGGAATATGTGACACAGTATATGTTTGCCATCACAGGTAAAGAAAAAATTCTAAAAATGGAAGCATATATATATATATATATATATATATATATATATATATATATATATATATATATATATATATATTATCATAAATTAACTTGTAATGTAATTACTCATAGTTTTTCGGCAAACTACTTATTTACTCTTACTTGAGTCATAATATTTCTCAGTACTTCCACTTGTACTCAAGTGAATTATTTCTTCAGTAGCAGTACTTTTAAGTAAAAAAAATTAAAAAAATCTGTATTCTTTCCACCACTGCTCAGTGGAAAGTCACAGCTGTTTTGCTTACACAACGGGGGGTTCTTTAATAGTCCTGACTGTACAAAAATATTTAACTACAGTGAAAGGCGTATTGAGTCATGGACCAACCAGAATGAGTCATTTCCTTTGTTAATATCACCAATGAGGATTCAGTTTTTCCATCAATAGCGTAGCCTGGAAGTCATAGATCCACATCTCCAATAAACTGTATTGTTCAGTAAACACAACCAACACATGAGCCCCTGATGTCAGATGGAACGGATGGGTACATCCACCACATTGCTTTCAGCATTGCATGGGACTGAGAATGCACACAAGGGAGGTCTGAAACTAGAACCACCTGGAACACAAAGGTGTGGCCTGAAGTCTGTTTTTCTTGCAAGATGGCACTCAACACATGTGCATATTTGAAATCCGTGCTGCTTTCTTGAGGCAAAAGATGTTTGTTGTGTACACTCCTTCTGCATGTTTACATTTAGTTCATGGAACAGCAAATCTGTAGTGTGACTATATAGAGCATATCATTCCTTCACTGCTTAAAGGGATAGTTTACCCAAACATTTTCTCATTTACTTCCTTCTGCTGAGTACAAAAAAAAAATTTAGAAGAATATCTCTGCTCTGTTGCTCCTTACAATGCAAGTGAATGGTGGCCAGACAGCTGAAGCTCCAAAAATCACATAAAGGCAGCATAAAAGTAATCCATAAGACTCAAGTGGTTAAATCCATATCTTCACAAGTGATATAAGTGTGAGATATTCTTCTAAAAATCTTTGGTTGTGTTCATCAGAAGAAAG
This sequence comes from Myxocyprinus asiaticus, assembly GCF_019703515.2. Taxonomy (NCBI): domain Eukaryota; kingdom Metazoa; phylum Chordata; class Actinopteri; order Cypriniformes; family Catostomidae; genus Myxocyprinus; species Myxocyprinus asiaticus. Next base: position 23,429,524 of record NC_059353.1, on the reverse strand, counting down.
AAACTCATTCACATCTGGGATGGCATGAAGGTGAGTAAATAATGAGAGAATTTTCATTTTTGGGTGAAGTAACCCTTTAAAGGGATTAAGTTAAAAATCTCCATTTGTGCACATATAAAACTTTTTTATATCTACTTGACACTTAAAGGAATAGTTCTCCAAAAAAATAAAAAGTCTGTCATTATTTACTCACTCACATGTTGTTCGCCATATTTGATCCTTTTGTGTTCCGCAGAAGAAAGAAAGTCATACAGGCATGGAATGACAAGAAGGCGAGTAAATAATGGCTATTGTAATTTGTCTTGTGTAGTCTTGTATTTATTTATGGCTGCCATGGGAGCTGCTATTGCTCACAAATGGTTACATCATATGACTGCCCAATTCACCAGCTGTTTTTCAACCAGTCAGCAAAAGTGGGCCATTAAGGGCCTGAGAGTTTCCAGGTAAATACAGTTTATTTTAAACTGATCAGCTAGAAAATTACAGCTGACCAAAGTTGCAGTTAAAGTTTCTAAATGTGTTTAGGCGATTTTCATAACAAATACTAGTTTATTTTTTATCTACATTGACCTGACCATGGTAATAAGGAACCATCATGGTCTTACTAAGGTTATGGCCTTATTACACACACCACTGTTAAACACTGTTAAATGGAAGAACAATGGTAAACTTTCCGTAGGGCAAGTACAATTTAGAATCAGAGTTTAAAGACTGGACCGTCATGGATTATGGGCAAATTATTGACAAAGTTTTTCTCCTGTTCTATCCTGCTCCTGTTCCAACTGGTCATGTTTGCCTTCAGATATTCCAATAAATAATTTAAACCATTAGGTATTCAGTTGCTTAGTAATGGAGGTTAAGTGTGTGTTTGAAAAGTAGAGAGAGAGATTTTTCCTCTGTTCCAGCAGCTTTGGACCCCTGCTCTCTTCCCTCCCTAATTCACCTCATTCAGTCTCTATTTCAAAGCCTCCGCCAAGACGAGCCAAAAGGTCTCTCCCCTCCTGTGTATGTAGAAGAAAGACTCAGACAAAGAAGCTGGCACAGGGTTAAGGGGAACCAAGATGCTGATCAGTATACAGTATTATTCTTGTTCAAATAAAATGTCCATACAAATGCGTGTAGTTACACTCTCCAGTGACCTTTATCACCTTTTTTTTTGTTTTTGGTGGGGGATTTTGGATAGTGAAAATGCAGAGTGGCTAGTGAAACCACTCAAAATTTCAGACTGTAACTCGTCCTAGAGCTTTCGAGCTATATCCTCCAAACTCAACACAGACCTTCAGATCAGTCTGACTCCGGTTCCTATGGCTTTTCTAACTAATTGAACTATAGGAAATATAGGAAATATAACCTTCAAAACTTTAATTTATGAAAAACAAACTTTCATAAAAGGCTTTGTCAAGCCAACATCTTGAAAAACGTTACCTATATCTAGTTAGATACTGGTATATGAAAGAGAACAACTTCTCTTACATGCATTTTTTAAGGACCATGGCTTTCTTAAAAAAATCCAGTTTGAAACGGCAGTAAAAATTTTGACAGTTGTTACATTTCACTCTTCTTGACAGGTTGAGTCCCATAGGTTGTGTACCACGAAAATGCCACATGTTGCTGTTATGTTGAATGTTTAAAAGCCACCTGTAGGAATTTGGTGTGGTGACACTACATAGTATCATATATTTTTGTTTATATGATATGATTATGTTATGAATTACATCATTGTTGTAATATTATGGCAATGCTATGCTGTGGTAATGTTGCAATGAAGTAGCATGATGTTATGATAATCTTAATGCTGAATTTGTTGTAATGGTATATTAGTGATGTGGTAATGTTGCATTAATGTTATAAACATGTGATAATAATTTGTCTTGAATGTATGGTAATTTTGTTGCAATGCTGTAGTAATGTTGTAGAAATGTTAAATATATATTAATGAAGAAACAAACACACAGTATGACTGGGCACTGCTTATTTTTTTAGTGCCTAAAAACAATTATGTCTCAAGGATTTAGCACTGTGTATCTTACTTAGTAAATTAAACGTTGTCAAATTTTCCCCTGTCAGTTTCTGAAAAGTCCCAGGCATATTGAAGCCAATTTAATACCAAGCTCACAATCTTGTTATGTACCAGAAAATTATTTTCACCATGTAAAAACAACCAGCTTACAGGACTAATTATAATATACATAAGAGTAATATATTAAATGTATTCTAGGGAATATAAACATTAGCTGTTTTGGATGTAATGTATATTAAATATAACACATTAAAGGAAATATAATCATCAAAAATGAACTTTAGGGCCTTTTACATGCCCCTAATATTTAGGACAGAGAAATACAAAGAGATGAACAGAAAAAGAGGCACAGATTTAAATTCAAGAAAAGGGAGTTCTTTCTGTATTTTGGTAATTGTCTACAATTAAAATGCAATTTCTAGGACAACAGAAATTTCACACATTACATTTTTTACACTCAAAATTCATAACATTTTATCACATTTTATGTCCCAGTTGCTTCTACACTCTGCTTGGGGAGAAAACAGTACATTTACTCGTTCCAAGTACCTCAAAATGAAGGGGGACACACACCATTTAAAAGAGCTTTATAACTCTTTCTAAGAGGACAGAACTTGTGTCACCCATATTAGTTATCTGCTGGGCAAGGATTCTGAGGAATGGGTTGGTCAGAAAGACACGCATGATCTCCGGTCTCTGGCCTTGACCTGGAGGAAGAATGGCATGACCCAAATGTCACCTTTGGACGAGTTCATCTAGAGAAGCTTCTTAACCTTCAGCTGTCACCACCTGTCTTCCATGTTTATTGAGGCATCATTGTGTTCCAGATTTAAACTGCAAGCTTTAGTCCATTCACAACATTGTGTCAAACCAACTGACAAAATTATGTAGCATTACTCAAAATTTTACAAAATGAATCAAATTAACCCACAACTGAAATGACTTAAAGGTCTCTCACTAATAATTCTGCATTACAACAGTTGTTGCTTAGCAATGGAGGGTGAGAGTGTGTTTGAAAAGTAGAGAGAGAGAGATTTTTCTTCTGTTCCAGCAGCTTTGGATCCCTGTTCTCTTCCCTCCCTAATTCAACCCATTCAGTCTCTATTTCAAAGCCTCCGTCAAGAGGAGCCAAAAGGTCTCTCCCGTCCTGTGTTTGTAGAAGAAAGACTCAGATAAAGGAGCTGGTACAGGGTTAAGGGGAACCAGGATGCTTATCAGTGACTTTTTGAAATCTACTCTGATACTTTTGATAGTCGGATACAATAGATGTCCGTGCATGCTGAGGCTGTGCTTTCATGCAGTTTATCATGATGGAAACAAATACTCCTTGTGCAATCCATGTCCTTCATGAGGCCAGACCTTTCAACATTATATTTTCCATGTCCTTTCCATACAAAGAACAATACACATAGATAGGATGTTTAATTACCACAGTGTTAACCCTCATGTTCTGTTTGGGGCCTAAAGACCCCAAGGTCCTTTTGCATGTTTGGAGTCTCAGAGACCACAGGTGATAAAACATGAATTAAAACATAGCCTTAGTGTTGGAAACAGCAATCTAATTGGTACACACTTTAGACTTGTACCAGGTGTTTACTTTGATTTATTTGATTGTATATTTCTGACCCTAAATTGAAGCAAAGCTATTATGCTGAGTAACAATCATATTATAAAAATGTGCATGCTTACAGTGTGGTAAAACAGAGGGATAAAGCTTTAATAATATCTGGCTACTGTATTTATTTATTTATTTATTTGTAAAATTGCATAATCACGCGAAATTACAGCATTTTCAGGACACCAAACATAAAGATAAAATTAATTTGATAGAGGGTTAAGCGAAACTTAGATTTGGTATAGGAAAACAAATCTAGTGATAGCCTTTGCTGTGAAAGTCTGCAGTGCAATACCTCATCTCTTCTTACCATTCTGAGTTTTAACAGATTTTTTCAAGATCTCATTTTGTCATTATGGGTGGTTATATTTCGTAATGTGTAATCAGGTATTAATTGGCGTGGTGTTTTAAGGACGATACGAGGTGCTGAACTAAGTTCAAACGTTAAAATAAAAAATAAAAAAAACAAACAAAAAAAAAAAAAAAAAAAGTCGTAATGAAGCAGACAACCACCAGTGGTGTCAGACAATAAGAAAGAGTTCAGCCTGTGGTGTAGCTGTATGTGCGCAACTCTCTTCTCCATTCACAGACGCAGATGGGCGTTGCCACTCTCACCAACTCTATTTAAACAACCAGCAGAAGAGGAGTGCGAACGGGGAGCCTGTCATCTCACTGGTGGATAACAACTAAAACGAGGATTAATATCGCGACGCGTAGCCTACTAGCAAATCAAAAAAGGGCAAAATGACAGAGGTGAGCAATATCTTTCTGTCCTAAAGGAAATATTAAAGACTTGAGACTGAGTGTTTTTTTAGTTACCCAATAGCCTGGTTCAGACACCTGCACTAAAAGCTGTATCTTAATATACGTTATCCATAGAAAAAGCAACACAAATAGGCTGGAATTTGTAATGAACCAATGACAACACATTGATTTTTTAATTTATTGTCAGAAGTGTTGTTACGGTAAAATCTGGGTTACAGTGAAGCACTTACAATGGAAGTGAGTGGGGCCAATCCGTTAAAATACTCACTGTTTCAAAATTATTCCCACAAGATGTAAATAATATGTCTGTTGACATGATTTTAGTGTGATTAAATCACTTACTAACCTTTTCTGTGTAAAGTTATAGACAATTTGGCAACGTAATGTCAACTAAACCTAAATCTAAATCAAAAACGACTGTAAAAACGATGTTTTAAACAACTTTACAGCTCAAATTATACACAAGTTTTAATAGAGGAATTAATGTATGTGGTTTTTATAACATTATAAGCTTCACATCTCTGCCTTTAAACCCTCCAAAAATTGGCCCCATTCACTTCCATTGTAAGTGCCTCACTGTAACCAATCAATGGTTGATTAACCAATCAACACTAAATGTTCTTACTTAAAAAAATAAATAAAAATAAATACATAAATAAATATGCCAAGCATCTTTACTACTCCACCCACTGTGAGAATTTGGCAGTGTGAAGATATAGTTGACTTGTTCCTCATTTGTAAGTCACTTTGGATAAAAGTGTCTGCCTAAATGTAAATGTAACCTTGATTTTTGCTTATTTTGACAAGCCAAAATTATGATTATTATTATTTTTATTTTTATTTTATTTTTATTTTTTTTGTGGTAATCAACATCATGCCACACATGCTGTCAGTTGAGTTTAACTTGTATTGAACCTGGAATATTCATTTAAGTCAACATATTCTGCTCTGTAATTGTTTGCTGACAATGATCTGTTTATGTTTAGAGATTTACTCAATTTATCATTCTTTATTTACAATGTTGCATGACAGGAAATCTGTCATCTCACAATGAAAATACATTCAGAAACTATAAAGGCAGCCAACTACCCTAATCTTTAAAATGGTTTCATAACCAGTCCTTGTGCATGATTTGGATCTTTAGTATATTTAATGTTCTTTAATTATACTTTATTTTAAGAATATATAATAGTTTGTATAATATAATAAATGTTAAGATATTTAACATGACTGTTTTTTGGCAGTAATTCTAATAATCTCTACATGCATTGAGCATATGGGTGAAAATTAAATCATGACTTAATCTTCAACATCCTATCGGCAAGGCCAGTGTCACAGGTTCAAGGCCCTGAAGGTGCCTGATGTTATAAAGCACTTGACATTTGACCCTGCAGTGGCCTTGCTCCAAACCACTATAGCCCGAGTTATAACATAGATAGTCTGTTGTATGTATGCATTAATAACACAATTGCAGACAGAAGGGCAGAAAAAAGTAATGAGACTGATAGAAAGAGAGAGATAAAGGGCATAGAAACAGACAATAGAAGGAAAAAAGAGTGTTTGTGTGTGTGTCTTCACATTTTTCAGTGCTTAAATGATATTCATCAATTTGTGCAAGGAACTTCCTAAAATGTTTCCTCTTTGGGCTAACACATATAAACCATTCTTAAACAAACATAATCTTAAAAGCGTTTATCAAACAGCACTATTGTGTGCTTACTAAATGGAAGACAATTAGATTTAACTTTGTAATAAACTTCAAACAGAATGCAGATGGAGCAACAGGAAATTTCCTTTTGTAAGGGAAATGGCGTGTAATCCAAGACCCCAAAATAAAACATTTCAGTACATAAACAAAATCACACACTGTTTAAGTTTTGATCAGTCTCACAACACGCCATGAAACAGACTCAGAATTTAATAGATTGAAACTAATTTAACACAGGATATACTGACATTCATATCCGTTGTTGCAACTCTGCTTGAGATTGAAGGGTTCCACTAAAAAAGGATTTAGTGACCAGAGAAAAGTAAGGTCAAGGGTCTGTGACCTCACCAACCACACAGCAACAAGTCTTTTAGACAGGGCAACTTAGATGTTTAAAATGGCGTGACAAAATCCCTAAACTGAAATTACTTCACAGAAATCACTGTGAAGTCACTTTGATTTTTAAAAAGCAGGACCAGTTTTAACGGTACTTCAGCATGACTGGCTTAAAGCCAAACAGCTTTGTGCTTTTGAAGTAGTTTCAGCTTTCTAACAGAGCTGAACCATGAAATCATAATAGGATGTTGTGATGATTTCACAAATATGTAATGTTCTGGTGCCATAGACAAGGTTGTCTTGCATGATTGGAATGTATTATGTCAAATAAATGATCAAAACAATGTTTTAAATAGCTCTTTTGAACATATTGCACTTATGACCCTGCAATAAAAAAGTTGGTTCTTGGTAATACTTGACATGCTTACTAAGCACTATATTAGGAACACTGTGATCCTAATAAAGTGCCTGACGTGGTCTTCTGCTGTTGTAGCCCATCCGCCTCAAGGTGGTTATCTGAGCTAATCTTTATTAATGTAGTAGACGGAGGCCTTTATTGTAATCAAAGTAGAAAGCTGGAAAACATCTAGATGGGTGTTTTAACTACTGTTTCCCTCCCCTTTCACAGGTCCTGTCTTCATCTCCAAATGAGAAGACTCTAAGTGCCAGTGAACTGACTGAATTCTTTGCCATGTGGGAGGAATTTAACTTCACAGATGCCAGTGACAACAGAACACAGGTGGAAACTTGCCCCACGTCCTTTAACCGATCTGCGCTTCTCCATGCTATGTGCACCCTCTATGCCTTCATTTTTGTCGTGGGCCTGGCTGCCAATGCGCTAGTGGTGTGGGTGAACTTGCGATCACAGCGTCATTACCATGAAACACACTTGTATATCTTAAACCTGGCAGTGGCTGACCTGTGTGTGGTAGCTACTCTCCCTGTGTGGGTGAGCTCATTGGCACAGGGTGGTCACTGGCCATTTGGCCAGGTGGCTTGCAAGCTTACACATCTTCTTTTCAGTGTCAACCTCTTTGCCAGCATCTTTTTCTTGGCCTGCATGAGTGTGGATCGATATCTATCGGTGGTATGCTCAAGGGAGATATCTCACAGACGCAAAAGACAAATACGCTTTTTAGTGTGTGTTGTTATGTGGCTGCTTGCTTTGTTTGCCTCAATACCTGACACATACTTCCTCGAGTCGGTAAAGTCATTACACAGTCATGTGACCTTGTGCCGTCCTGTATACCCAGAGGACAACCCTCTGCAGTGGATGGTGGGCATTCAATTGAGTTTTGTGGTTCTAGGCTTTGCCATTCCCTTCCCTGTTATAGCAGTGTCTTACACATTGCTGGCAAACACACTGACTTCCTCTTCCTTCTCCTCAAATTCCCCTTCAAGTGGAGAACAGGATCGTAGTGTGAGCAGGAAGGTCATCCTCACGTACATAGTAGTCTTCACAATGTGCTGGGCACCATATCATGCTGTACTCCTAGCCGACGCTCTGGCCATGTTGGGAGTGCTTCCTCTGGGCTGCAGTGCAGAGAATGCCCTGTTTGTGACGCTGCATCTTTCACAGTGCCTGTCACTGCTGCACTGCTGCGTGAACCCTGTAGTCTACAGCTTTGCTCACCGCCACTACCGCTATGACCTCATGAAGGCCTTCATCTTCAAATACTCCACCCGTACGGGGCTTACACATCTAATGGAGGGCTCTCAGGGCACTGAGACAGAGTATGCAATGGTGGAGAACAACCCTACAGCTGTAAACTAGGTCCCACGGGACTTTCACCCTCAACCAGAGTTCTGCACTGCTTCAAAACATGACCTCACTTGACATGTTCAGATTTGAATTTTCTAGATAAGCAAAACTGAATTAAAACAACAGGTTTTTCATTGAACTAGCAAATGCTCAATGGTGGCCCCAAATAACTGAACCCTCTTGAGCTTTTGGAATAATTCCAAATACATTTTGCAGAAATGTGCCAAAGACATATGGCTTCTTATTTTAACTTATGAACCATAAGCACTCATCCAAACAATAGAGTGCAAGCTGAAGTATGTAATTTCTGTGCCACTGTCACCACCACATGTAACTGCAAAAATAAACGTTGTTTTCAAACAGCTTTCCAAACACACGTGAAGTCGGAATGATGTTTCCGATAGTTTCGGTACCCTAGGATCGGCGACTGTATGCCAACACGCTGACATGCAGCATACTTATCAGACATGTTTGCAGTGGTTTCAATGTGTTTACCTTTCCACCTGGTGCGATTGATAGCACGTTGCATCAGCTGTGTGGGAGACAAGGGATCAAAGCCAGGCAGTATCCACATTTGAATAGTCAATGATGAGCATGATTTGGAGGTTTCACTTTTCCCTCTAACATTACTTTTTTACTCCACTGATGGTTAAGGTAAGGTTTGGGTTTGGGTTGGGGGATAGAATCTAAAAATATAAATATAATGCTTTTCTCTTCATTGTATAATGTCATGCAAAGCTGAAAACAACTTGCTTCACTACTAGCTTTTGGCGACCTCTCTCATGGCCATATGCCCTACAACACTTACTGCTTTGGCCACAGGGGGCAGTGTTTAGAAATTTCGGTCAACGTATACCGATTTTGATGAAAGAAAATTCGATCTACTCTTTCCTTTCGGTCAACCTATACCAATTTTGACAAAAGAAAATTTGGTCTACTCTTTCCGATTTCACTGTGAGATCAGGCTCGAAACACTGGGCCTCATTTACTAATAATTGCGTGGATTTTGCATACTTATGAGCACAGGAAAAGTTCTCACGGAAAATTTCCAACTGATACAAACAACAGGTGCATACGAACATGGATTTGTTCTTTTCCTCATTTTAATGTTAATGAATCTGGATTACTCTAAATGAAGGAGCGCTTGCACAAAGTTGGTCATTTGCATAAAACACACCCAAATCATCTCCATATAAGGGCTTTCAGTGCCACCGTACCTGTACAGTTGCAAATGTGTAGAGAAAGATGCTGCCAGAGTAAAAGGGCAAAAAAAATCACACTATTAAACAGTACAGGACAGCCAACCCGATCTCATGAAAATTTTTACATATTTTACGAGTTGGCTATTTCATATGCTTTTGTATGATTTTGTTCTAATGAATTTGTACGATTTCATCAAGTGCAAATGCCCGCATGTGTAATGCGAAAGCGCGAGTTCTGCGCACAAGGTGTCAAAGACATCCTTATTAATATTATGTTCTTACCCAAACCCCTTTTCTAAACCTACCGATCAGTAGAGTGTGTCAACATGATAGGAAGCTTTTGTGTGTGACAGAAGCAAGTCATTATCCAGTATTAGATGGAAATGTCCAGCGATGTCATTGGCTGTAGTGAAAGTCGTACGAATTCATAAGAGTGCAGTCGTATGATATCATACGAATTAGCCAAATTTAGTTACGATTTCGCTGTGAGTGCGTGTTGGTACAGCATTACAATTTAGAATGATTTTATAATATGTAGGCTACAACTGTAGATGAACTGAAGGAGTGCTTAGAGCGCTGCTTGTGCAGGTCCATTTTTCTGTGTTTCATCGATGACAGGTTCAGACTGTGCATGTGGTCCAAAGTGCTCGAAGTGCATAAAAATCTGTGGCGGTTCACCTTCGACTCTTCACCTGATCGTTTCACGAACAAGACACCATACCGAAATCTAATGCCTCTGTGTTTACAATTTTTTAGAAAATTAACCTATGAATGGCTTACTTATAGTTGTCCCTGCATATTAAGCTGGGATAGGAGAAAGTGTTTTAACTCAGAAAAAGTTACATATTCAGCTTTAAGCAACTTAAACTTCACAAAACTAAGTAAGAAATCCTGGTATTACTGTATTACAGCTTGATGTGGTATCATTCAAGAATGGCTGGAATATCTCACATCATGAACGAAGATGTTACCATAGCAACTTTTTGCCTGCAACATGTAAACTTGTCATGCCATTCTCACGTCAGTTAGAACAATTCCATCCAAGACTCTGCAGTCTTCGGATTTATTGTGTATGTATGTTTAACAGTATGTTTCATTATAAATATATTGGTTTAATTACATACTATCATATCAATATTTAAGATTTCCTAACACAACCCCACCACTAAACTTAACTATTTATAAACAATATAAAACATGTAACAGGCAGTATATGTTGTCACAACAGTTTTATTAACATTACACTAGATATTACATTAAAATAGATATTTTTAAACACCTAAACCCAACCCCTATGCATAAATCTAACCAATACATAAAATTTTTTAACATGTGAGGAGAGCAGGGTTTACATTTTACATTACATTTTACATTTATTCATTTGGCAGACGCTTTTATCCAAAGCAACTTACAAAAAAGATCTAGAGATTTGAGTGTTACGGTGGCTGGGGACACTGATTGCTGTACAACGGCTTACATTTAGATCTGTTCCTCTCACAAGTCTACACACGGCTTTGGAAGATCCAGAATACAGTGCACAAATAGCATGAATTATGATCAGTTTTGTGGTGCTTTTCTAATTTTTGAGACGCAGCTCAGACATTCGGAAAACTCCCTTTATGAAAGGCAAACAAACAATGTGCAAATACAAAATAAATAAATCAATCAATAAGGGAAATGATGACAGAATTTTCAATTAATTTCATTTTAAAATATAGCCTTGTGTAAAGTATTTAAATTGTAAATTAAATGAATATGGTATCAGAATGACATTTAAAATATGGATAAAGGGTGACATTTTGCTGATGCAGGCATCAGATCAAGGAGGACAGTTTAGTGGCACTGGTGCAGGCAAAAGGTGCTATATGGATGTTTCATTATGAGAGTGTGTTGAATAATGACTTCTCATAAATGTGAAATAACTTTTTAGAATTTAAGCTTAAGTTTCTTACTTGCTTCTTAGTTACCAGTCTCTTACTACTGAAAAGCAACATACGTTCGTAACTAATAAAGAATTATAAAAGATTGGTAACATTTGTAAAATGATCCTTTAGGGGGCCTGGGTAGCTCAGTGAGTAAAGACGCTGACTACCACCCTGGAGTCGCAAGTTTGAATCCAGGGCATGCTGAGTGACTCCAGCCAGGTCTCCTAAGCAACCAAATTGGCCCGGTTGCTAGGGAGGGTAGAGTCACATGGGGTAACCTCCTCATGGTCACCATAATGTGGTTTGCTCTCAGTGAGGCATGGGGAGTTGTGCATGGATGCTGCGGAGAATGGTGTGAAGCCTCCACACATGCGATGTCTCCACAGTAACACGTTCAACAAGCCATGTGATAAGATGCACAGATTGATGGTCTCAGACACAGAGGCAACTGAGATTCATCCTCCACCACCCAGATTGAGGCGAGTCACTACACCACCACAAGGACTTAAAGCACATTGGAAATTGGGCATTTCAAAAAGGGGAGAAAAAAACAAACAAAAAAACAATCCTTTAGATGGAATGTTGAAATAATGTTGAAAGAATGTTTCAAAAAGGAGATTTTGAAGTTATTTGTATTTGTTGCATAGCTCAAGTTCTCTTTTTCTTAAGTGTGTTTATTTTTAGATGTGGCCTACTTACTATTGATTGAACTGCTCAAAGTAATTTCACTGATAAGAAGAGAGGGAATGTTATCTTTTTGGCAAGAGAATTGACATCACTTATGTGTTTTGAACAGTCTGTGCCCACATGTTCTGTTCTCTGCAACAGCTCATTCCAAAATTTTTAAAGGATGGGACAATCTGAATATTTGCAATCTGGATTTTCAAAGACTGAGTGTTCATATAGAGTTGTTTTCAATATATATGTATTTGTTTGTGTTTAAACTTCACTATAGTTTTTGTTTTGTTGTGTATATAATGTTTCATGACTGGCTGTAATCTGTAACAGCTTCTCATGTGTGTACTTGGAAGGGCATTTACTTAAAGTTTACTGTATCATTAATAGATTGTGTGTATATTTAGATTTTCTGTAAGGTAGCTTAAAAATATTGTTATATTTATCTTTATTCTATCATATATTTTTGTTGTAGAGTTCTGATTGAACATTGCAAAAGTAAATGTTCTGGAAATATATATTTTTTCTTCAAAAAAATCTATTGAATAACTTGTCTCTCTTAAACATCAAATGGCCCTTCTCTAAATTCCTTTTCCGTATTCTCTTGCTCATAAAGCTAGAGTATTTTATCTCATGGAAACTGCATGGATAGGAATTTACCCATGCATGAGCTAAACATGGATTCAATCTAGACTTGCCATTAATGTTTGATTAATATAAACACCACTGTATTATTACACCATGTGTTCGACAGTGATGGCCCCCTTTAATTTACACACTAAGGACTTCATAAAACCTTAAAGGTAATGACTACAGTCTTGGAGAGGGTGGATCTAAATGCAGGATTCTTTTAATAATAAACAAATGAAGATGATACAACAAGGAAGGTTATAACTCAGAAGATAAAGTAGCAACACACTACAGTCTTGAAGGGTAACAAGGAAAAGAATTGACCCAGAACAACTGAAACTAGGGACAGCTGGAAACAATCGGGGAGGTCAAGAACATAGACATGACAAGGAAATTACCAATACTTCAACCTAGGAATCCTAGATAATTTCAACATAAAAGTCTCTGGGAATATAATGATATCATGGTTCATATGGTGACATTTTCCCTCATCATGAAGAGTAAGTGCCACTTTTACAACTGTCACGTCTGTCATAGAGAGATGTCACATCTGTAATGCCGTCCTTTCCTCATTAATCTGAAAATGATAAAGAATAGAAATGAAATATTACAAGTTCTTAGGAGTGACAACTCTTCTACATTATGTGGCTATTTTTATTTCTTGATTGTGCATTTAAATTCAAAAAGTTTTACAAAGTATGTGGTCTCCAAAAAAAAAACTAATGTCTACTTTTCCAGTTGTTCGTACAGCTTTTTTTAATTTAATTCATTCAAATAAATGTGAGATTATCACACTACTTTATCTCTGTGTCTGATTTAGAAAGACAAGAAGACAAGTTAACCGTTATTGTTATTCTTCCATTTGAATTTGGTCTGCAAAAATTAATGAAAGCTGTAACTAATCATTGCTGGCAAGAGAACATGATATACTGTAAGTAGGATAATCCAAGTCTGTGCGCGTTAAAATCATTTAATGCACACCTAGCCTTGGATTTTCTCTTACGTAATTAGATATAATCGAAGATTTAGTCATTAAATAAGAAAGAAAGAACTTGTGCTTCATGATTTAGACATTTTCCTTGATCATGACAGCAGGACAGCTAATTCTGTGTGCAGTGGCACACATGTTGAAATATAATTTGGAACAGCCTCAGTTAAGATACCAAACTAGCTGTGTATTAGTCAAACTGTGCAGACTGCATTTTAGGAAAATGTATGAAACTCTTTCCCATTTTTCTTTTCAGGTGCCCCTTTAGTGTAAACCTTCTGGAATGCATTGGTTTAAACTCTTTAAATATTTACAGTTTTAAAAAGAGCCCAAACCAGCAGATAGAACTGAATAGCACAGCATTTTGGCTTCTCAGTACCTTTGACCTTGAAATTTCTGCATCTCAGTCAGCCAGTGTTGGGCAGCATTTCCACATCTAACAGAGGCAGAACAAGGATGGGACACATTAGAGCCTGATATTTGCAGATCTGATCCACTGCCTGCTCTTTAAAACTTTCAACACTTTCCTGTATTTAGACACCTGCAAGGACTGAGCAAAACCACTTAGTGGTCCGTTTCAAAACAAAGTGTTCTGCCGCAAAGTTCACGGCTGTTCAAATGTTGCATTGTTTTTCAAGGCTGCTGATGGCTACATAGTCTGAAAGCATGGCTAGTGGCAAAATCAATGGTGCAATATTATTTTCCTAAAGCCTCTATTCTTTGAATGTATCTGATGGAACCACATTCAAGTTTGCTTGATTATGGCTTATGACAAAGAATACTAATTTGTTCCGCATGTAAAATACTGTACGTAGGAACATCAAAGAAGATATTTTTTCTCAGTGAAAAAGTGTGTTCCCATAAATAGCAGTTTGGTTGATAAAATCAGTTTGACCAGTCTTGAACTCATTTGGTTTCAATTATCACTAATCCTTTAATTACTCTGTTGCACACTAATCATGATTGTGACACATTTCATCCATAAACATACCACGTGTCTTTCTTTCTTTTTTCTTTCTCTGCAACTATTAATTTATTTTGACATTCTCAAAGTGTTCTTGTCTGGAAAATAACAACACCACAGACAACAAATCTGTCAGAAAGACAACACAGTCAAAAAAAAAAAAAAAAAAAAAAAAAAAAGGGTTAGGGTTAGGCAACTTCATAAAAATGTGTTCTTGCAAACTCACCATTGTGCTGAATGTAGGCTGAGCCTATGTTAATCTAACAGAGGCAAAGAAAAGGCCGTCAGTTTGAAACAGGTCTTGACTAACAAATCACAGCAGTTATTTTTCATCTATTCAAGGTTTTAGTTTACAGGCTACCCAGGAGCAAAGACAAAAAACAAAGAAGTGAACAATGGAATTTTAACAGTGCATAGAGAATGAAGTGGCATGACATGTATCTCAGCATAAAAGCATTCCACAAGCATTTAGAGTAACTAAAAATAAGAAAAGATGTCTCTATGTCACATAGCATTTTGTTATTTAGATAGGGATCACTTTAAACACCCATACACCTACTTATTCATGTGATTATTTAATCAGCCAATTGTATGGCAGCAGTGTAAAGCATAAAATCATGCAGATACAGGTCAGGTGCTTTAGTTAATGTTCACATCAACTATCAGAATGGGGAAAAAATGTGATCTCAGTGATTTTGACCGTGGGTTGATTGTTGGTGCCAGGTGGGCTGGTTTGAGTATTTCTGTAACTGCTGATCTCCTGAGATTTTCACGCACAACAGCCTCTAGAGTTTACTTAGAATGGTGCCAAAAACAAAAAATATCCATTGAACAGCAGTTCTGCGGATGGAAACACCTTGTTGATGAGAGAGGTCAATGGAGAATGGGCCAGACTGGTTTGAGCTGACAGAAAGGCTAACTCAGATAACCACTCTACACAGCTGTAGTGAGCAGAATAGCATCTCAGAATGCACAACACGTCGAACCTTGAGGCAGATGGGCTACAACAGCAAAAGACCATGTCTGGCACATTATTAGGACCATAGTGTTCCTAAAAAAGTGCTCAGTGAGTGTATAATAATGATAAAGACTACATGTAAAGCTTAAAATTTGATATATAAAAAAAAGACATACATGGTGACATGACAAATGGCATATAAAACATATAGCCTAGAAGATACAGAACACTTGGAATCTACAATGAACCATTAAACCTCTTTTTATGGCAGATTTGCTTAAATTGACATATATCTCTGGTTTATAAAAATAAAACAAGATTTATCAGAGGTCATTATGATGGCCTTGAATGAAATAGAAAATGTTTTATCCAAAACCTGGAAGGCTTATAGTCTAATGATACCATTTTTCATGTAGGGACCCCTGCATTTTCATCTTAGCCCTTCATTACATTTTTGCCATTGATTAATCAATCTTCATAGGAAAAATGTTGTCTTTCATTTTAGTGACCTCCTGTGGTTTGGCTGGTGCTCCAAAAGAGATTTGAGAAAAATCCACCGCTTCATACAGGCTGAATGAAGAGCCCAGTATGGTGTGTACTGTGAACAGATGTTACGTATTTCTGTGTAATGGTTTTATAACAAAGCTAAATGATTTTTTTCTGATTCAGTTGATACAGTTTGTGGAGTTTGCATCCATAAATATTACAGTTGCTATGGACATATAACAAGAATTATTCTGTAAAACATGAAAATGCATAATCAAGAAGATAAATATTTATCCTACACACAAACCTCGTCAAAACATCTCAAAACTCTAGAATGGACATACATTCACACACAAGCAAACACGTTACATGACACATAGTAAATTGCATGTGTGCATGTGTCCAGTATAAACACACAAATTCATGTGTGCAAATGTCTCTGATGTGTTTATATTTCTCTGTAAGGGCCAGAGAGGGTCTTTTTTCCCTTATCTAAATTTTGTGTAACAAGTCTGTGTGCCATGATTCCAGCAGTCGCAGTTATCTCTTCATGAAATATGATTTTAAAACAGTGTGACTTTAATATCATTTCAGATAAAGATGAGCCTTTGAGGCTGTCTAATGTTTGAAGGAGAGGCTCTGCTTTCCGACATAATAATGTAGAGGGAAGAGCAGGAAAATGTCACTGTGGAGGTGGGGGCATGGTTGAGTGTCAGCTTGTGAATGGAAAGCGAGATCGGGAAGAGAACGGTAAGGATCACTACCTGTCATTGATTATCTCTAACAGCTGCTTGTCATTGCAGTGAGAGTTGGAGATGGATTTAAGAGCGAGCCAGATGCCAGAGAGGGGAGAGAGAGCTGAGCCTGCACTTGTGTGTGTGTGGGCATTATTTGTGTGTGCTGAAAAGCATTTAAGTTAGAAAAATAAAAGAAAGTTTTTGAGTTGGATTCGCCGTCTCCTGCTTCCTCCTTTCATCTCTTGACGAACTTGTTACACTAGTACCAAAACCCGGGAATTAAAGAATGAAGAATGCTGCTATGGAGTCCTCACCACTGGAGAAAGTGATCAAGACCCTCGCCTGCTTCCACCATTTGCAGCCTCAGGCCCTCCTCGAGCTGCGTGTGGAGCAGGAAAAGCGATTCATCTCTGCCCCTGGGTGGGGGCTGCTGCAGTGACCCCGGACCCCACATCCTCCCCGCCCCATGTTCCTCTTTGAGTGTATGGTGGGGGAATACGCTTGGCCAAACACCCAGTGGGTGGTCCGTTGATCCCACTGTTGTCTGGGGAGGCCCAACTCGTGGCACAGCAGCTTCCAGTACAGAACCTCCTGTTGTATGCGGATTTGAGGAAAGCCATCTTGCAACTGGCCAGACTCCAGAGCAACAATGCCAACGTTTCCACTCGCTGACCCTTGGCAAGCACAGCCGCCCGTTTGCCTTCGCACAGCAGCTCAGGGATTCCTGCCAGAGGTGGTTGCTGGCAGAGCAGTGCAACATCGGGACTGTGATCGATCAGGTGGTACTGGAGCAGTTTATCACCGGCTTCCGTCAGGGATGGTGGAGTGGGTCCAGTGCCACCTCCTGGCATCGCTCCACACGGCCATCCAGCTAGCAGAGGACCACATGGTGGCGTATCCGGGAGCCGGAGAGCCCGAGACCTTTCTCTCTCTCTCTCTCTCTCTCTCTCTCTCTCTCTCTCTCTCTCCTGTCTCCTCTCCTTCTCTCCCCTCCCCTTCCTCCCATCCTGTTCCTCTTCCCCGAAAACAAAGGGTTCCCCCTCCTAAATTGGCTCCCCGGCTTTGGGGGCCTGCACCACCCACCGGTTTCCCCATCCCTCTCCGCTCTCACTCACAGGTTGGTGAATCCACTGCTGCTGGGGGACGTCTCGGCTTCCCCAGCCCTTCGAGGATCCCCTACAGGGGATTCCCCTCAGGAGCAGATGCGAGACGAAACCCTTAGGCATGCCTTTGACCAAGTGAAATAAATTGATGGTCAACGTCTTCAGCCAGACATTGCACTCTCATATCCATAGTTTTCTATTATAAATTATCAGTTGTATCGAGTGACACAGGACGCTCAGACAAAAGAAAATCCAACCCAGTTGTTGATACCGAAGAGCCGTTGGGAAATGCTATTCCAGACGGCTCATCATAATCCAATGACGGATCACTTAGGGCAGGAAAAAACACTGAACCATCCAATGGCCTTTTTCTATTTGTCGGGCATTCGCGGGGATGTTGGCAGGTGGTGTGTGGCATGCTGTGAAAATCAGCTTGTGAATCCACCGGCCACACTAAGAACACCTTTGTGCCTCCTTCTTTTGATCGAGGTCCCTTTCAAAAGAATTGCCATGGACCATGTTGGGCCATTAGAAAGGACGGCACACAGGCATCGCCTAGCGAGTGTGGAGGCTTCATGCTATTCTCCATGGCATCCATGCACAACTCACCACGCGCCCCACTGAGAGGGAGATCCACATTATAGTGACCATGAGGAGGTTAACCCAACATGATTCTACCTGCCCTAGCAACTGGGCCAATTGGTTGCTTAGGAAGCCTGACTAGCATTTCAGCATACCCTGGATTCGAACTTGCGACTCCAGGTGTGGTATTCAGTGTCTTTACATGCTGAGCTACCCAGGCCCCAGTTGAATTATTTAATCAAACCTTGAAAAACATGATTTGTAAGTTCATGCACGAAGATGCTTGGAATTGGGATAAATGGCTTGAGCCCCTGTTATTTGCAGTTAGAGAAGTCCTGCAAGCCTTCACGGGGTTCTCCTCATTTGAATTATTGTATGGGCATAAGCCTCGCAGTGTCTTTGACGTCGTGAGTGAAAATTGGGAGGAGAGACCTTCAAACAGCAAAAACAAAATTCAATACATTCTTGACCTGAGAGCAAATCTCCATACATTGGGGCAGATATCACAGGAGAATTTGCTACAGGCTCAAGAATGTCAATCCCGGCTATATAACAAGGGAGCTCGGCTATGGGAATTTACACTGGAAGATAAAGTCCTTGTATTACTCCCCAATACTGCAAAGAGAATTCTAGGACATGTTCTCACCCCTTTCCTGTTGTACAAACCTCATAGAACACATATCGAAACCCCAGGGATAATGGTACACAGTCGTCCCTAACTATTACCCGAGCACAAAAAAAGTGGTTCGGGAGGAATTAAAGGCCATGCTAAATATCTCTCTCAGCAAGAGAGGTGAGGTGCAGCACCATTGAGAAGGAGTGTCTGGCCATCAAGTGGGTGGTCCTCACACTTCGCTACAGCTTCTTGGGACGGGCTTTCACCCTCTGTTCGGACCATGCCCCGCTCCAGTGACTCCATCGCATGAAGGATACCAATGCGGCAGATCACCCATTGGTATCTGGCTCTTCAGCCGTTTAAGTTTGAGGTGGTCCAAGACTGGGGACGCAGATGGCTTTCGTGAAATTCTTGCAGGTGGTATAGCTGCTCATTCCTCTTGGAAAAGTGCCTCCAGGTCATGCAAAGTCTTTGGTAATGTCTTGCATAAACTGCACATTTGAGATTTCCCCAGAGTGGCTCGATGATATTAAGGTCAGGAGACTGTGATGGCCACTCCAGAACCTTCACCTTTTTCTGCTGTAACCACTGGAGGACCAACTTGGCCTTGTGCTTAGGGTCATTGTCATGCTGGAAAGTCCAAGAGCATCCCATGCGTAGCTTTCATGCAGAAGAATGCAAATTGTCTGCCAGTATTTTCTGATAACATGCTGCATTCATCTTGCCAATTTTCACAAGATTCCCTGTGTCTTTAGAGCTCACACACCCCCAAAATATCAGTGAGCCACCACCATGCTTCACAGTGGGGATGGTATTCTTTTCACTATAGGCCTTGTTGACCCCTCTCCAAACATAGGGCTTATGGTTGTGACCATAAAGCTCTATTTTGGTCTCGTCACTCCAAATTACAGTGTGCCAGAAGCTGTGAGGCGTGTCAAGGTGTCAGGCATATTGTAACCGGGCTTTTTTGTGGCATTGGCACAGTAAAGGCTTCTTTCTGGCAATTCGACCATGCAGCTAATTTTTGTTCAAGTATTGTTGTATTGTGCTCCTTGAAACAACCACACCATCTTTTTCCAGAGCAGCCTGTATTTCTCCTGAGGTTACCTGTGGGTTTTTCTTTGTATCCCGAACAATTCTTCTGGCAGTTGTGGCTGAAATCTTTCTTGGTCTACCTGACCTTGGCTTGATATCAAGACATCCCCGAATTTTCCACTTCTTAATAAGTGATTGAACAGTACTGACTGGTGTTTTCAAGGCTTTGGAGATCTTTTTATATCCTTTTCCATCTTTATAAAGTTCCATTACCTTGTTACGCAGGTCTTTTGACAGTTCTTTTCTCCTCCCCATGGCTCAGTATCTAGCCTGCTCAGTGCATCCACGTGAGAGCTAACAAACTCATTGACTATTTATACACAGACACTAATTGCAATTTAAAAAGCCACAGGTGTGGGAAATTAACCTTTAATTGCCATTTAAACCTGTGTGTGTCACCTTGTGTGTCTGTAACAAGGCCAAACATTCAAGGGTATGTAAACTTTTGATCAGGGCCATTTGGGTGATTTCTGTTATCATTATGATTTAAAAAGGAGCCAAACAACTATGTGATAATAAATGGCTTCATATGATTACTATCCTTAAATAAAAGATTTTGTAAAAAATATTTTCAAAATCAATGCCAAAATTTCACAATTTCTGCCAGGGTATGCAAACTTTTGAGCACAACTGTATATCCTTGGAAACTTTTATAATTGGAGTCAGATAAAATAAACGGGGATCATAAAACTAATAATACAGTTATTTAATCGGAACAAAATAACTTAAACTTAATGCGCACGATAAGACAGAACGCGCAGGAGACCTTCAGCCATGCCATTGGATACCATCCTTGGGCCTTTGGGTGGCCTCCCCCCTACAAAGTGTTGACCAACCTCCATGATACTCCCAACCCCAGGCGAGTGACATCTTTCGAAGCGCAACATTCAATTCTATTCCACACAGGACTTGAGGTTTGAACTTCTCCTTTCCTGTCTCCAGCTCCAGCTGTAAGTCCATTATTTTTTGCCTTTTAGAAATTGTGAGGGAAAGACTTAAACACTACATATAGACACATTTGTAGAATGGGTTGATATACCCATTGTTAGACCGGAGACCGTAGAAATCCAGTGGGGCTGAAGAATTAGAGGGAAAACATGGTTTTCCAGGGAAATTACAGCGGCAGCGTAGACAAGGAGATTATGGAAACCTTGGCCTTGCAAATAAAAGACCTCCTTGTTCGTCTAACCAACAAGGGAGTAGATTTAAACTGGGACAATAACAAAATAGTATCCTGGTATTCTGCCGAGGGCCGAAAATTGGAATCTAAATGTAAATACAAAAAGATTCCCATTGCTATGTTATACACACTTCGTTGCAATGACCTAAAAAACATTGCCGAAAACGAACAAACTATAACGAGCATTAAAGAAATTGAAAGTTCGCGATCAGACGAGTTAATAACCCTAAGAGCACAGGTAAACGCATTCGCATATGAGAAACAAAATGTTACTAAATGTTTACGGGTAACATTTAGGAGCACTCAGGTCTAGAAAATGCAAGCTGTGACCATGATGTATTATTACAACTCCTAAAAAATCATGCCGGCACTCCAGTCCAGAAGGCTTTGATGAATGGTGTAGATCCCGCTGAAAACACCTTTAGAGCAGTGGTAGATTGGGGATCAAAATCTACTATTGTGGCTTCCATAGCGGAAGGGAGCATAATCAATAGCGGAAACCGAATCAAAATATGGGCTAATATAGGAGGCCAATTAGCCAATGTACTTATTGATACAGGTGCAACATGCTCCTGCACAGACATCATGCTACCCCTAACCAACGAAAAAATTCAAATCAAAGGCATCAGTGACACACTAATGATAGCAACACAAACACAACCATCTCGACTCGATTTAAGCATGGTAGTACTAGAAGAGTCCTTCTGGTATCTACCAAATAACAGTGAGGGAACTGTACTGGGGATGGACATCATGAAAAAACATGGCTTTGTAATTCATTGCTTCGAAAAACAAATTGAATTACAAATAAACAAAACAGTAAAAAAGTGTTTACCCCACAACAAAGCCAGCATCATGTCCATCTCCACTACAGACTTCATTCAACAAATCATTCAAAAACACAGCAGCATTTGGGCTAATCATGAACATGATTGTGGCCTCATTGACTTTGTTGTGTGCACTGAAGTGGAGCCCCCTCCCTCACAAAAATAATACAGAATCAAACCAGAGGCAGAATCTGCCATTCATGAAACAGTGAAACAACTTTAAACCAGGGGGGTAGTTCGACGATGCCAAATGAAACCAAATGATAAATGGCATCTTTGTATCGATTACCAACGCCTCAACAAGGTATTGCCCAAGGCTACAGCCATTGTAGCAAACCCATCAACTTTGCTTTCCCAAATTTCAACAAAAGCGTTGTGGTTTACTGTACTCGACATTAAAAATGGCTTTTGGTCAATTAAAGTGAGACGCAAAGATCAGTGGAAATTAGCCTTTACTGTCAACCAAATACAGTACACCTGGGAATGAATGCCACAGGGCCTCCACAACAGTCCTGCCATTTTTCACAGGGCAGTGGAAGACACACTCAACCTGCTGTTAGGTGCAGTCAACATAATCCACTATGTCGACGACATACTTATTTCAATGGTGGGGTCAATTGATGAATATTTGCAACTTGTTGATGAGGTGTTGTTGACGCTTGGTAAAACTGGCTTTAAACTGAACAAAGAGAAATCTCAAATCACGCAGAAGGAAGTGCAGTATTTGGGTTACACAATTACGCAAAGCCATCACGTGTTAACAGACGATTGGCGGAAATGCATAGCTGAATTACCCCAACCACACACACTGAATGCATTACAAAAAGTTCTAGGAACAGCGAACAGCTGTACTCGCTCTTAAAAGGAAAATCAAAACCTTCCGACTTTCTTGAATGGACAGAAGAACGTGAACAAGCCTTTACAAGCCTGAAACAAAACTTGAGTGCCACGCCCACTCCTGGTTTGCCCAACCCATCAAAATCATTCCATATGCAAGCAGACGCTCATGAAAATACACTAAGCAGAGTGCTAGCTCAAGATCATGGGGGGAAATTGCATACGATTGCCAACTACAGCCGAAAGAAATCCCCTGTTAAACAGGGATTCGACCCATGCACACAGCATGTGCTGGCAGTTCACTGGATGCTAACCGCATCAGAACCTATTGTGGGTTTTCAACCTGTTGTTGTACATACTATGCACACGCAGGTACAAATGCTGCTGCAAGGCCGAATCAAAGGAGTATCATCGCAACGATTAGCAAGATGGTTAGCAAATATACAAACACACGATGTTACTACGGTTAACACCCGAATTTTACCACACCTATTGGGGGATGTGGAGGGTCACGCACACACATGCGAAGCAAAACCAGAAACACTGGGTCTGGTTCATGACCAAAAACTCCCGAGCCAGATTCAAGTGTACATTGATGGCTCCCGGTACTGGCAAGACAGTCAGTTCCACACAGGATGTGCAGTGTGGATCCCAATCCTCCCGATTCAGATGCTGACCAACTACTAATCAAATTACATGCAAACATGTCCACGCAAGAAGCAGAACTCATTGCGTTGCTTGAAGCTATCAGAACACATCACGAACCGCTGTGTGTGTTTACTGATAGCCGATATGCATTCGGTGTAGTGCATGATTTCATGGCTCAGTCGCAATTACCCAAGTTTCTTACATCTGCCGGAATGCCTAAAAAACATTTCAACATAGTCACCTCAATCTGGCAAGCGATCAAACACATGATTCCCCGATCTCGGTCGTTAAAGTGCATGCACACAATAACAAAAACCCAGACGAGCGTGAACAAAATAACAACATTGTTGACAAACTGGCCAAACTAGCAACTATAAAAGGGGATGAATGGCAGGCCGACATGCTAATTGCACCTGCTGTGAGAGCCACTCCAATTGACCTAAAACAGTATCAACAGGAACTGTGGATCTCTGATGGAGAGCTTGCACCGCAATTAAAGCAAAATCAATTAGTCAGTGTCACAGAGGGCATGATTTTAAGGGTTGGAAAATATGTTGTTCCAGAGGCCCTCCAGAAACCAGTGATAAAGTTATACCATGATTATGGTAAATGGTCTGCACTTATATAGTGCCTTTTTTAACCTTAGTGGTTCTCCAAAGTGCTTTACACTGTGTCTCATTCACACACACACACACTCACACACCAATGACAGCAGAGCTGCCATGCAAGGTGCTAGCCTGCCATTGGGAACAACTTGAGGTTGAGTGTCTTGCCCAAGGTCACTTTGGCATGTTGAATCATGTGGGCTGGGAATTGAACAACTAACCCTGTGATTAGTAGACAACCCACTCTACCACCTGAGCCACAGATGCCCCATTGGCTAATGTCGGATTATGCACACATATTAGCTCCCAAAACACAACAGCTGATTCAAAATAATTTCTGGTGGCCGGGAATGGCATCAGACTGTAACGTTGTTGGCTTCTGACAATGATGACAAAGACGAGGATGACATGAAGATGAAGAACCCAAGTGCAGTTTATTTACAAAAGTGAACCAGTAACCCTGACTACAAAACAAAACATGAACATGGTCTCAACTAGACTAGACTAGACTTGACTTGACTTGGAGGGATGAGGGACCCGGCACAGCCGACAGGCTGAAGGACCGTAGTGGAGCCGAGGGAACGCCGAGCTGAGGCAATGTCGAGGGACTGACAGGTCAAGGCGAAGTGGTGGGTATAAGGGTGGGAACCATCTCCAGGTCCCACTGCTCAGGTGTGGCTGTGACATGGCATGGAGCAGGCTGAGGCATTGCTGTGACGTGGCATGGAGCAGGCTGAGGCGTTGCTGTGACGTGGCATGGAGCAGGCTGAGGCGTTGCTGTGACGTGGTATGGAGCAGGCTGAGGCATTGCTGTGACGTGGCATGGAGCAGGCTGAGGCGTTGCTGTGACTTGGCATGGAGCAGGCTGAGGCGTTGCTGTGACGTGACACTCTGGCTCGGCGGCGGCCATGTCGTGAACCTCTGGCTCGGCGGCGGCCATGACGTGGACCTCTGGCTCGGCGGCGGCCATGACGTGGAACTCTGGCTCGGCGGCGGCCATGACGTGGAACTCTGGCTCGGCATCCGCCTCCCCCACAGTGAAAGGGAACCGATGAACCGTAGGGCGAGGTCGATATATTGAGCCAGGCTGAGGGAACTGCGACCGCCAGGCATCAAAAAAGAAATGGACTCATTCAGACCAAATCTAAAACAGTCTTTGAGAGCAACTTCATTAAAGTCCACCTGGCTGGCTAGACCACAGAAGTCCTCAACATAGTCCTCCAGGGGACAATTTCCCTGAAGTAGGCGCAGAAGTAAAACTGCTGGGTTCATGGTGGGTGAAGTATTCTGTAATGTTGTTGGCTGCTGACGTGATGACGTGAAGATGAAGAACCCAAGTGCAGTTTATTTACAAAAGTGAACCAGTAACCCTGACTACAAAACAAAACATGAACATGGACT
This sequence comes from Myxocyprinus asiaticus, assembly GCF_019703515.2. Taxonomy (NCBI): domain Eukaryota; kingdom Metazoa; phylum Chordata; class Actinopteri; order Cypriniformes; family Catostomidae; genus Myxocyprinus; species Myxocyprinus asiaticus. Next base: position 23,403,859 of record NC_059353.1, on the reverse strand, counting down.
TAACTAGACTAGACTTGGCTTGACTATGGCTTGGCTATGGCTTGGCTATGGCTTGGCTATGGCTTGGCTATGGCTTGGCTTGGCTTGGCTTGGCTTGGCTTGGCTTGACTATGGCTTGGCTTGACTTGGCTTGGCTATGGCTTACCAAACACATACCATCACATTCAATACTTCACAACTACACAATGGAAAACATGAGGCTTAAATACAAGACATGGGAGAACATAAACCAATGAACAAACAGAATTCATAACAAGCTAATTAAACAATAACCCAATGAAAACATGACACAAGAACATGGAGGGAAAACAGGAATCACATGACAAGGTAAACAGAAACCAGGAACTAGAATTTCAAAATAAAAGACATGAATCAACACAATACACATGACACAGACATTGAAAGATGGTGTGATACATGCATCATATGTGCCACCATCAACCAAGGTAGACCTGGACGAACAAAGCTGTGTAGACCAGATCTACACAAAAGGATCTTGGGAATTATTACAATTAGATTTCATTGGTCCACTACCCAGTGCCAAAGGGGTGTATCGCTATTGACTGGTGATAATTAATAAATTCTCCAAATGGGTTGAAGCAATTCCCACTCGCAATAACAGCGCAAAAACTGTGGCATGATTGATAGTGAACCAAATCCTCCCACTCTGGGGAGTGCCAATCCAAATCGAATCCGATCAAGGAACACACTTCACTGGACAGATAATGAAACATATGTGCAAAATGCTGAACATTAAGCAAAAGTTTCATGTTCCATACAGACCACAAAGCTCTGGAATGGTTGAGCGTGTGAATTGTACCATCAAAGAGAACATCTCAAAACAGATAGCATAGCATCAAAACAGGTGGACTGACATATTACCCATGGTTCTGACAGTCTTGCGAGCAACCCCATCCAAAGCCACGGGCATCAGCCCATTCAAGCTGATGACTCAGACCCAGAAATCACCCCAGCAGACCTTGGGCCCCTCGTGCTCAACAGACTGTGTTAAAACAATTGCAAGAAAGGTTGAAAGTGCTACATACACAAGCCACCTTGAAACAAACACAGTCAGATCTGATTAATGATGCACAGTTTAATCCCACCTCTGAAGTCAAATTTACTGAAGGTGTCATGATAATGGTGCATATCTTTATAAAGCAAGGTGCATTTTCACCCCGGTGGCATGGAACATATGAAATCAAAGCTGTATGCAACAGCTGTGTGGCCACAACCGTAAAGGGGAAATTAAGATGGTACCACATGTCCCAATGTAAGTTGTTCAAAAGCCCATGAAAAACTGTGTTCTCTTTCTCTGTCTCAGGACCACCCCGATGATTCCATGGAGACCGGACACAAGATAGGTGTCCGGGCCCACCTTCATCAAGCTGGGCCAAAGAGTATCGCTCATGCACACACTAAAATGTGGGAGATGGTTGTGAAAATACTCAAAGGGGCCTCTCACACCTCAAATTACCATTACACTAAGAGAAATAGTTACATGGCCTCCCGGTGTAGCACCGGAATCAAATTGTGCACCACAAATATGTTGTAAATTAGGTTCCACCCATCTCCCGACCATGAACATATCAACACTCCAGCATGGCCATCCCAACACAACATCACTGCCTGGTATCAACTAAAAGAATATCCAGGGGCTAAAGAAGGTGGGATGCGCACTCTGTATGAAAAGAACAATGACTGCATAGACCCTAAAAATATGTTATTTTGTCAACAATTTGGTACCTGCCACATATAGGTGCACCCACACAGAAACACAAAACACCACACACATAAGCTACACAGAATACCAATTCAAATTAACACTATACAAACCCTATGACAACAAGCCAAAAGCCTTTGTTTGGACCAGCCGAAAGGAAGGAACATATTGTGTGGAAAAATGCAAACATAGCATGGACAATTTCACTAACCCACACAATTGCTCATGTACTGTTAGTCATTGCTTCAATTTAACTACCTGTGGGTATAGCAAACCAAAACAATGCCCGAAGCTATACCCCATTCCTCCTGGTGGACTTATTAAGGGAAATGTCAACAGAACCCTACTACATGATGTAAATTTGGTCATGACTCATGTGACCTACAACATTTCAAATATCTTATCTGCTTATGTAAAACATTGCAATGATGATGAAAAAACGTATGCATGGCTACAGGCACGAATTGATGATTTAATCTCTGATTACAAAAGCAGACTTGCCATCAAAATACCACCTGTACGTTCTAAACAGGACCTGCTTGGAAACATAGCAGGCCTTTTTGGCTCATTTAATTCCATAGCCAACACCTACAAGATAAACTGTCAATCACAGTTTTCAACATGGTTGGCTAACCAGGTGGCCACCGGTTTCCAACACATCACAAATAGCAATGAAAATATCATAAATGCGGTCAGATCCGAGGCGCAGGCGCTTCTACTGATCAGTCACGCATTGTTCAATCAGACTCGTACCATCGAACATGACTTAGCCTGCAGACCATATGCACAAGATTTATTTACTGCTGCAAGACAAGAAATTTTAGATCTCCACCTGTACAAGACACCTAGGCATGTTCTAAATAATTGTATAGAAATTTTAGATCTGCACAGGTGGCTTGCATCAGGAAAAAAGGAAAAGCATTAATTATTCTGAGTTATTATCCACTGTAATGATGTATACTGGTGATGAATGTTCTGGTTGCCTTGGATTCTTTGCGACCTTCCCTTTAATCTGATAGTAAAATGGGATCACCTTACTGGATACATGACCTTGAAGGGTACTGAGACCTTGTTTACCAGTCACACATGTTGTCATGAAATGCATAACTATGCTATTTGCACCTGTAACACATTACAACCTTTTTCTCCCAATGACAATAAGCTCATAAATGTTTGGTCATTGCATGGCCATTCTGATGCAGTCCAGGTGTCACATACTCAGTGGTGTGTTGTCAGTGAGATGAATTCCTTCACTTATGGAGGACTGACCTGTACTGCCAATCTCTCCTTTTGCTTGGAGGTAACAGAGGACTTTTCTATGGGTCAGATTTACATCCTAGGGAAGATACCACTGGACACTGAAATTTGTATATACATTTTCTGTATCTTGTGCTTGTATAAACAGATGTGTTATGATGGTAACCCAGAGCATTAATATGTTGATACAAACCAGGGCTGAGTGTAGACATCAAAAGCACACTAGAGGCTCTGAATAATAATTTAAAAAAAGTCAGAAAACTATAAAGAAATAAACTGAAGTAAAATTAAATAAGATTTTAGTATCACTGTAGGCAGGGTTGGGGTGTAATGGAGTACATATAATGGGATTACATTCAAAACCTATTTTGATTACTGAAGAGATTACTTTGCAATTTATTGTAATTTGTTTAATTTAATATTTAGTCTATTCAGTTGGAAAGCATTTATCCATATAAATTACACGATCCAAAGAGCATTTGAACAGTGGTGAAACACTTTCTTATGATGTTGGCATGGCCGGAAGGGCATGAATCCTCCTTGCCCATCCTTTAACTGTTACAGATGTGTTACATTCATACAACCTGACAGAGAAGTTTGGAGCAGCATAAAAAATTCTTAACAAGATCAATTTTCTTTAGAAGCAACACTGCATAAGATATTTTCGTTTTTCAGAGAATTTATTTTTAAAGTGCATTTTGTCTTATTGTACTGGCAGATATTTTATAGTCAGAACAAGTGCAAAAAAAAAAAAAAAATCTACCACTGCTGGTAGTAATAAAGTATTTAGATTACTTTATTGAATTTGAGTAATCTAATGAAATATGCTACAAATTACATTTTACAGCATGTATTCTGTAACCTGTAGTGGACTACATTTAAAAGTAATCCTCCCATCCCTGATTGTAGAACTGAGATGTCAAAGATAATGTAATTTTCCTTGGTTCATAGCTAGTAAGTTTCATTATCATCTCTGCTGGTTTAGTCTGTGACGAACTTGACATGGAGGCAGTTTTAGAATCCATATGCACTAAGTTAATTAAACAAATCAGGCAAACAAATCCAAAATCGCTGAGCAGAGATGCAGTTGATATAACAGGCAGTGATTCAATAACAGGCAAGCAGTCCAACAAGGTAAACAAAGCAAAACAGTGATCCAAAAGACAATATCCAGTTAAACAGGCAAAATGGTCATAACGTGAGACATAAACAGCAGGCAATGGAAAATGCTTGGTAAGACAGAGTTTAGCTGGCAATACTTTGCAATGAACAATGGAAAAGCATGGCTACACACACACACACACACACACACACACACACACACACACACACACACACACACACACACACACACACACACACACACACACACACACACACACACACACACGTGGTAAACAGGAAATGAGCAGTGAAAAAATGTGGAATGATCAGTTTTCGGGAGAGGGTTCCCTCTGGTGGTTGGTAGGATGGTAACGACCTCAGGTCCTCTGATGCATCCACTTCCACCATGAATGGGAGGTTAGGGTCTGGGTGTTTGAGAATGGGGGCAGTTGTAAAGTTGGTTTTTAGAGAGATGAAAGCCTTTTGAGCTGCATCACTTCTTGGCAATTTCATGGGTTTACCCTTGAGTAGTGAAGTGAGAGAGGCTGCGATGAGACTGTAGTTTCTTATGAATCTACAGTAAAAGTTGGCGAAACCCAAAAATAATTGGAGCTCTTTGACTGTGTTGGGTTTTGGCCATTCCGTAACTGCCTGGATCTTGGAAGTGTCCATTTCTACGCCACGGTGGCTAATGTTATAGCCCAGGAACATGGTATGAGTGGTGTGGAACTCACATTTCACGGCTTTGACATAAAGTTGGTGTTGAAGGCATGAAAGGACAGTCTTGACGTGTTGGATGTGTTGTGCCTTACTCTGTGAATAGATGAGGATATCATCAGCATATGCAATGACATACTGGTTGAGAAGATCACGGAAGATTTCATTGATGAAAGATTGAAATATAGTTGGTGAGTTAGCAATCCCATAGGGCATAACCTGGCATTCATAGTGCCTCCTAGTAGTGATGAATGCAGTTTTCACTCGTCCCCTTTTCTAATACAGATGAGATTGTAGGCGCTTCTCAGATCAAGCTTGGTAAATATGCAGGCTTAACGAAGCTGTTCAAGGGCTGAAGGAACGAGCGGCAATGGATATCGATATTTAACAGTCAAAATATTTAACCCTCTGTAATCTATACATGGCCGAAGTCAGCCATCTTTCTTCTAGACAAAGAAGAAACCTGCAGTAGCAGGTGAAGTGGAAGGATGAATAAATCCAGATGCTAGGGCCTCTTCAATATAGCTCTCCATGGCTAGGGTTTCTGGTCGTGACAGTGGATAAACCTTGCTTCTAGGTGCTGCTGCATTGGGTAGCAGTTCAATGGCGCAGTCCCAGGGACGATGAAGTGATAATTGTGTTGCTTTCTCTTTGTTAAATATTTCAGTGAACTCAGCATATTCACCAGGAATTTTGGTTTCTGTTTGTACATCAGGGCTTTCAATGCTGGTGGTTAGACATGGCATGGAAACAGTGACATGAAGACAGTTCAAACGGCAGTAATGTGACCAATGTGTGAGCTCACCCTGGTTCCAGGAGATGGAGGGATCATGAACAGCCAGCCAGGGGTGACCCAGGATGATGGTGTGTTTAGGGGAGTTAGTCACGTAGAGAGAGATGGTTTCTGTGTGAAAGTCCAATTTGCAGAGTAATTGGTATAGATTGGTGAGTTATTCCAGTGCCGATGGGTTCATTATCAACAGCAGTGATGTGAATGGCAGGGATACATGGTATAATGGGTATGTTGAGTTATGTAACCAGGTCTTGGTGAATTAACTGCAGCCCCTGAATCCACTAGCACCTTGACACATTTGCTGTTAACATCAAAAGAGATTTCTGCAGGTGGAGAAAAACTATGATAAAGTGGAGAAGCATTTTGACATGAAGCATTTTGATGACCGGTTTCACCACAGTAAAAACACAACCTCTCCCTTAAGCGACGTGGCGTTCTTCAGTTGAAACATGAGTATATGCTATTTGCATAGGTTCAGTGGATTCAGGGGATGTTTGAGCTTGAATGGAGACTGTAGTTTGTGAGATGGGGCGAACTTTAGAGCGTGGGTAACTTTTTGGCAAATTGTCTCTTGATAGCCATGGTAATGAACTGAGAAAATTTTTATTTGTCACCCTTACATGTGAGCTCAGCTTGGAGTTCATGATTAAGCCCTTCTCTGAATACAGTCTTCAAAGCGACATTGTTCCACCTGCTTTGAGCAGCTAGTGTTTGGACTGGATGGCATAATCAGCTGCAGAACTCTGGCTTTGGTGTAAGTGAAGCAGCTGAACAGAAACATCCTTACATCCAGCTGGATATTCAAAAACATCATGAATCTGTTGAGTAAAGTAATCGAAGGATGTCTGAAATTGTGGGTCTCTCTCCCAAACAGCCGCGGCCCAGTTGAGAGCTTTTCCGGTAAGCAGAGACATCATGAATGCACATTTCTTAGATTCCTGACTAAATGACTCAGGTTGGTTGGACAAATAAATTCTAGACTGACATAGAAATCCTCTGCATTACTCAGCGGAGCCATCAAATTTATCAGGGAGTGCAAATGTCACCGGTTTGGCTTGTGGAGACGGGAAGGAGTGGATGTAATGTGTTAGGTGTTCGTTGGCGGCCCGTAGATCACATAAATGTCCATGATATTCCTTGAGCACTTCACTTTGATAAGTGAAGGTGGCCTGGTGTTGTGAAACTTCTGCTGGATTCAGTGTAGGCGAAGTATTCTGTGACAAACTTGACATGGAGGCAGCTTTAGAATCCATATGCAGGAAGTTTATTAAAGAAATCAGGCAAACAAATCCAAATCGCTGAGCAGAGAGACATAGTTGATATAACAGGCAGTGATTCAATAACAGGCAAGCGGTCTAACAAGGCATACAATGCAAAACAGTGATCCAAAAGACGATATCCAGATAAACAGGCACAATGGTCATAACGTGAGACATAAACAGCAGGCAATGGAAAACACTTGGTAAGACAGGGGTTAGCTGGCAATACTTTGCAATGAACAATGGAAAAGCATGGCTATATATACACACATGTGGTAAACAGGAAATGAGCAGTGAAGAAATGTGGAATGATCAGTATTCGGGAGAGGTCTCCCTCTGGTGGTTGGTAGGATGGGAAACAACCTCAGATGTTACAATCTGCTCTGTGGACCTCTGCTTTTCCAACAGGTTGTTCCTTTACAGAACTACTGAATAACATGCCCTTAAAGTATATTTACATTATTAATTACTAATTTGTAATTTAGCTGACACTTTCCCAAAGTAACTTAGTTATTACATGGACAGTCCCTTCTAAAGTAACCAAATTTCTCAATTACTTCTTGCTAGGTTTAAACCTTGATCTTTTTGGTTACCAGTCCAGATTAATAAACTATTCACATTTACATTTAGTCATTTAGCAGACACTTTTATCCAAAGCAAATTACAAATGAGGCAATTAACAAGCAATTTTTATGGTAACACTTTACAATAAGTTTCCATTCGTTAACATCAGTTTAGCAGTAGGTACCATGAACAAACAATTAACAGTATATTTACATCATTTATTAATCTTTGTTAATGTTAGTTAATAAAAATACTATTGTTTATTGTTCATTCATGTTAGTACATAGTGCATTAACTAATGTTAAGATATACAACTTTCGATTTTAAAAATGTATTGCTATATGTTGTAATTAACATCCACTAAGATCAATAAATGCTCAAGTATTGTTCATTGTTAGTTAATGTTAACTAATGTTGTTAACAAATGGAACCTTATTGTAAAGTGTTACCATTGTTATGGTATGCCAACCTGTACATTTTACTTAAATATAAATAACACATAATAATGCACATTAGAAATCTATGAATACTAAGCAAACCAGAGAGGAGTATGGAACCAGTATGGACAAACCCTTTGAATTATTGGAAACAAGTATCTTTTCCATACTCAGGATGATGATGAGATGCTCATTTTGTGATAATCCTTAAATTAATCTAAACCCACACATACTGTAACGGTTCGGGAAAGGAGGAGGTGGGAACCGGATCAACATTCAACAAGACTTTAATTATAACACAACATCAATCTGAACTTGAACATAATTACTCACGTCGACAAAACACACACACAGTCAGTGTCTCTCTCTCTCTCTCTCTCTCTCTTTGGCATCCCCGACTCCTCCTTTTATCTCTCTCCCGCTGATTGAGCTACTCAGCATCAGGCGTGCACCCTTACGGCCCGGCCAAGCCCTCCTCCTCGTCACACATACTGAATACATACTTGTTATACAGTGTATATATATATATATATATATATATATATATATCCACCGATGAGCCAAAACATTATGACCACTCACAGGTGAAGCGAATAACGTTGATCATCTCCTAACAAGGCCACATATCAAGGTCTGGGTAGATAAGATGGTAAGCAAACAATCAGGTCTCGTTGTCAACGTGTCGAATGCAGGAGAAATGGGCAGCAGTAAAGATCTGAGTGACTTTGACAAGGGCCAAATTGTTATGGCCAGACGACTTGGTCAGAGCATCTATGAAACAGCAAGGCTTGTGGGTGCTTCCAGTTAGCAGTGGGTAGTACAAACCGACAGTGGTCCGAGGAGAGACAAACCACAAACCGGCGACAGGGTGTTGGGCGCCCAAGGCTCATCGATGCGCGAGAGCAACGAAGGCTATCCCATCTGGTCCAAACTGACAGAAGGTCTACTATGGCACAAGTCACTGAAAATTTTAATGATGGTTACGGGAGGAATGTGTCACAAAACACAGTGCATCACACCCTGCTGCGTATGGAGCTGCATAGCCACAGACCGGTCAGAGTGCCCATGATGACCCCGTCCACCATCGAAAGTGCCAACAATGGGGATGCGAGCATCGGAACTGGACCTTGGAGCAGTGGAAGAAGGTCATCTGGTCAAATGAGTCCCGTTTTCTTTTACACCACGTGGACAGCCGTGTACGTGTGTGCCGTTTACCTGGGGAAGTGATGGCACCAAGATGCACTGTGGGAAGATGACAAGCCAGTGGAGGGATTGTGATGCTCTGGGCAATGTTCTGCTCGGAAACCCCGCAGAACATTCATGTGGACATCAATTTGGCACGTCTTTCACGTTTGCCACCTACCTAAACATCGTTGCAGACCAGGTACACCCCTTCATGGCCCCTGATGGCAGTGGTCTCTTTCAGCAGGATAATGCGCCCTGCCACACTGCACAAATTGTTTGGAAATGGTTTGAGGAATATAATGATGAAGGGTTCAAGGTGTTGCCCTGGCTTCCAAATTCACCAGATCTCAATCCGAATGAGCATCTGTGGGACGTACTGGACCAACAAGTCCAATCCATGGACTTCACATGACCTGAAGGATCTGCTGCTAATGTCTTGATGCCAGATATCACAGGACACCTTCAGGGGACTTGTAGATGTAGATTGTCCATGCCATGGTGGGTCAGTGCTGTTTTGGCGGCACGCAGAGGACCAACAACATATTAGTCAGGTGGTCATAATGTTTTGGCTCATCAGAGTATATATATATATATATATATATATATATATATATATATATATATACACACACTCACTGAGCACTTTATTAGGAAGACCTGTACAACTACTTATTCATGCGATTATCTAATCAGCCAACCGTGTGGCAGAAGTGCAATTTATAAAATCGTGCAGATATGAGTCAGGAGCTTCAGTTAATGTTCACATCAACCATCAGAATGGGGAAAAATTTGATCTCAGTGACTGGTGCCAGACAGGCTGGTTTGAGTATTTCTTTAACTGCTGATCTCCTGGGATTTTCATGCACAACAGTATCTAGAGTTTACTCAGAATGGTACCAAAAACAAAAAACATCCAATGAATGGCAGTTCTGCGGACAGAAACACCTTGTTAATGAGAGAGGTCAACGGAGAATGGCCAGACTGGTTTGAGCTGACAGAAAGGCTACAGTAACTCATATAACCACTTTGCAATTCTAGTGAGCAGAATAGCATCTCCGAATGCACAACACATCGAACCTTGAGGCGGATGGGCTATAACAACAGAAGACCATGTCAGGCACTTTATTAGGACTATAGTGTTCCTAATAAAGTGCTCAATGATTGTATACAATAGGCTATGTATAACCTTTTTTTCCATTAATAGTTCAGTGTCTTGTTTGTTGACACAGAACATGTAATTTGTGTTTGGCTTTTTAGAAATGGCTTTTTCACATTGGTCGGTCATGGTCTAATCAATCATTGATTGTTTGAACTGGCCTGTTCTGAACCCAGCTCTCTTTACATCAATAAACAAACAGGTGACTCCAGACACCATGGAGGCAGCATCATTCATCATTGGGGCATAGCATGACTGGTAAACTTACCATGAGGAACATGATCCAAACCACAGTTCCAGCATACTAACACAATTTAACCACAAGGAAACTCTGCTTACAACTCTCACGAGAAATTGTCACAATAGAACGAGGTGGCAAATTCGTACCAATTCGAACGAGTTAATTTGTATGAAATAGAACGAGTTATACACACACCAATGAGAGACGCTTGACTCATGTCTTTGTAGTTCCCGATGTGGCATTTGTTCTGTGTTAATTCCAGACTGTGTTTTCATAACTTTACCCCATCCCTATCCTAACCTTAGCTTGTAATACCTTACCCAACCTAGAGCATAAACATAACCATGATATTAATGATAATGTAATGGGATAAGAAAGGCCATAATGAAAGTTTTATATAAAAATAGACACCCCCTATATATCTTTTGGATAATTAGAATTTTTTTATTGAGTTTTACATAGTGGTATTTCACTGCCACACCAGTAGGTGGTGCTTTGGCGCTCTTGTGGAAAACGCATGAGACTGACTTTCTCCCGGATTGCAGCCTCAGAAATAAACTGAATGCAATTGGGGAAAGACGTAACGTTTTTCTGTCTCTTCGTGTTTCCCACAGTTTATACTCAAGATTCACAGAGCTCCACAGCCTGTGGATCACTTGCTGCCAGCTCAGATATCCCCTAGACCTGTAGCTGGTCACATTAACAGGCCTGATGTAAAATATGGAAGAAAGAAAAACTTCCGGGTTCCGAATGCGTGTTTGTAAAGCGATCAAAGGACATTGTATCCAACATGTAGTTTATACCAATTAAGTCAGAAGTTTGCATACACCTTAGCCAAATTAATTTAAACTCAGTTTTTCACAGTTCCTGGCATTTCATCATAAAAAACATTCCCTGTCTTAGGTCAGTTAGGATCACTACTTTATTTTAAGAATGTGAAATGTCAGAATAATAGTAGAGAGAGTAATTTATTTCAGCTTTTATTTCTTTCATCACATTCCCAGTGGGTCAGAAGTTTACATACAATTTGTTAGTATTTGGTAGCATTGCCTTTAAATTGTTTAACTTGGGTTAAATGTTTTGAGTAGCCTTCCACAAGCTTCTCAAAATAAGTTGCTGGAATTTTGGCCCATTCTTCCAGACAGAACTGGTGTCACTGAGTCAGGTTTGGAGGCCTCCTTGCTCGCACACGCTTTTTCAGTTCTGCCCACAAATTTTCTATTTGATTGAGGTCAGGGCTTTGTGATGGCCACTCCAATACCTTGACTTTGTTGTTCTTAAGCCATTTTGCCACAACTTTGGAGGTATGCTTGGGGTCATTGTCCATTTGGAAGACCCATTTGCGACTGAGCCTTAACTTCATGGCTAATGTCTTGAGATGTTGCTTCAATATATCCACATAATTTTCCTTCCTCATGATGCCATCTATTTTGTGAAGTGTGCCAATCCCTCCTGCAGCAAATCACTCCCACAACATGATGCTGCCACCCCCATGCTTTACAGTTGGATGGTGTTCTTCAGCTTGCAAGCCTCACCCTTTTTCCTCCAAACATAATGATAGTCATTATGGCCAAAATGTTCAATTTTTGTTTCATCAGACCAAAGGACAATTCTCCAAAAAGTAAGATCTTTTTTCTCCATGTGCACTTGCAAACTATATTCTGGCTTTTGCATGGCGGTTTTGGACCATTTGCTTCTTCCTTGCTGAGCAGCCTTTCAGATTATGTCGATATAGGACTCATTTTACTGTGGATATAGATACTTGTCTACTTGTTTCCTCCAGCATCTTCACAATATCCTTTGCTGTTGTTCTTGGATTGATTTGCACTTTTTGCACCAAACTAAGTTCATCTCTTGTGGACAGAACGCGTCTCCTTCCTGAGATGTATGATGGCTGCGTGGTCCCATGGTGTTTATACTTGTGTACTATTGTTTGTACAGATGAACTTGGTACCTTCAGGCGTTTGGAAATTGCAACCCAAGGATGAACCAGACTTGTGGAGGGCCACAATTTTTTTTCTGAGATATTGGCTGATTTCTTTTGATTTTCCCATGATGTCAAGCTAAGAGGCACTGAGTTTGAAGGTAGGCCTTAAAATACATCCACAGGTACACCTCCAATTCAGAACACCTCCTATCAGAGGTTAATTGTTTAAAGGCTTGACATAATTTTCTGGAAATTTCCAAGCTGCTTTCATGCACAGTTAACTTAGTGTATGTAAACTTCTGACCCACTGGAATTGTGAAAAGTTTAATTAAAAGTTAAACAATCTGTCTGTAAACAATTGTTGGAAAAATTACTTGTGTTATGCACAAAGCAGATGTCCTGAATGACTTGCCAGAACTATAGTTTGCCGATATGAAATCTGTGGAGTAGTTAAAAAAATTAGTTTTAATGACTTCAACCTAAGTGTATGTAAACTTCTGACTTCAACTGTATAAGTTCTTGATACAATTCCATCCTCCATTCTAATCTTTACCATATATTTCAGCTGTTGGTCAGAGTTTGGTCCCCCTCTAGAACAAGCGCTCTCATATAAGCAACCAGCAGCATGCATGTGATACAGTGCTTCTCACGTCAGAGCCATTAGGAATGAGGTAGAAGAAGCAAAGACTATTCCCAGAAGCAATGTAAAACATCATTCCCTTCAGACACACAGCGGGAACCCCTTTTAAAAGATTTCAGATGGAGCACTCACAAAACTCATCAACATTGTATGCTACACAGAATTATTGCTTTTCAATGAGATGATGGTAAATCAAGTAGATATGGCTTTGGTAGTATAGTCTAATATAAGTTACCAGACTTGGTTTACACACATTTTGACCCCTTTATTGTGCCATTTATATTTTCAGTTTCCCATCACAAAATAAATTGTTATATAAAAACTTTCAACAGTTGTGTTATTGCACTTAAATTAGGTGCTAGTTTTACACTAACTACTTTTCTGGCAAAAGGCTTCTGAAAAATAAATATTGGAAATGTAGTGTTACTGGAGCCTTACTAGTGGCTCTAGAAACAAACTTTCCTGATGTCAGTGTATCAAGGTGAGGGAAGAGGTGGAAAAAAATTGAATTCATCTCTTTAAGGGCCAGTAAACCAAGGACTTGGCTTTTTGGAGGGGAGTCTGAGACGCAGGTCTAGGTAAGGCCAGACCATTTGACCAGGTTAGGTAATGTGAAGTTCTGTTGCCTTTAGATGTTGACAACGAACTGAAGACAAAAAGAACACTGAAATTCAATAGCCTGCAACAGGCTCACCTTAAAAAGGAAGTGAATTGAATGCCTTGTCTGATTAGAGGCCAAACAAAACAGGAGGTATTAAAAAGGATGTGCTGTCTAAGCATAGGGAGTTTTCAAAAGTTGGCATGGTTCAGATAATTGATGAATAATTATTAGTATTGTTGTGAAACCTTGAAAGATCTATAAAACACACAGCTATATGCAATCAGGATATACAGTATAGTGTCAGCAAAATGTCTGAATGTCTTAGGTTTTAAAAAAAAAACTTCAGTAAGCTTTTATTGGGATTCAATAAGCATACTATGGGGGGAAACAGTATGCTACAGAGGTTTGACATAAAGATAACCCCTGAGTAAAAGTATACAAACAATGCTTGAATTAATTGTTTTTAACATTATAATTGTTGGAAACAGGTATGTTGAAGAGTTAGTTCATCCAAAAATAAAAATTCTGCCTTAATTTTAATTTTTTGGATTAACTATTAATTTGCATTGGTCCCAAAAAATAAATAAAAAATAAATACAAATAATAATAATATTTTCCAAAACTGGGATATGAGAAACTGGTAAAATTTGAAAAAGTAAGTGAAATGCCTAATAAGTAACATTGGTTTAATCAATATCAGCATCTCTCTTTTAAGCAACATCTTGACCCAAGGATAATAATAATAATAATAATAATAATAATAAAAGTTAAGACAATCAATTCTGAGGACAACTGAAACTGTTTACTACTGTGGAGATGGAAGGAAACATCTGTCACAGACCGGCAATCGGCCGGACTTAAAGAATCGGAAGGGAGTGGCTTTGAGGACAAACTTTTGTAAACAGTCAAGCTCATCAGAGCAATTACATCAGTGAACACTGTAATTAATATTCAATGTCAATGTCAAAACCTTAAAGGGATAGTTTACACAAAAATGAAAATTCTCTCATTATTCACTCACCCTCATACCATCCCAGATGTGTATGAATTTCTGTCTGCAGAACACAAACAAACATTTTTAGAAGAATATTTCAGCTCTGTAGGTTCTTACAATGCACATTTGTTGTTCCAAAAATCACATAAAGGAAAAAGTAATCCTTGCACAGGCACCAGATGTGGCTTTCAGATGTAAAGGTGAAAGTGGAGATTCTCACCCACACCTATCATATAACTTCTGAAGATATAGATTTGATCACTGAAGTCATATAAATTACTTTTATGTTTCCTTTATGTGATTTTTTTTAACAACAAAGGTCTGGTCATCTTTCACTTGCATTGTAAGGACCCACAGGGCTGAAATATTCTTCTAAAAATCTTTGTGTTCTGCAGAAGGAATAAAGTCATACACATCTGGGATGGAAGGAGGGTGAGTAAATGAGAGAATTTTCATTTTTGGGTGAACTAACCCTTTAACATTAAAGGGGAATCCTACTGCTCGATTCATACTTTCTCTTCAAAAATCACTATTTGTGGCAAAGCTCTAAATCTTCAAAACTGATTTACATGATAAACATAAAAGGGTTAATAATTACATTGTAGATTTGAAGTGTTCAGTAAAAAACATTGGTCCATAGGTTGTGCAGTGTAATGTGACCTTATATGTTCGCTTCACTGTAGGTCTGTTTAATTATTGATGTTTATTTGTTGTTTACCTCCCACATAATCAAAACATAAAAAATAAAAAATAAAAATAAAAATGTTTATATGGCATTTCATGCTACTTGCAGAACTCCTGTGATCAATTATGGACAACCACCCCTAAGAGGGCACAGGAGAGCAGAACATCTATCTGTGGGGGAAAAAGATGGTGCTGATTATGATTACATGCTTGTGTTTTGTTTTAACAACAAACTAACAGACACCACTTGGTTTTACATCTAAAATATACAATTTTGCAATATATTACATCAGAAATTTATATTTTTGAAGGATTTACTCTCTGTTTATTTATTAATAAAAGGCCATCAGCATCACTAACATTTAGCCTCTTCTCGTAGGTATACACAGAGAGCCCACATACATTTTATCCATATTGTCCCATACACCATTGATACCAACACAATCCACCAGTTAATACCTTATGGCTATATACTGAAGAAGAAAAAACAACCCATAATCCAGTCTGCTTTTATGGAAAATGTTATGGAAATATGCTTGGGGTGCTGTTTTAGTTCATTCAGCCCACATTGTGTTTAAACCATGAAACAACTATTTAACTTTTTCAATGTTTATGCAAGTCTACACTCAAAAACACAACCTGGTCGAACATCTGAATTATGTTTTATTTTCATATACCCCTCCCGTATGTATATCTATGTATTATCTAAGGAGATAATACACAACTTTTATTTTGAAACACCTCAAAGAATAGCGGAAGTGTAATCAGTCCTACACTGTTTAATATCATAATAAATGACATTTTCTCAGATCTTGAAGGATGTATCAAATCTGCATTATATGCAGATGATGGGGCTATATGGATAAGGAGAAGAAATGTGAAATATGTAATAGCAAAATTAAGTGAAGCAATAAAGAAAGTGGAAAAATGGTCATATAAACAGGGGTTTAAGCTGTCAGTGAGTAAGTCCTGCTATATGATATTTACAAATAAGCAAAAGATTGATGTTGAGAAGCTGACACTATATGGGAAGCCAATGGAAAGGGTGTTGAGTTTAAGTACTTAGGACTATGGCTAGATGATAAATACACATAGAAATTGCATATTAAACATATAGAATCAAAATGCAAGAAAGTAATACGGCACTAAGAGCAGTGGCTGGATATGATTGGGGGGCTGATAAGCAGTCACTAATTGATATATACAGAGCTATTATGAGATCAACAATTGATTATGGATGTATAGTCTATGGAGCAGCAGCTAAGACAATACTACTAAATATAGACAGATTACAGTATAGAGCTCTACGGCTCTGTATTGGAGCCATAAAGTCAACCCCCATTAATGCTGTACTAATAGAAGCAGGTGAAATACCATTGGAGGTCAGAAGAGAAAAATTATCACTTACATACTGGATTAGGTTAAAAGGATGTGGAGAGGAAAACCCCACAAAATAACAATTCAGAGCTGCTGGGAATATGACAAATTTAAGAGAAGTGGATTTGGATAGACATCGAAAGGAAGAGCAAGGGAATATGGCTTGGAGTCTATAGCGTTCACTAGGACTTCCCCAATTAGTAATATTCCACCATGGCTTTATCCAGCAACAGAAGTAGATATTAATACATTAGAGAAGAAAAGAGAATGGCAAACAAATGGAAAGTGGGTAACAAAGCACGTTTATATGTAAGAAATAAGTATTTCAACTACCTTAAAATTTACACAGATGGGTCAAAGAATAAGCAAGGGTGTGTGGGAATCGGTGTATACATTCCTGAGTTTAAAATATCCATTGCTAAAAGACTTTCTGATTATATATCAGTGTACACAGCAGAATTAGTGGCAGTTATAATAGGGTTACAATGGGTTGAAGAGGTTAAACCAGACAGGGTGGTAATATGCTCTGATTCAGTCGCTGTTTTGGGAAGCATCCAATCGAGGAAAACTGATAGAGAAGATCATATCATAGAACTATTTCATAATTTGTTTAGGATCCATAGAGATGGTATTGATGTGCAGTTTTGTTGGCTGCCAGCTCATGAGGGTCTGAAAGGAAATGAGGGTGCTGATTTGCTTGCAAAAAAAGCCTTACAAAAGGAAATTGCAATATCAGTTACATTAGGAATAGGAGAAGAAAAAGCTCTGATTAAGAATAAATGTATGGAGATTTGGCAGGAAAAGTGGGATGAACATCTGAAAGGAAGGGGATATTATAAAAATTAAAAAATCAGTTAAAATAAAGATCTATAAAAAAAAGAACAGAAGAGAGGAAATAATAATAACAAGACTCAGATTAGATCACACAGGATTAAATAGTACGTTGGCTGTTCTAGGGAAAAGAAATAGTAATAAGTGTGCTAACTGTGGAGATAAAGAAAATGTAGAACATATAATTATGCATTGTTCCATATATTAATCTGATAGAAGAAACTTACATTACAAAGTAAAAGAAACAGGATGGGTGTGGGATCTAAAACAGGTATCGGGAACGGAAGGGGAGGAAGAAGGGGTAAGAGAGATCAGGAGGGCACTTTTTACCTTTTTAAAATGCACTAGATTGAATAATATAATATGAGCTAGGTGACATGGTGATACACACTCATGTACAGTAGGTGGCGGTATGCACCTTTAAATGTTGTTTGAGATCCGCTAAAAAAACGAAGAGAAGAAGAAGACGAAGACGACTAGCGGAAGTGTGTGAGCGGTTGTTGAGGCAGACAGCGAGCAACATGGTGTATACAGCGAAAATTGGACCTTCTGTTTTGAGCAGCGACCTGTCGCAACTCGGGAGAGAATGTGAGAGAATGATGGAGTGCGGTGCTGACTATCTGCACCTTGACGTTATGGATGGGTGAGAAATAAAGTTTGTAGTTCTTTATTTAACTTTTCCACCTTATGATGACCTGATGACAGTTATTGCAAACAAATGACCCAGTTCTTAGAGACCATCATCGTTTAAAAACGTTTTCTGCTAAATTAATTCAAAATATGAGTAGGCATAGAGAGATTCATTGATAGTACACCTGTTAATTAGTCAAATATGTTAGAATGTTAACTTCATCAGTAGGATATGCTAGTATAATAATATTTATGTTTTGTGATAATTAGAAAACATACTACTAATAATAATTATTATAATTATTAATAGAGACAGAATAAGTTGGGTTCATCTTTAAGTTGGGGTGATATTGGAATAATCACGTGTCAAATATTAAGACATCTATCTAAGTCTTATCTTACTCTTTCCCTGTTCTTTTGCATCTTAAGACATTTTGTACCAAACATCACATTTGGACATCCTATGGTGGAATGTTTACGAAGTTCTATTGGTCCTGAACCATTTTTTGGTGAGTTTCATGCTTTGCAAAAGTGAATTTCTTCATGTTTCTATTTATTGTGAGCTGCACACAGTCTGATGTTTAGTGATTTGCTGAAGTTTAAGTCTTCAAGTCAATGTACAGTTGTCAATGTCTAGTACCTTTTGAACATTGTTAGTTCACTTAGCAGTCAGTTGAAATTTGTTTCATTCTTTTAGAAATAAAATGTCGGTAACACTTTACAATAAGTTTCCATTTGTTTAAAATTATTTAACAACGTTAGTTAACATTAACTAACTATAAACAATACTTTTACATCATTTATTAATCTTGGTTAATGTTAATTACAACATATAGTTATACATTTTTTTAAATCAAAAGTTACAAGTATTAACATTAGTTAATGCACTATGAACTAACAATGAACAACAGTATTTTTATTAATGAACATTAACAAAGATTAATAAATGCTGTTTTGTTAGTTGTTAGTGCATGATACCTAATGCATTAACTAATGAATGGAACCTTACTGTCAAGTGTTACCAAAACGTCCTATCCTGGATTCTCTTACATTTTAACCCTTTATCTGGATTGTTAAATAAACGTTATTAACTTTGCGACAAACCAAATAAACAAAACAAAACATTGTAGTGTTTGCTCGGTGGATGTGTTTTAGGTTTTGCTTACCCTTTACCTTATTACAGACATGCATATGATGGTGTCCAGGCCAGAGCAGTGGGTGAAGCCCATAGCAGCAGCAGGAGCCAATCAGTACACTTTCCACTTGGAAGCCACCACCAACCCTGGCAACCTCATCAAGGAAATCAGAGAGAGTGGCATGAAGGTCTGTGGAAAGGGGAGAAACTGTCAGTATTGTTTTTTTTTTTTATTGTTATTATTTATGCTTTTTAATGCAACACAGTATATGCAAAGACATTTAAGGGTTTTCATTTGGCAATCATCTGCCATGCTTTTATTAAGACATACATTTATTTACTTCTATCACATTGGTTATAGCACATTTGCTTACACGTGCTATATTCTAGAATCTATGCATAGGCAGATGCTTGTTTCATTGGACTTCTATAGAGCTTTTCAGCCATGACGTTGATTTGTAGGTGAACCCGGAAGTCTAATTCGCCATTGGTTCGCTTGGGATTTTCCTATGGGTTTTTATAATGGAGTTTTTGAATTTATGAGTTTGCTGTCAACATTACTTGATGATACGTGGACGTTTTGTTCTACAACATAAATTACACAATTTCATACCTCAAATGTGAATTTTGAAGCCACAGTGTGTTTTTAAATAAAAGTATGTAATTCAGTATGTATATTCACGTTTGAGGTATGAAATTGTGTAATTTATGTTGTGGAACAAAACATCCACATATTGTCAAGTAATGTTTACCACAGACCTTATTTTACCTTAAAGTTCAAAAACCATTATAAAAACCCATAGGAAAATCTTGAGGGAACCCATAGCAAATTCTCTTCTGCTGTGACATGCACAGAACGGGGGTAGCAGGGGCACAAGCCTTTCACAAATCTAAAGGTGCCCTTCTGGTCGTCCAGAAAAAAAAGTAAAAATTTTAATAATTAAATTAAAATAGTTAAAATTGAATCTCGTAATAATCTCACAATAACAGTAATAATGTGTTAAGACGAGGTTTCTTTGTAAATCACATGGGTATTAAAGAAAATTAAGCGTAGGTGCCTTTAACAGCACGCACTACAGCGGGGGAGGATTCTAATCACAAGTGATCCTCCCTATGTCCTACTCACTCTGAGGTACAGAGCCCTTGATGTAGGTACTCTGAAGACAACACAGAATTACTGTATGAATGTGCCCTTCGTCTTGTTGAAGGGCCCATTCATTTTCTCACTTTCATTTGGAACGAGCTTTCGGGTGGTGTCCCTGCTGCAGAAGTGCCCTTTGAGGGAGCAAAAATGTAGTTTTGAATTCGCCCTGGAGCATTGAAGTGTGTCATGGAGCATCAGCTGTTTTTTTGTTCTGTTTGTGTTTCATGAAGTTACAAGCGAAACACAACAGAAGATATCTGTTTACAGCATATACACTCTAAAAGCTTTTTTCTCCAGGCCATTACTTGATATTAATTTAATATGTGAGTGAAATAAGATGGCGCGCCAGACTCAAGATGGCGCCGAGTACGGCTGCTGTGTTGCGAGCTCGGACACAACATGGTAGTGTTCTGTTTGTTTTGTTTACAATTCTTATGTTTTTTGTCTTGGATGTTGTCTGCCTTATTGTCCATGACAGACAAACACTTTTGGACATTGGTTCAGCAATTACACACCGTAAACCGGACTTCAAATTCCTCAATACCGACCCACTGTTTACAAACACGCAAGCGGAGCTCTTTGTCTGTGCTGCACGGCCGCGGAAACGCAAGAGGAAAAGTGGAAACAGAGCCGGCGTTCTCATCAGAGTAAGACGCCGCGCAAATCGACTCCCGCTACCCAGTATTCTACTGGCAAATGTTCAGTCTCTGGATAACAAGCTCTGCGAGCTGAAAGCGCGGATCTCTTTCCAACGAGAGATGAGGGACTGCTGCATTATCTGCCTTATGGAAACTTGGATGTCTGCGGAGATTCCAGACTCAGCCATTGAACCTGCGGGGTTCTCCATGCACCGAGCGGACAGAGCGAAAGACCTCTCAGGTAAAAGCAGAGGTGGTGGTGTATGTTTTATGATCAACAAATCCTGGTGTGATCAGAGGAACGAACATTCTATCAAGTCTTTCTGCTCTCCTGATCTGGAATTTCTCATGCTTCTGTGTCGACCATTCTGGCTACCGAGGGAACTCTCTACCCTCTCCTCGCTGGGCATCACAGGAACTGTGCTTGACTGGTTTAATTCCTATCTCTCAGGTAGGTCCTTCAAGGTAGCCTGGAAAGGTGAGGTATCCAAGCCACATCAACTACTTACTGGGGTACCTCAGGGATCAGTGCTTGGGCCACTTCTCTTCTCTTTATATACACAACATCACTGGGACCCATCATTCAGGACATGGTTTCTCTTACCACTGCTATGCTGATGACATGCAACTTTACTTGTCTTTCCAGCCCAACGACACCACAGTGACTGCTCGAATTTCTGCCTGCCTGGTGGACATCTCGACCTGGATGAAGGAGCACCACCTGCAACTCAACCCAGCCAAGACTGAACTCCTTGTCTTTCCAGCCAACCCTGCTGTTGAACACAACATCACCGCGCAGCTGGGTGCAACTACAGTAACGCCTTCCAAATCGGTCAGAAATCTAGGGGTAACCATCGACAACAGACTAAATTTCACAGACCACATCTCAAAGACCGCAAGATCATGTAGATTTACACTCTACAATATCAGGAAGATAAGACCCTTCCTCTCTGAACATGCCACACAACTGCTTGTCCAGTCACTGTAACGCTCTCATTGCAGGCCTCCCTGCATATACAACTAGACCCCTCCAAATGATCCAGAATGCAGCAGCACGTCTGGTCTTTAATGAACCAAAGAGAGCACATGTTACACCACTCCTTGTGTATCTACACTGGCTCCCGGTTGATGCACGTATCAAATTCAAGGCTCTGATGCTGGCATACAGAACAGTCACTGGGTCTGCTCCAGCATACCTAAAATCATTTATGCAGAGCTACATGCCCACTAGAAGCCTGCGGTCGGCTAAGGAACGTCGCCTTGTTGTACCAACACAAAGAGGCACCAAAACACTTTTCCTGACTTTCAGCTTCATCGTACCACGTTGGTGGAACAACCTTCCCAACTCCATCCGTGAAGCTGACTCACTTTCTGTCTTCAAAAAATGACTAAAAACACATCTTTTCCATGAGCACTTAACCAGTCATTAAAAAATAAAAAAAAAATTCTGTTGCACTTTTATTCTGTTTTGAATACTATTATGATGCTAGTGATACTTTGTAATACAGCACTTTTCATACCACTGTCTCCTAAGATGATTCACTTATGTTTTCCTCTCTTGTAAGGTGCTTTGGATAAAAGCATCTGCCAAATGAATAAATGTAAATTCACAGCGGTCATTATCACTGCTGTGTACGTCCCGCCACAAGCCGACACACACAGGGCACTCGAGGAACTGTATGGGATTATAAGCAAGCAGGAAACCGCACACCCTGAGGCCATGTTCATTGTGACCGGGTGACTTTAATAAAGCCAGTTTCAAATCAGTCGCACCAAAATACCACCAGCACATTAGTTTCAACACACGAGGGGACCGGGTTTTGGACCATTGCTACTCTCCCTTCCGGGATGGCTACAAATCCCTCCCCTGCCCACCATTTGGCAAATCGGACCACTCTTCCATTCTGCTTCTGCCCACTTACAGGCAGAAACTGAAACAGGAAGCACCCACCCTCAGAACGATCCAGTACTGGTCGGACCAATCAGACTCTACGCTACAGGACTGTTTTGATCACACGGACTGGGAGATGTTCTGGTCCGCCTCTGATGACGACATCGAGCTTTACGCTGATAGCGTAATGTGTTTCATCAGAAAGTGCGTAGAGGACGTCGTTCCGACCAGAACAACACGGATCTATCCGAACCAGAAGCCATGGATAAATAGCGATGTTCGCACGGCACTTAATGTGCGGACCTCCGCTTTTAATTCCGGGAACGTGGAGGAGCATAAACAAGCCAGTTATGCCCTCCGAAACAGCAAAACGCCAGTACAGGAACAAGATTGAAGGTCAGTTTAACACCACCAACTCTAGAAGCATGTGGCAGGAAATTAACATCATCACGGACTTTAAAGGGAATAAAAACTCCGCCATGAACACCACTGCCTCTCTCCCGGATGAGCTAAATACTTTTTATGCTCGTTTCGAGGGAAATAACACTGCGCGGAGAGAGCTCTCGTGGCTGAAGCTACAGAGGTTAGTTCACTCTCCTGCTCTGTAGCGGATGTAACCCGATCCTTCCGACGGGTGAATATCCGCAAAGCCGCGGGCCCAGACGGCATTCTGGGCTGCGTCATCCGAGCAAGCGCGAATCAGCTGGCTGGTGTTTTTACGGACATTTTCAACCTTTCCCTCTCTTTGTCTGTAGTCCCCACATGCTTTAAAACATCCACCATTGTGCCTGTTCCAAAGAAATCAAAAATCACTTGCTTAAATGACTGGCGTCCTGTTGCTCTGACCCCCATCATCAGCAAATGCTTTGAGAGACTAATCAGAGATTACATCTGCTCTGTGCTGCCTCTCTCTCTAGACCCATTGCAGTTTGCTTACCTCAACAACCGCTCCACTGATGATGCCATTGCATCTACATATACACACTGCTCTCTCCCACCTGGAAAAAAAGAACACTTATGTGAGAATGTTGTTTGTAGACTACAGCTCAGCATTCAACACCATAGTGCCTCCAAGCTAGATGAGAAACTCCGGGCTCTGGGCTTAAACAGCTCGCTGTGCAGCTGGATCCTGGACTTCCTGTCAAGCAGACGCCAGGTGGTTAGAATAGGCAGCAACATCTCTTCATCACTGACCCTCAACACTGGAGCCCCACAGGGCTGTGTTTTTAGCCCACTCTTGTATTCCCTGTACACGCATGACTGTGTGGCAACACATAGCTCCAGTGCCATCATTAAGTTTGCTGATGACACGACGGTGATAGGTCTGATCACTGACAATGATGAAACAGCCTACAGAGAGGAGGTGCACACTCTGACACACTGGTGTCAGGAGCACAACCTCTCCCTCAACGTCAGTAAGACAAAGGAGCTTGTGGTGGACTTCAGGAGAAGAGATCACAGTCCCATCACCATCAATGGAGCACCAGTAGAGAGAGTCAGCAGCTTCAAGTTCCTGGGTGTCCACATCACTGAGGAACTCACATGGTCCATCCACACTGAGGCCATTGTGAAGAAGGCTCATCAGCACCTCTTCTTCCTGAGACGGCTGAGGAAGTTTGGAATGAACCGCCACATCCTCACACGGTTCTACACCTGCACTGTAGATAGCATCCTGACTGGCTGCATCTCCACCTGGTACGGCAATAGCACAGCCCACAACCGCAAAGCACTGCAAAGGGTGGTGCGAACTGCCAGACACATCATCGGAGGTGAGCTTCTCTCCCTCCGGGACATATATACAAGGCGGTGTGTGAAAAAGCTCGGAGGATCATCAGAGACTCCAGCCGCCCGAGCCATGGGCTGTTCTCACTGCTACAATCAGGCAGGTGGTATCGCAGCATCAGGACCCGCACCAGCCGACTCCATGATAGCTTCTTCCCCCCAAGCAATCAGACTTTTGAACTCTTGATCTCCCACGATCAAAATACATCAGCACTGCACTTTATTACTCTATATCTCACACCGGACTGTCATAAATTATATTATATTCTCTCTTAACAACTTACTATCAACCGACAGCCTGAATGTCAATACAGTACAATACAACCTACTGTACATTCTATATATACTATTTATACTTTTTTTATTGAATAATGTGTATCTATATTGTGTGTATTGTATACTGTACAGTGTATGTTATTATTTGTATATTGTGTTGTGTGTAATTATGTGTATATTAGACTTTAAATTGTGTTGTTAATTTGATGTTATTGTAAATCGGTATATGTCTCATCACTGTCACGACTATGTTGATCGGAACTGCACCCAAGAATTTCACACACCATTGAACTTGTGTATATGGCTGTGTGACAATAAAAGTAATGTTATGTAATGTGTTGTTTTCTACTCGCAAACTTTCCGATCGGCCTGATGATTTGATGGTATGTTTGACAGTTTGTGTAGAGTAAATAATCATATTTCATAAGTTATGGAAATGGAACACTTCTAATTTGTCAGCAAATGAAAAAACACCTGGTAAAAGTTCCTTATATTGCCTGTATGCATTGTAAAGTCTTTAAAACGACACCCATTTTGTGTTATTAAGGCGAGTACTAATTATTTTTGGGGTTTTTTTTCAGCACAGAACAAAACATGTTTATGTATTAAGCGACTCAAGAGCAAGCATACAGTAATTTCCTCCTTTATTTTCTGCCTGCAATGCAGGCAACATGAATAATAAATAATATGTAACTAAACATGTTCACCATACTTTGAACTCATTTTTGATGCTACAATAATTTAATAAATATTTAAGAATCCAGAAATTATATTGCTTGCATTGCTTTTGTTTATCTATGAAACATATAGTTAGCATTTTGGCTGTGCACTCACAGAACGATGCAGACACACCAACGCAGAACTATAAATGCAAACCAGTTAAAATGTCCACTCCATGTATTGTGTTGTCAGTTCATCAACAGATTAATACTCGACTGCTGCTGCATTTCCGACATCTTTTATAGAATGCTGTTAATAACTGAAGGAGCTTTCTGAATCAGGCAAAGCCAGTTTTGTTTTTGTTTAAACTCTTAGACTAAACACTTTCAGAAAAATACCATGGTATTACCATTTTTGGACATGTGAGCTACCCATTCAAAACCATGTTGATTAGGTCAGACTGGAAGCAGCAGAGATAAAATGATAAAGTGAGGGTGCAGAGGTGAGAAAAGAGTAATGAGACAAGAAAAAGATTAGAGCGCTATTACAAAAAAAAAGACACTGTGCCATTACCAGGGTAATACCATGGTACTGAATGATTATATTCATATTTCATGATACTGTCATAGTACTCCAAGATACTTTAAAAAAAAAAAAAAAAGTACCATGGTTTTACTGTGACACGTCAAAAACATGGGATTATCACAGACCGTGTCAAAAAAAAAAAAAAAGTGTAAAATATGGTGCTTTTTGTTAGGAATATAACAGAATAGGCTATTATTTGTCAAAGGAAATAATGGGAAAAGTTATGTTATAATACAAGAAAAATGCTTAAATACTCAAAGCAAAGAATAAGTCTACATAAGTGCTACTCTTTAAAAATGTAATAAAATAAATATAATAAATAATAACAAACAAAAAAATCAGTGCCCTTTTCTATACTTTCGCCCCTGTCCCTGCTGAGGTCTGAGCACGCCACTGCTCTTCCAGGTTTTTGGACTACAAGCTCTACTGGACAAGTACTGTGGCAGTGAATTTTTACATTTCAGGCATCCTCTGCTGACTAACGAACAAATTTAGAGACATGTCCCAGACAGTGTAATAAATGGTAAGTACAGGAATAGTTGGCCCAGAAAAGAAAATTCTCTCATTGTTTACTCTCACTCATGTCATTCCAGACTTCAGTGGAACACAAAGGTTACATTTTTGAAGAATATTCTGTCCATTCTTGTCCACTTAATAAAAGTGAATAAGGACTGGGGTTGTGAAGCTCCAAAACGTCCAAAAACACAACATAAAAGTGGTCCAAACGACTTGTGTGCACTATATTTCATGGCATAAAGTGATGTGTGAGGAACACACCAAAAAAGTTGTTCACTTTTGGATCTCTTATGATACTTTTATGGTGCTTTCTTTGGAGCTTCACAGTCCTTTTTCACTTTCATTAAAAGGAAAAAAGTAGAGACATTCTTAAAAAATTCACCTTTAGGGGCCTGGGTAGCTCAGCAAGTATCGATGCTGACTACCACCCCTGGAGTCACGAGTTTGAATCCAGGGTCTGCTGAGTGACTCCAGCCAGGTCTCCTAAGCAACCAAATTGGCCCGGTTGCTAGGGAGGGTAGAGTCACATGGGGTAACCTCCTCGTGGTTGCGATTAGTGGTTCTCGCTGTCAATGGGGTGTGTGGATTGCGGAGAGTAGCATGATCCTCCACATGCTGTGAGTCTCCGCAGAGTCATGCACAAGGAGCCACGTGATAAGATGCGCGGATTGACTGTCTCAGAAGTGGAGGCAACTGACACTTGTCCTCCGCCTCCTGGATTGAGGTGAGTAACCACGCCACCACGAGGACATACTAAGTAGTGGGAATTGGGCATTCCTAAATTGGGGAGAAAAGGGGATTTTTGTTCAAAAATCATTTTGATGTGTCTGATTTAGTCAGCTCCTTTGTGATTATTATTATAATTATTATTTTACTTTTTTTTTTTTTTTTAGATGAGATAAAATATGTTTTTAACAGAGGGATGCTGGTGTGTAGGGCTGAGCATATAGTTTTCAAACCATACACCTATAGAAAAAAATCAGAAATGGAATAGTTTAAAAAAAAAATAATGTGTTGGAAACATTACACATGCATTAAGGAAGTGGAAAAATTTGAGTTATCTTGGTTTTAGGATTTTCCAAAATATGAAAAAGAAATGTTAATGGTTAAATGGACTGTTGCAGTCACCCCTAATTTGGATAAATGCTACAACAATTGTGTATATAAAAGCTAGATTAACTTGTCTGTGTGACTTCATACAAGTTTTGCAGATAAAAATGCAGATATCTGTTTTTATTTTATTTAGGTTGGTCTTGCCATCAAACCTGGAACAACTGTTGAAGAATTAGCACCATGGGCTAGACAGATCGATATGGCTCTTGTCATGACAGTAGAGCCTGGCTTTGGTGGTCAAACGTTTATGGAAGATATGATGCCAAAGGTTTGTGAGTGTGTTATAGTCTTAATTAGATTCCTCATTCTTCAGAAGTGGACAATGAAGATGCTTGTGTTGTGTGTTTCCACAGGTGAGCTGGCTAAGAAGTCAGTTCCCTTCTCTGGACATTGAAGTGGATGGAGGAGTTGGTCCAGACAGCATCCACAAATGTGCAGAGGTACATGAGTCCATTCCACGTTTCTATGTTAGTTACATTTATTATCAATATAATTTCTCAGGGTTCCCTCGGTCATGGGAAACCCGTAAATATCAGGGAATTTTACAGATGCATTTTCCAGACCTGTTTTAGCATGAATGAAATCTCAAGTTGTGGAAAAGTAATTGAATTTTCTTTCAAATATAATAAATTTCTCAGGTTTTCCTTTGCTCGGCTAGATTTTAATTTCATTTAGAAAAAAACTTGCTTGCAAGCCATAGCGATTATTAAATTTGTGAGTGAATCATTCTTTTTTTAATTTAGTTTTTCAATGATACACAAATTTGTGGGAACCCTGTTTTCAGAAAATGTTTACGTTTGTTCTTTTGCTTGAAGAGTGCTGATTCTTTGATGCATTTGGACATTTAAACTGAGCCACTATAAAGCCCCAGCACACTTAATACGAAATTGAAGAACGAATAGGTGTGACGTCATTTAGAACAAAATATGACCAAAACGAAGGTGCTTTTGAGTTCGTTTTGGTAGTTCGTAACAGCTCACCAGTGCAAACTTTCAGGAAAATTTCTTACTGGCTGCTAAACACCTTCTTACTGCCATTTGTCACGTCATCGGTAGGTGTGACCTGGATCTCCACCTACTTTGAGGCCGACAGCTAATTCCGTTACGTGCTTCAGACAGTCAAGATCAGTCAGCATGAACACACCGCCGTGCAGTTATAAGTGAGCTGGTGCAAACATACCTACATCTGTACGATCGTTCGCGTAGAGATATTCTCCAAGAACATGCCATGCTTTTTTTAAAAAAATGTTTTTATTATTCTACAAAAGGAATCCAGTCTACCCAAATGCTCTTAAGTGCCCATTCACTCTGTTGTTTGATGAGCTGATTCACTCATATGCCATCTGCACCTGAAAGCCATTCAAACATCTGCCTATAGTAAGGTATGCCTATCATCATTCCTTTGTCTGTATTCTGCCCATTAACACTTTTATACACCCATCTTTGCAGTAGTATCAGTGTCATCATAAATTACAATAACAGAGTGTAATTGGCGCACATTATGGGCACATTTGATGTGTTAGCGCATTAGCGCCATGAATGCAGAATGTAAGCATGACAAATTACACATTATCTGCTGCATATATATTACTTAAAATCATCATTGAGTGTTTAAAACCGCTTCTTTTACTGATCTTGTGTCAATTCTGCTCATAGAATGAGGTATGAAGGCATTGATAATGCATTTTAATGCCACATTAGTTATGGTTTTCATTTTCATCTAAACGCCTCCCACAGCGGTGTAGCCAGTGTCTGAATGTTAGCAAATACTATGTCGTTGCTCAGCTGTTTTGAACTCGTTTTTGGCTCTGAGTGAAGAACAAAGAAGAACTTATCCATGAGTGTGCTGGGGTCTTTATTCCTACCATATTGCTGAACGATGAGTAATACAACAGCAACACAATTGTTTATACTATTCTCTCACTTTTTTATCTGGATTTTCTAGTTACTTATTTGGTTAGATATAAATATGAGTTGCAGTGTGATGAGTTTTTCAATTGTATTCCTCTGTTAATTAGATCAATCTGTGACCTACTCTTTCAACTTTCTTAGGCTGGAGCTAACATGATTGTGTCGGGCAGTGCTGTGGTGGGTAGTGACGACCCCCGCTCTGTAATCGCCCTCCTCAAAAATGTTGTAATTGAGGCAATCCAGAAACGTTCTTTGGACCGCTGATCATCTTGATGTTTTATCTCAGTCTGTTTTCAGTCACCACTGAAAGTTGTTTGTAGAGATTCTGAGATTGAGTTTTTATATACAAATGTGTTATCGAATGTTCAGTGGTGCCTCTGAATGGGCATGACCTAGTGCAGGATGTGCCAATGCCGCATTTGCACATCTAGAGACCATGAGAACTGCCCCGCCAAGATTCTTGTTTGGATACAACAGAGGTTTTCAGCTGTATACCGCCATCAAGAACTGCTTATGTTCAGACAGAATGTATCTTATCTTTCTCCTTTCAGTGACAACAATATGACCATTCCTCTCTAAATGATACAGTTGTTCTGATTTAAAATATTTTGCCTGAAACCAAATTACAGCTTATTTTTTGTTTCAGTCATAGCACCTATCATAGAGTGTGTGACAGGGAAAATGGTTACACCATTGATGATAAAGCTGCTAATAACTATTTTATTATGGGTTCACTGTTTTCAAGTTGTGACTCAAATACTGTATTACTCATATACTAATTTACTGCAGATCATGACAGTTCAAATGAATTTTGATCATTTATTGAACATTCCATCAGCCTGTTTTTCAAGAGGACTAAAAGCTTTAATCAAAAGAGTTTAAGTTCTGTTATTTTTCTGTCTGTTTTAAGTCATAAATATGAACAAGCATTTGGCCAGTACTGAACATAGCGTTAATTGAAGGACCAAGGCTATCTGTCACCAATCTAAACAAGTACAATAACACTGTACCATTCATTAATGTGAACATTTTAATTGAAATGTGAGGGAATGGGTTGGAATTGAAATAAGTGCTCACAGAACAGAAGCAGATCCTTTAATTAAATTTGTAATCTGTAAGAGTCAGTCCACAGCCAGGACCTCTGGATAGCAGGTCCTGTGCTTTCCAAAATATGATCCTTTCCCTCTTTGTGCCATCCTTCGGCCAAATCTCCCAACAGGCCGTATCCCTCTGACTTTATACCACAGGGCATCAATATTTGGGTCTGCAGGGCATAATAGAACATTAATATAAAACTATAATAATTAAGGCAAGAGAGTTTTATTTGTAGTAAGAAAATTTCACCTCTTATCTCGGATGAGCGTAATGGTAGATCATCATGAGATTTTGGCTGGGATAGACTCACTAATAGCATGAGAATACAAAGCAGAGCACACAGCTTTACAGCCATGACTTAGTGTATTGCACCAGAGAGTGAGCAAAGTGCCACCTGAAAAAAATCTGCAAAAGTAATTGAATCAAAGCACAGTCATTTGTCTTTCTCCCATTAAAATATCCTCAATTCAGAACTGAAAAACAAAAAAATGACTATACAAAAATGTTTGTGTATTAATATTTACCACTCATGTTTCTAAGTTCTGTACATTGTGTTTATATAAATAATTGATATTAAGAAAAAAAATGTCTTGTTGGGAAAATATGATGAATATGCCCCCCACTAATTTACAGTTCTTTGATAATATTTACTTCTAGTTAAGGCTTCTAATTTTCCTCAATTACATACTGTAATTTTAAAGGGTCTTAAACAATTTAAAATAGTTTAAATGTCAAAAATCTATCTTCAATGCCTCATAAATTTGTAAATTGCTATGCACTGACACTTACAGTAAGCTGTTCCCGTCCTGGAATTGAATGCTGTGATCAACAAATGACAGATAAAAAGATCCTTTAGTTCAGAGTATGCATAAGTGTGTCGTGTCTTCAGGGCTGAAATTTGTCAGATGATGTCTTCAGTGTATATTCTTCTCATAAACTTGAGTATATGAAAGGTTGAGTATCTACTGAGAGGTTTGAGTCTTTCTCAGAGGTTATGGAGATTCTTCAGCCTGATACACAAATTTATACCCCCTCTGGGGGAGGGTGAGTGGTATACAGGTTGCATGTATACACAAAATATCCTTACACAAATTACAATGTTGGAATGTGTGTTAGAATTGTGCTGAAACTGAGCTATTGATTTAATACATCACTGACACAGGACAATGAGATTAACAAATCTGAGTAGTGTTAGATATTTAATGAGAAGATACAAATAAGTATATGAAAAATATATCAAATACAATATTTTATGTAATGTATCCTAACCCAGTTCATTAGATATAAATCAGTTTTATTTTGTATTTAAACAGCGTATGTGCTATGTAAACAGACAAACATCCAGCTTCTGTTATGCACGTTTGATATTTTGACACATTTTCTGTCCTATGGATATAAAGAGCGCATGTTAAAAGATGAGCCTCTCCTTTTAGCTGAATAATCTCCTGAAAGCAATTAAAGCAATTATTAAATATACCTGTAACACTTTACAAAAAGTTTCCATTCGTTAACAGTAGTCAATGCATTAGATATGAACAAACAATGCACAATGTATTTTTTACAGCATTTATTAATCTTTGTTAATGTTAGTTAATAAAATGCAATTGTTCATTGTAAGTTCATGTTAGTTAATAGTGCATTAACTAATGTAACTTTTGATTTTAAAATGTATTACTATATGTTGAAATTAACATTAAGATGAATAAATGCTGTAAAATTATTGTTCAGTGTTAGTTCATTTTAACTAATGTTAACTAATTTTAACAAAAGAAACCTTATTGTAAAGTGTTACCAATATCTTATTAAAAAGATGGGAGTTCGGTCCACAAACAACAACATTTCTTAACTGTCATATGATATATGCCTGGTGTAAATGTATAAATGTTCTGTGGGTTTGTATTCCATCACGGTACTAAAAATATTTGAAAGGGCGTAAGCTTTCTTCACATGATGCTCAGCTTCCGTAAAAATCTTGCTTAATTGCCAGCTCCTTCAGAGAAAGCAAAAAGAGCATAATTAGTACATGAGACATCCAGTATTTTCTTACAATGTAATGTTCCCCTGTCAATGAATACTGACTGAACTTTTCTCTTTGGCGTCTCCCATGTGTTAGCATGTCTGCTAACTGATGGGAATGTGATAAGTAACCAGTAGTAAACAGTGTTTGATGACTTTCTGAGGCAACCTGATAAGCAATTCTATTTGACCAAACTAAAGATTTTCCATAGCCCCTTTCATGACCACAGGAGGTGGAAAGTTGATTTGTTCCTGAGGCTGAGCAGGGGTCCTGATTGCTATCTGAAAGTCACTGTGTATGGTTCAGAATGTTTTATGAGGAACGTTAAGACAACATTTGCAAGGTTCAGATGTCAGTGGTGATTTACAAATACTTTACACTTGTATTCTGGAATTACCACCACTAAATAATAATATACTGCATTAAACATGAGCACCCCTTATCATGTGTGAAAATAACTTGACAACTGACAAAGATGTCACAAGAGAATCTAGTTTAGTTGTCTTCACAACACCTATTGACTTCTTGTTCCTTTCTTGTATGGAATTTTTTAATATTATATTTACATGTATGCATTTGGCATATACTTTTATCTGCAGCGACTTATAGTGCATTTTAGCTATACATTTGATCAGTAGGCTACATGCATTTCCTGGGAATCAAACCCATTAATTTTGGCATTGCTAGTGCTGTGCTCTACCAGTTGAGCAACAGGAATGTACTGTAGGGCCTAAAGTACTCAAATCATATATTCAAGTTTAAGCCCAAGTTCACTGTCAAGAATGTTTATAGTTACTGTAAGTTCTAATGCTCTGATAATGCTTCATCAAAAGAAACTGAAGAAATTTCTAGTCAGTAATAGAAAACAAATGGAGCCTTTTGTTTTTATACACAATTATGGTTGGGTTAAAGGAATGGAAATGACAGATTACACATTACAGAACACTGTGAAAAACTTTGCTCTTACTGAAAAATCATTTAACATCCTTGATGGCTGAGAAGCCTGCATGATAGAGATTAGACATGACAACAATAGTCAGCCTCTTTTTGAAATTGCTATAATAATCTGTTTTTAAAACACAAATATGTTTTCTGTGACAGACAGGAAAAAATTATTCTTCAAACAGCTGGTTCTCTACATACATACCCATCGACGGGAGGTCTCCACTGACATCCCCACAGCACTCAAAGCAGCGATTCTTTTCTGAATGTCTGAAACCTTTAAATAAAGCAAAGGGCTGTGGTTAACAGACAGTAATTGCATATGGAAAGTCTAATGCATGCTTCATCTCCCTCTGTCTGGTTGCCGATTATGTTAATGAAGCTCACACCTGAAAATCACTTGAAAAATCTGCTCATTTTTACTCCCTATATCCTTATGTTTAGGGGTAGATGTAGGGATGGGCTTTAGCGGTAGGGACCAGTGATGGTTAGGGGTGGGCTTTTGGGAAAAAGGCCAATAAGTAGCGTGGAGTCAGAATCTGGCAGGGAGTCAAATTTCAGCACAACACCGGCTTAAGGCACCAAGACCATCACTTTGGGGGATAAATAAGTGTGGAGTAAATTTTAATGTTTAGACTGAGTGTCGTACCCCGCTTTGAGTGCTCTGGACACTGGCTGCTGCCATTGCAACTTTACCCTCCAGTTGCGAGAGCTCACAGCTGGTTGTGTTACTAAGTTCAAAGGAACTCACTCTCCTCTGCTTTTTGAGGAATTTATGTATATCTGGCGTTGCTTTCTGGAGTACACACGATAAGAAACATACAATAAATATTAAGAACATCAGACTTGTTTCAAAGCAAATTGTACCACTAAATATCAGTAGTTCACTAGAAAATGGCTTTAGATCAGGGGTTTGTTAAGCATTTATATTGAAATTGTAACTATCTCTGACATGAATAAGAATTCACAGATGATGGTTTACACATTTAAGTAATTGAAGCACTGAATGTTGATGTTTTCTTACACATTCATCCTCCAGTGGCCACTCATGTCTGACATTCTCAATTCCAGCTGAAGTTCTTCTCATAGCTGTAGCCTGATAAACAGCTTCTTTATTTGGAGAGTCCTCTGAAGATTTTGTTGCATCATCCTCATCAGAGGACAGACCCTTGTCACTTATTTTTTCAGTAAGTTCATCAAGTTTTTTCCTGAGCTCAAGCTCCTCTAGGTCAGCAGGAGACAGATCCTCCTCTTTCTTCTGCTCAACCTTGAGGGAGAGAAGAAAAACAATATGAAGAAAACAAGTCATTGGGGGATTTCTGCTTTCTCTGATGGCAAAGAAGAAAAATATCTTCAGCAAATGCATAGTAAATGCAAATCATGTGAATTTTTCCTCAAGTGTGTCCTATTAATAAAAGTGTTTTTGAGATGATAATTTATCATCTCAAAGACCTAACATTAGATTTTATTAATATCCTCTTTTTGCATTTCATTAAAATATCATTTATTTTATTGCATGTTACTTTATAATTACCTGTTCCATTGATCCCCCAGTTACTGGAACTGTAATTTTCTGCTCCAAACGGCTGAGAAGTGTCTCAATTGCTGACATGCGCTTATTTAGCTCAATAATCTAGTGTGAGAGGGATAAACCATACTGTATATGATACATGGGCCAGCAAAAGTGTTTTGACAAGAAGCCTTAACCAAACTGTGAAGCCCCATTATGTTATAGAGCCATAAATGGACTTTGATGTTATCACAACTCTGCATTTGAACAAGGCATCATGAAAAAATGTCACATTAGTTTGACAGTTATGACATGACTTTTATGGCTTTACTTGTGTGGGAACCTCATCTGGTGAGGGCTCCCTCTGTAGGAATGGACTGTATACAGGTATGACATTCATCTGAGAATCATCATCATCGTCTGAGTCCAGGCTGTAGGAAAGCTCACGGTGGAGGTGATAGTTAGTACTGCCAGCTGAGGAAATGCTCATCTTAGACAGGGAACAAGCTTTTGTCATCCTCTGCTCTAGGTCCAGTGTGCAGTCATCTGCAGAGAGCAAAACAAAACATTTGGCATCTGTATTGTATCATCAGTTGAAAAGACCAGCATGGTCACCAGCATACAGTATGCTGTGTTTT
Organism: Myxocyprinus asiaticus; assembly: GCF_019703515.2. Taxonomy (NCBI): domain Eukaryota; kingdom Metazoa; phylum Chordata; class Actinopteri; order Cypriniformes; family Catostomidae; genus Myxocyprinus; species Myxocyprinus asiaticus. The sequence goes on along the minus strand of NC_059353.1, from coordinate 23,367,887 downwards.
GGATGCTGGTGTGCTAATCCCCACAATGCTTGCTTGAATGGATAGGTCAACAGCTTCAACAGACAGACCTTGATGGTCAACCAGCTTCAATTGCTAAGATTCGCTGGTGAATAGTTTTGCTATATTGGTCCACCAGCTAGACCAGCATGAGACCAACATAAACCAGCCTGGACCAGCATCAGACCAACATAAACCAGTCTGGACCAGCATGGAAATTCATGTTGGGCTACCCTGGTCTTTTCAGCAGGGTTTTAATCACTTCACAATGTGACAGATGTAAGAGTTCAAAGGGTAGTCAGCCCAAGTAAATCGTTTTCTGGAAGAAGAATTTCTGAGTCTTTTCAACTAGCTTGGCTGTGTCAGGAATTCAGTTGAATTCGTGGTCATTCTCTTTATAGTGTGCTAGATCTATATCCCCAGCACAAGTTAATACTCGCTGACAGTAGGAAAAATGGCTTGAAGGGGAAACCCGTCCACCTCTAAAGAAAAAATTATAAATCCTCGGAAATCTGTAAGGGAAATTGAAGGGCACATCTTACCAAAATAAGAAGGTTTGTCCAGAATTCTTTGGCTGATTTGAAACATGTCCTTCATCTCATGACCTCTGTCATGAGTTCCGTTCTCCAGAATCTGCTTGAAGGTTGTAGACCAGTCCTCTTCAGTTAGTGAGCCTTTTCTCTGGGTTATTTTCTCCTGGCTACCTGAATACTGTGAGAATCACATAGTTACATATAGCATTGACCTGCTATAAATCAAAGCCAAGATGTTTTGAAATTCACAGGAAAATATGCATGTGGTTATACAAAAGCAAATAAAAGTTGCAAAATGAACTTATATATATAAGTTATATATTAGATGTAAAACAACTAAATACTATATGGTGTACCAATTCAGTATGACCCTGGACTAGAATCAAAAGCCTTTATGAATCAGGGCCTTGAAACAAATCCTGATGCATAACTCTCCAACCTTGGTATGACTAATTTTGTGATGAAACGATTTAGTGAGGAAACACGATTTCTTCATACAGTCTTATCACTGTTAACAGTCAGTTAACTTGCTCAGTTGGAGTGCTTTGCATGATTCGTTCAGTACACCTGTTGGATAAATCCTAAATTTTTCACAGCACTGTTACCCCATCTTCTTTAATTTGTGTTGTAATTAACTTTTCAAACAATTTAAAGGTGCAATCTGTATTATCTGAATATGTCACCTTGGACTTACACTGACACCTAGAGGCATGGATGCAGCATCATTCAAATCAATAATTTGATATGCCATTGTATCCATTCACTATTTACACTCAGCCAGGATTCATTTGAAAGTGTCCAATAACAGGGCTGTTGCTAAGATTAAGTAGTTGTATGATTCTAACATGGCAGGCCCCATGACCCTTTCCATGTAGAATAAAACAGCTTTTTAAATTTACAGATATGAGTCTTCATCTCAAATGAGTGGTCGTGATTTTATGCATACTGTATGTTTTAAAATTATGATTCATTTCTTTAGAAGTAAATATTTTTTAAATGAGGAAATAATTACTTAGTACACCTTTAAAATTCAAAGCAGCAGGTGACATTTAAGGTGCTCTGGTTACAGAACCTCAAAGTGTCAGTGCAATTATTATGTTTCTGTCCAAGCTTCAGTCTTTCAGTGTTTGATGGATGATATTTGAAATCCACAGCTCAATACATCTGCTTAGTTGTAACATCAGAGTTGTAGGATAGAACATACGAACCAGCAAGAAGTGAGGCCGAGAATAGACAGAGTTCTCAACGCCAAGATTAAAATCAAGAGGACCAGCTGGAAGCAGCCGTCTGCCTCTTCTGGTCTTAAGGGAGAAATATTTAAATGTTTAATTTTTATTTTCTATATCACAATCATCAAAACAGTTCTATCATCTATCTATCCATCCATCCAAGGCAGGTTGTCACAAAAGGTTAATGTGTTTTCAGTTAACTGTCTTTTTTAGGATTTTACTGCCAAAATATTTAACACCTTTTTAAAATGACACAGATCATTGTCTTTATAAAAATGTATCCTTGAAACAACAGCTCACATATTCTAAAACTACCTCCAGGTGTTAAAATCATGTAATTGAGAACAAGGGAGAATCCAGTCCATAACTGAACAAAATTAATCTGTTACAGTCAGCATAATGGGGCTACGCCCCTCCCACAGCAGTGCTAGGCCTACTTTGTTTTATTAAAATACAACACAATTGTTCTGTTGGTCATCAGTGATTAGATGCCAAATTTGGCAGAGCTCAATTGTGTTTTTAAAGGCTGTGTGTGATTGGTGCTTCTATGGCAATCTGCAAGAAGCACCTCTCAGAAAATGTTTTTATGATGCCTGAGCCCGTTTACATACATAGCAATATAGATGATAACTCCCAAAAATGAGCTTATTTAAAAAAAAATCTGACAAACCAAGAAAACCGGGTTTATATGAGGTTATTATCTGCTTTTGACATCAAACCTTGAAGAAACATGTGCACAACTCTTGCATATATTGGATAAGCCGGTAAGAATACAGCTAAAGCCGGCGTCCCACTAGCCGATTTTTGGAGTGATATTCAGGTGTGAGCTTCATTAACATAACCACCGGCCAGGCGGAGTGAGACAATGAAAAAAATTCTCTGTTGCAGAGGTGGGCTTTTGTGTTTACAATGAGCAATGAGTTCCTTTTACTGAAGAATTTACAAATTCGCACTCTGCTGCATATTATCACAAATGCTGATTGTAATACATATGACTGTGTGAAAAAAATAAAACAAGTGTTTTTTGCCTACGGTTTTCCCTACAAAAACTAATGAAATCATAAAGTGGAGGAACAACAATCTGTTTTTAAGGAAAGTTATTTACTCACTGAAAGCTGCATAGGGACATCTGCGTTCTACGAAAAGTCTAGTGGGGATAAATACACAACTTGCTCAAGGCAGGTTGATGAATTGCTTGAATCTCTTCCTAATACATTTTTTTACGATTGTTTATGCTCACGCATAACTCCTGTTGATATTTCAGTGAGCTCCATGTGACAGGGAATAGGGAGAGAGTTGCAGTGAGTTGGTATGTCACCTCGCCACCATTTCGAATCGTACCTCAGGCTGAAAAGAGTGAGATCTCAGCAAAACAGTCTGCATGTGTGACACCCTCAGCCAAAACAAGTTGTTTTGAGTCTACTATTGTGGCCCCAGCTTAAAGATGTTTACATGCAACACAAAATTGGAGTTATTGTCAAAAGTCTACCCATGTTGATCAGTTTTATTATGCTGTTTAAGAGGAAAGCCATTTAATAAGTTTACATGACCACACACGTTCTCGGCTTATTAAGTATAATTGGTGTAAGAACCTGCATGTAAAGTTTGATTCACAAATGAAAGGCCCAGCTGGCGTTTGAGAGAGATCTCACTGGAAAATTTACAACCAATAAATGGAAATACACCGTTTTTTAGGAGGTTCAGTGTACTTACAAGCCTCCTTCAACTTTTTAAAAGGTATGTTATGTGATTATTTACTTTGTCAATGCCAGCTTTACTCTTAGCAAAATAATGAATTAATCTATGGTGGTTCTTTAAGCATATTTTGAAAGCCTGTTGCTGTTATGACTTAGTGGTTATAGGCTTGGGTAGTTTTGGGGATTGTTTTAGTGTGTTGTAGCTCATTTTTAGGCCAAACTTGGACTCAAACAGGCAACCAGCGCTTTGCTCAACAAGAAGAGAGCTCTTGAATGCCTGTAGACATTCACAGTAGCGAAATATTTGATTGTTGACATGAATGATAACGAGGCTGTGAGGGGGTCCTGTCTAGAAGATGTGGTGATGAAGAGTCATATGCGAAGTTCACACTCTCTGTTTATTATGTTTATTTGGAGTCCCATAGAATCCCTACACCTATTCCTACCCCTAAACCTAACCCTAACCTTAACCCTACCCCTAAATCTAACCCTATGACTCTTGCGAGACTTTAGCATTCTAGACACTTTAATGTCTTCAATGACATCCACAGTATAAAGCTGTATAAAGCTCCTAGATCACATGTAATTTTCAACAACTCATGTTTTCTGGAGTTTTTTGTCTACGGAAATTCTTGAAAAGATGTTTTTTTGTTTTGTTTGTTTGTTTGTTTTGTTTTTCGTCAGCGGAACGATCCAAAACAGTACACTCCCACTGAAGAGTTTGCTTCATTGGCATTCCTGACAAAAATTAATGATGGTACTACTGTCAATAAAGTCCATCTTATGAGGTGTCGGAATCGCATGGATGTGCTGTGTGTTGGTAGTCTTTAAAGATTTTGTTTTCGCAAGTTTACATTGATTGTGTGCCCTCACATTAGATATGATCTGTGTTTATCTGAATGTGTTACTAACACTATTTTACCCTAAACAATATTACACCACAAGAGGGCGATCTTCCTCTACTGGTGAACTAAATAAGAAAACTTGTCAGGTTGATATGTGTGTCCTGCTTCTCGTTCATTTGCAGCAGAGTAGTTTCTGATGTTAAAGAGATTGTACAGTACCAGGTTGAAGTGCGGTCTGTCTCGCCCCTCAGATTGCTCATCCTCCTGGCTATACAGGGAACCAACTGTGTGGATGACAAGAATTTCAAACATGAATCCTTTGATCTTAGAGACACTGTAGTGTTCACCGAGACTGACTGTTCAGATACTTTTAAGTTAATATGATCAAACCACATACTAACTGGTCATTTTTAGTGAAAGTCATATCATACAAATCACAAGTTCAAGTTTATTTTTCATAAAGATGAGATCAAATGTCAGATCATGGCACAGTTGCAAGAGCCCCCATTAGTTAAGACAACCCTTAGTTATAATTGTAAGGCTATTGTTGCTAAAGGTTTTCTCAACATTTTTTTTTTTTATTTAATTTTTTTATATATATATATTTGCGCAACTGGGCCCATAAATGAATTGTACTTCTGAAAACACCAATAACAGAGAAATGTACGGAACAGTTCTCCACATGGCTTATTCCCCAAATGTTTTTCAGTTTATGTAGGTTTGATCAAGTCATTTTGATTTTTTTTTAAATGGCTTGCAAAATTTGTTTCTCTCTGCCAGCTACAAATGTAGTTGTTTTAAAGTTTTATTTTCTTGCATACATTGTTTTTCTTGTTCTCGACCGTACTAAATCAGATATAATGTGTGTAATGTGAGCAGATGGCTGCTGTATTGTTCAGATAGATGAAAGACTTTCACTGATTGCTCTAGACTCTTGCATGACATCAGTGTTTATAATGTCTATATCACAGAGGAACAGGGCTTTTTTTACTCACTGTGCACTTCAGGCATGCTGTGCGTGTCATCGTCTTGAGGCTCTGTGTGATTGGGGGAGGTAAGGTTTAGGGAGGAACAGCAAGAGTTGAAAAATTAAACAAAAGAAAACAAGAGAGCGAAAATGAGCTGTGATTTGTTACAGGAAGCAACTGCTATCAAAAGTACAACACAAAATTCTAAAGCAGAAACCAAAAGAACTAAGGAATTAGCCTAAATCTTCTAGTGTTTTCAGTTAAGAAAACGCATAAATGCCACATCATTTTTTTTTATATGGAACCAGGCTTTGCTAAATCAACACAATGTGTTTTACGTTTTTTTATAAAACAATTATTTTTATAAAGATAACTATAGATTTTAAGTGTTCTGTCTGTAATCTTTACTAAAGAACCAGTTATGGTCTTTTAGGGTGTTATGCAACTTTAAATTGTTTTTGAAAATCTATTAATCAAATTTGTCCAGAACATCTTTACATTTTCTAACATTTAGCCTGTTGCACATACATACACTCTGTTCATGGTAGGGTACAATGAGACAAAAGTGTTATTTTCTCCTAAAACACTACATGGTAACAAAACCACTTCAGCCTAAACACCTGTAGTACTGCAACTAATTGTTTTGCATAAGTTTCTATGTGATTTATGTAATAATTAAATATATTTTTAACATTGTGCTTAAATTTTTTCATCTCATTTGACCCAAACAGAAATGTTCTTTTGCTGACTTCTGTATTCAGGACAGATGGAGCCTGAAAATGTGATAAAAGAGATGCATCTGAGTCCAGAAATAGAGGAAAAAAAGGCATGTGACTGTGTTAAAATAGTAAATCACATGGATGATTTGGCGCAGACAAATTCTCTCTCTCTCTCTCTCTCTCTCTCTCTCTCTCTCTCTGGATCTCTAACTAAATCCTTCAAAGTTATGAGGCTCTCTATATCTAAGCTCTACCTTCAGTTTTCTTGTTGTAAGTCATATGTTAGACATTGCTTCAGGTGTCTGCTCATTATTAACAGATGAGACAGTTTTTATAACTGACATTGTATTCACATGATGGTTAGTTTTTCTAAGGGCCATTTCTAGCTTCAAGCGGTATAAACTGCCACTTAGGGCCCCGAGCACCAGGGTCATTTTTTATTTTTTTTATTAAATATTTTTATATAGTCATTTATTGTTAATTTGTATGGTTATTTATTGGTCATTTATTGTATGGAATCACATGGTACCCCCACCCCCCGGGTAATTGCCCATATAGTTAATTTGGCTCTGCAGTGAAGTCTACCTCTGAAGTCAGTTTGAGAGTAGGCACGATCATTGTTTAGCCGCTTGAAAAGCGAATTTATGACCTTTGCACTGCCGAAACGTTTGAAGCGAGAGCGTACATTCTCATGAAACCATTCCAATGTGCCAATCTTGAGGACTCTATTGGAAGAAAGGAAAAAACAAGAGGAGAATTAAGAAATAAATTTCAGCCTATCATGCAATTGTCATTTCATAGGATGGCCAAGTGATTTAATTTCTACTTCTCAATACAGCATCAATAAAGATGTCAAGTATTGCTTAAACCTGTTCCCTATCTGTCGCTCACTCGACGTTGTGTCGATGTAGTGACACTAGGGGTCACTCTTGGGAGCCCCAAACACCTCTGCTTTTTTGAAAAAAGGCCAATGAGAATTGGCGAGTGGAATTTGTATGCCACTCCCCCAGACATACAGGTATAAAAGGAGCTGGTATGCAACCACTCATTCAGATTTTCTCTTTGGAGCCGAGTGGTTCTATTCATTGAAGCTGAATTCATCCGCGAAGTTCATTCACCTCATCTTCTGGATTCTACGGCACATTTCAGCAGCTTCTCCCCCTCTGCACCCGTGGAGTGCAGAGAACGCCCCTGGGCGCTTCGGCAGAAACAACTACAAGAGTATATTTTCTTTCTAAAAGAGCGGCACACACGGAACGTCTTTTTAAAGATGCCTTTCTGTTTGTGTGTTATTCCTGGTTGCGGTCGTTATCTCTCCGCTTCTGACGGCCACGATCGCTGTCTTACGTGTCTGGGCGCTGCCCACGCAGAGACATCGTTCATGGATGGGTCTTGTCCTCATTGCGAGAACGTGACCATGGCAACGTTGCGGTCGCGGCTTGCATTCGTAAGAAAGCAAGCCACCCCAGCGGCTCTCCACCTCGGTCCTTCGTGCCGGTCAGCACTGTGGGCGATTTGGGGACCTCAATAGGACCACCTCCGCCGGGTATCCCCCCACGGTCCTCCCATTCCCCAGCATGCTCGCTTGCGCTCGGACGAGATCGCCGGCTCGTCTCAAGGCGAGTTCGTCATCTCGTTTGGAGCCCAGGAAGAAGACGAGTTATCGAGCGAAGCATTGGAGAGCGGGCTTGTCCAGTCAGACGCAGAGGCTTCAACTGGGCTTCCTCCTTCAGGAATGGTCGCCCAGTCCCAGGCCGATGTGGAAATGACGAACATGCTTTCCCAGGCGGCCGTGAGCGTCGGGCTAGAGTGGAACCTCCACTCTCCCCTGAACCCTCGCGGATCGACGATTGGTTCCTGGGCTCGGGGCGCCGCCCACGGCCACGCCCCGCCCCCGTTCCTTTCTTCCCGGAAGTGCATGAGGAGCTGACAAGATCGTGCGAGGCACCTTTTACTGCCTGGTCCCAGTATTTCAGCTCTCCCGCTCTCACTACGCTTGAGTGGCGGAGCGGCTAGGGGGTATTCGGTGATCCCCCAGGTGGATAAGGCGCTCGCGGTGTACTTGTATCTGCAAAGTGCCACCTCCAGCCACGGGCGCCCGAAACTCCCATCCAGAGCATGTAGGTTTACATCGTCCCTGACGGCTAGAGCCTACGGTGCTGCTGGACAAACCGCCTCCGCCCTGCATGCCATGGCTCTCCTGCAAGTACACCAAGCCAAGGCGCTAAAAGAACTGCACGAGGGTAGTTCTGACTCGGGATTGATGCAGGAACCGCGCTCGGTGACCGACCTCACTCTCTGGGCGGCGAAGGTCACGGCGCGGTCTCTCGGGCAGGCGATGTCCACCCTGGTGGTTCAAGAGCGCCACCTTTGGCTCAACTTGTTTGAGATGCGTGAGGCTGACAAGGCACCATTCCTTGAAGCCCCCATCTCCCAGGTTGGCCTATTTGGCGGTGAAGCAGCAGATGGAGGCCATACAACACATCCTGCCCCAGCGTGGCTCAAGACCCCACACCCCGTCTGCTCATCGCCAAGGGCATCCTCCTGCAACTACAACACCGGCTCCACCGCAGCCCATCCCCATGGCCCGGCCCCGGCTTGGAGCCCAGCACAGGAAGCAGACGCCACCTGTCTCACGGCCTGCCGCCAAGAACCCGAGGAAGGCTTCGAAGCGCCCCTGAGATGGGAAACCCAGGTGCAAGGAGACCCGCTTCTCCGGAGCTGGTGAGCAGACCACTCCACCCCCCGGTGGAGGGCCGGGAGGAGAATCTTTTGTTTCGTTTTCATTTAATTTCGCCGCATGTCCAAGAGGCTGCGGTACCCATAAATTCAACAAAAGAGCAGTTTTCTTGTTCCCTGGGTCACATGTTCGGTGCGCACGGCCGTCGTCACGACCACCGTCCACCGTCCCATCTTTGCAGATATGGCGCTCCAGCGGCAGTCCCCCCGCCCCTGTGCGCCCAGCTGTGGCACAAACACGCCCACACGGGATTGGGTCCGGTGGACTATGGGGACGAGACTCCTCCTCCCCCCTCCTCGGCCAATCTTATGGTGGGCGGCAGGAGCCATGTAAGTGCTTCGATGTCCCTGGACTCAGCATGGCCACGGGGCTCAAATCCCCTCGATGTGGCACCTCAAGCTCCGCCCCGCCATGAGGCCCCACCCTCCGGTACGTCCGATGTGATTATTCCCTTAGTCCCCCTCACCTGGAGTTTGGGCACGTGACTCACGCTTTCCAACCCATCGCGGTGGCTGACCCAGACCATCCGACTCGGCTATGCAATTCAGTTCACCAGGCGCCTGCCTCACCTCGGTGAAGGGCGAGAACGCCGCTACCTTGCGTGCGGAGATCGCTACCCTTCTGCGCAAGGGCGCGATAGAGCCTGTCCCTCCAGCCGAGATGAAGAAAGGGTTCTACAGCCCTTACTTCATCGTACCGAAGAAAGATGGTGGGTTGCGACCAATCCTGGACCTGCGAGTACTGAACAGGGCTTTGCACAGACTCCCGTTCAAGATGCTGATGCAAAAACGCATTCTAGCGAGTGTCCGGCATCAAGATTGGTTCACGGCAGTAGACCTGAAGTATGCGTACTTTCATGTCTCGGTCTTACCTCAACACAAACCCTTCCTGCGGTTTGCCTTTGAAGGTCAGGCGTACCAGTACAAGGTCCTTCACGAAGGTCGCAGAGGCTGCCCTTGCCCCGCTAAGGGAAGTGGGTGTCCGCATCCTCAACTATCTCAATGACTGGCTAATCCTTGCTCACTCTCGAGAGTTGCTGTGCGCACCCAGGGACCTTGTGCTCCAGCACCTCAGCCGACTGGGGCTTCGGGTCAACTGGGAAAAGAGCAAGCTCTCCCCGGTTCAGAGCATCTCTTTTCTCAGTTTGGAGTTGGACTCAGTCTCGATGACAGCGCGCCTCACGAACGAGCGTGCACAGTCAGTGCTGAACTGTCTGAAGGCGTTCAGATGGAGGACAGCAGTTCCACTGAAATTTTTCGGAGGCTCCTGGGGCATATGGCATCCTCAGCGGCGGCCACACCACTCGGGTTGATGCATATGAGACCGCTTCAGCACTGGCTTCAGACTCAAGTCCCGAGATGGGCATGGCGCCATGGGACACATCGCGTGGCCATCACGCCGATCTGTCACCACCTTTTCAGCCCTTGGACTGACCTTACATTTCTACGGGCAGGGGTTCCCCTAGAGCAGGTCTCCAGGCATTTCATGGTTACAACAGACGCCTCCAAGACGGGCTGGGGCACCGTACGCAACGGGCACACAGCCGCCGGCTCCTGGACTGGCCCGAGGCTCCATTGGCACATCAACTGCCTAGAGTTGTTGGCAGTACTACTCGCCCTGCGGAGGTTTCGGCCGTTGATCCAGGGCAAGCACGTGTTGGTCCGGACAGACATTACAGCATTGGTAGCGTACATTAAGTGCCAATGTGGTCTACGCTCCCATTGCATGTCACAACTCACCCGCCGTCTCCTCCTCTGGAGTCAGCAGCGTCTCATTTCGCTACAAGCCACTCACATCCCGGATGACCTCAACACCGCAGCGGACATGCTGTCACATCAGGTTACCCTCAGGGGAGAGTGGAGACTCCACCCTCAGGTGGTCCAGCTGATTTGGAGTCAATTCGGTCAAGCACAGGTAGACCTGTTTGCTTACCAGGAATCCTCCCACTGCCCGCTTTGGTACGCCCTGACCAAGGCACCCCTTGGTATAGATGCGCTGGCACACAGCTGGCCCCCTGGACTACGCAAATATGCGTTTCCCCCAGTGAGCCTACTTGCACAGACCCTGTGCAAGGTCAGGGAGGATGAGGAGCAGATCATCCTAGTAGCACCCTACTGGTCCACCCAGACGTGGTTCTTGGATGTCACGCTCCTTGTGACAGCCCCCCCCCCATGGTGAATTCCCCTGAGGAAGGTGTATGTAGCTGCTATTTCGGCTCATCACAATGTAGTAGATGGCAAGTATTTGTGGAAGCACGACTTGATCATCAGGTTCCTGAGAGGTTCTAGGAGGTTGAATCCCTCCAGATCATGCCTTGTCCCCTCATGGGACCTCTCCATAGTCCTTTGGGGTCTACGGGGAGCTCCCTTTGAGCCCTTGGAGTCAGCTGAGCTTAAGGCACTCTCTTTGAAGACTGCCCTCCTGACTGCGCTCACTTCCATCAAAAGGGTAGGGGACCTGCAGGCGTTCTCTGTCAGCGAATCATGCCTGGAGTTCAGTCCGGGTTATTCTCACGTGATCCTGAGACTCCGACCAGGCTATGTGCCCAAGGTTCCCACGACTCCTTTTAGGGATCAGGTGGTGAACCTGCAAGCACTGCCCCAGGAGGAGGCAGACCCAGCCTTGGCATTGCTGTGTCCGGTGCGAGCTTTACACATCTATTTGGATCGCACGCAGAGCCTTAGAAGCTCCGAGCAGCTCTTTGTTTGCTTTGGTGGACAGCGGAAATGAAGCGCTGTCTCCAAACAGAGGATCACCCACTGGGTCATCAACGCCATCATGATGGCATATCAGGTTCAGGACTTGCCACCCCCTGCGGGGTTATGAGCCCACTCCACCAGGAGTGTGGCGGCCTCCTGGGCCCTGGCCAGTGGCGCCTCTTTGGCAGACATCTGGGCAACACCCAACACCTTTGCGAGGTTCTACAATCTCCGGGTTGAGCCGGTCTCGTCCTGTGTATTGGCAGGCATGAGCAGGTAAGTTCCGGGACAACTGGCCGGGTGAACCACTTGCGCGTAGCACCTTTCCCCTCCCTTGAGGTGAAGACATGAGCTCTTGACTCCCAGTCGTGTTCACAGACTGTGATTCCTGGATGACTTTCCTCCTTAGCCCTCTGGCAGTTGAGTTTGCGGAGAAACTCACTGACCAGCCCAATACGGGTGCTAATGAGCCCCTGTACTGAGGTAAGTGCTCCACATGTGCTGGTTCTCCGAAGGTGACCCCATGTGATATCTTCCGCAAAATCGTTTCCCTGGTGGCAAACTGCATCTTCCTTGGGCAGAGGCCCCTCTGCCCCCGGTCGCCATGCTCTGTAGAAACTCCTCCCCCTTCGGGTAGGACCTACCATGGGACCTCTCCACATGTCTTACTTCCGACAAGACTCGGTAAGACCATGTGACATATTCCACTCAAAATACCCCCCCTCCCTTTTTGGGTGGGGTGTGGTCTCCATGGTGTTTTCCCCTTGGGAGGGACACCCCCGATGCAGACACTTATGGCTCCCATTCAGTTAACAAATTCCACTCTTTTTGGGGAGAAAAGAGAGGGAAAAGAGGCCTCAGCTGGGCTAGCCTGTCCCTGTAGTCGGGCAGTCGACTTGTTCCTGATGGACCATTCGACGCTCATAAGAGCATTTGGGAGGTTATATGATTGCCTGGTATGCTGGCTATGAGGCACACAGCAGTCTGCCTGTCACACACCACCAGTTCATGTTACACAGTTCAGCTAGTTGTGGCGTTTTGTATAGGGACCCCTAGTGTCACTACATCGGCACAACGTCAAGTGAGTGACAGACAGGGAACATCCTGGTTACTTTCGTAACCTCCGTTCCCTGATGGAGGGAACGAGACGTTGTGTCCCTCTTGCCACAACACTGAACTACCCGCTGAAATGGCCAGGACCTGGTCTCGGCTCCTCAGCACAAAACCTGAATGAGTGGTTGCATACCAGCTCCTTTTATACCTGTATGTCCGGGGGAGTGGCATGCAAATTCCACTCACCAATTCTCATTGGCCTTTTTTCAAAAAAGCAGAGGTGTTTGGGGCTCCCAAGAGTGACCCCTAGTGTCACTACATCGACAAAACGTCTCATTCCTTCCATCAGAGAACGGAGGTTACGAAAGTAACCAGGACGTTTCTTATGATGAACATAACACTCTTATGTCAGGTATATGCTCACCTGGCCATGTGACATGGATCACACACCCAACCACTTTCCTTCTTGTTAAAATGACTGCAGGACTTGCAGACAAAGAGCTTGCAGTCCAGGCATTGGCGCTTGCTGTTGACAAGTAATTTGAAGGGCTGCAGACAGCGAATGCAGAGAGAATCGCTGAGTTTAGGCTGATATTCCAGCAGCTCTCTTTTTGTATCCTCTTTCAATATTTTGGTCTTTAGCTTCCTGCAAGCAAAGGAATAACAAAATTGACAGATTTACAGACTCTTTTCATTACCACTAATCGTTGTCTATGAAATTGAGTCTTTGTTGACACTTTATTCTAGTCAACATCTGTTTAAAAGAATGTGGATGTTGGAACTGTGTTACTCATGAACATTAAGAATGTTGAGCTTATTTTCTCATTAAATATTACAATTTTCAATACAGTTGAAAACAATATAGTCTTAATATTTTAAATTCTGTTTCTGTATTGGGTCACTGTAGTTCTAAATTCTGTGCAATTACACATTATCAAGTTCAGGGCAAAAGGCATCTAATTGTAAATGACAAGGTGGGGGTTCAGCTGATTAGACTGTTTTTTAGATCACCAGCACAGCTCAGTTTAAAACTGAGAGGAAATGACTCCACATGAGTGAATGCTGCCCAAGGGTTGTCCTCTCTTGTGCTTTCTTGAAATCCTCCATACTTATGGCCAAAAGAATGGCATCCAGCACAATGACATTGTGTATCACAGCTGTATCACAGCTGTGGAGTATTAAAATGGGATATATAAGTAATTTCTGCTAAATCTGCTCTTCTGAGGAAGCGACCTGCTAGGAGCTTTTATCCACACGTTGAAAGATGTGCTTGTGGCTCTTTCAACTTCTATTTGGCAAAGGTTGAAAGCAATTGAGCATAATAATTTAAGTTTGGTTGTGTGAGCAAGTCAAATATATAACATTACAACATAATAATCAATTCATAATGGACACACAAGTGAACATCAAAGTGATCATGTTGCATTTCTGACATCTGTGAAGCAGAAAAACCTGTTTACAAAATGTAAAAGTTATTTTTCTTCTTTTATGAATAATAATGATTAAAATGCAATGAATAAGGAAACCAACAAAGAAAGCTAAACAAACTCAGAATTTCAGGATTCATTTTAATTTTTTAATTCTGAATAGTTCTTCCCCCCAAAATCTGTATAGAGGGAGCGCTTTATGTGTTTGTTTGAAGGTGCATTCTTGTACGATGGCTGTTCGAGAGGGCTGTGCTGTGATTTGAATGAGAGACCACCACTCGTCATAGAAGTGGATATGCTCACAGCATGCGAACAGAGAAGGTGAAAATGAGAGTTGGCTCATGCTACATTCGAAAGGGAAGGCTTACACTGCGATTCGAACAGGAGACTGCTCTATGGAGAGAGATAGAGCTCATGGCATTCGAACAGGTAAGCCCAGCAAGCAGTCGAACAGGGAATATAAGAGTGAGTCGAAAGTAAGCACGAGTTGGTCATGCTGCATTTGAAAGGGAGGGCTCACACTGCGATTCGAACAGGAGACTGCTCTATAGAGAGAGATAGAGCTCATGGCAAACTCAGCTCCAAACAGGGAGGTACCGGGATTGGAGTCGAGTCCGCCTCTGGAGCTAATGCTATGAATTTCTGAAAGGAAAAGCGGGAAAGTGAGTCAGCAATTTAGTAATTTGATCCTGGTATGTGTCTAGCAGAGATAATGAATTGGTTACAGGCTGAAATCCAAATTAGACTTCTTAGAAACGGCATGATTTTGGGGGCACGAGAACGGCCCTTGTTGATGCATTGAACTATAGCCTGATTATCGCAATGGACTATGATGCGAGATAAAGAGGAAATCATCTAGTAGGTGAATTAAGTGGGGAACGGAGTAATTATTTGACAAGATCTGGCAGATAGCTTCGGACAATAAGTCAAAAATCTTGGGTAAGTAAAGTAGTCGAAAGTAAGGCGGATGGAAAAAATAAGAATTCTCTCACCAGCGAACTCCAAAAAGATGCCAGAAATCAGGATGGATAGGCATTATTTTAAATGTTGAAGTGATGTCGACTTTAGCTAGTCAGACTCCTTTTCCGACATTTTTTATAATTTGGATGACTTGGTCGACTCTATGGTAGTGGAGAGAGAATTTTTTTTTTTTCCCCAAGAGGAATTAGGCTGTTAATGCTTGAGTATTGGGATTCATTTCCATACGGAAATGCAGGAGAAATGTGCTGGGGAATACAGTACATCTTAATAAACAATGTGAAAAAAAAAAAAAAAAACAGCATAAAATGATCTGGGAAATAAGAGCTTTGGTTCTGTACTGCATGCAGATATGCAGGAGAAATGGACTTGCAATCATCATTGAAGGATTCACTTGTGGTCATTCGCTCCTTAGGAGTATGACTGCCCCCTGCTGTACAATATACATCAATAATACTGAGAGGAAGCCAGACCCGTTGCAGGATGATTATGAATGAGTTGGGACGTGGCGCATGATCTGCCTCTTGCGGAGCCGAATTCAGTTCGTGTCTGTTCGGACAGAGGCTGTGTAACTGCAGTGTGCTGTGGAATGATCAGAGCGAGTGCTGCGCGGAAGCAAGCTTGCGTTAAAATGTCTGCGTTGGTTTGAAAAGGAGTTGTCATTAGATTATCGGTCGGTTGGAAGGAGTTTTGTATTGCATGATGCCCCTGTGTTCAGAATGGAATAAATCACGCTCCGAAGGGCACTTTGGAGGGAGAAACTATCGTGATATTCATGTTAGAATCACACTGCAATGTAGATATGACAAACAATCTCTGGTAAGAGCACGCCCTAAACAAGCTATGGCGAGATAATGAGGCTGACAGGCATCAACTGTGCGGCAGAACCTGATTAAAAATGCTGGGGGTTGAAATGGTTGTTGGATTGAATAGTTAATCTTTGTTTCTCTCGCTTTCAAATAAAAATGGAAAGCTAATGGCATGAAGCCAGAAAGGCGCCTGTTTGCGGAGGCAGGTCGCACTGCTGTCTGGGTGGAAAGTGTAGATAAGAGAACATATGAGCAGTCATAGAGAGCCGTTTCACATTTTTAAAGAGCTGGAGCAGCCAGTTTGCGGAAGCAGCTTCACACTATAAACTGCTTCGGCGAATGGAGCATAGAAAGAAAGACAGGGTAAAAACTATAACACTTAACATGGTAGCCGTCAATACTGCTAAAAACAAAAGAGCTGCTGTGGCAGCTTCTGTTGAAAAATGAGATTGTTTGGATGGAAGAGCTGTTCTGGTGGAGCCTAATGCTCCGATGATCCAACTGCCTGGGTCTGTTCGTGGGAAATGGGAGGGGCCGAATGCCGGAAAGACTGTCATGCCAGGAGAGTTGTCACAAGAAGCAGGTAAGCAGCGGCTTATATACTCCTGCTCACGGGCTGTGATTTGTCAGATTAAAATTAACATGCTCCTCCCGAACCTCTGTTAATATAATTATTATTATTTACGTTAACATAATTATTATTTATGTTATTATTTGTTTAAAGCAATTCAAGCAATTTGTTTTCAATGATTTTGCAAGCAAAATCCAATAGGCTCTTGGCTAATTTACCATTTACAAATCATATGCTTACATTAGCACTTCACTTATGTTTACATCTAAGTTTTCTGTCAAATTCTTTGAAATTCTGTGAGGAATGCATGAGCAAATTAAACATCACATTACCACATGAAGTCTCCAAGGAAAGAACTTCTTTGTTTTTATTATCACCAAATTATAACCAAGTCTCCACGGAACTATTTTGAACCAGCCTTTGTCTTTCAACTGTGGGAAAATTGAGGCAAAATTGTCATGTGATGTTATTCAATATGCTGAGACAAATCCTATTACCTCTTTTAAAATGACTGGAATTTAGACATACATGGGCACGTTCTGTTTGTAATGGTATCTGAGGCACCAAAAGCTAAAAACCTCTGGTGCTTTCTGACAAACAAGTGAAAGCAGAATCATTAGTGCAAATGATCGACAGCATAGGAACAAACATTAGGTTTGTCACAGGAGATGCCTTTTACATTCTCTCTAGATATGTGCTGAAGCTTCAACACTGTCGGTAATGTTAGGAACTTAAACTGATGCAGGTGGCATTCAATGAACACGCAGAACCAGAATCGAACTGGGATCTCAGAAAATAAATATTCTGTTACAGTATTGATATTAAAATCAAAGTCAACCATGGACAACTTCCATGAGGGCCACATCCATGACCCTGTTACTGATGAATTAAAAGGAGCAAATCGGTATGAATCCTGACAGCGACTACACAATTTGTACATTATATAACCATGACTTACTACATTCACAAGACCTTTTCTTGGCTAGCCAAGTCATTAGCTACTCCTTCTAGGCCTGTCAACAGGACTGAGAAACTAAATTAGAATTTTTCACTGAAATATTACCAAAATTTGAATTATATTTACATTTTTAAAGACATTATTTCAGGTGGGGGGAAAAAATCTACAATATATCTGATTTTTAAATCGATGTCTCCTGCGTACACAATAGGGCACAAGAAATCAATATTATAAACAATCAGCACTGTGTTGTAGCAATTGTTTATTGCAAAGAATGTATCTGGCTGTTAACAAATGTGCCTAAAATAATAAAGTTAAAAGATTTTCCCAGTTTATGTTCTCAAATATTCAGTAAAAAAAGCAAAACAAGAAATGAAATGCTTCAATAGACTGTTCTATGTTAACTTAGTGTTGCACATTGGCCTATACCAGTGCCATAGCAATACCACAGACTCAAGCTTCATAATACTGGGGGTACCACAGTGTTTTTCATTAAATACTGTTGTATGTACATACCTAATGCTTACACAAAGAGATGCTAATAAGAGAGCAAGGCAAAGTCAAGACACAACCGCCAAAGACCTCCACCTAATATGGCTGATACAAGTTCATAGGAAGACTCGTAAAGATGTTTATATTATATTGTAACACCTCAGTTGATAATGCAAGAAATATGCAATATACCAATTACAATAATACGTTTCCGTTATCATTTCTTGAGCAGTAAAAATATAATAAATAGATGGTTACATGCAAAACAAATAAATATGTACACTACTGTTTTATGAAATCACTACATTATAAACAACTTGAGATGATTACACATTTCATGGGGAACTACCTTGTAGTGACGTGTACCTATAGAGGCTTTTAAATTGACTTAAACAGACTATCTGCTAAAAGTACCATGGAAAGTGATAACTGGTGCATTTCTGCAACACTGGGGCAAAAGAAATGAGAAAACCGAGGCACACACACACACACACACACACACACACTTAGGGAACCTCGAAACTACAGCAATGTTATAAAAGACTCAGAAGTCAATTAAATTAGTAAACATTTTACATTAACTTCACTGGAAAACAAAGATACATCGTGACCGATAAACACATGAGTTATGTTCACTTCATTAAATTATGATGACCAATATAAGCTTCAACAACCATACCAGAAAACAAATCCAAGAAGTATAGCAAGTAAACAACTTCGTCAAACAGTTAACAGATAAACATCCATTAAGACTGCTGCTCTCCTGAACTGTGTGACTGACTGTCTGAACAGCGTAGTTTCCCCAGCCGGAACACGCAGCAGTCGGTTCTTCTTTTCTGTTTATGGACATGATGTAAAGTCCCAAGAATGAATGACAAAAGACTGCGATTTCACGCCAAATCCAAACTGAACCCTCAAAATACAAATAATTTTTCTAGGCTTACTGTAGTGAATTGGGGTATGGCAAGCACATCTTTTTGATCACTGATTGTTTTTTGTTTTTTATGCACTCACTCAATAATGGCATTTTGTTCATTTTTAACCAAAAAATCTTCCGTAGTGCAGCTTTAAATTTGACGAATATTCAAATTTCGAACTTTTTATTTGACAGCCTTAATGGCCAATTACCTGAACACTAGTAACAGTTTATGAAGACACCTTTCCCACTATAATATGAGACGTCAAAGCCTGTGAGACGCATCCTCCATAATATGTGAAGGTAACTAACAATATCTTTTACTAACCATCACCCACGAAATTTAACCATGCTAAGATGTGCCTTAAACTAATCATTTCCTCATGTTCATATGCACTGATTCAACTGTAAAAATAAAAAACAAATACACAGCAATAATTAACACTAAGACTTTAACCTCCAACAACCTAAATAACAATTTGCCTAAATACAGTTTTGGTGGTTTGAAGATTATTTCAAAGAACTCTCTGTGGAAGAGAAGTGGTGAAGGCTACCAAATGAAATCCTCTCCCTAAAAAATTTCTCCACTGAAAAAGGATTTCAGATTTATATCAGCTGCATTTGCATTGGGCTAACTGCAATGGAACTTTTCCTGAGATCCATATTTTCAAGCAGTTTAAATTAATGACAGACATTCAGCAGATTCCAGTCAAATGACA
Source organism: Myxocyprinus asiaticus (assembly GCF_019703515.2). Classification (NCBI taxonomy): domain Eukaryota; kingdom Metazoa; phylum Chordata; class Actinopteri; order Cypriniformes; family Catostomidae; genus Myxocyprinus; species Myxocyprinus asiaticus. The sequence goes on along the minus strand of NC_059353.1, from coordinate 23,348,537 downwards.
GATTCCAGATGAGTAGACTAGAGAGGGCCTCTGATAACCAAAACCCATGAAATCACTTGATCCACATACTGCCTTGACAGGGCCAGGAATGTTCAGACAAGACAATTTAGGAACACGTTCTGGCAGTTGATGGCACCTATAGCACAAAATACCTCAAATAAACTAGTACAGTCACCTGGCTGTAAACCAGTATCACATTCAAATCCTTCAAATGTTTCCAGTGGAAGAGTACTTTTCTCCTCTAGAAGGCATTTCGGAGATGACCGGAGAGGCACATTGCAAAGACTTTTGGAACATATTTTGTCTTTTCAATCAGAAAGTATTAAGCCTTTTTTTAAAATATTGCTCTGAATTACCTATTAAAAACAAGAGAGAAAGTTTTGCTTTGAGTGTTTCATCTACATAAAAAGGAGAAAATCTGCAGATATGGATTTCTCACCCTAGTCTGTCCTCTTCTTTCTTTCGCAGATGGAAGTCTCTCTGGATAACCTGCCAGACATGCTTGGCTTCGTCATCTGTTAGCATGGAGAGATCCAGATTTTTCCCATCATCACTCAGCATCATCTCGAATCTCATCTGAGTGAGAGCCTACGAATCATAATCATAGTGCCACTTTATGGTACCAAGTGTGGAAAGTTGTTTTCAGCAACACAAACAATGGTTCAGCCTCATTTATTGCATGCTGGTAGCACCCAACTATTTCAAACTAGTTCATTTTACTCCTCACAGGCTAAACAGTTTATTTCACCACATTTCCTTGAGTATTTATTGCCATTTAAAAGGTGGAATATAAAACAACATTTAGGAGAGAGCTTATTTGTAAACTAAATACTTGGCATTTTCCATTCTGACACAAGACAGGCATCCATTCGTCTACATAAAAGGCATATTGAAAATCAACAGGCTTCTGATAGTAGAAGGCCATCTTGAGTGATTTCACTTAAACAGGTCATATTGTACATTTATATTATCTTAATTGTTCCCTGAGGTCCACTTATAATTTAGTCAAGTTTTCTTTTAATGATCGTAGTCATAGTTTTTCCTGACCATTTTCCACCCTCTCTCTGACCCTTAGAATTAAATGGGGTACTGGAACTTCTGCTGGGACTTTCACTGCCTCTTCACATATGAAATGAGCAACATCACTTTGCTGTATTCATTCAAGAGCTGCAGGTTTTCTGTTAGGTCAGATAGTTTCCACTGCTTCATCGTTCAATAACTTTTTCTTTCTTTTTTTCCTCAAAATAAACTTATGCCACTCTTTTCTGACATTGGGATAAGCAGGTGCTACACAGCCAGCACAAGGTTTGGTAGACATTTTAATTCATTTACTTAGTTCCTCTGATGTGTGTTTTGAAATAATAGCACAATTTCTTCCTAATTACCTCACCCTGACTGGGCAGGCCAAATAGCTGAACAACAAAAAGGCATCATTATTGCTAAACATTGACAGTCTTGTGCTGCTGACATCAGAACATTTGTTGAAGTTTGGATCAGTTGGTTTGGCAACTATGTTTTAATAAATTGTCTTTTTAGACTGGGGAGGAAGATTTGAATTTGAATTATTATTTTTTTTTAAATAAGAGTTTACTGTACTATGAAAAAAATACTAAGAAGATCTTTATCAGGAATTTCAGAGTGAACACAAATTCACTGTTTTGAGTATTTGCAGATAAAGGCATTTTTTTATATATAAGTCTCTAAAAGGAAAACAATACCAATTTGTTCAATTTTATAAACAAATCAGCGAGTTAGTATCTAAGTAATCTAATTTATCCTTTGAACACTTGACTAGCCATGAAGAGAGTCATGTGACTAGTTGTGCAAGAGCAGAAATGTTGCTGACAGAGACATTTAAGTTCTGGCTGAAATTTAATTAGTTAAATCCTATGACATCATTATATGAATGATGTTTCCATATTCCTTTCACAATGACAAATTACACAGACACAAATATAAATTGTTTCCTTCTGAAGCCTCTGCTCAACTCAGCTGCAAAATTAACTGTGCTCTAACAAGTTACATTGTTATAAAATTCAACATCTCTGCCTTTTTTGGATGGTTCACATTTTAAAGAAACAATAAGTCTTTACACCTGATTTGCCATTTTTGCTAAAGGGAAGTTACTTTTCTCACCTCTTCACTCAAATTTTGGAGCGATACAGAGCTATATACGATATATGCTCATGTCTTTAGATGGACTTGTATACTCACTTTTAATTACAATTCTTTATTTATTTATTTATTTATTTTTTTAAGTTATCTAGTTTCCTGGCCTTTGCATCAACAAAAAATGTGTAACCCCTCCAACAAAATATATAATAAAAGGGCAAAAATTATTTAAAGGGAAAGCATAGGCATCTGTTTACAAGGGAAATTTCGAATTTCTATATTCAAACTTCTCATTAATGTCTCAATATTTCGATACAAGTTCAGTGTTGCAGAAAATTAATTTTGTAGGATTGTACAAAATTAATTTTTGAGCTTTAATATCACCATGAGTGTTGTTGTTTATAGTATAAGAGTTTGCAAAGCGGGTTTGATTTCATTGTTTGATTGGAGTTTGTTCATTTCTGCCATTCCATAAAAAATCTGTGCTTAGACTCTTAATATTCTACTGCTGACACTTAAGGACTATATATAACTGATAACGGATAGCTCTAGAGGTGAATTGTTAAGCAATAAATAGTAGCATTACAGCCCGCATGTTATTTCATTTTAAATTTGTAGAAGATGACTAACTTTATACAAATTGCAAAACAAATATTGTACAAATATAGAGTTAGATGTTTTTGCAATTTTCCTTTAAATCTCTGAGTGTCTTGTTTGAAGCAAAGCCTATTATTCAGGTGTATCAGTAGGCTCAGAGCCTGTTCTTTGGTTTTTGTCATTATATACATTGTAAGTATGTAATAAAAAGGTTTACCTGAACTTCGATTCAGCAGCCTGTGGCAATCCTGTGGGATTTCAAATGGACAAATTCAGCAGACACTCAAACTGCTGTGTTTATCACATGTCCAATTAACTGTGGGACTGGGAAGGGCCAGTAAAATATTTAAACCCCACCTCAGAGTTCTCTTTGAAACATCAGATACAATTTTTGAAAACTGACAGCAGCAAAAACTGGACACTTATGGAACCAATATTTTGTTATTAATGGCGAACTTCAACTCAATCATTGACACCTTCATCCCAATATTTTTGTCTTCATTGCTCATATTAATGCTGTTTACCACTGTGGTGGTCTGTCCATGCATGCAAGGTTTTATAGACATGCAGGCTGCACAGTCTGTTTCACTTATTTGAGTTATGAATAAAGTGATTAGTAATTTGTTCTTCCTGACACTCACACATTGTGTACTTTTTTTAGCGTTTGTAGTTTTACTATTTGCCATACCATAGTGTTGCTTTTGGTATGTGGCTCTGAAAACAGAGTACTCCATCAGTTGCATAGTTTGAGTTATGAAACACATTTAACTTCAAATAAACCTATAGGATGGAAATGAAGTAAACTTGAATTATATACAATATATATATATATATATATATATATATATAGATAGATAGATATAGATATATATAGATATATATTATACAGCTCTGGAAAAAATTAAGAGACCACTGCAAAATTATACATTTCTCTGGATTTATTATTTATAGGTATGTGTTTTAGTATAATTAACATTTTTGTTTTATTCTATAAAGTACTGAAAACATAATGTCATATAAAGTATTTATTTGCAGAAATTGACAACTGGTCAAAATAACAAAAAAGATGCAGTGTTTTCAGACCTCGAATAATGCAAAGAAAACAAGTTCATATTCATTTTTAAACAACACAATACTAATGTTTTAACTTAGGAAGAGTTCAGAAATCAATATTTTGTGGAATAACACTGATTTTCAATCACAGCTTTCATGCGTCTTGGCATGCTTTCTACCAGTCTTTCACATTGCTGTTGAGGGATTTTATGCCACTCCTGGCGCAAAAATTCAAGCAGCTTGGCATTGTTTGATGGCTTGTGGCCATCCATCTTCCTCTTGATCACATTCCAGAAGTTGTCATGATCCTTCTCTGTCTGCCCTTCTGTCTTTGTCAGTTTTTTGTCAATGTGAGTTTGTTTTATGAGTTTGAGCACATGGCTTAGGCTAATGTTTATGTTTGCCATGTGCTCTCCCAACTCTGCCCCCTCGTTCCCTCTGGCCTCACCCCTAGTTTAGTCCTCTTTATGTTGATTGTCTTCACCTGTATCCTCTTGTGCCTTGTCTGAATATTTTGTGCTCCCTTTCCTCTTGTGTTTGTTGGATCGTTTCTTTCCCATGTCTGTTGACCTGCGTTTGTATGTTTCTCCTCTGTCTGGTTTGTTATCTTGTTTATCAATTATCAGCTTGGTTTCGTATTTAGTTATTTTTGTGTTCTTATCAGTTTTCTCCCTCGTGAGAGTTTTGTGTTTCCATTTTTTTTCTTTTGTGTAATAAAATCATTTATTTTACTCTCCTGCGTTTGGGTCGTCCTTCCTGCTTACGTACCGTGACAGAACGATCTGACCAAAATTGGACCCAGCAGGAATGAGTTTTTTCGTTTAAACCTCGTTCCCCTCTGCGTCATCAGGATCGCACCCCTCAGAGCATCTTCGATCTTCATCAGGGGAACCAGTCGGTGAGGGAGTATGCGCTTGAATTTTTAGCTTTGGCCTCAGGTTTATGCTTCAACCAGGAATGCCTTATTGATTACTTTGTGGCAGGCCTGGTTGAGCCTATCAAGTCCTGTTGGGGGTAAAGATGGGATTCTTACCGAGACCATAAACTTGGCTTTAAATTGGGATTATTTTATCTCAGCCTGTGCCTCGGAGGGCTCTCTCTCTTCATCCCAGCCCAAGGACAGCGATGCCCCCTCACCGACGGTGGGTGCTGCAGCCCCTCTTCCCATCACTCATATGAGGAGGAGGAAGAGACGGAGCTCCACACCTGAATCCGTGGCTGCCGACCGCCAAGAGGCGGCGGCCATTCCCACTGCCAACCGCTAGGAGGCAGTAGCTGTTCCAACTGCAGTGCTTCTGACCGTCTGGAGGAGACCATTCCCCAGTTGCTAACAGCACTCCCGGCCACGGAGGCCATTCCCCAGTCGCTGCCGGCACTCCCGGCAATGGAGGCCGTTCCCCAGCTGCTCCCAGCACTCCTGGTCACGGAGACTGTTCCCCAGTTGCTCTCAGTGCTCCCGGCCACGGAGGCTGTTCCCCAGTTGCTGCCAGCTCCTTCAGCCACAGAGGCCGATCCCCTGCCGCTGTCATTTCCCAGTCGCTGCCAGCGCTCCCGACCATGGCGGTTGCTGCACAGCTTGTCCAGTTCCCCATGGTCATCGAGTCTCTCCTGTTTGCTGTGGCCATCAATGAGCCTGTCCTTTTCCCTATGGTCATCGAGCCTGTCTTGTTCCCTGTGGCTGTCGACGAGCCTGTCAGAATCAAAGAATCAGAATCAGAATCAGCTTTATTGCCAAGTATGCTTACACATACAAGGAATTTGTCTTGGTGACAGGAGCTTCCAGTGCACAACAATACAAAACAGCAACAAGACATATATAATAATAAAAAAATATATATATTTATAATACTATAATATATATAATACACAATAAGACACAATATATATATATATATATATATATATATATATATATATATATATATATATATATATACACATATATATACACACACACACACATAAATACATACATACATACACACATACACATACATAGTGCAATTCTAAATACAAATTTGTTATATACAGTGCAAGGGAATGTAATAGCAGAAGAGGTTGGATGTGTTTGATAAGTATAAAAAAGATTAGACTGTGAATTGCACATAATTATTGCTTAATGGGGCAGTTTTAACTGTTCATGAGATAGATAGCCTGAGGGAAAAACTGTTCCTGTGCCTGATGGTTCTGGTGCTCAGAGCTCTGTAGTGTCAGCCAGAAGGTAACAGTTCAAAAAGGTTGTGGGCAGGGTTTGTGGGGTCCAGAGTGATTTTTCCAGCCTTTTTCCTCACTCTGGAAGTGTATAGTTCTTGAAGGGAGGGCAGGGGGCAACCAATAATCCTCTCAGCAGTCTGAACTGTCCTTTGTAGTCTTCTGATATCCACTTCATTGCTGAACCAAACCAGACATTTATTGAAGTGCAGAGGACAGACTCAATGACTGCTGAGTAGAACTGTATCAGCAGCACCTGTGGCAGGTTAAAGTTCCTCAGCTGGTGAAGGAAGTACAACCTCTGCTTGGCCTTTTTCAAAATGGAGTCAATGTGGGTCTCCCACTTCAGGTCCTGTGAGATGGTAGTGCCCAGGATCATGAATGACTCCACTGCTGCCACAGTGCTGTTTAGAATGGTGAGGGGGGTCAGTGTTGGGGTGTTCCTCCTAAAGTCCACTGTTTTGAGTGTGTTCAGCTCCAAGTTGTTTTGACTGCACCAGACAGCCTGCTGTTTAACCTCCCTTATGTATGCAGACTCATTGTCAACTCGGATAAGGCCGATGACAGTGGTGTCGTCTGCAAACTTCAGGCACTTGACAGAGGGGTCCTTGGTGATGCAGTCATTGGTGTAGAGGGAGAAGAGTAGTGGGGAGATCACACATCCCTGGGGGGCACCAGTGCTGATTGTACAGGTGCTGGAAGTGAATTTCCCCTGTTGTTCTGTTCCCTGTGGCCGTCGACGTGCCTGTCCTGTTTCCAGTGGCTGTCGACAAGACCATCCAGTTCCCTAAGGCTGTTGACAAGCCCGTGAAGTTTCCCATGGCTGTCATCAATGTCTGTCCAGTCCCCTGTGACCATCAACTATCCCGTCCAGTCCCTAGTGGCCTTCAACCAGTCTTTTGCTCAGTCCAGTGGCCAGCACCCATCAGACACCAGCTACCAGTCTGTTACTCATCCCAGTAACCAGAACCCATCAGGTACCAGCGACCAGTCTGTTGCTCAGTCCAGTGGCCAACACCTGTCAGACACAGCTACCAGTCTGTTACGCAGCCCAGTAACCAGCACCCATCATACACCAGTGACCAGCCTTTTACTCAGTCCAGTGGCCAGCATTGGTCAAACACTATCGACCAGTCTGTTGCTCAGTCCAGTGGCCAGTACTTATCAGACACCAGCTACCATTCTGTTGCTCAACCCAGTAGCCAGCACCCATCAAACCCCAGCCACCAGTCTGTTGCTCAGCCCAGTAACCAGCACCTGTCAGACACCAGCCACCAGTCTGTTGCTCAGCCCAGTAACCAGCACCTGTCAGACACCAACCACCAGTCTGTTGCTCAGCCCAGTAACCAGCACCCATCAGACAACAGCCACCAGTTTATTGCTCAGCCCAGTAACCAGCACCCATCAGACAACAGCCACCAGTCTGTTGCTCAGCCCAGTAACCAGAACCTGCCAGACACCAGCTACCAGTCTGTTGCTCAGCCCAGTAACCAACACCTGCCAGACACCAGCTACCAGTCTGTTGCTCAGCCCAGTAACCAGCACCTGCTAGACACCAGCTACCTGTCTGTTGCTCAGTCTGTTCTGTCCCCATCAGGTGCCACACACTCAGTCCTGTCCCCAGTGGTCATTGACCAGTCTGACCTAGTCCTGTCCCCAACAATTACTGAAGAGTATGCCCAGTCCCCTCCGGCTGTCTGTCCAGCCCTCTGGGGCCCCTGCCCAGTCTGCCAGCCCTCCGGGGTCCCAGCTCAGTCTGACCTGTCCTGTGCTGCCTTTTACCCCACCCGCTGCCCAGCGGTTTCCCCTAACCCGTCTGACCTCTGCCCAGTAGCCACCACCAACCCCATCTGTCCAGTGGCTGAGGATTTTCCAGTGCTGAACTCAGCTGCTCGGCCCTGGCCTCCCTGCCATCCAGGTCTCCGGGTTCTCCTCTGTCTCCATCCTGGCCTCACTGTCCATCCAGGTGTCCGGGCCCTTTTCTGGTTCCACAATGGCCTTCTGGTCCACCTACAACCTGGCCCAGACCATCCCCTGGTCTCCCCAACCCTCCCTGGTCTGTCATCTGTCCCTCGGCCTGGTGCATTCATTTCCCCTGGTCTTCTCCACCCACCCCCTCCTCGATCTGATTTCTGCCCACCTGGTCCTCTGCCCACTCCCTGGGCCAATCCATCAGTCCTGTCGTGTGTGGACACCAAGTGGTGTCCATTGAGGGGGAGTACTGTCATGATCCTTCTCTGTCTGCCCTTCTGTCTTTGTCAGTATTTAGTCTGTGTGAGTTTGTTTTATATATGAGAACATGGCTTAGGCTAATGTTTACATTTGCCATGTGGTCTCCCAACTCTGCCCCCTCATTCCCTTTGGCCTCACCCCTAGTTTAGTCCTCAATCAACATAATGTCTTCAGCTGTTTCCTCTTGTGCCTTGTCTATATATATTGTGCTCCATTTCCTCTGGTGTTTGTCAGATCGTTTCATTCCCATGTCTGATGACCTGCGTTTGTATGTTTCTCCTCTGTCTGGTTTGTTATCTTGGATTGAGATCTGAGGAAATTGAAGGCCAGGGCAACAGTTTGAATTCTTCATCATGTTCCTCAAACCATTCCCGAACAATGTGTGCAGTGTGGCAGGGCGCATTATCCTGCTGAAAGAGGCCAATGCCATCAGGGAATACCATTGCCATGAAGGGGTGTACCTGGTCTGATACGATGTTTAGGTAGCTGGCACATGTCAAATTGACGTCCACATGAATAGCCAGACCTAGGGTTTCCCAGCAGAACATTGCCTATGAGCATCACACTCCCTCCACCGGCTTCTCGTCTTCCCACAGTGCATCCTGGTGCCATCACTTTTTCAGGTAAACGGCGCACATGTACACGGCCGTCCACTTGAAAAAAGAAAACGGGACTCATCGGACCAGGTGACCTTCTTCCACTGCTCCAATGTCTAGTTCCGACTCTCGCGTGTCCACTGTAGGTGCTTTGGGCACTCTGGCCGGTCTGCAGCTACATGGCCCCATACGCAGCAGAGTGCACACAGTGTGTTGTGACACATTCCTCCTGTAAGCATCGGTAACATTTTTATGTGACTTGTGCCACAGTAGACCTTCTGTCGGTTCGGACCAGACGGGATAGCCTTCGTTGCCCTCATGCATAGATAAGCCTTGGGCGCCTCACACCCTGTCGCCGGTTTGTGGTTTGTCCCTCTTCGGACCACTTTTGGTAGGCACTCACAACTGCTGACCGGGAGCACCCCACAAGCCTTGCTGTTTCAGAGATGCTCTGACCAAGTCATTTGGCCCTTGTCAAAGTCGCTCAGGTCTTTACACCTGCCCATTTCTCCTGCATTCATGTTTTTTTACCATCTAATCTACCCAGACCTTGACATGTGGCCTTGTTAGGAGATGATCAACGTTATTCACTTCACCTGTGAGTGGTCATAATTTTTTGGCTCATCAATGTATATACAGTATAGACTGTATATATTAGTTATAAAAGCAAATAAATGTAAAATGGTTGAAGATAAAAATCACTAAAAGACTGGGTTGTTATTTGAATTCTTTGTTTAAATTATATTCTTAAAAAAATAAAAAAGTAAACATTAAATTTTTTACTGTGGTTGATTCAGGCATAATATACTGTAAACACTATCAACCCTAATAATGCATTTAAGACTGGCAAATGCTGAGGAAAGTTTTAAAATTTGTTAGTGTGACATATATGAATGGGAGATGCAAGTCTATGTTTATAAATGGTAATTATTGCCCATAAGGGGAGTTCTAAACTCATACACTCCTGATCACACTGAGATGTACTGTTTATTAGGTCGCATTTGCCTGACCTTAGAAGAAAAAGCACGAATCACATGACTTTGGACCGGAAAAAATTATTCATTCTAGGCTGGTGACTCTGATTAAGTTTTCCCAAGTTATCTCTTCATGACTGTGGGAAAATGTAAAATATAAAGATACTATGCTCAGAAGCAACTTAATATCTGTTCGTCATGAATTTCTACAATACAACATAAACTTAACACAAAACCTCTGTGTTTGCTTCCCTGATAATGGGCATTTTGGGAGTGCAGACCTTCCTCTTACCAAGGTTTAGTTATGATAAACTATAAAGTCTATGCAGTAATCTGTAGACTGACATTACATGTGAGTACAGCATCAAATCTTAGGAAATTAGATCAGATACAGGCATACATGCGTATGTCAGTAGAAATAAGAAAAACCCTGGTATGGTATATGATGTGCTAAAGAGCCTATGCAATTTAAATAAATTATATGATATGAATTGTAAGCAGCATATAGCTCCAGCCCCAGCCCACTCAATCATGAGTTTGGTCCACCCTGGCAATCACCCATCAACCCACACCCCACCAACTGCCTAGCCCACCTGTAAAGTCCTATGGCCACCTAACATCTTAGAGCTGGAGCCAGAGCTGGCATCAGTTGGTAGTAGTTAGCTACAATATCCCCCTCTGCTGTCAAGAAAATAAATCACATCTCTGACAGGATTTGTCATGTGCTGTAATTAGCATCTTCACCAATTTAAGTTTAGTTGCTGAGGAAGCAAATGATGCACTCCTTCATTTTATATTTTATCAAATCGGCCCACATCATTTATAGCATTTACTTGTGTCTTTAGGAAAAAAATAGTTTTGTTGCATCACGTGAGTTTAAAGTTATAGATGCTTTTACTTTTGAAATGTGACTGATTTTTTTTTTAATGTAGGACAGGACATTATTTTATCCATCGCAAACTGATTGGATTGTGAAAATATTACATAAAAGAATGGAGGTGTTTGGAGGGGAAGGGAGGTAAAATTGAGAGAAACTTAAAATTAAAAGGGATTTGTAAAATTAGCCAAAAAGGAAAATCGTGTCAGAGGCAGAGCAAAGGGCCAGGAATGTCCCTTCAAAAAAAGTAGCCTATTTTGATTTCATGTTGACTCACTGTGCTCTTGGATAATAAAGCAGGACATTTCCGTTCTTGGTTACTTGGCACACACAAGAAAGGGGTGTATATCAATTATAGACAAAACATGAGGAAATGTTCCTCACAGAACCTTATGAGCTCATGTAATTTCATCAAAATAATAGCATGTTTGCTGATGGAGTCTTGATGGGGTGAATTGGGATAGTTTTGTCAAGAACATTGTGATAATCATACAGTTACACTCAGCCTTCTCCTACAGGGCTGTGAAGATATCATCCACAAAGGAAATTTTAATCAATTATTTGGGGGAGAGGCCATGCAACTCAAAGGAATATTCTGAGTTCAATACAAGTTAAGCTCAATCGATAGCATTTGTGGCATAATGTTGATTACAAAAAATATTATTTCGACCTGTCTGACCTTGTAAGTGCTTCACTGTTACACAGATTTGTTTCTTTTTTCTTTTTTTTTCTTTTTTTTTTAAGAAAAGGAGGGGGAAGTCCAAATTTTTGTGGTAATCAATATTATTCAAATTCTGTCGATTGATCTGAACTTGTATTGAACCCGGAATATTCCTTTAAAGGTATAGTTCACCCAAAAATTTAAATTCTGTCATCATTTACTCATCCTTGTTCCAAACCAGTATGACTTTCTTCCATAAGACAAAAAGAGATGATTCTGTTTAATGAACGCCTAAGACACTTAACACAAGATTTATTATTTTAGTTTGTTTTAGTTGTTTTTCTTTCTTGGAACAAAAAGAGAGAAGTTTGGCTAAATGTAAGGCCTTGCTGTCTCAGTCATTCACTTTCATTGTATTAATAAAAGTTGCATTGAAAATGAATGGTAACTGAGGCTGTCAGTCTTACATTCTGCCAAACATCTCTCTTTTTGTTCCAAGAAAGAAAAACAACTAAAACAAACTAAAATAAGAAATCTTGTTAAGTGTCTTGAGAGTGTATTAAACAGAATCATTAGCTAATCTCCATTTCTGGGCCATCAGATCTCAACTTGGGACTCTGCCTGCAATTTTTGTGTAAGACGCCCGGTCCTGTAACCATTAGGAGACCACTATACTCCTGTCATGTAGTTCTTTCCCATACTCCTCTCTTTCCTTTCCACTTTCTGTTTGTGCACAAACATTTCCAATTGAGCTGGATGCGAGTTTCAGGAAACGTTATGCCTAACAAATATGATCCTTTCCAAACAAACGTTAGGTGTGATACATTTAAATCATGGAAATTCTAACTCCAAACTAAAGTACATACTGTATGTACATAATGGAACAAATTAGTATGAGCTTCAAACACACTGTCATTTTCAAAGGCTGTCATTGTTCAAGACTCATCTTCAGCTATTTTATTGCTCAGTAGTGTAAAATGTTACATTTTAGAAGTTCCATCATACCCAGTTTTACTACATTTCCAGCTATGAATATGTATTATGAGACATTAGTCATTGTGGCATTGTAGTTATGGTTACTGGGGTCAGAAATTAAAACACCAGCTGCCAGTACAGGACACCCAGTGAGATTTCAATAGAGTTCGTTGTTCATTTCGATTGGTGAGTCAGTGAAGCAACAAGGGAGGGTTAAACTGTGGCTGCTCTTGGCATCTGTGATGGGGGATTTGATACATAGTAAGCAGTTACAACCATTCTGAGGGCCAAGGACTTGAACTCAATGTTACTTTATTCTTTTTTCTTCTTCTTTTTTTTTTTTTTTTTTACAAAATGGTTACTTTAAGTGAGGCTTAAACCTCTGTGCAATTCTTTCTCAACGAGTTTAACCACAAATAGGAAAATGAAGGTCTGACTGTAGATGAAATACTCTTGTAGAAAAAAAAATAAAAATAATAATGGTGCAAAAGAACTTAAGCATAACTAACACCAGTATGACAAAATCTTTATTTTTCAAATGAACTAGTGCTGTTAATAATTTCTTGTATTTATAACAGGTTTGCAGAAATACCAACGATCAAAGCTTTGTCTAGCCAGAGCGAATCTGGACAAAATATGTGGCCGCATCCTTTGCCATCAACACTAAAGTGTAATCCTCACTCAGTACCAGTATATGCACGTTTTTGTCCCCTGTTAAGCTTTGTATGGGTCGATTTGTTTGGTGCCAATTTTTCTTGTTTTTTTTTTTTCTTTTCTTTTTTTTGTCTTTCCTGACTGCAGGAAGAATCTTAAAATGCTAGAGTCAAATTCAAAACAGATATTCCCCTGAAACTATCCAAAGAGAGATAAAAAAAAAAGATTATGGTGAGAGGAGGACTTTAGAAATGTGTTTTGCACATGCTGTGCACAGCTGCCAGGCATCTCTCAGAGAATCCATTTAATCTGATTTAGAGCCATCTCACCAAAATTAAAGAGAGAGAGTTTGGAACCCATCAAAATCACATGATCAGCTGCGACGGACGTAAACTTTCTGTGTTGTTCGTACTTTGCTTGTAGTAAGGTCAACCCTTTATCTTATCTATAGTGTTGATGGACAGCTAAGGTTCAAAATGAGTCTTGGAATGAGTGAGATGTGGGACATTTTCAGCCACAGTTGAAAAAAGTTTGTTGATGATTAAGGTTTGGCATTCAATTTTAGATGCATGTGAGTGTTGCAAATTTGCACACAACAGTAAGTTTAGTTGGTGTTGCTCAAACCCAGCTAGAACTAATCTGCAATCTGTGAGTCATCTTTATTGACAATCTGTGCCCACCTGGCCTCATGAAAACTATACAAAGCTGCAGCTCAAGTTAGAGTTAGGGATTTAGTCAACTGCAGATTTTTGTGTGAACAGACTGCATTTAATCTTGCTAAACCATTAGATTAAAACACTTGCTTTTGAGGTCAACCTTTTTGTTGTATTTGCATTGGAATAATATTTGACACACATTTTTGTGGGTGTCAGAGAGTACACTAACACCTTTGTCAAAATACACTTTATGAAGTAGTTCTTAGCTGGAGGCGTCTTATACTGTTGAATGAGTGCAAGCTGAAACTACTTTTGGCAAATGTTTGGCCATGATTGTAGACCTATTTACCTTTCAATATAACTGGGTCTTGCTGACTCTAGTCATTAAGAACTGAAAATGTAATTAACTATATCTGGCTCTTTATAAATGTAGCAGCAGTTCCACCATTAGTAGCTTTAATTTGATTCATTATCCAGTTTCATAATTATCTTGGGTACATTGTGCTAATGCATTTTTTTTTTAATGCCATGCTACTAATTCAAATTGTAATTAACATTGCTTTAAGAATATTATATACATTTTTGTGTGTTTTACTTTTTTGTGATGTTTGGTTTTATTGTTTTTTTTTTTTTTTTAATTGGAGTCCACAGGTCATTAATTATTATTATTATTATTATTATTATTATTATTTTTTTTTTTTTTTTTTTTTTTTTGGCAATCATTTGACTTAATTGCTTTACATGTAAAAAGGTTAGATTTTCATAATAATGACATTTGTGTCCTCACCTGATGCTGCAGACCATTCCATCTTGTAATTTTACAAGCTTTGTTTGCAACTTAAAAAAATTAGGTTATGATATCTAACACCCGTTGTGATATACTGTATATTTTTTTGGTGTAGAATGGCTGACCACCTGAATGAAGATGTTGCATTAAAATATTATAAGTACTAATACTTATTAATATTAGGCTATTTATTACAGAATTATATTAAAAGCATAGTTCACCCAAAAATGATAGTTCTTTGTTTGTGTTCCTCAGAAGAAAGAAATTCATGCAAGATTGAGATGGCATAAGGATGAGTAAATGGTGAGAAATTATCATTTTTGGGTTAACTATTTCTTTAATAACATTTATTATCTATAAATAGTAAGAAATGTAACAATGTCACAATTGTGTCATTGTTCATGAAGTGTGGATATCCATCTTTATTGCAGATTACTGCTTCAAAAACAGATTCACAATATATCTAAACATATTGCTGTTTAAAAATGTAGATACAAAAATATTTGTATGGTGTAGTGAAGTAGAGACAAGGCACTGACAAAATAGAAACTAAAAGAAAAGTACTATTTGACTAAAATAGATTTGATTAGGGCTACTGGCAAAAACTTTACTAAAAGTTCATAAACAAGCCGAATAAAACTCAAAGAATGTCAGAGTCATGGCCTAGTGGTTAACATACATGCACTGACATATTGAGTCATTGTTTGTGCTTATGTAACCAATTGCATGTTTGGATCCAGCTCACATCAGTTCCCTCTTCCACAATCTTCATCCCAACTTTTCCCATCCAAATCTCAACTCTGAACCTAAGAGGCAAACATAAACAAATAATAAAACCCAGAATGACACCATAAATCACTCATAATTTCAGCTAGTTTTATTTCCAGCAGGCAGGTTTGCAGACACGTGATTCAATTTGCTCCATGACTAAGCAGAGGAAACTATGATACAGTTTGGGAACATGCACAACTCCACAATATCCATACAGTTACCCATGGAAACTTTTGGACAAAACATCACTTTTCCGGGAACACATAAACAGAGTATCATACCCACCATTAAAATTTTGCTACTATACAAGCATATACAAGCAGTCCAACAATATTTCCAGTGCTTAGATCGATCCAGTGCATGAAAACCTTAAAAGTTAAAATAAACAGTGGTTTGGTTTTATTAATATTATTTTGCCATGCTGCTGGTTTCAATCTGAAACGAACCCTGATAATCTGATATTATTTTAAACTGATCTAACAAGCACAAAAATGCTGTAGAGCAGAGCCTTTGAGACATTGGTGTACAATATAAGTCCAGAAGCAAAGTGCATATTTTATTTAGTTTTGTTTCTCCTATTTTTTGGTCCAGCTGGTTATTTCGTTTAAAAGCTGCTTTCATACCTAGTGTATTTTTGAACTTCAATGCATTTATTTATTAATCCAAGCTTTTTTGAAACACCAATAAAGACTGTATTACACAATAAAAAGTCATCACTTTTTCCAAAGTTTTCAAAGAGTAATGGTAAAATTATCATCATAAACTGTATTATTCTGTATTCTTTTGGATTATTGTGTGCTTCAGAGATTTGGTGGATGGTTCTGTTTTGAATTAAGAATCATAAATAGTTGCATTGTAAGGACAGGAGACACATTTTAGTGCATGGACTAGATTCAGTTATTATTTTAAATATCTGTGAGGCTTGTGTCTTCCAAGCAATAAATATTTCAGTATAACATTTTGACCCTGACATGACCATAACATTTTTTTGGATGTAAGTGACAGATGAACAGAGGTGAGATGAAAGCAGTCACAGACAAATCTAGTCAAAGAACTAGACTGAATTTATATGCCCTACTCATTTAGATCTTGGGCACACAATGTGTAGTTATGATATGATGTTATATGATGATGTGTTGTTTACTGCTTTTGTCTCTCCATTACATGTATATACAAAAGGGCAACTCTTGTTTATCATCTCAAAAGTATTAGGCTAAATCCACACTTTGTCTTGCGTTTTTAATATCTTTATTTTGAGATTTATCTGTTTTACTTAAACACAATGGGGCAGATTTGGTCAACATTGGTTTTAACTTGCAGTGTGTCATATTTTTTTGTGTGTGTGTGTGTTAAAATACTTTCTCCTATTCCATCTTAACAAGCAGAGACAACTGTAAGTAAGCCATTTGTAGGTTGATTTTCCCCAAAAGTGTAAACACTGTGGCTCGGTGGTTCCATCAGAACATTGTTCTCTTTTTTTGACACAGCAACATTGGCTCAACCAATGGCATGAATGTGGGGTGGGACTATCTGTTTGTGCAACCATTGAAAGACGTAGAGTGTTTGGGAAACCAGTCTGACAATACCAATCATAATTTTTGCAATTGAGTTACACACTTCATCTCTACTTAATCGTGACACCACTGAATCACAGGCATAAGTTGTGCAAGATTCATAAAAAGTCCAGGAGTCTGACATAATTCAGAGTAAAGCGAAGCCAGTTAATTGCACGTTTAAACAGTGATATTACCAACAACAGAAACAGGTGTTATCTGGGCTGAATTAGATGTGTATTCTAGCACTTGATCTCTCAGGACTGACCCCTCACTTTGATCCACCTAACTTTTGTCCTCTCTTAATGTTTTAGTTGTGAGTCATCGACTAGGAAACAGTCGAACTTTATTGTGTGGAATTCCACAAGGATGTTATTGCACTTGAGTTACATGGTCTTCACATGCCACGTGTAGTAACAATCAAAGGGATTCAACTTGATTGGTATATGTTAATTGTCTCTGTATGTGTTTTCTGATTGCATTAGGTACAAAATTAATATTTTTCTGCTGATTTCAGCTCTTCATAATCAGAAACAAATGCTCCCATCCTGAACACTGTTTGTCAAAGTATTCAAAACAAAGTGATTTTATTTGTGTGCGTTTACATATATGCTCCCCAGAGACAATTTTTATACCAAAGAGACTGTGAAGAAAGTTCATACAGTATATTATGTTTGTGATAATTATTTTAGTTGGTAGCTCAGGATACATTTACATTTAGTCATGTAGGACAAGCCAAGTTGAGATGGAGGGGCGTAAGAGAGACTTGCTTTGGTCTGTTACATCACCTTCAAAAAAGTAACAGCCAGACCAAATACGGCCTTGGGTCTGTTTCTCATTTATGACTCCCAATCCCTAACCCCCCACCCCTGTGCTTTTTTCTTCTTTTCTCTTCTTCTGCGAAGGAAAGTGGAAGGCGTGGAAAACTTGAGTGGCTTTTCTCCAGGATTCACTGAGCTGTGTGTTCTGTCCCAGGCTGGAGAGAGTGGCACTGCTCCTCTGTAAAGCACACTGTCAGCTAAACGAACGAGTGTCTCACAGCTCCAGCACCCGAGCTAATTAGCAACATCTCTGCCTGACCTATCCAGCACAGTTTACTGAAGGGAAATATCAGGACGATAATGACCTAAGAGTTGTCTCTTTGCAGATATTTGAAATTCCACAGAAATACTGTGGAATACAGAACTCTGAATTGAGGTGAGTGAAATATTTATGTCTGAGTTATGAAAATATGTCTTTCTTAATGGTGCATGTAATTGTGTGAGTGAGACTGCACTGGACTATGCAAGTTTTAGAGTGTTTTGATGCATGCATTCTGAAATTGTGCTAAAATCCATTCTCCTAAAATCTGCCTTTGCACACACCCTTTTCTCCCCTATACGGCTTGTTTTGTTTTTTCAACACACACAAAGTGTAGGCGGCTCTACATCACAATTAAAGTTTTATTGTAAAGTATTGTCTGTGTATAGTAAATTCCAGCTTTGGGAGAAAGAGGACATTTTTGGTTACAGCACAGGAAGAAGCATTGCAGAATGAGCACAGTGCTCTGATAAGTAGAAGACATAAGGAGGGGCTCTGTGCAGACTGTTAAGGTTGAAAAATTTTTGCAGAGAACTTTTTGAAATCACTGCTAGAGTATGTAATCAAAGGTTTGTGATACTGATGATATGGTAATACTTTTGGATATGACTATATTTATTCTGTTAAAAGTGGGGGAAAAAATACATGCTTTTCTAAGAGGATGTTAAGTAGAATTGTCATAATAATCTGGTTGGGTTGGGCTGCTTTTTGTTTCAAACAAGATAATACTGAGCTTGTTTAAACAAATGCAAAAAGCAGAACAAGTAGAAAAGCTCTGGCTTAAAATTTCCATTTTCTACCACTTTAGACTATATTCAAATCACACCTTCTGTCCACTGCTGTAAAGTGAGGGTGATGTGAAACACTTTTTTCCACAGTCTCTGCCAGATGGACAAAGAATGCTGGGAGAGTTAGAGCTCAGACATTAAACTTTAGTGAAGCAGAACCAGATGTGTGCCCTTGAAAACACCAGAACCCCTATAACCATTACAATCCTTTCCCCTTGACATACAAGCATGCATACATAAGCACGACCATAAATACCTTATAGTGACAAAAAAAAGTATATGGACACTTTGGACACACCTTTAATTCACACTTAAAAATGTTTGAATTTCATTTCATAGATAACATACCTGCAAACAAATTATCGTATACCTTGCTCAGAAATAACTTTTTTACCGCCCCTTCACCCCCATCCCCCCCCCCCCCCCCCCCTTCTATTTTAGTCCACTGTATGTGTGTGTGGTTTCAGTGATATAGTGCTTCGAATGACTTCACTCTACCATTTTCTGACAGAGTCTTTCATGAGAGACTTTCCATTACTATTATTCTCAATAAGCATTTTAGTCACTGGACTTACATTTCCTTCCGACTTTATTGACCTTTAGTGCTCTGCTTATGAGATGTCTGGTCGTGAAAATCACTGCTGTGTGCCTGAACACAACACAGTTTTGCCCTGGGCCGTGGATTTTTCGCTCTTAGGCCAGCTTTGAGTGACTGGAAAAATTAGTTTTCCCACTAAGGCCACTAGAGGACAATGTTGAAACACTTTGTAGCGTGGGGTATTCAAATTTGGCTTAACCCAGTGGTTCTCAATTTTTTTCGGATCATGCCCCCTTTGAAACAAGATAAACTTTCGCGTTTTTCCTGAAAAAAATAAATAAAATAAAATGCTTTTAAAAGATGTAACTATATGTTCTTTCATTTTCATGTAGCAAAAAAAAAAAATAAATAAATAAATAAATAAATAAATAATAATAATCTGAACGATAAGTGAAAAAACTTTACTGAAAAGGACCTAAATGAAAGAACATTTTTCACTAGGTTGTTGTTATTTTGTGAACATTTTATTTTTCATAAATATATAAAAGATTCTCCATTCATCCTCATTTGACTAGCAGAATATTTTATATCTCATTGAAGACATTTTACATAGAATAGAGTATTTTTAATAAAAACTGATAATTGCAAGGATTCTTATTGTGAATGCAAATAAGCCTCAGCAGTCTCTAAAAGTATTTTTAAAATCCTCATCCAGTAATACTGACAGTAATAATGACTGTTATTGGCCCATCCTGGCCAGCACTGAAAAAGGAACAAGTATCATGTGACAGCGCCATCTACGGCTAGTCAGGACCCAGTGTTTCCCAAACTTTTTTTCTGCCATGGCACACTTTTTAAGACAAAACAATTCTGCGGCACACCACTATCCTACATAGGCTATAGTTATAACCATCGTTAATATTTTTCCTTTTCAAGAACTTGTCCATGATTTCTGTCCGTCTAAGTAGCGTGTTTACTTGTAATGTTTAAAATTCGGCTATGCAAAAAAATTAAATAATAATAATAATAATAAATAAAAACAAGGGATGCAAACTCATGAGGGCCGAAAAAGGTAAGACAATCACTGGTCCACGAACATTATTTCTGGGGATATTTTTTTTTTTTTTTTTTTTTTTAAAGAATAAGCTAAAAGCACCAATTCCAGCTATTTTAGTGATTCAAGTTTATTCAAGTTTACAACTGTGCAGAGTTAAAAATAAAGAGTATTTTGGTGAGGCTTGTTTCTGTTTCACAAATTTGTTCAATTTTATTAACTGATTAGTTCAGTGACCCCTTCTGGAAATGTCACTAGGTGGCGACAAATGAGCGTCTTATGTGCTATGAGTGAGTCAGTGAATCATTTTGAGTCGTTCGTGACCGAAATCTACCAAGAGACTTTATATTGTTTAAGCATTAAAAGAATAAAGCAGATCTATGGTCTTCCTTCAGTCTGAGCATTATTTTTCATCCAAAAAGACAACAATAATAGTCTAATAACAGTGAGTCTCAATAACGTCCTTACCTTCTCCTTTATTAAAACTTGCATGGCTACAAATCTACTGACTTCAGTATAAGAATTATAAACACAAAGCAGATCTACGGTATCATTTTTCAACAGTAGCCTATTTAAACTGCTGAGAATGGCTTTTATCAGAAAAGACCACAATAATAGACAAATAATAATAATTTTGAGTTTCAATAATGTTCTTTCCTCATTGTAAAGCGCATTTCACATGAGTTGAGTTGACGCGTCAACGCTCCGTTCAACGCCAGCGTCAATCGCCGCATTGCCCTCCACATGATGAGCATTGCAGAAAGCGTCACAGAGGGGCGATTTTACGAGTTTGCCACGTAAAAAAGCAGGAGGTGTGCACAATAAACATTGAAAACATGTATTTGGAAGAGAGAAAAAAAGCTTGCAGTTGCTTTGATAGCAGAAAGTAATAAAAGGACTCGTTTATGTTTAGGTCTAAGCATTTTCTTGGTGAATTTAAATTAGTTCAATAACTGGGGTCTCTGATATTCGTAAACGATAAGGTAATATTTAATTAAAAGAAATTATGAGACATTCAATGTCTCTTCACAAATTTGGACAGTTTTAAAATATTTCTTGTTGTTTAGTAATCTCAAAGACGAAATGATCTAAATCATAAAATGACCATAATATGTCATTAGAGAATTAGGAAACATGCTAAGTTGAAATGCTGGCTTCTCCAATGACAATACTACAGCCAGTATATTCTACTTTGAAGTTTACATTCAGGGCCAGAATTTCTGTTTATGTTTTGGCCTGTGTGATCCCGCCCATTGCCATTGATCAATAGTATTACCGCCGGGTTGCCAGATCTGAACAAGTTTGCTAACCCACTCGACCTAAAAAGCCTCGCCATCCGTCTAAAAACCACCATGACCAGAGGCGTAGTAAAACAAGGGTAAATACTGGAGATGCCTTTGGAAGATAGAAACAGCTTAAACCCAGAAATCCTTTAAAACGGATGCTGAGTTGGATAATTCTGGCAACCCACGTGAGCTTCGAGTCTGGGGCGGGGCAGACAATTCTCCAATATTTTGAATTTGGACTGCAGTACCCATTTCAAACGCTTGTTGTCAATCTTACATATAGCAACTTTAATAATCACTGAAATAAAAACGGACTTTTTTCAGCCTTTTATCTCACCCTCGTCATTCAAAACCAGTATTCATTTTTTCATCCGTAAAACACAAGATTGAGGGATGACAGGCTTGTGATTATGCAAACTCTGAAAGCACACATAAAAGCACCTTAAAAGGTCGTCCATAACACTCGTGCCTTAGATTTAAATTCTTCTGAAGCCATATAGTATGTTGTGTGAGGAACAGACCGAAATTAATGTGTTAATTCACCTCTTCACCCATTTGAAACTGGCGTGAGAACAGCTTGTTTACATGAGAGCTGTGAGTGCAAGAGGCACTGTGGTTAGAGTTGCTACTTTTGAAGTTTTAAAATAAGGGACACTTGTAGGAATAGTTCACCCAAAAATGAAAATTTGCTTATAATTTACTCACCCTCAGGCCATCCAAGATGTATCTGAGTTTATTTCTTCATCAAAACAGAATTTAAGATTTTTAAGATTTCATTTCAGGCCTCCTCCTCTAAACAATGCAAGTGAATGTACTCCATTTTTTGACTGTCCAAAAAGCATATTTAGGGTGCATCAAAATAATCAATAGGATTCCAGTCGACAAATAAAGTTCTTCTGAACCCAAACGATTGATTATTTTTAGAAACAAAACAATACTTATATACAAATGTTCGCTTCTGCACATCTCTGTGACGCGCGCTCATGAGAGGGATGACGTAAGCTCATTGGTAAGGTCACGCGTGGAGGAGGAGGCAGGAAGCTTGTCATTGTTTACAAGAGGAGCGCTGTACAAAAGTTTAATTGTCTTTGCTGTAGATTTGTATTGTTTAAAATGGTCATTTGGTGTGTGTATCCTGGATGCTTCAATCTTCAGAAACCCCAAAGAAAATGCACGGTGGGAAAAATATAAACTTTTCATCGATTGCCTATACATGATCATGAGAGATTGAAGCTCTGACTTATCACGCTGAACCTGGATATCAGTACACCCCTACATTCTCTCAAATATTGGAGGGTGTGCAGTAAACATTTTACCCCTGAGGATTTCAGACCATTGAAAGAAACAAAGTGTTGATATCTGAATTCATCGGCTGTGCCCGTGCTGTTTTTCCAGCAAACTCAGGTATGTGTGAAAACTCTGTCATTGTCAAGCCTCTCTCAGGCTCTGCACCTCCCTCAGCGCTCCGCTCCTCATCACCCGATTTCTAATTCACCGCACCTACACTCAATTCACTCACTCATCACTGCCTGCATAAATAACTCACCTTCACGCCACTTCACTGTCAAGTCTCACACAAAGGACTCGCAGTGACAATTACCTGTCTGTATTTGCTCTTGATCTTCGTCGATATCTGTTTAGTGCTTACTCTGCTGTTTTGCCTGTTACATCTTCTTCAGTTTGTGAAGCTCTTCTGTGATATCACCTGTACGATTGATCTCACTGTGTAAACACTGTGAATCCTGTGAATCTCAGTAAATGCTCTCGCACATGGTTTCGCTAACTACAACTTGTGTGGCTTGAATTCCTGACAGTCATATAGCCTATATATTTCTGCTAAAGAAAAAGCACAAGTAGATAATGCAACGGCATTGCTCCGAAATAAAGGATGGTTATTTACTGCAGTAATGTTTATTATTATTATTATTAGTGATTTGTATTTGTATTTTATATTGTTTTGAAATTGTTTTGGACTGTTTTGGTTTGTGAACGGCGCTTGGTCTGTGGTCTGTGCAAGTTTCTCTTGTAAACAATGATGCGCTTCCTGCCTCCTCCTCCACGCGTGACCTTACCAACGAGCTTACGTCATCCCTCTCATGAGCGCAACAGAGATGTACGGAAGCGAACATTTAGTTAAAAAGTATATAAGTATTGTTTTGTTTCTAAAAATAATCAATCGTTTGGGTTCCGAAGACTTTTATTTGTCGACTGGAGTCATGTGGATTATTTTGATGCACCCTAAATATGCTTTTTGGACTGTCCAAAAATGGAGGACATTCACTTGCATTGTTTAGAGGAGGAGGCCTGAAATGAAATCCTAAAAATCTTAAATTCTGTTTTGATTAAGAAAAAAACTCAGATACATCTTGGATGACCTGAGGGTGAGTAAATTATAAGCAAATGTTCATTTTTGGGTGAACTATTCCTTTAAGGGGGGGGGGGGGGGGGTTAATATGCCTTATTCATATTTTTTTATATATCTTTTCTTATATGCTTATTCATCATTTGTATGTTAAAAATATATTTATTTTAATTTTTTCAATTATTTGTCTTCTTTATCTTATGTATACATTTTGGATGGTTTATACATATTTTTACATTTAGTTTATTTGTTTATTTTTTTCCTTCATCTGTACTTGTCTTTATGATTGTATTCATACATTGTTTGATCTTATTGAACATTTATATAGAAAAACTCCACAGTTTTACCACCATTTGTGGACTTTTCAGACAGTCCCTTACCACACCCTCCACAGTATTAGCACATTTTAACACAATATGTGGACTTTTCAGATGGTCCCTTACCCACCATAGGCACTTTTCTAACTGTGAACTGTGAGCTACGTTGTGATTGGTCAAGAAGGAGATCGATTACATACAGGCTCAATTGCTCTTTCTGAGTATCCCGGATGTCTTTGTCAGATTTGAATATAAAGCCTGATTCAGTGTATTAATTTTTTTTAATCTGAATTTAATTATCTGAATTCGTGCCACATACATTTGAATTTCAGGTTTGATGTAATTCAAGTAAACATGTTCAAATTCAAGTCCTAAAATTCAAGTTCAAATCCCAATGGCACATAATTCATTCCATAGGAGACAAAATGTGATCACAGTGATTTAGACCATGGCATGATTGTTGGTGCTGGATGGGCTGGTTTGAGTATTTTTGGAACTGCTTATCTCCTGGGATTTTCACGCACAACAGTCTCTAGTGTTTACTCAGAATGGTACCAAAAACATCAAGTGAGCGGCAGTTCTGCGGACAGAAATGCCTTGTTGATGAGAGATGTCAGTGGAGAATGGCCAGACTGGTTCGAGCTGACAGAAATGCTATGGTAACTCAGACAACCACTCTGAATAATAGTAGTAAGCAGAAAAGCATCTCAGAATGCACAATACGTTAAACCTTGAGGCAGATGGGCTACAACAGCAGAAGACCACGTCAGGCACTTTATTAGGACTATAGTGTTCCTAATAAAGTTCTTGATGAGTGTATTTAGATGTGCATATTTTTATTGAAGGGATGTCATAATGGCAATATTATATATTTAGACTGAATTCCACTCAGTTAGGTTATAATAAGATTGAAGATGTTTCAGATTTACATCTAATGTATGGAATTATTGAACAATAACTCAATAACTCAACAATTATAATAATTATTAAATTCAATAATAATAACCAGAAACAGCATGCCAGTGGGTTCATCTTACTTTTAAACTCCAAAAATCTAAATACATTACTGTGTCCACAAATCCCCTTATTAACAAATAGGCATAACATCTTTTAATCTCTGACATAACAAAATGTCACAGACCACTATTTTCCAGTGTCACAAATTTAGATAACTTGACATCAAAACTTTTCCTATAGAATAAATCTCACAAATTTTGATATTCAGATCAGATGAAATGCCAAGACTAAGAGGAGCACAGCCATTCAATTAATGTTGAGATGAGATTTAGTGCCATCTATGATCAAAGGAAAATTTAAGGTGAAACATATGATTGAGGGATAAAAGGATTGTGATTTTGACTGTGAAGCTCCAAATGCACATAAATGCAACATAAAAGTTGTCCATATCACTTGATCGCTACATTTCAAGTCTACTAAAGCCTTGTGATAGTGTTGTGTGAAGAACATATCTAAATGTATGTGTTGTTTCACTAAAATCGTCCTCCTCACCTATTTGAATCATGGCAAGAACCACTGTCTTTAAGGGTTAATACACAGTAAATAAACAATGTTGTTTTCATGTTATTCAACGTCTTTGTAGTAATAATGTTAGCTTCACTTTTTTGAATGCATAAAATATGATGCATGCTGCATGTCAATGTAGAATCAGCCCATAGAGGTGATTCTCCTGAATCTACTGTAGTAAGGACCATAGAGTATATTATGCTATCTTTTTGTAATTGTGAATTTCAAATATTTTTGTTGTTGTTGTTTGCAAATTGATGGCAGAACTTTTGAAATGTGATTTACATGTTAATTGTGTACTTCCTAATTTTGCTTATATTTGCTATTTTAGATTGGGGTGACGGAACTAACCAGTGCTATCGTAAAAAGGCAGTAATGTCCTTGTGAATGGATGGAGAATGATAGAGAGGGATTATTTCTAAACCATAAACCACTTTTTTCTATGCCTGACAATAAATGACAGTGAACTTAATATTCTATTTATCACATTTAGCAGCCCATTTGTAATTAACAATTTATGGTTTAAATTCTGCTGATGTGCTGACGATGTAAAACAATTTTCTTTTATTTTTTTCTGCATCCTGAACTAAACAAACGCCCTCTTCTCATAACCCAATCAATTACTAATGGATAAAATCAACTCCCGCTCTAAATTCTTTCCTCTTTGAATCCTATTTCACTCAGAAATGCATCAGATTACGAAGGTCAAACTGGTTGTGAACAGCATTTCACACTGAATTTAGAGTAGCTTAATTGACTTATAAGTGAAGTTCATAATTCATTCTGAGTTATAAAATATCAGGTGGAATTAATGATTCAAAATCATAATTTTTACAAAATGGCATGTTTCAGAGGATACTGACAGTAATGTATTCAGAATGTTTAACTTGAATGTTCCAAGAAGAGAAATGTTTTACTTGGTCTGGAGGGAATGGCTTTGGTCACT
Source organism: Myxocyprinus asiaticus (assembly GCF_019703515.2). Classification (NCBI taxonomy): domain Eukaryota; kingdom Metazoa; phylum Chordata; class Actinopteri; order Cypriniformes; family Catostomidae; genus Myxocyprinus; species Myxocyprinus asiaticus. The sequence continues at coordinate 23,321,933 of NC_059353.1, read as the reverse complement.
TTAATTTGTGTAACAATAATGACAAAAATAAACAATATTTAAGATTCCATTTTTTTGATAATATTAGCTTGTATGATATGGCAACCAACCATATCATACGACAGCATTGCATGTTATTTTATTTTTAATTTGTAGTCCTGCAGTACTGTTTATTTATGATATAAGTTTTTACAAAAGAACCTTTCACTGTTATTCTGAGCTCAACATGGAGGGGTTATTTTGCTTTCTTACATCAGTCTGTGTTACTGCTTTTTTTGTTTGTGTATCTAGCACTTAAGCTGTTTTTCTGAGTTTGGACACAGTGGTTTTTATTGGCAAGTGAGGACAGTTGATGTGGGAACAAATCCTTTAGAAATCCTGAAATCTGACAGCTGTGTGGATTTTGCCCATGGGGTGGAAACAGTTTACATAGATCTCAAAGTGCTGCCAAAACTTTTCATCTCCTCTTAAAAATAAAATTTTTATATGTTTAAAAAAAAAAAACATACACATTTCTGTGTACTTCAGAGAATGGTTGTCATATATTGTATTATGAGATAGCAAGAGAAAAAAAAAAAAACACACAATAAAGGACTATACTTAGAATATTAATAAAGTCAGTACCTTGCATGGATCTGTAGTTGAAATGTAATTAGCCAAACATTATCGAAGTGTGAGAAGTTAGGACATAACTGTGGATGAAAAACAGTCAATTGGGTAAACACTGCAATTGAAGGTGAGTAAAAGGTCCTTGTGTCCTCTTAGGGAATCTATATGAGGTTAACAAAGCTCCAGCAATGTATATTGTAGACTATGCATTTTTCACAAATATTAAAAGCAAATTTGTCTTTCTTTTCAGTCTATTCCAATGCATTTGTGGACAATGTGGAAACACCAGTTGTTACTGTATGCCCTCTTGGGTATAACAGTGTTTGGCCTATTCCCAAAACTTGAAGCTCAGGATGGTAAGTTTAGTGCAAGCATATTTTTACTTCTGCTTTACTTTCTTTTCAGATGTAAGCATTTTGTTAGGGGTCACAAAAATCATGTTTACTTAACTGGATTGAATAAATACTTTTTTCAAAAAGGAAACTATTCTCTTACATATGAATCACAGGGTGTCAGCGATTTGTGTCTTTAAAAAACACTTTAGAGATCATCAGCAGCTATTGATGATGGCTAACCACCCAGCCAGGGCAGTCTCATGACGAATACGTCCCTGTAGCAATAACTACTTTATTCTTTTCAAAGCTCTATGTAAACATTAAGAAATAAAACTTTTATTTCCAATGTATTACAACATGTATTAGTGTGCAACAACAAGTAAAAAAAGGTGATTTTAGAAGATCCCATATTATTACATAAATGCTGGTCACTTATGTGTACAAGCTTTGGGGTGGAATCTCAGATGCAAGATGGTGACAACAAGAGAAACATCTACAGTTTATTTTAAAAGAATGGAGAGTTTAATAATACAGCCACAGTTAGTCACTGATTTAAATACTGTGAAGCCATGCAGAGACAACTAGAAAAATATGTGGGGTGCTTTAGGCTGATCAGAACTCCTAATGTTTGAAAAAAATCAACAGATAACTCAATTTTAAGTTTGCACCACTAATCCAGATGTGTCCCGAGAGCGACTGTCAGCATCAAGAACGGCCACTGACTGTTAATATTGACCAAGGGTAATCCATGCAAAACTGCCCCAGAAATAACCCAATTAACCATTCTCTTGCACTGTTAACATTACTGGATTCATCCCCCCCACCCCCCCAAAAAAAACAAAAAAACATTTGCTGCATGTTGTGACACCTCTCTGTTTTGAGTACCTTTTTTCAAAGAGATGTGAGATAATGGATTTTAGGTGTAACACAAGTTCACAACCATCAACATCCATCCACTTGTCCTTCTGTCTCATCCATTCACTCATCTATCTGCCCCTTCCTCCACTACATCCTGAAAAATAAAAACAAAAACATAGATCCACTTCAAAAAGGAAGCTATTCTCTTACATATGAATCACAGGGTGTCAGTGATTTGTGTATTTAAAAAACACTTTAGAGATCATCAGCAGCTATTGATGATGGCTAACCACCCAGCCTGGGCAGTCTCACGACGAATACGTCCCTGTAGCAACTTTTTGCCTGCATCATGAAAATGTAATTTATTTTTTTTTATTTTATCCCCTTTTCTTCTACCCAATTTGGAATGCCCAATTCCCACTACTTAGTAGGTCCTTGTGGTGGCACGGTTACTCACCTCAATCCGGGTGGCACAGGACAAGTCTCAGTTGCCTCCGCTTCTGAGACAGTCAATCCGTGCATCTTATCATGTGGTTAGCTGTGCATGACACCGTGGAGACTCACAGCATGTGGAGGCTCATGCTACGCTCCGCGATCCACACACAACTTACCATGCACCCAATTGAGAGCGAGAACCACTAATCACGACCACGAGGAGGTTACCCCATGTGACTCTACCCTCCCTAGCAACCAGGCCAATTTGGTTGCTTAGGAGTGTGGCTGGAGTCACTCAGCATGCCCTGGATTCGAACTTGTGACTCCAGGGGTGGTAGTCAGCGTCAATACACGCTGAGCTACCCAGGCCCCCCGAAAATGTCATTTTCACGCAGTTCTCACCTCAGTTCGGACGATTTCATCATAGGCTTGACGATCTTTGGATTTATCGTGCATGATTGACCACAGTATGTTTCATTATACTTATAAATATTGTTTAGTTACATTAAACTATCATATTGATATTTTTCACTGAAAATATTCCTCTTCGTGAAGGCAGTCACTTCTTATTTAAAAATATACAGTACATCATGTCACATTTGTTTAAATGACATGCAAGAACCAATGGCATTTGACATCACTGAAGTGATGCTTGTTGAGGCCGCAATTTTGAATGTTTAATTGAAAGTGTTATGGTGGATGGAGATGCTTATCACTGCATAAAGGCTTTAATTTGTATCTGTTCCTCACACAAAGCCATCACATCAGAAGATCCTGGATACAGTGCACAAACAGTACAACAAAAATAATTTTTATGATCATATTTGCATTGCTTTTTTCTGAGCCGCAACTTGGACATTCTGTAAACTTCCTTTGTGTCCCATGGTAAACAAAACAATGAGCAAATGAGCAATAAATAAAGAAATGAGTAAATGATGACAGAATTTTCCATTTATTTCACTTTAAAACAAGGCCTTCAGTAAAATATTGAAATCCTCTGAAATTATTTGAATATGTCATCAGAGTGACATTTAAAGACAAAGGTTGACATTTTGGTGAGACCACCTTTTGGTGGTAAAGGCAAAAAGTCACTATAGGGACGTATGGTTTTGAGTGTGTGTTGATCCTGAACAGCTTGTGTCTTGAGAGCTCAGTGTCTGATTCTTATATGTGTTTGTGTGCTGACTGTCTTCACTGTGTATCCATATAAGAAATCGTTTCTCCACAATTTATACAGTGATGAACCTTTATGTTCTCATCTTTGAAATGTTCACCAAATAAAAGGTCAGATTTCACTGAAAAATTACAAGAACATAAACAATAAAAAAAAAATTAAAAAAAATAAATGTTTTTTGCATGCTCTGTCAATATAATTATTGGTTTTGTGAATACCACAGGTCCAAAGATGAGGCAAAAGAGTCATGACTGGTGCTGTTATCACAGAGTACTGTAACATGAGTCTGCATGGTCTGACTGAACACATGAAGATGACAAGATTTTGTTGCCAAGGCCTCTATAGATGAGCCCAAGCACATAAAACTCATACAGAAAATGTACAAAAACTACAAATACAACTAAAAGTGGCCCAACTACACATACAACTTAATTACAGTACTCTACTTTAAAAGCTGTAAATTAAAACCCTACAACATAATTGCACACAATTTAGAGAGTATGAAAATAAGAAAGTTAGAACATGCAGGGATGGACTATATCTTCCTTGGTTCAGCAGACATGCAGCATTATGTGTTTATGTTGTGTTTTTATGATGTATTGAAATTATCCATGATTATGTTTTATGCTTGCACCCTTCCCCCTTATCCCTCCCTCTTTCCCCTTTTTAACCCACACGTTTTGCATTCTGATTTGTTTGTCTCTCTGTCCTCTCTCCATTTCTACTTTCAAAGCCCCCGCGCCAGCTGACCTTGTACTCTTAATTGATGGATCAGAGAGCATTGGAGCTGCCAACTTCCCCCACATCCGTGATTTGGCTGTCCGATTGATTGATGGGCTTGCCGTGGGCAAGGATACAATCCGTGTAGCCCTTGCACTTTATGGTGCCGACCCTGAGATTCAATTCTATCTCAATAGCTATGACAACAAAGAGAACATCCTCAGTGCTATCCAGGGGCTTAAATACCCTGGTGGGGATGAGGCAAATCTGGGGGCAGCCTTGGTGGAGGTGGCAGAAAGTCTGTTGGGCTCAGATGCAGGGGGCAGGGCAGAGGAAGGGGTGCCCCAGGCACTGGTGGTGATCAGTGCTGGGCAGTCCACTGATGATGTCAGTCAGGGCGAAAGGGCCCTAAAGCTGGCCAGTGTGTACACCTTTGGCATTGCTGTAGGTGATTCTGCCACTACTGCCCAACTGGAAGCTATTGCTACAGATAAAAGCTTTGTTCTGTCCGCCCCTGATGTCAGTACAGTGGCAAGCATGGGTGACCAGATACTACCGTACATTAATGGTGTTGCCCAGCGCAACATTGTGATTGAAACAGAAATAACAGAAGGTATGTAATTACCGTAAGAGGGGGATTCCAAAGAGAAACTGAGGAACAGGAATCAATAGCAATACATTAGCACTATAAATGTGGAGTTTTATATATATATATATATATATATATATATATATATATATATATATATATATATATATATATATATACCGATCAGCTACAACATTAAACCCACCTGCCTAATATTGTGTAGGTCCCCCTCATGCTGCCAAAACAGCACCAACCTGTATCTCAGAATTGCATTCTGAGATGCTGTTCTTCTCACCACAATTGTACAGAGCAGTTATCTGAGTTACCGTAGACTCGAACCAGTCAGGCCATTCTCTGTTGACCTTTCTCATCAATAAGGCATTTCCGTCCACAGAACTGCCCCTCACTGATTATTTTTTGTTTTTTGCACCATTCGGGGTAAATTCTAGAGACTGTTGTGTGTGAAATGCTATTCTGAGATGCAGGTTGGCGCTGTTTTTGGCGGCACGAGGGGGACCTACACAATATTAGGCAGGTGGTTTTAATGTTGTGGCTGATCTGTGTATATATATATATCTACGTATATATAGTATATATATAATAAACTAAAAGTTGAAATACAAAAAAGAAATAAAGATCATACTTATGAGACAAAGGTGGGAAGATATTAGTCTTTCTATAAAAAAAAGAATGAAAATTTAATGAAAAATATTTAGATGGGTATAAACAACATATGCATGCTCTATTTGCAAATTAATTATAAAAATTTATTTTTAGTGCACTGTTCTTGCCTATGAATCAACAGTCAAACAAATTTTATGTTCCTATTCAGGATTCATTCTATTTTAAACTGGTCATAGAAATTTTATTCATAACCATGTTAAATGTTTAAATGGAATTAAATGGTCACTTGATACAGAATAGAAACTGCAGCGATTTGTACATGGAGACACATATAATGAGTTTTGCAAAAATGTATATAGAGTCATGTTTTCACTATGAGGCCAGGTTGCAGCAATTATTTAAACTTTTCATAAGATTACCTTCTCAAATCAAAGAATGATGATTTATGGTAACTAATTATACCTAGAAAATAATCTTCTGGTTAATTCTTTACTCTTCTGTTTTATTCTTCAGTTTTTGTTATAATTTGTAGAAGTACTAAACAGGATTCTTTTTTTCCATGTAGCTTTGGCTGTTGGGAGTAGAGATGTAATTTTCCTCATTGACAGCAGTATGGGTAACACCTTCCTCAATGCAGTCCGAGAATTCATCAGAAAGTTTATTGACACCATGCCAATCGGCCCTGATCAGGTGCAGGTCGGAGTGGCCATGTTTTCCACTGCCCCAAGGATGGAGATCAACCTCAACTCATACAGTTCAAAAGAATCCCTAATTTCTGCCCTTGCCAAAATTAAACCCAAACCTGCGGTTGAAGTCAACATTGGTTCTGCCCTGAATTATGTGAGGACCAGCATGCTCAGTGCTGAGAGTGGGAGCCGCATTCAAGAAGGAGTGCCACAGCTTGTGTTGCTACTGACCAGTAAAAAATCCAAAGACAGTGTCCAACAGCCAGCTGAAGAACTTCGTCGAATGGGTGTTCTGACTTTGGCTGTGGGCTCCAGGGCTGCTGATGAGGCTGAGCTCAGGCAAATAGCTTTCGATGATAGTGTGGTTTTCATGCTTAAGGACTTCAGGGCATTGCAGCGTAACCCTGGAGAAATTGTCTCCCCTCTTTCTACATTGTCTGGTGTTGTTGTGCCAGAGGGTCCAACAGAAACAGGTAATATTTTGAGTTCGAAAACATTTTAATATTTGTTTAGGTTTTTTTTTATTTTATTATTATTATTTGATATGTATTAAGTATATGTATAGATCTTACATATAAAGTACTCATCAGGTAAATAAAATACTGTATAAATCTGTGTATCTTCTGTTATGCATTTGCACCTATTGATATAGTCTTATAACATATTCATTCTTAATCTTCATTTAAATAATATATAGATACCTAATTTAGCAAAACTATGGTTGTGTAAAAACTTTCAGGCCCCTTTGTGGATGTTACTACAGTCCAGACCCAAAAAGTTGTCAGAGACATTGTCTTCTTAGTGGATGGATCAAGCTATGTTGGAAATGCCAACCTGCAACCTGTGCAGGACTTCATCTCTAGCGTGGTGAACAGATTAGACATCCGACCTGAGCGAGTGCGCATTGGCCTAATGCAGTTTGCTGAGGGACAGCGAACAGAGTTTCATTTGAACACTCACAACACCAAACAGGAAGTGCTCTCAAGCATTGCTCAACTGCGACTGATGGGAGGACGTGTATTGAACACTGGTGCAGCCCTACAATATGCCCTTGCCAACCACTTCCAGCCTTCAGTTGGGTCTCGTAGGCGGCAGGGGGTCCAGCAGGTACTGGTGCTGATAACAGGAGGTCCATCTCAAGATGAGGTCAAGAGGGTTGCAGACCGTGTAGCTTTAGATAAAGTTTTGACTTTTGCTGTTGGAGCTGGCCAAGTGGAAGAGAATTTCCTGAAAACAGTGGCTTTTGTAGAAAATTTGGCATACTACAGAAAGAATTTTGCTGACTTGTCAAGTGTTGTTGACCAGATTATGACACCGCTTATCACTGTTGTTGGGGAGACTGATACAATAGATTCAGGTGAGCAACAGTAGTATTTTTCTTCCATTTAAATGTTTAACACAAAGAGATTAATAGTACTTCTGTACTTTTGACAGATGTGTTTAAAATGATGTACACCCACATAAGAGGAAGATTCTAGTAATTTGAGTAGCCAGGAAAAAGTAATTTTATTCTACATAGAGTAATGATGATCACTTCTTATGGTGACCACCCTATTCATTATGACATCCTACACACTTTCAGATACTGAATAAATTAATCATCAATATGTCAACAAATAGGCTATTTTTATATAGATAGAACCATAAACTTGTTTTTACTAGGGATAGGTGTCAGTATAAAGAGCAAGATCACTGTCGTATCAGCCACCTAAACATAATCAAAAATTACTTTGTGCACCATAAGTTATTTTTATCCACTTGCAATGTACATTTCTGAAAACAAAAGTGAAATAATATAATTAGTTAGCTTGCAGATTTTAAAGCATTGTATAATATTTTATTAATATTTGTATTTTTTCCATTTCACAGATATTGAAATAGTTTCACCACCCTCTGGCGTTGAAAGGGATGTTGCATTCTTGATTGATGGCTCTGATAATGTCAGAAGTGACTTCCCCTATATCCGTGACTTCATTTCCAAAGTCATTGAGCCTCTTGACATAGGAGTTGATAAAGTGCGAGTTGCTGTGGTCCAGCATAGTGAGAGACCAAGCCCTAGCTTCTACCTGAACACTTACCAAACCAAAGAAGAGGTGCTAAGGGCTGTAAATGGACTCAGTCTGGCTGGTGGTAGAAGTCTGAACACTGGTGCTGCCCTGACTTTCATGAAAAACAACATCTTATCACCAGAATATGGCAGTCGAGCTGCCCAAAATGTCCCTCAGTTTTTGATTGTTTTGACTGGAGGGAGATCAAGAGATAGTGTCAGGGAACCTGCAGTTGCCCTAAAGACTGATGGAGTGGTGCCTTTTGGTGTCGGAGTAAGAAATGCAGACCCTAAACAGATTGAGGACATTTCTCACAATCCATCATTTGCTTTCAATGTGAAGGAATTCAGCATGCTCAACACAGTGGAACAAAAGCTTAAGAACTATGTGAGTCTTCCAAAGGCAGACCTGAATATCATTCTACAGCAAGGTAAGAATTTTTTTCTTTTTATGTTGCTTTGGTCGATATGCTTACACAGGCAACCATATTTGATGGCTCTTTGGGTTTTCAGTGGCTATGCTATTCTGTTTCTAAATATTTCTCATTGTTGTACTGTATCTTAGTTGATTCCAAAGACATAGCAAAAGATGTTGTGTTCCTATTGGATGGTTCTGATGGTACTAAAAGTGGATTCCATGCAGTATGTGATTTTGTTCAAAGTGTTGTTGAGAAACTTAATGTGGAGGAGAGCAAATACAGAGTATCTGTGGTTCAGTACAGTGACAATCCAGAGGTTGACTTCTATCTCAAAACTTACTCAACAAAGGCAGAGGTTGTAAATGCCATAAAATTTCTGAAACACAAAGGTGGAAAAGTTGCTAACACTGGAGCAGCCCTCCAGTTTGTGAGGCACCAGGTTTTTACTTCTTCTTCTGGGAGTAGACGACTTCATGGTATTCCTCAAGTACTAATTTTGTTGAATAGTAGGCCATCTAATGATGAAGTAAGAGGACCTGCCATGGCCCTTAAAGATCTTGGAATAATGACAATGAGCATTGGTGTGGAAAATGCAGATCCAATTGAACTGAAAACAATTTCACATAAATCCCAATTGACACACTATATCACTAGATTTGATGACCTTCCTTTATTTGAGCCACAACTAGTTTCAACACTCAAGAACATCACAAAAGAATCTGGAGAAATTTCAAACACAGGAGTTCCAGACTCATCAGGTAAGTGCTTTCACAATAAGCAATCTATAAGCACACTGTAAAAACTAAAACATTCTAAATGCACCATTTGGTGTTCCTCAGAGACCCACTGGAGAATCTCTATTAACATAAAAATATTTCAAGTGCATAGAAGAAGATTCTAAAGGAACCATTTACAGAATCTTAAGAGTTGCTGCAGGAACTAAAAGTTTCTCTGAGAACTTAAAAGGTGCATAAAGGTTCTTCAGTGGGTTCTGCCATTCCTCAGAGAATCTGAGGAACCCCAAATAGTGCCTAGAGAATCATTTCATTTTAAAGTGCAAACTTTAAAAACAATGATTCCTGTTTTAGTTAATATATTGTCAGAACTGTTACAGGAATTGCTATGTATATGTTACTGTTTTCATTCTGGCCTGAATTCAATATATATTTCAAGTGCCTCAATACCTTTCCCTTTTGATGGGGTTACTGAAGAAACCGTTGACAGTCTTTATGTTTCTTGCAAGAATACACAGTAAAGTTTATGTCCAAGTGTTTTCATAATTGTTATGGAAGTTGCTATATATATATATATATATATATATATATATATATATATATATATATATACTGTAGGTTGCTGTTTCAGGATGGCCTGAATTTAAAATGATTTCCTTTAATCTTTCTGTCTTGGATTTCTTCCATGTCTTAAGTTGTCATCTTTTGCACAGAAAAGATGTTCATTCCATGGGAATATTTTTTTACTACATTTCACTTGCTTTCACTAATGTAACACTATTCACATCCTGACCCACAAAATAATTTTTGAGGAGTCGATGTCACTGATTTTCTTTGCTTTGTTTACATATTTCTCTCCAGACACTCTACAACAGTGTAGCTCTTGCACACTTTGAAAGCCTTTACAGTTCAATTTATACATTGAATGAGAAAGATATATTCCAATATCCTTTTTTTCTTTTCTTGGAAACTTGCTTGATACAGGAATTTACAAACGGGATATAGTTTTTCTCCTTGATGGCTCAGATGACTCCAGAAATGGACTTCTTGTCATCCGTGAGTTTATTAGGAGAATGGCAGAGGATCTTGACATCGACCAGGACATTGTACGAGTCGCTGTTATACAGTACAGTGAAAATGCTTTGGCACATTTCCTTCTTAATACTTACAATAGCAAGAAGGCTGTCCTTTATGCCATTAATGGCCTCACAGCAAAAGGTGGACGGACCCTGAATACTGGAGCAGCGCTGCAGTATGTCAGGGATCATGTTTTCACTGCTGCCTCTGGAAGTAGACATCAGCTAGGAGTCCCTCAGCTGTTGATTGTCATGACTGGTGGCAAGTCTAGTGATGATGTGGCAAGTCCTGCTGAAGATCTAAAACATTTTGGAGTTCTGTCCATTGCCATTGGAATAAAGAATGCAGTAGAGGCAGATCTCCGAAGCATAGCATTTTCACCTAGATTTCTATTTAATCTCCCAGTCTTTGGTGAAATTTTAATTATACAGCCTGATATTCTGTCATTTATCAAATCCAAAATGGGAATAGAACCCCCTACGATCATTGGTAAGAATAACCACACTTGCTTGGCAAGTTCTTGAAATTCAAGCTGATTCTTTTGACTTTCAGCCTTTAATACTTTGGACATGAAACTTGATGAAAATCTCCTTCCTTCACTAAACTGCTTGCGTAACCATGAGGCCATTTATTTGTTCATTCAGCTTTTTCTTAAAGACTGGAAAATAATGGCCTTTGCCACTAAATATTTACTATTTATCTGTGCTGTTCATCTTTTGTTTGATTCTCCATCAGCATACTTCCGTGATTTTCAGAAAGTTCTCTTAGCCATTGAAGTGTCTCACTGCTTGTGGGGAATCCTTTTCAGCTTTAACTCTTGTTTGTGCCAATGATTTCTGAATCATTGGTTGTATTTCATGAATGGAACCTTGTTGTTCTTTTTCTGTTCTAGTTGCTTGATTAATCTTACTCATTAAACTGAGTGTGACAAAACACTGTTACTCTCCCATCATAATAAAGATTTTGTTTTTTCAAACATTGTCAGCACATTCTTAGATAGAGAAAGTCAGTATGGTAAAATTTGTATATATGTCTATAAATTATTTATATTAACATTTGATTTTTTTTTTTGTTGTTTTTGTTTTTTTTGTTTTTTTGTTAACAACATAGAAATTATCACATCATGCAGTAATATACCTTACTGATGTATTCAAGGTGACATTATGAAAAACAAAATAGGCAATTTTTACTGAAGACATAACATTTTTATCCCAGTTGAATTAGATGCAGCTCAAAGAGACATTGTCTTTCTCCTGGATGGGTCTGATGATACAAGGGATTCTTTTAAACACATGTGTCGGTTTGTTCAAAGAGTGGTGGACAAACTCAATATTGGACAGAGCAGCGACAGAGTGTCTGTGGCCCAGTACAGCAGAGAGCCACAGGTACATTTTTACCTGAACACACATGCCACAAAGCAAGACTTTCTCAATTCAATTGAGAGTCTGCAGCACCAGGGAGGAAGTCCCCTCAACACAGGGAGAGCCCTTGACTATATAAAAAACAACGTGTTCATTGCCTTTTCTGGGAGCAGAATGCTGGAGGGGGTTCCTCAAATTCTTGTTCTTGTGACTGGAGGAAGGTCTCAGGATGATGTTAGAGCTCCTGCTGCTGCTCTGAAACAGGACCATGTAGTACCATTCAGTATTGGCACCCAAAATGCAGACATTATTCAGCTCCAGACGATCTCATATACCCCTGGCCATACCCTTACTGTCCCTCAGTTTGATGACCTTCAAACCATTGAGCAGAAACTGATATCATATATAAAAAGAGTGCCTCGTCAGCCCAGGAGGCCTCAACCAACTACGATAGGTAAGGATTCATTTTTCTCAATTAAACTTTTCTTGATGTTGTAGCTGTTCAGGCATACTCAGAGCAATGTCCTGACCAATGAAAATATAAAAGCAATTATCTTTTGTTTACAAAATAATAGGGGTGGGGAGAAAAACTATTCTGTTACAAATCACAATTGAGACAAACCATTTTTAGATTATAAATAGATTATGAAAATTGGTAGTTTTGCACATTCCTACCTTTTACTTCCACATTCTGTATTACAGAATGAAACAAATGTCATGTCAGACAACTGTTCTTCATGTTCTTCAAACATATTTATTAAGAAAAAATTAGTAAACATAGCTAAATATATAGTAACATCAAATCACAATGCTTAAAAAATTGCAATACATATTTAATCGGCAACTATATCGTTGTAATATCGAATCGGGAGGTCTGTGGAAATTCCCACCCCTACAAAATAATGAGTTTGAAAAACCTCTTGGACACACACAAAATAGGTTTCATAATTGGGTTGACTTCAGGTTTGGGTTTATGATAAAACTATATCTTAACTATTTTCTTGCAACAGATGCCGGGAAGAGAGATATTGTTTTTTTAATTGATGGCTCTGATGACACAAAGGGAAGTTTCAAAGGAGTGCAAAACTTTGTTCAGACTCTGGTTCAGCAACTGAATGTGGCACCAAATAAAAATCGTGTTTCAGTGGTCCAGTACAGTGATGACACAGCTGTTGATTTCCTGTTGAATACACATTCATCCTCAGATGATGTTATAAACCATGTACAACATTTAATTCATAAAGGAGGACCGCTGCGTCACACTGGGGCAGCCCTACAGTTTGTTAAGGACAACCTATTTACTGCTGCTGCAGGGAGTAGATATTTAGAGGGTGTGCCACAGGTTCTAGTTCTGCTAAGCTCTGGAAGGTCCAAAGATGATATTCAAGGTCCAGTCAAAGCTTTGCAAGACATCGGTGTCATTTCATTAAGTATTGGTACCTCAAATGCTGATACACTTGAGTTACAAACAATATCCCATCAACCAAACTACTTTTTAATTTCTGACTTTGAGAACATTCTTGAAGTTCAAGAGAATATTTTATCATTAATAAAAGGGATATCTTACCAACAGCTGCCAACAATGACTCCTCAAGTCTCTGGTAAGAGAAAATACTTTAATTTCATACTGCATGTGTGCATGTCACCAATTGACAGCAGTGTCCCATGTATTATAGCATGAGAATATAAAGAATATACTGTAAATTCTTGCATAATATTTAGATTGTGCTTAGTCAAAACACATTGTCTAATGTTCTATAATGTGCTCACAGGGAGGTAAACCGATTAACTCCAGCATGGTAAATCTTTTCATGACTTTTCTTTGTTACAGAATCTGTCAAAAGGGATATTGCATTTCTTATTGATGGATCTGAAGATTCTAGAATTGGATTTGAGTCAATTCGCAGTTTTATCCAAACATTAGTTGAGAGTCTAAATATTGAGGAAGATCTTGATAGGGTGGCTGTTGTCCAGTACAGCCGGGATCCCACAGCTAATTTTTACCTCAGCTCATACTCAACTAAAAAAGAGGTACTGAATTCAATACGTTCCATAAGGCACAAAAGTGGAAGGCCTCTGAATACTGGAGCCGCTCTACTGTTTATTAAAGAAAATATATTTGCAATTTCCTCTGGAAGCAGACGTCATAAAGGTGTACCACAGATTCTGTACTTATTTAGTGGCGGCAGATCTAATGATGATGTCAGAACTATTTCACAGTCCTTAAGAGAAAGCAACATAAACGTTTTTACCATTGGCACAAGAAATGCTGATACACTTGAATTACAGACAATGTCTTCCACACCAGCCTATGCCTTCTCTGTTCCTGACTTTACCTCCATCAACAGCATTTACCAAAGAGTTGCTTCTATTTTGACAAGTGGTTATGAAATTACTGAGCAGTTTCCAACAACTAGGGGTAAGAGCTCTGATCATTCCTGAACATACATATTACATTAAATAAAGTTGAGGCTTGCTATGAATAATCTTTTTTTTCTGTGTGTAGGATTTTCATATTTTTTTAGTAAAGATATAATGGAAAGGCATCAATAATAAATTAAACGTTAGCTTCTGTATCTAGTTCTAGTTTTTATAGCAGATCTACGGTTTTGTTGAAATGCTGAATTAAAAAATATATATATTTGTTTATTTTAGTCCAGACTTCGAGTGGAGAAAGAAATATTGTGTTCCTTATTGATGGATCTGATGATGCTAGTCACAGATTCACAGCTATACGAGATTTTGTGGCTAGTTTGGCAGAGACATTTGATGTTGGTCAAGGAAAAGTTCAAATTGCTGTCGTGCAGTTCAGTAATACTGCAGTGACGAGCTTCAATCTCAGTACCTATGCCTCCACTGCTGAAGTGGTAGATGCTATAAGAAACCTCAAACCAAAAGGGGGAATGCCACAATATATTGGCCAAGCTCTAAAATTTGTCAAAGACAATATTTTTACCTCCAGAAGTAAAAGTTGGCAAATAGAAGGTGTTAGCCAAAATCTTGTGCTTGTGGCTGGTGGCAGATCAAGAGACTCTCCTCATGGACCAGCTAACACACTAAAGAGTATGGGGGTAGACATTTTTGCCATTGGGTCAAGACAGACAGATCCCATTGAAATGGAGGCCATTTCCTCACAGACAGATTATGCCTTTGCTGTTCCTGATTTTTATGACCTAAAAAACATGCGTCAAAGCCTACTGACCAAACTGACAAAAACTGAAGTGAGACACAAAGAAAACACCAAAATTGATGGTAAGAATTTAAATTCATATATGGTGAAATGATTTATCTTCTTGAAATGATCTTCTCTATTGTGAAATTTTGGGAAAAACAGGACCCTATTTTCATGCTCGCGTTAGGCACAGGGCTATGCACTACAACCATGTGCTACGTCTTATCCAATTTTTGTCAGAGTGATAAATCTAAGTGCATTTTTCATGCCAGGGCAACATGCAATTGGGGCGAGTTATTTGCAGTTAACAATGTTTCTTATATAGGCAAGACAGTCAGTCTGTGTTTTCATAGTCTAATTTTTTTCCCCTTCCTTTTGTTTGATTGGTTGTTGTTCATTTCCAGTGGTGCTAACATGAGAGTATAATATATGTAGAGAGTTGTAATATATTTTAGGTTTGTGTCCCATTTCCCCAAATCATCATAAATTATGTAGTACTTGAAAATGATCATAGATTAAGGATTGTTCAAAGCAATAAAAGCATTGTTAAAAAGACAGACTTATGCAGTCACCTGCAGACCAATCACGAAAGTGCACATAATACAGTTTAAATACTGCTGGTTGTGATGCATAGTTACACTTTATTCAGATACATTTATATCAGGATACATATCCTGATATCTATTTATTTATATTTTAAACAAAGCTAAAAATTATTATAAATAAATGCTTAAAATAGCTATATAACTGGATGAACAGATAAATTAATTAGTTAACAAATACAGAAGCCAACACTGATTTGTGTAGATGGCCACGTTGTTGGTAACAACAAAGTGGTGGCATGATTTTTACAGAAAAATGTTTAAATTAAAATTATTGGGAGTGATGCTATGCATGAAAACCAGTGATATATTGGCTTGTCATCATCTCCTCTTCCTCAACCAAGGGCACTCTTGCCCTTACAACAATGTTGTGTAGCATTGTTGTCATTGTTTAACTTTTGGGAGCAGACCTCCACTTAATTGCTGAATGCCCCTAAAGAGCAGCTTCCACACGTCTCCTTATTTTTGCACTCCACAATACTAGTAACATGTTGTACCTCACTACATTTAATAAATGCTTGTCACTGGTAGGATCATTTGCATGGCCTCAGTGGGTAACCGCTGTCCCCACTGACCCTGGGAGCTTGCACCTCTTGGAATATGTGAAAACTAAATATTACAAAGGCACACCTGATGAACGAAGCACTGATTGCATAAAAGTAAAAGATTGTTCTGCTCAAAATGAATACAAAACTATATGTTATTATGTAGTTGTATATAGATCATTTTTAAACATTTTCCAGTGGGGAAAATAAGTTATGCACAAACACAATAAAGCTACAAGCAACACTATACAATCACATTTCAGCATTTGTTATACAGGCAGTGAATCTCTTAAGTTGCACTTAAAGTGCATCCTCTCATGTTAAGTGCAGTTTTGGTAAATACACAAAAAATAAAAACAATTGCTGTGTAAAATCGCTTAAAAAACAAAACTACAATCAATTGTTATTGGAAAACAAGGCCCTGATCTTAGTCAATTTTGATTCAAGTCATTTCAGTCTGGATTTTCCTCTTAACAGTCGTAAAAACTATAAACTGTGCTACAGTAAATATTATCCTTCCTTCTACTCAGTATCAGATTGTGGATGCTCTCAATTGTTAAGGGCACCCAGTTGCAGGATCATCAGTTGATGCCTATGCATACAGCACATTTACATTAGCTACCCACTTCTTATAAATGGGCTGTCTTCATTTATCTATTGCGCTTTTGCACACACAGTTTCACTAACCCATTTATGCCTAACTTTGCTTGCATGATAATACCAAATCTCTATTGCCATACCCACTGAATTTGTACGAATTGCTTATTGCATAGTACTGCACTTAACACACTCTTGAGAGATCTTAAAATAGGGCCCACAGTTTATAGACCTTCAAAGATTACATGTTGAGGATTATAAAACCCCAATTCCAAAACATTTGTGACAGTATAAAAATGCAAATAAAACACTACACTACACTACACATGAAAACACTACAACTACACATTATATGATGTTTTACTTTGTTTTTTTTTTTTTTTATGTACAGTAATTTCAAATCAGATGATTTCAACACGCACCAAGAAAGTTGAGACAGGGGCAATTTAAGACTAATACAAATTTGACGAGTTAAAATAACAAGGCGATGTGAAACAGGAGATGTTAAACAGGCGAGTGTAAAGGGGTACACTCCTCCCTGCATTGCCTCAGGCCGGGGAGCCCTCGGCATGAAGTACATCCGGGGAGTCAATTGCCTCCTTCCCTCGTGGATGGCGGTCTTCCCTTGACCCCTCCGCATTTCTGGCGGCCGGCAGGGCACTCCTCCACCCCTGGAAGCGGCTCCATCGCTCCAGGCGGTCGGGGAGTCCGGTCCCACCTTGCCTCGTGGACAGCGGCCGTTCCCCACGTCCGGGCGGTCGGGGTACTCCGTCCCCCGGCGGATGGCAGCGGCGCTCCCCTGGGTGGACGGCAGTGTCAAGGACTCTACGACGGGCATCCCTCCTCCCTCCCGGGTTTCAGCACCAGTGTAAAGGGGTTAGAGGGAAAGGAGGAGGCGAGAACCGGCTTGACAATATAAATAATAGTTTAATAATAAACTTAAACAAAAACACACAAACATAAACACATACAGGACAGCTAACTGTAATTCTCTCAACCAATGTGTGGTGCATTATGAAGCGCACAATACGGCAACGAAGACCCCGTACAATTGTGCAGCCGAAGACCTGCATAATAGATGAATTCCACTTTTTAAAGTAAAAAAAACTTGTATCTTCAGTGCCTAAATGCTTAATAAGTGTTATTAGAAGAAAAGGTGATGTTTCACAGTGGTAACACTCGACTATCCCAACTTTTTGGAGTGTATTACAATCATCTGATTGGAATTTACTGTACTGTACAAAACGTCATATGATGTTTAGTTGTAGTGCTTTCAATATAGCAAAGGGTGAATATAATTTACAAATTACTCCTTTTTGTTTTTGTTGTCATTTTGCATACTGTCACAACCTTTTTGGAATTGGGGTTGGATGTCTGATTATTTAAAGTTTTTATTCTACAGCTTTGGGTGGATGATCTAGCACTGATTATATTAGAAAATAATTCTAGAGTTGAGGTACTGCAAATGTTGGTACCCGTTTTGAAAGCTGTCTGACTTAAATGCAATAGCATTCTCTTGAAGTGGGTAAGAATACGTAATAATAGAGTATGCTTATTTTTTTAAGTTATTTTAAAATAGTTTGATTGTTCAGTGGTGATGTCTGTCTGATAAAGATCTGAATTAAGTAGAACGCTACAGAATATTGAAACATTTTCTGTGTTTTAATTTTCTTTAGTTTTTAACATTTATGTATTCGTCTCCTACCATTGATGCATATGATTATTTGTAAAAACTAAATATGATTAGATAAATACTGTAAATGTCCCTTTAATTCTAAATTCTTGTAATTCTAGGCACAGGAATTAAAAGGGATATTGCCTTTCTTGTGGATGGTTCAGACAACACAAGAAGAGGATTTAAAGAGATACGTGATTTTCTGCACAATATTATCACAAACCTCAATGTGGGAACTGATAATGATAGAATCTCAGTAATACAATACAGCAATGTAGCTGTGGCAAATTTTTATTTTAATTCATTCTCAAGAAAGGAAGATGTATTGAATGCTGTAAATGTACTTAGCCATAAAGGTGGAAGGCCCCTAAACACAGGATCTGCCCTTCGGTATGTAAAGGAAAATATCTTTGCAAGTTCTTCAGGTTGTAGACACAAAGATGGCATCCCTCAAATATTAATTCTGCTGACGAGTGGAAGATCAAGAGACCGCATTTCTGAGGCAGCCTCTGCTCTCAAAGAACTTGGGGTACTAATTGTTGGAATAGGAGTAAAGTACTCAGACTCTGAATTGCATAATATATCATCTGAAAATCATGTGCTTTCATTTGCTGACTTCAGTGAATTACCAAAAATTCAGGCACAGCTACTGGAAGCAATGAAACCTAGTGACAACAAAAAAGAATCGATAGGTAAGTAAAATACTGCTTCCAAACACAAGTCAGTCAAAAGGATTTTTAAAAGATTACTACATTTAGTATCATTATTAACCACTTCGCACATCACCCTGACTACACCGGACGTGAGCAGCACATCACGTCGCATTTAAATCAAATAGATCTCAATATAATAAAGGATGCCCCATTCTATTACTGAGGCGATGCAGAGCTACTCCAGTCACTTTATCATCCCACCTGTCTGAAAAAAAATTATTTTACTTATAATTATAATACGTTTAAAGCTTTTTGTCATGAATTTGTTTGTTATATATTTTAATATGAGGTGACTATTTGCACTAGGTGTAAATAGCACCTGCCACACAGTGCAGCTATTTGCACTACAATAATCTTATATAAACACAGAAATTAAAGACAAACTGTGCCCTACAGTGTTGCTGCAATGGCGTAGTGTGTCAAGACGGTACAGGTGTGCTTTTCCCATATGGAAGTCCTGGGTTTGAATCACCCTGTTGTCCCACTTTTCCCCATCCTGTTTACTGTCTCAAATCCTAATATTGCCTTAATAATACTTATAATATTAATAATAATAATAATAATAGATATAATGGTTGGTTTCCTCGCAGTGATTTGGTCACGATGAACGTCGAGTAGAGAAATATTGTAGTAACCATGTTTTTGTGCAGAAGCCATAGTTTTAATTAAATTAACCATGGTGATACTACAGTAATATGCTATTAATATAGTAACCATGTTTAATTTTGTGGTTACTATGATTTTACTACATAATACCATGGTGATACTATGTTTACTGTAGTAAAACCATGGTTAATTTTTGTAAGGGAATGTAAGGTTAAGGTGTACGTGTAGGTGTTAGTTTAGGGTGTCTGTGGGACTCCCTGCAGTAATGCCACTACTGTATGTTAGTATTTAATTATGGGTGTAAATTGTATCTGCAACTATTTGCACAATTTGGGTGTAAAATTTTAAATAAATTCTGACTGCTACATTAAAGTAAACTCGTGATGTTTCTGGTCTCTTATGTACTTATTTAAACAATATTTTGTGTCTAACATTTTTATGCAGCTTTAGCAGCAATAGCATAACAATAATAGTTATATAATAAGAAAATGTGAATAACAGTGGATTTCCATTGAAAATAAAGGTTATTTTCCCTGTTTAATCCTTGCTGAAGTCTACTTGGGCTAACAGATGATTGGTCAGTGTCCAATGTAGAGAGCCTCAAACGGTTGCAGTGCGGAGTATCGCATCAACGGACGTGCCTGTTGTAGACAGGAGGTTATGATAAAACCGGTGTTATATGCAGCATTATACAGTTTATTAGAACTCACATGCAAAGAGGTTAAATAAAATGCTGAAATGTTTATTAATAGGGTATGTTTTATGTGATCAATGATACATTTGCCTGATATCAAATTGGTTGTGCTTCTGTTTATTAAATGAAGTATTTGTATTTGCTACTACTTTAAAGTACCATGTTCTTTTAGTAAATCTATCTAGTAACACACAGTAAATGAAAAAACATGGTACAAAAGAACTGTGAACTCCACTATTTTACCCTTCAGTATTTGTTTCTTAGCTGAGGGTCGTACACCCAGGAGAGATGTTGTTTTCCTGCTGGATGGATCGGATGGCACTAGGAATGGGTTCACAGCAATGAAAGAGTTTGTTCAAAGAATGGTGGAGAGATTAGAAGTTGCTGAGAACAGAGATCGCATTTCTGTGGTCCAGTACAGCAGAGACGCAGAGGTCAATTTCAATCTAAACACGTACACAAAAAAGCAAGACATTCTTGATGGTTTAAGAGGTCTGAGACACAAAGGAGGCAGACCCCTCCACACGGGGGCAGCTCTCCAGTACGTCAGAGACAATGTCTTTACTGCATCCTCTGGCAGCAGACGACTGGAGGGTGTGCCACAGATACTTATTGTGCTAAGTGGGGGAAGGTCATTTGACAGTGTTGATACAGCAGCCTCCTCTCTAAAAGAGCTTGGAATCTTGACCTTCGGAATTGGCTCAAGAGCCTCTGATAGCAGAGAATTGCAGATAATCTCATCAGAACCCAATTACGCGCTCTCCGTGTCTGACTTCAGTGAGCTTCCAAATGTTCAAGAACAGCTGCTGGCCTCAGTACAGGCTGTTGAAATGCCCATCACTCCAACATCGCCAGCTGTTACTGGTATGTGCATGGCAGAACTTCCCAAGAGCTAGCTCACTTGCTGTACCTTGTCATTCTACTTAATCTCTCTACATAATTTTGAGCAGTGAGACAATTACCCACAGCCTAGATAGTCAATGAGTTGATGAACTAATGTGAAATTCTACAGATTTATGAATGCTATGAAAATAACTTGGTATTAACGACGCTTTTTTCCCCTAGCTGATTACACCTTACCAAGAAAGGACGTAGTATTTCTGCTGGACGGTTCAGATGGAAATAGGAATTCTTTCCCAGCAATGCGTGAATTTGTTCAAAGAGTAGTGGAGCAATTCAACATAGATGCAAACGAAGACCATGTTTCTGTGGTGCAGTACAGTAGAGACACTGAGGTCCATTTCTATCTGAATACCTACACTTCAAAGGAAGACATTCTTGACAGTGTCAGAGGTCTGAGACACAAAGGAGGGAGACCCCTCAACACGGGTGCAGCTCTCCAGTACGTCAAAGATAATGTCTTTACAGCCTCCTATGGCAGCAGACGACTGGAGGGTGTGCCGCAGATACTGATTGTGCTAAGTGGGGGAAAGTCATTTGACAGTGTTGATACAGCAGCCTCCTCTCTGAAAGAGCTTGGAGTCTTGACCTTCGGAATCGGCTCAAGAGGCTCTGATAGCAGAGAATTGCAGAGAATCTCATATGACCCCAATTACGCTCTGTCCGTGTCCGACTTCACCGAGCTTCCAAATGTCCAAGAACAGCTGCTGGCCTCCGTACAGGCTGTTGCAATGCCAACTACGCCAACTTCACCGACAGTGATCGGTATGTCATGGCAGAACTTTGCAAGAGCTTGCTCACATGCAGTCTTTTGTCAGCATGAAAACTTTTTCTCCCTAAGTAGTTGTGAGCAGTTCGATCATTAGCCACAGCTTAGATAGTTAATGAGTTGATGAACTAATTCAACTTTTTAAAGTTGTATTAATAATATTGCCATTTTAATTTTGTTGTTTTTTTTCCCCCTAGCTGATTACACCATACCAAGAAAGGATGTAGTAATTTTGCTGGACGGCTCAGATGGCACTAGGAATTCTTTCCCAGCAATGCGTGAATTTGTGCAAAGAGTAGTAGAGCAATTTAACATAGAGGCAAACAGAGACCGTGTTTCTGTGGTGCAGTACAGTAAAGACGCTGAGGCCCATTTCTATCTTAATACCTACGCTACAAAGGAGGAGATCCTTAACACTGTCAGGAGTCTTAGGCACAGAGGAGGGAGACCCCTCAACACAGGGGCAGCTCTCCAGTACGTGATGAACAATGTCTTCACTGCCTCTGCTGGGAGTAGAAGGCAAGAGGGTGTTCCTCAGGTTCTTATACTTTTCAGTGGAGGACGCTCAAACGATAACATAGACACACCTGCCTCTGCTCTGAAAGAGAGTGGGGTCTTAATTTTTGGCATTGGCACCAGAAATTCGAGCAGAGAGGTACAGATAATTGCCAGTGGTCCTACCAATGCACAGTCCATCCCTGAGTTCTCTGACCTTCCCAGTGTCCAGCAGCAGTTTTTGAGCTCACTGAACAATGTGCTTGTGCAAGTCCTGCAGATGACACCTACTGTTATGGGTAAGGCAGTGTCCCACACGTCTTTATACACCGAAAACTGAGCCCTCGCTCTAATGCATGTCGTAGATGGAAAACATTTTAGAGCTCAACTGTAATGCATGTTAGCAAAGCCCTAGGAAATTAGCCTAACAAGCCAAGCGTTTGAACTCTTTCAAGCATAAGATTGGTTGTAAATGTATCTGAAAGGATGGGAGATTTGTTTCCCATTTGTAGTTGCCATCTACAGCATACTACACCTACCAATAATCGCAGACAGCGAGTGCTCACATGACTTTGTGTTCCATTTCCATACTCGTAGTTGAACGAAGGATGGCTGGGAGGGATGTAGTGTTCCTGCTGGATGGTTCAGATGGCACTAGGAGCTCTTTTCCAGCAATGCGTGACTTTGTTGAAAGGATGGTGGAGAGATTGAATATGTCTGAGAGACGAGACCGTGTGTCTGTGGTGCAGTTCAGCAGAGATCCAGAGGCCCATTTCTATCTTAACACATACACGAATAAGGAGGACATTCTTGACACGGTCAGGGGCCTGAGGCACAAAGGAGGGAGACCCCTCAACACAGGGGCGGCTCTGCAGTACGTGAGAGACAGTGTCTTCACTGCCTCCTCAGGAAGCAGACGTGTAGAGGGTGTGCCACAGTTACTGATTCTGCTGAGTGGTGGAAGGTCATTTGATAATGTTGACATACCGGCCACCTCCCTGAAAGAGCTTGGAGTATTGATCTTTGGGATAGGGTCAAGGAGCTCTGACAGCAGGGAACTGCAGAGGATCTCCCATGACCCAAGTTATGTACTCTCAGTGAGTGACTTCTCTGACCTTCCCAGTGTCCAACAGCAGCTTTTCACCAACATTAACACGGTACTTGTAGAGGGCACGCCTATCACTACCACAATAATAGGTAAGAGAAAGACAAAACTGGCTTGCTTTAATGCCCCTCATTTTTTATGATCGTAGCAAAATGTATTTTATTGTTCCTGTAGTCCTAATGAGTTGTGGAAGAAAAACTACTCGGTGAATAGTACAACTTAGTGGGAGGTGACATGAAATCAAATAGAAAGTAATATCCTAAAACATCAACAATGACTACACATGTAGTGTAATGCATTGTGCTGTTTGCTTAGTATGTCCCCAATCTCACCTGACAATGTTTGTTTCTTAGCTGAGGGTCGTAGACCAAGAAGAGATGTTGTCTTCCTGCTGGATGGATCAGATGGCACAAGGAATGGGTTCCCAGCAATGAAAGAGTTTGTTCAAAGAATGGTGGAGAGACTGGAAGTTGCTGAGAACAGAGATCGCGTTTCTGTGGTCCAGTACAGCAGAGACGCAGAGGTCAATTTCAATCTAAACACGTACACAAAAAAGGAAGGCATTCTTGATGCTTTAAGAGGTCTGAGACACAAAGGAGGCAGACCCCTCAACACGGGGGCAGCTCTCCAGTACGTCAGAGACAATGTCTTTACTGCGTCCTCTGGCAGCAGACGACTGGAGGCTGTGCCACAGATACTTATTGTGCTTAGTGGGGGAAGGTCATTTGACAGTGTTGATACAGCAGCCTCCTCTCTAAAAGAGCTTGGAATCTTGACCTTCGGAATTGGCTCAAGAGCCTCTGATAGCAGAGAATTGCAGATAATCTCATCTGACCCCAATTACGCGCTCTCCGTGTCTGACTTCAGTGAGCTTCCAAATGTTCAAGAACAGCTGCTGGCCTCAGTACAGGCTGTTGCAATGCCCATCACTCCAACATCGCCAGCTGTTACTGGTATGTGCATGGCAGAACTTCCCAAGAGCTAGCTCACTTGCTGTACCTTGTCGTTCTACTTTATCTCCCTACGTAATTTTGAGCAGTGAGACAATTACCCACAGCCTAGATAGTCAACGAGTTGATGAACTAATGTGAAATTCTACAGATTTATGAATGCTATGAAAATAACTTGGTATTAACGACGCTTTTTTCCCCTAGCTGATTACACCTTACCAAGAAAGGACGTAGTATTTCTGCTGGACGGTTCAGATGGAAATAGGAATTCTTTCCCAGCAATGCGTGAATTTGTTCAAAGAGTAGTGGAGCAATTCAACATAGATGCAAACGAAGACCATGTTTCTGTGGTGCAGTACAGTAGAGACACTGAGGTCCATTTCTATCTGAATACCTACACTTCAAAGGAAGACATTCTTGACAGTGTCAGAGGTCTGAGACACAAAGGAGGGAGACCCCTCAACACGGGTGCAGCTCTCCAGTACGTCAAAGATAATGTCTTTACAGCCTCCTATGGCAGCAGACGACTGGAGGGTGTGCCGCAGATACTGATTGTGCTAAGTGGGGGAAAGTCATTTGACAGTGTTGATACAGCAGCCTCCTCTCTGAAAGAGCTTGGAGTCTTGACCTTCGGAATCGGCTCAAGAGGCTCTGATAGCAGAGAATTGCAGAGAATCTCATATGACCCCAATTACGCTCTGTCCGTGTCCGACTTCACCGAGCTTCCAAATGTCCAAGAACAGCTGCTGGCCTCCGTACAGGCTGTTGCAATGCCAACTACGCCAACTTCACCGACAGTGATCGGTATGTCATGGCAGAACTTTGCAAGAGCTTGCTCACATGCAGTCTTTTGTCAGCATGAAAACTTTTTCTCCCTAAGTAGTTGTGAGCAGTTCGATCATTAGCCACAGCTTAGATAGTTAATGAGTTGATGAACTAATTCAACTTTTTAAAGTTGTATTAATAATATTGCCATTTTAATTTTGTTGTTTTTTTTCCCCCTAGCTGATTACACCATACCAAGAAAGGATGTAGTAATTTTGCTGGACGGCTCAGATGGCACTAGGAATTCTTTCCCAGCAATGCGTGAATTTGTGCAAAGAGTAGTAGAGCAATTTAACATAGAGGCAAACAGAGACCGTGTTTCTGTGGTGCAGTACAGTAAAGACGCTGAGGCCCATTTCTATCTTAATACCTACGCTACAAAGGAGGAGATCCTTAACACTGTCAGGAGTCTTAGGCACAGAGGAGGGAGACCCCTCAACACAGGGGCAGCTCTCCAGTACGTGATGAACAATGTCTTCACTGCCTCTGCTGGGAGTAGAAGGCAAGAGGGTGTTCCTCAGGTTCTTATACTTTTCAGTGGAGGACGCTCAAACGATAACATAGACACACCTGCCTCTGCTCTGAAAGAGAGTGGGGTCTTAATTTTTGGCATTGGCACCAGAAATTCGAGCAGAGAGGTACAGATAATTGCCAGTGGTCCTACCTATGCACAGTCCATCCCTGAGTTCTCTGACCTTCCCAGTGTCCAGCAGCAGTTTTTGAGCTCACTGAACAATGTGCTTGTGCAAGTCCTGCAGATGACACCTACTGTTATGGGTAAGGCAGTGTCCCACACGTCTTTATAAACCGAAAACTGAGCCCTCGCTCTAATGCATGTCGTAGATGGAAAACACTTTAGAGCTCAACTGTAATGCATGTTAGCAAAGCCCTAGGAAATTAGCCTAACAAGCCAAGCGTTTGAACTCTTTCAAGCATAAGATTGGTTGTAAATGTATCTGAAAGGATGGGAGATTTGTTTCCCATTTGTAGTTGCCATCTACAGCATACTACACCTACCAATAATCGCAGACAGCGAGTGCTCACATGACTTTGTGTTCCATTTCCATACTCGTAGTTGAACGAAGGATGGCTGGGAGGGATGTAGTGTTCCTGCTGGATGGTTCAGATGGCACTAGGAGCTCTTTTCCAGCAATGCGTGACTTTGTTGAAAGGATGGTGGAGAGATTGAATATGTCTGAGAGACGAGACCGTGTGTCTGTGGTGCAGTTCAGCAGAGATCCAGAGGCCCATTTCTATCTTAACACATACACGAATAAGGAGGACATTCTTGACACGGTCAGGGGCCTGAGGCACAAAGGAGGGAGACCCCTCAACACAGGGGCGGCTCTGCAGTACGTGAGAGACAGTGTCTTCACTGCCTCCTCAGGAAGCAGACGTGTAGAGGGTGTGCCACAGTTACTGATTCTGCTGAGTGGTGGAAGGTCATTTGATAATGTTGACATACCGGCCACCTCCCTGAAAGAGCTTGGAGTATTGATCTTTGGGATAGGGTCAAGGAGCTCTGACAGCAGGGAACTGCAGAGGATCTCCCATGACCCAAGTTATGTACTCTCAGTGAGTGACTTCTCTGACCTTCCCAGTGTCCAACAGCAGCTTTTCACCAACATTAACACGGTACTTGTAGAGGGCACGCCTATCACTACCACAATAATAGGTAAGAGAAAGACAAAACTGGCTTGCTTTAATGCCCCTCATTTTTTATGATCGTAGCAAAATGTATTTTATTGTTCCTGTAGTCCTAATGAGTTGTGGAAGAAAAACTACTCGGTGAATAGTACAACTTAGTGGGAGGTGACATGAAATCAAATAGAAAGTAATATCCTAAAACATCAACAATGACTACACATGTAGTGTAATGCATTGTGCTGTTTGCTTAGTATGTCCCCAATCTCACCTGACAATGTTTGTTTCTTAGCTGAGGGTCGTAGACCAAGAAGAGATGTTGTCTTCCTGCTGGATGGATCAGATGGCACAAGGAATGGGTTCCCAGCAATGAAAGAGTTTGTTCAAAGAATGGTGGAGAGACTGGAAGTTGCTGAGAACAGAGATCGCGTTTCTGTGGTCCAGTACAGCAGAGACGCAGAGGTCAATTTCAATCTAAACACGTACACAAAAAAGGAAGGCATTCTTGATGCTTTAAGAGGTCTGAGACACAAAGGAGGCAGACCCCTCAACACGGGGGCAGCTCTCCAGTACGTCAGAGACAATGTCTTTACTGCGTCCTCTGGCAGCAGACGACTGGAGGCTGTGCCACAGATACTTATTGTGCTTAGTGGGGGAAGGTCATTTGACAGTGTTGATACAGCAGCCTCCTCTCTAAAAGAGCTTGGAATCTTGACCTTCGGAATTGGCTCAAGAGCCTCTGATAGCAGAGAATTGCAGATAATCTCATCTGACCCCAATTACGCGCTCTCCGTGTCTGACTTCAGTGAGCTTCCAAATGTTCAAGAACAGCTGCTGGCCTCAGTACAGGCTGTTGCAATGCCCATCACTCCAACATCGCCAGCTGTTACTGGTATGTGCATGGCAGAACTTCCCAAGAGCTAGCTCACTTGCTGTACCTTGTCGTTCTACTTTATCTCCCTACGTAATTTTGAGCAGTGAGACAATTACCCACAGCCTAGATAGTCAACGAGTTGATGAACTAATGTGAAATTCTACAGATTTATGAATGCTATGAAAATAACTTGGTATTAACGACGCTTTTTTCCCCTAGCTGATTACACCTTACCAAGAAAGGACGTAGTATTTCTGCTGGACGGTTCAGATGGAAATAGGAATTCTTTCCCAGCAATGCGTGAATTTGTTCAAAGAGTAGTGGAGCAATTCAACATAGATGCAAACGAAGACCATGTTTCTGTGGTGCAGTACAGTAGAGACACTGAGGTCCATTTCTATCTGAATACCTACACTTCAAAGGAAGACATTCTTGACAGTGTCAGAGGTCTGAGACACAAAGGAGGGAGACCCCTCAACACGGGTGCAGCTCTCCAGTACGTCAAAGATAATGTCTTTACAGCCTCCTATGGCAGCAGACGACTGGAGGGTGTGCCGCAGATACTGATTGTGCTAAGTGGGGGAAAGTCATTTGACAGTGTTGATACAGCAGCCTCCTCTCTGAAAGAGCTTGGAGTCTTGACCTTCGGAATCGGCTCAAGAGGCTCTGATAGCAGAGAATTGCAGAGAATCTCATATGACCCCAATTACGCTCTGTCCGTGTCCGACTTCACTGAGCTTCCAAATGTCCAAGAACAGCTGCTGGCCTCCGTACAGGCTGTTGCAATGCCAACTACGCCAACTTCACCGACAGTGATCGGTATGTCATGGCAGAACTTTGCAAGAGCTTGCTCACATGCAGTCTTTTGTCAGCATGAAAACTTTTTCTCCCTAAGTAGTTGTGAGCAGTTCGATCATTAGCCACAGCTTAGATAGTTAATGAGTTGATGAACTAATTCAACTTTTTAAAGTTGTATTAATAATATTGCCATTTTAATTTTGTTGTTTTTTTTCCCCCCTAGCTGATTACACCATACCAAGAAAGGATGTAGTAATTTTGCTGGACGGCTCAGATGGCACTAGGAATTCTTTCCCAGCAATGCGTGAATTTGTGCAAAGAGTAGTAGAGCAATTTAACATAGAGGCAAACAGAGACCGTGTTTCTGTGGTGCAGTACAGTAAAGACGCTGAGGCCCATTTCTATCTTAATACCTACGCTACAAAGGAGGAGATCCTTAACACTGTCAGGAGTCTTAGGCACAGAGGAGGGAGACCCCTCAACACAGGGGCAGCTCTCCAGTACGTGATGAACAATGTCTTCACTGCCTCTGCTGGGAGTAGAAGGCAAGAGGGTGTTCCTCAGGTTCTTATACTTTTCAGTGGAGGACGCTCAAACGATAACATAGACACACCTGCCTCTGCTCTGAAAGAGAGTGGGGTCTTAATTTTTGGCATTGGCACCAGAAATTCGAGCAGAGAGGTACAGATAATTGCCAGTGGTCCTACCTATGCACAGTCCATCCCTGAGTTCTCTGACCTTCCCAGTGTCCAGCAGCAGTTTTTGAGCTCACTGAACAATGTGCTTGTGCAAGTCCTGCAGATGACACCTACTGTTATGGGTAAGGCAGTGTCCCACACGTCTTTATAAACCGAAAACTGAGCCCTCGCTCTAATGCATGTCGTAGATGGAAAACACTTTAGAGCTCAACTGTAATGCATGTTAGCAAAGCCCTAGGAAATTAGCCTAACAAGCCAAGCGTTTGAACTCTTTCAAGCATAAGATTGGTTGTAAATGTATCTGAAAGGATGGGAGATTTGTTTCCCATTTGTAGTTGCCATCTACAGCATACTACACCTACCAATAATCGCAGACAGCGAGTGCTCACATGACTTTGTGTTCCATTTCCATACTCGTAGTTGAACGAAAGATGGCTGGGAGGGATGTAGTGTTCCTGCTGGATGGTTCAGATGGCACTAGGAGCTCTTTTCCAGCAATGCGTGACTTTGTTGAAAGGATGGTGGAGAGATTGAATATGTCTGAGAGACGAGACCGTGTGTCTGTGGTGCAGTTCAGCAGAGATCCAGAGGCCCATTTCTATCTTAACACATACACGAATAAGGAGGACATTCTTGACACGGTCAGGGGCCTGAGGCACAAAGGAGGGAGACCCCTCAACACAGGGGCGGCTCTGCAGTACGTGAGAGACAGTGTCTTCACTGCCTCCTCAGGAAGCAGACGTGTAGAGGGTGTGCCACAGTTACTGATTCTGCTGAGTGGTGGAAGGTCATTTGATAATGTTGACATACCGGCCACCTCCCTGAAAGAGCTTGGAGTATTGATCTTTGGGATAGGGTCAAGGAGCTCTGACAGCAGGGAACTGCAGAGGATCTCCCATGACCCAAGTTATGTACTCTCAGTGAGTGACTTCTCTGACCTTCCCAGTGTCCAACAGCAGCTTTTCACCAACATTAACACGGTACTTGTAGAGGGCACGCCTATCACTACCACAATAATAGGTAAGAGAAAGACAAAACTGGCTTGCTTTAATGCCCCTCATTTTTTATGATCGTAGCAAAATGTATTTTATTGTTCCTGTAGTCCTAATGAGTTGTGGAAGAAAAACTACTCGGTGAATAGTACAACTTAGTGGGAGGTGACATGAAATCAAATAGAAAGTAATATCCTAAAACATCAACAATGACTACACATGTAGTGTAATGCATTGTGCTGTTTGCTTAGTATGTCCCCAATCTCACCTGACAATGTTTGTTTCTTAGCTGAGGGTCGTAGACCAAGAAGAGATGTTGTCTTCCTGCTGGATGGATCAGATGGCACAAGGAATGGGTTCCCAGCAATGAAAGAGTTTGTTCAAAGAATGGTGGAGAGACTGGAAGTTGCTGAGAACAGAGATCGCGTTTCTGTGGTCCAGTACAGCAGAGACGCAGAGGTCAATTTCAATCTAAACACGTACACAAAAAAGGAAGGCATTCTTGATGCTTTAAGAGGTCTGAGACACAAAGGAGGCAGACCCCTCAACACGGGGGCAGCTCTCCAGTACGTCAGAGACAATGTCTTTACTGCGTCCTCTGGCAGCAGACGACTGGAGGCTGTGCCACAGATACTTATTGTGCTTAGTGGGGGAAGGTCATTTGACAGTGTTGATACAGCAGCCTCCTCTCTAAAAGAGCTTGGAATCTTGACCTTCGGAATTGGCTCAAGAGCCTCTGATAGCAGAGAATTGCAGATAATCTCATCTGACCCCAATTACGCGCTCTCCGTGTCTGACTTCAGTGAGCTTCCAAATGTTCAAGAACAGCTGCTGGCCTCAGTACAGGCTGTTGCAATGCCCATCACTCCAACATCGCCAGCTGTTACTGGTATGTGCATGGCAGAACTTCCCAAGAGCTAGCTCACTTGCTGTACCTTGTCGTTCTACTTTATCTCCCTACGTAATTTTGAGCAGTGAGACAATTACCCACAGCCTAGATAGTCAACGAGTTGATGAACTAATGTGAAATTCTACAGATTTATGAATGCTATGAAAATAACTTGGTATTAACGACGCTTTTTTCCCCTAGCTGATTACACCTTACCAAGAAAGGACGTAGTATTTCTGCTGGACGGTTCAGATGGAAATAGGAATTCTTTCCCAGCAATGCGTGAATTTGTTCAAAGAGTAGTGGAGCAATTCAACATAGATGCAAACGAAGACCATGTTTCTGTGGTGCAGTACAGTAGAGACACTGAGGTCCATTTCTATCTGAATACCTACACTTCAAAGGAAGACATTCTTGACAGTGTCAGAGGTCTGAGACACAAAGGAGGGAGACCCCTCAACACGGGTGCAGCTCTCCAGTACGTCAAAGATAATGTCTTTACAGCCTCCTATGGCAGCAGACGACTGGAGGGTGTGCCGCAGATACTGATTGTGCTAAGTGGGGGAAAGTCATTTGACAGTGTTGATACAGCAGCCTCCTCTCTGAAAGAGCTTGGAGTCTTGACCTTCGGAATCGGCTCAAGAGGCTCTGATAGCAGAGAATTGCAGAGAATCTCATATGACCCCAATTACGCTCTGTCCGTGTCCGACTTCACTGAGCTTCCAAATGTCCAAGAACAGCTGCTGGCCTCCGTACAGGCTGTTGCAATGCCAACTACGCCAACTTCACCGACAGTGATCGGTATGTCATGGCAGAACTTTGCAAGAGCTTGCTCACATGCAGTCTTTTGTCAGCATGAAAACTTTTTCTCCCTAAGTAGTTGTGAGCAGTTCGATCATTAGCCACAGCTTAGATAGTTAATGAGTTGATGAACTAATTCAACTTTTTAAAGTTGTATTAATAATATTGCCATTTTAATTTTGTTGTTTTTTTTCCCCCCTAGCTGATTACACCATACCAAGAAAGGATGTAGTAATTTTGCTGGACGGCTCAGATGGCACTAGGAATTCTTTCCCAGCAATGCGTGAATTTGTGCAAAGAGTAGTAGAGCAATTTAACATAGAGGCAAACAGAGACCGTGTTTCTGTGGTGCAGTACAGTAAAGACGCTGAGGCCCATTTCTATCTTAATACCTACGCTACAAAGGAGGAGATCCTTAACACTGTCAGGAGTCTTAGGCACAGAGGAGGGAGACCCCTCAACACAGGGGCAGCTCTCCAGTACGTGATGAACAATGTCTTCACTGCCTCTGCTGGGAGTAGAAGGCAAGAGGGTGTTCCTCAGGTTCTTATACTTTTCAGTGGAGGACGCTCAAACGATAACATAGACACACCTGCCTCTGCTCTGAAAGAGAGTGGGGTCTTAATTTTTGGCATTGGCACCAGAAATTCGAGCAGAGAGGTACAGATAATTGCCAGTGGTCCTACCTATGCACAGTCCATCCCTGAGTTCTCTGACCTTCCCAGTGTCCAGCAGCAGTTTTTGAGCTCACTGAACAATGTGCTTGTGCAAGTCCTGCAGATGACACCTACTGTTATGGGTAAGGCAGTGTCCCACACGTCTTTATAAACCGAAAACTGAGCCCTCGCTCTAATGCATGTCGTAGATGGAAAACACTTTAGAGCTCAACTGTAATGCATGTTAGCAAAGCCCTAGGAAATTAGCCTAACAAGCCAAGCGTTTGAACTCTTTCAAGCATAAGATTGGTTGTAAATGTATCTGAAAGGATGGGAGATTTGTTTCCCATTTGTAGTTGCCATCTACAGCATACTACACCTACCAATAATCGCAGACAGCGAGTGCTCACATGACTTTGTGTTCCATTTCCATACTCGTAGTTGAACGAAAGATGGCTGGGAGGGATGTAGTGTTCCTGCTGGATGGTTCAGATGGCACTAGGAGCTCTTTTCCAGCAATGCGTGACTTTGTTGAAAGGATGGTGGAGAGATTGAATATGTCTGAGAGACGAGACCGTGTGTCTGTGGTGCAGTTCAGCAGAGATCCAGAGGCCCATTTCTATCTTAACACATACACGAATAAGGAGGACATTCTTGACACGGTCAGGGGCCTGAGGCACAAAGGAGGGAGACCCCTCAACACAGGGGCGGCTCTGCAGTACGTGAGAGACAGTGTCTTCACTGCCTCCTCAGGAAGCAGACGTGTAGAGGGTGTGCCACAGTTACTGATTCTGCTGAGTGGTGGAAGGTCATTTGATAATGTTGACATACCGGCCACCTCCCTGAAAGAGCTTGGAGTATTGATCTTTGGGATAGGGTCAAGGAGCTCTGACAGCAGGGAACTGCAGAGGATCTCCCATGACCCAAGTTATGTACTCTCAGTGAGTGACTTCTCTGACCTTCCCAGTGTCCAACAGCAGCTTTTCACCAACATTAACACGGTACTTGTAGAGGGCACGCCTATCACTACCACAATAATAGGTAAGAGAAAGACAAAACTGGCTTGCTTTAATGCCCCTCATTTTTTATGATCGTAGCAAAATGTATTTTATTGTTCCTGTAGTCCTAATGAGTTGTGGAAGAAAAACTACTCGGTGAATAGTACAACTTAGTGGGAGGTGACATGAAATCAAATAGAAAGTAATATCCTAAAACATCAACAATGACTACACATGTAGTGTAATGCATTGTGCTGTTTGCTTAGTATGTCCCCAATCTCACCTGACAATGTTTGTTTCTTAGCTGAGGGTCGTAGACCAAGAAGAGATGTTGTCTTCCTGCTGGATGGATCAGATGGCACAAGGAATGGGTTCCCAGCAATGAAAGAGTTTGTTCAAAGAATGGTGGAGAGACTGGAAGTTGCTGAGAACAGAGATCGCGTTTCTGTGGTCCAGTACAGCAGAGACGCAGAGGTCAATTTCAATCTAAACACGTACACAAAAAAGGAAGGCATTCTTGATGCTTTAAGAGGTCTGAGACACAAAGGAGGCAGACCCCTCAACACGGGGGCAGCTCTCCAGTACGTCAGAGACAATGTCTTTACTGCGTCCTCTGGCAGCAGACGACTGGAGGCTGTGCCACAGATACTTATTGTGCTTAGTGGGGGAAGGTCATTTGACAGTGTTGATACAGCAGCCTCCTCTCTAAAAGAGCTTGGAATCTTGACCTTCGGAATTGGCTCAAGAGCCTCTGATAGCAGAGAATTGCAGATAATCTCATCTGACCCCAATTACGCGCTCTCCGTGTCTGACTTCAGTGAGCTTCCAAATGTTCAAGAACAGCTGCTGGCCTCAGTACAGGCTGTTGCAATGCCCATCACTCCAACATCGCCAGCTGTTACTGGTATGTGCATGGCAGAACTTCCCAAGAGCTAGCTCACTTGCTGTACCTTGTCGTTCTACTTTATCTCCCTACGTAATTTTGAGCAGTGAGACAATTACCCACAGCCTAGATAGTCAACGAGTTGATGAACTAATGTGAAATTCTACAGATTTATGAATGCTATGAAAATAACTTGGTATTAACGACGCTTTTTTCCCCTAGCTGATTACACCTTACCAAGAAAGGACGTAGTATTTCTGCTGGACGGTTCAGATGGAAATAGGAATTCTTTCCCAGCAATGCGTGAATTTGTTCAAAGAGTAGTGGAGCAATTCAACATAGATGCAAACGAAGACCATGTTTCTGTGGTGCAGTACAGTAGAGACACTGAGGTCCATTTCTATCTGAATACCTACACTTCAAAGGAAGACATTCTTGACAGTGTCAGAGGTCTGAGACACAAAGGAGGGAGACCCCTCAACACGGGTGCAGCTCTCCAGTACGTCAAAGATAATGTCTTTACAGCCTCCTATGGCAGCAGACGACTGGAGGGTGTGCCGCAGATACTGATTGTGCTAAGTGGGGGAAAGTCATTTGACAGTGTTGATACAGCAGCCTCCTCTCTGAAAGAGCTTGGAGTCTTGACCTTCGGAATCGGCTCAAGAGGCTCTGATAGCAGAGAATTGCAGAGAATCTCATATGACCCCAATTACGCTCTGTCCGTGTCCGACTTCACTGAGCTTCCAAATGTCCAAGAACAGCTGCTGGCCTCCGTACAGGCTGTTGCAATGCCAACTACGCCAACTTCACCGACAGTGATCGGTATGTCATGGCAGAACTTTGCAAGAGCTTGCTCACATGCAGTCTTTTGTCAGCATGAAAACTTTTTCTCCCTAAGTAGTTGTGAGCAGTTCGATCATTAGCCACAGCTTAGATAGTTAATGAGTTGATGAACTAATTCAACTTTTTAAAGTTGTATTAATAATATTGCCATTTTAATTTTGTTGTTTTTTTCCCCCTAGCTGATTACACCATACCAAGAAAGGATGTAGTAATTTTGCTGGACGGCTCAGATGGCACTAGGAATTCTTTCCCAGCAATGCGTGAATTTGTGCAAAGAGTAGTAGAGCAATTTAACATAGAGGCAAACAGAGACCGTGTTTCTGTGGTGCAGTACAGTAAAGACGCTGAGGCCCATTTCTATCTTAATACCTACGCTACAAAGGAGGAGATCCTTAACACTGTCAGGAGTCTTAGGCACAGAGGAGGGAGACCCCTCAACACAGGGGCAGCTCTCCAGTACGTGATGAACAATGTCTTCACTGCCTCTGCTGGGAGTAGAAGGCAAGAGGGTGTTCCTCAGGTTCTTATACTTTTCAGTGGAGGACGCTCAAACGATAACATAGACACACCTGCCTCTGCTCTGAAAGAGAGTGGGGTCTTAATTTTTGGCATTGGCACCAGAAATTCGAGCAGAGAGGTACAGATAATTGCCAGTGGTCCTACCTATGCACAGTCCATCCCTGAGTTCTCTGACCTTCCCAGTGTCCAGCAGCAGTTTTTGAGCTCACTGAACAATGTGCTTGTGCAAGTCCTGCAGATGACACCTACTGTTATGGGTAAGGCAGTGTCCCACACGTCTTTATAAACCGAAAACTGAGCCCTCGCTCTAATGCATGTCGTAGATGGAAAACACTTTAGAGCTCAACTGTAATGCATGTTAGCAAAGCCCTAGGAAATTAGCCTAACAAGCCAAGCGTTTGAACTCTTTCAAGCATAAGATTGGTTGTAAATGTATCTGAAAGGATGGGAGATTTGTTTCCCATTTGTAGTTGCCATCTACAGCATACTACACCTACCAATAATCGCAGACAGCGAGTGCTCACATGACTTTGTGTTCCATTTCCATACTCGTAGTTGAACGAAAGATGGCTGGGAGGGATGTAGTGTTCCTGCTGGATGGTTCAGATGGCACTAGGAGCTCTTTTCCAGCAATGCGTGACTTTGTTGAAAGGATGGTGGAGAGATTGAATATGTCTGAGAGACGAGACCGTGTGTCTGTGGTGCAGTTCAGCAGAGATCCAGAGGCCCATTTCTATCTTAACACATACACGAATAAGGAGGACATTCTTGACACGGTCAGGGGCCTGAGGCACAAAGGAGGGAGACCCCTCAACACAGGGGCGGCTCTGCAGTACGTGAGAGACAGTGTCTTCACTGCCTCCTCAGGAAGCAGACGTGTAGAGGGTGTGCCACAGTTACTGATTCTGCTGAGTGGTGGAAGGTCATTTGATAATGTTGACATACCGGCCACCTCCCTGAAAGAGCTTGGAGTATTGATCTTTGGGATAGGGTCAAGGAGCTCTGACAGCAGGGAACTGCAGAGGATCTCCCATGACCCAAGTTATGTACTCTCAGTGAGTGACTTCTCTGACCTTCCCAGTGTCCAACAGCAGCTTTTCACCAACATTAACACGGTACTTGTAGAGGGCACGCCTATCACTACCACAATAATAGGTAAGAGAAAGACAAAACTGGCTTGCTTTAATGCCCCTCATTTTTTATGATCGTAGCAAAATGTATTTTATTGTTCCTGTAGTCCTAATGAGTTGTGGAAGAAAAACTACTCGGTGAATAGTACAACTTAGTGGGAGGTGACATGAAATCAAATAGAAAGTAATATCCTAAAACATCAACAATGACTACACATGTAGTGTAATGCATTGTGCTGTTTGCTTAGTATGTCCCCAATCTCACCTGACAATGTTTTTTTCTTAGCTGAGGGTCGTAGACCAAGAAGAGATGTTGTCTTCCTGCTGGATGGATCAGATGGCACAAGGAATGGGTTCCCAGCAATGAAAGAGTTTGTTCAAAGAATGGTGGAGAGACTGGAAGTTGCTGAGAACAGAGATCGCGTTTCTGTGGTCCAGTACAGCAGAGACGCAGAGGTCAATTTCAATCTAAACACGTACACAAAAAAGGAAGGCATTCTTGATGCTTTAAGAGGTCTGAGACACAAAGGAGGCAGACCCCTCAACACGGGGGCAGCTCTCCAGTACGTCAGAGACAATGTCTTTACTGCGTCCTCTGGCAGCAGACGACTGGAGGCTGTGCCACAGATACTTATTGTGCTTAGTGGGGGAAGGTCATTTGACAGTGTTGATACAGCAGCCTCCTCTCTAAAAGAGCTTGGAATCTTGACCTTCGGAATTGGCTCAAGAGCCTCTGATAGCAGAGAATTGCAGATAATCTCATCTGACCCCAATTACGCGCTCTCCGTGTCTGACTTCAGTGAGCTTCCAAATGTTCAAGAACAGCTGCTGGCCTCAGTACAGGCTGTTGCAATGCCCATCACTCCAACATCGCCAGCTGTTACTGGTATGTGCATGGCAGAACTTCCCAAGAGCTAGCTCACTTGCTGTACCTTGTCGTTCTACTTTATCTCCCTACGTAATTTTGAGCAGTGAGACAATTACCCACAGCCTAGATAGTCAACGAGTTGATGAACTAATGTGAAATTCTACAGATTTATGAATGCTATGAAAATAACTTGGTATTAACGACGCTTTTTTCCCCTAGCTGATTACACCTTACCAAGAAAGGACGTAGTATTTCTGCTGGACGGTTCAGATGGAAATAGGAATTCTTTCCCAGCAATGCGTGAATTTGTTCAAAGAGTAGTGGAGCAATTCAACATAGATGCAAACGAAGACCATGTTTCTGTGGTGCAGTACAGTAGAGACACTGAGGTCCATTTCTATCTGAATACCTACACTTCAAAGGAAGACATTCTTGACAGTGTCAGAGGTCTGAGACACAAAGGAGGGAGACCCCTCAACACGGGTGCAGCTCTCCAGTACGTCAAAGATAATGTCTTTACAGCCTCCTATGGCAGCAGACGACTGGAGGGTGTGCCGCAGATACTGATTGTGCTAAGTGGGGGAAAGTCATTTGACAGTGTTGATACAGCAGCCTCCTCTCTGAAAGAGCTTGGAGTCTTGACCTTCGGAATCGGCTCAAGAGGCTCTGATAGCAGAGAATTGCAGAGAATCTCATATGACCCCAATTACGCTCTGTCCGTGTCCGACTTCACTGAGCTTCCAAATGTCCAAGAACAGCTGCTGGCCTCCGTACAGGCTGTTGCAATGCCAACTACGCCAACTTCACCGACAGTGATCGGTATGTCATGGCAGAACTTTGCAAGAGCTTGCTCACATGCAGTCTTTTGTCAGCATGAAAACTTTTTCTCCCTAAGTAGTTGTGAGCAGTTCGATCATTAGCCACAGCTTAGATAGTTAATGAGTTGATGAACTAATTCAACTTTTTAAAGTTGTATTAATAATATTGCCATTTTAATTTTGTTGTTTTTTTCCCCCCTAGCTGATTACACCATACCAAGAAAGGATGTAGTAATTTTGCTGGACGGCTCAGATGGCACTAGGAATTCTTTCCCAGCAATGCGTGAATTTGTGCAAAGAGTAGTAGAGCAATTTAACATAGAGGCAAACAGAGACCGTGTTTCTGTGGTGCAGTACAGTAAAGACGCTGAGGCCCATTTCTATCTTAATACCTACGCTACAAAGGAGGAGATCCTTAACACTGTCAGGAGTCTTAGGCACAGAGGAGGGAGACCCCTCAACACAGGGGCAGCTCTCCAGTACGTGATGAACAATGTCTTCACTGCCTCTGCTGGGAGTAGAAGGCAAGAGGGTGTTCCTCAGGTTCTTATACTTTTCAGTGGAGGACGCTCAAACGATAACATAGACACACCTGCCTCTGCTCTGAAAGAGAGTGGGGTCTTAATTTTTGGCATTGGCACCAGAAATTCGAGCAGAGAGGTACAGATAATTGCCAGTGGTCCTACCTATGCACAGTCCATCCCTGAGTTCTCTGACCTTCCCAGTGTCCAGCAGCAGTTTTTGAGCTCACTGAACAATGTGCTTGTGCAAGTCCTGCAGATGACACCTACTGTTATGGGTAAGGCAGTGTCCCACACGTCTTTATAAACCGAAAACTGAGCCCTCGCTCTAATGCATGTCGTAGATGGAAAACACTTTAGAGCTCAACTGTAATGCATGTTAGCAAAGCCCTAGGAAATTAGCCTAACAAGCCAAGCGTTTGAACTCTTTCAAGCATAAGATTGGTTGTAAATGTATCTGAAAGGATGGGAGATTTGTTTCCCATTTGTAGTTGCCATCTACAGCATACTACACCTACCAATAATCGCAGACAGCGAGTGCTCACATGACTTTGTGTTCCATTTCCATACTCGTAGTTGAACGAAGGATGGCTGGGAGGGATGTAGTGTTCCTGCTGGATGGTTCAGATGGCACTAGGAGCTCTTTTCCAGCAATGCGTGACTTTGTTGAAAGGATGGTGGAGAGATTGAATATGTCTGAGAGACGAGACCGTGTGTCTGTGGTGCAGTTCAGCAGAGATCCAGAGGCCCATTTCTATCTTAACACATACACGAATAAGGAGGACATTCTTGACACGGTCAGGGGCCTGAGGCACAAAGGAGGGAGACCCCTCAACACAGGGGCGGCTCTGCAGTACGTGAGAGACAGTGTCTTCACTGCCTCCTCAGGAAGCAGACGTGTAGAGGGTGTGCCACAGTTACTGATTCTGCTGAGTGGTGGAAGGTCATTTGATAATGTTGACATACCGGCCACCTCCCTGAAAGAGCTTGGAGTATTGATCTTTGGGATAGGGTCAAGGAGCTCTGACAGCAGGGAACTGCAGAGGATCTCCCATGACCCAAGTTATGTACTCTCAGTGAGTGACTTCTCTGACCTTCCCAGTGTCCAACAGCAGCTTTTCACCAACATTAACACGGTACTTGTAGAGGGCACGCCTATCACTACCACAATAATAGGTAAGAGAAAGACAAAACTGGCTTGCTTTAATGCCCCTCATTTTTTATGATCGTAGCAAAATGTATTTTATTGTTCCTGTAGTCCTAATGAGTTGTGGAAGAAAAACTACTCGGTGAATAGTACAACTTAGTGGGAGGTGACATGAAATCAAATAGAAAGTAATATCCTAAAACATCAACAATGACTACACATGTAGTGTAATGCATTGTGCTGTTTGCTTAGTATGTCCCCAATCTCACCTGACAATGTTTTTTTCTTAGCTGAGGGTCGTAGACCAAGAAGAGATGTTGTCTTCCTGCTGGATGGATCAGATGGCACAAGGAATGGGTTCCCAGCAATGAAAGAGTTTGTTCAAAGAATGGTGGAGAGACTGGAAGTTGCTGAGAACAGAGATCGCGTTTCTGTGGTCCAGTACAGCAGAGACGCAGAGGTCAATTTCAATCTAAACACGTACACAAAAAAGGAAGGCATTCTTGATGCTTTAAGAGGTCTGAGACACAAAGGAGGCAGACCCCTCAACACGGGGGCAGCTCTCCAGTACGTCAGAGACAATGTCTTTACTGCGTCCTCTGGCAGCAGACGACTGGAGGCTGTGCCACAGATACTTATTGTGCTTAGTGGGGGAAGGTCATTTGACAGTGTTGATACAGCAGCCTCCTCTCTAAAAGAGCTTGGAATCTTGACCTTCGGAATTGGCTCAAGAGCCTCTGATAGCAGAGAATTGCAGATAATCTCATCTGACCCCAATTACGCGCTCTCCGTGTCTGACTTCAGTGAGCTTCCAAATGTTCAAGAACAGCTGCTGGCCTCAGTACAGGCTGTTGCAATGCCCATCACTCCAACATCGCCAGCTGTTACTGGTATGTGCATGGCAGAACTTCCCAAGAGCTAGCTCACTTGCTGTACCTTGTCGTTCTACTTTATCTCCCTACGTAATTTTGAGCAGTGAGACAATTACCCACAGCCTAGATAGTCAACGAGTTGATGAACTAATGTGAAATTCTACAGATTTATGAATGCTATGAAAATAACTTGGTATTAACGACGCTTTTTTCCCCTAGCTGATTACACCTTACCAAGAAAGGACGTAGTATTTCTGCTGGACGGTTCAGATGGAAATAGGAATTCTTTCCCAGCAATGCGTGAATTTGTTCAAAGAGTAGTGGAGCAATTCAACATAGATGCAAACGAAGACCATGTTTCTGTGGTGCAGTACAGTAGAGACACTGAGGTCCATTTCTATCTGAATACCTACACTTCAAAGGAAGACATTCTTGACAG
Organism: Myxocyprinus asiaticus; assembly: GCF_019703515.2. Classification (NCBI taxonomy): domain Eukaryota; kingdom Metazoa; phylum Chordata; class Actinopteri; order Cypriniformes; family Catostomidae; genus Myxocyprinus; species Myxocyprinus asiaticus. Next base: position 23,280,248 of record NC_059353.1, on the reverse strand, counting down.
TGTCAGAGGTCTGAGACACAAAGGAGGGAGACCCCTCAACACGGGTGCAGCTCTCCAGTACGTCAAAGATAATGTCTTTACAGCCTCCTATGGCAGCAGACGACTGGAGGGTGTGCCGCAGATACTGATTGTGCTAAGTGGGGGAAAGTCATTTGACAGTGTTGATACAGCAGCCTCCTCTCTGAAAGAGCTTGGAGTCTTGACCTTCGGAATCGGCTCAAGAGGCTCTGATAGCAGAGAATTGCAGAGAATCTCATATGACCCCAATTACGCTCTGTCCGTGTCCGACTTCACTGAGCTTCCAAATGTCCAAGAACAGCTGCTGGCCTCCGTACAGGCTGTTGCAATGCCAACTACGCCAACTTCACCGACAGTGATCGGTATGTCATGGCAGAACTTTGCAAGAGCTTGCTCACATGCAGTCTTTTGTCAGCATGAAAACTTTTTCTCCCTAAGTAGTTGTGAGCAGTTCGATCATTAGCCACAGCTTAGATAGTTAATGAGTTGATGAACTAATTCAACTTTTTAAAGTTGTATTAATAATATTGCCATTTTAATTTTGTTGTTTTTTTTCCTCCCTAGCTGATTACACCATACCAAGAAAGGATGTAGTAATTTTGCTGGACGGCTCAGATGGCACTAGGAATTCTTTCCCAGCAATGCGTGAATTTGTGCAAAGAGTAGTAGAGCAATTTAACATAGAGGCAAACAGAGACCGTGTTTCTGTGGTGCAGTACAGTAAAGACGCTGAGGCCCATTTCTATCTTAATACCTACGCTACAAAGGAGGAGATCCTTAACACTGTCAGGAGTCTTAGGCACAGAGGAGGGAGACCCCTCAACACAGGGGCAGCTCTCCAGTACGTGATGAACAATGTCTTCACTGCCTCTGCTGGGAGTAGAAGGCAAGAGGGTGTTCCTCAGGTTCTTATACTTTTCAGTGGAGGACGCTCAAACGATAACATAGACACACCTGCCTCTGCTCTGAAAGAGAGTGGGGTCTTAATTTTTGGCATTGGCACCAGAAATTCGAGCAGAGAGGTACAGATAATTGCCAGTGGTCCTACCTATGCACAGTCCATCCCTGAGTTCTCTGACCTTCCCAGTGTCCAGCAGCAGTTTTTGAGCTCACTGAACAATGTGCTTGTGCAAGTCCTGCAGATGACACCTACTGTTATGGGTAAGGCAGTGTCCCACACGTCTTTATAAACCGAAAACTGAGCCCTCGCTCTAATGCATGTCGTAGATGGAAAACATTTTAGAGCTCAACTGTAATGCATGTTAGCAAAGCCCTAGGAAATTAGCCTAACAAGCCAAGCGTTTGAACTCTTTCAAGCATAAGATTGGTTGTAAATGTATCTGAAAGGATGGGAGATTTGTTTCCCATTTGTAGTTGCCATCTACAGCATACTACACCTACCAATAATCGCAGACAGCGAGTGCTCACATGACTTTGTGTTCCATTTCCATACTCGTAGTTGAACGAAGGATGGCTGGGAGGGATGTAGTGTTCCTGCTGGATGGTTCAGATGGCACTAGGAGCTCTTTTCCAGCAATGCGTGACTTTGTTGAAAGGATGGTGGAGAGATTGAATATGTCTGAGAGACGAGACCGTGTGTCTGTGGTGCAGTTCAGCAGAGATCCAGAGGCCCATTTCTATCTTAACACATACACGAATAAGGAGGACATTCTTGACACGGTCAGGGGCCTGAGGCACAAAGGAGGGAGACCCCTCAACACAGGGGCGGCTCTGCAGTACGTGAGAGACAGTGTCTTCACTGCCTCCTCAGGAAGCAGACGTGTAGAGGGTGTGCCACAGTTACTGATTCTGCTGAGTGGTGGAAGGTCATTTGATAATGTTGACATACCGGCCACCTCCCTGAAAGAGCTTGGAGTATTGATCTTTGGGATAGGGTCAAGGAGCTCTGACAGCAGGGAACTGCAGAGGATCTCCCATGACCCAAGTTATGTACTCTCAGTGAGTGACTTCTCTGACCTTCCCAGTGTCCAACAGCAGCTTTTCACCAACATTAACACGGTACTTGTAGAGGGCACGCCTATCACTACCACAATAATAGGTAAGAGAAAGACAAAACTGGCTTGCTTTAATGCCCCTCATTTTTTATGATCGTAGCAAAATGTATTTTATTGTTCCTGTAGTCCTAATGAGTTGTGGAAGAAAAACTACTCGGTGAATAGTACAACTTAGTGGGAGGTGACATGAAATCAAATAGAAAGTAATATCCTAAAACATCAACAATGACTACACATGTAGTGTAATGCATTGTGCTGTTTGCTTAGTATGTCCCCAATCTCACCTGACAATGTTTGTTTCTTAGCTGAGGGTCGTAGACCAAGAAGAGATGTTGTCTTCCTGCTGGATGGATCAGATGGCACAAGGAATGGGTTCCCAGCAATGAAAGAGTTTGTTCAAAGAATGGTGGAGAGACTGGAAGTTGCTGAGAACAGAGATCGCGTTTCTGTGGTCCAGTACAGCAGAGACGCAGAGGTCAATTTCAATCTAAACACGTACACAAAAAAGGAAGGCATTCTTGATGCTTTAAGAGGTCTGAGACACAAAGGAGGCAGACCCCTCAACACGGGGGCAGCTCTCCAGTACGTCAGAGACAATGTCTTTACTGCGTCCTCTGGCAGCAGACGACTGGAGGCTGTGCCACAGATACTTATTGTGCTTAGTGGGGGAAGGTCATTTGACAGTGTTGATACAGCAGCCTCCTCTCTAAAAGAGCTTGGAATCTTGACCTTCGGAATTGGCTCAAGAGCCTCTGATAGCAGAGAATTGCAGATAATCTCATCTGACCCCAATTACGCGCTCTCCGTGTCTGACTTCAGTGAGCTTCCAAATGTTCAAGAACAGCTGCTGGCCTCAGTACAGGCTGTTGCAATGCCCATCACTCCAACATCGCCAGCTGTTACTGGTATGTGCATGGCAGAACTTCCCAAGAGCTAGCTCACTTGCTGTACCTTGTCGTTCTACTTTATCTCCCTACGTAATTTTGAGCAGTGAGACAATTACCCACAGCCTAGATAGTCAACGAGTTGATGAACTAATGTGAAATTCTACAGATTTATGAATGCTATGAAAATAACTTGGTATTAACGACGCTTTTTTCCCCTAGCTGATTACACCTTACCAAGAAAGGACGTAGTATTTCTGCTGGACGGTTCAGATGGAAATAGGAATTCTTTCCCAGCAATGCGTGAATTTGTTCAAAGAGTAGTGGAGCAATTCAACATAGATGCAAACGAAGACCATGTTTCTGTGGTGCAGTACAGTAGAGACACTGAGGTCCATTTCTATCTGAATACCTACACTTCAAAGGAAGACATTCTTGACAGTGTCAGAGGTCTGAGACACAAAGGAGGGAGACCCCTCAACACGGGTGCAGCTCTCCAGTACGTCAAAGATAATGTCTTTACAGCCTCCTATGGCAGCAGACGACTGGAGGGTGTGCCGCAGATACTGATTGTGCTAAGTGGGGGAAAGTCATTTGACAGTGTTGATACAGCAGCCTCCTCTCTGAAAGAGCTTGGAGTCTTGACCTTCGGAATCGGCTCAAGAGGCTCTGATAGCAGAGAATTGCAGAGAATCTCATATGACCCCAATTACGCTCTGTCCGTGTCCGACTTCACTGAGCTTCCAAATGTCCAAGAACAGCTGCTGGCCTCCGTACAGGCTGTTGCAATGCCAACTACGCCAACTTCACCGACAGTGATCGGTATGTCATGGCAGAACTTTGCAAGAGCTTGCTCACATGCAGTCTTTTGTCAGCATGAAAACTTTTTCTCCCTAAGTAGTTGTGAGCAGTTCGATCATTAGCCACAGCTTAGATAGTTAATGAGTTGATGAACTAATTCAACTTTTTAAAGTTGTATTAATAATATTGCCATTTTAATTTTGTTGTTTTTTTTCCCCCTAGCTGATTACACCATACCAAGAAAGGATGTAGTAATTTTGCTGGACGGCTCAGATGGCACTAGGAATTCTTTCCCAGCAATGCGTGAATTTGTGCAAAGAGTAGTAGAGCAATTTAACATAGAGGCAAACAGAGACCGTGTTTCTGTGGTGCAGTACAGTAAAGACGCTGAGGCCCATTTCTATCTTAATACCTACGCTACAAAGGAGGAGATCCTTAACACTGTCAGGAGTCTTAGGCACAGAGGAGGGAGACCCCTCAACACAGGGGCAGCTCTCCAGTACGTGATGAACAATGTCTTCACTGCCTCTGCTGGGAGTAGAAGGCAAGAGGGTGTTCCTCAGGTTCTTATACTTTTCAGTGGAGGACGCTCAAACGATAACATAGACACACCTGCCTCTGCTCTGAAAGAGAGTGGGGTCTTAATTTTTGGCATTGGCACCAGAAATTCGAGCAGAGAGGTACAGATAATTGCCAGTGGTCCTACCTATGCACAGTCCATCCCTGAGTTCTCTGACCTTCCCAGTGTCCAGCAGCAGTTTTTGAGCTCACTGAACAATGTGCTTGTGCAAGTCCTGCAGATGACACCTACTGTTATGGGTAAGGCAGTGTCCCACACGTCTTTATAAACCGAAAACTGAGCCCTCGCTCTAATGCATGTCGTAGATGGAAAACACTTTAGAGCTCAACTGTAATGCATGTTAGCAAAGCCCTAGGAAATTAGCCTAACAAGCCAAGCGTTTGAACTCTTTCAAGCATAAGATTGGTTGTAAATGTATCTGAAAGGATGGGAGATTTGTTTCCCATTTGTAGTTGCCATCTACAGCATACTACACCTACCAATAATCGCAGACAGCGAGTGCTCACATGACTTTGTGTTCCATTTCCATACTCGTAGTTGAACGAAGGATGGCTGGGAGGGATGTAGTGTTCCTGCTGGATGGTTCAGATGGCACTAGGAGCTCTTTTCCAGCAATGCGTGACTTTGTTGAAAGGATGGTGGAGAGATTGAATATGTCTGAGAGACGAGACCGTGTGTCTGTGGTGCAGTTCAGCAGAGATCCAGAGGCCCATTTCTATCTTAACACATACACGAATAAGGAGGACATTCTTGACACGGTCAGGGGCCTGAGGCACAAAGGAGGGAGACCCCTCAACACAGGGGCGGCTCTGCAGTACGTGAGAGACAGTGTCTTCACTGCCTCCTCAGGAAGCAGACGTGTAGAGGGTGTGCCACAGTTACTGATTCTGCTGAGTGGTGGAAGGTCATTTGATAATGTTGACATACCGGCCACCTCCCTGAAAGAGCTTGGAGTATTGATCTTTGGGATAGGGTCAAGGAGCTCTGACAGCAGGGAACTGCAGAGGATCTCCCATGACCCAAGTTATGTACTCTCAGTGAGTGACTTCTCTGACCTTCCCAGTGTCCAACAGCAGCTTTTCACCAACATTAACACGGTACTTGTAGAGGGCACGCCTATCACTACCACAATAATAGGTAAGAGAAAGACAAAACTGGCTTGCTTTAATGCCCCTCATTTTTTATGATCGTAGCAAAATGTATTTTATTGTTCCTGTAGTCCTAATGAGTTGTGGAAGAAAAACTACTCGGTGAATAGTACAACTTAGTGGGAGGTGACATGAAATCAAATAGAAAGTAATATCCTAAAACATCAACAATGACTACACATGTAGTGTAATGCATTGTGCTGTTTGCTTAGTATGTCCCCAATCTCACCTGACAATGTTTGTTTCTTAGCTGAGGGTCGTAGACCAAGAAGAGATGTTGTCTTCCTGCTGGATGGATCAGATGGCACAAGGAATGGGTTCCCAGCAATGAAAGAGTTTGTTCAAAGAATGGTGGAGAGACTGGAAGTTGCTGAGAACAGAGATCGCGTTTCTGTGGTCCAGTACAGCAGAGACGCAGAGGTCAATTTCAATCTAAACACGTACACAAAAAAGGAAGGCATTCTTGATGCTTTAAGAGGTCTGAGACACAAAGGAGGCAGACCCCTCAACACGGGGGCAGCTCTCCAGTACGTCAGAGACAATGTCTTTACTGCGTCCTCTGGCAGCAGACGACTGGAGGCTGTGCCACAGATACTTATTGTGCTTAGTGGGGGAAGGTCATTTGACAGTGTTGATACAGCAGCCTCCTCTCTAAAAGAGCTTGGAATCTTGACCTTCGGAATTGGCTCAAGAGCCTCTGATAGCAGAGAATTGCAGATAATCTCATCTGACCCCAATTACGCGCTCTCCGTGTCTGACTTCAGTGAGCTTCCAAATGTTCAAGAACAGCTGCTGGCCTCAGTACAGGCTGTTGCAATGCCCATCACTCCAACATCGCCAGCTGTTACTGGTATGTGCATGGCAGAACTTCCCAAGAGCTAGCTCACTTGCTGTACCTTGTCGTTCTACTTTATCTCCCTACGTAATTTTGAGCAGTGAGACAATTACCCACAGCCTAGATAGTCAACGAGTTGATGAACTAATGTGAAATTCTACAGATTTATGAATGCTATGAAAATAACTTGGTATTAACGACGCTTTTTTCCCCTAGCTGATTACACCTTACCAAGAAAGGACGTAGTATTTCTGCTGGACGGTTCAGATGGAAATAGGAATTCTTTCCCAGCAATGCGTGAATTTGTTCAAAGAGTAGTGGAGCAATTCAACATAGATGCAAACGAAGACCATGTTTCTGTGGTGCAGTACAGTAGAGACACTGAGGTCCATTTCTATCTGAATACCTACACTTCAAAGGAAGACATTCTTGACAGTGTCAGAGGTCTGAGACACAAAGGAGGGAGACCCCTCAACACGGGTGCAGCTCTCCAGTACGTCAAAGATAATGTCTTTACAGCCTCCTATGGCAGCAGACGACTGGAGGGTGTGCCGCAGATACTGATTGTGCTAAGTGGGGGAAAGTCATTTGACAGTGTTGATACAGCAGCCTCCTCTCTGAAAGAGCTTGGAGTCTTGACCTTCGGAATCGGCTCAAGAGGCTCTGATAGCAGAGAATTGCAGAGAATCTCATATGACCCCAATTACGCTCTGTCCGTGTCCGACTTCACCGAGCTTCCAAATGTCCAAGAACAGCTGCTGGCCTCCGTACAGGCTGTTGCAATGCCAACTACGCCAACTTCACCGACAGTGATCGGTATGTCATGGCAGAACTTTGCAAGAGCTTGCTCACATGCAGTCTTTTGTCAGCATGAAAACTTTTTCTCCCTAAGTAGTTGTGAGCAGTTCGATCATTAGCCACAGCTTAGATAGTTAATGAGTTGATGAACTAATTCAACTTTTTAAAGTTGTATTAATAATATTGCCATTTTAATTTTGTTGTTTTTTTTCCCCCTAGCTGATTACACCATACCAAGAAAGGATGTAGTAATTTTGCTGGACGGCTCAGATGGCACTAGGAATTCTTTCCCAGCAATGCGTGAATTTGTGCAAAGAGTAGTAGAGCAATTTAACATAGAGGCAAACAGAGACCGTGTTTCTGTGGTGCAGTACAGTAAAGACGCTGAGGCCCATTTCTATCTTAATACCTACGCTACAAAGGAGGAGATCCTTAACACTGTCAGGAGTCTTAGGCACAGAGGAGGGAGACCCCTCAACACAGGGGCAGCTCTCCAGTACGTGATGAACAATGTCTTCACTGCCTCTGCTGGGAGTAGAAGGCAAGAGGGTGTTCCTCAGGTTCTTATACTTTTCAGTGGAGGACGCTCAAACGATAACATAGACACACCTGCCTCTGCTCTGAAAGAGAGTGGGGTCTTAATTTTTGGCATTGGCACCAGAAATTCGAGCAGAGAGGTACAGATAATTGCCAGTGGTCCTACCTATGCACAGTCCATCCCTGAGTTCTCTGACCTTCCCAGTGTCCAGCAGCAGTTTTTGAGCTCACTGAACAATGTGCTTGTGCAAGTCCTGCAGATGACACCTACTGTTATGGGTAAGGCAGTGTCCCACACGTCTTTATAAACCGAAAACTGAGCCCTCGCTCTAATGCATGTCGTAGATGGAAAACACTTTAGAGCTCAACTGTAATGCATGTTAGCAAAGCCCTAGGAAATTAGCCTAACAAGCCAAGCGTTTGAACTCTTTCAAGCATAAGATTGGTTGTAAATGTATCTGAAAGGATGGGAGATTTGTTTCCCATTTGTAGTTGCCATCTACAGCATACTACACCTACCAATAATCGCAGACAGCGAGTGCTCACATGACTTTGTGTTCCATTTCCATACTCGTAGTTGAACGAAAGATGGCTGGGAGGGATGTAGTGTTCCTGCTGGATGGTTCAGATGGCACTAGGAGCTCTTTTCCAGCAATGCGTGACTTTGTTGAAAGGATGGTGGAGAGATTGAATATGTCTGAGAGACGAGACCGTGTGTCTGTGGTGCAGTTCAGCAGAGATCCAGAGGCCCATTTCTATCTTAACACATACACGAATAAGGAGGACATTCTTGACACGGTCAGGGGCCTGAGGCACAAAGGAGGGAGACCCCTCAACACAGGGGCGGCTCTGCAGTACGTGAGAGACAGTGTCTTCACTGCCTCCTCAGGAAGCAGACGTGTAGAGGGTGTGCCACAGTTACTGATTCTGCTGAGTGGTGGAAGGTCATTTGATAATGTTGACATACCGGCCACCTCCCTGAAAGAGCTTGGAGTATTGATCTTTGGGATAGGGTCAAGGAGCTCTGACAGCAGGGAACTGCAGAGGATCTCCCATGACCCAAGTTATGTACTCTCAGTGAGTGACTTCTCTGACCTTCCCAGTGTCCAACAGCAGCTTTTCACCAACATTAACACGGTACTTGTAGAGGGCACGCCTATCACTACCACAATAATAGGTAAGAGAAAGACAAAACTGGCTTGCTTTAATGCCCCTCATTTTTTATGATCGTAGCAAAATGTATTTTATTGTTCCTGTAGTCCTAATGAGTTGTGGAAGAAAAACTACTCGGTGAATAGTACAACTTAGTGGGAGGTGACATGAAATCAAATAGAAAGTAATATCCTAAAACATCAACAATGACTACACATGTAGTGTAATGCATTGTGCTGTTTGCTTAGTATGTCCCCAATCTCACCTGACAATGTTTGTTTCTTAGCTGAGGGTCGTAGACCAAGAAGAGATGTTGTCTTCCTGCTGGATGGATCAGATGGCACAAGGAATGGGTTCCCAGCAATGAAAGAGTTTGTTCAAAGAATGGTGGAGAGACTGGAAGTTGCTGAGAACAGAGATCGCGTTTCTGTGGTCCAGTACAGCAGAGACGCAGAGGTCAATTTCAATCTAAACACGTACACAAAAAAGGAAGGCATTCTTGATGCTTTAAGAGGTCTGAGACACAAAGGAGGCAGACCCCTCAACACGGGGGCAGCTCTCCAGTACGTCAGAGACAATGTCTTTACTGCGTCCTCTGGCAGCAGACGACTGGAGGCTGTGCCACAGATACTTATTGTGCTTAGTGGGGGAAGGTCATTTGACAGTGTTGATACAGCAGCCTCCTCTCTAAAAGAGCTTGGAATCTTGACCTTCGGAATTGGCTCAAGAGCCTCTGATAGCAGAGAATTGCAGATAATCTCATCTGACCCCAATTACGCGCTCTCCGTGTCTGACTTCAGTGAGCTTCCAAATGTTCAAGAACAGCTGCTGGCCTCAGTACAGGCTGTTGCAATGCCCATCACTCCAACATCGCCAGCTGTTACTGGTATGTGCATGGCAGAACTTCCCAAGAGCTAGCTCACTTGCTGTACCTTGTCGTTCTACTTTATCTCCCTACGTAATTTTGAGCAGTGAGACAATTACCCACAGCCTAGATAGTCAACGAGTTGATGAACTAATGTGAAATTCTACAGATTTATGAATGCTATGAAAATAACTTGGTATTAACGACGCTTTTTTCCCCTAGCTGATTACACCTTACCAAGAAAGGACGTAGTATTTCTGCTGGACGGTTCAGATGGAAATAGGAATTCTTTCCCAGCAATGCGTGAATTTGTTCAAAGAGTAGTGGAGCAATTCAACATAGATGCAAACGAAGACCATGTTTCTGTGGTGCAGTACAGTAGAGACACTGAGGTCCATTTCTATCTGAATACCTACACTTCAAAGGAAGACATTCTTGACAGTGTCAGAGGTCTGAGACACAAAGGAGGGAGACCCCTCAACACGGGTGCAGCTCTCCAGTACGTCAAAGATAATGTCTTTACAGCCTCCTATGGCAGCAGACGACTGGAGGGTGTGCCGCAGATACTGATTGTGCTAAGTGGGGGAAAGTCATTTGACAGTGTTGATACAGCAGCCTCCTCTCTGAAAGAGCTTGGAGTCTTGACCTTCGGAATCGGCTCAAGAGGCTCTGATAGCAGAGAATTGCAGAGAATCTCATATGACCCCAATTACGCTCTGTCCGTGTCCGACTTCACTGAGCTTCCAAATGTCCAAGAACAGCTGCTGGCCTCCGTACAGGCTGTTGCAATGCCAACTACGCCAACTTCACCGACAGTGATCGGTATGTCATGGCAGAACTTTGCAAGAGCTTGCTCACATGCAGTCTTTTGTCAGCATGAAAACTTTTTCTCCCTAAGTAGTTGTGAGCAGTTCGATCATTAGCCACAGCTTAGATAGTTAATGAGTTGATGAACTAATTCAACTTTTTAAAGTTGTATTAATAATATTGCCATTTTAATTTTGTTGTTTTTTTCCTCCCTAGCTGATTACACCATACCAAGAAAGGATGTAGTAATTTTGCTGGACGGCTCAGATGGCACTAGGAATTCTTTCCCAGCAATGCGTGAATTTGTGCAAAGAGTAGTAGAGCAATTTAACATAGAGGCAAACAGAGACCGTGTTTCTGTGGTGCAGTACAGTAAAGACGCTGAGGCCCATTTCTATCTTAATACCTACGCTACAAAGGAGGAGATCCTTAACACTGTCAGGAGTCTTAGGCACAGAGGAGGGAGACCCCTCAACACAGGGGCAGCTCTCCAGTACGTGATGAACAATGTCTTCACTGCCTCTGCTGGGAGTAGAAGGCAAGAGGGTGTTCCTCAGGTTCTTATACTTTTCAGTGGAGGACGCTCAAACGATAACATAGACACACCTGCCTCTGCTCTGAAAGAGAGTGGGGTCTTAATTTTTGGCATTGGCACCAGAAATTCGAGCAGAGAGGTACAGATAATTGCCAGTGGTCCTACCTATGCACAGTCCATCCCTGAGTTCTCTGACCTTCCCAGTGTCCAGCAGCAGTTTTTGAGCTCACTGAACAATGTGCTTGTGCAAGTCCTGCAGATGACACCTACTGTTATGGGTAAGGCAGTGTCCCACACGTCTTTATAAACCGAAAACTGAGCCCTCGCTCTAATGCATGTCGTAGATGGAAAACATTTTAGAGCTCAACTGTAATGCATGTTAGCAAAGCCCTAGGAAATTAGCCTAACAAGCCAAGCGTTTGAACTCTTTCAAGCATAAGATTGGTTGTAAATGTATCTGAAAGGATGGGAGATTTGTTTCCCATTTGTAGTTGCCATCTACAGCATACTACACCTACCAATAATCGCAGACAGCGAGTGCTCACATGACTTTGTGTTCCATTTCCATACTCGTAGTTGAACGAAGGATGGCTGGGAGGGATGTAGTGTTCCTGCTGGATGGTTCAGATGGCACTAGGAGCTCTTTTCCAGCAATGCGTGACTTTGTTGAAAGGATGGTGGAGAGATTGAATATGTCTGAGAGACGAGACCGTGTGTCTGTGGTGCAGTTCAGCAGAGATCCAGAGGCCCATTTCTATCTTAACACATACACGAATAAGGAGGACATTCTTGACACGGTCAGGGGCCTGAGGCACAAAGGAGGGAGACCCCTCAACACAGGGGCGGCTCTGCAGTACGTGAGAGACAGTGTCTTCACTGCCTCCTCAGGAAGCAGACGTGTAGAGGGTGTGCCACAGTTACTGATTCTGCTGAGTGGTGGAAGGTCATTTGATAATGTTGACATACCGGCCACCTCCCTGAAAGAGCTTGGAGTATTGATCTTTGGGATAGGGTCAAGGAGCTCTGACAGCAGGGAACTGCAGAGGATCTCCCATGACCCAAGTTATGTACTCTCAGTGAGTGACTTCTCTGACCTTCCCAGTGTCCAACAGCAGCTTTTCACCAACATTAACACGGTACTTGTAGAGGGCACGCCTATCACTACCACAATAATAGGTAAGAGAAAGACAAAACTGGCTTGCTTTAATGCCCCTCATTTTTTATGATCGTAGCAAAATGTATTTTATTGTTCCTGTAGTCCTAATGAGTTGTGGAAGAAAAACTACTCGGTGAATAGTACAACTTAGTGGGAGGTGACATGAAATCAAATAGAAAGTAATATCCTAAAACATCAACAATGACTACACATGTAGTGTAATGCATTGTGCTGTTTGCTTAGTATGTCCCCAATCTCACCTGACAATGTTTGTTTCTTAGCTGAGGGTCGTAGACCAAGAAGAGATGTTGTCTTCCTGCTGGATGGATCAGATGGCACAAGGAATGGGTTCCCAGCAATGAAAGAGTTTGTTCAAAGAATGGTGGAGAGACTGGAAGTTGCTGAGAACAGAGATCGCGTTTCTGTGGTCCAGTACAGCAGAGACGCAGAGGTCAATTTCAATCTAAACACGTACACAAAAAAGGAAGGCATTCTTGATGCTTTAAGAGGTCTGAGACACAAAGGAGGCAGACCCCTCAACACGGGGGCAGCTCTCCAGTACGTCAGAGACAATGTCTTTACTGCGTCCTCTGGCAGCAGACGACTGGAGGCTGTGCCACAGATACTTATTGTGCTTAGTGGGGGAAGGTCATTTGACAGTGTTGATACAGCAGCCTCCTCTCTAAAAGAGCTTGGAATCTTGACCTTCGGAATTGGCTCAAGAGCCTCTGATAGCAGAGAATTGCAGATAATCTCATCTGACCCCAATTACGCGCTCTCCGTGTCTGACTTCAGTGAGCTTCCAAATGTTCAAGAACAGCTGCTGGCCTCAGTACAGGCTGTTGCAATGCCCATCACTCCAACATCGCCAGCTGTTACTGGTATGTGCATGGCAGAACTTCCCAAGAGCTAGCTCACTTGCTGTACCTTGTCGTTCTACTTTATCTCCCTACGTAATTTTGAGCAGTGAGACAATTACCCACAGCCTAGATAGTCAACGAGTTGATGAACTAATGTGAAATTCTACAGATTTATGAATGCTATGAAAATAACTTGGTATTAACGACGCTTTTTTCCCCTAGCTGATTACACCTTACCAAGAAAGGACGTAGTATTTCTGCTGGACGGTTCAGATGGAAATAGGAATTCTTTCCCAGCAATGCGTGAATTTGTTCAAAGAGTAGTGGAGCAATTCAACATAGATGCAAACGAAGACCATGTTTCTGTGGTGCAGTACAGTAGAGACACTGAGGTCCATTTCTATCTGAATACCTACACTTCAAAGGAAGACATTCTTGACAGTGTCAGAGGTCTGAGACACAAAGGAGGGAGACCCCTCAACACGGGTGCAGCTCTCCAGTACGTCAAAGATAATGTCTTTACAGCCTCCTATGGCAGCAGACGACTGGAGGGTGTGCCGCAGATACTGATTGTGCTAAGTGGGGGAAAGTCATTTGACAGTGTTGATACAGCAGCCTCCTCTCTGAAAGAGCTTGGAGTCTTGACCTTCGGAATCGGCTCAAGAGGCTCTGATAGCAGAGAATTGCAGAGAATCTCATATGACCCCAATTACGCTCTGTCCGTGTCCGACTTCACCGAGCTTCCAAATGTCCAAGAACAGCTGCTGGCCTCCGTACAGGCTGTTGCAATGCCAACTACGCCAACTTCACCGACAGTGATCGGTATGTCATGGCAGAACTTTGCAAGAGCTTGCTCACATGCAGTCTTTTGTCAGCATGAAAACTTTTTCTCCCTAAGTAGTTGTGAGCAGTTCGATCATTAGCCACAGCTTAGATAGTTAATGAGTTGATGAACTAATTCAACTTTTTAAAGTTGTATTAATAATATTGCCATTTTAATTTTGTTGTTTTTTTTCCCCCTAGCTGATTACACCATACCAAGAAAGGATGTAGTAATTTTGCTGGACGGCTCAGATGGCACTAGGAATTCTTTCCCAGCAATGCGTGAATTTGTGCAAAGAGTAGTAGAGCAATTTAACATAGAGGCAAACAGAGACCGTGTTTCTGTGGTGCAGTACAGTAAAGACGCTGAGGCCCATTTCTATCTTAATACCTACGCTACAAAGGAGGAGATCCTTAACACTGTCAGGAGTCTTAGGCACAGAGGAGGGAGACCCCTCAACACAGGGGCAGCTCTCCAGTACGTGATGAACAATGTCTTCACTGCCTCTGCTGGGAGTAGAAGGCAAGAGGGTGTTCCTCAGGTTCTTATACTTTTCAGTGGAGGACGCTCAAACGATAACATAGACACACCTGCCTCTGCTCTGAAAGAGAGTGGGGTCTTAATTTTTGGCATTGGCACCAGAAATTCGAGCAGAGAGGTACAGATAATTGCCAGTGGTCCTACCTATGCACAGTCCATCCCTGAGTTCTCTGACCTTCCCAGTGTCCAGCAGCAGTTTTTGAGCTCACTGAACAATGTGCTTGTGCAAGTCCTGCAGATGACACCTACTGTTATGGGTAAGGCAGTGTCCCACACGTCTTTATAAACCGAAAACTGAGCCCTCGCTCTAATGCATGTCGTAGATGGAAAACACTTTAGAGCTCAACTGTAATGCATGTTAGCAAAGCCCTAGGAAATTAGCCTAACAAGCCAAGCGTTTGAACTCTTTCAAGCATAAGATTGGTTGTAAATGTATCTGAAAGGATGGGAGATTTGTTTCCCATTTGTAGTTGCCATCTACAGCATACTACACCTACCAATAATCGCAGACAGCGAGTGCTCACATGACTTTGTGTTCCATTTCCATACTCGTAGTTGAACGAAGGATGGCTGGGAGGGATGTAGTGTTCCTGCTGGATGGTTCAGATGGCACTAGGAGCTCTTTTCCAGCAATGCGTGACTTTGTTGAAAGGATGGTGGAGAGATTGAATATGTCTGAGAGACGAGACCGTGTGTCTGTGGTGCAGTTCAGCAGAGATCCAGAGGCCCATTTCTATCTTAACACATACACGAATAAGGAGGACATTCTTGACACGGTCAGGGGCCTGAGGCACAAAGGAGGGAGACCCCTCAACACAGGGGCGGCTCTGCAGTACGTGAGAGACAGTGTCTTCACTGCCTCCTCAGGAAGCAGACGTGTAGAGGGTGTGCCACAGTTACTGATTCTGCTGAGTGGTGGAAGGTCATTTGATAATGTTGACATACCGGCCACCTCCCTGAAAGAGCTTGGAGTATTGATCTTTGGGATAGGGTCAAGGAGCTCTGACAGCAGGGAACTGCAGAGGATCTCCCATGACCCAAGTTATGTACTCTCAGTGAGTGACTTCTCTGACCTTCCCAGTGTCCAACAGCAGCTTTTCACCAACATTAACACGGTACTTGTAGAGGGCACGCCTATCACTACCACAATAATAGGTAAGAGAAAGACAAAACTGGCTTGCTTTAATGCCCCTCATTTTTTATGATCGTAGCAAAATGTATTTTATTGTTCCTGTAGTCCTAATGAGTTGTGGAAGAAAAACTACTCGGTGAATAGTACAACTTAGTGGGAGGTGACATGAAATCAAATAGAAAGTAATATCCTAAAACATCAACAATGACTACACATGTAGTGTAATGCATTGTGCTGTTTGCTTAGTATGTCCCCAATCTCACCTGACAATGTTTGTTTCTTAGCTGAGGGTCGTAGACCAAGAAGAGATGTTGTCTTCCTGCTGGATGGATCAGATGGCACAAGGAATGGGTTCCCAGCAATGAAAGAGTTTGTTCAAAGAATGGTGGAGAGACTGGAAGTTGCTGAGAACAGAGATCGCGTTTCTGTGGTCCAGTACAGCAGAGACGCAGAGGTCAATTTCAATCTAAACACGTACACAAAAAAGGAAGGCATTCTTGATGCTTTAAGAGGTCTGAGACACAAAGGAGGCAGACCCCTCAACACGGGGGCAGCTCTCCAGTACGTCAGAGACAATGTCTTTACTGCGTCCTCTGGCAGCAGACGACTGGAGGCTGTGCCACAGATACTTATTGTGCTTAGTGGGGGAAGGTCATTTGACAGTGTTGATACAGCAGCCTCCTCTCTAAAAGAGCTTGGAATCTTGACCTTCGGAATTGGCTCAAGAGCCTCTGATAGCAGAGAATTGCAGATAATCTCATCTGACCCCAATTACGCGCTCTCCGTGTCTGACTTCAGTGAGCTTCCAAATGTTCAAGAACAGCTGCTGGCCTCAGTACAGGCTGTTGCAATGCCCATCACTCCAACATCGCCAGCTGTTACTGGTATGTGCATGGCAGAACTTCCCAAGAGCTAGCTCACTTGCTGTACCTTGTCGTTCTACTTTATCTCCCTACGTAATTTTGAGCAGTGAGACAATTACCCACAGCCTAGATAGTCAACGAGTTGATGAACTAATGTGAAATTCTACAGATTTATGAATGCTATGAAAATAACTTGGTATTAACGACGCTTTTTTCCCCTAGCTGATTACACCTTACCAAGAAAGGACGTAGTATTTCTGCTGGACGGTTCAGATGGAAATAGGAATTCTTTCCCAGCAATGCGTGAATTTGTTCAAAGAGTAGTGGAGCAATTCAACATAGATGCAAACGAAGACCATGTTTCTGTGGTGCAGTACAGTAGAGACACTGAGGTCCATTTCTATCTGAATACCTACACTTCAAAGGAAGACATTCTTGACAGTGTCAGAGGTCTGAGACACAAAGGAGGGAGACCCCTCAACACGGGTGCAGCTCTCCAGTACGTCAAAGATAATGTCTTTACAGCCTCCTATGGCAGCAGACGACTGGAGGGTGTGCCGCAGATACTGATTGTGCTAAGTGGGGGAAAGTCATTTGACAGTGTTGATACAGCAGCCTCCTCTCTGAAAGAGCTTGGAGTCTTGACCTTCGGAATCGGCTCAAGAGGCTCTGATAGCAGAGAATTGCAGAGAATCTCATATGACCCCAATTACGCTCTGTCCGTGTCCGACTTCACTGAGCTTCCAAATGTCCAAGAACAGCTGCTGGCCTCCGTACAGGCTGTTGCAATGCCAACTACGCCAACTTCACCGACAGTGATCGGTATGTCATGGCAGAACTTTGCAAGAGCTTGCTCACATGCAGTCTTTTGTCAGCATGAAAACTTTTTCTCCCTAAGTAGTTGTGAGCAGTTCGATCATTAGCCACAGCTTAGATAGTTAATGAGTTGATGAACTAATTCAACTTTTTAAAGTTGTATTAATAATATTGCCATTTTAATTTTGTTGTTTTTTTTCCTCCCTAGCTGATTACACCATACCAAGAAAGGATGTAGTAATTTTGCTGGACGGCTCAGATGGCACTAGGAATTCTTTCCCAGCAATGCGTGAATTTGTGCAAAGAGTAGTAGAGCAATTTAACATAGAGGCAAACAGAGACCGTGTTTCTGTGGTGCAGTACAGTAAAGACGCTGAGGCCCATTTCTATCTTAATACCTACGCTACAAAGGAGGAGATCCTTAACACTGTCAGGAGTCTTAGGCACAGAGGAGGGAGACCCCTCAACACAGGGGCAGCTCTCCAGTACGTGATGAACAATGTCTTCACTGCCTCTGCTGGGAGTAGAAGGCAAGAGGGTGTTCCTCAGGTTCTTATACTTTTCAGTGGAGGACGCTCAAACGATAACATAGACACACCTGCCTCTGCTCTGAAAGAGAGTGGGGTCTTAATTTTTGGCATTGGCACCAGAAATTCGAGCAGAGAGGTACAGATAATTGCCAGTGGTCCTACCTATGCACAGTCCATCCCTGAGTTCTCTGACCTTCCCAGTGTCCAGCAGCAGTTTTTGAGCTCACTGAACAATGTGCTTGTGCAAGTCCTGCAGATGACACCTACTGTTATGGGTAAGGCAGTGTCCCACACGTCTTTATAAACCGAAAACTGAGCCCTCGCTCTAATGCATGTCGTAGATGGAAAACATTTTAGAGCTCAACTGTAATGCATGTTAGCAAAGCCCTAGGAAATTAGCCTAACAAGCCAAGCGTTTGAACTCTTTCAAGCATAAGATTGGTTGTAAATGTATCTGAAAGGATGGGAGATTTGTTTCCCATTTGTAGTTGCCATCTACAGCATACTACACCTACCAATAATCGCAGACAGCGAGTGCTCACATGACTTTGTGTTCCATTTCCATACTCGTAGTTGAACGAAGGATGGCTGGGAGGGATGTAGTGTTCCTGCTGGATGGTTCAGATGGCACTAGGAGCTCTTTTCCAGCAATGCGTGACTTTGTTGAAAGGATGGTGGAGAGATTGAATATGTCTGAGAGACGAGACCGTGTGTCTGTGGTGCAGTTCAGCAGAGATCCAGAGGCCCATTTCTATCTTAACACATACACGAATAAGGAGGACATTCTTGACACGGTCAGGGGCCTGAGGCACAAAGGAGGGAGACCCCTCAACACAGGGGCGGCTCTGCAGTACGTGAGAGACAGTGTCTTCACTGCCTCCTCAGGAAGCAGACGTGTAGAGGGTGTGCCACAGTTACTGATTCTGCTGAGTGGTGGAAGGTCATTTGATAATGTTGACATACCGGCCACCTCCCTGAAAGAGCTTGGAGTATTGATCTTTGGGATAGGGTCAAGGAGCTCTGACAGCAGGGAACTGCAGAGGATCTCCCATGACCCAAGTTATGTACTCTCAGTGAGTGACTTCTCTGACCTTCCCAGTGTCCAACAGCAGCTTTTCACCAACATTAACACGGTACTTGTAGAGGGCACGCCTATCACTACCACAATAATAGGTAAGAGAAAGACAAAACTGGCTTGCTTTAATGCCCCTCATTTTTTATGATCGTAGCAAAATGTATTTTATTGTTCCTGTAGTCCTAATGAGTTGTGGAAGAAAAACTACTCGGTGAATAGTACAACTTAGTGGGAGGTGACATGAAATCAAATAGAAAGTAATATCCTAAAACATCAACAATGACTACACATGTAGTGTAATGCATTGTGCTGTTTGCTTAGTATGTCCCCAATCTCACCTGACAATGTTTGTTTCTTAGCTGAGGGTCGTAGACCAAGAAGAGATGTTGTCTTCCTGCTGGATGGATCAGATGGCACAAGGAATGGGTTCCCAGCAATGAAAGAGTTTGTTCAAAGAATGGTGGAGAGACTGGAAGTTGCTGAGAACAGAGATCGCGTTTCTGTGGTCCAGTACAGCAGAGACGCAGAGGTCAATTTCAATCTAAACACGTACACAAAAAAGGAAGGCATTCTTGATGCTTTAAGAGGTCTGAGACACAAAGGAGGCAGACCCCTCAACACGGGGGCAGCTCTCCAGTACGTCAGAGACAATGTCTTTACTGCGTCCTCTGGCAGCAGACGACTGGAGGCTGTGCCACAGATACTTATTGTGCTTAGTGGGGGAAGGTCATTTGACAGTGTTGATACAGCAGCCTCCTCTCTAAAAGAGCTTGGAATCTTGACCTTCGGAATTGGCTCAAGAGCCTCTGATAGCAGAGAATTGCAGATAATCTCATCTGACCCCAATTACGCGCTCTCCGTGTCTGACTTCAGTGAGCTTCCAAATGTTCAAGAACAGCTGCTGGCCTCAGTACAGGCTGTTGCAATGCCCATCACTCCAACATCGCCAGCTGTTACTGGTATGTGCATGGCAGAACTTCCCAAGAGCTAGCTCACTTGCTGTACCTTGTCGTTCTACTTTATCTCCCTAAGTAATTTTGAGCAGTGAGACAATTACCCACAGCCTAGATAGTCAACGAGTTGATGAACTAATGTGAAATTCTACAGATTTATGAATGCTATGAAAATAACTTGGTATTAACGACGCTTTTTTCCCCTAGCTGATTACACCTTACCAAGAAAGGACGTAGTATTTCTGCTGGACGGTTCAGATGGAAATAGGAATTCTTTCCCAGCAATGCGTGAATTTGTTCAAAGAGTAGTGGAGCAATTCAACATAGATGCAAACGAAGACCATGTTTCTGTGGTGCAGTACAGTAGAGACACTGAGGTCCATTTCTATCTGAATACCTACACTTCAAAGGAAGACATTCTTGACAGTGTCAGAGGTCTGAGACACAAAGGAGGGAGACCCCTCAACACGGGTGCAGCTCTCCAGTACGTCAAAGATAATGTCTTTACAGCCTCCTATGGCAGCAGACGACTGGAGGGTGTGCCGCAGATACTGATTGTGCTAAGTGGGGGAAAGTCATTTGACAGTGTTGATACAGCAGCCTCCTCTCTGAAAGAGCTTGGAGTCTTGACCTTCGGAATCGGCTCAAGAGGCTCTGATAGCAGAGAATTGCAGAGAATCTCATATGACCCCAATTACGCTCTGTCCGTGTCCGACTTCACCGAGCTTCCAAATGTCCAAGAACAGCTGCTGGCCTCCGTACAGGCTGTTGCAATGCCAACTACGCCAACTTCACCGACAGTGATCGGTATGTCATGGCAGAACTTTGCAAGAGCTTGCTCACATGCAGTCTTTTGTCAGCATGAAAACTTTTTCTCCCTAAGTAGTTGTGAGCAGTTCGATCATTAGCCACAGCTTAGATAGTTAATGAGTTGATGAACTAATTCAACTTTTTAAAGTTGTATTAATAATATTGCCATTTTAATTTTGTTGTTTTTTTTCCCCCTAGCTGATTACACCATACCAAGAAAGGATGTAGTAATTTTGCTGGACGGCTCAGATGGCACTAGGAATTCTTTCCCAGCAATGCGTGAATTTGTGCAAAGAGTAGTAGAGCAATTTAACATAGAGGCAAACAGAGACCGTGTTTCTGTGGTGCAGTACAGTAAAGACGCTGTGGCCCATTTCTATCTTAATACCTACGCTACAAAGGAGGAGATCCTTAACACTGTCAGGAGTCTTAGGCACAGAGGAGGGAGACCCCTCAACACAGGGGCAGCTCTCCAGTACGTGATGAACAATGTCTTCACTGCCTCTGCTGGGAGTAGAAGGCAAGAGGGTGTTCCTCAGGTTCTTATACTTTTCAGTGGAGGACGCTCAAACGATAACATAGACACACCTGCCTCTGCTCTGAAAGAGAGTGGGGTCTTAATTTTTGGCATTGGCACCAGAAATTCGAGCAGAGAGGTACAGATAATTGCCAGTGGTCCTACCTATGCACAGTCCATCCCTGAGTTCTCTGACCTTCCCAGTGTCCAGCAGCAGTTTTTGAGCTCACTGAACAATGTGCTTGTGCAAGTCCTGCAGATGACACCTACTGTTATGGGTAAGGCAGTGTCCCACACGTCTTTATAAACCGAAAACTGAGCCCTCGCTCTAATGCATGTCGTAGATGGAAAACATTTTAGAGCTCAACTGTAATGCATGTTAGCAAAGCCCTAGGAAATTAGCCTAACAAGCCAAGCGTTTGAACTCTTTCAAGCATAAGATTGGTTGTAAATGTATCTGAAAGGATGGGAGATTTGTTTCCCATTTGTAGTTGCCATCTACAGCATACTACACCTACCAATAATCGCAGACAGCGAGTGCTCACATGACTTTGTGTTCCATTTCCATACTCGTAGTTGAACGAAGGATGGCTGGGAGGGATGTAGTGTTCCTGCTGGATGGTTCAGATGGCACTAGGAGCTCTTTTCCAGCAATGCGTGACTTTGTTGAAAGGATGGTGGAGAGATTGAATATGTCTGAGAGACGAGACCGTGTGTCTGTGGTGCAGTTCAGCAGAGATCCAGAGGCCCATTTCTATCTTAACACATACACGAATAAGGAGGACATTCTTGACACGGTCAGGGGCCTGAGGCACAAAGGAGGGAGACCCCTCAACACAGGGGCGGCTCTGCAGTACGTGAGAGACAGTGTCTTCACTGCCTCCTCAGGAAGCAGACGTGTAGAGGGTGTGCCACAGTTACTGATTCTGCTGAGTGGTGGAAGGTCATTTGATAATGTTGACATACCGGCCACCTCCCTGAAAGAGCTTGGAGTATTGATCTTTGGGATAGGGTCAAGGAGCTCTGACAGCAGGGAACTGCAGAGGATCTCCCATGACCCAAGTTATGTACTCTCAGTGAGTGACTTCTCTGACCTTCCCAGTGTCCAACAGCAGCTTTTCACCAACATTAACACGGTACTTGTAGAGGGCACGCCTATCACTACCACAATAATAGGTAAGAGAAAGACAAAACTGGCTTGCTTTAATGCCCCTCATTTTTTATGATCGTAGCAAAATGTATTTTATTGTTCCTGTAGTCCTAATGAGTTGTGGAAGAAAAACTACTCGGTGAATAGTACAACTTAGTGGGAGGTGACATGAAATCAAATAGAAAGTAATATCCTAAAACATCAACAATGACTACACATGTAGTGTAATGCATTGTGCTGTTTGCTTAGTATGTCCCCAATCTCACCTGACAATGTTTGTTTCTTAGCTGAGGGTCGTAGACCAAGAAGAGATGTTGTCTTCCTGCTGGATGGATCAGATGGCACAAGGAATGGGTTCCCAGCAATGAAAGAGTTTGTTCAAAGAATGGTGGAGAGACTGGAAGTTGCTGAGAACAGAGATCGCGTTTCTGTGGTCCAGTACAGCAGAGACGCAGAGGTCAATTTCAATCTAAACACGTACACAAAAAAGGAAGGCATTCTTGATGCTTTAAGAGGTCTGAGACACAAAGGAGGCAGACCCCTCAACACGGGGGCAGCTCTCCAGTACGTCAGAGACAATGTCTTTACTGCGTCCTCTGGCAGCAGACGACTGGAGGCTGTGCCACAGATACTTATTGTGCTTAGTGGGGGAAGGTCATTTGACAGTGTTGATACAGCAGCCTCCTCTCTAAAAGAGCTTGGAATCTTGACCTTCGGAATTGGCTCAAGAGCCTCTGATAGCAGAGAATTGCAGATAATCTCATCTGACCCCAATTACGCGCTCTCCGTGTCTGACTTCAGTGAGCTTCCAAATGTTCAAGAACAGCTGCTGGCCTCAGTACAGGCTGTTGCAATGCCCATCACTCCAACATCGCCAGCTGTTACTGGTATGTGCATGGCAGAACTTCCCAAGAGCTAGCTCACTTGCTGTACCTTGTCGTTCTACTTTATCTCCCTAAGTAATTTTGAGCAGTGAGACAATTACCCACAGCCTAGATAGTCAACGAGTTGATGAACTAATGTGAAATTCTACAGATTTATGAATGCTATGAAAATAACTTGGTATTAACGACGCTTTTTTCCCCTAGCTGATTACACCTTACCAAGAAAGGACGTAGTATTTCTGCTGGACGGTTCAGATGGAAATAGGAATTCTTTCCCAGCAATGCGTGAATTTGTTCAAAGAGTAGTGGAGCAATTCAACATAGATGCAAACGAAGACCATGTTTCTGTGGTGCAGTACAGTAGAGACACTGAGGTCCATTTCTATCTGAATACCTACACTTCAAAGGAAGACATTCTTGACAGTGTCAGAGGTCTGAGACACAAAGGAGGGAGACCCCTCAACACGGGTGCAGCTCTCCAGTACGTCAAAGATAATGTCTTTACAGCCTCCTATGGCAGCAGACGACTGGAGGGTGTGCCGCAGATACTGATTGTGTTAAGTGGGGGAAAGTCATTTGACAGTGTTGATACAGCAGCCTCCTCTCTGAAAGAGCTTGGAGTCTTGACCTTCGGAATCGGCTCAAGAGGCTCTGATAGCAGAGAATTGCAGAGAATCTCATATGACCCCAATTACGCTCTGTCCGTGTCCGACTTCACCGAGCTTCCAAATGTCCAAGAACAGCTGCTGGCCTCCGTACAGGCTGTTGCAATGCCAACTACGCCAACTTCACCGACAGTGATCGGTATGTCATGGCAGAACTTTGCAAGAGCTTGCTCACATGCAGTCTTTTGTCAGCATGAAAACTTTTTCTCCCTAAGTAGTTGTGAGCAGTTCGATCATTAGCCACAGCTTAGATAGTTAATGAGTTGATGAACTAATTCAACTTTTTAAAGTTGTATTAATAATATTGCCATTTTAATTTTGTTGTTTTTTTCCCCCCTAGCTGATTACACCATACCAAGAAAGGATGTAGTAATTTTGCTGGACGGCTCAGATGGCACTAGGAATTCTTTCCCAGCAATGCGTGAATTTGTGCAAAGAGTAGTAGAGCAATTTAACATAGAGGCAAACAGAGACCGTGTTTCTGTGGTGCAGTACAGTAAAGACGCTGTGGCCCATTTCTATCTTAATACCTACGCTACAAAGGAGGAGATCCTTAACACTGTCAGGAGTCTTAGGCACAGAGGAGGGAGACCCCTCAACACAGGGGCAGCTCTCCAGTACGTGATGAACAATGTCTTCACTGCCTCTGCTGGGAGTAGAAGGCAAGAGGGTGTTCCTCAGGTTCTTATACTTTTCAGTGGAGGACGCTCAAACGATAACATAGACACACCTGCCTCTGCTCTGAAAGAGAGTGGGGTCTTAATTTTTGGCATTGGCACCAGAAATTCGAGCAGAGAGGTACAGATAATTGCCAGTGGTCCTACCTATGCACAGTCCATCCCTGAGTTCTCTGACCTTCCCAGTGTCCAGCAGCAGTTTTTGAGCTCACTGAACAATGTGCTTGTGCAAGTCCTGCAGATGACACCTACTGTTATGGGTAAGGCAGTGTCCCACACGTCTTTATAAACCGAAAACTGAGCCCTCGCTCTAATGCATGTCGTAGATGGAAAACATTTTAGAGCTCAACTGTAATGCATGTTAGCAAAGCCCTAGGAAATTAGCCTAACAAGCCAAGCGTTTGAACTCTTTCAAGCATAAGATTGGTTGTAAATGTATCTGAAAGGATGGGAGATTTGTTTCCCATTTGTAGTTGCCATCTACAGCATACTACACCTACCAATAATCGCAGACAGCGAGTGCTCACATGACTTTGTGTTCCATTTCCATACTCGTAGTTGAACGAAGGATGGCTGGGAGGGATGTAGTGTTCCTGCTGGATGGTTCAGATGGCACTAGGAGCTCTTTTCCAGCAATGCGTGACTTTGTTGAAAGGATGGTGGAGAGATTGAATATGTCTGAGAGACGAGACCGTGTGTCTGTGGTGCAGTTCAGCAGAGATCCAGAGGCCCATTTCTATCTTAACACATACACGAATAAGGAGGACATTCTTGACACGGTCAGGGGCCTGAGGCACAAAGGAGGGAGACCCCTCAACACAGGGGCGGCTCTGCAGTACGTGAGAGACAGTGTCTTCACTGCCTCCTCAGGAAGCAGACGTGTAGAGGGTGTGCCACAGTTACTGATTCTGCTGAGTGGTGGAAGGTCATTTGATAATGTTGACATACCGGCCACCTCCCTGAAAGAGCTTGGAGTATTGATCTTTGGGATAGGGTCAAGGAGCTCTGACAGCAGGGAACTGCAGAGGATCTCCCATGACCCAAGTTATGTACTCTCAGTGAGTGACTTCTCTGACCTTCCCAGTGTCCAACAGCAGCTTTTCACCAACATTAACACGGTACTTGTAGAGGGCACGCCTATCACTACCACAATAATAGGTAAGAGAAAGACAAAACTGGCTTGCTTTAATGCCCCTCATTTTTTATGATCGTAGCAAAATGTATTTTATTGTTCCTGTAGTCCTAATGAGTTGTGGAAGAAAAACTACTCGGTGAATAGTACAACTTAGTGGGAGGTGACATGAAATCAAATAGAAAGTAATATCCTAAAACATCAACAATGACTACACATGTAGTGTAATGCATTGTGCTGTTTGCTTAGTATGTCCCCAATCTCACCTGACAATGTTTGTTTCTTAGCTGAGGGTCGTAGACCAAGAAGAGATGTTGTCTTCCTGCTGGATGGATCAGATGGCACAAGGAATGGGTTCCCAGCAATGAAAGAGTTTGTTCAAAGAATGGTGGAGAGACTGGAAGTTGCTGAGAACAGAGATCGCGTTTCTGTGGTCCAGTACAGCAGAGACGCAGAGGTCAATTTCAATCTAAACACGTACACAAAAAAGGAAGGCATTCTTGATGCTTTAAGAGGTCTGAGACACAAAGGAGGCAGACCCCTCAACACGGGGGCAGCTCTCCAGTACGTCAGAGACAATGTCTTTACTGCGTCCTCTGGCAGCAGACGACTGGAGGCTGTGCCACAGATACTTATTGTGCTTAGTGGGGGAAGGTCATTTGACAGTGTTGATACAGCAGCCTCCTCTCTAAAAGAGCTTGGAATCTTGACCTTCGGAATTGGCTCAAGAGCCTCTGATAGCAGAGAATTGCAGATAATCTCATCTGACCCCAATTACGCGCTCTCCGTGTCTGACTTCAGTGAGCTTCCAAATGTTCAAGAACAGCTGCTGGCCTCAGTACAGGCTGTTGCAATGCCCATCACTCCAACATCGCCAGCTGTTACTGGTATGTGCATGGCAGAACTTCCCAAGAGCTAGCTCACTTGCTGTACCTTGTCGTTCTACTTTATCTCCCTACGTAATTTTGAGCAGTGAGACAATTACCCACAGCCTAGATAGTCAATGAGTTGATGAACTAATGTGAAATTCTACAGATTTATGAATGCTATGAAAATAACTTGGTATTAACGACACTTTTTTCCCCTAGCTGATTACACCTTACCAAGAAAGGACGTAGTATTTCTGCTGGACGGTTCAGATGGAAATAGGAATTCTTTCCCAGCAATGCGTGAATTTGTTCAAAGAGTAGTGGAGCAATTCAACATAGATGCAAACGAAGACCATGTTTCTGTGGTGCAGTACAGTAGAGACACTGAGGTCCATTTCTATCTGAATACCTACACTTCAAAGGAAGACATTCTTGACAGTGTCAGAGGTCTGAGACACAAAGGAGGGAGACCCCTCAACACGGGTGCAGCTCTCCAGTACGTCAAAGATAATGTCTTTACAGCCTCCTATGGCAGCAGACGACTGGAGGGTGTGCCGCAGATACTGATTGTGCTAAGTGGGGGAAAGTCATTTGACAGTGTTGATACAGCAGCCTCCTCTCTGAAAGAGCTTGGAGTCTTGACCTTCGGAATCGGCTCAAGAGGCTCTGATAGCAGAGAATTGCAGAGAATCTCATATGACCCCAATTACGCTCTGTCCGTGTCCGACTTCACCGAGCTTCCAAATGTCCAAGAACAGCTGCTGGCCTCCGTACAGGCTGTTGCAATGCCAACTACGCCAACTTCACCGACAGTGATCGGTATGTCATGGCAGAACTTTGCAAGAGCTTGCTCACATGCAGTCTTTTGTCAGCATGAAAACTTTTTCTCCCTAAGTAGTTGTGAGCAGTTCGATCATTAGCCACAGCTTAGATAGTTAATGAGTTGATGAACTAATTCAACTTTTTAAAGTTGTATTAATAATATCGCCATTTTAATTATGTTGTTTTTCCCCCTCTAGCTGATTACACTATACCAAGAAAGGATGTAGTAATTTTGCTGGACGGTTCTGATGGCACCAGGAATTCTTTCTCAGCAATGCGTGAATTTGTTCAAAGAGTAGTAGAGCAATTTAACATAGATGCAAACAGAGACCGTGTTTCTGTGGTGCAATACAGTAGAGATGCTGAGGCCCATTTCTATCTGAATACCTACACTACAAAGGATGACATTCTTGATAGTGTCAGAGGTCTGAAACACAAAGGAGGGAGACCCCTCAACACAGGGGCAGCTCTCCAGTACATCAGAAACAATGTTTTTACTGCGTCCTCTGGCAGCAGAAGACTGGAGGGTGTGCCACAGATACTTATTATTCTTAGTGGGGGAAGGTCATTTGACAGTGTTGATACAGCAGCCTCCTCTCTGAAAGAGCTTGGAGTCTTGACCTTTGGAATAGGTTTAAGAGGCTCTGATAGCAGAGAATTGCAGAGAATTTCTCATGATCCTGATTCCATACTCTTTTTAAGGGACTTTGCTTACCTTTCCAGTGTCCTACAGCAGCTTTTCACCAACATTGATATGGTAGTTGTGAAGGCTACATCATCCACTCCCATAATCATAGGTAAGTAACATTAGACTGAATTGTCATATTGCATTTGATCTCCTTTTTGTTCATTCTGCTCTCATGTCAAAACATCAACAACTTCTTTGTGCATCTTTTTGTTTATAACAATCACTACATTTAACATTGTGATTTTCTTAAGCCTTTTTTATACTTTGGAATTAGCCAAACTTTTTTCTCCTAGACGAACTAAAGTTCCCATTGCGAAAAAAGCCGCCATTTTTCCCACGTGTAACGTCGTTTTAAAATTAATTTGTTTAGTGTGATTTCACGGTGTTCAACATACTGTTTTAGCCACAAATAAATCCAATAATGCTGTTTTTTCTCTCCATGGACCAACGCTTTTAGCGCTGTGCTGCTTCTTTGCTTTATTAAATTTGTCATGGCCCTTTCACTTTTAAAAACTCAAATCTCTCTCCTCTCATTTGTCATGGCCGTGATGTCTTTGTAGAGTTTGTGTTGCAAATCATGTAAAAAAGTATACTTAAACACAATCTCTGCGAGACGGGCTTCAAAGTTATTCATGTTAAAGGAAAAGTTCGCCCAAAAATGAAAATTTGCTGATAATTTACTCACCCTCAGGCCATCCAAGATGTATCTGAGTTTCTTTCTTCATCCAAACAGAATTTAAGACTTTTAGAATTTCATTTCAGGCCCCCTCTTCTAAAAAATGCAAGTGAGTGTCCTCCATTTTTTGACGGTTCAAAATAATCCACACGACTCCAGTCGACAAATAAAGGTCTTCTGAACCCAA
The DNA here is from genome assembly GCF_019703515.2 of Myxocyprinus asiaticus. NCBI lineage: Eukaryota > Metazoa > Chordata > Actinopteri > Cypriniformes > Catostomidae > Myxocyprinus > Myxocyprinus asiaticus. Next base: position 23,251,448 of record NC_059353.1, on the reverse strand, counting down.
ACGATTGATTATTTTTGGAAACAAAACAATACTTATATACTTTCTAACTACAAATGTTCGCTTTGGTACACCTCTGTGACGTGCGCTCATGAGAGGGATGATGTAAGCTCGTTGGTAAGGTCACGTGTCACGTGGAGGAGGAGTCAGGAAGCGTGTCATTGTTTACATCGTTTTTTTTTTTTTATTATTATTATTATTTGGAAAAAATGTTTTTAATTATTTTTAAATTGTTTTGGACTGTTTTTGTTTGTGAACAGCACATGTTTCTCTTGTAAACAATGACGAGCTTCCTGCCTCCTCCTCCACGTGACGCGTGACAATACCAATGAGCTTATGTCATCCCTCTCATGAACGTCGCAGAGATGTACCAAAGCGAACATTTGTAGTTAAAAAGTATATAAGTATTGTTTTGTTTCTAAAAAAAATAATCAATCGTTTACGTTCAGAAGAACTTTATTTGTCGACTGGAGTTATGTGGATTATTTTGATTCATCCTAAATATGCATTTTGGACCGTCAAAAAATGGAGGACATTCACTTGCATTGTTTAAAGGAGGAGGCCTGAAATTAAATCCTAAAAGTCTTAAATTCTGTTTTTATGAAGAAAGAAACTCAGATACATCTTGGATGGCCTGAGGGTGAGTATATTATCTGCAAATTTTCCTTTTTGGGTGAACTGTTCCTTTAACAACAGTAGCCTAGGTAACATCTCCTCAGCTGGCACATGTGATTGTAAATAAAAAGCGTCACGTCCAAACCACACCCACGAATAGTTTTAACCAATCATCAATGCTCTTCGACCTGCCGAGTTCTCTTCGGTCAAGAATTTCAGAGACGTGCACGAACAGGAGAAATCTCACCAAACGAACACCGTGGCAGAACAAAAACCTCACTGCACTTTGTCATCATTTGCAGGCGAACTAAGCAAAGCCTGTCTGCGCAGTAAGTATAAATTATCCTTTAAAAGGAACTATATTGAATGGTACTAATACATTTGTATTCATTTGACTTTCATTAGTCGTGGTTTTTAAGGGTAGCACCACTATAATTATTGTTCATACTTTGGGTTAGAAGTATTTCACTATGTATTCATCTTTGATGTGTAACTACTCCTGCATTGTTTGTGGTACGGACATGAATGATGTTTCAAATCATTCAGCTTCTTGAGGAGAGGTGTGCTATCACTTTTATAAACAATTTGACTAACACTTCGCCCATAAAGTTATATTCATGGAAGGGTACTAGCCATATTTAGTGACCTATCAGCAGACGACTCTCATAGAGGGGTGTTTAGCTGATCAACCATCTGGTATCCCAGCCTGACCAGATGACAACTGCTCAAAAACCCTCTTTAAACAGCACAACAGACCAGCCTAACCAGTTTGCCCAGGCTGGGAGACCAGTTGAGACAAATAAAGCAGCTTAGACTGCTTAGACTACCTGCTTTAGTTTATAGAGAGGTTTGTATTATGTGCATTTCTTACCATCCATTAAGCCTTTTTCAGTTAAGTAAATGAACGGTCATCAGTGTTCATTGAACTTGACAATAAATCTCAACATTTTAAACTCTTTCTTTCACCTGACAAGGTACTATGTGTTTTATCACCATACAAAAGAATAAGATGTGGTATATATCAAGGTGATGCTCAAAGTGTTACAGTCCATGTGGGACAATTAGGACCAGGACTCTGTTCATTTTACTCTTTAAGGAATAAACATAGCCAAATCAATTGTCTTGGTAGATAAAGCATTAAAAGAAAGTTTTAAGCCAATTTGCTTTCTAAATATTGCTTTCATTGTTGATGTGTCAGCAGCATGTTAATCTCCCAATGGTATTTAAAAAAATCAAACTTGTGTCATTCTACTCAAGTTAGAGGAATTATATTGTAAATGGGTTTTATGTATGTTACAAGACTATTGTCCTCTTGTCTTTGTTCAAATGTTTGAGTGGTGCAGTTCTTAAATATGTTCAAGGCCTCTTTGTGGGGTAGATAATTTCAGTGAGTTTGTCAGGTATTCGTTTGTCTCCCTGGACCTGCAGACAGCACATGATGAATTTATATATATATATATATATATGTATGTATTACACATACATACAGTGCATCCGGAAAGTATTCACAGCGCTTCCTTTTTCCACATTTTGTTATGTTACAGCCTTATTCCAAAATTGATTAAATTCATTATTTTCCTCAATTCTACAAACAATACCCCATAATGACAACGTGAAAGAAGTTTGTTTAAAAAAACCCAAAACAAAAAAAAAGAACACATGTACATAAGTATTCACAGCCTTTGCTCAATACTTTGTTGAAACACCTTTGGCACCAATTACAGCCTCAAGTCTTTGAGTATGATGCTACAAGCTTGGCACACCTATTTTTGGGCAGTTTCTCCCATTCTTCTTTGCAGGACCTCTCAAGCTCCATCAGGTTGGATGGGGAGCGTCAGTGCACAGCCATTTTCAGATCTCTCCAGAGATGTTCAATCGGGTTCAAGTCTGGGCTCTGGCTGGGCCACTCAAGGACATTCACAGAGTTGTCCCGGAGCAGCTCCTTTGTTTTCTTGGCTGTGTGCTTAGGGTCGTTGTCTTGTCCTGGAAGATGAACCTTCGCCCCAGTCTGAGTTCCAGAGCTCTCTGGATCAGGGTTTCATCAAGGATGTCTCTGTACATTGCTGCATTCATCTTTCCCTCGATCCTGACTAGTCTCCCAGTTCCTGCCACTGAAAAACATCCCCACAGCATGATGCTGCCACCACCATGCTTCACTGTAGGGATGGTATTGGCCAGGTGATGAGCGGTGCCTGGTTTCCCCCAGACATGACGCTTGCCATTCAGGCCAAAGAGTTCAATCTTTGTTTCTCATGGTCTGAGAGTCCTTCAGGTGCCTTTTGACAAACTCCAGGTGGGCTGTCATATGCCTTTTACTGAGGAGTGGCTTCCGTATGGCCACTCTACCATACAGGCCTGATTGGTGGAGTGCTGCAGAGATGGTTTTCTTCTGGAAGGTTCTGTCAGAGTGACCATCGGGTTCTTGGTCACTTCACTGACTAAGGCCCTTTTCCCCCGATCGCTCAGTTTGGCCAGGCGGCCAGCTCTAGGAAGAGTCCTGGTGGTTCCAAACTACTTCCATTTACGGATGATGGAGGCCACTGTGCTCATTGGGACTTTCAATGCTGCAGAAATTTCTGTACCCTTCCCCAGATCTGTGCCTTGATACAATCCTGTCTCGGAGGTCTACAGACAATTCCTTGGACTTCATGGCTTGGTTTGTGCTCTGACATGCACTGTTAACTGTGGGACCTTATATAGACAGGTGTGTGCCTTTCCAAATCATGTCCAATCAACTGAATTTACCACAGGTGGACTCCAATCAAGTTGTAGAAACATCTCAAGGATGATCAGTGGAAACAGGATGCACCTGAGCTCAATTTTGAGTGTCATGGCAAAGGCTGTGAATACTTATGTACATGTGATTTTTATTTTTTTATTTTTTCGTTTTTTATTTTTAATAAATTTGCAAAGATTTCAAACAAACTTCTTTCAGGTTGTCATTATGGGGTATTGTTTGTAGAATTTTGAGGAAAATAATTAATTTAATCCATTTTGGAATAAGGCTGTAACATAACAAAATGCAGAAAAAGTGAAGTGCTGTGAATACTTTCCGGATGCACTATGTGTGTGTGTGTGTGTGTGTGTGTGTGTGTGTGTGTGTGTGTGTGTGTGTATATATATATATATATATATATATATATATATATATATATATATTTATTTTCTTGAAAAATTAAGGGATCAAACAGTCCCTAACTGTCACTATTTATAGCTTTTACACTGTCACTATCAACAATGTATGTTGTTGTCTAATACTATTCACTCAAATGCAATTCAAATTTTTACAATGAAGTATCATTATTTTTACAGCTGATGTATAATGTGTGCAGTATGCATGAACAAAAGTTTAATGTTTATTTACTGAATAGTACAGGTTATTAGTCAGGTTCATTTTTCAAGGCCAATGGGTTGTACAAATTGTCATTATATTTATGTCTCTGGATATGATGCTATTGTTTAAGTTTTTTTCATGTCTGGGCCCTCCTCCAGTCAGCATAATTTGATATTTAATCAGTACTTTTTTTACATTCATTTCAGCGGAGTCCCAAGGACCCAAGAAGGACGTCGTCTTTGTAATCGATGGTTCTGATGGTGTTGGCAGGGAGTTCCCAATTATCCAGGAGTTTGTTCGCAGAGTTGTGGAGAACCTCAATATTGGTGAGAACAAGATCCGTGTCAGTGTGGTGCAGTATGGAGATTCTCCAAACGCAGACATATACCTCAACTCCCATAAGACCAAAGAAGGTGTCCTAAATGGCATCAAAGAACTCCGACATCGAGGGGGCAAACAGCGCAACCTTGGTCGGGCCATAGACTTTGTTGCTCGTGAAGTTCTGGCTTCAGGACGTGGTGGAAGAAAACAGGAGGGAGTTCCACAATTTCTTGTGGTGGTTTCAGGAGGAAAAGCAACAGACAATATAAGAACATCTGCAACAGCTCTCAAACAGTCAGGAATTGTCCCGTTTAGCATAGGGACAAGGGAAGTTGATACTCAGGAATTGCAGGTGATCTCCTATGTCCCCAAATATGCCTATGCAGTTGATGACTTGCCTGGTCTTTATACCGTTCAGGACACACTCATAACGTCCTTGACTGAGCTATCTAGTGAAGAGTTAGCCAAATTGCGTCCTTTTTACCCTGCAGAATCAGGTAAGTGCAATAATCACATGATTCATTTTCATGATTGATGTGCTACAACATTGAGATATGCCTGTGAAGGTTTAAATTCATCCAGGTCATTGCAGACTGTAAATTTCATTCATGGACTTTTCTTTGAAGTAGTTTTAAAACTCATCCACATCTAAAATTAGCATCTTGGAAATTTGTCTCTAAATGCACTTACTGTATATTACGATTAACAAATAAAAGTAACTCCCTCAGTAGTCAGAATTCACACATTCAAAGAAGTGATTCCCACAGCAATTTGTTAGTTATATGTAACAGTGGCTGCGTCTGAAAGCTGAAAAATGCTGCCTTTGCAGGCTGTATATAGAGGTTGGAAGGCATCAAGGCACGTCCGAATCCAATGTTTGCATCACATATTGTCTGTTAAGATGCCTTCATCTAGTCAGTTTTTAAGGCACCATAGGCATTTTTAAGTAGTGCAGTTTGGTGGTTGGTTTGGAATAATAAAAATGTCATCAATGGGTTGAATGAAAGCAGTAAGTTGGTTTATAAGCATTACATTTTTCTCTCTTTTTTTCAACTTATGACCCTATTTTTTTACAGAGAAATAAGCATTAAAGTTACTAAATATTTGATTGGTTATCTCTAAAGCAAACTTGAATGAGTAAACTTAGGTGGCAAACTACCTAATAAGTGACATAAACAGCTGTATTGGGCCCCCTACCACAGGTTCAGTAGAGCAAATAATTATTTGTGAGTGTATATAGCACTGGCTACACAGCCCGCCAGCTATATGCATGCCAATAGTCCAATGAAACGTGTCAAATCTACTTATATAATATATATTAGTTAAAAAAAAAAGGTATAGAGACATAACTATGTACATTTTTACATCTAAGAACTGCCATGGCGACATTAGCAACTGATTTTGTGTTTTTTTTTTTTTAAACACAAGATGTGAATAAAATGTCTAAGTGGAGTGTGGTTTAACTCAAAGTAAACAAGATGTCCTCGTGGTGATTGCGGGGCTTACTGAAGGTTGGACAGCGCAGAGAAGGGTTTGGTTTAAGTAGAGAGGGGTCGGTCACAGCACGTGCACTTTTGGTGGTCCGGGGTGTGTGGGTGGCGGCAGGGCCTAGCTAGTGGGGTGAAAGGTGGTAATGATTCTAGGGGCCCAAAGGTACTAATTTTAAACTGTATTTTTTAATAGGAAAGGGGCCCAGATTAACTTGCTACGGCCCTGGGTGGCGGCTTTCTTCAGCAGCTTGGCATCTCACGGGCCAGTGGAGAGCAAGGGTCATGATGCGGGCACAGGGAAGAGAACTGTCTCTCTAGGGCCGTGCTCTGCATTTCATGATTTTGCATGTCCACCTAGCCCCTGAAATGGAAATGGTAAATAGATTGTTAAGGGTAAATAAATTTGGCTTGCTGTCCATAAAGTAGGGGCTTGAGCATGAGGGGCTTGAGCTCTAATTTATTTGCACAGTCTTGGAATTTAAGTTGTGCATGTGAGTAATGTGTTTGGTTAGTAAAAAAATATTTTATCTTGAATTGATGTACTTCTAAAGCAGCTGTGCTAATAATCAACAGTTGATAGTTTTGCATTTTTTTAAACTTTATACTTTTGAATAAATTGACTTGTTAATCTGTAAAGTTTAAGGTTACTTGATGTTGGGTGTGTTTGGTTAGGTGAACCTGTAGGTAGGGGATCCACAGTTTTAAAATCTGCTTGTGGCCCCCAAAATGCTAGGGCTGGATCTGGTTGGATGGTCAACCGTTTGGACAATGAGGAAGAGTACCAGCACAGATTTTGGCACTGTTTTGGCAAATAATTTGCTGCTCGGTCTGAGCAAGTGAAACAGCTGCTTTCATCCATGAAGCAATGCTTTTAAAATCAGGAGAAAAAAGTGACCACCCGCGTCCAGGTGTGAAATTCAATCGCTGTTGATTCATTTAGTTTCTGTCAATAGGCGTTCATTCATTAAATCTTTTGTGTAATATCGGTTTATTGCAAGACCTGCGGAACCTGCTTGAAAATGGAAGATCTAGAAAACCAGTTGTGTTTGTTAGACAGAATCTGTATTGGAAAATATTTTTCAAGAAAAAAAAAACATTGAGGGGGCCTGGGTAGCTCAGTGATAAAAGGCGCTGGCTACCACCCCTGGAGTTCATTAGTTAAACACCCAGGGCGTGCTGAGTGACTCCAGCCAGGCCTCCTAAGCAACCAAATTGGCCCGGTTGCTAGGGAGGGTAGTCACATGGGATAACCTCCACGTGGTCGCCATAATGTGGTTCGTTCTCGGTGGGGCATGTGGTGAGTTGAGCGTGGATGCCGCGGTGGATGGCGTGAAGCCTCCACATGCGCTATGTCTCCGTGGCAATACGCTCAACAAGCCACATGATAAGATGCGCAGGTTGACGGTCTCAGACGTGGAGGCAGCTGGGATTCGTCCTCCGCCACCCGGATTGAGGCAAATCACTACGCGACCATGAGGACTTAAAAGCGCATTGGAAATTGGGCATTCCAAATTGGGTGAAGAAAAAACATTGAAAGATTAATATTTTATTTCTTTTCAATTTTGATGCACAATGGAGTCGAGTTTCAACTTTAGATTGGGTTCTACAAAAGTAGTAAAAGTATAAGCATGCTTTCATACCACAACAAACAAACAGCAAATGTGTGGGTTCTGTGTAACGCTTACTAATTAGCTGGATATTAAGTAATAATTTGTAAACATGAATAGTGTGTGAAGTGGTGAAAAATACTAAAAATTTCTGAAAACATTTGTAAATGTAAAAAGTTCATGAGCTTTGACATTTGTAAGCATTCAAATGTACATTAACAAATGATCAGTTAATCATTATATAACATTTGTTTACATCGTTTGTAAGTGCAAGGCCATATATGAAAGTTTAATAACATTTGTAAGTATTTAAATTTACATTAGGCCCTAAATAATGCTTAACAGATCATTAGTTAATGTAGTTAAATTCATTAGTAAACATTAACAAGTGCATTATCTAATATTTATATCTATTTGAATATGCATTTACTAATGATCTGTTAAGCTTTATTTAATGTTTGCTAATGATTTATTAATAAAATGTAGTATAAAGTGTTACCGGAACTTATACACAAGCAAACAAGGTACAGGTGATCACACTGAACTAATGAGCAGGAGTGCAGTTTTGTAGTTTTTACAGTAGTTTGTTTTTTTTCAATGTTATTAGATTTTATTATTATTCTAGTTTACAAAATGTTTTCATTCAGTTTTATTATTCCTTTACAATAATAACCCGAGGTTAAATGGCAGGGATGTGTACCATCCAGTTGTGATGAAGGTGCTTGGATGAGTTGCAAAACATCTTTAAAAGATTAAAAATAAAGTCCAGTTTCAAACTAATTGAATCTACTTGTCTGACATTCTGTATTGAAAATAAAGCTCTGCTGCAACCCTTTATATGATTTTACCATGCTGCTATTTGTGAATCCTGTCGTCTGACTTTCAGATGCATTTAAGTATTAAAAACCATGTTTGATTTTGTTTAATTTCATTTTAATTTTTGCCTCTAATTGTCATCCCTTTATTTCAAAACATAGCTCCAATTCCAACAGGACCTCGTGGAGATAAGAGGGATGTTGTGTTCCTTATTGATGGCACAACAAAGATGCGCAGTGAGTTCCCTGCTATAAGAAACATGATTCAGAGGGTGGTGGATAAGTTGGATGTGGGTCTGGACAATGTGAGGGTGTCAGTTGTGCAGTACAGTGATGATCCCAAACTGGAATTTCTCCTCAATGAGCACTCCACCAAGGAGGAAGTTCGCCAGGCATTACAAAGAATTAGAAGCAAAGGAGGCAGTGAGCTTAATACTGGGCAAGCTCTGGAATATGTCTCAAAGAACATCTATCAAAGATCTGCTGGTAGCCGTATAGAAGAGGGCGTGCCTCAGTTTCTCATCTTAGTGACCGGAGGAAAGTCCAATGATGATGTATCTGGTCCTGCCAACCAACTGAAGTTAAGCAATGTTGCCCCCTTAGCAGTTGGAGCTCATAATGCTGATGCAGAAGAACTCAAACTAATTTCCTTCAGCCCAGAACTAACCTACACCATTAGAGACTTCCAGCAGCTACCTAGAGTGGAACAAGAGCTTTTTAACAAAGTCAGTACAATGACCAAAACAGTAACTTCTGTCACACCTATGCCTGGAGGTATCCTTCTCTTCTCTTTTTTTTTTTTTTTACCCCTTTTTTATAATTATTATTATTATTATAGTATTATTATTGCAGAAGATTTTATTGTAAATTTAATGTCATATTTATTTTTATACAAACACAAAAACATAAGTACAGTAAACTGTGTATAATAGATTTGATAGTAATGTAATTTCTGTTTCTCATAAGTCAAACTCAGCCTTGGAAGAAAGGACATCATCTTCCTCATTGACGGCTCTGACAGTGTTGGACCAAACGGTGTTGCTCACATCCGTGACTTTATCTTGAAAGTTGTTGAGCAGCTTGATGTGCAACCTGACCAAGTTCGTGTGGCTTTGGTGCAGTATGGTGAAAGACCTAAAACTGAATTCTCTTTGAACTCCCACAACAACAAGCAGTCTGTCATCTCTGCAATCAAGAGACTGCGTCACATGGGTGGACGTGGTGCTGACCTAGCTGAGGCTATACAGTATGTGATTCGAAATGAGCTCCAAGCTTCTGCTGGGGTACGTCCATCAGAGGCTTCCCAGCATTTGGTGGTTCTTACTGGTGGAAGGTCGTCCTCTGATGTATCTTTATATGGCCCACTCCTCAAAGGCTCTCGGGTCAACTGTATAGGAATCGGTGCAGAGAATGCAGACACAAAACAGCTGGAACAGATTGCAACCACCTCTGCTGACGTCCTGCAGGTGGCTACATTCCCAAGTCTTCCAAACATAAAAAGCCAGTTTATAGCCAGACTTAATGGAACAATTGTAGATGAACCTTCCCCTGATGAACCAAGTGAGTGGAGCATTCATTTTATTGTTATGTTAGACGTACACAATGGGTATTTAAAAAACAAAAATAGGCTATTTATGATGAATAGAATTGGACTGTGTCATTCTGTTTTGTCTTGTCTCTCTTAGGTCCTGGGCTCCCACAGGCAAAGGCTGCTGACATTGTCTTTTTAGTTGATGGGTCAATTAATCTTGGCAGGGAAAATTTTAAAGAGGTCATGGAATTCATTCTCAATTTAATTGACCTGTTCTTTACGGAGAGAGACAAACTTCAGATTGGTCTAGCACATTATGCTGCAGATGTGACAGATGTCTTCTACCTCAATTCCTACAAAAATAAGGATGACATCATTAGCGCCATATCCCGAGTAGAGTACAAGGGAGGTCGGGAAATTAAAACAGGCAGTGCCATTCGCCATGTTCAGCAAACACACTTTGTAAAAGAAAGAGGCAGTCGGAAAGATGAGGGCATTCCACAGATCCTGATGGTAGTCACTGGTGGACGGTCAAAGGATGACAGCAAGTCAGCAGCACTAGCTCTTAAAGCCACTGGTGTGCGCATCTACGCTGTTGGGGTGGGTGATCTTGAGGATGAGCTTAATAAATTGGGCAGTGAGGCAACCACGGTGGCCCGAGCCAGTACCTTCCAAGAGCTCTCTGAGCTGAATGAGCAGATTTTGGAAACACTTGATGATGAGGTGAAAGGAATAAAACTGTGCACAGGAGTACAGGATGCTACAAGAGGTTTGGTTCTAAGTGTATTTTTTCTTAAAGGAAATATTGGTTAAATGTACTGAACAGTGATTTACTTAATCCCGTCTTTTTCTCCACCCTGGCAGCATGCAGGTTGGATGTTCTTGTGGGGTTTGACGTAGCTTCCCAGAATATTTTTGCTGCTCAGAGGTCATTAGAGTCTAAGATATCTGCTATTCTCCAACGCATTACCCAGATGCAGCCTATCAGCTGCACCTCTGGCCAGGTCCCCTCAGTACAGGTGGGCATGCTAGCGATGGACTCTGCCTCAGAGCCTGTTCAGCTAGACTTCACTGACAGATACACAGATCTTCTTGAGCAATTCAAGGCCCTGCGCAGCCGTGGACCTTTTGTTTTGAATGCCGCCACAATCAAAGCTTATTCTGACCGATTCAAATCTCAGCCTTCGGACAGTATCAAGGTACAATTCTCCTCCTCAATGAGGGCAAAGTTTAACAAACACATCTCTAACTATCAACACACTAGCACACTAACACATGATTGCATACTATCTCTATATATTTACAAAGAATTATCTATGCTATAAATACAATTGTTGTTTTACACCCATAAAGGTTGTGATCCACTTAACTGATGGATTAGATGCCCAATATAACATTTTGAAAGAGCGAGTTGAAAAGATGCGTGTAACTGGTAAGAGTAATAATAATTATAATTATGAAAATATCTGATTACATCAAAATAAAAAAAGAGAATCGTTTTTTGTTTAATTTCTCCCATATTCTCCAAAATTGTTTTGGAATATTTTTGGTTTCTTTTGTCACCTCACAAAATGTGTTATTTGATTACTTCAAAATAAAATAAAATAAATGTAGTTTTTGTTTTTAATTTTTTTTTTTAAGGTGTTCATAGTTTCATCCTTGTTGCCCTGGAGAGAGTGCCACGATTTGAGGATGCAGTTCTCTTGGAATTTGGCCGTGGATTCAGGTACACACGACCTCTGCGTGTCAACCTCATGGACTTGGATTATGAGCTGCTGGAAGAACTGGTTAGAATCATCATTATTTATCAGACAATATATTTCAGGCATGACCCACCACCATCACAAAAAGATATATGTGTGTGTGTAATTCAGCCAAACTTTATATGGTAATGACATTTTTTTTCTGTTTTGCTAAGGACAACATTGCTGAGCGGGAATGCTGCTCTGTTCCATGCAAGTGTAATGGCCAGAGAGGGGACAGAGGGGCTGTTGGTGTGCCTGGACTGAAGGTTAAATTTTTCTTTCATTTACTGTACTAGAAACAGCTTATTTTGGGCTAGAATGCAGGTGAAAATTATGTGTGGTTGTAAAATCTTTCCATGCTTTATCATCTACAGGGTCAACCTGGTGGTCAGGGCTTCAGTGGACATCCTGGTGATGAAGGTGGACCGGTGAGCATGTATTATTTCCCTACAGTTATGTTGTAAATATAGGCATAATTCTCTTTACTCAGCAGTTTCACAGCAGGCACCTCGGCCTAATTTTACCTACCAACCAGTTTATATTTTCATTAATTATTTTGCCACTAACAAAGCTATTCTCATGTCACAGTATTTATATAATGCATTAATGGCCTATTTTGAGATATTACATTTTTATTACTTATTTTTGATGACCAGATGGGCACTTTCAGATTGTAGAATGAAAGGAACGCTGTACTTAATTGCTTTTTAATATAAAAGTAATGCAAAGAAAATCTAATGTCTGAACACGAGTGGTTATTTTACTCCGGAGTAAAGCAATCATTTAGCACATTACATTGAAAATTAATGTTCCCCCAACTCTGCCCCTGCAAAAAGGCAACAGCAAACATTTCCTGACTATTTGTTTATATAAGCAACACCTGTATAATCCCTCTCTCTTTTCCAGGGAGAGAGAGGTCCACCTGGTGTAAATGGAACTCAAGGATTCCAAGGATGTCAAGGCCAGAGAGGTGTTAAAGTAAGTAAATTTAAATACATTTTACTTCTAAAAGTCACTTTATGGCTAAAATATATTCTGTGACTAATCCTATATATATTTTGTCTTTTGTTTAGGGATCTCGAGGATACAATGGTGAAAAGGTAAGACCTACACCTAGATACTCAACACTGAAAACCTTAGAATAATTATATATATATATATATATATATATATATATATATATATATATATATATATATATATATATTTTTTTTTTTATCTAATGATTGTGTATATACAGTAATTCTATAATATATTAAATATAATGAACATAATATTTGTATTTCAACATATGCAAGAATATAAACCATTTGTTTTCTTTTAGGGGGAAATTGGAGAGATTGGTTTAAATGGAATCAATGGAGAGGAGGTCAGCTGTCTGGCTAAAATATTTCATGCTATATATTTCAAGCAGACAGTTATCATTGATTTGATCAATTCGAAATGGTACTGTCTTCTCAGTGTATGCTCAGGTAAAATCTGGCTGTTGTCTTTCAGGGAACAACTGGAGTTGCTGGCCCTCCTGGAGATAGAGGAAACCCGGGCGAAAGGGTAACATCCTGAGTCATGCAGAATATAGTTAAAACAATTAAGTCATACATTTAATAGTCCCTTTATCTGACCTTTTCTGTGTTTTTCTAGGGGCCTAAAGGGGCCAAAGGCCAGGCAGGAGATGTTGGTCAGACTGGGATCCGTGGTGATCCAGTAAGTATTATACAGTATTTATTATTTAAGGCTTTGAATGTCTTAATTTAGAATGAGTAAGTCTTCCCTCAGTAAGTTTATTTTTTTTTTTTTGTATAGGGCATCCCAGGAAGAGACAACAACCAAAGAGGACCAAAAGGTGATCCAGGCGATGCTGGCCCAGCGGTACGGCCTCATTTTAAATTTTTCTGGACTGTGGCACATGTTCACGCATCAGTGTTAAAAAAAGTACCAAGGTTCATCTCAGCTAAATGTCATTGTTCTGCATTATATCCATCTCATTCAAAAGCAGTACAGTTTGCCTATTATTAGTCATTAAATGCTGCATTAGTGTCTGGCCATTTGTCATGCTGTACTGTTTCAAGCCTTGTAGGCATAAGGCATATCCGAGTGTGGTTTTTAGTTGCTACACATTTGTAAGTTTGTTGTCTATTGCATGTGTTTTTGTGTCTTTGTGAATAAAGTACATAAATTTGTGTTCTTTGGAGCTCATTGCTGAGTTTTTTCTATAGGGAGAGCCAGGGGTGGACGGAAGTAAGGGAGATCCTGGTGAACCAGGCAGACTGGTGAGTTTTCTCAAGTGTCTTTTCTGGCTTAACATGGGACAACATTATGATAACAACTATGTTTGAACCTTGAGTCTGAAAAAATAGGACATTGTTGTGAGACAAAGTGATTACTTATGTGACTTTGATAAAAATTCAGAATAGAACTAGTCATAAATCCTCATTTTTAAACTGGACTCAGTGGCAAAATGTGATTTGTAGCGTTACGCATCAGATCTATAAAGAGACATTGAATGACAGAGGTATTGCTGTTTTTCACTTATTGTGATATGTATTCCAAAGTTTTGTGGCATTCTGTTCATTTTTCTATTCACCTTATGACACTTTTCTTTTTTAATAAAAAAGGGCTCTGTTGGTAAAAGGGGGACTCCTGGCAAAGCTGTGAGTAGAAATGTGAAATATTATTTCTGTCACATTAATTCAGGGTCATACCATGCTATTACATGCCATTGATGGACATTGTTATACCAAATCTATCAAGAACACCTTAATGAGACACTTCAAAAACAAACAAAAAAATATTAATTTTAATGGCTTAAACAATTTAACTCTGTGAATTTATTCATGGCTCTGTTTCATCTTTAGGGTGCTTCTGGAAGGCCCGGTGCTGATGGTTTACTAGGAGAGCCAGGAGTTGGGGGATCACGGGTAAATTGACTGGAATTAGTCTTTGCCATTGTGCAAAACAATAAACTGATCACATGACATGCTATCCATGCATACACGATACACAAAATGCACTTCTGTTGCATGCAATGTGTTCACCTGCCCTGCAAGACAATGTTAATCTTGTACTGGTATTGTAATATAAAATATAATACATGATCATGTAAATATACTGTAAGAGATTGTTTGTATCTTCTTACTGTAGGGTCCTGCTGGACCAATTGGAGCACCTGGAATCAGAGGAGAAGATGGAAACCCTGGTCCGAGTGTAAGAAAAGATGTTCAAAAATGTTCTTTGTCCTGTTTCCTTTGCTTGCTTCTCAAAAATATGATGATAACAAGTATAATGACAACTTGGTTTAAGACAAGATGTTTAATAACAATTGTTTTTGGAATGAATATACTTAAAGGGATGGTTCACCAAAAGATTTATATTGTACCATCAAATACCCTTATTTTGTTCCCAACATATATATGACCTCGTTTCCACCTGGTATTAAGATGCGTTTCGAGTGATCCGATCACATGTGTTCAGCTCTAAATACAGGTCTAAACAGGGTCTAAAACATTTTGTGATTGGATCACAAAAACCACATACAAATGTGGTCAAAAATGCATGTGACCACATCGCATTTGAGGTGTGAAGGCTAATCCGACCTGTATGCGTCCACGCAGCAGTGAAGCGCACCCCTCACTTGTCAATAAACCACTGTGCTAAAACAAGAGTTTAAACTTTGCCGGTTATGAGCGGCTTTAAAAGGAAGTAACCATCCAATTGGAAAATTTAAAAAAGCGGATACATACACAATCACAAGAGCTTCACAGATCTTCTTTAGTGTGTCTGATATCAACAGAGAAAAGAAGCACAAACACTTGAAGCTCCTTTAATACAGATAATCCACTAAAATAATGGATAATCCCGCTTGACGTTCTGTTTATGCTTAGATTAAATTTCATCCGCATCTGGGAGAAACAGCGTGCCGTTTTTTTTCACACTTTCTTTTCTGAATTTGTTGTGCTTTAATATCATGCAGTAACACACTGACAGTGATTGATTTATGTCTTCATGAAAACCCTCCCCTCCAAATCTGAACACAAGCGGTCACAGGAGATGCATTTAAGTGACCAGGTGTAAACAGCGATGTGTCTCACCTGACCACATGTGATCAGATCACCCAAGGCGCATCGTAATACCAGGTGGAAACTGAGTCTTTCTTTCTTTCATGGAACACAAAAGAGATGTTAGGCAGAATGTTAGCCTCAGTCACCATTCACTTTTTCCATACAGTGAATGAATGAATGAAAAGAATCCAATCTCAGTTGTGTTCCTGTTTTATATTAGGAAAGCTTTCATCTGATTTTAAATATTTTAGGGTCCAGGAGGACTGCCAGGACCTTCTGGAGAAAAGGGCAGAAGAGGTGCTGTTGGCCGTAAGGTACTGCTGTCTTTAACAATATTTGCCAATTCTTTTGCCAAGCAAGTATGCTCTCTTACTCTGGTTACCACTGGCAAGCTTGTGCAATTTTTTCTCGGAGTCAGCCTGAAGCAAAGCTTTGGGGGAGTTTGTTTTTGTGTAATTTGGGAAGATTAAATTAACTAGTGTGAGAAAGTAGGACTGTCTTTCAGCAGATAGATTTTATTCTATCGTTATCTCTGTCTGTGTATCACCCTGTTTTTTTTATATATTTTTTTCTATCCCCTCTGAAAAAAAATGCTTTGCTTTCATAATACCTCCTGAAGGGTGAACCAGGGGAGCCTGGACCTAAAGGTGTTGTTGGACCCCAAGGACCCCGTGGGGAGCCTGTAAGTGAGGAGTCACACTCTGCACCAGCCATTGCTAATACATTTCATATATTCATACACTCATACTCTAAAGGCCAATTCATAATGCACAACAAACTTCAACAAAAGACAGCATTATAATGTTGTCTGTAGGAATTATAATGCTGAAAATCATAACTATCCCAAATGATGAACTATATACTTTGCACTTACACCAGGGGTCGGCAACCTTTTTGACACGGAGTGCCATTTTTTATTTTCCTGGTCAATGGTTGTGCCGACAACACCCCCAATAAAAAAAAACAAACATGCAAATGTATGCGATTTTCCCCTTGTGAAAATGTTTCTATTTTGCATTTTTCTAATTTAATAGTTCATTTTTCATTGCAAATTATATTAAACAGTTTGAGCGAAGATGTTGTACAAAACCCGATGATTATGATATAATCATGATCCTGTATGTGAATTTTCAGAGCATCTAAAGTGCTTTAATGAAAGAACCTGTCCTTTTGTGTTATGACTTAACAAAGTTAATGTCACAAATTTGCTTATTTGATGACTGATCACGAAATTGTGTGGAATCTTAACTATTTCTTATGTCATTTAATAATTTAATCACTAGCACGCGAGCAACAGCGAGAGAGGAGCAGGCTATTTTATTTATATGACATTTTTCGCACCTGCATTCTAATCTACATCTTGATGTAGCTTAATCCTTCCTCATGATCATGCAGCGTGTTTTCATCAGCTGATGGGAGGCTAAACAGTATTAAAGTGTGACGAGACTCGTCACATTCGTGCTTCGCAAGCCGATCAACTATTTAGCCCTTTTCAGTTAATCGCTCCTGCAAAATCCTAAAACTTTATTTCCAGGTTTAATTTATATTTTGAATAGACTCAGATTTTTGAACCCCACCATGTGGGTTTATGTTTTCTCTTTTAATCGTTTAATGTAATTTTGCATGTCCATGGTAAAGGAGGGTGTACGTGTATGCTGGGTTGGAAATCTCAAGGATTAATTGTGGTGTTTTTTTTATTGCATTACGTGTTGTTCTGAGAGCAAAAAGAAAGAAATGAAACACGGAAACAGAAAGTGAAGCGCTACCTGCTCATGATGCGCAAATGGCTTGCACGCGCTGCACGAGTCTGTTTGGTATACTGCAGTCTCGTCACATTTTAACTTTGTTTAGCCTCCCATTTAGCTCATAAAAACACGCTGTGTGATCATGAGCAAGGATTACATCAAGATGTAGATTGGAATGCAGGTGTGGAATGTATATAAATAAAATAGTCTCTCTCCTCTCTTGCCGTTGCTGGCGTGCCAGTGATTACCCCTCTGCGTGCCAATGCTGGCACGTGTGCCATAGGTTGCCGACCCCTGACTTACACTGTAAACTGTGCACTCAGTCATGTAGTGTATGAATTTTTCTATGAGTAGGATCATCCCATGTGGAACACAACATTTTTTTTAACCCCAACAACTATGTTTTTTGGATTTTAAGGCACTGTGAACTGGCCTTTAAACAGAAATGCAAAGAAGTATCCACATAATAACATTGTTTTATGTATTCATTGTATGCATCGATTTTACTGTAAGAAATTCTCAGCACATTATGTATTTAACAAAACATTTTAGATCCAATTATTATAGATTAATAGTTACATTGATTAAATTATCACTGGTGATACAGGGTGATGATGGCCGTGATGGGGCTGGTGTACCAGGTCCCAAAGGAAGAAAAGTGAGTATTCTAATCTAGAACAAAGTAGTAGATACATTGGATTATCTTTGCTTTAATTAAAAAATGTCACCATTTATGCACCCTTATGTTGTTCCAAACCTGTATGACTGACTTTCTTGTGTGGAACACAAAGGGAGATGTTTGGCAAAATGTTAGCCTCAGTCGCCATTCTCTTTTAAAATAGAAAAAAAGTGCAATGAAAGTGAATAGTGACTGAGGCTCACGTTCTGCCTAACATCTCCATTTGTGTTTCACAAAAGAAAGGAAGTCATACAGGTTTGGAACATCAAGAGGTTTAGTAAATAATGACAGAATTTTCATTTTTCATAATCCATTTTTGCTCAAAATGGATTTCTGAACTACAGTTGCACAATCTCAATTTAATTTTGTTTTAGGGTGATGAAGGTTTCCCTGGTTTCCCTGGTCCAAAGGTGAGATTATTGACGTAATCTACAATCTTGGATTTTTATATCAGCCTTGAAGGTTTTATATAGCTCTTATACTAATGCAGTTCTTTAAATTTCTGCAATACAACACAATGGAAGTCATTGTTATATCTGAATTGGTTCAAAGGGTGATGCTGGTGACCCTGGTTCAAAGGGAGGACCTGGACCTAGAGGAAATAATGGCCAGAGGGTGAGTAAGCTAGTGAAACTTTGTAATGCAGCGCTTTTTGTACTGATGTCTCCTTAAGATGAATCCCTTGTGATGTATTATTCCTATTTTGTAAGTCGCTTTGGATAAAACTGTCTGCCAAATGTAAATGTAATCTTGATTAAACAATTCCTTTCATATCTTAATGTGTTAAGATATGTAAGATTTAAAGATGAACTATCATTCAATAACACAACGTTAAGTTTACAAGCAAGATTTCTACCTAATTTATTTGACTTATCTCAAAAGCTTTCATACAGTGTATATGAAAGCTTTTGAGATAGCTTTCCAAAAGTAATTGACCACTTGGCAAGACCAAACCATATGTAAAATGTACCATGGTTACTGTTCCCCAGGGTACTTCATAAACGTAGAGCAGCATGTAATTATAGATAGAAAAATAATGAAGACACTTTAAGCCTGAAATGAGCAAATAACTCATCCTTCTGAAACATCTGAAATAAAATGAATACCTCTCTAACTCCAGTCTGAAAAATAAATGGGACAAACACCTATAAGGAACTTTGCATTATGGAACAGAGAAAGCTTACATTGGAATCTAGATTCAAGCTTTGTTAGCCTTCTTACTGTATTCCATATTTTGATCAAATAAGATATAATTGCACCAAATATAGCTTTGCTGTTTTTGTCAAAAAAAATATTGGAGTAAATGTTGTAACCTATGAGGTTTGACTATATTCTCCTCCAAATTACACCAAGCCACAGGAGGTGATGGGTTCAACCAAAAAAAAAAGAAAAGATAAAAGGTCTCAATACCGAACACCATGCATAGAATATGAAATTAAACAATTCAAACAATTAGTTAACAATTTCCATTACATAATTACATCTATAATGCATGTTTTCACTGATTATATGGTTGTGCACTTTCTAGGGTGCGTCAGGAGGAACTGGTGGGCCTGGACAGAAGGGAGAAATTGGATACCCGGGGCCCTATGTAAGCTCCATATAGTACTTTTATATAATACATACTATTCTTTGGACTGATCAAAAACAAGTGTTTTGTTTTACATGGATCATCTCTGCATGAGTTCAAGCTGTTAAAATGTGTTTAAAACTAGTGGCAGATGCTCTATTTGGCACTTAAAGCTTAGGGGAGTGATTGCAGATGGCTCTACTTAGCTGTGTTCAGCTGGTGAGATTTTTATTTATTTATTTATTTATTTTTAAACAGGGTCAAAAAGGACCCAGAGGACCTGGTGTGGTGGTATGTCCTTTTCCTTTCTTTCACTGTATGAGCCTCTTAAATGTTTTGTCCTACCTATGTTTTTGGATCATAAATGCCCTGATAACAAATATACCATAACATTTCTTTTGTCCTCAAAGCAATGTGACCTGGTTAAGAAAATAAGGGATAACTGCCGTAAGTATCTGTCCATATTACAGTAAATTGTACTGGACTCTCCAGTTTAGGTTTAATAATGTTGTTGTTTCCTTTCTCATATTTTGAGGCTCAGATTTCGAAATCTTTCTTTCTTATTCATTTTTTTTTTTTTTTTTTTTTTTTTTTTTTTAGCTTGCTGCTATGGTGAGTGAACAGTAAACAAACTTTTCTACATCTGTATTCTGTTGTTAAGATATTACACTCTCAAACACTCATTGCATAATACTGCCAGTTGAGCTTTTGAGTCCCAATTCCTCAGGTGCTCAGGAATGTCCTCTCTACCCCACTGAGTTGGCATTTACCTTGGATGCGTCAGATGGCATATCACGCCCGGCTTTCAACAACATGCGGGACACTGTTCTCCGCCTGGTCAGTGACATCACCATTGCTGAGAGCAACTGTCCACGAGGAGCCCGTGTTGCTCTAGCGCTCTACAACAATGAGGTGACCACAGAGATCCGCTTTGCAGATGCGCTAAAGAAGCGAGCACTTGTTGAGCGAGTTCAAGGGCTCCAGGCTTTGCAGACCCGTAAGCAGCGCAGCTTGGAGACAGCCATGAACTTTGTTGCACAGAACACATTCAAGAGAGTCCGCAGTGGCTTCCTTGTGCGCAAGGTTGCTGTTTTCTTCGTCAATGGCCCTGTCACAGTCACGAAGGAATTCAGTGCAGCTGCTCTACGCCTCTATGATGCTGGAATTGCCTCTGTATTCCTTCTTAATCGTGAAGATCGTCAACTCAGCAGAGCCTTGCAGGTAGGGGAAGTTGAGGAGTAAAAATTTCAGTTATCAATAATCTAATTTCTCCTGGGCAAACTGATGTCTGGTTTTATTGGGTATTTTAAAATGCACAACTCAACTTTTTTTTAGCTTATCTTTAGTTTAATTAGTGTTTAAGGTTTTCATTCATCCAGTAATTTTCAGCACTTATATTAGTGGCTTCATCAGTTGTCCTTGGATGAGTGCTCCTTGTCTGTCTTGACACAGCAGAATACTACTCAGAATGGACAGCTCTCCCATCGGGACAGCAGTTGTTTCATTTCCCGGATATATAAGCCTGAACATTCCTCTTTGCACTAAGCTGTATAATTTGTTGCACTGAACTTACTTTGTTTTGGTGTTAGTCTCTGCCTTAATGTGTACTTGGAAAAATATTGGGTCATATGCACAGCAATTTTGATTTAATAATGTGCCACATTATTTCACTTCACACCAGTATCTCTGGGTTTGCTTTTATTTAAATTAAGTGTAAAAACCTGCGATAGCTTGTGTTCTGATTAGGTGAAAAAAGCAGTCTATTCAGTATGTTACATTTACTTTGTTTCAGCTAAATAACACTGCACTAGCCCAGGTTATCGTCCTACCATCACCGGGAAGTGCTGAATACAACAATGTCATCAAAAAGACCATGAGCTGCCACATCTGCCTTGGTAAAATCGTGTTGTCATGTGCACTATAGTTTAATGTAATTAGGACCAGCCAACAAACTATTTTTAACCATAAGCCATGGACACATACTTATACAATTGCAAAACCATAGCAACGGAAAATGTTTTTTAAAGAAAATATTTTTTTCTGTCACATTCTTTCAGATGTCTGTGCCCCGGATCAGATGTGTGACTATGTCCCTCCATCAAGAGTTAGGGACCGGAGAGATTCTACCACTGACTTAGACATTGACATGACCTTCATCCTCGATAGTTCTGAAACCACCTGGCCCTCCGTCTTCACAGAGATGAAGCTATACGTGGCACAGATGGTAGCACAGCTGGAGATGTCCCCTGAACCGGCCAGCTCTACTCATCATGCTCGAGTGGCACTTGTCCAGCATGCACCTTATGAATACTTGCACAATGGTAGCGGCATCCCAGTCAGTGTGGCCTTTGGCCTGACAGACCACAAGTCTGCAAGCATTGTCCAAAGCTTCCTGCTGGATAAGGTGCACCAGCTGGAGGGAGGATGGGCCCTTGCTGCTGCACTTGAAGGCACAGTGGAACATGTGTTTGAGAAGGCGCCACATCCCCGCAACTTGAAGGTTTTAGTTCTACTGGTGACTGGGCCAGTAGAACAGGATGAAGAGAGGATAGTAAGGGCTGCCATTGAAGTTAAATGCAAAGGATACTTCATTGTGGTGATGGCAGTTGGAAAGCTGTTCAGTGCAGGTGATGCCCGTGTCCTGGCCCAAGTGGCAAGCGAGCCCTCAGACGTGTTCTATAAGAGGGTGGATGGACCTTCAGGCTTCTATGATGACCACATTCAGACATTTGCCAGACTATTGCCCAAGTACCTTAGCCGTAAGTCAAACGAAGAACTGTTTTTTAAATATTTAATGAGAATTATTTTGCATCAGATTGTTGCATCAAATATTATGTCCATTCTTGTTATAGCTTGTCCTTTAATAACAGGTTTTGTTTATGCCATTTTCCCTTAGAAAAATCAAAACTGTATCACAGTTGTTCTGTTTTTTCTATATAGTTGAAAATGCTTTCTACCTGTCCCCTGAAGTCTCTAAGAAGTGCCAGTGGTATCAGAGTGACCAGCCAAATAAAATCCCATTCAGATTGCCACAGATACATGAGTAAGTATACTGATAAGGCTCTGCTCATTCATTTGTTAAATTATTAAATTTAGTCATTAAAAAAATGTACTTCCTTTTTAAAGGAATGGTTCACCCAAAAATTTAAATTCTGATGTTATTTACACACCCTCATACCCAAACCTGCATGCTGCTATTTTTCAGTGTAATACATACAGTAAGTAAAAATTTTGAAGAATGTAATAGTTCATCATGACCATGGCTGTCAAGCTCCAAAAAGGACAAAAAAACAAAACATAAAAGTATCATAAAAGTAGTCAGTTTATGACTTTGTCATATGTGATATACAATGGCTTTTGAGAGGAAGAGACTGAACTTTAAGTCATTATTCACTGAAGTCTTTTATTAACATGAGAGTGAATTCATATAAACCGAGTTCAGTCATGACAACTCTCTAAAATATTTAGTCTGTTAATGTGGCTATGAAATATTGATAGGAGTTTTAGTCTTGGTAGACTATATCTGCTATGCTGCTGCTGCAGAGCAAGTCCGAAGACTTGCTACTGCTAGAACATACACATACTGTGTTAGCATGTGGACATGCTGCTGCACAATTAGACAAAACACAAGACATGCTTCATCGAGCATTTAGGATATGCTGCTGCACAACTAGACATAGCATACCATCCACCAACAAACGCATAACACAAATCACAACCCCCCAACCTAGCAGATCTACTGCCGAAACTTGTGTACTGCTTCTGCTCCGAAGAGCCATGTGTATACTAGTGTATACTAGCTAAGTGTGCATGTGCCAGCTTGGCCAAATGCTGTAATGCTAATAAACTAAATCTTTTAAGTGAGCATGGGCCAGTTTGGCTGAAACGGCTGGTGACTCACATTGTGTAAAAAAAGCCCAGAGCTTATTTAACTAGAGACTAAGCCTAGCTATGTTTGGATTTATTTAAACTGATGACCTAAGATAGTGATGTGTGTCATGCCACATTTGACTTACCTTGTTAAACACTCTTCTATGTGCCATGGCCAAAAGCTGACCTCACCTTGCAAGTTAGTAGAATAAAACCCCAACAACAACCTAAGCAAATAGCATTTTTATAGAAAAGCTCTTAGCACACTGCAGTGAAAACAGCTTATCTGCAAAACTGAGCGTTAATGAGGTGATTGGTTACCCGATTACATGTCAAAGGACCTATCAGTTTACAGCATGCAAACAGCTTGGCTTAACGTATCACATGTGTGCGAGCTGATTGGCTAACAGTTAACAAGTTCACACATGACAACTTTCATAAAGATTTAACATGTTAATATTGGTCTTGGCAGACTAGATCTGCTACACTGTTGCAGAACAAGTACTGACACTTACTGCTACTAGAAAACACACAGACAAAATGAGTTAAGCATGTGGACATAAATGCTAATTAAACTAAATGCAAGACATGCTGCATTGAGCATGTAGGACATACTGCTGCACAAATAGACATACAAACAATCCCCATGTAGCAGATCTAGACATGTGAAGCTGGGTGGAGGTGGGTGGAGCGCGCTGCAGTAACACCAGCTTCTCTGCAAAACTGAGCTATTTAAATGTCAGACAAAGAGAGAAACGCAAGTTGATTGACTACCTGATTTCAAGTTAAAGGACTATTCAGCTTGCAACAGGTGAGCCAATTTGCTTAAAATGTCACATGTGAGTGAGCTAGTTGGCTAACAGATAACAAGTTCAATGAACCTAGCAGCTTGCGCCACACAGAGTTTCATGTTTGATGTTTGATAATTTCAGAGAACTTATCTGCTTGTGCCATTTACAGTTTCATGCCTGAACTTCAGTCATTTGTAAATTTTTGATGAACTGTTCCTTTAAGTATGAAGTATGTTTCTGTCTTTATCTGACTTAATTAATTTGATTCATATTCATATTGAATGTGATTGTGAATATGCACATTGGAACATAACATTATGGAATCGTTTTCCAGGAAACCCCAGAAGCATCATGAAAAGCAGGAAGTTCATGACAAAAAACATAAAGGTACAATATGAATTGTAGGTTGGGTTTGTTTGCTGAGAGTAATATTTGGGAGCAGTCATGTCACATTGTGTGTGTGTATGTGTCCAGAATCAAGTATGGAGGAACTACATCTTGTTAACGTCACCTCCAGTGGATTCTCCTTACAGTGGTTAAGTAGTGATTCAAAGGCCACTCATGAGGTTACTGTGACTCGACTGAGGGATCATAGTCTGGTGCTGAGAAAAAATGTTACTGGCACCCATCTCTCCATCACTGAGCTTGAGGCAGCCCAAACCTATCATGTAGTGGTCACCACTCGCAATGACAATGGTCAGGTTGCCAACACCTACAAAGGCATTGTTCCCACAAGTAAGCTCATGATGTGTTTCACAACACTGTTACACATACATTAAATTAATTAAAGGTGTTAGTTATAAAAATAAAATTTCTAAAATTCCATACTGTCATAGTTCAGATTTTGATAAGCATAAATGCATTGAAGGGACAGTTCACCCAAAAATGAAAATTCTGTCATCATCCACTCCCCGGTAAACCTGGATTTTCTGTGGAACACAAGTTATTTAGCAGTATATCGAGGCTGCTCTTTTCCATAAAACCAAATTGAATAGGAACTAGGGGTGTCGAGCATCAATAAGAACAAATCAAATCACTTTTATTGTCACACAGCCATATACACAAGTGCAATGGTGTGTGAAATTCTTGGGTGCAGTTCCGATCAACGTAGCAGTCGTGACAGTGATGAGACATATTTCAATTTACAATAACATCAAATTAACACAACACAATTTAAAGTCTAATATACACACAATTACACACAACACAATATACAAATAATAACATACAGTGTACAGTATACAATACACAATATAGAATACACATTATACAATACAAAAGTATATATAGTATATATAGAACATACAGTAGGTTGTATTGTACTGTATTGACATTCAGGCTGTCGGTTGATAGTAATTATTTTATAATTTTAATTATAATTGTATTTATTTATCACACATTATTCATTTGCACATATATAGTGAAATTCTTTTTTTCACATATCCCAGCTAAGCTGGGGTCAGAGTGCAGGGTCAGCCATGATATGGTGCCCCAGGAGCAGATTAGGTCAAGGGACTTGCTCAAGGGCCCAACAGTAGCATCTTGGCAGTACTGGGGTTTGAACACCTGACATTCTGATCAGTAACCCAGAGCCTTAACCGCTGAGCCACCACTTTATGACAGTCCAGTGTGAGATATAAGAGTAAGAGTAATAAAGTGCAGTGCTGATGTATTTTGATCGTGGGAGATCAAGAGTTCAAAAGTCTGATTGCTTGGGGAAAGAAGCTGTCATGGAGTCGGTTGGTGCGGGTCCTGATGCTGCGATACTGTCTGCCTGATGGTAGCAGTGAGAACAGCCCCTGGCTCGGGTGGCTGGAGTCTCTGATGATCCTCCGAGATTTTTTCACACACCGCCTGGTATATATGTCCTGGAGGGAGGGAAGCTCACCTCCGATGATGTGTCTGGCAGTTCGCACCACCCTTTGCAGTGCTTTGCGGTTGTGGGCTGTGCTATTGCCGTACCAGGCGGAGATGCAGCCAGTCAGGATGCTCTCTACAGTGCAGGTGTAAAACCGTGTGAGGATGTGGCGGTTCATTCCAAACTTCCTCAGCCGTCTCGGGAAGAAGAGGCACTGATGAGCCTTCTTCACAATGACTTCAGTGTGGATGGACCATGTGAGTTCCTTAGTGATGTGGACATCCAGGAACTTGAAGCTGCTGACTCTCTCCACTGGTGCTCCATTGATGGTGATGGGACTGTGTTCTCTGTCTTTTCTTCTGAAGTCCACCACAAGCTCCATTGTCTTACTGACGTTGAGGGAGAGGTTGTGCTCCTGACACCAGTGTGTCAGAGTGTGCACCTCCTCTCTGTAGGCTGTTTCATCATTGTCCGTGATCAGACCTACCACCGTCGTGTCATCAGTAAACTTAATGATGGCATTGGAGCTATGTGTTGCCACACAGTCATGTGTGTACAAGGAATACAAGAGTGGGCTGAGAACACAGCCCTGTGGGGCTCCAGTGTTGAGGGTCAGTGATGAGATGTTGCTGCCTATTCTAACCACCTGGCGTCTGCTTGACAGGAAGTCCAGGATCCAGCTGCACAGCGAGCTGTTTAAGCCCAGAGCCCGGAGTTTCTCATCTAGCTTGGAGGGCACTATGGTGTTGAATGCTGAGCTGTAGTCTACAAACAACATTCTCACATAAGTGTTCTTTTTTCCAGGTGGGAGAGAGCAGTGTGTATTGTAGATGCAATGGCATTATCAGTGGAGCGGTTGTTGCGGTAAGCAAACTGCAGTGGGTCTAGAGAGAGAGGCAGCATGGAGCAGATGTAATCTCAGATTAGTCTCTCAAAGCATTTGCTGATGATGGGGGTCAGAGCAACAGGACACCAGTCATTTAAGCAAGTGATTTTTGATTGCTTTGCTTTGGAACAGGCACATTGGTGGATGTTTTAAAGCATGTGGGGACTACAGACAAAGAGAGGGAAAGGTTGAAAATGTCCGTTAAAAACACCAGCCAGCTGGTTCACACACGCTCTGATGATATGGCCCGGAATGCCGTCTGGGCCCATGGCTTTGCGGATATTCACCCATCGGAAGGATCGGGTTACATCCGCTACAGAGACGGAGAGTGAACTAACCTCTGTAGCTTCGGCCGTGAGAGCTCTCTCTGCGAGAGCGGTGTTATTTCCCTCAAAACGAGCATAAAAAGTATTTAGCTCATCCGGGAAAGAGCGGTGTTCATGGCGGAGTTTTTATTCCTTTTAAAGTCCGTGATGATATTAATTCTCTGCCACATGCTTCTAGAGTTGGTGGTGTTAAACTGTCCTTCAATCTTGTTCCTGTACTGGCGTTTTGTTGTTCTGATAACATAACTGGCTTGTTTATGCTCCTCCGCGTTCCCGGAATTAAAAGTGGAGGTCCGCACATTAAGTGCCGTGCGAACATCGCTATTAATCCATGGCTTCTGGTTCGGATAGATCCGTGTTGTTCTGGTCGGAACGACGTCCTCTACGCACTTTCTGAAGAAACACATTACGCTATCAGCGTAAAGCTCGATGTCGTCATCAGAGGCGGACTGGAACATCTCCCAGTCCGTGTGATCAAAACAGTCCTGTAGCGTAGAGTCTGATTGGTCCGACCAGCACTGGATCGTTCTGAGGGTGGGTGCTTCCTGTTTCAGTTTCTGCCTGTAAGCGGGCAGAAGCAGAATGGAAGAGCGGGGGAGGAATTTGTAGCCATCCCAGAAGGGAGAGTAGCAGTGGTCCAAAACCCGGTCCCCTCGTGTATTAAAACTAATGTGCTGGTGGTATTTTGGTGCAACTGATTGGAAACTGGCTTTATTAAAGTCCCCGGTCTGAACACGGCCTCAGGGTGTGCTGTTTCCTGCTTGCTTATAATCCCATTCAGTTCCTTGAGTGCCCGGTCTGTGTTGGCTTGTGGCGGGATATATACAGCAGTGATAATGACCGCTGTGAATTCCCTCGGTAGCCAGAATGGTCGACACAGAAGCATGAGAAATTCCAGATCAGGAGAGCAGAAAGGCTTGATAGAATGTACGTTCCTCTGATCACACCAGGATTTGTTGATCATAAAACATACACCACCACCTCTGCTTTTACCTGAGAGGTCTTTTGCTCTGTCCGCTCAGTGCACGGAGAACCCCGCGGGTTCAATGGCCGAGTCTGGAATCTCCGCAGACATCCAAGTTTCCGTAAGGCAGATAATGCAGCAGTCCCTCGTCTCTCGTTGGAAAGAGATCCACGCTTTCAGCTCGCAGAGCTTGTTATCCAGAGACTGAACATTTGCCAGTAGAATACTGGGTAGCGGGGGTCGATTTGCACGGCATCTTACTCTGAGAACGCCGGCTCTGTTTCCCCTTTTCCTTCTGCGTTTCCACGGCCGTGCAGCACAGACAAAGGGCTCCGCTTGCATGTTTGTAAACAGTGGGTCGGCATTGAGGAATTTGAAGTCCTGTTTACGGTGTGTAATTGCTGAACCAATGTCCAAAAGTGTTTGTCTGTAGTAGATAATAAGGCAGACAACATCCAAGACAAAAAACATAAGAACTGTAAACAAAACAAACAAAACACTACCATGTTGTGTCAGAGCTCGCAACGCAGCAGCCATACTCGGCGCCATCTTGAGTCCAAAAGGTACCAGTAAAATACCATGAAAATAGTCTATACGACTTGTGCACTATATACAGTATATATGAGTTGCAAGTCTTAAAAGCCAAGTAATAAGCTGTAATGCTATTTTAAAGTTTTTTTTACAGGTTTACAAAGGCATAAGGTTGAGCAGATGATGTGACACAATTTTCTTTGTTTGTAAAGTAACTATTCCTTATACTGTATATTATTTCACATTTATGAGCTCTGCGATATCTAGTTAACCTCAGATTTGTCTCTTTGAACAGAATCAGAAGAACAGAAGCTTCTTACTGCAAGTGAAGTGATGGGGTCCACTGCATCTTTGAGTAAACAAGAAATTAGTAAGTGACAGACAGTCTATATCAGCAATATATATTTTCCAGGTCCAATATAGTAAAACATGGAAAGAGACTTTGTACAGTATTTTAATGTCCATATGTTGCATTCAGTTACATGGTTCAGAGATTGATAATGCTTTAATGATGACTGAAATCTAGTTCACATCAGATTTGTCTTTTTGAACAGAATCATCAGAACAGAAAATCCTTAATGCCAGTGAAATGATGGGAATGGTATCCACTGTGCCCTTGAGTAAACCAGAAATTAGTAAGTGACAGGATTTGCTCTACAACTTGTATCAGCAAGATAATATTTTCACGTCCAATATAGAATAACATGAAGAGAGATGTATTTTGATGGTTCTTGCTCCCATACTGTTACATTGTGCAGAGTTTAAGTATAAATGCATAAATGATAACTACATTTTAGAAGCTCTTAGAAATCTAACTAACCTCAAATTTGTCCTTTTGAACAAAATCAGCAGAACAGAAGATTCTTACCGTGAGTGAAGTGACAAGGATTGTGTCCGCTGCACCCTTAAATACACCGGAAATAAGTATGTGAGACAGAGGATTTTCTCTACAATCTAGATCAGCAAGTTGATTATTACAATTGTAAAATTTTACACTGATTTTTGTTTTATTCATAGTTTTAGTCTTTTGACAAAAATGTCCTTTAAAATTAGTCAATATTTTGTCATGTCATATTCATTCATTTCAGTCAGTTTCACTATGACTGAACTATCATATAATTTGTCAACTAAAATAATATCATTTATTTGATGATAATGCGCAAATGATAAAAACATGTCAAACTGTAACAGACTAAACTTTAATCAAATATTCAAACATTTGGAAAAAATGGATAAACATGTTCTTAATTTTAAGCATTTATCAAAAATATAAAGGCTACATAAATTGTCTTTGTGAAAACCTGAGCTCTTGAAATAATAGAATATAATGAATACTGTATTCTGAATTCTTCATCCTTTAGAGACTATTATTCATTTTTCGTGTTTAGCCAGTTCAGGATTTTGCTTTGGGTGTAGCGTGTTTGTACGGAAACAGCGTATTCACAATGCAAATTACGCTACACAAGTTACATATATTATGACCAGGCGCATTACTTGGTTCAAGTTCACCTGTTCATGCGCCAGCCAAGCATCTGCCATTGACATGAAATACCTCTCCAAGTATTTTAGACCTCTTTGGGGTATTCTATGCAAAAAATAATAAGGGTAGTATATATTAGTATGGTGCTACTCTCATATTTCAACAACTGCAGTCAAACATAACGAGGCATTATTTTGTCATTTCAGTCAGTATAGTGCCATGCATATTTAAATTAAGTAATTGTAATTCTTCTATGGGCAAACATGGCTCCATTCGATGGAAATAACACCTATTATAAAATGCACTGGATTCACAAACGTTAGAGTAGTAGTTGAGGAAACTTCAGCATTTTAAAGAGCCAGTTTTTGTTTTCGGATCACAGTGGTGGAGTGGTGCTTTATAGTCCTACTATAATATGCCAGATTGTGGTGGTTTGCTACATCCTATACTGCCCCTAGCACTCAAAACTGGCCTGCAAGCTGCAAGGGAAATTACCCTGTTCATATTGCAATCGAAATTAACAGAATGGGTGTGTTTTTACCTGATTTGCATAATTCCATTAGTTAATCGGGTACTGGTAAATAAACATTATCAGTGGGTGCTATTCATAGTGCATTCCTTCCATGTTCATGGCCCTTGCTAACATTATACTACGTAGTTCAGAATTTGACAAGTATGAATGCATTAGTGTTGGCTAAAACCTATGAGTTCTGCAATATGTAGTTAACCTCAGGCTTGCCCTTTTGAACAGAATCAGCAGAACAGAAGATTCTTACTGCAAGTGAAGTGATGGGGTCCACTGCATCTTTGAGTAAACAAGAAATTAGTAAGTGACAGACAGTCTATATCAGCAATATACATTTTCCAGGTCCAATATAGTAAAACATGGAAAGAGACTTTGTACAGTATTTTAATGTCCATATGTTGCATATAGTTACATGGTTCAGAGATTGATAATGCATTAATGATGACTGAAATCTAGTTCACATCAGATTTGTCTTTTTGAACAGAATCATCAGAACAGAAAATCCTTAATGCCAGTGAAGTGATGGGAATGGTATCCATTCCATTGAGTGTGCCCTTGAGTAAACCGGAAATTAGTAAGTGATGCAGAAGGCTTTATTCTACATTGGATTTTTCTATAATTGATTTGTGCATTTCCATAATTGCATAATACGCAAAGCTTCATATTTTCTGAGATTCTGATCCACAAACAGCGTTCAAGGATCAGCATAAAGGCAAAGAATGTAATTAATTTAATAAACTGCAAGAAATAATTTTCTTACTCAGTGTATTTGTCATACCTTCCAGTAAAAATATGTAAACAGCCTTAAAACAAGATACATTTGCTTGAAAAGCACAATAACATAAGATATTTTGTTTTCAGAGAAATCTAAAAAAAATGTATGTGGTTTATGTTTTATACAGGGGGAACAAATCTGTTTGCCAATATGATAAGAAAAACAAACTTGTTTTTAATTTGAATTATGTAAATTTTTCTTACCCCATCTCCACAACATTTTGTTCGATTTCTTGTGAATTTATCCTGTTTTAATGATGTTTCAGATTTCTTTTTAAGGAAAACAATACAAAAATACAGATAATTGTTTTTGCAGTGTTGGTTTTTTTGGGCTTCTTGGTGATGTTTTCTATTTTAATTGTTTTTGGAGAACATATTGTTTATCCTACAAGAAAGAAAATATTTTTGGTCCTTTGGTATGAAGATCATTTAAGGGTTTTTCTCTCTCTCTGTGTGTGTGTGTGTGTGTGTGTGTGTTCATGTGGATGGATCTAATGTTAAAAACATAAAGACAAGATCAAGGATGAACTTTTTCTGAAATGCTTTAGACATGAGTATTAGATTATATTGGAGGTTTTGTGAATTATAAATGTCTGCATGTTCGTGTCAGAACAGTTTTGAAAAAAGCTCACTGTAGTAAATTCAGCATTATGTTTAAGGAAGTATTGGAGAATCTGCAAATGTTTATCTTTTTGATTGACACCATGAGTTTCGGTGTGTTAAATCTGAAACATTTTGTGATCATCCTCTTACCGTTTTGATAGAGAAAATTGGCATAGGAAAGCAGTGAGATCATTGTCTTCCTAGTCTAGTCATATGGAGCCATTTACAGCCTCTCATTCAATGCATGTTTTACTTTAAGCATAAACGATCCAATCATAAGAAAGTAACCAGAATTATACTGACCTACATATAATACTGACTTTATACTGATAACTACTACTAACAAGGTACAATATTTACTTAAATTGAGAAGAAACCGTTGTTTTACATAAAAGGCATGTTATCTTTGTGCTGAGTCCATCTCACAAATGTCTGATTCATAACCCCGACAGACACAGTTAATGAGACTGACATCACACTAATTAACTGCAGACATCGAGTGCATTGCATGTAATTCAAATGCATTGGAAACTGCATTTAAAGTATATTTTTCCAGTGTGCTTTCACAAACAGGGTGACCTTTTTTCTCATGGTACTTTTTGAGCTGTGACCAGGTGACTGGACACACAGAAATACTCAAATTAATCTATTATAACTGCTCTGACCCAATAGAGGTCAAAATGTGTCTGATTGTTAACTGTAAAGAAGAGACTTTCTGTGTTTTGATGGCCTTTGCAAGTGTGACATAGTATTGTTTTTTACCATTATCCTAATTGTTGAATATGTGAAGGAGATCTTGTATTGAAGCAATGCATCAATACAAAATCAATGCAAATAAAAAAAACTAAAAAAAAATGTTTTCAGCTAACCCATGAGAAATCATTTGTGAATCCTTTTAAATGATATGCCACTCCCCTAATATTTACTGATTATGTGTCCATTCATTTCATCAGACATCACTAACTTTCTCTGTCTTTCCACTTTCATAGTAAACCCTCGTTTGTTTGTTTGTTTGTTTGTTTTGTTTGTTTGTTTGTTTGCTTGCATGTTTTAGTTAACAATCTTATGGACCCATGCTCCCTTGACTTTGATTCTGGACTACCATGCAAAGACTATGCAGCTAAGTGGTACTTTGACAGAAAGAATGGATTCTGTACGCAGTTCTGGTTTGGAGGTTGTGGAGGAAATGACAATAGGTTTGAGAGTGAGGCAGATTGCCTCAAACGCTGCTTGAAGACAGGTAGGTGTGCCCTTTGAGCCACTGACCTGAGCACTGTGGCAGTCGAGCTGCCCTGTTATTTCTGTTTCTGAGACTATATGATTGAACAGTTGCATGATTTGTTATTAAAGCCAAAATCAGAATTTACAGGTTGCAGTATAATAGCATAGCCTTAAAATGGTACTATCCCAAAATAAGATGAAACTGGAAGATGCTTTTGGAAACGCTTTTATCCAAAGCAACTTTCAATGCGTTCAGAGTACATTTTATCAGGATATGTTCCCTGGGAATCAAACCGTGAATCAAACTAGATTTTGACCTTGGTATTAATATCGCCATACTCTACCTGTTGAGCTACAGGAACACAATTTAAAAGAACAAACTAGAGACTTTACTTCTAGACTACTACCACCCACCCTTATAAATACATCGGACCATAAGGTGGTTCTTGAAAGATTATTGAAGAAAAAAATTACAGAATTAATAGATTTTGTTTTCTTTTTTTCTGACTACAACAGTGACTGAGCAAAAAGCAAGCGGCGAGCATATCAAAGCTGTCTTACCCCCAGCACCAGCTCCAGGTCAGTCATCCATTTACAAAACCTCTAGAAAACATAATTTTTTTTTATAGATAAGGGCTGTGTATGTCACAAATTTAGTTGTAGCACTATTTTATATATTTAAGAAAAAAAAGGATTTGGGTGCTTGTTATGGTAAGTGATGTGTCATAATGCATTTGAAAGTCATAAGCGATAAAATTATTCATGTCACGGATAGTAAAGTACAGCTATGGTCCTTGTAATGGTGAAGACCTGCTTTCTTGCCAAAGACCTTAGAAAATGTGAAGACAGGACTTGTAAACTTCTTTTTTTAATGCAACTCAATTTCCTTAATGAATAATAGCTTTCTGTACTTTGCCACAAACCACTTAATATTTTTGTGACCCATGGAAAGAATTAAAACTAAATCACAGTGTTTATATATTAAGAGAATTAAACATTGTAGCTATAGCAGTTTGTATGGCAAAACATGCATAAGTCAAGAAATAATTGGTTGTATGCTATATATATATATATATATATAGATAGATAGATAGATATATGACATTCAGTGTCCCTCACAAACCCTTAGAACCTGGCAATTATCCAAAACCTCATTAAAGATCCAGCATGCAAATATTTGACAAGATTTTACAAATAAATAGACACTAGATTAAATTCTGACATTTTTGTACATTCTGTCACTACATTAACAGTTGCCCTGCACTCCAATGTTGATATCTGCAAGCTACCAAAAGAAGAAGGCACCTGTGCTAAATTTGTGCTTAAGTGGCATTATGACCCCCTGAGTGGAAACTGTACACGCTTCTGGTACGGAGGCTGTGGAGGGAATCAGAATCGCTTTGACACACAAGATGAGTGCAAGAAAGCCTGTGGAAAAACAGGTGGGTTTACTTCTAAAAACAGTATGTAAAGATCTGCATGTGAAGTCATATATAGAAATCATATATCCATACAAAGTATGGATAATAGCATTAGTATTATTCATTTTTTGTCTTGAGAATTCAAGCCATCGAATTGGTCTTTTGATGTAACATTGTACATGGTTTGAGATGAGGATATTAAATAAATCCTTATGTTCAGAGAAAACCCTCATACTTATTATTTTTTTCCATAGATGTATGTGAATAAATGCAATAAAACAATTGTTTAATATTGCTTGAATAAACTCCAGGTACATTGTTTTTAACAGCACCTGTTAAACAAGTGGTCATTGCTGCAGGTCAAACATAGAAACTAATGAAGACTCTTAGCTGACAACACTCAGAGGATATAGCACCTTGAACAAGAAGCTCCGACAAAGCTAAGATGCCTGCACTGGATTCTGCCAAAGGATTTGATCCAAAGTAAACCTTGAAGTATTTTTTTCACAGAATAAAAAGCAAAACAAGTTTCTTTGTTTCGTGCTGGTGCTACATTCAATTTATTTTACTTTTTTTTTTTTTTTTTTTTTTTTCCATGTGTGTGTAGGTTTCAGAGTATGTAAATGTCCAGGGCAAAATAGCTTTTTTTATTTTTTTTTATTTTTTTATTGTATTCTGTTTTACTCGTGGTTTTAGACATAGACAAGCTTGTGGTAATATCTTGATCAAAACATATCAATAAATCTTTGTAGTTATGAGACAGGTTCATGAGAGTTTAGTTCCATTTAGTAAATTCTGCTCTAAAATGACTGTAATCCCCTTAAGTTTTCACTGCTTAGAAGAAAGAATTTTAATTGCTCTCTCTCTGGTCATCCTGTTGGAGACTTCCACAGACAAAAGATCAAGATGCTCTAAACAAATCCAATGTTGATGTTTGCACATATAATTTAGGCAGTTGTTAAATGACAATCATTCATTTTGCCAAAGAGTTTTTAAAACAGATGCACTTCTGGAACCATTGCCTTTCACACACGTTTTGGTTTCCAAACAATTTGGAATGTACTTGTCAAGCTGTTTTTTGGGGGGTGGTGGGGACTTGGTTTTTAAACTCTGTATTTCATTTGGAAATGGGAAGATATAAATAAATTAGTCTTTATATAAAAAAATTTGAATGTACTTTCTTTTATACATTGTTTGTAATGCAATGAAAATGTTAGAATTGCTCAGTGATTGTTGCTCTTAGACTGCTGTGAGTTTATCTGAGGAAAAAAAAAAATATCCTTTAAAAGCTCTGAACATTCACTCTGGTCTGGGAACTGCTGTGAAAATAAGAAATGAGGCAGATGCAACGTGTGCTTGTTCAAATGAAACAATGTTTTTTTGGGACCTTTACAGCTAGTTTATGAAAGCATAAAATAAAACATGTCCTCCTCCCTTTAAAGGAATATTCCAGGTTCAATACAAGTTAAGCTCAATCGACAGCATTTGTGGCATGATATTGATTACCACAAAATATAATGTCGACTCGTCCCTCCTTTAAAAAAAAAAAAAGCAAAAAACTAGGAACTAGTTAGACACTTACAATGGAAGTGAATGGGGACAAATCCGTAAATTTTAAAATACTCACCGTTTCAAAAGTATGGCTACAAGACATAAACAATATGCATTTGAACATGATTTTAGTGTGAAAAAAAATCACTTACTAACCTTTTCTGTGTAAAGTTAGATCTAATTTTACAAGTTTGTTGCTATGATGATGTAATGTCAACAAACCCTAAAACGACTGTAAAAATGACTATTTAAACAACTTGAAAGCTCAAATAATTCATGAGTTTTAACAGAAGAATTAATGTAAGTGCTTTTATAAAATTATAAGCTTCACATTTCTGTCTTTTAACCCTCCAAAATTGGCCCCATTCACTTCCATCGTAAGAGCCTCACTGGAACCTCGATTTTTGCTGCTTCTTTTTTTAAAGAAAAGCAGGGACAAGTCAAATATGTTTTTTTTTTTTTTTAATGAACATTATGCCACAAATGCCGTTGATTGAGCTTAACTTGTATTATACCCAGAATATTCCTTTAAGCTCAATCGCCAGCATTCGTGGCATATGTTGATTACCAAAAAAAAAAAAAAAAACATTTGATTCAAGGGACAAGTATTTTTTCTTTTTTTAATATTCATGGTTTTTAGACTTTGGTTTTAAGGTGTAGGAACCTGGATGTTTGTTAAAAAGAGGTAAATGTCTAAGGTACAGCTAAGACCATCATTTCCTCTCTCCTGTAAGCAGTTCCATGTTTTTTCCTCACATTAGAAATCACCCCAAATCATGAGTGTTTGGGGAGAGCAGACAGCTTCCATCCTGCCAGATGCTCTATGAATCAAGCTCTATGGCAACTGGAGATAACAAACTGGCCCTCTATGGAACCACTTTGAAATATTTAGAAACTTTGCAGGTTTTCAGAGAAGCATGTGCACAGATGTAATGTCAAAAACCAGTTCCAGTAATTTCACATTTTCAAAATAAAGATATTAGTATATTGCTTAAAATAGAAATGTGCATATTCTCCAGCTACAGCTGAGGCAATTAATATCCTTTTTTTCCACTCTTAAGCACTGGGCCCCACATTAACATCTCTTACATCATCATATATACACACACTGTTCAAAGCATCTCTTGCTGATTACCCAGCACAGTCCATCATGTACACGTGTTGTATTTTTCTATGCCATTCTGTCTATAAATGCATCACAGCAGCATGAACACATTATCATGTTTAAAACAGAAATCATGAACAGTCTGCATGTGGCCTTATGGGTTTTGAAGCAGTCCCAGTGGCCTCTGCCCATGCTGTGTTGTACTGTATAAAACAAATGTATTTGTGATCAAGTCATACTAATCGTTTCCAGTAGAGCTCCATTTCAGTCTTAATTTGTCTTCTCTGCAACACTGCAAGAAAAAAAAAAAATACATTTCTTAATCAGTATTTTTGTCTTGTTCTACTATCTAAACATCCTTAAAACAAGATAAATGTACTTGAGAAACAAGCTTGCATAAAATAATGATTTGTTTTCATATATCTTGAATAAAGTTAAAGTTACCCCAATAATTATCAAGTATTTATTTTTTTAAGCATAAACCTCACTATTTTTTTTTTTTTTAGATCTTCAATGGGGAAAGAAAAATAAGAATAAGAATTTCAGGCCAAAAGCTAAGAAAGGAGCATGATTTGAATTGCAGCTATTCACTAGCATCACTTAATTAAGCCACTTCACCCTGGTGTCCTCCAGTGTGCTAAACTGAATGGATGAGAGTACAGGTCACTAAACTGTATAATGAAGAAATCATACAGTGATTAAACAAATATTAGCACATTTCCATTCCACCTATTAAAATTGTAGCAATGGTGCATTGGAACAATATGCATAACTACTGTATATGTTTTGAAAGTAGTTTTCCAATAACTTATTGAATAACTAAGCATTTAGTACTGTCCTCCATCCTTATCACATCACATACTGGGGTATTCACAATCCTCAGAATATACAATAATGTACTGTGTATCCAAAACAATTTTAAACCATTTAATAATTTAAATAATTATCAGGCAAATCATTATTTTTCTAATAGTGTCAGGAATCCTTTTTTTACACTCTTACAACTGTATTTTCAAAAATATTATTATTATTTTTTTAATCTGGACATCCATAGTCATCTCTCAACCAA
The DNA here is from genome assembly GCF_019703515.2 of Myxocyprinus asiaticus. Taxonomy (NCBI): domain Eukaryota; kingdom Metazoa; phylum Chordata; class Actinopteri; order Cypriniformes; family Catostomidae; genus Myxocyprinus; species Myxocyprinus asiaticus. The sequence continues at coordinate 23,212,965 of NC_059353.1, read as the reverse complement.
TAAACAACAAAAAAAATGTATATATATATATATGGGATGTATTCTTGTAAACTCAATGTTGGGAAAAAGAGCTACACCATTGCTTGTGAAGTAAATATCACTACACTATGAATGTCAACAAAACTGGGATTATTAAGAAATGTCAGTGCTAATCAGGACTCTGTGTACATTTTAGAGTATATATTTTATTCTTCTGGTTCTATTCATTCTAATTAAGCTGAAAAGTTCAAGCTCCTTCGTTCTGTGACTGTGCTTTGAGTTTATCCCAGGCCCCTTGATGATGACTCATAGTAGTGGCATTTTGGCTTTCCACTAGTGCAATAAAAACAAAAACCCACCATATATTTTAAATAATGAAATGCTTACCAAAAGTCCAATTAATTTATCTGAAAGCTGCGTCAGAAGGGCAAACTCTTTCCATTTGCCTGATCATGGGAGCCAAGTATTTCTTGGTACTGACACGATCTCTGTCTTCAAGGTCATTGGAACCTTAGTGTAATGTCATAGGGCTAAATCAACAAATGAGACACTGGCAGGGAAAAAAAAACAACATACTCAAACATGAAAGTGATTTATGTTCTGCATAGACACTTGACTGCAGCATTCGTTTTCTTTTTCTTTGTTGTCTAACTGTTTGTGTGAAGTTTGAAAACAGCTGTAAAAGGATAGTTCACACAAAAATTAAAGTTCTGTTGTCATTTACTTACCCTCAAGTCTTTCCTAACCCTCATAACTTTCTTCCATGGAACACATGAGGAGAACCTTTGAATAATGAACAATGTTGACGCTGCTCTTTTTCCATACATGGAAGTGAATGGGGACTGAGGCTGTCAGTTTCAAACATTCTATCTAACATCTCCTTTTGCTTTCTACAGAAGAAAGAAAGTCATATGAGTTTGAAACAGTATGAGGGTGAGCAAATCATGATGGAATTTGTTTTTTTTTAGTGAACTATCCCTTTAAGGAAAGCTGATTTTGAAGGTTTTGCTCTTTTAAAGTGAATTCTCTCTGAAAAGTAAATGGTGAGTGGAAAAATGAAAGGCTTTTTTTTTTTTTTTTTTTTTTTTTTCATTTAAAGCATCTTCCAAATTAATTTACAACTTTTTTTTCACACTTCACTTTTGGCCTTACCTTTTTTCCTTCCAACTTGCATCATGATATGCTTGGTAAATTTGGTAAACAGATGTACAACTGCAAAAATGACAGCAGATTGCTTGTTTTTTTAAAAGAAAGAAATTCTAATTAAATTATAATAAACGGTATGCCCGTCATAAGAGCTAAACAACATTTACACTGTTTTGAGGAGAATAAAGCAACCTGATTAGGCTGAAATGAATTGACTATTTAGACAGTGTGGTACACTGCTGTTATTGTGCATTGCCGTGCCATCAGTCTTTCTGAGCAATCAGCTGTGAAAGTGGCATAATCCACTTACTTGTTTGTAATATGTCCTGTGCAAAATGTGGTTTAAAACACAATAGCTGAGGACAAGCCAGGAGTTACTAAATTACATAATTTCAATGAAATCCTAATGTTAACATATCATCAGCTTTAGTGACATTTCCTCAGATTGTGACATTCCCTCAGATTACTTAAAAGTAATCATATATAATTTATAATAAAAATGTAAATGTTACATCTGTGAGGTATAATTTAAATAAAGTAAATCTTTAAGTATTAAGGCCTCACTAACTTTTGTCTCAGTCTCAAATAGGCTCAAAACAGGGTTGGACTGGCCATCAGGAGCACCGGGACTTTTCCCAGTGGGCCGATCGGGTAGAGGGCCACTTAAAACACTCAGTGTGACAAATCTGCACTACCCGATTAAACTGCACAGTATATCCGCAACTAGCCACAGCGTGAGAGAAGTGTGGGACACGTCTGTCTTACCCACACAGCTTTCCATTTATCAACACACATTGCATTGCATTGTGTGGGTGCTGAATTGAATCAGTATTCTAGGGTTGCAAAGCCAAATGTCCTGTATTAGTCGGGTCATCCCATATTTTAGCTCCTCTTGTCCCACGGTTAAGTGGCGAAATGCTTGATGGGGAATTCCCGTATCGAAGAAGCAAAATGGAAAACATTCATGGCTTAAGCCCAAATCTAGCGCCACCAATGTCTGACATTATGTAATATCTTTAAATTGACATATTAAATTAACTGCAATTATTTCGATTAATTAAACAGTGTATTATGAAATTAACTTGATTAAAACTTTTAATCGATTGACAGTCTTATCGTCTAATTATCTTGATATTTTTACAACTGTCTGTTTATTTAGTAAAAAGCCCCATTATGTCCGCCCCTGCTCAATCAAAATACACACTCATCTTTGGACTTCTATCCTCAGAAGACTGAGTAGCCTTCAACCCACAGACATCGCCCTGCTCTGAATTAAAGTTTGGAAAGGGGCTTTTTTTCCCCACTGACTATCAACATCCTGATGCTTCTAATCTGCCTCTATTTTGGTTTTTTAAAAAAAAAAAAAAATGCAAAGAAGTCTGCAATGAGAAACCACATGCTCACGTCTTCTGATCCACCACATCCCAGAGCCGGGTAAAGCAGGTCATAATGCTTGGTCCATAGAACTTTTTGACATAAAAGTGTGGACTGCTCTGGTAAAAAAAAAATATTTTTTTTTTTGTACAACTGATTATTCTAAATGACCCACTTTGTCTTCTAGTGACTGCAGTCAAAGAGTAACAAGCAAATGAATTGGAACTAGCTTAAGTTTCATGAAAACTTTGGCTGCTTTGACTGAGTGGTTAGCACATCTTTCCATATCCTGACAGACTTCAGCTTCTAGGGAGCATTATATAATTTATTGGCCCAAATACTCTAAACCTTGTGGAGTTGTTGCAGGTTGGAATAGCAAGAGATTTCTCAGCAATGTTTAAAATTACGAAAATGACATGTGTTCCATTATTCTCGCAAGTTCATTATTCTCCAATTTTTTTTCTTTTGCTATGATGCAGCACTCTGCAACTTAATAAATACTGCTAAATAATAGTGCTGACGGGAGGTTTTGTCCAGTGGTGTAATTAGAATTTGACAGGTCCCTCCCCAATGAAAATATATTATAAAACAAACACACACACATAGAAATCCCTCATATAACACTTGCAACGTGATGCAATAACAATGGTGTAGATCTGGGCTCCCTGCTACATGCGCACCAGGTCAACTTCCCATGCAGTACACGAAAGCACATTGTAGATCAGCTAAGAGATACACAACCAGACATCTAAACAGCTTCATAACACAGAACAGACTGCAGAGATTAAATTAGGAATGGGACACAATCTTAGATGACAGCTAAACCTCTGTACAAAGAAAAACAATGTGATTCAGACATTTGAAGAAACATAAAAAACAAATTCTCTATTAACCCAAGATTTAAATAAAAAAAGCTGATTCAAAATAAATGCCCAAAAACTTGGAGTCAGACAACAAGCAGCTGCAGTTCAGGTTTGAATGTCTTCAACTGGCTGTTGGAGATGAGTTCATGAAGAAGCATGAGTTCATCTCTTCTTCACAGAGAACTGAGAGCAGTTTGCTGCTCTATGTGTTGACTGTGTTTGGAAGCCACCTTGATGTGTGGTTTGTTGGTGTTCCTGCTGGTCTGACCGCAATGACTCAAAGCCCATGTCTCACCCACCTCTGACTAGCTGTTTTTTCCTGGACTAACAAGACAAATGCTATATACTAAATTTACTTCCAATTCTAAATGGGTAAAATTAAAAAAGCTAAAAGAATAACACTGTGCAACAGATTTTTTGTTTTGTTTTGTTTTTTCCTGGGTAGTAAGTGTTATTTCCTAATTGCTTATGCCTCAAAAGTATAGAAAATGGCTATTATGCCCCACAAACTTTGCTTTTGTGACCAGGACAGTGATATCTTGAAATGTACCTATTTCCAATGAGAAAACGGGCGAATGCGTGTCTTTTCATTCACATAAAGTCAGAAAAAAACAACATATGAATCCAAATTAACATGTATTTACTAAAGTAATATTCAAAGCTGTGCTGGTCCATAATGGTAACAAGTACCCATCTCTTCCCCTGGCTCACTCGGTACACTTCAAAGTGGATTACAACAGCATCAAGACTTTGACGCCTTGAAGTATGATGAGTACGTCTGGGAGGTCATAGGAGACTTCAAAATGGTGGCATTCCTGATGGGTCTCCAAGGTGGTTTTACCAAGTTTCCCTGCTATCTTTGCCTTTGGGACAGCAGGGACACCAAGGCGCACTACCACAGGCGGGACTGGCCGCAGCGGACCGAGTTCTCTGTGGAGAGGAACAACCGTCAAGTGGGAGCCACTGGTGGACCCCCGGAAGGTGCTGATGCCACCACTGCACATCAAATTGGGCCTTATGAAACAATTTGTCTAGATAAGGAGTCGGCAGTCTTCAAGTACCTTCAATACTTCTTACCTAAGCTGTTTGAGGCAAAGGTCAAAGCCAGTGTCTTCGTCAGACCACAGATTAAGAAGGATTTTGGATTTATATGTTGTTTTTTTCTGAATTTATGTGAACGAAAAGACACAAATTCGCTTGTTTTCTCATTGGAAATAGGTACATTTCAAAATATCACCGTCCTGGTCACAAAAGCAAAGTGTGTGGGGAATAACAGCCATTTTCTATACTTTTGAGGCATAAGCAATTAGGAAATAACACTTACTACCCAGAAACAAAAATTGTGTTACATAGTGTAATTATAATAATAATTTAAAAAATGCAACATTGCAGCTGTTAATACTTCAAAGACTTTGATGTTTTACACCATCAATCAACCAGAACAAATGGCTTCTTCAGAAGATTTTACTATGTTAAAAAAGTATTTCTCTGTTCCAGCTCTCTCACACTTATACACACACACAGTGAGAGAGAGAGCGAGCTCAGGCCACCAGCCTATGACTCATCTGCCCATATGGAAACATTTTCTCCTCAAATGTAGCAGGATTTTTGTTTGTATAAATTCAAAAAATCCTTTACTTTGTGTTTTGACAAATAACCGCCCTTCCTAAATGGCTCATAACCCTTTCTATCCATAAACAGAGGGGCAGCCCTGAAGCAGATTTTAGATTAGAAGACAACTCTTGTAGTACATTAAATCAAAAATTCTAAGCAGATGCAGAAAATATGTGATATTAAGAGTTACATTTTCTTTAGGAAACAGCGAAAACACCATTTTAAGAAGCAATGCACTGGTTCTGCAGCAAAAGCGCATACAGTTATGCTCAAAAGTTTGCATACACTGGCAGAAATTTTGAAATCTTGGCATTGATTTTGAAAATATGATTGATCATGCAAAAAAATGTCTTTTATTCTATTCTTTAGTCTTTTATTTAAGGACAGTGATCATATGAAGCCATTTATTATCACATAGTTGTTTGGCTCCTTTTTAAAACATAATGATAACAGAAATCACCCAAATGGCCCTGATCAAAAGTTTACATACCCTTGAATGTTTGGCCTTGTTACCATAGTCATACCATAACATAGTTGGCCATAGACAACTATTACAAAAGACTGCATGCTGTCATTGATGCTAAAGGGGACAATACACAGTATTAAGAACTAAGGGTATGCAGACTTTTGAACAGGGGTCATTTCATTTTTTTCTTTGTTGCCATATTTTGTTTTATGATTGTGCCATTCTGTTATAACCTACAGCTGAATATGAATCCCATAAGAAATAAATGTGTTTTGCCTGCTCACTCATGTTTTCTTTAAAAATGGTACATATATTACCAATTCTCCATGGATATGCAAACTTTTGAGCACAACTGTATATTAATTTCAAGTTATTCAAACACTAATCCAATGACATTCAAAAAATAATCACAGTAATAAACAAATGACAAACCATCTGGTTGAATCTGAAATATGCCATTGCAAAAAACTATTTAGATGCTCTCAAGACCGGCTTCAGCACTGGGTAATATGAATCACTGACACAATGTTTACATTGTCCTCAAAAAGGAATGTATAAGCTAAATAATTTTAGATCATTTAGAAACTGAGGCAAGTGAAGGATTCAAGACCCGTTTACCTCTTCCACACCTCACCTTCTACGCATGTAACATGATGAGATACAGACATAACCCTTAACCCTTGGGAAAAAGTGACCTCATTAGGAATGTCAACTATAGCACTTAAACATCTGTTTAAAAAGCAGTACGACCTGGCCTTTGTTAACCTACCTCAGGGGTGCTCATTTTCTTTGAGAGACACCAAAGGTCTAAGAAAAACCCTGTACCATAACAATGCTGATTTGTTATTTGTCAAACAGACCAGAGGAATTAAGCATAGAAAAAAGCAACATTTTCAAAACCTGGAAGGGGACATTCATTAGTGTCCAAAAGAAAAAGCTGAGATTCACACACGCACACCAGCTGCTCCAGTGAGGATGTCTGTGAACTCTGACCGTTCTCATTGACAAAGACTACAAAGTTCATCTGGTCTGCATTTATTTCTGTTTATTGTAATGTAAGGTCAAGATGCTCAATGGTGATCTCAGATCATCGACAGATCACATTAGACATAAAAACTCCTTTTGAAGTTTTATGCAATATAGATTATTTTGCTCAAACAGCAAAAAATATACTTATTTTTTAAAATAAGTATATAAAAAAAATTAGGCTAGTCCAAATGACAATTAAAACAAGGTCCCTAGTTTTAGTAGTACCATTTTGCCCGAGCTGGACTAGTGTGGAGGCCATATGGCTACATTCATCTCTCAGGACTGCCAGGTTTCAGTTTACACAAAGAAACACTGCCAATACCAGTCACAGTGTAATAACGTCCAAAGGAAATCCATGCAGAATCAAGAGAGATATTTTTCAATATTTCACTAATATGTTTAGTCGTATTATAGCATAAAGAATCATGCTGGAAATCAAAAGCAAAGCTTAAGTTCAGATTTTGAGAATAAAACACCCTAGTAGTAGAATAATGTTTAAGGCTCAAAGCTGCTGGATGATGCAGTTTTGAATTTCAGCTAGGGAAAGAATGAACTTAGAGTTCCTGAGATCTTGCTCTTTCTCTCACCATTATGCCTTTGGGTGGGACACAAGTTTAATATTGTCCTGTAATATTAAAAAAAGCATCTGCTATGTTAAAAATAAGATCATGTTGGTGCTATTTCAAAAAGTCAAAAAAAGAGAACATGCCAAGTAAGATATGCATATAAACCAATCAACAGTAAAAGAGACAATATGTATTTTCTAGGTCCCATGTGCAACTGTAGTTTCAGCACATGTGAAGGAGCACACTTTTATTTGCATGCTAAAAATGATGTGACAGTGGCCAACAGCTGGAATGTTTCCTCTTGTTTTTCAAACCCACAATGTGTAAGAAACTGAAGAGGGGGTTCAAAACATCTGAAAAGCGGACAGACACAGATGCACTGTCAACCAGATACTTGTCAAACAGTGGAAACATTTTAAATACAACTGTGTGCCTCCGAAAATGAGCACCTCCACTACTGTTGGTTGACTTAAATGTTCCACATTATCACAGACACATATGCAATCATCAAATCCTACATTGTAAGTCTAAAATAAAATCAAAAACCTATTATAAAGTATACCAATGACAAAGTGTCACATTCCTATTAAAGGGATAGTTCACCCAAAAATGAAAATCCTCTCATAATTTACTCTTCCTCATGCCATCCCAGGTGTGTTTAACTTTCTTCTGCGGGACACAAACAAAGATTTTTAGAAGAATATCTCAGCTCTGGATGTCCTTTCAATGCAAGTGAATAGTTGCCAGACTTTTGAAACTCCAAAAATAAAGGCAGCATAAAAGTAATCCATACAACTCCAGTGGTTTAATATACTGTATGTCTGGGGGCCTGGGTAGCTCAGCGAGTAAAAGACGCTGACTACCACCCCTGGATTTGCAAGTTCGAAAACAGGGTGTGCTTAGTGACTCCAGCCAGGTCTCCTAAGCAACCAAATTGGCCCGGTTTTTGGGGAGGGTAGAGTCACATGGGGTAACCTCCTCGTGGTCGCTATAATGCGGTTCGCTCTCAGTGGGGCGCATGGTGAGTTGTTCGTGGATGCCGCGGAGAATAGCGTGAAGCTATGTCTCCGTGGTAACGCACTCAACAAGCCACATGATAAGATACGTGGATTGACGGTCTCAGACGCGGAGGCAACTGAGATTCGTCCTCCGCCACCCGGATTGAGGCGAGTCACTACGCCACCACGAGGACTTAAGAGCACATTGGGAATTCCACATTGGGGAGAAAAATGGAGAAAATAAAAAATAAATAAATAAAATATACTGTACATCTTCTGAAGCGATGCAATCACTTGGGGTGGGAAACAGATCAATATTTAAAACGGTTTTTACTATAAATCTCCACTTTCAGAATGTGAAAATGTGAACGTGAAAGTGGAGATTTATAGTAAAAAAAGGACTTAAATATTGATCTGTTTCTCACACACACCTATTATAATATTTCTGAAGATATGGATTTACCCACTGGAGTCTTGTAGATTACTTTTATGCTGCCTTTATGTGATTTTTGGAGCTTGAAAGGTCTGGTCACCATTCACTTGCATTGTATGGACCTACAGAGCTGAAATTTCCTTCTAAAATAGAATTTTCATTTTGGGGTGAACTATCCCTTTAATAACATCTGGGTATGAGGGTGAGTAAATGATGAGAGACTTTTCATTTTGGGGTGAACTATCCCTTTAATTGCTCTCAAAGTTAAGCTTTCTCTGATGATAAAGATGTGCTTAAATACAGTCTCATTTTTCACTCTGAAGATGTCAAGAAAATCTTTAAGTAACCTTCAAGAAGCAAAACAATCATTTAGTGGTTAAAAATGAACAAAAACATTTGTTCACTGCAATAACGCAAGATAATATTGTGTACATTTACAATTACACAAAGTGCGTGGCTCCAGGTTATGTAAACAGGGCCTCCAAAGTGTAACGGAGGTTTCAAATTATATATAGCATCCAGTAAGATGTTCTAAGTCTGAAATGAGTTGATAAAATTATAATCAAGCATGGACAATTATGGTGATTCATTTGATTGCTGAGGGATTTCTTTGAAAAGACATTCTCTTACTCTTTGATGTTCCACATCAAGGAAGTCTAAATCTTTATGATATGCTCCAAAAATTCAGAACATATTGCTTTTTTAGGTGCAAAATTCAAGGATAAAAATAAACGTTGCAGAAAAAGCAAATGTTAACCTGTAATATTAAAACAACACAAACAGCTCTCATAAACATGAGGCCCATACATTATGTAGATATAGTGAAGTATTTATGATGAAAAATAATAATTTACAATTTTGACAACAGTGTCACACTCCATAGTGGACATCAAATTTGTAAAAGTAAAAACTATTTGGAAATCTTGTTCAAATGAGTTCAAAAAGCAAAAGAGAAAAGAGAGACATGGAGGTTCCTTCACTGGGAGCTTGTGTGACAGATTCCTGGACACCAGAAGAAAGGAGGAGGAGGCTTCCTTCCTAAAACAGAGTATCTGAGAGGTGGTGGGGAAGTGGATAGGAGAGAGCTAAGTGCTTATCAGTTCTCAAGAAAAGCCACGTAGTCAGTAAGTCTGGCCAGCTGTTGTTCGTTTGGAACCAGTGAGACTGGGGGCGGATCTGCAGAGAGGAAAAAGCAGAAGAGAAACATGAGAGAAGAGGGGATTCCTTCCATGTCTTTTACGATCTGCTTTTTAACACAAAGACATACGAATGTAAACAGTCCAAAGATGTGACCAAAACAAATGCATGAATGTGTGCATGAGACTGAACTGTTAGAGATGCAACAACCAAAGTAAACAAAATTCAATGCCAACAGTGTTAAATTAATAAATATCAGCCGTTTTTTTTACTGAAAGCTGCAGGACAGACGCACTGGGACTTATTTCTCAATCATCAGTTCTTCAAACACATTACAGACATCTGCAATGTATCATGAGGGGCATGCAGAAACCCAGATGCTGCTCGTTCCTGTTCCTTTGGAATAAATGTGCCTCGTAAAATGGTGCTCAACTGTTACTGGCGAACACATTAAAAGCTGTTTGCCTTGAAAACACACAATACAGAGCTGTGTCACTAAGTAGGGCAAAAAAAGAATGGCACAGGACAGCAAGGGCAGAACTATGATTAGAAAGTGACCAAAAACATGACATGAAGAGTCTGTAGAGACCGTGAGAGCAAGTTCATGTGCCTGTTATGACACAACCATGCAGAAATGTCAACTTGATGGAACAAGTTTTTTGTACAAAGGACAGGCTATGAATGAAACCTTATGGAGGAATGAGTCATAGAGGGGAAAAAACTTTTAGTCTTATTGGTAAAAAGAAGTGAAACAGTGCCCCCACCTGGTTTCTGTGGCATGATCATCCTGGTGTTGGGATCTGCCTGCCACCCATGGCTGACTACACCTTGAGCAAATGAGAAAGAGATTTTTATACTTTACTCAAATTTTGTGTAATATTGGAGGACTTGTTAAAAATGCATTCAAAATATATAAAATGAGGACTGGAACAGAGAGAATGCATAAAAAGCTGGAAAGAATAAGGCAGAGAGACGCAAGGAGATGGGGGAGCATATTGAAAAGAAAAAATGTAAGAATCACTGGAGGGGAAAATATTTAAAATCCAATAAACGGAAAACATTTATAGATGTATGTGAACTACTCCGTCATTTGAGTCACTATGACCCCAAAACACATGTAGAACTTTATGCAATAAATAACAAGGAATGTCCCAGCTTTCTGATGATATTATATTATGTGATTATTATGTTTTTAATCCAAACCCTTGCAACGATATAGTCATTTAAATGTTGGCTGATGTGACCATTTAAATGTTTTCCTTTTTGCTTTAGCACATTAAACTTAATGTGTGTTTCAGGTCAAAGTGACTCAAATAGTGGAGCAGGTTACAACAGGCAGAAATTTAGTGAAGTATATTTGCAACCTTATAAATGTTTCACACTAGAGCAAGCTCAAATATTTAGTGGCAGACTTGTCTCAAACCATATGATGTTATGTACCTTTCACCGCCTCTTCTACAGAGTATCCCACAAAGGCAGCAAAGTCATCTGCACTGATTGAGGTGTAAGCTTGGGCTACTAGCCCATATGCCCTGCTACGGGTGGACTCTAGAAGAAAAACAAACAAGAAAACTCTGCTTAGCATAGCCACAGAATGTAACATAACGTTTCCAAGGCATAAAGGGTTAGTTCACCCAAAAATGAAAATTCTCTCATCATTTACTCACACTCATGCCAGATTATCTCAGATGTGTATGACTTTCTTTCTTTTGCTGAACACGAACAAATATTTTTAGAAAAATATCTCTGCTCTGTAGGTCAATACAATGCAAGTGAATGGTGACCAGAAATTTAAAGGCCTTAAAACCACATAAAGGCAGCATAAAAGTAATCCATATGACTCCAGTGGTTAAATATATATCTTCGGAAGCAATATGACAGGTGTGGGTTAAATATATATATAAGCTATTTTTTACTATAAATCTTCACCTTCACTTTTACTTTGTTCTTTTGCTTTAGGCGAATCGCATTCTTTGTGCATATTGCTGCCAACTGGGCAGGGAGGACAATTTATAGTAAAACAGGGCTTTTTATCTGTTTTTCACCCACACCTATCATATCGCTTCTGAAGATACACCGATGAGCCACAACATTAAAACCACTTGCCTAATATCATGTAGGTCCCCCTCGTGCCACCAAAACAGCTCTGACCTGTCGAGGCATGGACTCCACAAGACCTCCGAAGGTGTCCTGTGGTATCTGGCACCAAGACATTAGCAGCAGATCCATTAAGTCCTGTAAGTTGCAAGGTGGGGCCTCCATGGATCAGACTTGTTGGTCCAGCACATCACATAGATGCTCAGTCGGATTGAGATCTGGGGAATTTGGAGGCCAAGTCAACACCTTGAACTCTTTGTAATTTTCCTCAAACCATTCCTGAAAAATGTTTGCAGTGTGGCAGGTCGCATTATCATGTTGAATGGCCACTGCCATCAGGGAATAACGTTGCCATGAATGGTTGTACCTGGTCTGCAACAATCTTTAGGTAGGTGGTACAGTTGAAGTCAGAAGTTTATATACACCTTAGCCAAATACATTTAAACTCCTTCCTGACATTTAATCATAGAAAACATTCCCTGTCTTAGGTCAGTTAGGATCACTATTTTAAGAATGTTAAATGTCAGAATAATTGTAGAGATTTATTTCAGCTTTTATTTCTTTCATCACATTCCCAGTGGGTCAGAAGTTTACATACACTTTGATAGTATTAGGTAGCATTGCCTTTAAATTGTTTAACTTGGGTCAAACGTTTTGGGAAGACTTCCACAAGCTTCTCACAATAAAGTTGCTGGAATTTTGGTCCATTCCTCCAGACAGAAGTGGTGTAACTGAGTCAGGTTTGAAGGCCTCCTTGCTCACACACGCTATTTCAGTTATGCCCACAAAAAACTTTCTATCTGATTGAGGTCAGGGCTTTGTGATGGCCACTCCAATACCTTGACTTTGTTGTCCTTAAGCCATTTTGCCACAACTTTGGAGGTATGCTTGGGGTCATTGTCCATTTGGAAGAGCCATTTGTGACCGAGCTTTAACTTCCTGGCTGATGTCTTGAGATGTTGTTTCAATATATCCACATAATTTTCCTTCCTCATTATGCCATCTATTTTGTGAAGTGCACCACTACCTCCTGCAGCAAAGCACCCCCACAACATGATGCTGCCACCCCCATGCTTCACGGTTGGGATGGTGTCCTTCGGCTTGCAAGCCTCACCATTTTTCCTCCAAACATAACAATGGTCAATATGGCCAAAAAAAAAAAATTTGTTTCATCAGACCAGAGGATATTTCTCGTTGCACTTGCAAACTGTAGTCTGGCTTTTTTATGGCAGTTTTGGAGCAGTGGCTTCTTCCTTGCTGAGCAGCCTTTCAGGTTATGTCGATATAGAACTCGTTTTACTGTGGATATAGATACTTGTCTACCTGTTTCCTCCAGCATCTTCACAAGGTCCTTTGCTGTTGTTCTGGGATTGATTTGCACTTTTCACACCAAACTATGTTAATCTCTAGGAGACAGAATGCGTCTCATTCCTGAGTGGTATGATGACTGCGTAGTCCCATGGTGTTTATATTTGCATACTATTGTTTGTACAGATGAATGTGGTACCTTCAGGCATTTGGAAACTGCTCCTAAGGATGAACCAGACTTGTGGAGGTCCACAATTTTTTGGCTGATTTCTTTTGATTTTCCCATGATGCCAAGCAAAGATGCACTGAGTTTGCAGGTAGGCCTCAAAATACATCCACAGGTACACCTCCAATTCAGTACACCTCCTATCAGAAGCTAATTGGTTAACTGTCTACAGGCTTGACATCATTTTCTGGAATTTTCCAAGCTAACTTTCCGAGTTAACTTAGTGTTTGTAAACTTCTGACCCACTGGAATTGTGATATAGTCAATAAAAAGTTAAACAATCTGTCTGTAAACAATTGTTGGAATAATTACTCGTGTCATGCACAAAGTAGATGTCCAAAATGACTTGCCAAAACTATAGTTTGCTAATATTTAATCTGTGGAGTGGTTAAAAAATGAGTTTTAATGACTTCAACCTAAGTGTATGTAAACTTCTGACTTCAACTGTACGTGTCGAATTAACATCCACATGAATGCCAGGACCCAAGGTTTCCCAGCAGAACATTGCCCAGATCATCACACTGCCTCCGCCGGCCTGCATTCTTCCCATGGTGCAACCTGCTGCCATCTCTTCCCCAGGTAAACAACACACACGCACCCGCCGTCTACATGATCTAAAAGAAAACATGATTCATCAGAACAGGCCACCTTCTTCCATTGCTCCATGTTCCAGTTCTGATGCTCACATGTCCATTGTAGGCGCTTTCGCCAGTGGACAGGGGTCAGCATGGGCACTCTGACCAGTTTGCGGCTACGCAGCCCCATACGCAGCAAGCTGCGATGCACTGTGTGTCCGGACACCTTTATATCATGACAGCATTAAGTTTTTCAGCAATTTGTGCTACAGTAGCTCTTCTGTGGGATCGGACCAGACGGGCTAGCCTTCGCTCCCCACGCGCATCAATGAGCCTTGGGCACCCATGACCCTGTTGCTGGTTCACCAGTTGCCCTTCCTTGGACCACTTTTGGTAGGTACCCATTTGTCTAGCCATCACAATTTGGCCCTTGTCAAAGTCGCTCAGATCCTTATGCTTGCCCACTTTTCCTGCTTCCACCACATGAAATTCAAGAACTGACTGATCACTTGATGCCTAATATATCCCACCCTTTGACAGGTGCCATTGTAACAACATAATACATGTCATTCACTTCACCTATCAGTGGTTTTAATGTTGTGGCTGATCAGCGTATATATTGAACCACTGGAGTCATATGGATTACTTTTATGCTGCCTTTATATTCTTTTTGGACCTTCAAAGTTCTGGCCACCATTCACTTGTATTGTATTGACCTACAAAGCAGAGGTATTTTTCTGAAAAATCTTTGTTTGTGTTCAGCAGAAGAAAGAATGTCTTGCACATCCAGGATGACATGAGGGTGAGTAAATGATGTGAGGATTTTTATTTTATTTTTGGCTATCTATCCCTTAAAGGTGCTGCAAGCGATTTTTTCATGGAAAGGTATGCAAAAAAAAAATTTCCTACTCCCTGAAAAATATCACTGAAATAAGTTCCTGAGATATCTCACCTGTCTCTGTGACCACTCAAGACTTTGTAAACAGCAAACAAAAATGTGTCACTGGGCAACAGTCTCTGATGATATCTGTTTGTCAATTATTTTGTGCATTCTCATAGTTTTGTCGTTTCAGCTAATTATTTAGGCTTAATGCCATATTCTGATTTATAATTTGTCAGTTGAGGGCGCTATTTTGTTACTGTTGTGTTTGACAACCCTAGGAATGTTTCAACGGTATCAGTGCAGTGTTTTGAAAAGCGGGGGCATGACTAAATAAAAGGCTCAGTCTTGTGGAAGTTAGAATGGCTAAAATCACTTACAGCACCATTTCCCATCACACCTGCAAACTCTTTCCTCTCACCCTTCAATCTGTTGTATTTAAATCTTTGCATCCAAGCATGGACAAGCAAAGTACTATGGACCGTGAAAGTGTCCTGTCTCACAAATATCCCCATTTTTCATTTATTCCGCAACCGAAAGTGTCTGTTAATAGGGGAGTTACCAAGATAAACAGAGCAGAATTCCGCTGGTTATCTGATCTCAACATGTGGCCACCATGAGGGTAAACACCCTTATGTAGAATGAAATACTTATTTTTACCCTTTAAACTATTGTTAAAGTTCTATTAATTTCTTTAGTGGTAAATCTTTTTTTCACAGTGGAAAAAATGTGTCCACCTTTAAGACTAAACTACATGCAGTATGAAACTTTAACCATGTTTAAAAATGTTTTTACATTATAGCACTGAGTTGTTCAGGGAAATATAATACTAAAATATCCTATAGAAGTAAAATTAAAGTTCTGCTTGTTGCAAAGTCTTAAGGCTATAGGGTTGCTCTGATACCAAAATTTTGGCTTTGGTATGCTTTGGTGTCCATGTTAAATATTTTAATTAAATGTTATGATCAAATGGTGTTTAATCAAATTGATACATACAGTTTTAATCAAATAAAAATATAATTTTGTTTCTTTTTACAAAAAATTGCAATTTTATTTTTGCCAAAATAAAATGCTGCACAACAGAGCTTCACAGTGTTAATGAAAACATTAATAAAAAATAAAAAATCGGATTACCTGTGGCACAAGCCTGCTTGCGTTTGTGATATTGCTTACAGATAATAATAATAATAATAATAATAATAAACCATTTCATTTTAAATAATTATTATGAGTATTATTGTTACTTTTTGAATATTACATTTTTATACAGCAGTTATATTATTCTGTCTTCAATATTGTAGGGCTTTACTGGTTGTTTAGATCAGTGTTACTATCAGAAATAATTAATAGTTATTTCTGTAGTTATTAATCAATATTTAAATTAATTAATTGGATCTAACTCATTAAAACCTCATATGGGACTCCAGTAAATGTAGTGTGCTACGTTTAGGAGCAAGTTTGGTTATTAGCAATAATTAATAATTATCAAAGATAATTATTAATTATTAAAATCAATAGAACATTGATGAGAATCAATGTTAGCTTTTTTTTTTAATCCTTTAAAATCAACACTTATCAATTGTTAACATCGATGAAACATTAAAATTAACACTAGCTTATTGATCATTCAAATTCAATCAAAGATAATTATCAATTATCAAAAATCAATAGAATATTAATAAGGATTAACATTGACGGGGCACCACCCTGGAATCAGGGACTAATAACCAAATATTAAAACAGTCTCAATATTAGATTGTTTTCTTAGGAAAATCGACATCCGAAGAATATCGATTTTCGGGAAAAAAAAAACAATGAATGAAGGTTTGAATCCGAGCACTGACATCCCGTCAGCGTGACACAGGCGTATGCAAAACAAACCAGAACACTTCTCTTTGTAATATAAACAAAGTTTATTTATGCAGTAATATCAATTAATAATTAATACAACGCAGTCAATAAACTTCCGACTTACAACTACAAACTAAACAGTGATATGATTAGATATGGAAATAAAATAATCCTATAACACATAAGGTGTGTGTGTGTGTGTGTCAGTGTGGTTAGTGAGAGAGAGAGAGAGAGAGATGATTAAGTGACAGCCCGAAAGCTGATTTCGCGATAGCTGGAGATAAAGCAGCCGTGTTCATCACTCAGAGACGCGGTTTTACGAGCGGGGCTCGTAAAAGTCCCTTGTTATTTGACTCTTTAAATGGATGAACTCAGTTGCTGTCTCACCCGCGATGGCGAAAATGCACAACAGTCCAATTTGGTTGGACCACAATACAGCAAAACAAATTCGTGATAATTAATACCCTGAGTATTAATAATGAGCGGACATGGCGGCCCGTAAACTGTACAAGCAAAAACCTTGAAACACAAGAATAACACACTATAATATTCTATCTCTGCCCAGACGTAAACCTCTTACTTGAATCGCATGAGGACACAGGTAGAATGTGTTTTCCTCCGTCCTTTAACTTTGACCCGGTTCCTTGAGGCTCGTGTGATGACGGGAGGCCGTTTCCTCGCGCTGTCGATTGTCGGCGGGCGGGCGGAGAACTCAGAAATGTCGACTTGATTGAAGATGGAAGAGAAATCTTTAATCTCTTCACTTCTGTAGGCAAACGGATGAAGATGCGAATTGCTCAGCGGTCTCCTTCGGATCCGTTAGAGTGTTCGGTTGAACACAGAGTAATCTCAACTCGTCCAGCGAGATGGAGATTGCGTGGCTACAGTTTCAAGTCGGACATTACTTCCTTAAGCCACAAGGTTGCACCTGAGAGCAGCAAAAAGCTACGTCCGTATTCGGTGAACAAAGTCTCTGGAAGCAACTTTGGAAGCATTTCAGAATTATTTGAAGTCCTGATGATGTCATGTTTGAGGGACGTTCTGTTGTGTGCCTCATCCTATAGGAGTTGAGCACTCGATCCTTTAGTGAGCAAGGCTTCATGGATTTGTAGTCTGTTTTGGACTCCCTTTGTTTGATTTTGGTGCGATTTTTATCAGTAAAATTTACGACTTGGAGGGGGCTTGAGGAATGTTTTTATGACTGTGTTAGGCCTGCCTTCGTCTTCTATCTGAATACATGAGGCCCAACAATATCACGCATACAGTTGAATAGAGGTTTCATTTAAGTGGGACTTTTATTTTGACAAGCCTTTGAGTTCTTCCTGTTTTTGACGGGTTAGTTATATCAATCTTCCCATTAATGCTGGGATAATCCCATCATGCATGTGACTTTATTTAATTAAATTACATCCTTCTGCTGTTTAATGATCACACTTGGCCATATCCAGCTGTTTTTTTTTTGTTTGTTTTTTTTTCAAATTGTAATTGATTTCATCTCAAATTTGTCACATCTCATATCATTTTGGTAATGACAGCATACTGTAATATGGTACCGAAATTAGCAACAAGATGATATCGTACCATATTAATTTTTGATTTTGATGATACTTCGTTAGTACCGGTAAACCGCGCAACCCTATAAGGCTAATTTATACTTACTGGGTGAACAGGCTTAGCTTAATTCGTCTACAAATGATGACAAAATGCAGTGATGTTTTTGTTCTGCCAAGGTGTTCGTTTGGTGAGATTTCTCCTGTTCACGCACATCTCTGAAATTCTTGACCCATGAGAACTCAGCTGGTCGAAGAGCGTTGATAATTGGTTAAAACTATTCATAGGAGTGGTTTGGACATGATGCTTTTTATTTACAATCGCACGTGCCAGCTGAGGAGATGTTACCTAGGCTACTGTTGTTAAAACTTTGAAGTGTGGAAGTATACTTTTTTTTTACATTATTTGCAACACAAACTCTACACAGACAGCACAGCCATGATAAATGAGTGGAGAGAAATTTGAGTTTTTATAAGTGAAAGGGGCCATGACAAATTTAATAAAGCAAAGAAGCAGCACAGCACTAAAAGCAGCGGTCCATGGAGAGAAAAACCAGCATTATTGGCTTTACTTGTGGCTGGAACAGTACGTTAAACACCGTGACATTACCCTAAACAAACTAATTTCAAAAACGTTGTCGCACATATTATAAACGGCGGCTTTGTTCACTTGGGGTACTTTAGTTCATCCAAGAGAAAAAAGTTTGGCTTCTTCAAAAGTATAAACCAGGCTTTACACTTTAATAATAATAAGTTGGACATAAGTGGACAGTGGCTACTTTCTACACTGAACCATGTTTTCTTTCAATATACTTTTACCACCCTTCAATTAATGGTCTCAGATGAACCACCCACAGTCTGTTCACTGACCATTTGATGCATTTAGGAATATTTAGCGTTTTGTTTGAGGAACTTTGTGATATTCTTCAGCACAACTGTGTATTCTACTTGTTTTTCTGAGATACAGTTGTGCTCAAAAGTTTGCATACCCTGGCAGAAATTGTGAAATTTTGGCATTGATTTTGAAAATATGACTGATCATGCAAAAAAACTGTCTTTTATTTAAGGATAGTGATCATATGAAGCCATTTATTATCACATAGTTGTTTGGCTCCTTTTTAAATCATAATGATAACAGAAATCACCCAAATGGCCCTGATCAAAAGATTACATACCCTTGAATGTTTGGTCTTGTTACAGACACACAAGGTGACACACACAGGTTTAAATGGCAATTAATTTGGCTTTTTAAATTGCAATTAGTGTCTGCAAAAACAACCACACCCTCTTTTTCCAGAGCAGCCTGTATTTCTCCTGAGGTTACCTGTGGGTTTTTCTTTGTATCCCAAACAATTCTTCTGGCAGTTGTGGCTGAAATCTTTCTTGGTCTACCTGACCTTGTCTTGGTATCAAGAGATCCCCGAATTTTCCACTTCTTAATAAGTGACTGAACAGTACTGACTGGCATTTTCAAGGCTTTGGATATATTGTTATATCCTTTACCATCTTTATAAAGTTCCATTACCTTGTTATGCAGGTCTTTTGACAGTTCTTTTCTGCTCCCCATGGCTCAGTATCTAGCCTGCTCAGTGCATCCACGTGAGAGCTAACAAACTCATTGGCTATTAATTACACAAGACACTAATTGCAATTTTAAAGCCACAGGTGTGGGAAATTAAACTTTAATTGCCATTTAAACCTGTGTGCGTCACCTTGTGTGTCTGTAACGAGGCCAAACATTCAAGGGTATGTAAACTTTTGATCAGGGCCATTTGGGTGATTTCTGTTATCATTATGATTTAAAAAGGAGCCAAACAACTATGTGATAATAAGTGGCTTCATATGATCACTATTCTTAAATAAAAGACAATTTTTTTGCATGATCAGTCATATTTTCAAAATCCATGCCAAAATTTCACAATTTCTGCCAGGGTATGCAAACTTTTGAGCATAACTGTATGTGGAAAGATATTCTGATCAAAATCTACACAAATTTTCCACTAATTTCTCCAGTGTTGTCTATACAACCAGTCACAGAGGCTGGTGTGTCATTCCAACAGTTTTAGTTCTTGAACTAAACAGCAACACCCTATGAGTGTAGAACCAGTGATATATGGTGATTACAAGAGGGCTGTTTAGACACGAACAGTCAGATGGGAACATGGCATTTACAAGGATGACCTCTACAAAAAGAAAACATGTGGGAAACATGTCTGGTCTTAGCACCTCGAGTAACAAGAGTTGATCATAGAGTTATTGTACATTTGGGGGGTTCAAGAGGATTTTTTTTTTTATTTTTTATTTTGCTTGTTTATTTTTAGCAACAGTGATCCTTGCTAGCCAAACTGACTCCCAGTTCTTGATTTCTCACTAGCCTCGACCCTCTATAATGATCAGCAAGAGCTGGTGAGCAAGGAAAGGGGGATGGGAGCTCTGTCCATCTGTCCTATTCTGGTATTCTACCCTAATGTCCCCCCCCAGCCATATCTCATCCTGTTACCTTTTAAAAATAGAATGTGCCTTTACCAGAGAAGGAAGTTGAGAGTAAAGAGTGCTTGCTTGAAGCGGTAAAGCCCACTTTAAAAGTTACCTTTAGAGTAGGTCCTAGACACTCCATCCTATATATACTGTATCCTTAAATGTTTAACTTGTGGATTGACACGTCCCAAAAAACAAACACAATTATGATATTCAAACATTTTATTTCACAATAAAGCATAAGTCCACACATGAGAAAACAGAACATACTGAATCACATATAGTAAAATAAGATAAACATGAGTCATATTTCATTTCTCGTTCTTAGTACAGTAAAAGTAGAAAGATAACTCCTACAGTGACAATGGAAGGATATTAACTAAAATAGAAAAGTATAAAAATGGCACCTAAATAAAATGTTACTCTGAAATATTCTTATGATCATATGAGTTGAAATGCTCACACTGCTTAGCAGCGATATACAAACATTAAAACTTCAGTAACATATTGTCATCGTCACGGTCTGTGGTTCTTCAGCCTTGTTAATTTTGTCCTTCTTTACATCCTTTTTAATCACCATCATTAACATCAACATTCAAGTTTGTCACTTTTCCTTCAGTGCAATCTGTTTACTCCTCTTCCTCTTCATCTTCAGCATCTTCATATTCCTCATCATCATCTCCCCCAAAGTCCATCTTGGACAACAAAGTCTCCACATGTTCTGTATCTAGAGTGAAATGGTCCATTCTCTCAAAGCCTGGCTCAGGCCTTTCTTCACCCAGCGAACCCTTCGCCGCGTCCTTTGTCTGTGCAATCAGGTTCTTGGAGGCTTGCAAGAACTCTGCAGCACCACTTTGCTCCAACGCGCGTACAGCCGTGTCTGTCAACTCCGTGGCTGCCTGAAGATGATCTCCATAACGCCTAGCCAGACTCCTGAGGGCAGTTACCTTCTCATCCTGCTCCTTACCAATACGTTCCAAGAGGGCATTCTTCCGCTCTTCCAAGGCTGCATACAGTGAATCAAAACGTTCACCAAGCTTTTGCTTGGCACGTTGAGCGTTTTCCTGAACGACTGTGCAGGCTTCCTCCATCTGGTTAAGCAGAGCCTGAAGGCGACCATTCCCTGCCACCAGAGCATCAATAGCATTACTCAGCTCTCCTTTTTGAGCCTGGTAGACACTAGCAAGTGGTGACACCTCACAGTCTTTATGTTGCCCAAACACCTTACACATGGAGCAAGTGGGAATTTGGTGGGTCATGCAGTAAATGTTGATTTTCTCATCCTCGTGCTCTTGGCACATTAGCTCCTTGGAACTCTTGGGGCTTATAGGAGATTCTGAGGTGCCACCACCACCTCCACCCTCTTGTTGCTGTTTGTATATGTCAATTATGTTCTCCACTAGAAGATTTCTTTGAAGTCCATGTACACCATGACGATCAAGAACCACTTCAAAACGACATGTAGGGCACCGGAAGACACCACCAGAGAAACGATAAGGGTTTCGAGAGTCATAAAGATCACTCGCACATCCTCGGCAGAGGTTATGTTGACATGGCAGGATCACCACTGGTTTGGTGAACATGTCCAGACATATCGGACAGCTCAGCTGTTTCTCAAGGCTCTCCATGGAGCCAGGAGTCCCCAACAAGGAGGCAGTTCGCTGAATTTCCATGTCAGTAAAGGCTTTGTCACCTTTTTCTGTATCACTTTAGTGGCTGTAGTGCTTGGTTTTAAAAAAAAAAAAAAAAAAAAAATGGTTAAATAAGCTGCAGTGCGGCTGTAACGGAGTCCTTGCAGTTGCCAGATTTGTTCTGGGGCACAGTGGCCCTGGTCTTTATACGTCCCTCAGGCAGTGGGTGACATGCCATTCCTCCAACCAATCAGAGCACAAATTCCTATCCACTTGTTTTCAAGATTCATTTTTGGAAAAGCAAAAGCCCCCACACCTTTTGAATCCATGTGCTGTCATGAAGATACCACAACACTGCTACCCTTCCATGTAAAGTGAGATTTCAATGGTGAAATATGTGAGCTGTGACAAACAAGGTTAATGTGCTGGGCAATGCAAAGTGTATTAGAAGAAAACAAACCCCTGTCTGTTTCAAAACACCATTTGAATTGTTACTGCCTAGCTGCGTTGCTGGAAAAGCATAGACTAATTACTTAAGGGGTTTTACACAAGAAAATACCAAATTGTACACTCATACCTCCATTGAAAAATTGTGTCAAAAACTATGCCTAGTAATCTACAAACATTCTTTATGAAAAAATAAAGGATATATATTTAGCTTACTTTAGGATATTTTCTAAAGTAAAAAAAGTATGAAAGCTTATTATACCACATAACCCATTACTTTTTAATAATTTATATTATTTACAAGTGTAATGAGTATAATAACCAGATTTAATGGATCTAATAACAATAATTTTATTTTTGAGGATTCAGCCTCACTTTTATCTGTTGAACAATCTTTAAGTCACTCAAAATTTGCTGTTTCTCAAAATAAACATACAAACCCAAGACTTCTGACTTATTCAAATGTTTGAGTAATTTGTTGGTGAAATAACAGACAACTATCAATGTCCTAAAAAAACAGTACACAGGGAACCCATGAACACATGGAAAGGGTTATTTTTAAATCTATCCTTGGCCCGGGTTGGTCAGGTGTTGGCACATGGGGATCAAATGAATGTTGTGTTTTAGCTTGATCCCTGAGATTACTATATTAAATACAGAGAAGAGATTTAAAAGAACTTTTCACTCTCAGAAAATCAGTATAAGAGGGAAGCAAGACAGACTTAAAAAGTAACTTTCACACTTATAATTGATCCCCTTCATCTAACAGCAGTCATATTTCAAAGGATTCACACTTGGTCCTTGGGAGATAATGCCTGTGCTAAGTATAGTCATGAACCACTTGAAGTGGAATCTGAGCAAGATACATGGCACTCCCCAGGGTAAATTTTCATTTACATCCATCTACATTCAAAGGTCTATTTCCCATGTTTTATACTTGTGGGAGAAAGTTAATCAACCACAACCATAACATGTTATGTATATTCCTAACACTGAGAAAATCTGACCATCAAAGAACAACTTGGGGAAACCTTGTCTGAGCACAGTAAATTTAGCAAAGAAATATTAAATCTGTATTTTAATCCTATACCTTTAACTGAAACTTTCAAATATTCTTTCAGAGTAATTAAGCCCTGCAGTTATTTATAAAGACAAAACACATAGGGATGAAAGCATATAGTACACTCACTCTCTGCTGTTGTAATAGTGTATTGCATCTGTTTGGAAACTCCATGAGCACACTTAGATTTCTTTCTCCTTTTACCCTGTGTAGCAGCCAGCTTGTTTTGTGTAGAGCTGCCATAGCTGATTGGTTTATTTTAGCAAGCACAGAAAATAAATAAAGACCTCATAGTTTCCTTGAAAAGCAATCATTCTTCAGAGAATGAGAATTTGAAACCTTGTTGACAGATATACAGTATAATTAACAATTTGTTAATACTATTTGTCATACGTGTTATGTGATGCCCATTTGATTTATGCAGTTCAGCTATTTCACGAAAGCTTTAATTTTCTAAGAATTATGATTCCTATCCTTAAGGTTTTTCATAGTACTAAACAGCTGCAAATCTGTTCATGAAATGATAGTTGAGTTTATATTCAAATTTATTATACTACAAGGGCACAAAGAAATCTAAAGATGAAAACTGCATAAAGAGAGAAAAGCAGCACAAAAAATAAATGATTTCACCATAAAGCAGAGCCGTAAGCAGAAGTGCTTATAGGGCACATTGAAACAATTTCACTGAATGTCTTGGAGATGTCGACTTAAGAAGAGGATCATACAGTACCTTACATTTGTGATTAATGCAGCTTGAGTAGAATATCACAAAAACATCTGGGTCATATTTAACCCCGCCTCATCTATTTTTGTACCATTAAAGAAATATTCCGGGTTAAATACAAGTTAAGCTCAATCATCAGCATTAAACGTAACATGGGATCACATTAAACTCTAATGATGATGCGCGAGAGCAGCGCTGCAGTTCGCGCCTGACTGAGGAAGAATTACACAACTCACAGTCCAGATGCACTCTAAACTTTCCAAACAGCTTCAGGTGATGTAGATTGCAAAGTATGAGGGAATTATAATGCAAAAATACAAAATAAGTAAATACAGAAGCACTCTCATTGTGGAGTAATTGGAGCAGGAGCGTCTTTCGAGCGTCTTTAAAGGAAACACCCCAGCGTGACATCTTAAATGCAGTTATATTTAATGTGTTATAGCTTTAGTTCAAGTTCAAATAATATGGAAGCAGATCATGTAAATAACTACAAACTCTGAAACTGGCATTTCTCTGTGTGGTCAGATCTTCTTCTATGAGTTGTGTGAAGTGTCCCAATCTAAGGGGGAAGAGACTGAAACTGCACCCGGTTGATGCACACTCTGTCACGGGGATGTTCGCCCCACGAACATGCACTTGCTGCAGCTAGATTATAACGTCATGGCTCGTGACTTATTGAGTCATAATATACAGTACTGTGCAAACGTCAATGTTTCACAAAAGCATTTGTCTTAAGATGATTATTTATATCTTCAGCTTTAGTGTGACAATAGGAAATATAAATGTTAGACTCCCAAACATTACTTTTGCAAATAGAAAAGATTAGAACAGAAGATCAGGGAGCCCTGCAACAGATGGCATGGACCCCACAAAGCCCCCCACTGAACATCGTGTCTGTCTGAGATCACATAAAGAGACAGAAGCAATTGAGACAGCCGAAACAGATAGAAGAACTGTGGCAAATTCTCCAAGAAGCTTGGAACATCCTATCTGTCAACAACCAAGAAAAACTGTGTCCAGGTGTACCTAGGAGAATTGGTGCAGTTTTAAAGGCAAAGGTGGTCATACCAAATATTGATTTAGCTTTTTTATGTTTACTTTGAATGACATTAAGTGATAAATGAAAACTATTTATTTCATTATTTTTGAAGACATCCTCACTATGCAGCATTTTTCACAAGTGCCTAAAACTTTTGCACAGTACTGTATGTGTCACTGTGCATTCTTATCGTGAAGAAAATTGGCAACACGCAGCTTTATTAATAAGAGAGAATTTGTTTTTTTTTGACAGTTAAAGATGGATTGAAGTGAACAAAAAGGTGTGAAAGGGTAGTCTTCGCACCATTATATACTGCAACAAAATACGTTTTTGATTTGTTTTTGTTTTGGCTTGTTTTCCAATATAAATATCTGAAACTCAAAACTGCAAAGATGTTACCCAATCATAGCAGTGGGCTTTTACATTGAAGTCTTAAAGGGGACACGACCCGAAAATTTAGCTTTTTAATCAGAGGGCCAAAAACAGGATACAAAAATAGACAATTATTTCTAAATTATGACTATTTTTGATGAAAAAACCTTACTAACATTATAAGTGGACCTCAGTGAACATTACAAAAAAAAAAAAAAAAAAAAAAAATAAAAAAATAAAAAATATGCAATGCATGACACCTTTAAGATTGCATTGTGACATTATTTTCGAGACAGTTAAGCACAATGGCCGCCTTCCTCATTCATAAGTTTGTTTGTAATTTTTAAATTATTCCCCATGATGGAGTCTCATGTAATACACTAATGAAAATCATTCTGTCTAGACACAATGATGTTTTCTTATTAATATAGCATAAATGCTACCACCCCTGGAGTTCGCTAGTTCGAATCCAGGGTGTGCTGAGTGACTCCAGCAAGGTCTCCTAAGCAACCAAATTGGCCCGGTTTCTAGGGAGGGTAGAGTCACATGGGGTAACCTCCTCGTGGCCACTATAATGTGGTTCGTTCTGAGTGGGGCACGTGAGGAGTTGAGCGTGGATGCCGCGGTGGATGGCGTGAAGCCTCCACACGCACTATGTCTCCGTAACTTTTTATATACATAACAATATATACATAACTTTTTCACATTACCTTAATGAGAAATTGGGGCTGGATTTTGGAGTGAATTATGACTCAGACAGACACACTGTTGTCAGCCATCATGAGATTTACCTTTGCACACTTGGAACAAACTTGTCTCTGACACATTCATATCAAAACTACAATCCGAATGACCGACCAACAATTTATTGATCATTGAACTCCTCTTGCAATCTTTCATTATAAGCTTCATTTTAGGAATAATACATAAAATAGCCAACAGCATATACCCAAAGTCACATGATCACAATACCTTGTAAGGCTTCCATCACAGGAAGAATGTTTTCAGACCACTGGTATGCAGCAATAGCAGTGTAGATCCCTGGAAAGTCTCGCTGCCAGATACGCTGTCCTACTGCCCATATAGCTGATAACTCTGGGTTTGCCTGTAAAAACAAACTTAATCAGAGCTCTACATTTTATTTTTGCTTTTCATAGAACTAACTGGAAACCAAAATAAAACTCACTGTCTTGATTGCTTGGGGTATCCGCTTCCAAAGATATCTGGCATTGTTCCTGTATAAAGGAATTAGGAATATGATTTATAATATATTTTATGATAAGATCAACTGGTAATATAAATGTAAATGAACATTAATTTTTTTATATATGTGAATATACTCACATGTCATGTAGGAGATAGAGGACGAGTAACTGTGAATACACCTGAGGTGTTGCAATGCCACCAGGAGCCTGAGATGCAATGATGTATGAAATGAAGATGAAAAACAGGCTATATTAATACACACAGAGACAGTCATATAAAGCCATGTTTGTGTACTTAAATCCACATTTACACACAAGCTCAAGGATGTTGCACAAGCTAAGGGCTAGATTAAAAGAGTTAAGCATAAAAGTTCGTCTTTAATATCGTATATCTTCTGTAGTCTTACTAATGTCAGACTGGCTTTACATGACTAGTAATAATTCACTGTCACCCCCAGCTGTTTAGCAGGTACTAGCCTAAACCTCGAACAGTAAAAGAATAAATGCAAAAACAGATCCACCTCTCGCCTATCTGTCTGTCTATTTTTTACCTCCAGCTCCTGAGTTTCGAACTGCAGCAGCAGATTTTCATCAAGTTCAGCCATCATGACAGACACGGGCATCTTTCACAGAAGCTTCAAATGCTAACGGCTACCAGCTAAGGAAAACAACCCGCTTCAGCTTTGGCTTTGCGACGCCACACCGCCACCTGCTGGACAGGAGAGCAAACTACACCTGTCTGTGGAGAATCCGTAGAGATGGAAGATTCTCGTTCATACAGGTCGTCGCAGAATGTTATTAAATCGAAATTAAGTCGTTTCAACTGGACTGATTTCTGTTGTTAAGAGGTTTGTGGTCAGCCATGACAAGAGAGTATATTATTATGTGAAATACAAAATGCAAACATGAGTCAGTTAAGCAATAAATATATTGTCCTTCTAAGCAGGGTTGTGCAAAATTCAAAATTTCAGAATTAACTCCCTTTCAATGCATGAGTTGGGATTTGAATGTAATTGGCAACGCCCCACAGGAAGTTGAATTTGAATTGGAATTGGAATGATAGGAAGTGGAATTTACTGAATTGCAATTCAAAGAAATTCAAAACAGTCACTGTCAAAACAGTCATTTTATAAGACACATTTTGTGACAAATAATGACATTATTATTTTTGACAAAGTGCCTATTTATTTCCTAATATGTAGATTTACATGTTTAAACATTTTAGACATAACATTTATCGAAAATATAATAGTAATAAAATAACGCTAAAATGAACACAGCCATCAAAATAGACTTTGTTTTTGCTGTACAGCACCAGAAATGGTCCACCACTTTGTTTTTAAATAACTTCATGAAATAGATTCAAAATTTCAATCTATTGATTGTTTAATATATTGAGCAAATTAGAGCATTCTGGGAAATGAAGTGTTCTGCACCATGGTCCGTGAAATGAAAATGTATTAAATATAGTGAAATAAATTAAATTCAAATTTCTATTGGTGGCATTTCAAATATGATTACATTTTATTCTATTTTATATTGATTATTAATACTGTAAAAAGTGACATATTTGTACAACATAAAGAAATTACATAGGTTTGCACTGATTCTTGTTGAATTGTTGAAGCTGAATTTACGTACTTAATTTTAAGTAAATTAACTGAACTTAAAATGTCAACATGCCATGACTTTTACATATTAGTTGTATGTATTAAATATCAATTTTACATATTTAACAATTACATATTAAAATTAAGCAACTTTAAGAATATTTTTTAAACTCAGTTGACAATTGCTTTATTTACATGGTTTTAAACTGTTCAATATTCTAAGCATCTCATGTACATATCTATAAATGTATATTTCATGGAACGCGATGCGCTTGCTGTCTTCAACCAATAAAATCACATTTCTAGTCATCACAGGGAAAAAAATCATACATTTTAAAATGCCACGCACAGACCTCAATACTTGGTACATGAAACACGACAAGTGTAATAATCAACAAACTGATAACTGCATAAGAGAAACAAATTCATCCTGACATCACAAAATAAATTACCTACCGTGACAACAAAATCAACAACAAAAATGTAAATAAAACCATGCAAATGACCAAACAATGAAACCATAATATTCATGCCCATGTGCATGCTGGGAAGAGATTTAATGGGATTGAACCACATAAACTGTTTTGTAGGCCAATTTAAACTTAAATAAATGCTATAACAAAGCAGCATTGAGATGCATTACTTGTGCTGAAAAACTACAATAATCAAGTAAATCTTTTATTGTTCTTTCAGCTTTATTTACTTGATCTAAGAATTTTTTTTTTACAGTTTAATGTTTCTGGAAATACCCCATGTGTTATGCATGTGATAATATTATAACATGTTTCATTATATACTGAAAAATCAAATGTATTATTAAAAAATAAACTTAAAAACAGAATATGAATTTCTTTGAATTTCATTCTATTTTAATTCTACTTCCTTACAGTTTCAAATTAGAATCGCAATTCTACATGGTTTTTGTTACCTCAATTTAAATTCAGACCAAATTCAGGAATTTAATTGGAACAACCCTGGTCCTAAGGCTAAGGTCTCCACATACTTTGATTTACTGACACATTTTAAAGAATGTTGTTAAAGGAGTCATGACATGAGAAGTAAAATTTCACTTGATCTTTTGACATATAAGAGGTCATTGTACTATAAAAACATTCTGTACATTTCAGAACTGAAAACTTCCTCGTTAATAGAAAAAGAGCATTTATTTAAACCAAGCTGTAAAAATGGCTTGTTTGGAATTTGTGGAACTTGTGACATCACATGGACCAAATACATCTGCATATGCAACGCCTATTTTCCATCATTGCACCCTTGCCCCCGCCCAGTGGTGCTTAGTCAGTTACACAAGTGAAGGGGAGAGAGATGGGGCCTGTCATGGGAGATTCATCCTAAGCGGACTTACACAGGACACCTTCATGTGCCTGTCTGGATTTAAATGTTTTTCTACATAAACATGCATAGACAGACATCTTTGACCGCTTGATACATATCTCGGGCCACTTTTAAATGACGTGGTGTCAAGTTATAACTCTAAAGAGGAGAAGCTCTCTGTTATTCAGCTGAGCACAAACGCATCATGGATGCATTCTTTCACCCATCTGCGCTGTTTCTAGTTGTTGGTGTATATAAACATGATGGAATGATACTGGAAACAGGATGTGGATGTGCCTTCAGCATATTTAAGAGTGGATTGTATGTTCGGCTCATAACATACCAGTCATAATACGGTTCAAGCTTTGCAAAGGAACTGTTATTGAAGGATAAGGCAGTTAAAAACACTTGGTCGTGATCGCAAAACCCGTGAGTAAACAGTTTAATTCATGAATATTTCATATGTCATGACCGTGTGATAGGTTATGGTGCTGACTTCCTGTTTACACCGGGCGTATCCATTGATGCGACACAACGGCTTGAGGCTGTCTACACCAGGTGCGTCGACACAAACTTTCTAAACCGTTTATTTGTGTTGTTGGCGCAAAATGGAACGGGACATCTGTTTACTGTCGGCGCAACGCGACACACCGCAACAGTAAACAGATGTTCCGTTCCATTTTGCGCCAACAACACAAATAAACGGGTTAGAAAGTTTGTGTCGACGCACCTGGTGTAGACAGCTTCAAGCCGTTGTGTCGCATCAATGGACACGCCCGGTGTAAACAGGATGTCAGCACCATGGTAGACAGCATCATTGATTATAATGTGTTCTATTGCTTTTGACGCGACGTGCCTCTTGCATCCAGTGTAGACAGGGTGTGAGTTTTAACAGTTGTGCTTGAGATGAACAGTTTAATATATTTGGATGCAATGTGTTGGATGTGCGTTATGTGTAAACCCTGTCATTTATTTTTATAACTGAGCATTTCAGGGCCAGAGACAGGGTGGAAAATTATATTTTATTACTAAATTATGACTGTTTTAAAGCAAAAAATAAATAAATAAATAAATAACATTATCAGTGGACCTCAGGGAAGATAATACAACTATAAAAAAAGAGCATTTCATGACCCCCTTAACCACAACTACTAGTGTCAGAGTAGTTGAAAAAGATTGTCATATATGTGCATCTCCTTCAGGGGGCGCGCCTATCCATTTCTATAGGGACTCCCCATTTCTCCAGTGTGCACATTTTTTGTTGTGTTTAGATACCTGTCTTCAAACAAGGTGAAATTAGGCTACACCATAGTAGTACTACGGTACATACTGATTTAAAGTATTTGGCTAATAAGTGCTTTAGAAAATGACAAGTAATGTTTTGTTATTAAGCAATTTGAGCCATCATAACCTACATTCATAGAAATATTTCCAGTAGAGCTGTTCTGGTTGTAGTCCAAAAACCCGGAAGAGAATTCGCCATGGGTTCCATCGAGATTTTCCTATAGGTTTTTATAATATTCAACTTCTGAGGAAAAAAAATCTGTGGTAAACCTTACTTGATGATTCATGGACATTTTGTTCTACAACAAATAGTAAATTACACTGCTTCAAAATGCACGTTTTAGGTGTGAAAGTGTGTAATTTATGTTTCTTCAATTACTTCTTCAAGTAATGTTTACACAGACCAAAAAAAGTTGAAAACCCCCATTTTAAAAACACAGGAAAATCTCGAGGGAGCCTATGGTGAATTAGACTCCCGGCTTCTTCTACAAATTGATGTCGGCTGAAAAGCTCTATACTCTGTTGTACATCCCAGGCTGAAACAGAGCAGAAGCCGTGTGTATTTTTGTGGCACCCATGTTAACGTTACGTTTCCACTGGCACGTGGTGAGCAAAACGAAGAGGGCCTTTTCAATCCATTCCAATGAGAATCCACCTCGCGAGCATGGTGCTTGTCTTCCATAGGATAGAACTGAAAACGCTCACACAGCTTTGCTCACAACATGCCAGTGGAAACGTATGGTTAGAGTTTTCACATCAGAAGCAGCGTGGCAGAAGCTTCGTTTCGACACTTCTTTTTTTAATGCCAGGATAATATAGGTACAGTGATATAAATTCAATGTACATTAAGAAAAATAGGTATGGCATAAAATATGATGAATAATATTAAAAATAATATAAAACTAGACACAGCCTTATGGTCTTTTCTTTATTTAATGATTGTATTTTTGTATTAAATTCAGGGTTTCTTGTGTTGTGAGAAAAAGAGCACCGTTACAGGAATAATTTATGTGTAATTTTATCCTTGCAATAAAAATAGCAGTGAGGTTCGGCAGTTCATTTGTCTACAGTTTGTACACTCTTAGTAAAGTATTGCATGTAAAGAGTCTTTTTATATGATATTTTACTACGAGTTTAGTCCAAACTAAGAGTGTAGACAAACTAATTGCCGAAGTAGTTTGATAGTCTAGGAAGACAGATTCATGGAAGTTGTGTGGTCGCTGCAGAGCTTGTTTGGAAAGCTTTGTTGGCCGCATTTCTTTGATTGGTGGATAATTCACTTCAGGGTCATGGGTAGTGTAGTTCTTCACCAGGAATTTCACTATTAAACATGATTTCTAAAATTTGAAGTTAAAATAACGCAAAGTGATGGCTTCAACAGAAGCATACCATCAATTAATAACTTAGGAGCTCACTGTAGGCCATTTTTTTTTAAGTTTTATAAGTTATCGTTTAAAATGAATTTGTCTATGGAAAAAATGAATGGGATTTTTACTTCTGTAACCCGACTGTTGCACTCTATTGCAAATAGGTATTGTACAGAGGACAGAGGTTTTGCTCTATGCTTTTGTAATATGTAAAACAGTGATTAGAAAAGGCTTACAACAGTTTATTGCTTTTCTCAGAATTTTGTGAGGTCAAATTTGATTGACTGTCCTGAAGGTTCTGGCCAGCTGCTCACCAGCTTTATGTCTAGTGGGAAAAGTATGTCTAAAAATCCCCTCTCACTGTCTCATAATCCACCTCTCATAACACCACACTATATTTAGAAACATGTCTTAAATCAGATCATTACTGTGACATTCCTGTAACTGTCTCATCTACGTTAACACATGGGAGCATACTTCATGCAAAGTTATTAGCACATTTGAAACATTCTAGAGTTGCCCAATTAAAACAGGTGATACTCAGAACCTGGGGGAAAGGTTATGAACAGCAGTTTATACTTTATTAGTGCTTTTTCATTTTATACTTCTCCATTCTAATACAATCACATGACAGATTTTTCACAGAGAATTTTAACAGTATAAGTGCCCATCCCAGTCTTATAAACATTTAGATCAACTTACAGTCTGACTTGTCTATATTTAGATGTAACTGCTGAGAACAACAGATCACCAGCGTATGAAACTTATTACAGTCTCAGCCTTAGTGTGAAAGAGGGAAAACTATTAAGAGTGTTCTATGAAACAGTGCCAGAAGACATTGATTTGGATTACCTGCTTGAATCAGAATTTGTTGAGACTCTTAAGGAAGATAGAGAGGACTCTATACAGTATGTGTGTAGACCCTTCTCAGGGAAGCAAGCAAAGAAATCCGAATATCATCGAGTTATCAAATGATGACTGGATGAAAGACCCTGGTGTCAACTCCCCCCAGCTGTGCTGTTGGGTAAATACAATCAAGACATGCTAATTATGGGTGATGCTTAAAAGTGGGTGATTGCTTGATTGACGTTTCTCCATATTTTGTGTTTTACACTTATTTAAATAGAAAGTGAATCTATTTTATATAATCAATTGATAAAACAAACATATATATATATATATATATATATATATATATATATATATATATATATATACACACACACACACACACACACACACACACATATATATACGTGTATATACACACTTAACACTTTAGAAACACCTGTATACTTATTTATGTGATTCTCTAATCAGCTAATCATGTGGCAGCAGTGCAATGCATAAAATCATGCATATACGGATCAGGAGCTTCAGTTAATGTTCACATCAACCATCAGAATGGGGAAAAAAATTTGATCTCAGTGATTTCGACCGTGGCATGATTGTTCGTGCCAGACGGGCTGGTTTGAGTATTTCTGTAACTGCTGATCTACTGGGATTTTCACTATCATCAACAAGGCATATCCTTCCACAGAACTGCCACTCACTGGATGTTTTTTGCTTTTGGCACCATTCTGAGAAAACTCTAGAGACTGTGCGTGAAAATCACAGGAGATCAGCAGTTTCAGAAATACAAACCCGCCCGTTTGGCACCAGCAATCATGCCACAGTCAAGATTACCATTTTTCCCCATTCTGATGGTTGATGTGAACATTAACTGAAGCTCCTGATCCGTATCTGCATGATTGTATGCACTGCAGCCACACGATTGGCTGATTAGACAATCACATGAATAAGTAGGTTTACAGGTATTCCTAATAAAGTGCTAAGTGAGAGTATATATAAACAGTATAGATATACAGTATCTACAGGTTTGGGGAGTAACGGAATACATGTAACAGGATTACATATTTAAAATACAAAATATAAGTAACTGTATTCCACTACAGTTACAATTTAAATCATTGGTAATTAGAATACAGTTACATTCAAAATGTATTTTGATTACTGAAGAGATTACTTTGCATTTATTGTCATTTGTTTCATTTAATATTTAGTCCTTTCAGATGGAAAACATTTATCTGTATAAATGATGCGATCCAAGGAATGTTTGAACAGTGGTGAAACACTTTCTTGTAATGTGTTACATTCATACAAGCAGACAGAGGGCGCTTTCACACTGTTATAAGTGAAAAGGAGGCTTTGACGTCATTGAGGAAAAATATGTGGTTGTGTACACTCTGGCTGTCTCGTTTGGAAGGATGCGTCCTCCAGAGGTTGCATTTGCCGGCCGCATACGTCATTGAGGCTGTCTCGTTTCAGAAAAGCGAGTAAGACACTTCGAATGCGACCTTCTTTCACGGGAATTCGGAGGATGCGTGAGGTGTATCCTTCGTGGGCACTCACAACCCATAATTATTTGCTTCAACGGAAATGTCTAAAAAAAAAAAACAATTTGCCCGTACATATGATGTTCAAACGCAAGGAATGTTAATTCCCAAGTTGAAGAACCTCAGTAGATGGGTGCAGAGTAAATAATATGTATAATTATATTCATATATAATTAAAATAAAGTATTAGACTAAAAGTACACCTGTAAAATCTATTTTCTTTTCTCTTTACATCATTATAACTCTCCTAAAATTTACCTCATACATTCCCTTCTAAAGGGACTTTGTTCTCTTCTCACTCAAAGCGCTCGCGCTTGTTAAAGAGTGGCGTGCTGTCATAGCAACCATGTTACGTTCCGTTTCCGTTTGTCCTACGAAGACTATCTAGTTTAAAGAGGCTTGTTTAAATGAGGACACTCGGTATACTGCAGCCTTCAAAGGACGCGTCCTACCTAGCATTCAGCCTTCCAAACGAGACACAGCTGTGTGGTTTTAAAGTTTGGAGCAGCAGAAATGGTTAACCTTGTGTAAATTGTCATGTGAAAATTTAGCTGAAATGATTTTTCTAGCCCTTTTACATGCACATGTTACCTACCACGATTAATTTTATATCAAGAAAAAACACGTTTGATCATAAATTTTATCAGAATATCAGAAAATTTATTTTTAATGTAAGTGTATTTGTATGTGTATGCCAGTACAGTCTTACAAATTACATTTTACAGAATGTAATCTGTAGTGGAATACATTTTAAAAAGTAACCCTCCCAACCCTGTATGTATATGTGTGTGTGTGTGTGTGTGTGTATATATATATATATATATATATATATATATATATATACAGGTGCATCTCAATAAATTAGAATGTCGTGGAAAAGTTCATTTATTTCAGTAATTCAACTCAAATTGTGAAACTCGTGTATTAAATAAATTCAGTGCACACAGACTGAAGTAGTTTAAGTCTTTGGTTCTTTTAATTGTGATGATTTTGGCTCACATTTAACAAAAACCCACCAATTCACCATCTCAAAAAATTAGAATACATCATAAGACCAATAAAAAAAACATTTTTAGTGAATTGTTGGCCTTCTGGAAAGTATGTTCATTTACTGTATATGTACTCAATACTTGGTAGGGGCTCCTTTTGCTTTAATTACTGCCTCAATTTGGCGTGGCATGGAGGTGATCAGTTTGTGGCACTGCCGAGGTGGTATGGAAGCCCAGGTTTCTTTGACAGTGGCCTTCAGCTCATCTGCATTTTTTGGTCTCTTGTTTCTCATTTTCCTCTTGACAATACCCCATAGATTCTCTATGAGGTTCAGGTCTGGTGAGTTTGCTGGCCAGTCAAGCACACCAACACCATGGTCATTTAACCAACTTTTGGTGCTTTTGGCAGTGTGGGCAGGTGCCAAATCCTGCTGGAAAATGAAATCAGCATCTTTAAAAAGCTGGTCAGCAGAAGGAAGCATGAAGTGCTCCAAAATTTCTTGGTAAACGGGTGCAGTGACTTTCTAAAAACACAATGGACCAACACCAGCAGATGACATTGCACCCCAAATCATCACAGACTGTGGAAACTTAACACTGGACTTCAAGCAACTTGGGCTATGAGCTTCTCCACCCTTCCTCCAGACTCTAGGACCTTGGTTTCCAAATGAAATACAAAACTTGCTCTCATCTGAAAAGAGGACTTTGGAACACTGGGCAACAGTCCAGTTCTTCTTCTCCTTAGCCCAGGTAAGACGCCTCTGACGTTGTCTGTGGTTCAGGAGTGGCTTAACGAGAGGAATACGACAACTGTAGCCAAATTCCTTGACACGTCTGTGTGTGGTGGCTCTTGATGCCTTGACCCCAGCCTCAGTCCATTCCTTGTGAAGTTCACCCAAATTCTTGAATCGATTTTGCTGGACAATCATAAGGCTGCGGTTCTCTTGGTTGGTTGTGCATCTTTTTCTTCAACACTTTTTCCTTCCACTCAACTTTCTGTTAACATGCTTGGATACAGCACTCTGTGAACAGCCAGCTTCTTTGGCAATGAATGTTTGTGGCTTACCCTCCTTGTGAAGGGTGTCAATGATTGTCTTCTGGACAACTGTCAGATCAGCAGTCTTCCCCATGATTTTGTAGCCTAGTGAACCAAACTGAGAGACCATTTTGAAGGCTCAGGAAACCTTTGCAGGTGTTTTGAGTTGATTAGCTGATTGGCATGTCACCATATTCTAATTTTTTGAGATAGTGAATTGGTGGGTTTTTGTTAAATGTGAGCCAAAATCATCACAATTAAAAGAACCAAAGACTTAAACTACTTCAGTCTGTGTGCATTGAATTTATTTAATACACGAGTTTCACAATTTGAGTTGAATTACTGAAATAAATGAACTTTTCCACGACATTCTAATTTATTGAGATGCACCTGTATATATATATATATATATGTGTGTGTGTGTGTGTGTGTGTGTGTGTGTGTGTAATGTTTTATGTAAATATATATGCATGTTATAAATAAATTGAAATCTGAAAATCCATAAAATACCCACATATGTCATCAGCTCATTAGGGGATTCAAAATCAATCTTATAGTTGTGTATATTTCCCTCTGCTAAATTCTACTTGCTCTTGTTTATGAATACTTCTTTTCAAATGTGAGGTCACATTAAGGTGCAGCTAAAGACCACACTTACGTGTGACAGGCACCTACACAATGCATATGAACTCCTTATAATATCTATTGTGATTTTGCAAAGCTGAAGCCCTATAGTTTATGAACAATTTTGTCTTGAATGAAGTGAGCAAGTCAATCAACTGTCATAATAAAAAGCTATGATTTTGTGTCAAGGAAAGAATGATTCGCTCTCTCTGGAATTAGAGTTGACAGTTCAGGGCACTTTTGGAATTAAGGTCACAATGTAAAGCACTGGTGTGGATCAGGTTCCCATGCAGACGTGTGGCCAGTCTGATTGGAGGACAATGCTTTCTCCCTTCATGATTTGTTGAAATGGAGGGTCTGATTCTATTTCTGGGTAATTCAGTGGTGATATCATCAGTAGTGCTCTCCACTCAGCTGAGCATCTGGCATATTTATCAAACTGACCTCTCCAAAGTCTCTGCTGTGCTGTTGATGAAAACAATGATCAAGGCACACTTATAATGCAATTGCACTACAATGATCACATGTCATATGTACTAAAAATACATTATGTAGAGCAACAGTGATAATATAAATAGCCATAAAAACAGGCAGGTAAGAATCCAGAAGGAAAGTGGATAGTGTTGTCATTGGTAGCAATGTTCTCGCAAGGCAATGGGACGTGTGTTGTTAATCGTAAGGCCACATTCTTGACAGAGAGAAGGCGGTTGTCTTTAGAAAGTGATCAGAGGGTTGGGAAAGACAAGGCTAAGGGTTATAAGCAACCAGGGAGAGACTTTGTTTGTCCCCCTGTTCTGGATGCCCAGCTAACCCACCACTGGAGGGACATGCAGGATGGATTCAATGATCCAGAGGAACTGAACAAGGTGCTAGAATTTCAGAGTGATGAACTGCTGTGGACTGCTCAGAAACAAGGTTTGTTACATTTGATGAGTAGGATGGCATACAAAAGGTGCATCTGCTCTGTTTGTTTAGGGAAAACAATAATGAATGGTTAGTTTATTTGAGACTCTGATGTATTTAGCACCACTGTGTTAGTCTAAAATATGCAGAAATACAGAACTTTGTACATTCAAGGGTCTTAACTTCTTTAAAATGATTATCTTCTATTCAAAAATTGTAATCACATTCTTGAGTTTCAATATTCTGATGTAAAATTTAACATTTTTAAATTACATGCAAAATATCAAGTAATCAGTTACCAGATTTAAGTATGTTGGTAATGGCCTACTGTAAATTATCAACTGGATGTATTTATGAAATATATGAGTGTTTTCATCTTGGTTTTAAAGAGCTGTTAAAAGGTTCAAGGAGATTCTGCTTTGGACAGTATGTCTGCTAGTAAACATCCCTTGCATTCCTTGGACTTCCTTTTGTCAAAAGAGACATGATACACATTGACATATTGGAGCTTTTCATGCAAGCATAACAAAGCTAACCTCATCCAAAATAAGTTAAACATGCCACTCTCTACAAGTCCTTTATCACTTGGAAAGCCCTTAGCTCATCATGGCACTGTGCTTTATTTTGTCTGTCAGTGGTTACAGTATTATTGCGGTGAGGAATCTGTGTTGGGTTGACATTGGATTTCTAAGGGATTGTGGTAATCTTCTGTGCATATGAATGTCATGCATAGATCAATACTCATGGGTCCTGATTCCAGTCATTGTTTGGGTCTGTCTCCATGCAACACTTGAGT
The DNA here is from genome assembly GCF_019703515.2 of Myxocyprinus asiaticus. Taxonomy (NCBI): domain Eukaryota; kingdom Metazoa; phylum Chordata; class Actinopteri; order Cypriniformes; family Catostomidae; genus Myxocyprinus; species Myxocyprinus asiaticus. The sequence continues at coordinate 23,173,580 of NC_059353.1, read as the reverse complement.
CCTACGATTCATTCTGCAAATTCCAGTAAAGATTTTCCTGCTGAAAGCCAAAATGATCTCATACAGTTAAGAGATGATGCCACTGAATTTAAAATCTATACTATAAATATCTAATTTGTAATGCTGGTAGTTGCTTTTTAGGCATACATGGAAGTAGCATGTCAAATTTGATCTGTTTAACAATAAAGCATGTCATAAATGTCCTGGCAAAGACAGGTCTATTATTCAAATAAAAAGGAAGGCAACAAATGGACTTAGATATTTGCAGCTCAAAGGGTTTAGCGTATCTCATACATCAACAACTAATTTTGGACCCAATAAGCTATGACCAACTGATGGAGAACAATGACTTTCTAAAAATAGAAGCAAAAAACTGCTCAGAGCCATAGGAATACATGACTAGGACTATATAAACTCAAGTCCTTGAAAGCTTTAGCCATTTGAAAAGTTTGGAGATGCTTAGAACTATGCATTTTGAGAATCTCTGCTCCACTGTGCAGCTGAATGGATGGCAGGCACTGCTGGATGATAACAGTGAGTCAGGGCAGGATTATTGTGAAAGAGCTCATTTACGCTCCTTATGGCTCTATAGAGCTGTAGTGAAGGGAGATACCAGAGGGCTTCGTACCCTCCTTAAAAGGAACTACATTGATGTCGATGTGTTTTACAATGTGAGCCGGGAGGAACTTGAATGGCAAGCTTACCCTGACACCACCTTTGGACCCTCAGGTATAAAAAAAAAAAAAAAAGACAGGAATGTCGTATGTATATCAACAATATCCAATTTTTTCTGTATTGTGGTGATGGATGCAACAAAGACTGATTTAATTGTCTGATGAGGTGAATAAACATTTTATGTTGTTGCTATGAATATTTTTAGTAAAATCTCTCTTCTTAGCATTTGTCCACAAAATAGGATTTAATTTATTTAATTTATTATAGCTAAATGTTAACATCAAACAATTTCAATCAGAACTTATAGATCTATAGAAGGATAGTCCATGGTTCTGTGCATGGTATAGTATATAACATAGAAACAAATATTGAATTTATAGAACCCCACTCTATACATACAGTATATTGGAAACCCAACAATGGAGATTTAATGTATATTTCCACCATTAGCTTGATATCTTGACATTAGCAAAGGACATTATTAAGATATAGTTGTTTGTGTTGGCAATTCTGTAGTAATAATCATGGTTTTCTTGATGTTTTGTCAGAACAGGATGTACACTGCAAAAAAAAAAAAAGTAAAGAAAAAATAAAATAAAAAAATAAAAAAACAGTAAAATGTCCAGCAGCAAAAGTTGCCAAACTGTTACCATAAATTTACAGTAAAATACGATACTTAATTCAACAATTACTGTAAAATTACAGCTTTTCCCTGTATATATTCTTTGTAATTTTGCGACCAAATTTGAGTAGAATTACACATTTTTATTGTTAGAAAACATCTCTAAAATGTAATAAAATCAAGGAAATACTGCATAAATACAATTAAAGCCCACAATTTGAAGGTTGCTATCTTTTAAATAACAGCAGAATGAATTATTCAATTAATCTACAACATGCGCTTTCAAAGTACACATTTTTAAAAGTAGAATAAAGAAAAATTGTTTAAATTAACAGTCACTTTACTGTTTTTTTTTTTTTGAATCTTATTTAAAAAATTTAAACAGGTAATCTGTCAATAAATTTACAGTGGATAACCATTAAATATTGCTTGATCTGCCTACAAACTATTACAATGTACTGTTTATCCATGAGATCTCACTGTTACAGCACTAGATTCTATTGGTTAAATACAAAAATAATGTACAATTACATGTAATTAACCCTATATAAAAGTTTATGGTTAGTGTGCTCACAGATCTAAGCTTTTATTTTATGTGATCATTCAATATATTCACAGAAATTCATAGAAAATTTTACATTTCTAAAATCAAATAATCCATTAAATATGCAACACTTTCCAATTCATTTACAGTGCTTGGGATGTAATAACATTTTAAGTTTGTTAAAACCACTTTAAGGTCTACCAATTTTACAATATATTCCTATAAGTATACATATTTTTGTGGTTCTTTTGTTCTTCAAATTACAGGTTTTATACAGGAATCAATATGCTTAATTATGTGAACATTTTACTTCAGCAGATAAAAGAATGGTGTACTTTAATTTTATATAAATACATACCAACCAATACACTATTGCTCTTTTAAAACAATGTGAAGCTATTGGCCAGAACAATAAAAGCGCAACAACAATACATGCTTTCAATCTTTTATTTTGACAGTTGAAATTCAACAATCATGACAACTGAACCTACCATTCAAAATAAACACCAAATGGAAGCAAAGAAATGGTTACTGTGGATCTTTACAATAATGCTTCTAAGGTTTTAAAGATTTATAATAATGTGCATCTAAAATATAAACAATAATGTGAATAATGGCACTAATTACCTTCTGTATAATTCTCAATTTATCTGTAGTATGGACTGTATCAGTATACATTTATTAAAAGATTCAGATTAGGATTGCATGGGGAAAATATTATTTGGACATGGTGGTACTGCCATGTAGGGGTGGGAATTTGGGGCAATCTCACGATTCAGTTTGATTCCGATTCTTGGTGTTACAATTAGATTTAAATCAATTCTTAATTTACGACTCAAAACAATTCGATTCAATAAAGAGCACTGTATCAAACCCAACTCCCTCTGCCCATTGAGCTGCAAATGAAGCATTAAGCTGCTCTTGATGAGAGACATTGTCTGACTAACAGAAAAAAATAGCGTAGTTACATATACATACACACACACACACACACACACACACACATATATACAGTTGTGCTCAAAAGTTTGCATACCCTGGCAGAAATTGTGAAATTTTGGCATTGATTTTGAAAATATGATTGATCATGCAAAAAAAATGTCTTTTATTCTATTCTTTAGTCTTTTATTTAATATGTGATCATATGAAGCCATTTATTATCACATAGTTGTTTGGCTCCTTTTTAAATCATAATGATAACAGAAATCACCCAAATGGCCCTGATCAAAAGTTTACATACCCTTGAATGTTTGGCCTTGTTACAGACAAACAAGGTGACACACACAGGTTTAAATGGCAATTAAAGGTTAATTTCCCACACCTGTGGCTTTTTAAATTGAAATTAGTGTCTGTGTATAAATAGTCAATGAGTTTGTTAGCTCTCACGTGGATGCACTGAGCAGGCTAGATACTGAGCCATGTGGAGCAAAAAAGAACTGTCAAAAGACCTGCGTAACAAGGTAATGGAACTTTATAAAGATGGAAAAGGATATAACAATATATCCAAAGCCTTGAAAATGCCAGTCAGTACTGTTCAGTCACTTATTAAGAAGTGGAAAATTCGGGGATCTCTTGATACCAAGCCAAGGTCAGGTAGACCAAGAAAGATTTCAGCCACATCTGCCAGAAGAGTTGTTTGGGAAACAAAGAAAATCCAACAGGTAACCTCAGGAGAAATACAGGCTGCTCTGGAAAAAGACAGTGTGGTTGTTTCAAGGAGCACAATACGACGATACTTGAACAAAAATGAGCTGCATGGTCGAGTTGCCAGAAAGAAGCCTTTACTGCGCCAATGCCACAAAAACGCCCGGTTACAGTATGCCCGACAACACCTTGACACGCCTCACAGCTTCTGGCACACTGTAATTTGGAGTGATGAGACCAAAATAAAGCTTTATGGTCACAACCATAAGCGCTATGTTTGGAGAGGGGTAAACAAGGCCTATAGTGAAAAGAATACCATCCCCAGTGTGAAGCATGGTGGTGGCTCACTGATGTTTTGGGGGTGTGTGTAAAATGTAAAAATCTGAAATCATGATAACTGTTGCTGTTATTGTTATCATCAGTAACTTAGTATTAGTATCTGAATTATTTGATCAACTGGAAGTTACTGAATTTCATTGACTGATTTTCTACTTTTCTCTGCTCTGCCAATGTAACTCTAACACTTAAGGGTGTGTTGTCTGGCATAATAAGCAGTTTGATTAAACAACCTGCTGGCAAATTCATAAAAATAAAAAAATGTAATCATAGTATGTGTAGTTGCAACACTAACATTCCAGCCTTCATACTACATCAGTTTGGTTATTCCATTTTCTAATGTTAAAGAACCATACCTTGGTCACATCTGTTTGCTTGCAGGAATCTTCTGAAGACATGTGGGAACACAGTGAAATATGGTCCGAAATAATATAAGGGTTAAAATCCACTATTCACTATAAGGGTTAATTGTAATTACTATTTAAGTACGGTTCCCACACATTTTCTGTGTCAAAATGCCACACAAATTTAACAAGGTTTCATTATTACCTTAGTCAGCTTTATAACAATAATCACATGTAACATTAGCTCTTTGGACTTCTATCAAGAGCTAACTGCATCTTTCACTTTTACTGCCAAGTTAGCACATTAAAAATAAGCTCAATAATACAACGACCACTACAAACTAAGTTACATTTGTTTGCTTGTACTGAACTTAACAGATGCACCATCAAATTAAATTTCTAAGACTAATGTCCCTCAGCTCGTTAAAGGGGTTAAAACTTCAGCTCTGGTATTGTTTTGATAGCTTAAATCTGTACACTTTGACAACTTAGCTTAACCTTGCTGTTAGCTTGCACTAAATCACTTAGCTTGACAACAGAACTATTCATAATAAATTAACTAAAAACAAAGTAAGCGGTTTTCACTCCCAGCAAAGCAGTGGATATTTGACAAAAATAAAACCAAGACATTACCTTTAGTTGATGCTAAACATTAACACTTGCCGTGAACACGGACTTCTGTGCAGGAAGGCTGTCTCTTCCTTCTTCAGACAGACAGCTCTCCCGCGGCCCACAGGTGCTCAGATTCAAACAGCTGATTCTCGGGCATTCATTGGCTGAACAGTTCCGGCAACGACGATTTTGTCCAATCACAACACAGAACTGTTTGCCGACCTCATTTTCTGTGGTTTACAATAAAGTTATATTCTGCCAAATATAAGATGACATTACAATTTACCACATTTTTAAAGAGAGGGGTAACAATTACTTAAAGCTAGGGTGTGTAACCCAGAGAGGCCGCCCTCGCTTCAGAGGTGTCTCCAAAGCCACGCCTCCTCTATCACACATGAACACACACACAGAGCAGAGTCTTAGCGCCAGGAGGAGAGACGTGTTGGTGGAATCATCGCAACGGTTTCAGATTACCTCATGTAAAAAAGCAAGTTTCATTTTACACCGTAGCTGCTGTTAGCGTTGAGATAATTCGTAAATGTACACAAACTACATGAGCTAAATACATAATTACATTAACAAAATATATCAAAAACAAATCAAACCATGTAATTACCTGTCCAAAAGAAAAACAGCAACCATGGCGACCCTTTGAATCCCGCAGGTGCCTCCAGCGTGGAAAAGCAATGCCAATGTTAATTCTGCTTGTAGCACGCTATTGAGCCAAAGGTTTTTCGTTGTAGAAGTTTCAAACACGGTCTTTCTTTTCTTGGTTTTACTGGTGGTTCAGGAGGAACATAAGGTAGCTGCGGTTTGCCTTTCATTCTCGCGCTCGCTCTGCACAGCGTCAAGGAACCCGCGCTGATGACGTGTGATTGTCTGCGCGAACAAGTTGTGCGGTGGTATGCAAATATAGATTGACAGACAGGAAGGACATCCTATCATTACATTCGGACCGAATGCAATGATTGGTCGATCATTTTTTTAGTCCTGTCCCTTCCATATATATATATATATATATATATATATATATATATATATATATATATATATATTTCTTTATTTTTTTTTTTTTTTTACATTTAGACCACTTAAATTAGTGATTGCTATCAGAATGTGAAGAGACTTTCAATCAGTATAACAAAAAATGCTTCTGGAAAAGATTGCACACACTAGCTTTAACATTTTGACATTATTAAATTATTTGAATCAAAATATCCTTTATTATTTTATTCCCGGTGGGATTTTCTGTGTGTGTATGAAGGATCAGTGCATTATAATCAAAACAAGTATTGTGCTAGAGCGTAGAGATTAAAATATCCCTGTCCAAATATATTTTTACTTTTAAATAATTAATATTTGTATTGGAAGTAATTTTATAGAACAGTTCTGTAAAACTGATTTTTTAATAGGTTTTATAATGTGTTTATTACTTAAAATTTACAGCAAACATGCATTTTTAAATAAATGCCCACAGAGCATGAAAAATGTAAAAAAAAAAAAAAACATTTATTGGTCAGTGTTTTTACACTGATAACAGTGTTTTTACACTGATATCTATTAAATTAACACTCAAAACCGTAAAAAAAAAATTGTACAGTCGTGTTATAAAGTGGTGGATTCTTATAATTTAAAGTTACAGACTCTGACTGTGCTTTTACAGCAGATTTATTGAAAAACTTTCAATTTTTCTGTATTTTACAGGTATATTCTCTTATTATGAAAAAGACAGAAAAAAATCTGTTATTATTTACGGTAAATGTCAGTCTGTGTATGTTGAAAATTAGTTAGTTGCCTAAATTGCTAAATGGTTTCACGTATCAGGTGTGGAATTTAGATTTACTGTAAATATTCAAATTCTTAGAAGAACTTTAATGGTCTGTCAATGTCCCTTTTCAGGTCTTTGGTCTTTGGAATATAAAAGAGAACTGACAAGCCCACTGTGTATCGCTGCTGCACAAGGCTTTAGTGAATGCCTGCAGTACTTGCTGGAGCATGGTGCACATCCCAACCTTATTGCAGGAGGAAAAGCAGCACTTCATGAAGCCTGTGCAAATGCCAACACTGAATGTGTGGAGCTGCTTCTGGAATATGGAGCTAACCCTAACCAAATGACAGAAGAGGGGCTGACTCCATTACATCTTTGCAGGACACCACCATCAATACGGTATGATATGGATCTGACATGTCCTATAATAAAATACTAGAGATAGTATAACTGAAATATAATACAAGATGCTTTATAAATTATTTATATATATATATATATATATATATATATATATATATATATATATATATATATACACTTGTGGCCAAAAATTTGGAATAATGTAGAGATTTTGGTCTTATGGAAAGAAATTGACACTTTTATTCACCAAAGTGGCATTCAACTGATCACAATCTATAGTCAGGACATTAATAACATGAACAATTACTATTACAATTTGAAAAAAAAATTAAGATCTTCTTAAACTACTTCAAAGAGTTCTCATCAAAAAATCCTCCACGTGCAGCAATGACAGCTTTGCAGATCCTTGGCATTCTAGCTGTCAGTTTGTCCAGATACTCAGGTGACATTTCACCCCACGCTTCCTGTAGCACTTGCCATAGATGTGGCTGTCTTGTCGGGCACTTCTCACACCTTACAGTCTATCTGATCTCAAACTAGAGACTCTGATGCACTTATACTCTTGTTTATTTGTACATCTGGCCTTCCACATCTCATTCTGTCCTTGTTAGAGCCAGTTGTCCCTTGACTTTGAAGACTGTAGTGTACACCTTTGTATGAAATTTTCAGTTTTTTTGGCTATTTCAAGCATTGTATAGCCTTTATTCCTCAAAACAATGATTGACTGATGAGTTTCTAGAGAAAGCAGTTTCTTTTTTGCCATTTTTGACCTAATATTTACCTTAAGACATGCCAGTCTATTGCATACTGTGGTAACTCAAAAACAAACACAAAGACAACGTTAAGCTTCATTTATTGAACCAAATAGCTTTCAGCAGTGTTTGATATAATGGCAAGTGATTTTCTAGTACCAAATTAGCAATTTAGCATGATTACTCAAGGATAAGGTGTTGGAGCGATGGCTTCTGGAAATGGGGCCTGTCTAGATTTGATCAAAAATGACTTTTTTCAAATAGTGATGGTGCTGTTTTTTTACATCAGTAATGTCCTGACTATACTTTGTGATCAGTTGAATGCCACTTTAGTGAATTAAAAATTCCGAAACAGCAAAATCTGTACATTATTCCAAACTTTGTTTCTTTTTTTTAAATACTTAATAAACACTCACTGGGCACTTGATTAGGAACATCTGTACACCTGCTTATTCATGTGATTATCTAATCAGCCAAACATGTGGCAGCAGTGCAATGCATAGAATCATGCAGATACAGGTCAGGAGCTTCAGTTAATATTCACATCAACCATCAGAATGGGGGAAAATGTGATATCAGTGATTTCGACCGTGGCATGATTGTTGGTGCCAGATGGGCTGGTTTGAGTATTCCTTAACTGCTGATAATTTTCACGCACAACAGTCTCTAGAGTTTACTCAGAATGGTACCAAAAACATCCAGTGAGCGGCAGTTCTGCAGACGGAAAAGCCTTGTCGATGAGAGAGTCAACAAAGAATGGCCAGACTGGTTAGAGATGACAGAAAGGCTATGGTAATTCAGATAACTCAGAATAGTCACGTCTCATGGTTAAATGAGTATATAGTTGAACAAGGTAATAATTTATCAATGTAGAGTGCAAAAGGCATACAGGTTTGATGTTTGACTTAGAGTGTAGGCACCTTAGCACTATACACTTGGTTTTAGCCTATAGCAAAATAATTAATACATTTTAACCTTGCAATAAGAGTATCGGGGGGTTCATTTTTCAGTAGGAATTTTTTACTCCTTTTTTAGAATTCTGTACCAGCACTTAGTATGTGCATTATACATCAGAATCAGCTTTATTGCCAAGTATGCTTACACATACAAGGAATTTGTCACTACTGTGGTCTTTGCTTGATATGAATGCAATTTAAACTACATTTTCTGCTTCCACTGTACTTTAAAGGACACAAATTGCAAAATGGATTATTCAAAAAGTATCTGTAATTAGTTTTTAGAAAAATCAAGCAGCAATGATTTTGACCTCACATTGTTAGCAGTTGTTGTACAATCTTTTTGCAGTTGTGCAAAAGCCTTGGTGAGACAGGGTGCCAAGGTGAACTTGCCTAGTGAGGATGAAGATGAAACACCATTGCATGTGGCAGCTAGACATGGTCTGCCCCACCACGCACAACTCTATCTACGATTTGGAGCCTGTGTGAACCATGTCAGCTCATCAGGTGAAACACCACTGGGGGTTCTTTGTGGAGTAGCCCCAGAAAAGACAGCCAACAGCCAAGATGAACGATACCTTCAGCTCTGTCGTCTCCTCCTAGCCAAAGGGGCAAACATTAATTTGGCTGATAAAGAACGCCGCAGTCCTCTACACAAGGCAGCTCGCAACGTTCAGCACAAGCTGGTGGAGCTTCTCCTGGACCATGGTGCTGACATTAATGCCATTGACTATAATGGGTGTTCACCACTATCTAGTGTGCTACAAAGTTGTGTGGTTCGACAAGAGTGGGAACCTCATACAATTGTTCAGACCCTGTTAAACCGCGGCTCAATTAAAGTATGGCCAAAAGCACTGCTGAAGGTAACTTCTAATAGCATTGTAAAGGAACAAAGTTTTAAATAATGGCTATATAGTTCAGTTCAGTTCACTTTATTGTCCAGCCATGGCAGAAAATTGTTCTTTGGTCTCAACAAAAAAAAACCACAAACAGTCACATTTACACACCAAAACAACTGATTTCTAAAAACAATACATACAGTACACAGACACACACACACACACACACACACACACACACACAAAAATTAATTAATATAATTAAAATTAAGCCAAAAGTGTGCCCTTGCAAACTCTTGCCTTCTACTTTGTTTTATTAAGGAGGCTTATTGCACATCAACAAAGGATTTTTTATAAATTAACTGTAGATTTTTATGTCCTATCCTGATGGAAGAAGCTGAAATTCATTATTAAGAGGAGTGTTATGTCATTTGTGATTGACAAAGCTTTTCTGTGTACCATCATATTGTATAGGTCGTCTAAGGATTTTTGTTTGGCACCCACAATTTTCCCAGCTATTTCAACAATCCTACCCAGTTTTGTTTTATTTACCAAAGTTAGTTGTCTGTACCAAACTGTTATGTTGAACACTAGAATACTTTCAACCAGGCTGGTATATACTCTTTGCAGGACACCTTGGCTGACAGCAAACTCTCAACTTCCTCGGCAAGAATAACCTGTGATTTGCTTTTTCACAAATGAGATTGACATTATTTGAAAAAAGTTAGTTTGCTGTCAATCAAGGTCCCCAAGTACTTAAAACAATCAACCATGTCCACCATCTGCCCACATAATGTTATTTCCAGGAGGGGTTCTGGGTGATTTAAAATCAGTTCCTTTGTTTTTTCAACATTAATTTGTAATAAAATTGATTTAGACCATTGTTCCAACTTAGAGACCTATGGAATATTCCTATAACAGTGCAACTAGTGTCATGTCATCTGCATATTTAAAAAGTTTAAAATTCCTGCTATGCAGTTTTATTTCATTTGTGTAAACAGAAAATAAAAGCGGTGACAGCACACAACCCTGAGGTGCCCCCGTATTTAAAACAATTGTGTCAGACATAGCTTCATTTGCACAAACTCTCTGTGGGCGATCCATTAAAAAAAACGGAATTCAAAGAACCATTTCCCTCTTACACCCAAATCTAAAAGGTGCTTTTTAAAAGCAGATATATCTGCATTATATTAAAAGTAGAGCTATAGTCAGTAAATACAATTTGTGCATAAGCCTTTGGTTGTTGTAAATGACTAGCAATTGTATCCACCATAGTAAGTGTAGCATTCTCTGTTCTCCTATGAGACTTATAGGCAAACTGCAAAGGATCAAGTTGCTCACAAATTTGTGAACTAAGATGATGACTAATTACCCTCTCCATACATTTAGCCAAAATTGATGTTAGTGCCACAGGGCGAAAATCTTTTAAAGCTTTTGAACCCATTTTTTTGGCCAGTGGTCCTATAAAAGTCACCTTCCATATATATGAGGCACAGTGTGAGTGTTGAATAAGAACTGAAAAGGTCTTGTTAAAACTCCTTTCAGTTCACTGATGCACACCTTTAAAACATGGCCTCATTGGCCATCTTGCCCAGGTCCAAGTGGGGCTTGACCCGTGCCAAACAAGTCCTGATCTCATCCTGTGTAAATTTAATTGTAGTGCTCAAAGGAATATCAGCATACATATTATTAATGTCTTCACTATTGTAACATTCATCAAATCTATGTTAAGTCCTTGCCATGCAGCTTTAAGGTCTGATTGACCAACTGGCCATTTTTTAAAATCAGTTAAGCTCTCAATTCCTTCCTTTTAACACTGAAGCTTTCCCAGTCATTTTTAAGGAAGGCTGCCTTTTTTCATTAAGACAGATCTTTAGGTCTTTTGAGAGCCATGGTTTGTTATTAGAAAAGACTTTAACAACTTTAGTGTCTATAACAGTCTCTTCACAAAACGTCTCAGTTACGTACGTAACCTCGGTTCCCTGAGATGAAGGGAACGAGACATTGCTTTTGCTAACGCATATGGGGAGTGTCCTTCCACGTGACCTAGTTGAAACCTCTCTACAATAACGGCAATATTCTTATATTGGCTATGGTGTTCGAGCCCCACCCTTTTAGGCGCAAAGCTGTCCACTATAAAAGCATGTGCGCAAACACCATTCCTCAGAATTTTCTGACTGAAGGACAAGAAGCACATCGCTCGCACCTCAAAAGAACTCTGAGTCTTGTAGTGCGGCCAGTGTTCGCAATGTTTCGTTCCCTTCGTCTCAGGGAACCAAGGTTAAGTACGTAACTGAGACGTTCCCTTACGACTCGGTACACTTGACATTGCATTTTCTAATGCATATGGGGAACAGAACACTACACGACATAACCTTCCAGAGAGGAAACATGATGCCATAGTTCTGCGGGACGGCGACCAATATGAGTATGCCACAAGTGAGTGCCCCTCATGTTGGGCCAGGAGGGAAGCACTCAGAATGAATATATGAACTATAGTCATATAGTATGAATTAACACCTTCACAAACCCAGTCGGGAAGGGAGTTTATTTATAATGAATGTGCTTGTGACTTTATGGTAAATTACAATGGCCTGAATGCAGGCGGCTGTGTAAAATGATGGGGAGCCTGTACTTAAATGGAGGAGCATAAGTATATGTTTGGCAAACGAAATAGCAAGCGCTCTAAACAGAGAGGACTTGTGAAGAGAGAGACGTTAAGTCTAGGTTGTTAAACCTTATAAATATGTTTTGAGAAGACCATCCTGCTGCAAAACATATGTTTTGTAAAGACACGCCGTTCGTCCATGCCCATGAGGAGGCCATGCCTCTAGTTGAGCGTGCTTTAACACCAATTGGGCAAATCTTACCCTGCGACTCGAAAGCCCGGGCAATCGCATCAACGATCCAGTGAGAAAGTCTTTGCTTGGAGATGGACATTCCTTTCATGCATCCTCCATAGCACACAAAGAGCTGATCAGACAGTCTGAACTGGCAGGTGTGCTCAATGTATGCGTGTAGTGCCCACACAAGGCATAACAAATGCAAGGATTGTTCCTCATCCGAATTAAATTGAGGAGGGAAGAAGGCCTGAATGTGAACCACCTGCGCTCTGAAGGGCGTGGTTAGAACTTAAGGCACATAGCCTTTTCTGGGTTTGACAGTGGCTTTTGAAAGTCAGGGGCCAAACTCTAGATATGAATTGTCAGTTGATAGTGCATGTAAGTCACTGACCCATTTTACAGATGCCAGAGCCAGCAATAGTATTGGACTTATGGAGAGCATGCGCAAATCCACGAGCCCAAAGGAGGGGGACCCTGCGAGTGCTTTTAGGATCAAAGTTAGGTCCCAAGTCAGGACTGTAGCCAGCTGAGGTGGATTTAATTGTCTTGCTCCTCTAAGGAACTTTATGATTAAATCATGTTTGCCTATAGTGGCGCCGGCTTCAGGTGTGTGATACGCAGTCGAGACTTCGAGCATTGAGTGAGTCCTGCGTCTATTCGCTCTTGAAGAAATATGATAATTTCATGTATGGGGCAGTTTACTGGGTCTCTGCCATGTGAAAGACACCAATCAGTGAACACATTCCTTTTTAGCACATAGAGGCCTCTCGTGGACGGCTCTCTGGCCTGTAAAATGGTGTTCATGACTGAATGCATCAGTTTTGGCGCAATTAGAGTGCTCTGTTCAAACGCCACACATGTAGGCTGCGCAGCTCTGGCTGGGGATGCTAAACCATGCCTTGTGTTTGAGATAGAATATCTTTCTTCAGCGGTATTTCCCATGGAGGCCCGTCCAGTATTTCTACCATCTCCAGAAACCAGGACTGATTGGGCCATTTCGGCGCAATAAACAGAACAGTTTCCATGTCCACTCGGACTTTGCTGATGACAGAATGGAGGCACACCGGGGGAAGCGCATACTTGCGTTTCGCCAGCCATACGTGGGCCAGCGCAACATGGCGACATATATACAACACTACAGTGTTGTCCCAATGAATCAGATTGTGTTGATTCACAATATCAGAATGAAAAGCTCTCAAAGCTAGAAAGACAGCCAGTAGCTCTAGGTAGTTGACATGTCACAGCCGTTTCGCACCTGTTTCCAGGTGTAGAAAGTCAGGCATCCATTACACACTGTGCTCTAACCTGTGTTGGATGCATTTGTGGTTCGTACTTTCTTTATGAAAACTTGACCCAGCATAACACCCTGTTGGTAGAAGGCTGGCACTGTCCATGGTGCTAGAGCAGCCAGACAGTGGCGAGTTACCGCAATGCACATGAAAATGAAATGACTTCAGTGGTAATGTTTTTTCAGTTTGAACTGAAGAATGGTCTGTACGCACTCGTTCATGAGGTGTGCATGCATGAACTCCAAAAAGAATATTTACTGACTGGGGAAAAGTGTGCTCCTCAAATTCATCCTGCTCGACCTCGTGGCCCCGCCATGCCTCCTCGTGTGATCCCTTGGGTGTCACAGAAGAGGTGGGTGGGAGGGCGCAGGAGGTTAAATCGTCCCTCAGAATGAGAATATACACTATATTGTCAAAAGTATTCGCTCACCCATCCAAATAACTGAATTAAGGTGTTCCAATCACTTCCATGGCCACAGGTGTATAAAATGAAGCACCTAGGCATGCAGACTGCTTCTACAAACATTTGTGAAAGAATGGGCCGCTCTCAGGAGCTCAGTGAATTCCAGCGTGGTACTGTGATAGGATGCCACCTGTGCAACAAGTCCAGTCGTGAAATTTCCTCGCTACTAAATATTCCACAGTCAACTGTCAGTGGTATTATAACAAAGTGGAAGCAATTGGGAATGACAGCAACTCAGCCACGAAGTGGTAGGCCACGTAAAATGACAGAGTATACTGAGGCGCATAGTGCGCAGAGGTCGCCAACTTTCTGCAGAGTCAATCGCTACAGACCTCCAAAGTTCATGTGGCCTTCAGATTAGCTCAAGAACAGTGCGTAGAGAGCTTCATGGAATGGGTTTCCATGGCCGAGCAGCTGCATCCAAGCCATACATCACCAAGTGCAATACAAAGCATCGGATGCAGTGGTGTAAAGCACGCCGCTACTGGACTCTAGAGCAGTGGAGACGCGTTCTCTGGAGTGACGAATCACGCTTCTCCATCTGGCAATCTGATGGACGAGTCTGGGTTTGGCGGTTGCCAGGAGAACGGTACTTGTCTGACTGCATTGTGCCAGCTGTGAAGTTTGGTGGAGGGGGGGATTATGGTGTGGGGTTGTTTTTCAGGAGCTGGGCTTGGCCCCTTAGTTCCAGTGAAAGGAACTCTGAATGCTTCAGCATACCAAGAGATTTTGGACAATTCCATGCTCCCAACTTTGTGGGAACAGTTTGGGGATGACCCCTTCCTGTTCCAACATGACTGCGGACCAGTGCACAAAGCAAGGTCCATAAAGACATGGATGAGCGAGTTTGGTGTGGAAGAACTTGACTGGCCTGCACAGAGTCCTGACCTCAACCCGATAGAGCACGTTTGGGATGAATTAGAGCGAAGACTGCGAGCCAGGCCTTCTCGTCCAACATCAGTGTCTGACCTCACAAATGCGCTTCTGGAAGAATGGTCAAAAAGTCCCATAAACACACTCCTAAACCTTGTGGAAAGCCTTCCCAGAAGAGTTGAAGCTGTTATAGCTGCAAAGGGTGGGCCGACTTCATATTAAACCCTATGGATTAAGAATGGGATGTCACTTAAGTTAATATGCGTCTAAAGGCAGATGAGCGAATACTTTTGGCAATATAGTGTATATATACACACACAATATAACCATATACAATTTCTTATAAGGATACACAACTCCTGCCGAAGTGCTGCAGGGAATCAGGATGGTGAAGTGGCCCGTTCACCAGTGAAGAGTCAAGCGGCGAGGTGGAGTGATGTTCGCTGGAGCACTACAGGGGAGTGGAGAGTTTTCTCATTGCCATTAAGATCAGCGAAGCAGTAGAGAACTTCTAGACGAGAGATGAATTCTTGAAGGAAAAAATTTATGAGGAATGGTGTTTGCGTGCCTGCTTTTATAGTGGACAGCTTTCCGCCTAAAAGGGCGGGGCTCAAACACCATAGCCAATATTAGAATATTGCCGTTATTGTAGAGAGGTTTCAACTAGGTCGTGTGGAAGGACACTCCACATATGCATTAGCAAATGCAATGTCAAATGTACTGAGTCGTAAGGGAACTGTATATATGATGTAATACAGTCAGTTAATCATGAGGGTCTCTGCATGTATCAAAGAACACATCCCAGTTTGTGGAACAAAGCAATCCTTCAACATGTCCTCCTTAATCCAAACCTGGATTTTCGATGTCCACATTGTGATTATCATTTAGTCACGTTTCAGTGAAGCAAATGAAATTGCTGCGTCTGAATTCCTCTTCCCGCTTGACACAAAGTGTAACATCGTCCATTTTATTGTTGAGGGACCTGATATTAGACAGTGTAATTACTGGAAGAGGATGGCAGCTTCCCCATTTCTGAAGCTGGTTATGAATTCCCCCTCTGGACCCATGCTTTTTCGTCTTTAATCTCCCCTTTCTGGAGTAGCCAGCAATCGTAAAAGCACCAGTGCAGGTGATGTCAGCGTTGCACCGCAAGGAGAGTAGGAAATCCCTTGAGTAGGCGATGGTCTGTTTTGGCAACACCTGAACAAATTTAGCGTCAGCTGCCATGCCCGCCAAAAACAATCCAGCAAGAACTGCCACAAGGCAAGTCACAAGGGCGTTCATACTGGCTCGGTTTAAAAAATATATTTATATAAAAATAAAATGGAGTTAATTAACAGAGGTTCGGAAGGAGCATGTTAATTTTAATCTGACAAATAACAGCAAGCATGCAGGAGTATATAAGCCTCAGCTTACCTACTTCCTGTGACAACTGTCCTGATATTTGGGTCCCACCCTCAAGCCAGCAAGATGTCTGAACTGGATCTCTTTCCCTCTGACGAGGAACTCTTCAACTCCCCCCTCAATACTTCATCGCAGCCATCCGATCCCGGCAAAGACACTCCTCCGTCCAACGCCATTATCAATCTAGCTGCTCCAAGCCGAGGACGCAGAGCTTCTCGCTCAGCAAACCATACACCAAGACGTAGGAATCAACCCTCTCCTCCACTGTCCAGATCACTCAGATCTTCAACTTCTGTCGACCGCCCAACTATACCTGTCATTTCAAAATGGACAGTGAACAAACTTCACCACGCTTTAGCCGCTTCCAACATCCACTTTTCATGCACGTTAAGTAAAATCCAACTATATGATTTATACGTTTCTTCCCAACATGATATTCCCTCTACACCTAAAACCCCTGAAAACGTTATAGATCAATCCTTACCTTCTACCCATTCCTCTAGACGCGGCGCTCCTGCTCTCAACCCTCCGGTTTTCCAGATAAAGGCGATTTCTCCCTCACCAAACTTCCATCCTATAAAAGACCTTCAGCCAGCACAGTGTCGGCGTCAGGCCAAATGCCTAGCAAGCCACCATCTCTCCTTTCTCTCCCATTCCAGCCTCCGCTTACTTCGCACCCAACCACCAGGCACCCTGATGCAGGAGCCTTCCCGCCACCACCGCTCGGCGTATCACCAACCTCAGAGGCCCTAAATCCTTCTCCTCAACCAGCCTTCCCCAGCTCTCTCCACCTGTCTTACCCTTGGGCTTCCGTAGTGGAATCGAGCATGAGGCTGCCTCTGCTAATGGCAAACACTCCAGCCCAATGTTTACCTTTTCCAGCTCTTCCCCTCCTCACTCTATCCTGCCTTCGTAGCCGCCCCAGGCTTGAGGATGCCTCCGCATTCAGCGCCGGCTCCACCCCCACTCCTTCCCGGTGGGCCTCAACCAGCCCGCCCTCCTACTTTCACCCTCCATACAGCTATTTCCCTAGCCATTCCCTCAGATGGCACAGCCATGGAGCCTCCGCAAGTGTCCAATAATCTCCGGACCCAGATTTTGTCAGAAATTCAGAGCATTAGCTCCAGAGGTGGACTCGACTCCGATCCCGGTACTTCCCTGTTTGGAGCTGAGATTCCTATAGACCATCCCCACAAACAACTTCTCAATGTAACTCTCCAAACCAGCCTGGAAAAGTTTCAAACAATTTCACCAAACCTATAAGCTGCAGTTCTCAAACTTTTTCCTTATTATCCATTTCATCTTTTATTTCATTCCTAAATCAATTCAAAGGCATTCTACCAGGTACCATCATAGGCATTTTTCCACAAATTAATATTCGGCAAGTCAGCCCCAGCAATCAATAACCCCCAGATTTCTCTGCTCATTAAAGGAATTAAAAAATCACAACCTGCATGCCCAGACACCAGAATGCTATCTGAGAGGCATTTTTTCCACAAATTAATATTTGGCAAGTCAGCCCCAGCATTCAATAACCCCCAAATTTCTCTGCTCATTAAAGGAATTAAAAAATCCCAACCCACACGCCCAGACACCAGAATGCCTCTAACATTGATATTTTAACAAAATGCCTAACAACCCTCCGCCTTGGTTACCATTCATTAAACACAGCCCGCACGCTCGACGCTATGTTTATCCTAGCCTTTTTCGGCTTTCTGCTTTGCTCAGAAATCACTGTCAACACACAATTCGAACCCAAAATCCATCCCAACTTCTCAGACTTGCAAATTATAGATAACGAAACAATCAGACTCTTAATTAAACAAAGCAAAACAGATCAATTAAAAAAGGGGCATTCGATTTACATTTTCAACTTGCCCTCCCCCATCCAACCTTACCAATCTCTCGCATCATTTCTCACTTACAGACATTCCCACTGTTATTCACCGATGATACTAACCATGCAGTTTCAAGATTCTGGTTCCAAAAGCACCTTAAATCAGTCCTCCTCCATTCCGGCATCCCGGCAAAATTTTACTCCAGTCATTCATTCCGTACCGGCGCAGCAACCACAGCTGCCCAAAAAGGTTTATCAGAACAACAAATTCAATCTCTCGATCATTGGTCCTCAGACACATATCACAGCTACATCAGATCCAATCGTTTCCATATCAGGAAAGCTCATCAATCACCAATCAGCTTATCCTTTATCAGAACCACCTGTCACCGTCACTCACGTCACCACCCGCTGCCATCTCAATACATCCTACATGCACAGGCGCAAACATGTACACGTACATATAAGGGCAGGTGTGCGTGCATGTGCATACATGGGCACGTGTACATGTGCATATATATATTTAAACTAGAGCCCTCCCATTCGAATCACAGCATAGCCCCCTCGATCAAATGCCGCACATGCTCATCCACGTACTCGTATCACGGCTTCTCCCCTCCAAGGCGATTGATGGACTTTCCGCCTCAGACACAGAGTGGCCCCTGTTCGAATGCATGCTGGGCTTACACATTCGAATGCCGTGAGCTCTCTCTCTCTCTATAGAGCAGTCACCATTTTTAATCGCAGTGTGAGCCCTCCCTTTCGAACGCAGCGTGAGCCAACTCGTTCTCATTTTCCCAGTTCGATTGCTTGCTGTGCTTACCTATTCGAATGCCGTGAGCTCTCTCTCTATATAGAGCAGTCTCCCTTTCGAATCACAGTGTGAGCTCTCCCTTTCGAACACAGCACGACCAACTCTCGTTCTCACTTTCCCCATTCGATTGCTTGCTGGGCTTACCCATTCGAATGCCGTGAGCTCTCTCTCACTAGAACAGTCTCCTGTTCGAATAGCATTGTGAGCCCTCCCTTGTGAATGCAGTGCAAGCCAACTCTCGTTCTCATTTTCCCAGTTTGATTGCTTGCTGGGCTTACCCGTTCAAATGCCGTAAGCGCTCTCTCTCCATAGAACAGACTCCCATTCAAATCGCAGTGTGAGCCCTCCCTTTCGAACGCAGCGTGAGCCAACTCTCGTTCTCATTTTCCTCCATTCGATTGTTTGCTGGGCTTACCCGTTCAAATGCCGTGAGCTCTCTCTCCATAGAGCAGTCTCCCGTTTCGAATCACAGAGTGAGCCCTCCCTTTCGAACTCTCATTCTCACCTTCCACGTTCGAATGCATGCTGGCCTTACCCGTTCAAACGGCGTGAGCTAAACCTCTCTCTCTTTAGAACAGTCTTGCATTTGAATCACAGTGTGAGCCCTCCCTTTCTAACGCAGCACGAGCCAACTCTCATTTTCACCTTCCCTATTCACCTGCCATGAGCCCATCCACTTCTGCGACGAGTGGTGGTCTCCTGTTCAACTTGCAGTGTAGCCCTCTCGACCAGCCTTCGTACAAGAACACACCTTCAAACGCACAAGTGCTCCCTCTATACAGATTTTGGGGGGAAGAACAATTCAGAAGTATCTGCCAAGCCAATTTACCAACTAGATTGTTGCTGGCTTGCTGTCCTAAATACTTCCTGCCATAGTCATGGTACTGATCTTTCATCTTAACGCCTTTATTGGGAGGTAATCAGGATTTGAGTCGAGTCTCAAGCTCCGAGCCCTCCAGTATACGGACAGCCATCCAAATACGTTTACTGCTTCAACACAAGATTACATTAACATACGAACTACTGAATTAGCACTTTGCAGTATATTAAAAGATAAACCATCAAACACAACAGGACAAACAGCAGCAGGCCTGTATATCCCTATACTGTATATAGGGATATACAGTATAGTCTATGTTAAACACTCCTCTTATTCCATAAAGTTTTCATTAGATAAACAAATAACACTGGATAAAGATAGGTTTCTTATAGTTCCTACTCAGGATGCCATAGCAGTTTGGCAAAAACTTTTCGTAGTGTTGTGATGTAATTGTATCTGTGTCATACATAATCTTTTTTATATTTCTTTTGTTTTAAGGTATTAACAGCCTGCGCAGGAGCACCTAAAACTGTGGAAATCCTATTTAACTCATACACACTTGTTCCTGTAACTTACAGATGGGTTAAAGCCATACCTGAGGATATTTTTTATGTGAGTCTTTTATGACTACAGGATACTACTAGATATGTAGATCAACATGACCTGCTTTATTATCACATATTGATGCTAATACAAATAATGATATTTAACAACATTAACATGTTTGTCTTTAGCTTCACAGACCCTTTTATGAGTCTCTTTTTGCATTGGAGTATAAACCCCGTAGTTTAGCGCATCTGTGTCGGTCTGCACTGAGGAAATACTTTGGGAAGAACTGCTGCTCACTCATTCCAAGGCTCCCTGTGCCAAACGCACTACAGCAGTATCTTCTTCTGGAACCCGAGGGCTACATTGACTAGTCCTTTGAACTTTGAAAGCCTTTTTTAATGTTATGCATAAATCATTCTGAATTTGACAAGCTGACTGTCTTTCATTTCACCTTATAAAATCAGCTTACTGTGATGTCTTTAAGAGCTCATAATATCACCTGTAATCCAGTTTATATTTAAGTGTAAACTCATATTAGCATTACAGAATAGATTTAAGATGACACATTTTATTGTTTGATTGACTGTGTTAGCTGCATGGTATGCTACCATCATTATTTTTCATATACACATTTGGATCATTTAATGTTTAGCCTACTACGTCATTATTTTATTAGAACATGTCTTTCTTGTTTGTCCTCCAATAAAATAATATACTTCATCAGTCTTGACTCTGTTAAAATTAATGTCAAACCATATCCCTTCCCATTCATTATGAATTAATTAACCCTAAAAAGGTTTTTGTATCCTGGAAGATTTGGAAGAAAAACATTTGAGAGGTGGGGAAAGGAGAACTGAGCAAGTGGACAAAATTTCTGTGTAAATTATTGAAAAGGGGTTCCAAATACTGAGGTTATTTGACTTTGTATAAAAACTCAGGCATCAGCTCACATTCTTTATCTTAATGTGACATGGTAGCATGTTGTGAGAAAACTGCTGACCCCGAGATAAAAGTTTATATCTTTTACACGTTAACTATATTTCGAGGATAATTTTG
Organism: Myxocyprinus asiaticus; assembly: GCF_019703515.2. Taxonomy (NCBI): domain Eukaryota; kingdom Metazoa; phylum Chordata; class Actinopteri; order Cypriniformes; family Catostomidae; genus Myxocyprinus; species Myxocyprinus asiaticus. The sequence goes on along the minus strand of NC_059353.1, from coordinate 23,152,177 downwards.
CTTGGAATTGTACTAATATGATCATGTTGAAAATGTATAAATTAAATTTTGTAATGTTTCATAATCTGACACAATGTTTGTATCTCAGGGGATATGTTGCCCTTTTAGGGGGTGGGGAAACAATATTTTTTATTAATTTATTTATTTTAAAGCGTATGCAAAGCAATGTTACTTACTTAAGAAAAACATGAAATTGTATTATTTGGGGCCTAATGTGTCAGAAAACACCAACAAATTAAGTTTCTGAGGTTTCTTTATCTTGCCTTTTTACGGTTAAAAAGAGAAGCCTATCACAAATCTTAAAATATTTTTAATATTAAATAATAATTAAAAAAACATATTTAATATATTTTCTTAGTGTATCAATATTTTATTGATACAATGGCTTTAATAGTTTAGACTAATCAGTAGGCCTGCTTTAATTTATGACCATCCACACAGTGCGTATGACGTCCGTCTAGGTCACAGACAGTGCGTGATACGCGCTTTAACTGTGTTGTGCCACCTGGGAGCGGTAAATGTACTGCTATTGAATGGATGGACTGCGGTGACGCAGGAGCGATTCGTGAACCGGATCCGACAGACTCTGGCGTGTCCTATCACTGTTAGCTGTGTTCATCACCTTTAGTGGAGCCTGACCTCCTCAAGTCTTGAAAGTTACTAAAAAGCATTCACTTTTTAAGTAGCCTATACGCAGGGCGATAAAGAGCAGGAAAAGAAAACGGAAGGCATGTGAAGTTGCTGTCACTTTCACCAGAGATGGAGAATTCAGCGGAAGATGAGTGCGCCGATTCGGGAGCGGAGACCGGAGGGTGAGTGATGATAAAGGAGCAATATTTGCTAAAGCGTTTAAAAGAGCAAGTGGGAAAAAATAAACAGGATAGAGAGTGTAACCAATGCAATATACATCAATACGCTAAAACATCAACGCGCAGAATCTAATTCATTTCAAGTGTTAATCCCTATTCGGTCTGGACTAGTTTTCCCTGAGGAGGTTAGGGAAATTCCTGTTTCACAGATGTACTTTGTGATTTAAAGTCTGTGTTTTTCTCACACACAACCTCTGTCAAATATTTCCAGAGCAAATTACCTACTGTTTTCCGGCAAACTCAAGGGTCCTCTGAGAAATCTAATCCCGTCCGAATGCGAATGTCAGTGATTGCTGATACGGAATTTTCACAACGCTTCACCTCATGTATTTTGACCTGAATGAACTACCGTTAAGATCATACTTATATGCACTGTGCGCGCCAGTCTTCTGCCTACTGCGTGACTTTCAATTTGGATGTAAATTTTTTTGGCCATCCGAGGAAACTATGATAAAATCAAATCAAAAAGGAGAGCCAAATTGCGGAAACTGCTAAAACTGGCCACTGTAATATCAGCCTCTGGTAAAGATATTTAATATATGAAATATATTTATTATTTCATTGGGTTTATTATTATCACGTATGCACATGCAAGTATAACTAATAAATTACAACTAAATCAAATTAATTGTTTAAAATTCATTTGTAAAATTATAAGAAATTTTCAATTTAAACTGATAAAATTTAAAAGATACGTTAATTTTACCACCTAAATTATGTGTTTAACCTTCTGTAACGCCCACATCTAGAAAACAGACACTCCCACCTCTGTAATAAACACGGAGGTATTTAGTCCCGTCCGAATCAGTACATTAAATCTCAGACGTCGTGTGGTAATAATTGTAACTCAAACGTCGTTTAGAAAACGAATCCCGTCCGAATAGGGCTTTAGTCAGTGTTTTTCATTTGTGGATAATACTGAGGTAATAACGTCAATGAGAATGTTAAGAAAAGCGCATATTTGAACACTTTCATTTCGTTTCTACCTGTTGTGGTCTATTTCTTTTTTAACCATCTGTTGCTTGGAATTAACACCAAGACATCTGGCGCAGAGATTTACTGCTTAAAGTGTTTGTGGAAGGGAGCCTAGATAGAAAGCCAATGAGTGTCTTAATAAAACACTGGAGCTAAGAGAATAACAGAAGTAACCAATATTTGAATAACCTAAAACTGGCATCAGTTGTTTTTATATGCAAGAAAAGTCATGTGCATGATCTCTACAATCATTCTGTGCTTTCAGCTGTGGAAAATAAGAAAAGATGCATCCCGGGTTGTTTTTAGGTATGTTACATCATAGTGGCTGTCTTAGATAAAAATGAATGTAGGTGTGTCTGTGTTTAGTAGGACAGTAGAAAGACAGTTGACACACTGGCACACTGCTTGAATCCATCATTTGGAAAACATGTGACAAATGTATTTGTAGATAGGTTTATATGGTATGTACTGTATACTTAATTTGAAACCATGTTTTAACCAACTCTCTGTATCACAGCGAAATTAAGGAAATGGTCCCAGAGCACTCCAATAGATTCCTTGTACTGAAGAATCTTTGCAGTTTCTAATTACTAATTTGGCAATTAGCTGATGCTTTTATCCAAATCCACTTACAGTACTTAATACAGGAGCAACTTGGGGTTTAAGCTCAAATGTATAATGGTGATAGCTCACCCACACTTGGTGAGTTTGAACCTACAATCGCTTACTTTTAAAGCTGGGACAGTCTGTTTGTGAGTGTTTGGGAAGGAGGGTTTGGGAATCTTTTTCAGTGACGCTAGTGGTGCAGAAGTGACACTTCACCTTTAACAACAGTTACAGTAAATGGACTGGATGGCAGTAGATCAGGGGCTTTCAAAAAGGATGAGCTGTTCTGAGCATCTCTCTAGTGATGCTCAAGAGTTCATTGTGCATGTGTGAGTGTGGATGATTAGTGTGCCATCAGTGTTCATTTACCTTTTTCCGAGGTTAAAGCCACACATCAATGAAGACTCAACATGCAGAAAATTAACCACTAGTCCACCTTATCACATCATTCTGTAGAGCTCTGTGCAGCTCCAAATGGTTTAGCATTCGCAAATATAAAACACTTAGTATTACAGAATTATATTAAAACTACTTGGAACTACATGGAATTTCCATATGCTTAGAAAGCATTTTATATTTTGTATAACCAGAGAAACAGGAAAGAGAGAGAGAGAGAGAAAGGAAAGGGAAAAATATTGGCCAGAGAGCGATAAAAGGAGGAAGAAAAACATGTACAATGGAAAAACTTTTCAAGGCCACTCTGTACAGTACATGCACATAAGGTATGATAAATATGGGTACATTTTGGATTAGTTTTATTGTTTGCTTGTTTTTAAATGTCCTCAGCAAATATGTAATTGTGAGAATAGACCATATTTTCATCCCAGAGCAGCAAAAGACAAAATCTTTGATCATAACCTGTGTGTGTATAAACCAGAGAGGCTACTACACAAACACCCTCTATACCATGACACCCAGGATTGTTTATCCAGATGTAGGACCTTCCTTTGAAACCGTGGGATCCTAAAGCTCTAAATCACTCTAACAGTCTCTAACAAAAGTCTCTGTTTCTCTGTCTCCTTTTCTGTTATTCACTCTCTTCTCAGGTCTGACTTCAGTCTTACGTCATCAGCAAGTAGTAAGTACATGCAATTTGATTGTACACTCCACTTTTATGCTATTCAGACTAAAATAAAACATTACACATATTTTACAACTTTGGGAAGACAAATTTGCTAAATCTGACTGATGGCCTTTAAATCGTTGGTTATGAACTGGGAGGTTGCAACCCAAAAAGGGGTCAAAGGTCAGTTCAGGGTCGCGGACAGCAGGAGAGGCCATTACACCACGGGTGTGCATTATTTTTCAATTACTTCAACGGGCCAGAGTCAATTATTCTCATTATACTACAGTTACCACACCTTAAGACATTGTTCAGGGTTTTATCTCAAGACATGTTCTGGTTTTCGTCCCTAAAACGCTTTCGTGAGTAGAACTACTTTCTTCTGCCACAGATTCAGTGTCTTGCTTTGATACAGCCCAAGCCTTCATTGCTAGTTCAAAGAGTCACTTTTGACCTAGGAACAGAGGCTTACGCTGCTTTCAAGCACTTACTGGAGTAACAGGGTAATGCATTTGTATGTGTGTGTGTGTGTACGTGTGTATGAGTGAGAGAGAGAGAGAGAAAGAAAGAAATTGATAGAGATCATGGTTGGGATTACTTTGCTGTGGCTCTCATCAGCAGCAACATAGTAAATTGCCAAAATGTATGTTTAAGAATACTTCTCAGCAATAGCGTAGCCATTCTTGTATATAGCTTTCCCGTTGCCACTGTTAGTGGTGGTGCATTAACATCAAGGCTCTGTTAGTTGGTCGCGACTCAAGTCTCTCTATCTGTGTGTGCATGCGTACTTATGTACACGCACAGAGCACTATAATAGGAACACTATGTCCTGATAAAGTGCCTGACGTGGTCTTCTGCTGTTGTAGCCCATCCTCCTCAAGGTTCAACATGTTGTGCATTCTGAGATGCTATTCTGCTCACTACAATTGTACAGAGTGGTTATCTGAGTTACTGTAGCCTAGAGAAGAGAGAAGAAACACTTCCCAAACATCTATAGTTGTTGACGTCCAATCAAACTATGGCATTTTGCCGCAAATTCATCTGTTCAATTAAAAGAAACTAGCCAAATTAGGGAGATGTCAACATGAACAGGTTATATGATTTGCACTTATCTTCGAAAACCATGAACAAAACAACACAACAAATAGGATAACATGGCTTATGCTGACCACAGTGTGTTTTGTGCAATTAATTATTTGTATTTTGAGAGCATGAAACCATTAAAGGGACATCTAGAAACCAAAATTGTCAATATTCTTATTCAGCCTATGCCACTTTAATAAATATGCATATTATTAGGCTTGTGTAGTTCATGGTAATATTCATAAATTTAAATGTTTGATTTTAAGGGCTTATTGCATACTTATGTACAATAAACATTTTTGGTACTGTGTTGGATTGTCACTTGATGTCTAATATAAAGTCTAGATGAGAATAACTGCTCTAAATAACAAATCAGATTGTCTTTCTGCTAGATTCCATGTAAAAGATTTTAGTCTTGACTTGATAGATTGTTGCCATGACGATGAGATTAGGTTGTTCTCAGAATCACTGCTTGAAGTGCTTTGAGAGTTCTAACACCTCCGCTTGTTTGTGTGGGAGTGTGTGTGTGTGTGTGTGTGTGTGTGTGACCTTTTCCCAATGGCTGTGTCAGGCCCAGTATGTTTCCCTATGGGGGGATTAATGTCCAATATTAGCCCATTAATCTGGGCAGCAGGAAACACACTCCTCCCAGTGACAACGCAGGAAGCACTCACCCACCCACCCACACACACACACACACACACACACACACACACACACACACACACACACACTAATCAAGGACACCACATAATATACTGTGTATAATTTACTGAAGAAGGATGAAAAGTGGTTTGATGTGGAATAAGGGACAGAATATAAAGAAAACAAAATGAGACCATATAAGAGACAGAAGAATAAAGGGGAATAAATTGAATAAGTGGAATAACATGTTTGAAAGAGTATTAGCTGCCCTTGGCTGTATTCCAATGTTCATACCTTGTTTTCACCAAGCACTTTATTAGGAACACCTGTACACCTACTTATTCATGCGATTATCTAATCAGCCATTCTAATCAAATGATCTAATCGTGTGGCAGCAGTGCTATGTATAAAATCATGCAGATACTGGTCAGGAGCTTCAGTTAATGTTAACATCAACCATCAGAATGGGGAAAATTCTCTCTCTTTATCTCTTTAGCTTTTTCTATCTTTCTGTCCATCTCTTTTTATTTCTTATATCTGTATTCCATCTTTGGACAGATATCTGTGTAAGTACTGGATTTGTAGTATGTTTTAGTAGCTATCCATAGATTTTTTGAGCTAAACATTAAAAATGATTGAAAAGAACTGCAGCACCTAATCAGCAAATTAAATAACAATCTTTAAGGCTTGGCTGATATATTAAATGTACATGATGATTTGATTTAGCATTTTCAACATTTCCTATGCAACTCTTCAGTCCCATCTAATCAGATTTTCCCTGTGTCGATGTTCACTTTCCTCTCTGTATCCTCAATATGACACATCACTGACACATCACTAGCTTTGGATACCTTTATAAGAATGACATCAGCTTGAGGGTTGTATATTAGGAATGATTAAGCTGGTGCTAATTATGGGGCCTTATTTAATGCTGTTGCTTAAGTCCATCACAGCCAAACAGATTACATTCCACAACGGACTCAACTGAGATTAGAGATGGTTAAAAGTGATCAAGAATTCTTTAAGGCACCTAAACATAATTTAACAGAGAGCTGTGTCTCTAGACAAGAAAGATGCACAGAAACGTACAGACCAGCTTTAGGTTCAGACATATGCTAACAAGCATAAATATCATGGTTTTCAGCTGAAAGCTTTTGGTAATTGAAATATTACTGCAACAAATGGAACACATTAGGTCATTGTGATACTGTATATACAGTGGGGTCCAAAAGTCTGAGATCACATTGAAACCCTGGGGTTTCTGAAGAAGAAATATTTAATCAAATATTATCACTAATCAAACGGAAGCATATTTATGACACTGGCCATATTATCTCTTTTGTACAGAAGGGCTGATTTCCTTGCTTCCATGAAGTAGACAAGATGTTCTTTTAACAATTCTCAAATCAGGTTTTGCACAAACTTGTGGAGTCCATGTCAGCTCAAGTGCATGCTGTCATTAAAGTAAAATTGAGGCATACCAAATACTGAGAACTTATGAAAATCATGTTGATTTTTTAATTGAAATCCCATTAAATTTAGAAAGAAACACAAAATGGAAGCATTTTCACTAGTGGTCTCAGATTTTTGGACCCCACTGTATATGTGTATACAAACAGAGATCATAAAAATATAATATTCTCTGTGTTTTATTGATGTCTGAACCAGTAGTGTTGCCTTGTAAATGTACTGCTTGGTTTTTATACACCTCATGGACTGAAAGGGTACTTACGGAAATAGCACTCAGTTGTGCGTTAGTTGAGTGCAGTGCAACCAGAGAGGTGTGTTTACTTGTGTGAGTGTGTTTTTGTGTGTAAGTGTGTAAGAGCATAGCATTCCCTCTGCCTCTGGTGCCCCCAGCCTTAAACAACAAACAAAGTGGGACAAGTCCCCTGAGCCAGGAGACAGAGTTGGGGGGGTGGAGAAAGAGGCAGCTGTCCATGTACTGCCACTTTCTGGTATTTACTGGGGAATTTGTAATACTGGGTTTGTGAGAGTAGCCTCACAATAATTCTGTTCTCATCCTGTAATAACAAACAAAGATTTTTGCTGTTGTTGCTAGGTCATATCATTTGTGCTGTTACAAAGTAAATAGACTACTTTGTAAGTAATTGAGTTTAAAGGGGCTGTTTCATTACCCAACATTTCTCAAAATTCGTCATCACATGTGAACATTTCCTGGGCAAAATTGTGGTTTATTCTTATTCTGCTATCATAAAATGTCACATATGCCAGGCTTGTAGTGAGGAGGTTACAGGTTACAGGTATGTCCAAAAGGAAGGCCAAACAGTTGGCCAGATACTGTTCTGTATCAACCATTATCGGTAGTCGCAGTGTGTGGAGGAGGCATTGTTATTTGTAACCTTGATGCTAATGATTGAATACTGACATGTAACCTGCAAGTTTCTCGCAAACAAGCATCTGAACTATTTATGTCCTTTTTGTATTTCTATGTAGAGTGGATATAAATAAATATTTAAAATGTGTGTGTGTGTGTGTGTGTGTGTGTGCACGCACACTCGGACTTGTTATGGTCAAAGGGTCAGCAGAAGGGCACACCTTATTCAGAAGTCCTACAGGGAGCCAAAGTATTTCTCCAGGGTTACTAACCATCCACTAATGCAACTAATGAGGCTGTGGTGTTCACTATACAGCCTGATTACAGAACAAGAGAGCTCACAGATTAAAAAATGTCATTGAGTCTGATCTGTTTTTTTATTTCTATTAGTACTGTCTTTTAACAAAGTCAAAAGAAGGTTTATTGTCATTTCTCTCCTACATGGTAAGAGAGGAATCAAAATACACTGACTCCTGGAGAAACTGGTTCATGTGAAAAACAGTCAGCATGTTTACATGCACTTTAAGTGTTTGATTTCAGGCAGACAAAAACAGTCATTCGTCTTTTTTAAATGTCTTGTAAACGCTTTTGTCTGACTCAAATTGTACAAGTCCAAATTTTGCGAAGTTGGACTAACAGACCTAGATAATGTGTTTGTAGCTCGGTTTCATCCTGAATGTATACACATTACATGGACCCAGCATTGTGCACATTTCAAAAGACAGAACTGACACACAACATGTATTTAACACATCGTCCTTTCTTCAAATATTACCCATTGTATCATGTATAATTGGACACACAGATAAAAAATCTCAACTATGCAAAAACCTACTGTAGCTTGATTATACATGCAAATGAGTCTTTAAAGTATAAAGTATATAAATAAAAAGTACAGTTGGATATGTGTATGAATTATGTTATCCCTGTCTCTCTACCTTCCCACGTCTTCTTTATCGTGTATTCTATTAGGTGATTTGTCCATGGGGGACCTACAAGACCCATTTCTAGTTTCTATCCACATCATCACTGACCCAGGTCAGGCCAGAACCCTCCAGCAAGCTGCTGATCAGGTGCTCTCTTGGCTTCACCCTGATCTCACCCTCTTCAGGGTGTCAGAACGTGCATCTGGCCTATCCCGCAAGCCTAAAATCCGCCTGCAGCGCTCCACCGAAACACTACGACAGCCAGCCCTGGCAGTCATCCTCTTTCTGCAAGATGAGTATGGAGGCGAGGAGAGTCTCAAATGTCTCCACAGTTTGCTGAGATGCCCCCCATGGCGATACCACCACACAGAGCGGGTGAATGGACGAGGCCTGTTACCCCTTTCCCCTGCCAGCCAGGACTTTGTTACACTGGCACCAGGCACGCCACTCTGGGCGCTTCGCCAGGTGCACTATGGCAAAGAAATTGTGCGTTTTACTGTCTACTGTTGCTACGAGAGCTATACCGAACAGGTGCGTCTGTACAGACTGCTCCTGCGCCGAAGGTTGGCCCAGAAGAAAGACGATTTCTGCTTCTGTGTGGTCTACTCCAACCCTGACACAGAAATCCAGCTGTCATTCAAGAGAATGCCCCGTGGACAGAGCTCAACCCCCACTGAAAATGCTGTGATGGAGATTCGAGTTAGGGACATCGGTGAACTTGTGCCACTGCTGCCACGCCCCTGCACACCCATCAGTGATGTCCGCTGGCAAACAAGCGATTACGATGGGAATAAAATATTGCTACAGGTAAGACAGCATGCCAGTGTACTGTATGTGTGTGTGTAAAAGTCAGTAAGCTAGTAATGTGCCATGTTTTATTAGAGTATTTTGTTCCTGTGAAAACACAATTTATCAGATGACTTACATAATATAATACTTAATCAAATGTGATGGTTATGTATTCTCTCAATGACATACAATATATGCATACAGGAAAACATAATATGCAAATAAACAGAAGATACATCATGATCATGCAACTATTTCAAAGTTCCAAATTGTTATTGTAAATTTGCTCCAAGGCCGAATAAAGTGTGATCCAGACAACTTCAAACTTAAACAAAGACTAAATAATTTGAATCTGAAATTTGTTAATTTGAATTCTAGACATGTGACATTTAACAAAACTGAAGATTTTTGTGCCATATTTTAGACAAACAAGAGTTTGGATGGAACTAGAATAAGGACTAAATTATTTGAATCTGAAATTAGTTAATTTGAAATCTAGAAATGTGACAAAAAATTTGTATTTTATAAACTGAAGAAATTTTTTATAATATGAAGAAATTCAGAACTTTCAATACAAATCTCTCACATTCCGATCTCAGAAATTCCGATTATATCATCGTAAACAAACTATGCCAAAGTTCAAGCAAAGCTGGGTTATTTACTTGCACCAGTGGTCTATTATTTACTAGTGGTCAGCATATATATTAAGAAATTAACATTGGCCAAGATTAATATATGCTGTAAAAGTTTTGTCCATTGTAGTTCATGTTACGTTAACTATTGCGTTTAATACAAGCTTGTGTTACAACATACTCTGGCAATATAAAGTCTGCAATGACAAGAAGTAAAATGAAACATAATAAACAAAGGAAAATGAATGACTTCATACTGTCTGAAAACAATATTGCTTCCATGTAGCAGCAATTTACTTTATGTTTGCAATGTTTACAACAACATAAATTTGGCTTGCGCTGCATGGGTCTGTTTGGTCCACGCAGCGCTGACCACTGGGTGGCGCATGTTAATAACCCAGCTTTGCTTCACCTTAGGCCTAGTTTGTTTCCAATCTGAATTTCTGAGATCTAAATGTGAGAGATTTGTATTTGGAGTTCTGAATTTTTCTTAATCTGAACATTTTAACCTGTAATTCTTTAATCTGATTTTTTATAGCTAATTCCACCTCTAAAAAAATGTAAACCAAAAATCTGCTGTTTAAAAATAAAAATTTATAAAATACACCAAAAAAATATTTTTTGTCACATTTCTAGATTACAAATTTACACATTTCAGATTCAAATACTTTAGTCCTTATTCTAGTTCCATACAAACTCTTGCGTTTGTGTGTGCAGTTGAAAGACTTGATACTGAACTATTTAAAGATAGTCAAACATACCTAAAGACAACCAAACTAACACACAAACACATACAGGTCCATTCTGTCTGACCTGGATTAGCTAAGATCAAAGCAGGGTTTGGCCCTCTGTCTATAGCCTCATTAAGTAACCCCTGCTGGTGCCAAATGGCAGTGAGGATTTCACACATAATACACATTATCTTTCAAATGAGTAAAGAACGTGTACTGAGTGAACAGACATACTGTATATAGATATAGGCTTTGTAGTCATGCAGCAGAAATCCAATATTTTGATGTATCCAATCCTAAAGACCAGATTTGAAAATCAAATCTGATTTGTGTGCAGTGTGAACTAAGTCATAGACCCCCTCACTTCCCTGAAATCTCATCAGAATTTACAACAGTCATATAGAGTGGACTGTAATCAACTGCTCCACCTACATTTCATCTTTAGAACCTTTAGAAAAATTAATAGAACAATGTCCAAAAATAAGAAATGCATAAATGTTGAGAATGTGGAAAATGTGTGAGACTGGAACAGTGAGAGAGAAAACTACACAAAGAGGAACAAAGATGGATGGATGGATGGATGGATGGATGGAAAAGCAACAAAACAAAAAAAGCTACTGAGGAAAAAGTTAGACGGAGAGTTAGAGGGATAGAGGGAATGTGCAGTGAGCTGTGAAAGAGGAAACAGTGGAACTTTGTTACACTCCCGCACACACACTCAAACCACAAGTTTAAAGAGAAATTTTCCTCCCTCTTTCTTTCTCTCTCTTTCACATACACAGGTATACAGTTACCTTATCGAAGTCACATTCCCACATTGTGTTTTGTTTGGGAGTTGCAGGAACATAGCTGCTTTTCCCTAGTTATTTTTGTCAAATGTCAAATTAGTATGACAGCTAACCAAGGAATCATCTAACACAGGACTTCATATTGTTAGTCATGTTTAAATAAGTCTGTATTTAGAGATAGGCTTGGGATCATTGCCTTTTTCATACATTGATAATCAGAAAATTTTCCTGATGATTAAGTAATATCACACGAGCAAGAGTGCGATATGGCCCTACATCAGCACTGCTGTGATTCGGCTGCAGGCACGAGGCTGCAGGCCGAGTGCAGTAGGTAATCACAGCAGTGCTGATTTAGGGCCATATAGCACAATTGCAAGTTTAGAACGAACACAAGCGGAGTGATACACACAGTGAAGCGTCCGAGTGCTGATGGTGTCAGACCATCAGTACTCATGGAACGTCTCTCGTCCAATCAGATTCGAGGACCGGAACTAACTGTTCTATATTTACCAATATATATTGGCATTTTTCATATAAAAAAAAAAAAAAAAAAGGTTTTGAAATGGATGACTTATATAATAAAGAAATAATGAAGAAAAGCAGTCAATAAGTGCCCAACATAGATGGGAACTCCTTTAATACTGTTTAAAAAGCATCCCAGGGTGATACCTCAAGAAGTTGGTTGAGAAAATGTCAAGAGAACATGTCTGCAAATTCTAGGCAAAGGGTGAGTACTTAGAAGATACTAAATTATAAGTTTTGATTTATTTTGGATTTTGTTTAGTAAATAGTTTTCATTTATCACTTAATGTCGTACAAAGTCCAGTAAACATAAAAAACCTAAATCAGTATTTGGTGTGACCTCCTTTGCCTTCAAAATGGCACCAATTCTCCTAGGTATACCTGGACACAGTTTTTCTTGGTTGTTGGTAGATAGGATGTTCCTTCATACCCTCCAGATAGAATAAAGCTTCTTGGAGAATTCACCACAGTTCTTCTCTATTTTTCGGCTGTCTCAACTGCTTCTGTCTCTTCATGTAATCCCAGACTGACTCAATGTTCAGTAGGGGGCTCTTTGGGGGCCATGCCAACTGTTGCAGGGCTCCCTATTCTTCTGTTCTATTCTATTTGCATAGGGAATTTTTGGGAGTCTAAAATTTATATTTCCTATTGATACACTAAATCTGAAGGTATAAATAACCATCTTAAGACAAATGTTTTTGTGAAATATCTTATGTGCCTTATACTTTTGCATAGTACTGTATATTCAGTCTTTTTGTGGATTGAATGCTTGAATGAAACATATTCAAGGCTACATACAGAGAATTGTATCATTCAGTTTGCACAGTTATTGTACACCATTTTCATACACTAACCTGCAAACTCATTAACGTCTCGTTGGCTCTGGAGACATTAAAAGACACTTACGGGTTCAAGATGAAAGCCCAGACAGGCCTGCGGACTGGGGACTCGATTTGGATGGCGCGGTGAAAGAAGGAATCCAGCATTAACTGTCCAACATGTCGGTGATGTTGACAAAGGTACTTGCGGACTTGGAGGATCTCGCTGTAATATGTCGATCGATTACGGTGATGGGAAAAATTTCTCTGAGTTAGTCACAAGAGTGATGTTAAGAAACAAATCGATTATTTGGAGTCATCAGAGAGGGAATTAGCCACTCCGCGACCAAAGTTGATTTGGAGCGTGTTCTTGAAAAGCTTGAAGATCTTGAGAATAGAAGCCGCAGGAATAACATTCGAATTGTTGGAATTCCTGAGCATGAGGAGGGCAGAGATATGGTGAAATTCCTAGACGAGTTTTCCCGAGTCTGCTTGACATAACAGGCCACAAGCTGGAAATTGAGCAAGCTCACAAATCTGCTGAGGGAGAAAGGCCCCGATCGATTCTGGCCAAATCTTTTAGATCATCCGATAAAGATCTCGTGTTGAGCCAGGCGAGGAGCAAAGGAAAGTTTTCTTGGAAGAATCACAATATTTTCTTGTTCCCGGACTTTGCGAACTCAACAAGAGAGAAACACGATCGGTTTAAGGAATGCAAGAAACTCTTACATCAGCGGAAGATCACTTTTGCTCTGATGTTTCCGGCCAAACTGAGAATAAACACCAAGGACAGCAGCAAAGTATTTACATGTCCCAAACAAGCAATGTCTTTTATTGAAACAGTGGGTGAGTAACCATTGGGTGTTTTTCTTGTGAGTGGATTGACTCACTGTACATACTCTGGCTTTCGGAGGAAGTTGGGTGCCATTTTTGTTTCTTTTTGCGTTGGCTTTTCCTTAAAGAAACTGCATTGATGGAAGATCACTGTTACAATGAAGTTCCCGGGCAGATTGAGAATAGACACTACGCATGACCGCAAAATATCTACATGCCCACACAAAGGATGACTTTTATAAAGTTGGCAGACTGTGTAAATCATGGGATATACTTTTATGCGGTCTCCGAGTGAATTGACTCTTCACCATCCGAGGAACCGGGATGCGTGTTTCGTTTCCTTTTGTGCTGGTTCCGCTTAGCGGTTGGAGCTTGTTTTGTTAAATAACACTACTTCGGGACAGTTATGGATGAATCTGTCAGTTCCTTGTGCTTATGCCTGCTGTTGGCTGGAGTATGATTTGTGGAGTATTTTCGTGGGACATTGGAATGATTACGTCATCTGCTGCACTCATCAGATGGCTCACTGAAGATTCGTTTGTCTGTCTGAGGAAAATGAACAGCTTTATATCGACTGGAATTTGTTTTGTGAAGGAACACACCTTTGAGACAGTTCTGTGAATGAGTCTACATGTTCTTTGTGTTTATTCTGCCTATTGGCTGGGGTTTGTTTTACAAAATATTTGATGTTATGTAATTTTGCCTTACAAATTTGTGAGGCAAAATTGAGCAATCCGATGGCAAATTTGTCACGGGGGCAGTCGTAGGCGTACATGGACTCTTTGAGTTTAAAAGGATTGACGGCGGTTGGCGCTTTTTTTTTTTTCTGTTTGTTTTGTTCGAGGGGAAGTTAGGGGTTTTATTGTTGCGTTAATGTTGAAATGTGGTCCTCATAATTTTGTTTTTGGCACACAATTAATTTTTTCTATTATATCAAGATGTCAAATGTTAATATGAGTGTACTATCTCTCTCCACATGGAATGTGAATGGGTTGGGGCACCCCATAAAAAGAAGGAAGGTTATTTCTTTTCTTAAACGTAAGAAATATGATACAGTGTTTCTTCAAGAAATGCATCTTTCCCCTGAAGCTGAAAAATTTGGGAAGATATGGGGTGGACATGTTTTTTTTTTTTAGTGTTGGCTCAAGTAAGAGAAAGGGAGTCATTATATTGGAAAATAAACATTTACAATTCAAATGTCTCAAACAGTTTAATGATAAATTAGGAAGAGAAATTATTGTTTTAGCAGAAATTCAGGGGCAAAGTCTGATTTTGGCTAATACTTGCGCACCTAACGCTGATGATCAGGGCTTTTTTAAAGATCTTGAAGGGATGTTGCAAGTCGCTGGCACCCCTCATGATATAATTTTGGGAGGAGACTTTAATCTTTTGATGGACTCAGTCCTTGATCATAGTGAAGCAAAAGTGTGTAAGCCCCTAGAGCAACATTGACACTTCACAGGATGTGTAAAAATCTTGATCTTACAGATATTTGGAGACTTTTGAACCCATCTGGTAATGAAAATAAAAAAATGTCATCAGTCCATAAGATTTATTCTAGAAAAGATTTTTATATATATATATATATATATATATATATATATATATATATATATATATATATATCCAAATCCCTCATTTCATCTGTTGTTGATTGCTCAATTGGAAACATTTTAGTCTCAGATCACGCCCTGGTGAGTTTAGAGGTGTTCCCACATATAGAGCAAAAGAAATCATATAGTTGGCGCCTTAATGTATCCCTTTTGCAAAATCCTGATTTCCAACAAATGTTAAAGACTGAAATCAGTGTTTATATGGAGACCAACTGGTCCTCAGTATCCTCTGTGGGCTTGGCTTGGGAGGCACTTAAGGCAGTTCTTAGGGGTCGGATCATACAGTATGCCTCATTCATCAAGAAATCCAAAGCACGAGAACTCGTGGAGTTGGAAGGAAATATTAAAAGTGCAGAGGCAGAGCTGAAGCGCTGTATGTCATCTGATGGCCTCAGAGAATTGACCTGATTGAAATATAGATATAATACTCTTTTGTCGCAGAAAGTGGAGTATTGGTTATTCAGGGCAAGACAGTTATACTTTGAGTCGGAGGACAAAGCAGGGAAGCTTTTGGCTAGATATATAAAACAGAGAGAGTCTCTTTCAACCATTCCCTCAGTGAAATTTGCTGGTGGTAAAATTTTCACCTCAGCCATTGATATTAATAATGCCTTTAAAGAGTTCTATCTTGATCTTTATAGTTCCTCGTCTTCGTCTACTGATGAAGATATTAGAAACTTTGTGGAACCATTAGATCTTCCTAAACTGAAGACTGAGCAAAAAAACTCTCTTGATTCTGAGATAACCTTGGAGGAGCTTGACAAGGTAATTAAGTCCCTACCTACTGGCAAGGCTCCGGGGCCAGATGGTTTTGCCGCAGAATTTTTTAGATCCTATGCTACAGAACTGGCTCCACTTTTGTTAGAAGTTTATACTGAATCATTAAAGAATGGAAAGCTTCCTCCAACCATGACACAAGCCCGGATCAGTCTGATTCTTAAAAAGGATAAAGATCCAAGCGAGTGTAAAAGTTACCATCCAATCTCCCTGATCCAACTAGATGTAAACATTTTGTCAAAAATTTTGGCTAACCGATTAAGTAAGGTTATGACATCTCTTATACACATAGATCAGGTGGGGTATATTCGGGGCCGCAGCTCTTCTGATAACATCAGGCGTCTCATCAATATTATGTGGTCAGTAACGAATGATCAGTCTCCGGTCACTGCCATCCCACTTGATGCTGAAAAGGCATTTGATATGGTAGAATGGGTTTATCTTTTTAAGGTTTTGGAAATATACGGGTTTGGGAGTACATTCATTGGTTGGATTAAGTTACTTTATAGACACCCTGTAGCAGCGGTACAAACAAATGGATTAATTTCAGATTATTTTACTCTGGATAGGGGCACTCGGCAGGGTTGCCCTCTTTCCCCATTATTGTTCTGTCTTGCCCTGGAACCATTAGCAGCCGCGATAAGAAAGGAGGATGATTTTCCAGGGGTGGTTGCGGTAGGTGTGGCACATAAGCTTCTGCTTTACGTTTTATTATTTGTCTCTGAACCTACTAGATCTATGCCTTGCCTCCACAGAATTATTAATTCCTTTTCCAAGTTCTCAGGATACATAGTCAATTGGTCTAAATCCGAAGCTTTGTCTCTGACAGCGTACTGTCCAGTAACGGCTTTCCAGCCGGGCGCCTTCCAGTGGCCCAAACAGGGCATTAAGTATTTTATTCCCAGCAAATTTGTCTGATTTAGTTAGAGTTAATTTTGACCCTTTAATAAAAAGTTTTTTGAGCGATGTGGGCAGGTGGGCTTCATTACATTTATCAATGATTGGGAAGGTTAATGTTATTAAAATTAATTGTATTCCAAAATTTAACTACCTGCTACAGTCTTTCCCTGTAGATGTCCCCCTCTCATATTTCAAGCAATTTGATAGCATAGCGAAGTCCTTCATTTGGAATGGTAAACGTCCCAGATTGCATTTTAATAAGTTACATAGGCCGATAGACAAAGGTGGGCTAGGCCTACCCAAGATTTTGTTTTATTACTATGCATTCAGTCTCAGACATTTGGCTCATTGGTCACTTCCACCTGAGAGAGCCCCTCCCTGGTTTGTTATTCAACAGGCAGTTCTTGCCCCTATTTCGCCATTACAAAACATCTCTATCAAACTTATCGGAAAAGTTAAGTTACACCCCGTTATTTCGCATTTACACTCGGTATGGACTAAAGTGTCCAGATTGTTTAAATTGGACACTTATTTAAATGTTGTCTCGAGAATATGGCAGAACCCAAGATTGTGTGTTGACAAGTCCCCTTTCTGCTGGCTGGAATAGATTGTGAGGGGGGTTGCTACGCTCGGTGACCTATATGAGAGTGGAGTGTTGAGATTGTTTGAAAACTTGGTCCAACATTTTGGGATCCCCAGACCTCAGTTTTATAGGTATTTACAACTGCGCCACCTGCTTTGTACTATTTTTGGGAGTAGCACACACCCCTGCTTTGGGAGAGGTGATTGCGGCTTTTGGAAAAGGCATCAGTGTACTACTCCCTGTTAATTCAGAGTCTGGGGGACGGAGCCTTAACTTCTCTCAAGAGAGTATGGGAGAAAGATTTCAACTTGGCATTTGAGGAAGGAGTGTGGGTTAAGATTCTTAAAAACATTAAGTCTGCATATAGAGATGCAAGGGTGCATATTATACAATTAAAAAAATTGCATAGATTTTATTGGACCCCCTCTAGACTGTATAGGCTTGGTCTTAAAGACACACCCACCTGCTGGAGATGCCAATCGGAGAATGGAGACATGGCCCATGTTTTTTGGTGGTGTGTCGAGATGGGCACTCGGGTTTTGTTTTGCCCCACTTTATGACTTTATGTTCTGGGTGATGGGGCGGTCATCGATGTGGGGGATGGCCATATAGAGAACTGGGTTCTGACCTGTGTGATGATTGCCAGGCAGGTTATTTTGAGGGGTTAGAAGTCAGCTGGTGTGCCCCCATATCCGGAGTATTGCATGGAGATGGGGAGGGTAGCGGCTTATGAGGAGGTGTCATTGGGAAGACGGGGTGATTTAGATTTGTATGTCCGGAAATGGGGCAGGTATTTGGAATTTTTGGGGGGCTCTCGGGTGGGGCGTGGAGAGAGTACTGTAGTATAGTTTTTAAGTGAGTGTGATTATTATGTGCGTATATGCATATGTATGTGTATGTATGTATGTATGTAACAGGATTGTTTTTTGGGGAGGCAGGGTTGGGGAAGGGGAGGTTCTGAGGCTTAAATGTTGTGGGTATATATATATATATATATATATATATATATATATATATATATATATATATATATATATATATATATATATATATATATATATATATATATATATATATATATGTGTGTGTGTGTGTGTGTGTTTGTAGCAGGGTGGAGGGCAGGGCCGGGTTGTGATTCCGCACACCCGGTCCCTAATTGGGCTGATTAGCCCGAGAGGGATAAAGGCCGACTGGAGACGGCAGTGCGACAGAAAGAGAGTTACGGACAGCTGTCTGACACCTGTGGGTGTTCGTCTTTTTGGTTCAGTTTCTCATTAAATATTATTTATATTGTCAAGCCAGTTCTCGCCTCCTCCTTTCCATTGATGTGTTACACTGGTGCCGAAACCCGGGAAGGGGGAGGGATGCGTCCGTAACTCTCTCTCTGCCACACTGCCGTCTCCAGTCGGCCTTTATCCCTCTCGGGCTAATCAGCCCAATTAGGGGCCAGGTGTGCGGCATCATGACCCGGCCCCGCCCTCCACCTTGCCACAGTGTTTCTTGTTATTATATGATTTAATAAAAAAATTTAATTACAAAAACATTATGCCACAAATGCTGTTACTGAGATTGAATTGTTTTGAACCCGGAACATTCCTTTAACTATGTAGTACTTAATGAGCATCTTGGCTTGGTGTGAAACTGAATTAGTCAAATAAAGCTTCACTTCAAAATGAAAAAAAAAAGAAGTACAAAAACCCTCATAACCTTGGTGCGTATGGTACTAGATTCACAACTTCCACTTGCACCGCATCAATGCATCCTGTGTGATGTGATACTGTGCCTTGTCCTGCCCACGACCGGCTTCAGTAAATGCATATCACCCTTTTGTGGTCTCCTAAAGCTATTACACCAGACTACATTAAATGGAAGGCCAATAAATCTATGGTGAAAAATTTTAAAGAAACTTACCAGTCACAGTACCAAAAATATACACTTTCCATTATACATTCATATCAATTTTAACCTACAATCTTGATGTTCATAAAAATAAATAAAAAAGAAAGCTCATGGACATGTTATGTGCCATCTTCTTAGAAATATATTGCAGGTATGTCACAATGCAATATAATGTGCCTGCAGCATAACTAGATTATTTAGGATGCATGTTTTTATCGATAAAACTGGGAACTGAGAGGTGTTCCTGCTGTGGGATTGATGTGAATTGCTGTTTATTTGCATATTATGTCTTTCTGTATGAAATGGACGTCACTGATTGTTTTTACCTGAGTTATTATTAGAGAGGGTATCATGAATGTGTGTGTGTACTGGTTAAAGTATACTTGTGAGGCTCAAATGTTTGAAAATGTCCTCACATAATGCTCATAAATATGCCAGATCATGTATTTCTACAAATATAATTATGTCGAAAGATTTCAGTGAGGGTTAGGTTTAGGGATAATAAAAATATATACTTAGTATAAAAACTATTGCATCCATGAGTGTTGCTCACTAACATATCTTCAGAAGTGTGTGTGTGTGTGTGTGTGTGTGTGTGTGTGTGTGTGTGTGTGTGTGTGTGTGATTTCAAATACAACTTGACTGAATCCCCCAAAGTGACTGGAGTAGGCTACTCACAGCTCTGTTCTCATTCTGTCTTTGTCAGGTTCAAGGTTCACGGTATTACCGCAAACACACCATTGCAAAGTTCTCCCATCTTCCACCTGATGATACTCTGATCACCTCCCCTCCTCCACCTGAGGCTCCTCCTCCTCCTCCACCCTACGGCCGTGGCCCCGCCTCTTACCGGAACCGACGTTTCCACCGCAACTCATTGCGCTCACGAACCCAAACCCTCCCTGCTCTGGTCACACATGGCTCCAAGACGTCTCTGCCTCTGCTGTGTGATCAGGACAGCCACATGGAGAGAACCCAAAGGGATGTGGAACTCTTTCGGGCCAAATGGACAGGCCACCGTACACAGTCCCTCTATTCTTTGCCTACAGACAACCTCTCCTCAACATGTGCCTCCCCTTCAAGCTCCCGTCCTCGATGCTTTTCCTCCATGGCTGCCCCAATCTTCCGTGTCAATGTTGATGCGCTGGTGGGTGCTGAAGAAACAGATGTGGACACGGGACAGACCATCAGCGGCAGCACAGTGGACCTGTCAGTGGTTTCGGGTTACTCTTGTCCACAGATGAGGCCTCATCAAAAGGCCCCGCCTCCACGGCCCAAGTCTGCTCCTCCATCAGATGGAGGCTCTGACTTTGCTAAACTGACCAATAATAATGCCTCCTTCTCCATGAGACAGACTGCTTTAACACCTAGAACACAGAGTGTCTCTGAAAAGTCCAAACCTTGCATTGTATACAAGCCCCAGCCAAAGAATATGTATGTGTCACAGCCAGATGCGTTGCAGGACAAGGGACAACAGAATGACAATGGCATTGCAGCAATAAATGACTTTAGCAAACAGGGCCCAGAGGAAGACGAACAGGAGTTTTATATTTGACACATAGTCTAGCGATTGCAGGACAATCATCTCATAAATATGTACACACAGTTAGCAGATCTACATTTCAGCAGGTGTTGCAAGAAGAGGAACATTTTGATATCTTCTTGTCTACAATTGTCAGCAGCTAAATATTCAGTTGTGAGAAACTCTGAAGCTTTGTTGTTCTATATCAAATTTGTTTTATTAGCAACATGTCATGCATGAAAAATAACATTCATAATGAAAGATTTTAAGATAAATTAAATTTACTTTGTCATGCTTGTGTTTTGTTATGGTGTGGTATTCTGTAGTTTTAGCATTATTGCTTTTATGTAGCAGGAAATCGGTTTAACTGGCCACAAAGAAGGAATATAACTCTGCCACCCAATGGCTGAACTTGGCATGTCCTAAACACCATATACAGTATAGGGAAATTAATGTCACAAGAGAAATTATTTACTTCTCTATAATGTCTTCATTATTGTTTCAACAGCTCTGTATTGTTTAAGAAAATTGCTTTTGTTCTGAATGTAGTGTTTATATTATAAAACATTTTAAATTGTAGAATAAAATCATGTTTGTTTTTCTGTCAGTGAGGAGATCCTTTTGGCTGAAGTCTAAAGGGCTTAAATGATTTTGTTTTAAATTATCTCCCAGTGAGTGAGCTACACTGTGATTTCATTAGACCTCTGTCTAAAATAAAAAAATATTATTTAAAAAAATAAAAAAGACAAGATGCAAGTATTAAACAAGATGTTGTATTAAAACTAATGTTTATTAGAGCAGTTAGCAGCTATTTGCTTTTATTTTTGTTCACTTTTTAAGTAATGTATTTGAATGGGATTTCACTTATAATAAGATTTTACAGTGGTTACTCTTTCATGAAAAATTGCATATTATGCATAATAAATCTATTTATCTTGTCAAACACAGGAGGGAGGATTTACACATAAAGATATATGAAACATTCATGGCATTGGCTAATATTACACAAAAGGATGCAGTGCTGTGATATAAACTCAAATACTAATACAAAGAATGCAGTGCTGTTAACAAGGAAGGAAAAGCCTTTGAAAAGTTTTGTGCATGGTTGCATATTTGGTCTTTGTTTTAACACAATACTATACTGTAGGTAAAGGCAATCTAAATTATAATTCTAAATAACAATGAAAATGAATCTCATTTATTGACCAAAAATAACAACCAAAAAACAAGCAAAGAATGCCATTGTCTGCTTTGGTTGGCTTAAATGATTGATGTTTGATGCTGCTCTTGTATCTATCCTGATAAGAAAAATGTTAATGTTAATTTTCAACATTTGTACCACTCAGTGATTTTCTCTAGTCTTTCTTCTCTTTCTTATCGTAGAAAATGTGTTACATATTTGGAGATTGATATAAAAAGCTCAACTTCTTCATCCACTTAAACATTACATCCTGTGGTATTCGTTATTGTTTCCAGCCCCTGCTTATTCATTTCCATTACTTCCTTTAACAAAACCATAAATATCATAAATTACTGTAATGGCATTATGTAGGGCCAAAGGTAAAATATGTTTTGCTGTTGCAACTGTTTACCTCATAAACTTCAGATTTTAGTACACCCATGTAAACTGTTGATGTTCATACACACATACATAAATACACAGGACAGACGTGCCTGAGTTTGGTCCCCTCTCTCAGTGCCAGCACCCACCCAACTAATCCCATGAGCGTACCTGGCACATTGCTACGGCGATACCGGCTCTCAGTGCTACTGCGCTCCGGCACTGTTCTGGGATTCTGTTAATCCGGCCCAGCAGCCATAGTGCTACGGAAATAGGGCACAAGAGGTGAATGATAGAGAGTACTCTCCAAATGTCACAGAGCTCAGTTTCAGCACACAGCACCTGGGAAGACTACTGTTACACCCAACACTACATGCACGTTACTGAACATCACTTTGGTAAGAAGACCCCTATACAGTTAAGTCGTCCTAGTGAAGACAGCATCACATGTTGGAGCAGGCCAGTAGATCATTTTGTATAGAAAATATGCTAAGATACAATGCTTAATTTACCTTCTATCTATCTATCTATCTATCTATCATCTATCTAACAAGTCACAGAGACACTGCATACTACACCAGCAGTACCACATCCCTCAATCTGCTCAATTTCTGAAATTTGCACATTCATCCCAAATATTGCGATCACATCTTTTATGTGTCCTTTCCTATTTTTTTTTTTTTTTTTATCATTTCTATATTGTTCTTCTGTCTATCTGCCTCATCAACATTCCTTCTCTATAACACACTTAAGTATGTAAGTTTAATGCTAAACTGGGACCTAGCATGTCCAGGCAGTGTATGTCACACATTGACCCTGACAGGCTACTCCCACTTAGGGATTACCTATTTTTAACCCTGTTCCTTCAAGGAAAAAAAAAGAGTTTCTAACATTTTATACATGTTCATCAGTTTAATTAACACTGCTGAGAATTTTACAATTACAGTATGAACATTTTGGCCACTGAACACATTTCTGTTTTCAAAGAGGGTTTTCATAGCAACCTTCTAAAAAACTGACCTCAAGATGAAAGAGTTGTTTACTTAGGCTGCTATTGATTTCGGGTCCATTGTTCTTGCGCAAATTACCGTGACTTTCCCATCATGTCCTTAAAAATTCAAATTCCATGGATGGAAACCTGGAATTAAAGAATCTTCTCCACTGACTGTTGCCAAGTTGGCTCTACTAATTAACATGCCTTCTGATGGGCACAGTCCAAATACCCGATGCTTACTGATCATTTCCCGCTTGCAATTTATCATGGGAAAATGTGCTTTCAGTGCATTATAGGGTTATTTGATATGGAAACCTTATTGTGGAGATCTAACTGGACAATGAGAAATAACCTTAAATATCAGTATCCACTGATAAGAATCAAGTTATAACAAACAGGACTGCTTCTACACAAAAAGACTAGGTAAATGTCTATGTAATGTATAGGGCTGGGTAATTTGGATATTTACTTAGAAGCAATCCATAATGTACTGAGAAAACTTTAGTAAGTATGGGGTACAATGGGGTGTTTTTTTTTTTTTTTTTTTTTTTTTTTCTGGTTGCAAAGTATTGAGATAAAATATATATATATATATTGAAAATTTTTGGAGCAACCTAATTTGTGTGAAAAGAAATAATAACAGAATGTTGTTTTTAGGGGAAGGGAAAAGGGGTTGTATAGTGAAGCTTTAGGGACAATAGTTATAGAGCAAAATTTGTCAACTTATTTTAATACGTTTGAGAGAAGATGCTTTTGTGAGTAACAAATTAAGATAATGTGTATTCATAATAACCTCTTCAGAAAAGGGTCCACCATTTCCAGTTCGGCATTTCATAACATCTCAAATGAATCTCCATTGTGATTTGATCAGTCAGTGTGTGCCCACTTTGAATATACTTTGAATATACTTCATAGCAAATCTATTCCCCTACTTAAGAATGTTTTATGTGGGGGCCTTTAGCCCCTGCAACAAGGGCACTTTTTACCCCAAACACACACACACACACACACACACACACACACACACACACATATATATATATATATATATATATATATATATATATATATATATTTTTTTTTTTTTTTTTATCACCTTGAACAAAACAGAAAATGACAATGACTGCATTTTGTTTCACAACAAATGTGATCATTTTAGGGATTCTCATTAGCTACACAACTTTGTAACATTTAAAAAATTATTAAATGTCATCTCAAATTACCTCACAATCAACCTTTAGACATTGGACGTGATGACCTCATGTATTTCTGCAGTGCATCGGGACAAACAGGTGTTTAGGAAAGTGCTGTGGTAGTTCCTTTATCCCCCGTTGCACCCCCTTATGTTTAAAACTAACAAATAAATTAGTGCAGTAACCAAGCACATGTACTGACACTGAAGGGATGATTATACAACAGTATATTTATTAACTAACATTAACAAAGATTGATAAATAATTTAAAAAATGTATATTGTTAATTGTTTGTTCATGATACCTAATGCATTAACCTTATTGTAAAGTGTTACCAACAATGTAATTACGCTCATACTGAATTGCATCCCATGCAGAAATGCTGATGCAGCAAGCTGGCCCAGAGTTCAGGCCACATTCTTGAGAGATAGTTGGGATGTAATTTGATTGCCCCATCAACAGAACAAGCCACTTTTGTAACGAAGCGACCTCCTCTCTCTATTATGTGTGTGTGCCAGTGTGTATATGTGTGTGTCTGCCTTATTCTCAGCTCCAGTGCGGATTTGCTGGTCGGGGGAATGCCTCCCTCTGCCTGGCTCCTTATAGTGCCGGCAGGAGGCAGGAATTCTGACCGAGTGGTACGGACATCGCCGCCGGAGACCACAAACACGGAGCTCTCCCTTTAAACAAGGTCTCATGATCGACAACTCTTTCAATCAGTTGTCCAGTCGTGGAGGATCAAGGCGAACCCACGTCCTTCCTACACTTAAAGCAAGTGCGCTGAGTGACGTTGGAGCAAAGTGAACATCACTGAAAGGTCTCGAGGAAACGCAGCTGACACTTAAAGAATTCTCATAGAGGACGAGCCAACAGGTTAGATGATGATGATAATAATAATAATAATAATAATAATAATAATAATAATAATAATTCAGCAATTCTACATAGATCAATAATCACGATCAGTACTTTTTTGGGAGCTTGAATGACAACATCAGTTTAGTAAGTATTTCTGCAAATGTTTAATTGGTATGTTTCTGTATTGTCTTTCAATATTGTCTTTCAAAGTTTCATATTGCAGGCTATTAATATTGTTTACAAAGTTTTTTTTGATTTCGGGCAATATGGACTTAGCTCTCATATTCGTTCAGAGTCATCTAACAGCTCTTTCAACTCACAGCCAGACTGGAATATTACAATTTAAATATTGTGTAATAGAATGTTGCTGTTACGCTGTAAACTATTCAAGGGCGTAGCAGCCGTGGGGGACGTGGGATACATGTCCCCCTCATTCTATAAAAAGGTGATTTTTGTTCCCCGCACTTTTCCAAGCTAAACCCATACCGAGTCCAAATGGTGGATTTGTGTACAGTATTCTTTGCGTTTTGTTACTTTGGGTTGATTGAGCAGCCATCCAGCCAATCACAGGTGAGTTTCATGAGCCGAAACAACCCTTACGTAATAGGCCATCAATCAGACAGTCTAATCAACGCGGCTCCATTCATTCAAAGTTGCTTTCAACAATGCTCATTTATCCATGTTTTTTATCAGGCATTGATGGTGATCTAAATGTATAATCTAGAGATGAGGAACAGACAAATGAGAGTTATAAATGTGAAATGCACTGCAGAAAAAAACAGAGGACAATCCTTCTTTTAAGCACACATTGTAAGTGGAGTTTATATCAGCGCATGAGTCTTCATTAAGTTATTCTTTTACATAATGTTTGTAAGGTAATAGTTTGATCGGTTGTTTTTGCCAATTTAAGCAGATTACTAGATCTGTGTTAAATATGTAAAGCTATTTTAACATCAGCTCCTGTTTTTTACCTCTATATTGGTGTGCAGCTGACAAACTGTAGGAAAAAAGATAGATCTGCTGTGTTCTTAGAACACTTAGGCATTTTACTGAAGTCAATAGATATGCAGACCCGCTTTTTTATACATGAAAACATACGGACATTATTGAAACTAATTATAATTATTATAAGACTATTTATTGTTGTCTTTTGATAAAAGTCATGCTCAGCAGCTCACAAACTGTAGGGAAATTATAGATTTGCTTTGTTCTTATAATGCTTAAAACCTCTACTAAAGTCTGTTTGTAGGTCTGTAGATGTAAACAGTCCTGCTCGACCCGCTCCAAATGTGATTTGAACCGGCGTCTCCAGTGTGGGAGGTGGGCGCGCTATCAAGGAGGCTAAAGGCTACAGCCTCTAGCGTCAGTCGCTAGTGCGCCTCTTGAGGCCAGGGGAGTGAAGTTTACACACTGCACAGCTACCTACCAGCTGGCTACCATTACATAGATATACAAATTTTAAAGGATTAAAATTTTGGGGGCCTGGGTAGCTCAGCGAGTATTGACGGTGACTACCACCCCTGGAGTCATGAGTTCGAATCCAGGGCATGCTGAGTGACTCCAGCCAGGTCTCCTAAGCAACCAAATTGATCCAGTTGCTAGGGAGGGTAGAGTCACATGGGGTAAGCTCCTCATGGTCACAATTAGTGGTTCTCGCTCTCAATAGGGCACGTGGTAAGTTGTGCATGGATCGTGGAGAATAGCATGAGCCTCCACATGCGGAGTCTCCGTGATGTCATGCACAATAAGCCACGTGATAAGATGCACGGATTGACTATCTCAGAAGCAGAGGCAACTAAGACTTGTCCTCCACCATCCGATTGAGGTGAGAAACCACGCCACCATGAGGACCTACTAAGTAGTGGGAATTGGGTATTCCAAATTGGGAGAAAAAGGGGATGAAAAAAAAGGATGAAAATTTTCTTTTGATCGTTGATTCAGTGACTAACTAATTTCACACAAGACACTCATTTGGTGAACGTAGTCAAAACACTCGAGTCACTTGGATACATTTAAATTCCACAATGCACAAGCACAGAGTAAAAAATACAATTACGAGCCACCTACTGACAGCTGCCCCCCCCTCTCCAGGTTTTGACTTGTTGATCCTCTGATCTGACATCATGCATCAGCTGTCTGTGTCCCTGTTTGTCTGCCTGTGGCTAGTGGAGCACAGCCATTGCAACAGTAGCTTGGGCAACAGTCTCAATGATCTTCACACACAGTTTGGTGTCAGCCTCTACCAAACACTTACTGAGACAGAGAACAACTCCAACCTGATCATGTCTCCAGCCAGCATCTCACTGTGTCTGGGCCTTCTGCAGCTAGGTGCCAGAGGGAACACTCTAGCACAGCTTGATAGAACTCTGGGTTATAATGTAAACGGTAAGAGCCTGACTCTCCTTGGCACAACCTCAAATTATTTCAAACTTTTGTGATTTTATTTCTTCCATGGAACACAAATGGAGAGGTTTTGAAGAATGTTCATGCTGCTCTCTTTCATACATTTAAAGCAGATTGGGACCAGGGGCTGTCAAGCTCCAAATAGGACATAAAGGCATCATAAATGTAGTCCATATGACTCATGCACAGAAGCACTATATTCTGAGTATTCTGGAGCTATATAATAGCTTTGTGTGAGGATCACACTGAAAACTAAAGCTGAAGTGTGTAAAACTTCTGCCATGAGCATCACCAAACAGAGCTGCAAAAATAAAAATTGTATTCAAACTGCTTTTTCGAACACTCCCCCTGTCTGCCATTGATCAAAAAACAGATAGACAGATGATGCTGTCTTGGGCTGGACAGGTCACTCGAAACAAACAGAGCAATCTTTTTAGCGCCACAGAGGCACAGGGGTTAGTGAGCAGGACACCGTTCCGGCACTTGTACGAGCATTTTATGGGCTGCCCTGTGAATGCGCACAATGATTGACAGGCAGAAAGTATTCTTATTGGCTAAACATATAATCTGACCGTGACCCGCGAACATCTTTTCCTCCACTGTTTACCCAGCCTAGAGTTGTTACAGAGACAGGTGTGATATTTTATGGCACCTATTTCAGTGATATCTGACAGGTAATAAAGGCATTTTCTGCATGTCATTTCACCTTTAAAGGAATATTACGGGTTCAAAACAAGTTAAGCTCAATAGACAGCATTTGTGGCATAATATTGATTACCACAAAAGTTAATTATGACTTGCTCCTCCTTTTCTTTATAGAAAAGCAAAAATTGTGGTTAGTGTGAGGCACTTACAATGGAAGTGAATAGTGCCAATCTGTAAATGTTAAAATACTCACAAATTCAAAAGTATGGCCACAAGATGTAAACAGTATGTATGTTAACATGATTTTAGTGTGATAAAATCCATTACTAACCTTTTCTGTGTAAAGTTATAGCCAGTTTTACAACTTCGTTGCCATGAGGATGTAATGTCAACAAACCCTAAACCCCTAAAATGACTGTAAAAATGACGATTTAAACAACTTTACAGCTCAAATAGTACATGTGTTTTAACAGAAGAATTAATGTAAGTGCTTTTATCAAATTTAAGATTCACATTTCTGCCTTTAAACCCTACAAAAATTGGCCCCATTCACTTCCATTGTAAGTACCTCTCTGTAACCTTGATTTTTGCTTCTTCTTTTTTTTTAAAGAAAAGGAGGGAGGAATCAAATTAATTTTTTTGTGTTAATCAACATTGTGCCACAAATGCTGTCGATTGAGTTTAACTTGTATTGAACCTGGAATAAAATCTTGCTTGACAGCCGTGGTTACTATTCACTTTCATTGTGTTTGAAAGAGCGCTTGGACATTCTGCCATAAATTACTAATTTTGTGTTCCCCGGAAGAAATAAAGTCATTTCAAAAGACATGAGATATGAGTAAATAATGGCAGAATTTTCATTTTTGGATTAACTACTTTAAAAGAATTTGAGAAATGAATCGCAGATCGACAGATTTTTCAGCGTTCATATATTACTTGTATCATGCATGTTGGTGTCCTAATGACAAATATTAACTAAACATTTTGGTTATGATGATACAGCAGTCATGACAATATAGTGGTCTCTTCATAGATGCTCGTGTGCAGGATGTTCTGTCTTGGCCACAAGGTGACCTGGTTAATTCCAGTAAGGGTGTGCGGCTCGAGCTTGCTAATGCCTTATTTGTCCAAAGTGGTGTGAAACTCCTGCCAGAGTTTACTCAGAATGCCTTGGGATGGGGTAACAATAGCCTACTGAGTGTAAACTTCATTAATTCCAACTACACTCAGCTACAGCAATGGGCACACTACCATAGTAAAGGTGAGTTTGTATTGTTTGTTGGGGGTTTTTTAGATTATGTGAGTGTCTCATTTCAGTTTGTATAGTGCCATAGTTATATCACTATTTGCACTTCTGGTTAGATGCTAACTGCTTTTCATTGGCTCTTTACTTGAATTTTTTCTAAACTTAGTGTATATACTAGATTTATACAGTATGTGTATAGTGTAAATATTTAAGTAATATACAAATTATATTGAAAATATGACAAAAACATAAGAGACCGTTACATGCAGGGCTGTAACCACCATAGACATGGTGGTCTTTAAATTATTAAATTTAGTTCCCCTGTGTTTGGTTACATCTATAGTTAAATGTAATTAATCTTATTTCTACAGCTGATGACCACCTTCAGGCTAAAGAGGAGCTACTACAGTCTGATGAACCACAAGAAGAGGCCTCCAGGCAGGATATATTGCCACACATGACTCTACTGAGTACAGTGGTGTTCCAAGGAGCCTGGCAGAAACAATTCCTCTTCACAGAGACTCAAAACCTGCCCTTCACCCTCTCTGATGGCAGCACAGTCAAAGTGCCAATGATGTACCAGTCAACTGAAGTCAACTTTGGTAAGGGAAGGAGCAAAAAAAAAAAAAAAAAGAGCACAAGAGTTAAATGAAAATCAGCAGTTCACTGCTCTGCTATGAGTCATAGTAGAAGACATCCATGGGGGACATTTATGGAAAAGACACTGATTTAATCATGGACCACTAAGAAACACAGCAGCTCCAATCACACAATGCTTTTTATATATTTTTAAGAAGTGCTAAACAATATTTTTTCAAAAGTTGCTGTTCAAACGTTTGAGTCGACTTGAGAATATTATTTTATTTTGCAATGTCTAAAATAATAGTTTTTTTTTTTCCATCAAGTATATTATCAGCATAACAATTTGAGTGAAAAGTTAGAATGAAAAATTTGCATGAATTTTAGATAACATGGTCAATGTCACAAATTTACTTATTTGACTAGTGACCTAGTGCAGAATCTTAAATATGTCTTATTTTATGTCATAATAACGTTTCTTTGTTTGAAAACTTTCTGTTTATTTCTGTCTACATAAGATTTTTAATCCCAGGTTTTCAATGTAAATTCAGGTATATGTGGACGATGGTTGATTGATTGAAATATACACTCACTGAGCAATTTATTAGGAACACTATGGTCCTAATAAAGTGCCTCACATTGTCTTCTGTTGTTGTAGCCCATACACCTCAAGGTTCGACGTGTTGTGCATTCTGAGAATGCTATTCTGCTCAGGTACAGAGTGGTTATCTGAGTTACCATTGCCTTTCTGTCAGCTTGAACCAGTCTGGCCATTCTCTGTTTACCTCTCTCATCAACCAGACATATCTGTCCACAGAACCATTTTTGGACCATTCTGAGTAAACTCTAGAGACTTTTTTGCGTGAAAATCCCAGGAGATCAGCAGTTACAGAAGTACTCAAATGAGCCTGTCTAGCACCAACAATCATGAATTATTTTATGCATTACACTGCTGCCACATGATTGGCTGATTAGATAATCGCATAAATAAGTAGGTGTACAAGTCTTCCTAATAAAGTGCTCAGTGAGTGTATAAACATTTTCAGCACTACAGTGTTAAAGAAATGCTTCCGTCATATTAACGAACGTTACGTAAATAATGAAAGTGCCCTCACTTTATCTGTCCACCTGTATTGGCTGCACACAGGACAGTTTCGCCTGCCTTCAGATCAGCAATACACTGTATTGGAGCTGCCATACCTGGATCGCTCACTCAGGCTGTTGGTGGCATTACCTGGTGACAGAAAGACCCCTCTATCACAGCTAGAATCACAGCTCACAGCCCGTGCTGTGGGACTTTGGGATACTGGATTAAGACGAACCAAGATGGATATCTTTTTGCCCAGGTAACACTGTGAAAAAATACATCATGTTAAATGTACTGTAATTTCATACATACGGGGGTTTAACATCAGTGGAATGCACTGCTGTTGTGTGTATTTCAGGTTTAAAATGCAGAGCAGGTTCAATCTGAAGCCTGTTCTACAGTCTCTTGGTATCTCTGACGTCTTCAGTCCTTCGGCAGCAGATTTTAGAGGGATCTCAGGTAGTGTTATTGAACACAGACATTCAGTTTAAACACAATCACTAATGGTGAGGACACATTTTATTTCAAACACTAGTTCATTTAATTTTTTGATATTTGGACTTTTTGTTTGATATAAAGCCATTACACTGGGGAATGAACTGTTTATGGAAAACTCATTTCAAAACACTGAGCATTTACCAGAGCCCTAGTAGTCTTTAGCTTGTGGCTAGTAATCTTGTAGCCTGAGAAGTGTATGTTTACCGCCAATATCTCTACAGATGGGGAAGGACTTTTTGTATCTGAGGCTTTCCATGAGGCAAGAATAGAGGTGACAGAGGAAGGGACAAAAGCAGCTTCAGTCACAGGTAAGAACCTGACAGTTTGTCTTTTTCATGTTGTGTTAATCAGATAATGAAGTCTCAGGCTTTGAAATATGAATTTGATATTGCACTTAGCAAAGCTTGTCCTAGAGCATTATACCTAAAAGAACTTGAATAATTATAATCAGACATTTGTTCTCAGGAAATAATGTATTTAGACTCCAAATCTACACTCACAATTACTGTTTACTGCAGCATTGTAGTATTTGATTTAAGTGAACATGTTGGATACAGCTGAACTGTCAGATAGATCTATGAATCCACTGGCAAATAGGATGGACTGTTGATCAGTTCCTCCAGCATGCTTGCGGCATCTCAATGCTCCACTTTGTAGCCGCACTTTTTAAGGCTGAAGTTGGACCTACATTTCACTTGGAGAGTGTATTCTAAGGTCAAGTTACTAGTAAAAGCTCTTTTCACAGAGCTTAACCACTCACTGATGTCTCTTTCTTCTTTAGCAATGGTGCTATTGAAAAGATCTCGTGCAGCAGTTTTTAAAGCAGATCGACCATTTTTCTTCATCTTACGTCAAATCAGTACAGGTAAATACTAAAAACTAGATAGACCTGCATGAAATCTGCTTTGCTTCAACATATGTCAGTCTGCAGATGTAAGACATGATTGAGGTTCATTGTTGGGATTTTATTCCACAGGTTTATTGCTGTTTATAGGTCGAGTTTTGAATCCAGCAGAACAGATGTCTTGAGAAGATACATGCAGTGACATCTACTTGAAATAATGAACACACACACACACACACAGGAGTCCTACATTTATAAATACTTTAATCCAAATGATTTTGCCAACTCAGCACACCCCAACCTCCCTCATGGGAGTAGAGGGTGAGAGGAATATCTGGGGACCATTAGGAGGGTCAACTGACACTTCAGGAAGAGGGACAAGACTTTTGTACATATCTGTAAATAAAATTTTATTACATAAGGGTTTTTTGCACTTCAAAGTGTCTGCTGTCATTTATTTCCTCTACGCTCAATAAATTATCTTATTTCCGGTAGAATTGTTTTGGTTACCATCGGTTATTGATTTCAAGGATTTAAATTCAGTAGATCCCAAAGATTTTCAGCTTTAAACCCATGATGTTGTTTGCCCACATGCTGACTGTCATTTTTAAGTACATTTATTTACATATAGTGGTTTATGAATTCAAATGTATAATACTGAAATAAATCATAAATGCAGCTGCACAAGAAAGTTAAATAAGTTTGATAGCAAATTAGCGATATGTGTCTGAAATTAAAAAGTTCTGCCAGAACACAAAGTTTGAATAAGTTTAAAGATGCACTCAGTAACTTTTGTCTTTGTGTCATCTTGGACTTACACTGACACCTAGCGGTTTGAATATAATTTAAATTTAAAATCAATAGTTTTCAGTTTCAGATGACATTGTAGAAATGTAGTGTTCACAGTCAGCCATGATTACTTTAATCAATGAGTGAAAGTGTCAAATAACAGGACAGTTACTGAGATTAAGCGAACTTCTGCTGATCATGTGATGAGCCTCTCCATGTAGAATAAATCAGCTTTTATAAGGTTACTGATTTGACTGGAGTCTTGATTTTAATGTGAGTGCTCATTATTTCCTATATATACACATTGCAAAATTAAAATGTATGTCTTTAAGAGTTTAACTTTTTTTTAATGAGGAAAAAATTACTAAGTGCACCTTTAAGTTGAGGGAGTCTGAAGTGTTGTGCTGCAGTGAAAAATCTGCAAGATAAACTTCCTCATAGGCTACACTGGAGTCTTTTGATCAAATAAGCTAGTGCCTCGGAAGACCATAAACTCCCCATAAAAATCTAGAACATATGGCAGGGCTGCCTCTGAAATTGCATATGTCCTATGCCAATAAACGAACAACACCTGAACATGAGCGCTGAGAAAAAGAAAAAAAAGGAAAAAAAAAAATCACTTCAACCATTCTTTCTCAAAACAGATTCCTTCAAATCACAACGTAGGTTAAAGATGGCAAGACTTGCAATCCTTTTAATAACATCATGCTACTGAAAAGTTATTCACAGAAAAATTGCATTTATTTGCATGACTATTCACAGTATAAAATAGACTTTATTCAAATACATACAAAAAGAGGCTTTCCAACAAACATTCTCTTAAATAATACTTTCATTGTCACTATGTACATATATACACATCATATTAAAAATATTTTTTTTTAATTTATTTTTTAAAGAAGCCACTGATTCATCTTTATCGATACACATATGGCAAAGACTTGGTCCCTACATTAGGGTGCAGGGTTAAAAGGATGAGACAGGACAAGAGACGGGGAAAAAAAAAAAACTGGGAAACTGTATATTTGGTAGTAATGTAGGAATACATTAGCAGCAACTGCCTCCCATGTAAATTAATAAGTGACCATATCCTGGATGCTTATACAATAAAGATGTTTTACATTTTCGGGAGGAAAAAACCTTTTCCCAGTTATTTTGACATCTTTTAAGTCAATTCTGCCTCTTTTTTAATTTTTTATATATAGTTCCTTTTGTAGCTTCAGTGTAAATAAAAATTGGCTACTAAATGCTGAAAAGGTTTTTCCAAAGATACCTAAATTAAGAGACCTCAAAGTTCAGATAAGTGAACAATCCTTAATTTTGTTGTGTACAAAAATGCTGCCGGTTATTAAGGTCTGCAAGCCACATCAGTACAGAACATCTGATGTCCAAGTTGCAAAAGGATCAGCAGAACCTAATTTTGTTGTAGAAGAAAGAAAATCGCTTTAAGAATTACGAAAACAAAATGCCAGAAAGATGTCCCTCTGCTGCCAACTGTGAAATCTTTTGAAATGACATCCTTCCAGAGATTAGTAGATTAAACAACTACTTTTGGAGTGTGGTGTGTGCAAGTCTAGAAGTAGTTATAGTCTCCCAAAGCAACTCAATCCTCCAACATTAAAGAATTGCTTGATAACTCGCCTTTTATTTATGGAGAATATTGCTGATTTAGTCTCTATATTATATAAATCCAACCTAGGAACTTCCACCAGTAATTTGACCGTCTGTCTGGTCTGAGACTGAATGCAGTGAAGAGTTTGTAAAGGTGCTTTCCCAGACTGAAATTAAAGGAAAGCATATTTGTATTGGTGATCAATGCCACGTGTCTAATGTCACAGCAGATGGTTAGGGGGGATGCAGTAAAGCAAATGAGCCAAGGAAGAATCTGATGCTATTAATCAATTCAGCTTGGCACAATTAGAAAGAAAACTGGACTAAGAAAGAGAAAGAGAAGTGCGTTGTTGTGCCTGTTTCATAGAAAAAGAAACTCTTACTTCCCCCCCAGCCCTGAGGTTTAGAAATAAGACCCAAATTCCTCATCAATAAAATCAGCTTCAATACTGCTAAAGACCCGAAACACAAGAGTCCCAAGTAACATTACATAAATAGTGCAGATCTGTGTGTAAGTTCTTCAAGTAGGGCAAATAAGATTGCTCAGAAACCATCAAGATGATTCATGCTGTTGGCTCTTAAGTGAATCTCCTCTAAGAAGTTCTCCAGTTGCTCAATCAAGACCCTCTTCTTGAACCTACACACACAAAAGCCAAAATGCATCATTCACACACTAATCATTCATGCAGTCTATCAAGGCATTCTGTATCCAGTGTATTCTGAAAAAGGTGATAAGTTAAACTACTATGTAGGACAAAGACATCTAGTTATAGAGAAAAAAAAGAGCTTAGTCTATGCACACAGAACAGGATTGCTATTAATATGGAGATAAAGAGAGAATACCTAGAATTGTTTTCCGTGTGCATCATTACAGAACAAGTGGAAACTTGCTTATAATGTATTGTGAATATATGGAGTTGGGCTCACAAAAACAAATACTAGTATCGCATGTAGCCTTTAACATCTACTCCAATAAACTGCATTTTCCCACGGAAGGAAGGAGTACCTGGCAGCCTCTTTGATTATGCTTTGCAAGAAAATCAGACGCGTTTCCAAACTGCCTTGGATTTGCTTGAGGAGGTAGAAGATTTTCTCATAACCTGCATTAACACACAAGGAAAAGGGGACTTTGAAGTGGAGATAAATACCTGCTAACAATTCTCCTGCAGACAGATGAGGTTTGACAAACAGTATGCTGTTAAAAGCAATGCTGTTATGAGCAATGTCAAATCAATCAGGAAATGAAAAACTGGAGGCCAAATCCATTTACCAAGAAACTGTAACATTCAATACAAATGTGCAAATAAAACCGGCAAATGGAAACCATTTGTAGCAATGATTTAGCTTTTACATTTAGCAAGTACAGCCAATGCAGGTCCATGGGCAAAAATGTTTGTGCTTATTGATCGTCATCCAGGTCCCCAGTTATTAGCCCTAGGACAATATTCCAAGTTGGAGTGCCCCATAAAAGGTCCACAGAAAAGGTACTGTAATTAATATTTATTAGAGCTGTCAAAATAAACACATTAACGCATGCAATTAATTAAAGTTTAACTCGTTCATTTTTCTTAATCGCAATTAATGCATTTACTGTTAAAACAGCATAAACAAGCATAAACACTGGTTGGAAGGGGGGGGGGACTTTGTAATGTACCCGCCTGGAGTCATTACACACACACACACACAGTAGCGCTCCCTGTCAGTGATCAAATGACGGCCAAAGGACCTCCTAATGCTATTTGATGTACAAAACAAGCCCAGATGGGACTTGTGATAGAAATCAAGTATTTTTCAGCATATGTAAGACACATCTGAATTACCACAGAAGCAGGTCAAGTCTTAACCATCACCAAAACACAGAATAAACGTTTTTGTCTGCAAGTGCTTTTCATGTGGAGTTCAAAGCGGTGCTTGACGCTAGCGTTGCCGCCCTGATGCAAATCATAAACTCAGCTTTACGATTGCTGTAGGAAAGTGAATAGCCACAGTCTGCAGGCTGATTAATACTGTGGAGTAGGAGAGTTTAAGACAGTGGTTCTCAACTGGTTTTGCTTCAGTACCCAAATTTTACACTGGATATCAAATGGCGACCCACCATAGTAAAAAACATAACCTGTATTTAATGTATCCTGGGTCGCATTTTCTTTTATCTTGCATAGTTTTGTTCATGGTTTTCCAGTATAAATGCATGCATCATGACATTATTTTGTTGTTGTCAACAACAAAGAAGTTCTCTTCCCCCTTTTAAAAGTTGATGAGCATATTGATGAGCCCATTAAATTTATTATCCAGTTTATTTCCTAATATCAAACATCATTCTAACAGAACATATATTACACAGGAGGAAAACTTTATTCATAATTTGTCCACAAGTCTTAGAGCTTCAGACTTTAAAGCCATTTATGTATTTGCCCTTATATTTACAGTGTAATAATATATAAGCACAGGCATAAGACCATGATGGCCCCTCATTACTATGGCTATAAGTCAATGTAGCTAGTTTTTCTAATAATAATAATAATAATAATAATAATAATAATAAATTAGTGTTAATGAAAAATAGTACAGATTCTATACAATAGATTATTTAATGTGAAACTATAACATGTCAAAATATCAGTTCCTGTTACTACTGTAAAATCGTGAAACATTTTTGTATAGGTGATGTGTAATTTTACAAACAACAACTTTATTTTGGCGCAAAGCACAGTGTTGCTCTGTTCCACCTCACTGCTGTTTATAATGTCGGGGCTGCCTGTTTGAGAGGTTTGACTTCCTCCATAGCGATTTAAACTAGAAAAATTCACACTAGAATTCAAATGGCCGTTGATGCACACCAGAGATACAATGGATCAGAGAGCAGATCATTGGCACAGATAATTGGTCCAATACACTTGCGCGAAAAACAAGCTTTAAATCACATCGCGAAAATATCGCGTTACAGATGAGAAGCCTTTTGCGTGTATAAAGCGTTTATATTTTACTTAGGCAGCTGGCAAACATTTTTTAATGGGAGAACCATGCATGTTCTTTCCCTGCTGTCTGCGACCCAGTCTGAACAGACCTGCAACCCACCAGTTGAGAAACACTTAAGATATTTAATGCCGATTGCAATGAAAATGCTACCTATGTGGAGACTAGTTTTTTCAATTAATCAACCTCCCGCTTAGACTTTGGGAAACGTTTAATGTTACTTGAATTGGTGCTATTTTAGTGCATTTCTATCATTATACTGTGGAAGGCTTTGTTTAGAAAATGTTAGTAAAGCATTTTATTGTCAAATATCGTTTTGTTTTCTTAACCAAGATGGAAATAAATGCACTGAGTAGTGAGTATAGTGTCAATTTCAGCAATTTCAAAATCTGTGATTAACTAAAAAAAACTGAATCGACTGACAGCACTAATATTTATGCATAATATAATTTATAAACCACAAATAATTTTCTTGCATCAGTGGCAAATTTGTATGTAAGTTAAAGCACAAGGGATGACTCAACATTATCTGCACATATAAATGTAAAAAAAAAAAAAAAAAAAAAAATTAAAATTGTGTATTTCAACTATGTATTAACAATTAAGTAACCCTTTAGTATAACTACTATAACTAAAGTGAATAACTAAAATAAATGAAAATATGACAATAAAAAGCAGCCATTTTTCAATTGCTGTGGATACACTGTGAAGTGTGAATTTCTCTGAGCAAAGGCAATCAAGGTTCCCATAAAAAAAAAAAAAAAAAAAAAAAAAAAAAATCTTCCAGATTGTGCAGCATTTTTCCACACATATTTTCAAATTGAATGTGCAAAACATGATTTAAAAAAATGTATCCCCTTTTCTCCCAATTTGGAATGCCCAATTCCCACTACTTAGTAGGTCCTCATGGTGGCACGGTTACTCACCTCAATGTGGGTGGCGGAGGACAAGTCTCAGATGCCTCCGCTTCTGAGACAGTCAATCTGTGCATCTTATCATGTGGCTCGTTGTGCATGACATCGCAGAGACTCCCAGCATGTAGAGGCTCATGCTACTCTCTGCGATCCACGCACAACTTGCCACGTGCCCCACTGAGAGTGAGAACCACTAATTGTGACCACGAGGAGGTTGACTCTACCCTCCCTAGCAACCGGGCTAATTTGGTTGCTTAGGAGACCTGGCTGGAGTCACTCAGCACACCCTGGATTCGAACTCGTGACTCCAGGGGTGGTAGTCAGCGTCAATACCCGCCGAGCTACTCAGACCCCCAAAACATATGGTTTAAATGTTCCGACACTACCTCAGAGCATCACGTAATGTGAGAGGAAATGGTGAAAAAACTTGGGCAGAGTTAATTTGCAGATGCCTACAAACATGTATGAATATTTTGTTACTTGACGTACGTCTCCCAGGTTTCCTTATCTCCTTGGTGATGAGCACTCGGAGTTCAGAGTTCAGCTCCTCGCTTTCTTTGTTTCGGATCTTCTTCAGCTGGCAGGGGGAAGGGTAACGTCGAGGGGCCTCCTCTTCACCCTCACTGCCCAGAGACAGCTCACTCTCACTGGACTGTCCGTTCTCCTGCACTTCTTCCTGCTGGTTCTCTGCTTCATCCAGCTGAAAGTGGTTTATCTGCTGGAGGGGATCAGATTCTGGCCCAGGACTCGGCTCCCTGTCTGGGCCGTGGTTTGGCTCGAGATGGTTAGCAATGTCATTCACCAATGCTGTATGATCATTTTCTGGAGCTATGAGGAATCAGACACTTGTCAGTCCAAAAGCATGGAAAATTTTTACACAACTTTCTAAGGCTAAGGAATTCATGTTGTAACGTGTGACAGCGTATCCAGTACCTGATGTAGAATGTAAATTTGTGTGCATATAAAAGCAACTAAAAGAGTTTTTCTACACGAGTGTGTTGGTCAGACTAACTTCTGGGTGGTGTTTTTGGAGGAGTGTATGCTCGCCCTGGCCGAAGCAGAGGAGACATACAGCGCCTGCGTTTCGGGGCCCCTCCCACTGCAGTACTGCTGGGCTCTCCAGGACGTTTGCCTTTGCCTTGAGTCCCAGTAACAAATTCATCTGCTTCATCCACCATCATTGCCTGACAGAGAAAAGCAGAGTGATTTATGGCTAAAAATGTGTGTATATATATGTTTTAGTGCCTCTTTCTGAAAGTCCATACTTCAATAATCAGAACACAAAAAAACTGACAGTACCTTCTTGTCCAGTTTGAAGGGGTTGCCAAAAGTGTGCAGACGTTTAGGCTGGTCTGGGTCTGCCTCTCTCAGAGGGGCCGGGCAATTCTTCAGGAAGTCCTGATAGTTGCCCATCTGAGCAATAGGCACACTGTGAAGTTCATCTAGGAAAATCAATGATTTTAAAATGATAAAAATAACAGTTATCAAAATATACCATGTAAGATAATATTACATTAAGGTAAGATTACTTTAAAAAAAAATATAGTTATGTAGTCAGAGACTCGTGCTTCTCTTTGAAATCATGGAGTAAAATACAACCAAGCTTGCCCCAAGAATATCAATATCCATTTATGGCCCCTCTGAATTTTACCTTGATCCTGTCCTTTCAGAATGCAGATGCTGGCATGCAGGAGGTTCCTCCGCATGCGGCTCAGCTGGTCCAGCAGATGAGCTCTTGGGATATCATATGGGTTCCGCAATCCTTGTGGTTTCAAAGCCTGTGTGAATAGAGAAAGAGCAATGAAGGATAATGGAGAAGCTATGGGAGCTGAATCAGTGAAAACTGACCTAGTACCAGATACGCAGTATGCATAAACTGTGTTGAGTGGGGCACTGTGCCTCGATGTGATACATTTGTCTTTATGATACTGGTGCATAAATCACACATGTGCCATGAGAAAACTGCCAAAACACTTGTGGGTTATCATTCAAATAACATTAATGCCTCATCTGTTCTTGTAACATTAAGAATTTCTACCACTTGAGATGTTTAACTGCATTTGTGTGTATTTAACTGAACATTCAGAAAGTCTTCTGAGTAGGGCTGCCACGATTATTAAATCTGGCTGATGATTATTTGCCTAACAAATTATTGCGATTATGCAACTAATTGTCTGTTTCAGGACAATGACGATTAATTATCTCCTTTAGGGCTTTCACAATTAATTGTCATAAATTGTAATATTTCTTAAAGTGTATGTGTGCTTAAGTCATTTTTTTATTTTTTTTTTTATCCCCTTTTCTCCCAACTTGGAACGCCCAATTCCCACTACTTCCTCGTAGGTCCTCGTGGTGGCGCAGTTACTCACCTCAATCCAGGTGGCGGAAGACAAGTCTCAGTTGCCTCCGCTTCCGAGACAGTCAATCTGTGTATCTTATGTGGCTCGTTGTGCATGACACCGGAGACTCCCAGCATGTAGAGGCTCATGCCACTCTCCGCGATCCACGCACAACTTACCACACGCCCCATTGAGAGCAAGAACCACTAATCGCGACCACGAGGTTACCCCATGTGACTCTACACTCCCTTTTGGTTGCTTAGGAGACCTACTCGCTAAGCAACCCAGGCCCCCACCTTAAGTCATTTTTACATATTTAACTTCAAATATATGAAACAAATAATTAAATAGGGATCATTTCCTTTTAAGGCTTTAAAAACTTACAAATCACATGAAAAATGTTTTAAATATCAAAATATTTCTAAAAATATCTCTTTTTGGTCAACATTACATTTACACAGTTGTTTTTGGAAAAAAAAATATATATATATATATTTATTATGCAATAGTATATTATTTCTGTCCTAATTTCTTCACTTTCATATGTTATTTTAATGCTCTTTGATTAAACCCACAAGTCCTTTATTACTCGACAGAAATGGAGCAAACGTGTGTCCCGTCCTCTGTGCCATTATAACTGGGTATAAACCCGCCGGAGCGCTTTGCATTCACTATCAAAGTTTAGATTTTTTAGTTTATATTTTCGCAGGAGTTTGGATGCACACGCATCAGAGCTCTCAAGAGCTTCACGCACTCTTCCGGACATCGGCGGTGTGGCTCAGTGACACTCGGAGTTCAACTGAATGACAAACATTTTTGTCACTAGATCTATACTGTAAATTTGCTTAAAATTGCCTTATCTGGGCATTAAAATGTAATTGGAAATTTGAAGTGCACAATAATCGCAGTTCTCAAATAACCGTGGTTAGATTAAATAACCATGATCAGACGATTATTTAATGATCGCAACAGACCTACTTCTGAGAGTCTCTTTTAGAACAGAGGCTTCACTGAGATGTAATTTGTGTATTCTCTGTGCACATGAGAAAAGTACAACACATTGTGTGT
This sequence comes from Myxocyprinus asiaticus, assembly GCF_019703515.2. Classification (NCBI taxonomy): domain Eukaryota; kingdom Metazoa; phylum Chordata; class Actinopteri; order Cypriniformes; family Catostomidae; genus Myxocyprinus; species Myxocyprinus asiaticus. The sequence goes on along the minus strand of NC_059353.1, from coordinate 23,109,665 downwards.
AGCATTTTGGCATGACAAAGTTTTCTATGTACATGTACTTTATTCAGAGCAGCAAGCTGAAACCCAGCAAACTCCTTGGGGTTTGCCTCCAATGGCAGAGCTGGCCCATCTCCCATGATACTGTGCAGTAGCTGTGTGAAATCCTTCCGGTGAGCCAGAGAAAGGGCGGAGCTTCTGCAGCGAAGTTTAATCCCACCCTCTGGTGCCACCTTCTTTCCTACTGATGCACAAACTCTATCAGCCTCCACCTTCGTCTGTAATACATACACGCAAGTCCAACTTAACTTCATGATTTCACAATACAGATGTTAAAAGCAGGCTGTATGTTGGCAACTACCTGCTGACTGAGTTTTTTGAGGTAGGACACAACACTGTAGCTGAGGCCATACTCCATGCTGTCAGCTAACAGGTTTGGAGCTCCCATCATTCTAAGTGCTTTCCGCAAGGCCTGGCAGGATCAGGATGAGAAAATATTAAGGAATAACTTCAACACATACTATAACACACTGTTGTAATAATAAAATGAATGAGTAATTTCATTACTTACAGTGATGTAGTAGGGGGGCATTGCCTTAAGATAGTTTTCAAAAGATTGTCGCCATTTAGCTGGAGGCTTAAACTTATGCACAGTAATCAAGTCATCTAAAAATGTAAAAATGCACAAACACGGTTAGATTCATTGCCGCACACAGAAAAAAAGTGTGGCTAGTTTTAATCTGTTTTGAAGCAAACACAGGGTTTCAGACTTTTCTCTGAATTAATTATTCCCTTCAAACTTGTCTTTACAAAAAGTTTAATAAAATGGTAAAAAATGAAACTTACCAAGTAAAGGCAGCACCACAGGATAGTTGTAGGGCATGACAAAAAGGTTGACACAGTTGAGAGCTGTGCTGGCCTTCAGATAGCCAAATGGCTGCCCAAGCTCTCCATACTTAGCACTGTTACACACAAAAACCTAAAAGAGAACAAAATGTTACAGCAGTTAATGTTCAGCCACAGCAGTAGCAATCAAGGACAGTATTTGATTTATAGCTCGTCTGTTGAGTGATTAGAGTATGCTGCTTTAGACTTAGCTATTAACTGTTAACTATTGAGATGAGCAGTACCTGCCAGCAGTTGTGTGGTGATTTCCTCTCCAGTATATACTGAGTGAGAGGTGAAGGTTCCAACTCGTACTTGTCAAAGGGCACTTTATCCACCACCATGGGCTCCGAATCCACACATGAGAACTTTACCTGTGGGTGAGCTGCACGTGGAGGCTGCAGGGGAACAGTACATTGTATTTACATGATTCATGACACTGGAAAAAACAAAAGCATACAGTGCAAACCTATACAAAATATCGTTATAAACCTAGCATTTAACATACAAAACACACAGGGAATGAAACACACAGACACACTTTTCTCGTACCAAAGTAGGTGAGTTTTGATCAGGCCAAAAAGACTCTGGGATAGGCCAATGGCCCACAGGAACACCAGTTTTAGGGTTTGGTCTGACATAGATGAGTTTATGACAGCTGTGCCATGGCTGAGGTCCATACTTCACCTCTGCTGGACAATCTGGGAAAAATATGATAATTTTATTTATGTCATCTTTATCATGAAATCATCTTTACACTGTATCTGTTCACTGTGCACTTGTTTTTGTCAACTTTGTGATAGGGTCTCAGCACACTTTTCATCATTATTGGAGTCCAATTATAAGTTAAAAAGCACCTATTATGGTTTTTCAAATATTACCTTTCATGTAGTGTGTTATATAGCGGTTTGTGAATGTAAAAAAGTCTGCAAAGTTTCAAAATTCAAAGTGCACGACAAATGGAGTTATTGACTCCCAAAAGAAAGAACCAATTCTGAACACCTGAAATGAGTCATTTAGTAATTCCAGACTTACTTCCTGTAATAACCTAATTTGGTAACAAAAAACCTGCCTCTGGTCTTCATTGGCTGCTCGCTAACAGCTTTGACCCGCCCTCAAACGCTACACTAAGCAGTAGACCAATCACAACAGACTGGGACATCTGACCAATCAGAGCAGAGTAGGCTCTCTGAAAGGAGGAGTTTAGAATGAATCCTTTAGAACGGATCATTGAACGAGTCGTTTTTGACAGTGGGGAAAAAAGGTAATGCTGCAATTTAAATTATGAGCAAATTAAAGTGTTGGCCTTGGATGCATGTAAATCTATTGTATGAGACCTTTAAAACAAAATTAGGCACGTTTAAAAACCATAATACGTGCTCTTAATTTAAGAAATTATGCAAATATAATTTTGTATAATATTAATTATTATTAGTATTATTATGAAACAATACCATATTTATGTAATATTTTCTTAACCTGCATGCTGCAAAGCTATGCAGGCCTTTGTTTTGGCGGTACACTGAAGGAAGTAGTAGAGTTGATAATGGCCTTGTAATGCATAAAAATGCTCTCATCCACTCTTGTCCACAAATACCCATTGTAATGAGGTTACTTTAGATTTGGATAGTAACTTTTAGCAACAAAGCAAATTTGGAATTTCACAAATGGGCAATTAGTGAATCTAGAGTGTTGTAAATATTACACGCTCACTCAGCATCATGTGCTCTTGGAGTATGTTTAACACTAGAGATCAGCTCTATGCACATGCAATAAGCGCAACAAGCAGCGAGTGCAAACTATTTATTTAATGAAATCGCAGCTTTTGCAACTGTCATATTGCGATTTCTATTTTATTTCTAAAAAAATTTTTATTTGCAAAAGCACCATAATTTCCTACATTGGATTAATAAGTATCCATCCATCCATACAACTCACTGACAATGCTGTAAAAACAAATAAACTGTACCTACATTTCATCCAAAAATGCATGTGTATCATACAAAAGGACATGCAAGTACTGTAGATCCACAGCATTTGTTTGCATTTACCGTTATAGGCAAAATACTATTATGTAACATTCTTTTCACTTTTTTGAAATACTTCTGAAGAGTTAACTACAGAAATATGAGCTATTGAACTCTTCTTTATGAGCCTCCCTTACCTTCAGTTGGTGTAGGGTCAGGACCCGTCTTCTCAAAATTGATGACTACTCCACTGTGGATCTTCTGCACCAGAGACTCCAGGCACTGGTTTAGCATTCGCTGGGAAAACACGCTGTATGATCGGCCTACACACAATTTAAAAATGTACATTTTGTTCAGAGCTATTCTTATCTGAAGTAGACTGTGAACAGTAACTTAAATTTAAACCACAGCCTGGATTAAGCTGAACAGGGGCTGGTTGCATACAACTTTTTTAGACTAGTTAGTAGTTTAAAATTTTGGTCTTAACTTTTTCAGTCAGTTGCATAAAAACTTAGATCGGTCTAATTTAAGACCAAAATGTAAGACAGCACACCCCCAGGCCAACTTTTTTTACATTCCATGTTGTCATGGAAAATAACTGTCAGCTGAACCAGTAGGGGCTTGAGTTGAGACTTTGTAGAAGACTTTGACTTCTACGATGGTAACAAAATTTCTTGTGTATTTTTATTATTTGGGTTAAAATCACTAAATGTGTTAATTAGAATACATTTTGAAGCATTGTATTTCTCTAATAAGCAAATATTTTCAGCAAATGAAAACTGCATTGAGTGTCCACATTTGGCCTTTTTTTTTTTTTTTTTAAAGCTGTTCAGTGTCTTACTTTTTCCACAATGCAATGTGAATTAGACTGTCTTACTAAAGACAACTATGAGCTTGTTTTATGCAACAGGCTTTCTATGGCATCTTTAGCTAGACTAATTGTTAGAATAAGTCTTAATGGCTATGTTTATGCAACCGGCCCCTGGTCTGTGTGCTTTTTTTCTTATCAGTTCATTGCCAGGCCACAGCTATTCACATGCAAGTGCACACACTACAAAGTAGCTGCCCTATTGTGTTAAGTATTTGATCAGCACGAGAGCACAGACTCTCTTCCTCTCTATTGTATTGTTCAGTTTGTCTCTATTACACAGCTGTATTAGTCAGCACACCTGTGTTCAGCAGAATTTACCCTTGACAAATCAGCAATTTTCTTCATTCACAATTCAAACATTTCCACAGCACTTAAATACCACTTTACAGGTCTGACCTGACAGAGCATTTGTCAGGCATTGTTGCCTGTCAATTCTGCCAATATTTTCAAATTTCAACAATTTCAAACTTGCTCAATGACCTGCTTGTTAATGCCACACTAATCAAACTGGATTTTGTTCAAAGTTACTTTAATAGCCCACCATTAAAGTATAAAGCACTCAGATTATGACAGTAGTACAATAAAAGATTAGTATTTTTATTAATTAGCTTGCAATGTTTATGACAACTGAATTCAGCCTTTGAGAATTATATCCCTTCTTTGTGCCCAAACTTTCAAATGTATAAAATTAAGGTACATAAACTAAAGAAACACACACCTCCTGTGACTTCACACATGGGCGTAATAGGAGAGGAGTCGGGTGGAACTCCACCCATTGGTTCAGGATCAGGGGAGGTGTGGCCTGGAATGCGTAGCACTAAAGAGAATAGTCGCTGGTCCCATCGGAATGGCTCTTTTGTCAGCTCACTGCCTGGCAACGGTGTTGTCAGTGGTAAATGTAACTGCAGGAGAGAAATAGGATGAAATAAATGTACTGTACATGTCAGCACAGAGATTTTGCAAGGGATATTGTAAAAGTACATTCTTTAATTGCAGTTGTGTCCACAACTCTCCTGTTATCTTTCTCAGTGACTTGACCTTTTTCTCCTCTTACCAGCTAAAGACTTATTTTAACAGATCTGCAAGTCATACTGCATGCATATAAGAGTACAACTAAAATTAAGACATGCAAAAGGAAGCAGAGGAGTGAATTATATCAGAGGAAAATGGGTGAGCGGAAAAAAAGCTGGAGAAAGCAAGCAAGAGATAAAGAGGAGAATAGGAAACTGATGACTAGACAAAGTCCTCAAGACCGGCCTATGTTGACCCACCTCATCTTGGACCCCTGAACTGCCGGTCAGCTTGTTTCCATCAGTTATGGCCAAAATTATAGCAGGCTCCAAGAAAAAGGGGTTTCTACCCTGCAAAAATTATACAACAAACAAATTATAAAACAAAAAATAACCTGAGGTGCAGCTGAGACAAATGCAGAGCTTAAAATACACTCACTGTTCTTGATGTTTGCCATAGCAACATTTTGGCACACATACACAGAGATAATAAGGTGTAATCATTTACTCAATCAAAATCTCTTCCCTTTAAGACTACACAATTAACAGTATTGTCAGCATAGTGTAGATTTTATGGATGACAAAATAATACTAAAAGCATTGGTATGTCATTTCTACAACAATTAAGTGAACTAGAATTGCTAGTCAGTTGATAGATTCATTACTCAGCAAGCATTCCGCATTCATCACAAGCAGCCAGAGGAAAATTGTAATTGGCCCCTTTTCCTTGAGACATGTCATTACATTCAGTTCTAATACATGACTAAGCAATTAAGAGAAAGAACTCAATAAACCATCTCATACCATATTAAACAAAGCATATTTTAAAAATGCTTTTTTTTTCAGGGGCAGTGGTGGCTCGGCGGTTAAGGCTCTAGGTTACTGACCAGAAGGTTGGGGGTTCAAGCCCCAACACTTCCATGATGCCCCTGTTGGGGCCATGAGCAAGGCCCTTGACCCCATCTGCTCCAGGGGGCGCCGTATCATGGCTGACCCTGCACTCTGACCCCAGCTTAGCTGGGATATGCGATAAGCTCCAACTCAATGTTGCAGTTGTTTGTTTTGTCTACAATTCTTATGTTTTTTTGTCTTGGATGTTGTCTGCCTCATTGTCTATGATAGACAAACACTTTTGGACATTGGTTCTACAATAGCACACCGAAAACCAGACTTTAAATACCTCAATGCTGACCCACTGTTTACAGGCAGAAACTGAAACGGGCAGCACCCGCCCTCAGAACGATCCAGTGCTGGTCGGACCAATCAGACTCTGCCACAAGACTGTTTTGATCATGCGGACTAGGAGATGTTCCGGTCCGCCTCTGATGACGACATCGAGGTATACGCTGATAGCGTAACCTGTTTCATCAGAAAGTACGCAGAGGACGTCGTTCCAACCAGAACAATTCGGATCTACCCGAACAATAAACCTTGGGTTAATAGTGATGTTCACGCGGCACTTGATGCGCGGACCTCCGCTTTTAATTCCAGGAACGCGGAGGAGCATAAACAAGCCAGTTATGCCCTCCGAAAAACTATCAGAACCGCAAAACGCCAGTACAGGAGTAAGATTGAAGGACAGTTCAACACCACCAACTCTAGAAGCATGTGGCAGGGAATTAATATCATCACGGACTTCAAAGGGAATAAAAACTCCGCCGTGAACACCGCTGCCTCTCTTCCGGATGAGCTAAATATTTTTATGCTCGTCTCGAGGGAAATAACACCGTCCTCACGGAGAGAGCTCTCGCGGCCGAAGCTACAGAGGTTAGTTCACTCTCTGTCTCTGTAGCGGATGTAACCCGATCCTTCCGACGGGTGTATATCCGCAAAGCCGCGGGTCCAGATGGCATTCCAGGCTGCGTCATCAGAGCGTGCGTGAACCAACTGGCTGGTGTTTTACGGACATTTTCAACCTTTCCCTCTCTTTGTCTGTAGTCCCCACATACTTTGAAATGTCCACCATTGTGCCTGTTCCAAAGCAATCCAAAATCACTTGCTTAAATGACTGGCGTCCTGTTGCTCTGACCCCCATCATCAGCAAATGCTTTGAGAGACTAATCAGAGATTACATCTGCTCTGTGCTGCCTCCATCACTAGAACCACTGCAGTTTGCTTACCGCAACAAACGCTCCACTGATGATGCCATTGCATCTACAATACACACTGCTCTCTCCCACCTGGAAAAAAGAACACTTATGTGAGAATGTTGTTTGTAATCTACAGCTCAGCATTCAACACCATAGTGCCCTCCAAGCTTGATGAGGATCTCCGGGCTCTGGGCTTAAACAGCTCGCTGTGCAGCTGGATCCTGGACTTCCTGTCAAGCAGACACCAGGTGGTTAGAATAGGCAGCAACATCTCATCACTGACCCTCAACACTGGAGCCCCACAGGGCTGTGTTCTCAGCCCACTACTGTATTCCTTGTACACACATGACTGTGTGGCAACACACAGCTCCAATGCCATCATTAAGTTTGCTGATGATACGACGGTGGTAGGTCTGATCGCTGACAATGATGAAACAGCCTACAAAGAGGAGGTGCACACTCTGACACACTGGTGTCAGCAGCACAACCTCTCCCTCAATGTCAGTAAGACAAAGGATCTTGTGGTGGACTTTAGGAGAAAAGACAGAGAACACAGTCCCATCACCATCAATGGAGCACCAGTGGAGAGAGTCAGCAGCTTCAAGTTCCTGGGTGTCCACATCACTGAGGAACTCACATGGTCCATCCACACTGAAGCCGTTGTGAAGGCTCATCAGCACCTCTTCTTCCTGAGATGGCTGAGGAAGTTTGGAATGAACCGCCACATCCTCACACGGCTCTACACCTGCACTGTAGATAGCATCCTGACTGGCTGCATCTCCGCCTGGTACGGCAATAGCACAGCCCACAACCGCAAAGCACTGCAAAGGGTGGTGCGAACTGCCAGACACATCATTGGAGGTGAGCTTCCCTCCCTCCAGGACATATATACCAGGCGGTGTGTGAAAAAAGCTCGGAGGATCATCAGAGACTCCAGCCACCCGGGCCATGGGCTGTTCTCACTGCTACCATCAGGTAGGCGGTATCGCAGCATCAGGACCCGCACCTACCGACTTCATGATAGCGTCTTCCCCCAAGCAATCAGACTTTTGAACTCTTGATCTCCCACGATCAAAATACATCAGCACTGCACTTTATTACTCTTACTCTTATATCTCACACTGGACTGTCATAAATTATATTCTCTCTTAACAACACAATGGCAACTGACTATCAACCGACAGCCTGAATGTCAATACAGTACAATACAACCTACTGTATATTTTATATATACTATATATACTTTTTTATTGTATAATGTGTATTCTATATTGTGTGTATTGTATACTGTACATTGTATGTTATTATTTGTATATTGTGTTGTGTGTAATTATGTGTACATTATATTTTAAATTGTGTTGTGTAAATCTGATGTTATTGTAAATCGGTATATGTCTCATCACTGTCACGACTATGTTGCTCGGAACTGCACCCAAGAATTTCACACACTATTGCACTTGTGTATATGGTTGTGTGACAATAAAAGTGATTTGATTTAATTGATAAATTAAAACTATTTATGGCATTCTTTTTTGAAGACATCTTCACTATGCAACACTTTTCCCAAGTGCCCAAAACTTTTGCACAGTACGGTGTGTATAATATATATGCCATTTTACCACTGTTCACAAAATAATTTTATTTAGTCTCGCTCATATTACATTCTTGAGCTTCAATGGTAATGAAATTCCACCACATCACTGCAAATTACTTGATTTAAAATTACTTTCCATGTGGTCTTCCATCAATTGCTGATATTTTATTATATAGTCATTAAGTGTCCTATTCAGCAAAAAAAAAAAAAAAAAAAAAAAAAAAAAAATTTAAAAATAATAAATGTTTTTATTTTTATCCCTTTTTCTCCCCAATTTGGAATGCCCAATTCCCAATGCACTCCAAGTCCTTGTGGTGGCATAGTGACTCGCCTCAATCCGGGTGGCAGAGGACGAATCTCAGTTGCCTCCGTGTCTGAGACAGACAATCTTATCACGTGGCTTGTTGAGCGCGTTACTGCGGAGACGTAGTGCGTGTGGAGGCCCATGCTATTCTCCGTGGCATCCACGCACAACTCACCACACGCCCCACCGAGAGCGAGAACCACACATTATAGCGACCACGAGGAGGTTACCCCATGTGACTCTACCCTCCCTGGCAACCAGGCCAATTTGGTTGCTTAGGAGACCTGGCTGGAGTCACTCAGCACGCCCTGGATTCGAACTCGCGACTACAGGGGTGGTTGTCAGCGTCAACACTCGCTGAGCTACCCAGGCCCCCAATAATTATAAATGTTAAAATAATCAACATGTCTGTTTGTTATACGCATGCGGGTCACTTAACAAGCATCAGCTGTTCAGGCTAGTGTCTCATATGGGCCACATTTGAAATATAGTGTGAACGACCATACAAAAAAATTAAAAAATAGATTTGTGCAGAAAATCAGATTTGGGCCACATTCAGCTGCAGTGTAAACATAGCCTATAAAATTACATGACAGACCAGAATACTACAGACATGGGGGTGGGCTCTTTTGACATGGGCCATTTAGTGCACACCTGGCAACCAACCACAACACCCTAAACACCACATAATACCTTAGCATTAAAGCCACAAGTTTTGCAAGTTTTTTTTTCTTCAGAAAATGTAAAAATCCAGTTTAATAATATTCTTCAACAGATGTTTGTTTGAGTTGCATAACCACATAGATTGCAGCAGGAAATTCTCCAAGGGAAACCTAAGAATAGAACCTAATCTACCACAGTGGTTTTTTTATTCATCACACATGGCCACAATAACAACTTCTGTTATTGTCAAATGTATGCAAGGTGATGATGCAGTCAATCTGTAGTAGTTTCACTACTTATCCTATATGCTCAAAAACAATAGCCGTCTTGAAAAATACTTGTTACCCATTACCCATGAGAATTTAAATGTTTGTGTTTTGTATACTACCTAAAAGCATACCAAGATTAACCTGGAACAATTAGAACTTGAGCATTAATACGCAGCATAAACACTAGTCTCCACACAAGACCTGGTTCAGTTTGTCTTGGCCCTTATTTGCATCCAAAGTGTTTTTTTTTAACTACTACCATGTTTCACCAGGGTCTCTTGGGATTGTGTTGGCTCAGTGTAAGCCTATTGGGTGCTTGTAAAACTGTGAGATGTGTGTGGGGGGAGGGCTCATTAGGTCAGGCCAGAGACTTTATACCAGTCACTGGTCCATAACATACCTGTCCATAGTTGTCTATCCCCGATACTAATCTATTGAGGTTGAGCAAATCAAAAGCGGTCCTTAAAGACTGGCCAAATGTTGTTAATCCAGTTGCTTGGAGGTTCCTCAGCTCTGTCATAAAAGTGGCATGACTGTCCTTCCATCCAGCCTGAAATACCAAGACAAGGCAGAGCAAAAGTATGTGTTATCCCTTCTAAAACATCCAGACATCCAATCACCCTCAACATCACACCTCAGACAGACACACTGATCTGTTATTGGACATTGCTGGGAAAATTTCACGGAGGCAGTGATGTAGAGCGCAGACAGCTCTGGACAGATAGCTAGCTTTGAGGATCTCTCTCGCCCTCTCTGGGTGGAAAACTAAGTTAGGTTAGCCTTCCCACCCCATCTCGGTTTTCTCAAGTCCACAACACACACAGCTCTGTGCTGCCACACTGAACAAAATGTCGGCCATGTTTAAACACACACACGTTCGTTTTGGGTTGATGTTTTCACATCACAGATTAAGCCGTCGTGTTTTAACAGCAAGCAAACAACCAAAAGCTGAAAGTGTCTGGAGTTAAATAAAAACAGTTTGTACCTTTATTCCAGCCGGTGCTTCCTCGAAACTCACTAACATGTATCTGTCTCCTCTGCTTGCCGGATCTCTGCTCCTCAGCTGGGGAAAACCCGAATAGAAACGCTTGTTTTTAGTACGTTTCTATCAAAGCGAGACAGTGTGGAGCAGAAAATTGTGTTCATTTACCTTCAGGAAAGTCTCAACTGCGCCCTTCGCAATGTCCAGATAGCTAGTGCCCAGATGGGAGCGCTGGTTCATGGAGGCTGACGTGTCTATCAGAAAAAGTAACACGGGCATTGTGTTGATAATCACCCCTACTACATGGACCGAGTGTCAGAGCAAGCGGACAAATTCAGAGAAATCTTTTGTTCGCCTCCTGTCGCTGCTGTCAGCACGCTGCTAGCCGGCTAATGCTAACTGGCTCGCGCATTCTTTCTGTCAGAGTGTAATTGTAGTTAGTGTTTAAAGAGCGATGCCTTGTAAACTTGAGCAAAACCTCAGACCCTGGGGGGAAAGGTTATTGATTTACAAGGGAAACTGATGTTGTTGCTGCAATTTTACGAAATGCCTAACTTTTACCATGGTAACTTTCTGTTTAGTTTACGTCCATGATTCTTCTCTCACTAAAGGTTGCTCGCGGGCTGCAGTGGTTTTATTCTTCGCTGAGCACTTGACTCCGCCTCCCAAGCGCTGCCCGAGTACAATGCGTCAAAACGCCTCATCTTATTGGCACTTGAAAATAGATGATTAGCATATCATAAAAAAAATAAAATAAAAAAAAACAGGAGCATGCGTATATGATTGTGAATTAGCCATGGAAAGTGTGTGGAGTAGCTCGTACAAGTATTAAATTGTTGTGACATGTTATTACTTTATGGACGTATGCGCTGATTCCTGTCCTAACGTTTATTGACATGTGTTTTGTTTATTTGCCTTTGTATGGCATTAAAAATATGAGCTATAGGCCTATCTCTTACAGTATGTAATATGAAGGCCAACCTGTTTAGCAATGCTCCAAATGTTGTATTTTTTATATGAACTTATGACCCGGTCTAAAGGGGGGCTAGGGGGATGGCGAAACAACTAAAGGGGACTACACCCCCCTTCCCCCCAATCAGACAAAGAGAGAACATATTGCCCACCCAAAAGGTCAAAATGCCCTCTCAAAGATTACATCCTAGTACCACCCTGTATAAATGACCTATAAGTATTTTATGCAGTTATTGTAGGCTTATAAGTTATTGCAATTTGTATTGTCATTTTAAGATTTTTTCAAATTATTAATTTTCATACAAAACTAAAGTATTTATATTTATTCTTCATTTTTACAAGCTATGGGAATGTGTTTGTCGCCTTTTCTGGATATAACTGACCATATACCAACACTCAGTCTTTAGTAATATATACAGTTGTGCTCAAAATTTTGCATACCCTGGCAGAAATTGTGAAATTTTGGCATTGATTTTGAAAATATGACTGATCATGCAAAAAAATGGTCTTTTATTTAAGGATAGTGATCATATGAAGCCATTTATTATCATAGAGTTGTTTGGCTCCTTTTTAAATCATAAGGGTAACAGATATCACCCAAATGGCCCTGATCAAAAGTTTACATACCCTTGAATGTTTGGCCTTGTTACAGACACACAAGGTGACACACACAGGTTTAAATGGCAATTAAAGTTTAATTTCCCACACCTGCGGCTTTTTAAATTGCAATTAGTGTCTGTGTATAAATAGTCAATGAGTTTGTTAGCTCTCACGTGGATACACTGAGCAGGCTAGATACTGAGCCATGGGGAGCAGAAAAGAACTGTCAAAAGACCTGCATAACAAGGTAATGGAACTTTATAAAGATGGAAAAGGATATAACAATATATCCAAAGCCTTGAAAATGCCAGTCAGTACTGTTCAATCACTTATTAAGAAGTGGAAAATTTGGGGATCTCTTGATACCAAGCCAAGGTCAGGTAGACCAAGAAAGATTTCAGCCACAACTGCCAGAAGAATTGTTTGGGATACAAAGAAAAACCCACAGGTAACCTCAGGAGAAATACAGGCTGCTCTGGAAAAAGATGGTGTGTTTGTTTCAAGGAGCACAATACGACGATACTTGAACAAAAATGAGCTGCATGGTCAAGTTGCCAGAAAGAAGCCTTTACTGCGCCAATGCCACAAAAAATCCTGGTTACAATATGCCCGACAACACCTTGACATGCCTCACAGCTTCTGGCACACTGTAATTTGGAGTGATGAGACCAAAATAAAGCTTTATGGTCACAACCATAAGCACTATGTTTAGAGAGGGGTCAACAAGGCCTATAGTGAAAAGAATACCATCCCCAGTGTGAAGCATGGTGGTGGCTCACTGATGTTTTGGGGGTGTGTGAGCTCTAAAGGCACGGGGAATCTTGTGAAAATTGATGGCAAGTTGAATGCAGCATGTTATCAGAAAATACTGGCAGACAATTTGCATTCTTGTGCACGAAAGCTGCGCATGGGAGGCTCTTGGACTTTCCAGCACGACAGTGACCCTAAGCACAAGGCCAAGTTGACCCTCCAGTGGTTTCAGCAGAAAAAGGTGAAGGTTCTGGAGTGGCCATCACAGTCTCCTGACCTTAATATCATCGAGCCACTCTGGGGAGATCTCAAACGTGTGATTCATGCAAGATGACCGAAGACTTTGCATGACCTGGAGGCATTTTGCCAAGACAAATGGGCAGCTATACCACCTGCAAGAATTTGGGGCCTCATAGACAACTATTACAAAAGACTGCACACTGTCATTGATGCTAAAGGGGGCAATACACAGTATTAAGAACTAAGGGTATGCAGACTTTTGAACAGGGATCATTTCATTTTTTTCTTTGTTGCCATATTTTGTTTTATGATTGTGCCATTCTGTTATAACCTACAGTTGAATATGAATCCCATAAGAAATAAAAGAAATGTGTTTTGCCTGCTCACTCATGTTTTCTTTAAAAATGGTACATATATTACCAATTCTCCAAGGGTATGTAAACGTTTGAGCACAACTATATATATATATATATATATATATATATATATATATATATATATATATATATATATATATATATATACATATATATATTACTAAAGCAAACAAGTCCATTGCAGTGTATAGGAAAAGTATTTAGTGCTAAATCTAGGATCACCACATTTCATTTTATACAAATTATAACTAGTCAATCAATACATAACCTGCTTTGCTGTACAGAGAGCTATATAACAGAAATGCCATGTTCATTGGTAAAAAACAAAACAAACAAAACAACAACCTGGAAATATTTTTAATTTCACAAGAAGAACAGATTCACAATAAACAATATCAGACATGAACAAACTGCATCTGTAGCAAAGGACAAACATGTGGCATGAATCTTTTCAATAAAGAAAAGGTTGCGTCTAAATATGCATACTTCCCTACTATATAGTATGTCAAAAGCAGTATGTCAGTTGTGTAAGCTGTCAGAAATCTCTGTATTCATAAACATTTTGAGAGAAATACTAACATCCGGCAAGATTCTGAAGTGCACACTGATTGGACACTTTACTTTTAAAAGTAAAAATAGTGAATAATTTGTGTGACACAATGTGAAGGATATTTAAGATTTAATCTGTATAAAACAAAACTGATTTAAAAAATGGGACACTTTAAGTGTGTTGCAGAGTTGTGAGAACATGTTGGCTGCAATAGTTTTGTGCCAGTGTTGGTACATGATAAGGCTAAACTATAAATAGAATAAACAGACTGTTTTGACTAGGACTGAATTAATGAAAAAAAAAAAGGGCTGAAAAGAAATACACTGGACTTATCTATAATAATAATAATAATAATAATAATAATAATAATTTCAAACAAAGCCCACACGGCTGCCAAAGCATTGTCCCAGATTTGGTGCAATGAACCATGTAAAAATGTTAAAACTTTTCATGAAATGGAAAAAAGAAAGAAATGACCCTCAACTTTCGGTTCTAGAAATATGGTATTCGTTGAGGTCAACACTGCACATCGCAAACGCAAACATATGTGATTCATTCAGAAGTCGGATCGTCTGATTACACAGACAAGGTCGTGCGAATACACGTCTCTCTGTACCGAACATGACATAAAGATCGCGTATCAATGTAAAGCGGTTGACTGATTGCGAGGGGTGATCAGCTGACTAGCAGCATCCTTGACTGACTGACTGCTGCCGTTCACCGTGTTGTTGGTTTAATAATCGACCTGCAGAGCGCGTGTTATGCTGCCGAGAGAGAATTCAGGTGACGGAGAAACAACAGCAGCATGGCGGCAGAGATTCAACCCCGTCCGCAGACACGAAAGCCCGTCCTGTTGAGCAAAATCGAGGGTTTCCAAGATGTGGTGAACACGGCTGTGATCATTCCCAAAGAGGACGGGGTTATCAGCGTATCTCAAGACAGGTTAACCCACCATTTATATTATATGTACTAATATTCGAGAGCATCACATAAATACAATAATTGTGTAACCGGTACTGAAATATTAACAAATAACTTTTGAAATAATAATAATAATAATAATTAAATGTCAGTAACAATGAATAATGCAATATGCTTATTTTCTCTTTCACCAGAAAACTATATATTCAGCTGGTTGAGTAATCGATGTTTGTTTGTAGGACTTGTAAAATGTCCAAAGTATATCCAGTAGTAATTATCACATTTTGGTGCGCAAATGGAAGGTAATAATACGCTTTCAACATGCAAACACGGCTGCCCTAGGGGCCGTTCACACCGAATGCGTTTTGCGTCCGTTACCGCCATTTTCAATTGTTTTTCTATCTAAACATGCGCTGGACTGACGTTGTTTACCGTTGCGCCGCATTTCAATGTTAATTCAGCATTTTTTAGACGCCGAGTTAAGAACTTCAGCTGTTAAAACGCGTCTCTAGACCGCTGCGTTCTGTTAAATGCGTTGCACTGCGTCTAGCTGTGTGTTTTTTTTAGCGCACCAACATGTTCGGTCTGAACGGCCCCTTAAGCCGCTGATCTCGAGGAACATCGTGTGCATGTATTACTGAACTTACTGTAAAGTATTCCGAGCATTTGCCTGCGGTTCCGCTCCAAAAAAAAAAAACCAAACAAACAAAAAAAAAAAAAAAACAGCGAGCTTCTCCGCTGTATCCGCCCCCATTTCCATTCAATGCAAAAACATACAACGCCGTGCTGTGCATTTATTTTCCTACTCATCAAATCACATCCGGTCTACGTTACAGTCGGATTCAGTGCTCAGATTAAAGCTGCATTGAGTTCACAGCACAGAGTAATGCATGTCTTATGATTGGCTTTGCAAGCAAGTAAAACTAATATGAGCCACCGAGTTCACCGTTAATGTCAGACCCTACTTCCGTAAAAAGCAAGCCAGTGCGAGAACTCATGTTTCCTCTCACATTGTAATATTAGTTTGCATGCCTGCTTTTATAAATGGGTTTGTGGGATGTTCAAGGCGGCTGGTTAGTTATGCTTGTGTATATTATTTGAAAAGAAATATAGATATATTGATCAGGAATAATATAGGTTGATCAGGGATGGGATGACAGGATGCAAGATCTAAAGTAAGATGTTGTCATAATTTGTATTTACTGCTATTTGAATATGTAAAAAAATAAATAGTGCTTCTGATTAGTCAGTGACCTCATAATTAAGCTGGAATACAAATGAAGTTGACAAATATGGCGAAATAGTTATCACACTTTTTTGTTTCTTTTTTTATCTCAATAAATTCTCATGGCACACCTCCGATCAAGTCTCTACATTGACTGCCAGTTCAAAATACTTTTTCTGTCTTACGCAGCTGCAGACTAGCCCTGAAGATCAGCCACTTCTAATTCATGTCTAGATTTCCCTTCTGTCCTCATGAACGGTTTTCACTTGTCCAAGCCAAGCAGCCTTTATATTTTTGCCAACTCCCCAGACAATCACACACAGACACAGTTTTTCCAATTAATCGTGGTCCTCATTTGAATGATTTTTTTATTGAATCTTGAAGGAATATTCCAGGTTCAATAAAAGTTAAGCTCAATGGACAGCATTTGTGGCATAATATTGATTACCACAAAAAAATATTTTGGTTTGCCCCTCCTTTTCTTTAAAAAAAAGCAAAAATCGGGGTTACAGTGTGGCACTTACAATGGAAGTGAATGGGGCCAATTTTTTAACATTAAAATACTCACAGTTTCAAAAGTAAAGCCACAAGACATAAACAGTACGTATTTAAATATGATTTTAGTGTGATAAAATCGCTTACTAACCGCATCTGTGTAAAGTTATAGCTAGTTTTAAAACTTCCTAGCAATGACGATGAAATGTCAACAAACCCTAAAACAACTGTAAAAATGACTATTTAAATAAACAACTTTACAGCTCAAATAGTACATGAGTTTTATCAAACAAATTATTGTAAGTGCTTTTTATAAAATTATAATTATAATTATAAATTATAATTAAGCTTCACATTTCTGCCTTTAAACCCTCCAGAATTGGCCCCATTCACTTCCATTGTAAGTGCCTCACTGTAACTTTGATTTTTGCTTCTTTTTTTTAAAAGAAAAGGACAGACTAGTCGTAATACATTTTTGTGGTAATCAACATTATGCAACAAATGCTGTCGATTGCTCTTAACTTGTATTGAACCCAGAACATTACTTTAATCCCAAAATCAATCTTGTGATATGCCTGTTTCAGTGGATGAGTGAACATTTTCTTATTTAAAGCCTACGTACGTATTGACAGCTTGTATTCTCAGCCGTCATCTGTAATGCTGATTTGTGCACTGTATTGTACCCTGTTTAGGTCAAAAAGCGAAATAACTACATAGTTAAGATTATCATTTTTTTTTTTTTTTTAGGACAATCCGTGTGTGGTTGAAGAGGGACAGCGGTCAGTACTGGCCCAGCGTCTATCACACAATGTCTGGTGAGTCCACTTTCCAACATGCTGCTGATTTCTGAGAGCCAGAACAGTTAGGCCTAATTCTTGTCTAAGCATAATGGGGCATGCAATGAGTCTGGGCATAAACGTCTTCTTGTGTTCATGTTCAGACAGAATCCAACATTCATCAGTTTCATTTCTCAGTAATTATGTCATTTGCTTGCTCTCTAGTTAACTATTGCAGACTATGACTAGAAGTCACTGGCTCCCAGAAGAGGGCATGTGTCAATGTGTACGGTTGAATGCCTGCAGCATATATTATGTTGGGAGAGATACTCATACTCAAAGTTTGTCTTTCTTATGTTGTAGCTCCATGTTCATGTATGTCCTTCAACCCAGAGACAAGGAGGATATCTGTTGGGATGGATAATGGCGTTGTGTCGGTATGCTGATTAAACATTATTGCTAACTGCAGCTTAAACTGAACTGCTGTTATAGTCTTACACACAACTCTTTTCTATCTAGTACCTAATAATATGTCAATAGCCGGTTCTAATATACAAAGACTGAGCTACACTTATGTTTCCCCCTTTGTTTTTTCTCTGTGTGTATGGGTGCGTTTCTTCTCTTTCTAGGAGTTTGTCCTGTCAGAGGACTATAACAAGATGACTCCTGCACGAACATATCAGGGTGAGTCACAAATCTAGTGTCAGACTGTCACGCATGCATGAAGTTTGTTTTCTTAAAGGTGCCCTCTGTAATATTTGTGTTTATGATGCACTGACACCTAGCGGCGCTAGAACATAAGTTCTAAGGTACAGATGCCATTGTAGAAATGCGCTATGCTCATTCAGCCATGATTCATTTATACTGCAAGTGAAAGCATCCAATTACAAGGGATTATTGAGATAAAGTGAGTAGCCCTAATATTTGGGCAGTCATATGATCTCAGCATGTCAGTACTCATGAATGTCTGTCCAGCAAGAATAAAGACTGATTTCTCGAGTCTTCGTATTTGTGTGTACATCACTTTAAACATATTTTTCAGAAATACTATTCTACTGTTACCATTTCTTTTTGTTTAAAAGGTTTAGCTATTAGTAAAAAAATCACTGAGTGCACCTTTAACTGCATGTTTAGTTTAAGGTAAGTGCTAAACTTACATCATATGAACATGTGAAAGCATCACTTTCTGTCCCTCTGATTTGAGATTTAAGATAAAATCTTTACATAAGATGTGGCTTTATGTAATATTTACAGAAAAGCATAATCAGTGAGGAGTTTAGTCACATGATTTTTATATTTTTCTGTCATTTCTGTTAGTAGTTTTTTAGGTATCTTTCACCATGTCGATAATCATCTTATTTATCAACACCATCATCAATTTAACAATATTCTTCCACATTTTTAGAAAGGATGATATGAAAAATATTTTAAAAGCAGACCTTTCTTATTGATTAAAGGCATAGTTCATAGAAAATTCTCTCATTATTTACTCACCCTCATGCAGTCTTAGATGTGTATGACTTTCTTTCTTCTCCAGAACACAAACAAAGATTTTTAGAAGAATATTTCAGCTCTGTAGGTCCATACAATGCAAGCGAATGGTGACCAAAATTTTGAAGCTTCAAAAAGCACATAAATGCTGCATAAAAGTAATCCATAAAACTCCAGTGGTTTAATCCATGTCTTCTGAAGTGATCCAGTTGGTATTGGGTGAGAACGGAACAGAACTCCTTTTTCACTGTACACCGTGACATCTGCAGTCTTCTTGGCGATCATGATTTCAAGCTCAATTACACTTTCTAATGCCCTCTAGCACTCTGTGCATGCGTCAAGCACTAGGAAGTGTAATCGAGCTTTAAATCATGATTGTGCCTAGGTTTATTTTTGTAAACTAATATGAAAACTATTTGTTTAAATTGTTTCATAAACTGAAATAAAATAAATATTGCAAAGTAAATGAAAAACTAAAACTTAACTAACAACGGTTATTGAAAAACGAACTGAAATAAAATAGTTATCATAAAAAATTAATTATTGTTTTCTTAATCATCGAGCACTCACGGATTAATCTGACCTGTTTAACATGAGATCATATTAAACTGATCCGTTTTAACCAGAGCTGCTGCACCACGAGAGGAAGAAGATGCAGTTTGCAGTCCAAATGCACTTCAAACAGCTCTCAATGATGCAGATAGCATCAAAGGATGCATCTTAAAACGTCTTTAAAGGAGCCCATTCACTTGCATTGTATGGACCTACAGAGCTGAGCTGTTCTTCTAAAAATCTTTGTTTATGTTCTGCAG
Organism: Myxocyprinus asiaticus; assembly: GCF_019703515.2. NCBI lineage: Eukaryota > Metazoa > Chordata > Actinopteri > Cypriniformes > Catostomidae > Myxocyprinus > Myxocyprinus asiaticus. The sequence goes on along the minus strand of NC_059353.1, from coordinate 23,089,845 downwards.
AAGAAAGAAAGTCATGCACATCTGGCATGGCATGAGGGTGAGTAAATGATGAAAGAAGTGTCATTTTTGAGTGAACTAACCCTTTAAGTGAAAGTAACCCTGTATTGGCAGTTTATTTCTGGTTTTCATTGAATGGTTATTCTAGAACAAACAGATGATTCAGAAAGTTCCATTTACATAACAGCAATCAAATAACAGTAGATGGCTACTCATTTAATAGTTATGTTATAGAAGGTCATATAAAATACAGAAAAGTACAATATAGGTGCAAAACAACTATATTATTAGTTGTTCCATTATGGTCATGAATGTGATGCAACTAGCTAACCTTCTTGAAAACATATGGTGAGATGCTGTGTTTATGCTGGTAATTTGATCCCCCCCTTCACTCATTGTATTTTTTTCTTTTGTTTGTGTTTAGCTCATCAGGGTGGTGTGACTGTGGTGTTGTTTGTCTTAGAGATGGAGTGGGTTCTAAGCACAGGTCAGGACAAGAGCTTTACGTGGCACTGCTCAGAGAGTGGACAGCAGCTGGGCTCATACAGAACCACAGCATGGGTGTCTGGACTCCAGTATCCATTCATATGCTACAGCCAAGTGATCGGAGTGGCCTACTTCAACCTAAAACCTCTCACACATTTCAGATCGTACTAAATGTTTACAGATTGCTCTATATCTTGTCAGTAAAGTAGAGAGCCATGACGGAAGTCAGTTTTGATAGAATTCAAAAGACTTGCCTTCATCATAAGGAATACGATTCTTTAAATAATTTGCTCTCGTAACTGAAATCATGAAAACAAAACCACAAATAGTTAACTATTAAGTGTTTGTACTGTAGTTTACTATTTTATTACACATGTAATATAAATAGTTAAATGCTTTTTGAAATAGAGGGGTATGGGTAATATATTTGTAAATGCTCTGAAATTGTGTGGATAAAAGTGATTCAGGAGATGATAAGGACTTGGTTGGGTTCCTTCACGATCTCTGTGTAAGATTTGATGTGGAAACCAGACATGCTTTTGTTGGAGATCATTCCGGTCAAGTAACAATCCTAAAGCTGGAGCAGGACAACTGCAGCTTGGTCACCACCTTTAAAGGCCACACAGGTGCTTACTCACACAAACTGCACATGATCAAGATAAACTCATTACAAATCCACACACACAATATAATACACTGTGCCAAAGTAATAATAAAACCAAAATTTACCTCTTAAATATGGAGAGTAGCTTCAAGGACATCCTCATAATCCAGTGCAGTTTCTGACCATTTTGGTGCCCTAGTCGACATCCCTATTGAGACTGCCCTTATTGGCACCCACCTAGCTGGTGGTGCCCAAGGTCAGTGGTTCTCTACCTTTTTTGAGTACTGGACCCCCATCATATCTCAAAACCAGTCTCCCCCAGACAACCCAAATTTGAACTTTAATAATAATTTATTTAATAATTTACATTATATCACCATTTCAATATTTTAATTGCAATAAAATTACATTAATCACAAAAAAGACTTCAAATTTGTACAAAATATATATATATATATTTTAGTAACATTATAAAACTTAATTTCCAAACATTTGTCTTACATTTGTTTGGTCATTTGTTAAAAGGATTCACATTACACTGACCTTTAAATTTCTGTCGTTACTGATTTTAAAGTCAATAAATATTAACCAGATTTTTTTTCCTATTTTGGAGATAATATTACCATGTAAAAAAATATGTCTGCTGATCAAACATGTTGCACACCACAACACATATACTTACACACAAACATTAAACATCAGTTATCGAGACATAGCGTTTTAAAGTTGCCTATTCAGAGTATTTTGCCTTTATAGATTATTTTGCCATCATTAAGGATTTTATGCAAAATATTCTGTCTATTGTGACAGTATTGTGTTAACAAACTCTAGCTGCTGACAAACGCAACTCACATTCCCTCAAAATGACGTTTCATCGAAGTAAAAACATTCAGTCAGTGAACCGGATAATTTTGCATAACAAAGAGTGTTTCAAATATCAGAAATAATAACCACAGAAGGCACCTGCTGACATTAATGAATGAATAGAATACAATAGACATACTGTTTAACTCAGACTAAAAGCTGTTTATCTGTGGACAGCGTAAAGTTACATATAAACAGACTGGCTTATTTGTCACAATTTTTTTTAACATGAACAGAATATGAAAAACACCATTACTTAAAGTTGTCATGAAATCAAAATTGACCTTTTTTTCTTTCTTTTTTTTTAATGGAATGTTGCCGTGTTTATTATAACAATTTATCCCTGCACATCATTATTTAAAAAAAAAAAAAAAGATATGCCCTCGTAATCTTTAATCAAAAACAGTACGTGCCCCATTTATTCCAGTATTCCATTACTTAAGCTCATAGAAATGGGCCCTGCAAAATGTTATTGTTAAACAGACAGTCACAGAATAATTAAAAGCATAAGGAAAAATCATATTGAATCTTTTAATATTGCCCCTGTGTATGTTTATGTTTGCAGGCAATGTTACTGCTCTGTGTTGGGATCCCGTTCAAAGGGTTTTATTTTCTGGAAGTTCTGATCATTCAATCATCATGTGGGACATCGGGGGCCGAAAAGGCACAGCCATCGAACTGCAGGGACACAAGTAGGAAATTGCTGGAGTAATATCATGAATATATATAAAATATGAAAAATGAAAAACAAAACATGCTTGTTGTGTTCTAATGTGTGTGTGTGTGTGTGTGTGTGTGTGTGTGTGTGTGTGTGTGTGTGTCTGATGAAGTGATAAAGTGCAGGGTTTGTGTTATGCTCCTCACACTCGTCAGCTCATTTCCTGTGGCTTAGATGGAGGAATAGTTATCTGGAACATGGACGTCACACGACAGGAGGTGAGAGAAAACTCACTGAAAGTGGAAGGATATAGAGAGAATGAAGCATCTAGGACAAAAAGGGAGAGTTCCACTCAACAGGGTATACCTAATTATGTTAGTTACATATTGTACAGTATGTGTTTTATTTAAATGATTTCATATTCTCTGTCTCAGACCCCCGAGTGGCTAGACAGTGACTCGTGTCAGAAGTGTGAACAGCCGTTCTTCTGGAACTTCAAACAGATGTGGGACTTTAAAAAAATTGGCCTGCGGCAGGTAGTTCACAGTACATACAGTACACAGTACATCTCTGATACTGTTTATTTTTATTTTAAACAATTTTTTCCATGGAACACAAAGGTTTTGAAGGATAGTTACTGGGAAAATGACCAGGGGCTGTCAAGCTCTTAAAAGGACAAAAAAGCACCATGCGACTCTTGGTCTATATTCCATGTTTTCTGAAGCCAAATGATAGATTTTGTGAAGAACAGACCAAAATGCATAATCTTTACCTTTGCCAAAGCTTGTCCAGATTCAAAAATGCCACATCAACATCATTGACACAAAAATGGAATTATTTTTCACATGTAATATAAATATAGGGCATAGGGCTGGGCAATATTGCTACAAAAGTATATCTCTAGACTCAATAATTACATTTGCTTTCAAATGGCTCAAAAGTTGTTGTTTTTTCTAAATCAGAGGAAACATAATTTCATCCAAACAGCCTTTGTAGCCAAGTAGATTCAGTATTTTAAAGGCATTGAATAAAAATGTATTTTAAAATAATGAAGGCATGTTTCCACCAGTTTTATCACAAAAACAACAACAAAAAAACGACAAAACAAAAATCACAAGGGAGAGTGATATTTAATCATTTTCATTAAAATGCACCTTTATATGTATATTATATATACAATTAAACATAGTAGCTTAATAAAAAGCATTATTTACCTTCATATATTTTTAGTAAAACATTTTTTGTGAAGGAACAAGGTGTGAAAAAACTACTTATTTTTTGAAACCCAGTTAAATACGGCATAAAGTATGGTAACACTTTACCCAGTGAAGTTATCATTATAATATAATACTGAATTATAATTTTCAGGATTAAATTTGAAATAGAAGTACAATAGAAGTAATATACTTCTGTCCATTTCTGAGCTTATATTTTGACACTGAAAGTGCAGTGTGTATTTAACCGTTTACAATCTTCTGCATCTGGTGAAACGCTGTCATCTCCTCCTTTTCTGTTATACTGTGCCGCGTTTGTAGATTTGTAAAATAACTTGTAGCGGGTTACTAATGTTTGGAATTGCACGAATGCTTTAACCTGAAGTAGTTTTACAGTTAGTCATTTCTTTCACAATGCATGTGATTTGCTCTAAAAGTGCAAAAACACCAGCCCAAAAGCCCTGCGCGAACACCGAAGAGTGTGTCACCCCTTTATCCTGAAACACAGCCCATGTTTATCTTTGATAATGGCATTTGAACATATCACCATTTTGATGTCATTTTGATTGTGCAGCGCTGAAGGATTGTAAAACAAGTCTACCGATGCCCTCTTTGTGAAACGTAATGGCCAAATAAAAAAGTGCATTAAAATAATCACGATATTCATGATATTGTTTAATTTTATATCGTCAGCAAAATCATCGCAAATTTATTGTGAATATTCGGCAATAGTCGTATGGAGTTCAATAGGAATTGTTTGGCAAGTCCTAGTTAATGATTCTTTCAAAACTTTTGTATTTTTATTACAAATAATAGCATACAGGTTTGGAACCACACGAGGGTGAGTAAATAATTACAGAATTTTCAGTATACTGTATGAAGCAGCATGTTTGGTTCTTTCTTCCAGCATCACTGTAGGAAGTGTGGCCAAGCCGTGTGTGGAAAGTGCTCTTCTAAGCGTTCCACTATTCCTCTCATGGGATTTGAGTTTGAGGTGCGGGTTTGTGACAGCTGTCATGACTCCATTACCGATGAGGAGTAAGTCGGACTTTAATTGTCATCAGTGTTGTGAGAATTATAAATTACTTCTTATGATTCTAGATGACATAGAATCAAACTTTTTTTGTTTAGACGGGCCCCCACAGCAACATTCCATGATAGTAAGCACAGCATCGTACATATACAGTATGAACCAACCAGGGGCTGGCTGCTCACCTCTGGGACTGACAAAGTCATCAAGGTCAGTACTATTCACACACAAATGTTTGATAAAGTGTCTGGAAATGAGATTTCAATGGTTTTGTGCTTGCATGCAGCTGTGGGACATGACTCCAGTGGTATCTTGAGAATTCTTAGCACCGTCAGCAGAAAGGAACTGTGAGGGTGTGATCAGTCCGGAACCTGAACCAAGAACTGTGTGTTTGTGAAGAACGTTCAGAGCTCCGCATAGTTTTCCAAGGAAACATATCTTAACCAATGACCGATCAGAATTCTGATACCACTTTCCTTTGGAAAAATTCAAGGACATCATGTAGTGACATGGAAAACTGATGGTTTAAAAAACAAAACAACAGAACATGTGCATTTGTATGCATTTGTGCATGTGCACGTGGGTTATTGGAGACATGTAAATATAGTCTAAATCTGCTTGGTGTGTAAATATTTGAGGTTGTTTATACTGACATGAACCAGTGTTGTTATATATTGTCTGTGTCTATATTCCACTGTCATCTTATACTACTTTATCCCAAAAATAAATTAATCATCCTGATATTACATCAAAGCATGCTGGAACTGTTTTTATATTTAAGTGTCTTCATCACTACTTAATCAGTGGTCAAGATTTGGCATGAAAATAAATCTTAATCTAAAAAATACTATTGCTGTTTGGTCACAAACTTTAAACTTGTTAAAACATAAGCACTTAGTTTTTATTGATATAGTTTAATGGAAAAATTAAACATTAATTTTAACTGTTGTTGTTTACAAAGCAGGCCCAGCTCCACACACCCATTGTGACTTGGCCCACATTACACTTTACAAAAGCCTCATTAACCTTCGCCCCACAACTCTCTCCCCTCACCCCCACCACGACTGTCACTTTGCCCACCTTACAACTCGAAGCTGGAGCCGGGGTCTGTTACAAAGGGTCAAATTTAATCATGCTTCATTTATAATAATAATTGAATTTGGCCTTATTAAAGTCAATGTTTCATAAACATCTGATAACTGTAATAAACCCTCACATTATTTCATTCTTTTATTTCTTGGTCAGAACATACGTGATTCGGACCAAAATGTGACTTTTTTTTCCCTAGGCACCACTTTTCGCCAAACGTTGAATCAAGCAAAGGCTTTCAGAATGTGTGACTTATAAAGAGTTTCCCACAGCATGATATGGACATTTGAGTTTTTAAAGGCTTATTGAGAAGTCATGAAATGTTAAATGCTACAGCTGAGAAGTTACAGGGTATGGACAAATAATGAACTCCACATGATGAAGTTTGACTTTTTGGAGTAACTAAATCACAATTGTGATAAAGAAACAGCAGTATGTGTCAGCACTTTCACAATTTTTCAAAGCAACATAATGCAACTAAGAGATTTCCAAAGAGGCCAAATATAGTGGATGAACTGCATGCACAACCTAAGGATTTTGACTCAAGTGAAACAGTAATAATTAGTGTATTCTTTGTTGACCTTTAAAAGCTCATAGACGCTTTTATTGAAATTCATGGAAGTTCAGTAAATTACATGTCTAGTGACCAAACTGAACATTGCATTTCCGAGATCTAAGTCTCAGGGAAGAGAAATGGTAGTCAAGCGTCTTTCTGATCCTTACTTTTACCTCTGAAACTACCTTTCTACTCAATATCCAGAAGAAAGAACTAAGATGCTTTTTACAGACTTCTATCACTGGTTTGATCATCTTAAAGGGCCTTTGTGACAGTATTTCAATGTGCCTTAAATTGTGAAATAAAACTTGTACAGAACATGTACCTGTTTTGTCTGTTCTTATTAATGTGCTTGTGGTACCACTGGAACACTGTTATAAATGTATAGTTCACCCAAAAATGAAAATTCTCTTATCATTTACTCACACTCATGTCATCTCAGATGTGTATGACCCTTTTTTCTTCTGCTGAACACAAATGATTTTTAGAAGAATATCTCCACTCTGTAGGTCCTCACAATGCAAGTGAATGGGTTCCAAAATTTTGAAGCTCAGAGATGCACATAAATGCAGCATAAAAGTAATCCATAAGAGTCCAGTGGTTAAATCCATATCTTTAGAAGCAATATAAGTGTGGTTAGAAACAGATCAATATTTAAGTCATTTTTTTACTATCAATCTCTACATTCACTTTCACATTTTTCTTCTTTTGTTTTTGGCGATTTGCATTCTTCGTGTATATCGCCACCTACTGGGAAGGGAGGAGAATTCATAGTAAAACAGGACATCATATTGCAGCAAATGATAAGAGAATTTTAATTTTTGGGTGAACTATCCCTTTAATGCAGCAGGTTGTTTTCTTTACACAAATTTGAAATAAATTATCACAGGTAGTTTGTTTTTGCCTCAGATCCGCTCAACAATTTTTGCCTATAGATAAGTCATACCTTTGTTTTATCTCTGTTCCCTTACCCTATTACCACTCATTTTATGAATCCAGACAAAAAACACAATGAACTTTCCCTTTTACATTCATACTATTCATAGAGAAAGAACAGTTTCAGTTTAGTAATTGCTTCAACTCCATAATATATTACATAATATAGTAAACCACACACTATGGTTTTGCACCTGTATCCTTAGCTACCTGCTAATGTAGTCATCATAAACACAACATATGGATTCTATTAGTTGCTGTGGTTTGAAAGTGTCTGTGATGACCATAAATTTAAATAGTGTGACAATTAAAACTCCCAAATGATTCTGACAGATAGATGTAGCATTTATTATCTTTTATTAAGAATTATCTCATCAGCCACAAATGGTCATATAAATTAAAATATGGTCATTAATACTTAATAATTAGCAGGTTAACAGATAGTAAACTCATTTGTGTGTATAAGAGAAGGGGTAAACCCTTTTCTATAATATCTGTTCATACATTTTCTTTCACATTTATAGTGTCATTTAATTTCTTGATAGTAATACAGGATGCTGGCATCATAACTTCGTCTGCATGGGCTGATCAAACTCTACAGTACTTGTACATTTCATGGGGAGTGTTGTATAGCGTGTTGCAATTTCAGCTATTCAAATATTCTAATCACCTTTTATAAAACATTTAGAACTCAGTTCTACAGGAAGCACATTTACTTTAGTCTCTCTGTGGAATTACATATTTTTGATCCTCAAGCCTCCAGGGGATTTTGAACTAAACTGATTGGCACTTGAAATTAACAGCAAGCTGCTCCAGCGTGCTCATCAGCTTCTCTTCTTCAGATGGTGAGGACCTGGAGGAGGCCAGGGGCAGGTGTGTAGAAACAGCTTTTCTGTCTGATGATGAATTAAAGTTCAGTTACAGGTTAAAGAACCCTCTAGACCAGTGGTTCCCAACCCTGTTCCTGGAGGCCCCCAAACACTGCACATTTTGTAAATCTCCTTGGAATCTCTACTAACGAGCTGATAAGTTGAATCAGGTGTGTTTAATTAGGGAGATATCCAACATGTGTAGTGTTGGGGGGCCTCCAGGAAGAGGGTTGGGAACCATTGCTCTAGACTAATAATCCTTCGCAAAGTCAAGGAGAGCTTGGTAAAAAACATGTTTAAACCTGTACAGCCCATTAAAGCACAATACATTAAAGAGCTTTCCTGTCACCATTAAGTTCTATATAATAAAGTAGGTTGACCTTGGAAGAAGAGGCCACTGGGCTGTCTGCTAGCAGCATCTGATACGGCCAGCCACACCACTGTGTCGGCACCTTGCACTTCAGTACGGAGTTTATTCTTCATCTTAGCATAAAAGTCGGGCATGGATGTCCGCACCGCTGTGGAAAAAAAAAAAAGCAACTCATAACACAGCAACTCAGTGGCTAAGACTACAACAATATCTGTATCTTTTAAGGAAGACATTTACTTGCAAATGTTACAGAAGCCAGTACACCCCCCCCCCACACACACCCCCACCCACCTGGTGTATCTGCCCAGCCTGGATGCATGGATGAGAAGTGGATTTCTTTGTGCTGAGCGGCCCATTGCTCTGTCATGATCACCTGTTGCCTCTGTAAACACAAAACAACTCCAGTACTTTTACTGACATACTGACTAATGCAAACCAGATAACATTAACAATACTCTAGGGGGCCCATTAATTCATGACCACCTCTCCAGCAAAAATAAAAAATAAAAAAAATAAACACATCAACTGCTTTACGTCATCGCACCCTTGGACCCGACCTGTGGTGCTTAGTTCGTAAACAAGAGAGAGAGAGCAGGACAGACAGGCCTAGTGTTGCTTAACTATTCCTGAACACAAAAGGGGACCCATCTGGACTATTTTGAATTATTTTTGTATATAAACATGCACTACACAGATGTCTTTGATCACTGTCATTTATCTCGCGCCGCTTTTAAAAGATGCAGTGTCAAGTTACAACTCTGAAAAGGAGACGACAGAATGGAGCTTTACAGGTCCAGTAGCAAACACTGGAATCAGAGGCGAGCCTCTTCAGAAACAGCGCAAGGAGGCTTGTGCTTCCCGCGACCACATCATGAGCACCTGCTCATCGTGCACAAAAGACAGGCATCCGAGTATGAGCAGCTCATTGACAAACATGCGGGTCTGAAGGTGCAGCCAGACAGCTCTGGAGCAGGAGCACCGGGCACTGGAGAGCAAGTCAGGCACTTTACAATCCTTTCTCTCCAACCGCTCCGTAGTGCACCGCTTTGGGCTATGTATGTGCATTTTTTTCAGCTCATATCAGCGTGGATTGCTTGTGAACTACTCATAATACGATTCAAGATTTGCAAAGGAACTGTTATTGAAGGATGGGGCAGTTAAAAACACTTGAATGCGATCGCAAAACAGTAACTAAACAGTTTAATTCATGAATATTTCAAAAGTCATGACTGTTTGATAGTTTATGGTGTTTAAAGTTGTGCTTTAGACGAACGGTTTAATATATTCAGATGCAATGTGTTGGATGTGCTTTATGAGTAAACCTGAAATTTAATTTTATAATGTTGTGGATCATTCTGCTTTGATTGAGTTTCAAATATGGCTGTATTCGAGGGGCTGCACGATGATAGCCAATCATAACAGTGAGTGTTTACACTGAAGTTTTAAGGATGCGCTTAGGCCAAAACCAAGCTTTTCAGACAGGGACAAAATTATTATATATGACTAAATTATGACCTTTACATTATTAGTGGACCTCAGGGTAGATAATATATTGATTTAAAAAAAAATGACCCCTTTAAAACTTCACGTTGTAGATTGTGGAATATTTCAGTCTTTTTAAATTTGAAATACGGATGGACAGGATGCGACATGCAGTGCGTCCTCCAGCTGCAGATGATTGTATAGACAGTCTTTTTACAATCTGCTGGCATGGTTACAGCGTTTATGCCGAAACTGATTAATCGACGATCAATAAGCTTAATCAAATTACTAATGCAGATAATTGATCATCGATTATTCATTAACATCCCTATTTAAAAAACAAAGAAACAGTGGCAAGAAAGCTTTGTTTAAAATCACAAGGTAATTGCAACAAGGTCAGCGTGGGTGATGTGGCTGGCATTTGTTGTTTTATGCTGCAATCATCTGTAGCATTTATGATGGATCAACCTACCACAAGTATAGCAGCTACATTTTTTTTTAAATCTATTTTTAAACAGTATTTAAAAATTAAAACAAATTAGTGAACACAAGCTCGATCAGACAAAAAGATCTATATGATCCGGTAGCAGCCAATTTTACTGAATTTCATCATGATGTCTCCTTTGTATTTGTGGTATAGAGGAGGCAAACTTGAACTGATTTTAAAGAGATAATGAAGTTTTTTGGATTTATACCCTTCAAACCTTATCACCGTTGGGGCTCAATGATTAAGTACGTTTTTATGTTTTAATGTATGTAATACTTTGTTAAAAGGTTTTCTGTCTTCTATTGGAGATTTACTGATATTATCGTTTGGATGGTCAACACATTTTTTGTATACTTCAAAATTTTTTTGGTGTGTTTCTTTTTATTTGTCTTTTTTTATATATATATATATATTTGTCTTTATAGGTCTTGATTTAAGAATTATTCTACTAAGAGGTGTTTTTGTTTTTCTGTTTTGGACCTGACATTGTTTACCTAATTGGTATTTGTAATTAGTCACGTCATTGTGAACAACCGTTTTGATTGTTAATGACGTATTTTAAATCTGTTGGTACTGCACTTAATTTTTATGGAAGCCTGATGCAGGTTGTGTGACAAAAATGTTTGTATTATATCGATTTTTTTCAGTCAAATCATAATATAGATATAAAATGCAATTTGCAACTCAAGGTTTTGACTGAAGAAGAACCAGGACAGACAGGTTTAAATGCGAGTTCATGTCAGTACCTTGTTCTGTGCATACACCATGGTCCCATCAAAAGGGCCTTTCTCAAACTGAAGGTCTTCAACATTCAACTTCTGAACCAGCATCCCACCAGATGACACAGTGATCTGAACAAAGAATTCATGTGACGGTTTTTCTGCCACGGTGGAAATACGTGTGGTATTGAAAGAAACCAAAACCTTCATTAGCTCACAATACGTTGGGGGATCCACTCACCACTCTGGGATTCTGTGACTTTATCAGTGTGGGAATCAGTGCTGTTGTCATAACATACGTCCCTAACAACAAACAAGATTATATACACAGTGTGAAGAGATGACACTAAAGAAATTTGTTTTATAGAGATAATGGAAGAGACTCCACAAGAAGGGATAAACTTGTACAATACAATACTGTAATAAGCCCACATTCTTTGTAGTACATATTTTTATTTTATTAGTTAATATATTGTGTAACTATACCAAGTGTGTTGGTTGCAAAGTTTTTCTCCAGGCCATCCTCTGTCAGTTCTCTCTGATTTACCATGCAGCCAGCATTATTGATCTACAGCCATAAACCACATGAAGATAAGACAAGGGGTTGGGCATTTTGAGTGGAGGCAGCATGGTAATGCACATTGCACATCCATCAAATTTGTTGTTGGTATGACCTAAACCTAGAAAACATTTACCAGAACATCTAGACTGTAGTTCTGAGAGAATCCATTGGCAAACTCCCACACTTTCCTGGGGCTTGACATGTCAACAAGGTGGACATGTACATTCTGAAAGCAAATGAAAGACAAACTTAGAACAGAGTCCACTGCTTCTGTCCCAGGGCAATACGAGTACTGTGTAGAGGTAACAGATGAAAAGATTCTTACACATTATAGATTCGTTATGTAACTATCATGGCACATCAAATCAATTCAGATAGAAAAAAAAGTTAAATCACTATGTGGATGCAATGTGAAAAATTTTACCATCCAAATTCTGCCTTGTTCTGAAAATATACCTCATTTTTACTATGATCCACAATCTCTTTTCTCGCCTCCTCTGCCCGATCTTTATTTCTGCACACCAGGTGTACTGTCCCACCTGAAGAAAAACAAGAATTTCTAAATGTTCAGACTGCTTTATGATTTAAGTTGCACTGCACATCATTTACCAGAAGAAGTCACTGTTGTGTCCCTTTTGATGGTTGAATTTTAACATTGCAATAGTCATTACCACGTTTTGATGGAATGTACAAGATCTTTCCAGTTTGTCATTTAATAAAGGACAGATGACAATTGGAGCTGTCTTTGTTATGTAGTAACACATTTGTGTTTTCTTACCTCTTTTGGCAATTTCGCAGGCGGCTGCTTTACCGATGCCACTGTTAGCCCCGGTGATCATGAACGAGCAGCCGCTCACACTCGCCTCTAGATCCGCCGCGCTGAAGCGCCTCTCCGCTGCCTCATAACCGCTCCTGATAAGAAGGAATGATGATTTAACGAGGAAAGACCAATGCAAAGCCAGAACTACCGACTGTGAAATTAGGAAAATAACAGAAAGTGATAATTTAACAGTAACAGAGAAAATTGCTTGTGTATATGTGTTCATTGCTTATAAAAGGTACCGGGCATTACAGATGAAAACAGATTTACTGGGTTGCAGGGAGCACCTACTTCGTATATTCCTGTAGACCTTTTAGGAACCAAACGGTGTTTCGGTAGAGAGACATTACTACGGTTTCACGCGCTTCTATCATTAGCGGCGTCCCTCTCATAACAAGCGCTTTGGTGTTTAACGCCACGCCCCTGTAGCGTTTGATAACATCACGTGTCAAGTGTATCGTAAGCGGGTCACAGTACACATGCGCAGTTTTACTTACGCCATAGCTACAAGATAGGTTAAATGCTTATAAGCTTTTCAGCATGACACCCAGTGTCTTTGTTGTGTACACTTTTTGTTGGAATTTTCATCAAAGCTTAAATGAAAAAAGATGGAAGGATTCGATTCTGATTTGACCACATTATTGCATTCTGGCGACATGTTTTTTTTTTTTTTAGGTATAGTCGAGTTTACTAACTTGCTCATTTAAAAAAAAAAAAAAATACATTTAAATAATTTACACGAATATATAACTATTGCTTCTATTTCATATAGTATATTATCTCTGTTAGGCTAAATATTTTTCAGTTGTCAGGATGGCCGAGTGGTCTAAGGCGCCAGACTCAAGGTTCAATCCTTCCCAAGTTGATACGGGTCTTCTGGTCTCCGAATGGAGGCGTGGGTTCGAATCCCACTTCTGACAAGTGTATTTTTTTTTTATTAAATATCACTTTAGCTGAACTTAAAACAAATGCCTCTCTATATTTAAGACCGTGTTCAGTGTATTGTAATGTTTTTACCCAAGACATAAAACATCCATTCGAGGCAGAAACCTCCATGAAACGTGCAATCAAATCATCTGAAAGTGTCAAAGTAAATGTAATTAGCAGCTATAAAATCACTAAAAGTAGATATCTGGCTTAAATTATATTAAAAAAAAATTATAATTAATTTGTATATTATATTTAGGTGAGGCCACTTGAGGAACAACTTCTATCTAAATGCAAATCAATAAAGCAAGAATTTCAACTGCACCTTCACCTAAGCAATGTGGCAGATAAATGACTTCCCATGAATCCTGGACAGCATCTACTTGATAAAAAGGCACATACTCTTCTATTTCCATCCACATCAGATTAACTGGGTATCATAGAGAATTTCCTATTCTAAAAAAATAAATTTAAATAAATTAAAAAAAGAAATAGCATGTATGATATGAATGTGTACACGCATATGGATTTCACCAATGTTGCACAGAAAATCAATGTGATACAGTATTTATTTGTATGAATATAGTACTAATTTATCCTGTAATAAACAAATAAATAAATATCCTGTGATAGTAAACTAATACAGATATAATCATAGAAATATTGTTTATGGAAGTGCAAAAAAAAAAAAAAAAAAAAAACACTATTACATACCTAGGGTCTCTAATGACCCTATACACTTTTGGTACTTAAGCCATTATAAAAACATATTTTTTTGGCATTTGTGTGTGTGTGTGTGTGTGTGTGTGTGTTTCACTATTTATAAAAGATAGATTGAGAAATACTAAAGAGGTGTGTGTGGGCACAACTCCAAAAAATTGATGAGGTACAGAGGTAATTTGCAGTTGATTGTTATTCAGCTTTACATTTTTATTCTTGAACCATTCTTGTTATCTTGTTACAGGTCCATCTGATCTGTTCATTTTATATCATCATTTAAGTATTTAATTTAATATTGTCCATTTTGTACATTTACATGTATTTTTTTATATAAGAAGATACTGTTTATCTTAAGTTATTTTATTTGTAGTTGATTGTTCTGCACATTTGCACGTTGCTATTTTTTTTTTAACCAGAAGCAATTAAAGTGGTTAACTTGTTTACAGTAAATGCATTGTCTGCTGGTTTATTTTGCTAATTTTCAGTACACCACATTAAGTATGCCACTTAGTACTGTAAGACTTTGAATATTAAAGTGCAAATTAACACCTGACCACTCTTGTGAGTTTGCTACTTTTACAATTCAAAACCGTAGAAGGGTAAAAACATGCCAGGCAGACACTGGTATGATGTAAGCAACACAGCTACAACTAATAAAATTGATAATGGGTGTGTTAGATTTATAGTGTGCAAATAAGCAAGCATTGACAATAGTCAATCATATTGGCGGCACCGAGGGGCCCCCGAATCAAATTCTGCTTAGGGCCCCATAAACAACACGTTCTCACTCCCAACTCGTCACATATGGACGCTTGGTCAGGACCCCTTGACGTCACTTTTCAACGCACTGGGTACACCTTTGGCGTCATTTTTCAATGTGCAGGATAGTCCGATAGACTTTTACAGAACTCTGAACCGGAGCATGGGGAGATGAAATTTGACGTCTTAGGTAAGCACACCGCAGCCCGTTGTCTGCTGTGTATGGGTCGAGACTACAATAAATAAGAATAAAAAGGAATAGGCTACAAATGGCGGCCCCCAAATCATCTTTATCTGGACCTCCAGCTGGTTTTTGATGTTAAAAAAATCCCTCGCAGTCTGATATAAAAGTGCCCTCTGCGCAAAAGTGTTAGCGTTCATGGGCAACAGCATTCTGCGGTGAGTTTAACAACGCTCATTGTGGTGGCTTGGTCCGGCCCTGGGTTAAACCACCTTCTTTTATGTGAATGATTTTCAGTTTTCTTTTTTATTAATTTTATGCATTTTATTTTATTTTGGCCCTATTTTTAATTGAATTAATGAGGATTATCCTACAATTACACTTATACAACGTCAATGCCGAGCCAAGTCAATTTGATTGTCTTATCAATATTTACACCGCGGATAAGACGATCCTTGTATTGGACTGCAATGGCTTTTAAGTTCCTCGCGGTGGCGCAGGACGAACAGGTATTATTCAGATTAGTACAAACTTAGTCATTTGTTTCTTCGGGAAAAAATAAGACTGGAAACTTTGTAAGAAAATAAATGTGCCACTTACAGTGACTTGATGACGCTAACAGCCCCACTTCTCTAGTTTACAAATTCACATTCGTTTCTATAAATCTCGGTTGCTGACTATCTAGCAGACTATTGTTATATTAGCCGCTAACTAAATGCTCCTCCACGCACAGAAAACTTTCTGTTTGGTTTCGAGGCAGACCGTCTTGTCTGTCTACTACATGGACGTGCGTGCGAGACTATTTCTCATAAATAGAAAAGGGCGGAATTTAGGCGTGTCTACCTCCGAGGCCATGCCAGGTAAAAAAAGCCAATGGATGGAGAAACACGGAAGTTCACAAAAATTGACAGAGAGCGTCCAGAACCTCCAAAATCACATTTGCGCTCCAGCTTCGATGGAGATTGACTAAACGCAATGGACCAGATAAGATGATGCTGAGCGCGTCCGGGTGAATGTTTTGTTTACTCTCATGATCTGATGATTAGCTTACATTGTTTTGGTTGGATTTCATTTAAAGTAGACATCAATCGACAACACAACGATCGACAGACGATGCGTCTCTGAAGAATTCAGACTCTCCTACGTGGTGTCATTGAGACATTTAAACAAGTAAGCAGAAAAAATGAGTGCTGCAGTTACACACAGTGAGGGTCAAGTGCCCTCTATCCCTGCTGTTAAAATGACCGAGGGACTCAGTGTAAAGGATGTCAATCAAATGATCATGGAATTCCTGATGTTCATGATGAGAGCGATTGTCCTGTGCTATCCCGTGTACCTGACCGGCTCATTTGGACTGAGCATCAGCTGGATTTTTCTGAGTATGCTGATGTGGACCATGTGGAAAAACAACCGCAAGTGGAAAGATCATAGGATCGACACAGCCATTGACTTCTTGGAAAACGAGAAGACCGTGATCAACACTGAACTGAAGGCCATGGACATGCCAGCTTGGGTGGGTGTCCTTGGCACACACAAGCCCTTACTTACTACCAGTAAACCTTAATACAAATAATACTAGTTTAAATAATAGGTCCTGTGTGCAAAGAGGATTTGAAATAGATGACACTATTATTAACAAATGAGTATGGTTGTACAGTATTGTTTCTATGCATATTTAGTTTTTAAAGCCTCTACTAGTTGTGCAATGCATGCTGCTTTCTTGGCATCCAAACAGAACTGGATTGGCATTGTTGCAAACTACCAGAGGTGTGGTTTCTTGTTGTTGTGTTGCTTTGGGAACACCACACACAAAGATGTCAGTTTGAGTTTCTTAATTAAAATACCTAGCCCTTTTTCATAATTTAAATTCTTCAAAGATTGTCTGGTAACACTTTACAATAAGGTTCTATGTTAACATTGGTTATTGCATTAGGTATCATGAACTAACAATGATTAATCTATTTTTTTCAGCATTTATTAATCTTGGATAATGTTAGTTTTTTTAAAAATACAGTTGTTCATTGTAAGGTCGTGTTAGTTCATAATGCATTAACAAATGTGTAAAAGTAGGGTACAATGGGGCTTAAGGCACACTTTAAGGAAAATTTGATTTTTTTGTGGTCACAAAGTGTATCAAGATTGAAAAAAATAAATGTCTTTTTATTGAATATATAATTTTATTGAGGTCTTTTTACCTCAAGTGTTGCTGATTGTCAAGACACGGATATTGGTTTTAATGCAGTAATAATGCAGTAAAAAATATTTTAAATAGATTATGGTGTGCAACCACTTAATTAGACCTATATATTCATATTACAATTACCCAGTTACATATTACAGTTTCCAAGATTACCAAGTTTCCAAACTCTAATCTAATCTTAATTTTACCCTATGTTATAATAAATAGCCAATTTAAATAGTTGGCTCATCCAAAGAGCTCATTTTCTTCTCTCCAAAATAACAGCTGTCACATTTGCCACATGACTGATCTTATCAGTTGATCTTTATATAAAGTAATTATCAAGTGCCCTTAATCTGTGGCACCATCAAATGTCCTGACAAAAAATGCATATCTGACATTTCCTCGAGGTCTGAAAATGTGGTTATTTTGTGATCAAGTAGTCCTTTTGTGCTCCATGAAAATGTCTTCCTTCACAGCTCATTATTTCAGTTGCATAAAACCATTTAGAATTGAATTTTGATCTAATATTTCACAAAACATTCTGAAAGGAAAATGAGAAATTGTGGGGATGATTCATTCATTTGCATAAATCTACTGAATATTAATTCACTGTTCGTATAAAAGTTATGTACCACCATACTGGTGGACCAACATTTTGTTATGAATTGTCCTTTATGTCCCTTTTTCTTTGTCTTTCTCCTCAATAGATTCACTTTGCAGATGTTGAGAAGGCTGTGTGGATCAACAAGGTAAGACTTAATTTACGATTTGCACCTTCATATTATGGCAATCCTGTGTTTCATAAATTTGTCTTCCTTCGAGTGTACAGTTCTATTTCAGGTTTTTTTTTTTTTTGGTTAACTGCTGGTCTCTGAATGTGCTTGTTTGTTGTAGATTCTTCAGCAAGCATGGCCATTTTTTGGCATGTTCATGGAGAAGCTTCTCATTGAAAACATTGAGCCATCTGTAAGATCGTCCAGTCCCCATCTCAAGACCTTCGCCTTTACAAAGGTCCACATGGGACAGAGGGTATAATTCCATCATAGTCTAAGACACTTTGCTCTTAACTGGGAATAGACCCCAGAACATGGTTGTAAGAAGTTTTCATCAATCATTTAAGAATTTACAACTGTAAATTTGTGTTTCAGGCTCCAACCATTACAGGGGTACGGGTGTACACGCATGAGGTGGACACAAGAGAGGTCATCCTTGACCTCAACTTTATGTAAGCTACATCAAAAAACATCCTTTTGATTGAATTATCTTGCTTACCCATTGTAATGCCATTGTTATCTCATGTAGTCATTTTTACGTATGTGTACATTACATTGTCTAGGCCTAACAGTTACTGTAGTAGGGCTGTAAGACTAAAATTAGAGATGCACAAATACTGTTTATTTACAAAGGTTACAATACTATGTACATTTATAGTATTAATCCATACACAATAAAATTTTCACAAAAACGTCACTGTATATACACAATGTAAAAAACAAACAAACACTTTAGTCCTTTTATTGAATCAGATTAGAAAAAATTTCATTAAGTGTGATATTGGGTCTGTAATTCAGAATTCAAACTAATAATAATAATATGCCTCGTAAAAATGTAAATAAAATGACTGCACGTGATTTAATATGATATAATCAGGATTTTTGCTTTTTTACTCATCTGAAAAATAGGCTAGTTTTTTTAAAGCTCAACTCTAAAGTGTAAATGGATAAGAGAGATAGTTTTATATGAAAAGTGGCATTTAAGTGTTTCATTAAGAACATATAGTTATGGTGTTGTGCCAGTAATGAGTTGTGTAAGTGCATTTCTGCCTGAAAGGTTTTTGACTCTCTTTTCCTTTCTTCTAGTTATGAGGCTGATGTGGACATTGATGCTGATGTTAAACCAGCCATCAAAGTAGGAGTTAAAGGAATTCAGGTTAGTGAAGGAACATTATTAATCTTAAAACTGAAATTGAAAGTTCATGGTAGTACGTATTATTTACATTGATTTAGTTGATTTTAACAGATATGAGATGATTCACATGATTTGAGAGTAAATACACATTAGTCTGAGAACGTCTCCACAGCACAGTCAATCATAAAAAAGATGAGAAAGGTCAACAACTATAAATCTTTTTTTAAATTTTTTTTATACAGCTTCAAGGCATGCTACGTGTAATTCTTGGGCCTCTGATTGGTCAGGCACCCCTTGTAGGTGGAGTCACCATGTTTTTCATTCGTCGACCTGTGAGTACGGAAATTGCATGCAATTTCTACTTTGAAGTAAAGCATAAATGTGTCATGAGTTCACCGGCAACTCTTTTGTGTCTAAAATTACATTTTCAGACTCTGCTAATAAATTGGACTGGAATGACTAATGTTTTGGACAGTCCAGCACTAAGGTACATTCACAGATTGTGATCAGATTTTGGATTTTTTCTTAAAGTGCAATGAAACCCCTTAGTTCAGCACCTGTTGTTTATACCTCAGGCTTAAAAAAAAAAAAAAAAAGTGTCATGAAAGGGGTGTGAAAATATGTAACGGGGGGGGGGTCAAGCACAACAACTCATGCCTAGTTTACACTACGTGACTCAAGCACGTCTCCTTTGATGTTTGAGTCGGCGACTGGTCTGTGACGAGAAGTCTCAAATCTCATGATGAAAGGTCTTGTTGTGTTCGCACTCTTGTGACAGGCTGAGACGAGTCCCAGACGCTGCTACAGTTTTCAAAACCGCTTGATGTCTTGTCTTCAGATGTGCACACTGTCCCGATGAGTGAAAGACAGACAATGAGCCACAGCCAGCAGAAGACAAAAAATTATTAGAAAATAAAATGAAACTTCACCCACATCTCCCTACCCGCTGTCTTTATTATTTTTAACTGTTTTTAAATGTTTCCTTTTGCAAAAAGCAAAATGGGCACGAGCCATCCTTTCATGTTTGTTGAAAGAGGAGAGCAGGATTTGGGTAGCAAGAGACAAAAAATTAATTAGAAAATAAAATAAAAAATAATACACATCTCCCTACCCGCCGTTCTTTCGTGTTTGTTGAAAGAGGAGAGCAAAGTATTGGGTAGCAGGAGACAAATATAATAATAAAATAAAATAAAACCTCACCCACATCTCCCTACTAGCTGTTTTTATTATTATAAGCTGTTTTTATTATTTTATTATTTTGCAAATGGTTCCAATAAAACGCTAAAATGGACGAGAGCCGTTTTTACATGTTTTTTGACAGGTTATCAAGAATAAACTGCATGAGTTTGTGAATAAATTTTGTTATCTTAATTTAAGATGCATTTTTGGCAATCTGTTTGAAACGGGATGATGCTAAAAGCAGCTGTGACAGTCGGTTTTTCGCCGGAAGTAATGATTGATGTATGTCCTCATGAAATCTCTCCTTGAAATCTGAAAACAAATGGTCAAAAGAGACAACCACGTGTAACGGTGATGTCTCGCTTGTGCATTTGTGATCGGATCACCTAAAACTCATCTTAATACCAGGTGTACACATGGCCTCAGTCAGGGACGAATGGTCGCGTAGTTGATACACTACAGTCCTGAAGTGTTCGCACCAGCACGACGAAAAACCGGGCTGTGAGTCGTAGGACGCCGACTGCAAGTCGTATAGTGTAAGCTTAGCTTCACTCTCACTTACCGTGCGTTCAGACCAGAGGAGGCGAGAGCGTCAAAATTCGCTCTGGCTGCCCTGCCAACAACGCTATCGAAGATTCGTGGACGCACTGACGTAGTTGAAATAGGCGGCAACGTTCATTCGGAATGCTTGGTTTTGTGAACTATATTTAAAGGGGCCGCAAAACATCCAGACATGTCAACCGGTATCTTTTTGCCAACCTATCACAAGTAGCGTATATCCTCATGAAATCTTTTAAATGTGAAAGTAAGAAATCGATCGATGGCAGAAATAATTAAATATAAAAAGACAAACGCTGATGGTATAAAAGTGTTACCGATTGATCAGGCAGCACGATTTTGCATGCCATGGCGCCAAAATTAGCATGCAATATATTATATATAATATTATATAAACCATAAT
Organism: Myxocyprinus asiaticus; assembly: GCF_019703515.2. Taxonomy (NCBI): domain Eukaryota; kingdom Metazoa; phylum Chordata; class Actinopteri; order Cypriniformes; family Catostomidae; genus Myxocyprinus; species Myxocyprinus asiaticus. The sequence goes on along the minus strand of NC_059353.1, from coordinate 23,068,285 downwards.
ATCCGCTTCATCAACTCACCTGGCACACCAACAATTTCAGACACCTTTGTCCACACATTGTTTTTTAAAATGTATATCCCTGTAAGCAAACAGGGACAGATCGTATATTATGGGAAAACCCGCCACGGCAATAATTAGTTTCTCCTCCATTTTGTCTTCGGAACTATTGTTTGGTGGGAACCAAAGTTTACACTGTTGTGTTCTCTAGACTTCGCTAGAGCGGAGAACTTCTATATTCCAATAGGTTGCCGCCGAACCGCGTCAAAGCTCATTACCATAATGTTGCCCGCACTTGAACTTTCCTCTGACGCCCAAGACGCACCGGCCACGGACGCGCCGCTTCTCGCCGCCGAGAGACGCTGGCTGCCATAGAAAATTAATGACTTCTGGTAGATTTGACGCTCTCGACATCTCTGGTCTGAACGCACCATTACGATAGAGATGGCTGAAAATCAGAATGTTAGAGGAATCAAAAACTAAAGAGTTTTTTGGCACTTTGCTGTATATGAATCATGGGACAGAAGTATGAATGTGTAAATGATGACGATGAGTCTGCATACAGAAGGGAGGTTAAACAGCTGGCTGTCTGGTGCAGTCAAAACAACCTTGAGCTGAACACGCTCAAAACGGTGGAGATGATTGTGGACTTTAGGAGGAACACCCCAACACTGTTCCCCCTCACCATTCTAAACAGCACTGTGGCAGCAGTGGAATCATTAAGGTTCCTGGGCATTACCATCTCACAGGACCACATTGACTCCATTGCGAAAAAGGCCCAGCAGAGGTTGTACTTCCTTCGCCAGTTGAGGAAGTTCAACCTGCCACAGGCGCTGCTGATACAGTTCTACTCAGCAGTCACTGAGTCTGTCCTCTGCACTTCTATAACTGTCTGGTTTGGTTCAGCTACGAAATCGGATATCAGAAGACTACAAAGGACAGTTCGGACTGCTGAGAAAATTATTGGTTGCCCCCTGCCTTCACTTCAAGAACTATACACTTCCAGAGTGAGGAAAAATCATTCTGTACCCCACTCACCCTGCCCACTACCTTTTTGAACTGTTGCTTTCAGGGCACCAGAACCGTCAGGCACAGGAACAGTTTCTTCCCCCAGGCAATCCATCTCATGAACAGTTAAACTGCCCCATTGAGCAACAATTAATGTTCAATACACAGCTTAGTCTTTTTATATTATCCAACACATCCAACCTCTTCTGCCATTACATTCCCTTGCACTGTATATAACCGATTTGTATTTAGATTTGCACTACGTATGTGTATGTATGTGTGTGTGTGTGTGTGTGTGTCTATCTATCTATCTATCTATCTATATATTGTCTATTGTGTATTCTATATATACTTTTTTCTTTTCAATATTTATTTATTTTATATTAAATTTTTAATTATTTTTAAAAGACTTGTTGCTGTTTTGTATTGTTGTGTACTGGAAGCTCCTGTCACCAAGACAAATTCCTTGTATGTGTAAGCATACTTGGCAATAAAGCTCATTCTGATTCTTCTAAAGAGTAAAGATAATAGATCAGTTTGTAAATCAATGCCCCATTTACACCAGGTATTAAGATGCGTCTCAGGTGATCCGATCACATGTGGTCAGTTGAGACACATGATTGTTTGCACCTGGTTGCTTAAATGCATCTCCTGTGAACACTTGTGTTCGGATTTCGAGGGGAAGGTCTCCGATTTTATGACGACATACATCAATAACTATGTTCTTGTGTCACTGCATGAATAAGTCAGGAAACAAAGAAAGCGTGAACTAAACTGGAGTGCTGTTTGTCTCAGATGCAGTTGAAATTTAATTTAAGCACAAACACAACATTTCAAGCAAAATTATCCAATATCCCATGTATCCCTGCATGTTGATATCAGACACAATGAAGCTGATCCGTAAAGTTCTTGTGCTTGAGTATGTATTCACTTTTTCAAAGTTTCCAATCAGACGGTTATTTCCTTGTAAAGCCGCACGTAACCAGCAAAGTTTAAATTCTTGTTTTAGCGCAGCAGTTAATTGACAGGTAAGAGGTGGTTCTGCTGTCCAGGACACGTACAGGACAGATTACCGTTTACACCTACTACCTCCGTATGTGTTTTTTGTGATCCAATCACAAAACGTTTTTAAACCCCGTTTAGACCTGTATTTAGCACTGAAAACAGGTTCATATATTTGGATGTTTTGTTCAAATAAAGTGAAAGCTGGCATTTCCACCAAAACAAGGACTGCTTAGAGACCTAATATAAATTCATAGATAGGGGTTTCATGACCCTTTAACAATAGACAAGTAGAACCATAAAAGGTAAATATGTCCTTGTGAATTGTTGGTATTTCTAAAAATAAGTCAGAAGAACAAGTATTTGTACTGTATGCTTTTTATATCTAAATACCCATGCTGTCCCATAAGAATGAAAGTATTTTCATTAAAGTCATATTTAAGTCGTTATTTAAGTCATAACCTAATAACTGTAGTCTGTTGTGCAATAAATTGTGCATTTGCTTTGTAGTAGTAAGTTAGCATCGTAACAAGCATTAGCAACTAGGTCAAATGAGAGCTTCAGGGGCTAAACAAATAATGGAAACACCTAATTGTAAATGAAGCTTTGTAGGGCCACCCACTGCTTTTAGAACTGCTTCAGGACATTAAATCCTGTCATACAAGTTCTGTGTGTAGCAAAAAAGCTTCCAGCATTTTGATGGATGAATAGTATTAGGACTGATAATATTATTGCTTTTTGAAGATGTCCTTCTGCTGGTGTGTTGAAAATAAGTTAAAAGGTGACTTTGTTTTTGTGTTCCCAGTAAAATAAACTGTATGTTCCTTATCTGCCATTTATTGTCACACCACATGACATGCAGTCTCCAACTCAAAATCAGAACAAATTGCATAAAAATATTTAATCCATTAAAATGAATCTCTATTATTAATAAGTAGTAGAGATATACCTATATACCAGCCAGTCAGGAAAGATTTTATCGCTTAGGCTCCATAAGTCACAGTTTCTTGTATTGTAAACCCAAATTTCTCTGTTTACTCTCTAGTCATATGTCAGAATCTGCGATTGTGGACATCATTGCCTCTCTCATGGTTCTGCCCAATCGGCTGTGCTTCCCTTTGATTGATCAAGTTAAGGTCGACCAAATGAGGTTTCCACTGCCTCGGGTAAGACTTTGGATGAATGATTCTCATTGCCAGAGTCAAAGAGCTTTTTATATGTTTGTTTCAAACAAGGCCTATAACTGCTAATGTATTGTAAAATAAGTAGTACAACTAAGTTTGAGAGCCTTTGATTAGCAGAAAATATATTTGAAGAATGCTTGATGTATTTTTCTTTTGGCAGTGCTAAACTCTAGATTTGTGATGCTGTGTATTTACATTGATTTGATTTGTTTTATTTTTATTTAATCACCATGTGAACACCCTTCCTTTCTTGATGCCTTAAGGGTGTGGTACGGGTCCATGTTTTAGAGGCCCGGGATCTTGTAGCAAAAGACACACACATGATGGGACTGGTGAAGGGCAAGTCAGATCCATATACTGTGCTGAGGGTTGGAAACAAGCAGTTCAAAACAAAAACCATAAAAGAGAACTTGAATCCAAGCTGGAATGAAGTTTATGAGGTAACAGCTTATGTTTTGTCCACACATAAGCACTCCCCTATCCTTTTATAAAGTACACATACCGTTCATGTCAAACCAGGGGCAAGGCCACATAAGGGCCAGGGTGGCACTGGTACACCCTGATTGACAGCTGGTCCATCCAATTAAAGCTGCTAGGCTTCTAGTAGTTTGGAAATGGAAAGAAACTGCATTTTGTCACACACCAAATTAGTATAGCATCATTACATACATGTATACTGTATCATCACATTTCTGTTGTGTATAGTTTTTGAAAAATATATTTTTATTTCAAATAGAAAAACTTTGACTTTAGCTAAAATGATCTCATAAAGGGTAAGGAAAGTGGTGTACTTTATAATTTTTACAATTAAATTAATATTGAGGTTTCTTGCCTTGCCATGTTGTCAAACCATAATAGTTTTTCTACTTTCAGATAAAAATAGGAAATGCAAAGAGATCTCATTGCTGTATTTACAGTATATTTGAATTTCAATAGTTCGTCATTCATGAAGCTCCTGGGCAAGAGTTGGAGGTGGAACTTTATGATGAAGACACAGATGCTGATGATTTTTTGGGCAGGTGATTATGCTCAAACGTGATCATTATTTTACCCTTCATGCAGATTAGAGTGCAGAATATAATGAAAACCATTTGAGTAAAACATGGTTAGCACTTGGAAAGTATGTAATTCAGTTTGAGGTGATGGATTGTATGCCACAGGTTCAATCTGGATTTCGGGGAGGTGAAGAAAGAAAGGGAGCTAGACAAGGTAAGTTTTAGAAAGTTCCTCTCCACACCTGACATTGCATCTAATTTCTTTGGAGTGAGAACATAGTATTTAGGTGAATTCATCTGAACAGTAACAAAATAGTATCATGTGGTATACTTTGAAGTTCCTGTAAGTTCAATGGTATATGAATAAGGTAATTATTATAATCTAATACCATCACTGTACTATGTTCCACCATAGTACTTCTATCAGAAAAGACTCTGGATTATTGGGATTAATAAGAATGTAGAAATACTTATATCATTTGGTGTAAGCCCTGTCCTACGGTTCAGCACTCTGATACTTGCTTGAACTGTCGGATCCTGCCGGAAGCAATGATGGCAGGGGAGCAGAACTTACCCCCGCTCAGGACGGGACCTAAACTGGTGGTGATGGGGTGGAGGGGGTGAAAACACGGAAGTAAGCAACAGTGAGAAACACCTGAGCGGTCTTATAAAGCGGAAGCTGTGTTGTGATTGGATGAGATGCCTGATAGAATAATTCCTGATATCTTCATGCTAGAACTACACTTACACTACAATTCTTTGCAATGGAATCAAAGCACACATGTGACAAGGAATGCCATACTGTGGTCCCATTTTTGCTATTTTTCTATTCAGTGATTAAATTCTGATTGAAATTATTTAGATTCATCTGTGTCTGCTTGTAGTTTTGTTGTTAAAGTGAACCCACCATTCCTCTCTTTGATTTGCAGTGGTTCACTCTGGAAGACATTCAGAGTGGTGTGGTACATATGAAGTTACAGTGGTTTTCTCTGCAAGCAAACCAAGCACTTCTGAAGGAGGTAAGCTTGTATTTTTTTATTCATTGGCTTATAATAATATGCTTTGTTTTACCAATTTGTAAACTGTCATTCTAGACATTCTTTTTTTTTTTTTTTTTTGGTGATCAAATGTTCATCAAATGTTTGTATCCTCTTGGAAAAGTTAATCATAACCCAAACAAATGCATTATTTACATATGCAACAATTACAATCACCATAATAATACAAAAAACTAACAGGGAGATTTTTTATTTTTTTAAATAATAATAACATTCAGACTCGGTGACACATTTATGCATAATTCCCAAAAAATCCCCACCCTTGGTACTTCTGTGTAGCTACAATTTACAAAAGCAAAAGTGTAATATTTATTGAGGTTGCTCTATTTAATATAGCAGCAGTTAACACTAAGAACACCTGAGTTTGTAGCTGAAAAAAATAACAATCTTGAGAAAAGACTACATTCATTTTAAATAGTTATAATGATCTGAACAGTGCTCTGAGTTTAAACAATTGTAATAAATTGTATTTAATAAACTGTAGATTTGACTTGCACAGTGTTAGAGATGTCAGATGGTTACATTCCTAGAAAGGTGTTAAGAACTGTATTTTCTTACAAAATGATTATCATGTAAACCTGAACATCTAAATTATAAAACAGCCACGATCAAATTCTAGATTAATAATGCTTTACGTTGTTCATTTTATCCTTTCAGACCACTGATGGTCTGGCTTGTGCCATGCTGGCACTATACCTTGACAGTGCCTCCAATTTGCCTGTAAGTATACATGCACAATGTGGTCATCTCTGAAAGACTGTCAGCCTTTCATCACACAACATTTTTTTTCTTCCATATATTTCTTTAACCATTTTCTTTGCAGAAAGACCAAAGAGAAGTTGCCCAAAATGATAAGCATGGAAAACCAGCCAAAGAAGTTCGGGTAAGAAATCACCTCAATTGAACATTGTACACACTGGATAATTTTGAGTTGTGTGATGGTTCTAGTGCAGTGGCATCATGAATGCTATTGGTGTGAAGTGTGTCCTAACCAGGCCTGATATGATAGCATACAAACGACAAGCTATTTTGTCTTGACTGAATGTGAAATTGCTGGTCAAAGTGGCACAATCACAGACAATCAGAACATATTTGTAGTTTAAGGTACAGTTATGAGAAGTGGGATTTTGGACCAATGAGACATCACAGTGGGGTGGGGCTACCCGGCACGATGCCTCAGGAATAGAAACAACAAAATGTCATGTCCTGGTTATGCCAAAACCTGAATTAACATGGAAGAGATACCAGATAGTGTTTATACTTTGGGGTAGTCAAATTGGGTTTATGTACACTCACTGAGCTCTTTATTAGGAACACTGTGGTCCTAATAAAGTGCCCGATGTGGTCTTCTGCTGTTGTAGCCCATCCGCCTCAAGGTTCTACGTGTTGTGCATTCTGAGATGCTATTCTGCTCACTACAATTGTACAGAGTGGTTATCTGAGTTACTGTAGCCTTTCTGTCAGCTCGAACCAGTCTGGCCATTCTCCATTGACCTCTCTCATCAACAAGGCATTTCCATCCGTAGAACTGCTGCTCACTGGATGTTTTTTGTTTCAGGCACCATTCTGAGTAAACTCAAGAGACTGTTGTGTGTGAAAATCCCAGGAGATCAGCAATTACAGAAATACTCAGACCAGCCCGTCTGGCATCAAAAATCATGCCACGGTCAAAATCACTGAGATAAAATTTTTTCCCCATTCTGATGATTGATGTGAACATTAACTGTAGCTCCTGACCCGTATCTGCATGAATTTAGGCATTTCACTGCTGCCACACGATTGGCTAGTTAATCGCATGAATAAGTAGGTGTACAGGTGTTCCTAATAAAGTGGCTCAGTGAGTGTATAAACTGACTGGCCAGTGGTGGGTATGACATTCTCACAATCCCATAAGTAATTAAAGATTTTACTTACTTTATCTGCTGTTGGGTTAAAAGCATTGAACAGTTCTCACAGAAGATTTAGTACAAAGCTAGATATAATATGAAAAATACATTGAGGTATTTCACTCTTGTGATCACTTATCTCATGTTTTTGGAATGCAGTCTTGTATGGAAAAGGGAGCATACCAGAGATTACGTCACGCCATATTAACTGTGAACCTGATAAAGTAAAGGCATTAGTTTTAGTTTTTGCTTCTTGAAAATTGTAACGACCTGTTCAACTGGTTTTCAGGGACTCAACTATGAAAATGAAAAAGTTAACCACATATACACCATGCAAATTAAAAGGTGAAACATCAAGACACTTTTTCATAGTCTAATAGTTTCATAATCATAGTTTTGCCCCATTGTCAGTGGATCACAAACTTATTATTCAAGCATCTGGAGGTTTATTAGATGAATATATAAATGAAAAATGCACATAGTTTAATTAAAGTCTTCCTGCATTCATTCTCTGAATTCTTTCGTCAGTTGAAACTAAAAGCGTTTCTGCAACTGCCAGAGCTGCCCCGGATGTTGTAACAGAATGTTTTAACGCTGGCACCATTAACAGCCCTTAACACTAGCGAGTGGCACAGAGAATTTCTTTATCTCTCATTTTTGCAAGCTCCAAACCTTAACTGCATTGACATCACGTTTTATGTAAACATGCTGTAAGCTAACATTATTTGCCCCACGAATGCATGGGGCCAGTAAAATTTGCTAAGATACTTTACTGTATGCAGCATTACCATAAAATGGTGCCATTATAAGTTACAAGGATGGTTCCCCTAAAGCAACCTAGGATTGTGCCATGATCAAGGGTTCAAAGATGATGGCTCAAGGAACACTCCTTTCTGGGTTTTAATCTACAAATTTTCAGTTACCTGCCCAGATCTTGAACCACTATGCTACACTCTTTAACCACTACTTTAACCACCAGGCTAGACTCTGTAGGTTATATTAAAGCAGGGTTTCCACAGTCATGGAAAATTTAGAAAGGATCAGGGAATTTCAAAATTGTGCTTTCCACACTGTTAAAAATGTTCCCGTTTAAAAACAGTAAAGAACTGGCAGCAGGGTTGCCAGCAAGTTACTGTAAAATTAACAGTATCTTGCTGTAGCTGAAATTCACATTTTGCTACTGTTTTTGCAAATACAGCATAAAGCTGTTATTTTACTACCTTTACAGTAAAATACTAACAAAAGGATTAGCAGTTAATTACTGTTTATTTGCACTTTTTCACAAGAGGTATATTTGCAGGATGTTACTGTAAACTACAGTAAAAATACACTACATGCTACTGTATAAGCTATTGAGTAATGGACTGCTAGCAAAAAGGACTACAATGTGTTTACTTTTTTCTAAACCTTGTGATTTAATAAATTATTCCTTAGTCTTGCAATAAAAAATACCATGTTTTAATAGTGTATAAATGTAGCCTTTGAAATAGTGACTTAAACTTTTAAGACAAATAATACAGCTTCAAAGTGTCTTTTCAAAACGTCTCTCTTTATTTGCAAAACACCATTCTTGCAAAACATCTGTACAAAATTATAAGGCAATTGGTGAAACAAAGCCCAAAGCTGATTTGGGTAAATAAACTTACATTTCAGCCATATAAATAATAAATACATATAATAACAAATTTCTGTCTGTCCAAACACTGAACTCTGGACACAAACACTCATAACTGAGAAAGTGGCTGAATGAATGACTAAAACAGTGAGTGTGAGTGTCTGAGAAAGTGTTTGTGTGTGTGTGTGAGTGTCTGAGAAAGTGTTTATGTGAGTTTGTGTGTGTGTGTGAGAGAGAGAGAGTGTGCGTGTTGAGTGTGTGTGTGTGTGTGTGTGTGTGTGTGTGTGTGTGTGTGTGTGAGAGAGAGTGTGTTTGTGTGAGTTTGTGTGTGTGTGAGAGTGTTTGTGTGAGTTTGTGTGTTGAGTGTGTGTGTGTGAGAGAGAGTGTTTGTGTGTGTGTGTGAGAGTGTTTGTGTGTGTGTGAGAGTGTTTGTGTGTGTGTGTGTGTGTGTGTGTGAGAGAGTGTTTGTGTGAGTTTGTGTGTACTGAGTGTGTGTGTGTGAGAGAGTGTTTGTGTGTGTGTGTGTGTGTGTGTGTGTGTGAGAGAGAGAGAGAGAGTGCTTGTGTGAGTTTGTGCGTGTTGAGTGTGTGTGAGAGAGTGTTAGTGTGAGTTTGTGTGTTGAGTGTGTGTGAGAGTATTTGTGTGTGTGTGTGTGTGTGTGTGTGTGTGTATGTGTGAGAGATAGTGTTCGTGTTTGTGTGAGTTTGAGTGAGTGAGTGAGTGAGTGAGTGAGTGAGTGAGTGTGTGAGTGAGTGTGTGTGTGTGTGTGTGTGTGTGTGTGTGTGTGAATGACTGGGTTCACTGACTTATATAAAGTCCCACTCAAAGTCCATTAGTTTCTTTAGTAGACTGGAGACACGAGGGTTGACTGTCATCTTTTTCTGGGCGACTTTCGCTGTATGCTTTGACAGGACTTTGCCTCCTCCAGCCTTGGTGCCTCTCTCAGGATTTATCCGGATGAAACGCCTGAGAAACAAATCTGTTTATTCATAATTAGTGTCAGGAGAGCTTTCTTAAAGGAATAGATCACCCAAATATAAAAATTCAATCATCATTTACTCACCTTAATGCCATGCCAGATGTGTATGATTTTCTATCATCATCAGAACAAATGTCATTTCAGCTACAGAGACAACAATGGAACATTATTTAAATAAAATTTGCAATGTTGTTTGAAGGCTGCACTTCGCAGAATAAAAAGAAGTTACGTTGTTATGAATCTCACCCTGTACCGTTTCAGAAATCCAGCTGCAGTCGGTGTCACAGTTACAGTTGGTTTCCCACTGAAACAAGTGTTTAAAAAGTTAGATACAATTCCAGTATCACCAAAGTTTTCAGATTAAAAGAGAAGGAATATCATGCATCCCTGCATAAAACTTAACATTATCAGCTGTACAGCTGCATTTCCCAAAAGTGTTGTATACTTCGACTTCGTCGTAAGTAGATTGTAGAAAGTATTGTCACCAATGGTTTCTACAACCTATTTAAGCTTACAATGCTTTTGCGATTTGCAGCCCAGATCTAAACGTTAAAGTTGTTAATGTTATCTGACCACACTGACCGCTTGAGTGAGGTGTTTCTGCACTGTTTTGTGTGTCAGCTCAGACTCCAATCTCAAATCTGACATGCAAATTAACAAATTAACCCAAATCCAGTGCATTATTCAATCTGACAACAAATCACTTAAATAAAAAGTAAAAGAAACAAAGATCTTGGGCTTAAAGACAGAAATATAATGTTACAAACAGCTTTAGTTGATATTGGGATCTGATGGCAGGTAGGCTACCAAAATCATTATTACAGCACAATATGAGTTGAACATAAATGTAATGTTTTATGGCTATGTTAAAAAGCAAATCAAAAGGGTACTCACCTATTAATTCAGAAGATGAAGATGGGTGAAAAAAATCACCCCTTAAACACCGTGTGGGCTCACTGTAGTCTTGTGTTCCCAAAATGCAATGCAAGAAATACTGTAAAGTACTGATTTCTTTCCATTGAGCATTCATTAAAGTCATTTAACCAACCAAAATTAACAGTAATGTACTGCATTTAAAAATAACAGGATTATACTGTTGATATTTTGAAGTAAATTAACAGCAATTTTTAAGAGTGCAGGTCTGGAATGTAATGGAAATTAAAATAATCTTAAAAATCACAGAAATTTGGTGAAACTGTAGTGAATATACTTTTTTCTTCTTATACTTTTCCCTGAAATATTTCATCAGCTTGCTCTTTGATTGGTTGTATAAAGTCCGTTTGAAGGGTAACTGCCTGTGTAATTCACCAGATGGCAAATGTTATAAGCTAATAACTGTTTCCTGTTGGACACAAAGTGGTCCAGTAGGATAGGAAGGTAGAATGGGGGAAAACTGAATTGTCCATTGAGGTGCATTCTAATCTCAGGATGTTTTTTTTTTTTTCTGTGCAAATTTGCCACTATAACATTATTTGTAAAAAAAAAAACCTTTTACAGTAATCACTAGCATTGTTGTTTTTTTTTTTTGTGAAGAAGAATCTGTTCCAAAATGTGTCTAGTGGCTCACAATTACCTTTATTTATAGCTGTGTCCATTTTAAATTGCAGCTCACCAGAAAAACGAACGACCCCAACTCATATGTGGAGTTTTCCATAGATCAACAAAGTCAAAAAAGCAAGGTATATACTGTAGCTCTTTTGGAATCTAACTGTAATGTCAAAATCCTCAGTTTTCCATTTTCCTAAGAACTGTTGGTCATCCTATATATTTAAAATCTGGTGTGTTTTCTTCTTTTGACAGGTTGTGTTTGCCTCAAAAGACCCGGTTTATGATGAATGCTTCACATTCTTTGTACACAGTGTGAATAGCCAGGTGTTGAATGTTGAGGTAAACAGGACAGTCCCTTAATGGCAAGTCAGGTCACTTGACAGCCATATTCGTGGCAGCTATTTTTAGTCATGCAAGTACAGCTACTATCTACTTGAATCTCCTTGTTCTTTAATACAAAGAGTTTGAAAAGAAGAACAAACAGCAGGAATATATTAGACTAAAGGTGCAATTAAATAACATTGAAAGGTGGGCTGGTTTATGATCTAATAGTATGAGACATATAATGAAACTCTTTTTTTCCCACCATTACCTTGTGGCCTCAGGTGAAGGAACACGAGAAGAAAGCCTCACTGGGCTTGCTCAGATTGCCTCTTGTCCGATTGCTCAATGTATCTGATATGACTATGGACCAGCGCTTCCAGCTTGAGCGCTCGGGAGCCTTTAGCCAGATCAAGATGAAAGCTGTTCTCAGGGTAAGTGAGCTAAATAACTTTAAAGGAAACTTAAGCTGACTTCAAAAAAGTTTTTGGTCTCGCTTCATATTAAAACTAAAGCTGTCGAAATGAACGCATTAACGCATGTGATTCATTTAAAACGTTTTGCACATTAATTTTTCTTAATCACGATTTACGCATTTACCAATTTTCCCATTAGGTTCTGACATTTTATTCATCTCTGTGTGAGTGCTGAACACTGGTTGGAATAGGGCAGTGTCCGGGGTCATTTCACTGACGCACACACTTCAAACACACACACAACAGTGATTTGTGTCAATGATCAAGTGATGGAGAAAAGTCCTATTAACTGTAATTTTTTGTACAAATCAAACCCAGATGGGACCAAGCCGCATTCACACGACCCACAGGAGTGAAGCATCAGCATTTCCCCCATGCCACGTTCCAGACAATTCAGATGAAGTATCATTACGTGGACATTGCCAGAGCTAAAAGCAAAACAATTCCTTCTCTGCAATCTCTTTTAATGTGGAGTTTAAAGTGGCAAATCATGTCAATGCGGCTTCACGATTGCAGTAGCAAAGTGTATAGCCACGATTCACTTTGTGGAGGATGAGGGTTGAAGAGATTTAATGTCTATTGCAATGAAAAAGCAAACTTGGGGTCTAGATACTTCAGTTAGTTAACCTCCCAGTTAGACTTTGTGAAACGTTTAATTTTACTTGAATTGGTGCTATTTCAGTCCATTTCCATCTTTACACTGTGTCTGTGAAAACAACGCCTTGCAAAGGCAAAACAAAGTAACTACACATTTGTCAAAATTGAGATAAACAAAATCAGTTCCCTTTGACTATGATCTGTCCTGCAACTGACAGGTTTGACTCAACTATGTTCATATTTAGAGAAAATTTTGAAAATTGCAATTATAACAAAATCCACACTTTTTCTACCCTTTTGCTTAGTTTTAGTCTTGGCATAGTTACTGAATTTTGCTTTTGAAGGGCATATTATACAGTATCTGAGATTTTTGTTGGTATACTAGTAAATGACTCCTGTTACCTCCGAACTAGATTCTTACACTGGAGAAACCAGAACCAAAGGTTGTCACTCCGCCACTGAAGTCTCAGGCAAAAGCCTCATCTTCCCAAACTCACCCTCAGCCACAAACTCCAGCTCCAGCTACAACTCCAGCTCAGCCCTTACAGATCGACCAAAAAGAAAACATGCCCATTTCATTTGTCCCACTCTCAAGAACACAGACTGTACCTGGCCAAATGCCAGGTTCAGCAATCTCCACTAATGGACTCCAAGCAGATTATCCACCCTACCGACGAAGTACTTTCTTGGCCACCGAGGGGCGATATTCAACGCCCTCCACCCCCAGTCAAATGCGTCGCTATGATTCCCAAAGCCTCTTGTCAGAGAACTCAATTTCATCTTCTCGCTTTGATCTAGCGGACAATGTCCCTTATCCAGAGTGAGTACAATCTGCTGCTGCTTTTAGTGCATGAAACCTTTGCTTTAAAGCCTCACTGACAGATTTTGTTCTTTTTTGTGTTACAAAAACTTACAAATACTGTTCTTTGTATTGAAATATTCTATGGGGTTGAACTATATGGTGGCCCCAAAAAGTATTTGGACACTTAAGCCACACTTAATAATGTATGGATGTGTTTGCATATATATATATATATATATATATATATATATATATATATATATATATATTTTGTAATGAACATGCTGCCGATTGAGCTTAACTTGTATTGAACCCGGGATATTCCTTTTAAGTGTCTAAATACTTTTTTAAGGATACTGAATGTTGGAATAGACTAATATGATTTAAACCAGTGTAATATTTAATGTTTATTATAGGGCCATACTGAATCATCAGGGCAGCTTTGGACAGATCGAGTTAACGTTGCGTTATGCCACCTTAAGGAAACGACTCATTTTGATGGTCAACAGCTGCAGGTGAGACAGCTTATGCCTCTCTTCTTTACCCTGTATCTATTTTTACCAAGCAGCTCAATAATATTTAAAAATATGATCTTCATGGCTCCCTAGGGACCTGTTCTCCTGTAGTGAGAGTGGCTCTGATACTTATGTCCGCATGTATCTGTTACCTGATCAAACATGGAAACACCGCAAACGCAGTAAAGTTAAAAAGAAGACTGTGAACCCTGTTTTCAATGAGACGTAAGAGTGTTTTTCAGCTGTTATTAACCAAGTATTGTCATCTCTTTAAATGTTAAAATGTTTTAACTTTCTGTAACATACCTGTTCATCTCAGATTTGAGTTTTCTGTGTCAATGGAGGAAGCAAGGACTAGAAAGTTGGATGTTGCAGTAAAAAACAACAAAATGCTTCACAAAAGAGAGCGAAAGGAGATCGGAATGGTAAGAAGATAGAAAACATGGTGTGACATGAGGCAGACTAAATTATAGACTAAAAAGCCCTCCACAAATATCAACATGTATTCATTGTACATTATTTAAAACAGCCAGACCAACCATCTATCTCTTTAAAACATGTTCTTTAACACATTTGTAATTTGCCTGAGTATGTCACTTTAACATTTTATTTACTTCAAAAGGTTCTGATTGATCTGTCTGAAATAGATCTGATAAAGGGCTCCACAGAATGGTAAGGAGATCAAAAAGTTTCCATCCTCCTGAGAGGTCATTTTTATATTTTCTAAGTTTTATTTTTTGTAGTTGTTCTGAACAAAAAGTAGAATACGCATATACAGGTGCATCTCAATAAATTAGAATGTTGTGGAAAAGTTCATTTATTTCAGTAATTCAACTCAAATTGTGAAACTCGTGTATTAAATAAATTCAGTGCACACAGACTGAAGTAGTTTAAGTCTTTGGTTCTTTTAATTGTGATGATTTTGGCTCACATTTAACAAAAACCCACCAATTCACTATCTCAAAAAATTAGAATACATCATAAGACCAATAAAAAAAACATTTTTAGTGAATTGTTGGCCTTCTGGAAAGTATGTTCATTTACTGTATATGTACTCAATACTTGGTAGGGGCTCCTTTTGCTTTAATTACTGCCTCAATTCGGCGTGGCATGGAGGTGATCAGTTTGTGGCACTGCTGAGGTGGTATGGAAGCCCAGGTTTCTTTGACAGTGGCCTTCAGCTCATCTGCATTTTTTGGTCTCTTGTTTCTCATTTTCCTCTTGACAATACCCCCATAGATTCTCTATGGGATTCAGGTCTGGTGAGTTTGCTGGCCAGTCAAGCACACCAACACCATGGTCATTTAACCAACTTTTGGTGCTTTTGGCAGTGTGGGCAGGTGCCAAATCCTGCTGGAAAATGAAATCAGCCTCTTTAAAAAGCTGGTCAGCAGAAGGAAGCGTGAAGTGCTCAAAAATTTCTTGGTAAACGGGTGCAGTGACTTTGGTTTTCAAAAAACACAATGGACCAACACCAGCAGATGACATTGCACCCCAAATCATCACAGACTGTGGAAACTTAACACTGGACTTCAAGCAACTTGGGCTATGAGCTTCTCCACCCTTCCTCCAGACTCTAGGACCTTGGTTTCCAAATGAAATACAAAACTTGCTCCCATCTGAAGAGAGGACTTTGGACCACTGGGCAACAGTCCAGTTCTTCTTCTCCTTAGCCCAGGTAAGATGCCTCTGACATTGTCTGTGGTTCAGGAGTGGCTTAACAAGAGGAATACGACAACTGTAGCCAAATTCCTTGACACGTCTGTGTGTGGTGGCTCTTGATGCCTTGACCCCAGCCTCAGTCCATTCCTTGTGAAGTTCACCCAAATTCTTGAATCGATTTTGCTTGACAATCCTCATAAGGCTGCGGTTCTCTCGGTTGGTTGTGCATCTTTTTCTTCCACACTTTTCCTTCCACTCAACTTTCTGTTAACATGCTTGGATACAGTACTCTGTGAACAGCCAGTTTCTTTGGCAATGAATGTTTGTGGCTTACCCTCCTTGTGAAGGGTGTCAATGATTGTCTTCTGGACAACTGTCAGATCAGCAGTCTTCCCCATGATTGTGTAGCCTAGTGAACCAAACTGAGAGACCATTTTGAAGGCTCAGGAAACCTTTGCAGGTGTTTTGAGTTGATTAGCTGATTGGCATGTCACCATATTCTAATTTTTTGAGATAGTGAATTGGTGGGTTTTTGTTAAATGTGAGCCAAAATCATCACAGTTAAAAGAACCAAAGACTTAAACTACTTCAGTCTGTGTGCATTGAATTTATTTAATACAAGAGTTTCACAATTTGAGTTGAATTACTGAAATAAATGAACTTTTCCACGACATTCTAATTTATTGAGATGCACCTGTAGTGTGGTCAACCAAAGAAACTGAATTGAGAGAATTTGTTAAGCTACGATTTTACATTACATAGCTGTTTTTTGAAGTTTAAGTAACTATGCAGATGCTTTGTGTTTTTGTATAACTTTTGTCTTTCTGATAAAACAGGTATGAACTCACTCTCCCTGGACTAAAGAAGACAAACTAGCATAACTTTACTGAAGTAAAATGTTGACAAACTTTTTAGAATCACAAAATATGTGTTTTAAAGACTTGCATAAAGTATTATATTTGGTTGCTATAATGTATTCAATATTTCTAAGATCTAAATTTTTAATCTACTTTTAATAGTATGTCTACTTTATATTGTGGTCTAGAATATATCTTTTTCAAAACAAGCAGATATCAGAAACATGTAAGTGGATTGTTTTATTTTTATATTTGTAAATTACATAGCAAATCATAGCAAACAGTTCAGAGCTTACTGATCTCATTTGGACTGTCTCTAAACTTGGGAAGTACAGTAGCAGTAATAATAATCTATATTATTAAACAATCTTGTCATGAAAGTGCATTGTAATGTTATTATTGTTGCTCTAATTGTCTGTTCTGAATACAGTTGAACTTAAAATCGAAATAATGAATAATAATAAATACTGTGGTTATTATTATTATTATCATCAGCATGCACCAGCCTCCATTTCTTTCTATAAATGTAGTCATTTCCTTATCTGGATGCCACAGGTATTTGCTTAATATTTGTATGTTGAGTGTGTGTCTAAATACAAGGGTGAAACAAAAAACAAACAAAAAAAGACAATAAAACTTTTTACGTTCTGAAGCTCTTTATTTGAGGTGCAGTTTGTATAAATTTGCTTGCACCCTGTCTTGTTTGAATATATCACATGAATTAACAATAAGACACAATTTTGTACACTTTACAGCTAAATATTTGACTGTAGAAATTCAGAAAACCAGAACAGTACATGTCTGTAGCCTAAACCATTCATTTATTCATTCATTCTATTTTAACATAATTCAAGCACTTTCACATTAAAATGATACAGTAAGACATACTATGGGAACTTATAGTGTCATTTTAAAATGTTCTGCATAATTCTATCAAATGTGTTGAAGCCCTCAGCTTGACTGTGTAATATGATTAAACTTTATTGACTAAGTGAAAGTGATTAAATATTCTGGATAAGCATTATCATCACGGAATACCACAAAAATAGTCGGAGCAGCAGGGTTGTCCACGACTGTGTCATACAGATCAAAGCCGGTGGTAGTTTTTGGAGGAGGGACAATCATCCCCCCAAGTCCTCTAGTAAAGTCTCCTGTAAGGACTCTGCAGAGGTACATATGCTTCTGTCCCTGAGCATTAGGCACTGAGTACGTGTTGCTGGCAGAATAGCTTGCATTAAGTGCAAAGTAAGTTCCATTTCCATATGCTGCAGCTGTAACAAACAACATTAATAGATGAACAACTATATCTATTTATCAAATGCAGTAGGATGATTTGGATGGCATTGGGTCTTTTGAACACTTAAGTAGTTATATTATTCTAGCAAATGCCGGATTTACCATTTTGTCCTGCATAGCTGCGATTAAAGCCACTCTTATTAATGTGTGTTAAGGTCTGTTCACTGGTTCCATGAAACAGTTTTTTCTCATTGTTTTGATGACCATTCTTTTGTTCCATGACACTTTTGTTATTTTGATAATTCTTCCACATACCAGGATTTTGTATTCGTTCAATCTATTATAGAAAACAACAGTTAAAACAAGGTAAGAATCAAATAAAGGACATAAATCTGATATTAAGTAGTCTCTGTGTTGTCATGTGTTTATTTCCTTGTCAAGTTACTAGCACATTTTCATTTAATTGTACTACATTAAATGTAAAATTAAAAGGAGTGGTGTTAAAGTGACACTATGCAAGTCAGTATTGAATAATGTTAAAAGTTATAGCTACATACACAAATCTTGCATTAAGGATTGTAGCCATAGCTAAAAGTTATTGTTCAGAAAACTTGCTAAAAAGACAGAAAGGCATTTAGTTTGTTAGGCAGTTCAACTCTTTCTAGGCCATGTGATATGAAAAAAATAACACCATAAAATGAAACACACCTTCACAACATTTTTGTTAGGACAAGAGGCCTTGAAGAGCCTCAATACATCTTTGTATTCAGAGCTTGTTGGTTGCAAGTTACACACTTTGTACAACTCTTTAGGCGCCATGGCATCCCAATTCTGTGGGATACTTTCAGTAGCTGCTGAAAAATAAATTCTAGTTAATAAATGTCAACTCTAAAAATGTTACACCAATTTTAAGTATAGTGCAGTAAGTCAGGTATCGGAACCCCAACAATATTAATTATAAACATCTTTATTTAAATAAAAAGGAATTGCGAAAGTATTGTTTAGGCTCAAATCCCAGGAAAATCACTCAAATCTTTTGTTCAATAATTATTTGTCTATCAATTAATGTTAATATGCAGCAAATACCTTTCAGTTTGTCAATGCGTCTTATATTCATCTGGTTGCCACCACTGGTGCTAACGGCAGGACCCTCAGGCAGTTTGATCTGGTAACTCTGGCCTTGTAAGGATATTTTGATGTCTGCAGCACCTCTACCAAGGGCCTGTTCCAACTCTAAGTTTGTACGTTGATCAAAACTCTTATATTGCCCACCCTGTTCATACTGCCAATCCACAAATTCACTTGTGTATTCCATATCTCTCTTCAGTATCTCTCCCTCTCTGGCTGATTTGAGCATGTCTTGGATATCTTGAACGGCGATGAGAACATCTCGGGTGAGACCTTCCACTGTGAGTGTGGCCTCTCCTGTGGTACCCTTTGAACCTTTAAGGGCTTTGTATTCCAGCCTTATAGTCACATCTAATGTGCTTTGCATATCCTTGATATGCTGTTGGTCTTTATCAGAGAAGCTAAGTATTGCTGTGTCAGTAATGGACTGAATTGTTTGTTCCTGAGAGAGCATATTCTCTATAAAATGCTTAGTTTTGTCCACTTCTTTTTGTGATGGTCCACAGATAGACAAACACAATGGATCTACTACTCTAATGCCTTCAATGACAAAGTCTTTGCCACCATGTTGCTTAATTTCTTTCTCCCAAGATCCAGTCAAGAAAGATTTAACACTAGCAGCATATGCTGTAAGAATACACAACATTGGAATAAAGAAACAAGTTTTTAAGTTACATTTCACATAAACCATTCTGTTTTACTCTTTTAGCAACATGATTTCGTGAGAAACTGGCGTGTTAGTTCCAAATTTTATTACACCTAATCCGAATTCCAGAAAATGTTCATGCTCCCGAAAACTGTCCATGTTGTGCCTCTGTCATCACATTCCTTTTTATATCTGGCTAGCGAGATACTTACTTTGCAAAGAAGTAAGAAATGAATGCCGTTTCGGTCTCAGTATTGTTAGAGTTAGGGTTTGATTTGGGTTAGGAGTACATTAGTCTAATTACAACTCAAAAGTTTAATTTGGATAATGGTTGCTCATGTCTTGTGTGCTGTGCAAAGGTGCACATGCGTTGAACTAGTTCCAGCTTAGACCACTGGGGTAGTTCAGAAATTCAGAAAGCAGAAAACGCAGCCAAAAAAATTAACCTGTCACCAATTTCACACGAGATCAGTCTGGTTATTGCGTGATTTTAAAGTCTATTTAAATAGTTAGATGTTCTATAAAATTTGGTTATTAGGCAGAAATGAAAGTGAAAAGAACCATACTTTTGATTTTTGACCAGGTACTCTCCTCTTGTTTGTGAGTGACTTCTCGATTCTGCATGCTTTTGTAGAATTCAGTGAGCATGGGGGCCTGGAAGACGACCATTCTGACCAGCTTGAGAGAGGACTGTGGCGTCTGTTTTACCATGTCCACCACAGCATCCATCATAGAATCTGCTACTTGACCCGGAGACATCCCTGCTTGTCCTAAAAAAATTCATGTGTTTTGTTACATTTTCATTTTTGCATTGACAACATACAGGTAGTGTAAAAATTTGGGATTCCAAAATTAATGTGTTAACTTGTGACCTTATTTTTTATCAGTAAATGTATATACCGTCATTATTCAGTAAGTGATAGAGAAAGACCTTTATAACCACAAATTTATTTAAAATGGTAGATGGAACTTTTATCAAAAGTAAAATCATTTGCACTCTTTGTATGGTGAAATTAATTATTTAATTGAATTATAATCTAAGCTTAACAAGTACATTATAAAATGTTATAAAATATCCCCTACAAGCAACACACTGTTTCTGGCATAAACATGAATCAGAAATAATTTTTCAAAAGTGGAAATTTAAGCACTAGATTAACAATAAATGGAAACTAATATAGTGTTTTTAAAAAGATTAATGTATGTTGTTCGTCTATAAGGCCATGTACTGTACATATACTGTACAGTATACACTCACTGAGCACTTTATTAGGTACACCTGTACATCTCCTTATTCATGTAATTATCTAATCAGCCAATCGTGTGGCAGCAGTGCAATGCATAAAATCACGCAGATACAGGTCAGTTAAGGTTCTCATCAACCATCAGAATGGAGAAAAAAAATTTATCTCAGTGATTTCGACCATGATATGATTGTTGGTGCCAGACGGGCTGGTTTGAGTATTTCTGTAGCTGCTGATCTCCTGGGATTTTCACATACAACAGTCTCTAGAGATTACTCCGAATGGTAATGGTAAAAAAAAAAAAAAAAAAAAAAAAGCTCTGCGGATGGAAATGCCTTGTTGATAAGAGAGGTCAACAGAGAATGGCCAGACTGGTTCAAGCTGACAGAAAGGCAACGGTAACTCAGATAACCACTCTGTACAATTGTAGTGAGCAGAATAGCATCTCAGAATGCACAACATACCGAACCTTGAGGCGTATGGGCTACAACAGTAGAAGATCACATCGGGCACTTTATTAGGACCATAGTGTTCCTAATAAAGTGATCAGTGAGTGTATGTAATGTTTTACAAGTAAATGAGCACTGTTGCTTTTCCTCTCATCTGTGCTTTTTGCTGTTGAGTTTGGCCTCACCTGTACCAATAGCTGGGAATGAGATGGAGGTGAACTTTTCCTTAGCACACATTTGCATAGCCTTTTTAGCCTGTTTTTGGATTAAGTTGCTATTGCTTTGTGCTGAAATGTGGATAATCTTTTTACATTGTAAATTTCCTGCTTGAGTCATTATCAGTCCTTTGTTAGGCTGGGCCCCTAAAAAAGCACATAAACCATATTTTTGAGACACCACCTATTATGTTCAGTGTGTTAAATTCCTCAGTTTCACTCATGAAAGTATTTTTCATTAATAAATAATTTTATTTAAGAATTTGTTAATTATTTAATTATTATCATATTATTTAAGAATTAAAAAGGTTTCTTACCAAGTTGCTGGCACTCAGCTTCTACATTTGGACCAGCCTTATCCAAAATAGCCTTTGAGACACCTAGGTTAAGATAAAAGTTTATTAACGTGTTTTATTTGGAACTCTCAACTTTGTTATTCCTATTTTATCAGATGATGCAGTCAAGCAATTCAATGCAACAGCATTTGAAAAGTCATGAGTTTAGATGTAGAGGAGTTAAAGGATTAGTTCAACCAACAATGAAAATTCTGTTGTCATTTACTCATATTCATGTTGTTCCAAACCCGTATCCGTTTCGTGGAACACAAAAAGAGATGTTAGACAGAATGTTAGAGACTAATGGCCTCAGTCATCATTCACTTTCAGTGTGTTGAAAAAGATGCAATAAGTGAATGGTGACTGCGGAGAACATTCTGCCTAACGCCTCCTTTAGTGTTCCAAGAAAAAAAGAAATAGTCATACAAGTTTGGAACAACATAAGGGTGAGTAAATGATGACAAAATTAAAAAATGTAGGTGAACTATCCCTCTAACAGTCTTCTACAAACTTAAAAAAAAAAAAAAGTAAACCATACCTGACTTCAGTGTGAACTCTTTATTGCTGGAGTTCACTATGACATCAGTTTTCTCTGCAGTGATATCACCTTGCAGAACCTGAAGTGTTGTTCCTCCCACTATAGTCTCATATATCCCAGATTTCACTGTGACCTTTGAGAAGGGCCCTGTGATTCATTATAAAATATAACATAACTAGTTGAACATGACAGAATGATAATTAGTTTTAATCAAGTATATACCACTCAATCAATTAAATATATGTTCATACAATCATAAAGATTAAGCCATTTAAAACAAGCTGTCAGTGCACCTGTGCTCTGCTGTTGCGTGGGGTTATTTGCTGAGGTATACTGGGGCATAAACCTTTTGTTGAATTCATCTGTAAATACCTTTTGAGTAATAAAATGTTATTGAAAATGTTTCAAAAATCAACAGAATCTTAAAGTTTGACCATATGTAGTTAAAAAAGGCTGACATCACACATCAGGTACCTGAATTGTTGCTGTGTCTTTGGGGTGAAGAGCAAATACTACTTCCTGCAAATGTTTTGAACTCCTTTTATTGCTAAACTTTAGGACTAGGTCCAGCATTGTGCAAACTACGAGTGCCTTTGGAAATCCCAGGTTTCCTGTGCCAATGGCAGAGAACACAATGGAGCTCTGCTCTCGCTTTTCTGCCTCATTCAAACACTTATCAATTATATCTTCCAGCATCTGCTCAAAGAGAAAATAAAGTTATTAAAAGTATCAGCCTTTTAAACACTGATCACTAAATAGATTCAAGTCAGTTTTATTTGACAAATAATTTACAGAATTTTCTCTAAGTTTGAGATAAAAAGGAAACTATTTTGTTAATAGACATTAATAGGCGTTACATTTCAGGTAAGAAATAATAAATGAAAATACCTTCATCTCTGAGCCTTGTCCCTGATTCCAGTGTGGTACAACTGCATGGAACACCAGTTGGTTTTTAAGGTTTGCACCTGTTGTTACAATGACTGCTCCATTATTTGGAGTTCCTGTGACTTGCTCATTGAGCAGAACCTGCAGCTGAGGTCCAGCTGCTTTTAGAAGGGCATTTGAAATAGCTCCAACACTTAGATTCAAGTTGCTGCTAAGAGTGTTCACAACCACATCCATCTGCACAAAAAGTAGCAGATATGTACACTTGATTGTTCCAAGTCAAACTGAATTGAGAATGTATATTATTTTTTACAAGGTGTCTCAACCATTTTACAACTTGGAATTAAAATAATAATTAAAAAAGGTTTTTGGACCCTTCAACTAACTCTCATGACAAAACGTCCCTAGGACAACTCTGCCTGCACCACCAAATCTGTATTTTAAAGGTCACTCAGGTGCCGTATAGAACTCATTTTAGAGCGTTCCATTACTTTAATCAAGGCTTAATTTTTTAAATGTTGTTTTATTTTTATATAAAAAATTAAATAAACATTCTGTCATAATTTACTCATTGCTTTATCATTTTATTTTTATTTTGTTTGCCGTGGGACACAAAGAGAGTTTTCAGAATGTTTAAGTTGTGGCTCAAAAAATGAGAAAAGCACCATAAAAATTATCATAAATGTTCTTGCTTCCAACTCTGTATTCTAGATTTTCCAATGCCATGTGAAGGCTTTGTGTGAGGAACAGATCCAAATGTAAGTCTTTATTCAATGATCATGGTCCCTGTCCGCCATAACACTAAAACCCTGTAGCTCAACTAATAGAATGTGGTACTAGCAACACCAAGATCATGGGTTCAATTCCCAGGGAACACACAAACTGAGCATCTGCCAAATGCATAAATACAAAAAAAGTGTTACCACAGCTTCAATGTAAGTGATGTCACATTCCACTGACTATTTTATGACTGATTTTGACATGCATACTTGTGTATCGTATATATGTATTTTTTTAATATACGTACATGTGATGTGACTGCCTTTACAGAGAGGAAAGTTTTCAGTGATTAAAACCTTCAGTTTCCTTCTGTTCCTCACACAGAGCTATTGTGTGACTTTGGAGGACTTTGAATGCAGCATGAGTTGTTTGGAATATTTTTATAGTGCTTTTTGTCATGTTTTTGGAGGAAATTATTGTGACTGTACTTTAATCTGCCTGTTACATCTTTTATATTGTTGAGATTTGGTTAAAGGGATAATTCTCCCAAAAATGAAAATTCTCTCATCATTTACTCACCCTCATGCCATCCTAGATGTGTATTCTTTCTTCAGCAGAACACAAATTAACATTTTTAGAAGAACATCTCAGCTCTGTAGGTCCTTACATTGCAAGTGAATGATGATCAGATGTTTGTAGCTTCAAAACTCACATGAAGAAACATAAAAGTAATCTATATGACTCCAGTGTTTTAATCTATATCTTCAGAAGTGATGTGATAGATGAGGGTGAGAAACAGATCAAAATTTAAGTCCTTTTATGTGGTGCCTATTTAGTTTCACTTTCACATCTGAAAGTGAAAGTGGAGATTTACGGTACAAAAAAGGGCTTACATTTTGATCCATTTCTCACCGACACCTATTATATCACTTCTGAAGATATGGATTTAACCAATGCGGTTATATGGATTACTTTTGTGTTTCTATTATGTGATTTTTGGAGCTACAAAGGTCTGATCACCATTCACTTGCATTGTAAGGACCCACAGAGCTGAAATATTCTTCTAAAAATCTTTGTTTGTGTTCTGCTGAAGAAAGAAAGCCATACACATCTGGGATGGCATGAGGGTGAGTAAATAATGAGATAATTTTCATTTTTGGGTGAGCTATCCCTTTAAGGAGGCAGGGTAGGATTAGGGGCTCAAAAATATCTATAGTATAGTGCAATGTAAATAATATTATTGTGATTAATTTACCCGTCTGTTAGATTTAGGGTTAGGGGTTGGGTTAGATATGATAATATAATGTTACTATACTAATCTGTTTATAAGGATAATAAAACATTGCGGTTAAACACACATGCTAATATCCGAAGATTGCCAAGCCTGTAACACAGGGGTGCTCATACTTCTATTGCATGAGATCTACCTGTCATGAGTGTTGTCACGATACCAACATTTAATTATTTGGTACGATACCAGTGAAACTTGATTCTCGATACCAAAACTAATTCTAATTATTTTGTTAATTAGGTAATAATTTTTTTTCTCAAGAAATTGTTCAAGACAACAGTAGGCCAAAAGTCAGTAATAAAATAAGAACAAAGAAAAAATAGCTGAAAACAGACATTACAGGGACAAGCACCAGCATGGCAACCATTGAACAACACTAAACATCTCACAGAGAAAGCACACTTTACATCATCCCAGCACAGATCTGAACCCATGACTTTCTGTTTTAGAGTTCAGTGTGCTCTACACTACACAGAGTTGCTAGTCAACAAGAGGACATACCGAACTTAGTGGAATTACAGCCGAGCACAGCTTTTACCATGATCACATTTATATTCATGTAACTTTCCAACAAAGAGGAAAATAAAAAATTGCTTGGGGTAAAGCCCAGCAACCATTCAGTAAACAGAATTCAAAATCTCTGATACAGCAAGCATTACCCCATATGCATAAGCATGGGGTACACATTGCATGAATTTGACATACAAAGCACCTAAAAAGTGACAGAAACAGAAAAGTTTCACAGGTGCTAAAGAGACATGCCAAGCTGAGAGAAAGCATGTTTTGAATAAAGTTTTTATTTTAAATGGTGTTGTGCTATGGCTGATATCAAACACAACAGAAAGAAAGAACAACTCTGTCATGATGTATTTTGCAATTACTCAAAGTTTTCCCAGATGCCCCAAGCTGGTCTCAAACCAGCAACATTTCAATCTCCACAGCACCCAGATATGGTGCATCTTACTGCTAGACCACATCACCTCAAAAAACATACCAAGCTGAGAGTCATCAGGTTTTTAAATAAAAATAAATATTCAAAATGGTGGAGTGTCGATATGGCTGATATCAAACACAGCAGAAAGAAAGAAACACGTATTTTGCAAATACTCAAAATTTCTCAAGTTGCCCCAAACTGGCAAACTTTTGTTCTCTAGAGAACAAAGGCATGGCACACAGACCACTGGGCCACAGGTGTTGAAGAGGTATACCAAGATGAGAGTCAGCATGTTTTAAATTTTAAAAGTATTCAAAAGGTGGAGTGCTGATATGGCTGATATCACACACAGCAGAAAGTAAAAACAGGTCTTGAGGCATTTTGCAATTACTCAAAGTTTTTCCAGTCATCCCAAGCTGGTCTCAAACCAGCAACCTTTCAAACGCCACAGCACACAGTTATAAAACACCATACCACTGGACTAAATTGCCACAAGTTTTACAGATGCTAAAGAAACATGCCAAGCTGAGAGTCAGAAAGTTTTGAATTAAAAAAGTATTCAAAATGGTGGAGAGCCAATATGGCTGATATCAAACACAGCAGAAAGAAAGAACAGACTGGTCATGTTTAGCTTTTAACTGATTAACATGCTAGCTGATTAGCATGTTAAACTAATGTTGCCTACGGATAGCATTGTGATCAAACAGCCTTACAAATGTGTTGGTTAGCATGCTAACCGATTAGCATGCTAAGCTATCATAGCATGCAGCATGATAGCATGCTAAACAGACCATGTTCTTTTGAACTACATGCAATGCTGTCTCCAAACTTCTCAATCCTTTCAAAAGATATCACTCCCTTATATATCTGAAGAACAACATGAAGACAAAGAAGAACAAGAAGTATACCTGGAAACAGAAATTATCTGTGATAAAACCTGCAACTATTCAGTAAACACAATATAAAGATCTCCAGTACAATATAACATCAACTATAACATTGGTCACCATAGGAATCAACCAATCAAACTATAAATCAGTGCTTTTACACACTGAGCCACTCAGTAGTCATGCCCACTGAGTGGAAAAGAGACTTCCTGAGGTTAGAGTCAGCACTGAAATGTAGGTTATCTTTTGAACTATAGGTGGTGGTGTCTCCGAACTGCTCAAATATCATCAGGACATGATATGGATGATGCACACTAGTTTTCTTTTAAATATGACAATGTATTAAAAAGATATATCATTTTTTAATAAATTTCAATATGGTGGAGGGACAGTATAGTTGTATTTGTATTTTAGGACATACAGTTCAAAAGTTAGGGGCAAAAATATTCATTTTTCACATCTTTTGATCCATAGATGGCTCTGTCGCTAAACTCTGCATGTACCCTCAGACCATGATCCTCATGAAGCATAACAAGTTTCGTTTCGATAGGACAAAGAGTTGCCGAGATACAGCATCAAATCCATTTTCACATCGACCTAGTTAACTTTGTGATGCTGTAACTTTTAAACAAAAGCGAAAATCAGAATTCTATACAGTAATTTCTGTGCGGCTCGGTTTGGAGATTATTTTTCTGGAGATTATTTAGTGGAGTCATTGATTGGGAAAATCATACCGTCGGTGCTTGACCCCTAATAATACAAACAGTTACAATAGGGGCTACAGCACTTTCAGTGCTTGGCCCCTAATAATTATAATACTAACGAAAACAACAGGTGCCACAGCACCTTCTGTGCTTGGCCCCTAATAATAATACTAACAAAAACAATAGGTGCCACAGCACCTTTGGTGCTTGGCCCTTAAAAATGAAGAAAACAGTGCTTAAAGTTTCTAACAGCAGTATCAAGTAGGCCTATTCATGTAAACATACAAAATTTAAAAAAGTAGGTCTAATGATAAAAACATAAAACTAAATAGATTATATGTCTTTATTGTATGTTTATATTACATTAATACTTTGTAAAGCTACTAAAGCTATCCAGCCAAGAGCAATGGTTTTCTCATTTCTTTTTTTTTTTTTTTGTTAGACAGTGGCAGGTCTATTAGGCTGCATGTGCACTGCAAGTCCAAATGCAGAGATACGATATTTTGATACCAATCTGCTTTTTTTTGGTACGTGTTTACATTTTCTTTAGACATAACTGTGTTTCTATTAATACCTCACCAAGACAGGCATTTTGAAGTGCATATGACCATCACACAGACAGGTATCCACATTACTTTGAGTGCTCTCACAGCACACAGAAAGAAGCCACCTATCAGTCAGACAGTGCGCAGGGGACAGATTTCCAAAACGTAGGATGGCAGAGGCAGAGTTTATATTCATGAAAAAAAAAAAAAAACGCTTCCTGACTGGTCAGAAGAACTATAACCAAACCCAACCCTACACATAAACCTATCTGAATGAGTCTTCCCCTGCAATCCTATGTTTTAAAGGTCCAGCAGGGGAGCCAAAATGAGAAAATAAATAGTGATCTTCAAGATTCTTGTTATTTGTCTAGATTCTCTCTACTCCCTTTCCTTTTGAACTGTTAATGAGATTGACCTGTGGTTGTCTTGTGATCGACTGGTCGATTGTGGCCCACGTAATGGGCACCCCTGCTGTCCACCTTTGCTGTTCGCCTGTTTTCAATTACCGGTCTCCAGTGTTTTCACCTGCATCAGTGTTTATTCTTACCGGGTAAAGTATTGTCAAAAAACATGTGGCTCTATAGCGCCGATACTTCACAGAGTCGAGATGACTGTTTTGTGTTTTTTTGTCAGTGCCTCATCTGAGTATGTTGATGACATGAAGTGATGGTCCGAGGTTAGTTACGTTGATATCATTAACTACTTTGAGTTGTTATGACAGCCAACAACTGCACAAGTTGAGCGTGAAATTCAGTTTTACTCCAAATAACACTTAAATGGTTGTTGTTCTCTGTCTGGATCGGTTGTTTCGGTTAGTTTTACGATTGCATCTCGAGACCAGAAACAGAAAAGGCTATTAGAATCATCATGGCGCCACCCAGTGGTTGCTCAGGAAAACAGTGGATAACGGAATCGTCCGAAATGAGGTGAGAATGGAATGACAGGTACGTTTTCACGATACTGGCAAACGTTGCTAAGTTGACACTTCACTAATGAGACTACCCTAGACCATTTATGAGCATTTGGAAGAAAGTAATCCTCAAGTCTTTCATATTTTAGGGGAAAACATTTTTCATAATATTTTGATAATTCAACTAGATGTAAGCCTGTCACTTATCACATCTAATTTCACAATATTTAAAAAAGCCTTTAGCAAAAAACTATCACAAATATTATTTTGTCATATGAATCAATGAACTCTGTTAATGTTAAACTTACTGTTGTGTCCTCAATGTTTCCTTTCAAAATGGAGATGGTTAAGCCTTCTTTTGTCTGAAAACTTTGCGATGCCCCTTGAGTGTGAACAGCACTTTGGCCTTGGCTTGAAGAGGAACTTGCTTGGTTTTGGTTTTGCTGCAGGCCTGGACCACCTCCGGTTGTCATGTTGTGACTAACTGCTGTGACCCCATACATTTTCTTCACTGCAGCTTCCAAAGCTCGAACTGTAATATCATTAGTGTCAACCAGGTGAATCCTACTTAGAACACTGTCCCCACCAAAAATATTGCAGAACTCTTTTATAGCTTTCACAATGGTATCTGCACAAAGGTCCAGAGGAAAGCCAAATCCAGCAGAGCTAATGGCTGGAATTGCCACTGATTGGCAGCTTTCTTGATCAGCCAGATTCAGACTCTTTTTTACAGTTTTCCTAAGGAGTGTTACTGCCTCCTGAGGTTTGGAAGAATTGTACTGTGGTCCTATTGCAAAGATGACATGTTTACATCTAAGCTGTCCTCCTGCATCAAAAAGAACAGCATCACCTGTCATCAACTGCCGACTTTTGACATACTTATTACAGTCATCCTGAAGTTTAGGGCCAGCAGCATCTGAGAGTGCCTTTGCTAAACCTTCATCCAGTAGGAGAGTCTCTTTACTTGCACCGACTACTGCATCCACTTGAAACGAACAAATGTCAGCTTTGTTTATGGCAATTTCCACCCCCTCTGGTGTTTTAAATTGATAAGTTGGCTTTGTATCTGATTTCATTAGGCCATGTGGGGTTTCATACTGATCTATTAATTGGATCAAACAACCCATATTTGTCTTGGCAAATGCAACACACATTGATTCTTTTTCCTTGAAAAACTTCTTTGCCCCTGGTTTATCTATTTTCATGGTGCAGTGTTGAATAGATTTAAGCATTGTGTCAAACATAGGCAAATATTGAGTGACATGATGGTATGGGCCACTGATCAGTATGGTGTCATCTTTAAAGTTCACACTGATTTTACCTTTTACCTCTTCTGACCAATCCTGCCTTTTGTGATCCTTGATGAATTTGACAACAGTCTTATGAGCCTTTAAGCTTTTCTCTGTTTGAGAGTTTTCCTTAACAAAATCACATAATTTTTTTTCAACATCCTTGATGGAATCTACAAAGCCAGAAACCACCACTTCATTAACAGTCGTCTGTACTGTAACCTCTGTGTCAGTGTTTCTTATGTAAGAGACCAGGTCTTGCCAATCTGATCTTTCCAGAACACTGGAATCTTCTACAGCAAAGCTCAGGTGACCTAGGTCTGCTGTCAGTTTTCTCTCAGCATCATTCAAGGCCTTCTTTGTTTTGCCAACCAGCAAAGCTCTCTTTCCCTCTACTACCAATGATACATCGATTCCATTTGTAAAAAACAAATCAGTGGACATTTTCTCTAGGTCCTTGTTATGCAGAAAATCTAAAACAGATTGGTGGAGTTCAACTGGTTGACGAATTAAATCGACAACATCCTGCAGTATCTCATTCTTTGTCTCCAGCACCTCGGTTTTTAGACCGTACAAAGTTAGATTTTGGCTGTGTGCATGGTATGTGAGCTCCAGTTCTGGAAATTTGTCACAAATTTGCTGCTTCAAACCACTGCAGAGAAAAAGTTTGTAAATGGAAGGAGACATTGCAATTTCATCCATCTCACTGCCCTTCTTCCTTTGTATTCTTTGGGTGATTCTCTCAACAATTCCTCTCAGAATACTCTCAATCTTGTTCACATCTTCTTTCAGGCCTGCTACAGCCATTGTTCCTTGATCCACATAGGGAACCAGTGTGACTGTCACTGCTGCAACTGCTTTGTGAATTTCAGATTCTATCTCAGTCCACGTGTCTTTCTGAATGTAGATTTCAGTGGATTTAAACTTAGACACTGACACTGAGAACTCAGTGGAGGCCTTTTCTCTCCAAGTCTGAATGAGTTTTCTTGTCTGCCCACCTTGCTGAAGTAGGGATGGCAAAGGTTTGATCGTCACCGCTGAAGACTGAAAATCCAGATCGCAAAAATAACTAGACATAGCTTGGTTGATCAGATCCATAGAATTTTGGTTTTCTTTTAAATGGTGCCATACAGTCTCATCAATATTTTCTGTAAATGCTTTTGGAAGAGTTAGTATGGGTCTGTCTTTTCCATAAAGGGCTGTTTGTAATGTTTCATAGTATGGCAGTACTCTGAATGGATGCTTTTTAATGTGATGTTGCTCTTTGATGACCGAATGCACATCTGAAAAAGCAAACATTTTATATTATATTTAGTTGTGGAGGATGAATTAACCCAATTTCTTAAATATAACTACTTTGTTTATGTACCTTTGGGATTTTTAAAAGTCATAATTGCTGATTGTCCCTCTTCAAATATTACCACATCATCCTCTACTTCCCCAAATTTTTCAAAATAGAGCAGGAGGTAGTCAGAGTTCGTATGCGAAGGTAAACCTTCTGCTTTCACCTTTGAAGTAGTCTCAAGCAATCTGACATTCATGTTTTTCTTCTTAATCATTGCATTGCTTGTGCAGGACTTAACAAAGTTTGCTGTATCTGTGAAATAAAATTACATGAAAAATGGTTTGAGTTTTTTTTGCAAGTACATCTGAAAAGTAAATCCTGTTGGGACAAGTAGTAACTTTGAGATGAACAAAACACAACCTCTGACTTACCCATATTATCAGAGAATGTCACCACAGCACAGTGGCTCTCTGGTATTATTTCAATACTGAAGTCCTTTGACTCAGAATGTCCCTTCAGCACATTTTCCACCAGCATTACCAGAAACTCTTGGCTATTGTTTTGAATGTTTTCAATTACAGCTGATCTACAGGTTGTATCTTCTTTCTCCTCAGTTGGCTCAACCTCTTCTTCTACCTCACTCTTCAGTTCACCTGAATGTAAAACATAATTGACTTTGAAAACTCTTTTAACAGGGCTTGTATCATCTGTGTCCAAAATCTATTTCATGCTATGTTCATTTGATTTGTCACTTCGGATCGATTTAAGATGTATGCTTGAGTATCATCCTCTGTTTGTGCTATATATACACTGCATGCACAAAGTCTGTGTAAAATACTAATTGATAAATTCGTGGATGTTTTGTTCTACAACATATAGTAAATGACACACTTTCATACCTCAAATGCGACTTCTGAAGCCATACTGAATTGCATCCTTAAAAAAAAAAAAAAATCACACGGTGGCTAAAAAATTACATTTGAGGTATAAAAGTGTGTAATGTATGTTGTACAACAAATGTCCACGTATTGTCAAGTAATGTTCACCACAGACCTTATTTTACTCATAAGTTGAAAAAAACCCATTATTGTCATGTTTATTTTGTTGATTCATGTTTTTCACGTCTTTTATTTTGAAAAGTTTAGTTCCTGTTTCATGTCATGTGGTTCCCTTGTCATGTGATTTCATGTTTCCCTGCAGGTTCATGTGTCTTGTTTTCACTGTTTCATTGTCTTGTTATCTTATCAATTCTGTCTGTTCATTGGTCATTTTTGTCATGTGTTCTCCCATGTCTAGTATTTAAGCCCTCATGTTTTCCATTGTCCCTTGTCAAGGTAGCTTGACAAGACTGGTTTTCATGCACAGAAAACAACGCTGGAGTTGGCCAGAATCGAACGCCAGATCGGTGTGTGGGTAGCTGCGAGTTATATGGTTAAAACTTCCCAACCAAAAAATTGCAGGAATTTAACAGACGATCTTGGAAGAAAAGCATGTTTATCAACTGGAGGTCGGAAACGTAGAGAAGTATCAAGAATGGGAAAATCAAATGAAATGAAGAAAGCGGTGGCGGGTAAGCACAGCTGTGTTGTGAATGGACCAGAGTGGGGAGAATCTGATAGTGATGATAGTATGGAAATAAGTCAAAGAAGTGGAAGAATGAGGGCGAAAAGAGAAAATAATTATGGAGGGATTAGGGCAAAGAAAACCAGGCGTAGTGGAAGTGATGAAAGAGGAGTGGAAGGGAGCGATCAAGATGGTTTGGTATTTAAAATAATATTGAGATTTGGCGAGGAGAAGGGAATTTTAACAATGAGTCCAGTGAAATTGACAACTGTTTTGTGAAATCAGATTGGGGATATAAATATGACAAAGGTTTTGAGAGATAGAAATCTATTGATTGTTTGCAGAAATGAAGAACAGAGGGAGAGGGCTGGCAGAATAAAAGAAATAGGGCGATTCAAGGTAATAAATACAAGTCGTGTTGAAAGGGAAAATAAATGGAGTAAAGGAGTGATCTGAGGCGTTCCAGTAGAAGTTTCAATGGAGGAAATTAAATCAAACCTAAAAGGAGGAATTCTGAAAGGTGCTCGGTGGACTCAGATAACTCGAGAGGGAGTGAGGAAAGATAGTGAGTATATTGTACTTGATTTTGTAGAGGAATCGCTACCCAAAAAAGTGACGCTAGGGTTTTTGAGCTATAATGTTAGGGAATACATTCTAAAATCAATGAGGTGTTACAACTGCCAAAGATTTGGACATACAGCCAAGGTAGGTAAAGGCAGAAGGAGATGTGCCAGATGTGTAGAAGATCATGTATATGGGCAATGCAATCACGAACAGCCAAAATGTTGTAACTGTGGGGGGATTCACAGTGTGGCTTATGGGGGTGTGAAGTGATGAAAATGGAAATGGAAATACAACAGATTAGAACTCTGAATAAGATCACATACGCAGAAGCCGTGAAGATGGTGAATCAGAGAAAAGGGAGAAATGAAAGAAGCAGAGTGGGAAATCAACCCACAAAAGAAACAGAACAGGCAAATAAGGAACGAGTATTGGTTGACCTAAAGAAACTAGTTATTTTCATTGCAGGGGTTGTTAATGCCACAATGGAGATTAAATCCAAGACTGAAAGAATACAAATAATTGTAAAAGCAGCAGTGCATCATCTAAATATTAGTGGGCTGACATGGGAGGAAGTAAGAAATGACCTCACTGTTCAGGCAAGCCAGGAACAAGCTTGGGTTGGATAACACTAATAATGGTCCTTTTGTTACAATGAAATGCTAGAAATTTGTTGGCCAATGGACAAGAATTTAAAAAATACATAGAAAAGTTATCTAGTAAACCCAATTTTATTTGTGTTCAGGAAACATGGTTGAGACCAAACTTAGATTTTAGACTAGTTGGATATAATTGTGTTAGGTGTGATAGGAGGGAAGCAGTAGGGGGTGGATGTGTAACAGTTACTAGAGAAGATAATGCATTTAGAGAGATAGGAATAGGAAATGAGCAAGAATATATAATAATATAGATCTGGACAAAGGAAGGAGAGCTTATAATTATTAATTACTATAATCTTTGTAAGAAATTAGATCTGAGTAGATTAATGCAAATTGAAGGAATGGATGGAAATAAGAGAGTGACGTGGGGATTTTAATGCACATAGTACATTATGGGGAGGAATGAAAATAGATGTAAACGGAGAGGTGACTGAAGAACTGTTAGAGGAAAAGGACATGGTTTGTTTAAATGATGGGAGAGGGACAAGACTAGATGTACACACAGGGAATATGTCAGTATTGGATTTAACTTTGGTGTCGAATAATTTAGCAGGGAAATGTGAGTGGGATGTATCATATGAAACATCAATCGGAAGTGATCATTATCCAGTATCTTGTAGAATATTACTACAGGGAAA
Organism: Myxocyprinus asiaticus; assembly: GCF_019703515.2. NCBI lineage: Eukaryota > Metazoa > Chordata > Actinopteri > Cypriniformes > Catostomidae > Myxocyprinus > Myxocyprinus asiaticus. The sequence goes on along the minus strand of NC_059353.1, from coordinate 23,033,121 downwards.
TTAACAACAAGGAAAAGCAATAGGGAAGTGGATATTTGACAGTGCTAAATGGGAAGAGTTTAGTTTTATTTGTGAAAGAGAAATGGATAAAATAGATTTAAATGAAGATATTGAGGAGATTGATAAAAAATTGAAAACAGTATTGATTGAAGCTGCTAATGAGTCAATTCCTAAAATTAATGGAAAAATGAAGAGAAAGGTGGTCCCTTGGTGGACAGATGAGTGTACTAAAGTAGTTAAAGAAAGAAATAAAGCTCTAAGAATATTAAGAAGAACTCATAATTTTCAAAACTTAATTAAATATAAGCAAATGCAAGCCAAGGTTAGAAAAAATATACGTAATGCAAAAAGACAAAGTTGGCAGATGTTTTCTAATAAAATTGGTTGATCAACACCTGTGGGAGAGGTATGGGACATGATTAAAAGCATGAGAGGAATCAGAAGAGAATGGAAATATCCTGTTCTCAAGGTGGGGGAAAAGGCAGCAGTATCTGATGAAGAAAAGGCCGAAATGATAGCAAAAGCACTCATTGAAATCCATAGCTCAAATAACCTAACTGAGGAGGGAAAGAGAGGAAGGGAATTAATAAAATCAGCTTTTCCTGGAAGGCTTGAGAGGTGGAATGAAATTAACAGCACAATGGATGCTCCATTCACTATAGAAGAAATGAAGAGGGCAATAGCAAGAACTGGAATAACATCTCCTTAAAGCTGTTAGGCTTTTATTATAAAGTTTGGGGAAAAGGAAATGGACTAACTGGATGGAAAGAGGCAGTGATTACTCATTAAGGACTCATTAAATCCAAAGAATTATAGACCAATAGCATTGACTTCACATATAGGAAAGATAATAATAAAGTAGAGGAATTTCATCACCTCATCAGAGTGGTTTCAGGAGAGGGAGAGGAACTATGGATCCTATTATATGTCTGGAAACAGACATTAAGAAAGCTCAAATTAATAAAGAATCAGTGATGGCAGTTTTCTTTGATGTTGAAAAAGCATATGATATGGTTTGGAAAGAAGGATTAATGATCAAACTTGATATGATAGGAATAGCAGGTAGAATTTATAATTTCTAAATTATAAAGCCTTATCTGGAAGCTATATGGTGGAAAACGGTACCCCTCAGGGCAGCATCATTAGTCCAATACTCTTTTCAATTATGATAAATGATGTATTTTCTCAAGTCCAAGGAGACATTGGGTGATCATTGTTTGCTGATGACAGAGCATTGTGGAAAAGGGGAAGGAATATAGATCATATTACAGGAAAAATACAAGAGGCAATTGAAGTGGTAGAAAAATGGTCATATGCATGGGGTTTCAAGTTTTCAGTAGAGAAAACCAAAACACTACTGTTCACTAGGAAAAGAGGCATTGATACACAGATAAAGATGTATGGACAAAATATTGAACAAGTTAAAGTTTTTAAGTTTCTGGGTGTGTGGTTGATGCAAAATTAACATGGAATGAACATATTCATAAGACAGCTACTAAATGCAAAAAGATTTTAAATGTGATGAGGTGTCTAAGAGGATCAGAAAGGGGAGCAAGTAGATCTGCAATGAAAAACATTTATATAGCACTGATTAGATCAATGTTAGACTATGGAAGTATTGCTTATGACTCAGCAGCAAAAACTCTATTGAAGAAGCTGGATGTGATACAAGCTCAAGCGTTGAGACTTTGTTGTGGTGCTTTTAAAATGACTCCTGTATCTGCTCGTCAGGTTGAAGTGGGTGAAATGCCGTTACAAATCAGACGCAGGCAGTTAATGTTGAACTACTGGGTAAATCTTCAAGGTCATTCAGAAGACCATCATCCAACAGTAAATCCTCCTTCCACGCTGGGAAAAGGAAAGGTCTAAACAGAAGTGCTTTGCATGGAATAGTGACAAAGAAGCTAGAGAAATGACTTTAAGTCAGGAAAGATACATTCCTACAGTATCGTTATTAATAACTCCACCTTGGATGTTTCCTGCAGTATTCATGTATTTTTATATTCTAGAGTTAATGAAAGTGTATAAAGACTCCGGAAATATTGTAGATGTTGTTGAAGATAGACTACAAAATGTATACAGTATCAAGCATTTGTCCCAGTATATACTGATGGATCTAAAGATCCTAATACAGGGAGAACAGGTTTTGCTTTCAGTATTCCATCTTTAAAAATTTCTGTTAATAGGAGAACATCAAATCATTTGTCAGCATACACCGTAGAGATGATGGCAATTGCAACAGCATTACAGTGGATAGAAGAGACACAAATCAAAAAGGTTGTTCTTTGTACAGATTCATGTTTGGCATTTAATTCACTGCAATCATTCATATCTCACAGTTGACAGGATATAGTCAATGAGATATATGAACGTCACGGCCGCTGAGCCAGAGTCTCACGTCACGGCCGCTGAGCCAGAGTCTCACGTCACGGCCACCGAGCCAGAGCAATGCCTCAGCCTGCTCCATGCCATGTCACAGCAACGCCTCAGCCTGCTCCATGCCATGTCACAGCAACGCCTCAGCCTGCTCCATGCCATGTCACAGCAACGCCTCAGCCTGCTCCATGCCATGTCACAGCAACGCCTCAGCCTGCTCCATGCCATGTCACAGCAACGCCTCAGCCTGCTCCATGCCATGTCACAGCAACGCCTCAGCCTGCTCCATGCCATGTCACAGCAACGCCTCAGCCTGCTCCATGCCATGTCACAGCAACGCCTCAGCCTGCTCCATGCCATGTCACAGCAACGCCTGAGCCTGCTCCATGCCACGTCACAGCCACACCTGAGTCTGTTCCATGCCATGTCATGGCCACATCTGAGCAGTTGGACCTGAAGATGGTTCCTGCCCTTGTACCCGCCCTTAGTTCTCCTGAGCAGGCAAGGGGAACTTTCAACCCTCCGACCCTGCCTGGACCCTCCGAGCCCTGGACTCCGCCTTGGCCTGTCGGTCCCTCGACATTGCCTCAGCTCTGCGTTCCCTCGGCTCCACTGCGGTCCTTCAGCCTGTTGGCTTTGCCGGGGTCCCTCGTCCCTCCAGCTCCTCCTTGGTCTGTCGGTCACCTGGCTCCGCCTTGGTGCTCTGATCCTCTGGCTGCGCCTTGTCCCTCCGATCCGTCAGCTCCACCGGGGACCTCCTTCCCTACGGCTCCGCCTTGGTCCTCAGTCCCACCGGCTCCACCTCAGTCTTCCGATACCCCAGCTCCGCCTTGCTCCTCTGAGCCTCCAGCACCGCCTTTGTCCTCCCTGCCATCGGCTCCACCATGGCCCTTCGAGTCTTTGGCTACTCTCCGGGCACCAAGATCCATGGTGTCGCCCTACAAGGCTCTCTTTCTGACTGGAAACACCCCGAACGTGTGCGTGAGCATGAGAAAAGCACAGAGCACTAAGGGCAAGAGAGCCCCTGAGGAGAGGAGGAGAGAGACAGACAAAGAGCCCCTGAGAGTCAGAGCTGAGGAGGAGAGAGACAGAAAGGAAGGAAACATTAAAAGGTGTGTGTATGTGTGTTTGTGTGTGAGTTACACTACGCAGGGAAATGTCTTGATATTGTTGCTGCTGGTCCAGGAAAGCATTGTTGCAATCATGTGGCGTAAATCCTGTATGATGGAGAATATCTACCGGAGTTGATATTGTCCTTCAGGTTGTGATCATAGGTTGTATTCTATCAGTGTAAATCCTGTATAAGCTAGAGGTGTTTCCAACAAATAGTACCCTATAATTCAAAACCTTGATTGTGCGCACATGTGTGTGTGTGGGGGGGGCTACAAGACATTGTGCCCAGGATCCTCTGGAATCTTAATCTGGGCCTGCTCTCAGGGCCCCACCTTCCATTGACTCAGCCCTGGTCCCATGCTCCACTCCCTGTCTCACCAGGCCACACCCCATGCCTCAAGACCACCCCCCCCCCAACTCCCTACAGAACTTTGGAACTATGTATGTTTTTTTGTGTTTTGTTCACGTGTTGGGACGTCAGGAGCCACCCCTTAGTGGTGGGGATATGTCATGTGTATTTTGCTGATTCATGTTTTTCATGTCTTATTTTGAAAAGTTTAGTTCCTGTTTCAGGTCATGTGGTTCCCTTGTCATGTGATTTCATGTTTCCCTACAGGTTCATGTGTTTTGTTTTCATTGGCTCATTGTCTTGTTATCTTGTTATCAGTTCTGTCTGTTCATTGGTTATTTCTGTCATGTGTTCTCCCATGTCTAGTATTTAAGCCCTCATGTTTTCCATTGTCCCTTGTCAGGTATTGTGATTGGTAATGTTGTTATGTTAATGTCAAGCCAAGTTTATGTCAAGTTTAGTCAAATTCATGTTTTATGTTTCTTTCATGTTTATTGTAAGGGTTTACTGGATTTCACATTTAATAATAAATTTGCACTTGGGTTCTTCATTTCATCGTCAGCAGCAACATCGTTACAATTATAAAAACCCATAGGAAATCCAGAGGTAATCAATGGAGAATTAGACATTTACATTTATGCATTTGGCAGATGCTTTTATCCAAAGTGACTTACAGTATACTTATTACAAGGACAATACCCCCGTGGCCACCACCACTCAGACTAGACTTGTAGGTTTGCCTACAAACTGACGTCATGGCTGAACATCTCTATAGTCCTATTACAGAAACGTGCATCATCAAACAGTGATTATGTATATTGGTCTTGAGCCCCTAGCAAAAAATTAAAATAATAATAATTTTTGTGAATTCTATGCTCAAAACTAAAATTTCATTATCATAAACAAATGAACTGTCTTTCAAATGAAATGAAAAGTTGTCACACGTGTTTTAAATGTTCCAAACATAAGTTGAGAAGGAGCTTGTTCATCTAGGCCTGCCAATCGTATCCGAAGTCTATATAAGCGGCTTCTTCCCTCCAACCCTTGACAATTTTTCTGGCATCCCTTCACCTCCCCATCTCTAGCTGTATAATTCATAATGCCTATCAAATATTTAAAAATTGTCTTTCTATTTCTTGCCCAGTCCTGTGCTCGAGCCCCTCTATTATGGACAGCACGCCAGATACGTTTACCTTAATGTGCTCCCGGACTATATGAACCAGTGAGCTCATGTAATGTTATAAAACCATACAATTCATTAATTATGTATTATATAATACATAAATTAATTATATATATATATATTTGGTCAAAACAATGGTTTGATTCGTCTCTATACAGAAACTGACTTTCAAACAACTAGCCCTGACCTACATCTGTATGTATACTCTCAGATTAACTTCTATTTTTATGTGATGCTTAATTATGATTAGGGTGAATATTAACTTAAATAACACTGACCAAAAAGCCTTGGCTTTTTGAGGTCTAGTAGGCCTTCCTCTTAAAGCCTAGGATTTGTGCTATGTGGTACAGTTAACTTTTATCCGGAAACCAGCGATTCGAAATTCAAAAGTGAAGGTAAGAAACTATACGCTTGCAATCAAGACGGTATTTTGAAGAGGGCTGTACATGCATGTATGACCAAGAGAGGGCAGCAGAAGGGCACGTATCTTCTGATGGAGGAAATGGAGTACTCACCCTTTGTGATTGCGCTGACCGAAGATGTTGATTCCTGCGGAACAAAGTTTTGTTTTAACTCAAGTCAAGTGAGAGTAGGGCGTTCTAGTAAGTCCATTCCCTTACTGAATACTCACCTCAGGAGTTGAGACCTCTGACGACGGGAGACGCACTGTCATTTTAATATTTGTTTTGCCAATCTTGAGCTCATGCGTTTGTTTCCGCAAAACCCGCTGTCTCACTGCGCACGCAAAGACACATATAAAAAACAAACATCTGTGAACAGACATATGAATAGATATACTATACGAATAGACATTAATTATTTTGAATTCCCATGGACGTGAAGAGTTCAGTTTCGTTTCTTGAACTCCACCCGCCGTACCTCGTCAACAATTTGTGAATATATTTCGCTATAACTTATGACATTTTCAACAGTAACGCATCAGTTTACCTATAATATGTTAGAGTAATTGAGATCAGAGTTTCTTAAAGAGTTACGGGTTACTTTACCTTCCTCTGTCTTGAATCGAACAGTTGCTCTTTGGCCGTCAGAAACATCGTGTTCCACCTCACTGTCGCCTCCGTCTGATTTCTTACTTTGGAAATAGATGTTAAGTTTATTTTTTAGTTTGGGGGTTTTGGGGTCCCATTGGCCCTCAACGAAGAGAGCGTATGGAAACTCATCAGCCATGGCCGACTGTCCTGTGACTTATGTAATGTGTTTGCTTCAGTCAGTGTAGAGTATTCTCTAAACTTTCACTTTTGATATATCTGGGTATATATGGTTGAATACCAGGCGTGGTTTCCCAGAAATAGGCCTACTTCCCAGCTTCAAAAACGGTTTTAGTAGCTAGACTTTTACTGTCGAAACATTCAAACCATCGCACTATGTTAATGTTGATTATTTTTTTTATTTTTTTTAAACTAGAAAATTAGACTAAATGAATTTCCAGAAAGTGAGCGAATACAATTCTACATTGTTCTCAACTTTAATTCACCGAACGCTGCACGATTTCGCTTTCGATTTTCTCTTCGACAGAGAATAGACGTATTTATTGAGGCAGACCGAAGTTTCTCAGACCTAAGGTAAGATTTGGCCATCATTTCAAAGACACGTACTTAACTTATTTAAGAACAAGGACATTTTTAAAGGCTTTTTGCTATAAGTTTCGTAGTTTGATTCGACGTGAAACCGGTGTATGAGGAATAGCTTGTTTAACCATCCCAACAAACACAAAACACTAACCGAAAGTAAATTATAGTAACATATCGACAATGTTATGTATACTTTACATTGTTATTTCTTAAACCTTTACTGATGTGGGTTTCAGGCTTAGATCTAATCAGTTTTATGACGTTTAGAATGAGCAAAACTTTAGGCTATACGGAGTTTGTTTCAACCTTTGACAAACAGTACAGTTAATCTTTAAACCTGATCATTGCCATATTTGGAACTACAGAAGAGCTCGTGAGTCGTTATGTTATCTGATACATAAACTATGAGTTATAAGTAACAGCTCATTCATAAATATGTGGTGTAATAGCGTTTTTTCACTTTGCTTTGCCTACATATCTTTTATTTGTATCACTTTTCATAATGTGTAATCAAAGCTTATTCGACAGTTATATAATATCTAAATTGTACAGTGCTCAAGGGTCTTCATTTTCTCTTACAAGCAATACAGGTTTATGTTCTGAGGGAAGCTAATCATCATGACTGACAAAACACACATTCCTCTGACCCCAGTGCACACTGACATTCTGAGAGTTTGCAAAAGTGCCTTTTGCAATGCTGTTAAGGCAAAATTTGATTGTGCAGCTATTTTCCACAATATGGAGGAGGATGACACCTTTGGTAGTAATTTAAGTGACCTCTCAGGTCCTGATATGAGGTACTCTACAAAGCTGCACAGTGGAGTGGAAGTGTCAGTCTGGAAAGATGACCTTACACGTCATAAAGTAGATGCTGTGGTCAATGCAGCCAATGAGAAGCTAAGTCATGGAGGGGGTCTTGCACTAGCACTGAGTAACGCTGGGGGACCAAAGATCCAACAATGGAGTGATGAAATTCTAAAAATAAGAAAAAGAGTGCCAACTGGTGAGGCTGTAGTCACTCTTTCTGGAAATCTCCCATGTAATATGATCATACATGCTGTGGGACCCCACTTGAAATCAAATCCATCACAGAGGGAGATTGATAGCGCTGCACCACTCTTACGTCAAACTATTTTAAACATTCTGCATTTAGTTTTACAAAACAACTTAAACTCAGTTGCAATCCCTGCCCTGAGTTCTGGCCTTTTCAATTTTCCAAGACATCTCTGTGCCGACAATATTGTAAAAACTATAAGGGAGTGTGAGGACTATGGCATGTTCAAAAGCAGGAAATTAGAGATTCGTCTTGTCAATAATGATGAGCCCTCAGTCCAAGAAATGAAAAGAGCCTCTTGGCAGATTCTAGGTCCACCCACATCTGGCACATACAGTGGTGCTGTAAATGGCAGAAACCAAAGGATGGCTACTTCTTCAAACAACAGTTTGCAGATTGGGAATGTAACACTGCATCTTAAAAAGGGCCATATAGAGGAGGAAGAGGTAAGACTGAAATATTAGGAAATGCCAAGTGTTCAAGGCAAAAAGAGGATTCATTGATAAAGAGGCTTAAGTTCACAGTTTGCTTAGTTTTAGGATCACAGTAGTTTTCTTTTATTATTTTATTATAATCCAAATCTCAGATCTATACAGCTAATTTTGTTTCATATAAATACTCTGAATTGTAAAACATGTTTTTGATGCAAGACATATTGATATTCCTTCTCTTTCTTTGCACTTTGTTTCAATATGCAGGTTGACGTAATTGTAAATACCATTGGAAATGATTTTAATTTGTCCCAAGGGAATATTTCAAAAGCTATTTTGAAGAAGGCCGGTAAAAAGATTCAAGAAGAGATTTTCAGAAATAAATGGCATCATGGGGTTGCCAAAAATGGGGAAATCTATGTAACAAGAGGCCATAACCTGAATTGCAAATTTGTTCATCATTCTGTTTGTGCATCTAGATCTGATCATAATGCCAAAGAGGTAAATTAAATGTTAAATGTTAATCATTTTTGTCTATACAGTATGTTTCCACTCTGTCTGATTTTGTTGTCTGTAGATTCTTTTCAGGGTGGTCTCAGATTGTTTGAGAAAAGCCAGTAGGGAATGTGAGTCTATCTCCTTCCCAGCAATTGGCACTGGTTTACTGGGCTTTCAAAAACAGGTGGTTGCCCAAATTATGACAGATGCTGTGGTAGAGTTTGGCAAATCAAACACGGGGAAGAAGCTGGACATATTTTTTGTTGTATATCCAAAAGATGATGAAATGATGAAGGTGATGTTTGCTAAATTATGTGTTTTTTTAGTAGTTTTTGCTCCTTTGTGTCTGTGATTGTAACACTTATTACATAACTCAGCAATCTGTATATAGATATTCTTTCTACATTTTGTAGTAAATCCATTAGTGCAAAACCATACAAGAACCTTTTAGCTAACCCCCTGTGGATTTTGGCAATCTGTTATGTTTGCATGCCATTTACCAGGCCTTAAATTAAAGCATTATAAATTAAGAAATGCAACACATTGGTAAAATTAATGCAACATAGAGAAGCAGTGAATACACTTTTGTCATGTTACCATTGTAATTTTCAGGCTTTTGATAATGAGATTGTTTCCAAGAAAGGAGGGACAAAATTCCCAGAATTACCCAGTGACTTGACAAAAAGTAAGAAAAAAATATGACTTTGTTTATATTTTTTTATACAGTAAATGTGGTTTATATTTAGTACAAATGTTCAAATCTTACTCCTTTATAACGATTTCACAGTGTCATCTATTTACAGTTTTGGAAAATTCTTCCTCACCATTTTGTTATTGTGTTGTTCAAATGTAATTGGGCCTATATTTGGTTTGCTATTGTGTCACTGCACCAATACAGAAAGATCTGATACCTATTGACCTTTAAATCCATGATGAATATACAGTATATTCAGAAAGTATTCAGACACCTTCATTTCTTTTCACATTTTATGTTGCAGCATTATGCTAAAATGCTTTATATTTTTTTTTCTTCACATCAATCTACACTCCATACCCCATAATGACAAAGCAAAATCCAGATTTTTTTATAACTTTGCAAATCTATTAAAAAGAAAAAAACTGAAATATCACAGTGACATAAGTATTCAGACCCTTAACTCAATACTTGCACCTTTGGCAGTGATTACAGCCTCAAGCCTTTTTGGGTATGATGCAACAAGTATTGCACACCTGGATTTGGGGATTCTCTGACATTCTTCTCTGCAGATCCTCTCAAGCTCTGTCAGGTTGGATGGAGACCGTGGGTGGACAGCCATTTTCAGGTCTCTCTAGAGATGTTTGATTGGGTTCAAGTCCGGGCTCTGGCTGGAACACTCAATGACATTCACAGAGTTTCCCCTAAGCCATTCTTGTGTTGTTTTGGTTGCGTGCTTAGGGTCATTGTCTTGTTGGAAGGTGAACCTTCGGCACAGTCTGAGGTCCTGAGCGCTCTGGACCAGGTTTTCATTAAGGATATATCTGTATTTTGCTGTGTTCAGTTTTCCTTTGTCTCTGACCAGTACCCCAGTTCCTGCCACTGAACCCCCCCCCCCACAGCATGATGCTACCACCACCATGCTTCATCGTTGGGTTGGTATTGCGCAGGTGATGAGCGTTGCCTGGTTTCCACCAGACATGACGCTTGGAAATGAGGCCAAACAGTTCAATCTTCATTTCATCAGACCAGAAAATCTTGTTTCTCACAATCTGCAAATCCCTTAGGTGCTTTTTTGCAAATTCCTTCCATTTAACAATTATGGAGGCCACTGTGCTCTTGGGAACCTTCAATGCAGCCAAAACATTTTTGTAGCCTTCCCAAGATCTGTGCCTCGACACAATCCTGTCTCTGAGCTCTGCAGGCAGTTCCTTTGACCTCATGGCTTGGTTTTGCTCTGATGTGCATTTTCAGTTGTGAGACCTTATATAGACAGGTGTGTGCCTTTCCAAATCATGTCCAATCAATTGAATTTGCCACAGGTGGATTCCAATCAAAGTGTAGAAACATCACAAAGATGGTCTAGAGAAATGGGATGCACCTGAGCTAAATTTCAAGTGTCATAGCAAAGGGTCTGAATACTTATGTCAATGTAATATTTCAGTTTTTTGTTTGTAATTTGCAAATTTAATGTGAATCTAATGTGAAAATAATTTAAAGCATTTTAGCATAAGGCTGCAACATAACAAAATGTGAAAAAGGGGTCTGAATACTTTCTGAATGCACTGTATATACACCAATATACTGTATATACATCTCACTTTCAAATGTTTTCAGATTCTGCTTTTAGCACTAAAGCAACCACAACAAACGAAACCCCCATAATTGAGTTCAGCAGTGTCTCTGATGAAGCTTTGGAAGAGGCAAAAGCATGGACCTTTCAGATGCTTAGCCCATCAAATGACACACTAACAATAAAGAATAACCATGTCATATATTTTGGTCAAACAGACCATGAAAACCTGCTCTCTCTCCAAGCCAAGTTTAATGTTCACATCAAGGAGTTCTTCAGGAGTGGTAATGGTGGCATATCCATCACTGGAGATCCTAGAGCTGTCAGCTGTGTGGGATTTGAGGTGGAGTGCATGCTTTGTAAGGCCCAAGAGGACTTTGCCCTAGCCGAAGAGAATGACATTCTGTATTCTGTGGTTCGCTGGCACTGTAAAGATGTTCCTTGGATACAAATACCTAAAATCAGTGCAGCTTTGGAGAAAGCTTATCTGGCAGGGAGTAAAGACCTTGCGTTGAATGACGGCAATATCAAAGTCAACTTGAAGCTTAAGAATTTAGTTGACAACTATGGGAGAACAAGCAATGTGGAAAGGACATGTATGTTTTTTATTCTTAAAACTGTTAATATGTTGTTGGTATAGAAAGTTCAATAGTTTTCTATAACTTTTGAGTTTATGTCTCAATGACCTAATACAGTCTTTCTCTCCTTCTTTGCACCGTAGGCTTGTTGATGGATTACGACGATCAAAGGAAGGTTGGCAATTCTTTTTATGCAAGAACTTCTGTGACCAGGAAAGATTATGAAGATAAAGAAACAAGAGGAGCCTTCAAAGCTTGTAGACTCAGTATAATCAAGGTGAGTGAGCTGCCATCCCAGATGAGCAAACCTTACAAATGAAACCTCATTCCCCACATTCCCATGTCAATGCAGTGCAGAAGTGTGAAAACCAACATTTCTATTATAAAAGAATTTTAATTTTTTTTTTTCCTGAAAAAACACTTTAGAGTAGCTATTTCACCTGCTAGGTGTTAAGCAATAACCTTTTTTTACTAACACATTTTTTTTCTTTAATCTACAGAACTTTGTCAATTTGCTTTTCCACATCTCTTTATTGTTTGCATGAACTCAACAATAGCATAAGAAGGCAACAATGAGGAAATGTAGCACAGTGTTTTTTTAATAAAAACTTCTAATGGAATGTCGTTGCACTGGTTGTTGCAGGCAGAGAAAATAGAGAACATTGCCCTGCAGCAGATTTTTGAGATGAATGGGAAGCGAGTGAAAGATAAACCAAAGAAGCTCTACCAGTGTGTATCATCTCAGTTCTGTGATCTAATCTGCAGAGTTGGCTTTCAGAAAGAGTTCGCCCCACCTGCCGGTAAAAAAAAGCAGTATTTTTCAGGGCATTTGACACAGTTTTAATGATATTATTGGAAATAAGGCTTAGTTATGATTGTAGATGTTCTCCCTATTTCTTAAACATGTTTCTCACTGGAAATCTACTTGCTCAATTACAATTCTGGGATATCAGAACAATTTTCATAAATAATTTCTAGCCTCAGTCCAAAAGGGGGTGTCACTTTCACTCACAGTTAAGGTTAGGGAAAGGATTATGGGCTCCCTATATCTTTGATGGTGGTTTGGAGTGACTGCCCCTTTTTGGAGCTCTGCCTGTATATCCTTCTCAAAAAAGTAGCGTAATTCAAATCAGTAAAAGTAAGTCAGAGCAATAGTTTTTGTTTTTGTTTTTTGTTTATTGCATTGTTTAATTAAGGTGCATAAGGTATGTCTCACCTACAGTACTCTATAAGGTTTGGCATTAGGTTACATATCTCTATAAAAAAAAAAATGTTTCCTCTATATGTAGAGCAAAAGTATGGCAGTGGAATATACTTCAGCAGTACTGTGGATGAGGCATTGAGGCTGTGGAAAGGACAGTTTGACGAAGAGCAGTACATCTACATCATCCAGGCCCAGGTTCTTACTGGGAAATCTGCAGCTGGTTCGCCAGAACTGATTTTGCCCCCTGCCATAGCTGGTGTCCCATTGGATCGTTATGACAGTGTGGCTAGCAGTTTGAAACAGACCCATGTCATCTTCAGTGGTCAACAAGCTCTTCCTGAATACCTGTTCATATGCCAATCATTAACTCCTGTGTAGCTGCACAGAGCACAATGCATTAACAAAGCCCTTTGGATTCAATCAGGGTGAATGTTTGACTTAAAATGTCAGTTTAAAAAGCTTAACAAATAATGACCTATATAAATGAGGAGCAAAAATATTTGTAATAATTAGTCCTATTCACATTAGTGGATGAGTGATGATTATTGATGCTGTTGAATTCTTTTTAAAAATATGCTAAATCTGGGTATATCCTGCTTTTGACTAGAACTGCTCTTTCAAATAGTTCCTTCGAGCTCTTACCTTAACTGCTGTAATGTTCGTACATTTAGTACATTTATGTAAAAGTTTTTTTTTTTTTTTTTATGAAGACATTTAATGACAGTTATAATGAGATATGTGGTATATATAAATATTAATGTTAGATGAAAATAATCATTGCTTGTAAAAGTTAATCTTCAACAGTTGATCATAATACAATCTGAGAGGATAAATAAGTTTGGTGTTGGGTTTGTAGTTTCAAACTATATGCTGAAGTTCAATTAAGCATTACAAATAAACCCTGGCAATATTTTGTCAGTTATGAAGGCCTTCCTGTTTATAGACTTATGTGTTAAACAAGTAGAAATAAATGCAACAATTTAACCAAAGCTTCTTGTGTAATGGCATTTATCGGTAAAACATTATGAGCTATAAGTATAATTCAATTTTCTGTAGAAAAATATTTATTCACACTTAAAATTAATTCAAGGGAAATGTTTATTGGTTACAATTGACCATAACGACAAGACACATCTTAAATGTTTGTGATTTAAGAGTTGTTCTACATAAAAAAAATTAAATACATCAGGGTCAAATTATAAAAAAGATTTTAACAGCAAATATGCAATACTGATGCAACCATTCTTATACTTGCGTAGTAAATTAAACAAATTTACATAAGAAGCCCATTTAAATTCAAACCAATCGATCATTTCAAGAAATAAAATATGTAGTTAACATTACACTTTAGAATGCTGTTAAGGGATAGAAACGCTGTTAGGGAACAGCTTGATTCATATTTAGATTCTGTTCATTTTTAATAACCTAAACATTGTGCCATGACACAGCAAGCAGCTATGGACATTACATAAGATCATTGTTTCAGAAAAAAGCTGATGCCGATAAAAGACAAGCACATCAACACACCTTGAATTCACAAGACACATGGAGTTTGAGTGATAGAAACAAGTATTCTTGCTTGTCACAATGCCTTCAATCAAAGTGTCTCAAAGCACAAAGACACATATAAATGTAATTCCTAAAGAATGTTATTGCTGTACTCTGACCTTATTTATGAGACAGTGGCTGGTAAGATACATTTCTTATAGACAGAGTATTCTAAAACATATAATCATGTTCACATTTAATGCTAATATGGACCATTTAATGCATCTGAGAACATGACTGTGCTACCGCACAAAGATATTTTACACCAACAATCTTCTCAATACTTCACATGACCTTCATAACAAACTATACAGGTCCTAAAATCCTCACATCTTTTCACTTTTGTCATGTTTAATTGCATTGTGAAAATCTCAGATGTTAAAGCTCAGGACCCAGTTGCAAGAAACCCCTTAAAGGGATAGTTCACCCAAAAAAATGCCACCCTCAATGTGTATGACTTTCTTTCTTATGCAAAACACAAACGATGATGTTTAGAAAAATATTTAAGCTCTGTTGGTCCTTAAAATGCTAGTGAATGGTGACCAAATCTTTGAAGCTCCAAAAAACACTCAAAGGCAGCATAAAAGCAACCTCTAAGACTCCAGTGGTTAAATTCATGTCTTTAGAAGTGATATAATAGGTGTGGCTGAGAAACAGATAATATATTTAAGTCCTTTTTTACTATCAATCTCCACTTTCACTTTTACATCTGAAAGTCACATATGGATCCTGTTTAGTTTCATTTTCACATCTGAAAGTGAAAGTGGAGATTTAGAGTAAAAAGGGATTTAAATATTGATCTGTTTTTCACCCAAAGTGATTGAATCTCTCTAGAAGACATACACTCACTGGCCACTTTGTTAGGTACACCTGTACACCTACTTATTCATACGATTATCTAAACAGCCAATCATGTGGCAGCAGTGTAATGTATAAAATCATGCAGATACAGGTCAGGAGCTTCAGTTATTGTTGATATCAACCATCAGAATGGGAAAAAAATTTGATCTCAGTGATTTGACCGTGGCATGATTGTTGGTGCCAGACGGGCTGGTTTGATTATTTCTGTAACTGCTGACCTCCTGGGATTTTCACGCGCAACAGTCTCTAGAGTGTAAAGAGAATGGTGCGAAAAACAAAAAACAACAAGTGAGCGGCAGTTCTGTGGACAAAAACGCCTTGTTGATGAGAGAGGTCAACGATGAATGGCCAGACTGGTTCGAGCTGACAGAAAGGCTACAGTAACTCAGAAATCCCCTCTGTACAATTGTAGTGAGCAGAATAGCATCTCAGAATGCACAACATGTCGAACCTTGAGGCGGATGGGCTACAACAGCAGAAGACCACATTGGGTTCCACTTCTGTCAGCCAAGAACAGAAAACTGAGGCTGCAGTGGGCCTACCATTTGTGTACCTTAGCATAAATCCAGATTTGTCAGACCAGGCGATGTTTTTCCAGTCGTCTACTGTCTAGTTTTGGTGAGTCTGCCCACTGCAGCCTCAGTTTCCTATTCTAAGCTGACAGCAGTGGTACCCGGAGGGATCTTCTGCTGCAGTACCCCATCAGCTTCAATGTTTGATGTGTTGTACGTTCAGAAATGCTTTTCTGCATAGCACTGTTGTAACACGTGTTTATTTGGGTTACTGTCACCTTACTGTCAGCTTGGACCAATCTGGCCATTATCCTCTGAACTCTGTCAGAACTCTGTCATTAACAAGCCGTTTTTGCCCACAGAACTGCCGCTCACTGGATGTTTTTTGTATTTTGCACCATTCTCTTTACACTCTAGAGACTGTTGTGTGTGAAAATCCCAGGAGATCAGCAGTTACAGAAATACTCAAACCAGCCTGTCTGGCACCAACAATCATGCCATGGTCCAAATCACTGAGATCACATTTTTTCCCCATTCTGATGGTTGATGTGAACATTAACTGAAGCTCCTGACCCATATCTGCCTGATTTTATACATTACACTGCTGCCACTTGATTGGTTGATTAGATAATCACATGAAGTAGATGTACAGGTGTACCTAATAAAGTGAGTATATATGAAACCACTGGAGTCATATAAATTACTTTTATGCTGCCTTTATATGCTTTTTGGACCTTGAACGTTCTGGTTACCATTCACTTGCATTGTTTGGACCTACAGAGCTGAGATATTCTTCTAAAAATCTTCGTTTGTGTTCAGCAAAAGACAGAAAGTCATACACATATGCGATGGCATGAAAGTGAGTAATTGATGAGAGAATTTTACTTTTTGGGTGAACTGTCCCTTTAAATTGAGTTAACCCTTAGTTATAATTGTAAGGCTATTGTCAATAAGGGTGTTCTTAACTTGCAACTGGCTGCAGGCCTCGTTTCATTCTCAGTTTTACAAAATAATAATAAACCATCTTGATGGTTACATATAACACTTTTGCTATGTGAGGTTTACAGCAATTAACTAAACTATGTGTTTGTAAGACATGTCTGTCTCATCTTCAATGCCTCAAAACAGTCCATTACTGAACCAACATGATGCTGATTTGTGTTTACAATCAGCACAGATGATGCACATGCAATGCTTACAAACAAACACATAGAGTGCACACACTCTTCTCATAAGGATGGATAATTCCCAAACACTGATCATTCAGCAGACTCAGAAACTTCCATGCCATCCACCAACAGTGTGTGAACAATGCCATCTCGTCTCTTTCCGCTGCTTACAGCCTTGATGCAGCAGTCGTGATCACCCAGAGAGAAGTGTGTTTCTGTACCATCATCAACAAACTCTCCCTGAAAGTGTTACAGGAGTAAAGAGGAGGGATTAATATTTTTGTTTGGCATCAAAAAGACCATGCAAAACTTCAGCTGGTGTAAGGATTTATAAGCTTTCGGGTAGACTTATTTTGATCTTGAAATGATGATATCCAACTAATGTGAAAATAAATGTGAATAAATTAACTGCTGGAACTTACAGCTGTTTCCATTTTCTGTCCATTGCACCATATATCCATGGTGTCCTTCTCTGTTGAGCATGAAACAGTTTATAAGTGAGCAATTCGCAGTGATATAGATAAGAGCAGCAATAAAAATCCAACCTCAGCCAACTTTTGGTTTAAATCTTTATACTAGATTCACTATCCCAACTGTATTTGTCTATAGCATTCTTTTGTCTTAAGGCTGTGCCTTTTTTACAGGCCATTTGACTTGTTTGGTTAGCTTTGTATTCTGGTACTCTGGTACTAATTTATACAATACACCTGCTATTTAATAGCTATTGTATGAAAGCAACAACCATGGACATAAATGTCAGTCAAAGTATGGAAAGTCCTTGAAAGTATGCCTTCCTCTCTTTTTATTAGATACCCAACTAGGCCATATTCTGCATTTGAATGCACTGACAGGCATATTGCCTTACAGGCTTATATTGGGTTGGGTTAAGGGCTGGGCGGCCTTTCAGCCCAGTCAGGCAATACAAGGCATCACCTTCCTTCAATAGTCACAAAAAGGTTCATGTTAACTAAAGCCAGGAATCCACCTGCCCACTAGCGATCCCATGAAGTTAATGAGACTGCAGAATCTCTGTTGGTCTCATGAGAGGAAGCACCTCCTTTTGTTAAGCACTAATTATTTAAAGGGATTTGTGATATTTTTTAAACATTATTTAACCTTATATAACCAGGTCACTGAGTGTGCTTTGAACATTTCAGAGATCAGCTGTTCTGTATAGGGACCAAGTAAATTATTATTATCAATCTACTATAATCATGTATTTTTACCCAGAACAACTCTGCAGTCGATGCCATCCAGGTTGAGGAGCCATGTGCTGGTAACTTTGGAGCGGTTCTCCTTGTATTTCTTTAGACTCTGTCCATTAATTTCAAGAGTGTACTCATATGCAAAGCCACTCACTGCATCTATGTTAATAGTGGCCTTGGTGTCTGTTCCTCCCACATGAAATGTCTCCTTTCCAACCAGTTTGAACATCCAATCTCTCTTTATTACTTCCTGTGAAAGTCATAAGCAAACCTGTGATGCTCATGTACTTATTTTCAAATATTCTTGTTGAAAACACAAATACAGGTATTCTGCATCGTTCAATTCCTTAGATTTACTGGAATAGAATCCCTTAAAAACTTTGGAACAATTCTAATACTATTATGATATTACTAATGATTACCAACCGACTTATACATTTCCAATTTTTTCCCCCTCCCCATTCTTTGTTCTATATAGCGCAACAGTCAGTTTCCGGAAGTAAATATCCAATTCATTCTCTCCTTCGACAAATAGATTTTTAACAATAACTTAAAAACCTCTGTAAGGGGGAAGTCACCCACTGGCCCAAGGACGGTATCCAATGGCGTGGCTGAAGGTCTCCTGCGTGTTCTGTCTTATCGTGCGCGACATTAAATAATACTTTGATTATTTGATTTGAGTTCCATGTTTTATTAATCTTATCATTAATTCTTTTCTTTATTTCATCTGACTCCAATTATGAAAAACCTCATTGATGTATCTATGCTCTGAATTTTAGTAATTCTCTCTTCTAGACTGCATTTGTTATTTCAATGTTATTTGGGTCCTGTGCTGGTCAGACACAGGTCCTTTAACTACAAATTCATCAGTTTCAGATATTAGTAAGTTTTAGACTAAGTCCTTATAGGTTCTCGGCTTTATCCGTTTAGTCTTATTTGGCTAAGTTCTATAATAGATTCTCGGTTTACCGTTTAGCCTCAGTCAATTAAGTCCTGTTTTACAGGTTCTCGGTCCTACATTTAGTATTCCCATTTAATTCTACTTGGCTAAGTTCTATAATAGATTCTCGGTTTACCATTTAGCCTCTTACATGGGTTACTTCTGTAGTAGCTTAATTAAGCCAACTCTGACCATAGATTTGTAGTTAACAAGAAATATACCAGAAAACAGTCCTTCAGAATGAATCATAATAACAATTTATTTACCAGGTAATAGTAATATATTCAAACAATCCAATTAAAATAATAAATCAAACTCAAAGCTATCAGTGAACCAAGCATAATAATATAATTAAAGTTGTATTCCATTCAAACATTTACCAAACATAAGAAATACAAATTGCAATTACCTGGTAGTGAAAAAACTACATGCAAATGACGAAGCATGGGAGATCTGAATTACAGATTCCTTCAAACATTTATCAATAATAAGAAATACCTGGTAGAGAAAAAACTACATGCAAACGACGAAGCATGGGAGATCTGATTTGCAGATTCCCCGAGCTTCTCTGCCATCCATCCTTAAGTACCAAATGATTCCATTGTTATTTCAGATGTGTGTGTTTGATGTTATTTAGAATTTGGTTAACAATTTAGGGAGTTGTAGTCAACCTTTGATTGAGTAGGTTGTTTGATGTTCACAAAGAATACACCTAATCTGCATACAGCATCTGGTCTCTGTGTGAGACTTGGGAGGGGCATGCCCCGGATAGAATACTGTATTTTATTAAGTTCTTAAATCTTACTTGTGATTTGACTTTGCTGAAAGGAAATGAGACCGTTTTACCAGTTGCACTGAGACCTCTTGAATGACACCAAACATATATGATTAGAAAACCTTTTACATTACAGAACAGGATAAGTCATAACTTAGTTTTTAGTGTCCTTAAAGTGACCTAAGGTGAGAGAGAGAGAGAGCAGATGTGAGTGTGATTTGCGTTTTATGGTCCCCAATCAGATGCTCCTCTGTGTGAGAGTTTTATGACGTTGGTTCTCGCAGAGTTCTTTGACTTTCCCGGAAGTGATACAGATAATTTTTGTGACAGTCTTACACCTTTAAAAACAGACCTACTGTGAGTTCCGAGGTTGTTAAAATATGGCAGAGGTCTTCAACTCTGTTCCTGGGGACCCACAGCACTGCATATTTTGGATGTCGCCCTTATTTAACACACCTGATTGAAATCATCAGCTCATTAGCAGAGGCTCCATGACCTAAACTGGGTTTGTCAGCTAACGGAGACTTACAAAATGTGCAGTGTTGTGGGTCCCCAGGAACAGATTTCAAGACCTCTGATCTATGGTATATGTTCAGATGAAGCCATCCATCTGCGTTATTTCAACTTCATTGTTTAAAAATCGTGTTTAGTAGCGGAATTCCTGGTGAACAACTACACTACCCATGGTAAAGCAGATAAAGATCCACCAATCAGAGAACTGCAGCTAAGCAAGCTGGCGAGAAAAGCCCAGAAGAGACTTTCATGATGCACTCTGAGTGATGCATTAGAGTCGATCTTCCTTCACCCTCAAACTTCTTATTTATTTGTACATATCGGAATATTTTGCAATAAACATAAAACATATTGTTTCTTTACTTATAATCTGCAACCTAAAACCAAGTTTTATATATTTCCATCGTTTTTTATCGGATTATGAATTTCGCAGTGCTTCATGGGATTGCAGTTCGTGTCCTCCTCATGAAGGATGGTAAGTACACAGTCTTGTACCTTTGTCTTTTTATCCAATTTTCAAATAATTTTACTTCAAATTAAAGTTTGTAATTTTGTGATTCACCTCAGAGCTGACTGGTCTGGTTCATGGCTCAGATCTCTTTTATGAAGGAATTTTTGAAAAGTCAATGGGAAAATGAATGGGAAAAACACTTCCGGAACCGACATGGTGGAAAAAGTGGGCGGGCACTGTTGCGTGCTATTGAACTCTAAAATCCTACCGAATAAATCCTTACATAATAAAATCACTCTAATGGATTATTTCAAAGGTAAATCCAACTAAAATAAAAACAAATCTATCATCATTCTGTTCACCGTTCACTTTAATTGCATGGAAAAAATATGCAATTGAAGTGTATGGTGACTAATACCTAAATACTGCCTAATATCTACTTTTGTGTTCCACGGAAGATGAAGTCATATTGGAGCATCATGAGGGTGAGCAAATGATGACCAAAATTTTGTGTGAACTATTTCCTTTAAAGAAAGTATATCTATAGTAGCAGAAGAATCCTTACCTTTCCATCTATGTAAATAATCCGTTTTCCTGTTGTTGTGCCATGTTCAAATTCAATCCTGTGCACACCATCGCTCAAAGCCACTTCCCAGACAGCAACAAGATCTCCAGACATCCTTTGTCCTCCAATACCTAACAGTTATAGTACAGAGTCATGAAAGACAAAAGTTACAATGATGGCCAGCACTGCTCAATGTAGTATATGTGTAATAATAATAGTAATAAAGACAATAGACTGAAGTGTTGTGAAATATTTGTTTTTTTATCAGCAAGGCAGAGAGGACGAGTACAGTGTAATAAAAGGCAGATGTAGAAATTGGCTCATATAAGAATTAAGTTACATTATGTATATAATAAAAACCCAAGCAAATATTTGTGCTTAGTAATTGATTGTGGATTGAGATCATCTAATTTTCTGCTTGAAATCTGTACATTTTCAAATCCATGTCTTTCATGCACTTCTTTCAATGCACTATAAACATCACATATAATTAATAATTAATATTAATAATAATAATAATGATAAAACACTGACAGCTCGATGACTTTTGGTCTTGATAAATGGTCTCGAAAAGCTAATTATTTGTAGCCCGATAAAAAAATATTACATAATTTACATTTCTTTAGTAAGAATATTTTAATAAAGCTAAAATAATGTTGATGTGTCAGAGCCATAAAACCTGTAAATCTGTCGATCACTGAAATCAACAGTCAGTGCATTAAAGACTGTAAATACAGTTACCGACCCAAATCAGAGCAGGAATTACACGCGTTTCTCTGTGTACTTGATCAGCTCAAACCAGAAAATATCATCACTACTGACAACGGCATCAAAACAACTAGCTCCAAAATTAACCATCAACAAATCTGCTCCAGCTAACAACAGTTACTATGGCAACAGGTTCTTCTTCCTCTAGTTTTATGTCAGGTTTAAAGCATCAGTACACACTACTGACATCTACTGGTAATAATATATAACTGTTGAATTCCGACTAATTACTTGGCTTGAATACACTTTTATTATATATTAAAAAAGACTGACAGTGATATATATATATATATATATATATATATATATATATATATATATATATATATATATATATATATATATATATATATATATACTGTTAGGTAAGTTACTCAAAAATAAATTACTACCTACTAATTACATCTTCTACAGTGTAATTAGATTACTGTCCTAATTACTCTGTCTGAAAAGTAATTGCATTACTAATAACCTTGACCAGATAAAAATTACAAGGATAGACATGAAACTGTTCTTTAAATTCTTTCAAATAAATTATATAAAATCAAATAAATTATTCATGAACTGGCCAAAGAATTTAAGGGGGCTGCATTAAATTAGAAAACATACATTTTAACATTAGAGGTTAAATTTTTATTTTAAATTCACTATTGTTTTATACGGAATTGTTCTAGTCTATACAGTATTTAACACATTTACATCAGAAGTAACTGTAATTAAATTACTGATAAATTAAGAGTAATCCCTTATTTTACTTTTTTCATTGATAAAGTAATTTAATTACAGTAATAAATTACTTAGTAATGCATACACCCAACACTGTGTGTGTGTGTGTGTGTGTGTGTGTGTGTATATATATATATATATATATATATATATCACTGCCAGTCTTTTGTATAATCTTTTTTAATGTATATAATAAAATGTAAAATTAAAATAAATCAATAAATTCAAAAAATAAGATCACGTCGTGTCAAATTAGATATTAATTCTATCTGTTGAATCTTGTCCATAGATATCTAACAGTAAATTATTTATCAGTGCTTTAATGCATTATCAGGGAACAGTGTCTGTGTCAAGAATGTCAAACGATTCTGTACACTACATAGTACAGTAACTGTAAATCTGTATTTGCGATAAGGAGAACAAATACACTATATTGCCAAAAGTATTCGCTCACCCATCCAAATAATTGAATTCAGGTGTTCCAATCACTTCCATGGCCACAGGTGTATAAAATGAAGCACCTAGGCATGCAGACTGCTTCTACAAACATTTGTGAAAGAATGGGCCACTCTCAGGAGCTCAGTGAATTCCAGCGTGGTACTGTGATAGGATGCCACCTGTGCAACAAGTCCAGTCGTGAAATTTCCTCGCTACTAAATATTCCACAGTCAACTGTCAGTGGTATTATAACAAAGTGGAAGTGATTGGGAATGACAGCAACTCAGCCACGAAGTGGCAGGCCACGTAAAATGACAAAGCGGGGTCAGCGGATGCTGAGGCGCATAGTGCACAGAGGTCGCCAACTTTCTGCAGAGTCAATCGCTACAGACCTCCAAAGTTCATGTGGCCTTCAGATTAGCTCAAGAACAGTGTGAAGAGAGCTTCATGGAATGGGTTTCCATGGCCGAGCAGCTGCATCCAAGCCATACATCACCAAGTGCAATGCAAAGCGTGGGATACAGTGGTGTAAAGCACGCCGCCACTGGACTCTAGAGCAGTGGAGACGCGTTCTCTGGAGTGACGAATCACGCTTCTCCATCTGGCAATCTGATGGACAAGTCTGGATTTGGCGGTTGCCAGGAGAACGGTACTTGTCTGACTGCATTGTGCCAACTGTGAAGTTTGGTGGAGGGGGGATTATGGTGTGGGGTTGTTTTTCAGGAGCTGGGCTTGGCCCCTTAGTTCCAGTGAAAGGAACTCTGAATGCTTCAGCATACCAAGAGATTTTGGACAATTCCATGCTCCCAACTTTGTGGGAACAGTTTGGGGATGGCCCCTTCCTGTTCCAACATGACTGCGCACCAGTGCACAAAGCAAGGTCCATAAAGACATGGATGAGCGAGTTTGGTGTGGAAGAACTTGACTGGCCTGCACAGAGTCCTGACCTCAACCCGATAGAGCACCTTTGGGATGAATTAGAGCGAGGACTGCGAGCCAGGCCCGCTCGTCCAACATCAGTGTCTGACCTCACAAATGCGCTTCTGGAAGAATGGTCAAAAATTCCCATAAACACACTCCTAAACCTTATGGAAAGTCTTCCCAGAATAGTTGAAGCTGTTATAGCTGCAAAGGGTGGGCCGACGTCATATTGAACCCTATGGATTAAGAATGGGATGTCACTTAAGTTCATATGCGACTAAAGGCAGATGAGCGAATACTTTTGGCAATATAGTGTATCTTCTCAAGACCAATGAGCGCAATTTCTTCACCTCTGCCTTTTCTCCTGCCATGTTTAAACTTTCGGCAGGCACCGCAGCGCGAACTGCAGAAAGCATTTAACAGTTTCAGCTGCTCTTGTGTAAACTAAGTCGTCTCATCTGTCCCTCACACAGCACTATAAAATGACTTCAGAAGAATTGAAATATAAGGACGACTATTGTGCTTTTGGAACTTGGACAGCCTATCACCATCCTCTCATTACTCACGCTTGTCGCTGACACGTGATACCTGTAACTTTTCTCAACGCTGGCCAATCACAGTCGTTTATTATTACTGGAAGTTTACTGGATTTTAAAAACGCCTTTTTAACATTCACAGGTATGAATCCTTGCAATTATTAGTTTTATTAAAAAAATAACCATCCAGTGTGAAATGTCTCCACTGAGAGAAAAACGTTCTGCATATGCAGATGAATGGAGGGTTTGGTTTGCAATGTGTTCACGCCTGGGGGTTGCCCCTGCAGCAGTATCACTTTTTATTTATTTATTTTTCCTTCTGTTTTTGTATGTTTTGAAAGTGTATAGGCATAATTAAAATGTTTTATGTATTTATGTAATACAGAATGTATACAAAAAATAACAGAATAATGTTGGCATTGTGACAAATGTACATTCATTCAGATTGTTTTTTAAGTGAAGTGTAACTTTTCATTCAGTTTTCATAGTATTTTTAAATAAAACATTTTTTACATGATATGAAGATAAAAGAAAATGCTGTTAATCTTGTACATTATTTTATGGAAAACAATGGGGTTCTCTCGCAAATTATTTTGTGTCCTCTCGCAAAAACGTTTGCATTCTCTCGCAAATTATTTTGTGTTCTCTCGCAAAAACGTTTGCATTCTCTCGCAAATTATTTTGTGTTCTCTCGCAAAAACTTTTGCGTTCTCCCGCAAATTATTTTGTGTTCTCTCGCAAAAACTTTGCGTTCTCTCGCAAAAACTTTTATGTTCTCCCGCAAATTATTTTGTGTTCTCTCGCAAAAACTTTTGCGTTCTCTCGCAGATTATATTGTGTTCTCTCGCAAAAACTTTTGCGTTCTCCCGCAATTTATTTTATGATCTCTCGCAAAAACTTTTGCGTTCACTCGCAAATTATTTTGTGATCTCTCCCAAAAACTTTTGCGTTCTCTCACAAATTATTTTCTGTTCTCTCTCAAAAACATTGCGTTCACTCGTAAATTATTTTGCGTTCTCCCGCAAATTATTTTGAGTCCTCTCGCAAAAACTTTTGCGTTCTCCCTCAAATTATTTTCTGTTCTCTCGCAAAAACTTTGTGTTCTCTCGCAAATTATTTTGTGTTCTCTCGCAAAGCTTTTGCGTTCTCCCTAAAATTATTTTCTGTTCTCTCGCAAATTATTTTGTGTTCTCATGCAAAAATTTGCCGTTCTCCCGCAAATTATTTTGTGTTCTCTTGCAAAAACTTTGCGTTCTCTCGCAAATTATTTTGTGTTCTCTCGCAAAAACTTTTGCGTTCTCCTGCAAATTATTTTGTGTTCTCATGCAAAAATTTGCCGTTCTCCCGCAAATTATTTTGTGTTCTCTTGCAAAAAACTTTGCGTTCTCTCGCAAATTATTTTGTGTTCTCTCGCGAAAACTTTTGTGTTCTCTCGCAAATTATTTTGTTCTCTTGCAAATTATTTTGCGTTCTCTCACAAATCTTTTGCGTTCTCCTGCAAAATATTTTGTGTTCTCTCGCAAATGATTTTGTTCTCCCGCAAATTATTTTGTGTTCTCTCGCAAAAACGTTTGCGTTCTCCCGCAAATTATTTTATGATCTCTCGCAAAAACGTTTGCATTCTCTCGCAAATTATTTTGCGTTCTCCCGCAAATTATTTTGAGTCCTCTCGCAAAAACTTTTGCGTTCTCTCACAAATTATTTTGTTCTCTTGCAAAAACTTTGCGTTCTCTCGCAAATTATTTTGCGTTCTCTCGCAAATCTTTTGCGTTCCCCTGCAAAATATTTTGTTCTCTCGCAAAAACTTTTGCATTCTCCCGAAATTATTTTGTTCTCTCGCAAAAACTTTTGCATTCTCTCGCAAAAACTTTTACGTTCTCCCGCAAATTATTTTGCGTTCTCTCGCAAAAACGTTTGCGTTCTCTCGCAGATTATTTTATAATCTCTCACAAAAACTTTTGCGTTCTCTCGCAAATTATTTTGTGATCTCTCCCAAAAACTTTTGCGTTCTCTCGCAAATTATTTTCTGTTCTCTCGCAAAAACTTTGTGTTCTCTCACAAATTATTTTGTGTTCTCTCGCAAAAACTTTTGCGTTCTCCCTCAAATTATTTTCTGTTCTCTAGCAAAAACTTTGTGTTCTCTCACAAATTATTTTGTGTTCTCACACAAAAAATTTGGCGTTCTCCCGCAAATTATTTTGTTCTCTCGCAAAAACTTCTGCGTTCTCTCGCAAATTATTTTGTGTTCTCTCGCAAAAACGTTGCATTCTCTCACAGATTGTTTTGTGTTCTCTCGCAAAAACGTTTGCGTTCTCCCGCAAATTATTTTGTGATCTCTCGCAAAAACTTATGTTCTCTCGCAAATTATTTTGTGATCTCTCGCAAAAACTTTTGCGTTCTCCTGCAAATTATTTTGTGTTCTCTCGCAAAAACTTTGCGTTCTCTCGCAAATTATTTTCCGTTCTCTAGCAAAAACTTTGTTCTCTCGCAAATTATTTTGTTCTCTTGCAAAAACTTCTGCGTTCTCTCGCAAATTATTTTGTTTTCTCTCGCAAAAACTTTTGCGTTCTCCCGCAAATTATTTTGTGATCACTTGCGAAAACTTTTGTGTTCTCAACCAAATTATTTTGTGATCTCTCGCAAAAACTTTGCGTTCTCTTGCAAATTATTTTGTGTTCTCTCACAAAAATGTTTGTGTTCTCGCAAATTATTTTGTATTCTCTCGCAAAAACTTTTGTGTTCTCCCACAAATTATTTTGCTTTCTCTCGTAAAAACTTTTGCGTTCTCTCACAAATTATTTTCTGTTCTCTTGCAAAAATGTTGTGTTCTCTTGCGAATTATTTTGTGTTCTCTCACAAAAACGTTTGCGTTTTCTCGCAAATTATTTTGTGTTCTCTCACAAAATGTGTGTCATAATAACAGTCTTCTGCTAGCTCTCCTATGTGTATTCCAGCTTTATTCCAGATTTTGAGTTCAAAAAGAAGAGAAAGCCAGTGCAATAAAAGAGTGAAGCCCAAAAGACAATACTTAGGCAATGCACAAATCATAATTTTCAAGTATGAATATATGCAAATAAAGACAACACAGTTAAACTTACATTAAATGCGAGGGGCCTAACTGAAATGGAATGCTGAGGCGCACAACTGAATCGCTTATTATTATTGTTTTTGTTGTTGTTGTGATTAATAAAGCAATACATGCTTCATTATGTGTGGTGACTGAAGGTTTTGGGCTTTAAAATAACTGCAATTCTGAACTCACTTTTAAATCATTCGTATTTGTTTTTGGAACAACCCTTTAGTTTAGCCACCATGATTACTCTCCCTTTGGAGTGCCCTGTGGAGTAGGTATGTTCGGATCGATACTAAAGTATCGATACTTCCGATGTGGTATAAAGAATATCGACCCTCACACAAAAATATCGATTTTGAAGTTTTTATTTTAAACAATTGATCTTATTATTTAGATTACATGAATATTAATGCATCTCATAATCTTCGAAGTGGGAAAAAATAATTATATGAGCGAATTGTTGCATGGCATCAGAACTATTTTTTCTTCAGCTCATCTTGACGCTCAGAAATGCTAAAATACCCCAGCAGTCACAGACAGTGCTCACACTTTCAGTCATAACGCTTGTTCAAAGAGAGAGCAGTGCTTTCCTGATGTAATGACAGAAAAACTGTATCTGGAGTTATTCACACTAAGTAATGACAAACCTAGATGTGACATGTATTATAATCAGAATCAGTTTTATTGCAAAGTATGCTAACACATACAGGGAATTTGTCTTGGTGACAGGAGCTTCCAGTGTACAACAATACAAAAACAGCAGCAAGATTTATTATAATAATAAAAAATAATTATGCACATTTCTTTTTTTTTCTTTCTTTTTTTCCCCAGAGGAATGAAATAGCAGAAGAGGTGGATGTGTTGGATAAATACTAAAAATACTAAACTGTGTATTGCACATAGTTATTGCTCAATGGGGCAATTTAATTGATGTAAAAGCATGTTCCACCGCCTCTCGTTTTCCCCGTTAACTCCGGGATGCGATCCGTTCTGAACAGCTGAAAGCCCGGCAGATGTAACGCGCTGTCCGGAATGGCTTCACTTAGCAGAGTTTGAAAAACCTTGTTTGTACGGGTGAGGAGATGTAGTTCGTCCGTTTTGTTAGGAAGAGAGCGGAGATTCGCTAGATGAATACTCGGCAGCGCTGTTCGAAATCCGCGCCGACGGAGCCTGACCAGCGCACCGGCTCGTCTCCCTCACCTGCGTCTCCTAGCGCTTTTAAAAAACACAGTCGCGCCTCCGACTAAAATGTCCAGCAAAACGTCCGAATATTCAAAAACCGTGAAAAGGTTGTCTGATATATGCTGCCAAATGTTCAGCAGTTCGTCCCTGGTAAAACTGACTTAAAAAATAAAACAAAAACAACAAAAGAACTGAAGAGCTACACACCGAGGCTGCCATCCGCGGCGTCATCTTGTATCATGCATGGTATGAGAGGCTGTGATGGGCTTGTGTTACCATTTTTACAGGTTTATTTAAATTCAGAGTTGTTAAAACATTGATAATAATCTTTAATCCTCATTAATAAATGATAACCTTATGAAAACTTACCATGGATTTACTGTAGTAGTAACCATTTTTTTTTTAACCAAAATTAACCATGGTTTTACTATATCATTACTGTAGTATCCATATAGTAACTTGGTTTTAGTAATAGTAACCATATAATAATATCTATGGTTAATTTTGAGGTCTTATGTGGCTTATACTAACTAATTTTAAAGGGTAAACAAAGAGGGTAGGCCCATAAATGATATATATATATATGAAGTAATAATAAAGTTACTCATTTTATCCAAATAATTCGTAAAAAATTCAGTTTAAGGTATTGGTAAACTGGACTAAATGTAGCCTACTTGGTATCGGATCGAAAGGAAATTAAGTGGTATCCCCCATCCCTACTGTGGAGGCATCATTTATGTGGTTTGGTATGTGTCAGTTTTGAATGGCTGACTCACTCGTAACACAACTGTCGCCATCTGCTGGCGCATGATAAAAGGCCACATAAACATGCTGATATTCAAATTCCATTAGGTCTGTAGTTTGGGAAAACATGCTACATATATAAAAACGGTCGTTTTTGTAGCATTTTTTAAAAATATAGCATTTTGAATTGCATTAAAATAATATATATATATTATTTTAATGCAATTCAACTGTAAAATTGTGAGTATGGATGGTGGGCAGACTCCATTGAGAAAAACAGCACAATAATTATTATTAAGGCAAACCTAAAGCATAAATTGTTTTAGGAAACCGTGTAAAATGGTTGGTTATCCTTCTTCTTCTTCTTCTTCTTTTTAAAGACAGAGTGTGGTCGTAGCGCCATCTGGTGGTGATGGGTAGCTATGATTCACATATCGGACCCATGGATGTATATCATGGACTGGGGTAAATTTGCACAATAATTTGAGATGCTTGTCTGTCATTTTTTGATCAACTTTTTTATTTTTTTTGCATCAATTCTTGTTTATTTAATTATTAAACAGCGAATGACTGACACTTCGTGTGACTGTTTCCCCTTGGCGTCTCAAATAAAATCAACATTGTGATGTATTAAATGTTTGCAATTTTGCATTTGAAACATTAGTGATTCCGTAGCTGAGGAGTGCTTTGGAATGTTGGGAAATGTTGTGTGGACGTATGCGGAAGTAAAAAACGAGACTACTCAAGTTCAGACATGCCGTCCATATGTATTCTTTTATTCCATACATCACAAACATGCTCATGTGCTGCTTAAGAGAGTTTAGGAATTTAGCTATTGCTCGATCAATTATTTTTTTTTCTTCAAACTTATTTCTATTTACATATAAATCACAGATCAGTTGTAACCTTTTTTTGATTGTTTACCAATGACATACAAAATCTGTAACAACTGCAACAATTGTAAAATCAGCTAAGTCATTCTATAGTGGAAGGCTCTTCATAAAACAGTATATAAAATAAGAGAGAGAGAGAGAGAGAGAGAGAGAGAGAGAGAGAGAGAGAGAGAGAGAAACAGCATAACAAATAATAATTATTATACCATAAAATTTTTAAATGACAGGTGGCCTCTCCATAGCTTTTACAACAAATAATATTTTACAAATAAATCCCATAATTTTAATGCTTTGCATTTTTATCAGTGCTTCTGTGTATTGTTTTAATTAATTCTCCAAATTCTCACATATGGATGGATGTGTTTTGCCAATATGATTTTACATTATTATTTACAATTTGTATCGCATTTGATATCTTCAAAGAGAAAGTAACATAAATCACATATTTTTCTATTAACCAATCCTGCACTCTTTTACAAAAGGCAGCAATGTTAACATACAAATATGTATTCTCAGTAGAGGAATTACAGAACGCAAAACTCTTGGACATCCGAAGACATAAATTGACTATGGTCTATTAGGATTCAGTTAGAGGTCATGCAGACAATCATCCTGATGAAAAAGATATTAGAGGATTGCTGGGAACATGGAAACAACAAAGTCACAAATTTTGGTTGGACTGCTGGTAGAAAGGCTCAGGAAATGGGTCTGAGAAGTATGGAGATTAGCCCCACCATTTGGTCTGCAATACCCCCAAGGTTGTTTACAATGCCAAATGTAGATCTGCAGCTACAGGAAATAATCAATAATAAACCATGTGAGATTTCAAGGAGGTTGTGGTTAGACAATATATAAACCAGAAATAATTTTCAGTATTACAGATTTATACAGATGGA
This sequence comes from Myxocyprinus asiaticus, assembly GCF_019703515.2. NCBI lineage: Eukaryota > Metazoa > Chordata > Actinopteri > Cypriniformes > Catostomidae > Myxocyprinus > Myxocyprinus asiaticus. The sequence continues at coordinate 23,001,760 of NC_059353.1, read as the reverse complement.
TCAAAGGACCATATTTCTGGTCATATAGCATCAGCAATATCCATCCCAGAAACAAGGGTATCAGTATATCACTATAGACCATTTTGCAATATTCATCTGGTCAGTAGGCTACATAGTATATGACGCATTGTTGGAATAGCTAAAAGAAACGGGTTTATATAACATAATGTAATCTTGTTTTTTTTTGTTTTTTTTTCTTCTTATTTTCCTATTCTCGATGTTCCACACTCCAGTCCAATTGGTGGCGGTAAAATCGTCCAAAAAAAAAAAAAAAAAAAAAAAGAAGAAAAAGAAGACGCAAAACTGCGCGATGCGGCATAGAGATCCTTCAGCGACATTGAGATCAGACTTACTGGAGTTTCTGAAATGTTGCAGTGGCATTGCGGTTATTTCAGCTGGTTGCTCCCACGGGTGCAGCAGCTTTGAAAGCAGGATCGCCTATGCCGACGGTAAGATTTAAAAACACTCTCTACAGCCCAGACGAAAGGTTCATCTGCTGTGGACAACTGAAGGACAACATCAGAGCTACATCTGTAAAAATCACACCCTCCTCAGGGTCATGTTTTGCGTTCTTATTTATTTACATATGACCAAATCAGAGTCAATCATTAATTAAACTAATGCTCAAGCTTCACCAACAGTTTCATCATTCAGAACCATATTAAACTGCGTTGTTTGGTTTTTCTACCCAATTAGAACTGGCATTAATATTTTGAATGCATATGCAGATACTGCAACTCATCATGACAACATATGTGGACAGTGACATCTTAAAACACACCCTTGCATAGAAAATAACAGCATGTTTGTTTGTTTGTTTTTTACTCAAGGTTCAAATCCTTTTTTAACCTGAGGTATGGTTAAAACCAACTCCCGCTTCAAGGAAAACAGCAAAATCATTTCCATTGATGGCAACTTCGCTTCTGAAAAAGGAGCACTTGCACAAAAATAACCGTGAAATAAACCGTGAAATAAGATATGTGTGACTGCACGATCAAATAAAAGACCAGAAATGCAGTTTACAAAGCAGTTTTATGCATTTGATTCTCTCCTCTATAAATGCTGATCTTCAGGGGTGTTTTTCAGTGGATAAAAATCTTAGCAAATAAAGACAAAACCATGCTGTTATGTTCTTCCAATTGAAACCATCTGTTCTTCTGTCATAACAGACTTATGACAATCATAAATGGGCACATCTCTAAGTTAAAAGTCAGCTCTTAATATCTGGCTTGTTAGTTTGTGAGTTAAAAAGCTATTTTGTTTCTCTTATTATTAGGGATGCTGTACATGCCAGAGCCAGACACACACTATGTGGACAAAATGACGAAGGGAAAGCTCCTCTGGATAAAGCCTTCAATGGAAACTGCAGTCTGGAGATGTTCTACTTGAAGCCCAAAGCCAGTGATGGTAACTCTTACCGCCTGCAGTTTGATGTACCTCATGAGGCTGCTGCAGTACTCTGATGCTATTGAGCACCTCCTCTCCAGAAGAATCTCAAGGCATCAGGAAAGTTGTGTTTGGGGAGGAGATTTTGGTCAAAATAGTCTTTTGATTTAACAGTACAAAAGGATTGCAATATTTAATTTCCTAAAATAATTATTAATGGATGCTTATTTGGCACAGTTACAGAAGCTCAAACAATCAGTCAAGCTTTTATATATGCTTTAATTGCAGAAACAAGTTGTATGTTGTTATCCCATTCTAGCATTTCTGAGGGAGATTCTGAGGGAGATGAATCCAGAACGACTGCAAAATTGAATCAAGTAGGAAGACAATCTGTTTGTATGATTGAATTGTATGCCAGTTTTCATGCTAAAAATATCACCAGTGCTAAACTCTGCCTTTGACATTGGGAACACAACTGACCCTGGCACTCACTAGCACCCTTGTTTGGCTCGACAGTGGAAACGCAGCTATTGAATACATCTCTCTTGATATCACCTTTACCTCAAATGTACTAACAGTTCTTAGCATGCTGCTTTTATTGTGTACTCTTACCTGAGATTCTATACGTTAATCAATTCTTGGTTTACTTACCTTTTCCCCCATTCACTAGAGTGGAAGACAAGCAAAGGGTGGCCAATATGACCTGCATCCTCCAATATCTCCCAGAAATCACGATGGATGCTCATGAGTTTGATGCTGGCTACTTTGCTTTCAAATCGGAATGTGCCTTCCACTGGAACAGTGCCACTGAATGTAAACAAATGATAATTAGACAAATCTAATGGGCTGCATGCATGCAGATGTTTTGATTTGTTATACACTCAACTCTTTTTATTTGCTTGGGAAGAAATTTCCCAAAAGGAAAGCTATTGCTTTTAGTTAAGGCTTAATTTGGTTGATATGACTGTCCATATAATTTCTGAACCCTATTAACTCTATCAGAAGAAACCCTATTCACTCTATTTTCCTCTTATTGCGTTGGTTCAGTTGTGACCATCCATAAAAACTGCAAGCAAAGCAATGGGGTTTATACCTGATGATTTGGTAATTATAGATTCACCCTAAATCATGTTATTGTCAGTTAAATCTGTGTACATGTATTTACACGCTAGTGTACATGCAGGAGCCAAAATATTTGGACATTAGTTCCATTTCTAAGAACAACAAAGACAACATATGGATTCAAAGATTAGAATGCCTACTAGAAAATCTGTACAAATGCCTGCGAGTGATTGAGTGTTTTCACAGAGCAGGAATGTCACCTGAGGTCATTCAGTGATGTTGGTGTGGTTATGAAATCAGTAGACAGACTTCTGAAGTAGGTGCCAGTAGCATTTTGTATGGCCATTAGTGATGCTTTGCACTTTTATATTGCACTCATGAGAGAGGATTCAGTTATCTGCTCATCTGACCACCATCATTTCAGCCCTAGAACAGTAAACCATAGGGGTGTAAAGATTCATCAGTCTGGATTGATGCATCAATCCAATAAGCAATGATCCAATGTTATCGATACAACACGTAAATATCGATATAGACATTTTTTTAAGATGTACCTTTATGGGGCCTGGGTAGCTCAGCGAGTATCGATGCTGACTACCACCCCTGAAGTCGTGAGTTTGAATCCAGGGTGTGCTGAGTGACTCCAGTCAGGTCTCCTAAGCAAACAAATTGGCCCGGTTGCTAGGGAGGGTAGAGTCAAATGGGGTAACCTCCTCCTGGTCCTGATTAGTGGTTCTGGCTCTCAATGGGGCACGTGGTAATAGCATGAGCCTCCACATGTGGAGTCTCCAGTGTCATGCACAACGAGTCACTTGATAAGATGCACAGATTGACTGTCTCAGAAGCTGAGGCAACTGAGACTTGTCCTCCGGCACCCGGATTGAGGTGAGTAACAGTGCCACCACGAGGACATACTAAGTAGTGGGAATTGGGCATTCCAAATTGGGAGAAAAGGGGATAAAAAAAAAAAAAAAAGATGTAACTTTTATTATAATACCGTACGCATTTGCACGTCCGTGCGCATTTCCGTCAGGTGATGAAGCAACTTTATTACATTCATTTCACCTTGAGTGCTAAATAGGCTTTTCATTTGGGACACGGATGTGCGCAGAGTCTGCGAAGCCAAATTGCGCTCTGCTATCTGTGCGTGTGCATCCACCGAGCTTCTCGTGAAATGCGAGCTCCAGACCAGGTGACCGGATCAGTGCTGAGCGCATCAACCAGGCGCTCCTTAAAATGTGAGCTCTCGTGAGAAACGCAGAGCGGCTCACATGTGCGATTAATTCGGGCTTCCATCGATATCGTTGCGCATGCGACCCATTTGAACTTTACATGAGAATTTGCTATTTTGAAGCACCATGGAGCAGTTCAACCATCATGTGAAACGTCTTAACAACGCCGAAATTCTGAACAGCACAAAGGACAGAGAAATCACCTACTGCCCAGCACTAACATCAGTTATAAAACTTTACACATCAACACGCTTACTAACATTTATCCCAGTTAACTGTAACAGAATTTTTCCAATACAACTGTGGAAGTTTTAGCCAAGAAAACCACAGATGGCACAGATAGTTGGAAACAAGTCATGGGTATGTAAGTATTTTGAATTGGATTAAACTGAAAAATAATCAGTAATCAAACGAGTGATGATCACTTGTGTGTGACATTATTTTTAATATTATTATCTGTACCTTATTTTGTTGTGGATGTCCCAATGTGAATACTAAATTTGCACTTTTCAGAGAGCTCAATAAAAAAATATTAAAATTATATTTTGGTTGCATTTGAGGTTGCAATTTAATTGATTGTGTAAAATAGGCACATAATATCGGAATATCGATCACAGGGCCCTGAAACATATCCAATCGAAATCGTATCGTGGCACACTTTGAAGTATCGGCAAATATCGGATCACAGGCCAAGAGAGTCGAATTTTGTATTGTGATGAAACGTCCGATTTACACCCATAGTTAACCACATGTTACCTTAACCGACAGAACATGTGGAAGTGAAGCACAGGAGATTATACGTCTGCCCTTTTTCAGTATTTTATTTTAAAGGTATTTCTCAAAAGGTCATGGTAAAACGTGGACACTGCACACCAGGGCTTTAAAAAAATCTAATATGTGACATGAAAATTTGTCTCTTCAGCTCCAAGCAAAGAAATACGCTGAAGGTTATAATGAAGACGTTGGGGACAAAGGCATTTGGCTAAAGTGATAATCACCAGCGTCGCTGAAGGGAAGGACATCTGAATGAGAGACGGATTCCTCGTGATATTTAACACGTTAGTCCACGTCCTAAGGGGAAAGACTATATATATTCTGCTCTTCTGCAGCTGAAGATTTCATTGTACATTTCTAATAAAGGATTAATTGTATATGTAGAAAAACCTGGGTTTTGTGTCGTTGTTCTCGGGAGGAATCTTGTTTCGATCCTTAACCTAAAGGGTTTGTTCACCCAGAAGTTAAAATTCTGGCATCATTTACTCACCCTCATGTTGTTTCAAACCTGTATGACTTTCTTCCATGGAACACAAAAATATGTTAGGCAGAATGTTAGCCTCAGTCATTATTCACTTTCATTGCATCTTTTTTCTCCTGTGTGTGTGTGTGTGTGTGTCAGTGTAATACAGATCAATATTTAAGTCCTTTTTTTACTATTAATCTCCTTCACTTTCTTCTTTTGTTTTTGGTGATTCATATTCTTCGTGCGTCGCCACCTACTGGGCAGGGAGGAAAATTTATAGGAAAAAACAAAAAGGACTTCTCACCCACGCCTATCAAATTGCTTCTGGATGTGGATTTAACTACTGGAGTCGTATGGATTACTTTTATGCTGTCTCTATATGCTTTTTGGAGCTAAAGTTTTGTTCACCATTCACTTGCATTATATGGACCTACAGAGCTGAAATATTCTAAAAATCTTTGTTTGTGTTCAGAAGAAGAAATGGTCATACACATCTGGGATTGTAGAAGGGGAGCAAATGATGAAAGAATTTTCGTTTTTGGGTGAACTATCCCTTAAAGTTAGATACCACCGATTCATATTTAAACTAGAATAAGTCATTTATCTCTGAAATATGGGGAATTCTTCACAATAAAAATGACCATATTGTTATTAAATGAAACATTCACTTTGAAATAATTGCAAGAAGGGGGAAAAAAAAAATGGATGTGGTGTAGGACAGAGGTGGCATCTAACTGGGGAAGGAGAAACTGTCAGTTGAGTGACATGAGCTATCTGCTGATAGGATATTTCATTTCGTTTCATTGCGGCGAGACGGTGACTAATCACTCCAATTAAAAGGCATTTTTTAGAAACAGCATAATGCAAACTGGCCACAGCTCATTAGACATCTGAAACCTGCAGTTTCTCGTCACTCTGAGATGAGATGATATGTGTCTGCGGCGTGTTTGCGCTCCTGCTGCCGGTAAGTGAGCGGCCCACGGATCCAGAAATAGCGCTGCTGTACGCCGCTGCTCATTAATTCCTGAGCGCCTCTCATGTTACCATCATCTGGCCTTCACAGCTGTTTATTCACCAAACTCTCCAATGACGATGATATAAAACTGGCGGGTTAAAAAGCCCTGACCTTCAGATTCTTTCAGCTTTCATCTATATTTTCAAACCTTTGAGCCCTTCTATAAAAGGGAATCGTTCACCAAATATACAGTCATTCAGAGCTAATTAATATTTGGCAAATGTAGTCTGTTTTTCATTTTAAGCACAACATATTTGAATGGAGTAAATGGACAAGACCTAGAAAGTGAGCTGCACTAGATATAGGCTACAACAATACAGTAAGTACAAGTTTATTTCCTTTTAATTTTACTAATACCTTTACTAGTACTAAGATTACTTTAGGTGTCTTTCAGTTCGCTGGCATTTTTGTTTTGTTGTTCATTGTAATATTTGTCAGTTGGCGTTTCGGATGTTGTCAGTTGTTGATCATTGCACGTTATTTTTTTGTTGAGAACCACCAGAGGGCACTTTACCCATCTTAAAGAGTCCTTGTTGTTAGCATGCATTTGTTTTACACAAGCCTCATTAAATGCTACTTTTATTGCTTTTCTCAGATGAGGACTCCGTTGTACCTTGTGTTTTAAAGAGAATTGTTTTATGGCGTCTCATAGGGAAGACTTTTTCCTTCACTTGTTTCTTAGGCGTATCTTTCATTATAAGTAGTTATTTTGACAGCACTGTTTTAAATACATAAATATAGCACAGATCATAGTTGTTATTTTATGTGCTTGTTCTTTTAGGAGATGCAGCAGCGCAGGTCTGAAAAGTGCACAGTATCTACATAGTGCTCTATTTGAATTAAACTTAAGTAATGCATTGTCTAAATGAGTTCAAAGAGGTTGAATTAGGCCAGTTAACCCTTGTGCGACCTTAGGGACATTTTTGATTTTGATATTTCAACCTCAGTTCCTATAATACATCTATAATACACTGTGTACACAAAATAGTTACACTCAGGACCTTCAGGACAAAAATGTCCCCATTTAAACTCATTAAAACTGCAATATTTGACCCCAGTGCCATTAAAGCATAAAATCATGAATTCTATGGTATTATGCTTTCATTCCGGAGCCCTGGCTTCAAAATGTAAATTTTTAATATTTTCCCCCAGATGGCACCATTTTTTTCATGTTTAGCCTATGGAGCAAATACATGCTTCTTTACTATATTCTGTTTCCTGTATTATAGAGCACTGCAGGCCAATTGAATAAATGATGCAGCTAAAAGCGTGTGGGTGTGTTGGTATGGATGTCAGAGTGTGTTTTTTATGTGTATATTGAGAAATTTGTGTGTGTGTATGTGTGTGTGTAAAAACAACAGTGGCATTATGTAAACGAACTGGCATTTAAAGGGTTAAAATTCTGAAAATGAATGAATATTTGGTAGTTATGATCAGGACTGATGTTGGTTAAAAAATTTACAAAGAAAGTGGAAAATAATAATAATATATAATATTTTATTATGGCAGTTTTTTGACGTGGACATTTTTGTCCTCTAAGACCTCTGAATAACTTTTTTTTTTTTTTAATTGATGCAAAAGGCTTAATTCCTGCAAAGTGGTAGATTCTCAGTATTTAGTATTGCAGTGAATGAAGACAGTTTGAGTTGGCGGTTTTTGTTTGTGTTATCAGACAGCTTGTAGGGGTGGTCTGCTAAATGAGGAGGATGGAAAGTTAAACAAAGCTATTGTAGCTATTATCACAGTGCTGACAGACAATGGGCACACAGCAATGGCCCAAAGCAACGTGAATATCTGTCAGTAAAATGAACTTTGAATAACATTCATGACAAAATAAACAGAACCTATGAAATAATAGTGATAATGTGGACCTCTAAGGACATTCTATGTCAAATGCCTTCCAAAGCTGTGTATGATGTTTATGAGGTACAGCACAACTGATATCTATCGTGTTATTGTGTATAGCAACAACAACAACCTATGAAAGGAATATATCTGGTTCAGTACAAGTTAAGCTCAATCAACAGTATTTGTGGCACAATATTGATTACCACAAAAATGTATTTAGACTTGTCCCTCCTTTTCTTTAAAAAAAAAAAAAAAGGTAAAAATGTGGGTTACAGTGAGGTACTTACCAATGGAAGTGAATGGGGCCAAACCGTAAACATTAAAGGACTCCCTGTTTCAAAAGTATAGCCACAAGACATAAACAGTACGCATGTAAACATGATTTTAGTGTGATAAAATCGCTTACTAACCTTTTCTGTGTAAAGTTACAGTGCATTTAGAAAGTATTCAGACCCCTTCATTTTTTCACGTTTTGTTATGTTGCAGCCTTATGCTAAAATGCTTTAAATTTTTGTTTTTCACATAAATCTATGCTCCATACCCCATAATGATAAACAAAAAACAGATTTTTGATAACTTTGCAAATTTATTAAAAAGAAAAACTGAAATATCACATTGACATAAGTATTCAGACCCTTTGTTATGACACTTGAAATTTAGCTCAGGTGCATCCCATTTCTCTGGATCATCTTTGATATGTGTCTACACTTTGATTGGAGTCACTTGTAGCAAATTCAATTGATTAAACATGATTTGGAAAGGCACACACTTGTCTATATAAGGTCTCACAGCTGAAAATGCATATCAGAGCAAAAGCCAAGCCATGAGGTCAAAGGAACTGCCTGCAGAGCTCAGAGACAGGATTGTGTCAAGGCACAGATCTGGGGAAGTCTACAAAAAAATGTCAGCTGCATTGAAGGTTCCCAAGAGCACAGTGGCCTCCATAATTCTTAAATGGAAGAAGTTTGGAACAACCAGGACTCTTCCTAGAGCTGGCCACCTGGCCAAACTGAGCAATCAGGGAAGAAGGGCCTTGGTAAGAGAGGTGACCAAGAACCTGATGGTCACTCTGGTTGAGCTCCAGAGATCATGTGTGGAGATGGGAGAAACTTTCAGAAGGACAACCATCACTGCAACACTCCACTGATCTGGGCTTTATGGCAGAGTGGACAGGTGGAAGCCTCTCCTCAGTGCAAGACACAGGAAGCCTGCTTGGAATTAGCAAAAAAGCACCTAAAGGACTCGCAGACTGTGAGAAACAAGATTCTCTGGTCTGATGAAACGAGGATTTAACTGTCTGGTCTCAATTCCAAGTGTCATGTCTGGAGGAAACCAGGCACCGATCATCATCTGTGCAATACCATTCCAGCGGTGAAGCATGGTGGTGGTAGCATCATGCTGTGGGGGTGTTTTTAGCAGCAGAGACTGGGGAACTGGTCAGGGTTGAAGAAAAGCTGAATGCAGCAAAATTACAAAGATATCCTTAATGACAACTTGGTCCAGAGGACTCAGGACCTCAGACTGGGCCAAAGGTTCACCTTCCAAAAGGACAATGACCCTGAGCACACAGCCAAGACAACGCAAGGGTGGCTTAGGGACAGCTCTGTGAATGTCTTTGAGTGGCCCAGCCAGAGCCCGGACTTGAACCCAATCAAACATCTCTAGAGAGACCTGAAAATGGCTGTCCACCGACAGTCCCCATCCAACCTGACAGAGCTTGAGAGGATCTGCAGAGAAGAATGGCAGAAAATCCCCAAATCCAGGTGTGCAAAGCTTGTTGCATCATACCCAAAAAGACTTGAGGCTGTAATCACTGCCAAAGGTGCTTCAACTAAGTACTGAGTTAAGGGTCTGAATACTTGTGTCAATGTGATATTTCAGTTTTTTTCTTTTTAATAATTTGCAAAGTTATAAAAAATCTGTTTTTGCTTTGTCATGCATTATGGGTATAAAATGCTCTGGCAGAAAACCTGGGGCAACAATTTCACAGTCAGGCCATCAAGAGTGGGTCTCCATTTGACAACTCTGTTTATCTCAAGTGACTTTAATCATATTTCTTGTGTTAAATTAATCGTTAACATGCATGCAAGGGGAGAACATGATTTGCTGGATTAGATCACTCCTGTACTCTGTCGTACAGAGTGACCTTGGGTTATTTTTACAATTTCTGCCACTCACTCAATCTCAAGTGAAACAAGTGGAAAACTTCTGACTGATTTTATACTGTCTGTGTTTTCATTTTCTTATGTAGCCTAAAAAACAAAATTTAAGTTTTTGACTTCATTCAGGTTTTTGAGTACTGACACTTATCTACAAAACAGGTGCAGAATTAGTTGAAAACCAATATGCTGCAGCATATTTATTTATTTATTCAAAAGAACGGACCAGTGGCGTAGCCAAGAATAATACACCCAAAGTATTACATATTCTTTTTCTTCAAATATAGATTTATAAAATAGTTAAATGCATGAATTCTGATTTCTGAAAGTGTGAAAGAACTGTTTGAATATGCTGCCTTTCTGTTGCTAAGGAAACTTTGGAGAAAATAAATTTAGGTGAAAATTTGGCCCAGCCATGTTTACTGAGGCCACTCAAAAGTAATTTCCTGGCTATGCCCTTGGAACGGACCCTTTTCATAGACTGTTTATTTAGTAGCATAAATCAAGCAAATATTTTCATATATTAATTTTTTTCCCCCATGATTTAATGTAAAAGCATATTATTCGTTGTGTTACATACACTCACTTAGCACTTTATTAGAAACATTCTAATAGTTGATGTGAACATTAACTGAAGCTCCTGACCAGTATCTGCATCATTTTATGCATTGCACTGCTGCCAAACGACTGGCTTATTAGATAATCGCATGAATAAGTAGGTGTACAGGGGTTCCTAATAAAGTGCTCAGTTAGTGTATATTACCCTGGCACTAACTAATCACCACTGCTGCAATGGGGTTTCACAGCTGCTGATGGAGTGACAGAAAATTTGGCATCTTTCTCTCTTCTGACTATAAACCATCTCTTCTATCTGGAGAAAATGTGTGTTTGTGTGTGTACAAGTATGTACTTATACGTATGTATAAGTGACTGAAAAACTTTACAGTATGCTAATTCAAATTAGCAACTCATGACAACATACAAACTAGGATCTTAGTAATTGCTTTAATGGTCAGTCTCCTTTGATATGTTATCACCTTCAGATTAGTTAATTAGTTTTTTCATGTTTTAGGCATCTGATAAAGCAAAAGGACTACTTCTGTCAGTGAATATATATATATATATATATATATATATAAATCATTTGTCAAAAACAATTCATGTTGAGATTTCATGTCATATTATCAAGTCAAAAGTAAACTCAAATATTATGCCTGACTGAGATTTGAGAGATGTTCAGAGGTCACTACCAACACTGATATTTAAAATAAGTGCACATATTTTACCTTCTATTAACAAGTACTTGATTTAAAATACACTTTAATGGTCTTTAATCATATTTCCATATGCTAAGCAAACTGAGTGGGGAAAAAAGGGGGAAATTTCAAGAGGGAATCTTTGGAAATCCAGTTAATTTGTTCCCTGGCTAGAATTAAGCTCGGAGCCATCATAAATTACCACTTCATTAAGATTCAGAAGCCAAACAGATTTAAATATTCATGGATTCCCTCCTTTCTCTGATTAGATTTTAATTACATGATATTGTCTTAAACAAATGAGGGATGTCGACATAAAAGAGCTATTTGTTTTGTGGGATAATGAACACCTGAAAGGTAGAACTGCTTCAAAGAGTAGAAGCATTTACCAACCGAGACAAAAAGGCCCCTCAGAGCCCCATGTTTTTTCTTGTTTCTGTCAAAGAAAAAAGACGGAATGAAATAATAAATCCTGGCTCTCGGCTTCTATACCCAAAGCGTTCTGTTTCACACCTGGTCAACAACTTTCTTTTCTAGTTTGTTCTTTAGCTCACTCATTCCTCTTTCCTTTACACATTTGTTGAAAGTTCATAACCTCTATTGCATTTATTCAGAGTAGTGTGAAACATGACATATGTACATCACGCTTCATATTATGAATTGAGTAACACCCATCAGTTTTTAAGTTCTTCTCCCCAATAAGTATTCAGATATGCATGCAAATTTCTCCATTTAAAATTCAAGGCAAGAGAAACAAGATACACCTGTCATAATCAAGGTCAAGGTAGGAGGTAGACACTATGTTTGCTACAATGTTAAGTGCATTTATGCAACAATGTTTTCTGTATCAGGGCCACGTCCTCACAAATACGTTTTTGTCTCCACCAAAAACGGAAATAACTGCATACTTTGAAAAGCGATGACTTTAGGAAACTGAAATGTGGATGTGACCTCAATCAAAGTGATTCTTCACTTTTTTTTTTTTAAAGATAACAATGTCTGGAACACTGTGTCTGATTAAATATAAACAAAGCTCTGTATGATCATTAGTTCATATAGTGAAGCACCTATTCTTGGTGTTATTTCAGCTTGTTTTGTTCTGCTTTAATTTTAAACCAAAGGCATCCAAGACTAATGAAAGCTTAACAACTTCTGATTCTTTTGGTTTAATGCCATGCTTCACAATATCCAAATGTCACAAATAATTGCTGTTTTACAGCAGTATTTTCTTACTACCATGAACAACTTTCTTTCAGCTCTTCATTATAATGGTCTCATTAAATTCTCTTGCAGGCGAGAAACGTGTACAGTGCTACGAAGGCATATCAAAGCCACGGTGTTTGGCAGAGTGAGCACAACAATAGCGCTGTCAAAATACGTGAACAAACACTTTGCCATAAACTGCAAAGAGGGTGAATGAGCATGTAGCTTGTATAGAACAATATTTATAAAGTGCTCACACAGAGCTAAATGCCCAGGTTGCAGGCAGCATCTACCCATTATACCAAGACAAATACAGTAACACTTAAACAATACGATAAACAAACAAATCGCCTGCTCTTTTCCATAAGGAGGCTGTCTTGGCCTACCAGACTCTTAGAATAATAGACTGTGATGAGTGAAGATAAATCAGCTCATTCAGGTAATTGTGCCTTATGGGGATTTGCAGCCTCTGTGTAATGGCCCTCTTAAAACACACCGAAAAACATTACCATGACTCATCAGGTTTGGACCAGCTCGGCACACATCTTCTTTCTCAGAGCTTATCTTCTGCTTAAAAATATAACATGGTTTTACAGCACACAGGAATGCAATGTGTGCTTGAAGACACTAAAGCCTCTGATCCATGCAGAATGAGTCAAAAGTTTTTTTGGCTATATGTAGAGGTTGTACTGGATGTAAGTTTACAGATGTATTTCTGCAATTCTGCAAGGCAGGTTCTGTACAAACACTATGTCTAAATCATGAATCTAATCATTACTTTGATTGACACATATTTGTAGCTTTAATTATGAACGGGAAATAACTGAATGGCTGTTTATGTTATCTTATTTATTCTTATCATTACTTGGAGGTCTATTGAGAGACACTCTCAAACCCGACTGGTCACACTATGAATTCGGCGACAGTAGGTTGAAAGTTCTTTAGCTGAAATCGGTCTGTTTACTGAAATTCAAACTACTGCCCCCAGTGGCCAAAGCTGGAAGTGTTGTTGAACGTATGGGCACATGCAAGCTCCAGTTTCCGGGTGAAATGTCCACAGAGTCACGAAAAAGCGAGTTGTATAGTGATAAAATAAATGTAAATGTTAAAACACTCAACAGGAATGAATATTTTATTAATCATACACCCAAACCCCAATCCTAAACCAACCATAAGTGGATGTAAAAAAATGTAACCTTAGAGGGAAAGTGCAACCTTTAAATTGTGCTCATTGCTGGTTTCCATGGGACCATGGTCTCTAAGGCTGGTTGCACAGAACAGTAAAAGTTTTGAATGGTTGCAAAGATGTCTGATGGGAGATGTCACTTGTCAGAAACTTGGCAGAATGGGGTCGATGTCAGGGTACTGGAACATTCAGTAGTAACATGTTAAGTTCCTGTGTGATCATGTTGCTCCAAGATAAGATGTATGGCCATTCTCTCTTTAAAGGGATAGTTCACCCAAAAATGAAAATTTTATCACTGACTCACCCCCAGGTTGTTTCCGACCCGCATGACATTTATTCTTCCATGAAACACAAAAGATGATAGACAGAATGTTAGCCTCAGTCAGTCACCATTCACTTTCATTGTATGGAGAAAAGATCCAGTGAAAGTAAATTTCATGAAATAACATGGGTGATTAAAATTATGACATCATTTTTATTTTTGAGTGAACCAGCCCTAGAAAGACAGCTTCAGTACTTAGAATTATGTCATAAAAGTTCTGAACTTTGTGTAATGGGATATAGAACCAGAAATGTCTCCCATTTCCGCTTTGTAGTGGAAATCTGCTTTAGAACTTCCATTAGAGGTTCAATGATGCTCAGATCCAGTGATTGGGGAGAGGGTTGCATCTCAGCCTGGTGTCATGAAACCTCAAATACAGAAATATCATTTCTGAGGGAGCAGTGTTTGGAACATAGGATACATCTGATACTGTACAAACCTCATATTACTTTGCTGTTATACAACCACACAGAGCAATCATCAGATGTAATGACTGCCCACACCAGTACAGATCCCCCATCACATTTAACAGCAGACATCCTTTTTCCAGGCGTAAACCTGTCTGGATGCAGGAAACAGTGTGAGAGACTTAGTTACAAGCGATTTTCTTTTTCATAATGTGTTTACGTTATTCCATACATCCTCTGAACTGTCTAATGATCTGAGATGAGCTTGTTTCCTCGTGAGAGTCAACACTTTCCTAGAATGCTGACAGAATATGGAAATTAAATCAGGGTTTTAACACTGTGGCACTGTACCATTTGTTAGAGTGCCATTTAAGGACCATTGGCCATTTTGAAGTAATTCCTGTCTTAATATGTTTTTAAAGGCACTAAAAGACTGCCAGATAAGCACCATCACTAGCAGGGCAACATCACTGGTGTTATTTGCACACAAATATCTGCACACTGAAGATGATAGCAGATTGTTTCCGCTAGCAATGATCTGACATGCAGTTTTCAGTCATGTATTCATGTCATTCCAGGCTTGAAGAATACAAGCCTTCTGTCAGCTGAAAGTAAAAGAAAATGCACAGACCCAATATGTGTAGAAGAATCTTGTTTGAAATTTCTGCACCCCTATAGCATCAACAAATGGAATTGCAAAAATAACAATTGCTTTCAAACAGGTTTCCTAAACACTCTCCTGCCTGTTAAACAAACAGATAGTCCTGCCCCAAACTCATGCCATTGATTAACCAATTGCTATGTCAGTTTGGGCTGCATTCCCCAAAAGCATCATTAGCCAACTATAGTCGCAAGTTCCATCATTACTTAAAAAATAAAACAATGTTTTGATAGTGCCACAAAGTTCAAAATAAATCTATGCCCTCAAAACCATCTGGTGTAAGTAACCTTTAATGTCAAAATGAAATGCTTTGAGTTCATCTCAGTTTTCATTTGATCATCTTGAGTTAAAGAAGCAATAAATAAATAAATAAAAGAGTCAGATAAGCCTCTCTACACCCACATGGGTGAGTAAAGTCCTCTGACACAGGGGGAATCAGAGCACCTTGGCAGTGGATTTAAGCAAGTTCAGTGAATGGAGCCAGGTCACACTTTCCTGTGGAGCTGCAGAGGGCACCAAGGTTGCTCAGAATCACACTCATTTTCAAGATGAACAACCTTGTCCTCATGGTCTAAATATATCTGCTGAATTTCCAGCTGTGCAGACCAGTTCCCTCCCAGCCACCCCATCAAGGACAGATGTCAGCCTTCTGTGCCACAGGCCTGACCCTGCCAGTGACACTCACAGCTGGATGGAGTGAGCAGAACTGGTGCAGACTCTGCATTGCTGTGGCTTAAGAAGCTATGTTGTTTTGAGCATTATGCCATAAAGAAAAGAGTGCTTTATACACTGTAAAATGTAATAAATTGACTTTAAAAAAGTGAGGAAACTAATTGCCCTAAAAAATAAAGTAAATATACTTATTTGGCTCAAGTAAAATGGACTATTCCTAGTTCACTTTACTTGAGCCAAATAAGTGCATTTACTGCCAATTTACTTAGATGTTTTAAGGCAATCGGTTTACATGTCTACTAATAGATTTTACAGTGTTCAGGACAGGGAGTCATTGCAGAAATTCACATACAGTAATTCTAGGCATATAGTGTTCATTATGGCTTTACATGTATTCTGAACAAATGAAAGGATACATTTACCGACCAGATGAACACACCTTAATAGACAGAGTGTTACACTAATAATGGATTCGGACATGCCTTGTCTTCCTACCTTTGTTTACTGCTGCGAAGGCATACATTTTTAGGTTTTCTAAAACAGCCATGGTAAACTAAATTAAAACTCTTTATTTATTACAAGACAATTGTAATTTGTAGATTAGACACAGAGTTGACTTACCAATATCTAGATTTTATATTTGCAATCAAATAAACAAAACTCTACAGCTCTACGAGAGTAAAACAACATCTAACAAAATAAAGAAAATTCGGACAATATTAAAGTGAACATTTTGATCTTCCTCTTTGGAAGTACTTTTCTAGCTTATGACAAAGATGAATTGGGAAAACAAGTGCTTACAACGGGCCACTTAATTGAAGCTGTAGCTTTGATATACAACACATGTGAATTAAACATTCTGACAAGCTTTAAACTCAATCTGGGAGAATCTTGTGTTTTTATTCCCCTAGTCTTATGCCTAGTGTTATTTTAGTAGGTGGGTGGATTGAAAGCATCAAAATATGTTTCAAGAAAGCAATTTGTCTTTGGCAAGAGCCACTGTACTTTGTGTGATGAGAGATTGTAAATTCTCAAGTCATCAGAAATGTCACAGGGGAGCATTCTGCTTCCAAAGTGGAAAATAAATTCAGAGAAACTGATGAACTGAAGACTTATTTGTGTTTGCATGATGTAGCTGCAGTTTTCAGTTTAGAAGACTTTTTTAGTGTACAGCACATCCCCATCTTAAACAAAAATCCATTATTTATCCATGACTCATTCAGCAGAAACATTTGCAAAAGACATTTATATAATATCTAAAATATACACTCACTGGGCACTTTTTTAGGAACACCTGCTTATTCATGCGATTATCTAATCAGCCAATTGTGTGGCAGCAGTACAGTTCATAAAATTATGCAGATATGGGCCAGGAGCTTCAGTTAATGTTCACATCAACCATCAGAATGGGGAAAATAGTGATCTCATTGATTTCGACCGTGGCATGATTGTTGGTGCCAGACGGGCCGGTTTGAATATTTTTGTAAGTGGTGATCTCCTGGGATTTTAGAGTTTCCTTAGAATAGTGCCAAAAAAAAAAAAAAAAAAATTTAGTGTGCAGCAGTTCTGTGGACGGAAACACCTTGTTGAAGAGAGGTCAACGGAGAATGGCCAGACTGGTTCGAGTTGACAGAAAGGCTACAGTAACTCAGATAACCACTCTGTACAATTGCAGTGAACAGAATAGCATCTCTGAATGCACAACACATCGAACCTTGAGGAGGACGGGCTACAACAGCAGAAGACCAAGTTGGGCACTTAATTAGGATCATAGTGTTCATAATATCACTTATTAATGTTAGAGGTTTTCTGCATTTGTAACACATAACCATTATATGCCACTAATCTTAGGAAGAAATAAAGCCTTAAAACACAGATATATAGAGCAGAGGTGATCAGTCCTGCTCCAGGAGACAGCTGTCCTAACACACATCAACCTTATAGTGCAGGTGTTATGGTTCACTTGGAAATGTAAGGCAGGTGTGTTAAAGCATGAGAAGTGTCAGGTCTGCCTATACACCTTTGATTTTCACTTGTGCTGCTGTGAAATACAGTAACCAAAAAATATCCCATGGAACCAGATGTTGAAAGGCCAGCAAATGACATGCAGATTTATATTCCTCAATTTTATTCTTGTCATTCTTAAAACAGGATTTATACAGGACTGCATCAGAAAATATATTTGATTTGCTTTAAGTCTAAATTAACTAATTGGAATAACATAAAATGCTTTAAATCATTTTAAGTTTTAATTATACATTGCTGTTAATATTTTCAGTTTGTTTAAAGGTAAATTGTGTCATTTTGTCATTGTTAAACTACTTTCTCCTGTCCCAGCTTAATTTGCAGAGACATCTTTAAGTTATCCATGCTAATATCCCCCCAAAAGTGTAAACACTGTAGCTCTGTGGTGCTGTCAAAACATTGACACTGCAGCATTGACAGTTTGTTTTTGTTTTTATCAATGGCAGATGAAAGCTGTGTGAACACAATTTTTACTTTTGCAATTCTATTTGGTGGCGCTTAGAATTACACATTTCAGCTTTTTATTCTTGTGAGGGTTAGGGTTAGGGTTAGTTTTTCTCATTTTTTGTCCTCACAGTTCACTGTTTCTTGTCAAAAACTCAGTAAACTTGTTTGAAAAGTGGAATTTAAGTTTTCAGGTACAGTTAAAAAAGGATGAAAGGGATGACTGCATGAAAACTTAAAGTCTGAGAATTGTGAGAGGTGATAACCCTGCTGAAAAGACCAGCATTGTTGGTCACCAGCTTATGTTGTGTTTTGAGTGGTGGTTTCCTAACAAGGAATGGCGCCAAGGCACTGTGTGCAAGCGGTACACCCGGCCAGCTGCCCACACACTTACCTGTTCGTACCTGTCAACACATGGGATGAAACTGGCTCAACCCAGAGATTATAAAATCTCGCAAAGGTATTGGGTGTTGCCCAGCCCGCTGCTCTACAGATGTCTGTTAGAGAGGCTAGTGCCCAGGAGGAAGCCACACTCCTAGTGGAGTGTGCTCATAGTTCCAAAGGGGATGGCACGCCCTGGGCCTGGTATGCCAAAGCGATGGCATCCACGATCCAGTGGGCAATCCTCTGTTTGGAGACAGAGTTCCCTTTCCGCTGTCCCCCAAAACAGACAAAGAGCTGCTCAGAGCATCTAAAGCTCTCCGTGCGGTCCAAGTAGATATGCAAAGCACACATCAGACACAGCAACGACAAGGCTGGATCTTCCTGCTCCCAGGGCAGCGCTTGCAGGCACACCACCTGATCCCTAAAAGGGGTTGTGGGAACCTTGGGCACATAGCCCGGTCGGGGTCTCAAGACCACGTGAGAGTACGCTGGACCAAACTCCAGGCAGGTGTCACTGACAGAGAACGCCTGCAGGTCCCCAACCCTCTTGATAGATGTGAGCACAGTCAGGAGGGCTGTCTTCAACGAGAGAGCCTTTAACTCAACTGACTCTAGAGGCTCAAACGGGGCTCTCCGCAGGCCCAGCAGGACCACGGAGAGATCCCATGAGGGAATGAGGCACTGCCTCTCCTGCAGGAAGGAAAGCACCGACCCGACTGTGCATCTCTGGGGGTCTTCACCTCTGGAAGAACAACAATTCATGAACAAACGCCACTTCAAGGCATATAGCTGCCTCATAGAGGGAGCCCTGACCTGAGTGATAGTGTCTACCACTGCCAGTGGTAGGCCACTTAGGTCTTCCACATCCCGTCCAGGGGCCAGACGTGGAGATTCCAGAGGTCTGGTCGCAGGTGCCAGATGGTGTCCCGTCCCTGAGAGAGGAGGTCCTCCCTAAGGGGAACTCACCAGGGAGGGGCTGTCGCGAGGAGCGTGAGCTCTGAGAACCAAGTCTGGGTGGGCCAGTACGGTGCCACCAGGATGACCTGTTCCTCGTCCTTCCTGACCTTCCACAAAGTCTGTGCAAGCAGGCTCACTGGGAGGAACGCATACTTGCGCAGCCCCTGGGGCCAGCTGTGTGCAAGCACATATGTGCTGAGGGGAGCCTCGGCCAGGGAGTACCAGAATGGGCAGTGGGAGGATTCCCAGGAAGCAAACAGGTCTACTTGTGCTTTACTGAATCGACTCCAAATCAGCTGGACCACCTGGGGGTGGAGTCTCCACTCTCCCCTGAGCATCACCTGCTGTGACAGCGTGTCTGCTGCACGGTTGAGGTCGCCCAGGATGTGAGTGGCCCACAATGACTTCAGTCGCTGCTGACTCCAGAGGAGGAGATGGTGGGGGAGCTGCGACATGCGACGCGAGCGTAAACTGCCTTGGTGGTTTATATACGCTACAATCACCATGTTGTCTGTTGTCTGTCCGGACCAACGTAAACCTCCGCAGGGCCAGCAATACCACCAGCAACTCGAGGCAGTTGAAATGCCAATGTAGTTGCGGCCCTGTCCAGGAGCCCGCGGCTGCATGCCCATTGCACACGGCGCCCCAGCCTAACTTGGAGGCATCTATAGTAACAGTGACATGCCTGGACACTTGCTCTAAGGGAACCCCTGCCCGCAGAAATGCAAGGTCCGTCCAATAAGGCGGCAGATCAGATTGATAGCCACGCGATGCATGCCATGGCACCATGCCCATCTCGGAACCTGAGTCTGAAGCCAGTGCTGAAGCGGTCTCATATGCATCAACCTGAGTGGCGTAACTGTCGCTGAAGACGCCATATGCCACAGGAGCCTCTGTTTCAGTGGGACCGCTGTTCTCCACCTGAACGACTTCAGACAGTTCAGCACTGACTGTGCATGCTCGTTCGTGATGTGCACTATCATAGTGAGTCTAACTCCATCCCGAGAAAAGAGATGCCCACCTCCCTTAGCGGGGCAAAGGCTGCCTCTGTGACTTTCGTAAAGACGCAAGGCGACAGGGACAGACCGAAGGGGAGGACCTTGTACTGATACACCCAGCCCTCAAAAGTGAACCAAAGAAAGGGTCTGTGCCGAGGTAAAACCGAGACATGGAAGTATGCATCCTTCAGGTCTACTGCCGTGAACCAATCTTGATAATGTCAGCATCTTGAACGGGAATCTGTGCAGGGCCCGGTTCAGCACTCGCTGGTCCAAGATTGGCCGCAACCAACTGCCTTTCTTTGGCACGATGAAGTAGGGGCTGTAAAATCCCTTCTTCATCTCAGCTGGAAGGACAGGCTCTATCGCGTCCTTCTGTAGAAGGATCATGATTTACACATGCAGGGCAGCAGAGTTCTCGCCCCTCTCCGAGGTGAAATGGACACCGCTGAACCCGGGTGGGTGCCTGGTGAACTGAATCGCATAGCCGAGTCGGATCGTCCTGGCCAACCAGTGCGACGGGTTGGAGAGGGCTAGCCATGCCTTCAAACTCCGAGCAAGGGGCACCAAGGGGACGATCACCTTTGACGTACCTGCAAGTGGGGCCTCGCAGCGGGGAGGAGCAGGAACTGCCAGGTAGAGGAGCCTCGCGTCACAAACTCGTGGCTGTGCTGAGGGAAACTTCAAAGCACTTACATTGCTCCGCATACCTACTGTAGGACCGGCCAGTGATGGGGGAGGTGGCTGGGCACCCTCGCGGCTCTTCACAACTGCCTGACTGTGGGTGTGTGTGTGCCGCGGCCGGGTGCGCGAAGGCGGGGAGCCCGCGTTCGTAGAGCCCTGGCCGCGAATGTTCGATGTACGGCGATTGTGACAACGACGGCCATAAACACATAGTGTATGACCCAGGGAGTGAGGACGGCGCTCTTTTTTTGAAAATGTGGGTGCCGCAGCCCCCAGGCGAGCAGACAGGGTGCGGGGCCTTGAACCGTGCCGAGGCAGGATATGTTGAATGGCCTCTGTCTGCTTCTTGACCGCTGAGAACTGCTGAGCAAAGTCCTCAACGGTGTCGCCAAACAGGCCAGTCTGGGAGATGGGGCGTCGAGAAAGCGGACCTTGTCGGCATCCTTCATCTCAACCAGATTCAGCCATAGGTGGTGCTCCTCCGGGAAGAATGGAACCGGGGCGGGGCGGGGCGCGGCCGTGAGCAGCGCTCCAGACCCAGGAACTAGTCATCAAGCCGTGAGGGCTCAGGGCAGGGTGGAGGGTTCCACTCCAGCCTGACACTCGTGGCAGCCCGGGCAAGCGTGGCCATCAGCTCCGTGTCGGCCTCAGACTGGGCGAAGACACCCGAAGGTGGGAACCCAGTCGAGTCCTCCACGTCCGACTGTGCCAATGAATGTGCACAGAACAATGGCTAAAGGTTTGCACAGCATACAGAAATGATTTTAGTAATGAGATTTCACAGAATGAGTGCCATTTGAATCAATGAGTCTGCATCATGTGTCATGTACTTGGCGCCATCTCCTGTTGGCCATATGTAACAGTCACCATTCACCATCTCTGCCTAAATATGGATGATTTGTGCACCGATCTGAACCCAATCCAATTGGTTTAGCGTTCAATGATGCTACATAATTTTCAATGATGCTTCTCTTTTAAGATGGCGCCGCGGATGGCCGCCTCAGTGTGTTGCTCTTCAGTTCTTTTGTTGTTTTTGTTTGTTTGTCCTGTGTATATTTTTCCAGTCAGTTTTACCAGGGATGAACTGCTGAACATTCGGCAGCATATACCAGACAACCTTTTCCCAGTTTTTGAATATTCGGACGTTTTGCTGGACATTTTAGTCAGAGGCGCAGCTGTGTTGTTTAAACGCGCTATGAGCAGGTGAGGGAGACGAGCATGCGCGCTGGTCAGGCTCCATTGGCGCGGCTTTCGAACAGCACTGCCGAGTATTCATCTAGCAAATCTCCGCTCTCTTCCTAACAAAACGGATGAACTACATCTCCTCACCCACACAAACAAGGACTTTTCAAACTCTGCTGCCTTGTGCTTCACAGAAACCTGGCTGAGTGAAGCCATTCCAGACAGTGCGTTACATCTGCCGAGCTTTCAGCTGTTCAGAGCGGATCACATCTCGGGGTTAACTGGGAAAACAAGAGGCGGTGGAACATGCTTTTACATCAATGAAAGTTGGTGTACAGATGTAACAACATTAAAGAGGATGTGCTGTCCTAATTTGGAAGCGCTCTTTATTAACTGTAAGCTGTTCTACTCACCGCGGGAGTTTTCCTCGTTTATTCTGGTGAGTGTGTATATCGCGCCAAACGCGTGTGTAAACACAACACTGCAACAGCTGACTGATCAAATCACAGACACAGAACAACAATACCCGGACTCAGTTATTATTATTCTTGTGGATTTTAACAAAGCAAATCTCACACGTGAACTGCCCAAATATAAACAGCACATTACATGCCCCACCAGAGACAGGAACATACTGTATCATTGCTACACAACAATAAAGGATGCATATCGCTCTGTCCTTAGAGCAGATTTGGGACTCTCTGATCACTGTCTGGTTCATCTTCTTCCAACCTACAGGCAGAAATTAAAATCCACCAAGCCAGTAGTAAGGACTGTAAAGAGATGGACCAATGAAGCAGAGCGGGAACTAAAAGCCTGCTTCGATTGCACGGATTGGAGTGTTTTTGAGGCTGCAGACACCAATCTGGACGAGCTCACAGATACTGTTACATCATATATCAGTTTCTGTGAGGATATGTGCATTCCTACTAGGACTTATTTAAAGTTCAACAAAGACAAACCATGGTTTACAGCAGAGCTCAGGCAGCTTCGTCAGGCCAAAGAGGATGCTTACAAGGGTGGGGATAAAGTATTGTACAGTCAGGCCAGGAACACACTGAACAAGGAAATCAGAGTGGCTAAAAGAAGATATTCTGAGAAGCTGAAAAAACAAGACCCTGCATCAGTATGGAGTGGCATGAAACAACTCACAAATGACAGGACTCCTACCCCCAACCCTGTGGTGGACCAACAACTGGCTGATGACCTGAATGTGTTCTACTGCAGATTTGAAAGGCCCAATCTCACACCCTACACCCACACTGACCTTCACACAAACACCAACACCTCCTGCAACCCCCCTCCTCCCCCCTCCTGCTACTCAACCTGCACTTAAGATCTGTGAAGATGATGTGAGCCGGGTCTTTCGGACCTGTGCTAACCAGCTGGCCCTCATCTTCACACAGATCACTGAATAGATCACTGGAGCAGTGTGAAGTCCCATGCTGCTTCAAATGCACAGTCATTATTCCTGTCCCAAAGAAACCAAAAATCACAGGACTTAATGACTATAGACCTGTCGCCCTGACGTCTGTGGTCATGAAATCATTTGAGATAGTGGTGTTGGCCCACCTGAAGAACATCACTGTACCCTTTCTAGATCCCCTTCAATTTGCTTATCGAGCAAACAGGTCTATGGATGATGCAGTCAACATGGGATTGCATCATATCCTGCAACATCTGGACAGACCAGGGACATGTGCAAGGATCCTTTTTGTGGACTTCAGTTTGGCTTTCAACACCATCATCCCAGCTATACTCCAGAATAAATTACACCAACTCTCTGTTCCCATGTCTATCTGTCAGTGGATTACCATCTTTCTGACGGACAGGCAGCAGCTTGTGAGACAGGGGAAACTCACTTCCAGCACCTGTACAATCAGCACAGGTGCCCCCCAGGGATGTGTGCTCTCCCCACTACTCTTCTCTTCTCGACAAAGCTGCCTGAGCTCTGCTGTAAACCACGGTTTGTCTTTGTTGAACTTTAAATAAGTCCTAGTAGGAATGTACGTATCCTCACAGAAACTCAAAAAGGCTGGAAAATCACTCTGGACCCCACTCACCCTGCCCATTACCTTTTTGAACTGTTGCCTTCTGGCTGACGCTTCAGAGCTCTAAGCACCAGAACTGTCAGGCACAGGAACAGTTTTTTTCCCTCAGACTATCCATTTCATGAACAGTTAAATTGCCCCATTGAGCAATAACTATGTGCAATACACAGTTTAGTCTTTTTTATATTTATCCAACACTCTTCTGCCATTTCATTCCTCTGAAACAAAAAACAAAACAAAAAAAAAACATTTGCAATGTACATAACAGATTGTATTTGCACTGTACATAACAGATAACAGATTTGTATTAGATTTGTACTACGTATGTGTGTATGTATGTACAGGTGCATCTCAATAAATTAGAATGTCGTGGAAAAGTTCATTTATTTCAGTAATTCAACTCAAATTGTGAAACTGGTGTATTAAATAAATTCAATGCACACAGACTGAAGTAGTTTAAGTCTTTGGTTCTTTTAATTGTGATGATTTTGACTCACATTTAACAAAAACCCACCAATTCACTATCTCAAAAAATTAGAATATGGTGACATGCCAATCAGCTAATCAACTCAAAACACCTGCAAAGGTTTCCTGAGCCTTCAAAATGGTCTCTCAGTTTGGTTCACTAGGCTACACAATCATGGGGAAGACTGCTGATCTGACAGTTGTCCAGAAGACAATCATTGACACCCTTCACAAGGAGGGTAAGCCACAAACATTCATTGCCAAAGAAACTGGCTGTTCACAGAGTGCTGTATCCAAGCATGTTAACAGAAAGTTGAGTGGAAGGAAAAAGTGTGGAAGAAAAAGATGCACAACCAACTGAGAGAACCGCAGCCTTATGATTGTCAAGCAAAATCGATTCAAGAATTTGGGTGAACTTCACAAGGAATGGACTGAGGCTGGGGTCAAGGCATCAAGAGCCACCACACAGACATGTCAAGGAATTTGGCTACAGTTGTCGTATTCCTCTTGTTAAGCCACTCCTGAACCACAGACAACGTCAGAGGCGTCTTACCTGGGCTAAGGAGAAGAAGAACTGGACTGTTGCCCAGTGGTCCAAAGTCCTCTTTTCAGATGAGAGCAAGTTTTGTATTTCATTTGGAAACCAAGGTCCTAGAGTCTGGAGGAAGGGTGGAGAAGCTCATAGCCCAAGTTGCTTGAAGTCCAGTGTTAAGTTTCCACAGTCTGTGATGATTTGTCATCTGCTGGTGTTGGTCCATTGTGTTTTTTGAAAACCAAAGTCACTGCACCCGTTTACCAAGAAATTTTTGAGCACTTCAGGCTTCCTTCTGCTGACCAGCTTTTTAAAGATGCTGATTTCATTTCCCAGCAGGATTTGGCACCTGCCCACACTGCCAAAAGCACCAAAAGTTGGTTAAATGACCATGGTGTTGGTGTGCTTGACTGGCCAGCAAACTCACCAGACCTGAACCCCATAGAGAATCTATGGGGTATTGTCAAGAGGAAAATGAGAAACAAGAGACCAAAAAATGCAGATGAGCTGAAGGCCACTGTCAAAGAAACCTGGGCTTCCATACCACCTCAGCAGTGCCACAAACTGATCACCTCCATGCCACGCCAAATTGAGGCAGTAATTAAAGCAAAAGGAGCCCCTACCAAGTATTGAGTACATATACAGTAAATGAACATACTTTCCAGAAGGCCAACAATTCACTAAAAATGTTTTTTTTATTGGTCTTATGATGTATTCTAATTTTTTGAGATAGTGAATTGGTGGGTTTTTGTTAAATGTGAGTCAAAATCATCACAATTAAAAGAACCAAAGACTTAAACTACTTCAGTCTGTGTGCACTGAATTTATTTAATACACGAGTTTCACAATTTGAGTTGAATTACTGAAATAAATGAACTTTTCCACGACATTCTAATTTATTGAGATGCACCTGTATGTGTGTGTCTGTGTGTGTATGTATGTATGTGTATAATTATTTTTTATTTTTTTATTATTATCTATGTCTTGCTGCTGTTTTAGTATTGTTTTTGATTTGTTGTACACTGGAAGCTCCTGTCACCAAGACAAATTCCTTGTATGTGTAAGCATACTTGGCAATAAAGCTGATTCTGATTCTGATCTGATTCTGATCCAGGAAAGCTAACGTGTTCTCAGACAGATTGCAAGATGCCAGATGCTGTGTGGATCTATGCATCCGATTACCTTGTGTGTGGGCTGGTTTGAAAGATAATCACCTCTTCTAAGTAATAATGTGATATTTTATATATTCTTATAGTTATAAGCAGGGTTGGGGAGTAACGGAATACATGTAATGTAATTATGTATTTAAAATACAAAATATAAGTAACTGTATTCCACTACAGTTACAATTTAAATAATTGGTAATTAGAATACGGTTACATTCGAAAAGTATTTTGATTACTGAAGAGATTACTTTGCATTTTATTGTCATTTGTTTCATTTAATATTTAGTCCTTTCAGATGGAAAACATATATCCATATAAATCCATATAAACAGCGGTGAAACACTTTCTTAAGATGTGTACAAGCAGACAGAGAAGTAAGTTTGAGGTAAGTTTGGAGCAGAAGAAATAGAAAAAAACCTTGTGTAAACTGTTAGCTTTACACTAAGCTAAAATGCTATTTCAAGCCAATTTACATGCACATGTAACCAGGCATGATCATATTTTTTTATAAAGAAAATTCACATTGGATCATAATTTATTTTTTCTAGTAAGACCTTTGATATTAGGGCAAAAATCATATTCTTGATAATAATCTTTGTATTGTTTTCCTGTAAAAATATCTAAAAATCCTTAAAACAAGATCAGTTTGATTTATCTTGTTTTAGAAACAGCACTGCATAAGATATTTAGGTTTTTCAGAGAATGTATTTTTAACATTTGTATATTGTCTTACTGTACTTTTATAGTCAAAACAAATGAAAAAATCTACCAGTGCTGAAGAAGTAATCCAAAGTATTTAGAATACGTTACTGACCTTGAGTAATCTAACGGAATATGTTATAAATTAAATTTTACAGCGTGTATTCTGTAATCTGTAGTGGAATACATTTAAAAAGTAACCCTCCCAACCCTGGTTATAAGTGAAACGCGGCATATAAGCACACCTGTTCACATGAAACATAAATGTCAAAGACATATACTTAGCTATTCCTTGCAATATTTTATGTCTGTGAGTAAAACAAATAGGCTGGCTGTATTCTACTCTTTGAGAGTTTTCCAACAACATAATACACATGGCTATTTGGTGAATTTGATGTTTTTCCTGATTACAATAAAATGTATAAAACGGAACACAGAACAATATAACATGTATAAATTATCAAAACAGAACACTTCTGATTTATCTGCAAATTTCAAAGCACTCATTCAGTTGTGGTCATAATGCCTACATGCATTGTAAACTACAGATTCTAAGC
Organism: Myxocyprinus asiaticus; assembly: GCF_019703515.2. NCBI lineage: Eukaryota > Metazoa > Chordata > Actinopteri > Cypriniformes > Catostomidae > Myxocyprinus > Myxocyprinus asiaticus. The sequence goes on along the minus strand of NC_059353.1, from coordinate 22,973,967 downwards.
TTAAAAATGATGCCTGTTTTGTGTTGGTCAAGACTGTAGTTATTCATATTTTGACAAATATTGATTAATTGGGGGAAACTGAGAAAATAAATAACTAAAACAATAACAAGCAACAAAATACATTTTATTTGTGTTGTGTAAATATATCTTAAATTAACAAAGGCATCTGATTACAGAGAAGCTGGTATACACTGTCCTCATATAAAGATTTCCCCACAAACTCCACTGCTGTCTCTGATAACAAGCAAGTCTAATGTCTGCTTTACAAATTCACCTATAGACATTTTTACAAAATCACAAAAACCTCCACCACAATAACAGTAGAACCACAATACACATTTATATAATTGCAGGTAAGACACATTGCCAGAAAAAGGCCAATGGCTTTTCCCCCCACTGTTTTTCCTATTGTCTATGTAAAATATACAGCAATTAAGTGCCACATTATGTTTGTCTTCTGGGTTCCTCTCATCATATCCTGGAGTGTTGCCTAATGAGTTTCATGCTTGGATTCTAGCACTGTGCCATCTATAATATGTAAGAGACTAATTCATTTCACATGCTTGTTGTAAACAGTGTTCTATAAATTCTTCACTAAATGTCTTGAAATATCATCTGCCATTCACATTCAAATCTTGTCTAAAAACATCAGTGGCTTTCCTTCCCTTCACCTGAATACCATCACGTTCTCCTGAGCTAATCTTCGGTTCAAACATTCAGCATCAAATACAAAGAGAAATTCTACCATGCTGTATAAATGCTCAAATAAACAGTTTACCTCTCATTTTCCAAAATAAAGGTATTGAAATACAAAGGGTTTTCATAATACTCTTACTCCTTCTATCTGTTAGCAGGAAATCCGAGTGAGATACGATGCTGTCCAAGCAAACAGGATGCAATTAACAATTCAGGCATCATTTTAGCTAGTAGAAGTTTGATGCATACTCTATAGGCTATATTGTGTCTCATATAAAATATTCTTTCTTGCTCTCATCCATGGCGTCCTGCAGTGCTGGGTCTCTACGAAGAGCAGCGTCCGCTGTTTCTGCAAACTCTGTCCCCTTGGCCTCGTTGGTATTATATGTGCCCTTGTGCTGGTACATGTATCGCAAAATGATGGCAAGGAGGAGGAGTAGGACCAGAACCACCACAGCAATGACAACTAAAGCACAGACAGAGAGTAAAGTTACATTTGAAGATTTAAAGATAACCTGAGGGCAGGAGTTATACAAAGAGACTGAACTCACAGATGTTAGTCTGCTTATTGTTTGGGCATTCACTGCAATATTATTGGTTACATGGGGGTTTAAAGTTTTATTTATATATTTATTTTTGTGATTCCTTCATTGATTGACTCAAATTTTGCTTCAGTGGCCCCCAACGTTATTCAGACCTATTCATATCTATAATATAGAACTGGATTGCTGATGCAACGGTCAGCTTTCAGCAGGAGGTAAAGCCACTGGAAGTGTTAGAACGGCCATATTGGTATTCCCTAATCACCATAGGGCCTCACTGATGGACAGCTGATACCGTGGCATACGACTGTTGTCTTCCACCCTTAGTGACAGTTGTGATCAACTTTTAATTTCCTCACGATGGATAATATTCGTTGCAAGGGAGAAGGCACACGCAAATCGCAATGTCAGAGCATCCACTTACCCCGGTGTGCAAAAACATTCCACAGGTTGTAATGCAAGTAGTGAAAGCTGCAATATCTACTTGTTTAGGGTGACCATGCATCCTTTTCCATGGAATTTTTCAGACCTTAAAAAAGCTGGGATTTAACCCTTGTGCGTCAATAAAAAAAAAGTTACTCAGAGGTCCTTCAAGGACAAAAATATCCACGTCAAAAAACTGCCATAATAATATTATATATTAATATTATTTTCCACAGTTTTTTTATCCAACATCAGTCCTGATCATAACTACCAAATATTCATTCATTTTCAGGATTAAAACCCTTTAAATGCCAGTTTTTTACATAATGCCACTGTTGTTTTTACACACACACACACACACACACACACACACACACACACACACACACACACACACACACACACACATTTTAGCTGCATTATTTATTCAATTGGCCAGCAGTGCTCTATAATACAGCAAACAGAAAATAGGAAAAAAGCATGTATTTGCTCCATAGGATAAACATTAGAAAAATGGTGCCATCTGGTGGAAAATATAAAAAATTTACATTTTGAAGCCAGGGCTCTGGAATGAAAGCATAATATCATAGAATTCATTTCGCCAGGCACCCGCCCGGGTTCAGCGGCGTCCGTTTCACCTCGGTGAGGGGCGAGAACGCCGCTGCCCAGCGTGCGGAAATCACGATCCTTCTGCAGAAGGACGCGATAGAATGATTTATGCTTTAATGGCACTAGGATCAAATATTACAGTTTTAATGGGTTTCAATGGGGACATTTTTGTCCTGAATTTCCTGAGTGTAACTATTTTGTGTACACAGTGTATTATAGATGTATTATAGGAACTGAGGTGGAAATATCAAAATTCCCCCCAAAATACACACCTTTAGCAAAATTTATGCCATTGGCATTAACACAAAAATGAAAAAGACAAAAATGCCCCGAAGGTCGCACAAGGGTTAAATTACCTAAAATGTCTGATATTTGGATTTGTTTCATATTGACATGCTCTCTAGCTATACATACATATCATACATTCTCTGTGTATGTGTTTGCCATTTAAGAAACATAAACTTAAACACAGTGCATCAGTTTTCCTTTAAACCATCTTTGTAAACCATATTTCTGAACTTGTTTGGATAGGTGCCTCGTCCACCATCTGATCTGTTTGTGACAGAAGTTAGTTAGAGCTACTATGTTAAAGTTGAACATGACTGGTTCTGGCTTTCAAATAGAAGGAAAAATTCCAAAAAAAAAAAAAAAACAATGACATAAGTTTGCATTGCAAAGCTTTACAGGCAGATTTCAGATATAAAATTGATGATTAAATGACTAATGTTTACTCACTGAAATGAAAAGAAACTAACTTCATTTGAAGCTCTAAAAATCACATAAAGACCACATAAAAGTAATCCATAAGACTCCAGTGGTTTAAGTCATCTTTGTTTTTTTTTGTTTTTTTGCCATAAATCTCAACTTTCACTTTCACCTTATGAAAGTGAAAGTGGAGATTTAAAGTAAAAAAGACTTAAATACTGATCTGTTTCTCACCCACACCTATCATATCACTTCTGAAGATATACATTTAACCACTGGAGTATTATGGATTACTTTAATGTGGCCTTTATTTGATTTATTTTTTTGGAGCTTCAAAGGTCACCATTCACATGCATTCTAAAGACCGACGGAGCTGAGACATTCGTCAAAAAATATTTTTGGGTGTGTGTTCTGCAGAAGAAAGAAAGTCATACAAATCTAGGATGGCATAAGGGTGAGTAAATGATGATAGAATTTAAATATTTGGGTGATTTCTTTAAGTTTACACAGGTGTCCTTGCAACTACAGGATGTATAGAAGTTCATTACATTAAATATCGATATTTGTCACTGAGTTTGACATTAAAAAAGTGTCCAAATACATTTTGTCTTAATATTGAACAATAGCTTTATAATTTGAAACCTAACAAGCCTCTTTTTGGTGTTGTGCTTGAAAAGTGGGGTTGTGCAATATTTCTTTAAAATAAATGCCACTTTTAAGATTATTATATATTTATGTTATATTTTTAAATGTGAAGTAAGTGTCCGAAAGCCTTTTTGGGACTCTGTATATTCAAGTGAGAATTACATTAAAGTGAGGGGACAGGATAAGATAACAGAATTGTAGATTCAGGTGCAAATTTAGCTAATGGAAATATTGACAATGTAACCTCAGACAGCAAATATAAAACACACCCTGTCTTTAGGGAATAGCAGTAATTAACCAGTACATTAATATGCACAATGAAATATACAAATCTTCTCCTGATATGCAAAAACAGTTGCCGCAACAAGGTTTCAAGGAGCCATGTACGAACCCTGCTGAGGTTTACTGATTCCTATTACTTCTGTGCATGAGTACAAATCCAGATACTGATTATTCATGTGTAAATTAGCCAAAGTGGGAACACTGTGGTACTGGTACTTTCACTCCTTGCTCAGCCAGAAATCTTCTGAGGCCAGAAAACATCTTGTGCAAATATGACTTTTTATTTTTATTTTTCAAATGGCTTGACAACAACACCAAACATCTTTATATTGTTGGAAAGAAAACTTTATATTTTGAACTTCACTTTCAGTTTGGCTCAATCTGTATTTCAAACAGGGAACACACATACTCATAAAACGTATACTTTAATGCACTGTTTATACTTGAATAAAAGGCGACTGTGGCAAGGAACACAAAACTCCATAAGATGTTGGTTAATGGAGAAAAATAACATTGGGAGAAACCAGGCTCACTGTGGGGGCCAGTTCCCCTCTGGCTAAACAGCATGAATATATTGAGAACTCTGGTTCTGTCAGTTTGGCTCAATCTGTATTTCTATATCTAGAGATTCCTACCAGGGAACACACATACTCATAAAATGTACACCTTAAATGCACTGTATATTGCTTGCATCTGCCAAATGCATTAATGTAATTGTAAATATCCAAAGGAGTTTTAGGAATATTGTGGGATATTTGGAAGCGTGAAAGCTGTTACAAACTTACCTCCAACTATGGCCGCGAAGTAGTGATCATCTGATCCCTCTAAAGATAAAAAGAAAATATTTTAATAAAGGAAAAAAAATGTGTATCAACAGAACGGCACATAACCTTTCACCCTGTCCACCTTTATAGATTTAAGATGACTGTATTGGCCATGATGAGCAATAAATGCTTTATAATTGTTACTGGTTGGTTTCAGCTCAGTTATATTTAGGTAAGCATATCTAATAAAATAGGTTATTAAGTATTACTTAAGCAATCACAACATAAGGAAATATAAACAGTAGCATATGTAAGGCAAGTAAAATGAAGAAAAAACTGTCCTTAAACTTGTGCTTGTTCTGCTGTGATTAGGCTCTTTATTATTTGATTGGCCTTGCTTTTAAGCACTATCTTTCAATGTCTTCTAGTTTTGTGTTCTATTGGATGTTTTCTAAATGATTAGAGATATAAATTGTTTCCAGGATTTACATAACACTACAACAGGACTCTTCCACACCTCACTGATCCCTCAGTAAACAGGTTCTGTGTGCTTGTTTCCTATGTTGTTATAACACACGTGAATCTTTCATGACACTTTGTTTTTATAGACAGCTGTCTCCCTGCTGCTTTGCAGTAAGACTCATTTTCTCTGTCACCATGGGGACAAAAAGCTCGTTAAAGAAATTGGTTGAAGATAATCATGAATTATTGCTAAGGCAACATCTGTCGCCTTCACTTGACTTTCACTGAAGGACAGGCACATCAAATATGATGCTTTGAAAATAGAGATGGATCTAGTTAGACCCCCAAACTACTTTTAAATAGAGAGATAAATGCAGATTTGACCAAACCGATGCCCCCAAATAATGAACAATTACATTTACTCATTAGTGTCTAATAACGTGTTCCATTGTGATTAAAAGCTCATTGTGATTCAGTGTTTACAGTGTAATTATATTTAGAGTAATAAAGTAGACATCGGACATTGACATTTGTGCAGTGTGAAGGGCATTAAGGTGTATTTGCAGGTAGATTATACACTCATGCAATCTTTAATATCTCCTCATATGTCTACATAATTCAGCAATTAGGTGTCCTTTAGAAAGGGCGGGGCAATGTGGGGGGAGAAAAAAATTTGTTAAAAATTATAAAGCCAGTGAATTATTTATAAATCAATCAAGTGCTCCCAGCTCTACCCAGCCAAATGTCAGAAAAGGTTTTCTCCCCATGGATATTTGCAGTGTCTCTCCTTCATAACTTTATTAAAACTAGGAAAACTCTGACTGAAATGTATTGCTTTAATAGAACAGAGTCTGGTCTTTGTTCCACAGTGTAACACAGACACTATTCTTTTACAGAGAGCAGTAATCATTATAGCTATACAGCTAAACAGATTTGCGACCTCAAAATTGTCCATGACCCTAAGAGGAGAGAAGTCAGTTTGTAACTAGATTTACAACATAATGAAAATTTAGTAAATCTTTAGGCCCGGGTATATGTTTTTCTGCGTTCCGTATCTGATCGCGCCTGATCGACCACGTTGCCTTTCAAAGTATACTTTTTTGACCGCGAGCGAACACAAACGCGTTTGATGCATGCGCACTATGATTGTTTTGTGAAACTGTTTTAGTACAGTCAACCGCAGGTGCATGCGCTGATTATGTGCACAGACTGTCCGTGTGTTGAGAAAATCTGGGCATCACATGGACAGTCCACGCAGACTGTGCTGATGATGGAATTTGTATCACGCATATTATGCGTGGAGTGGTCAGCAACATGGACAACAGAAGTATTCTTTGGCCTTTAGAAGCTTCTGTATTTTTAACACAATGAGTATGTTTGCATGCACAACAATCACAAAACAGCTCATCCCCCCCCCCCAAAAAAAGACAAATGTAAGAAACCCACCTTTGCATGCAATTTGAAATTATCTGATTATTGACTGCTTGTGAGACATCAAATCATAAACAGGCATGCACACTTGTGCACATTGGATAAGTCGGTTAGAATGCGGTAAAGGTGGTTACATGCAATACGAAATCGGGATAACTGCCAAAAACTTTGTGTGCTGATCGGTTTTTGCTTAACTGTTTATGACTATACACGAATAAAGAACGTTGTTTACATGGTTCACTCGACCTAACTCGTTGTTGGCTTAGTTAGCCATTATTAAGAATAATTGGTGTAAAAACATGAAAGTAAACACACTCATTGAGAGGCATCTTTATTTAAATAGGTTGGAGAATAGTGTGTGTCGTACACCCTGAGTTCTGAGTACTTAGTACTCAGTTATGTTGTGCTGATCAATATGACAGTCATCTTGGACTTACACTGACACCTAGGGTCATGGATGCAGCATCATTCAAATGCAATAGTTTTCAGTTACCTATTACTTAGGATCTTACTAACTTACTTAGGGTTTAAATGTATGACACATGGAGTTTAAAGTGTGGGATGGGGAGACTTGAAATTTTAGGCTAAAAATGAAACCTGATATAAAATAAATACTCTTATCCTACAGCAGAAATGCACAGTATGGTGGATGTTAAGCCTGGTTATAAAAGATCTTTCAAAGTCACACTCAGTGCAGAGCCACAGCACCCCGGGAAGGATTAAATCTCTGCTAAATTTGCCAAGCAAACAGGAGCCTGTCTCGCCTGGAGGCGTCCCCTCGTTAGCCTCGTTAGTGAAATCCACCAGCCACTGTGACATGGAGGAGGACATCTGTGCTGTGTGGCCAGATCTAAAGGCCAAAGGCATCCCACCCTCTGTCCCTCTTTCTCTCTCACACTTCTGTCACACAAACCCAGGGTAGAGCAAACCCAGCAGCAAGACATTTGGTTTCATCACCTTCCCAGGAGTGGAGCTTATCTTGCCCAAAGCTGGCTTTTGAAGCGCACTGGTAATTGTCTCCCGATAGGACGGAGAGCAAAAACCAGGAGCCAAAATGAATTCCAGCCCCTTCTGTTCTTGGGTGGGAAGAGCATTAAGCTGATAATTTTCCAGTTTGATTAATGCAAATTTCTCATTGTCACTCTGCACAGTGCCTAAACTCTAAATCCCTCCAAATTTCAGCAAACTGGATAACTACCAAAGCAATGGCATTTAGCTCTGATCTTTACATTTTATTCAGGAGACAAGCAATGTTCTGGCTCACCTCTGTTTGCCTCACATACATAACTAGGTTATGAGTAGCCCTAAATATTCTCCATTGATCGGATGCAATGTACAGGGAATTGTGTTTTATTGACAAAGTGAAATTTGTATTTCATGATCTTAAATGCTTATGCTTAAAGGGGCACTCAGTAAGTTTTTGTTCATTTCATCTTAGACTTACACTGACACCTAGTGGCATGGATGCAGCATCATTCAAACGCAATAGTTTTCAGGTACAGATGCCAATGTAAAAATTAAGTATTCACAGTCAGCTATTATGAATTTAATCCATGAGTAAAAGTGTCCAATAACAGGACAGTTACTGAGATTAAGCGAGTAGTATTTGGCTGGTAATATGATTCTAACATGGCAGCCCCCATGAGGAGACCCTCTCCATGTAGAATAAAACAGCTTAGTGGTCATGATTTTATACATATGTTTCAAAATTACAATTCATTTCTTAAGAAGTAAGAAAGCTTTTGTAATGAGGAAAAAATTACTGAGTGCACCTTTAAATGTTTGAAATTAACTTTTTAGACAAGTATAAATTGTGCTAACATATGCATTTTTTTCTTTTTTTTTCTAATTTTCTCCCCAATTTGGCATGCCCAATTCCCACTACTTACTAGGTCCTCGTGATGGCACAATTACTCATCTCAATCTGGGTGGCAGAGGACAAGTCCCTGTGCCTCCGCTTCTGAGACAGTCAATCCGTGCATTTTATCACATGGCTCGCTGTGCATGATACCGCGGAGACTCACAGCATGTGGAGGCTCATGCTATTCTCCACGATCCACGCACAAATTTCCATGTGCCCCATTGAAAGCGAGAACCACTAATCATGACCACGAGGAGGTTACCCCATGTGACTCTACCCTCCCTAGCAACGGGCCAATTTGGTTGCTTAAGAGACCTGGCTGAGTCACTCAGCACACCCTGAATTCGTGACTCCAGGGGTGGTAGTCAGCGTCAATACTCGCTGAGCTACCCAGGTCCCCATAGGCATTTTTTTTTTTTTTTTACAAAACTAAAACTTAATTTTGTTTTATGGATGAGTTAAAAAAAGTAGGCAACAAGTGCCAGGCATACATGGAAACGTCTTCAATACTGTTTAAAAACCACTCCAAGTTTCTCCTTATGAAGTTGGTTGAGAGAATGCTAAGAGTGTGCAGAGCTACAATCTAGGCAATATCCACTTTGAAGCTAAAATGTAAGATACTTTTTGATTTGTTGATTGTTTTGGTTACTACATAATTCCCATACCTCTATTTGTGTTATTTCATAGTTTTAACCAGACTGATCACACTGTGAATTCAGCAACAGCTCCTGTTGTCAAAAGTTCTGCAGCTGAAAGTGTTGTTGTGGTAAAATGTCCACAGGGTGGTGCCAAAAGTGAGTTGTATTATTTGTTGCAAATGGCATAAAAAAGCAACAGTAATTTTACTAAAAGTCAACAGAAAAGCAAATTATATCAACCATACACTGTAACCCAAACCCCAACTTTAAACCTAAACGTCAGTGGAGTAAAAATTGTATTTTAGTGCAAAAATAGAACCTCTGAATTGCGTGCACCATTGTTTATGTGAATGCAATATCGTCCTGGTATCCATGGGACCCAAACCTGTGTCTGAGAGAACACAATTACTTCCTAGTTTCCATGGACCAGAAACCGTGTCTTGGAGATTGCTTGCATGCTGGGCTGTCCTTAGGGCAGTGCAACCCCGCGCTTCGGACAGCAAGATGCCCGTGCATTCGACATCGCCCTAGGCCCGCCCTTTACTTGAGACGGCCCTGCTCGCATGACGTTCTGTCAGTAGAGCCACGGGGAAAAGTTAACACATTTGAAGTCATGCTAAAATGTCTGATGGGGATTTTGCTTGTTAGTAATTCAGCAGTATGTGGTCAATTTCAGAGTACATGAACATTTGTAAGCAGCATGTCGATTTCCTGTGTGATCATGTTGTTTTGACTGGTAGTGTACAACTGTCTAAGTGCAGACTAAAGATCGACCGATAATTGGATTTTCCAATATTTTTCCGATATTCAAGCATTTTTCATGAATCAGATCTTTTTTCATGAATTGGAATATTTTTGTAATATTGGATCCACTGATAACTGGTGCCAAGACGGCTATTGCAGAAGTGTGTGTGAGAGGAAACAGTGCTGGGGGTTGTCCACAGGTAATGTAACCTGCTTTTGCAATGTATTGCTTGAATTAATACATCTTATTAAACGTAACAGCCATTCATGCTCTAGTGAGATGTGTTACATAAATGCTTGATGTGTAGTTTAAGCGCTTAGAATCGTAGACGAACCACACACGTAAAGACAAATCCTGCAAAGTCCTAAAGACGTAACATTACTTCACATTACTTAACTCGAAGAGCCTTGTTGGATGAGAGCATGTTGGAAATATGACGGTTCAATTTAATTCTTTGTTGGCTTTGTTAATTAGTTGCCGTTCAGGTTGATGTTCATGTTCCACTGGAATGACTGGCCGTATGCCAGAATGGCCACCGTATGCCGGCGCAGTTTTTAACAAGATCCACTTGTTTAATATTCCCTAAATTATATTAACTATTACATTTTATTTCGCTATGAATCATAATCTAAATGATTACAGCTGTAAAAGTTTCACATAAACACATAGACATTCATGGGGCAAAATACTCGTGCTACAAAAAAGGTGTAAAACAAAAAATTTATGCTCTGTCAGCAAGTGTTTCGTGAGGCAGCTGCTATAATCTAGAGACTGATGTAATTGCAGCGATGCATTTAATGTTTTTCACTTTTCTGAGAATGAGAATGTATACTTATTCCAGCTAACTATTTGCCTTTAGCCTATTAAACAACACCTAAACCTTTAAACTGTAGTTTACATTCATGCAATGATTCCCTTTTATGATTCCCCGTTTATTTATGTTCTCCGTTTGAAATCAGAGGTTTTTCAATTATTTTGCCTATTATTATTGTTGTTGTAATTATTATAATATTTATATAAAAACATGGGATGTTATTATTATTGTAATATAAAAAAATTTCTCTGTTGAATATTCTCTCTGTAAAATAAAGATGAAATAAAAAACAATGAATAAAAAAAATCGGTTCTGCATATCGGTTATCGGATATGTAAACATACAATTAATCGTTATTGTACCAGTTTAAAAAAATAAAATAAATCAATATCTCTACTGCAGTTCGAAGTAATTACTTTCAACTATAATTTGCCTCCAAAACTTTGTATGTCTTTCTATACAGTTGACTCTGCCGTTCCATTCGATTTCATTACGGTAAAAAGTACCACAAAAGGCCCATTGCTCCCCTTTACATGCACTCACCAAACTCTACTGTCAAAACAGCAGAGACGGAGGTCCTTGTCTGATCTGTGAGGTGAGGAAGTGTCAGGGGAGGCCTTCATGTTTCATGTAGAGATAAGCTCAAGAATTAACAGCTTCTCTGATGTCTGTCAGGAAAGCACTCAACTGTGGCCAACTGCCTGTGCCAAACTGAGAGTGAAAACAGCCACTAAACACCTGGCTAAACTCTCTTATGGACACCCCTTCCCTTTCGCTCTTTTTCACTTCCTCCTCTCAGCTGTTGTTTATTATTCATCAACCAGTTAAGAGAAAATGGAAAGATAAAGGGGCACTAGAAAACTGGAAGTCAGGCAGTCTTTGTTGCTTGTTTTTTAATTTTTTGAGTATTTTGTAGTATGTAAAAAAATAAAAAATAAAAAATAAATTAAGAAAATAAAAATATATATATATATATATATATATATATATATATATATATATATATATATATATATATATATATATATATATATAATGTAATGGAAACCTGTTCCCACTGTGCATGTGGGAATTTTTTTTATTGTTTTATTACATTTCTTTTATAATATGTGGTGTGTTTTATGATTGTGGTCATTGTATGTTTTTGTATTTATAGTGTCTTCTCAAAAACTCTACTGTAAACCAAATTTCCTGAAAGGTATAATAAACTTGAACTTGAACTGTTGATTCAGCTTCAGTAGTTGGCTCCAGCATGTTTGCCTTCCCTTGTGGCGCAACTGGAAGTGTGTTGCGTCAGCAGCGTAGGAGTCCTTGGTTCAGATCCCACTTTGAAACTAGAATGTAATTGCATTTGCATGATCAGTGACAAGCACGAAGAGGTTGCATTTTTACTCTACTGATGGTTAAGTTTAGGTTTGATGGTACAGTTAGCAATATATGCATTTCTCTTCACTGTATCACATCTTGTACAGCTGAAAACAACTTGTGGTAACACTTTCTATGAAGCCCATATTTATAATGCATTGTAAAGGCACACAAGCCCATATACCCAACAGCACTTACCACTTTGGCCACTGCAGGCAGTGTTTCGAATTTTGGTAAGCACAGATTTTAGCTAAAGAAAAGTCAACCTACTGTTTCCTATTTCACTATGTGGTCAAAAAATTGTGAAGAGACTGCCAAAGCAGATTCTCCTTTAAAGGGATATTCATGAGATGTTAGGCAAAATGTTCGTCTCGGTAACCATTTACTTTCATTGTATAGAAAAAATGCTATATAAGTGAATAGTAAGTGAGGCAAACATTCTGCCTAACATCTCTTCTTGTGTTCCTCAGAAGAAATAGGAAGTCAGGGTTAGAAACAACATTAAGGTGAGTAAAAATTTTCATTTTTGGGTGAATTATCCCTTTAACTAGCCCATTGCCTATGTGCACATTGAAAAATAGATGATACACTGGAGTTGAAGAGCAGCCTCAGTTTCTAATTACACTTCAACAAACAAAAAATGTTCAGGCATAGTTGATAAAGCATTGTAATTTGATACATTTATCATTGGTTCTCCAGTCAAAGAGGAAGGCTATAGTCAATACATTGATAGACAATTGCCTTATATACAGTAGCATCCTGTTAAAATGACTGTTAGGTTTCACACTATTTTACGTTTGTTGTGCCCTTTAGAAAAGACAAGAATGAGAATTCATCCCAGCAGTCCTTTAGGTAACAATCAGCCAAAGTGATATATTCAAACAGAGGGATGTTTAAAATACAACTGACTGACCTGCTCTCTTCACATTAATGTGTCTTATATTTAAAGCACATAAATGACTTATAACCCCTTATCAGGCTTGGAAGAAAATATTGATGAGCAAGTTATTTACTAGGTTTGCAATGCACAATCCCACATCAAGAAAGGCCTCAAAACAGCCTTGAGTGAAAGCATGTACAGTAAGACCTTCGTAAATCTCTAATTTACTGGTCAGGAGCTCTTCTGCAATTCTTTTACACCACCAAGGCTATTCAGACCTTTAAATCCTCCTCTTAAACAGGTTTTACGATAGCCATTTCTTTCAGACTTGAGAGAAATAGTCACTGTATTGTAGGTTATGTGATTACCTTGCAAGATCAGATCAGAAAATTGATGCTTGAGAAGGCTTGTGTCAAGGCTAAAGGCCATTTATCAGCTTTTCCATATGATGAAGAATTCTCCCATACAATCAGAAAATGATGATGTACCTGTTTTATACAAAAATAAGCTTTAAACCATAGGCTTACAAGCTGGACAGTGGACTAACAGTTGCCTTATTTCAACGAAATTAACTAAACTAGGTTAGTTAACATATGATGATTAATTAGTCTAATTTATCACAGTTAATCACACATATCAATATTCTCTGAAATGAGTCCCTAAATAAAGATAAATTAATGTATAATAATAAAAATAATTTTAAATATAATAAATATAATAATTGAGATAATTTAAAGCTATTACATTATTGTGGCTGATGAGTAAAGCATTAATTAGACCATAAAAGAGTGGTTTTAGAAATCAATATATTTTTTGTTTTATTTCCGTATCATTGAACATGAGCCTATCACTGGCCTACAGTCCACAGCGATCCATTTTGTATTTGAGTTCATCAATCAGTCTGAGGTATACTTACAGTAAGAGATATTCTCACAGGATGTGTTCTTGCATTGCATTAAACGGACACTTTTGGCGCATCTCACAGTGGTTGCGTATTTGGTTTTCAGTATCTCTAGCCATAAACGTCGAGTTTATAGGAAGATGTGTCAAGTTAAATGTAGTTTGAAACTTAAAAAATGTGTCACGAGACCTCTGCACTGTCTTTGATCAGCTGTCGGTTTGTTGTCTGTACAGCTAAATTGAATTGCTCTGTTTGTATAAAAACAGCTTATTATGATGCCGTGATTAATTGCATTAAGCTATTTTTTATAAAATTAATTGCACTGAATTAATGTGTTAAATGAACATCCTTATTAAAACACATTTCTAAACAAGAGGAAGGGTACAAAATAGTACATAAATGTAATATTTTCATTTTGAGTGAGAAGGAAAATACATGGCCCAAAGTATACACTCCACCCATATGTGCATGTGGAATATTTATTTCAAAACCTTAGGCATTGAAATGGAGTTGGTCCACCCTTCCTGCTATAACAGCTTCCAATATTATGGCAAGGTTTTTCACTAAATGTTGGAATATAATTGCTCCCATTAAGACCCAAGAGCATCATGTCAGGCACTGATGTTTGATGGTGGGGCCTGGTTTGCAGTCAGTATACCAATTCATCCCAGAGTTCATTGGAGCTCAAGACTCAGGGATTTGTGCAGACCAGTCAAGTTATTCCACACCAGACTAAGTAAACCATTTGACTGGTGGCATCCTATGAGAGTGCAACATTGAAAGTCATTGACCTTATTGGTACACTCGATTTTACAATAAATGTTTGTCTAATGAAACTGGATGGCTGCATGCTTTATTTTATGTACCTGTTAGTAATGGGTGTACCTGAAATAGCCATGCCTTTAATTAGAAGTGGGTGTCCACACTCTTTTGGCCATGTAGTGTAGGTAAGGTAAGAGTCAGTCAGCCTGGGCTGAACTAAAGTTGGTGCTTTAGCATACAGTGAAAAGCTATCGCATCTATTTACATCATACAGCACAAATGCGTTTCTGGCAAAAGTATTGTAGCCCCTCAGCTCACCAAGACAGCAAGGTGCAAGTATGTACTACACAAGTCCTGAATAGTGATTATAACCCTAAATTCTTAGCCGTACTGGCTGATATAGAGAAGACAGAATGAGGAAACAGCACACTAGTCTCCGTCCATTCTTTAAAGAAAAATTAGCAGAGCATGGAAGACAGGGAAGGAAACAATACTAATGGAGTGAGATTTCAGCATGTTTTGAAGGAGAAGAGAGGGTGGGAATTTCACTCGAGCTGAAAGCTTGTTCTATTACATTGAGAGGAGGGAAGAGAGAGGGATTTTTGTGATTGAGGCCAGAGAGAGGATTCACCCCAGCAGCTGTGCAGCTAAAAACACAAGCAGCTCGTTCTTCTGCACCATTACACAAACACAACCACACACACTTTTTGCGATGCCATCATTCATTTTAAGCGTTTCCTTTTGCTTGGCTGCAGTGCAAAGAAAGTTTGTATCCAGCCTCGCAAAAGAACAACTGTAAAGGGATAGTTCACCCCAAAATGATTTACTCATGCAATCCCATATGTGTATGACTTTCTTTCTTCAGCAGAACACAAATTAAGATTTTTTATATTTAAGTCCTTTTTTTACTATAAATCTCCATTTTCACTTTCACATCTGGAAGTCACACGTGACACCTGTTTAGTTTCAATTTCACATCTGAACATGATCTCAAAGTGAAAGTGGAGATTTGCAGGAAAAAAGGTCTTAAATATCTAGCTGTTTCTTACCCACACTTATCATATCGCATTTGATATTCCACTGAAGTCATATGGATTACTTTTATGCTGCTTTTATCTGATTTTTGGACCTTCTGATTTCTGGACACCATTCACTTGCATTGAAAGGACCAACAGAGCTGAAATATTCTTCTAAAATTCTTTGTTTGTGTTCTGTTTAAGAAAGAAAGTCATCCACATCTGGGATTGCATGAGGGTGAGTAAATAATGAGAGAATTTTCATTTTTTGAGTGAACTTTAAGACCTAGCACAATCCTCAGTCAAACAGTAGTATCAGTTGTGGACAGTGTTCAGAAGTAATCCTACTATGGCTAATGTTTGCCTTTCAGCCAATCAGTTAGAACTACTTAGCGAAGGACATCACATAATTAATATTCATTAGAAAAGCTAATAAGTTTTATATTGTGCCCCTCCCCACACTTTTTAGATACTTTTTTATTATAGTGTCATATCTCTGATTTTGAAAAGGTGGTTACAGTTTTTGAGTTTAGCATTGTAATGTAGCAAGTGTTTCTGTATTTTTATTTAGGTCATAACAGGTCACTTAGCTTGGTCAGCTCCTCTGGACTCTTATGTGAGCTGATGCGATTTGATCTTGCAAAACTGTACGCACATTAAATAGTGAATCCAAGAGACATTCCTTTGAGCGGTGACACAATAAATTTGAATGGCCTCTGCTGCCTAGACAGCTTCATTCATCATCTGGATATGTCTCACAATACCATGTGCCATAATCAAAGCACCATAATTATGATCATGATATTCATTTCTATAGCTGGCACTTGCCCTCGACAAGGTCAGTCTATCATCTTTGGGACCAGGACATCTAATCTGTGTGAGCGGTGAAAGTGTGAGGAATGGACTGAGAATCGCTGAAAAATATGTAAGAGAAGGAAATTGCAAATGACCTCCAGGTCACTTGGCCACAGATACTGTTATTCAGTGGCCCAGAAATCAGATTGTAGCGCTGAGGGGGAGGAAAAATCAAATTGAGAAAGAGGACTGGAGGCAACAGAAAGCACATCTATAAAGATAAAGGTATGTGGAAATATCCACAGGGACCCAAACCTGAATATACAGAAGGGTTTTTAAAGTTTTGAGATTTTCCATTGAAAGTTTTTAAGTACAAACATGACATTATAGTTGTATTCATCTGCTTGACCTGCAGGTAACGTATTAGAGTTAAAACAAGATTTTATTAGGATTAGGGTATTTTGGATGGTGAAGACTGTTCCTGTGTCAAAATATGTATAATTTCCTGGTACATAGTATAACAAATAAAATAAAATAAAATAAATAAAAAATAAATGTGTATCAAATGCAATCAGCTAATTTGTACCGCACAAAGAAGGGGTGACAAAAATGGGGATGGACAAGTTATTCAAATATGAATCAAATGATTCTTTTACACTTAAAAAAAAACAAAAAAACAATTATCACAATTAATACAGTAATATACAACTTTAAACAACAGCTTAAAATTATATTAGACTACCTCAAATGTTTTCGTATTATCTCTCCTGTCTGACAGTTTGTAATTGGTCCATGGTAGCCATTGAAAACTGCTCATTATCAAGATGACTTAAGATGGCGCCGAGTATGGCTGCTGCGTTGCGAGCTCCGAAACAACATTGTAGTTTTTTGTTTGTTTTGTTTACAATTCTTATGTTTTTTGTCTTGGATGTTGTCTGCCTTATTGTCTACGACAGACAAACACTTTTGGACATTGGTTCTGCAATTACACACCGTAAACCGGACTTCAAATTCCTCAATGCCGACCTGCTGTTTACAAACATGCCAGCGGAGCCCTTTGTCTGGGCTGCCCGGCCGTGGAAACGCAGAAGGAAAAGGGGCAGGAGAGCCAGTGTTCTCATCAGACAGGCCAAGCAAATCGACCCCCGCTACCTAGTATTCTATTGGCAAATGTTTAGTCTCTGGACAACAAGCTCTGCGAGCTGAGAGCACGGATCTGTTTAAAATGAGAGACGAGGGACTGCTGCGTTATCTGCCTTACAGAAACTTGGATGTCTGCGGAGATTCCAGACTCAGTCAGCGAACCCGTGGGGTTCTCAGTGCACCGAGCGGACAGAGCGAAAGACCTCTCAGGTAAAAGCATAGGTGGTGGTGTATGTTTTATGGGAGATGTTCCAGTCCGCCTCTGATGACGACATCAAGGTTGACGCTAATAGCGTAACGTGTTTCATCAGAAAGTGCATAGAGGATGTTGTTCCGTCCAAAACAATACTGATCTACCCGAACCAGAAACCTTGGATTAATAGCGATGTTCGTGTGGCACTTTATGCGCGGACCTCCGTTTTTAATTCCGGGAACACGGAGGAGCATAAACAAGCCAGTTCCCCATCTGTCACTCACTCGACGTTGTGTCGATGTAGTGACACTAGGGGTCACTCTTGGGAGCCCGAGACACCTCTGGTCTTTGATAAAAGGCCAATGAAAATTGGCGAGTGGTATGTGCATGCCACTCCCCCGGACATACGGGTATAAAAGGAGCTGGCGTACAACAACTCATTAAGATTTTTACTTCGGAGCCGTACGGTCGATGTCTACTGATCTGACTGTTCATTCACCTCTGCTGGATCTGACAGTGCATTTCAGCGTCTTCTCCCTCCTCTGCACTGGTGCACTGCAGAGAACGCCCCTGGGCACTTCAGCAGAGTATATGTTCCTGAAAGAGTATATTTCTCTAAATGAGCGGCACACACGGAATGTCTTTTTGAAGACACATCTTTTTAAAAATGCCTTTCCGTTTGTGTGTTATTCCTGGTTGCGGTCGTTACCTCTCAACTTCAGATGGTCACGATCGCTGTCTTTCATGTCTAGGCGCGACCCACACAGAGGCAGCGTTCGTGGATGGTTCATGTTCTCACTGCAACAACATGACCATGGCAACGTTACGGTCACCAGTGGCTCCCCGCCTCGATCCTTCTACCTACGGGTTTGAGGCCAGCGTGGATAGCACTGGGGGCGATTTGGGGACCCCAATGGGACTGCCTCCACCGGGTATCACCCCGCGGACCTCCCATTCCCCAGCACGCTCGTCTGGGCTTCCAGATGAGTCCACCGGCTCGACTCACGGCGAGTTCGACCTCTTGATCGGAGCCCGCGAAGCTGATGAGCTCTCGAGCGCAGCATCGGAGAGCGGCCTTGTCCAGTCAGATGCAGAAGCCTCAGCTGGGCTCCCCTCTTCGGGGCCGATTGCCCAGTCACAGGCTGATGCGGTGATGACGGACATGCTTTCCCAGGCGGCCGCGAGTATCGGGCTAGAGTGGAACCCTCCACTCTCCCCTGAACCCTCGCGGCTTGATGATTGGTTCCTGGGCTCGCGACACCGCTCAAAGCAGCCCCGCCCCGCTCCAGTGCCATTCTACCCGGAAGTGCACGAGGAGCTGACAAAATCATGGGAGGCACCTTTTACTGCCCGGTCCTGATTTCTCCGTTCCCCCGCCCTCACTACCCTTGATGGCGGGGTGGCCAGGGGCTATACGGCGATTCCCCCAGTGCACCTATGCCCACAGAGCATCGCCACCTGGTGCGGACGCCCAAAGCTCCCGTCCAAGCCCTGAAGGTTCACTTTGTCCCTGACGGCCAAAGCCTACAGTACTGCTGGACAAGCAGCCTCTGCCCTGCACGCCATGGCTCTCCTGCAGGTCCACCAAGCCAAGGCGCTAAAAGAACTGCATGAGGGTAGTTCCGCCCCAGGTCTGATGCAGGAACTGCGCTCGGCGACCAACCTCGCTCTCCAGGCGACGAAGGTCACGGCGCTGTCTCTCGGGTGGACGATGTCCACATTAGTGGTCCAGGAGCTCCACCTTTGGCTCAACCTGGTCGAGATGGGTGAGGCAGACAAGACACGGTTCCTTGCTTCCCCTATCTCCCAGGCTGGCCTATTAGGCAACACCATCGAGGAATTTGCCCAGCAGTTCTCGACGGTGAAGCAGCAGACGAGGGCTATCCAGCATATTCTGCCCAGGCGTAGCTCAAGATCCCGCACCCTGTCTGCTCGTCGCCAAGGGCGTCCCCCTGCGGTGACTGCACCGGCTCCTCCGCAGCCCACCCCTTTGGCCTGGCCCTGGCGTGAAGCCCACTGCAGGAAGCAGATGCCACCTGTCTCACGGCCGCCCGCCAAGAACCCATGAAGGTCTTCAAAGCGCCCCTGAGACGGGCGACCCAGGGTCGACGAAACCCACTGCATTGGAGCTGGTAGTAAGACTACTCCATCCCCCGGTGGAGGGCCGGGTGGAGAATCTTTTGTTGCCTTTTCATTTGATCCTTCTTCATAGTTCGACTCGGCTACGTGATTATGTTCACGAGGCGTCCGCCCAGGTTCAGCGATATCCACTTCACCTTAGTGAAGTACGAAAACGCTGCTACCTTGCGCGCAGAGATCGCCACCCTCCTACGGAAGAGTACAATAGAAACTGTCCCTCCGGCCGAGATGAAGAAGGGGTTTTACAGCCCCTCCTTCATCGTACCGAAAAAAGGCGGTGGGTTGCGGCCAATCTTGGACCTGCGAGTACTGAACCGGGCTTTACACAGACTCCCGTTCAAGATGCTGACACAAAAACGCATTCTGGCGAGCATCCGGAATCAAGATTGGTTCGTGGCGGTAGACCTGAAGCATGCGTACTTTCACGTCTCGATTCTACCTTGACACAGTCCCTTCCTCCGGTGTGCATTCGAGGGTCAGGCGTATCAGTACAAGGTCCCCCCTGTCCTTGTCCCCTCGCATCTTCACGAAGGTTCACAGAGGCAGCTCTTGCCCCGTTAAGGGAGATGGGCATTCGCATTCTCAACTATCTCGATGATTGGCTAATCCTAACTCACTCTCGGGACATGTTGTGCACACAGGGACTTGGTGCTCTCGCACCTCAGCCGATTAGGGCTTCGGGTCAACTGGGAAAAGAGCAAGCTCCCTGTTCAGAACATCTCTTTTCTCAGATTGGAGTTGGACTAAGTCTCATTGACAGCATGCCTCAAGAACGAGCATGCACAGTTGGTACTGACCTGTTTGAAGGCGTTCAAACAGAAAACAGCGGTTCCACTGAAACTCTTTCAGAGGCTCCTGGGGCATATGGCATCCTCAGCAGTGGCCACCCCGCTCGGGTTGATGCATATGAGACCGCTTCAGCACTGGCTTCAGACTCGAGTCCCGAGATGGGCATGGTGTGGCGGGACACATTGCGTGGACATCACGCCGGTCTTTCACTGTCTCTTTGGCCCTTGGACTGACCTCACATTTCTACGGGCAGGTGTTCCCCCAGAGCAGGTCTCCAGGCGTGTCGTGGTCATGACAGATGCCTCCAAAATGGGCTGGGGCACTGTTTGCAATGGGCATGCAGCCGCCGCTTTATGGACGGGCCCACGGCTGCGTTGGCACATCAACTGCCTCGAGTTGCTGACAATTCTGCTCACCCTGCGGAGGTTCCGGCCATTGATCCAGGGCAAGCACGTGTTAGTTCGGACAGACAACACAGCAACAGTAGCATATGTCAACTGCCAAGGCGATCTGCGCTCTCGTTGTATGTCACAACTCACCCGCCGTCTCCTCATCTGGAGTCAGCAGCACCTCAAGTCACTGCAGGCCACTCACATCCCGGGCAACTTCAACACTGCAGTGGACGCACTGTCACAGCAGGTTACCCTCAGGGGAGAGTGGAGACTCCACCCTCAGGTGGTCCAGCTGATCTGGAGTCGATTTGGACAGGCACAGGTAGACCTGTTCGCCTCCCAAGAATCCTCCCACTGCCCGCTCTGGTACACCCTGACCGAGGCACCTCTCAGCATAGACGCGCTGGCACACAGCTGGCTCCCTGGCTTGCGCAAATATGCATTTACCCCAGTGAGCCTACTTGCACAGACTCTGTGCAAGGTCAGGGAGGACAAGGAGCAGGTTGTCCTGGTAGCACCCTACTGGCCCACCCAGATGTGGTTCTCAGACCTCACGCTCCTCGCGACAGCCCCCCCTGACGAATTCCCCAGAGGAAGGACCTTCTGTCTCAGGGATGGGGCACCATCTGGCACCCACAACCAGACCTCTGGAATCTCCATGTCTGGAGCATTCTACCAGGGGTGTAGCGGCCTCCTGGGCCCTGGCCAGGGGTACATCTCTAACAGACATTTGCAGAGCAGTGGGCTGGGCAACACCCAACACCTTTGCGAGGTTCTACAACTTCCGTGTGGAACCGGTTTCATCCCGGGTAGTGGCACGCAATACAAGCGGATAAGCCTGGGATAGCTGGCCGGGTTTATCGCTTGCACATAGCACCTTTCACCTCCTCTGAGCTGAAGACATGCGCCATTAATTCCCAGTAGTGTTCACAAACTATGTTCCCTGGTTGACTTCCTCCGAGCCCTGTGGCAGTCGAGTTTTCGGAGAGACTCGCTGCTGGCTCAGTACACATGCTAACTAAGAGCCCTGTTCTGGGGTAGGTGCTCCGCATGTGGTGGTTCCCTGTAAGGTAACCCCATGTGATGTATATCTTCCCCTAATTAGTTTACCTGTTGGCAAACTGCGTCTTCCTTGGGCAGAGCCCCCTCTGCCACAGTCTCCATGTTTGTAGTAACTCCTCCCCCGTTGGGTAGGATCTACCATGAGACTTCTCCACATGGTCGGCAAGACCATGTGACGTATTTTCCACTTAAATACCCCCCCCCCAGCCTCTGGGCGAGGTTTGGTCTCCGTGGTGTCCTCCCCTTGGGAGGGACACCCCCCGACTAGACCTGCTTGGCCAGTCGGATATTCCCCCTTTTTTTAGGGAGTGGAAAAAAAAGAAGGGGAAAAGAGGCCATGACTGGGCTAGCCTGTCTCTATCTTTTGGGTAGTTGACTTGTCCCCAAAGGGCTGTTCGACACTCATAACTATGTTGGGGGAGGTTACGTGTCGGCCTGGTGCGCTGGCTATGAGGCACACAGTTGTCTGCACATCACACACCGCCAGTTCACGTAACACAGTTCAGTCAGTTGCAGCATTTTGTATAGGGACCCCTAGTGTCACTACATTGACACAACATCGAGTGAGTGACAGATAGGGAACATCATGGTTACTTGCGTAACCTCCGTTCCCTGATGGAGGGAACAAGATGTTTTGTCCCTCCTGCCACAACGCTGAACTACCCGCTGAAATTGCCGGATGTTGTCTCGGCTCCTCAGCATAAAACCTGAATGAGTGGTTGCACGCCAGCTCCTTTTATACCTGTATGTCCGGGAGAGTGGTTTGCAAATACCACTTGCCAATTTTCATTGGCCTTTTATCAAAGACCAGAGGTGTCTCGGGCTCCCAAGAGTGACCCCTAGTGTCACTACATCGACACAACGTCTCGTTCCCTCCATCAGGGAACAGAGGTTACGCAAGTAACCATGACATTATGCCCTCCGAAAAACTATCAGAGCAGCAAAACGCCAGTACAGGAACAAGATTGAAGGACAGTTTAACACCACCAACTCTAGAAGCATGTGGCAGGGAATTAATATCTTCACGGACTTTAAAGGGAATAAAAACTCCGCCGTGTACACCGCTGCCTCTCTCCCGGATGAGCTAAATACTTTTTATGCACGGTTTGAGGGAAATAACACCGCCCTCGCAGAGAAAGCTCTCGCGGCTGAAGCTACAGAGGTTTGTTCACTCTCTGTCTCTGTAGTGGATTTAACCCGATCCCTCCGACGGGTGAATATCCATAAAGCCGCGGGTCCAGATGGCATTCCGGGCCGTGTCATCAGAGCGTGTGCGAACCAACTGGCTGGACATTTTCAACCTTTCCCTCTCCTTGTCTGTAGTCCCCACATGCTTTAAAACGTCCACCATTGTGCCTGTACCAAAGCAATCCAAAATCACTTGCTTAAATGACTGGCGTCCTGTTGCTCTGACCCCCATCATCAGCAAATGCTTTGAGAGACTAATCAGAGATTACATATGCTCTGTGCTGCCTCCATCACTGGACCCATTGCAGTTTGCTTACCACAACAACCGCTCCACTGATGATGCCATTGCATCTACAATACACACTGCTCTCTCCCACCTGGAAAAAAGAACACTTATGTGAGAATGCTGTTTGTAGGCTACAGCTCAGCATTCAACACCATAATGCCCTCCAAGCTTGATGTGAAACTCCGGGCTCTGGGCTTAAACAGCTCGCTGTGCAGCTGGATCCTGGACTTCCTGTCATGCCGACAACAGGTGGTTAGAATGGGCAGTAACATCTCCTCATCACTGACCCTCAACACTGGAGCCCCACAGGGCTGTTTTCTCAGCCCACTCCTGTACTCCCTGTACACACATGACTGTGTGGCAACACACAGCTCCAATGCCATCATTAAGTTTGCTGATGATACGACGGTGGTAGGTCTGATCACTGACAATGATGAAACTCCGGTGTGAGGAGCACAACCTCTCCCTCAATGTCAGTAAGACAAAGGAGCTTGTGGTGGACTTCAGGAGAAGAGAAAGAGAACACAGCCCCATCACCATCAATGGAGCACCAGTGGAGAGAGTCAGCAGCTTCAAGTTCCTGGGTGTCCACATCATTGAGGAACTCACATGGTCCGTCCACACTGAGGCCGTTGTGAAGAAGGCTCATCAGCACCTCTTCTTCCTGAGACGGTTGAGGAAGTTTGGAATGAACCGCCACATCCTCACACGGTTCTACACCAGCACTGTAGAGAGTATCCTGACTGACTGCATCTCCACCTGGTACGGCAATAGCACCGCCCACAACCGCAAAGCCCTGCAAAGGGTGGTGTGAACTGCCAGACACATCATCGGAGGTGAGCTTCCCTCCCTCCAGGACATATATTCCAGGCAGCGTGTGAAAAAAGCTCGGAGGATCATCTGTGACTCCATCCACCCGAGCCATGGGCTGCTCTCACTGCTACCATTAGGTAGGCGGTATCGCAGCATCAGAACTCGCACCAGCTGACTTCATGACAGCTTCTTCCCCCAAGCAATCAGACTTTTGAACTCTTGATCTCTCACAATCATTATACATCAGCACTGCACTTTATTAATCTTATTATCTCACATTGGACTGTCATAAATTATATTCTCTCTTAACAACACACTGGCAACTGACTATCAACCGACAGCCTGAATGTCAATACAGTACAATGCAACCTACTCTACATTTTATATATATACTATATATACTATTTTAAATTTTTTTTGTATAATGTGCATTCTATATTGTGTGTATTGTATAATGTACATTGTATGTTATTGTTTGTATATTGTGTTGTGTGTAATTATGTGTATATTAGATTTTAAATTGTGTTGTGTAAATTTGATGTTTATTGCAGATTGGTATATGTCTCAACACTGTCACAACTGCTATGTTGCTCGGAACTGCACCCAAGAATTTCACACACTATTGCACTTGTGTATATGGTTGTGTGACAATAAAAGTGATTTGATTTGATTTGCTGTAACTCTACTTTAGTAGAAAGAAAGTTGAAAAAACAAATGGCAGAGAACTGTCTATGTGTTTTCTTCAACAATCAAATTGCCTTGTCCAATTATGACAACAATTCCTCCCACACGAAAACTTGTTTCACAGTCTCAGTTTCCTGGGAATGAAATCTATCACTTGATTCTACTAGTTCCAACACATCTTAAAAGTTTATGTCAGATTTGAATGTATTTATGGAACTCGGCTGGTGTGAGACGAGCATATACGTCACTGTGTCCATCCCCAAGAAAATCTGTAAACAGAAACTGAACAATTCTATCCACAGCTTCCTAAAATCCTTCTGCTGCTGCTATGTGGCTCATTGTGACCACAGCAGTGAGTTCAAGCTCACTTGTTTGTGGGGTTTGTCATGAGACTCCGAGTAGGGCTATGGCATGCACTCTCCACTCTTCACATGTACACACACACACAGTCCTGTAGGAGTCTCAGTTAAAAAGCTATTCACTATTCCCCTCCCTCAGCTTTCTGTAGCTGATTTCCCCAAACAATCTGCCGTTACGCTGCATCTCTCTCTCTTTCCTTCATGGCCTGAGGTCACATCTGCCCGGGATTTGAGTCTCAAGTGGTAACTGCTCCTATCTCACCCAACCATATGTCATGCATCTTGCTTAGAAAGAATACCTCTCCCTCTCTTCACTCCACCACTCTCTCACATTCCCTTATTCAAGCTGAGAGTTTGTGGTTCTCTGAGAGAGAAAAGCTTTTTAATCAGTTTACAAATGAGCATGTGCTCTCATGAGCCAGTCAAGTGACTGAACGCCTACCATGGTTGATTATAGGCAGTTGGTTGAGAATAGTGTCTGGTTTTGTCAGTAATAATATAGAGACTGTTGTGCATCGCAAAACATTCCTGTGAATGAACATATGCAGAGGGGCTACATTATCATATACAAGCAATAGATAAATGTTGCTGTTAAAATGTCTTTACGTTTCAAAATCATAAAAACAATAACTAAAATAAAGATCAAATCTACACAAGTCTAACTGAAATTAATCCTTATAAATTTTGTAAACCAATATCATCCTAGTCTATCACTAGTTCAATAGCCTCTGCTGGTCCATTACAAATACAATGGGAGGGGCTCTGCTACAGAGACAGATGTATAGTTTGCCCTTCATTTAAAAGTTCCCAATTAAAAACAATGTCATGGTGTGATTGTCAATGCAAGGTAGATGCACATGTAGCTGTTTTGGTTCGTTTTGTACTGGTATGGGAAACAGACCAAGAGGCTTTCTGTTTCCTGTTTTATCTCTGCTGTATGCTTGGGGACTTGGAAGTGAAGATTTTCAGAACAGAAGACAAATCAACATTTTGGCTTGCTGTTTTATTCCTCCAAGGAGCACACATACAATCACTCACTCAGCCTTTGTCCTGTTGCTGGAAAACATCTACAACCCCTCTGATTCCAACTTTTTTTCATCCTGCTCCAAGAACAAAGGGACAGCCTTGTCCTATTTCCCTTATTTATTTTTTCTCCCTCTTCTCAGAGCTTGTCTTCTTTACTGAATCTGATAAGGTACTGTATATACAGGTATATCTATTTATCCATCCATCCAACAACCCCCCCCACCCCTCCCAAAAAAAAAAAAAAAACCGCAGTAAGCCATCAATTAGCATCAAGATCACATTACCCCCTTTCTTCTTCATGGTTGCAGTCAGTCATCATATGCCCCATTTTAATGCTTATTTAAACATCACTTTGCAAACCCACAGGTGACAACCCGCTGGATCCTTTGAATATTGATCCTAAACCTCTGACCTAAAATACAACCTTGCGAATGGTTTAACACATGATTTAATACAATTAGCACACAACACCTTTACTTAGACTTTTATATCATGGATTTATGTGGCTTTAACATTTAGGAGAGGAATACAGTGGAGCCAATAACAGCACTGTAAAAATTCATACACCAACATACAATTCTGAAAGGGATATATGGTTTTCACTGACAATCAATCACAGAAATCCCATGGTTCCTATGTATCAGATAAGGTGTAGAGTACGTAGAGCATACATATCGACACATCGAGTTCTGAATTGCATCTCTAGGAACCATTATAAGCTTTACGCCTAACAAACACTGTTTTCTATGAAACAGGCATGCACCTGATATGCCTGTGATACTTAATCTAGAAATTGTTCATGTAGAGTAGACTAAAATCACTCTGATATTAATGTACTTAATATTCCATATACTCACGCTTAGCTCCTATAAGATATTGTTAAATGCCCAAATAAAAAAAATTGAAAAACATATCAACTTAGTTGCTGTTGCAAAAGAGCTACGAAAGTGTCTAAACAACAAATAGCATGTTTAAATATTAGTGCTATTGTAGCTAATGTTTGGAGATCTGGGTTTGTCTGTAGTGAAACTGCACTGTATGCCATAATTCTGAAAATAAATAAATAAATAAATACAAATAATTATAATAAATAAACTAAACAACATCTTCTAACTAACTAACTATCTAACAACATTCACATAGAGAACAACATTTGTATAGCTCATGACATATGCTGCCTTTTTGTATTCCAGTTTGCATGTCTGAGCTCAGCCCACTGAGCCCAGTGTAGCATCATTTAATAGTAGTGACTAATGCAAGTTGAAAAAATATATAAATATTTGTTGAAATGCATCATAGTTCCTGCTTCTATACTCTTTAAGTACACAGTGGGCTAATAGCAATTTCTCTTGATAATCAAGAGCCTTGCTGAATTTTGTCTAACTGTAAGTGCTTGTTTTGTTGTATGTAATGTTTTCACAGCTGATTGATTGTTCTTGATCTAGCAAACATATTCAATAACCCTCTTTCAGAGCAGTACAACACCACCAGCATTCATGATCAAAGAGATCTCTGGAATGCCAGAACTGAAAATAAATTATAAATCTATAACAACACAAAACCCTTTGGGGAGCAAGCAATGGTCAATATATTAGTTTGATGTTTACTTGCTCTACTTTTTGTTAAACAGCACATGCTATGACAGTTAAATATTGTACAGGACTGGGTAAGAATACATAATAGAGACTCTTTATTTTAACAGAGAGTTAAAATATTATGTATGAATAGTTGGCACATAAAATGTCCATAAACTTTATTTAAATAAATATCAAGACTTGAAGTTTAAGTTTTACATTTATGAATGCATTAGGGAAAGTGTAGGTGCTGCAACAATTCCTTTTCAGTTTTCAGCATTTTTAATCACATTCTTTGCATTCACTAGTTCTTTTTAAAATGGTCTTGCAATATTCTACTGAATATAGTCTCTCAATTAATATAAGGTCATAAAATTTGCATGCATAGCAGTTAAAATGCAGTTAGTTTCAGATAAATAGTTGTAGATGGAGTACTGCATGTCAACGTTTTAAAAGTATTTAATGTCAGCTACCCATATACTATGTACTTCATACATAGTTTACTTTTATATGCCTGCATATGCCCTAGACTACAGTACTGAATGCTCTGTAGTGTTGACTTGCTGTGTGTATGATGAGAAAGCATTGTTTGATTTTGATAATAGATAAAATTATTTTGAGGCGATTGTTTGATTTTGCCTGAAGAGTCAGGGGTTTTATGAATGTAGTTTGAAGATTTGGTTTAGTGTTTAAAGTTGTGAGAAAATGGGTGAAGGTTTCAAGAAATGTGTTTTAGCAATTCAGAAAAACTGTAATACTGTTACACTGTAAAACTGGTGTCCCAGTTTGTGCTGACACTTATTCTGTATAGTTCACACAAACTACAGAATACTTACGATTATGTATGGGTGATGTGACAGACTTGCTTTCAGCAGAGGTTACGGTAAGTGCTTGTGCTGTGGAGTTGTCCATTATAAACCTGTGAAGGAATATTTGGCAGGGAGATTGAGAGGAACAGCTGTAGGTTGAGTAGAGTGTTCTCAGGGATGATGAGATGAAATGTCTGTAGATAGAGAGTGAGAGAGAGAGAGAGAGAGAGAGAGATTTGCTTTACTCCAGTGTGCTCTGAGGTAGGAAATAGTAGGAGAGTTTTATTACTACCTTATGGCTCAAGATAAATGAGCATGTAAGATTACATCATCCAAATCCCAATAAGGGGTGAGATAAAAAAAAATAAAAACATGTCTCCATATTTCTAGCATTTACTTCTGCCAGGGGTGGAGAGGGACTAAAAAGTGGCCCTGGACTTTCTGGCCCAGAGCGGCCGACAAAACCCGGCCCTCAACATACCACACCATGACACACCAGCTCATTGATTTCATTTTCTGGCTCAATTTAAAATTTTTGTGTTGAAAAAAATAAATTTCTATTGACTTCTAGTCATAACAACGGGCCCCACCAGCGCAAAAACTGTCATAACTTTAAAACTTATAATACCAC
This sequence comes from Myxocyprinus asiaticus, assembly GCF_019703515.2. Classification (NCBI taxonomy): domain Eukaryota; kingdom Metazoa; phylum Chordata; class Actinopteri; order Cypriniformes; family Catostomidae; genus Myxocyprinus; species Myxocyprinus asiaticus. Next base: position 22,944,543 of record NC_059353.1, on the reverse strand, counting down.
TGTAAATGTGACGAGTGGATTTTTTAGAGAAAGCACTAAAAATAAGCACTTTATAGCTCAGACAAATAACATGTCCAAAAACCTTTTTCCCAACATACAAATGTTAAATTGAAATGTATATAAAAGTACAAGGGAAAGTGTGTATTTTAGGTGCTGTGACAAGTTAGCATTTCTTCTAACTTTTTTCTAGAAGTGCAAATAAACTATTGTCTTAGTTAATATGAGGTTGTGGAAACAACAAGTATAATAATAATATATTATATATGTACATATGCTTATAAAGTTCTTTTAATTAGACACATCATCTAAAAAACAGTGCTCCTGCACAAGACACAAAAACAAAGGGAAACAAAGACGTTTGTCTAGCGTGCGTTTACATTGAAAAACAAATGGATGGTTGCAAAAGCATTCGGTGTGAACAGCCCCTTACGTTTGGTGTGTATATATATATATATATATATATATATATATATATATATATATATATATATATGTACAAGATCATAAATTGTTGTTTAAATAGTTAGATGAAGAAAGTGTCACAGCAGGACACAGATGACAATGCTTAAAATTTGTAAATGTTTATTTAAAAAAAGAAAAATCAATGAAACAAAGTTGGCCAGGATATGTACATATATATAAATATAAACACATTTAAATTATAAGTAAAAAAATATATAAATAAACATACCTCTTAAAGTGTAGATCTTTGCAGATATTTTGCAGATGAATTGCTCATATTTTCACTCTATGTGAGTTTGTTGCCTCTTTATATATGCAGTGTTTTAATTCCTTCCCCAGATTTTTCTTGGCAAAAAATGAAAAGCCCAGTGCTTTGACAAGTGCTGTTTCTGCTATACTTTAAACAAAGTAAGCCTCAAATAGAGGTTGACTGATATATCGGTTTTGCCAATTAATCGGCATCGATAACAGATTTCCGGAACTATTGGTTTTTGGCAAAAATCCACACTGATAGTTTTTCCTCTTTGCGTCTGGCGATGGAGTGGCTGGGAAGGGTCCGCTGTCATTAAACAGTATAAGAACGGCCTCTAGAGGTGAAATAAAAACTATCAATTCACTGATGCCTTGTGGTGTTTGTTTTGACACGTGAGACTACACTCTGCATGGAGCGGAACACTTCAGATGCAGATTTAAAACATCATCAACAAAAAGGTATGTATACAGTACACTACAGTACATATTGTCATATCATTATAAATGCTGAATTAGTAGAGAACAGCAGTATGTTTGCCGACAAGGCTAAGAGGACGCTAACATTAAAGCTAACCTGAAGCAGTTAGAACACTGTGACAAAAATACACGCAAGTCCTACCTAAATGTTTAAATGCCTCGATTGTTACCATCTATTACCATCTATTTGCATTAGTTTATATCCAGCTGGTCACGTTTATGCATTCGCCAGCTAAGTTGCATATTTAAAGCTAGTGATGTGAAAAAGCAAATTAATATCTTCATGCAGCCGAGAGAAACGTATAAATAAATCAGAAACAGATCTGATTTCAATTACATTTTTTTATCCTCACTGTAATATGATGACTTCAGACCAATCACATTCTTGCACTAAAAAAGGCTAGACACAGCACAACAAATACAGTTTAACAGAAAGCAGGTGTCTCAATATGCTTTTAAAGTTCTTTTTAATTAGACATATCTAAAAAAACAATGCTCCTGCACAAGACGCTGACTAAACAAAAAGAAAGGGAAACAAAGATTTCGTCTAGCGTGCATTTACATAGAAAATTAAATGGATGGTTGCAAAAGCGTTCGGTGTGAACTGCCTCTTAAAGTTGGTGGAGGTCTTTGGCCATTGCGTCTTGCTCTCTTATTAGCATTTCTAAGATTAAGCAATGAGTTTTTAAATGCTTTGTCAAGAAAGATGTTTAACTTGGAAATATGTCTCGAGATTCTTGTGTTCGGTTCCAGTCTGTTGTGTTCCTTGGGTCCCCTGGCCTGGAAATATGTCTTGAGATTCTTGTGTTCGGTTCCATTCTGTTGTGTTCCTTGGGTCCCCTGGCTTGGGTCCCCTGGCCTGGGCTCATAGACTGAGCCACTTCACCACCGAGTTCAGCCGAATACCACTGCTATTTGTGAATATTGCTACTCTACATACAACTGTACTGAATAAAAAACAATGTGGTATTTCGCTGTTATAATGAAGCTTGAGTCTGGAGTAGTAGCAGTGCAAGTGTAACACCATGTGAAATGACTATTGAAGCGTTTTCCCCCCTCATTTTACATTTGACTTAACATTTGAGAATATGGGCCGACTAAAACTTTTTATTTATTTATTTTATGCACATTAATTGACAATGAAATGCTATTTTTTAACAGCCAGGATAGGAATGTTCTATGCAATAATATAATGGTGCTGAATGGTTTATATATTTAATACACCTTCTTGTGGACTAAGGAAACAATGTCAATTTAATCAGCTGACTTTAAAATTTGAATATTAGTTCATTTATATTAATATTTATTTCATTTAAAAAAGTACAATACATTTTCATGGTTCAGTCAGTACTGTTTATTTTTGTAATAAAGTTCAGCACTATTTTACTTTTGAGTGTTATTTTTTCATTCAGTATCAACTATCAGTTGATTAATCGGTTACCGGCAGGTACTGCCCAACTTAGTTACTGGTATCCGTAAAATCCACTATCGGTTGACCTTTAGACTCAAATAGCCACAGAGTAATATTTTTCATGACTTATTTTCTGCATTTTTATCAGGTGTTAGCATAATTCAGCAAGCCACACTTCAGCTCCCACTTATGCTTGAATATATTATGCAAATGTCTATGTACTGCTTAAAGCTTTACTGTTAGCCGAATTTATTTACGCTGCTGTTATTGAATTTGTTGTATCTTGCAATTATTTGTTATTTTGTGATTATTAATGGGGTATGCGTGGGCATGATGGAGCCCAGAGCAGCTGCCTATATCGTCTGTAGGACAGACCAGTACTTGCGCAGCAGCAGGCTGGCCCAAATAACCCAGCAGCCCACCAGAAAAAACACCCTATGCTCCCGATGACCAATCCACCCCTGACTTCTGCATTAAAGACTATGTGAAATCAAAACCAAAGTTTTGTGGCTTTTAGTTTTAATTTAGCACATATATAAGGAATACAATTTTAAGTCTCTCTCCGGGAAAATGGACCCAAAAAATTATCACTTATACTGCACTCATTTTTACCTATCAAATGCACCCCACTTTTTAGACACTGTGCCAAGTTAAAAATAACTTCAGGTTTAAAAAACGCATGTCGAAACACCTGCGTTCTATTTCATTCATTGCGCTGCATCTAGATTGTTTTTAGCGCAGGTGTCACAAATATTTCACATACTGTACAAGTTGCAAAGAGGTAACTGTTTAATATTATTCTATATTGTTTTCCACCAAGCAAAGTTTCAGCACTTGATAAACGGCAATACAATGTTATTTTTCCTTCTGCTAGGGGCACCGTGCCTTGTATGTTTACTGTTACTGTTATGAATGGTGCCTATGATGTTTACAAAAATACAGCCTTTTGCAACATGGTGAACAATACAATGCAGCATCAGAATAAAAAGATCCAGGTGAAAGTAAAGTAAATAAGACAGAAATATATTACTAATGTATACAACAAATCCTCAAAGTAATAATAACAATACTGAATCATATTACAATGACAAACTGGACAACAATAAATAATAATTGTTGGGTTATAATATTAATATATAACAACTGAATTCCAAAATGTTACTTGGTGAAGTAGTTTTGCACACCCTGTTCACTAAAATAGAATATATATATATATTTTTATATATGTAGGTAGATATAGTTTTTTTTTTTTTTATCACTGTATTGTAGAAAAACTGCAAAAAAACATGCATTCATTATCTTTAAGTAGATTTTTATTTTAATAAATATTTTGAATGTACTTGGCTACAACGACTAATAGGATGAATTTTTCAGTCATTTTATAAGCTAAATTTGGTTGGTCGATTACTTTGGGCCTCAAAAACCATAAACCCACCCCTGAATATTTTATTTATTTAGCTCTCTGCAGTTTCGCCACAAACATCATTTTTTAAATGAACATAAAAACAAAACATAAAATACACAAATAATAGTGATCACCAATAATTTGATCTCAACCCATTTTACGTTATTCCTTGTCCCTTTCATTTCATACTCACACTCAATTCACTTGTCATCCAGACCATAGTCTTTATGTTGCTGGATCAATATTTGTTTTTGTTATATATATTTCTCAATATTTTTCATAGTTACTTTATGAGTTTCATCAGAACTCAAAATCAAAATTCATCATCTTCATCATCATTAGGATCATTGTTGTTAATAGTAGTAATTTGTTTTGTTCGTTTTTCTGTGGACATCTGGAACTGTAAACATTCAATCATTTGTTGTGTGAACTTCATCCATTTCAAGTACAGATAGTTCACTACATTTCTACCTGGAACTACAGTATGTGGACAGTTTGTTTCTGACGGGGCACTTATAAGCAGCGCTTTCTAGGTGTTAGCTGGCTGCTTACCACTATTTCCTATGGTAATGCTGACATTTTTCATTTAAAGTCGGCATGAAACGGAAGTTACGACCGACTTTACTTCGGTATTGTGATGTATTTCCGAGTGAAACAGCATATTGAACATGAAACAAATGTGGGGCGGGGATTTGAGTTTATCCATTGGTTGTTGATTGGATTGTTAAAATACTGGCATTGCATAGCGGAACGTAGGCAGATCTAAATATGAGTTTGCAGTGGACACACACACCCCTACCACAATGCTGCTCGAGTCAGAGCCAGTTATTGGTGAAATTGAACAGCGATCTCAACATATTTATTATCAAACTGACAACATAAATGCACAAGCACATCGCGGTCTTTGCTTACGAAGAGGCTGTAGCTGTTGAAAAACGAGTGCGTAAAAGATAACCATAATTAATGTTTTGAATCACAATATACTAAATATAAAGAAAACAAAAACACTTACTCATGCTGTGCATCCCAAGATAACTGCATTCAAAAATATAAATCAACTCCAGAGGCATCCGCAGCATTGTATTCTTTAGTGATCACCTCAGCAATTCAGGCGTGAAATGTCTCGAAAACAACTGCAAATTCACCGTTATTCCTCCTCATTCGAAATGTAAATTCAAACCAGCTGACCCATAACCAAGGATGTTTGGGTTAAGGAATGATAGTTTTGAAGGAAAACAGATTTGAAACACCTTGTCATCTTCACCAAAATGCGACTGATGCTTCGTTAAACTTAGGGTTGTACGGTTCGCCACCCACGGTTCGGTAAGCATTGGCACCGCGGTTCACCTCAAGTTTAATTACACATCTGGAGCACAAGGTTTGGTGAAGAAAACAAAGTGTCAAATAGACACGCACAATTACAACCACCGCTAATGCACCTGAATAGATCTGTAAATATATATGCTCTGCCTGTGTTTCACGAGGGTCAACTTGATGACATCACTGTTCTGCATGTGTTAGGTTTAGCTGAAAATGGCAAGCGCCAAGTGGAGAAAACGAGCCGCTGATAGAGAAACCCCCTGCGTTATTCAAGTAACCTGTCTGGGAACATTTCCTTTTTGCAGTCAATTACAACAGCGATGGTCAAAAAAGTTTACAAAACAGGCACTGTTTGCAGACATTGCTCGACGCAAGTGCCGTATACTGATAATACATCGATATATGATTAATCATGTACACCGATATCACCCGGAGAAAGCTGGTGCGCGGCGCACACAGAGCCGCAAGTGAGCTGAGACTGCACACAGACACACTCCCTTCCATTTTTAAGCAGGCACTCAGTGTTAATTCAGACATACATGAAACAATAACTAAAACACGTGTGGTGTTAATTGCCATGAAGTTATGTTGCCATATTTCATTGATGAAAATATGGTATTTCAGCGTATGATTAAAACACTCGAGCCGCGACATTCCGGGCCCTTCTCTTATCCATATTAATAGCAAGGTTCCTTCTATAGTGATGTACAACTTCCGAATGTTGAATATATGTTGAGTTGAGTTTGAAATGCACTTTATGTTGATGCATGTAGCGTAATATTGCAGGTATTAATTTAAAATATTGATTTAGTAATTTAGAGAAAAGTTTTTTATTTATTTATTTTTTTTTTATAGTTCAGGTCCCTAAAGAAAATGAACCATGGTTTTAATATAGTAATATTGTAGTAATCTTGACTGAAGAAACCTTGACTGCTGTCACCAGGGTTTTACTATATATTATAACCATGACAGAAACCATGTTGATTTTGTGGTTACTATGATTTTACTACAAATACCATGATTAAAATATGGTTACTGTAGTAAAACCATGATTTTTATTAAGGGCAGACCTGTTGAAGTGTTTTTTTTTAAAAAAATTATCAAATACAGTATTCTTACTTTGGACTTGGAAGTAATATATTTTTTTTCCTGAACATAGCAAATACCGAACTGTATCGAAACAGTGACCCTAAAACCGTGATACAAACCGAACTGTGAGAAATTTGAACCGTTACACCCCTAGTTCAACTCAACACAAGGTTGTGGTATTTATAAGAAAGGGGCAGGGTTTAAGCAGACTAAATGATAGGAGAAGTCCTGCATATGTCACCAGAGAGAAGTCTGTCGTTTCACTGGAGAGTTATTACATTTTGATTAAAGATTATGAGGTAAAAAAAAACAAAACAAACAAAAAAAAAAAACATATGCATGGATGAATAGTTCACAATAAGATCAATAACATGCATTTAGAAAATACATTGGGTGAATTTTCATTTCATGCCGACTAAAATTATTGGTTGTTTTGTTGGATTGGACTGAGTTAGGACTGAAGTCAGAGTGTTCATAATATACATTTTGACGACGTTATGTGCAGTATTTGAATTAATTTGGTTATTTGAATGTGTTAAATGCTAACATTAGCATTTTTAGCATTACCGATTTGACATCAGGAGAGATAGAGAGAGACAAAACACACCTTATAAATCATTAAAAAAAAGTATCTTGTATGTCTTACCAGGTATGTTTGGTTTTTCTTTTGTGTATGTATATGTTTGAAAAGATATTTCATTAATTCAAAGCATCTTGGTGGAAGATTAACACTTGTCTTTCAGTATTGATTTTTTCACATTAAAGGTGTTTTTCCCTTTAAATTTTGTGTTTTTAATGTCATATATGTATGCTGGTGGATTTGCATTTTCAAATAAGCAGATCTAAAAAAAATAAAAATAAATCTTGGTCTTTATTTCACTGGTGCGAAAGGTTAAGGATCACCTTAGTGCATGTGTATTTAATGATTTGTTAATGCAGCATAATGTCATGAATTTACTTAGAGGGGCAAATAATTACTAATACATAATTAGCTACCCATGAACCCATGACTTGTTAATGCATCAACATGTCATGACTTCACTTGGTGGGGCACATCATTATTAACTAATTGTTAACTACTCATTAACTATCATCAACTGATGACTTGTTAATGCAGCATCATGTCATGACTTTACTTGCTGGGGCACATCATTGTAAACTTACTATCAACTACACATGTACTGCACTAGTATTCATCCCAGTTAAATCACATATTGTTTAGCATCATTTGGTTTGTCACGAGGTAAAAGCTGAGTTGTGGACATGGCCTGCATATGGATGACAATTGAACTGAGTGGTAGGACCCATAGTGGTAGGGTATGTATGAAGGGAACGGAATGAAGAATCACTTCAGCCTCATGCCATTCCAGATGTGTATAACTTTCTTCTGTAGAACCCAAACAAAGATTTTTAGAAGAATATCTCAGCTCTGCAGGTCCATAAAACGGTGAATGGTGACCAAATCTTTGAAGCTCCAAAAAGCATATAAATGCAGCAGAAAAATAATCAATATGACTCTAGTGGTTTAATCTATGTCTTCTGAAGTTGTCCAGTCGGTTTTTGGTGACATCATACCAAAATATAACTCCTTTTTCACTATACATTTCTTTGGCCATCATTGTTTCACTTCCTTGCACCATCTAGCATTAGAAAGTGTAATCTAGCTTGAAATCATAGTTGTCACTAGAGACTGCATTGGCAAGATGTACAGTGAAATATTAGATACATTTTGGTTTATTCTCCCCCAAAACCTTCTGGATCACTTCAGAAGACATGGATCAAATCACTGGAGTCATACAGATTACTTTTATGCTGTTTTATATGCTTTTTGGAACTTAAAAAATTTGGTTTCCATTCACTTGCATCATGCATTGTGTGGACCTACAAAGCTGAGATATTCTTCTAAAAATCTTTGTTTGTGTTCTGTAGATGAAACAATGTCAAACACATCTGGAATAGTATGAGGGTGAGTAAATGATGGGAGAACTGTTCCTTAATTTTGTTAATATTTGATAAGGATGATCCATGTAAATTATCCAGAATAATACTTCGTCATCCAGTTATGACTGTGGCGAAACTGAAGACATTAAAAGTTACAAAAATTTTAATTATGACCATATTAAATTATGCACATTTAATTCAAGGTTGAAGTACTTCACATTCTTTCGCATAAAGCCTGTTTGATTTAGTTTATTTCCTAATGCATTAACTATCAAACATGTACTAACATGTAATTAAGGTGGCTGTTATTAAAGCATAAATTCATATGATTCATGTTGTAGTTATAGTTAACTCTTCATTAGTTCCTGATTAGTCCATTCCTTAACTCATCATTAATTCATGTGAAAGTAACTATTAATTCAGGTATTAATTCATGATAATTCATGCACTATTCTTATAAAATGTTATCAACATTCTCAGTTATAAACATCTCAAAGATATCTGCTGAATGTCTTATTGACATCTGAGACATACTTATTGACATATGTCTTATAGATGTATTGCAGATGAGCAAACAACATTAAAAATATATCTTCCAGATGTAAACACACATCAAATAGACATATGGGTGATGTACGTGTGCTATCAGGGGATTTAGGTGTCTGGATCACAGTCAGTAATGCTGTTCAGTCCTGCCAAATTGTGTCAGATTACGGTGGTCTGCAGCATCCTCCGCTATATACAGTGCTCAGAATTGGCCCTCAACTTTGGAGATGTGCATGCAAATTACATTCAGCAGCAATTTTGCTGGGTGCGTTTGCGCCGTTGCCTGATCTGCACAATTCCTTTAGTGAATTGGGCACTAAACCAGCATAGACAGCACATGCAAATAACCAGCGCTTTTACCTGGAGCAGTTCATTCTTAGTGAATTCTATCCAAAGTGTTGGATAGAAGGATAGCTGAAATGAAAGAAAACTTTGCTCGTCAAGCCAATTCACACAGACTTTTAATATATGATCAGTGACTGAAGATTTATGATAAAATATAAGGTGACCTTTATCAAACTAAGATATACTTGAATAAACCACGCACATAAAAAAACCCTCTATCAGCAGATGTGTAGCCTGGCGGGTAGTGCCCCTACCTTGACACATAGCAGGCAGTGTGAATTTAAGTGTGCTTCATGTCATTTCCTTATACCCCAATCACCCCCCCCACCCCCCCACCGCCAAAAATAAAATATTAGTTTTCAGAAGTTCCCACTCAATGGCAGCTAGATGCACACATCTCTAGACAGCATTGTGCATGTTGAACTGAGGCTTATGTTGTTCCATGGAAGTCTATTAATCATTCTTGTGCTGATATCATATGCAGCAGAGTACTGGGAGCTGAAACCTTAAGCCTTGAGGTGCAATACTCCTCAAATTTCAGGGGCTCTGCTGTGTGCACTTGTGTGGCATATCACTTCAGTGCTGAGATGTTGTTGTTTCCAAACATTTTCACTGACAATAAAAGCATTTCCAGTTGACTGAGGCAGTGGTATCTTTTCACTGTGCTGTGTTGAATGGTACTATGCTCTTCAGTATGGTCAAATCTTCAATACTCTGACAAGTGTCATATGAAATGTACATACTTGTATTTCTTTTTTTTTTTCTTTTTCTTTTTTTTTCTTCCTTTAAACCTGTCAGCAATGGGTGAGCTGAAGGTGTTTACAAATATTTGGCCATGTAGTTTATTTTGAACTGTGTGGCATGAACTGCTCTCATCATGTCACTGGACGATGTGTTTGAGATCATTAAAGTGCTGTGTGACACATTCTATTAAACTCTCCAGATCTTATTTAGCCTCTGTTGACCTTTCTGACATTTAATAAACACAGGAAGAGGGACCTAAAGCAGGAAAAGGCCCTGGGCCTTATCACTCATAGTGAAACAAAGAATAGTGTATTTCCTTCTCTCACCAACACATAGTGTGCACACCCTGTGCTTCCTTCCTGAGTCCAGCAATGGATTTCTATTTACATAGAAGTCACACTCAGAGGGATAGTTTGCCCCAAAATGAAAATTCTGCCATCATTTACTTTCATGTAACACAAAAGGAGATGATAGGCAGAATGACAGCCTCAGTCACCTTTTAAGAAAGTAAATGATGACTGAGGCTGCCATTCTTCCTAACATCATCTTTTGTGTTTCATGAAACAGCATGAGTAAATGATGACATGAATTATCATTGATGGGGGAACTAACCCTTTAGAAAGTGTGAATATCTTTGCATTAGCCTATGTCACAAAATATTAAACCAAATGCCATTTAAGGATAGCAAAAACACATAATACATTTTAAAGTGTGACTTAAGTGTAAAAATGTGTCCAAATATGTTTTGGGTTCACTGTGTCACCAATTACTAACATGCTTATGTTTTAAAGTTTTGCTTTAGTTTTTATTTCAATATGTGCATGATAAAATGGAATATAGAGTTTGAAACTGTTAGTAAAGGTAGGATGCTGTCATTCTTTAAAAGCTGGGCTTGACAAGGCAACTAATTTATATACTTGTTTGACTCCATAACGTTGTGACAATATTTATGCCTGTGGCTTTGGGTGGAGCTCTTATAAAAGTTTTATGTCAGATGAAAAATATCCTACTTTCACAGCCAAATTTAAGGTAATAACTTTTCTCATCATAACTCACAACAAGGTACTTTCTAGCATGCTTCCATTTAAATTCTGAATTGTATAAATATAACAGTGATGATTTCAGAATGTGCTCAGAAGTAAGCTATGTGTACTTGTATAACTGACAGAGAGTTCACTGTCACTGGTTTTAACTCATAATATTTACACTTGCAGCTTGCATTCAAGCATCAGGCAATAGGACATACTAGTTCCTGCATGAGTAACAAAGTAATGGAGATGTAACCATTTCAAGATTATTTGCCCATTTATTAGTACTGTAGGTTTTTTTTTTTTTTTTTACAAAATAGATACACAATTATAATGTGATCTCATATACTGCAGGCCCACGAAGTGCACATAATTAGACACACATGCCATATGAGACACAGTTGGATGAATTTATGATTCTTTTCTGTTCTCTTTGCATATAGTTACATGCATATAGCCTAACTGATGCACATTGGGGGTCAAAAGTTGTAGACCATATTGAAAATCTGAGATTTTTTAAACCCTGGAAATAAACATAAATTTGGAAATGTACAAAAGGTCAGATTTCCTTTTTTTCCCCCAATGAAACACAAGAGATGCTTCTGGAACATTCTCAGATCATGCTGGAATAACATGGATCATCAGGTTTAACTCAAACTAGTGGAGTACCAGCTTGAGAAAATGCTGTAATCAAGGCAAAAGGGGGGCATACCAAATACTAAGAAATTCTGGAATTCATGTACATTTTTTAATTAAATATCGAAATTGTTAAATCGAATGATTGTTATGCTGATAATGAAAAATTTTGTATTATGTAGGAAAAGAAAACAAAAGAGAATCATTTCACTTTTGGAACCCACTCTATGGTATATACAGTAAGTCATAGAGTCAACTATTAATGAACTAGTAAAATTAACTTAAATATTGTTAGTTATAATCCTCTGTGAGTTTCAAGTATAATGAAGTATGCATGTTTATTAAACTGCATGTGTGCAGCTTAAATTAGCATGGCACATGCCACTCCCAACTGGTTGGGTTTATTTGCTGGGCTGGCATGTTGCATCTCTGTCACTCAACACATTTAAACTACACATAACCCACTGAAAGACTAGTCACAAGTCACAAAGCCACAATTTTAGAAATCAAAAAATGCTAAAACTTTGTTCTGACCGTGAGGGGAAAGTTGGCTAGTTGTATTTGTTAACAGAGAAGGAAAAACTGAAATAGTACTTGTCAGCATCCCAAAAATTCTTCACTCATCTTATTGTTTTCAACAGTACCACACTTTAAATATAACATTCAGTTGTATGTTCCACAGTGCCACAAGTTTCATGGCAGCATGCTTTATTACAAATGCACAGAACTGAAGTTGAACTCACCAACTTTGCCTTAACAGTCCTGCAACATGTTTTCCCTTAGCGTGCAAGCTGTTCTGTTGTATCCTCTCAGTATTTTTTTTAGGAACAAAAATACTTCCTCTGCTCAGGAGTTGTTCTTTCACTTTATAATGGCAGAGGGAATACTATCATGAATTATAGCAGAAGTCTGTTTTTATAAGATCCGTTAAGTTTGAATGTATTGCATGTGAACTTCCCTTTCACCACTCTCCACCCTTTACATACTACCCTACTAATGATCTGCGGTTCGACCAATAGCTCAGCAGGCCCCCCCTGCTGCATAAACAGCTGAATGGCCCCTCCTCTGGAATAACACACAGCTATTGAGTGAGTTCAGGAAAGGTTGAATACAGTTAGGCTTTATTTTTTCAAGGGTGAAAAGTTGGGTGCAATTATTTATATATATATATATATATATATATATATATATATATATATATATATATATATATATATAGATAGATAGATAGATAGATAGATAGATATATATAGATAGATATATATGTAAAGGAATAGTTCTGTCACCCTCACGTCATTCCCAACTTTCTTTCTTTAATTCATGGAACATGAACTTGTGCAGTCTTCGAAGCCATTAGATAGTGATTGTGTCTGGACCAGTCCAACATCTATCTACTGGCCACAGAGAAGCACTGAACACATGACCCTGAACATAGGTCTCATAATGCATGAATAAGTGATTGTGACACTGCTCATGATCTCATTGTTCTTACGAATAGCTATTTGAATTTAAGTCAGCTTTTAAATAATTTAATATAAATAAGAGTACATGCCATTAGACAGAAATTATTATAATTCCTACCCACAATAATTGTAGAGAATTGTTCTGTATGTCACATAAATGGATGAAAATGGCATAGAACACATGCAAAAGCTTAAATAAGGGAAAGGGTTTTACAGACAGTACAGGCTGAATAAATATGTTACAGCCAGTACACACTAAAGAAATACTTTGAAATAGATACATGACTGTAGACAAATATCTTGTTCCCTATCTGTCACTCACTCGACGTTGTGTCGATGTAGTGACACTAGGGGTCACTCTTGGGAGCCCGAGACACCTCTGGTCTTTGATAAAAGGCCACTGGTATTTGCATGCCACTCCCCCGGACATACAGGTATAAAAGGAGCTGGTATGCAACCACTCATTCAGATTTTCTCTTCGGAGCCGAACGGTCATGCTCACTGAGCTGAATTCCCACGACTGTTCATTAACCTCTGCTGGATCTGACAGCGCATTTTAGCGGCTTCTCCCCCCTCTGCACTGGTGCACTGCAGAGAACACCCCTGGGCGCTTCGGTAGAAATAAAAGAGTATATTTCTCTAAAAGAGTATATTTCTCTAAAAGAGGGACACACGGAACGTCTTTTTAAAGATGCCTTTCTTTTGTTTGTTATTCCTGGTTGTGCTCATTATCTCTCGCCTTCTGACGGTCACGATCACTGTCTTTCGTGTCTGAGCACTGCTTACACAGAGACAGCGTTTGTGGATGGGTCATGTACTCATTGCAAGAACATGTCCATGGCAACAATGCGGTCACGGCTTACCTTCGTAAGAAAGCAAGCCACCCCAGAGGCCCCCCGCCTCAGTCCTTCTACCCACGGGTATGAGGCCAGCGCGGCTAGCACTGGGGCGATTTGGGGACCCCAATGGGGCCACCTCCTCCGGGTATACCCCACAGACCTCCCATTCCCCAGCACGCTTGTCTGTCCCGATCGGGCTTCCGGATGAGTCTGCTGGCTCGTCTCACGGCGAGTTCAACCTCTTATTCGGAGCCCGCGAAAGTGATGAGCTCTCGAGCGCAGCATCACCCTTCGGGTGCGGTCGCCCAGTCACAGGCTGATGCAGAGTTGACGACATGCTTTCCCGGGCAGCCGCGAGCGTCGGGCTAGAGTGGAATCCTCCGCTCTCCCCTGAACCCTCGCGGCTCGATGATTGGTTCCTGGGCTCGTGGCGCCGCTCAAAGCCACGCCCCGCCCCCGTTCCTTTCTTCCCGGAAGTCCATGAACAGCTGACAAGGTCGTGGGAGGCACTTTTTACCACCCAGTCCCGATCTTTCAGCTTCCCCGCCTTCACTACCCTCGATGGTGGGGCGGCCAAGGGCTATTCGGCCCCCCCGGTGGATAAAGGTGCACCTATGCCCGCAGAGCACCGCCACCTGGCGCGGGCGCCCAAAGCTCCCGTCCAAGACCTGTAGGTTTACGTAGTCTCTGACAGCCAAGGCCTACGGTGCCGCTGGACAAGCCGCCTCCACCCTGCACGCCATGGCTCTCCTGCAAGTCCGCCAAGGCGCTAAAGGAACTGCACGAGGGTGGTTCCGCCCCAGGATTGATGCAGGAGCTGTGCTTGGCGACCGACCTCACTCTACGGGCGACAAAGGTCACGGCGCGGTCTCTTGGGCGGGCGATGTCCACCTTGGTGGTCCAGGAGCACCACCTTTGGCTCAACCTGGTCGAGTTGGGAGAGGCCGACAAGGCACGGTTCCTTGCTGCCCCCATTTCCCAAGTTGGCCAGTCCGGCGACACCGAGGACTTTGCCCAGCAGTTCTCAGCGGTGAAGCAGCAGACAGTGGTTATCTGGCACATCCTGCCCCGGCGCGGCTCAAGATCCCGTACCGCGTCTGCATGTCGCCAAGGGCGTCCCCCTGTGGTGACTGCACTGGCTCCGCCGCAGCCCACCCCTGCGGCCCGGCCCCGGCGTTGAGCCCACTGCAGGATGCAGACACCACCCGTCTTGCAGCCGCCAAGAACACATGAAAGGCTTCGAAGCGCCCCTGAGACGGGCAACCCAGGGACGATGAAACCCACTGCTCTGGAGCTGGTAAGCAGACCACTCCATCCCCCGGTCGAGGGCCGGGAGGAGAATCTTTTGTAACCTTTGCATTTAATTGCGCTGCATGTCCAAGCGGCTGCAGTACCCAAGAGTTCAGCAAGAGCGGTTTCCTTGTTCCCAGGGTCCCATGTGACAGTCTCCACAGGTCACGAGGACAGGCCACTTCCTCCCCTGTCCCAGGCTGTTCTGGGGGTGGTCACAAGGAGCCAGGTAAGTACTTCGATGTCCCTGAACTCAGCAAAGCCACGACATGGTGTGGCACCTCAGGCTCCACCCCACCACGAGGCCCCACCCGCTAGTATGTCTGACAAGATTGTCCTTCCAGCCAAGATGAAGAAGGGGTTTTACAGCCCCTACTTCATTGTACCAAAAAAAGGCGGTGGGTTGCGGCCAATCTTGGACCTGTGAGTACTGAACCGGGCTTTACACAGACTCCCGTTCAAGATGCTGACGCAAAAATGCATTCTGGCAAGCGTCCGGCATCAAGATTGGTTCGCGGCGGTAGACCTGAAGCATGCGTACTTTCACGTCTCGATTCTACCTTGACACAGACCCTTCCTCCGGTGTGCATTCGAGGGTCAGGCGTATCAGTACAAGGTCCCCCCTGTCCTTGTCCCCTCGCATCTTCACGAAGGTTCACAGAGGCAGCTCTTGCCCCGTTAAGGGAGATGGGCATTCGCATTCTCAACTATCTCGATGATTTGAATCCTAGTTCACTCTTGGGACATGTTGTGTGCACACAGGGACTTGGTGCTCTCACACCTCAGCCGATTAGGGCTTTGGGTCAACTGGGAAAAGAGCAAGCTCCTCCCAATTCAGAGCATCTCTTTTCTCAGTATGGAGTTGGACTCAGTCTCAATGACAGCGTGCCTCACGAACGAGCATGCACAGTCGGTGCTGACCTGTTTGAAGGCGTTCAAACAGAAAACAGCGGTTCCACTGAAACTCTTTCAGAGGCTCCTGGGGCATATGGCATGCTCAGAGGTGGCCACCCTGCTCGGGTTGATGCATATGAGACCGCTTCAGCACTGGCTTCAGACTCGAGTCCCGAGATGGGCATGGTGCTGTGGGACACATAACGTGGTCATCACGCCAGTCTGTCACCATCTCTTCAGCCCTTGGACCGACCTCTCGTTTCTATGGGTAGGCGTTCCCCTAGAGCAGGTCCCCAGGCACGTCGTGGTCATGACAGATGCCTCCAAAACAGGCTGGGGCACTGTTTGCAATGGGCACGCAGCCGTCGGCTTATGGACGGGCCCGCAGCTGCGTTGGCACATCAACTGCCTCGAGTTGCTGGCAATTCTGCTCACCCTGTGGAGGTTCCGGCCATTGATCCAGGGCAAGCACATGTTAGTTCGGACAGACAACATGGCAACGGTAGCATATGTCAACCGCCAAGGTGGTCTGTGCTCTCATCGGGTTTCATCGTCCCTGGGTTGCCCATCTCAGGGGCGCTTCGAAGCATTTCGTGTGTTCTTGGCGGCTGCAAGACGGGTGGCGTCTGTATGTCACAACTCGCCCGCCGTCTCCTCCTCTGGAGTCAGCAGCACCTCAAATCGCTGCGAGCCACTCACATCCCGGGCAACCTCAAAACTGCAGCAGACGCGCTGTCACGGAAGGACCTTCTTTCTTAGGGAAGGGGCACCATCTGGCACCCGCGACCAGACCACTGGAATCTCCATGTTCGGCCCCTGGACGGGACGTGGAAGACCTAAGCGGTCTACCACCCGCGGTGGTAGACACGATCACTCAGGCTAGGGCCCCCTCTACGAGGCGCCTGTATGCCTTTAAGTGGCATCTGTTCGCTAAGTGGTGTTCTTCACCAATGGGAAGACCCCCAGAGAGGCGCAGTTGGATCGATGCTTTCCTTCCTGCAGGAGAGGTTGGAAGGGCGGCTGTTCCCTTCCACCTAGAAGGTGTACATTGCTGCTATAGCAGCACACCACGACACAGTGGACGGTACGTCCTTGGGGAAGCATGACCTGATCATCAGGTTCCTGAGAGGCACCAAGAGGATGAACCCCTACAGACCGTGCCTCGTTCCCTCATGGGACCTCTCTGTAGTTCTTCAGGGTCTACAGAGAGCCCCCTTTGAGCCTTTGCAGTCAGCTGAGCTTAAGGCACTCTCCTTGAAGACTGCCCTCCTGACTGCGCTCACTTCCATCAAGAGGGTAGGAGACCTGCAAGCGTTCTCTGTCAGCAAAACATGCCTGGATTTCGGTCCGGCCCTAATATGTCCGAATATGCCAACCAGGCTATGTGCCCAAGGTTCCCACGACCCCTTTTAGGGACCAGGTGGTGAACCTGCAAGTGCTACCCCAGGAGGAGGCAGACCCAGCCCTGTCGTTGCTGTGTCTGGTGTGCGCTTTACACATCTATTTGGATTGCACGCAGAGCTTTAGGATCTCTGTGCAGCTCTTTGTCTGCTTTGGTGCACAGCAGAAAGGAAGCACTGTCTCCAAGCAGAGGATCGCCCACTGGCTCATTGATGCCATAGCTATGGCATATCACGCCCAGGACGTGCCGCCCCCGGTAGGGCTACAAGCCCATTCTACCAGGGGTGTAGCGGCCTCCTGGGCCCTGGCCAGGGGTGCCTTTCTAACAGACATTTGCAGAGCAGCGGGCTGGGCAACACCCAACACCTTGCAAGGTTCTATAAACCAGTTTCGGGTGGAACCAGTTTCGTGTTCACAAACTATGTTCCCTGGTTGACTTCCTCCGAGCCCTGTGGCAGTCGAGTTTTCGGAGAGACTTGCTGCTGGCCCAGTACATATGCTAATTAAGAGCCCTGTTCTGGGGTAGGTGCTCCGCATGTGGCGGTTCCCTGTAAGGTAACCCCATGCGATGTATATCTTCCGCTAATGCGTTTCCCTGTTGGGAACGAGACATTGTGTCCCTCCTGCCACAACGCTGAACTACCCGCTGAAATGGCCGGACCTTGTCTCGGCTCCTCAGCATAAAACCTGAATGAGTGGTTGCATACCAGCTCCTTTTACCCGTATGTCCCCGGGAGTGGCATGCAAATACCACTCGCCAATTTTCATTGGCCTTTTATCATAGACCAGAGGTGTCTCGGACTCCCAAGAGTGACCCCTAGTGTCACTACATTGACACAACATCTCGTTCCCTCCATCAGGGAACGGAGGTTACACAAGTAACCATGACGTTATTGTTAGAAGTGCCATTGTCCTATACTTATTTACCCATTGCACTGATATCCAAAATCTTTCTAAAGTTAGGCCTATGTTGAAATATTCTAATGTCCAACTCTGAATCTCGTCCTAATGGGATAAATCAATGTTAATTGTTTAAATGGAGCTACTGCATTTTTGCCTGCCCAGCCAGTGTATACGGCACTAATAAAGAGATTAAAAAGCACCCTTCCCACCTACAGTCCCAGTAATTTCCCCTTTAACTCTAACGAGGAACATAACACCCAAGGACGCTTTTCCTCTTTTGCATTCACACTTATAAAAGTAACCCCCATAGTGACATAAACTAGTATTGACCATTTTTCTTTTTATGTTGTTGGCAAGCGAGATTCAATAGCAGCAACAACAATGAAAACAACAACACCGATGGACACCATGATCGGAGCTACACTTTTGTTAGGGCTGTTTTATACTAACTTTAGCTGCATCCAAAAACTAAGGCAGCTGCCTAATCAGTTAAACGACAGCATTTTTGGATAAATGGAACTCTCAAGAAACTGGTATAAAAAGCACCTTATTTCATCCTACCTCATTATACAGCCTCCGAAGGCAGCATTTTCCTCTTTGGATACTTTGTTGGTTTTATGTTAGTTCTGTAAAAGGAATTGTAAAATTAATGCAATCCTCTGAATAGCAGTCTAGCAGCTACAAGTTTGTTTACAAATGGTGGCTGCGGACTCCTTGCATTTCTTAATGCTTTGTGCATCATAGGTTTTTGACCAACTAAAGGCTACAGCACCTCCCACAGTCCCTCTATGCCCCCAAAATTACCTACCCCAGAGTAGGAGCTAAAATGTCCCTTAAATGGCTACAAGGAACTATAGATCCTCAGGTGCAAAAATGATGAAAAGTAGTATTCGGGGAAAAGTACCTAAAAAGGGCTTTAGTACTGCCAGTGGGAAAGGACCTGAAGAGAAAGCAATGGATGCAGCACTTGACAAACTTCATTCTTAACACATCTGCTTATCTTCACACTGGCAAACTGTAATCTTACACCTAGAAAAATAGACAATAGTTCATGAGACAGAAACTATAGTACTAGCCATTTGTGTCTGGATCTACATGCAGGACTGCCAATGTGTGTCAATAAAGGTGTATTATGCCGTATCTACACCATGACCCCGGAAGAGGAATATTGCAAGAGGTGTTAGGGAGGCCAGCAGAGGGTGCTCACTTTGCGGCCTGTGTGGGTCCTAACACCCCAGTATAGAGATGGGGAAACTATTCTGTAAAAAGGCACCGTCCTTTGGATGAGATGTTAAAACGAAGTCCTGCTGTCTGTGGTCAGTAAAAATCTCAGGGCACTTCTCGTAAAGGGTAGGTGTGCAACCCGATGTCCTGGCCAACTTCCACCATTGGCTCTTATCAATCATGGCCTATTGATAATCCCCATCAATGAATTGGCTTCATCTCTGTACTCTCCTCTCCAACAATAGCTGGTGTGTGGTGAGTGCACTATGGCCAGGTGGTTGAGGTGATTCCTCTGTTCTCTACAAAGCGCTTTGAGTTTAGTGTCAGAAAAGCGCTATATAAGTGTAAAATTCATTTGATTTAATTTCTTCTTGGCCAATTAAGTATCTATCTCCACTGACTGACTTTTCAAATCTGACAGAATACATTTGTTTTTGTAAGCATCATATAAAATCTCAAAGTTTTCATTATATTATACTAAGTCTTGTACCAGTGCCCGAATTTTTAGAGGGCTCTTAAAAGCATGGAATCTATTTTTTTCATAGATTTATTATTATATTTTTCCTTGTCTACTGCTTTTTGCGTCACAGCTCAGAATAGTAGCTAGTGAAGGGCTTGGGACTGTGTGCATTCTTGTGATGCTAAGAGCCAGTAAGTGTTGTCACAACGTCATTTTCCTAAAGCTCCAAAGTAATTAGTCAAATGGCATTTATGTGATTGCCTCAAAGACACCTGAATGTAGAACTGAGTATCCATGAGCAAATATTGCATATTTTAAAATGTGCACATTCAGGGGTCCTTTACCAGCTGAGCAACTGCCATTGAGATACATTGGAATGCTAACAGGTTTTATAGACCCCCTTGGCATTATCCTGCCCAGTCAGTTAAAATGTTTTATTATAACTCCTTGATATGACTTTGATTATGACTACGGTTTTCTGTAAAATAAATGAACATGCAATTGTTTTAAATGTGACCTTTACAGTGGCCTCTACATGTATTTCTAAGGATGACATATGTATCAGACTCAGTGAGGCAAATTCAGCTAGTTAAGCAGTGTGACAACACATAATATAATTCAATTAATCAAATGGCAACAACACTCAGTAACACTTTATTTTGATGGTCCCCCTATACTTGTAACATCTGAGTGGTCTCCTGCCCACCAGAGGGAGCCCTCACCTGAATTCTGAACTGTCACTTCCTGTTTCCTGCCACATCAGTTCTTGTAATGTCATTTCCTGTTTGCCTAGTATATAAGCCATGCATGCTCATTCCCATATTGTGAAGTATTGCCAGATCATCTGCCTTACCAAGCGTTTATATCATTGCCTTATTGCCTTATTGCCTTATTGCCTTATTGCCTTATTGCCTTATTGCCTTATTGCCTTATTGCCTAGTGTTTTGACCTGTTTGTTTGTTTCGACTTCTCTTTTGGATCTCCCCTTTTGCCTGGTTGGACTGCTTTACTGTGTTTTTGACCTCACTGCCTGTTTTTCTGACACTGTTTTTGGATTTTGATGGACTGTTTGAATAAACATCCGCATATGGATTCTTCCTCGGCTTCCGCCTCCTCATCATTACAGAATACTTCGCCTACTATGAATCCAGCGGAAGTTTCTCAGCTTCAAGCGGCGTTCGCTTATCAGAGCAAAATGCTGAAGAACTACCAAGAGCAGCTCAACAAACTGCAGTCAGCAAACGATCATTTGACTCACTATATTTGATCGCTTCCTTTGGCTACACCACCAACGGTAAGACTGGCATTGCCAGACAAGTTTGATGGCTCTGCAGGACAATGTCGTGGTTTTATCAGACAAGCACGCATTTATGTTGAAAGCCAGAGAGATCAGTTTCAAAGTGAAGCAAGTAAATGCACCTTTCTGATGTCATTGTTATCTGGTAAGGCGATTGATTGGGCTGCAGCGGTTTGGGAGACGGATTCACAGTTTCGTTCCTCCTTTGCATACTTCTTACAACTACTCAGAGATGTGTTTGAATATCCCGAGGGAGGAAAGGATATTTCCACACAATTGTTACACATGTCTCAAGGCAACCGTACCGCTGCAGATTTCGCTATTGAATTTAGAACCCTTGCTGCTCAAAGTGGATGGAATGATGTGTCTCTAAGAGCTGTTTTCAAACAGAGTTTAAACCTTGAGCTTCAGACGGAACTGGCCTGCAAGGGTGAGAATTTAATGTTCTCTGAGTTGTTACTATGGCCATCAAGATAGATAACCTGTTGAGAAACAATCCTAAGAGGAAATCTGCTCATCTGCCTCACACACACTTCGTCTCTACACCAACCGTCAACCAAGAACCCATGCAAATAGGCTATGCACATCTATCTGATGAAGAGAGAACTCGACGCCGCCAACATGATCTGTGTATTTACTGCAGTGAAGCAGGCCACCGTAATGTCGAGTGCCCACACAAAGTCGGGAGAGCCACCACTACTACCAGACGGGGGAATGTTAATCAATGCTCTCTTCAGATTTCAAAATCGTTGTTGATTCCTGTTCAGCTGACTACAAAAAATGGTCCCCTTACCTTGACTGCGTTGATTGACTCTGGTGCTGCTCTGACTTTGATCAACAAAGATATTGTCAAGAAATACAGTCTACCTACGTTACCTTGTGTTCCCACAATTTGCATCACTAATGTCAAAAATAAACCCATTGAGGGAGGTATCACCCGACAAACTGCACCTGCACAGCTACAGATTGGTCTGTTCCATAGTGAAAACATATCACTCTACATCATTGACTCACCCAGGTATGAAATCATCCTTGGACATCCATGGTTATCTGTTCACGATCCTGTACTATCATGGTATCATGGAGAACTGTCTCACTGGTCCAAATTCTGCCTCACCCATTGCATGAACATCAATATGCCAAGACCATGTCTCGCCACGAGTGTTGAGAGTCCGTTCACTGCCCCCAGTCCCAAAATTCCTGCCTGCTATCACGACTACTTAGAGGTATTCAGCAAATCCAAAGCTACACAGCTACCACCACACTGCCCCTGGGATTGCACCATCGACCTTCTGCCCAATGCCATGCCACCTAAGAGTAAAGTCTACCCACTATCGCGTCAAGAATCTCAAGCCATGGAAGATTACATCGAAGAGGCTATTAACTCTGGATTCATTCGACCTTCAACCTCACCAGCAGCAGCAGGTTTCTTCTTCGTTGAGAAGAAGGACGGAGGTCTACGACCATGCATTGATTATCGTGGACTTAACAACGTGATGGTAAAATTCCACTATCTGCTCCCTCTTGTTCCTGCTGCCCTGGAACAACTTCGTGAAGCAAAGATATACACCAAGTTAGACTTAAGAAGTGCTTATAATCTCATCCGGATTAAGGAAGATGATGAGTGGAGGACTGCATTTCTCACCACCAGAGGTCACTATGAGTACTTGGTGATGCCGTTTGGGCTAGCCAACCTGCCAGCTGTGTTTCAGTCATTCATTAACGATATCTTCAGAGACATCTTGAACCAGTATGTTATTGCCTACATTGACGATATCTTGATTTACTCAATGTCGGAAGCTGAACACATTGAACATGTCCAAAACATCCTCTCTCGTCTTCTTAAAATCAACTCTATGTAAAAGTTGAGAAATGTGAGTTCCATGTTCAGAAAACAATGTTCTTGGGATATCACATAAGTCATCAGGGAGTGGAGATGGACACTACCAAGATCCAGGCAGTCACAGAATGGCCCCAACCATCCACAATCAAGGAACTTCAAAGATTTCTGGGTTTTGCCAACTTCTACCGGCGTTTCATCAGGAATTACAGCAAGATCGCCTCTCCTTTGACGTCTCTTATGAGAGGGAAACCATCCAAGTTAAAGTGGACAAACGAAGCCACCATCGCCTTCACAAAACTCAAGTCAAGTTTTACTTCGGCACCTATCCTTAAACACCCTGACCCTAACCTCCCATTTGTAGTGGAGGTGGATGCATCTGACTGCAGAATTGGAGCAGTACTGTCACAGCGTCAGGGTCAACCAGCTAAGTTGTACCCGTGTGCATTTTTTTTCAAGAAAACTCACTTCTGCCGAAAGAAACTATGATGTTGGAAATAAGGAGTTACTGTCCATGAAAGCTGCGATAGAGGAGTGGAGACACTGGTTGGAGAGAGCCATTCACCCGTTCCAGGTTATCACCGATCACAAAAATCTTGAGTATGTAAAGAGTGCCAAGAGACTAAACTCACGTCAGGCCAGATGGTCACTGTTCTTTTCAAGATTCCAATTTACTGTGACATATCGCCCAGGAAGTAAGAATAGCAACGCAGACGCCCTCTCCAGATGCCATGACCCTCCTCTCCAAGTTCATTCTCCTGAACCCATTCTCCCTTCTTCTGTAATTATCGCTCCTGTGAACTGGGACATCATGGAGGAGATCCAAAGAGCCACGCAGCAAAATCCTCCGCCTGCTATGTGCCCCCCGAACAAACAATATGTTCCCCAGGAACTACGACAACGGGTCATGCAATCTCACGCACAATCAAATTAATCCACAATGCTTTCTGGTGGTCAACGATGAACAGAGATGTAACTGATTACGTGAAAGCCTGCCAAGTTTGTGCACAATCGAAGACCCCCAAGGAACTGCCATCTGGTCTTCTGCAACCACTACACATCCCGCAATGTCCATGGTCTCACCTGTCAATAGACTTTGTTACAGATCTCCCTCCATCTGAAAATTTCACAACAATTCTTGTCATCATTGATAGATTCTCCAAGTCTTGTCGTCTTATTCCCCTCAAGGGTCTGCCAATCGCCATGGAAACGGCTCAAGCCCTGTTTCACCAGGTGTTCCACATCTATGGTTTACCTGAAGACATCGTCTCTGATCGGGGGACTCAATTCACATCTCAGGTGTGGAAAGCCTTCTGCCGACAATTAGACATCAATGTGAGTCTGACGTCAGGATATCACCCCCAGTCAAACAGTCAAGTCGAGAGACTGAATCAAGAAATCGGTAGATATCTGAGAACATAGTGTAGCCGGGAACAGAATCGGTGGGCAGAGTTCTTTCCATGGGCAGAATATGCACAGAATTCATTAACCCATGCCTCTACAGGACTAACCCCATTCCAATGCATGCTAGGATATCAACCTCCTTTGTTTCTGTGGTCTGGTGAACCTTCCTCTGTTCCTGCAGTCAACAACTGGATACGTCGTAGCGAGAGGGTATGGGATAGCGCTCATGTCCATCTCCAAAGAGCCGTACGAAGGCAAGAACTCCAGGCTAACCGAAGATGGCACCCACATCCTCGCTACCAACCGGGACAGAGGGTCTGGCTCTCTACGAGGGACATCAAGTTACGTCTGCCGAGCAGGAAGCTCAGCCCAAGGTATGTTGGCCCATTCAAAATCGTAAAACAGATAAATGAGGTTACATATCAGCTTGAGCTTCCTGCTAACTACCGCATCTCTCCATCATTTCATGTCTCGCTCCTCAAACTGGTCCACCTGAATGCTGATCCCAACGCTGAGTCTCAAGAACCACCGCCTCCGCTGGACATTGACGGATCGCCAGCTTATAGGGTGAACATGCTGCTGGACTCGAGGCGTAGAGGGGGTCGGCTCCAATACCTGGTGGACTGGGAGGGATACGGGCCTGAGGAGAGATCATGGATACCTGCTTCTGATATTCTGGACCCCTCACTCATAGAGGAATTTCATCGAGCCAGGCCAGACCGCCCAGCACCACGACCACAGGGACGTCCACGCCGAGCACCAGGAGTCGCTCCTAGGGGGGGGGTTCTGTAACATCTGAGCGGTCTCCTGCCCACCAGAGGGAGCCCTCACCTGAATTCTGAACTGTCACTTCCTGTTTCCTGCCACATCAGTTCCTGTAATGTCATTTCCTATTTGCCTAGTATATAAGCCATGCATGCTCATTCTCATATTGCGAAGTATTGCCAGATCATCTGCCTTACCAAGCGTTTATATCATTGCCTTATTGCCTAGTGTTTTGACCTGTTTGTTTTGACTTCTCTTTTGGATCTCCCCTTTTGCCTGTTTGCCTAATTGGACTGCTTTACTGTGTTTTTGACCTCACTGCCTGTTTTTCTGACACTGTGTTTGGATTTTGATGGACTGTTTGAATAAACATCCGCATATGGATTCTTCCTCGGCTTCTGCCTCCATCATTACAATACTGTAGATATTCTGCTTACTATAAGAAACTTCATATCAACTTATTCTCAATAGTTTAAATAAGTTATAATGTTTACATTATATATAAAATGTTCTGTAACAATTCTAAATACTATCACTTTTCCATGAGCACAATGTCATTACTATTACAGGAAACATTCAACATGCAGGGACTTCTGATCAATTTAAAAACAACTACAACCCTTCAACACACTGTCATATGTCATAATTTACATGTCCTTACTCTAAGTAAACAAACTTGTCTGTAATATGTAAAAAGCTATGAATTATTCTTTCAGTACACTGTAACCAATCACAGTCTATTTAAATTGAAGATGTTCAACAGTCTAATAGTAGCCTGTATTCTTGATATCAACAAGTTCTCAGTATTGTTATATGACAGTGTTAGAGCTTCTCAACAAACGTTCTGTTGCTTTTTAGTGGTCTGCATGTAGCAATTAAACCATTTTTCAACAGACCTTCTGTAGACTCTCAGTTGTCTGTTAGTAGCAAAACAAGAGCATTTTAAATGACATCAAGCATATATTGGATTACTTCCACCTTTCCTTTCCCCAAGGATATTGTTAGAAGTGTTTTTCCTAGTGTTTGTTGTGTATAAACTTCTTATCAGTAGAGAAGGCCCATTGAAATAAAGTGAAAGTCTAATGACTACTGTTTAATGACTGTTACATCAAAGACAACATGGCAACAGTAAGTAGATTTTCAGCAGGCTATTATTACACAGTAAGTAGCAACTGTGGTAGATATGCAGTGTTTAAAAAAGAACCACAATACTAGTACATATATGCCAAAGGGGAAAAAATACCAAAGTCATTGGTTTGTCCAATCAACTGCTTTTAATGAATAGCTGTCAAAAATTAACACTGTATGGCTGAACAACATGAAATGAACAGGCCACAGATTTTATTACATTCTTCTAACTCTGTGTGTGTGTGTGTGTGTGTGTGTTAGAGTGAGTCAAAAGCATGAAAGTAATACATTTTGTATGAGTAACATGAATTTAAAAACAAAACACATATGTATAAAATCTAAAAACAACACTTTAAAATAAAGTATTTGTTAACATTAGTTCCCTATCTGTCACTCACTCGACGTTGTGTCGATGTAGTGACACTAGGGAGCCCGAGACACTTCTGGTCTTTGATAAAAGGCCAATGAAAATTGGCGAGTGGGATTTGCATGCCACACCCCCGGACATACGGGTATAAAAGGAGCTGGTATGCAACCACTCATTTAGATTTTCTCTTCAGAGCCGAACGGTCATGCTCATTGAGCTGAATTACTACTGTTCATTCACCTCTGCTGGATCTGACGCATTTCAGCGGCTTCTCCCTCCTCTGCACTGGTGCACTGCAGAGAACGCCCCTGGGCGCTTCGGCAGAAAAAGAGAGTATATTTTCTGAAAGAGTTTATTTCTCTAAAAGAGTATATTTCTCTAAAAGAGCGGCACACACGGAATGTCTTTTTAAAGATGCGTCTTTTTAAAGATGCCTTTCCGATTGTGTGTTATTCCTGGTTGCGGTCGTTATCTCTCAACTTCGGATGTTCATGATCGCTGTCTTTCGTGTCTGGGCGCGACCCACACGGAGGCAGCGATCGTGGATGGTTCATGTTCTCACTGCGAGAACATGACCATGTCAACATTGTGGTCGCGGCTTGCTTTCGTAAGAAAGCCCAGCGGCTCCCCGCCTCGGTCCTTCTACCTACAGGTTTGAGGCCAGCGCGGCTAGCACTGGGGGCGATTTGGGGACCCCAATGGGATCGCCTCCGCTGGGTATCCCCCCGTGGACCTCCCATTCCCCAGCACACTCATCTGCCCCAGTTGGGCTTCCAGATGAGTCCGCCGGCTCGTCTCACGGCGAGTCTGGCCTCTTGTTCGGAGCCCGCGAAGATGATGAGCTCTCGATTCCCCCGGTGGATAAGGCGCTCGCGGTGCACCTATGCCCGCAGAGCGCCGCCACCTGGCGCGGACGCCCAAAGCTCCCGTCCAAGCCCTGTAAGTTCACATCATCCCTGATGGCTAAAGCCTACAGCGCTGCTGGACAAGCTGCCTCTACCCTGCACGCCATGGCTCTCCTGCAGG
The DNA here is from genome assembly GCF_019703515.2 of Myxocyprinus asiaticus. NCBI lineage: Eukaryota > Metazoa > Chordata > Actinopteri > Cypriniformes > Catostomidae > Myxocyprinus > Myxocyprinus asiaticus. The sequence continues at coordinate 22,916,586 of NC_059353.1, read as the reverse complement.
TCCACCAAGCCAAGGCGCTAAAAGAACTGCACAAGGGTAGTTCTGCCCCAGATCTGATGCAGGAACTGCACTTGGTGAATGACCACGCTCTCCAAGCGACGAAGGTCACGGCGCGGTCTCTCTGGCAGGCGATGGCCACATTAGTGGTCCAGGAGAGCCACCTTTGGCTTAACATGGTCGAGATGGGTGAGGCCGACAAGACACAGTTCCTTGCTGCCCCCATTTCCCAGGCTGGACTATTCAGTGACACCGTCGAGGACTTTGCCCAGCAGTTCTCGGTGGTGAAGCAGCAGACGGAGGCTATTCGGCATATCCTGCCCCAGCACGGCTCAAGATCCTGCAACCCATCTGCTCGTCACCAAGGGCGTCCCCCTGCGCCACCCGTCTCACAGTCGGCCGCTAAGAACCCACGGAGATCGTCAAAGCGCCCCTGAGACGGGCGACCCGGGGTCGAAGAAACCCACTCACCTGGAGCTGGTAAGAAGACCACTCCATCCCCCGGTGGAGGGCCGGGTGGAGAATCTTTTGTTGCCTTTTTGTTTTATTTCGCCTCATGCCCAAGTGGCTACGGTACCCAACAGTTCAGCAAAAGAGCGGTTTCCTTCTCCCCTGGGTCACATACCCAGTGTGCACGGTCGTCATCACGACTACCGTCCACAGGTTTTTCCTTGCAGGATTGGCGCTCCAGCAGTGGTCTTCCCGCCCCTGAGTGCCCAGCTGTGGCACACAGCCACCCCCGATGTGACAGTCTCCATGGGTTACGAGGACAGGCCTCTTCCTCCCCCGTCCGAGGCTGTTCCGGGGGTGGTCACAAGGAGCCAGGTAAGTGCTTCGATGTCCCTAGACTCAGCACGCCCACAACGCTGTGTGGCACCTCGAGCTCTGCCCCGCCACGAGGCCCCACCTGCCGGTATGTCTGATGATGTTGTCCCCTTGGTCCCACTTGCGTGGAACTTGGATGCGTGGCTTGCGCTTTCCAATCCGTTGCGATGGCTGGTCCGGACTGTCCGACTCGGCTACGCGATTCAGTTTGCCAGGCGCCCACCCAGGTTCAGCGGTATCCACTTCACCTTGGTGAAGGGAGAAAACGCTGCTACCTTGTGCGCGGAGATCGCTACCCTCCTACGGAAGGGCGTGATAGAACCTGTCCCTCCGGCTGAGATGAAGAAGGGGTTTTACAGCCCCTACTTCATCGTACCGAAAAAAGGCGGTGGGTTGCAGCCAACCTTGGACCTGCGAGTACTGAACCGGGCTTTACACAGACTCCCATTCAAGATGCTGACGCAAAAACGCATTCGTCCGGCATCAGGATTGGTTCGCGGCGGTAGACCTGAAGGACGCATACTTCCAAGTCTCGATCCTACCTCAACACAGACCCTTCCTGCGGTTTACATTCGAGGGTCAGGCGTATCAGTACAAGGTCCTCCCTTTCAGCCTGTCCCTGTCTCCTCGCGTCTTCAGGAAGGTCTCAGAGGCAGCCCTTGCCCCGTTAAGGGAAGTGGGCATTCGCATTCTCAACTATCTCAACGACTGGCTAATCCTAGCTCACTCTCGGGACATGTTGTGCACACACAGGGACTTGGTGCTCTCACACCTCAGCCAACTAGGGCTTCGGGTCAACTGGGAAAAGAGCAAGCTCCTCCCGGTTCAGAGCATCTCTTTCCTCGGTTTGGAGTTGGACTTCAAAACGAGTGAGTGTTTGAAGGCATTCAAATAGAAAACAGCGGTTCCACTGAAACTTTTTCAGAGGCTCCTGAGGCATATGGCATCCTCAGTGGTAGCCACCCCGCTCAGGTTGATGCATATGAGACCGCTTCAGCACTGGCTTCAGACTCGAGTCCCGAGATGGGCATGGCGCCGCGGGACACATCGCGTGGTCATCACACTGGTCTGTCACCATCTTTTCAGCCCATGCACCGACCTCTCGTTTCGACGGGCAGGTGTTCCCCTAGAACTTGTCTCCAGGCGTGTCGTGGTCATGACAGATGCCTCCAAAACAGGCTGGGGCACTGTTTGCAACGGGCACGCAGCCGCCGGCTTGTGGACGGGCCTGCGACTGCATTGGCACATCAACTGCCTTGAGTTGTTGGCAACTCTGCTCACCCTGCAGAGGTTTCGGCCGTTGATCCAGGGCAAGCACGTGTTAGTTCAGACAGACAACACGGCAACGGTAGCATATGTCAACCACCAAGGCGGTCTGCGCTCTAATTGTATGTCACAACTCGGCCGCTGTCTCCTCCTCTGGAGTCAGCAGCACTTCAAGTCGCTGCTAGCCACTCACATCCCAGGCAACCTCAACACTACAGCGGACACGCTGTCATGGCAGGTTACCCTCAGGGGAGAGTGGAGACTCCACCCTCAGGTGGTGCAGCTGATTTGGAGTCAATTCGGACAGGCACAGGTGGACCTGTTCACCTCCCAAGAATCCTCCCACTGCCCGCTCTGGTACGCCCTGACCGAGGCCCCCCACGGCATAGACTCGCTGGCACACAGCTGGCCCCCTGGTCTGCACAAATATGCGTTTCCCCCAGTGAGCCTACTTGCACAGATCCTGTGCAAGGTCAGGGAGGATGAGGAGCAGGAGCAGGTCATCCTGGTAGCACACTACTGGCCCACCCAGACATGGTTCTCGGACCTCACGATCCTCGCGACAGCCCCCCCGGCGAATTCCCCTGAGGAAGGACCTTCTTTCTCAGGGATGGGGCACCATCTGGCACCCGCGACCAGACCTCTGGAATCTCCATGTCCAGCCCCTGGATGGGACGTGGAAGACCTAAGCGGTCTACCACCCGCGGTGGTAGACACGATCACTCAGGCTAGGGCCCCCTCTACGAGGCGCCTGTATGCCTTTAAGTGGTGTCTGTTCACTAAGTGGTGTTCTTCCTGACGGGAAGACCCCCAGAAATGCGCAGTCGGATAAGTGCTTTCCTTCCTGCAGGAGAGGTTGTAAGGGCGGCTGTCCCCTTCCACCTTGAAGGTGTACGTTGCTGCCATAGCAGCACACCACGACGCAGTCGATGGTAAGTCGATAGGGAAGCATGATTTGATCATCAGGTTCCTGAGAGGCGCCAGGAGGCTGAATCCCTCCAGACCGCGCCTCGTTCCCTCATGAGACCTCTTTGTAGTTCTTCAGGGTCTACAGAGAGCCCCCTTTGAGCCTTTGTAGTCAGCTGAGCTTAAGGCACTCTCCTTGAAGACTGCCCTCCTGACTGCACTCACTTCCATCAAGAGGGTAGGAGACCTGCAAGCGTTCTCTGTCAGCGAAACATGCCTGGAGTTCGGTCCAGGCTACTCTCACGTGATCCTGAGACCCCGACCGTGCTATGTGCCCAAGGTTCCCACGACCCCTTTTAGGGATCAGGTGGTGAACCTACGAGCGCCGCCCCAGGAGTAGGCAGACCCAGCCCTATCGTTTCTGTGTCCGGTGCGTGCTTTACGCATCTATTTGGATCACACGCAAGGCTTTAGAATCTCTGAGCGGCTCTTTGTCTGCTTTGGTGCACAACGGAAAGGAAGCGCTGTCTCCAAGCAGAGGATTGCCCACTGGCTCATTGACGCCATAGCTATGGCATATCACACCCAGGACATGCCGCCCCGGTAGAGCACGAGCCTATTCTACCAGGGGTGAAGCGGCCTCCTGGGCCCTGGCCAGGGGTGCCTCTCTAACAGACATTTGCAGAGCAGCGTGTTGGGCAACACCCAACACCTTTACAAGGTTCTACAACCTCCGGGTGGAACCGGTTTCGTCCCAGGTAGTGGCATGCAGTACAAGTGGATAAGCCTGGGATAGCCGGCCGGGTGTATCACTTGCACATAGCGCCTTCCACCTCCTCTGAGCTGAAGACGTGCGCCATTAATTCCCAGAAGTGTTCACAAACTATGTTCCCTGGTTGGCTTCCTCCAAGCCCTGTGGCAGTCGAGTTTTCGGAGAGACTCGCCGCTGGCCCAGTACACATGCTAACTAAGAGCCCTGGTCTGGGGTAGGTGCTCCGCATGTGGCGGTAACCTTTAAGGCAGACCCCATGCGATGTATATCTTCCGCTAATTCGTTTCCCTGTTGGCAAACTGCATCTTGCCCCAGTCTCCATGTTTGTAGTAACTCCTCCCCCGTTGGGTAGGATCTACCTTGAGACTCTCCACTTGGTCATCAAGACCATGTGACGTATTTTTCCACTTAAATATCCCCCCCTCCCTTTGGGCGAGGTGTGGTCTCCGCGGTGTCCTTGGGAGGGACACTCCCCGACTAGACCTAGCGGCCCAGTCAAATAATCCCCCTTCTTTTTTAGGGAGTGAAAAAAAGAAGGGGAAAAGAGGCCACGACTGAGTTAGCCTGTCTCTATCTTTTGGGTAGTCGACTTGTCCCCAAAGGGCCGTTCGACACTCATAACTATGTTGGGGGAGGTTACGTGTCGAGCTGGTGTGCTGGCTACGAGGCACACAGTGGTCTGCCCGTCACACACTGCCAGTTCACGTAACACAGTTCAGCCAGTTGTGGCGTTTCGTATAGGGACCCCTAGTGTCACTACATCAACACAACGTTGAGTGAGTGACAGATAGGGAACGTCTTGGTTACTGTTGTAACCTCCGTTCCCTGATGGAGGGAACGAGACATTGTGTCCCTCCTGCCACAATGCTGAACTACCCGCTGAAATGGCCGGACCTTGTCTCGGCTCCTCAGCATAAAACCTGAATGAGTGGTTGCATACCAGCTCCTTTTATACCCGTATGTCCGGGAGAGTGGCATGCAAATACCACACGCCAATTTTCATTGGCCTCTTATCAAAGACCAGAGGTGTCTCGGGCTCCCAAGGGTGACCCCTAGTGTCACTACATCGACACGTCTCGTTCCCTCCATCAGGGAACGGAGGTTACGCAAGTAACCATGACGTTAACATGAACTAACAATGAACACCTGTGGAGCATTTATTCATCTCGGTTAATGTTTATTTCAACATACACTAGTTCATTTTTAACATTACAAGTTAACATTAGTTAAGGCACTATGAAGTAACATGAATGAACAATAGTATATTTAGAAATTAACATTATCCAAGATTTCATTGTTGGTTCATGGTACCTAAAGCATTTACTAATGTTAACAAGTAGAACTTTGTTGTAAACTGTTTCCAAAAAACAAATTAATTAATTCAGAGATGGAACTGACTAATTTCATGCAAAAGTCTACCAAGAATCCCTTGTCAGTGCGTCCTGCCTAACCAGTTCAATATATATTAGATGGGATTTGAGAGCCTTCTCTGATCAGTTTGCTTGTAACCTCCACACTTCCTTTTTGAAGTTAGGCCATGCCATTTCAATGTTTTGTGTGTGTGTACGCCTGTTGATGGATTAACAAACTGATGCTGTGGTTTACTGTCTGGTGTTGGTATCCCCTCTCTGAAAGGGCACAGTATGCACGCTATTCATCACTATGAATTATGCTGCCCCTTTTTACATACTTCTCTATTATTGGTAAAAGCGTCCTCTGATTCCTTCTGTCCACCAACTGCAACACTTGTTCATGGGAGGGCAAAATCTCAAGCATTCCGAAGACCCAGCATTTTCTTTTCCAAGTACCTACAAAATGCCCTCTGGCATACTGAAAAATAAAATTAATTAATTTTACAATCTCATACTTGAAAAAAGTCAAGTACTAGACTGCCCTTTCAAGTGTTTTTGCCATGAATGGGATGAGAGAGACTGGTCTGTAGTTTTCTATTTGTGTGGGATTAAGTGCGGGTTTCTTCAGCAGCGGGCTTACTCGAGCCTGCTTAATTGTAGTGCCTGTATGTAGAGATGTGTTAATTATGTGTGTGAGTGCAGGTAGGATGGATGGAGAAATGGCCTGGAGAAGGTGAGAAGGAATGGAGTCAAGGGAACAGGTGGTGGAGTGGTTGGAGAGGAGGAGTTTAGAGACCTCAGTGTCAGTCAGAGGAGAGAACATAGAGACAGAAGAGTTGCATACAGGAGACAGATGTTTGACAGGGTGTGGTGCTGAGAATGTATTGCTGATGATTGTAACCTTATTAGTAAAAATTGTGGCGAAGACATCTGCTGTCAGTGATGTGTCTGGTGGTGGAGGGGGAGGGCAGAGAAGTGTGTTGAGTGTTCTAAACATGCTGCAAGTGTCTGTGGTGCTGTTGATCTTGTTCTGGTAATAGGAGGTTTTTGCAGATTTAACATTATCTGAAAAAGTTGCAAGCAGGGACTGATATTTACCTAGATCTGCTGGATCTTTAGATTTCCACCATCTCCTCTCAGCTGCCCTGAGGTCAGTCCGATGTTCACGAAGGACGTCAGACAGCCAGGGGCTGGGTGGTGTAGCACGTGCTGGCCTAGAGGAGATAGGACAGATGTAGTCTAGACAGGTTATTAAAGTAGAGCTTAGTGTGTCTGTGGCAGTGTTTACATTAGGCATGGTAAATACATTTTGTGTAGGAAGAGAGTGTAGGGCCTTGGCCCACTTAAAATGGCAGCAGAGACCGCATGGCCCTTTGTTCTATGATCAAAGGAGAGACATTGAACTCAGTTTCCCAGGATCCTTCACAAATTCACAACTGGATGTGAAGTCCCGCCCATGGACCCAGTCTCAAACGCCACTGGTCGAAAGCGGCCTACGACCGATGATGTCATCTTGTCAATAAAACCAGCAGATGGATGAAGTTCGGCCTCTCTGTGCTAAGCTCTGCCTGGCTGTTAAGGGACATCTGTACTGTGCACGTACTGAAGGAGTTTCCCCTCCATTTGGACTGAGAACAAAGAGACCACGTTTTTCTAACCTCACCATTTGGCCACGGTAGAGTAAGATTAACTTAGCTTTGTTCAAGTCTTATAGTATACTTATATCAACCGGTTCAGTTTCACTGTAAAGCAACGGTGAATTTATTTTGAAAAACGGAAAGGCGACCAGTTTCCCTTCTCCCTCTTCTTCATTCAGCGTTGACTACTTTTTGCATTCTTCTCCATTGCTGGATCCGAAGAATAAAGCAGAGATGCGTCTTTTCGCTGAAGAGCGGAAGACAAGGGACCATCCAGACCGTTTCTCCTGACCGCTCAATGCAACAGGAATTCCAACGGACAACCCTACTGAAATCACACAGGATTTCCCAAGTAAGGCTTGATATCTGGGCAGATTTAGTTTAGAAACTGTGATTTTTCTTGTGAAACTAAATCGTATTTTTGATTCTAAATGCTGATGTTTTAAGTATATTTGTATGTTAAACTCTGCTCGCTGCTTCGAGTTGGGAGATTTGTTTTAGTTTCTTTTGGGGTTACGTTTGTTTTGTTGAGTGATTTGAACTAGTAATTCAGTCCCGCTGTTACGAGCAGTTAGCCTTAACTAAACTGCATCCTCTCTCTCTCACTCTCATTCTCTCTCTCTCTCACTGACATTCATCGAGTGAGTGGCGCCATGGTTTGTGTTCGACTCAGGCTGGTGAACCAAATTCTCCCGCCTGTTTCGTCAGTTCCTTTGTGTGTCTGCTCATTTCCACCCTCACGTGGTATCAGCTCCAATTTGGATCTAACCCTCCATTTTGAACCTGATCCTCCATTTTGATTCCTTTGTTACCGCATCTGGACACACACACACACACACACACACACACACACACACACACACACACACACATGCGCGCTAGCATATAGCTCCCCTGTTAGTCTAGGATTTCCTTGATTTATTTTTGGATTATATTCAGATAGTATTGGCTGTGTTCACTGGCTGGTGAACCAAATTCTCCCGCCTCTTTCATCAGTTCCTTTGTGTGTCCGATCATTTCCATGCTCATGTGGTATCAGCTCCATTTTGGATTTAACCCTCCATTTTGAACCTGATCCTCCATTTTGATTCCTTTGTTACCACATATGGACACACACACACACACACACACACACACGCGCGCACGCTAGCATATAGCTCCCCTGTTAGTCTAGGATTTCCTTGATTTATTTTTGGATTATATTCGGATAGTATTGGCTGTGTTCACTGGCTGGTGAACCAAATTCTCCCGCCTGTTTCATCAGTTCCTTTGTGTGTCCGCTCATTTCCACCCTCACGTGGTATCAGCTCCATTTTGGATTTAACCCTCCATTTTGAACCTGATCCTCCATTTTGATTCCTTTGTTACCACATCTGGACACACACACACACACACACACACACTAGCATATAGCTCCACTGTTAGTTTAGGATTTCCTTGATTTTATTTTTGGATTATATTCAGATAGTATTGGCTGTGTTCACTACTGCTTGATTATAATAAATCTTGTTATATTATAATAAGTACTCCTGTTTGTTTTTGTTTGAATATTGTGTTGAAGCCAACCTCTGCCACGTGAAGAACTCCCAAGTTACCTCAGAGTACTATTATTTTATTGGTGTTAGAAACTAACTGTAACTAGATTACTATTAGATTTGTATACCAATAATTTAACTAGTTTTTCCCCTTTTTGATTATTTTGATTAACAATTAAGATACTCAACCTACAGGGTAGATTTTGTTTTATGAGACTCAATCAGTAACTTGCTATCACTTTTCTCTTTTCAAAGAGTGGTGCCCCGAGAATAGAGTTTAATGAGTTAAATTCTATTTAATTACTATTTAATTGTTATTTGATTTTTCCATAATTAATAACAATTAATTATTGATTATTTCTGATAGTAAAACTGATTTAAACAACCAGTAGCACCTACAAGAGGTAGAGACAGCAGTGGAAAGGTGAGAAGGTGAAAGGGAATAGAGGTTACAGTGAAAGGAAACCAAAGGTGGAGTCTGTTTTAATGTAGATGGGATGGTCATGTTGAATTGAACAAAGTAGTGATCAGAGACATGTAAAGGAGTAACAAGAATATTTGAGTTGGTACAGTTACGTGTAAAGATAAGGTCCAGCTGGTTGCCCGATCTGTGAGTTGCTGTGGTGTGTAGTTTTTCCAAGTCAAATGAGGCCAGGAGAGTATTCAGTTCAGTGGCCTGGGGCTTGTCTTGGTGTATGTTGAAATCACCAAGAACAACAAGTGACCTACCATCCTCCGGCAAGGAGGACAGCAGGACATCCAACTCCTCAAGAATGTTTGTCAGCTGACCTGGAGGGCGATAGATGACAACAACATGTATTTTTGTGGGTTGCATTGTAGTAAAAGCATGGAATTCAAAACTAGTATTGTTACATAGTGAAGAGTGTGGTGAAAAAGTCCAGTTGTTATGAATGAGCAAACCTGTTCCCCCACCCCTACTGGTGTGTTGAGGGGTGTGAGAGAAGGAGAAGTTGTTGGAGAGAGCAGCAGGTGTTGCTGTATCCTCTGGATGTATCCATGTTTCTGTCAGTGCCAGGATGCTTAGGGTTGACTGTGTGGCAAAGGTTGGAATGAAGTCAGCTTTGTTCACAGCTGACTGGCAGTTCCAGAGTCCCACTGAGAAAGAGAGCGGAGCAGGTGCTGAGGTGCAAAGTGGCCATAGGTTGTGTGTGTTGCGTTTGGTCTTGCATCGATATCGTGTAAACGGTCTGTAACAGATAACAGGGATGTGCTTGAAGGCATGTGTTATTCGTGAAATAGACATGTTAGTATATAGAAGGACAATAAGAAAAGAGACACAATAACAAGAAACTTAAGTGCTATGTTGAGTGGTGCCTTGTTGATGTCCTTGCTCGGTGGACTCGCACAGGTAGACTCGTTGGTCTTTACACAAGTAGATCTTCACACGAGGAGGGCTTTACACGAGGGCTACCACTTCCACGTCAGCATTCAAGTCAAAAATATACGCGATGATAATGAGCCATTCAATGAAAAAAGCAGGACACGCCTTAATGCTACTTAGCACAACAAAGCTACGTCACGTGGTCAACAGAAACTAAGGATCACGCGAAGTGACAAGCACGACTTCCGTGCACAATAGTTTTACACACACTGGACAACCAACGCTAAATCTAGCAGTGAATATCCTGGGACAAGTCAAAACAATATAGCACACACACACCAACCTAAGTTTAAGCGACGCGAGTTCAAGACAGTAAACAAACAGCACAAGTTCAAGACAGTAAACAAACTGCACAAGTCTAGCAATGAATACCACTCTTCAACAAAGTAAAACAATGAAATAAACACACTTACACGCAACTGCAGACTCCTGTAGACAGATTGCTTCTCCTGGATGACTATGGATCCAACGGTTTAAATATCTTACCTGGCGCTGGACACGCCTTAATGCTACTTAGTACAACAAAGCTAGTCACGTGGTCAACAGAAACTAAGGGTTGCATGAGGTGACAAGCGTGACTTCCGTGCACCGCAAATAAATTATGCTGCACTTATCAATAAATAATACCCTAAAACAAGTGAAGCACTGTTTATAGACACTAAAAACCACAATAGTTTTACACACACTGGACAACCAACGCTAAATCTAGCAGTGAATTGGAATCAAATTCCCATTAAGAGGAATTGGAATCAAACCAGAATCTACTTTTGACTAGGGATGAGCATTGTAAGAATTTTGGTAGTATAAATGCACACGGTATGGATTAAAGTGCCCGTGTACCTCCACCATAATATGTAGGATAAATGACAAATGATCAGATTAGAATTCTGAATTAATTCTCCACCATTAAAATGTAATACAACAGCACAATTTCTATGTAAGGAATTAGCTTTAATAAGGGACTTATGATTACTTAACTCAGCCGCGGCCCGTGCAATTTATGTCTAGGCTTTCAGTGCGAATCATGCCATTAAGAAAACACAGTTTCATAATGAATAAGACACCATATGCCTATCATACATTACGTGGCATTCAACTAATAATATCAGTTGAAATTTTAAAACACGTCCACGCACGAAAGCCAGAACCAAGGAGGTCTAATACCAAGAAAAAGTCTAATAATATTTGTGATTTAAATTTTGCTTGCAATAAGTTTTGTTTCGTCAGGGTACACGGGTACTTTTCAAAACTTGATTCGACATTGAATGTTCAAGCAGCCTAATTTACACTTAGAAAACTGCTGATGTTGCTATAAAAATGCAAAAAGCACTTACCAATTTGCTTGAAGTGAAAATCAGTTCTTTCCTGTTTAATTAATCAGTCGCATGATCAGGCATGATCTCAGGTTTGGAAATCCATAAGGATCTCTTTCTCAATGGTGATGAGGCAGTGATGACAGCCGTCTTGTCAGCAAGATCTCGTGCTCTTCGCTTTCAAATTACATACATCACTTAAAGCGTGATGGCGTCATTCAAGGCCAGCTAGAAGGACTGGGACATACCACACCCACAAGAACAAATAAATCAATCTGATTGGCTGATGAATCTGACAATCTGACTTTAGATGCCTATTCACTTACACTATTGGGGGATTCTGGGGAAATTCTGAAGGCCTGACAGGGCGGAGCTCAGACTCACGTGCTGCTTCAGCTAAGGAGCATGGCTTCGGGCATGCGATTTGTGAAACAGTTGTCACACTTTGCTTGTAAGCATCGAGGAATAAATTCTGATTGGATAAATGTTTTTGTTTTTTGCTATTCATTTGTAGATTAATTAGGAGTGAAAAGCGATTGAAAATACATATGCAAAAAGGTCAATGAGAATGAAAGGATGAAAAAATATTTATTTATTAGGCATGTTACGTCAGCAGAGAAGGCTTTGCTGGCCCTGCGAAATCGCCACTGACTTCAGTTATTGGAGTAATTCTATTCTCATGGTTTATTGAAAATAATATCACAAATATGTTTAGATATTGTTTGAGCTTCAGAGTGCAGATCTTTGAAAAATCAAGTGACGAGATTATTTATCAAAATATACCACAGTTAAAATTAGCTTTGAATACAGACAAGACTTTATTGCTAATCTTAAATAAAACTAACACACATAGACAAACATATACAGGTTGGTAAGTGAGTTGTAACAGAAGGTAAATGGAGATGATCGGTACAGAGAAAACTGAACTTCATAGACAGTGCCTTGAGAACAATTCAATACTTTTTTAGCCTAACTTGATCTACAATCGGATTACTCAAATTATATTAAAGAGACACCAGCACTTACAGCAAAAGTCTGGAGATGTACTTGCGTTTCCTTGCATTGCTTTGGTTCTTTGGTTCTTTAGCCATTTTCGGTGAATTGCATCTGCAAAATCCTAAAACTTTATTTCCAGGTTTAATTTATATTTTGAATAGACTCAGATTTTTGAACCACACGATGTGGGTTTATGTTTTCTCTTTTAATCGTTTAATGTTATCTTGACTATGACCATGGTTTAAGTACAGTGTACCTGTATGCCGGTTGGAAATCTCAAGGATTAATAGTGGTGTTTTCCTTATTACATGACTTGTTGTTCTGAAAGCAAAAAGAAACAAATGAAATGGAATGTAGGCTGTCATCTGTGCAGCCTGACTGAAGCAAAGCAGGTGTGTTTACTCGCACGAAGCGCTGCCGGCTTGTGATGTGCGAATGGCTTACACACATAGCGCGTGTCTCGTCACACTTTAATAGTGCTTAGCCTCCAATTCAGCTGTTGAAAACGCACTGCTTAATCATGAGGAAGGATTACATCAAGATGTAGATTGGAATGCAGGTGCGGAATTTATATACATAAAATAGTCTACTTCTCTCTCGCCATTGCTGGAATGCCAGCGATTACCCCTCTGCATGCCAATGCTAGCACATGTGCCATAAGTTGCCGACCCCTGGTCTATATTGTACATGGTAGGTCTTGTGTGGTAGATCTTGCTGCAATAACATGATAAAAAAGTAGAGCTTATTCCATAGAACTTTGAGCATCCCTTCTGTTAATGGTGGCGATGGAGGCTTTTCTTTGTTTGACTACCATACATGACATAAAATAATTACCATATGACAATACCCTCCTCCCCTACCCAGTGCAATTTACATTTCTGTCACAGAGAATTGGGTTGATTGCATAAGTACACTATTAGGTTGGGAATCGGTCATAATTTTAGGAAACATACAACATAAACTTTGACATGTTATTTGAGCATGTAACTTAAATGTCCTTTTTTCTCTCTGGACAAGTAACTTTTTTTAATCAGACAAGTGAATGACCAATTTACTTGTCCGGAGGACAAGCACATGACAGTGCTTAATGTCGAGCCCTGCAATGTACAACAGCATACAGATAACATTACTGCAGAAGTTATCATTGATAATTAACGTTCACCTTAATGTTAGCTAAGTTATGTAAAGTTAACTTTAGCTAACGACGTTAGCTGTCAGTCTCCTCGCTTATGTCGACTGACATATCCGGTGGCTGCTTGTCATGAAAAACAATGTGTAACATATGTAATGCTATATCTAGCTAGCTAACGTTAGCTAATTGTCTAACGTTAACGTTATTATCAACGGCTCTAACAACATAACTATTTTCAGCATCTGAGGAACAAGTTCGCTCATCATGTAATGTTAGGCTATTTGTAATGTTAACTAATCAAGTTGAAGTAACCCTACTGTTTTAAGTTAATGTTTGTACCCTTGATTTTAAGATCATAAGCATTTTTTAATATTTCAAGAAGAGAGAGCGAAATCCACCACCAGATGAGGTAGAAACAGCTACAGAGGTATTTGCCATGTCATCACCATTCATATCTATACAACCAATTTGTTTATGATTAAATTACTACTAGAGCACAACAGTGTTTACAAGAGCACAACATTTTGCTCTCAAAGTGCAACAGATTGATGCATTTAACTTTAAAATGTACAAAATCTTTTTACAGGCGCCATGCCCCCAGAACCCCCTAGAGGGTCCGAGGTCCACCCACCACAGTCTCACAAAATCCTGTGGGAAACACAGCAGTTAGTACTACTAACAACATCAAATTGCATGTTTAGATTATTAACCTTACCAGTGACACTGTGCCCATTTACATGCACACCAATACGCTAATAACTACTAAAAATTAGTTTATTCAAAAAATCTGACAACACAAGACAATCACATTTACATGATACTTGAAATCATCTGGTTATTCTCTGCTTTTGATGTCAAACCGTGAAGAGGTGTGCACACAACACTTGCACACACTGGATATGCTGGTGAAAACACCGGGTAAGACGTTATTGGCTTACTAAACATAATCGGTGTAAGAATGTGCATGTAAATGCCCTCAATGAGATGCTCTCCTGCTTAACAGTCTCCAAGCATCTGTGTGTGCCTATCTTTTGAGGACAGGGTTTTAGAAAGAAAGGGGCATGTCTAATTCAGTTGCTAAATCTGGTGGAAGTTCCAGAAAGAAGAATGCAGATGGTCAAGATTTATAGTGAATAAGGACACAAATGTTGGTCTGTTTCTCACCCAAAACCAATTGAGTCATATGGATTACCTTTAGGTCTTTATATCCTTTTTGGAGGTTAAAAGTTTTGAACCTCCTAACTTTTGTCATTATATGGACAAACACTTCATACATCTATGAAAATCTTTGTGTTCTGCAGAGAAAAGAAAGTCATACACATCTGGGATGGCATAAGAGTAAGTAAATGATGAGATAATTATTTTTGGGTGAACTATTTCTTTAAAGGGATTGTTCACCCAAAAATGAAAATTCTCTCATCATTTACTCACCCTCATGCCATCCCAGATGTGTATGACTTTATGTCTTCTGCAGAACACCAATGAAGATTTTTAGAATAAAATTTCAGTCAGCTCTGTAGGTCCATGCAATGCAAGTGAACGGCGACCAGGCCACCGTAGCTCAAAAAAGTAGATCAATACAGCATAAACATAATCCAACAGACTCCAGTGTTTTAACCAATGTCTTCTGAAGCGATCCAGTTGGTTTTTGGGTAAGAACAGACCAAAATGTAACTCCTTTTTGACTGTACATTGCAATCATGATTTCAAGCTTGATTATTGTAATCAAGCTTGAAATCATGATCGCCAAGGAGACTGCTGTCAAGATGTACAGTGAAAAAGGAGTTACATTTTGGTCTTTTCTCAGCCAAAACCAACTGGATTGCTTCAGAAGACATTGATTAAGTCACTAGAGTCTTGTGGATTATATTTATGCTGATGTGGCATGGGGGGCGTGGTCATGTGTCGATCTGCGGGAGAGGGAGAGCGGTAAGGCTCGTCACCTGGGCCGTAATTATCTCTAACACCTGTCTCTCATTATAGTGATGGTGGAGGGAGACCTGAAAAGCCACACCAGAGCATCAGAGGAGAGGGAGAGTGACCAGAAAGCATGATGACCATTATTAGAGAGAGTTTTTTCATTTACGTACAAACTGTTTTATGTTATCGACGGTTACCATTGATTGTGGTGCTTAAGCAGACAATTAAAAGAGACTGACCTTGAACCTGTTTTTTGTCTCCTGACTCCTCCATTGCCCGTGAACTGAGATCCTTTACAGTGGTGCTAAAAACCCGGCTTTGAAAGAGAACACCATTATGGAGTCCTCACCACTGGGCGAAGTCTTCAAGACCCTCGCCAACATCCAGCAGAACCAGCATCAAGCCC
Organism: Myxocyprinus asiaticus; assembly: GCF_019703515.2. Classification (NCBI taxonomy): domain Eukaryota; kingdom Metazoa; phylum Chordata; class Actinopteri; order Cypriniformes; family Catostomidae; genus Myxocyprinus; species Myxocyprinus asiaticus. The sequence goes on along the minus strand of NC_059353.1, from coordinate 22,901,127 downwards.
TCATGGAGGAACTCCCTGGAGCAGGAACAACACTTACAAGTCCTGCTCCAGGCACAAGCGGAGGACCGGCAGGTGCTCCGGAGCCTGATCGCCATGGAGGGGGCTGGTGCTGCGACCTCCCCAGAGCCTACCCCACCTTTGGCCCTAATGAAGATGGGGCCAAATGATGATCTGGAGGCCTTCCTCGGCCTTTTCGAGAAGACAGCCGAGGTATGGAGGTGGCCTCCTGATCAGTGGGCAGCCCACCTGTTGCCCTTACTCTCCGGGGAGACACAACTAGTGGCACAGCAACTTCCTGCTGCCAGCCTCCTTGATTATAGCCACCTGAGAAAGGCCATCCAGCAATGGGTAGGTCAAACCTTGGAGCAGAGTTGGCAGCCATTCCGGTCCCTGAGCTTCAGAAAGCACGGCCGCCCGTTCGCTTTTGCGCAGCAGCTCCGTGATGCCTGCCGGAAATGATTGCTGATGGGGGGAACTCACGGCACCATTGAAGTAGTTGATCTGGTGGGACTGGAGCAGTTCATCTCCCAACTTCCTTGAGGCATGTCCGAGTGGGTCCAGTGCCACTGCCCGGCGTCGCTGGAGGAGGCCCTCCAGCTGGCAGAGGACTACATGGCGGCGTTTCCGGGAGGCAGCGAAGCAGTGTCTTCTCTCTCTCCACCCCCTGTGTCTCACGTTTCCCCCTCCATCTCCCTCAGTCCTGCCCAGTTCCGGCTAATCGGAGGTGGCCCAAAACCCACCCCGGGTCCAGGCTGGCTGGCTGGCTACTACTGAAGGTTTGTGCCTAGCTACTCTGATGTCACTAGCCTGACTGACCTTACTAAAAAGGGGGCTCCCGATCCAGTCCAGTGGACAGAGTCGTGCCAACAGGCTTTCCTTAAGGTAAAGTCCACATTGTGTGGGGGGCCGCATTTACATGCACCTGATTTCTCTCTCCCCTTTATTTTGCAGACTGATACATCTGACAGGGGGCTCGGCGCGGTGCTCTTGCAGGAAGTGGGAGGGGAGGAACGGCCAGTGCTATTTATTAGTCGCAAGCTCTCCTTCAGGGAGACAAAATACAGCACCATCGAGAAGGAGTGTCTTGAATGGGCTTTTCTTACCCTCCACTAAAACCTGATGGGGTGGGCCTTCACCCTCTGCTCTGATCACGCTCCTCTGCAGTGGCTCCACCGCATGAAGGATACTAACACGCAGATCACCCGTTGGTATCTGGCTCTTCAGCCCTTTAAGTTCGTGGTGATCCACAGACCGGGGGCGCAGATGGTTGTGGCTGACTTTCTTTTTTGTGCGGGGGAATTCCCGGAGTGAATTTCGTGGAGGAACATATTCTCTGGCGTTCAAACAGGCTGCATTTGTTAGGGGAATAAAGAGTATATCTATCTTTTCTCCACTAAATAGCCTACAAAGGATTTGTGGGTTCCGCACATAAATGCGTGAGATCTTCTGCATCTGTGGTTGTGCAATGTTTACCATCCTGAGTGGCCAGAAGACATTCACGCAACAGATCAACAGATGCACACGGGAATCCACGGGTAACCGATCCACACATGCACACAACATATCAACACACGATCAATTTACAAATCCACGCACCAGAAGAAAGCACAAATATATGCGGTTCTTTCCTCAGAATACCATCCAAAAGTACATAAGTACATGCAATGTAATGTACAAATAAATGCTGAGCCGTTTGTATTGGTATTCTTGTTCGAGAATGTCTGTTCTGCAGTCTTGACATACACACACACACACGCAATGCTGGGTAGAGGTTGACTGTAACGTATTCCGTTAGATTACTCAAGGTCAGTAACGTATTCTAAATACTTTGGAATACTTCTTCAGCACTGGTAGATTTTTTTACTTGTTTTGACTATAAAAACTCTGCCAGTACAGTAAGACAAAATATACGTTAAAAAAACACTCTCTGAAAAACTTAAATATCATATGCAGTGTTGTTTCTAAAACATTTTAGCTTGGCGTAAAGATGACAATTTACACAAGGTTTATTTCTATTTCTTCTGCTCCAAACTTACTTCAAACTTACTTCTCTGTCTGCTTGTATGAATGTAACACATTATAAGAAAGTGTTTCACCACTGTTCAAATGTACTTTGGATCGCATCATTTATATGTAACCCTAACCCATCTAAAAATACTAAATATTGAATGAAACAAATGACAGTAAAATGCAAAGTAATCTCTTCAGTAATCAAAATACTTTTTGAATGTAACTGTATTCTAATTACAAATGATTACTATTGTAACTGTAGTGGAATACAGTTACTTATATTTTGTATTTTAAATATGTAATCCCGTTACATGTATTCCGTTACTCCCCAACCCTGCCTACAACTAATAATCTGAATGTTTAAAAAGATAAGATTGCATCAGCGCTTTCAAGACTTATAGTATGTCTCCAATGAAAACAAAAAATAGCACTGCATCTTGTCAACACATCAGCATTAGACAAAAAGCAAATGAAAGTGTTTTCTGAGGTTAAGACACACCTTGCGTCTGTGGCAAAACTTTATCTCATTGATGTGTACACACCAATTTTTTGTCCTCTTTTTTTCCTGAGTCGTCGCATGCTTCTCACACATACACATTGTAATGTCATGGACATCTTGGACAGGGTGGCACTACTATTTCAGATGCCATCTAGAACCATATCCACTTGTCTCATCTGGAGACCCTGTGAAAATCTAATCATAATGCAAAACACAATATCACACTAACAGGACAAAATCAGAATTGAAATGAGCAGACTGTTATGTATGAAAAGGCATTAGAGACAATTCACAGATATGAACTTACCTATGTATATATACTTCATCCATCTAGATAGGCTTGCATGGGAATGGGAAAAAACTGACTTGGTCCTGATGCTCTTTCTGGTTCAGCCACATGATTTCTTGCACTGCCTGCATATAAACAGTTGCCATCATGTAAAACATAGGCTATCCATAATGGTATAGCTTGAGAACAATCAAACAACCTTGCTACTCAATTCTAGACTGTGATCTGGCCTACTAATGAGAGTGCTCATCACAATTACAATGCTGACCTATATTAATAATCACTGGACATTTGAAAAGGTAAGACATAGAACATTAAAAATAGTAAAGTCTTTGGAAATTACTTGGTCATTTCAATTTGACCATAAAACCACTTCCTGGTATTAAGTAATTACTTAAATTGTCTTTCTTCTTCACTGCATCTAAATTTTAGCTTTTAAAATACATATTTCAAACCTAATATTTCATCAAATGCACACTAGTATGTTGGGCTTTAGATAGTCAACTCATGTTCCCTATCTGTCACTCACTCGACATTGTGTCGATGTAGTGACATTAGGGGTCACTCTTGGGAGCCCCAAACACCTCTGATGTTTGAGAAAAGGCCAATGAAAATTGGCCAGTGGAATTTGCATGCCACTCCCCCGGACATACGGGTATAAAAGGAGCTGGTGTGCAACCACTCATTCAGATTTTTTCTTCGGAGCCGAGCGGTGTTGATGTATTCTACTACAAATCCATTCGCCCCTGTAGAAAGCAAGCGATCTTCGCGGCTTTTGGATTTCACGGTGCATCACAATGGTTTCTCCCCCTCTCGCACAGATAAGTGTGGAGAACGCCCCTGGGCGCATCGACAGCACGCGTTGAGCGCTAAAGGAGTATATTTCTCCCTAAAAGAGTATATATTCCTTAAAAGAGTGGGCACTGACTGAAAGCGTCTTTTTAAAGACGCCTTTCCAGTTATGTGCATTTCCTGGTTGCAGTTGTTATCTCTCCACTTCTGACGGCCATGATCGCTGCCTTATACGTCTGGGCTCCAGACACGCTGAGACAGAGTTCGTGGATGGTTCATGTCCGCACTGTGAGAGCATAACCATGGCTACGTTGCGATCGCGGCTTTCCATCCTCAGAGGGAAAGCCTCTCCAGCCGCTCCCCGCCCAGGTTCTTCTGCTCGCGGGCACATGACCACAATGGTTTGCACCGGGGGTGATTTGGGGACTTCAATGTGAGTAACTCCGCCGGGTGAATCCCCACGGACCTCCCATTCTCCAGCACACTCTTGCGCCCCAGTTGGGTTCTGGGATGAGTCAGGCGGCCCGCCTCAGAGCGGGTTCGACCTTTCATTCATCAGGAGGATGAGATCTCGATAGCAGCATCGGAGAGCAGGTTGCTTCAGTCCAATGCAGAGGACTCGGCTGGGCTTCCACCTTCGGGTGTGGTCGCCCAGTCTGAGGCTGACACCAAGCTGACGGCCATGATTGCCCATGCTGCCACAAGCGTCGGGCTAGAGTGGAACCCTCCACCCTGCCCTGAACCGTCGTGGCTTGATGATTGGTTCCTGTGGTTGGAATGCCACTCTCGTTCTGCTGCTCTCACCACCCTCGATGGCAGGGCGGCCAGGGGCTACACGGATGTTCCCCAGGTAGAGGAGAGCAGTGTACTTGTGCCCACAGAGCACCACCACCTTGTGGAACCGTCCTAGGCTTCCATCTAAGACCTGTAAGACTATGTCGTCTCTGAAGGCAAAGGCTTACAGTGCCGTGGGGCAGGCCGCCTCCACTCTGCATGCCATGGCCCTCCTGCAGGTCCACCAGGCCAAGGCATTGAAAGAGCTGAACGAGGGTGGTCCTGACCCAGGAGTAATGCAGGAGCTGCACCAGGCGACCGACCTCGCACTATGGGCGACAGAGGTCACAGCACGGGCTCTCGGGCAGGCAATATCCACATTGGTGGTCAGGAGCACCGCCTTTGGCACAACCTGGTTGAGATGAGGGATGCCGACAAGGTTCGCTTCCTTAACGCCCCCATTTCCAGGCTGGCCTTTTCGGCGACACCGTCGAAGACTTCGTGCAGCATTTTTTGACGGTAAAGCAGCAGACTGAGGCCATTCAGCACATCTTGCCCTGGTGTAGTTCAAGATCATGCACCCCGTTTGTCCGTTGCCATGGCGATCCTCCTGTGGCGGCAACATAGGCTCCACCGCAGACTGAGCCAACGGCTCAGCCCTGGTGAAGAGCTAACCCGCAGGAAGTTTACGCCCCCCTAGTAAGGCTTCTAAGCACCTCAGAGGCAGATGACCCAGAGGTGAGGAGACTCACGCCACATTTGGAGGTGGTAGACAGACCACTCCATTCCCCCGGTGGAGGGCCAGAGGGAGAATCCTTGGTTCCCTTTTTTGAGATTGCCGCATGCCCGAAGGGCTGCAGTACCCACATTTTCAAAAAAGAGCACTTTCCTCACTCTCTAGGTCATACACTCGATGCCTTCGGCCGTCGTTGTTACGACAGCCGTGCGCTGAGCATTCGTGGCCAGGGCGTTGCAGGTGTGGGTTTCCCGCCTCCACGCACCTGGCCGCTACACACACACCCACGTACAGGCGGTTGTGGCTGGCTACGAGGACGATCAGCCTCCTCCCCCATCACTGACCAGTCCTATGTTGGGTACGCGGAGCAAGGTGAGTGCCTTAATGTCTCTCCCTATACAGCAAGATCGGGACACGAGGCCCCCCAACGTAGCACTTCCTGCCCCGCTTCGCTGCGAGACCCATTCCGTGGGTACGTCAACAGCGGTCGTCCCCTTGGTGCACCTCGCCCGGAGTTTGGAGGCGTGGTTAACGCTCTCCAACCCATTGCAATGGATGGCCAGGATGATCCGACTCGGCTATGTGATTCAGTTTGCCAGGCCCCCGCCCAGGTTCAGCGGTGTCTGTTTCACCTCGGTAGGTGGTGAGGACGCCTCTGCCCTACGTGTGGAAGTCGCGGCCCTTCTGGTGAAGGAATATTTAAAAACTGTCAAAATTTGTGAAGAGACATTGAATGTCTCATAATTTCTTTTAATTAAATATTACCTTATCGTTTACTAATATCAGAGACCCCAGTTATTGAACTAATTTAAATTCACCAAGAAAATGCTTAGACCTAAACATAAACGAGTCCTTTTATTACTTTCTGCTATCAAAGCAACTGCAAGCTTTTTTTCTCTCTTCCTAATACATGTTTTCAGTGTTTATTGTGCACATCTCCTGCTTTTTTACGTGGCAAACTTGTAAAATTGCCTCTCCGTGATGATTTCAGCAATGCTTGTCATGTGGAGGACAATGCGGCACTTGATGACTCGACTCAACTCATGTGAAATGCGCTTTACAATGAGGAAAGAACATTATTGAAACTCAAAATTATTATTATTTGTCTATTATTGTGGTCTTTTCTGATAAAAGCCATTCTCAGCAGTTTAAATAGGCTACTGTTGAAAAATGATACCGTAGATCTGCTTTGTGTTTATAATTCTTATACTGAAGTCAGTAGATTTGTAGCCATGCAAGTTTTAATAAAGGAGAAGGTAAGGACGTTATTGAGACTCACTATTATTAGACTATTATTGTTTTCTTTTTGGATGAAAAATAATGCTCAGACTGAAGGAAGACTATAGATCTGCTTTATTCTTTTAATGCTTAAACAATATAAAGTCTCTTGGTAGATTTCGGTCACGAACGACTCAAAATGATTCACTGACTCGCTCATAGCACATAAGACGCTCATTTGTCGCCACCTAGTGACATTTCCAGAAGGGGTCACTGAACTAATCAGTTAATAAAATTGAACAAATTTGTGAAACAGAAACAAGCCTCACCAAAATACTCTTTATTTTGCAGCTAATTCTGCACAATTGTAAACTTAAATAAACTTGAATCACTAAAATAGCTGGAATTGGTGCTTTTAGCTTATTCTTTAAAAAAAGATACCCCCAGAAAATGTTTTCGTGGATCGGTGATTGTCTTACCTTTTTCACCCCTCATGAGTTTGCATCCCTGTAATTTGTTGTGGCATTGCAAGAGCAAATCTACAAATTAGAAAAGAAGCAAATTTGTTGTTTTTTCATTACCCATTTAGCGCTCTTGCCACCTGTGACCTCACACAGCATAGCCTACCTATGTGACTTGTTTTTTGTTGTTGTTTTTTTTGCATAGCTGAATTTCAAACATTACAAGTAAACACGCTACTAAGATGGACAGGATACATGGACAAGTTCTTGAAAAGGAAAAATATTGACAATGGTTAGCCTATGTGGGATAGTGGTGTGCCGTAGAATTGTTTAGTCGTAAAAAGTGTGCTGTGGCAGAAAAGAGGTTGGGAAACACTGGTATAGGAACCCCTAGTGCCACTACATCGACACAATGTCGAGTGAGTGACAGATAGGGAAGGTCTAGGTTACTGTTGTAACCCTCGTTCCCTGACGGAGGGAACGAGACATTGGGTCCCTCCTGCCACAACACTGAACTACCCGCTGTGATCGTCGGGACTCTGTCTCGGCTCCTCAGCATAAACCTGAATGAGTGGTTGCACACCAGCTCCTTTTATATCCATATGTCTGGGGGAGTGGCATGCAAATTCCACTTGCCAATTTTCATTGGCCTTTTTTCAAACATCAGAGGTGTTTGGGGCTCCCAAGAGTGACCTCTAGTGTGACTACATCTCTGATTTTGGATTCACTCTTCATCATTATGGGTACTGTAGTTTACCAGGAAAAAAAAAAAATAATAAAAAAAAACTTTAAATCACACTGACATGCTTTAAAACATTTAAACTTTAAAACATCACAAGTCATGATAGTTCTATATTGGAAGGTTTATATGTTATTTATTTAAATTTTTTCTCCCCTTTTCTCCCCAATTTGGAATGCCCAATTCCCAGTGTGCTCTAAGTCCTCGTGGTGGCGTAGTGACTTGCCTCAATCTAGGTGGCGGAAGACGAATCTCAGCTGCCTCCGCATCTGAGACCATCATTCCGTGCATCTTATCACGTGGCTTGTTGAGCACATTACCGCGGAGACATAGAGCGTGTGGAGGCCCACTCTATTCTCCCCCAGGTTTATATGTTATTACGAAAACTATGGAGAAAATTAATGGGGTTTTTAATTCTGGAATCCCAGAATTAAGTGGTGTTTCTGAAAATGGGTGGTGCTTAACAAGGCCAGTTGTTTTGAGATTGAAAACATATACATATAAATATTTTAAAAAACAACTGTAAGATGTGTATTTTTATATAATTTAACTGCTATTAAAGTTGTTGTGTGTTATTATTAAGGCCACACAAACGGTGATGTCAAGTGGTACCTGATACTTTTCTCAGCGCTGTGTGGATAGATCAAAATCTTTCTAGCAAGTCTGTCCACTGTCGGCCATCTTTGGAACGTTCTTGGGAGGCTATTTCCAGTCATGCCAGTGCAGCTCCTATCTACTTGAATGGAGAAAGACCAGAATCTCAAAAATTGTTGGTCAAGATGACGATCTAAAAACAGTTTTCAAATCAACAGTAAAATCTGACTATACTGGTATCATAAATTGTGATTCTTTAACTCATATTATGCTAAAAAGTGCAATTTTCCCAACTTGTATACCTAATGCGCATGCGCGTTCTAGAGTTGGTTGACAGGTGATATCTGTATCTAAAAGTTGATTGGCTCTTTTACCTGTAAGGTGGGACTTCCTATCTACATTCGTTGACCGTTGGGCGCTCAGAGCTCCTTGTCTGAGCGTTCCAATTTCTCCCATTTATTTTAATAGAAGTGGCCCATCTCTGCTAATAAGCTCTGGATAGATCAATCACAGTGGTTTGCGATTATACAAATAACAATCAGTTGAGTAATTATAGTTAAAATATTATACTTTTAATGTATAAATGTCTCCAGCGAGACAAAATAAATAAATAAAATAAAACAATAAATAAAAAATATAAACAATAATAATTCTGAGCCGCAAAGCGCCCCTGGAGGAAGACTTTTTATCTTTTTCTGTAGAAAGGAAAAAGTTGCTAGCAGCATTTGCTGCCCAATGGATCTTCATTAATGGCGGAAAGGCCGCCCATGTCCGCCAGTTTAAAAAGTGACCTCCCATTTGACATCATTGAAAGCCCCAGGTCTTGACAATTGTGGGGAAAAAAGGTATTTTATTTAGATTTTGAGTTATAGCTTTACAATCGGTTCACTGAATGTTCACAAAGTCCTATTCCAAGTAGCTTATTGGCCACATATAAAGTCATGTTATCTTAAACTGAATATTAACAGTGGACAAGACCATTAGGAAATAAAAGAATAATCTCGTCTATGTACTGCAAATTGAATGAAAATCTCTTACACAAGCAAACAATCATTTACCTCTTTTCTTTTTAAAAAGGGCATGCATGTTATTTGTTCCATTCAAATACATTTTAAACCATGCAATATAGGCTACAAATTATATAGTTAAAAAAATTAAATAAGTTAAATTACAGATTTTGGAATGTGTGTCAATGCCCTGTAAATTCAATCGTTTCTTGTTATTAGGTTGGCTTGAAAGAGCCAACCTACTAATCTACTATTTCAATTTAATATTCTTCTTCTTCTTCTGAGACTAAAATTTCTAACACTGTCTCCTAAATATTTCAAGCTACATGCACCAAACTCTGCACAGACCTTTAGACTGATCTCGAATAGTGTGCTTTATCTTTTCTAACTGGACTTACGGTTTTCCCACAGCAGATGATCAAAAATCTGAAAAATCCCATTTACTTACATTGATGGAATGTTCAGATGAACCAAGGCTATTCAAACTCCAACTGTCAAAGATTCAGAAGTAAACAGACCAACAGAAGACCTCTAATATGCCTTTAGCTGCTCTACCTAATTTATCACTCATACTTTCCATCTATCAAAACACATACCTTTGCACCAGAACATTGTAGACAATTCCGGATTGGCTCATTTGACTCAGGCTAGCAAGGAGCCTTGTTAGTATCACCCTAGCAACTGCCTAGCAACCAGATGGGATCACCTTAGTATCCGGTAGCAAAACACATATCTCTGCTCCAGAACATTGTAGAGACTTCCGGCATGGCTCATTTGACTCAGGCTAGCAAGGAGCTTTTTGAATATCACCCTGGTAACTTCCTAGCAACCAAATGAGCTCACCCTAGCAACCAAGTAGCAAAACACATATCCAGAACATCATAGAGACTTATGGGTTGGAACATTTGACTCAAGCAAGCAAAGAGCCTTTTGAGTATCACCCTGGTAACTGCCTAGCAACCAAATGAGCTCACCCTAGCAACTGAGTAGCAAAACACATATCTCAGCACCAGAACATCGTACAGACTTCCGTGTTGGCTCATTTGACTTAGACTAGCAAGGAGCCTTTTGAGTATCACCCTGGTAACAAACAAATGAGCTCAACCCAGCAACCAAGTAGCAAAAATCTATCTATCTATCTATCTATCTATCTATCTATCTATCTATCTATCTGTCTATCTGTCTGTCTGTCTGTCTGTCTGTCTGTCTGTCTGTCTGTCTATCTGTCTATCTATCTTAAACTTTCAGACCAGGCTTTTTCAAGCCAACCTAAAGTTTGTCCACAAACTTTTTTATATAGTATTGTTTGGTGACCTTTGCTGAGCAGCTAATTTCCCCCTTCAGTGGAATTTGAAGGTATCAATAAATAAAAATATTGTGCTAGGGCTGGTTCAAGTTATTTATTATATGATAACCATTGATTAGTAGTAGACTATATTGTCTGTTTATTGTAGATGTAATTGATAATAATCATTTTTACACATGCACAACTGTGGGGCCTCTAGTCACTGACAGACCTGTTTGACTGGTTGCACATTACGTACCATGATTTATTAATGTAATATTTGTATTATTGGTTAGATGTCACATTACAACACCCGCAGAAGACGATACTTAGAAAGTGTAGACACTGTAGAGGATCAACGTGAAGGTAAGCCCGTTGACTAATACTAATTATTTAACAAATGCAGTAGTATAGAATTTTCTTACACTCAGTACCCATTTTGTCAGTCTATCTATTTTGAATCTATTTAAATATTGCAGGTGATCACCACAGATTTTAAAATTGTAAACATTTTCTAATCTCGCATTGGTGGCTTTGGTTTATGTGTGCCCTGCAATTTCTAGGAAATCTGTTATAACTTTTTTTATAGCACTGCTACAACTGTTTGATTTTCTTTTAGCTTCAGTGGATACAATGAAGCCAATAAAGCAAGAAATACTGATGTGGAAGTACAAGGCGGAAGAATGACAAAATAAAGTGGATGAGTTGGAAGCCCTGAACAGCAAGCTTCGTCAAGAAATTGTGGCTCCTTCAGCACAACAAAGTAACATTCTAATATAATTTACATTGTTTCCTCTACAATGCTTTGAGCCCGGATGAGACCGCCAGCTCGTCTCAGGGCAAGTTCGACCTCTTATTCGGGGCCTGGGAAGACGATGAGTTATCGAGCGCAGCATCGGAGAGCGGGCTCGTCCACTCTGGCGCGGAGGCTTCGGCTGGGCTTCCCCCTTCAGGCGTGGTCGCCCAGTCTCAGGCCGACGCCGAGATGACAGACATGCTTTCCCAAGGGCGTCCTCCTGCAGCAACAGCACCGGCTCCGCCACAGCCCAACCCCGTGGCCCGGCCCCCGGCATGGAGCCTGCCGCAGGAAGCAGACGCCACCTGTCTCACGGCCGACCGCCAAGCTTCGAAGCGCCCCTGAGATGGGCAACCAGGGGCGAGGAGACCTGCTTCTATGGAGCTTGTAGACAGACCACTCCATCCCCCAATGGAGGGCCGGGAGGAAAATCTTTTGTTTCATTTTTCGCCGCATGCCCAAGAGGCTGCGGAACCCGAAACTTCAGCAAAAGAGTGGTTTCCTTGTTCTCTGGGTCACATGTCAGGTGTTCATGGCCATCATCATGACCGCCGCCCACCGTCCCGTTTTGGCAGGTTTGGCGCTCCAGCGGCGGACCCCCCGCCCCTGCGCGCCCAGCTGTGGCACAAACATGCCCACACCGGGTTGGCTCCGATGGACTGCGGGGACGATGTTCCTCCTCCCACATCCTCGACCAATCTTATGGCGGGCATCAGGAGCCAGTTAAGTGCTTTGATGTCTCTGGACTCAGCACAGCCATGGAGTTCGAGCCCCCTCGACGTGGCGTCTCTGGCTCCACCCCGCTGTGAGGCCCAACCCACCGGTACGTCCGACATGATTATCCCCTTGGTCCCCCTCGCCCGGAGCTTGGATGCATGGCTCGCACTTTCCAATCTGTCGCGATGGCTGACCCGGACCATCCGACTTGACTACGCAATTCAGTTCACCAGGCGCCCACCCAGGTTCAGCAACATCCGCTTCACCTCGGTGAAGGGCGAGAATGCCGCTACCTTGCGTGCGGAGATAGCTACCCTTCTACGGAAGGGTGCAATAGAGCATGTCCCTCCAGCCGAGATGAAGAAAGGGTTTTACAGCCCCTACTTCATTGTACCAAAGAAAGGCGGTGGGTTGCGGCCAATTTTGGACCTGCGAGTACTGAACCAGGCCTTGCACAGACTCCCATTCAAGATGCTGACGCAAAAACGCATTTTAGCGAGCGTCCAGCATCAAGATTGGTTTGCGGCGGTAGACCTGAAGAATACATACTTCCATGTCTCAATTCTACCTCGACACAGACCCTTCCTGCGGTTTGCTTTCGAGGGCCGGGCGTACCAGTACAAGGTCCTCCCCTTCGGCCTGTCCTTGTCCCCTCGCGTCTTCACAAAGGTCACAGAGGCAGCCCTTGCCCCGTTAAGGGAAGTGGGCGTCCGCATCCTCAATTATCTCGATGACTGGCTTATCCTAGCTCACTCTCAGGATATGTTGTGTGCGCACAGGGACCTCGTGCTCACACACCTCAGCCGACTGGGGCTTCGGGTCAACTGAGAAAAGAGCAAGCTCTCCCCGGTTCAGAGCATCTCTTTTCTCGGCTTGGAGTTGGATTCAGTCTCGATGAACGTGTGCGCACAGTCGGTGCTGAACTGCCTGAAGGCATTCAGACAGAAGACAGTGGTTACACTGAAACTTTTTCAGAGGCTCCTGGGGCATATGGCATCCTCAGCGGTTGCCACACTGCTCGGATTGATGCATATGAGACCCCTTCAGCACTGGCTTCAGACTCGAGTCCCAAGATGGGCATGGCGCCACGGGACACATCGCGTGGTCATCACGCCGATCTGTCGCCGCCTCTTCAGCCCTTGGATCAACCTTGCATTTCTATGGGCAGAGGTTCCCCTAGAGCAGGTTTCCAGGTGTGTCGTGGTAACGACGGACACCTCCAAGATGGGCTGGGGCGCCGTATGCAATGGGCACACAGCCGCCGGCTCCTGGACTGGCCCGCGGCTGTGTTGGCACATCAACTGCCTCGAGTTGTTGGCAGTACTGCTTGCCCAGCAGAGGTTTCAGCCATTGATCCAGGGCAAGCACGTGTTGGTCCGGACAGACAACACAGCGATGGTAGCGTACATAAACCATCAAGGCGGTCTACGCTCCTGTTGCATGTCACAACTCACCCGCCTTCTCCTCCTCTGGAGTCAGCAGCGCCTCAAGTCGCTACGAGCCACTCATATCCCAGGCGACCTCAGCACCACACGACAGGTTACACTCAGGGGAGAGTGGAGACTCCACCCCCAGGTGGTCCAGCTGATTTGGAGTCGATTTGGTCGAGCACAGGTAGACTTGTTTGCTTCCCGGGAATCCTCCCACTGCCCGCTTTGGTATGCCCTAACTGAGGCACCCTCGGTATAGGCAAGCTGGCACACAGCTGGCCCCCTGGACTACGCAAATACGCATTTCCCCCAGTGAGGCTACTTGCACAGACCCTGTGCAAGGTCAGGGAGGACGAGTAGCAGATTGTCCTAGTAGCACCCTACTGGCCCACCCAGACATGGCTCTCAGACCTCACGCTCCTCACGACAGCCCCCCCAGCAAATTCCCCTGAGGAAGGACATTCTTTCTCAGGGACAGGGCACCATCTGGCACCCACGACCAGACCTCTGGAATCTCCACATCTGGCACTTGGACGGGACGCGGAAGACCTAAGTGGCCTACCACGTGCGGTGGTAGACATGATCACTCAGGCTAGGGCTCCCTCTACGAGACGCCTGTATGCCTTGAAGTGGCGTCTGTTTGCTAAGTGGTGTTCTTCCTGATGCGAAGACCCCCAGAGATGCACAGTCAGATCGGTGCTTTCCTTTCTGCAGGAGAGGCTGGAGGGGCGGCTGTCCCCCTCCACCTTGAAGGTGTATGTAGCCGCCATTTCGGCACATCACGAGGCAGTGGATTGTAAGTATTTGGGGAAGCACGACTTGATCATCAGGTTCCTGAGAGGTGCTAGGAGGTTGAATCCCTCCTGACCGTGCCTCATACCCTCGTGGGACCTCTCTGTAGTCCTTCGGGGTCTACAGGGTGCTCCCTTTGAGCCTCTGGGTCAGTTAAGCTTAAGGCACTCTCTTTGAAGACTGCCCTCTTGACTGCGCTCACTTCCATCAAGAGGGTAGGGGACTTGAAGGCGTTCTCTGTCAGCGAATTGTGCCTGGAGTTCAGTCCGGGTTACTCTCACGTGATCCTGACACCCTGACCGGGCTATGTGCCCAAGGTTCCCACGACCCCATTTAGGGATCAGGTGGTGAACCTGCAAGCACTGCCCCAGGAGGAGGCAAACCAAGCTTTGGCTTTGCTGTGACCATTGCATGGTTTACGTATCTATTTGGATTGCACGCAGAGCTTTAGAAGCTCCGAGCAGCTCTTTGTCTGGTTTGGTGGACAGCGGAAAGGAAGTGCTGTCACCAAACAGAGGATCACCCACTGGGTCATTGACACCATTGTGATGGCATATCACGCACAGGACATGCCGCCCCCTGTGGAGCTACGAGCCCACTCTACTAGGAGTGTAGCGGCCTCCTGGGCCCTGATCAGTGGCGCCTCTTTGGCAGACATCTGCAGAGCAGCGGGCTGGGCAACACCCAACACCTTTGCGAGGTTCTATAATCTCCGGGTTGAGTCGGTTTCATCCCGTGTGTTGTCAGGTCCGAACAGGTAAGTTCCAGGACAGCTGGCCGGGTGTACCGCTTGCACATAGCGACCTTCCCCTCCCATGAGGTGAAACATGCTGCCGGCCCAGTACGTGTACTAACTAGCCCCTGTACTGAGGTAGGTGCTACACATGTGGTGGTTCCCCGTAGGTGACCCCATGTGATATCTTTCGCTAAATCGTTTCCCTGTCGGTAAACTGCGTCTTCCTTGCCCCCGGTTACCATGTTTGTAGAAACTCCACCCCTTTTGGGTAGGACCTACCATGGGACTTTTTAACATGACATACTTCCGACAAGACTCGGTAAGACCATGTGATGTATTTCCACTAAAAATACCGCCCCCCCCTTTTTTTTCTCTGGGCGTGGTGTGGTGTCCACGGTGTCTTCCCCTTGGGAGTGACAACCCCCCTGAAGTAGACATTTATGGCCCCCATTCGGTTAACAAATTCCACTCTTTTTGGGGAGAAAAAAGAGGCCATGGCTGGGCTAGCCTGTCCCTATTTTTTGGGCAGTCGACTCGTTCCCGAAGGACCATTCGACGCTCATAAGAGTGTTGGGGGAGATTACATGACGGCCTGGTGCGCTGGCTACGAGGCACACAACGCCAGTCCACATAACACAGTTCAGCTTGTTGTGCCGTTTGTATAGGGACCCCTAGTGTCTCTACATTGACACAATGTCGAGTGAGTGACAGATAGGGAACGTCCTGGTTACTTTCATAACCTCCGTCCCCTGATGGAGGGAACAAGACATTGTGTCCCTCTGCCACAACGCTGAACTACCTGCTGAAATGGCCGGGACCTTGTCTCGGCTCCTCAGCACAAAACCTGAATGAGTGGTTGCATACCAGCTCCTTTTATACCCGTATGTCCGGGGGAGTGTCATGCAAATTCCACTTGCCAATTCCCATTGGCCTTTTTTCAAAAAGCAGAGGTGTTTGGGGTTCCCAAGAGTGACCCCGAGTGCCACTACATCGACACAACGTCTCGTTCCCTCCATCAGGGAATGGAGTTTACAAAAGTAACCAGGACGTTTCTCTTGTAAACAATGACGTGCTTCCTGACTCCTCATGAGTGCACGTCACAGAGATGTACCGAAGCGAACATTTGTAGTTAAAAAGTATATAAGTATTGTTTTGTTTCTTAAAATAATAAATAGTTTGCGTTCAGAAGAACTTTATTTGTCATGTGGATTATTTTGATGCACCATAAATATGCATTTTGGACCGTCATTGGACTTGCATTTTTTAGAGGAGGAGGCCTGAAATGAAATCCTAAAAGTCTTAAATTCCATTTTGATGAAGAAAGAAACTCAGATACATCTTGGATGGCCTGAGGGTGAGTAAATTAAAATAAAAGACATGAATCAACAGAATACACATGACATATCCCCCCCACTAAGGGGTGGCTCCCGACACCCCAACACAAAACACGTAAAACATGACATAAATTCAAAGTTCTGTAGGGAGCGCGGGGGGGGGGTGTCTTGAGGCATGGGGCGTGGCATGGCGAGAAAGGGCGAGGGGCATGGGACCAGGGCAAAATCCGTGGGGGGTGATGCCATGAGAGGCTTGAGGGGCGGAGCCATGGAACATGGTGCCCGGAGAGTAGCCAAAGACTCAAAGGGCCAGGGTGGAGCCGATGGCAGGGAGGACCAAGGCGGTGCTGGAGGCTCGGAGGAGCAAGGCGGAGCTGAGGGATCGGAAGACTGAGGTGGAGCCGGTGGGACTGAGGACCAAGGTGGAGCTGTAGGGAAGGAGGTCCCCGCTGAAGCTGACAGATCGGAGGGACGAGGCGCAGCCAGAGGATCGGAGAGCCAAAGCGGAGCCAGGTGACCGACAGACCAAGGAGGAGCCGGAGGGATGAGGGACCCCGGCACAGCCGACAGGCTGAAGGACCGTAGTGGACCCGAGGGAATGCCGAGCTGAGGCAATGTCGAGGGACTGACAGGCCAAGGCGAAGTCCAGGGCTCAGAGGGTCCAGGCGGGATCGGAGGGCCGAAAGTTCCCCTTGCCTGCTCAGGAGAACTAAGGGTGGGTATAAGGGTGGGAACCATCTCCAGGTCCCACTGCTCAGGTGTGGCTTTGACATGGCATGGAGCAGGCTGAGGTGTTGCTGTGATGTGGCATGGAGCAGGCTGAGGCATTGCTGTGACGTGGCATGGAGCAGGCTGAGGTGTTGCTGTGACGTGGAACTCTGGCTCGGCGGCGGCCATGTCGTGGAACTCTGGCTCGGCGGCGGCCATGTCGTGGAACTCTGGCTCGCCGGCGGCCATGACGTGGAACTCTGGCTCGGCATCCGCCTCCCCCACAGTGAACGGGGGACCAATGAACCGTAGGGTGAGGTCAATATATTGAGCCAGGCTGAGGGAACTGCGACCACCAGGCATCAAAAAAGAAATGGACTCATTCAGTCCAAATCTAAAACAGTCTTTTAGGGCAACCTCATTAAAGTCCACCTGGCTGGCTAGACCGCAGAAGTCCTCAACACAGTCCTCCAGGGGACGATTCCCCTGACGTAGGCGCAGAAGTAAAACTGCTGGGTTCATGGTTGGTCTAGTATTCTGTAATGTTGTTGGCTGCTGACAATGATGACAATGACGAAGATGACGTGAAGATGAAGAACCCAAGTGCAGTTTATTTACAAACGTGAACCAAAAACCCTGACAACAAAACATGAACATGGACTGGACTAGACTTGACTTGACTTGACTTGACTTGACTACAGCGTACCAAACACATACCATCACATTCAATACTTGACAACTAGACAATGAAAACATGAGGGCTTAAATACAAGACATGGGAGAACATAAACCAATGAACAAACAGAACTCATAACAAGCTAATTAAACAATAAACCAATGAAAACATGACACATGAACATGGAGGGAAAACAGAAATCAAATGACAAGGGAAACAGGAACACATGACATGAAACAGGAACTAGAATTTCAAAATAAAAGACATGAATCAACAGAATACACATGACATCAGATTAATACATTAATTTAAACTACGCAGCTCATCCACGCTAAAACTGTTTTCAAATGTGTTTTCAAATGTTTCAAACATGTGTTGTATTTATTTATTTCTCTTTATACTTCTTTTAGATGATCTGTTTGCTGGTTCATCAAAGGCACATGAGAAAACTGGTGTTGTTGACCTATCCAGTGATGGCAGCTGTAGATGTAGATTCCTCAAGCAGAGAAGAATCATTTGATGACTCCTCTTCAAGTTCAGAAGAGGCTCACAATAGAAAGAAAACAAAGAAAAGAAAGAACAAGAAAAACAAAAGAAAGAAACACAAGAAGAACAAGAAAAAGGACAAGAACAATAAATATGACCAGATACAATGAGGTAAAGAAAATTGAGAAAGAGATTGTCTTTCCATTGTTATATTTTTGTTTCTATCTTTTAGGTTGAAATTATACCTGCTCTCCCATATTGCTCCACACCTCTGACCTCCATTAAAAATAGATTTGTGACCAAAACGGTATCAGGTGAAGTTTAAAACATAAAATGAATGCATCTTTCAAAGGCACATTTGTATAGGACAGTAAGAGGCATTTAGGCAGAGGTGTGGTCATTGGATTATAAAATGTCAATATCGGTGGATGTCTAACAGTTCACAACACAAAGTTTTATAATATAGTTGTTTCAATTCAAGGAACCAGTCCACCCAAAAATGAAAATTCTGTTGATGAAAATTGAAACTTATTCCAAACCGGTATAACTTTGTTCCTTGTGAAACAAAAAAAAGGATAAATTTTGAACACTGTGCTGGTCGTTAACTTCCATGTAATTATAATGACTGAAATTTTTAAGTTTCAAAAAGTATACAAAAACAACATAAAATTGTCCATATGACTTGTGCAATATATTCCAGGTCTTCTAAAGTCATATAGATTAATCATGATATATTTGTGTGAGAAACAGAATGAAATTTAAATTATTCACTGATAATCATCCACTCTTGCTCTCCTTGGAACATTCATGAGAGTTCATGAGAGAAGTAGCGATATCCAATTTTTTGTTAGATTTTTATGATTCATTTATTCCTGTTCTTTCACTGTCTCAATGATCTGCTCGCAACAATTAACAGCTCACTGGAGGGGAAGATTATCAGTGAATAATTAAAATTTTTGTCATTCCTTAAACAAAGATTTTGTATGGCTTTAGATGTAGCAAAGATGTCATAACATTTTTGAGGTTTTTATGGTACTTCTGCATTCTTTTTGAAGCTTGACAACTCCAGTCCACATTCATTGGTAATTGCATGTAAAAAATGGCCAGCACGATCTTCAAATTTTTATTTAATGATTGATTTATTGATTAATTTATTTGAACAAGGCTTTTTGACAAGCTTTACATTTCTGGTCAACAAGCATTACCAGAAAAAAAACACTAATTGAACACTGTTTTTTTAAAATTTTTTTTTTTTTTTTTTTTTGGACATGTACATTGGATGATATTATTGGATGTACAGTACTGTGCAAAAGTTTTAGGCACATGCATAGTGAGGATGTCTTCAAAAATAATGACATAAATAGTTTTCATTTATCACTTAACAAAGTCCATTAAACATAAAAAAGCTAAATCAATATTCAGTGTGACCACCTTTGCCTTTAAAACAGCACCAATTCTCCTTGGTACACCTGGACACAGTTTTTCTTGGTTGTTGGCAGATAGGATGTTCCAAGCTTCTTGGAGAATTCGCCACAATTCTTCTATCTATTTAGGCTGTCTCAACTGCTACTGTCTTTTTATGTAATCTCAGACTGACACGATGTTCAGTGGGGGGCTTTTTGGGGGCCATGACATCTGTTGTAGGGCTCCTTGTTCTTCTATTCTAATCTTTTCAATTTGCTAAAGTAATGTTTGGGAGTCTAACATTTATATTTCCTATTGACACACTAAAGCTGAAGATATAAATAATCATCTTAAGACAAATGCTTTTGTGAAACATGTTATGTGCCTAAGAATTTTGCACAGTACTGTACCTTGGCATACTATATAAATAATAGTGCACAAATTTTAGTACCATGGTACTACCATCTGATGCCATTGCTGTACCATGGTGCTGCCACAGCCAGTCAGTCACTTCCATTTAAAAAAAAAAAAAAAAAAAAAATATATATATATATTTATATATATATATATATATATATATATATATATATATATATATATATATATATATATATTGTCTGTGATAAATGTACTGTATTTATCTTGTTTTTGCAGTTTTTCAGCTAACAATGTTCATGATGTCATACAACACAATAAAAGTCTTCTGAAGCTGACAAGACGGGGAGCAACCTTGACTAAAGCATTCCAAAAGGAAAGTGTCTCGCAGAATGCAGTGGCCCAGCTTGCACCAACTGCAGAGATATACAGTACTTGGCTAACAAGGCCCAATTTAAGGCCATCAGCTTCACCCCAGGGAAGTTAGCGGAGATTGCGCAAAAGTGTAGAGAACACATTGTAGGGGATGTTCAAAGTAAAGTCTTAGCAATGAAAAAGAAAGTTTCACTTTTGCCTTTTGGCCTAAATAAGTGATTTAGAAAATGTGATCAGTGGTAGTTTATTGTTTTGTGTTACAGTTGTTCAGAAGACACACACTCTCTCTCTCTCTCTCTCTCTCTCTCTCTCTCTCTCTCTCTCTCTCTCTCTCTCACACACACACACAATGTGTTTCCACCATAATTTATGTGCATGTTTTCTTAACAAATAAAAACATTATTTTAGGTGCATTTTGGAAACTTTATTTGCATCTTATTTGCATCTTGATGTGAAGGACAAGCATTATACCTGAGAGCTGAGCTGAGAACACAAGTGAAGTTGTGGCCTACAACAAGGGGCTTTCTCAAGCTCACAAGATGGCTGGTCATAAGGAGAAAGAAAAAGAGAATATACAATATATCTCACAGGAGCATGTGCTTGAATTAATTGAGCAACAGAAAGCTTTTTATAAAGAAATGCTACAACAAGAAAGCAATTTTAAAGTTTGTATGCACACCTTCATGGAGACAACAAACACAAGAATGGATGCCATTTTGAAAGAGCTGCAGGAATTAAAAGTTAGCCTCCAATTTACACAAAAGGAGGTGGATGACTTGAAAGCTCCCAGTATCAGTTTGTCATCAAATTGTAAATCAAATGAAGATGACATACACAAACTGGCAGAATCGATGATAGTAATAGATGTCAAAGTGGACTTTCTTGATGCTCAGACCAGGCATCATAATGTGATTATTGATGGTATTCCTGAGACTGAGAACGAAAGGTGGTCAGAATCAGAGGAGAAGGTGCTGGCTTTCTTTAGGGACAAATTGGACCTGGATCCCCACACTATTGGGATAGAACGAGTTCAACAGTTTGGAAAAGCATCCCAAGTAGCAGATGGCATCCCTCATAGACCTTGATCTCGACAGAGTTTTGGGTAATGCAAAAAAGCTGAAACGATAAAAAAATGTTTTATAAATGAGGACTATCCTGATTCAGTTTGACAGAGAAGAAAGGAGCTGAGTCCTAAAATGAAAGATGCAAGAGAGAGAGAGGGGACATTGCTTTTCTAAGGTATGACAAGCTTATTGTCCACAAACAGCATTAAGGAGAAAGAAAGGGAAGTTTAACCGATTACATGAATAATAGATACAAATATACACACAACATTTTAAGGTAAAACTATGGTAGGAAATATATTTCATGTCTCATGTCAATTTCTGCTCTACTTCCAAAAGAAAGATTGAAGATAGCTCACTTGAATATTTGTAGTTTAAGGAACAAAGTGCATGAAATTACTGATTTATTGTTTTCAAAAACAATTCGATTCTTAGCGATATCTGAAATCCATTTGGATGAGACATTTGATGATGAAGCTGTGTGCATACAAGAATATAATCTATTCAGAAAGGTATCATGTGTATTTTGTTGATTAATATTTCAGAGTTTCACGTCATGGCCGCCGAGCCAGAGTTTCATGTCATGGCCGCCGAGCCAGAGATTCACGTCATGGCCGCCGAGCCAGAGTTTTACGTCATGGTTGCCGAGCCAGAGTTTCACGTCATGGTCGCTGAGCTAGCGCCATCTTTTGTCTCAGCAACGCCTCAGCCTGCTCCATGCCACGTCACAGCAACACCTCAGCCTGCTCCATGCCACGTCACAGCCACGCCTGAGCCTGCTCCATGCCACGTCACAGCCACGCCTGAGCCTGCTCCATGCCACGTCACAGCCACGCCTGAGTCTGTTCCACGCCATGTCATGGCCACATCTGAGCAGTCGGACCTGGAGATGGTTCCCACCCTTGTACCCACCCTTAGTTCTCCTGAGCAGGCAAGGGGAACTTTCAACCCTCCGACCCTGCCTGGACCTTCCGAGCCCTGGACTCCACCTTGGCCTGTCGGTCCCTCAACATTGCTTCGGCTCTGCAATACCTCGGCTCCACTGTGGTCCTTCAGCCTGTTGGCTTTGCCGGGGTGCCTCGTCCCTCCGGCTCCTCCTTGGTCTGTCGGTCACCTGGCTCCACCTTGGCTCTCCGATCCTCTGGCTGCGCCTTGTCCCTCCGATCCATCAGCTCCACCGGGGACCTCCTTCCCTACGGCTCCACCTTGGTCCTCAGTCCCACCTGCTCTGCCTCAGTCTTCCGGTCCCCCAGCTCTGCCTTTCTCCTCCGAGCCTCCGGTGCCGCCTTGGTCCACCCTGCCTCTGGCTCCACCCTGGCCCTTCGAATCTTCGGCTACTCTCCGGGTTTCCAGTTGCCCATGGCTCCGCCCCTCAAGCTTCTCACGGCTCCACCTTCCATGGCTCCACCCCTCGAGCCTCTCATGGCTCCACCCCCCACGGGCTCCACCCTGATCCCATGATCCACGCCCTGCCAAGCCATGCCTCAAGACCACCCCCCAGCTCCCTAATGAACTTTGAAATTTATGTCATGTTTTATGTGTTTTGTTCATGTGTTGGGGCGTCGGGGGCCACCCCTTAGTAGGGGGGATATGTCATGTGTATTTTGTTGATTCATGTTTTTCATGTCTTTTATTTTGAAAGTTATTTCCTGTTTCATGTCATGTGTCCCTAGTCATGTGATTTCATGTTTTCCCTCCATGTTCATGTGTCTTGTTTTCATTTGTTTATTATCTTGTTATCAGTTCTGTCTGTTTATTGGTTATCTTTGTCATGTGTTCTCCAATGTCCATGTATTTAAACCCTAATGTTTTCCATTGTCTTTTGTCAAGTATTGTTGATGTAGGTTGGTTCATAGTCATGCCATGTAAAAGTCAAATCAAGTTCATGTTTTGTTTTTGTTTCATGTTTATGTTAGGGTTTATTGGATTTCACATTTATTAATAAATTTGCACTTGGGTTCTCCAATTCATCGTCTTCGTCTTCGGCATTGCCAGTGCCAGCAGCCAATCGTTACAAAAGGACATAACTAAGGATGGGGAGGGGTAGCTTTTTATGTTCAAAATCATATTCCAGTAAAAGTTAGGGAGGATATTATGTATAATGAAATTGAGGTATTATGGCTTAAAGTTAACTTACCTCACACTAAATCTATTTTAGTGGGCTGCTGCTATAGGCCACCAATCTCAAATTGTAAATATTTAGAAGCTATGGGTGAGATGCTGGATAAGGTATGTGAACTAAATATGGAAGCTGTTTTTCCAAGAGATTTAAATATTGATTGGCTACTACATAACTGTCCTTTAAAACATAAATTGCATGTTGTTTGAAACAAATGGTGGGACAACCAACTAGAATAAGCACCAACAACGGAAACAACACATCTTCTTGTATCGATCATATTTACTTGAGTGAAGATGATCTTTATACCAAGGCTCTATCAGTCCCAATAGGTTGTAGTGTTCACAACGTAGTAGCGATTGCAAGAAAAAGTTAAATACCCAAAGCCAAGCAAAGAGTTGTGTATAAAAGGTCCAATAGGAGGTTTTCTCAGGATGCTTTTCTGAAGGATGATAGTAATATAGGTTGGTCAAATATTTACAATGAGAAAGAACCAGATGGCGCACTGGAATTATTTCTTAAAAAGTTTCAACCAGTTATTGACAAACATGCACCTGTTAGGAAACTAACGGTGAGGAATTGTTGAGTGCCATGGGTTGACAAGGAATTAAAGGGCTACATAGAAATGAGGCTAAGGGAATAGCACAAAAAACTGGAAGTATAACTGACAGACAAAAATACTGTAAACTGCGGAATTATGTCATGAAATTTAATCATAAAAATAAAAAAGAAACAATATTATGCTCTACAGCTAAGCAGAAAAATAAATGATGGGAAAAAGCTTTGGCGCACACTAAATAATATAATGGAAAAAAACAACCTACTTTTATGGAGTGTGGAGGTACCTTTATTACAAAACCCGAAGGAATTGCAAATAACCTGAATAATTATTTCAGAAGCAAGGTATATAAATTAAGGAAAGAATTTTCATGTGACAGACTATACCTTATCCATCTCTAATATAAAAAAATATATGGATATAGATAAACCTTGCCATTTTGAGTATAGTGAATTATAAGTAGAAACAGTTAATAAATTAATAAAGTTAACATGTAATGATAAACAACCAGGGATAGATAATATAGACGATAAACTGATTCAAATCGCTATAGATTATACTGCACGTCATATACTAAATACCAGTTTGAAACAATCAATATTTCCACTGGCTTGAAAAGAAGCAAAAATGATTCCACTGCCCATAGACAGGAAAACATAATTTAACGGCCCTAATAGTCATTCCACAAGTTTGTTACCAGCGCAAAGTAAGATCTTTAAGAAGGCGGTATTTGATCAAATACAAGAATACCTCTCAAAAAACAATCTGATAACAAACTTCCAGCATGCTTACAGAAAGGGACACTCTACATGCACAGCTCTAGTGCAAATGACAGATGACTGGTATAGGGATCTGGATAATAAAATGATATTTGAAGCAGTTCTATTAGATTTTATGGCAGCATTTGATCTTATTGATCACAAGTTTCTTCTTGAAAAGCTTGAGTGTTATGGATTTAGACCATCAGCATTTGCCTGGATGGAAAGCTATCTGGTAAATAGATCCCACAGAGTATTCTTTAATGGAAGCTACTCAGATAGAATGTCTGTGGAATGTGGAGTTCCTCAAGGGAGCTGCCTAGGACCAATTATGTATTCCATTTTTACAAATTATTTACCTTTCTAAAAAATGCTAAATTAACTATGTATGCAGATGACATTATAGTATATGCATCTGCAACAACACCTGCTGACCTGACTGCTATCTTGAACAGGGAGCTAGATATTATTGTAAAATGGATCTTTGAAAACAAACTGATACTTATCATATCTAAAACAAAGAGAATAGTATTTAGTTCAAATCATTCTTTAAGACTTAAGCCAGTGCTTGAACTTAATATAAATAAAACACCCATCCAGCAAGTAAAGGAAGCTAAGCTATTGGACATCACCATTGATTACAAATTGTCCTGGTCAAAACACGTTGACAACATTGTTAATAGGATGGGCAAGGCATTAGCTGCAGTAAGGCGATGTAGAAAATATTTTACATCTGATATAATGAGACTTGTACTAAGTACACTTTTTCTCTCACAGCTTGACTATTGCCAGATAATTTGGGCTAATGCCACAAAAAAAAAAAAAGATTTAAGCAAACTTCAGCTAGTACAGAACAAGGTGGCACGCCATTCTCTCCAGTGTACATTGACACAAATATTAATAGCATGCATTTCCGTTTTAACTGGTTGAAAGTTGAAGACAGGATGATCGCTGCAATTCTACTAGCAACATAGAAAGTTTTACAGTCCAAAACACCGACGTATCTGTACAGTCAATTAAAACTCAATTTAGAGTCATATACATATGCCACCAGACAGGCAACAGAAGGCAGGTTTTCACTCCCCAAAGCAAAACATTTTTTTCTTAAACGTACAGTACTATATAGGGCAATGAATACATGGAACTCACTACCACTATTATTGACTAAAATAACATGGAAATCAGTGTTTAAAAGGCAAATAAGAGCACATCTTGGATCATCATATTCATAGGATGTTATCCATATAGAAATTTGTAGCTTTACTTTGCTGAGAACTTAGCTGAGAGAATCATTAGAGTTAGTTTTTATTCATACATATACATACACATATACTCAGATATACATACAGTTGAAGTCAGAAGTTTACATACACCTTAGCCAAATACATTTAAACTCAGTCTTTCACAATTCCTGACATTTAATCATAGAAAACATTCCCTGTCTTAGGTCAGTTAGGATCGCTCCTTTATTTTAAGAATGTGAAATGTCAGAATAATAGTAGAGAGATTGATTTATTTCAGCTTTTATTTCTTTCATCACATTCCCAGTGGCTCAGAGGTTTACATACATTTTGTTAGTATATGGTAGCATTGCCTTTAAATTGTTTAACTTCGGTCAAACGTTTTGGTTAGCATTCCACAAGCTTCTCATAACAAGTTGCTGGAATTTTGGCCCATTCCTCCAGACAGAAGTGGTGTAACTGAGTCAGGTTTGTAGGCCTCCTTGCTCGCACACACTTTTTCAGTTCTGCCCACAAAGTTGAGGTCAGGGCTTTGCGATGGCCACTCCAATACCTTGACTTTGTTGCCTTAAGCCATTTTGCCACAACTTTGAAAGAATGCTTGGGGTCATTGTCCATTTGGAAGATCCATTTGCAACCGAGCTTTAACTTCCTGGTTGATGTCTTGAGATGTTGCTTCAATATATCCACATAATTTTCCTTCCTCATGATGCTATCTGTTTTGTGAACTGCACCAGTCCTTCCTGCAGCAAAGCACCCCCACAACATGATGCTGAGCCCCATGCTTCACGGTTGGGATGGTGATCTTCAGCTTGCAAGCCTCGCCCTTTTTCCTCCAAACATAACAATGGTCATTATGGCCAAACAGTTAAACAATTTAACAATCTGTCTGTGAACAATTGTTGGAAAAATTATTTGTATTGTGCAAAAAGTAGATGTCCTAAATGACTTGCCAAAACTTTAGTTTGCTAATATTAAATCTGTGGAGTGGTTAAAAAATGAGTTTTAATGACTTCAACCTAAGTGTATGTAAACTTCTGACTTCAGCTGTACATAGTATTGCAAGGCTCACTCATAAATTCATAATGATATTTTTATAATATATGTCTTATTTTGGATATTTGTGCTGATTGTAATGTCAAATATATGTGCTAAAATGTGTTTTATGTTGGATATTTGTGTTAATAGTATGTTAAATATATGTTCTTAAATGTGTTGATTTGGTATGGTTTGTAATGTTTACTGAATGTTCTTAAATTTATGTTTTTTATATGTGGACCACAGGAAGATTAGCAGTGCTCTAGGGCACAGCTAATGGGGATCCTAACACACACACACTGAAAAATGGTTTAATAGCTACATGCAGACCACTAAAAATCAACAGAACGTTTGTTGAGAAGCTCTAACACTTGTTGAGAATTTGTTGATATCAGGAATACAGGCAACTAATAGACTGTTGAACATCTTCAATTTAAATAGATTGTGATTGCTTACAGTATACTGAAAGAATAATTCATAATTTTTTTTTACATATTACAGACAAGTTTGTTGACTTGGAGTAAGGACATGTAAATTATGACATATGAAGGTGTGTTGAAGGGTTGTAAGTTGTTTTTAAATTGTTCAAAAGTCCCTGCCTGTTGAATGTTTCCTGTAATAGTAATGACATTTTGTTGATGGTAAAGTGATAGTATATAGAATTGTTACAGAGCATTTTATAGACAACGAAAACATGCCACCCTAATGAGAATAAGTTGATATTTAGTTGAAAAGTTCCTTGTAGTCAACAGAATTTCCAGGGGCGGACTGGGACTAAAAAGTGGCCCTAGACATTCTGGCCCTGAGTGGCCCACCAAACCTGGCCCACAACACACCGGCTCATTGATTTAATTTTCCAGCTCAATTTCTAATTTTTGTGTTGAAAAAAAAAGAAATTTCTATTGACTGATAGTCATGACAACTGGCCCCACCAGTGCAAAAATTGTCATTACTTTAAAACATATAAAACCACTGTAAATGTGATGAGTGGATTTTTTTTTTTTTTAGAGAAAGCACTAAAAATAAGTGCTTTATAGCTCAGACAAATAACATGTCTGAAAACGTTGTGGTTACTGGTGTAACCTCCGTTCCCTGATGGAGGGAATGAGACGTTGGTGTCGATGTAGTAACACTAGGGGTCACTCTTGGGAGCCCGAGACACCTCTGGTCTTTGATAAAAGGCCAATGAAAATTGGCGAGTGGTATTTGCATGCCACTCCCCCGGACATACGGGTATAAAAGGAGCTGGTATGCAACCACTCATTCAGGTTTTATGCTGAGGAGCCAATATAAGGTCCGGCCATTTCAGCGGGTAGTTCAGCGTTGTGGCAGGAGGAACACAATGTCTCATTCCCTCCATCAGGGAACGGAGGTTACACCAGTAACCAATACATTCCCTATCTGTCACTCACTCGACATTGGTGTCGATGTAGTGACACTAGGGGTCCCTATTCAAAACGCCAAAAGGCTGAATGGTGTTGCGTGAACTGGCGGTGTGTGGTGGGCTGACTTGCTGTGTGCCTCATAGCCAGCACACCAGGTTGACACATAACCTCCCCCGACACAGTTATGAGTGTTGAATGGCCCTTTTTGGGAACAAGTCGACTACCCAAAGATGAGACAGGCTTAACCCAGTCGTGGCCTCTTTTCCCCTTCTCTTTTTCTACTCCCTAAAAAAGAAGGGGGATTATCCGACTGGGCCACCAGGTCTAGTCGGGGGGTGTCCCTCCCAAGGGGAAGACACCACAGAGACCACACCTCACCCAAAGAGGGGGGGGGATATTTAAGTGGAAGAATACATCACATGGTCTTTCCAACCATGTGGAGAGCCTTCAAGGTAGATCCTGCCCAATGGGGGAGGAGTTACTACAAACATGGAGACTGGGGCAGAGGGGCTCTGCCCAAGGAAGATGCAGTTTGCCAGCAGGGAAACGAACTAGCGGAAGATATATATCGCATGGGGTTAGCCTTACAGGGAACCGCCACATGCGGAACACCGACCCCAGAACAGGGCTCTTAGTTAGCGTGTGTACTGGACCGGCAGCGAGTCTCTCCGAAAACTCGACTGCCACAGGGCTCGGAGGAAGTCAACCAGGGAACAAAGTTTGTGAACACTACTGGGAATTAATGGCACACATCTTCAGCTCCAAGGGAGGTGGAAGGTGCTATGTGCAAGTGATACACCCGGCCAGCTATCCCGGGCTTATCCGCTTGTGTTGCGTGCCACTACCTGGGACGAAACCGGTTCCACCCGGAGGTTGTAGAACCTTGCACAGGTGTTGGGTGTTGCCCAGCCCGCTGCTCTGCAAATGTCTGTTAGAGAGGCACCCCTGGCCAGGGCCCAGGGAGCCATTACACCCCTGGTAGAATGGGCCGGTAGCCCTACCGGGGGCGGCATGTCCTAGGTGACATATGCCATAGTTATGGTGTCAATGAGCCAGTGGGCGATCCTCTGCTTGGAGACAGCGCTTCCTTTCCGCTGTGCACCAAAGCAGACAAAGAGCTGCTCAGAGATTCTAAAGCTCTGCGTGTGATCCAAATAGATGCGTAAGGCATGCACCGGACACAGCGACGACAGGGCTGGGTCTGCCTCCTCCTGGGGCAGCGCTTGTAGGTTCACCACCTGGTCCCAAAAGGGGTGGTGGGAACCTTGGGCACATAGCTCGGTCAGGGTCTCAGGATCACGTGAGAGTAACCTGGACCGAACTCCGGGCATGTTTCGCTGACAGAGAACGCTAGCAGGTCACCTACCCTCTTGATGGAAGTGAGTGCAGTCAGGAGGGCAGTCTTCAAGGAGAATGCTTTAAGCTTGGCTGACTGCAAAGGCTCAAAGGGGGCTCTCTGTAGACCCTGAAGAACTACAGAGGTCCGATGAGGGAACGAGGCACGGTCTGGAGGGATTCAGCCTCCTGGCGCCTCTTAGGAACCTGATGATCAGGTCATGCTTCCCTAAGGACTTACCGTCGACTGCGTCATGGTGTGCTGCTATGGCAGCAATGTACACCTTCAAGGTGGAAGGGGACAGCCTCCCTTCCAACATCTCTTGCAGGAAGGAAAGCACTGATCCGACTGCGAATCTCTGGGGGTTTTCCCGACGGGAAAAACACCACTTAGTGAACAGACGCCACTTAAAGGCATACAGGCGCCTCATAGAGGGGGCCCTAAGAACTACAGCCTGAGTGATCATGTCTACCACCGCAGGTGGGAGAAAGCTTAGGTCTTCCACGTCCTGTCCAGGGGCCAGACATGGAGATTCCAGAGGTCTGGGCACGGGTGCCAGATGGTGCCCCTTCCCTGAGAAAGATGGTCCTTCCTCAGGGGAATTCACCAGGGGGGAGCTGTCACGAGGAGCGTGAGGTCGAGCACCACGTCTGGGCGGGCCAGTAGGGTGCTACCAGGACAACCTGCTCCTCATCCTCCCTGACCTTGCACAGGGTCTGTGCAAGCAGGCTCACTGGGGGAAACACATATTTGTGCATGCCAGGGGGCCAAATGTGTGCCAGCGCGTCTATGCCGAGGGGGGCCTCGGTCAGGGCGTACCAGAGCGGGCAGTGGGGAGGATTCTTGGGAGGCGAACAGGTGCACCTGTGCCTGTTGAATCGACTCCAAATCAGCTGAACCACCTGAAGATGGAGTCTCCACTCTCCCCTGAGGGTAACCTGTTGTGACAGCGCGTCCGCTGTAGTGTTGAGGTTGCCCGGGATGTGAGTGGCTTGCAGCGACTTGAAGTGCTGCTGACTCCAGAGGAGGAGACGGCGGGCGAGTTGTGACATACAACGAGAACGCAAACCACCTTGGCGGTTGACATATGCTACCATTGTCGTGTTGTCTGTCTGAACTAACACGTGCTTGCCCTGGATCAATGGCCGAAACCTCCGCAGGGCAAGCAGAATTGCCAACAACTTGAGGCAGTTGATGTGCCAATGCAGTCGCGGACCCGTCCAGAGGCCGGCGGCTGCATGCCCATTGCAAACAGCGCCCCAGCCCATTTTGGAGGCGTCTGTCGTGACCACGACGCACCTGGGGACCAGTTCTAGAGGAACACCTGCCCGTAGGAACGAGAGGTCGGTCCAAGGGCTGAAAAGACGGTGACAGACCGATGTAATGGCCATGCAGTTTGTCCAGAGCGGGAGACCGCCACTGGAGTGCCAAACCTGCCAAATAGAGTGGTGGATGGTGGTCGTGATGACGGCCGTACACACCGGATACGTGACCCAGGGAACAAGGAAACCGCTCTTGCTGAGCTCTTGAGTACTGCAGCCACTTGGGCATGCAGCGCAATTAAATGCAAGAAGGTAACAAAAGATGGAGATCTGCTTACCAGCTCCAGAGCAGCGGGTTTCGTTGTCCCTGGGTCGCCCGTCTCAAGGGCGCTTTGAAGCCTTTCACGGGTTCTGGGCGGCCGCGAGATGGGTGGCGTCTGCTTCCTGTGGTGGGCTCCACGCCGGGGCCGGGCTGCGGCGGAGCCGGTTCAGTCACTGCAGGGGGACGCCCTTGGCGATGAGTAGACGGGGTTCGGGATCTTGAGCCGCACCGGGGTAGGATATGCCGGCTAGCATCCATCTACCGCTCTACCATCGAAAACTGCTGGCAAAGTCCTCGACGGTGTCGCCGAATAGGCCCGCCTGGGAAATGGGGGCAGCAAGGAATCGTGTCTTGTCGGCCTCACCCATCTCGACCAGGTTGAGCCAAAGGTGGCACTCCTGGACCACTAGCGTGGCCATCGTCCGCCCGAGAGACTGCGCCATGACCTCCGTCACTCGGAGAGCGAGGTCGGTCGCCGAGCACAGTTCCTGCATCAATCCTGGGGCGGAACTACCCTCGTGCAGTTCCTTTAGCGCCTTGGCGGACTTGCAGGAGAGCCATGGCGTGCAGGGCGGAGGCGGCTTGTCCAGCGGCACCGTAGGCCTTAGCCGTCAGAGACGACGTAAACCTACAGGCCTTGGACGGGGGCTTTGGGCACCTGCACCAGGTGGCGGTGCTCTACGGGCATAGGTGAACCACGAGCACCTTTATCCACCAGGGGATTGCCGAATAGCCCTTGGCTGCCCCACCATCGAGGGTAGTGAGGGCGGGAAAGCTGAAAAGATCGGGACCGGGCAGTAAACGGTGCCTCCCGCGACCTTGTCAGCTCTTCATGCACTTCCGGGTAGAAAGGAACGTGGGCGGAGCGTGGCTTTGAGCAGCGCCGCGAGCCCAGGAACCAATCACCGAGCGGCGAGGGTTCAGGGAAGAGCAGTGAGATCCACTATAACCGATGCTCGCGGCTGCCCGGGAAAGCATGTCATCATCTCCGTGTCAGCCTGTGACTGGGCAATCGACCCCGAAGGGAGGAGCCCAGCTGAGGCTTCCGACTGGACGAGCCCGCTCTCTGATGCTGCGCTCGAGAGCTCATCACTTTTGCGGGCTCCGAATAAGAGGTCGAACTCGCCGTGAGACAAGCCGGCGGACTCACCCGGAAGCCCGATTGGGGCAGACGAGTGTGCTGGGGAATGGGAGGTCCGCGGGGGAATACCCGGTGGAGGCGGTCCCATCGGGGTCCCCAAATCACCCCCAGTGCTAGCCGCGTGCTCATACCCGTGGGTAAAAGGACCGATGCGGGAGCCTCTGGGGTGGCTCACTTTCTTACGAAGGCGAGCCGCGACCGTAGCGTTGCCATGGACATATTCTCGCAATGAGAACATGACCTTCCAAGAAAGCTTTCTCCGCGTGAGCAGTGCCCAGACACGAAAGACAGTGATCGTGACCGTTAGAAGGCGAGAGATAACGAGCGCAACCAGGAATAACACACAATTGGAAAAGCATCTTTAAAAAGATGTTCCGCGTGTGCGCTCTTTTAGAGAAATATATACTCTTTTAGAGGGGAAAAATGCTCTTTCAGAAAATATACTCTCTAGTTTTTCTGCCGAAGTGCCCAGGGGCATTCTCTGCAGTGCACCAGTGCAGAGGAGGGAGAAGCCGCTGAAATGCGCCATCAGATCCAGCAGAGGTGAATGAACAGTAGTATTCAGCTCAATGAGCATGACCATTCGGCTCCGAAGAGAAAATCTGAATGAGTGGTTGCATACCAGCTCATTTTATACCCGTATGTCCGGGAGAGTGGCATGCAAATACCACTCGCCAATTTTCATTGGCCAATATCAAAGACCAGAGGTGTCTCGGGCTCCCAAGAGTGACCCCTAGTGTCACTACATCGACACAACGTCTCGTTCCCTCCATCAGGGAACGGAGGTTACGCAAGTAACCAGGACGTTAGATTACTCTACGTCAGTAACGTATTCTAAATACTTTGAAATACTTCTTCAGCACTGGTATATTTTTTCACTTGTTTTGACTATAAAAACTGCAACTCAACTCTGTAAGACAAAATACAAATGTTAAAAATACATTCTCTTAAAAACCAAAATATCTTATGCAGTGTTGTTTCTAAAACAAGATACATTTTTAGATATTTTTACAGGAAAACAATACAAAACGTATTATCAAGAATACGATTTTTGCCCTAATATCAAATGTCTTACTAGAAAAAAAAAAAATATGATCGTGCCTGGTAACGTGCATCTATAATGGCTAGAAATAGCATGTTAGCTTAGCGTAAAGCTGACAATTTACACAAGGTTTATTTCTATTTCTTCTGCTCCAAACTTACTTCAAACTTACTTCTCTATCTGCTCCTATGAATGTAACACATCATAAGAAAGTGTTTTGAATGTACTTTGGATCGCATCATTTATATGGATAAATGTTTTCCATCTGAAAGGACTAAATATTAAATGAAACAAATGACAATAAAATGCAAAGTCATCTCTTCAGTAATCAAAATACTTTTCGAATGTAACTGTATTCTAATTACCAATTATTTATATTGTAACTGTAGTGGAATACAGTTACTTATATTTTGTATTTTAAATATGTAATCCTGTTACATGTATTCCGTTACTCCCCAACCCTGGTAATGACCTGAGTTTACAGTGTTTATTAGGAATAAATGTTGTCTGAGTGGAACATGGTAGGGAAAATACAGTTAAATAAAAATGATAAATAATGGTATTTCAGCAATGTAGTGTTTTGAATTAGCATTAAATTACTTGAATTTGCATTACTTTTTAGTGAAATTTCACTGCCAACCTTGTCCATAAATGCCATAACCCCAGTCTTATGTCTTCAGTAGAAACTGACATTGACAGTAATGTTAAGTTAATGATAAATGATAAATAATGGTTTTCAAGCAATGTAAAGTTTTAATTTGCATTAAATTACCTGAATTTCCATTACTTATTAGTGGAATTTTACAGCCCACCTTATCCATAACCACTGTAACCCCAAACAACAAACACACTTTATAGAAAATCAATTCTAATTGATTGTGTAGACAAATTTTATTTAATGGCATTGGTTTGGTGGTTTTAGTCAAGGACAGTGAATTTCCTTCTTTTTAAACCAAACTGTATCACTTCTCAGTGGAAGGAGGAGGCGAGAAGCAAATTTCCTGGCTCAGGTAGGCGCTTTTATTTTCCTCACTGCAGCACATACACACTCTCAGGGCTTTTCGTTGTTGGATAACACAGTCAAACAAAAACATCCACAAACTAGTTTACAAAATACACTCTCAAGTTTGTAATACTAATAACTTTCGGCTTCACAGTCTGTGCCCAGGCTCTCTCTCTCTTCTAACTGCTGTGTGGCTCTATTTATGCCGCTCTCCCCGTGCTCACTGAAATTAGAGACAGGTGTTAGACATAATTTAACTCAGGTGTAAGCGCCCTTACCACTTTCTCTCTCCCCGGAGAGATGCTTGACCATGCCCCCGCTGCCACACAAACCACACCAGAGGGAGTGCACTGTGAGTACCAAATGCCGATGTTAAAAATAGCAGTAAAGACAAACTTCATTTACTTGCAGTGCTGACAACATACAGTCTTTGCAGGCAGTACAAAGAGATGCAGTTAAATTCTGTGCCTGACACACATTAATGGAGAGAGTCAGGAGATGTGCACAGTCAACCAAAGACAGAATGTTCATTAATGTTAACAACACAGCACTATGATGATGTTCTGAAGACTCCAGTGCAGAATTACATCTGCACTCATCAGTTTCTCTGTTTCCCAGCACTAATAGAATGTTTAAGACCAAAGCATGTCACAAAATACACTGGCAGCCACTTAAAAAACATGTTACCAACAGCAACAATGCAACATCAGCTGGGGGTGCCCCTGGCAAGATGCCAACCCAGGCGGCTGCCCATGTCGCCCATGCCTAAATCCGCCACTGTATCTGAGTGAATTTATTGTAGAAATCTCACATAAAGGAACTGTTACTACTAACTTAACTAGCATCTACTATTACTATTAAAAGTATTAATTATCTGTAAAATAATCTCGCTCAAAATAGAGACAACTGTAAATGGACATCGTTAATGTCATTCAGAACATTTATGACTTTATTCTCTCTTCCTTGAAACAAAATAATAGTAATAAAAAAGACTTTTCTGGACCCTATTTTCCATGCATTTACAATAAATGGAGACTGAAGCTTACAAGCTTCAGAAAGGGTGCAATAGCAACAGTATTATAAACAGTGAAGGCATGCAATAGTTTTTTTGTGTGAAACAGAAAACAAGTTTAAGTCATTATTCCCTGAAAATTGTAACATTTGTCCTACCTCTTCTTGGCAAGTCATGAGAAAAGTAGTGATGACCAATTCATGAACAAATTGTTTGCTTGAGTTTAATCTTTTAGATTAATCTGTTGATCTGGTACACAAAAACTGGTCTTAATGATTCATTCAGGAATCAGACTGATCCGGTCCTTACTTACTTAATGATCCGGTCACAGTGGTTAACAGCTCATTGGAGGGGATGGTTAACTGTGAAAAATGACTTAAATTTTGGTCTGTGTCTCACAGAAAGCTATTACA
The DNA here is from genome assembly GCF_019703515.2 of Myxocyprinus asiaticus. Taxonomy (NCBI): domain Eukaryota; kingdom Metazoa; phylum Chordata; class Actinopteri; order Cypriniformes; family Catostomidae; genus Myxocyprinus; species Myxocyprinus asiaticus. The sequence goes on along the minus strand of NC_059353.1, from coordinate 22,865,199 downwards.
CGGCTAGAGAATACTTGGAACATACTGTAGCAGGAGAGTCATATGGACTGCTTTTAGAATAATTGTATGGTGTTTTTGCATCCTTTTTTTAAAGCTTGAAGGCTTCAGTTCACATTCATTGTACTGTATTTACATGGAAAGGAACAATCAGCAAAGTCCATCCATCCATCCATCTTCTAAAGCCGTTTGTCCTATGTAGGGTCGCAGGTAGTGCTGGAGCCTATCCCAGCTGTCTCGGGCCGAAGGCAGGAACAATTAGCAAAGTCTTAAGGATTTTTACTTTTGTGTTCCACTGAAGAAAGAAAGGGTTTGAGATGACATGAGGATGAGCAAATGAGGACAGAATTTTTGGTGGACAATCCTCAATTCTTATAAGTGAACTTGACTTTATTTTACTGGGCTGATTTGTTTGTTGCTTCACATCTTTTTTGTGACCTGTGGCAGAATCTCTGCACCATCAATCACCACCCATCCAATCAAGTCCCCCCTCTTTCTACAACAATCTATTCATCCCTCTGTCACTTTTCTGTTATCTTCCTTCTCTTTTTTATTTTGTTCATTCGCTTAAAACACTCCCTTCTTAAACCCCCCTCTCCATTCCATTCTCTCTCTCTCTCTCTCTCTCTCTCTCTCTCTCTCTCTCACACACACACACACATACACATTTAATGGGGACTTCCATTTTGTGGGGACACAGTAATTGGGCATTATTTTTGTGGGTGTGCAAAAGCGTAGCACTCCATGCAAAGATCTAATTTTCATTGGAGCGCTAATTCTAAGCACAATTTTTGTGCCAGTGAAAAGTGCAAGTGGGTGTGGGTGGGAGTGTTTGCGCTATCTGTGGGTGTATGCATGTAAACTGTGGGTTTATTGTATGATAATGAAGTGGTGCAAAGCGCAATTTGCTATTTTCTTGAGAAATAGGTCATTGCACTTCAAAACAACCTCTCTTTTCAGCGCAAATTTGAATTTATAAATATTTTTGGTTTAATTTTGTCATGTTTCAAAAAATGTATTTCATTTTTCAGAATCAGAATCAACTGTTAGAAGTGAAGTGTGTTCCAGTACAAACACTGTTAATACTATCCATGATTTGTGGGTCAGTAGATAAAAATGATTAATAATACTTACATTCTCTATAATTTAATGGAGCCCACATCCATATCCTGAACCACATTTTCCATGCATATAAAAGGAGCATGTCACTGTCATAGAAATATGCCTAACATTCAACAAGGACACAATTAATCCACAAAAGAATGTAAATTCGTATTTCTATTCTTATAAATTATTGCATACAGAATGAATTTACACTACAAACTTATTATGAATGCTGGTGCTTAACAGGAAATGGACTATATCAGGGGTTCTTAAACTTTCTCAGCTCAGGACCCAAATTAGAAATGTTGTGTTTACCTGGGACCCAAACCATGCAATTAGCTGTATTTGCTACAGTTGAAGTCAGAAGTTTACATATATTTAGGTTGAAGTCAATAAAACTCATTTTTTTTAACCACTCCACAGATTTAATATTAGCAAACTATAGTTTTGGCAAGTCGTTAAGGACATCTACTTTGTGCATGACACGAGTAATTTTTCCAACAATTGTTTACAGACAAATTGTTTCACTTTTAATTGACTATATCACAATTCCAGTGGGTCAGAAGTTTACATACACTAAGTTAACTGTGCCTTTAAGAAGCTTAGAAAATTCCAGAAAATGATGTCAAGCCTTCAGACAATTAGCCAATTAGCTTTCTAATAGGAGGTGTACTGAAATTGAGGTGTACCTGTGGATATATTTTAAGGCCTACCTTCAAACTCCGTGCCTCTTTGCTTGACATCATGGGAAAATAAAAAAAAATCAGCCAAGACCTCAGAAAAAAAAAAAAATTGTGGACCTTCACAAGTCTGGTTCATCCTTGGGAACAATTTCCAAACGTCTGAAGGCATCACATTCATCTGTACAGACAATAGTATGCAAAAATAAACACCATGGGACCATGTAGCCATCATACTGCTCAGGAAGGAGATGCATTCTGTCTCCTAGAGATGAACATAGTTTGGTGCGAAAAGTGCAAATCAATCCCAGAACAGCAGCAAAGGACCTTGTGAAGATGCTGGAGGAAACAGGTAGACAAGTATCTATAGCCACAGTAAAACAAGTCACATATTGACATAACCTGAAAGGCTGCTCAGCAAAGAAGAAGCCAGAGCTCCAAAACCACCATAAAAAAGCCAGACTACAGTTTGCAAGTGCATATGGGGACAAAGATCTTCCTTTTTGGAGAAATGTCCTCTAGTCTGATGAAACAAAAATTTAACTGTTTAGCCATAATGACTATCTTTATGTTTGGAGGAAAAAGGGTGAGGCTTGCAAGCCGAAGAACACCATCCCAACCGTGAAGCATGGCAGTGGCAGCATCATATTGTGGGGGTGCTTTGCTGCAGGAGAGACTGGTGCACTTCACAAAAGAGATGGCATCACGAGGAAGGAAAATGATGTGGATATATTGAAGCAACATCTCAAGACATCAGCCATGAAGTTAAAGCTTGGTCGCAAGTGGGTCTTCCAAATGGACAATGACCCCCAAGCATACCTCCACTGTTGTGGAAAAATGGCTTAAGGACATCAGTGTCAAGGTATTGGAGTGGCCATCACCAGGGTTGGGGAGTAACGGAATACATGAAACAGGATTACGTATTTAAAATACAAAATATAAGTAACTGTATTCCACTACAGTTACAATATAAATCATTGGTAATTAGAATACAGTTACATTCAAAAAGTATTTTGACTACTGAAGAGATTACTTTGCATTTTATTGTCATTTGTTTCATTTAATATTTAGTCCTATCAGATGGAAAACATTTATACATATAAATGATGTGATACAAAGAGCGTTTGAACAGCAGTGAAACACTTTCTTATGATGTGTTACATTCATACGAGCAGACAGAGAAGTAAGTTTGAAGTAATTTTGGAGCAGAAGAAATAGAAATAAACCTAAATTGTCAGCTTTACACTAAGCTAAAATGATATTTCTAGCCATTTTACATGCACATGTTACCAGGCACGATCATATGTTTTTATCAAGAAAATTCACGTTGGATCATAATTTCTTTTTTTCTAGTAAGACCTTTGATCTTAGGGCAAAAATCATATTCTTGATAATAATTTTTGTATTGTTTTCCTGTAAAAATATCTAAAAATCCTTAAAACAAGATCAGTTTGATTTTTCTTGTTTTAGAAACAACACTGCATAAGATATTTAGGTTTTTCAGAGAATGTATTTTTAACGTGTATTTTGTCTTACTGTACTGGCAAAGTTTTTATTGTCAAAACAAGTGAAAAAATCTACCAGTGCTGAAGAAGTAATCCAAAGTATTTAGAATACGTTACTGACCTTGAGTAATCTAACGGAATAGGTTACAAATGACATTTTACAGCATGTATTCTGTAATCTGTAGTGGAATACATTTCAAAAGTAACCCTCCCAACCCTGGCCATCACAAAGCCCTGACCTCAATCCGAAAAAGAGTGTGCGAGCAAGGAGGCCTACAAACCTGACTCAATTACACCAGTTCTGTCTGGAGGAATGGTCCAAAATTCCAGCAATTTATTGTGAGAAGCTTGTGGAAGGCAACCCAAAATGTTTGACCCAAGTTAAACAATTTAAAGCCAGTGCTACCAAATACTAACAAAGTGTATGTAAACTTCTGACTGACTGGGAATGTGATGAAAGAAATAAAAATGTGATTTAACAGAAATAAAAACTTAAATCATTCTCTCTACTATTATTCTGATATTTCACATTCTTAAAATAAAGTAGTGATCCTAACTGACCTAAGACAGGGAATGTTTTCTATGATTAAATGTCAGGAATTGTGAAAAATGGAGTTTAAATGTATTTGGCTAAGGTGTATTTAAACTTCTGACTTCAAAAGTATATCCTTTAATTTTTATTTATTTATTGTTATTAACAGTTTTATTGATTCCATATAACATTTATAAAAATAATAATACAAAATAACAAAACATATAGAATCACATTATATTATTTACAACCCTTCCTCCTGAACATTAACCCCCCCCACCTGACACGAACAGATCCCCCAGTGGTCAAATGTAATTGACAAAGACATACAAAAAGGCAATAAAACAGTAGAAAATATTTAGAAATACATAATGGAAAGTATACATTCAAAAACAAAAAGGCTACAACACACACATTGAAAACAACACGTCTCCCTCCACTGCCCCTCGCCGAGAGCCCTCCAAAAAGGCCAAATAGCCATCCCACCTCCTGATGAACATATCCATGTTGACTAGCCTTCTATATGACAACTCCTCCAAAGCCACTACCCTGCCCATCTCCTCGTACCACTCACGAAATGAGGGGGCTCCAGCTGACTTCCATCCTCTAAGGATAACCTGTCTGCCTATCATAACACCAGCCAGGATCCAATTCTTCATGTACTTATCCCCTACATCAATGACTAAATCACCTAAAATACAGAGTCTGGGGCTAAATTAAATTTGAGTACCTAATACATCAGCCATAAAACTCTGGACCCTCAACCAAAATTCTTGAATTTTAACACAAAAGACATGGGTTGTGTCTCCATCTTCTGATTGACATCACCAGCAGGTGGGTGTGTCTTTAAGACCAAGCTTACGCAATCTTGAGAGGGTCCAATAGACTCTATGTAAAATCTTAAATTGCATAAGGTGAACCCTTGCATCTCTAGATGCAGATTTGACATTTTTTAGAATCCTAGCCCACAATCCCTCCTCCAATGCCAAGTTTAGATATTTCTCCCATAATCTCTTAAGAGAAGTTGAAATTCCGTCCCTCACACTTTGAATTAGCAGGGAGTAATACACTGATGCCTCATGACCTTCTCCAAAAGCAGTAATCACCACTCCCAGAGTATCTGCCGCTTTAGGGGGGTGTAAACCACTCCCAAAAACAGTACAGAGCAGGTGGCGCAGCTGTAAATACTTATAGAAATGAGATCTAGGAATCCCAAAAAGCTGAACCAAATTTTGAAAGGATCTCAACACTTTATTCTCATATAGGTCACCGAGTGTAGTAACCCCCCTCCCAATCCACTCTGACCAGCAAAAAGGGGACTTGTTGATGCATAATTTGGGGTTCAGCCATATGCTCGAGGCAACATTTTAAAAAAAGTGTCCGAATTAAACAGTCTGGACACTTTTATCCATACCGAGTTCAAGTGCGAGATAACGGGATGTAACTTAACTTCTTCAAATTAATTTGATAGAGAGGATCTGCAATGGCGAAATAGGGGCAAGAACTTCCTGTTCTATACAGAACCAGGGAGGGGCTCTCTCAGGTGGAAGCGACCAATGAGCCAAATGTCTGAGACCGAAAGCATAATAATAAAATAAAATCGTGGGTAGGCCTAGCCCACCTTTGTCAATCGGCCTATGTAACTTATTGAAATGTAATTTGGGACGCTTACCATTCCAAATGAAGGACTTCGCTATGCTATCAAATTGCTTAAAATAAGAGAGGGGGACATCTACAGCGAGAGACTGCAACAAGTAATTGAATTTTGGAATACAATTCATTTTAATAACATTAACTTTCTCCAATCATAGATAAATGTAATGAAGCCCACCTGTCCACATCGCTCGAAAATCGTTTTATTAAGGGGTCAATATTAACTCTAACTAAATCAGACAATTTTGCTGGGAATAAGATGCCCAAATACTTATTGCCTTGTTTAGGACCAGAGTCTGATCATTCACTACTGACCACATAATATTGATGAAACGCCTAATGTTGTCAGAAGAGCTACGGCCCCGAATAAACCCCACCTGATCTATATGTATAAGAGGTGTCATAACTTTACTTAATCGGTTAGCCAAAATTTTTGACAAAATTTTTACATCTAGCTGGATCAGGGAAATTGGATGGTAACTCTTACACTCGCTTGGATCTTTGTCCTTTTTAAGAATCAGACTGATCTGGGCTTGTGTCATGGTTGGCGGAAGCTTTCCATTCTTTAATGGAAATTCCATTCAAACCCCAAACTTCCCCCCGAACAAAACAAACAGAGAAAAGAAAAACGTGTATTAACCCCGCGCACGACAGCGCCAACCGGCATCAATCCCTCTAAACTCAAAAGGTCCATGTACGCCTATGAGAGACCCCGTGACAACTTTGCCATCGGATTGCTCAAGTCCGGTGCTTCTGCACAAATTTTGTGAGGCAAAATTACATAACAGAAATACTTTGTAAAACAAACCCCAGCCAACAGGCAGAATAAACACAAAGAACGTGTAGATTCATTCACAGAACTGTCTCGAAGGTGTGTTCCTCCACAAAATAAACTCCAGCTGATATAGAACCATTCAGTTTCCTTGAACAGACAGACAATTGTTCAGTGACCCGGCTGTTATGAGTGCAGCAGATGACGTAATCATTCAAATGTCATTTAAAAATACTCCACAAAAATAAACTCCAGCCAACAGGAGGCATAAGCACAAAGAACGAACAGATTCATCCATAACTGTACCGAAGGAGTGTTATTCCATAAAACAAGCTCCAGCCACTAGGCAGAACCAGTACAAAAAGAACAAAACAGGCATCCCGGTTTCTCGAATGGTCAAGTGTGTATTGATCACTCGGCAGCCGCATAAACAAAATACACCATGACTTACTCAGTCCGTCAACTTTATAAAAGACATCCTTTGTGTAGGCATGTAGATATTTTGCAGGCCTTCTTAACATCTATTCTCAATCCGGCTGGGAATCTCAGTGCAAAGTGAACTTCCGTCCATGCAAAAGTTTCTTGGAGTGATATTCCATTAAAAAAAACTCCAGCCGCTAGGCAGAACCAACACAAACAGAAAAAAATGGTGCCCAGCTTCCTCGGACAGCCAGAGTAAGTATAGAGAGTTAATCCACTCTGGAGCTACATGGAAAAACCCCAAATGGTTTACTCACCCATTGTTTTTATAAAAAACATTGCTTGCTTTGGACACATAAATACTCTGCGACCATCCTTCGTTTCTATTCTCAGTTTGGCTGGAAACAGTTTGGCAGTTTGGCTCCCTCAGCAGATCTGCGAGCCGGGACTCTGTGAGCTCGCTCAATTTCCAGTTTATGGCCTATTATGTCGAGCAGACTCGGGAAGAGCTCGTCCAGGAATTTCACCATATCTCTGCCCTCTTCATGCTCAGGAATTCCAACAATTTGAATATTGTTCCTTCGATTCCTATTTTCGAGATCTTCCAGTTTTTCCAAAACATATTCCAAGTCTGTTTTGGATGTGGGCGGATTAGCGGATAATTCCCTTTCCAACAACTCCAAATAATCAATTCTTTTCTCAATGTCTGCAACTCTTGTGACCAACTCAGAGAATTTTGTTTCCATCGCCGTAATCGATCGATGTATTACAGCGAGATCCTCCAAGTCTGCAACAACTTTCGTCAGCATCACCGAGATGTTGGACAGTTGACGCTGGATTTCATCTCCCGACGAGCCGTCCAAATGAGTCCCCGGACCGCAGGGCCACCAGAGGCCTCAGCTTGAACACGTAAGTGTCTTTTAATGTCTCCAGAGTCTGAGGATTTTGACTTCTTTACCATGTTTACCTCAAAGAGCAAATATGTAACTGGGTGTATCGAATCTCACCGGATTAAACATGAAAATAATTAAAAACTAGCAAAGTGCGCAGAGCCAGTAGCTCACACGTCTGCTTCTTGCATGGCGTCACGTCAGCCTATCCTTTAATTTATTAACTTTTTTATAACTAAAACAATTGTGATATAGACTCTTATAGACTCTAAAAAAAAAAAAAAAAAATTTAACATTTAAACATGCACACTAACATGCACTCTCAAACTGTAGAAATAATGAAGAAAAAAAACAGTTGATACTGATCAAATTAATTGTATCCATTTTGAACTGGAAAACATCATATTTTGTAATCCTTACAAACATTTAGCATGACAACCATAGTTCTTCCAGAAAATACCATAGTTACAACAGCTATTGATAAACAAACCTGGTGGGAACTTTTAGTCAGGAAAAGATAGAAAGATTCCGCAAGCATTTTACACAGTTTGAAAGTGACCCAAATTCATTATACAATATATCACATTCATATATGAATTTCAAATTTTATAGTAACAATAACTGCAGTAGCCTAACAATGGTATTTTGGCAGAAAATATTGGTTGCCATGGTAAAAGGTTCATACATTTGTGAATAATTTCCGCAGAACAGATGAGATCAATAAATTAGGGACACACTGACCATTATTCGTCATACTGAACTGATGTCTTTGTATTTATTAAGGATTGGACTATGAAAACTGCATGACACAACAGTACAGAGCGACTGTTTATAGGCAACTTACTCACTTTTCCACTTTGATGACAGTACTTGCATATTTCTGTTTTTTCTTCACTGCTACATCAATTCTTAACTATTTTTCTGACTTAAACTTTTCGTCTTATTCTGACAGAATTTTCGTGGCTTTCTCTCGACCTGTAGGTGCCACGTGAGCTGCCGTCTTATTAAGAGTGTCTAAAACATTGAACTTGCCCCCATTGTGCTTTGTTGGCCCTCCTCACTCTTTCTGATGCTTTGTCATCTTTCTGTTTGGCGAGTGTGCACAGTAATAGCGGTGTGTTGTGATGTTAAGTGGAGTGATCTGTTGGCCGCATCACCTCCACCTCGCTTAATATCATGGTGAGAGACTATGAATATGTCAAATTATATTGTGGAAAACAGCCAGCGCAACAGTGTGAAAGAGTGCACTGAACAGAGCGCATTTGCTCATAACAATTTCAGTTCCCTATCTGTCACTCACTCGACATTGTGTCGATGTAGTGACACTAGGGGTCGCCCTTGGGAGCCCCAAACATCTCTGATCTTTGAGAAAAGGCCAATGGGAATTGGCGATGCCACTCTCCTGGCTTGCAACCACTCATTCAGACTTTCTCTTCGGAGCCGAGCGGTTGTGTTCAGCGAGCTGAATTACTCTGCCGATCCATTCACCTCGAAAAGCTGTTGGATTTACGGTGCATTACAGCGGCTTCTCCCCCTCTTGCACCGGTGGAGTGCAGAGAACGCCCCTGGGCGCTTCAGCAGCCTAAAAGAGTATATTCTTCCTCTAAAAGAGTATATTTCCCTTCTAAAAGAGTGGCACTCACGGAGAGCGTCTTTTTAAAGATGCCTTTCCATTTGTGTTTAATTCCTGGTTGCAGTCGTTATCTCTCCGCTTCCGACGGCCACGGTCACTGTCTCACATGCTTGGGCGCTGCCCACGCGGAGATGGCATTTGTGGACTGGTCATGTCCTCACGGCCGTGCCCCACCCCGGTTCCTTTCTTCCCGCAGGTGCATGATGAGCTCATGAGATCGTGGCGGGCACCTTTCACTGCTTGGACCCGATTTATGGGCTCCTCCGCTCTCACTACCCTCGACAGTGGGGTTGCCAGGGGGTACTCGGCGATTCCCCAGGTGGATAAGGTGGTTGCGGTGCACTTGTGCCAACTTCTGTCATCACCGGCGACTAAGGCCTACGGTGCAGCTGGACAGGCCACCTCTGCCCTGCATGCCATGGCTCTCCTGCAAGAGACATCTCATGGTCAACATGCTGATCTGCCGCTGCCTGTTCAGCCCTTTGACAGACCTTGCATTTCTGCGGGCAGTGGTCCCCTTAGTGCAGGTGTCCAGGCACGTCGTGGTTACGACAGACACCTCCAAGCGCGGCGGACGCGCTGTCGCGGCATGTCACGCTCAGGGGAGAGTGGAGACTCCAACCCCAGGTGGTCTAGCTGATTTGGAGTCGATTCGGTCAAGCGCAGGTAGACCTGTTCGCTTCCCAGGAATCCTCCCACTGCCCGCTCTGGTATGCCCTGACCGAGGCTCCCCATGGCACAGATGCGCTGGCACACAGCTGGCCCTGGGGGATACACAAGTATGCATTCCCCTCAGTGAGCCTACTTGCACAGACACTGTGCAAGGTCAGGGAGGACGAGGAGCAGGTCATCCTAGTAGCACCTTACTGGCCCACCCAGACTTGGTTCTCAGACCTCACGCTCCTCGCAACAGCCCCCCCCCCCCCCAGTGAATTCCCCTGAGGAAGGACCTTCTTTCTTAGGGATGAGGCACGATCTGGCACCCACGACCAGACCTCTCGAATCTCCATGTCTGGCAATTGGTCGGGACACGGAAGACCTAAGTGGCCTATCGTCCGCAGTGGTAGACACGATCACTCAGGCTAGGGCTCCCTCTACAAGGTGCCTGTATGCCTTGAAGTGGCGTCTGTTTGCTAAGTGGTGTTCTTCCCGAGGCGAAGACCCCCAGAGATGCGCAGTTGGGTCAGTGCTTTCCTTTCTGCAGGAGAGGCTGGAGGGATGGCTGTCCCCCTCCACCTTGAAAGTGTACGTGGCCGCTATAGTGGCGCACCACGATGCAGTTGACGGTAAGTATTTAGGGAAGCTCCATCAAGAGTAACAAGTAATTTTGTATTGTAGTGTGATAATGATCAATAATGATAACACATTTTTAGCATCTAAGCACATCTAGGCACTTTACTACATCTGTAAACTATATGACACACATAGGTATATAACACATCTAGGCACATTTCTGAAAATCCCCCTTCCTTGTAGGTTGCCTTCTTCCAGTTTTTAAAACCACTCTCAAAAACTGACACTGGGCTGTTGGGAGGGCTAAAATGTCGACAGGCATAACAATATGCAGTGTCTAATATTCTGGAGTACTCAAGCCAGGGATGAATCTTATACCATTCTGCTTTGAAGCTCCTCTTCCTGTCCCCCATCGGTGTCTTTGGATATGTTGTTAAGAGTGGCTGCACAGGTGGATGATCTCTACTCTTGGACATATCTGTGTAAGATGAAAGAGTCACAGTGAATAATTATTTAGTATTACATAAGTATTAGTCAAGCTCAAATGATTAAACAAAATGTTTATAGAAAAACAAAAAGAGCTAAAGCTGAGTATTCTCATCTCAATCAGCCTAAACATGTCTATAGACAACTGGCCTATAGTGACTGACAATTATAAGCTCCATGACAAACCTGACGGTTCAGATGAAGAGCTTGTAGATGCACAGGATTCCTCTCGCTCACACTCTGCCTCAAAGTCACACTCAGCCTCACTCTCAGCAGCCTCATCTCTTTTCTCTTCTTGCTCTAGATGTTCAGTGCTCTCACTCTCCAGGTTGCTGTCTGCCTGCTCTCTGTCTCCAGACCTGCTGACTCTCTCCGCAACTAAATCACCTTTCTGATGGGCTCTCTGTTCTTCTGGACTTTCTTCTTTCTCTAAGCTTTCATGTATTTCTGACTCTTTTTCACAAGCATTTTGACTGACCATTATCTTTATTTTTCTTACTAAAGAAGGACATTATGTCCTTTGGGTTTTTTCTCTTCATTTTAACTACAAAGGGGAAAAGGATGAAAATGTAAATGAAAGTCTAAATGAAAAGAGAAGCTTGCTCAAAAATCCAGTCATTATTTACAAGCTGTTTCAAACCCATTTGACTTCTGTATGTATAATGAAAGGAAACATATATAAAATAAAAGGAAATAATGATTCTGACTGTGATGGACTGTCAGTCTCAAAAAGGGGGCAACAAAAAACCCCCACAAATAATCAATATACAGTATAGAATAAGTCATATTGATTTCTTTGACTGTGATTTTAAGATATTTTGTCCTTTTTTGTACATGACAGAAGACAGAAAATCATGAGCTAATCATTAGAGTTAGAAAATAATGAGTGAATTTAAAATTTTGGTCAGGTTATTCCTTTAAATCTAAATTCTGGACTTCTAACATCTCATTCATTGAGTGGTTGATGAATCCTTCATAATTAATAAAAGACCTACCAGATTTTGCCTTTACACACTTTCGTCAAGCTTGTTGACACAGGGGCACTTCCGACAAGTTCCGACAGCCTGAATTGACATGTACGGTCAATATACATATGCTATGCCCTCACCAGAATGCTTGCAGAGAGAGGTCCTCAGCTGTCTGGCCCCCTTAAGAATTTGCTGACCAAAAGTTGTTTTGCCTTGTGACAAACCACCCAAAGGCTCATGTCCTGACATAAACTTTGAGCGTGGATGGAGAAAGCCCTGCATCCAAATGCTCTTTGTGAAAAGCGTAGCACCACATGCATAGGGCAATGCACTGGGTCCTCAAAGCGTAGAGCCGCGTCATCAAAGGAGCTCTGGCATGTAATACGGTGTAAGTGTACAAGCCACTTTGCTGGTCCCATGGCAGTATTCCAACAAGATGGCAAAGGTATCTGTGCGTTCGTCTTTCTGACACGACATTGGTATTACGTCTTAAACTACTTGATTTAGTTAAGACCGAATCTGACTCCATATAATCATATAATCAGTTTAATAGACCTCGAATTTAGACAAAGGTTCCAATCAGTTTCTGATCATATTTTTTTAGATATAATCATAATTTGATGTTTTGGATTATTCTGTCTCAGAATAAGAGGTGTTGATGTCTATTCCGTACATTTACATAGATCTCATGGTCAGCGGTTGCAGTGTTTACTAATATCATTAAATAAGGCTGGCACACACTATCACATTAATGATAGTTAATTTAGTCACATACATATTGCTTAAGTGAGTGATAAGTCAGTGACTGATGGTACCTGAGGATTGGCTCGCATTCATGGCCCACAGTAATAATCATATCCTGGCCTGTGTGCTCGTGGTAACATCATATGCACTTCATTTACTGGAAATAATGAGTTTAAGAAAATCCAGAATAATAATTTTTTTTTAGTTGGGTAAATATGCAACATGCGATGGCTGTTTTCCACAATATCATTTGATAGACTCATAGTCTCTCACTGCGATATCAAGCGAGGCGGAGGTGATGTGGCCAACAGATCACTCCACTTAACATCACGACACACCGCTGTTACCATGCAGATTGCTAAACAGAAAGATGACAAACTATCAGAAGGAGCGAGTGCCAACAAAGCATAATGGGGCAAGTTCAATGTTTTGAGACACTCTTAATAAGACATAATAAGGCATCTCATGCGGCACTTGCAGGTCAAAAGAAATTACATAATTTAATCAATTCAGAATTAATTAATACAAAACATACAATGCTCAAAGATTAATCTTAAGAGTAAGAGAATGCATACCTGACTTCTATAATAAAAACATGGTTGTCACACTTCTCAGTGGAAGGAGGAGGCAAGAAGCAAGGTTTCCAGGTTCAGGTAGGCGTTTAATTGAGCACCCTGTCGTCTACAGTTCCACACACTCCACAGTTTCACAAACAGTTATTTAGATAGTCCCACTTCATTATATTATCTACATAACAACATATGACACCGTGGCCTTCCTTGTGCCAATCTCTCTCTCTCGTCTACTGGTGGTGTGGCTCTTTTATGCCGCTCTCCCCGTGCTCACTGAAATTAGAGACAGGTGTTAGACATAATTTTGCTCAGGTGTAAGCGCCCTTACCGCTTTCTCTCTCTCCGGAGAGATGCTTGACCACGCCCCAGCTGCCACAATGGTGTTGTGGGTTTATCACACACAACACCATGGGGTTCAATCTGACTACAGAATCCCACTGACCTATGTGTTAAATTGCCTTAAATACCAGTACCCGGACTACAGTACATCAAACCAAAAGGTAGACAAAAGGAATTTGGGAATTAATTGATTAAGTGACACAGAAGGTAACACCCTGAAAGTTATTTACATTGAGGACCCCTCAGAGACACAGGAGAAACATATCTTTGTTATGAAAAAGTTTACTGCTGTGGGATTGGGACTATAGTACCTGTCGCACTGAGACCTTTTAAAAGATATCAAACATGAAGATTAAATTCCCTTGCATTCACAAAGAACATTATTTTTTTATGCAGTCATTCTGAGTGATTTGGGTCTAAAGGGAATGGAGTGGTGGAGAGGGGGTAACAAATAATCTTTTCACACTCAGTTGGGGGTTTTGCGAGAAAGTTTGTTTGTTGATTTATTCAAGAGGTTTTGTGGATTGTTCAGAGAGCTTCTTTTGTTTCTCAGGGTGTAGTGCCCCTTGGTTCCAGATTTTCAGGCACCTTTGCCTTACATAAGCACTGACTGTGACAATCCCTGAGTATCTGATGAGCCCTGTTCAAGGGCCAGGCATGGAGTTTCCGCAGCGTCGAGAGACCAACTTTAAAGGGAACTAAGTATTACCAGTTATTAAGGTAAAACCATAAAGGACCAGATAAAAATGTGTGGTATTATATCAAACAAATATGATACCAGTGTGTACAGAAACAAGTGTTTGATTCTTGTATGTGTCTTCAGTCGTAGTGAAAATGTATCTGGTGAGTGTTCTGTTCTGCAAGGAGAATTACAGTTAGAAAATATTCCCCTTGCAAACACATACATCTAGATCTAATTTACTAATTTGGTTAAATCCGGAAAGTGATATTATAATGTGATTTATTCTGTAGGCTATTTATCCACAACGTGCCAAAAATACAAATACTGTATTTCATTTAGAGCCAGCCATATATTGAATGTATGGTGGATATGTGATCTTATCTCTGCAGTTAGTATTTAAACACCAAAGGAAGATAGGTAACATTTTACAATGTGGTTCCATTAGTTAACATGTACATAAAATGAACAATACTTTTACAGCATTTATTAATCTTAGTTAATGTTAATTTCAACATATACTAATACATTTTTAAATCAAAAGTTGTGTTTGATAACTTTAGTTAATGCACCTTGAACTAACATGAAGTAACACTGAAGATTTTTATTTTTATTAACTAACATTAACAAAGATTAATAAATGCTGTTAACAATATATTGTTAATTGTTTGTTCATGATACCTAATGCATTAACTAATGTTAACGAAAGGAACTATAAAGTGTTACCGGAAGTTCTTGTGTCTCTGTGAATGTTCAGTTGACTCATCACATGTGTCCTTCTGTCCAGCATGCCCAAATCTGTCTATTAATTTACTATCAAACACAATTAGCTGGTGACAAACTCAATAGGTTATAAATCTTCAGACCTGTGAGCTTCAGTTTAGCCACATGGGAAGCAGTCAAATCAATTACAGCATGTGTTTGTTCTCTCTGACATGCCACGGTTGAATAGCTGTGACCTTGCAGAGATACCCTCTGTTCTTTGCTTCTATCTGTAGGGATCAGTAATCATTTAAATGGAAATTTCCTCCAAACAGTGTGCAAAACTGGGCCAAACTACTCTCGTGGCTTGAAACCAAAGACCACCCAGTGGCTGGCACTGAATCTTCTGAATGCAAACTGGCTGGGTTATCAGTGCAGAAAAAATGGATAGTTATTCCTTTGATTTATTTTTCATGGTGCTTTCCCAGACTTGGGCTCTAATTGTTTTATACACTAGACTGCCCACAATAGTGGTTAATATCCCCTCTGTACTCATACAGAGGGACAAATATTATTGAGCATGTTTCTCAGAATGAAGGAAGGGTGAAACCTTTCATTAGTGCTGCACAAGGTCTCTGGAGCTGTTGGTGATACCATGACCTCAGCTTCCTTTCATTGACAAAGTAATTTCCCTCTTGAGGTTCGGAGTAAAAACACTGCACCAGAACACATTGAATCCATGTGATGTTCATAAGGAAACATTTCTGTATGAAATATTGACTTATCAGCTGAACTTGGGTTTGTGAAATAATTGAATTGTAAAAGCACTATTGTGTCTCCATTGAGGTGTCAATAAAGAAATGACATTTTATATGGTATTGATGGTATGCGGTCTTAAGCATTGCCAGTTTCTTTTATTTCTTTCATATCCATTCACCAATTAATCAAACTCACCTAAAAGACACCTTCTCTGCTCCCAGACTGGCCTTATATGTCCAACATCTAAAAGAGGGGTATTCATTTAAAGTTCCAAGAGTTCCCAGCAAAGGTCCTGATAATAATACATAGCATACACAGTGTCATATGGCTATGAAATTATACAATATATATTTCTGTATATCTTCAAAACTGGGGAGGGATGACTACGTTGGGGGCCCAGAGACAGCCAAAGTATTGGGGTCTGAGGGATCTTCTACCAAAAGATTAAAATATTTCATCAAGAATTCATCAGATGAGGGCACTTGGATATGAATATTAAAAGATAAGTTCAACAGTTCGTTTTGAAGCTGAATGACAGCAGTCAATTTTTTGTGTTTAAATATTTTTATATTCTAAATATATGGGACATAGGAGGCCTTTTGACAGACACAAAACACTGTATGGGGGTTCAGGGGTGTCCCATGAATTACAGTCTGAATGGACCATTTTTATATTTTCTTTAAAGTGAGAATCTACTAACAATCAAACAAACAAATTACATAACAACAGTGAAGCATTAAAAGTTTGCTTAATTTAAGTGTAAATAAGCTTTACTTGCCACCCATGCCATGATGACATCTGATTAATTTTCACAAAATTAGGACAAAAATCTTTGTTTATTGTGAAAGGCTCATAACATGCTAATTAATAAAGCTAAATTTAGACAGAAAAAAAAAAAACATTATTGTATAAAGGCGCCACGTTAAGTTGTCCTGACACAGACCTGGATTAGCTGAACTGTCTGAATGACATATCAGACAGATGCAGATAGTTCCCTTATGACTCAATACACTTGACAATGCGTCACTAAGCTGACGCTATGGGGAGTGTTCTTCTATACGACCTAGTTGAACCTTTTTACAATAACGGCAATCCTAAAATTGGCTATGGTGTTTAAGCCCTGCCCTTTTAGGCACGAAACTGTCTGGTATAAAAGCAGGCGCACAAACACCATTGCTCCGAATTTTCTTCCTTCAAGACAGCGATTCATCTCTTGTCTAGAAGCCTTCTACTACTTCACCGTCAACATGCACAACATTAACGGCAACGAGAAGACTTTCCACTCCCCTGCAGTGATCGGTGGTCGAAAAGCTTGGTCTCAAGTGGTCTCCTCCAGAGGAACCTGAAAACTCTCGCCTTGATGAATGGTTCTTGCAGTCTGGACGCTGTCAAGTGACCGCAGATCTGCCCTGTTCTTCCCAGAAGTTCATAACGAACTGACAAAATCCTGGCACGCACCCTATTCAGCTCACTCGCACAGCGATTCCACTCTCCTCACTACAGTGGACCACGGGGAAGACAAAGGTTATGCCCAACTACCCCCTGTGGAAGAGGCAGTAGCGCCACTTCTCTGCCCGGCGAGAAGCAGGGAAATCACGCCCCGTTCATCCTTCCAAGCCGTGTCGACTGATGTCCGCACTGGCTGGAAAAGCATACTCAGCGGCAGGCCAAGCAGGTTCAGCACTCCACATGATGGTGGTGCTCCAAGTTTTCCAAGGTAAGCTCCTCAAGCAAATGTACGAGCAAGGCTATGATCCAGAGATGTTCACAAAGCTCTGCACTGCTATGGAATTAGCACTGCGAGCCACGAAATTCACTGCACAGGGCATTGGCAAGTCAATGAGCCATCTGGTGGTTTTGGATCGTAACATCTGGCTGACCCTCACGGAAATGCGTGACACAGAAAAAGACGCTCTATTTGATGCTCTGGTGTCTCCAGCCAGCATTTTCGGCGGCTCTGTGGATAGATTTGCTGAGCACTGTCACGACTCAGCAACACTTTATGCCAAAACAGAGCAGTACTTCATCACAAACGGCTCGCTCCCACTGTGTCTCGGGCCAGCGGCCGGCTTAAAACCCCATGCCTGCTGCCTCAATGCTGCCAAATGTCTCCGCCGAGTCGCCGGTAAAGCCACACAAGCCATGGCCCAAACAAAGGCAGTCGCCTCAGCGCAAGCGTGCTCCTGACACACAATTCTGTTCCCCTCTTCCCCACTGCTGTTTGTCAGGAAAGGAATATTGCTGTTCAAAATGCTGTTCAATATGTTGATTCTGTGTCTCACATTCAATCACATGCAATAAAGAATGCAAGAGTATAGCGCTAGTTGCACATGCACGAGACGCTCACACTTTTTCAATAAAGAGCTTTCCCACTTCAAAGCTCACTCATTATGCGCAACTGCTTCTCAACGGTGAGTGTCACATTATATCATACAATGAACAAACCAAATTGTCCTCTGTTCCGTTATTCGGACGCGTGGCGTGCACTTACAGGAATTTCCGACTGGGTGCTAAAAATGATTGAACATGGTTATATGCAGGAGTAACGGAATACATGTAACAGGATTATGCATTTAAAATACAAAATATTAGTAACTGTATTCCATTACAGTTACAATTTAAATCGTTGTTAATCAGAATACAGTTACAGTCAAAAATGATTTTGATTACTGAAGAGATTACTTTGCATTTTATTGTCTTTTGTTTCATTTAATATTTAGATTACTCAGTTGGAATATATTTATCCATATAAATGATGCAATCCGAGAAGTGTGAAACACTTTCTTATGATGTGTTACATTCATACTTTTTGTGAGTGAAAAGGTGGAAATTTTCATCATTGAGGAACTTTCCTTTGGGTAGAGTAGCTACACCGTGTTTCTACAGCATAACAAAAAACAGTTAGAAACGCTTTGACAGATGAAACATAAATCCAATAAATACACGATTACATGCCTTGTCAATGTTTTTTATGCAGTCAGGCTATTTTTACAAGAAATGCTATTTTGATCGGGGGGTCATATGAACCGATACCTTTCAGACTATCTTGATGATGAAGTTGTTGACTTAATGTTGAATGACATTGACCAGTGGATTCATACATGCAATACTTCAACGTGTCACTTCATCTTGATGTAATGTTTATATTGGAGTATGAGGAAAATAAACTATGTTTAGTATGGATGGAAATTAGGACTGATTGGGACATTTTTACAGCCATTTTTTTATAGTAATGAAAGGGAGGTTTAATCAAAACTGGTGCTGATTTACAATCATCTCAAACTGCACTAATCATATGCATCAGTAATGAATAATAAATCCACTACAGGATTCCTGCTCTAAGATCTTTTCTCAAGCCTTCAGCAACTAGCAGCAGATTGTTTGCTTTAGAACTTACAACAGATGCAATCTCTGTTGGACTGCTTTCATTTTCCCGTATCATTATCAAAGGCTGCTGCTGTGAGGTTTACAATTTTAACTTGTCTTCACTCTGATGTTGAAAAAACAAGCTGGGCTTGTTCCTTCATCTGAATCATTGATTTTCATCTAGGGCCAGTAAGCCAGGAACATTGTCCAGGGCCTAGTGATTAAGGGGGAGCCTACTAACCATGCCTTAGTCCCAAGCCTTATGGATTCTAGTGACTACCGTGTCCATTGGTGAGCATGCAAACCTTCACGAGTAGCACTGCACACGAACATGATCTTAGTTCTTTAAATGGATGTGACGAGAAAACCACAGGGTGGCACTTGTTCAGAATTCGACACATTGGGTTTGACTTTAGGTGGAAAAATATTTGGAACTAACATGCTGATTTCTTGTGTGATCATGCTGCCTCATCAATGGAAGTTCTCTTTAAAAAAAGATTAAACGTAAGCAAACTATTCTCTGTAGCTCTACACAAAATTTCTGAATTCCAGACTGCTGCATTCTCCCAGTCCCTCTGGCTGCATTGGCGTAAAAATTAGGAACACATCAATGAGGCTTGTGATATCCCTGTGTGAATGTGCTCCTTACAAAACCTGTACCAAGACAAAATCGAGTAAAGCTTTTGTTCCCTATCTGTCATTCACTCGATGTTGTGTCATTGTAGTGACACTAGGGGTCACTCTTGGGAGCCTGAGACACTTCTGGTCTTTGATAAAAGGCCAATGAAAATTGGCGAGTGGTATTTGCATACCACTCCCACGGACATACGGGTATAAAAAGGAGCTGGTATTCAACCACTCATTCAGGTTTTGTGCTGAGGAGCCGAGACAAGATCCCGGCCATTTCAGCGGGTAGTTCAGCATTGTGGCAAGAGAGACACAACGTCTCGTTCCCTCCATCAGGGAATGGAGGTTACTCAAGTAACCAGGACGTTCCCTATCTGTCACTCACTCAACATTGTGTCAATGTAGTGACACTAGGGGTCCCGATATGAAATACCACAACTGGCTGAACTGTGTTACGTGAACTGGCGGTGTGTGAAGGGCAGACCACTGTGTGCCTCATAGCAAGCGCACCAGGCCGACACGTAACCTCCCCCAATGCTGTTATGAGTGTCAAACAGCCCTTTGAGGACAAGTCGACTGCCCAAAAGATAGAGAAAGGCTAGCTCAGTTGTGGCCTCTTATCCTCTTTTTTTTCCTCTCCCCCAAAAAAAGGAATTAACTGGCTGGGGCCACCAGGTCTAGTCAGGGGGGTGTTATTCCCAAGGGGAAGACCACACCCCGCTCAGGGGGGGGGGGGGATTTTGAGTGGAAATACGTCACATGGTCTTGCCAAGCTTTGTCGAAGTATGTCATGTGGAGAAGACCCATAGGGTAGGAGTTTCTACGAGCATGGTGACTGGGGCAGAGGAACATGCAGTTTACCAACAAGGAAACAAATTAGTGGAAGATATACGTCACATGGGGTTACCTACGGGGAACCAACACATGCGGAGCACCTACCCCAGTACAGGGCTTAGTTAGCACGTGTACTGAGCTGGCAGTGAGTTTCTCCGCAAACTCGTCTGCCACAGGGCTCGGAGGCAATCATCCAGGGAACAGTTTGTGAACACCACTGGGATTCAACAGCGCACATCTTCAGCTCAGGGGAGGTGAAAGGAGCTATGCGCAAGCGATACACCTGGCCAGCTGTCCCGGACTTACCTGCTTGTGCGTGCCACTACACGGGACGAAACCGGTTCCACCCGGAGATTGTAGAACCTCGCAAATGTGTTGGGTGTTGCCCAGCCCGCTGCTCTGCAAATGTCTATTAGAGAGGTGCCACTGGTCAAGGCCCAGGAGGCCGCTACACCCCTTGTAGAATGGGCTCATAGCCCTGCCGGGGGCAGCACGTCCTGGGCATGATATGCCATTGCTATGGCATCAGTGAGCCAGTGGGCGATCCTCTGCTTGGAGACAGCGCTTCCTTTCCTCTGTCCACCAAAGCAGACATAGAGCTGCTCAGTGACTCTAAAGCTCTGCGTGCGATCCAAATAGATGCGTACAGCGCGCACCGGACACAGCAATGAAAGGGCTGGGTCTGCCTCCTCCTGGGGCAGCACTTGCAGGTTCACCACCTGGTCCCTAAAAGGGGTCGTGGAAACCTTGGGCACATAGCCGGTCGGGGTCTCAGGATCACGTGAGAGTAGCCCGGACCGAACTCCAGGCACGTTTCGCTGACAGAGAACGCTTGCAGTTCTCCTACCCTCTTGATGGAAGTGAGCGCAGTCAGGAGGGCAGTCTTCAAAGAGAGTGCCTTAAGCTCAGCTGACTGCAAGGGCTCAAAGGGGGCTCTCCGTAGACCCTGAAGAACTACAGAGAGGTCCCATGAGGGAACGAGGTGAGGTCTGCAGGGATTCAACCTCCTGGCACCTCTCAGGAACCTGATGATCAGGTCATGCTTCCCTAAGGACTTACCGTCCACTGTGTCGTGGTGTGCCGCCATAGCGGCTACATACATCTTCAAGGTGGAGGGGGACAGCCGCCCTTCCAACCTCTCCTGCAGGAAGGAAAGCACCAATCTGACTGCGCATCTCTGGGGGGGTCTTTGCGTCGGGAAGAACACCACTTAGTGAACAGTCGCCACTTAAAGGCATACAGGCGCCTCGTAGAGGGGGCCCTAGCCTGAGTGATCATGTCAACCACCGCGGGTGGTAGGCCGCTTAAGTATTCCGGGTCCCGTCCAGGGGCCAGACTTGGAGATTCCAGAAGTCTGGTCGCGGGTGCCAGATGGTGCCCCGTCCCTGAGAAAGAATGTCCTTCCTCAGGGGAATTCACCGGGGGGGCTGTCGCGAGGAGCGTGAGGTCTGAGAACCATGTCTGGGTGGGCCAGTAGAGTGCTACCAGGACAACCTACTCCTCGTCCTCCCTGACCTTGCACAGAGGCTGTGCAAGTAGGCTTACTGGGGGAAACACATATTTGCGCAGGCCAGGGGGCCAGCTGTGTGCCAGCGTGTCTATGCCGAGATGCACCTTGGTCAGGGCGTACCAGAGCGGGCAGTGGGAGGCGAACAGGTCTACCTGTGCCTGTCCGAATCGACTCCAAATCAGCTGGACCACCTGAGGGTGGAGTCTCCACTCTCTCCTGAAGGTAACCTGCCATGACAGCGCGTCTGCTGCAGTGTTGAGGTCGCCCGGGATGTGAGTGGCTCGCAGCGATTTGAGGTGCTGCTGACTCCAGAGGAGGAGACGGCGGGCGAGATGTGACATACAACTGGAGCGCAGACCGCCTTGATGGTTGACATATACTACCGATGCCGTGTTGTCTGTCCGAACTAACACATGCTTGCCCTGGATCAATGGCCGAAACCTCCGCAGGGCGAGCAGAATTGCCAGCAACTCGAGGCAGTTTATGTGCCAACGTAGCTGCAGGCCCGTCCGTGAACCAGCGGCTGCATGCCCGTTGCATACAGCGCCCTAGCCCATTTTGGAGGCATCTGTCGTAACCACGATGTGCCTGGAGACCTGCTTTTGGGGAACGCCTGCCCATAGAAATGTGAGGTCGGTCCAAGGGCTGAAGAGGCGGTGACAGATCGGCGTGATGGCCACGCATGTGTCCCGCAGCACCATGCCCACATGGATTTGTGTCACTGCTGGGCACGCAGGGGTGGGGAGACTGCCGCTAGAGCGCCAAACCTGCCAAAATGGAATGGTGGACGGTGGTCGTGATGACGGCCGTGCACACTGGGTATGTGACCCAGGGAACAAGGAAACTGCTCTTTTGCTGAACTGTTGGGTACTGCAGCCACTTGGGCATACGGCGAAATTAAATAAAAAGACAACAAAAGATTCTCCTCCCGGCCCTCCACCGGGGGATGGAGTGGTCTGTTTACCAGCTCCAAGGCAGTGGGTTTTCTTCGTCCCTGGGTCGCCCATCTCAGGGGCGCTTCAAAGCCTTTCACGGGTTTTTAGTGGCCGAGCTGTGAGATGGGTGGCATCTGGTTTCTGCGGTGGCTCCACGCCGGGGCCATGCCAAAGGGGCAGGCTATGGCGGAGCCGGTGCAGTCACCGCAGGGGGACTTTGGCTGTCAAGGATGACGTAAACCAACAGGCCTTGGACAGGAGCTTTGGGCGCCCGCGCCATATGGCAGTGCTCTGCGGGCATAGGTGCACCGCGAGCGCCTTATCCACCGGGGGAATCACCGAATAGCCCCTGGCTGCCCCACCATCGAGGGTAGTGAGGGTGGTGGAGCTGAAAGATCGGGACCGGGCAGTAAAAAGTGCCTCCCACGACCTTGTAAGCTCCTCATGCACTTCAGGGAAGAAAGGAACTGGAGCAGGGCGTGGCTGTGAGCAGCGCCGCAAGCCCAGGAACCAATCATCGAGCCACGAGGGTTCAGGGGAGAGCGGAGGGTTCCACTCTAGCCCAATGCTCGCGGCTGCAAGAAATATACTCTCATATTTCTGCCAAAGTGCCCAGGGGCATTCTCTGCAGTGCACCAGTGCAGAGGAGGGAGAAGCCGCTGAAATGTGCCGTCAGATCCAGCAGAGGTGAATGAACAGTCAGCTCGGTAAACATTGACCGTTCGGCTCCGAAGAGAAAATCTGAATGAGTGGTTGCATTCCAGCTCCTTTTATACCTGTATGTCCGGGGGAGTGGTATGCAAATACCACTCGCCAATTTTCATTGGCCTTTTATCAAAGACCAGAGGTGTCTCGGGCTCCCAAGAGTGACCCCTAGTGTCACTACATCGACACAACGTCGAGTGAGTGACAGATAGGGAACAGTGTTGACAGCGCTCTTGCTGTTTAGACATGTAATGAACTCACTGCATGTATTTTCCTTCGGTCTATTGATCATTGTGATTTTAGCTTTTTATTTGTGATTGTGAATCAGATACATTTTAGGGTACAGTAATAAAGAACATGAGATAGATTCAAATATGTCTAATACCTTGTAAATAATTCATTATTAATATTTACTCTGCAGTGTATATGAGGGCTCACATCAGCATTATTCCAGAGAGAATGTAATCCACTTTCCACTTAAAACAAACAGGCTTCATGCTGACTCTCAGCAGACATAAAAGAGAAAACATTTTGAATCACAGAACAATTTTTCTTTTTAATGAAGTAATAAAGGAATTTCAAAATAATCTTCACATCATTGCTGTTTGCTTTTAACCTGAATTTATTCATGTTATTCTGCAAATCAAAACAATGGAAATATGTGAATATACTGGCTACAAATCTGAAAGGAAATTTGGAGATCTACAATTGGTAAGGTTGATTCAGCAGTAGGGCTTTATTGAAATATTGCTTTTAGCAAATCTACAATTGTGAAATCTCCTCATTATCTCTAATCACAACACGAGGCTCATGGCCACAACGAAAGGCACAATATTCTTCTTTTTCTTAATAATTGTTATTAAGGTGCTTCTAATAAAAATGCTTTTGCACACAAGGGGGCTTTTCACATATACTGTGGCCTCTGAGGTGGAAGGTGATGCTGAAAAATAAATGTCCTTTATCTTTTTTGCTGACAGCTGGCTCTTTAAGTCCATGCTGACCATTAGGATGTACTTTGCATTAAATGTGCTTCCCTTTCGTAGGATCTCGAGCTGAGTAATCGCATTGTGACACCAATGCCCTTATACAATCACGGCAATTTTGACTGATGCCGCTTAAGCGATGCCCCTAGGGAGCTACGTCATGGGCTCCATGAAGGCGCTCGCTTCGTGCAATCAAGTTATATTTTCTATTCTTCAGTGCACGATCTCGTCTGGCCCGTGTTGTACCATCGACTCACGTCGAAGCGAGAATCATTATTATTCTCCCTTTTGAGTGGCAACACAGAATGGAATTTTAGAAGCGACTCATGTTGTTTTAAACAGCATAATTTCAGAGCGATTTTAATATGTTTTTTCCAGACATTACAAGGGTCAGAAGGGTCGCAATTTCTCACCACGAGGCATTATCCCCACTTGTTCCAGTTCCACGGCCTCTAGATTGGAGCTCCATGTACGGGGGCAGTTTGGGGATTCTTCCTCGTGTTTGTCACCCTCCCCTTGAGCGAAAGCGCGAGCCTCGTCAGACATGTTTTGAGGCCTAGCTCAGCGGCCATTTTCTGATGAACAGGCATGCTAAAGAGTTACTATGTGCATTTTGAGCTGTCGCTATTATTAACACTGTATGAGAGGGGACCTGGGTAGCTCAGCGAGTAAAGACGCTGACTACCACCCCTGGAGTCACGTGTTCGAATCCAGGGTGTGCTGAGTGACTCCAGCTAGGCCTCCTAAGCAACCAAATTGACCCGGTTGCTAGGAAGGGTAGAGTCACATGGGGTAACCTCCTCATGGTCACAATAATGTGGTTCTCGCTCTCGGTGGGGCGCGTGGTGAGTTGTGCGTGGATGCCACGGAGAATAGCGTGAAGCCTCCACATGCGCTATGTCTCTGTGGTAATGCACTCAACAAGCCACGTGATAAAATGCGCGGATTGACTGTCTCAGACGTGGAGGTAACCGAGGTTCACCCTCCGCCACCTGGATTGAAGTGAGTCACTATGTCACCACGAGGAGCTAGAGCGCATTGGGAATTGGGCATTCCAAATTGGGGAGAAAAGGGGAGAAAAAAAAATAAAAAAATAATGCTATATGAGAAAAGCAAATTGGCCCCTTTGTACCTATCGTCTTTTTCTGTGTTGTTCTGGAAGAATGCACATGAATAAGGCAATGAAGCTGAATGAGGGGGCTGGAATTAGAGAATATACCCCAACGGAGTGATGGCGAACCAACGCGTGAGTGCTTTGTCAGTGCCATTATTCTTTCGGGATGCTATCAAGACATGCAAGGTATTTTAACTAGTTTTTTCTTCGTTCGCCCATTCGTGGACCACGCGGGTGCTCTGGCAAGACAAGAGACGTGCACTGCTATCTGTGCTCGATTTTTCGGTGGTGACATGGATGTCGCACTTTTCAATCAGCTGTTGGATCTACACATGATAGTTTTGCAGTCCAACCAAGCGCATCGTGTTAAGGAATGACTTTGAACTAATATCGGATCAGTTTGGAATTTCCATGCTGGGGAACGAGTTGGTCAAGGCGATGCTTTTGTGTTTCGCCCTCTGGGTACTGCAAGTTGTTCCCCCATTATATGTTGGGACCGGTTTAGTTTTAACCCATTTTTTCAGTTCGGCAATTTAGCACAGTCTCCCCTGTAATTTACGCTGGCAAACGAGCATTGAATATTTTCAGCATGAGTTTTGCCTCCATGACCAAAGGTCTCGGAGCACACGTAATATAACTCAATGCACGATAAAAATAGGTCTACGCACGAGCCTGACGGGCTTGCTGTGTAACGAAGGATAAGCCCCTATTCAGTGAAAGAAATTGGACCGTATAAATGTATCCGTTTCTCTCCTGTTTGTCCTTCGGTCAGTATCGCTATGAGTTCGCCATTGTATGTGCCTCGAACGTCCTACAATCACAGTATGGTTCAGTTTCCCCTGCAGATTACTGGGGAGCAAACATTATAAAAAACATTTTTTAAATTGCTTCATGAATTCAGCCTCTCCATGACCAAGGGTCTTGAGACATGCATAACAGAATTTGATGTTCATCGAGCACAAGTGTACACAAAACATACAGTGAACATAAGCATCACAAGTTGTCCCCCCATAAAGAATGCCAGGTCCATTGTGGTGAAACAGTTTTCTGAAATAAACATTCCCCCCAATGTTCACACACTTTTCCCTATTTAAATACCAGGGAAAAGTTTTATTCTGTCAGTGTCCCTGTTGTAGATACATTCAGGGCGCTCATCATTTATGCCTAAATACAATAAAGGCAAAAACATGATCAAATTCCCTTTGACCAGCCACAGTATTAGAGGAGCGAAGGCTTCCCTCCGCTGTGCCACTGATTTGGGGGCAGTTGCCAAAAGTGAGCCAAGTGCCTCATCTAGTGGTTATAGGTCACACTGCAGGTAAGAGCCATGAATTAATCCCTCTGTCTGCCCGTCTGTCGGCTTGGCAGCAGCTAATGGCCCTGTGAGAACATTTCACAGGCTTTTGGGGCTCATGATCATGGCTTCCGCTGTCATTTCCCTGGGTATATTGCATGTGAGTCCTTTTTAGTGCTGGATGAAATCCACAAAGGAACTTCAATCACTGACGCATACATTCCGTCTCTTCAAAGGAAAGAAACAGAAACCACAGAAACAGACCGCCTTCTGATATCAGGCATTCCATTGGGACAGGTGTGTCGCCGCAAAGTTAGAACGACAGACGCCTCCTCCACGGGTTGGGGCGCAATATACGAGTGTTCTCCAGCCTGCAGGGTTTGGACAAGCCAGCGGCAATATTGGCACATAAACTGTCTGGAGATGTTCACAGTGCTGCTGGAGTTAAAGTTTTTCCTCTCAGACAACAGGATGGTGGTGTCCTACATCAATCGCCAGGGAGGAGTGCATTCTCTTGCCATGCTGAGGCTGGCATGTCACATTCTTCTGTGGGCACGGGACAATGTGATGTGTCTATCAGCCTTGCATGTTCCGGGCCGGTTGAATTTGGGGGCGGATAACCTGTCCAGACAGAGCTTGATGCCTGGAGAGTGGACATTACATCCTCAGGTTATGGAACAAATCTGGAGAAGGTTCTGCAGAGCGGAAGTGGATCTGTTCGCTTCAAGCGAGATGTCACACTGTCCCTTCTGGTTTTCCCTCTCGCCCCCCGGCACCACTGGGGATCGATACGTTGGCGCATCAGTGGCCAACAACGCGCCTTTATGCATTTCCACTGATCAGTCTGCTGCTCGCAGCTCTGCAGAGAGTTCGGGAGGATCAGGTTCGGCTTCTGTTCAGCTTTTGAACTCTTGATCTCTCACGATACATATATCAGCACCGCACTTTATTAGCCTCAGACTGGACCCACATTTTATACTTCACTTAATAACACACTGCCAACTGACTATCAACCGACAGCTGAATTTTAACACAACACTTCATATTTATTTCCACTGATTACATGGGGGGGTGTACAGTGTATTATTATTGTATACAGTCTTCTTATTTTGTGTATACTGTAAATTGTATATAATTTTTTTGTATACAGTCTTCTTATTTTGTATATACTGTATATTGCATATTATTAGGTGTATATTGTATATTGTGTTGTGTAACAGATGTGTAAACTGTGTTATGTGTAAATCAGATGTTTATTGTAATTGTCATACTGCTATGTTGCTTGGAACGGCACCCAAGACTTTCACCCACTGTTGCACTTGTGAATATGGTTGAGTGACAATAAAGGGATTTGATTTGATTTGTAATGGCACTGTTTTGGCCATCTCAAATATGGTTTTCGACTCTGGTCTCTCTCCTGGAGAAAGTGCCTTGGGAGACTCTAGTTAGAACAGACATGTTGTCTCAGGCTTGGGGCAGCATTTAACACCCCCTGCCAGACTTGTGGATGTTATGAGTATGGCCCCTCAACAGGGCAAACTTTTGAATGGTGGGTTATCCCCAGCTGTGGTTGATACCATTCTGAATGCTAGAGCTCCATCAACTAGGAATCTTTACACATTCAAGTGGCATATTTTTGCTTCTTGGTGTACAGCGCGAAGTGAAGATCCAGTTCACTGCCCTGTCGGTACAGTACTGGATTTCTTGCAAGAGCGTTTTGGGGCCAGGGTTTCCCTGGCAATGCTTAAAGTCTATCTTTCCGCTATAGTGGCTGAGCATGCATTTATCAATGGAGTTTCTGTCAGTAGACATTCTCTTGTCTCTCGTTTTATGCATGGAGTACAGAGGCTTAGACCTTTTTGTCCCATCCGCGTTCCTTTATGGGATTTAACTGTTGTTTTAGAGGTGCTCTTGGGTGCTCTGTTTGAGCCCTTGGCAACAGTCGCTGATAAGTTTCTGACTCTTAAAACGGCCCTGCTGGTGGCATTAGCGTAGTTTAACAGGGTTGGTGATTTGCATGCTCTGTCAATTAATCCCTTATGTATGGATTTTGCACCAGGGTGTTCAGGGGTGGTGTTAAGACCTCATTTGGGCTATTTGCCCAAGGTCGTTCTACATCATTTCACTCACAGACTATTAATTTTCAGGCTTTCTATCCTGCCCCATTTGAGTCGGAGGAGCATGAAAGATTGCATATGCTTTGCCCAATTTGGGCACTGTGAGTTTATGTTAACCATAATAGCCAGTGGTGTAAGTCAGAGCAGTTGTTTGTGTGCTTTGGTGGCCACAACAGGGATGTTTCGGTGTCTAAGCAAAGACTGTCTCATTGGCTAATTGATGCAATTTCAAGTGCTTACGAAGCATGCGGTTTACGTTCGCCTTTGGGTATTTGAGCTCATTCTACCTGGAGCATGGCATCCTCATGGGCTTTGGCTAGAGGTGCATCCTTGGAGGACATTTGTATGGTGGCAGGATGGTCCTCTACACATACATTTGTTAAATTTTAAAATCTGGATGAGGGTTTGACTCCTGCTTCCCAGGTTCTCTCTGTTGGAACAGGAATAAACTCATAATTCCCAATGTTTTATTCAGAGGCTTTAGCTCGCTTGTGCTCCACTATTCTGGTTGCTGCCGGCACACTGCACGAGTCTGTGTTTGTAGCTTGCTAGCCTGCTTAATATTGCTTATTCTTCTTATACGTTCATCGTTTTATCTTTTGCCATTTTACCACGTGCTTTGTTTTTTTTCCACTTTTATACTGTTTCAACTGTGTGTATTTTACCGCCTGTTTTCTCTCTTTTTTCTTTATTTTTTCTCCGCTTGTCTACATCTTACATCTCGGCTGTGTGGATTCATTTTCTCCAATGTGTTTTACACGGATTATTGCATCAATCTCAAACCTCTGCTGATCAGGAATCCCATCGAACCACATTGATCTCAAGCCCTCGCCACTCAAGAACAACCATAACAACAACAACAACAAACAATTATGGTAAGACATGGCATCCACTCATGTTATTTCTTCCTGCATTGCATGCTACATGTTTACTATAGCTTATTCCGTCAGCAGTGAGGGATTTACTTGTGATAAATGTAAGGAATTAGTCAGGCTGACAGAGAAGGTTAATGAGTTAGTGACATGCATCCTAACGCTAGTGGAGGTCAGTGAAAAAGAGAAGCCGGTAGATACTGTTTTAGATACGGGTAGTACAGCGAGCAACACACACACTGTAGCAGGTTCGCAATCTAGGCAGGGAAGGATTCAGGAGGCAATGAAATGTCAACATGAGTATTTTTTATGACTCTTCAGCATTGTTCACAAAACTTAAACAAAAAGGGCACTCAGTGGCCAAGTAATCACATACAAACGAGTCAACAATTCCTGTCGCGCACACCCACAGGAACAGTCTCTCTTTGGTCTCTCTCTGCCACTCTGATGCCTCGTGTGCCTTTTTATGTCTCCCTCCACCATCACTACAACAAGAAACAGGTGTTAGAGATAATGATAGCCCAGGTGATGAGACTTACTGCTCTCTCTCCTGCAGACAGATACACGACCACACCCCCATCACCACACACAGCAGAGCACCTGCAGCAGGGCATTTGTGTGACGTCTCGGCAGCATTCTCGCTCAGCAAAGCGACACCACTCTCCTGTTCCTGTTAGGGTTTCCAATCAATTCTCCCCACTCAGTGATGCACCCACTGAGAATCTTTTTGAAAGAGCCTTAGTCATAGATGATTCTGTTGTATGGAACGTAGAAATAGAGACTCCAGCCACCATTGTTAAATGCATTTCCGGGGCTCGAGCGTCTGATATCAGATCAAATTTACAAGTGCTGGCTGATGCTAAACGTAGATTTTCTAAAGTTGTTATTCATGTTGGTACCAACAATGTCTGGCTTCGCCAGTCGGAGATCACTAAATATAATGTTAAAGAGGTGTGTGAACTTGCAAAAACGATGTCAGACACTGTAATATGCTCTGGACCCCTCCCTGCTTGTTGTGGTGATGAGGTTAAAATTAGATTAGTGTTACTGAACGGCTGGATGTCTGAGTGGTGTCCGGAGAATAGCATAGGATTTATAGACAATTGGAAGAGTTTTTGGGGTAGACCTGACCTGCTAAAGAGAGATGGACTCCATCTCTCCAGGGAAAGTGCCACTCTCCTCTCTAGTAATTTGGCTCATATTCCTAATAGTGATAGTATTTGACTAACTGTGGCCCAGGTCAGGAAGCATACAAACTGGTTAATCTGAACGTCTGCTAGCTGACTTGAGACATCACACAGGTCACATAAACTACAACACATAGAGACTGTATCACCTAGATATCATATGAGCCCCAACAGACTGTGTCTGTTCCCTGAACTACCAAACACAAACCCCTTACTAAATCATTTAGAAAAAAATTGATTAAGGTCAAACTTAAAAAAAAAAAAATAAGATAAACATCATATAAATGTAGGGCTAATAAACATTAGATATCTTTCAACCAAAGCACTAATTGTAAATGAAATTATCACAGAACATAGTTTGGATGTGCTCTGCTTGACAGAAACCTGGCTTAAACCAGATGAATATATTAGTTTAAATGAATCTACTCCCTCAGGTTATTGTTATAAACATGAGCCTCGTCAGAAGGGTCGAGGAGGAGGTGTTGCTATAATTTACAGTGACATTTTTGGTGTTACTCAGAGGACAGGATATAAGCTTAAGTCTTTTGAACTAATAATGCTTTATATGACACCATCAGATATAAATAAAAAATCTCTTTCGTCTTTTGCCCTTTCTATAGTATATAGATCACCCGGGCCGTACTCAGATTTCCTTGATGAATTTGCAAATTTTCTATCAGATCTTGTAGTTACTGTAGATAGAGCTTTAATTGTTGGTGACTTCGACATTCATATAGATAATGAAAATGACACATTGGGATTAGCATTTATTGATATTCTCAACTCTCTTGGAGTCAGACAAAATGTGACAGGACCAACTCATTGCCATAATCATACGCTAAATTTAATTCTGCCATATGGAGTTGATGTTGATACTATAGAAATTCTTCCATGGAGCGATGACATCTCAGATTATTATCTCGTCTCTTGTTTGCTGTGATCAGCTAATGTCACTCAATCTACACTATTATTTCGACCACTAAAGATAGCTTCACAAATAATCTTCCAAAATTGTCTACTCAGTAAGCCTAGTCAAGAAGTCTGGAAGACCTTGATGTAATAACAGAAAATATTAATACAGTCTTCTTTAGCACTCTTGATAGTGTCGCCCCCTTCGATTAAAGAAAATTAAAGAAAAAAGCCCCACACCATGGTACAATGTTCACACTCATGCTCTCACAGCAGCTCAGAAAATGGAGCGCAAATGGAAAAATACTAAATTAGAGGTATTTCACGGTGCATGGAAGGATAGTGTCTGTATCTACAGACAGGCACTAAAAGCTGCCAGGTCAGCATATTATAGCAAACTCATAGAAAATAACCACAACAATCCTAGGTGTTTATTCAGTACTGTGGCTAAATTGGTTAGGGATTATGTAATCAACTGTCACTGCACCTCAGAAAACAGTGTCTCATAAATTTCCTCACAAGCAACTTCGCTGTCATATGTCATGAAGCGCTAAAAAAAAACTTATCAAAAAATTAAAAGCCACAACATGTATTTTAGATCCAATACCAACTAAGCTCTTAAAAGAGGTATTCCCAGAACCTCTTCTTAATATTGTTAACTCCTCGCTATCCTTGGACATGTCCCAAGAAACTTTAAAATGGCAGTTATCAAACTGCTTATTAAGAAGCCACAGCTTGATCCTGGAGAATTGGCTAATTATAGACCGATTTCAAATCTCCAATTTATGTCGAAAATACTAGAAAATGTAGTTTCATCCCAACTATGTTCATTTCTACAGAGAAATGGCATATATGAACAATTTCAGTCAGGACTTAGGCCCCATCACAGTACAGAGACTGCACTTATCAGAGTTACAAATGACTTGCTCTTATCACCTGATCGTGGCTGCATTTCTCTTCTACTGCTTTTAGATCTTAGATCTTAGTGCTGCCTTCGACATGATAGATCATGGCATTCTCTTGAATAGGCTGGAGAATTATGTTGGCATTAGTGGACTTGCATTAGCATGGTTTAGGTCCTATTTATCAGACTGCTGCCACTTT
Source organism: Myxocyprinus asiaticus (assembly GCF_019703515.2). Taxonomy (NCBI): domain Eukaryota; kingdom Metazoa; phylum Chordata; class Actinopteri; order Cypriniformes; family Catostomidae; genus Myxocyprinus; species Myxocyprinus asiaticus. The sequence continues at coordinate 22,831,974 of NC_059353.1, read as the reverse complement.
GTACGTGTAAATGAGGAATTGTCAAATCAAATAAAAGTTAAGTATGGAGTGCCACAGGGATCACTTTTAGGGCCTCTGCTTTTCTCCTTATATGTGCTTCCCTTGGGAGATATTATCAGGAATCGTGGAATAAGTTTCCATTGTTAGCAATACCCAACTTTATATTTCTTCTAAACCTAACGAAATTTCACAATTCTCCGAATTAGCAGAGTGTATCAATGAAATCAAAGATTAGATGGCCAGAAATTTCCTTCTACTCAATTCCGACAAAACGGGGGTACTAATTATTGGACCAAAAACCTCTAAAAATAAGATGCTAAAATATAATTTGACTCTCGATGGATGTAGTTATGTCATCTTCTACAGCGAAGAATTTAGGTGTAATATTTAATTCCAATCTGTTCTTTGAAAATCTAATTTCCAATGTTTGTAGAACAACATTCTTCCACCAAAGAATTATTGCTAAGTTACAACACATGCTCTCTGTTGCTGATGACGAAAATGAATTAATGCGTTCATGACCTCAAGACAAGATTATTGTAATGCATTACTGGGAGGATATACTGCAAGTTCAATAAATAAACTTCAACTGGTTCAAAATGCAGCCCATTCTATCATTGCTACATTGACTACCTGTTAAATTTCTTATTAATTTTAAAATTCTGTTAACTACATACAAATCTTTGAATGGCCTAGCTCCACAGTACTTAAGTGACCTTCTGTCATGCTATATTCCATCACGTTCATTATGATCACAAAATTCTGGCCTGTTACTTGTTCTTAGAATATCAAAATCCACAAAAGGAGGTAGATCCTTTTCCTATTTGGCTGCTAAACTATGGAATAGTCTCCCTAACACTGTTTGGGATGCAGACACAGTCACTCAGTTTTAGTCTAGAGTAAACACTCATCTATTTAGCCAGGCATACTCCTTATTTATCCATCAACTCACAATTAGGCTGGTTTAGTTAGGTCTGCCGGAACCAGAAACGTTTCTCAGAAGTATTTCTCATAATCTATAACTCTGCAATAAATTGAATGGCATCTACGCTAATATTATTCTCCCTGTCTCAACCCTGGGATTCATACCCCAAAGTTACCAGAGCCAGCCAGATCCAGCTCCGTTCCTGCTTGGTTTCAGACTCCACTGCTACGTGTCACTGAGTGATGATGACAAAATACAGCTGGTGCTAGCCAGACATCACTTCAGTCTTTTATGATGGACTTCAGAGGATGAACTGATGCCAACTCCAACCGAAAGACATCAGATACTTCATATGCCACTGCCTGAAACTTGGATTTAGGATGGATCCCACTAAACCTCACTGAAATTACCTGCCGGTTGAACTGCACCTCATTGATCTCTGCCTGCATCACCTTTTTCTCTTGAAATGAAATTGTAATGAGGTTCTTAAGAGGAGGCGGGAACCAGCTGAACAGTCAACATAAAACTAATAAACTAATAAAACTAATTCTTAATAACAAACTGAACTCAAAAATAACATAAAATGCAAATAAAACAAAGACACACACACACACAGCTTCATGTGTCTCTCTCTCTCTCGAACTGGCATCTCCGGCCCCCCTTATCTCTCTCCCAATGATTATTCAACTTAGCGCCAGGCGTGCGTCATCACGGCCCGGTCACGCCCCCCTCCTTGTCACACTCCTCCACTACCAGATTCAGGCTGACTTATCCCCCTCCCCCCCCTTCCGGCAACAGCTCCTCCACTTCCTGGTGGATGTCAGCAGTTCCTCCGGCTCCTGGCGGACGGCAGCGTCTCCTCCGTCCCCTGGTGGATGGCAGTGGCTCCTCCACTTCCCAGGGGATGGCAGCGGCGAGGACTCCACAGCAGCGCATCCCTCCTCCTTCCCGGGTTTCAGCACCAATGTAACAAGGTTCTTTAGATGGGCAAGGTGGAGGCAGGAACCAGCTGAACAGTCGACATAAAACTTTAATAACAAGCTGAACTCAAACATAACATAAAATTCAAGTCAAACAAAGATGCACAAACACTGCTGTGTGCATCTCTCTCTCTCTCTCTCTCTCTCTCTCTCTCTCTCTCTCTCTCTCTTCTCTCTCTGGCATCCCTGGCTCCTCTTTTTATCTCTCTCCTTCCGATTGGGCAACTCAGCACCAGGTGTGAATCCTCTCGGCCCGAACACACCCTCCTCCCTGTCACAGGAATACATAGACTATCAATTAATTGCCATCAAAAGCCTTCATCAGCCAACTAACAAAGGACAATATATCTATGTGAACTTCTGCAGTTAGACCAGGATGGTCTTCAAAGACATTAGTCATTAATCTTACAGTTCATACAAAATCTTTGTTTAAACACTGGACCTTAACACTTACTTAGTTTACAAATTTTAAACCATGACTTACACTGCACACAAATAACTAATATTGGCATTATATTCATGCTGTTTAGCCAAAGGGGAACTGGCCCCCACAGTGAACCTGGTTTCTCTCAAGGTTATTTTTCTCCATTAACCAACATCTTATGGAGTTTTGTGTTCCTTGCCACAGTCACCTTCGGCTTGCTCACTGGGGTTCTAAATACAATTATTATTTATGTCATGATTCACTGTTGTTTGCCTTGTGTTTCTCTCCTGTCATCTGTTCCTCCCGGACTACATTTCCCATAATTCCCTGCCCTCATCACTGTCAGCTGTCCTTGATTGTCCTCACCTGTGTTTCATTAACTCATTAGTCTTTGTGTATATAATGCCCTGTTGTTTGCTTGTTCTTTGTCAGTTGTTATGTGTTTTGACCTCCTGTGTATGACCAGTGTCCATCGTGAATGTTTCCTTTGTTCCTGTGTTTTCCTATCGTGGATGTTTCTTTTGTTCCTGTGTTTACCCCGTTATTTTGTACTTTGTTTACTTTATTTCATTAAACTCTTTTTAGCCGCACTTAGATCCAGCCCTCATGACTTCCTTCCTAACATTATGTCAAACATTACAGAACAACTGACCACAAAATGGATCTAGCGGCTTACTTCACTGAATTAAGCCAGGCAGACTTGTCTATAAAGGAGTTTTCCCACTTTTTTTCCACCGTTGCTGTCCACACTGGATTTGATGATGCCACTCTCAAATCCATTTACAAGACTGGACTCACTACATGCCAGTGGAGGGAATTGACAGACTCCGGAGATTACACGTGGGAGGAATATGTGAGGCTAATACTTGACTTACTCGCTACAGAGGATCCTGCTCTCTCAATCCTGGTTCTAGCTTCCGAGTCAACCACTTCTGAGTCTGCTCCATGCCATGTCAAAGCCACGTCTGAGTCTGTTTCACACCATGTCACAGTCAGATCTGAGTCCACTCCATGCCATGTCACATCCACGTCTGAGTCTGCTCCATGCCATGTCACAGCAACACCTCAGCCTGTTCCGTGCCGTGTCACAGCCAAACCTCAACTTGCTCCATGCCATGTCACATCCATGTCTGAGTCTGTTCCATGCCATGTCACAGCCACGCCTGATTCTACTCCTTGCCATATCACAGCCACGCCTCAGCCTGCTCCATGCCATGACACAGCCAAACCTCAGCCTGCTCCATGCCATGTCACAGCAACACCTCAGCCTGCTCCATGCCATGTCACAGCAACACCTCAGTCTGCACCATGCCATGTCACAGCCATGTCTGAGTCTGCACCACGCCATGTCACAGCCACGTCTGAGTCTGCTCCACGCCATGTCACAGCCACATCTGAGTCTGCTCCATGCCATGTCATAGCCACATTTGAGTCTGTTCCATGCCATGTCACAGACAGATCTGAGTCGGCTCCACGCCATGTAACAGTCCAGCCTTCCACGACTCATTGCTCCAAGCATTCCGTGGCCCAGGTCTTGATGTCCTTCATGGTCCTTATCTCCAAGCTGAATTATCCACCACTGATATCGGTGTGTAGGGCCACAAAAACCCTTTCCCACAAATTGTCAGTGCCCTTGCCTGCACGGCCACCGAGCCGACGCCCACGCCTGCCATGGCCAACGAGCCAACGAGCCAACGCCCACGCCTGCCACGGCCAATGAGTCAATGCCCATGCCTGCCACAGCCAATGAGCTGTAAGCTTCGTCCATCCCACAGCCAGCGTTGCCAGCCTCGTCCGTCCCAGAGCCTGCGTTGCCAGCTTTGTCCGTCCCAGACAATCTATGTTCTCGACCACAGAGGTCATTTCCAAGTCTCTGCCCAAGTTCATGACCACAGAAGTCACCTCTGAGTCTCAGCCAATGCTTATGACCACAGAGGTCATCTCAGAGTCTCAGCCTATGTTTACGACCACAGAGGTCATCTCCGAGTCTCTGCCCAGGTTCACGACCACAGAGATCATCTCTGAGTCTCAGCTTATGTTCATGACCACAGAGGTCCTCTCCGAGTCTCAACCTATGTTCACGACCACAGAGGTCATTTCCAAGTCTCTGCCCAAGTTCACGACCACAGAAGTCACCTCCGAGTCTCAACCTATGTTTACGACCACAGAGGTCATCTCCGAGTTTCTGCCCAGGTTCATGACCACAGAGATAGTCTCTGAGTCTCAGCCTATGTTCACGACCACAGAGGTCATCTCCGAGTCTCTGTCAATGCCCATGACAACGGAGGTCGTTCCCGAGTCTCTGTCCATATCCATGACCATGGAGTTCATACCTGAGTCTCTGTCCATACCCATGACCACAGAGGTCGTTCCCGAGTCTCTGTCCATATCCACGACCATGGATGTCTTTTCTGAGTCTCTGTCCATGCCCACGACCACAGAGATCATTCCCGAGTCTCTGTCCATGCCCATGACCACAGAGGTCATCTCCGAGTCTCAGCCTATGTTTACAACCACAGAGGTCGTCTCCGAGTCTCTGCCCGAGTTCACGACCACAGAGATTGTCTCTGAATCTCAGCCTATGTTCACGACCACAGAGGTTGTTTCCAAGTCTCTGCCCAAGTTCATGACCACAGAGGTCATCTCTGAGTCTCAGCCTATGTTCATGACCACAGAGGTCATTTCCAAGTCTCTGCCCAAGTTCACGACCACAGAGGTCACCTCCGAGTCTCAGCCTATGTTCACGACCACAGAGGTCATTTCCAAGTCTCTGCCCAAGTTCACGACCACAGAGGTCGTTTCCAAGTCTCTACCCATGTTCTCGACCACAGAGGTCGTTCATGAGTCTCTGTCCATATCCACGACCATGGAGGTCATACCTGAGTCTCTGTCCATGCCCACGACCATGGAGGTCTTTCTGGAGTCTCTGTCCATATCCACGACCACAGACGTCATTCCCGAGTCTCTGTCCATATCCTCGACCATGGAGGTCGTTCCAGAGTCTCTGTCCATGCCCACGACCATAGAGGTCACTCCCGAGACTCTGCTCATGTTCGTGACCATTGAGGTCATTTTCCAGTCATTCTGGACTCTTAGCCTCGTGCCTACCTCGGCTCTGCCTTCTACGGCTTCACCCCTCGAGCCTCCCATGGCTCCACCTTCCATGGATCCTCCTTCCACGGCTTCAACCTTCGAGCCTGCCGTGGCTTCTACTACTTTGCCCCTTGAGCCTACCACGGCTCTGCCTTTCATGGCTTCGCCCCTTGAGCCTCCTATGGCTCTGCCTTCCATGGTTCAGCCTTCCATGGCTTCGCCCCTCGAGCCTCCTACAGCTCCGCCTACCACAGCTCCACCCTCAGAGTCTTCCATGGCTCCAGTCTCTAGTCTGGGGTCACCACTCAGGACTCCTGACCCTTTTTCATTCCTGTGGCCGCCTCCCAGGCCTCCTGACCTTGTCTCGGCCCTGTGGCCACCTATCAGGCTTCCTGACCCTGTCTCAGCCCTACGGCCGCCTCCCAGGCCTCCTGACCCTGTCTCGGCCCTGCGGACGCCTCCCAGGGCTCCTGACCCTGTCTAGGCCCTGCGGCCGCCTCCCAGGCCTCCTGACCCTGTCTCGACCCTGCAGCCGCCTCCCAGGCCTCCTGACCCTGCCTTGGCCCTGTGGCCGCCTCCCAGACCTCCTGACCCTGTCTCGGCCCTGCGGCCACCTACCAGGACTCCTGACCCAGTCCCCACCTTGTGGTCATCTCCTTGGTCTCCTGGCCATCTGCCTGATCTTCTCTGGTCTCCTTGATCTCCTGACCATCTGCCTGATCTGCTCTGGTCTCCTTGGTCTCCTGGCTGTCCGCCTGATCTGCTCTGGTCTCTTGGTCTCCTGACTGTCCACCTGATCTGCTCTGGTCTCACTGGTCTCCTGGCCGTCCGCCTGATCTGCTCTGGTCTTCTGAGTCTCCTTGCCATCCGCCTGAACTGCTCTGGTTTTCTGGGTCTCATGACCATTTGCCTGATCTGCTCTGGTCTCCTTGGTCTCCTGGCTGTCCGCCTGATCTGCTCTGGTCTCCTGACATATTTCCATATAAGAATACCTCTAGGTCTAAGTAATAGGAAAATTGCCATTAGATATTCCCAGGTGGCCAGTCAGACATGATTTGCTGTGGAAAGGAAATGCTTATTTAAATAACAGTGCATGTAAGAATGAAACAAATGTTGATAGTGGTGAAGGAGTAATTGCTGGAAAAGAAATTTAGAGATCTGAGAAAATCATAGTTCACAATTTTTCTTCACTAGAAACATTTCCACAAAGCTTGATTTTTACTCTCTTTAGCTTTCATTTGGACACAGATCTAAAGTTGTCTGATTGACACTTCTCTAGTCAATGGTTAAATGCCATATGTCAGACTTTAACAGTACAGTATGCTCCGTGTATTTAAAAGACTCTTTATCCTCATTTGGATTCTGTGTGTGGAGCCGCTGCCACTCACTGTGCTTTAGTGACAAATGAGGACACCTCTCTACATAAGAGCTGTGCGGCATTAGGGCTATGGAAAGAGAGTCACGCTTAATAAACCCAGGTAAGAGGTGGTCATTTTAAAGCCCTGACACTCTGTGGACCATCACAGATTAAAGAGTGATTGACTGTCACTCACAGTCTCATCACATGTTTGCACAGAGTCCTATTGTGAATTCCAGAGAGGAGAGCTGTTAAAATGCCTCAAAGGCTCTGACTTGGTGATAAGGTTTTATTTAATGCAATGATGTTCATGCTCATCAAAAGCAGCATAATTATTCAAGATTCTTTTGCCAGCATTCACTGAGTAATTATGTTCCTCATTCTGAGAAATCTATGTGTAACAGAAAGATTCAGAGGAAACACTTGAAAAGCAAAAATGATGAATGTCTTTATGAAACTGATAATCTCCCTTCTGATGTGCATACTGACATATGCAGACTTGATCTAGACATTGATGTCAAATGGAATTACTTTATGGAAATCTGTTTGCTAATAAAAATGAAAATCTATTGCTCACAATCCACCATGCCATAGACAAATGCTTTTATGAGAATATTTGCCATTATAGTTGTCTAGAAAATGAAAAATGTGGTGGTTGCTTGCATATCGGTTGTCAACCACATCCACACTCATTACAGGGAAGTCCTCTTTCATTTTATGGTCTTGTAATTTGTCTGCTTACCTACTGCAAAATCTTTGGAATAAGCCAACTAGAAATTACACCACATGAGGCAAATGAAAGCTAAATGGAACAAGTGTTATACACTGTAAAATTTTTATTTCTGCCTGATCTAACCCATTCAATTAGTTTTGTTGGTGTAAACTAATGTTAACCTAATGTTGATGTTAATCAATAATTTTGACTTGAATCAAACCATTTTAGATGTTACAACATGAAGCACATTTATTTTATTGTATATTACAAAGTATTATTATTATCAGCAATCAACAACAGTTTCAGTTCTGGTCTTGAGTCTTGCAGATCCTAAATTACAAATGGAGAATGTGCAAAATAATTGGGTTTCTACCTCATATTGAAGTGCTGTTTTGCTTCTGCTAACAGATGAATAATGTGTGCCACTTCACTTCTTCCCTTTCCAACATCTTGGCAATAATAATTTTCTAATGTGGGGAGAAATCAATTTATCCCTACCATTTTTCTTCCCAGGTAAGCGGAACAAGTGATAGCATATACATCATACCACTGAGCCATTTTCTGCCAGTCTCTCTCCTGACTAATTCATTTATTGAGCCCTGTGGATGTTCTCATCATTGCACACCTAAAATTTATGGTTGGATTCAGTGTGAAGCACAATCACTTTTCTGTGGGGCTTATTTTGAGTCTACAGTATATTTATTTTCTGTTATTTGTAATAAATATGAAAGCTCATATTTGAGCTTTCACCATCTGACACACTGATATTTATGTATATCTAAAGGACACCATGGTGAAGGTTTGAAAATTAATATTTTCTTTATTTCCAGATTTAAACAACATATACAGATGCTGAACAGTGTTCAGCAACTTTTTATTTCTGTATCACTGTCAAGCAGAACTTTAAAAGTGGGTTTGATTGAATGCATCTCTGCGTGGTTATTCTATTATGATATGTACACTCTATGGTGTATCATGTTTACATCATATCACATTAGTATTGTACATATATGTAAGGCATGGTGTACAGTTAGTTGATCATCATTGCAAATTTAACCCTATGACAGGATGAGGATATCTTTTGGATGTCTTGTATCACCATGCTTTCTGATCAGCCCATGTTTTTGCCCTTTTCTTACCCAAAAAATCCCAATCCTGTTGATCTGGCAAGGGCTGTATCCAATTCATCAAAAGCAGATAACTGGCAAACTACATGAACCTCCCCTTGATCTACATTCAAAGTTAATTACTTGCTGTTGTGTTCTCTCCTTAGTGGCCACTGACTCATGTGAAATTAGATAAAGTTGTTCTTCAGGAGAGAGAAGACTAATCATTGTGATCACTGACAGTTTTATTGTGGAGTGATCGGCTACACAGCATCATTGGTCCCAAAGGACAGATAATAAAGCCAAATGTGCTCCTCAGCTGTTTCATATCAGGGATGCAAATCCTTATATATATATATTTTATAGAAATAAATAAATATTAACAAAATGTAGCCATTTTAAGAAAATTTAAGATTTTGTATAAATACACTGTATATACAGTAAGGGAGACCAGGCTAGTTGTCCCACTTTTTTGTTTATTTTTGAAAAATCTATTTCTATATAGGCAGATACCTTATTTGATCACATTTGCCTCTAGTGGTATGGTTATAGTTTTAGAAATGACTGAAATCTAACATGTTTAATTGGTGCACACAAAGTTTTCCATGTGATGTGGTTGTAGAGAGATAGAATCTATTGCATTGTAATTACATTTAAATTACTTGCATTTAATTACATTTTTAGTTATACTGTTAACTTTACCCCTAACCAAACCCTTACCCCAAAACCTAACTCTAACCCCTAACCTTAACCCTAACTTACTCCTAAACCTACCCGTACCTCAACCTCAGTAGCAATAAATGTGGGAATTTTGCAGAACAACATGTAGTTACACAATAAATACCTAGTCTTGTATGTATTAAATGTTAGTACATAAAAGTTAAGGTCACCTAATACAAAGTGTGATCTTTTTATTTATACTTAATCAGGTCAGTCAGGTAACCCCAAAATTTGCCTTACATGAAATATCTAAACGAACGATTTTATTCAAATCAAAAATATGCTTTAATATGACTGAATCAACCTGATAACAAAACCATTTTTAAGGGTTATATTAAACAGATTATGTAGAAATATAACAATTGCAGATTACCAGATTACTTTTTACAGTGCATGTTCTTAATTTTAAACATAAAATGTATCTATTTAGATGTGATAAAAAAATAATAATTATATATATATATATATATTCACATCATACAGCCAATGTGATCAGAGATGCTTAAATGCAACTTGACATTAGAAGGATGGCCATTGCATAAATTCATTCATTTTAAAATTCCATTCCGTTTCATCTGATTCCTTTCCTTCCAGCACTCCGAAGCCCATAAACTGACTGCGATATTCCCTTACATGTTCTCAATGATCAATAAATCATTGGAGTTTAAAATGATTTAGTGAGTGTCAGCACCCAGAGGGAATAATTACATAGTTTATTGGATTGCCATAATGAAGGGGTATTTATTAAATAACAGAAGAAGACATCGTTATCATCCTTCCCTGTATAATTAGGTTAAATATATAAAGAAATGCTGGTCACCCCCTTAAAGTGCTTTAAGATCTCCATAGATAGGCCTATATTGTCTTTATTTATGCAAATAAATGGGACAAGTTAAACTTGTTAAAAAAAAGAAAAGCTTTGAGATTTATAAAAAGACATGTTAACAAATGGGAAATGATTCATGAATACGAAGCAGTCAACCATAAAAACAGAAAATAATATGCCCATCTTAGTGCAATGACTCAATTTAAAATGTATTTCCAAGAGTTTCACATCAAAAGTTTCATTGTATTGAAGTGATTATTCTTCCTCCAGTGGCAGGTTCAGATCTGTTCTAGCAGCCTAGTCAACTATTACGTATTTGCATAATGGCAGTCACAAGTAACTATTGCACACTTCAAACCAGATTATCAAGAATTATTTTAAATTATTTAATTTTAATTTACACCTCTGTATGACACATCATGTGGAGTACTGATGTTCATGCTGAAACTCTTCACCTCAGATTTAGCATTAAAATCTTACAACGCACACACACACACACACACACACACACACACACACACATACACAAACAAATAAACAATATGGTGTTGAGATGTTATCTCAACTGACAAATGATTAGATAGAGCATGAAAAATGATGATGTTAATAAAATGGCATAAAGCCTTTGACATCCTCATTCTTTTGAGAAAGAAGTGTAGGAGTATTTATTTAAGCTGCTATGTTGATCAATCAAATAAGTCTTTAATGGGATAGTTGTCATCATTTAAAATTCTGTCATCATTTACTCACCCTCATGCTGTTCAAACTAGTACGACTTTCCTTCTTCAGAGGAACACAAACGGTGATATTAGGCAGAATGACAACCTTAGTCAGCATTCAATTTCATTTTATTTATTTTTTCTCTCTTCATACAATGAAATTGAATGGTGACTAAGGGTGCCATTCTGCTTAATATTTCCCTTTGTGTTCCATATAGGAGAAATAAAGTAATACATGTTTGAAACAACATGAGGGCGAATAAATGATGGCAGTTTTAATTTATGGGTAAACTATCACTTCAGATTGAGAATGATTCATACTCTGCTAATAAATAATGCAAATGCTACAGTTTTCTTCCTCTATAGCTAATACCAAAAAGCCCCTATTCATTATAATGACACAATTAACATATAATCTATACAACTGATTGGCAATTCCTTGCTAAAACACAGACTTAGAGAATCCAAAACACAATACATTTCCCAAGCCAGACACAGAGGAAAAGGCCATTGTGATACATCTGCTGGAATCAACCATTTCAAAAAGTTCTAAAATGTATAGCAGAGCAACTGCTAAAGTCCATATGGTACTGGGCAGGAACAGGGCAGCCTGTACCATGCCTGTTACTGTGACCCTCATTTGGCTCTTCTGTTGGGGTTGGGAAAAGGATTCACTGCTCTGTCCCATTGCTTTCATATGTCCACTCTGATAAAAAAAAGTTTAATAAAAATACATATTTTGTATAACAAATACAAAACATTGGACACCTGAAATAAAAAACGTCCTTTTTCCTTGACTGTTGCGGCTGCTGTTCCATTTAGTTTATATATAGTTGAATTGATCATGGGAGACTCAGTCAACAAAAATGTGATTGTTCCCATAGACACTGAAAATAGAAGTATTACCTGATTCAGAGTGAAGCCGGCATACAGAACAACTCTGATATTTCTCTTAATCCAGACTAAGATGGGGTGATGCTGTGGAACAACTGACATGAGGTAGAAAATGCTGATCCAAGCATTGCATGAGAAGTTGCCACAAAAAGTTTCGTAAATCAAAGCTCTAGTTATGGTTTGAAGCCAAAAAGGTGGCAGAACAAAAGCAATAACAATGGTCACCATGAGGACAATTTGTTGAAATGTGGAATTGCATAACAAACAATAAACAGGAGTCGCAGTGGATTACAAAGTGTTACTCCAGTGACTGGTCGCAGTAGGCAAAAAAAGAAGAGGATATTGCAAATATTGGCTGTGATGCAAACCAGTGTGCAGATTACAGCATATAGCCATGGCTCCATCTCGATTATTGCCTTTAATCAGTTGTATTTACTGGGTATAGACGCAGTCTTGCATATGTCTTGCCCTTCCGGATACATTCTGGCTTATATTATGGCAACAAAAATAAATGATATAAGGTCAAAGTAAAGTATGATGGCAAATTAAATGCGCCTTGACGGTCAACCAAATTATAAGCAATCAGACTGCCTGGCGGCAGGGCCGTAGCAAGGAATTCTGGGCCCCCTGACTATATATTTCTCTGGGCCCCTTACCTATTAAAGAAATACAGTTTCGAATTTGTTTTGGGCCTCCCTGTACCTTTTGGCCCCTAGAATCGTTACCACCTTTCACCCCAATAGCTATGGCCCTGCCTGGCGGATGATAAATTGAATGAAAAAATCCCAATAGACTTCTGTGAAGGAGGGACCCAAGCCAAATCTAGGGACCAGAATATCATAGACTTGGAGGTGGTCTCTTTTGACTTGGGCCATAAACAACCACCTAGCAACCCAGAATATCCTAATGGGACATTAGCAACACCCTGGAAACCACCCATAGCACTGCAGCGTCTGTAGTAGTGAGTATTGCACGGGGAAGCACCACTCACATGTTTTTCAGAAAACGTAAAAAATGCGTTTCATCTAGAATAATACAGGAGACAACTCGTCAACAGCAAGTTGTTGTTACATTATCCATCATCAACATAACTGTAACTAAGGACTTATTGCACACTTTTGCATATGCAAGATGCAGCTGACCTGTATCTCAGTTAAAAAAGTTTAGTTTAGTTTTGCCTTGGTTATTATGGTGAGCATGTTTTGAGTATCATCTTCACACAATATTCGAGAATCAATATATTGAGTTCAATAGCAAAAGGCCTATATTTAGTTTTTACCATATATTCTCCTCCCTGCCCAGTAGGTGGCGTTATGCACAAATAATGCAAATTGCCAAAAACAAAAGAAGATTGATAGTAAAAAAAAAAAAGGACTAAACATTGATCTATTTCTCACCCACACTTATCATATCGCTTCTGAAGTTATGGTTTTAACCAGTTGAGTCTTATGGATTACTTTTATGTTGCCTTTATGTGTTTTTGGAGCTTCAAAATTTTGGTCACCATTCACTTGCATTGAAAGGACCTATAGAGCTGAAATATTCTTCTAAGACTCTTTGTTTGTGTTCAGCAGAAGAAAGAAAATCATAAATATCTGGGATGGCATTGGGGTCAGTAAATGATGAGCAAATTTTCATTTTTTAGTGAAATATTCATTTAACATATCCTGTTCTTAAAGGTCTTTAAACACAAGCCTTTTCATTAATTCATGAAAAAACTGCTATAACAATAATTGTAAAGTCAGAAATCTGATGAATAAAACCAATGAATTAAAAATATCAATAATAGTAAATAAAACAAAAAACTAAATAACAATTGGGGTTTGAAGCAAACTAGAGCTTACTGAGTTTCAGTAATGAATACTTTAACAAAAATGTGGCACAATGATAAAAAAAGTGTCTTTTTTATTAAACATGTATTTACAATATACATGTACATTTACATTAATACAAATCAGTCCCTAAAATAATTGATATCAATAGAGGTACAAAATAGTTTAATAGATAATTATATGAAAGGACACTTCAGTTTCCAAAGAGAAAGAAAAAAGATCTGTCAGACCAGTACTACATGATACAGCTATCAGTGTTAGTAAATAATACAGTCCCAATAAAATAACAGCTGTTTGCCACTTACATGGAGTATCTTATGTATTTGACAAAAGCATGTTTGACAACAACTATTGTGTTAAGTTTGATAAACTTGTTGCTTTCATGGAGGTGGCTATGACAAAATCATGACAAAATCTTAAGTGTAAATACTGATTTTGAATTACAGGCTCATATTAAAGAATTAATGGCTACAGCTATTATCTATTTAGTCCAGAATTCCCTGATTTTCTAAGTTATCCAAGTCATTGTAGAATTGTAGAGTTGATCTGGTCAGATAGACATGTTATTGTTAACTGATGGTGGCGATTCCCTGACATTTAAGGTTTGGGACAAGGGAAACAAGATTGTCATAGGATGATCCTGTGACAATGCTTATCAGCTACAGTACCTATAAAGCTGCCCTTTCCTCCTTTCCCAGACAGTTTGGCCCCAATTCACATTTGTGCTTGTGATTCACACCATTAGCGACTCCCATGGCAATTCACAAGTCCTGTAATGTCACTTTGTGTGTTGAGGTTAAATGTTGGGGAATCTCCGCCATCAGTTCACAACTGATGAAGACATTAAGATGAGTCTTAAAGGAATAATTCACTAAAAAATGTATTCATTTATTCATCCTCATTTTTTAAAACCATATGAATTTACTTCTTTGGAAGACAAAATGAGATGTTAGGCAGAATGTTAGCCTCAGTCACCATTCTCTTTCAATGTATAGCAAAAAGATGCAAAGAAAGTCAATGTTGACTGAGGCTAACATTCTGCTTAACATCTCCTTTTGTGTTCCATGGCTGAAAGAAAGTCATAAGAGTTGGAACAACATAAGGGTGAGTAAATGATGACAGCATTTTTTGGGGGGTGAACTATCCCTCTAAGCAACAAAGATTTTTATTTTATTTTATTGCAGGCATGTTTACCTGCATGCTGACTTAAATTGTTACATCAGAAAAACACAAGATTTCAAAAACATGTCAGGATATGTTAGTTATCAATATGGCAGATATTTCACATCATAACACAGATGGGTATTATCTGGAAGTATCATGTTGAACTCTACAATATTTCTGGACATTTTTTTAAATGTTTGTATTATGTCATTTAACTGAATGTGTTTAGTCTTTGTTAGCAGCTTTTTTCATAAAAAGAAAGAGCTGTATTGTGTAATTTTCGAAACTATTTTAATTTCTATGGGCAAATGTAAATTGTACTACAGTATTTAATTCTTAACAATGCTATGAGGAATATACAATTACAAGCCAGGTTTTAACAGTCTGGTCCTTGTACTGTCCTCAACCTAAAGCATTGTAGTATTTGTCTAGTGTATTATGACTGATGTTGTGTACCTGCCGCTTACAATGTTGCCAGTTTGTAGATGTTTCTGGCAAACTTCAGTAAAAATTTTCCCAGGCTTCAAATACATGTTTTATTATTAACAGATGTCTATCCTGGAGTTAACAGTCTGAATCTGCATTCATGCAGTAAAGCCTGTTATGATGACAGTGTCACTTTCCATTCCAGTTCCTATCCAGAGGGCATATAATTAAATTATAAAAAACACCTCCTAACATATCACTCACATTCCAAAATTTACCTAATGCTGATTAATCCAACAATTGGGGCAAGCACGGTGAAAACTACAAGCTACTACTTACATAGATCAGAAGATTCCAACATTCCCAAAGTGAGGAAATCTCCAACTAACGATCTTTTCTGGACAGAAAGGGCCTCACCAAAGGTTTGCTAAAGCAGACGCAGGAGGAACTCAAAGATGAACTGAAAGCTACAAATACTAGCAAGAGTTTGTTAGATGTAGTACTCTTGCATGCTGTCTCTCATAGAGTTGTGAAGGTGAAACTCTGCCCTGTAAGCAGCTTCAAGTCTACATTGGTGCTCCTTTTCTTGGAGTCTTGCAGTTGTTTGAGCTTGTCGATGCTGGTATAGGAAACGGGCCATCACTCCCAGCACACAGAGGGTACTGAAGACTACAGCTGTTGCCACGCCTGTGAATCAGAAAGGATATTCAGGTGGGTATTTAGAATTGGAAATGCAGCCTTCATCCTTAATACACTAAATGGCCTAAAGTATGTAGACACCCCTTTAGAAAAACATTGGTTTAGCTAGGCCTAATTTCAGTAGACACATTTTGGCAAATGCTAAAATTTGCCAAAATAATTTGCAGTAGCACTAAAAATTGTGTTTTCAACTTTCCAGTGACAATTTCAGAACAGCCTTTGTGCAATGGTCCTGTGCACAAAGAGAGGTCCATAAAAAAATGGTTTACCGAGTCTGATCTGAAATAACTTGACTGCACTGCACAAAGCCTCCTGACTTCTTGATACCATCTCTTTCCCCTCTCCAAGAAATATCCTTTGATCATCTGCTTTGCCTCTTCTCTACTGTCAATGCATCTCTATACTAATTATTTTGTACTGCTGCAAACTTTCCGTATTGTTAATCCTACTCTTTTGATCTCAAAGCTGGCAGAGATGGAAAATAGAATCTGTGTTTTTCTGGTTTATATTCTATAGTTGAGTGGTGTTTACAGTTCAGGGATTTGTACTTTGGATGTGCATGCTTCACATGATTTGTGTCATTGCATTTTGATGTCAGGCAAACCGAAGAAGTTCCATGGTGTCTTGCGTATGACATGTCTGGGCTTTTCCCATTTTTTTGGATGGTTATTTTCTTTCAAAGCCACACATTACTGGTAGTTTAAAACACTTGTTTTAGAGCAGTGGCTTATTTACAGGTGAATAGGTGGTGCTTCACTGTTGCCTGGGACCCAACATGATGGATTAGTGTTTACAATACAAATGTGATGTGGTCAAATCTGAATGTGGTTTCAATGATCAAATCACAAAATGTTTTGGACCATCCATGACTACCTGCATTCAGTGCTGTCTACTTGTGATCAGACTGGCCAAGACAGATGTTAATACACCCAGGTGTGAATGGGGTCTCTGTCCTTCTCGGTCACACAGTCACTGTCTCCAGGTGTATGTTGATTATTCTTTTTTTGTGTGTGTGGATCACATCACGACAACTACCAGGTCCTGTAGCTTCATTCTTCATAATATAAGAAACCTTCCTCGACCAACTGCTCCACTCAGCTCCTTGCACAGGCTCTGGCTTATTTCTGCTAGAATTCAGATTAGTGATCATGTCGGCCAGCCGCTACAATCAGCCACTTTTGGGTGCCTATTTAAAGGAATAGTTTACCCAAAAATGAAAATGCTCTTATCATTTAAACACCCTCGTGCCATCCCAGATGTGTATGATGTTCTTTCTTCTGATGAACACAGACAAAGATTTTTAGAAAAATATCTCAGCTCTGTAGGTACTCACAATGCACGTGAATGGTGGCCAAACAATTGAAGGTCCAAAAGGCACATAAAGGCAGCATAAAAGTAATCCATAAGACTCCAGTTGTTAAATACATATCTTCAGAAGCAATATGATAGGTGTGGGTGAGAAACAGATCAACATTTAAGTCATCTTTTACTATAAATTGTCATATTCCCTGTTTTTGTGTTGACTTTTATGTTGAAATTCTTGTTTAGTTCCTGTTTCCTGTTAGTTTGTAGACCTTTTGTAGTTTCATTTTATGATTGGTTTTCCCCTGATTGTTTCCACAGATGTTCCTCCTTCCCTTGTTTGCCCCCAT
The DNA here is from genome assembly GCF_019703515.2 of Myxocyprinus asiaticus. Lineage (NCBI taxonomy): Eukaryota > Metazoa > Chordata > Actinopteri > Cypriniformes > Catostomidae > Myxocyprinus > Myxocyprinus asiaticus. The sequence continues at coordinate 22,814,442 of NC_059353.1, read as the reverse complement.
GTTTTTAAGCCCTAGTTTTCCCCTGGTTTCTTTGTCAGTCTTCACATGTGTTGTCTTATTCTGTGCTTGGTTTCCCATGTTTTTATTTCACTCTATTCTGAGTTTATTTTTGGTTTCCATTAAAAGCTGCATTTAGATCCTCAATCCATGTCTGCCTCGTTACATAAATCTCCACTTTCATGTTCTTCTTCTTTTGTTTTTGCTGATTCATATTCTTTGTGCATATCGCCACCTACTGGGCAGGAAGGATAATTTATAGTAAAAAAGGACTTAAATATTAATCTGTTTCTCAACCACACCTATCATATCACTTCTAAAGATCTAGATTTAACCACTGGAGTTGTGTGGATTACTTTTATGCTGCCTTTATGTGCTTTTTGGATCTTTACAATTCTGGCCACCATTCACTTGCATTGTATGGAGCTACAGAATTAGATATTGCTCTAAAAATCTTCATTTGTGTTCAGCAGAAGAATGAATGTCATACACATCTGGGATGGTATGAGGGTGAGAAAATGATGAGAGCCTTCTCATTTTTGGGTAAACTATCCCTTTAACTGTAGCATAGTGTTATTAACTATTTAAAGGCCAGTTCTCCCAACAAACAGCTTTTCATCTGACATATGTGATGTACAATACAGCTGAGTAGCTACAATGGTTTGGTTAAATACTGAAAAGGAGTTCTGAAGAAATCGGAAAATTCTATACTTGAATAGTCTCACACAAAATCCTACAAATTTACTTCCTCCTTTAATGGAAAATGTATGCCGTCAACACAACTAATCATAAACAATCCCTTGTGATGGTTTCAATGGAGATTTTATTACCATAAGTTACTGCACACAACAAATTATCAAAAAAAAAAAAAAAAGTCATTACACCTTTCTGAAATAAAGAGAATAAAATGGAAAGGTGAACAAAAACAATATGTGTGATAGTGAGAGCTCATTTCATACTTCACTGACTGTTACAAATGAAACAGAAAAAGCAGACAGAGGTGGTAAAACAAACCTCCGATCACAGCTGAATCAGGATGGCTGTCGTCTTCACGATGCTCGTTATCTTTTCCCACCTCCTCTCCATGATCTACAGGACAGTGGCACATGAATCACAGAAATACACAGCAACAAAGAGATACATTATCAATGGTGGATGATGCAGTTGTTTAATAAAGGCAAAATGTCTTGTCATTGCCCAATTACTGAATTTTGACTGAATTGTGTGATATAATCGCTTTGTCAGAGCGAGAGAGAGACAGAGACCCAATTGCAGAAGAACAATTCAAAGGATTTATTAACAACAAATGTCAACATAAACTGTGCTGGCAAAGTATTAGAATCCCAGCATTGGCTGCAGTAGCAGGAGGTGAGGAACAAGTCTGTGTGCACGTAGTGGGTGCACAGAGGGCAAAGGAGGAGTGTGTTCATAGACAGGTGTATGCGTTGTGGAAGTCAGGAGCAGATCCTTAGGAAGAGTCCATTGTAGCGTGGTGTGGTGCAGAGAACAAAGTTTCCTGACACGCGGGCAGAGACGAGGAATCCTCCACTGGTGATTCGTGGGCGGTGAGGACAGTCGTACAGCAAACTAGAAGGTAACCACACTTCCCGACACACGGGTAGAGACAGGCAACCAACAGATACACGAGACAGCACCAACTAGACAAAGAGTAAGGTTAGCTGCTTGACAGCACAAGCAATAATCTAGCGAAGACAGTGAAGGCACACAAGGATTAAGTAGGGAGTGCAATCAGAGTGGAACAGGTGTAGCTAGCACGTTAATCAGTGGCATGATCAGCGCTTCCCCGGGAACGCAATGTTCCCATGGAGACACTGATCATGCGTGCCGGCTCCGCCTGTGAGACATGAGAGAGAGAGAAAAAACAAAACAACAGAATAAACTGGCAAACTCACATACGTTTGAGGTAGGGTGGTATTTTGAGGTGGACCGCCACTGGACTATTGACCTTGGTGATGGGAAATGGCCTTATAAATTGGGACCCAGCTAATGTGAGGGCAGTCAGAGCGGAATGTACATGGAGGACAACCAAACCTTCTGCCCGCACACGTAAGCTGGGGCTTAGACTGATGTCGGTCCGCTGACCTCTTGACGCGAGCGCCAGTCTGTATGAGGGCTTCACTGGTGGCTTTCCAGGTGTGTTGGCACCTCTGCAAAAAGGTGCTGTGGCAGGGAGGAGGGCAGGGCCAGGTCGTGATGCTGCACACCCAGCCCCTAATCGAGAGGGATAAAGGTGTCCGGAGGTGGCAGTTCGGGAGAGAGAGAGAGTTACGGGCAGCTGCCCTGCATGTGTTTATGCTTGTGTGTTTAAAACTAGGGCTTTTTGTCCAATTTAACATTACTTTGATTCTTTGTCTGGTTCTCGCCTCCTCCTTTCCATTTTACCTTGTTACAGGTGTGTATAGATGGGACCTGAACATCGGGCTCTTGAGCAGGGAACAAGGGGGGCTGGTAGCCGAGGCTACACTGGAAGGGCGATAACCCCGTAGATGATGACAACAAGGAGTTGTAAGTGTACTCAACCCAGACTAAATTATATATATCGATGTGGTTTATGACAGCTACCGCTGTCTCCCTCACTGAGGGTAAATTGGGGAGGGGAATGAAATGAGCTGCCTTCGAGAACTGGTCCACTACAGTCAAAACGACTGTGTTGCCATGGGAAGATGGGAGGCCAGTTACTCGAGAGGCGGGTAGTAGAGTTGGGGTACTCGAGTTTTTTCAGAGTCCATGGCATTTGATTTGTGATGCAATGAATAAAATAAATAAATTAAAATAACAAAACAGAAATAAATGGACACTGTCTGTAAGTAGTTGTAGCACCCCCTGATGTCGTAGACGTAGCCAGAGTTTGTTTCACCGTGTTGAGCAAACACACCTACAGAGCGGCACACTCAGTCAACTAATACGCTTGAATGTTACTACGGAGACTGCTATATAACATCAATTACTGTGGTGGCTGGCATGACGAACACATAAAGACGGGTATGTAGCCAACGTACTAGAAACTACAAGGGACCTGCACAGCACGGGACCTGACAACTGGTAAAATCGCACGTGGTGTTTGTGCAGCCAAGACGGTGCTCGCATCGCAGATTCATTAAGTCAAGTCATCCACATCATGCCTCTCACAGTTTACTAAAAACAACACATCAAAACAAAAATTCAGAAATTAAATTAGTTAATATTGGGCTATTAAATCTTTTTAGGCGTAATGTATCCACACACTGGGTTGGGGAGTAACGGAATACATGTAATGTGATTACGTATTTAAAATACAAAATATAAGTAACTGTATTCCACTACAGTTACAATTTAAATCATTGGTAATTAGAATACAGTTACATTCAAAAAATATTTTGATTACTGAAGAGATTACTTTGCATTTTATTGTCATTTGTTTCATTTAATATTTAGTCCTTTCAGATGGAAAACATTTATCCATATAAATGATGTGATCCAAATTGCATTTGAACAGCGGTGAAACACTTTCTTAAGATGTGTTACATTCATACGAGCAGACAGAGAAGTAAGTTTGGAGCAGAAGAAATAGAAATAAACCTTGTGTAAATTGTCAACTTTACGCTAAGCTAAAATGCTATTTCTAGCCATTTTACATGCACGTTACCAGGCACGATCATATTTTTTTATAAAGAAAATTCACGTTGGATCATAATTTCTTTTTTTCTAGTAAGACCTTTGATATTAGGGCAAAATTCGTATTCTTGATAATAATTTTTGTATTGTTTTCCTGTAAAAATATCTACAAATCCTTAAAACAAGATAAATTTGATTTATCTTGTTTTGAAATAACACTGCATAAAATATTTAGGTTTTTCAGAGAATGTATTTGTTATGTGTTTTTTGTCTTACTGTACTGGCAGAGTTTTTATAGTCAAAACAAGTGAAAAAATCTACCAGTGCTGAAGAAGTAATCCAAAGTATTTAGAATACGTTACTGACCTTGAGTAATCAAATGAAATATGTTACAAATGACATTTTACAGCATAAATTCTGTAATCTGTAGTGGAATACATTTAAAAAGTAACCCTCCCAACCCTGTCCACACATGTAGGCATCTGCAGTCTCTTGTGGTCCATACAGTGTTGTCAATTTAAACTTGATTAATTGCTGTAACTTTTTAAATAGTCTGGGGAATTTTTTTTTTATTGCTAAAGCAGACTGCAACTCTGAAAAACAGATAAACGGCACCTATTTATTGTTTTTCTATTTTAAAAGCATTGATGAGCTGCTTAAAATATGTTCTTTTACAGTTTTTTCCACAATAAAATGCACAATGAAATATGAAGTTATTTTGGGCAGTGAAATGTTTTTTTTATAATTTAATTATAGACTGGGTGACCAGACGTCCTGGTTTATTACACAGGACAGTATTGGTTTTTGGTAGGGTCACTGATTTAAAAAAAAAAAATCTCATCATTGTCCTTCTTGCTATTGTCTCTGGTATTGTTTGCAGAGAAGATAAACAATTTTGTTGCGTCGCATATTGATTTGGCTATACATTCATTCTAGTCTTCAGCAAATCAGCTGAAATGTATCTGGTTACCATGGCAATGACGTCATGCACTTAGCACTCACGCTCTATGTAATCCTGGCAGTCAGCGCAAATGCCCAAAATAATGCAAAAATGCGTTTTCAACAACAAGCTGAAAGAAGCCAATCCATGCAACTCGTGAAAATGTAAGCAGGGTGTTTTCTGAATGTTCATTTTCCCCACGAGCACAGAGGTAAATCAGACAAGCGTCACATTCAGACAGCTACACAGCACTTTTTGCATAGTACAAGCACTTAAAGGAATATTCCTGGGTCAATACACGTTAAGCTCAATCAACAACATTTGTGGCATAAAAGTTGATTACCACAAAAATACATTTTGATTCATCCCTCCTTTTCTTTCAAAAAGGCAAAAATCTGGGTTACAGTGAGGCACTTAAAAAGTGAATGTGGCCAATTTTTAACATTAAAATACTCAATATTTCAAAAGTATAGCCACTAGACATAAACAATGACTGTTAACATGATTTTAGTGTGATAAAATCGCTTACTAACCTTTTCTGTGTAAAGTTATATCCAATTTTACAACTTCATTGCCATCATGATGTAATATCAACAAACCCTAAAATGACTGTAAAAATGACTATTTAAACAACTTTACAGCTCAAATAATACATGAGTTTTAACAGAAGAATTAATGCAAGTGCTTTTATAAAATTATAAGCTTCACATTTCTTTGTTTAAACCCTCCAAAAATTGGCCACATTCACTTTCATTTTCCCCATTCACTTCCATTTTAAGTGCCTCACTGTAACCTTGATTTGAGCTTTTTTTTTTTTTTAAAGAAAAGGAAATTAATTTTTTTGATAATCAATATTACGCCACAAATGCTGTTGACTGAGCTTAACTTGTATTGAGCATTCCTTTAAATGTTGAGATGTGGGGATTGTATTTTGAATTTTAGGTTCCAATGTTGTGAATTTTGTATTAAAGTGTACCTGACAAGTCTACTCATAATTACACATGCAATATGAAATTATATGGATAGAATAGGTTATGTGGAATTTGTAAAAAAATAAATAAAATAAAAAACTAAAATGTGGTTAAATAGTGAAAAACAAAATATAAAATAAAATATACATTTTCACAAACAATATATTGCAGAAGTTTGCATACCCCTTTTGTTTTAGGCCTATACGTTGTAACACCCCTTTCAGAATGTATGCAAATATAAGAAATAAAAGATTATATATTTTATGTAGTACTGCCCTTCAAAATCTACTGTACATTACACAAAATGTACTGTAATTTGATTCGGACCAGGTGATATGCATAGCGTAGGTCCAACTTTGTAAAGACGGATGCCCCCTGCAAGAGTTCGAAGGCTGAAGATATCAATGGCAAAGGATAACGATTCTTCACTGTGATGTCATTCAGCCCCTGATAATCTATACAGGGTCTAAGCGAGCCATCCTTCTTCTCCACGAAGAACAGCCCTGCCCCTGTGGGCGATGAGGAAGGGTGGATGGGAGAATCATTGATTTACCTGTTCATGGCCTCCCTCTCGGGAGCCGAGAGCGAATACAGCCGTCCCCGAGGAGAAGAGGTGCCAGAAAGCAGTTCAATGGCACAGTCGTACAGGTGATGAGGAGGAAGGGCTGCAGCGTGGGACCGTGCGGGGGAGGCCAAGTCAATGTCAATGAAGTTTCCTTCGGCTCTGGAATCCACCAGAGCTGAGAGTGTGTGACTGGAAGAGCCATACTGCAGCCGGGTCGGGAGAAGAGTATGAAGACCGGGGGCTTTGTTCACAGGTGTTGCGCTCGCCAGTAACCCCCTTCCTACTGACGAGCGGTGTCTTTTAAAGTTCAGGCAGAAGAGAAATGGCCCAGCCGGGCACAAGAAAAGCATAGTCCCTTAACTAGGCATGCTGCTTCTCCTTATGTGACATCAGGGTTCTTCCGACTTGCATAGGCTCAATGTTGGGGTGAGATTCAGGTGACCTGGTCGAAGTAGTGAGTCGGAGGGAATGGTCAGCCTCTCGAGAGGGTGAAGAGCGGCATCGACGGTGATTACAGCGTAGGGTCAGGCGTTGATTGACTCTGATAGCCAGGTCCACCAAGTCATCAAAACGAGAGGGGAGATCCAAAGGATAAATCTCATCCTGGACATCGTCGGAAAGTCCACGCAAGAACAGGTCCCACATGGCATTGTCGTTCCACTCGCAGGAAGCCCCAGGGTGCGAAACTCAATTGCATAGTCAGCAGCTCACCGATCTCCTTGGGACAGTCCGGATAAGACCCTCTCCGCCACCCGACCTTGAGTTGCACGATCAAACACTTGGCGAAGTTCAGTGGAGAAAGCTTCATAAGTGGCGAAGCATGGATATCTGTTGTCCCACATGGCAGTTCCCCATCACCAGCCCTTCCGGAGAGGAGCGTGATAACACATGCAACTTTCATCGTGTCGGAGGCAAACATAGAGGGCTGTAGGGTGAAGAACAGTGAACATTGAGACAGAAAGGTGCTAACGGAACCCACCTCAGCTGAGAATGGAGCTGGTGGGAGGATGTGAGCCTCTGGACGCCAAGGGCGTGGTGAACCGTGGAGGCCGATGGGGGTGTTTCAGGAGAGGGACCGGTATCGGGAGAAGGGCAGCGTTATTGGACCACCACGGTGAGTTCAGCGAGCTGCGATGCCAACATCTCCAATGCCCAATTAGAAGGGGAGATTTAGTCTTGTTGACACCCTAGCAGAGCTCCTTGCTGTGAGAGTGCGGAGCGAAGAGTAGATTCCTCCGATGGGTCCATGTTTGGCTAGATTATTCTGTCAGAGCGCAAGTGAGACAAAGACTCAATTGCAGAAGAACAGTTCAAAGGATTTATTAACAACAAATGTCAACATAAACTATGCTGGCAAAGTATTAGAATCCCAGCAGCAGCTGCAGTACCAGGAGGAAAGGAACAAGTCTGTGTGTGTGCAGTGGGCACGCAGAGGGCAAAGGAGGATGTTCGTAGACAGGTGTATGCATTGTGGAAGTCAGGAGCAGATCTGTAGGAAGAGTCCGTTGTAGTGTGGTGTGGTGCAGAGGACAAAGCCCGGACGAAGGTGGGCAGTCGTATTCCCGGCACGTGGGCAAAGATGAGGAATCCTCCACTGGCAATTTGTGGGTGGCGAGGACAGGTGTACAGCAAACTGGAAGGTAACCACACTTCCCGACACGCAGGCAGAAACAGGAAACCAACAGATACACGAGACAGCACAAACTAGACAAAGAGAGCGAGGTTAGTCGCTTGACAGTGCAAGCAATAATCTAGTGAAGACAGTGAGGGCAAACAAGGATTAAGTAGGGAGTGCAATCACAGTGGAACAGGTCTAACTAGCAAGTTAATCAGCGGTTCCCTGGGAACGATCAATGTTCCCATGGAAACACTGAACATGCGTGCCGGCTCTGCCTGCAAGACATGAAGGAGAGAGAAAAACAAAACAACAGAATAAACTGGCAAACTCACCGGAGCCGTGACACTCTTACATTTAGGAAACATAATTTTTGTGTTTGCCTTTTATTGGTCCAACCCTTTGGCTTTTAGTAGTGGTCATTATATTTCCTATTCTTTATTGTCTCTTCTTTTTTTTTTAATATATATATATATATATATATAATTTTGTGACCATATGGAGAAAAGTTTAAAACATTTTTGCATGCAAGTTATTTCTGTTGCTAAATTAAATGTCCTGGTTACTTGTGTAACCTCCGTTCTCTGATGAGGGAACGAGACGTTGTGTTGATGTAGTGACACTAGGGGTCACTCTTGGGAGCTCGAGACACCTCTGGTCTTTGATAAAAGGCCAATGAAAATTGCCGAGTGGTATTTGCATACCACTCCCCCAGACATACGGGTATAAAAGGAGCTGGTATGCAACCACTCATTCAGGTTTTATGCTGAGGAGCCGAGACAAGGTCCCAGCAATTTCAGCAGGTAGTTCAGCGTTGTGGCAGGAGGGACACAACGTCTCGTTCCCTCCATCAGGGAATGGAGCTTATGCAAGTAACCAGGACATTCCCTATCTGTCACTCACTCAACGTTGTGTCGATGTAGTGACACTAGGGGTCCCCATACAAAAACGCCACAACTGGCTGAACTGTGTTATGTGAACTGGCGGTGTGTGACGGGCAGACCACTGTGTGTCTTGTAGCCAGCGCACCAGCTGTAACCTCCCCCAACACTGTTATGAGTGTTGAACGACCCTTTGGGACAAGTCGACTACCCAAAAGATAGCGACAGGCTAGCCCAGTCGTGGCCTCTTATCCCCTTTTTTTCCCACTCCCTGAAAAAGGGGGACTATCCGACTGGGCCGACCAGGTCTAGTTGGGGGAGTGTCCCTCCTAACACCACGGAGACCACACCTTGCCCAGAGGGGGGATATTTAAGTAGAAATACGTCACATGGTTTTGCCGAGCTATGTTGGGAGTATGCCTTGTGGAGAAGTCCCATGGTAGGTCCTACCCTATGGGGGAGGAGTTACTACAAGCATGGATACTGGGGCAGAGGGGCCTCTGCCCGAGGAAGACGCTGTTTGCCAGCAGGGAAACGAATTAGCAGAAGATATACGTTGCATGGGGTTACCTATGGGGAACCGCAAATGCGGAGCACCTACCCCAGTATGGGGCTTTAGTTAGCACGTGTACTGGGCTGGCAGCGAGTCTCTCCAAAAACTCGTCTGCCACTGGGCTCGGAGGAAATCAACCAGGGAACACAGTTTGTGAACACTACTGGGAGTTAACAGCGCACATCTTCGGCTCAGGGGAGGTGAAAGGCGCTGTGTGCAAGCGATACACCAGGCCGGCTGACCCGGACTTACCTGCTTGTGCGTGCCACTACACGGGACGAAACCGGTTCCACCCGGAGGTTGTAGAACCTCGCAAAGGTGTTGGGTGTTGCCCAGCCCACTGCTCTGCAGATGTCTGTTAGAGAGGCGCCCCTGGTCAAGGCCCAGGAGGCCGCTACACCTCTGGTAGAATGGGCTCGTAGCCCTACCGGGGGCGGCACGTCCTGGGTGTGATATGCCATTGTTATGGCGTCAATGAGCCAGTGGGCGATCCTCTGCTTGGAGACAGCGCTTCCTTTCCGCAGACTCTAAAGCTCTGCGTGCGATCCAAATAGATGCGTAAAGTGCACACCGGACACACCGACGTCAGGGCTGGGTCTGCCTCCTCCTGGGACAGCACTTGCAGGTTCACCACCTGATCCCTAAAAGGGGTTGTGGGAACCTTGGGCACATAGCCCTGTTGGGGTCTCAGGATCACGTGAGAGTAGCCCGGTCCGAACTCCAGGCATGTTTTGCTGACAGAGAACGCTTGCAGGTCTCCTACCCTCTTGATGGAAGTGAGTGCAGTCAGGAGGGCAGTCTTCAAGGAGAGTGCCTTAAGCTCAGCTGACTGCAAAGGCTCAAAGTGGGCTCTCTGTAGACCCTGAAGAACTACAGAGAGGTCCCATGTGGGAACGAGGTGCAGTCTGAAGGACTAGAGGGGGCCCTAGCCTGAGTGATCGGCATGGAGATTCCAGAGGTCTGGTCGCAGGTGCCAGATGGTGCCCCGTCCCTGAGAAAGAAGGTCCTTCCTTAGGGGAATTTGCCAGGGGGGGCTGTCGCGAGGTGCGTGAGGTCTGAGAACCACGTCTGAGTGGGCCAGTAGGGTGCTACCAGGACGACCTGCTCCTCGTCTTCCCTGAACTTGCACAGGTCTACCTGTGCCTGTCCGAATCGTCTCCAAATCAGCTGGACCACCTGAGGGTGGAGTCTCCACTCTCCCTTGAGGGTAACCTGCCATGACAGCGCATCTGCTGCAATGTTGAGGTCACCCGGAATATGAGTGGCTCACAGCCATTTGAGGTGCTGCTGACTCCAGAGGAGGAGACGGTGGGCGAGTTGTGACATACAATGGGAGCACAGACCACCTTGATGGTTTACATATGCTACCGTTGCCGTGTTGTCTGTCCGATATAACACGTGCTTGCCTTGGATCAATGGCCGGAACCTCCGCAGGGCGAGCAGAATTGCCAGCAACTCGAGGCAGTTGATGTGCCAACGCAGCCACTGGCCCGTCCATAAGCCGGCGGCTGCGTGCCCGTTGCATACAGCGCCCCAGCCCGTTTTGGAAGCGTCTGTCATAACCACGATGCAGCTGGAGACCTGCTCTAGGGGAACGCCTGCCCGTAGAAACGTGAGGTCAGTCCAAGGGCTGAAGAGGCGGTGACAGATCGGCGTGATGGCAACGCGATGTGTCCCACGGTGCCATGCCCATCTCGGGACTCGAGTCTGAAGCCAGTGCTGAAGCGGTCTCATATGAATCAACCCGAGTGGAGTGGCCACTGCTGAGGATGCCATATGCCACAGGAGCCTCTGAAAGAGTTTCAGGGGAACCGCTGTTTTCTTACATGCCTTCAAACAGGTCAGCACCGACGGTGCGCGCTCGTTCGTGAGGCGCGCCATCAATGAGACGGAGTCCAACTCCAAACCGAGAAAAGAGATGCTCTGAACCGGAAGGAGCGTGCTCTTTTCCCAGTTGACCCAAAGACCTAGTCAGCTGAGTTGTGAGAGCACTAGGTCCCTGTGTGCACACAGCATATCCTGAGAGTGGGCAAGGATTAGCCGATCGTCGATAGTTGAGAATGCGAATGCCCACTTACCTTAACGGTGAAAGAGCTGCCTCTGCGACCTTCGTGAAGACATGAGGGGACAAGGACAGACCGAAAGGGAGGACCATGTACTGATATGCCCGACCCTCGAATGCAAACTGCAGGAAGGTCTGTGTCGAGGTAGAATCGAGACGTGGAAGTATGCCGCGAACCAAGCTTGATGCCGGACGCTCACCAGAATGAGTTTTTGCATCAGCATCTTGAACGGGAGTCTGTGTAAAGCCCGATTCAGTACTTGCAGGTCCAAGATTGGCCGCATCCCACCGCCTTTTTTCAGTACAATGAAGTAAAACCCCTTCTTCATCTCGGCCGGAGGGACAGGATCTATCACATCATTCCGCAGCGTTCTCGCCCTTCACCGAGGTGAAGAGGATGCCGCAGACCCCTGGTGAACTGAATCACGTAGCTGAGTCGGACGGTCCGAATCAGCCATCGAGACAGATTGGAAAGTGCAAGCCATACATCCAAGCACCGAGCGAGGGGGACCAAGGGGACAATCTCGTCGGACGTACCGGCAGGTGGGGCCTCGCGGCGGGGCAGAGCTCGAGGTGCCACGCCATGTTGTGGCCGTGCTGAGTTCAGGGAAATCGAAGCAGTTACCTGGCTCCTTGTGACCACCCCCGGAACAGCCTGGGACGTGGGAGGAAGAGGCCTGTCCTCGTGACCCGTTGAGACTGTCACATCAGATTTGTTCTACAGCTGATTGCGCAGGGGCAGGGAGACCGCCGCTGGAGTGCCAAATCTGTATGGATGGAAAGGTGGACGGTGGTCGTGATGATGGCCGTGCACACCGGGTACGTGACCCAGGGAATGAGGAAACAGCTCTTTTGCTGAACTGTTGGGTACCGCAGCAACTTGGGCATGTTGCGAAATTAAATGATAAAGCAACAAAAGATTCTCCTCCCGGCCCTCCACCGGGGGATGGAGTGGTCTGCTTACCAGCTCCAAGGTGGGTTTTGTCATCCCTGGGTCGCCTGTCTCAGGGGCGCTTCAAAGCCTTGCGAGGGTTCTTGGCGGCCGGCCGTGAGACGGGTGGCATCTGCTTCCTGCGGTGGGCTCCATGCTGGGGCTAGGCTGATGGGGCAGGCTGCGGCGGAGCCGGTGCAGTCACCACAGGGGGATGCCCTTGGCGACGAGCAGGTGGAGTGCGGGATCTTGAGCCATGCCGGGGCAGGATGTGCCGGATAGCCTCCGTCTGCTGCTTCACCGTCGAGAACTGCTGGGCAAAGTCCTCGAAGGTGTCACTGATTAGGCCAACCTGGGAAATGGGGGCAGCAAGGAACCGTGCCTTGTCGGCCTCACCCATCTCGACCAGGTTGAGCCAATAGTGATGCCCCTGGACCACTAAGGTGGACATCGCCCATCCGAGAGACCGCGCCGTGACCTTCGTCGCTGGGAGAGCGAGGTCGGTCGCCGAGCGCAGCTCCTGCATCAAATCTGGTCCGGAACTACCCTTGTGCAGGAGAGCCATGGCATGCAGGGTGGAGGCGGCTTGTCCAGTAGCACTGTAGGCTTTGGCCGTCAGGGACGACATGAACCAACAAGCCTTGGACGGGAGCTTCAGGCGTCCGCACCAGGTGGTGGTGCTCTGCGGGCATAGGTGCACCACGAGCACCTTATCCACCGGGGGAATGCCTGAATAGCCCCTGGCCTCCCCGCCATCGAGGGTAGTGAGGGCGGGGGAGCTGAAAGATCGGGACCGGGCAGTGAAAGGTGCCTCCCACGATCTTGTCAGCTCCTCATACACTTCCGGGAAGAAAGGAACTGGAGCGGGGCGTGGCTGCTTTGAGCGGTGCTGTGAGCCCAGGAACTAATCATCGAGCTGCAAGAGTTCAGGGGAGAGCGGAGGGTTCCACTTAGCCCGACGCTCGTGGCTTCCCGGGAAAGCATGTCTGTCATTTCCGCATCAGCCTGTGACTGGGCAACCGCACCCGAGGGGGGGAGCCCAGCTGAGGCTTCTGCGTCCGACTGAGGTCGAACTCGCCATGAGACGAGCCGGTGGACTCATCCGGAAGCCCGATCGGGGCAGACGAGCGTGCTGGGGAATGGGAGGTCCGTGGGGGGATTCCCGGCAGAGGTGGTCCCATTGGGGTCCCCAAATCGCCCCCAGTGCTAGCCGCGCTGGCCTCATACCCGTAGGTAGAAGGACCGAGGCGGGGAGCCACTGGGGTGGCTTACTTTCTTACGAATGCAAGCCGCGACCGCAACGATGCCATGGTCATGTTCTCGCAGTGAGAACATGATCCATCGACGAACGCTGTCTTCGCGTGGGTCACGCCCAGACACGAAAGACCGTGATCGTATCCGTCAGAAGTTGAGAGGTAACGACCGCAACCAGGAATAACACACAATCGGAAAGGCATCTTTAAAAAGATGCGTCTTTAAAAAGACGTTCCGTGGGTATATTTTTTTTTAGAGAAATATACTCTTTTAGAAAAATATACTCTTTTTTTCTGGCGAAGCGCCCAGGGGCGTTCTCTGCAGTGCACCAGTGCAGAGGAGGGAGAAGCCACTGAAAAGTGCCGTCAGATCCAGCAGAGGTGAATGAACAGTCAGCTCAGTAAACATCGACCATTCGGCTCCGAAGAGAAAATCTGAATGAGTGGTTGCATACCAGCTCCTTTTATACCCGCATGTACAGGGGAGTGGTATGCAAATACCACTTGCCAATTTTCATTGGCCTTTTATCAAAGACCAGAGGTGTCTCGGGCTCACAAGTGTGACCCCTAGTTTCGACACAACGTCGAGTGAGTGACATCGACTCAATGTCGAGTGAGTGACAGATAGGGAATCTCAGTTATGGAATGGATTAGCAACGGGTATATAAAATGGTAACATTTCACTAAATTTTCCCCCTTTTAATGATAAACCTTCTCCTCCTTGGTCCTTTTTTTGGGAAAACATTTAGAGATCTTCTCATGAACTGCCAAACTGATTTGAATAATTTGGCATGCATGCTCTTTTGATATATAGTTTACTACATTTTAAATAATTTGGAAGACAAACAAAAATGGCTGATTTATTAGAAAGTTTTATGCTTCTCTCTTCAGGTTTTCATCTAAACATTAGTTTCCATATGAAATGAGGCTTGGACCGCATTCATTGCTGCTTGCAACTATATTTAGGTGTTTACTTTTTAAGTTGAAACTCTTTTTTCCTAACTGCCCCGGCCATAGAAGTCTTTATTATGCCTACAATAATTATAAAGCCACACAAACACTTAGAAGAACAAAAAGTCACACCATGTGAATGAAATATAAGTTTATGCTGTATCTCTAAAGAGCCACTCTATGACCCACTGTCTTCACAATAACCAAGCAGAATTCTGAGGAAATTGAATTGGGAGATGTTGCCACCCACACACATTTTTGACTTTTATTATAGTGATGCTCAACCAACTGTGTTTCACTGTTATGTGGGAGCAATAGGATATGATGTGCCTGATATCATCACTACCAAAAATGTCCCATAGATCCACACTGTTGAATGCAGGAAAATCCTACGAATTAGGTTAGTGCATTATCAAATAATGTGTTAGATAATTTTTTTTAAATTAATTTCTAAGAGCTTACCTAAGCGAGATACAGAAGTTGAAAGGTCAGCTAATGCCCCACAATTCGACTCCACTAAACGTCCTCGTATGCTGACCAGTGAGCTACCTCGGTTCAATAACGCTGCCTTTAGTGGAGCAACGTGGTTGTACTGTACAGATGAGAAGCAGCCAATGAAACCTTTGGATCCAGCATGAGTTACCTCATCATCCATTACATTACTTCCTGTTTAGAATAATGCAAAAAGAAAATAATGAATGTATATATTTCAGATACCGTATTTTATCATTATTTCTGTCAATATTTAATTATTCATCAAAAACACTGCTCATAAGGTAATTTTACCATTTATATCCGAAATTACATGACAAAAAAATAAAATAAAATAAGCTTCAGTGTTTTAGAATCCATTACTGTTATACACATTCTGCTTATTCGCTGTTAATACATGTGTTGAATGCTTGCTACTCAAAAAAAAGTAAATAAAAAATAAAAGGCTTCAAACTGCAGGCAGCCTTCAGAGTTGAATCATCCTTGGCTAATGTCAGAACAGAGGAATTTTCAAACCCATAAGGCACCATGAGAGGCCATGGTGGGAACTTGAGGAATTTGCACTTACACATACTGTAATAACACACAGGGTTGGGGAGTAACATAATACATGTAATGGGTTACATATTTAAAATACAAAATATTAGTAACTGTATTCCACTACAGCTACAGTACAATTTAAATTGCTGGTAATCAGAATACAGTTACTATCAAAACGTATTTTTATTACTGAAGAGATTACTTTGCATTGTATTGTCATTTGCTTAATTTAATATTTAGTCTATTCATTTGGAAGACATTTGTCCACATAAATGATGCGATCCGAGGAGCATTTGAACAGCGGTGAAACCCCATCATCTTAAGATGTGTTACATTCATACGAGCAGACAGAGAAGTTTGAAGTAAGTTTGAAGCAGTAGAAATAGACATAAACCTTGTGTAAACTGTCATGTGAACATTTAGCTTTAAACTGAGCTAAAGTGCTATTTCAAGCCATTTTACATGCACCTGTTACCAGGCACAATCATATTTTTTCCATGAGAAAATCCATGTCAGATTATAATTTTTAGAGTAAAAATCTTATTCTTGATGAGAATTTTTATATTGTTTTTCTGTAAAAATATCTAAAAATCCTTCAAACAAGATCAGTTTGTTTTAGAAGCAACACTGCATAAGATATTTAGGCTTTTTTTTTTTTTTTTTTTTTTTTTTCAGAGAACGTATTTTTAACGTGTATTTTGTCTAACTGTATTGCCAGATTTTTTTTTAGTCAAAACAAGTGAAAAAATTTACCAGTACTGTAGAAGTAATCCAAAGTATTTAGACCTTGAGTAATCTAATGGAATACGTTACAAACGACATTTTACAGCATGTATTCTGTAATCTTTAGTGGAATACATTTTAAAAGTAACCCTCCCAACCCTGATAACACATTACATGAACATTTAATTGTGGTGATTTCTGTGTATAACATTAAGTTTGTGGATTTTTTTAGATATTATAGATAATTGGAAACAAATGATTTCTATGCCACTTGTTCTATTGCAAAGGACTGAGTAAGGCTCTTTTTAAAAAGGATCAGTTAGAAGAATTACCTGTCACTTTTCCCAAGGTCAGTGACTTCATAGAATTAAATGCTGTATCGTATGAAAGGGCGTACTTCTTATTTTCATTGTCAACCTGAGAAAAATGAATTCACAAATAAAGAAGTACTGAAAAATATCATTAACAATTAATCACCCTAAATTAACGTGTTAAATCGACAGCCCTATATATACAGGATACAGTATATAATTATGGTAATAAAATGCACTAAATAATGCAATAAAAAAGCATTTCAATGTTCCACACTTGAAGTGCCCTGTTATATAATGTCTTTTGTATTCTTATGTACAGTACATGTAATAATTACACAGTTGTAGTGTGTTTCATGTGTGCAATGCAATATAACACCTGAACAAACACATCCTTTCCCTCCCGCTGGATATGAACTCTATGCTGCCGCCCATCTGACAGACTGCTCAAGATGGGGCTGAACACATCTGGTCTCTTCTCCTTATGCAGTCGGTACCAGATCTGTAAACTCCCTGAGTGAACAGATCAATATATTTAGCATATTTGGCATAGGTTACATATAGCTCCAGTCAGGGATGAATAATGTTGTTGTGAGCATGTTGTAAATCATTGTAAAATCAATTTTATTATCCATTTGCAATATAATTGGTAGTTATATTGGTCAGGCAAAAATTAAAACTATGTAACCCAAGTCAGTTTTGTAGGTTCCAATACAATTGTGGCAAGTCCTGTAGTGTTCTTACAGAGCTCAGCAGATGGACTCTAGAAGCTCCCGAGGAGAGTATTGCATACAGCTATGAGACAAAGCATTTATATATAAACTATGCAAGACCTCAGTAGCTGCTCTAACAGATTTATAAATATTAATTCCCTGGCAGCCTCTAGCCCTGTTGCTTTGTATTGAATATGTCAATAGACATTTATTTATTCCTCCTACACACATATAGTGCAGGATCTGGGGGAGTAAAAAACTCTGCATTATGAGGGTGCAGGTCAGTGCTAATTTTCCTCACAGTGTAAAGCAAAGTTCGTAGTGTTATATTTAAAACACCTCCTGGCTTTCTTTGGGCACCAAGGATTAATAAAGCTAACACTTCCCCTCAATATTTGCAAAAAGCACCATGTGATTGGACTTAGCACAAAAAGAATGTGGGTGGTGTTATTATGCCCACCATGTACAGTGGCCCCAAATAGCATTTGTACACCCTTCAAAATGCATGAATGTCTTTGCATTTTATAATGAAATATCAAGACAAATGGCATTTAAAGAAATATAGCACTAGCACACTTTTCAAGCAAAACATTAAAAAAAGCCTTTTTTATGTTTCAAACAATAAAACAGTAGAACTTTCTGGCTGTCGAACTAGGTGGAATATGCTTCATCCATAGTTAATTTGATAAAATACACCAGTTGTTACTTTGCTAGGACACCTGTGTGCCACTTGAGGGGAACTGACTTTATTCATCCACTAAAAACAACCTTAAAAAAAAAAAATTTTTTTTATATGTCACACAGCCATATACACAAGTGCAATGGTGTGTGAAATTCTTGGGTGCAGTTCCGATCAACATAGCAGTTATGACAGTGATGAGACATATACCAATTTACAATAACATCAAATTAACACAGTACAATTAAACATCTGTTATACACATAATTACACTCATCAATATACAAATAATAACATACACTGTACAGTATACAATACGCACTATATAGATACACATTATTCAATTAAAATAAAAAATAAAAATATATATAAAAAAGTATATATATATATATATGTAGAATGTACAATATTGTACTGTAGTGACATTCAGGCTGTCGGTTGATAGTCAGTTGTTAAGAGAGAATATAATATAATGATAATATAATTTATGACAGTCCGGTGTGA
This sequence comes from Myxocyprinus asiaticus, assembly GCF_019703515.2. Classification (NCBI taxonomy): domain Eukaryota; kingdom Metazoa; phylum Chordata; class Actinopteri; order Cypriniformes; family Catostomidae; genus Myxocyprinus; species Myxocyprinus asiaticus. The sequence continues at coordinate 22,796,146 of NC_059353.1, read as the reverse complement.
GATATAAGAGTAAGAGTAATAAAGTGCAGTGCTGATGTATTTGATCGTGGGAGATCAAGAGTTCAGAAGTCTGATTGCTTGGGGGAAGAAGCTATCATGGAGTCGGCTGGTGCGGGTCCTGATGCTGCGATACCGCCTACCTGATGGTAGCAGTGAGAACAGCCCATGTTGGTGGCTGGAGTCTCTGATGATCCTCTGAGCTTTTTTCACACACCGCCTTGTATATATTTCCTGGAGGGAGGGAAGCTCACCTCCGATGATGTGTCTGGCAGTTCGCACCACCCTTTGCAGTGCTTTGGGGTTGTGGGCTGTGCTATTGCCGTACCAGGCGGAGATGCAGCCAGTCAGGATGCTCTCCACAGTGCAGGTGTAGAACCGTGTGAGGATGTGGCGGTTCATTCCAAACTTCCTCAGCCATCTCAGGAAGAAGAGGCGCTGATGAGCCTTCTTCACAACGACTTCAGTGTGGATGGACCATGTGAGTTCCTCAGAGATGTGGACACCCAGGAACTTGAAGCTGCTGACTCTCTCCACTGCTGCTCCATTGATGGTGATGGGATTGTGTTCTCTGTCTTTTCTTCTGAAGTCTACCACAAGCTCCTTTGTCTTACTGACGTTGAGGGAGAGGTTGTGCTCCTGACACCAGTGTGTCAGAGTGTGCACCTCCTCTCTGTAGGCTGTTTCATCATTGTCAGTGATCAGACCTACCACCGTCATGTCATCAGCAAACTTAATGATGGCATTGGAGCTATGTGTTGCCACACAGTCATGTGTGTACAGGGAATACAGTAGTGGGCTGAGAACACAGCCCTGTGGGGCTCCAGTGTTGAGGGTCAGTGAGGAGGAGATGTTGCTGCCTATTCTAACCACCTGTCGTCTGCTTGACAGGAAGTCCAGGATCCAGCTGCACAGTGAGCTGTTTAAGCCCAGAGCCTGGAGTTTCTCATCTAGCTTGGAGGGCACTATGGTGTTGAATGCTGAGCTGTAGTCTACAAACAGCATTCTCACATAAGTGTTCTTTTTTTCCAGGCGGGAGAGAGCAGTGTGTATTGCAGATGCAATGGCATCATCAGTGGAGCGGTTGTTTCAGTAAGCAAACTGCAGCGGGTCAAGAGAGAGAGGCAATACAGAGCAGATGTAATCTCTTATTAGTCTCTCAAAGCATTTGCTGATGATGGGGGTCAGAGCAACAGGACGCCAGTCATTTAAGCAAGTTATTTTTGATCGTTTTGGAACAGGCACAATGGTGGATGTTTTAAAGCATGTGGGGACTACAGACAAAGAGAGGGAAAGGTTGAAAATGTCTGTAAAAACACCAGCCAGCTGGTTCGCGCATGCTCTGATGATGCAGCCCGGAATGCCGTCTGGGCCCGCGGCTTTGCGGATATTCACCCGTCGGAAGGATCGGGTTACATCCGCTACAGAGACGGAGAGTGAACTAACCTCTGTAGCTTCAGCTGCGAGAGCTCTCTCCGTGAGGGCGGTGTTATTTCCCTCAAAACGAGCATAAAAAGTATTTAGCTCATCCGGGAGAGAGGCAGCGGTGTTCATGGCGGAGTTTTTATTCCCTTTAAAGTCCGTGGTGATGTTAATTCCCTGCCACATGCTTCTAGAGTTGGTGGTGTTAAACTGTCCTTCAATCTTGCTCCTGTACTGGCGTTTTGCGGTTCTGATTCTGTTTTTCGGAGGGCATAACTGGCTTGTTTATGCTCCTCCACGTTCCCGGAATTAAAAGCGGAGGTCCGCACATTAAGTGCCACGCGAACATCGCTATTAATCCATGGTTTCTGATTCGGATAGATCCGTATTGTTCTGGTCGGAACGACGTCCTCTTCTGATGAAACACGTTACGCTATCAGCGTAAAGCTCGATGTCGTCATCAGAGGCAGACCGGAACATCTCCCAGTCCGTGTGATCAAAACAGTCTTGTAGCGTAGAGTCTGATTGGTCCGATCAGCACTGCATCGTTCTGAGGGTGGGTGCTTCCTGTTTCAATTTCTGCCTGTAAGCAGGCAGAAGCAGAATGGAAGAGTGGTCCGATTTGCCAAATGGTGGGTGGGGGAGGGATTTGTAGCCATCCCGGAATGGAGAGTAGCAATGGTCCAAAACCCGGTCCCCTCGTGTGTTGAAACTAATGTGCTGGTGATATTTTGGTGCGACTGATTTTAAACTGGCTTTATTAAAGTCCCAGGTCACAATGAACGCGGCCTCTGGGTGCGCGGTTTCCTGCTCACTTATAATCCCGTACAGTTCCTTGAGTGCCCGGTCTGTGTCGGCTTGTGGGGGAATGTACACAGCTGTGATAATGACCGCTGTGAATTCCCTCGGTAGCCAGAATGGTCGACACAGAAGCATGAGAAATTCCAGATCAGGAGAGCAGAAAGACTTGATAGAATGTACGTTCCTCTGATCACACCAGGATTTGTTGATCATAAAACATACTCCACCACCTCTACTTTTACCTGAGAGGTCTTTCACTCTGTCCGCTCGGTGCACGGAGAACCCCGCGGGTTCAATGGCTGAGTCTGGAATCTCCGCAGACATCCAAGTTTCCGTAAGGCAGATAATGCAGCAGTACTTGTATCTCGTTGGAAAGAGATCCACGCTTTCAGCTCGCAGAGCTTGTTATCCAGAGACTGAACATTTGCCAGTAGAATAGTGGGTAGCGGGGGTCGATTTGCACGGCGTCTTACTCTGATGAGAACACAGGCTCTGTTTCCCCTTTTCCTCCTGCGTTTCCGCGGCCATGCTACCCAGACAAAGGGCTCCGCTTGCGTGTTTGTAAACAGCGGGTCGGCATTGAGGAATGTGAAGTCCGGTTTACGGTGTGAGATTGCTGAACCAATGTCCAAAAGTGTTTGTCTGTCATAGACAATAAGGAAGACAACATCCAAGACAAAAAACATAAGAATTGTGAACAAAACAAACAAAACATTACTATGTTGTGTCGGAGCTCGCAACGCAGCAGCCATACTCAGCGCCATCTTGAGTCCAATTTCCCCAAGTCTTAAGACCAGTTGGTTAAAAGTAATTGCAATAATGGCTCAGAAAAGTGGGGTTAATTTTGAGAAAAACTCTATTTTCATTTGTATGCTGAGGCAACTTGGTTTGATATCTAATGCAATGAAATTCATACATTAAGGTGTGGCTCAAGTGTCCAAAAGTTTATATAATTTTCTGAAGCCACTCACTGGGCCTCATTCATGAAACACGAGCAGATTTTTTTTGGTGTGTAAATCGTTCGTAAAGGCGTTCTGACATAAATTTTCAGATTCATTAAAGTTTTCATATTTTTAAAACGTTAGTTGGTACGAAAAACTTTACACCTGCCTTACCAGGCATTTTTCCATTGCCATTACTGATTGTTTATTTGTTATGACCTTTGCCTGATTCCTGGATTTTCTGCTTTTTGGATACCCCTTTGTTTTGTTTGCCTTGCTGGACTGTCTTTTTGGTTTATTGGATTATACTGCCTGCATAACGACTATCTCTATTTGCCTGTCGATTTGGATTGTTTGCTTGTGTTCTAATAAACTTCCAGCACATGGATCCTAACACCGTCTCCTTGGCCAGTTCATTACAGAATACTTCGTCTAACATGGATCCAGCGGAAGTTTCACAGCTCCAGGCCGCATTCACGCACCAGTGCGAGGTATTAAGGGGTTACCAAGACCAGATGAACAAACTACGAGCTGCCAACGAATGTCTGACACATGAATGTTCGGATTGTTTGCTTGTGTTCTAATAAACTTCCAGCACATGGATCCTAACACCGTCTCCATGGCCAGTTCATTACAGAAGACTTGGAAACAATTGAGAAATTCACTTTTTACTGCAGCAGTTTCCTTCAGGATCAAAATACCTTTCATTTTTTCGGGCAACATGAAGTTGTGTAGCTCCAAAAAAGTTACTGTGATAAATCCTTTGGCCTTTGTTTTCATGAAAAAATTATAGTAACAAAATTAATCAGTTATAACCAGTTAACAGCATTTAAAAATAATGTTTTCAATCCAGAACAATTTAAATTTGTTCCGGTTTTCGGTTATGTTCTGCTAAATATTTAGTTCGTTTTCCGTTTGCGTTCCTTGAACCGTTTTTAGTCCCTGAATTAAAATTAGTGAAATTAACCTTAAAAAAATAACAAATTAGTAAAAAAAAAAAAAAAGGCTTTTTCTTTTTACACCATAGTCTATACTTATTTACAATTTATTCTTGGCTGCTTGCAGTTATTTTCTTTTAAATATTGTTTTTCCCAACTCTGCTTATCGTTTTTCCAGCAGAAATGCTTGACATGAGGTGAAAAGTTAATGGAAAAATGCAGTTTGTGTTTTATTTAATCGAAAAAATTAGTGCCCTCTAATGTGACCGGTTGGACATATTTTTTTTATTTGATATGAGCTCTATAATTTATGGTTTCATAATTTAGTACAGGCATCGGTAGATCACGTTCAGTTGATAACGAATGGTCAATGCCAGTGCCATTAAACCTATATATAAACACATCGCGGGCAGGTATGTACTCAAAACATTTATAGCTTGAAAAAATTTTATAACTTCAGGCATTCTATAAATTTTTTTCTGAAGATTCTTCCAGTTGCAAGTATATCACTGTTACCATCATGATTTATCCGATGCACTGCAAAACTGAACCAGAGAAGGTTAATGGTGGTGGACATCCTTCTCCTGGCGTGAACTGAACATTTTTACACCCATTTTTATTGACTTCTTGAACTATTTGAATCACAAAAGGGCCTCCGATGTCAGCAAAAACATGCAAACATTACTATTGAGTTTGCTAAATAAAAAATGTTAACAGTATTTACTAGCGAGTCTGGTGCCTTCCTTATATATCGTTTTAATGGCCGTGGATTATGATAATTGTGAATAAACATGCGCAAGCCTCCTCTTTACAAATGTTTGGAATTCACTAACATAAACACATTTTACTAACAAATCTGGGAAGTACAAAGATTTTGTGAATCCAGCGAAAAGTTTTTGGGAAGGTCCATTTTACACACAAACTACTTTGGATTTACTCATATATTTATGAAAGTTCTATGAATGAGGCCCTATGTGTGTTGTATGATATAAATCCATGTTGTGGTAAGGTTACTTGGTGAAGAAATGGCTGATCTGAAAGTTTTTTTTTAGGTGAACCTGAAGAAAAGTGTGGAATTAAAGACATTGGTTATTTAATGCAAAAGGTTTGTGAGAATGCCTGATCTAGTTTTGCTGATAATGTATTGTTAGCTAATTGTGATTTACTAAGATTCTTTACATCTCCTGCTAATCTATCTACTGTAGCTGTAAAACTGACAGTTTAAAAATGAAAGGAGCAGCCCAAGAGGATTAATCACTCGCTTTGTGGCCTTCATCTAATTAGAGGGCGAGAACACAATCAAAGAGCTATAACATTTTTTTATGTTTTATTAAATTTAATCTTGCAGTATAATATTCCAGATAATTGGGGGTAACTAATTTAGTTCAGCAATATAGGCATATAAACTTCGTAAACCAATGCCAGCCCATCAATTTTGACAATGATGCACGTTTGCACAGCCTCACCGTTCTGTGCTAAGATGACTGCCACATACTGCTGGCTGAGCATGTTGACTGTGAGCAGCATGGCAGGACTCTGGGTGGTTTGAAAACTGAGTGCCATGTTGTCTCTGGACTTGCTATACTGAGAGGGGACAGACATCACTGTGGCTGTTCTGTTCTGCATGACGAAGAATGGCTCCTGAAATGTGTAGGTAACAGATGCACCTCTTTCAAAGGACATGGATACCTCTGTGGACACAAAGAGAACAGATAGATTTTGTAGCCGGCTATAAATATAATTTGATTACACTTGAGAGACATTTGGTTTGCAGCAAATTTTTCAGGTGTAAGACTGCATGCATCCAAAATAGTAATGAATTTTACAAGAAATTGAGATAAACAATTTAATAAACATTAAATAGAAAGTTTGTTAAGAAAAATTAAAAAGCCTTGTCTGGAAGTTTAAAAATCCTTGAAGTTTAAAGACTATATATAGTTGATTATATATAACATTATAGTCAACATGAAGCACTGCTAACAAAATACTATAGATAGATAGATAGATAGATAGATGGATGGATGGATGGATGAATTTCATTAACAAGGTGCTAGAAAATTCTACCCACATGAGGAGAAAAGTCATTCCAAATATAGACGCATACTAAGATTAAAATAAGTCAATATTGCTTTGTAGTTTTGTCATAAGGGGAGGACTGCAAGATATGCATGTCAAAAAGTAGCTTTGTTTTAGATTCTGTACATCAAAACATTCACAAATCCCACTCAATACACACGCCTCCAAGACGTCTGCGCCTTCTGTACTCATACAGGCAACATCAAAGCTCTCCAATCCAGCTTCAGAGAGCCTTTGATAGAGCTGAGTTTTTCAAAGACTGGCAGCATTTGCCCACTTACATATGGGCAAATTATATTTACATTACATGCAAATATGTGTACGTCACTAAGTCAACAATGAATTCATGTTACACATTACGTGGTGGTTTCATCATGTCTGACACTGGGATGTAGCCTGTCCTTTATTGCATAACAACTCTCCATTAATTATTTTGGATTCTGGATTTTTAATAAAACAGAAATATATTTAATATTTGATTTCATTATGGTGTTTATGTTGTGTTTTTGAATTTTGTTAAATATGTTTTATTATATTATATATAAGTTATTATGAAAATGTAACATTTTGGTAAACATCAGTTAATGCTTTCAAGACTCCATGAAATCAAAAATCAAAAGATTTTTGTGGCTTTTAGTCCATGTTTGTTTGCTTTGAGGTCATCTACAGTATATGCTAGTGTACTCCTAAAATTTGACAAACAATTAAACAAATGCACCAAAAATATTGATCACTCATGTTGCACTACACAGATTTTTGTCCAATAAAATGCTCTCCAGAATGTATCTCTCTCTGCAACCGACCAGCAAGTAGCAAATCATGGTTCATGGCTGTAATTTAATAAAAGCCTATTGGATTATTTAAAAAAAGAGAGGTAAGTCTGACATGTCCCACCCAAGTCCCACCCAAACCTCTTGTTTCAATATGAAAAATGTCAACACAGGACATAAAACTTGTTCAAGTGATTTTATGGGGTCTTTAATTGTAAAGTATAATTTATAATAATTTAATTTAATATTATGATTTAGTACCTTCTGTGCAAGAGGGTCCCCCATAGGCAGAGTTGGTGCAGTCACATACGTAACTGCTGCTTTTCTCAATGCATTTCCCGCGATTGTGGCAGAGACCAGCTGAGCTGCTACAGTGACCTGCACAGCCCGAACTTACTCCTGGTGTCCCTTTGGCCCGTTCCTCCAGGTCAAAATTCACTCCATTCATGTTAAATGCTCGAACACACCCAAGAAAGCCTCTCTGCTTTGTGCCGCCTGAAAGAAAGAAAGACAGAAAGAAGACTAAGAACTAATAAATGACTAACTCTTTTGGGTTCCCTAACAAACAAAACAATACCTTTCTCAATGCAGTGCACTTTAAAAAATATCCCTCTTACCAACAAACAGCTGGCTGCCAAGCTGAAGCCGAAGGTGTCCATCAGGTTGAGTTTCAATGATCCGCAGGGGCAGCTGGTCGACCTGCAATGACGCCTCTTTCACATTGCGTTCAGCTCGAACCCAGTGCCACTGCCTGTCATTCAGTGGCACAGGAGATTTCACTGTCAGGATTACTGGCCCGTCACCCACATCAAAGGAGAAAGTCACGGCTGAGGGAGCTGGGTGGACAGAAACATGAGGATTTGAATGCATGATCTGAAGAGTCTTCAACCTCTACACCTATATAACTGCTTGAATTAAAGGAATAGCTCTCCCTCAAAATGAAAATTAATAATATATATACATATATATGTGCTCACCCTCATATCTTTCGAAACTCACATAACTTTTTTCTTCCATGGAACTGTCACATCTGCTTCCTCCAACCACCAGATGGAGCCCTCACCCGAATACTGATCATACTCCATTTTCTTCTACAGTCATTTCCTGTTTGCTATCTATAAAGAGCCATGCTTTCCAACAACACATTGCGAAGTATTGCCAGTCTTACTGAGTGTTTTCTCCATTGCGACTGCTTCATGTTATGACCTTTTGCCTGTTTATTGGACTTCATGTTTATTGGATTACTGTTTTTGTCTTGTTTGCACATTTGGACTGTCTATTTTGATCCTTGACCTTTGCCTGTTGATTTGGATTTATTAAACTTCTACAAATGGATTCAAACCCACCACCAAGCCTGAGTTCATTACAGAATACTTCGCCTGAAATGAATCCAGCAGAAGTATCACAGCTCCAGGCGGCCTATGCATACCAGAGTGTGATACTACAAGGGTTTCAAGGCCAACTCGCCAACCTTCCGGCAGCCAACGAACATCTAACCCAGTACATTCAATCACTCCCGTCAACCAGAGCTGTGTCAGTAAGATTTGCGCTCCCCGATAAATTTGATGGTTCTGCTGATAAATGCATAGGCTTTCTATGTCAATGTAGAATTTACCAGAAGCGTTTCGTCAAGACACTACTTAATGATCATTTATGATGACTCTGCTCACTGATAAAGTGCTGGATTGGGCATCGGCTGTGTGGGACAATGATAATCAGTTACAAACCTCTTTTGGCTATTTTGCTCAGCAAATTCAAGATGTCTTTCAATATCCTGCAGGAGGACAGGATATTTCAGTACAGCTGTTGCACATACGCCATATCGCACATCAATCAGCAACTGAGTACGCCATCCAATTCAGAATGCTAGCAGCTCAGAGTGGGTGGAATGATGTGGCACTAAAAACAGTGTTTCGAGAGGGACTTAACCATGAACTACAAGCGGAATTAGCATGCAAGAATGAGACCAGACTTATCACAGTTTATCACCATGGCTATTAAATCAGATAATCTAATTCGTAATAACCCCCACTCCAAACAACCCAAAATGGCTTCCGTTTCCACTGGAGATGCTGCTCTCTCTATGCCTCAGTCCACAGAACCCATGCAAATCGGCTATACTAGAGTTTCACTAGAAGAACGATGTGTCATTGAACTTCTCCTGAATTCTGCACCTCCCAAAATCAAAGTTTACCCCTTGTCACTTCCTGAGACTCAAGCTATGGAAAACTACATTGAAGAAGCCCTAGCATCAGGCTTTATCCATCCCTCTACATCTCCAGCAGCGGCAGGGTTTTTCTTTGTGGAGAAAAAAGATGGCGGGCTAAGACCATGCATTGATTACAGAGGTCTCAATACAATCACAATAAAGAACAGACATCCACTTCCTCTCATCCCTTCAGCACTAGAACAACTCTATGAGGCACGTATCTTCACCAAACTAGATCTTCGAAATGCCTATAACCTCATTCGTATCAGAGAAGGGGATGAATGGAAGACTGCCTTCCTCACCACTAGGGGGCACTATGAATATCAAGTCATGCCATATGGCCTTGCTAATGCGCCTTCTGTCTTCCAGTCTTTCATCAATGAAACCTTCAGAGACCTCTTGAAACAGTTCGTCATTGTATACATTGATGATATCTTAATCTATTCCCAAACAAAACAAGAACACATCCAACATGTCAAGACAGTCCTAACCCAGCTCCAACAGAACCAACTCTACATCAAAGCTGAAAAATGTGAGTTCCATACAACCAGTACCACGTTCTTAGGATACATCATCGGCCATCAAGCTGTGGAGATGGGCCTTTCAAAGTCAAATCAGTCACCGAATGGCCACAGCCTACCACCAAATAAGCAAACCGAAGATTTATCAGGAATTACTGCATTGTTGCAGCTCAACTAACATCACTACTCGAGGACAAACCCAAGAAACTTCAATGGAACAAATCTGCTAACACCGCCTTCAACACCCTTAAAACCAGCTTCACTACTGCACCCATTCTTAAGCATCCTGACCCAAGCTTACCTTTCATCATTGAAGTAGATGCTTCCGACTGTGGTACTGGAGCTGTTCTCTCTCAAAGACACGGTACACCAGGCTGAATTTACCCATGTGCCTTCTATTCTAGAAAACTCACGGCTGCTGAAAGAAACTATGATGTGGGCAATAAAGAACTACTTTCCATGAAAGCTGCAATGGAGGAATGGAGACACTGGCTAGAGGGAGCAGAACATCCATTTCAAGTTATCACCGACCATAAGAACTTGGAATACATCAAGAGTGCCAAGAGACTCAATCCACAACAAGCCCGTTGGTCTCTGTTTTTTACCAGATTCCAGTTCACAGTTACCTACTGTCCTGGAAGCAAGAACAGCAAGGCAGATGCTCTCTCTAGAAGGTATGACCCTACATTCATTCAAAATAACCAAGTTTCCATCCTTCCCCCATCAGTGGTTGTAGCCCCCAATCGCTGGGACATCATGGAAGAGATCCAACGGGCACAACAAACAGATCCTCCTCCACCTAAGTGCCCACCAACCAAACAGTACGTCCCAAGTGTTCTCCGACAACGTGTGATCCAATGGGTTCATACATCTCTCAGTGCTGGACATCCAGGTATTCAGTGAATAATTACCTTAATATGTAACTCATTCTGGTGGTCAGACATAATTAAAGATGTTACCTCATATGTCAAGTCCAGTATGTGCTCAGTCGAAAACACCCAGAGAACTACCTGCAGGACTCCTGGAACCCCTACCCATTCCTCAGAGACCCTGGTCCTATCTATCAGTAGACTTTGTCACAGATCTACCCAACTCCAACAATTTCACAACAATTCTTGTAATCATTGACCGTTTCTCTAAGGCTTGTTGTCTTGTTCCACTGAAAGGTCTTCCCACAGCCATGGAAACAGCCACTGCACTGTTCCATCATTTGTTCCAGGTGTATGGATTACCAGAGGACATTGTCACGGATCGGGCCCTCAGTTCACGTCAAGGGTATGGCAGGCATTTGGCAAACAGTTGGACATTAATGTCAGTTTAACCTCAGGCTACCACCCGCAGGCTAATGGGCAAGTGGAGAGATTAAACCAGGAGATCAGACGTTACCTCAGGTCATACTGTAGTCGTGAACAACAGAGGTGGAATGAATTCCTTCCATGGGCAGTATATGCCCAAAATTCATTAACTCATTCATCCACAGGACTTAATCCCTTTCAATGTGTTCTGGGTTATCAACCTCTCATGTTCCCACACCCTGACCACCCAGCACCCAGACCAAGGGGATGCCCCAATCAAAGAACACCAGGAGGTGTTGGGGGGGGGTATGTAAAATCTGCTTCCTCCAACCACCAGAGGGAGCCCTCACCCGAATACTGATCACACTCCATTTTCTTCTACAGTCATTTCCTGTTTGCTATCTATAAAGAGCCATGCTTTCCAACAACACATTGTAAAATATTATCTTACCTGCCTTACTGAGTGTTTTGGACTTCATGTTTACTGGATTACTGTTTTTGTCTTGTTTGCCTATTTGGACTGTCTATTTTGATCCTCGACCTTTGCCTGTATTTTTGACCATCCCTTTGCCTGTTGATTTGGATTTATTAAACTTCTGAAAATGGATTCAAACCCACCACCAAACCCAAGTTCATTACAGGAACGCACAAGGAGTTATTTACATATAGCAGAATGTTCAAGCTGTTTCCCATACAATAAATGTGAATGCTTATAGCAATCGTCAAGCAAGATTTTCTGGGCAAGATTTTCAGTGAATAATGATGTAAATTTTATCCTTGGAATATAGCATCATCATAGTGACTACTTTTCTGATGTTTTTATGGTGCTTTTTGGTCCTTTTGGAGTTTAAAGGAATGGAATTGTATGGAAAAGAGGAACTAGGATATTCTGCTAAACTTGTCCTTTTGTGTTCCACAGAAGAAAAAACATCATATAGGTTTGGAAAGACATGTGGGTGAGAATTTTATTTTGGTTGATCTATCCACTTGAAGCAATATCACAGATCAGGATGCTGATATTCAGGGTTTCCCAAATACAGCTGAGGGTAACTAACTATATTTGGAGAAACTTGTGCTTTTGAGCAAAATGGGCAACTGCAAGGAAATATTGACTGTAACTGTAGTTCATTTTCTGAAGAAAATTAACAATTTGAAGTTAATTAAGCTAAAATAGACTACTCTGTTGTGATATTCAGCAATTTTAATTAAATTAATCACTTTAATAAATTAACTAATCTGCATGTATGGATCTGTACACTAGTGTATTGATAAGTACTGAATATTTTTTTCATTTTAGACTTTATTACTATTTTTTTGTTTTTTATTATCTCATATTGAAGTCATATTGAATCATCTGTGCCCTAAAACTGACATTTGTACAGTGCTATGAGAGTATGCTGGGACTCACAGCTCAGTTCAACTCTGATGAAATCTTGCATGCCCATGTTCTCCAGAAAGACCCCAGAGGGCAAGGCAGTCTTGAAGTAGAAGGAGACATCAAGGGAGAGCGCTGCCTGGAGGGCAGGGAAGTGCAGACATGAAGCCTCTTGATAAAAAGAAGCAGCATTCCACAAGGACTCTAGAAGAGAACAAGAAAAATTTAAACGACACATTTGATTAGAAAGTCTGGACAGATTACATATTTATTTATACATAGAATTTATCTGTCTCTTTGCTTTTTTTTTATCCTGCTCTTTCTCTCTTATACTCTTCCAACTCTTTCTCTCTTGTATTTTTCACACCATCCACCTCGTCATGTATGACAACAGCAGCACAGATGAGTTCACATACTGTCACCAGAACACTGCAGAGGTCCCACGACGTACACGGCTTCAGAGCCCAGTCTGTATGTATCACCAATTGCTATCTCCTGTACTGGTAAGTGTTCCTTATATGAGAGGACACCAGTGTCATTCTCCCTGTAAATGAAAACAGATGTAAAACTGTCCTAACAATAGATATATTAGGCAACAAGGCTGTCTCTGGACCAAAAAGACAGCAGAAAATTAGACAAGTGGATCTCATGTGTTTTTTTTTTTTTTTTTTTGTTTTTTTTTGCTGCTTGACCCAGATTTTTCACTGTACATCAAGTGGCAACCCAAAGCACAGTACCAAAATTCTTTATCATACAAAAGTAAACAAAAATGTCCTTTAAATCAAACATTGAAATAACTACAAATTTCACAGGTCCAACAATATAAAAAATTAGTAGCATGACATAGTATTATAGAAAAATCAACAAAAATGGACAAAAATACAATCATCAATAGGAATATAGTATTTATTTATTTATTTATTTATTTTGTTTTTTTATGCATAACCAACAGCACAGGTCTCTTTTACCAGCCTAGCATATAAAACAAACACTGGACTATCAATATTACCAAGTGACAGACGAATTTACACCAAAATACTATGGATGCATTAGCTTTGATGTCAACATCAAAAGATATGGAAAATATTTTCTCCACTCTTCTAAAAGCTGATAAGCTTATTTATTTTGCAATCCTAACTATGCATGATTATATGGTTAGTTGCATTTTATTATTTGCATTTAGAATTGTTTATTCCCAGTTGTCCGCAGCCCTATTAGAACCGATAAGTGACCCATTTTGAATCGTGAACCACCAATTGAAATAGACAATGTGAGTAAATAAAGTGCATCTCTGTAATCCAGCATATATAATGAGTTAAATTTGCTTTGTTACCATGACAGTCTGTCTGCATCACAGTTGCAAAAGTAGTTAATGTCAGCACATTTCTCTTCCAGACCACAAGAGCACTGTTGCACCCCTGGCTGGAATCCCCCCCAGTATGTCCTCTTATCTCCTCTGCGGTCCACCCACCAGGATAAAGGGGTGCCATCTGCAACAACACCAGACATATTCAATTCTCAACTGCAGTTCTTATTGAAAACACACACACACACACACAAAAGGAGCAAGAAATTTAAAGGGATAGTTCACCCAGTCACATGGGTTCAGAACAACATTAGTGTGAGCAAATTATGACAATTTTATTTTTGGATGAACTATCTCTTTAAACCTTTGACAAAGGTTTAAAACCTTTTAAACTTTAACTGATACAAGCATTACTATACATTTCTATTTTCCATTATGGTAATTACCTGGGAAATGTGCTACCTTTAATTTGTGAGAGCAAATTTTTGTGCTTTTAGGCTTAGACTTGGAAGACTTGACAGATTTTTAATCGACAGCTTAAATTAGAGCACTCAATCAAAAGACTTGTGATAAAGTGTGGTAATGATGGCTTTCAATAAATCTTTGGTCTGCATTGCATATTAATGCCAAGTGGAATTTAATCTGGGAAGTAATTATAACTTTAGCCTAGGATAACAGCCAGACTGGAAATAAAAATAGCTTGACTAAAATATGGATGTTCTTTCATTATCGCCTAGCTGATGAACCAGAAGAAGAAATAAAGACTTCATGTTACATTTTCAAAATAAATAAAATGTTGTTTATTGGGAGCTGTCTTTTAACTGTGAGTTAGAGAGATAACACATTAAATGATAAACCATGATAATTATTTACTGTCACCTCCAAATTGAGAGAAAAGAACACTTTGTCAGACTTGAAAAGGACCCTCCAGAGGAAGAATTTAACATGCACTGCTTTCCTCCTTTGTTTCCAAAAAAACATGCAGAAAATTATATTTTTTACCCCTTAACATCTGATTTCTTTTCTGAGCAAAGGCCCACAATTTGTTTATGACTACTGCTATAATAGTTCAACCGCAAAACATTTTTCACATATAAAATCTTGAGCATTTAAAAGTAATAATAATATATTAATAATAATAGGCTAATAAAAACTTGACCTTGTACAAGACCTTACCAAACTCTAGATCAATAAAATGCTTTGGATCTGGTAGGAAACACATGTACTCTATATGCAGTGCTGGGTAGATTGCTTCTGAATTGTAATTTGGCACTGACAAAATTACATGACAACATTTTTAGTTAGTAATGTAATATATTGGATTACATTTAAAGTAATCTAATCTGAATGCTTTTGGATTACTTTTGGATAACTTCTGATCTAATTCTTATTTATTTGATGTCATATGCATTTAAGTAGAATAAACTTGTACCATTTTGACAATATTGTTAAATTCATTGAAGAAAACTTATTTAATGGATCAAAATATGAGAATTGATATGATTTGTGTGTGTGCATTTTTAAAAACAAAACAAAAATAAAAATGTTGTCGCAAAAGTGCATTCATGCAAACTATTAAAGCCGAGTACAAAAGTAATTCCCAAAACTAAAACGAATCCATCTTCAGTGTAATTATGGCTGGTGGCTAGTATAAGGTCTGTGTGTGCAATTTAGAATGAAACATTTAAATTATTTAAAAAGAAAACAAAGAGGGATCAAAAAATTATGAACAATGTACTACATTTGCCTGATTAATATGTAATCATGCAATCCATAAAAAGTACCTGTAATATGATTACAAGTACATTTTTAAATGTTAAATATTAAAATATAATTTAATCTAATTACAAGTACTTGATTTTTGTAATCTGATTACATCATTCAGATTATATGTAATCCATTACTACCCAGGACTGTTGAATATGACATGTCTAACTCAAATAATTTGGTGTACTTGTGGAGAACAAAGTGATTGTTGTACTGTATGTCACATATTTAACAAAGTGAACAAGGCTTTGTTTTACTTTTAAGACGTGTAACTAAGACATAACACATTTAATAGTAAGAAGGTGAGAGAAAATACTAGCATTAAAACTAATTATGCTTTTCTTTCAAGTCTACTGGACCAGAGAGAAATAGAAGAAAGCATCTTTTTAGTGATACAATGGGTGGGTAATAATAGTCTTTTTTCTAGTCTGCAGTGGCACGATATCTGCCTCAGGGCAAATGAACTACATAATTTTTTTTATAAACTGAGGAACATGTACATGACTATCTCCAAGAGCTGCAAAAACTGAAAAAACAAAGACCTTTTAAATAGCCACAACACATTCTTCCATCCTGCAGACACAGGGAAGCCAAAATTACCCTTTTTCTTATGCATTTGGTAAGATGTCTTTTTGCACGACAGTAGTATCTACAGTTAAATGCTCCGTATTACACATTATAAAAATTGTCTGCATTAATTTATTATAATAATACTTTGAAAGACCAAAATATCTCCTCGTATAAAAGTGACAGTTGTAGTTTTCGCAAATTCATATGTTATAATTCAGCATATTTCAAAATTAAAAAAAGAGAAAGAGTCATTTGTCATTACTTTGAACTGAATTACCTGAAAAAAACAAATCAAGTGTATGTTGGATTGTTCTTTCTGCATAACAGATACACGCCCATAAGTATGTGGACACCCCTTTCTAATTAGTTGGTTTGGCCGTGTCGCTTAATTCTAAATCTTATTGCTACAGAATACAATGACATTCTAGAGAATTGCGTGCATCCAACCCCAAATGAACACCTGTGCTCAACAAGCACATATAGTGTCCATATACTTTTGGTGTATCAAAAATGATAAAAGATCCTATAAAGTCCTTAAGACACTAAAAGTAAAGCTGGGAGATGAAGAGAAGGACTTACCCCAGGGGTTAAACAGCCGCGACCTTCTACAGTGATAGGCGATTCTCTGTTCACAGTGATCTGACAGGGACACCAAGGCCTTCAGCTGTTCAGATGAGGCACTATAATTGAGCCATCTGACATGTGGCTTCTGCAGAGTAGAGCCTCGCACTCTCACAGCATCTGAGCTGTTGTGACGGACCACAGTCCACACTTTGTTCTCTAAAAATTTTGATTGAGTGATTATTTCAACATTCCAGAACATTCACAGGGTACAAGGTTAAAAAATATTCAGTGTCTTTGTATAATTTAACTAAATGTTCACAAACACAGTTTTATATCACAGTTCACATAATCCTTTATCATTTAAAACATTTTTAAAGAAAAGGAAAGATGAGTTGAAATTATTTTTTGAGGTAATCAACATTATGCCACAAATGCTGTCGATTGAACTTAACTTGTACTGAAACTGGAATGTTCCTTTAAATGTGCTGTTACAGACATTAGGTGATCAAAAATAGGGCGTATTTAAAAATGCATTTACATGCTCAGTTTCTTACTGTATCAATATCTCATATACAAAAACAAAAGTGATACAGTAAAGTGCTGCATGATTTCCATTGGTCAGAGGATAAATAGGCATGTTTAATGTATACTATATCAGTGTCTTTCCAACTGATACAATGACATAACTTTTCCATTTTCCAAGTATCACAAATTACAGATTAGGATTATAAATAATAACAATATTTGATGGATTATATCACAGTTCACATAATCCTTTTTCATAGCTCACATCAGCATATATTCCTGTATCTCAAATGGTACAGCATGACACCAGAAAAATCATGGGTTTGATTCCCAGGGAACAGAAATATGGATAAATGTAAACCTTGAATCAAAGGTGTTTTGGAAAAAAACATCTGCCAAGTGCATAAATATAAATGAAAAACGTACCCGTAATATTGCAGTAGACTTGAATGGGATCCAGAGGGCCACTTCCATCAGGATCTATAAAGAAATATCCAGATGTGCTGCCTGCAAGCCTGTAGTGTTCACAAGAAGCTTCATAGACAGCTAAGGGTGCAGACAGAGAATAAACGATTTGAAAATTCATCAAAGAACATTTCATAAATAAGAATAATTCCATCTTTTGAATATTCTGTTTACAAAATTGTCTATCTGTAGTTTTCAAAGACTAAAGATGATTCCCATAGCAAACACAGATATAGAGAGAAACAGAGTTCTGCTAAAGAGCAGATCTCCAAATAAAGGAGAAACTACAAACAGCTTGTAGATTGTTGTCTTTGGTATAGTAAAGATTACACCATGTTAGTCACTGTACCAGTTTTTTAACTGTGAGAGTCAAAAACAATATCCATATTACCCAATGGGAACTTGAATGAGATTTAAATTCACCAACTAGTTGTTCTCTGTGATTTTAAAACCACTTGATCACTTTTAGGTCCTTAAAGTCTATTAAATATTAATTGTCAATGTTATTTCGAGGTTAGTGGGTGCTGTGAATAAAACCTCACTAGAAATGTGATATGTTTCAGACATATGGATATCTGACATGTGATATATAATAAATGTGTTTGAGATGTAGGAATCCATTGCGCAGACCTACAGTTATGGCATGTAGCTCCACTGTATCCTGTACCAGTGCAATCACAGTAGAAAGAAGACCATGTTTGGGAGCAACGGCCACCATGCTCACAAAAATTATAGAGACACCTGACAGAGAGATGCAAGAAAACACGTGTAAATTTCAACACAGACATAAAAAGAATGAAAGCAAACACAGTGTGACCAAGGGTTACAATGCAGTTTGAGACAGAATAAATCCAGACAGCATTTATTTTTGGTGGTCTCATTTTGAATTAATGTTCTCAGTTGACAGAGAACTGACTGTATGTCCAAGTCAAAACCAATTTTTCTGAGACTGAAGGAGTATATTATTAGGTTGTCTGTTGTTTGCATTGAAATAGACCTTAATGTGACTAACAGATCAGAAAGTCAGTGTGCTATAGTATATTCAATTGGAGATAAAAGAAATAACTTTTGGCTTTTTGACAGAATATTTCATACCAACTGTGTCTGAATCTGATTAAAAAAAGGGTAAAAAATACGATGTATCAGAGACCAGACCAATTTAGTTTCTGTGACAGTCGCTTGACTTGAGAAAATTTCCATATCAATAATTTATTTGCTTTTCTGTGGTAAGTACAAAGTCATGACGGTTTATAGAATAATCTGTGTCAAAGAGAATTTTTATCTTCTATGCACAAACAAATACTCAAAATCTTTATATTTAAAATATGATTTTCAGTATAGTAATGGATAACAAGCAATGTCATCTTAAGTCACAGTGCAGAAAATTTAAGAAAAACATCATAATCACTTTGAGAAAAGAGTTTTTTTTTTTTAATCCAGAATTTCACATGTCATTAATGTTTCCAAAAAAGGCTGCTTGTCACTGAGCTTACGCTATTACACGCTTATGTAAATATACAACATGAAAATAGTCATTAATTTAGAATTTGATTTAGGGCTAATTTCAGCACATTTTATCTCTTTTGTTTTACTCAATATCTGGGCTACATGAGCCCTTGATTTCTTTTGATTAGGAAAGTATTATCATGCAACTCCAGTCGATAAACTAATAAACAAAAAAATCAACTCACTTGCTGGAGGTTTCCAGAGACGTGTTGATTAATAGCACATTAATTTTGTCTGCTTAAATTTCACAATTACTGGCCTTTTAGTCCTGCATTTATTACTTCCCAGATCTCAGTTTGCATGCCTGGTCCCTAAAGAGCCCACTTTATGAGGCTTCCGTGTACAACACAGCAATTCCAACAGCCATTAACCGCTGCAGGCAGAGTCAACTGCAGGCTGGATACTGTTTCAGGTGATGATTTCATTACCTCTATGCTATTTCTAGTCATGCTTAGAAAAAGGCTTTGCTGGACCATAAAGTTATGCCAACCAATATACAGAACTGCTCCGTGGCAATAAACTGCCCTGTGAAGTTTTAATGATAAAGATTGCAGGTCAGGGCATGCGTTTAAAGTAAAACTCAATGACCTGAACATTTGTTGTAAGGTTTGTGATATGGAAAGAAAGAGGACAGACAGGGTCTATTCCAAAAGCTAGAGAGCTGCCTCCGAAGGCAGCATTTCAAGGCATCATAGACATGCTCCCAACTCGAAAGCTGTTGAAAAGGTAGGTACATTGATTATGCTGCCTCCGAAGATGCCTTGTTTTGGCCAAATTCTAAGGTAGCATTGTATGTAAACTGGCCGACAAAACTGTATCATTTATGTATAATTATACTTATATTTCATACTATTTTGAAAAGTATCAATATATATTTTTTTAAATAACAGAAAATTGACTACTTCACCTAAAATGTGTGCGTGCAATGAATATTTATGCTCACTGGAGTATTGGGTCATTCCTCTCGTGTCACCTATATTGAAATCAGTTCAATGAGTAAGGTGTCCCATGCGCTGCGCGTGAGAAGATTTGAATGGCGGGTGGAGCTGCTACCTATGTAGAGCATTTTCAAATTGCTGAATTATGGGGCTCCACTTCAGTTAGCCAGCTACCTATGTAGGCAGCAAGCAGAGAGGAACCTCACTGTTTTTACTGAGTAATGGACAGTAGATCTGCATAGGTGACTTTAACTGGTAATTTACTGTAAATGTAAGTCAGATAACAGTCACCTTAATACCTCTGTAACACTAAAAGTTCAGAGCAATATTTATATTATTAGCAATATAAAGAAATATCTGTAATACAGATACATACATTTAAGGAGAAATAAAACATCTATCAAAATTTAAGGGAATTAATTATAAGAGAGTTAATGACCTATGACAAGCTCTCTGAAACCACAGATCTATGCAAAACTCATGTAAATTAACATCAGGGGGACTCACACAGGAGTTACTGACCCTGTTAACTGATGGGTGAACTATTTCTGATTAGCATGTAGCTCATTTTCAGAAACCTCATTGTCTAGAATTTGCCCGAGGTATCACCACCTTCAGACAACATAAGGACTACTTCGTTAAAAAAATAATAATGATAATGGATGTCTTCCTGAGCCTTCATTAAATCTAAAAATGTAGGTGCCATTGAGAATAACGAATGTGTCTCCATGGAGAAGCACTCTTTGACAATAGAGGCCTAAAAGAGGGCAAATCGTAGCAGGGGTCAGCTATTTTGGCACTTAATTATCAGAGACCCAGTCTGAGTCCACGTACAGAGGTTCGGTCTAGCAGCCGGCAGCATTCTGGCCTCTGGCAGGCTCTCAAGAACTGTCACACAGCACGCAGCAGAGGCTCTCAGACTATGACAGCTGCTCATGAATGATTTAGACATGCCACTGATGGAGGGGTCTTGTCATGTTCACACAAGTTCATTATTAATAAAATCCTCCTGTACAGACATGCCAGTGGGACATGTCCCTGCCTCCAAACAAAAACATATTGCAAGAGTGAATGAAAAGCAGTATGGTGGTCCGGTTAAAATGGAGAGATGTCGGTAGCTTTGAATAGATTTATATTAGTAAAAAATATAATAAAGTAAGAAAAGTGTCACAGGAATTACGGAATAGTCTTCCGTACCCAGACCTATGACTACGGCATTGAACCAATCAAATTTGCGTTGATCGAGAAAGCGTTTTCCAGTTTTGTGTGCTATGAGCATCAGACAAGTAGTCCACGGACTGTGGGCGGTCTGTGGGCATGCTGCCTATGGAAGCCAAGGAGTGCCATTTACAAAAGAATGAAGTAATAAATTATCAATCTATTAATTCGAAAATAAAAATGTGAATAAATAAACCAATGGACAAATAAATAGACACATTTAAATTTGAATAAATAAACCAATTTAAAAATTGACAAATAAATAGACACATTTAAATGTGTTTATTTAATTCATGTTTTAAAATGTACTTATACTGTATTTAGCAATAAAATAGCACATTAATAAGTCAATTTTAAATGCACCTTTTAAATGGCGTTTTAAAAAGCATTCGGCAATTGCTTTTCTTCATCCATTTGCCAGTTGCTTTTCACCATCCATTTGCAAATTGCTTTTCTTTATTGTTTGACTTTTCCTTTTCTTTTATCATTTGTCAGTCCATACCAGCTGAAGCCCAGGAATGCCAATTAAAAAAGAATGAAGGAATAAATTATCAATCTATTAATTTGAAAATAAAAACTTGAAGAATTAAGTCCATTTATAAATGGACAAATAAAAAGACACATTTAATTATGTTTAAAAACTTCATAATATTTAACAATAAAATTGTGCATTAATAAATCATATTTATTTCATGTTTAAAATGTCATTAAATGTAGCAATAAATGAGTACATTAATGAGTCTTTTATATGCACTTTTTAATGCTCTTTAAAAGCAAAAGAAAAGCTTTTCCTTTTCTTTTTCCTTTTTCTTTTCTTTAACCAATTGAAAATCGAGTTTAAAAAATGCCCTTGGACTGTTGACTCCTGGGAGCAACCAATGAACTTGACTCAGTTATAAGACACACCCCCTCTCCCACGTGCCACTCGAAGAGGATGTAAGACGGCCTGTCATTTGGCAATAGTACAAGCAGTTTACGCGATAGTATTGCATATGCGCACCAGATACGGATATGAAACATCAGAAAGGCTTGTTCACTGCTGCTGTGAAATGCTGAACGCGACACTACCTGAGCGTGCACAGTGATGCGTGTCCAGGATGGGAGCTGGTAATCGTGATGCTGTGAACAGAACCAGCCTCCCGACCTACACCCGAACTGAAACACATGCAGCAACCGCCATTTGTCGTTCATTTGTGCCATTAAAAAAAACATCATAAAGTTTTCCTTTCTTTGTATTAAACAAGATAGCTTTTGGGAGCCGTGAAATATTTGGAAGGCTAAACCCCACTTCAATCACTCTCGCCTGTCTCCATCATTTGTTCTCACTTCTGGTTTGTGCCGTGTTTGGTATCGTTGAAGCATTCATTTTTTGGCAAAGATTTAATCTTTCACCCCATCAAACTCCAAATGCAACAGCAATCATTTTCCGTAACTTTGCTGCAAATTATAATTTGTTTATAGGCTATATGTGAGACTGCTGAACAAAGCTGTACATCATGTTTATATAGGTTAATTATTCCGAATTTTTTTCGCAAGTAAACAGCCACAGCATTCAGTTCTGAATTTGCTTTTATTCGTTTTAATTTAGCTAGATCTGGCATGACTTGCGTTGACTGTGTTTGTGTAATTTCATAGGCCAATATGTTAGATAATATTCAAAATATTTGTTTGAAATTTCAGCGCAATGTTTGAAAACATGTTAGGTGCCGTTCACATGCTGGAATGCATTGTTGTTGCACTAAAATAAGCCTACACTCAGCGCCACAAAAGAGCAAAACTTAGGTGTCTCGACTCAAGACGTTTAACATTTTAGATTCTTTTTAACTTGACGTGGCATCTAAAAACACGAACAAGCCATCAAAGACAGCACACGTTTACACTGAAATCAATCATAAAACAGTGCGGAAGGACACAAAAATGCACTCAATGTGAACGGCCACTCAGTGTAAGACTAGAACTCTTTAGAAAAGTTTGATCACACTTGCCTATTCTTTATTATTTGTTACTGCACATTTTAGATCTTAGAGTATAATGTCATCAAAACTAAGAAGTAACACAAAAGTATGGAAATTATGTAGTGACCAAAACAAATTAAATCAGAAACATCTTCTATTTGAACTTCTTCGGTGTAGCCTTTTGTCTATTCCAGATCTGCACACAGTTCATTTTCTCAATCAACTTCAGGTGCATCCTGTGATGCTTTTTAAACAGTATTGAAACAGAGTTCATATGCTGGACACTTGTTGGCTACTTTTCTTTAAAAAAAAATAAAAAAAATAAAAGGTTTGTATAGACATCTATAATTATGCACAATTTATTTTTGAGAACAGAAATAATCCCAAGCGTTTGATCATAAGCCTTTAGATCAAAAGGTTTTAAATTGCATTTTAAAAAGGTATTTGGCAATTGCTTTTCTTGATTAATTTAGCTATGGCTTTTCTTTTTTGTTTTGTTTTTCCTTTTATTTAACCAATTGAGAATTTAGTTAAAAAATGCCATTGGACTGTTGACTCAATGGAGCAACCAATGAACTTAACTCAGTTATAAGACACACCCCCTCTCCCACGTGCCACTCGAAGAGGATGCAAGACGGCCTGTCATTGGATGATGGTACGAGCAGTTTACGTCATATTATTGGATCTGTGCACATGAAACGGATGCAAAACATATCAGAAGTTAATAGTGGCTCTTCACTGTTGCTGTGAAATGCCGGGCATGGCCCTACCTGAGCGTGCACATTGACGTGCAGTTTATGCACGTGCAGTTTATGCAATATTATTGCATCTTCGCACCAGAAATGGATATGAAACATCAGAAAGGCTTGCTCACTGCTGCTGTGAAATGCTGAACGCGACACTACCTGAGCGTGCACAGTGATGCGTGTCCAGGATGGGAGCTAGTTATCATGATGCTGTGAACAGAACCAGCATCCCGACCAGCACCCCAAACTGAAACACACGATGGAGGTGAGCAAGGGCAACGGCTCAAGACGCTGGAGAAAGCCGATGGACTTTCCAGAACTTATACTGAAGAAAACGCACATCCCCTTTCAGTTATATCACATTCATTTTAAAAACACTGTATGATCATCTTTAAATATTTACTTTTTATTAAAATAATTGCCTGTGTATGATTGAGAAAAGGCGGATTCTCGAAATGACAGTCAGCTGATAATACAGAGAAGCCAAATTGTGCTCTGCTATACCTGCGGCATGCAAGCATGTCAACCGGGCGCTCCTTAAAATGTAAGCTCTCGTGACAAATGCAGAGTGGCTCACAAGCGCGATTAATTCGGGCTTCCATCGATATC
The DNA here is from genome assembly GCF_019703515.2 of Myxocyprinus asiaticus. Classification (NCBI taxonomy): domain Eukaryota; kingdom Metazoa; phylum Chordata; class Actinopteri; order Cypriniformes; family Catostomidae; genus Myxocyprinus; species Myxocyprinus asiaticus. The sequence continues at coordinate 22,771,632 of NC_059353.1, read as the reverse complement.
GTTGCGCATGCGACCCATTTGAATTTGACATGAGAATTTGCTATTTTAAAGCACCATGGAAAAGTTCAACCATGTGAAACGTCTTGACAACGCCGATATTCTGAATAGCACAAATGAGGGAAAGATAAATCACCTGCTGCCCAGCACTAGCATCATTTATAAGACTTTACATATCTACACATCAACACGCTTACTAACATTTATCCCAGTTCCCCTTCTGTCACTCACTCGACGTTGTTTCAATGTAGTGACACTAGGGGTCGCCCTTGGGAGCCCCAAACACCTCTAATCTTTGAGAAAAGGCCAATGGGAATTGGCGAGTGGAATTGGCATGCCACTCCCTCGGACATACAGGTATAAAAGGATCTGGCTCACAACCACTAATTCAGATTTTTTCTTCGGAGCTAAGCAGTTGTGTGTCAGCGAGCTGAATTCCACTGCCGGTCCATTCACCTCAGATAGAAGCATATGCTGTTGAATATACGGCGCATTCCAGCGGATTTCTCTGGCTTCGACAGCACCACTAACAGAGTATATATCTCTGCAAAGAGTATAATTTACTCTATTAGAGCAGCACATTGACATTAACGTCTTTTTAAAGACGCATCTTTTTAAAGATGCCGTTCCTTTCTTTGTGTAATTAGTGGATGCTGTCGTTATCTCTCCGCCTCCGATGGGCACAGGCGCTGCCTCACGTGTCTGGGCTGCGCTCACACTGAGGCTGTGTTTGTGGATGGTTCGTGTTCTCATTACGAGAAAATGACCATGGCAACGTTGCGGTCGCGGCTTTCCTTCCTCCAAGGAAAGCCATTCCAGCCACCCCCCGTGCTGCGCCTTCTACCTACGGGTATGAGGCCGGCCCGGCTGGCACTGGAGGTGATTTGGGGATTTCAATGGGTGTGGTCTCGCCGGGTAATTCCCCGCGGACCTCCCTGTTCCCCAGCACGCTCGTCTGCCTCCGTTGAGTTCCGAGACGAGACCAGCTCACCTCACGGCCAGCCTAACATCTCTCTTGTGAGCAGGATGAGTCCTTGATCGCTGCGTCGGAGGGCGCACTGGTGATGTCGGATGCCGAGGACTCGACTAGGCTGCCACCTTCGTGTCTGGCCGCCAAGTCTGAGGCTGACCGCCATGCTTGCACGGGCCGCTGTGAGTGTCGGGTTGAACTGGAACTCTCCACCCTCCCCTGAGCCCTTGCGGCTAGATGACTGGTTCCTGGGCTCAGGGCGCCACTCATAGCCGCGCACCCCCCGGTCCCCTTCTTCCCGGAAGTGCACAATGAGTTGACTAGGTCCTGGAGAGCACCTTTTTCTGCCCGAAGTCGTCTTCCCAGCTCGTCCGCTCTCACTACCCTCAACGGCGGGGCGGCCCATGGGTATGCGGAGATCTCTCAGGTGGATAAGGCAGTTACGTTGCATCTCTGCCTACAAAATGGCACCACCTGGTGGGATCGTCCAGCCCTCCCCTCCAGGGCCTGTAGGACTACGTCATCTCTGGTGACTAAAGCCTACAGTGCCACTGGAAAGGCCGCCTCCACCCTGCATGCCACGGCCCTCCTGCAAGTACACCAGGCCAAGGCACTGAAAGAGCTGCACGTGGGTAGTCCTGATCCCGATGTGATGCAGGAGCTGCGCTCGCCGACCGACCTCACCCTCCGGGTGACGAAGGTCACAGCACAAGCACTCAGGCAGGTGATGTCCACCTTGGTGTTCCAGGAGCACCACCTGTGGCTGAATCTGGTTGAGATGAGGGATGCCATCAAGGCTCGCTTTCTCAACACTCCCATCTCCTAGATTGGCCTCTTCGGTGACACCGTCGAGGACTCTGCCCAGCAGTGAAGAAGCAGACTGAGGCGATACAGCACATCTTGCCCCGGCACGGCTCAAGATCCTGTACCCCATCTGCTCACCGAGGGTGTCCCCCTGCAGCCGCCGATCCAGAGTCCCACGTCATGGCCGCCGTGCCAGAGTGCCACGTCATGGCCGCTGAGCCAGAGTGCCACATCATGGCCGCTGAGCCAGAGTGCCACGTCATGGCCGCTGAGCCAGAGTGCCACGTCATGGCCGCTGAGCCAGAGTACCACATCATGGCTGCCAAGCCAGAGTCCCACGTCATGATCGCAGAGCTTGCGCCACCTTCTTCCCCGGATCCTGAGTCTGCTCCATGCCATGTCACAGCCACGCCTCAGCCTTCTCCATGCCATGTCACAGCCACGCCAGATTCAGCTCCATGCCATGTCACAGCCACGCCTGAGTCTGCTCCATGCCATGTTACAGCCACGCCTGAGTCTGCTCCATGCCATGTCACAGCCACGCCTGAGTCTGCTCCATGCCATGTCAGAGCCACGCCTGAGTCTGCTCCATGCCATGTCACAGCCAAGCTTCAGTCTGCTCCATGCCATGTCTCACCCAAGTCCCAGACTGCTCCATGCCATGTCACAAGCAAGCCTCTGCTCCACGGTCCAGGCCCGCTACCGCTCTACGAGCCAATGCTCACGCTTGCCACTGCCAACAAGTCAGCATCCACGCCTACCATGGCCAAGTCAGGATCCTGCTGTACCATGTTACCATGGCTGCCTCCCTCCCCCCGCAGCTCCCACACAGTGAACTTTGTGTTAATGTTTTGGGGCGTTATTTTGTTGTGGATGTCCCAATGTGGATACTAAGTTTGCACTTTTCAGAGAGATCAATATATATTCAAATAATATTTTGGTTGCATTTGAGGGCAAAAAAAATAAAATAAAATAAAAAAAATCAATGATTGTGTAAATGGCAATATCGGAATATCGATTGCAGGGCCCTGAATTGAATCAAATTGAAATTGTAGTGCGGCAGACTTTGAAGTATAGGCAAATATCGGATTGCAGGCCAAGAGAATCGATATAAGATTGAACTGTCCGATTTACACCCCAAGTAAACTGCTCGTACCATCATCCAATGACAGGCCATCTTACATCCTCTCCGAGTGGCAGTGGGAGAGGGGGTGTGTCTTATAACTTAGTAAAGTTCATTGGTTGCTCCCACAAGTCAACAATCCAATGGCATTTTTTTAACTTGATTCTCAATTGGTTAAAGAAAATGAAAAGAAAAAGGAAAAAGAAAAGGAAATGCAAAAGCAAAACAAAAAGGAAAAGCTATTGGAAAATGGATGAGGAAAAGCAACTGGCAAATGAATAAGAAAAGCAATTGCCAGATACCTTTTTAAAATGCAATTTAAACAGTGCTTTTAAAGAGCATTAAAAAGTGCATTTAAAAGACTCATTAATTTACTAATTTATTGCTACATTTAATGACATTTTAAACATGAAATAAATATGATTTATTAATGCACAATTTTATTGTTAAATATAATGAAATTTTTAAACATTATTTAAATAAACACATTTAAATGTGTCTTTTTATTTATTTTTAAATTGACTTATTCAATTTCAAATTAATAGATTGATAATTTATTCCTTCATTCTTTTTTAATTTGCACTCCTGGGCTTCAGCTGGTATGAACTGACAAATGTTAAAAGAAAAGGAAAAGTCAAACAATAAAGAAAAGCAATTGGCAAATGGATGGTGAAAAGCAACTGGCAAATGGATGAAGAAAAGCAATTGCCAAATGCTTTTTAAAATGCCATTTAAAAAGTGCATTTAAAAATGACTTATTAATGTGCTATTGTATTGCTAAATATAAGTACATTTTAAAACATGAATTAAATAAACACATTTAAATGTGTCTATTTATTTGTCAATTTTTAAATTGGTTTCTTTATTCAAATTTAAATGTGTCTATTTATTTGTCCATTTATAAATTTGTTTATTTATTCACATTTTTATTTTCAAATTAATAGATTGATAATTTATTCCTTCATACTTTTGTTAATGGCACTCCTGGGTTTCCATAACTGTCTGTGGCTGAGATTAACTATGGAATAAAGACTGAATCAATTATCAATCTGAGATCATTTAAAGATGAAGTGTGTGATTTCTGTGCCATTAATGCCACAAAATGAAATCGCAGAAACAATGACTGAACAGGTTTTCCGAACAATCCCCCCATTGGCCGGTCAAACAGATAGCCCCTCCCCAAACTAAAGCCATTAGTTTAACCAATGATGCTTCGCCAGGATGCTCAAACAAACAGCAATGTTTTGATAGTGCCACAGAACTACAATGTTTACACTTTTTCAGTGACATCAACCAAGAAACTACTTACAATTGTCTCTGCATATTAAGCTGGAATAACAGAAAGTATCACCAATGAAAAACACACATCCCCTATAATGACTTCATGTTTTCTATGGAATCTTTTAGGATAAGCATGATTATTATGAGTGTTGTAGGTAGAACTATTTGGCATTTGACATACATCCTCTTGTTCTGCAACAGACCTTTAAAATAGATCAGCTCCCAGCATACATTCTAATGATTTATCTTGTTTACTCAAAAGAAAGTTAATAAGGAAACAAGAGCAGAAATCTCTCTTCCTCCATGCAAGGCCACTGTAGACCTAGGGGACCACAGGGGTCGCATGGTTCTGGGTCGATGAGGCCTCTGATTCCAGTATGTGGTAATGAGAGGAAGTGCAGAAAGCAGCAGTGAGCTTGTTAGTGGACCGCTAACCTAAATGACAGTGCAAATGAACTTCCTCCAGTTCAAATTAGGGCTCTGCCATCAGACAAGCTCTGAAAGCAAGACCTGAACCCTTAATGACAAAGAACATCTAAAAGTTTCCAAGGTGCCACAAGTACACTAAAATCCAATCTATATTTTTGTGGTAGACAGATTTAAAGGAATTGTTGATATTGTTATTTTAAATCCATAATACTTTTTTTCAGTAGAACACAAAAGGAGATGTTAGGCAGAATGTTAGCCTAAGTCACCATTCACTTTCTTGGCATATTTTTCCATACAATAAAAGTAAATGTTTACTGGGGCTAACATTCTACCTAACATCTCCTTTTGTGTTCCATAGAGGAAAGTCATACAGGTTTGAAACAACATCAGAATTAATAAATTATGACAGATTTTTACATTTTGGGTAACAGAAATCATGCTTATGTTCAACTGTTGGAGAAACAGTGATGAAAACTTTGTACCTGTCACGAATACCACATAAGTCAAACTGTAGCTGACTGTAGCTGCCTAGACGGCCTTGCTGGACCAACATAAGATCCACAGGTTGGTTGTTAACAAGGATGAGCCGGAAACAACCTTGAAAGGCCATTGTGGGATTCAAGCAGCTGGAGTCGTTCTGGGATGCAGGACATCCTGAAATAACAAATGAAAATACATCTGCCTGTAGAGATGGATACTATAATAAAAACAACATATTTAAAAAAACAAAAAAACAAAAAACAGAAACAAAACAGTACTTTAAAAGTGGTATTGTCACCAACTACATTATATCACTTATATCCTTCCAGTTTATCTTCTATGGCTTCATTTACCTGTGCATAAACATTTATATTTATAAAATATGTTAAAGCTGAAGTACAGGTTACTCGAATACTCCCCCAGACAATCATGCCCCAAACTTACACCACGGATTGAGTCAATGTTGCTGTGTTAGACTGGTCAGGATTCTCAAAAAAATAGAGCAATGTTTTTAAAACCACATATACAGTATACAGTGACTGCATTTTTCAGGGGAATTAATCTACAAGTGACTTACTTATAGTTGTCGCTGCATATTAAGCTGAAGTGGTAGACATATTTTAACATTGAAAAACATACACACTTCACCTTTAAGACACAATAGTGTGACAAGTTATATTATCATGATATATTTTTATATACTTATTATATAAATGTAATATATAATTACATACCATTAGCTCTACTATACTGTTTTATTTTAAACGCTTTAAATGTGTTTTTTGCCCAAGGGTGTGAATTATATTTTATGAATAATTTGTTGCAACTGAACCACATTGATTTGAAAATCCATCAAATTTTCCAGAATACAAATAACTCTTGCTAATCCTCACCGCAACTGTGACAAATGATCTTTGAATCCTTTCTGTTAATGTTTATGCACTATTTTACCTCCAAAATAGTGTTTGTCTTTTGGTTCCAAGTAATTGTCCAGCTGGATGGTAGATGCAGGCTCATTGTCTAGAGTCATGATGATCTGTAGTCCTCTAGTGTTGAGGCTCACAGAATGCCACAAACCATCATTCACCCTCTGTCCTGTCAATCAAAAAACACCATGCACTGTTTTAATGAAAATATGGCTACAGTTTTTATGAAAATGAAAGACCTTCTTGTGCAACACAACTATTTCAGAGGGAAAGTTATGTCATTATCACCCCTTTGTAGTTTCAAACTGGTCTTTCTTCCATGGAACACAAAAGGAAAGGTTAGCTAAATGTAGTTGGTTGCTCTTTTCCATGTAATTAAATTCAGGCCAGTTTTGTGAACCAGATCAACCTATTCATTGACAAGATCTGACTTAAAAAGAATGATTTGTTCACTAATCTGACATTGCTACTTGTCTAATGAACTCTCCTAAATTTACCAATGAGAGCTAAGGCAGATGTCAAGATTTTATGTGAATAACAATTTAAATTTCTGTCTGTTCCCCATGCAAAACTCTCTTTTGGCTTTTAACATGGAATACAGTTCATGAGTCATATAGTCCATTTTTATGATACTTTTATGGTGCTTTTTTGGGCCTTTTTAAGCTTGAAACCTCCAGTCACCATAAATTGTCATTGCATGAACAAAAGCAACTAGATTCTTCAAAACATCTCCTTTTGTGTTTCACAGTAGAAAAAAAGTTAAATGGGTTTGGAATGACATGAGGGTGATGTTGTTAAAGATAAATTCTCTTTGAGGTTTGATTTAATTAATTCTGGCCATTACATGTGAAGGGCACCCAAGCTGTGTGTCTACAGTTTCCCCTGTGCCAGCCATCTGTTTGTCATTTGAGCTCAAGCGCTTCACTTCTTCTATCTCAGTAATTACACATTTCTCTATTTTAGTCAATGATCCTATGTAGAGAGCTAGACCAAAAAAAAAAAAATTTCACCTGAACAGATGGAGGGCGCCCTTCTTCCCCCTGCAGCATGCTGATTGCTGTCGAACATGAGGTTCCCTTAGCCTAAAATCCGCAACTGTCTGAGACACTAATCTTGTTTAGGCCAGCATGTATGTTTCCCTTGATCTTTTGTCCAGAATGCTGGACAAAAAAAAAATTATTGTTTTTGCTTTTGTGGGTGAAGAGATAAGCTGTAAGTATAGACTTGTATACTACTGGTTCTCATTGGTGAGGAGAACACTGAAGAAATTCTGTGCTGTCCTGTGCTGTGTAAGTAATAGAAATGTCTTTACATTGGCTGAACTTAACTTAAAAAGAGAGACATTTATAGTCTTGATCACTATGTGCATATAATTGCTGAAACTGAGCTAAATTTCCAATTAGACTCCTTCAAAGCAGTCATTTTAGATACTAGAATATGTCATGCCTGAATGAAAGTGACAGCTCTAGCATTTGATTATAGCCAGCATTTCCATGTCACTTGCTGAAGCTTTATACCTTTTACATTTTGCCTGCTTCATGTTAAATTGCTAAGCTCTGCAGGATGAATGATAAAAAGAATAAACACTATATCAATTACATTATTTAGCAACATGAGTGTCATTCACCTCTTTACCGGTTTATTGAATGATTCTTCACCTTTTCATTCCATGTTCAGGGGTGAAATTTAATTTGGCCACATTTTTGCAAAAAACTTATTTCAAAAACCTGCATCTTATTCACCAACCACCCACAATCCAGTTTAACCAGTGCTAAATTAGTTTAAATAGTGAAAATTTTAATTAAGTAATTGTCATTCTTTTCAGTGATAACAAACCTCAGTTTCTATTTAATTTAGGCTAATAATATGCCTTATATAAAATGCAATATGGTACATATCAAGACACGCTGTGTAATTGAGCACACTTTCTGCATTTTAAAGATATGATTCAGGTGTCTGGATCACAAGGGTAGAACGATTCTGCAGAGTTCTGCATCCTCAACAACCGTAGCATAGAACCAACCCCAAAAGTTGGGAATTGTAGTATGAAAACTGCAAAATTTTGGGACGTATTTGTGCCGTTACCTGATTTGCATAATTCCTTTAGTACTTTGGTTGCTAAAGCAACACAGACAGCATGTGTAAATAAACAATGATATCAGCAGGCACAATTCATTCTTAGTGAGTTTCAAGTTTTTTTAAGTAGAGAGCATGTGACAGATTCGGTATATGTGAATCCCAGCACTTAAAGGACAAAAACATATTACGAAATTGTACATTTACCACCAGGTACCCTCAATGCAACAATCAAAACCATTTTAAACCTTTGTATTTTTGAGAAAACTGGTGAACTTGCATATACAGTACGATTAAGCTACAGATGAGCAGACAGTAATCTCCTCACCAGCTGGCACTTCTGACATCTTCAGAGTTGATGTCTGGTGTGTTAAGTGGAGGCGTCCACTGTTGATCTGCAATATTAGGTACCGAGGCTCCTGAGCAGAGATTAGTGGACTGGAGAGTAGCAGGCCATCAGGGTTCCAGGTACGAAACTGCAGGCGCACTGAAGGGCCCTCCAGGACTGGTGCAGGTGTAGGCAGTGACAGAAAGCTGCTGCTGGAGCTCTGAAATGTGGCAGCCACCAGCAGTGGTTCAGAGCAGGAAAAGGTCACGTTGCCCTGTGAGAGGAGAGAAAAAGCCAAAGCATCACTTTACATGCTTTCAGGAAATGACCACAGGGGAATTCAGTCTGAGTACAAATGACCCACTTGCATATCTATTGTAGCTGATCGTGCAAGAGAATGGCCATCATATGTGAGAGGTTAATCACTGAACTTATGTAACTGTATATATTCTTTCAGTTGTTTGACAAATTGCTAGTAATGTTACTCATTTGTAAGTCACTTTGGATATAAATGTCTGATAAATGATTAAATGTAAATGTTAACTGTAAACCATCTGACCAATTTTCTCCTGTGCTGTGACTGTTGTCATGATGTCATCTTCCTGCAACTCTAGAGAGATTAGTCACATGCCATTTATGGCTCAGGTGATTGGCTCAAACAAACCTGGCTGCAGAACTGTGTGCCCATGAACAAAAATAGCAGATTTCAAGTCATTAACATCCAAAGGGTCAGCTAAGCAACTTCCATTGACAGTAGCTCTCCTAGGGCAAAACTTTGCAGTTTTAAGCCAGGCAGTGAAAAAGTCTCAGTTATGTAAAACGTAACCCTGGTTCCCTGAGTGGGAACGATATGCTGCTTAATCGCAGTGGGACATGCCCTGAGTGTTACGTGGTCTGAAGCACTTGTACAATCATGCCAATTTATTGGCTGGTGGTGCTTAAGTGATGCCTCTAGGGAGCTACGTCATGGGCTCCATAAAAGCGCTTGCTTTGGTACCATCGAGTCAAATTTTCTGCAGGGAGGCACGAGCCTATGCAGCTGCTAGAGAGTATGGCCAGCTTACGCAGCATCTCGTTCCCACTCAGGGAACCAGGGTTACGTTTCACGTAACCGAGACGTTCCCTTTCATAGGAACTCGAGCTGCATAATCGCATTGGGAACGATATATATTCACGCCATGCGAGTAGCTGCCAACTGTCTACACCCATGTGGTAAGCATGTAACGGCGCACAAGCGAGCTAAAGATTCTGAATAAAACAGAGAAAATTTTGAGTTTACTCCTTTTCCAACAGAGAGAACCTGGGAAGCAGGAGTCAAACCCTCATCCAGATTATAAAATCTAACAAATGTACGCAGAGAGGACCACCCTGCTTCCATACAAATGTCCTCCAAGGACGCACCTCTAGCCAAAGCCCATGAGGATGCCATGCTCCTCATAGAAAGGGTTTGAATACCCGAAGGCGAAGGTAATCCGCACACTTCGTAAGCACTTGAAATTGCATCAGTAAGCCAATGAGACAGTCTGTGCTTGGACACCGAAACACCGCTGTTGCAGTCACCAAAGCACACAAACAACTGCTCTGACTTACGCCACTGGCTAGTACGGTAAACATAAATTCACAGCGCCCGAACTGGGCAAAGCATATGCAATCTTTCATGCTCCTCCGACTCAAATGGGGGAGGATAGAAAGCCTGAAAATTAATAGTCTGTGAGCTAAATGATGTAGAAGCGACCTTGAGCAAATAGCTCAAATGAGGTCTTAACACCATTCTTAAACACCCTGGTGCAAAATACATACATAAGGGATTGATCGATAGGGCATGCAAATCACCAACACTTTTAAACAATGCCAATGCTACTTGCAGGGCCATTTTAAGAGTCAGAAACTTGGGAAAAATCCCATAAGGGAATGTGGACGGAATGAAAAGTTCTAAGCCTGCGTACCCCGCATATAAAACGAGAGACAAGAGAATGTCTACCGACATAGACTCCATTGATAAGCACATGCTCAGCTGCTATAGCGACAACATAGACTTTAAGCATTGCCGGAGCAACCCTGGCCCCAAAATGCTCTTGCAGAATATCCAGCACTGTACCGACAGGGCAATGAACTGGATATTCACCTCGCGCTGTACACCAAGAAGCAAAAATACTCCACTTGAACATATAAAGCTTCCTAGTTGGAGCTCTAACATTCAGAATGGTATCAGCCACAACAGGGGATAACCTATCATTCAAAAGAGCGTCCCATTGAGGGGCCATACCCATAACTTCCACAAGTCTGGCCGGGGGTGCCAAATGCTGCCCCGAACCTGAGACAACATGTCTGTTCTGATTGGAATCTCCCAAGGCATTTCCTCCAGGAGAGAGACCAGAGTCAAAAACCATTCTTGAGATGGTCTAAAACAGTGCCACTAACAGAAACCGAACCCGATCCTCCTGAACTCAAGCCCCGTCTGGACAAGAGATCCGCCCCCAAATTCAACCGGCCTGGGACATGCACGACTCGTAGAGACATCACATTGTCCTGTGCCCACAGAAGAATGCGATGTGCCAGTCTCAGCATGGCATAAGAACACACTCCTCCCTGGCGATTGATGTAGGACACCACCATCCTGTTGTCCGACCGGATGAGGACAAGGCTGCCTGAATCTCGGGGAGGAAAATATTTAACGCCAGCAGCACCTTGAACATCTCCAGACAGTTTATGTGGCAATATTGCCACTGGCCTGTCCAAACTCCGTAGGCTGAATGACCCTTATATACAGCACCCCATCCTGTGGGGGAGGCGTCTGTCACTATATTTTTGCGGTGACACACCTGTCCCAACGCAATGCCCGACATCAAAAGGCGGGTCTGTTTCCATGGTAACAGAGTTCGGTAGCACCCACGCGTCACTTTGAAGAGACGGAACGCATGCGTCAGTGGTTGAAGTCTCTTTGTTGAGTTCATTCAGCATTGAAAAGGTCTCGCATGCAAAATGCCTGGGGAAATGACAGCGGAAGCCATTATCATGAGCCCCAAAAGCATGTGAAATGTTCTTGGAGGGAGAACGCATCCCACTCTGAATATCGCTAGACACTGGCAAAATGACAGAATGCGAACTGGAGACAGACGCACCTGCAGAGTCTGTTGCCCTGGAAACAGGACACTCTTGTCTAGGTTACACACAGCCCTAGATCAAATGGCTGAGAATGACATCTCAATGTTGGGCAGCCAAAGACTCTGAGTGGGAAAACACCAACCAATCATCGAGATAATTCAAAACGCGGATGCCTTGAAGCTTCAAGGGCATCAAAGCTGCATCCATGCATTTTGTGAAAGTGTGTGGTGCCAGTGCAAGTCCGAACTGAAGGACACAAAAATGTATATGCTTGCCCCCGAAAGCAAATCTAAGAAAGCTCCTGTGCTTTGGTGCAATCTGAATATGGATATAAACGTCCTTCAAATCTACTGTCATAAACCAGTCCCCTGGCTGCACTTGTGACATTATTTGTTTCTGCATCAGCATCCTGAATTGACATTTCATTAGAGCGAAATTCAAACGTCTCAAAATCCAGAATGGGACGCAAGCCGCCGTCTTTTTGCGGGACCAGAAAATAACAGCTGTAAAAGCCGCATTCTCTCTGAGAAGGGGGAATCTCCTCTATTGCCCCTTTTTCTAAGATAAAGTGAATTTCCCAAATTAAAAACAGGGCTTCCCGAACAGAAACGTCTGTCGGAACAATCACATTGAACACCGGCGGAGCCCGCCTGAATTGAATTACATAACCATGCTTTATTGTTCGAAGTACCTAGTTCGAAATGCCCTACAGCTGCTGCCAAGCCAACAGATGGGCAGACAGAGGGATTAATGCATGACTTGTAACCACTAGATGGTGTTCTTGGCTTACTTCTGGTGACTTCACCAGAACCAGCGGCACAGCGGAGGGAAACCTTCACTTCTCCAATACTGTGGCTGGTTGAAGGGAATTTGATAATGTTTTTGCCTTTATTGTATTTAGGCATGGTGATGGGCACCCTGAAATGTATCTAGAGCAGGGATGCTGACAGAATAAACCTTTTCCCTGGTGTTTGAACGGGGAAAAGCGTATGAACACTGGGGGGAATGTTTATTTGTGAAAACTGGTTCACCACAACGGTCCCAGCATTCTTTATGGGGGGACAACATGTGGTGCTGGAGACAGATGCTGCTTAATCGCAGTGGGACATGCCCTGAGTGTTACGTGGTCTGAAGCACTTGTACAATCATGCCAATTTATTGGCTGGTGGTGCTTAAGTGATGCCTCTAGGGAGCTACGTCATGGGCTCCATAAAAGCGCTTGCTTTGGTACCATCGAGTCAAATTTTCTGCAGGGAGGCACGAGCCTATGCAGCTGCTAGAGAGTATGGCCAGCTTACGCAGCATCTCGTTCCCACTCAGGGAACCAGGGTTACGTTTCACGTAACCGAGACGTTCCCTTTCATAGGAACTCGAGCTGCATAATCGCATTGGGAACGATATATATTCACGCCATGCGAGTAGCTGCCAACTGTCTACACCCATGTGGTAAGCATGTAACGGCGCACAAGCGAGCTAAAGATTCTGAATAAAACAGAGAAAATTTTGAGTTTACTCCTTTTCCAACAGAGAGAACCTGGGAAGCAGGAGTCAAACCCTCATCCAGATTATAAAATCTAACAAATGTACGCAGAGAGGACCACCCTGCTTCCATACAAATGTCCTCCAAGGACGCACCTCTAGCCAAAGCCCATGAGGATGCCATGCTCCTCATAGAAAGGGTTTGAATACCCGAAGGCGAAGGTAATCCGCACGCTTCGTAAGCACTTGAAATTGCATCAGTAAGCCAATGAGACAGTCTGTGCTTGGACACCGAAACACCGCTGTTGCAGTCACCAAAGCACACAAACAACTGCTCTGACTTACGCCACTGGCTAGTACGGTAAACATAAATTCACAGCGCCCGAACTGGGCAAAGCATATGCAATCTTTCATGCTCCTCCGACTCAAATGGGGGAGGATAGAAAGCCTGAAAATTAATAGTCTGTGAGCTAAATGATGTAGAAGCGACCTTGAGCAAATAGCTCAAATGAGGTCTTAACACCATTCTTAAACACCCTGGTGCAAAATACATACATAAGGGATTGATCGATAGGGCATGCAAATCACCAACACTTTTAAACAATGCCAATGCTACTTGCAGGGCCATTTTAAGAGTCAGAAACTTGGGAAAAATCCCATAAGGGAATGTGGACGGAATGAAAAGTTCTAAGCCTGCGTACCCCGCATATAAAACGAGAGACAAGAGAATGTCTACCGACATAGACTCCATTGATAAGCACATGCTCAGCTGCTATAGCGACAACATAGACTTTAAGCATTGCCGGAGCAACCCTGGCCCCAAAATGCTCTTGCAGAATATCCAGCACTGTACCGACAGGGCAATGAACTGGATATTCACCTCGCGCTGTACACCAAGAAGCAAAAATACTCCACTTGAACATATAAAGCTTCCTAGTTGGAGCTCTAACATTCAGAATGGTATCAGCCACAACAGGGGATAACCTATCATTCAAAAGAGCGTCCCATTGAGGGGCCATACCCATAACTTCCACAAGTCTGGCCGGGGGTGCCAAATGCTGCCCCGAACCTGAGACAACATGTCTGTTCTGATTGGAATCTCCCAAGGCATTTCCTCCAGGAGAGAGACCAGAGTCAAAAACCATTCTTGAGATGGTCTAAAACAGTGCCACTAACAGAAACCGAACCCGATCCTCCTGAACTCAAGCCCCGTCTGGACAAGAGATCCGCCCCCAAATTCAACCGGCCTGGGACATGCACGACTCGTAGAGACATCACATTGTCCTGTGCCCACAGAAGAATGCGATGTGCCAGTCTCAGCATGGCATAAGAACACACTCCTCCCTGGCGATTGATGTAGGACACCACCATCCTGTTGTCCGACCGGATGAGGACAAGGCTGCCTGAATCTCGGGGAGGAAAATATTTAACGCCAGCAGCACCTTGAACATCTCCAGACAGTTTATGTGGCAATATTGCCACTGGCCTGTCCAAACTCCGTAGGCTGAATGACCCTTATATACAGCACCCCATCCTGTGGGGGAGGCGTCTGTCACTATATTTTTGCGGTGACACACCTGTCCCAACGCAATGCCCGACATCAAAAGGCGGGTCTGTTTCCATGGTAACAGAGTTCGGTAGCACCCACGCGTCACTTTGAAGAGACGGAACGCATGCGTCAGTGGTTGAAGTCTCTTTGTTGAGTTCATTCAGCATTGAAAAGGTCTCGCATGCAAAATGCCTGGGGAAATGACAGCGGAAGCCATTATCATGAGCCCCAAAAGCATGTGAAATGTTCTTGGAGGGAGAACGCATCCCACTCTGAATATCGCTAGACACTGGCAAAATGACAGAATGCGAACTGGAGACAGACGCACCTGCAGAGTCTGTTGCCCTGGAAACAGGACACTCTTGTCTAGGTTACACACAGCCCTAGATCAAATGGCTGAGAATGACATCTCAATGTTGGGCAGCCAAAGACTCTGAGTGGGAAAACACCAACCAATCATCGAGATAATTCAAAACGCGGATGCCTTGAAGCTTCAAGGGCATCAAAGCTGCATCCATGCATTTTGTGAAAGTGTGTGGTGCCAGTGCAAGTCCGAACTGAAGGACACAAAAATGTATATGCTTGCCCCCGAAAGCAAATCTAAGAAAGCTCCTGTGCTTTGGTGCAATCTGAATATGGATATAAACGTCCTTCAAATCTACTGTCATAAACCAGTCCCCTGGCTGCACTTGTGACATTATTTGTTTCTGCATCAGCATCCTGAATTGACATTTCATTAGAGCGAAATTCAAACGTCTCAAAATCCAGAATGGGACGCAAGCCGCCGTCTTTTTGCGGGACCAGAAAATAACAGCTGTAAAAGCCGCATTCTCTCTGAGAAGGGGGAATCTCCTCTATTGCCCCTTTTTCTAAGATAAAGTGAATTTCCCAAATTAAAAACAGGGCTTCCCGAACAGAAACGTCTGTCGGAACAATCACATTGAACACCGGCGGAGCCCGCCTGAATTGAATTACATAACCATGCTTTATTGTTCGAAGTACCTAGTTCGAAATGCCCTACAGCTGCTGCCAAGCCAACAGATGGGCAGACAGAGGGATTAATGCATGACTTGTAACCACTAGATGGTGTTCTTGGCTTACTTCTGGTGACTTCACCAGAACCAGCGGCACAGCGGAGGGAAACCTTCACTTCTCCAATACTGTGGCTGGTTGAAGGGAATTTGATAATGTTTTTGCCTTTATTGTATTTAGGCATGGTGATGGGCACCCTGAAATGTATCTAGAGCAGGGATGCTGACAGAATAAACCTTTTCCCTGGTGTTTGAACGGGGAAAAGCGTATGAACACTGGGGGGAATGTTTATTTGTGAAAACTGGTTCACCACAACGGTCCCAGCATTCTTTATGGGGGGACAACATGTGGTGCTGGAGACAGATGCAGAATTTGATCAGGAAATTATCAAAAAAACGGTCACTCTGAATGTATTTACAGCAGAGGACAAGATAAACCATCTTCCCTAGCATAGAACAGGGAAGACTGTACGAACATGGAGCTGAATTGAGAGCAAGCAGGCTCGCCGCAATGGCCCCAGCATTCTTATGGGGGGACAACATGTGGTGTTTATGTTCACTGTGTGTTTTGTGTACACCTGAGCTCGATGAACATCAAATTCTGTTATGCATATCTCGAGACCCCTGGTCATGGAGACAGAGGCTGAATTTGGGAAGTGTTTTTTATTTTATTTATGTTCCCTCCCCAGCAATCTATGGGGGAAAACTGAACTATATTCTGGTTGTCGGATGTTCGAGGCGCATATAACGGCAAACTCATTCTGATACTGACCGAAGAGCAAAACATTTATACGGTCAAATTTCATTCACTCGGCTCATCCTTCATTACACAGCAAGCCCATCAGGCTCATGTGTAGACCTATTTTATCAAACATTGAGTTATATTACACGAGCCCCTTGGAGACAGAGGCCAAACTCAAGCTGAAAATATTCAATACTCGTTTGCCAATGTAAATTATGGGAGAAACTGAGCTAAATTGGTGTACTGAAATAGGGGTTAGACACTAACTGATCCCAGCATATAATGGGGGAAAAACGTGTAGTACCCAGCTAGTGCGAAACACCCTCATGAAGAAAAGCATCACCTTGACCAACTTGTTCCCCAGCGTGAGCCACAGGGGGAAAACACGAGGGTAATTCCAAATAGAGCTGATAATAGCTCAAAGTCATTCCTTAACATGATGCACTTGGTTAGACTGCAAAACCATTGTGTGTAGATCCAACACCTGACTGAATAGAGCGACATCCATGCGGCTACCGAAAAATCGAGCAGAGATAACAGTGTGCGTCTCCTGTCTCGCCAGAATGCCTGTGTGGTCCACAAACGGGCGAAAGATAAAATAAACTAGTTAAAATACCTCGCATCTCCTGATATAATCCCGAAAGAATAATGGCACCGACTAAGCACTCCATGCATTGGTTCACCATCACTCTGTTGGGGAATATTCTCTTATTCCATCTTCCTTGTTCTGTGGCAGGGCTCACCGGCCCATGCATGATCCCCTCTGCCGCGAACAGTTCGCTTCGAACAGGGAGAGGAGAGAGAGAAAGGCCGAGGCCCCCCCTCCATTGCCTTATTCATGTGCATTCTCACAGAACGACACAGAAAAAGACAATAGGGACAAAGGGGCCAATTGTTTCCTTACCTTCCAATGACGAATTCTCTCATACAGCGATTTTTAATGGCGATGGCTCAAGACGTGCATGGTAACTCTTTCACATGCTTTGTTCGTCAGATAATGGCCGCCGAGCTAGGCCTCAGAGGATGTCCGATGAGACTCGCGCATTCACTTAGGGGAAGGGTGACAAACACGAAGAAGAACCCGATGTCCGTTCGCACTCCAAACTTCTCAAACACAAAGCCTGAAATCCTAAATGGCTCCCGCACACGGAGCACCAAATCTGGAGGCCGTGGAACCGGAACAAGTGGGGATAATGCCTTGTGGTGAGAAATTGCGAACCTCGAAAAGTGCAGCTGTCCCCGTCGGACCCTTTGGAAAAAAACACATTAAAATTGCTCTGAAATTTATGCTGTATATACAACGTCCTTATGTGTTCGCCACTCAAAAGGGAAGATTAATAATCCTCGCTTCAACATGATTTGCTGCAACAAACACGGGCTTTATGCACTGAAGAACAGAAAATCTGACTGGATTGTGCAAAGCGAGCACTATTATGGAGCCCGTGACGTAGCTCCCTAGGGGCGTCCCTTAATCGCACCAGCCAATAAATTGGCGTGATTGTACAACGGCTTCAGACCATGTGACACTGAGGGTGTGTCCCAATGCGTTTACGTAGCTTGAGTTCCTACGAAAGGGAACCTTTAACGTCGAAGTGGAAAAATAACACGATAATGCAATGTTGAAAAAGCTGATAGTACAGAACATTACACAGAGAATGTATAATGACTATTGAAATAAAGAGGCTGGGAGTCAGACAGGCTAAACCTACAAGAGCAGCAGGCAACCTAGATAAATGTCAGCAGCATATAGACTGAATACCAGCCCTCTCTTCTCTGAATTGATTCAGTCTGGGTTGTCTAATCATTTTTATTTTGAGAAATAAAAGAGCATGCAGGAATGTGTCTTAGAGATGTCTCCATGAATGTAATGATTTTAAAGGCATTGTTCTTTTTTAATAAGTGTTAGGTGGGTTAACATGAAACAAAAGCATTATTCGTTCTGTCAAAAGTAACTGGTAAAAATTTTGAAAACATTATATACGTATATACTGTATATAAAAGCGTGAAATTCTGCACAGTTTGTCCACACCTTTAATGATTCTTGCTTAGAATTAGCAGAAAAGTTATTTGATATGATCAATGCATTAGACTAGATAGTCACATTTGAGTGGAATGATCACAGCATTACAACTACAGAATCTCCTTTCCCAAAATGTATTAATTACTCACCACACTGTATATCTGAGGCTTGCGCCGTTTCGCCAGGTCGATGACGTTCACTCCATTGTAGTAGAGGTTTTCCATGCAGCCATAAAAGTTACGTCTAATGAAGGTTCCAGGCTTACCAGGCAGTGGTATCCCACCAAAGCTTAGCTTTAATAGAGAATGACCAGTCATTAAAACACAATGCAAAACATTGCATTATTTTCTTCAGAATTGAGTGGTACTGAAAATTAAAATTGCAATACAACATAAAATATCCAAAAGTTATCTCTGGCTCACAGCCCTAAAATTTTTTGACTCATTTAAGGACAATTTAGGATAAACCGTTTGTAAACCCTTATCTGTAGCCCTGAATAAATTTACTTTTAATATGAGTTAATCTCTATTTACACCATAATTGACTTAAACTAGAAGTTTCCTTTGCCTATTGGAGTCAGCCTTGTTGATCAACAACTAAATGTTCCCTATCTGTCACTCACTCAACGTTGTGTCAATGTAGTGACACTAGGGGTCAATCTTGGGAGCCCCAAACACCTCTGATTTTGAAAAAAGGCCAATGGGAATTGGCGAGTGGAATTTGCATGCCACTCCCCCGGACATACGGGTATTATATGAGCTGGCTCACAACCACTCATTCAGATTTTGTCTTCGGAGCTGAGTGGTTGTGTTCAGCAAGCTGAATTACTCTGCTGATCCATTCACCTCGAAAAACTGTTGTATATACGGCGCAGTACAGTGGCTTCTCCCTCTCTGGTGAAGTGCAGAGAATGCCCCTGGGCGTTTCAGCAGCTAAGAGAGTATATTCTTCCAACTAAAAGAGTATATTTTCCCTTCTAAAAAAGTGGCATTAACAGAGAGCATCTTTTTAAAGATGCCTCTCCGTTTGTGTGTATTTCCTAGTTGTGGTCGTTACCTCTCCGCTTCCGATGGCCACAATCGCGGTTTTACATGCTTGGGCGCTGCCCATGCGGAGACAGTGTTCGTGGACGGGTCATGTTCTCACTGCGAGAGCGTGACCATGGCAACATTGCAGTCGCGGTTTTTCCTTCGTTAGAGGGAAAGACCACTCCAGCGGCTCCCCGCCTCGGTCCTTCTACCTACGGGTTTGAGGCCGTGTCAGTTAGCACTGGGGGCGATTTGGGGACCCCAATGGGAGCCACTCCGCCGGGTAACTCCCCACGGACCTCACATTCCCCAGTACACTCGTTTGCCCCACTGGGATGAGACCGCCGGCTCGTCTCAGGGCGAGTTCGCTATCTCGTATCGGCGCCCGCGAAGTAGATGAGCTCTCGATTGCAGCATTGGAGAGTGGCCTGTCCAGTCTGACGCTGAGGATTCGACTGGGCTCCCACCTTCGAGTGTGGTCACCCAGTTGCAGCCTGACATGCAGCTGGCAGCCATGCTTGCCCGGGTGGCTGCGTGTGTCAGGCTGGAGTGGAACCCTCCACCCCCCCTGAACCCTCGCAGCCTGACGATTGTTTCCTGGGCCCGGAGTGCCGCTCACGGCCGAGCCCTGCCCCGGTCCCTTTCTCTGCCCGGACCCGGTTTCTGAGCTCCTCTGCTCTCACTACCCTTGATAGTGGGGCTGCCAGGGGGTACTCGGCGATTCGCCAGGTGGATAAGGCAGTTGCGGTGCACCTGTGCCCACAAAACGCCGCCGCCACGCCGTCCTGGTTACTTTCGTAACCTCCGTTCCCTGATGGAGGGAACGAGACATTGTGTCCCTTTTGCCACAATATTGAACTACCTGCTGAAATGGCCGGGACCTTGTCTCGGCTCCTCAGCACAAAACCTGAATGAGTGGTTGCGAGCCATCTCCTTTTATACCCGTATGTCTGGGGGAGTGGCATGCAAATTCCACTCGCCAATTTCCACTGGCCTTTTTTCAGAATCAGATGTGTTTGGGGCTCCCAAGAGTGACCCCTAGTGTCACTACATCGACACAATGTCTCATTCCCTCCATCAGGGAACAGAGGTTACGAAAGTAACCAGGACGTTTGCATTACATAACCAACTTAATTTACAAGCTTCTTCAAGTTCAATCAAATTGAGGAGTACTGTAGCTCCACTGATAAAGCCGAAAGCATCATAGAAGCACCACAAAATGACATGGTTGCTTCAGCAATTGCGTTTTTCATGAGATCAGGCTGGAAACATTTCTTAATAGAGGACAGAAGTTTCAATATTTTGTCAGTGTTTACCAAAAAATGGTGTGGTGGGAAGTGAAAACAGAAATAGTAGGATCAGAGCAGTATTATTATTGCTAACAGAAACTAACACAAAAACTAAATGAAAAAATAAATATATATATATATATATATATATATATATATATATATATATATACACAGTATATATAAGTGAAAAAATAGAACGACTGAAAGTAAACTAAAATACATTTTCATGACTTCAAAACTAACAAAAATAATAATAATAAAAATAAATACCACAAACTAATTTCAGTTTTATATTAAATATTAAAGTTTAAATATTAAAAATTGCATTAGCTAATGATAACACTAGATGGCCCTGAAAAACTTAACAGGGTTAAACATCTTGTATTTAAATTATATAAGTTAATCTATTAAGTTTGGCAGCCCTAAAATTCTAGAAGTAAAATAAAAACGAAATACTGAAACACAAACTAAAACTAGAAAAGCCTGGGAAAACTAAAACTAGCAATCATAGAATGAAAACTAATGAAAACAAAACTACACTGAAAGGACAAATAAAAAATAAATAAATAAATAAATAAATAAAACTAAAACTAAAAATAATAACAATCCTGGAGGGGCTGTTTTTTTTGTTTGTTTGTTTGTTTGTTTTTTTTATACAAATATAAATAAGCAGGCAAAAAGTGTCCATGCGGAAGCATGAAACAGAAGGCCGTGTTGCCCTTGGTGCTGATGGAAGTGAAGGTCATGCTGTGCGTTTGTGTGGTGGGAGGGCAGGTCCAGCGGTGCAGGACCAGGTGGTCAATGTCTCAGTGCCAGCCAAGCCATGTCACACCCTTCCTGTATCTTGAGGACACCTTGTGCATACATAGAGCAGTGCTGTCCATCATAGGTGAGGTGCACTGCAGCTTTAATGCTGCCTTTATGGTGCTATTAACTTCAGGTAAACCTCATCACATGCTGCTCTCCTTTAGGTCACAGCTCTGAGGCGGTGATCAAAAGGCCAGGGCAACAGTGATATGAGGGGAGGTAGATTCTCCATCAGAGGGGATTTATCAACACTAAAGTTTCCCCTCAATGACCAACATAGTATTTTCTTGTGGTTTTGTAACCTAGCACCTCACGGGTATTGACAACACCCAAATGTGTGCCATGAAGTGCATTTCTAGTCTAACACATCAGCTCTTTTTTGCTTTTGTTTGTTATATAGCTACGTTTCATCAAACACCTGACTAGAACATCTGTGCCCAGTTACAACAAACTCCTTAAGTAAAAAACAAATGCAGGAGAGTGGAAACACAAGAATATGTGAAGTTGCTTCGTCTTTGGCTGCATCCTAAATTTCAAGTTTGGTGAACTCTGACCTGCGTATTTGTATAGCGAAAAGACATTTGACCAAAAGAGAATCTAAAAATCGTAGATTGACCTATTGGCTCAACACATAGAATACAAATTTCAAAACTGCATGGTTTTCAGTTTTGAAGGAAAGTGGAGTAGATAATACTTTGTTGCAGACCCTCTTTATCTATCACTAAAACTAATTACCAGGACACATTTTAGGTCAAATTAATTTAGAACTACAGACCATTTTAAGGATTGACAAACTTTCTTTCACCATGATACTAGTCCCCACTTTTAGACTTCCAGAATGCCACCACAAACTGTATCTCCTGGAATACACCAGACAGAGCCTGCAGGCACCTATTTTGTTACCCCAAACTCAAAACAAAGGCTTGGAATTTCCAAAAAATAAGAGAAGAGAGATTGTCAGAGACCTACCTCATAGTCAACCTCTAGAGAGTCTCCATCACCCTTGGTCCTGAAGTGTTGAGTGTGTCTGTCCAATGTGAAGTTGACCTGCTTGTTAAAGCGTTCAATCAGAACAGAGTGCCAGTGCAGATCATCCAGGAGACTTCCTAGAGTGACCACCATGCGAGCATTGCTGGACTTCACCCTGCTGTCATCTGGAGATTTAGAGAGGTTGTGTCATGTTTCTCAAATCATGCTGGGATAACAATAATTAGGTTTTGCACAAACTTGTGGTGCCAGCTTAAGAGCATACTGTAATTAAAGTAAAAGGGGGCATACCAAATACTATAGAAATTCTTAAATTCATGTTAATTTTTCAATTCAACTTTTCACTCTAATTAGTATGCTGAAAATAAAATTTGCAATGAATTTTTATTTTTTTAATTAATTAGAAAAATGCAAAATATAACACAATTGGGCTCAGACTATAGAACCCAACCATATACAGTATGTTCAAACAACATTTTCTCCAAAAACTATAAAATATATAAATATTTCAACCCCTTTTGCATGCTTCCACCAGTACTGTAACTCACCCAGGTTTAGATGCAAGGCCAGCCTCCCACGATGTAGCTCCAGAGTGATATAATCTCCTCGCTGGCCTTCTCCATGCAATAAAACACCCTCTGCCTGTCGACTCTTAAAGCGCAGTGATATAACATCTTTCACAGTGCTCATAGACTTCTGGTTGAATCGGTACAGCAAAGAGCTTCTGCCATCAAAGTCGGCCACATATGATCCTACAGATACATGAGATTTTAGCTTTTGATAGAAACACCCACTACAGAAATTCTCATCTTTGAAATAACTAAAATTGAACACTATATTAATTGTTTCAAATTTTCCATTGTTGTTATTGTTGTTGCTGCCTGCCAAAAGATTTCAAATCAGTGCCATGGGTATGAAATTTTTACAACAGCCTTCAAGACTCCTGTGGTTGTGAGAAAATGACTGGAAGTTCGTTTCACTCTAAATTGAGATAAGAACATTTCAAATGTAATCAAGATGATGACCTACAGTATTTTGTGCTGAAGCTAAATAAGGGAAGAAAATTCAATGGCAATGAAGGCAGTGTAGAAAATGAGATTAGCTAAACTGCTAAGGCTGCAGGCTACAGGGATGAAAGATTAAAGACTCGCTGAAGTTTGAAGGCTTTGGCTGACATCACCACCTGCGTAACAACAAAAGATGAAGAAGCTTGGATTCAGAGGACATAAAGTTATATCGTAAAATATCCAGATTGCTGCTATCCAGGAAAAGAATGGCAGACCCTGCGAATTTGTTGCTAGGCTAATCCCAGAACATGTCAATGGAAAATATTTTTGCAAATTTACAGTATTTGGGTCAGCAACCAATGATTGGCCAAGACCAATGACTCATTTATTTTAAGACTGACAAAAGAAAATATGTTGTTGCAAAGCAACAATCTATTCAGAATATACAGTAGTATACTGTATATCTTGAAAATATGTCAAATCTTTAAAAGCATAAAGGAAAAATAGAGAGAAAGAGCTGTTAGTTCCATTGTGTGCTTAAGAGACACCACTGAAACAAAACACCCCCAAAATGATGAGAAATTCCTGGGTAGAAATGTGACCGCTGACATAGCTAGTTATTAACTGGAATCATCTTGGGTGAGTACCCAGTTTTTCAACATAAAGCTGCAGACTTACATTCAAGTAAAACAACAATATCAGGGAGTGAACAGTGTTCTAACTGAGCAATTTAGATAATGGAATCAATCATTAAAATGTGTGAAAATGTTGTGCTCACAGAAACTGGATTTGTGGGTATGGGGCGTTGAGAATGTTCCTTTACCATGCTCTGTAACTTGAGGTTTTAATGGAGCAAGATAATGGAGATCAACAGCTCACAGCATAAGTGATCAATTGGGCAAATCCAGTGCTTCAGCTGTGATGCACTAATCTGGTGCCCAAATACCATCACACGTTTTTATGTGATTAAATGCTGCTCATACTGAAATTGAAATTACATACTGCTAATAGGGAATGTGGTTTCACAGTTTTCAGACAAAATGACAAAGATGATATGTGAGGGTTTATTTCAGCAAATTTGGAGAGATTCATAATATAAAGATGTAATGTGAAAATAATGCTATCATATAAACAAAACTCCACCATTGCCGGTCCCAAGCCCAGATGAGAAAGGAGGAGGGTTGGGCGTCAGGTTAGCAACTCATCCCCACAAAACCAACTTGCTATGGAAACAGTAAGAAGATTAACCAATTCTGGTCATCATGGCAGAGGATCATATCCAAACCATATGATGGTGCCGGAGGAAACTGACTGTGTCCAATGCCAAAGAAGGATAGTATATTCTTGGCACAAAACATCACTCATATTGGAAAGTGGATTGTGAGGAATCTATATCAAAGTGGCCTACTCGTCCAACTACTGTGGGTTTTCGATGACTACCATTTGGACATCCTTTGTTGGCAGGAAACCCATCAGCGACAAAAAAATTACAGCTTGATTCGCTTATGGCATGCCAAAGCAACCGTCATCCAAGTTTATGCGCCGACGGAAAAAGCTGAAGACATGGCAAAAGACGAATTCTATGAGCAACTTCAAGACGTGTTCGACATCCAACAAGAAGGCTTGGTGATCACCAGATGGGCACACCCTCAACGAGACTAACGTTATCTGCATTAGCCAGAAGTGGAGATTGTCCTTATGTGACGCAAGGGCTTACAGAGCTGCAGACATTGGATCGGATCATTATCTTGTCAGGGTGGATATCAAGCTTAAACTATGAAATCAAAGGCAGCCCACACAAAAGAAACCGTTTGCAGTGTAGAAGCTCAAAGAACCTGTCACTGCTGACACCTTCGGTCTGGAACTGCATAATCACTTTGGACTGCTCAAATTGATAGAGGATGTGGAAGAGCTCTGGATTAACATCAGAGGCACCATCACGATTTGCGCCCAGGACATCATTAAAAGACGCCAAGGCCAACAGAGAGAGAAATGGATCTAAGACCAATCGTGGAATCTGATAGACAAGTAGAAGATCGCAAAACTGAAGCAGGAGCAGGCAAAGAATGCAAAAGAATTAGACACAATGAGCCAGCGATACGCGGAGCTGGATCGGCTTGTAAAGAAAAGCTGTCCGAGGGACAAGAAGGAATGGTTACAGCAGAAGGGAAACGAAGCACAAGAAGCGGCCGACCAAAATGACACAAAGACCCTCTATCACATCATCAATGAGCTGGTTGGCACAAGAAGCAATACCAATGTCCCAGTCAAGGACAAGAAAGGGAAGCTTTTGATCACCCAAGATGAGCAAAACAAGAGACGGATTGAACACTTCCAGGAAACCTTTAATCAATCAGATCCGACCACCACTTATGACTTCGAGGTGGACGAAGCCAGGGAAGAGCTCTAAGTGGACACCGGTGAAATCAACATCGAAGAAGTGAAAGTCGTGATCAAAAGCCTCAAGAACAATAAGGCTGCTGGCTTGAACGAGATACCTGCAGAGATCCTGAAGCACAGTGGCCAGGCCATATTTGAAATGCTGATGACGCTGTTAAACAAATGCTGGAGAAACTGAGAACTCCCAGAAGACTGGCAGAGGTGCGATAAACTAGATCCCAAAGAAAGGTAACATCTCTGAATGTACCAACTGCCGTGGCATCACTCTCCTCTCAGTGCCCAGAAAAGCTTTCTGCATAGTCCTACTTCGGCGACTGCAAAAAGCCCTCAACCAACGCATGAGGGAGGAACAAGCCGGATTTCACAGTGGAAGATCGTGCAGTGACTAAATCTTAACCAGTGGTTGCCGAATATCGCCGATGACATCGCCCTGCTAGAGGAAGATGAGAAGAAGCTGCAAACTGCGACGCCTGATCTGGAAGAAGATGCAAGCAAAGTAGGCCTCAGGATAAGCGCTAAGTCGAAGATCATGCACGTGATGCAGAGGCAGATGTCAAATGCTGCATCGGAAAAGTGGCAGCTGTCTTTCGGAGGATGAAAATATCTGGTGCTCGCCATCCATCTCCTTGAAGATCAAGCTCCACCTGTTTACCTCCATTGTGGTACCAAGAGCGATCTACACCAGCGAGACCTGAAAGGCATCAACAAGCATCAACAAGAAGTTTGAAGTCTTCCAGCAAAGGTGATAATGCTGAATCCACAAGATCCAATATTATGATCATATCACCAATGAAGAGGTGCTCCGAAGGAGTGAAACATGCAAGCTCCACATCATCATCACCCTCAGGAGACTCCGATTGGCTGGACACTTTCTTCGAATAGAGAACCATCGGATCCCCAAGATTGCAATGAGATGGGTACCACCAGGTGTGAAACGTCATCAAGGTTGCCCCCGAAACACGTGGAGAAGAACGTTTATCCAAGACCTGAAGACACTAAACACCACATGGGATGACACAGAGACCGTGGCCAGAGACCTGAAACACTGTAGAGAACTTACTGCCCGATATGCTACTTAGCATGGGAGGATCTAATTCTAAGTCTAAGTCATGTAAACAAAATGAGTTTAGCAACTGGCAGCAATAGAGGAATTATAGCAGTACTGTATGTGCTTCACTGCAGAAAACCAGCTCTTTTCTGGGAGTAAAAAAATCCTCATTGTAAATGGAAAAAATGTTAGATACTCAGAATATTAATGAAGTTTGTCTTGAAATAAAAAAAGACATTTTCTGAAGGAAATCTTTCTCTATGACTTAATTCCTTATTATATAACATTTAGTTCTGGTCAACTAATTTGATTGGACAAATGATGTCCAACAGCACTGGAACACTTCACTGTTTATATTACGTCATGGTTACTTGTGTAACCTCCGTTCCCTGATGGAGGGAACGAGACGTTGTGTTGATGTAGTGACACTAGGGGTCACTCTTGGGAGCCCGAGACACCTCTGGTCTTTGATAAAAGGCCAATGAAAATTGGCGAGTGGTATTTGCATGCCACTCCCCTGGACATGCAGGTATAAAAGGAGCTGGTATGCAACCACTCATTCAGGTTTTATGCTGAGGAGCCGAGACAAGGTCTGGCCATTTCAGCGGGTTGTTCAGCATTATGGCAGGAGGGACACAACGTCTCGTTCCCTCCATCAGGGAACGGAGGTTACACAAGTAACCATGATGTTCCCTATCTGTCACTCACTCGACGTTGTGTCAATTTAGTGACACTAGGGGTCCCTATACGAAACGCCACAACTGGCTGAACTGTGTTATGTGAACTGGCGGTGTGTGGTGGACAGACCACTGTGTGCCTCGTAGCCAGCACACCAGGTCGACAAGTAACCTCCCCCAACATAGTTATGAGTGTCGAACGGCCCTCTGGGGGCAAGTCGACTACCCAAAAGATAGAGACAGGCTAACCCAGTCGTGGCCTCTTTTCCCCTTCTTTTTTTCCACTCCCTAAAAAAGGAGGAGGATTATCCAACTGGGCCGCCAGGTATAGTCGGGGGGTGTCCCTCCCAAGGGGAAGACACCACGGAGACCACACCTCGCCCAAAGAGAGGGGGGATATTTAAGTGGAAGAATATGTCACATGGTCTTTCCGACCATGCGGAGAGTCTTCAAGGTAGATCCTACCCAATGGGGGAGGAGTTACTACAAACATGGAGACTGGGGCAGAGGGGCTCTGCCCAAGGAAGACGCAGTTTGCCATCAGGGAAACGAATTAGCGTTAGATATACATCGCATGGGGTTAGCCTTACAGGGAACCACCACATGCGGAGCACCTAACCCAGAACAGGACTCTTAGTTAGCACGTGAACTGGGCCGGCAGCGAGTCTCTCTGAAAACTCGACTGCCACAGGGCTCGGAGGAAGTCAACCAGGGAACAAAGTTTGTGAACACTACTGGGAATTAATGGCACACGTCTTCAGCTCAAAAGGAGGTGGAAGGCACTATGTGCAAGCGATACACCCGGCCAGCTATCCCGGGCTTATCCGCTTGTATTGCGTGCTACTACCTGGGATGAAACCGGTTCCACCCGGAGGTTGTAGAACCTTGCAAAGGTGTTGGGTGTTGCCCAGCCAGCTGATCTGCAAATGTCTGTTAGAGAGGCACCCCTGGCCAGGGCCCAGGAGGCCGCTACACCCCTGGTAGAATGGGCTCGTAGCCCTACCGGGGGCTGCATGTCCTGGGCATGATATGCCATAGTTATGGCATCAATGAGCCAGTGGGTGATCCTCTGCTTGGAGACAGCGCTTCCTTTCTGCTGTGCACCAAAGCAGACAAATAGCTGCTCAGATATCCTAAAGCTCTGTGTGTAATCCAAATAGATGTGTAAAGTGCGCACCGGACACAGCAATGACAGGGATGGGTCTGCCTCCTCCTGGGGCAGCGCTTGCAGGTTCACCACCTAGTCCCTAAAAGGGGTCATGGGAACCTTGGGCACACAGCCCGGTCGGGGTCTCAGGATCACGTGAGAGTAGCCTGGACCGAACTCCAGGCACGTTTCGCTGACAGAGAACGCTTGCAGGTCTACTACCCTCTTGATGGAAGTGAGTGCAGTCAGGAGGGCAGTCTTCAAGGAGAGTGCCTTATGCTCGGCTGACTGCAAAGGCTCAACGGGAGCTCTCTGTAGATCCTGAAGAACTACAGAGAGGTCCCATGAGGGAACGAGGCGCGGTCTAGAGGGATTCAGCCTCCTGGCACCTCTTAGGAACCTGATGATCAGATCGTGCATCCCTAAGGACTTACCGTCGACTGCGTCGTGGTGTGCTGCTATGGCGGCAACGTACACCTTCAAGGTGGAAGGGGAGAGCCTCCCTTCCAACCTCTCCTGCAGGAAGGAAAGCACTGATCCGACTGCACATCTCTGGGGGACTTACCGTCGGGAAGAACACCACTTAGCGAACAGACACCACTTAAAGGCACACAGGCACCTCGTAGGGGGGGCCCTAGCCTGAGTGATCGCAGGTGGTAGACCGCTTAGGTCTTCCACGTCCCGTCCAGGGGCAAGACATGGAGATTACAGAGGTCTGGTCGCGGGTGCCAGATGGTGCCCCGTCCCTGAGAAAGAAGGTCCTTCCTCAGGGGAATTCGCCAGGAGGGGCTGTCGTAAGGAGTGTGAGGTCTGAGAACCATGTCTGGGTGGGCCAATAGGGTGTTACCAGGATGACCTGCTCCTCGTCCTCCCTGACCTTGCAGAGGGTCTGTGCAAGAAGGCTCACTGGGGGAAACGCATATTTGCGCAGGCCAGGGGGCCAGCTGTATGCCAGCGCCTCTATGCCGAGGGGGGCCTCGATCAGGGCGTACCAGAGCGGGCAGTGGGAGGATTCTTGGGAGGCAAACAGATCCACCTGTGCCCGTCTGAATCGACTCCAAATCAGCTGGACCACCTGAGGGTGGAGTCTCCACTCTCCCCTGAGGGTAACCTGCCGTGACAGAGCGTCTGCTGTAGTGTTGAGGTTGCCCGGGATGTGAGCGGCTCGCAGCGACTTGAAGTGCCGCTGACTCCAGAGGAGGAGACAGCGGGCGAGTTGTGATATACAGTGAGAGCGCAGATTGCCTTGGCGGTTGACATATGCTACCGTTGCCGTGTTGTCTGTCCGAACTAACACGTGCTTTCCCTGGATTAACAGCCAAAACCTCTGCAGGGCAAGCAGAATTGCCAACAACTCGAGGCAGTTGATGTGCCAATGTAGTCGCAGGCCCGTCCACAGGCCGGCGGCTGCGTGCCGTTGCAAACAGCGCCCCAGCCCATTTTGGAGGCGTCCGTCATGACCACGACGCACCTGGAGACCAGTTCTAGGGGAACACCTGCCCGTAGAAACGAGAGGTCGGCCCAAGGGCTGAAAAGACGGTGACAGACCGGCGTGATGACCACGCGATGTGTCCCGTGGTGTCATGCCCATCTCGGGACTCGAGTCTGAAGCCAGTGCTGAAGCGGTCTCATATGCATCAACCCGAGCGGGGTGGCTACCGCTGAGGATGCCATATGCCCCAGGAGCCTCTGAAAAAGTTTCAGTGGAACCGCTGTTTTCTGTTTGAATGCCTTCAAACAGGCCAGCACCGACAGCGTGCTCATTCATAAGGCGCGCTGTCAAAGAGACTGAGTCCAGCTCCAAACCAAGAAAAGAGATGCTCTGAACCGGGAGGAGTTTGCTCTTTTCCTAATTGACCCGAAGCCCTAGTCGGCTGAGGTGTGAGAGCACCAAGTCCCTGTGCGCGCACAACATGTCCTGAGAGTGAGCTAGGATTAGCCAGTCATCGAGATAGTTGAGAATGTGAATGCCCACCTGCCTTAACGGGGCAAGGGCAAAACCCGTGGACGGTAGTCGTGATGACGATCGTGCACACCGGGTATGTGACCCAGGAAGGAAGGAAACCACTCTTTTACTGAACTGTTGGGTACCGCAGCCACTTGGGCATGCGGCGAAATCAAACAAAATGGCAACAAAAGATTTTCCACCCGGCCCTCCACCGGGGGATGGAGTGGTCTTCTTACCAGCTCCAGGTGAGTGGGTTTTGTCGTCCCTGGATCGCCTGTCTTAGGGGTGCTTTGACGACCTCCGTGGGTTCTTAGCAGCCGACTGTGAGACGGGTGGCATCTGTTCCTGTGGTGGGCTCCACGCCAGGGCTGGGCCGAAGGGGCGGGCTGCGGCGGAGCCGGTGCAGTCACCGCAGGGGGATGCCATTGGCGACGAGCAGACGGGGTGTGGGATCTTGAGCTGTGTCGGGGCAGGATGTGCCGGATAGCCTCCGTCTGCTGCTTCACCGCCGAGAACTGCTGGGCAAAGTCCTCGACGGTGTCTCCGAATAGGCCAGCCTGGGAAATGGGGCAGCAAGAAACCATGTCTTGTCAGCCTCACCCATCTCGACCAGGTTGAGCCAAAGGTGGCGCTCCTGGACCACTATTGTGGCCATCATCCGCCTGAGAGACCGCGCCGTGACCTTCGTTGCTTGGAGAGCGAGGTCGGTCGCTGAGCGCAGTTCCTGCATCAAATCTGTGGCGGAACAACCTGCAGTGTACGCGCTGTCACGGCAGGTTACCCTCAAGGGAGAGTGGAGACTCCACCCTCAGGTGGTCCAGCTGATCTGGAGTCGATTCGGACAGGCACAGGTAGACCTGTTCGTCTCCGAAGAATCCTCCCACTGCCCGCTCTGGTATGCCCTGACCAAGGCACCTCTCGGTATAGATGCACTGATACACAGCTGGCGCCCTGGACTGCGCAAATATGCATTTCCCCAGTGAGCTTACTTGCAAAGACCCTGTGCAAGGTCAGGGAGGACGAGGAGCAGGTCGTCCTGGTAGCACCCTACTGGCCCACCCAGAAGTGGTTCTCGGACCTCACGCTCCTCATGACAGCCCCCCCCGGCAAATTCCCCTGAGGAAGGACCTTCTTTCTCAGGGACGGGGCACCATCTGGCACCTGCGACCAGACCTCTGTAATCTCCATGCCTGGCCCCTGGACAGGATGCGGAAGACCTAAGCGGTCTACCACCCACGGTGGTAGACACAATCACTCAGGCTAGGGCCCCCTCTATGAGGCGCCTGTATGCCTTTAAGTGGCGTCTGTTCACTAAGTGGGGGTCCTCCCGAGAGATGCGCAGTCGGATTGGTGCTTTCCTTCCTGCAGGAGAGGTTGGAAGGAAGGCTGTCCCCTTCCACCTTGAAGGTGTATGTAGCCGCTATAGCGGCACACCACAACACAGTGGACGGTAAGTCCTTAGGGAAGCACGACCTGATCATCAGGTTCCTGAGAGGCGCCAGGAGGGTGAATCCCTTCAGACCGCGCCTCGTTCGCTCATGGGACCTCTCTGTAGTTCTTCAGGGTCTACATAGAGCCCCCTTTGAGCCTTTACAGTCAGCTGAGCTTAAGGCACTCTCCTTGAAGACTGCCCTCCTGACTACGCTCACTTCCATCAAGAGGGTAGGAGACCTGCAAGCGTTCTCTGTCAGCAAAACGTGCCTGGAGTTCGATCCAGGCTACTATCACGTGATCCTGAGACCCCGACCGGGCTATGTGCCCAAGGTTCCAATGACCCCTTTTAGGGACTAGGTGGTGAACCTGCAAGTGCTACCCCAGGAGGAGGCAGACCCAGCCCTGTCGTTGCTGCGTGGTGCTTTACGCATCTATTTGGATCGCACGCAGAGCTTTAGGGTCTCTGAGTAGCTCTTTGTCTGCTTTGGTGGACAGCGGAAAGGAAGCGCTGTCTCCAAGCAGAGGATCGCCCACTGGCTCATTGACGCCATAACTATGGCATATCACGCCCAGGACATGCTACGAGCCCATTCTTCCAGGGGTGTAGTGGCCTCCTGGGCCTTGACCAGGGGCGCCTCTCTAATAGACATTTGCAGAGCAGCGGGCTGGGCAACACCCAACACCTTTGCGAGGTTCTACAACCTCCGGGTGGAACCGGTTTCGTAGTGTTCACAAACTGTGTTCCCTGGTTGATTTCCTCCGAGCCCTGTGGCAGATGAGTTTTTGGAGAGACTCGCTCCTGGCCCAGTACACGTGCTAACTAAAGCCCTGTACTGGGGTAGGTGCTTCGCATGTGGCGGTTCCCCGTAGGTAACCCCATGCGACGTACATCTTCCGCTAATTAATTTCCCTGTTGGCAAACTGCGTCTTCCTTGGGCAGAGGCCCCTCTGCCCCAGTCTCCATGCTTGTAGTAACTCCTCTCCCGTAGGGTAGGACCTGCCATGGGACTTCTCCACATGGCATACTTCCAACATAGCTCGGCAAGACCATGTGACATCATTGCTTATTACCAAGAATACATTTAATTGGAAAAAAACTAACTAAATTTGAGCTAACTCAACTGACCAATTTGAATTCTCTATTGGTCGACCCTTATGTGATTTTAAATGCATAATGCTGATACCTAAAAACAGGGTGTTATAAATTTATGATCAAATGTACTGAGAGCAAATAAGATGTACACAAAATTGTTTAATTTATCCCTATTTTGGAGAAAATTCCAAACAACTTTACTGTTCGGGTCAAAAAAGACCCGGTATAGTAGATATACAGCACCTCCCTTGTCATTATAAACATGAACATTGACATACAGTAGGTTTGTTTTCCATACTGAGCACAAGTTTTCCAGCATAGTAGCTTTTCAAGCATACTGTAGGAGCATTTTATTTGGAAAGTGCGCCACCTGTATGTCAGTGGTGGCACTATTATTTTACAGTAGATATAAAGTAAACCCTTGCATTTTGGGTTGAAAAAAGCTAATACTTAAAATACCTACACAATGTATCAGTTTAAAAAACTAAAAGACCTTCAACACCCAAGTAATGCCGCAGTATCCACCCAAAACACAATGACATTGCATAAATTATAAGTATAATAAAAATATTATTTATTATTATTATTATTTTTACTTATTCATTTACTTTTTGATGTGAAGAATAAAATGAGTTTTTCCTCTGTTTTTATCTCTGGAATTGGTCGCAAATTACCTGAACATCACAGGAGGGTTAAGCAAATTATTTGCACAATATTTACCAAAAAAAAAAAAAAAAAAGGAAATCTATTGACAAGGCAGATGTATTTGTCTATCACTAAAATTAGCTGCTGTGTCTCACAGAGTAAAATGCCACTTGAGAACTGGTAATCTGTAATATTATATATTAAACAGTACATACCTAACAAAACTGTCACTTACTGTATGCACAGCCATACACATCCACCCTGAGGCCCACACTACCACTGGGGCTCCACTCCAAAGGAATGAACCGGAGGAACCGGGTTCTGATAGACTGGTTGAGTTTATGGTGGACCACACTGTCTGAATTCACATTACCCACGATCCTCTGAGAACAAAAAAAAAAAAAAAAAAAAAGAAAAGAGAGATAGAGAGAATAGACATTTTACAGATGGTTAGGTTTATAATAGCTGATAATGTGCTAGTTAATCAGATGTGTTTTTTGTACAGATAAAATATTTAAGCAAATGGAACATTAATTATGACAACACTGATCTAGTTGAATCCAAAGGCCTCAACAGTTTATGTAAATGTCAACTTATTTTCATCTGCTAATGCACATAATTGGACAGTAATGTGTGTCTCACTCACTCCGCAGTTGAGATTTGTGTTAAACACAAGAACAGATTACCAAAACACCACATGGTAATGGATGAATCACAAAGGGAAAATGTAAACTTTCTTCAAAGATAGACTTTTCCATGTTCCTTTGAGATAGAGATAAATAACATCTGAATAATATAGCAAAAGTACAATATCATCACCTTCCCTGGTGACTTACTAGTAGCCCACAAACACTAAGATGCCAGCATGAAGCTAAGTGTAGTAAAATTAGTTTAAAGGTGTCATGAACTGGATTTTTATTTTATTTTATAATGTTCCTTGAGGTCCACTTATAATGTTAGTGTGATTTTTTCATTAAAAGTAGTCATAATTTTGGAGTAAGTGGTCATTTTCTATCCAGTTTTTGTGCCTCTGATTCAAATGCTCCGTTTTGTGGGGCATGTGTTCTTGAAGACTTCAGTGTAAACGCCCACTGCTGTGATTGGGTAACATCTTTGCATGTGGATAAGTCTAAACGCCCCCGCCATTACGTGCGTGTGGGGTTGTTTTGAAAACTTCAGATGGTTAAAAAAATGACAACCTGAGGAATTCATCCATACATGTTTGAGCCAGAGTCTGATCCCGAATTTGAAGAAAATTAACCCCCTCCACAAACACCACAGATACTGCAGTCTGTGACAGCGTAGTAAGTAATCACTGTAATTTACTTGTCTATTTGTGTAATAGGTATTACTTTTATTGTTGTTTAAACCAAGACACAACACAACGGTGTGTATCTTGTTACATAGTTGGGGCATTTTCCAACTGTGAAACATTTCCGTGTTTTACAAATGCTGAGTAACACATGACAGTACCAAATAAAGTGTAAATACATGGTGCTATCACATGTATAAATGTGAAAGGATACACTTACCGTGCAACATGTAAACGTATACAGGATATATTCACCGGTGTTTGTCGCACTGTCGTTCGTCATATAATCATCTTTCATAATATATTCAGTGTAGTGACAAACGCATACGTTGTTCATTACAATGAGTCATATTTTCATTAAAAAGGAAAGAGGCTGTCTAAATATATTGATATCAATACTCTTTAGGTGCATCTGTGGCAATTGTGCCATCATGCCAACAGAACAAGAAAATATATGCTGCTTAGAGATCCCTGTGCATTAAAACTAATACACGAGCATCTAAAATCACTAGGATCAATCAAATACTCAGTACACATCTAACAGTCTGTAACATGAGAAGCAAAACAATTAACATGGATACTCACACTTGTTTGTTGCGACATCACTGTCGGGCCCAATATAGTTGGCACTGCATCAACTTTTAATTTAAGTCACTCTGCAAAGCCTGCTTCGAACTGTGTCTTGTTTGTGAAAGAATCATCGGTAAAATGAAGTGAGCAAACAAACACAATCTTACCGACGCGATCCGGGACTTAATTAAAAATAAACGTCAGCCACTCTTTCTTAATGTTGGAATCCTTGCGAAGCAAATGCAAGAAATCTAGTTTCCCACAACCTGGTACTGCACAAAGTCTTGACATCTTCGTGGCAATCTTGACACACCTCCTGTTGCTCCAAAAATAATCTCACCGCTCTACTCTAACAGCAAGACTGGTGGGCGGGCCTAAGCAGCGTCGATGATAAAGTAGGCGTTGATCTGTTTATGCAGAGGCTGGCCTGTTGATGTAATACCTCACTATGACGTATTAGTGAAGAGGAAGTAGAGAACAAGTCATTTTGGCACCTTGGTTTCAATAAAGCCTTTGTTTTTGGACTAACAAAGAAGTTTTCGGTTCTGAAATTTACAGTATGTTTTTATATTGCTATGAACTCTTATATATCAAGATATCATGGTAAGTTTGATGTCTGATCAATTCATGACCCCTATAAAGCCACTGCATTGTTTTGCTTGCACACAGACTTTAGAGAAATAAATATTGTGGTTGCCGAAAGTATTAAGGGTAACACATTTAAAGATAAGCGAGCTCACTGCATTGGAGTTTTGTGGAAGATGTACTTCAGAGATTCCACCCTTAAGGAGCCAAGTTATCATGGTGTGTGGAAATTAATTTCAAGTGCATTCTCTTACTGGAAGGAAGTCTTGACTCTGCCTGTAGTATGTGGTTTAATCAGATATTATCCAGTTTTTAAGATGCAGGACAGAATTACATTATTTGACTTTATTCTGCTGATTTTATCTCTAACTTTGCAAAGATACAGTGATAATCTCATTTTTTTTCATTGTGCAGAAAAACAAACAGTTGTACAACAGCTTGTTCCAGTCCTCTGACCTGACAGGATGAGTTGCATTCCAAGGGTGCTGATATTTAGTATAACAGTTACATTATAACTGTTTTATATAATTATAACATACATTATATTGTTTTATCAGTCTGCTTGTCTTGTGCCACTACAGACAGACTGCCAGTCTGCTTGTTGCTAAGTGACACATAACGGTTGTTCCTGCTTTGGCTTTCTTCAGAATGATTTTGTTAGTGGAGAAAAAATAAGACAAAATAACTGTTAAGTTAAATGTAAGTTACTAATATGTAAGTTACTCATTAACTTGCTTGAGTGATATTGCTTACTTATGAAATATATTTTGTCTAGATTGGTTTAGATTTTTTTCCTTTTATTAAACTCTTCAGTATGAGAACATTTGTTATTACATCATCAGCTCTCATGTGTGCACACAATGACGACAACATCCTGTCCCAGACTGTGCCTTCTCTGTCTTTTTCCACCTCTGAGAGGGAAAAAAAACAACAACAATACATCCATCCAATTACCTATCAGCTCACCTCGGCTCAAGGGCAAAGAAGAGCTCCCGTCGGATCTGGGGAGATGCCCCGGTTACAGGCTGCCCACGTAAACGGCTCCTCTCTACACTTCATTAACTCTATTCCTGTATCGACTCCTGCTACACCCCCTCCTCCGTCATTAAACCCCTATGCTCTGCTGCTGTTATGATGAACCCTCCACAGACTGTTTCATCAGACCTCTTACGTGTGCAACTGTTACTTCCTTCTGTGATTCACCATACACAACTCCCCTAAAACTAGTGTGAAGAAGCCAGCACAAGATAAGCTAAACTGGGTGGTTTGGTATTTGTTATCTGGCAGGAAACATTTGACAGCGCTTACTATGTCTTTAATGAAATGTAATAAAATAACAATTTGTATAATAAATACAAATAAAAAAATACTAAAATTCCTACAAATTGATTTGGTCTTGTTTCTCAACAGAATTATCTACACTTCTTTAAAACAAGATACATCAACATTCAAAGCAAATTTTCTAAATTGTGTAAGATAATAAAACTTGCTTTATACAGTATATCTTGAATTAAAAAAAAACAAATTATTTTTTATTTTATTTTAAGTATAAACCTCACTATATTTTCTTGAATGAAAAAACAATCTCCCAATGTGGTAAGAAATATAAACTTAATTCAAGATACATTCTCTGCAAATAGGTCCTATTTTGCTATTTGGTCCTATTAC
Source organism: Myxocyprinus asiaticus (assembly GCF_019703515.2). Classification (NCBI taxonomy): domain Eukaryota; kingdom Metazoa; phylum Chordata; class Actinopteri; order Cypriniformes; family Catostomidae; genus Myxocyprinus; species Myxocyprinus asiaticus. The sequence continues at coordinate 22,733,644 of NC_059353.1, read as the reverse complement.
ACGGTTGCTTCCTAAGTAAATTCTTCTTGTTTAAAAGATGTTTAAATATATTTACTGGAAAACAGTGGTTTCCACTGACCCACTCTAAGCATGAATTACACTCCCTCTCTGGAGAAACACAGACCCGAGAGCATCAAAAATAGAGAACACCTCTGTGCCTCTGTGACCGTGTTTAAACGAGAGCTAAGACATGAAAACTGTCCCCAGACATCAGACAAGTAATCTCTTCCTTTCTCTGCTTTTCCCTCTCTGTCTCTAATGTGTATTGCAGTCCTGCGCTAGGAAAAATTATAAATATATTATTTATAGTTGTTCAGCGAAGCTGGAAACAGACAAAATATCTATCCGAAGGCCAGGTAAGTGACTATTCCATTATCATCTGAGATCCGTAGGCATGTCACTGGGATGCATATAGTGAGCTGAGTGAGAAACTCTGAGGTGATTTTTAGCACAGTTCTACTGTAGTGAATATCAGGACAAGATGGCATTGTTGGGGCCTCTGCCAGACACCTCTTGTGGGGCAGTAAGGAAGGCCCAGTTCAACCTCTACATTGAAAGGGACTTCTCATTGGTCCACAAGTGGTTTCTCATTGCCAAAGTCATGTGCAACATCTCAAACCCCCAATCCCAAGGTTAAGCTAAGATGACTGATGTCAGCAGCAAAACATAACCCTGAGAAAGAAAGGCATCAAACTGGAACCTCCTCCTTACCGGAAAGGGATAAAACTATCCCCCAGTTGGCCACACCTTTGGTGGGAGACATAACAGTAACACCACATTCTGTGTCTCCTGTCTAGAGAGACACAAACAGAATATAACAATTCAAGTTCCGACTCCTGAGTCCTGCAAGCAAGGAGGCAGTAACAGAGTAACTCCAAGGTTCTGTGTCATGGCTTCATACACTCACAGAGAGAGAGAGAGAGAGAGTAACAAATCATCCAACATTCTGTGTCTCCATCCAAGAGAGACAGTAAAAGATTGACCAAGTACCAAGTCTCACTACAAGACACTATTACAATGCCAGGTTCAGAGTCCCCATACCACGGAGATAACTACATAAATACCAGCGACAAGGTTACGCTCGGGCGAGCAAAAGTTTTCTGCATCTGCGTCTTCCAGGTAAAGAAACTTTTACTGACATAAGGGCTGCATCTGCACATTCCAGATTGTAAGAACCCTCTCAGTGCTTTCAGGAGATCAGTATTCCTCAGCTTTTGTGTTCAAGGTTGTTGAAACAGAATCCAGCTCCTTCCCCACTGTAACGTGGCCCCCAAACCACCAGTGAAAGACTTCACCATCACCAAACCCACTGACTGATTAAGCAGAACATAAATATCTCTATCAAAATTATTTTCAATAGATCTTGGCATTAGTGGATACTATCAGATTATGATTTTCTAATGTTCTTTATATTGCATAACCTGTATATCAAATGTCTATCAAATAATCTCTGAGTTATTTATTTAGATAGAATTAAGGTCTTTACCTTATAAATTAACAGAGAAACAACAATTTATCTTTCTATAAAATAATTCATACTTTGCTATTGAACGTGTCCTTTCATCTTATGCACTTTACTTACCTATTAATTTATATTATCCTTTAGCATATTAGTATACATTTAGTAGTTGTTGTTAGGTTTTTTTTATTTATTTTTTTATCTTTTGTAAATAAAATTAATTTTATTACAATTGTGCCTTCCTTGTGTTGATAATACAGTAAGGGTTCTAAAGGTTAAAGGTTGAATGTCACAAATCCTTCAGATTATTCAGATGACCAACTCCCTCCAATTTACATATTTCTAATTTATTGATGGTCCATTTGGGTATTTTTTATACTGTGAAGGTGAAATTCCTTACACACCTTAAGTTATCACATACACACCTTAAGTTATTTTAATTGTTGCCAGTGTGCTTATCACTACACTACTAAAGACCCCCATATACTTCCTAGGAAACGAAGAACAAATGGGTGTGACATCATTTAGAACAAAATCTAGCCAAAAATATATATATATATTTTTTTATTTGTTTCGGTGGTTCTTAAATGTTCGTCTGGACGAACTTTTAGGAAAACGTCTTACTGGCTGCTAAACATCTTCTTACTGCCATTGGTCCAGATCATCAGTAGGTATGACCTGGAGCTTCACCTACCTTGAGGCAGGCAGCTAATTCTGTTTATGTTGTTCAGTCAGTCAAAATAAGTCAACATGAAAACACCAGCATGAAGAGTTATTAGTGAGCTGGTGCAATTTTACCTACCATTCACGTAGAGACATTTTCCAAGAACATGTCTTGGGATTTTTTGTTTTGTTTGTTTGTTTGTTTAATTGGTCTACAAAAGGGATCAATTCTACTCAAATACTCTCAAGTGCCCATTCACTCATGTCCCATCTGCTGCGAAAGCCATTCACACATCTGCCCAAAGTAAGATATGCCTCTCTTATCATCATAACTTTGTCTGTATTTTGCCAATTAACACTCTTTTAAACATATTTTGATAACACATTTTAATGTCACATTAGCGTCTTGAGCGTCCTCATATTTAAAAGCTCCTCTAAATGCCTGCCACAGCAGTGTGGCGAGCATCTGAATGTTCACAGCAGTGTGACGGGTGTCTGAATGTTCACAAACAGTGTACCATTGCTCGGCTGTTTCAAATGTATTTTTATCCCTGAACGAAGAATGCAGAAGAACATCTCCAGAAGTATATTGGGGCCTTAAGATTCTGATTCTGGTCTGCTAAGACTAAATGAGTTGCAGACTTTTACATGAATTATACTCTATGGGACCCAAATGGACCATCAGGCTCCCGCTTACAGCAATCTAATCTAACAAAACGATGGCCGTTCTCATTGATTACCAATGTGGCTGCTAAAGCCTCCATGTAATGCGAAACCAGAGAGGTATGGAGGAGAGAAGGAGGGAGAGAAAGAAAAGAGCATTGCGTGATTTAGATTAGCCTTTGTCGATTACATACAATGAGCACCTGAGAACCAAATTAAGCTAAACCGATATGCAAAAAGTAGATGCTGTAGATATCAAGTCTGTCAATCACAAGATAACAAGTATATATATATTTTTCCTTCAGCAAATATATAAAGCAATATCCTCACATATAAGTGATTGACAGAGAGAATGAGCCATGTTTTTTGTAGCCTTTAGATTAGTAAAATGAAAGATAATATGATCAACCATAATTAGATGACGACTAGTTTAAAAATAGAATTGTATCAATGCTTCTCACTATTCGCTATTCAAACCACAACAACCTTCTCACTATTCAAATGTAACAACAGTTTTGCTGCCACAGGATTAAACCATTATAGTCTTTGATCCAATTATCTGCCTTTAAACTGTAAATAAACCTGCCTTTATTTTGCTTTTTGCTGTTCTTTAACAAAGGTGTGAGAATTTCACAAAAGCATGACATTATGACCTAATGTGTGTAAATAACTGAATCAAATAAGTGTCAGTAAAACACATTCTCCAGAGCACATTATGCAAAACATTACAAGATGATCTTGTAGTGCTTTCTGACAGCAGTACACTATAGATCTTAAAAACTATGCATGTGTGAATTCAGGGACAAAAGGTCTTCCTGCCATCACAACATTGCTTGAAAGAGAAATAACACTTCATAGAAAGGTATTCTTGGTGTCATGAGATCAGTTCATCAGACAGAGCTGCCGGTTTTAACATCTGTCATGCTAGTTCCCATCCTCCAGTTCAATTCCTGTATAGAGAGCATGTCTTCACTTTTAAAATTCTCAGGGTAACCTTCTCGCATCCAACAGACACTACTGCAGTTTACACACACTCAGACACACGCGCACCACCTTCAAGAAAAAGAAAATGTCAAAGGCAGACATGAATACATCTCTGTAGCTAAAAGCCCCATGGGCTATAAGACAAAAGAAATGACCATTGCGAGGCCCCCACAAAGATTTTGTGGTCAACAATTTTTGTCAACATAGGCGAATCCTGTTTCCCCACCAGGATAGAACAGCAATACAAGACTAGAGAAGATGAAGGCAAAAACTGAAATGTGTCAGAGAAACTCGTACATAGTACATCTCAACAACTATTTCTGCTCATATAGTGCTAGTCTGTCTTGAGTTGGTTGCAGTTCACTGGGGCTGCACTACTAAAAATTAACATGACATGAGCTCTTGTTCCCTCTCAGAAGTTTAAAGTAGCATGTTATGCATTACATAGTAAAGCAAAATTGACACTTGACTAATTCTTAAGCAATAACAGTATATTTGTATTTATAGTTTCTAACTGTATTTAGTTTAATAACAAAAATGTCCATGGTAGTGATGAATCAAACATGGTCTGTGGCTACCATGGTCTTATTACCAATGCAAGTGTTAAAATGATAGATAATATGGAAGAGCTTTGCAAATTCTTTATCATTATAATGGGCCAAGCTATAATGTTTTCTTCTGTTTAAAATCTGTTCTTTTCTAATGCACTTTAATTGTAGAAAAAAATTAAATAAATAACTGGCTTGGTTTGCCTTCAGAAATTCCAAGAGACGACTGTGCTTAATCAGTTGAAGTCCCAATTCAGTCAGAATATTTACTGTAGCCCTATATAAGGTGTTAAATTTACAGATGTTACTGTTCTTAATATCAGTAAGTTTACATCTGCAGAATTAATGCTTTACTGCTTACTGTGCATTCCATAGTGACAAAATATGTAATATTATTGGTAAATGCACTTATTTGTGCAATACAATAGAAATATCACTATTATTATTAATAGTTCCCTATCTGTCACTCACTCAACGTTGTGTCGATGTAGTGACACTAGGGGTCACTCTTGGGAGCCCCAAACACCTCTGCTTTTTTGAAAAAAGGCCAATGAAAATTGGCGAGTGGAATTTGCATGCCACTCCCCCGGACATACAGGTATAAAAGGAGCTGGTATGCAACCACTCATTCAGATTTTCTCTTCGGAGCTGAGCGGTTCTATTCATTGAAGCTGAAATCATCCGCAAAGTTCATTCACCTCATCTGCTGGATTCTATGGCACATTTCAGTGGCTTCACCCCCTCTGCACCCGTGGAGTGCAGAGATGCCCCTGGGCGCTTCGGAAGAAACAACTAAAAAAGTGTATTCTAAAAAAAAAAGAGTATATTTTCTTTCTAAAAGAGCGGCACACACGGAACGGTACGTCTTTTTAAAGATGTCTTTCCGTCTGTGTGTTATTCCTGGTTGCGGTCGATATCTCTCTGCTTCTGACGGCCACGATTGCTGTCTTACGTGTCTGGGCGCTGCCCATGTGGAGACATCGTTCGTGGATTGGTCTTGTCCTCATTGCGAGAACATGACCAAAGCAATGTTGTGGTTGCGGCTTGCATTCGTAAGAAAGCAAGCCAACTCAGCAGCTCCCCGCCTTGGTACTTCTACCTACAGGTATGAGGCCGTGCCGGTTAGCACTGGGGGCGATTTGGGGAACTCAATGGGACCACCTCCGCCAGGTAACCCCCCACGGACCTCCCATTCCCCAGCACGCTCACTTGCTCCGGTCGGGCGCTCAGACGAGATCGCCAGTTCGTCTCAGGGCGAGTTCGACATCTCGTTCGGAGCCCGGGTAGAAGACGAGTTATCGAGCACAGCATCGGAGAGCGGGCTTGTCCAGTCAGATGCAGAGGCTTCGACTGAGCTTCCTCCTTCTGGAGTGGTCACCCAGTCCCAGGCCGACACGGAAATGATGGACATGCTTTACCAGGCGGCCGCGAGCTTCGCTTTCCCCTGAACCCTCATGGCTCGACGATTGGTTCCTGGGCTCAGGGCACCACCCACGGCCAAGCCCTGCCCCTGTTCCTTTCTTCCAGGAAGTGCATGAGGAGCTGACAAGATCGTGGGAGGCACCTTTTACTGCCCAGTCCCGGTCTTTCAGCTCCACCGTTCTTGTTACCCTCGATGGCGGAGCGGCCAGGGGGTATTCGGTGATCCCCCAGGTGGATAAGGCGCTCACAGTGCACTTGTGTCCGCAGAGCGCCGCCACCTGGTGTGGGCGCCTGAAACTCCCATCCAGGGCCTGTAGGTTTACGTCGTCCCTGATAGCTAGAGCCTACGGTGCCACTGGACAAGCCGCCTCTGCCCTGCACACCATGGCTCTCCTGCAAGTACACCAAGCCAAGGCGCTAAAACAACTGCACTAATGTAGTTCTGACCCGGGATTGATGCAGGAACTGCGCTCGGCGACCGACATCGCTCTCCGGGCAACGAAGGTAACGGTGCGGTCTCTCAGGCAGACGATGTCCACTCTGGTGGTTCAGGAGTGTCACCTTTGTCTCAATTTGGTTGAGATGTGCGAGACTGACAAAGCATGGTTCCTTGATGCCCCCATCTCCCAGGTTGGCCTATTCAGTGACACCATCGAGGACTTTGCCCAGCAGTTCTCCGCAGTGAAGCAGCAGACGGAAGCCATACAGCACATCCTGCGAGGCACGGCTCAAGACCCCGCACCCCATCTGCTCGTTGCCAAGGGCGTACTCCTGCAACTACAACACCGGCCCTGCCGCAGCCCGCCCCCGTGGCCCGGCCCCGGCATGGAGCCCAGCGCAGGAAGCAGACGCCACCCGTCTCGTGGCCGGCTGCCAAGAACCTGAGGAAGGCTTCGAAGTGCCCCTGAGATGGGTGACCCAGGGGAAAGGAGACCTGCTTCTCCGGAGCTGGTGAGCAGACCACTCCATCCCCAGGAGGAGAATCTTTTGTTTCATTTTCATTTAATTTCACCGCATGTCCAAGAGGCTGCGGTACCTAAAAATTAAACAAAAGAGTGGTTTTCTTGTTCCCTGGGTCACATGTTCGGTGCGCATGGCCATCGTCATGACCACCGTCCACCGTCCCATCTTTGCAGGTATGGCACCCCATCGGTCCCCCCGCACCTGTGTGTCCAGCTCTGGCACAACACGCCCACACGGGATTGGGTTCGGTGGACTACGGGGACGACACTCCTCCTCCCCCCTCCTCGGCCAATCTTATGGTGGGCGGTAGGAGCCAGGTAAGTGCTTCGATGTCCCTGGACTCAGCATGGCCACGGGGCTCGAATCCCCTCGACGTGGAACCTCGAGCTCCGCCCCGCCACGAGGCCCCACCCGCCGGTATGTCCGATGTGATCATTCCCTTGGTCCCCCTCGCCCGGAGTTTGGACACGTGGCTCGTGCTTTCCAACCCGTCGCGGTGGCTGACCCGGCATTCTAGCGAGCGTCTGGCATCAAGATTGGTTCGCGGCGGTAGACCTGAAGGACGCGTACTTTCACGTCTCGGTCTTACCTCGACACAGACCCTTCCTGCGGTTTGCCTTTGAAGGCCAGGTGTACCAGTACAAGGTCCTCCCCTTCGGCCTGTCCCTGTCCCCTCGCATCTTCACAAAGGTCACAGAGGCTGCCCTTGCCCCGCTAAGGGAAATGGGTGTCAGCATCCTCAACTATCTCGAAGACTGGCTAATCCTAGCTCACTCTCGAGAGTTGCTGTGCGCACACAGGGACCTTTGTCTCTGGCACCTCAGCCGACTGGGGCTATGGGTCAACTGGGATCAGAGCATCTCTTTTCTCGGTCTGTCTCGATGACCGCGTGCCTCATGAAAGAGCGTGCACAGTCGGTGCTGAACTGTCTGAAGGTGTTCAGATGGAGAACAGCGGTTCCACTGAAACTTTTTCAGAGGCTCCTGTCGCCGCCTCTTCAGCCCTTGGACCGACCTTGCATTTCTATGGGCAGGGGTTCCCCTAGAGCAGATCTCCAGGCGCGTCGTGGTTACAACAGACACCTTCAAGAAGGGCTGGGGTGCCGTATGCAATGGGCACACAGCCACTGGCTCCTGGACTGGCCCGCAGCTGCGTTGGCCCCCTCCACCCAGAAGGTGTATGTAGCCGCTATTCTGGCGCATCACGATGCAGTAGTTGGTAAGTATTTAGGGAAGCACGACTTGATCATCAGGTTCCTGAGAGGCGCTAGGAGGTTGAATCCCTCCAGACCGCGCCTCGTCCCCTCATGTGACCTCTCTGTAGTCCTTCGGGGTCTACAGGGAGCTCCCTTTGAGCCCTTGGAGTCAGCTGAGCTTAAGGCACTCTCTTTGAAGACTGCCCTCCTGACTGCGCTCACTTCCATCAAAAGGGTAGGGGACCTGCAGGCATTCTTTGTCAGCGAATCGTGCCTGGAGTTCGGTCCAGGTTACTCTCACGTGATCCTGAGACCCCAACCGGGCTATGTGCCCAAGGTTCCCACGACTCCTTTTAGGGATCAGGTGGTGAACCTGCAAGCGCTGCCCCAGGAGGAGGCAGACCCAACCTTGGTGTTGCTGTGTCCAGTGCGAGCTTTACGCATCTATTTGGATAGTGCGCAGAGCCTTAGAAGCTCTTTGTTTGCTTTGGTGGACAGCGGAAAGGAAGCGCCAAACAGATAAATCGCCCACTGGGTCATCGACGCCATCAAGATGGCATATCAGGCACAGGACGTGCCACCCCGATTACGAGCCCACTCCAGCAGGAGTGTGGCGGCCTCCTGGGCCCTGGCCATTGGCGCCTCTTTGGCATACATCTGCAGAACAGCGGGCTGGGCAACACCCCACACCTTTGCAAGGTTCTACAATCTCCGGGTTGAGCCGGTCTCATCCTGTGTATTGGCAGGCACAAGCAGGAAAGTTCCGGGAAAACTGGCCGGGTGTACCACTTGCGCATAGCGCCTTCCCCCTCCCTTGAGGTGAAGATGTGCGCTCTTGACTTCCAGTCGTGTTCACAGACTGTGATCCCTGGGTGACTTTCTTCCTTAGCCCTCTGGCAGCTGAGTTTGCAGAGAAACTCGCTGACTGGCCCAATGAGTGTGTGCTAATGAGCCCCTGTACTGAGGTAGGTGCTCCACATGTGCTGGTTCCCCAAAGGCGACCCCATGTGATATCTTCCACAAAATTGTTTCCCTGACGGCAAACTGCATCTTCCTTGGGCAGAGGCCCCTCTGCCCCCGGTCCCCATGCTCTGTAGAAACTCCTCCCCCTTCAGGTAGGACCTACTATGGGACCTCTCCACATGACATACTTCTGACAAGACTCGGTAAGACCATGTGACGTATTCCACTCAAAATACCCCCCCCCCCTTTTGGGTGGGGTGTGGTCTCCGTGGTCTTCCCCTTGGGAGGGATGCCCCCCAACACAAACACTTATGGCTCCCAGTCAGTTAACAAATTCCACTCTTTTTGGGGAGAAAAGAGAGGGAAAAGAGGCCTCGGCTGGGCTAGCCTGTCCCTATAGTTGTGCAGTTGACTTGTTCCTGATGGACCGTTCGACGCTCATAAGAGCGTTGGGGGAGGTTACGTGATGGCCTGGTGCGCTGGCTATGAGGTACAAAGCAGTCTGCCCATCACACACCGCCAGTTCACGTAACACAGTTCAGCTAGTTGTGGCGTTTTGTATAGGGACCCCTAGTGTCACTACATCGACACAATGTCGAGTGAGTGACAGATAGGGAATGTCCTGGTTACTTTCGTAACCTCCATTCCCTGATGGAGGGAATGAGACATTGTGTCCCTCTTGCCACAATGCTGAACTACCCGCTGAAATGGCCGGGACCTGGTCTCGGCTCCTCAGCACAAAACCTGAATGAGTGGTTGCATACCAGCTCCTTTTATACCCGTATGTCCGGGGGAGTGGCATGCAAATTCCATTCGCCAATTCTCATTGGCCTTTTTTCAAAAAAGCAGAGGTGTTTGGGGCTCCCAAGGGTGACCCCTAGTGTCACTACAGGGGTTACGAAAGTAACCAGGATGTTTCTTTCCTATTTTTTTTTTTAATTTATTTCTTTTATTTTTGTATAAAAACATTTTTTATTTTTTTTAATCAGGTGATGGTGCCACTATCTGTAGAACTTGGTGGCAATGGTGGCAATGGTGCCACTGTTCTCATACAATATGTTAGGCTGGGGTCCTGAACAGCATCCTTGCTTGTATGCTATTGCTAACACAACAGCTCTATGAACAAGAATTTCATATCAACATTTTCTTGCTCTCCCTGTTTCTTTGTTTCTGCCCACCTTTCTCTCACATGCACTCTCACAGCAAACACAAGCACACATCAAAACACTCTCCACCAATACCCGTCAATCAGTGCAGGCTGGAGAGAGCAATTATCCATCACTTTGGGGAGCCCATTTACACCTTTCTACAAAAAAGACCTTTTGACCTTCTGTATACACAGGATACAGTGGAGGCAAACAAGCTCTGCTTTTGGGCTGTCCTCTTAGCCCAGAAACTCATCCAGCTTTCCTCACCATTTCAGATACAGTGCAACCATCTTTCTCTCTTTCTTTCTTTCTTCCTTCCATCCTTCGTTCCTTAACTTCCTTCCTTCCTTCCTTCCTTTCCCTCTTTCTAGCTCAGCCTTTACATTTTGCTGCTGGGAAAAAACATATACTCTTAACATAATATATTTTCCAATAATGTGAAATTGATGGAATGTATTATTTTGTTGTACATAAAAAAAAAAAAAAAATTTTAAATTTAAAAAAAATGCTGAGGTGGCTGCAGTATTAAATAAACATTTGCATATTTGTTTAATATATATATATATATATATATATATATATATATATATATATATATATATATATATATATATATAAGATTTAACCTAATGATGATCAACCTTACAAGATCTTTTTGTAAGTTTACAAGTTTACAAGTAAGATCTTTCCATGGTCTTTGTCTAAAAGGTCAAGGATTAAGCTTCTTAACCTGGTGAATGACAATTTATTTTACAGTAAGACATAGAACCATAAATAAAATATATATAGTGTATACACAGGATACCAAATCAATCCATTAAGCATGACAGCACATCACTCTGACAGCACAACAGCATGGCATTTCTCTGAAATGTTGAATCATTCAATGCAGGGTTGAGAATCTGGCCCATAACTTACATAATGTCAAACATTCTGAGTTTTAATGAGCCAACTGAATATCAAATAAAAGCGCTGGTAGAACATTAATAAAGGTTGGAGGGGCTCCTGATATTAGGAAAAGACAACTGGAAAAAGTAGAGAATTGATCACATCACTGAGCGTGTTACTTTTAAACTTATGATCAACTTTATTCTACAGTTCCACCACGTTAGAAGCATATTACATCTAACTCCACTGTAATATTCTCCTTTCATTAAACACACTTTGAAATGTCATTATATCTTTAATAAAGCAGTGGCCTCATAGTTTAAATGTAATTACAAAGCAGTGATATGAGACAATGAATCTTCCATCATTTATAGACATGATAACAGTGGAGGATCAGCCTGAGGACAAAGAAAATAGAAGCATTGGTGGTTCAGAATCAAGCTCTCTTCAAACACCTGTGATTATTGAGAGTCTGTGGCAGCTTCAGCATCATTAGAATGTTCTATTTCGGGGACCTCAGAAATTGCTCATAGCATTTCATATGTTTACAACTGAATTCTAAGAGAATGGGATCAGAACTTCAGTTCTACTTCCAGCTCTGAAAAATAAGATGCACTGAAGATGTGTAATTGATGTGTAATTGTAATTGATGTGTACATGATGTTGATGAAAATGTTAAGCTGCAAATGTGCAAAAGATCATCTCTCTGGAATATTTTATTGCTGTTGGTCAATCACAGCATTCTGCTGTCAAATATTTCTTTTTAACTATAATGACCACTAAACTGCATATGTAACCATTGTCCCAGGCAACCACATTCCTACAGTATGTACTGTAGCTGTGCTAGTTTCACATATCTTTTATCACTCTGCCATCTCTGTCTTTTGATAGAATGAAGTGATTTCGACTCAAAGTCATTTAATGATTTGATCTTATAATTTCATGCCTGTTTATTCATATATTTGGTAAGTAGCCAAATAATAATTTGGTAACATACAGACTAGTCAGGATCTATTGTTCAAGCCGGTCAGTAATGACCATACCTTGTCCCTTTTATATCACAACCAAACCCATGCAGATGTAAAGACTGTTCCATCAGTAAATGGTAAATGTAAAATACACACACTTACCCCAACAGTGTCTTCCAACATGTACTGCTTCCACACATGCCCCGTATCACTGTAGAGGAGCATATAGGCACTGACCCAGTCTGTGCTGCCATGACGACCTTGTGTGGCCACTGCTGTCACTTCCATTCGGTCCTGGAGGTCAACTTGCAGCCAGGGTGACCTGTCTGTTGACTCTGGGCTCCACCCACCCCCTCCTAGAGAACCCCATAAGACTTCTGTGAATGTCTTTCAAACTCTAAGAACTTACTATATTTTGAGTGAAGCTGTTCTGAGATCAGGTGTCCTTGTACAAAACCCAGACATGAGGGAGGACACTGGCATTCATTCAAGTAAATACAGTGTGGTCCAAAAGTCTGAGTTCACATTGAAAATCTGGGATTCAAAATCTAATTTAAACCTGGAAATAAACAGAAGTGTTAGGATCTTGAAAAATATAAAACAAAGAAATGTTACAATGCAAAATTAATTGAAAATACCTTAATTTCTACATTATTTCTAGGTCACTAATCGAATATAAGAAAATGTATGACATTGACCATGTTAACTAATTTGCACAAAAGGTCAGATTTCCATGCTTCAACAGAAGCACACAAGATGCTCTTAGGAACATTGTTAAATCATGCTGGGATAACATGGATCATCTGGTTTTGCACAAACTTGTGAAGTCCATTCCAGCTCAAGTGCATGCTGTCATTAAAACAAAAGAGGGACATATCAAAAACTAAGAAATTCTGAAATTCATGTTAATTTTTCAATTCAACGTTTTACTCAAATTGTTATGTTGATAACTTGTAAGGCAAAGTAGAATTGTACTAGTGGTCTCAGAATGTTGGACCTCACTGTATATGAAACAAATATGTATTTCAGTTTGGCTCTCAGACCAGTTGTTTTTGTATTCATGTGGTTATCTTCTGTCGCTCAGTAGGCAGATTCCTCCCCAAAACAAGCCAAAAAGCCTTGACGTACTTGACCTCACTTAACATGTACAGCATTCACTTTGGATCAGGTGCAGGGATGAGTGTCAGAGGGCATACATATTCCATAAAGATGTTTTTCTTCCCCCACTATCCTCCAGCCAAGACTTCTTTTGGAGTGAGCAGTCTGGCTCACGCAGAAAGGTTCATTACTCAAGCATTGCAGACTGCAGCTCAATACCACATGAGAAGATGAGAGCAGAATTTTAAACTTGGGACCTCTGATTTGAAGGAAGCAGCATTTAAACAGAGCCCCCAGGGAGAGGAATCATTTAGTTTGTTACAGACGCACACAGCAGAGGTTAGTCACCTCAGAGAGAGAGGGCAATAGGCTGCTCCATAATGTATCAAACCTGTAATTTGTTGAAGGTAGAGTCGTTGTTTTCTTTCTTTTCATTGTGGGCTTAAATTACAGTATATGTTCAAGGGTGCAGTTTTTAATACTTAAATGAATAGTTTACCCAAAAATGAAAATTATGTCATTATTTACTCACCCTCATGTTGTTCCAAACTCATATGACATTCTTTTTTTTCACAGAACACAAAAAGTGATGTTTGGCAGAATGTTAGGCTCAGTCACCATTCAATTTAATTGCATCTTTTCACCATACAATAAAAATGAATAGAGAAGAGGCTTTTGTGTTTCATGGAAGAAAAACAGTCATGGGTTTGGAACGAAAGACATGACAGAGAGTAAATTTTAATTTTGTGTGAACCATCCCTTAAACGAATGCTTTTCATCCTGTACATTTTCGTGGAAATGTGTAATTTATGAAATTCTAAGATGACACAAATATAAATGAATTATCATAAAATCAAGAATTTAAACTTACCATCTCTTTTGTTCAGCCTGGAAATGTACGCCGCACGACTGTCCGAGAAATGTGATGAGCTCTGAAATGAGGTTGCAGGCAAAAGCAATGCCAGAGATCCATCACAGCTGTCTGAAGAACAGAACAAAAACAAATATTAGCTTATGTGAAAATAAACTCCTCCACTCATGTATGTGTAAAATGGGTTTTATTCAGATGAGTCTTTTATTGTTCAGATAATCTTCGATCAGTCAGGTAATGTAAGATGGATCTTCACAGCCTTTTCTTAGCTCACATATCACTTGGAAACTTTTTTATGTCCCACTTTCTTCCTTTTCTTTAATATTGTCATATCCCCAACCCTGCTGCCTGAAGCCATTTAGTGTCAAGAGTCCCAGCTCAGTCTTTAAGTAAAATTATACAAATATTTTATTTTAGCGAATCACTACATGAAACATCACATATCTCAACACATACAGTATGTGGATTCTGTAAAACCTTCATTCAAGCTGAAATTAAAAACTTCAAAAAGAAACCCAATAAAAAGCTACTCAAAACAGTTTTTATTGTTGCTGAACAAATTTGTTGAAATTTTTCTTTCTTCAGAATGTGATTGCTAAGGAATGTGAATGCTAAAGACATCATACTCTCTCTCTCTTTTAAATTTTTCTGCACAAAGGAACAAATTCATAGAATAATGACAGCAGTGACATACTGTGTCTTTGTCTGAGTGTGAGTGTGTGTATAGGTTAGGGTTAGGTCAGGTGTTGTTAAACCATATAAAATCACCTGCTAGCGTGTAAAACTCTTATAAAAGTCCCATCTACAGAAGCCACAGCCCCTGTCCTTTAAGGTTATTCTGTGGCTCAATACACTCAGTCAATTAGCCACTTTGCCATTGTGCACCAGATCTTCACAAACAGGCAGAGGAAAGGCCACTGCTACTTCTCAAGTGGAGTACAAACAGAAATCCTGATGCATTTCTCTGGTGTGAAACCTACTGTCACAATGTCAAATTCCTTGTAATGCACCAATGTTGTTGTTCTATGTTGAGGCTTGCTACTCTAATTTTTGAAAGTTTGAGTAAAATTGAGAGATCCTTTTCTTTCAAAAGTTGTGATGTTGTAATATTCTATTACCTGAAGATTGGAGGGACAGCCTAAAAAAAATGAAAATCAACATGCTGTACAGATCTGAGTTTAAATTGTTTTATTGCTCAAGTTATTTAGCAATTATTTAAAGTGAATAAAACATTTGTACATTTAAATGTTTAGCATTTACATGATTAAAGGTTTAACATGCTTTAAAGATTGTTTAATCATTGTAATTTAAATAAATAATTGGCCAAAAGATACAAAATTAGATGGAGAGAAAACAGGTTTCTGGGTCAAGAAAGGAAATGTTGAAGGTTATCTCTATGGTAACAACAAACTATACCTCTGTACTGTCATAATTAGGGTTAAAACTCAGTAGGGGTCTTGGCTTTACTTTTTGATGGAAAAGGGTAGGTGCTATATTATCATCTAAAGTTCACAGATGAGTCAATATTTAATCATTTTAAACACACATGCACGCTTGCGCGCGCACACACACATACACACACACACAGAAACACACAAATCTGGAAAAATGGAAACCTCGACTCTTTTTTATATTAGATCCTTATTTGTGATTGATTATTTCTAGCTTACAAAAAAATCTAGCTTACAGAAATGTGATTAACCTTGGAATTTTCCAAAACATTTTTAGAGCAATGTTGTCCACAAAAAGTAACATGCTTTTTCAAGGGCAATGAAAGTTATGCATGTATCCACATGCACACACATACAGTATCTGTCCCTATAGAACTGATGTCCCACATGAAGTGCAGACATCTGTCCTGATTGTTAAGACCTCTAATGTCTTCAAGCCACAATTATTTAAAAGCTCCTATTCCACACCACACATGCCATTTTAAACAGCATGTTTTATCAATGACTGTAAATCAAAATTAGTTTAATTAGCATGTCGACAAACTCCTCTTCATTCTTCTCCTGGGTGTTTAGAGATGCTCATCTTGATTCACCATGTTTATTTTTTATTTGTATTACAGATCCCCAAATGATGTGCATTTTATTGTATTGCAAGTAAAGGCCTTGAGGCAGGAAGAAAGAGATATTAATGGGTAATTGAATATCAATATTTACAAAAGGGATTTCTTGGTCAGCTCCCCGATGGCATTGATGCATTCCACGAAGTGATTTCCATTTAAAGTCAACATGAAAGCCTAAAAATGGACGCATTTTCGAGTGAAACAGGATATTTAATGAGAAAAAATCTAGGACGGGACTTGATTTTATCCATTGGAAATTGATTGGATCATGAAAAGTTGACGTTAGATACCAAAATATAGCCGTGTGGGGAGAAGTTTAAATACAAGGGGGATTCAAAGCCAAAAAAGAAAGTTCTTACAGAGGTGGAGCAAGTTCATACATTTTAATAAGATTACGAAAACAAAAATGTGTTTTATTTGGACACTTATTTATTTTCCAATAATTATTTTTATGCTGTAGTTTGCTGAAGTGATAAAGGCACTTCAATTAAAAGCTATAGACATGAAATGACAATCATCACTTTACAAATTCATGAGGTCAGATATACACA
Source organism: Myxocyprinus asiaticus (assembly GCF_019703515.2). Classification (NCBI taxonomy): domain Eukaryota; kingdom Metazoa; phylum Chordata; class Actinopteri; order Cypriniformes; family Catostomidae; genus Myxocyprinus; species Myxocyprinus asiaticus. The sequence continues at coordinate 22,717,189 of NC_059353.1, read as the reverse complement.
GGGTTGGGAGGGTTACTTTTGAAATGTATTTCACAACAGATTACAGAATACATGCTGTAAAATTTAATTTGTAACGTATTCCGTTAGATTACTCAAGGTTAGTAACGTATTCTAAATACTTTGGATTACTTCTTCAGCACTGGTAGATTTTTTCACTTGTTTTGACTATAAAAACTCTGCCAGTACAGTAAGACAAAATACACATGTTAAAAATACATTCTCTGAAAAACCTAAATATCTTATGCAGTGTTGTTTCTAAAACAAGATAAATAAAATTGATCTTGTTTTAAGGATTTTACATATTTTTACAGGAAAACAATACCAAAATTATTATCAAGAATATGATTTTTGCCCTAATATCAAAGGTATTACTAGAAAAAAAGAAATTATGATCCAACGTGAATTATCTTGATAAAAAAATATGATCGTGCCTGGTAACATGTGCATATAAAATGGCTATAAATAGCATTTTAGCTGGGATTGCATCATTTATATGGATATATGTTTTCCATCTGAAAGGACTAAATATTAAATGAAACAAATGACAATAAAATGCAAAGTAATCTATTCAGTAATCAAAATACTTTTTGAATGTAACTGTATTCTAATTACCAATGATTTATATTGTAACTGTAGTGGAATACAGTTACTTATATTTTGTATTTTAAATACGTAATCCCATTACATGTATTCCGTTACTCCCCAACCCTGGATATACAGTATACATATGCAGTAATTTGACTGAAAAAGTACAGTACTTCAGTCACCAAATACAATCACAGATATATGCTGTGCGGTTCAGATAACCCCTACCTTTAAATTTAGTCAACATATGTTCAGCTATTAACCTCCTGCTAAGTGATAACCACTTATGACCTTCATACATATGCGCAGTCACTGCTGTGGCTGAATCTCTTTGCAGTACTTCTCTGTGTTTCATATTCTTATTTTGTAGCTCTCTTGACCTTTACAGATATCTAGTGAAGAGACCAACAACAGCAGAAAACAAGATCTCTTCTGAATGCTGCCATAAAAGGTTATGGAGTGAATAATTTTGAAATTTTGAGAGACTCTTGTTCATGCACACATTACATGAATAGCTCAGGCTGCATGAATTCCTCACAGAAGAGTAATTAAACGTCACTCTCATCCATTTACAGCATTTGAGGTTTGAATAATTCTGCCACATAATTATGGTACGAAAGTGACATTTAAAAGGAAACAAGTTGACATTCACTAGGGATATAGTCTAGTCTTCATACACAGTAAGCATTAAAGGAAAAGCTCACCCAAAAGGAAGCATGTGTCATTATTGACTCTTCTTATGTCTTTTCAAACACATGCTGTTTTTAACTAGAGAACAGCTTCGACTAGATCTTGAATCGTTCTGTCTGATTTGTGAAATGGAATGACCAATTTACTGAAAAGAACCAGCTCAAAAGACCAGCGTGAAGATTCTTCAAAATCTCTCCTTTTGTGTTCCGCAGAAACAAATAACAGCATGCAAGGTTGGAATGACATGAGGGGCTGGTATTTAATGACAGAAATTTCATTTTTTGGGTCAACTTTTTCTTTAAAGGATTCAGATAGCAACCACTAAACATTCTTTGCTCCTCATTTTTTCTTTTATTCTGAAGGTTGCAATATATAAGTTTAACTGTACAAACTCATGTGGGCACTTTAGAAGGAACGACTAAAATCTTTGAGAGAAAGCATGTGGTGGCTCTGGCTCTCCCTGTGTGCTCGTTGAGCTCAGTTTAGGATTACTGTGCCTCCAGCATGGAATGGCAGATTATGAGTATAGCGATCTGAGCGTGTCAGCACTCATGGGCCACTGATCCAGGATCAGGGAGGGGAACGGATCTGCTTGGACTTCGGCTTTCACCAATTGTTCCACGTCTCCATGCCAACACACAGCAAGAAACTCTAATCTGGTGTAGAGCAAGTGAGGACACAGTCAAAACTGGCTGCCGAGCGATTACAATAATCACTGTATTCCAGCCATCTGTGAGTCAAGAGCTGTGTTCATTTAGTGAATCCATTTGGTTTTTAAATAGTGACCACAACAGGCTAGAGGAAGCTGAGTAAAGCTTTCAGCTCAATGATAAAACACAAGGGTTGAGTGCAAATGAGGTAAAATATGATAGCATATTACTGCAAAAAGCATCTGCGTGACCTGACTTGACAGCACTCAGATCATGTATATAAACAGATGTCTGTAATACTGATTTAACAACAAAATGAAGAGGATCAAGCTGTTTCCATACATCTGAGTACCTTTTCCTGTTACACTTGTGAAAAACGTCAGTCGTAATACATCAGAGCCTTAAACATATTGCCTCAACATATCTATGACACTGTCACACCATCTACTGCACCATTCAAACTCTTTCTTGTCAGTTAACCATCTCAAGCTCTCTCTCACTGTCCAGATTTTATGTGCTGTAAGTAATGTTAGCCGTTCTGGAACTTTCACAAGACTTGGCTACTGAATTAGAAGCACCCCTCTTTTCCAAACCCCACCCTACAAATATAATGTTGAGACTGTTGTAATATCGGTGTTGTCAAAGTAAACAAAAGCAACAGTAGAAAAATAAGATTCTCGAATAACATACTAACAAACTGCTTATGAAGCTGAATATGGCATTAAACTTGGAGTAATCCGCTTCAACTTCCACGTTCTCAGCTTCCTGCTTCTTATATATATGGACTGCCCTGTGAATTCGCAAAATGATCAACAGGTAGAAAGCACCTCAAAGTCTTCTGAACGGCTAAACAAAAATCTGAGAGACTAGCGCTCTCACAGAGACAGGTGTGATACTTCAGGATACCTAATTCAGTGATATCTGTCAGGTAATAGAGACATTTTCTGTATACTAGTCCATAAATTATCTATGGCCATATTACAGTAGCACACTTATAAAGTCTCATTAGCTGTCTGAAATATGATTAATATTGAATAAAAACCACCGTGCCTTTTATGTAGTCAAATCTGACAATAAAATTAAAATCAGGCCCTTGAACAGTTTCCCTTAAACTTTTACTGCATTTCTCATAATTTCCCTTTAAATCATCACAGAATGCACCATTTTCATACCCCAGGTGGCTTTTGTTTTTATCTCTGGGTTCTGTGGAATATCATTCTGCCAAAAAAACAAACAAACAAAAAAAACTGGCCAATGGTGTTCCTTTTTAGGACACCGTAATGGCTCTATATACAATACTATGTATTTGATATCAATGTAATTGTATTATCCTACTCTCGATGATGTCAATCATGTGAATCATTATATGACTGGATCAGCATAAATAAAAAAAAAAAAAAATTAAAAAAAGCTTTCTCACTCCTACACATGCTGGGAAATGAAAGCTCTCAATATCTGATTATATCTACATCTATCTAGAGCAAGCAATCCATCTTTAACATCATCGACTCCCACTGTCACAGACTGCAGCCCAAACAGATGCTGGCTGCATTAATTATATTTCACAACTGTCAGCACATTAACGAGGAAACTTGTGGTCGCCAGTGTGTCATACAGTGTCTGACTGCATCTAAACTGTAACGGCCAGACTTTTTGACCTCTGGCAAAATGCTATTTTTTTTCTGCAGGTGTCACTCAATGTCAGTACTCAGCAAAATCAAGAGGTCAACGCTCCTTTATTCTTTTATGCTAAGTTCAAAATGCCGCCATGTTTTAGTGGCTGATGCTTAAATGTTAAATTGAGACAGTATTCAGTCACTTTCACAATATTGAATGCTTATTAAATTCTAGGGTAGCCCAAAAATCATACATGCAGTTTCAAGGATTGTGTGTGCAGTGCAAAAAATTATTCCATTTATCAGTATATTTTTCTTGTATATATGTAAACATCTAAACATACTTGAAACAAGATACTGTACTTTAACATAAAGAGCAAAATGGGATAAGATATTAAGTCTTGTTTTCAGAGAAATGTAACCAAATCTGGTCTTTATTATTAAAGCAAGAAAATCGAATTAACTTAATTCAAAGAGAAAGCAAGTCTATTTATTATTTTTTTTTTACCCCATTGGCAAATAGTATTTTCTTGCTTTAAGCATAAACCTCATTTAATTTTAATAGATTTCTCTGAAAACAAGACTTATTATCTTATGTTGTATATCTAATATCTTGTCATTTTACTTCTTACAGTAAGTAAATGTATTTTGTTTTAAGTATGTTTAGATGTTTTTACTGGAAAACGAGATTTTTTTTCAGGGTTCTGTGCGAAGGGGCTGCAGGTTAAAAGACTTACTAACACTGTTAACAGGCAAGTGAGCTGTGAAGTAAGAGGAAAAGCTGTACTGACCGACTGCCGGAGCTCAGTGTTTTTTCAAGCAGTGCAGCACTGAAACGCAGGTTATATAGAACCGGAAATGATCAGCTCCAGTATTCTATTTCAGACACTGTCAGTTTGCTTTCAGGCCAGGTGATTAGGTACAGAAACACTAGATAAAACAGGATAAAAAAGACCCCAGTATTTTTCATTACAATAGTCACTGCTGAAAAATCAGCCTAGACCAGGTAAACTAGTTCAGCAGTTGACCATTTTTAATGACCAGTATAACAAAGTGTCCTAACCAGGCAGGCATGTTGCAAAGTTTCTAGCGACAAGCAATTTCTCTGTCCACACTGAATGGGAAACTGTTCAGCTAAGTGACACAATCACAGCCAATCAGAGGACATTTGTTGTTTAATGTACAGTTATGTGGAGCTAGATTTTGGGCCAATGAGATTTCATGATGGGTGAAGCCACTAAACCAAGCAAACAACACAATGCAATTTTGCATGTCATGGTTGTGGTTGGCTAGGTCAAAAATTTTACATGGAAGAGATTCATTTTATTGCTTGTCGCATTTTTGCATTGCATCTAAGACAATGAGCAAGGTATGTTTTAAGGGGATAGTCCACCAAAAAAGGAAATTTCTCTCATAATTTACTCACCCTCATTCCATCAAAGATGTGCATGTATTTCTATCTTCTGCTGAAGACAAACAAATATTTTTAGAAGTATATCTCAGCTCTGTAGGTCCACACAATGCAAGTGAATGGCCTTTTTGAAGCTCCAAAAATGAGATAAAATCAGCATAAACTTAATCCATACAACTCCAGTGTTTTAATCCATGTCTTCTGAAGCGATCCAGTTGGTTTTGGGTGAGAAAAGACCAAAATGTTAATCCTTTTTCACTGTACATCTTGCAGTCTCTAGACACAATCATGATTTCAAACTCAGCACTAGATGGTGCAATAGGAAGTGTAATTGAGCTTGAAATCATGATCGCCAAGGAGATTGCTGTCAAGATATACAATGAAAAAAAATAACCAGTTACATTTTAGTCTGTTCTCACCCAAAACCAACTGGATCACTTCAAAAGACATTGATTACACCACTGGAGTCTGATAGATAACTTTTATGCTGACTTTATCTCCTTTTTGGAACTTCAAAGGTCTGATCACCATTCACTTGCACTGTATGGACATACAGAGCTGAGATATTCTTCTAAAAATCTTTGTTTTCAGCAGAATAAAGAAAGTTATACACATCTGGGATGGCATGAGGGTGAGTAAATTATGAGAGAAATTACATTTTGGGGTGAACTAGCCCTTTAAGCACTTTCATGCTGAATATACCATTGAGTAGCATAGGGTTGATCTGGTTTACCAGCAACAATAGCTAGCTTAACCAACTTGTGCCATCAATACAGACCTTCAATGTCCGTCTAAAAACAACAAACATGGTGGAATTCAAGATGGTCCACACTGGTCAAAGATGAGGTATTTCAGTGGTGATGTGGCTACTGTCACCAGTGTTTAGTGTGAACCTCAAAACTACAGATGAAATTAGGTATGTGCCCTCTTTGAAAACGTGAGTAATGTCCTAAAGCAGATCCTTAAAGCTCTGCCTATTCACAGACACTGTATTTGCTGCTCTAGCAGTTAGCATGAGAATAGTGCCCCAAAGGCAAACCATATAAGAGCTTGACCTTCTTATGCAGAATGGGAAGGAATTCCTTTTGTGGGACATGCATCATCAAGCCTAATAGGAACATCACTCAATGTCTTAAAAAAGTTATTCTCTTCAATGATTCTAAATAGAAAGTGTAGCCAGCCCTGTGAAACATTAACCCCTCTTTCAAAGTCAATGATAACTGTTATCCATTTATGCTCTTGACATTTTTTCTCTCCTTTAATCATCTTTTATACAGTTGGGAAATATTAATATCAACAAGACTTCCCTTAGACACAGCACTCAAAGAGTTTCATACATCCATTATCATATGAAGATACATACATTCTCAATGAAAAACACCGTTCAGCAACCATACTGCCATTATTGGACACTGGCATCTCCAATTAAAAATTAAAAAGAGGCTCATGTTAACTCTGCCCTATTATAGGGAAACTTAGAAAACTATAGGGACCCCACTGCCAAGACAACTGCTAAATTGATCAAGAGAAGGTCACCCACCAGGAAACCTGGCCAAGTTAATTTTTAGCATCACCAAAGCTGTTGATGAGACTCAAGCTAAGGATGTAAAACAGCATGTTACACCCTGAGTGCATTGCTGCGCATAATTAAAGGCAGCCAGACCTGATTTTGATAAACTATATTACACATTAGAGAACCTTTTAAAAAAAATGGCTGTAACAAATACATTGAGACAGTTTGAATGCTTTCCTGGTTGAAAGAACTCCCAAGGCAGAGTATAAAATATGTGTTTCCGAACCTTTTCATCTTATGTACCCCAACAGCCCCATCAATAAGGCTTAAGTTTCTCTTCATGGACACCAAACAAGAAATGTGTTCCTTTTAACTCACATTATACTGGATATAATTTAGCAATATCATTAATGTATTTTAAAGGTGCACTTTGTAACTTTTGTCTTTGTGTCATCTTGGACTTACACTGACACCTAGTGGCTTGGATGCAGCAATATTTAAAATCAATAATTTTCAGTTTCAGATGCCATTGTAGAAATGTAGTATTCATAGTCATTCATGGTTACTTTAATCAGTGAGAGAAAATGTCAAATAACAGGACAGTTACTGAGATTAAGTGAGTAGTATTCATCTGGTCATGTGATTCTAACATGGCAGCCCCCATGTGCGGACCCTCTCCATGTAGAATAAATCAGCTTTTATAAGATTACTGATATGACAGGAGACTTCATTTTAATGTGAGTGGTCATGATTTCCTACATATATTGCAAAATTACAGTACGTGTCTTTAGGAGTAAAACTTTTTTAATGAGGAAAAAATTACTGAGTGCATGTTTAAAGTCAATTAAAAAACAGTACATACTGTGGGTGATAAACAGACTTACCAAATAGCATATATTCTGCAATGAGTGTCATCCAAGAAATCATGAGATTGATCACAATTAGTATAAGTATTAGTAATTAGTATTCTCTATTTAAGTTAAGTTAAGCAAAGCAAAATCTTTCCACCTAGACCCTTTACCCATTGTTAGCAATTATGGAAATATATAATAAATATAAGATTACCTAATATAATAATAAAATTATTATTATTATTTTAAATTCTTTTTCCACCTTTTGATCTGTTATTGAATATAAATTTATCTTTATAAAGTAGTCAACAAATGTACGGTATGGAACATGTCTGGCTCAGACCAATTCACTCAGACTCACAAAAATGATTTTCTCAGCTGGTCAGATGACCTGTAAATTTTTTGTCATGCATGAACATACCATCTGGTAACTGCAAAATCAACAAAAGCACAAGATTATTATTATTATTTAAGCTATTTTTAATGAATGTCTGTTCTCAGTGAAGCCCACTTTTTCCCCCACAAAGACATCATTGGTTTTGGCCACTCTACCTCCTATCATTTACAGCATTATTTGTCAGCATTTCCTCCTATTGACTTTTGAACAGCGTTATTCCATGGCCTCTCCATTTACTGAGCTGTAGTGGAGATTGGCATCCCCCTGTCCCTAATTAGGCAGCCCGCACTTCACTAAAACAAACATTGCTCTACAAAGAGATCCGACTCAATAATGCCAACAAATTACTTTCTGTCTCCCTGCAAAGATTTCTCCTTTCTATCTATCTCCATTCCAGAATGAAAGAAGATGCTTCAGGTACCTGTAGGTGTGCTGCCAATGTGTTTGTAATTTAAAAGAAAAAAGATGATTAGAAATGATAACTCTGATGTAACATGACGAACAGGTTATTAAAAAGGTGACTTTTTTTTTTTTTTATCGAGCTGGTGGTAAAAATGTTTGAAATGAGATGGGTTTAAATAAGTACACTGATATACTTCTGATATAAGATGGATGAATGGTTTGGAAAGCCTTGCGACACAGAAAGATCAGATAGGCTCAAGGATACTGTACATGTCAAAATTCAATACAGTGCTCTGTTATTAAGCAATATCAACCTTTCTCTCCAATAAACATAAAACATCAAAACTTACACTATGGGAATGATAATAACAGAAGGCTACATGACACATCATGGTGTAGGGAAGAAAACAGTGTAGAGCAGCATGAACAAGAAAAATGAACCACCAGACTGCATATTATGACATCCAGTTTTTGACTAATGAAAGCAGAACATGATGAACGGGTTACTGAAATGGTGGCTTTGAGTTTTTTTTTAATCGAGCTGGTGGTAAAAGTGTTTGAAATGAGATGGGTTTAAATGAGTACACTGACATACTTTTAAAGAAGTTCTAAAAGACAGATGAATGGTTTGAGAGGCCTTGCAACACAGAAAGATCAAATAGGCTCAAGGATACTGTACATGTTCAAATTCAATACAGTGTTCTGTTATTAAGCAAGATCAACCTTTCTCTCCAGTAAACATAAAACATAAAAACTTACACTATGGGAATGATAATAACAGAAGGCTACATGACGCATCATGGTGTATATAACTGTATATAACAGTATTCCAGAGAAAAGTATTCCATTCCAGAGGAAGCGCAAGAAAAACTTGAGCAAAGGTTTTCTTGTGGTTTGGGACAATGTCCAATTCCACTATACAGTACTGCATGAGTGGTTTGAAAATCACCCACATATTCTTATGGTGTTCCTTCCACAATATTCTCCTTTTCAATTTATGGAGTTTTTCTCCTACTGGAGATGTAAAGTGACCACAACCTCTATGACAAAATAACTCTTCTTGCAGAGATGCATGGAATCAACTTTCACATTGTTCATTTATTAGATCCATAGCTTGATAAAATATATACACAATATGTTTTCTCAAGCTATGGAAGTGGATGGATATCTAAATTTAGAGACATTTCAAGAAAACACATGGAAAAAATATCTTTATTGTGGATATTTATGCTAAATGTGTTGTTTTAATATTATAGTTGTTTGTCTATAGCTGAATATGTTATAAAAATCAATAGAAAACACGTCTTTAGTTTTGATGTAAGTATTTGCATTACCAGAAAACGTCATGGTTACTTTCGTAATCTCCGTTCCCTGATGGAGGGAACAAGACATTGTGTCGATGTAGTGACACTAAGGGTCACTCTTGGGAGCCCCAAACACCTCTGCTTTTTTTTAAAAACGCCAATGAGAATTTGCGAGTGGAATTTGCATGCCACTCCCCGGACATACGGGTATAAAAGGAGCTGGTATGCAACCACTCATTCAGGGTTTGTGCTGAGGAGCCGAGACAAGGTCCCGGCCATTTTAATGGGTAGTTCAGCATTGTGGCAAGTGGGACACAATGTCTCATTCCCTCCATCAGGGAACGGAGGTTACGAAAGTAACCATGACGTTCCCTATTTGTCACTCACTCGACGTTGTGTAGATGTAGCGACACTAGGGGTCCCTCGTGAGGGGGCGGGGGGGGGTGTCACTCCCAAGGTGAAGACATCGCAGAGACCACACCCCGCCCAGAGAAAGGGGGGGTACTTCAAGTGGAAATACATCACACGGTCTTACCGAGTCTTGTCGGAAGTATGTCATGTGAAGAGTCGCATGGTAGGTCCTACCCAAGGGGGGAGGAGTTTCTACAAGCATGTTTTTACAGAAGATATAACACATGGGGTTACCTATGGGGAACCACCGCATGCAGAGCACCTACCTCAGTACAGGGCCTTACCAGCTCACTTACTGAGCCGGCAGCAAGTTTCTCCGCAAACTCGACTGCCACAGTGCTAAGGAGGAAGTCATCCAGGGATCACAGTCTGTGAACACTACTGGGAGTCAAGAGCACACGTCTTCCTCTCAAGGGAGGGGAAAGGCGCTATGCACAAGCGGTACACCCGGCCAGCTGTCCCGGAACTTACCTGCTTGTGCCTGCCACTACACGGGATGAAACCGACTCAACCCGGAGATTGTAGAACCTCACAAAGGTGTTGAGTGTTGCCCAGCCTGCTGCTTTGCAGATGTCTGCCAAAGTGGCGCCACTGGCCAGGGCCCAGGAGGACACCACACTCCTGGTAGAGTGGGCTTGTAACCCCGCTGGGGGTGGCACGTCCTGAGCTTGATATGCCATAGCGATGGTGTCAATGACCCAGTGGGCGATCCTCTGTTTGGAGACAGCGCTTCCTTTCCGCTGTCCACCAAAGCAGACAAAGAGCTGCTCGGAGCTTCTAAAGTTCTGCGTGCGATCCAAATAGATGCGTAAAGCTCACACCGGACACAGCAACGCCAGGGCTGGGAACAAGTCGAGGCAAAGCGGGCAGTGGGAGGATTTCCTGGAAGCAAACAGGTCTACCTGTGCTCAACTGAATCGACTCCAATTCAGCTGGACCACCTGAGGGTGGAGTCTCCACTCTTCCCTGAGGGTAACCTGACGTGACAGCGCGTCCACTGTGGTGCTGAAGTCGCCCGGGATGTGAGTGGTCCGTAGCGACTTGAGGCGCTGCTGACTCCAGAGGAGGAGATGGCGGGCGAGTTGTGACATGCAATGGGAGCGTAGACTGCCTTGGCAGTTGATGTAAGCTACCGTCACTGTGTTGTCCATCCGGACCAACACGTGCTTGCCCTGGATCAATGGCAGAAACCTCAGCAAGGCGAGCAGTACTGCCAACAACTCTAGGCAGTTGATGTGCCAACGCAGCCACGGGCCAGTCCAAGAGCCGGCGGCTGTGTGCCCGTTGCATACGACGCCCCAGCCCGTCTTGGATGCATCTGTTGTAACCACGACGCACCTGGAGATCTGCTCTAGGGGAACCCCTGCCCGTAGAAATACCAGGTCGGTCCAAGGGCTGAAGAGGCGGCGACAGACCGGCGTGATGGTCACGTGATGTGTCCCGCGGCGCCATGCCAATCTCAGGACTCAAGTCCAAAGCCAGTGCTGAAGCGGTCTCATATGCATCAACCCGAGCGGTGTGGCCGCCACTGAGGATACTATATGCCCCAGGAGCCTCTGAAATCGTTTCAGTGGAACCACTGTTCTCTGTCTGAACGCCTTCAGACAGTTCAGCACCGACTATACGCGCTCATTCATGAGGCACGCTGTCATCGAGACTGAGTCCAACTCCAGACCGAGAAAAGAGATGCTCTGAACCGGGGAGAGCATGCTCTTTACCCAGTTGACCCAAAGCCCCAGTCGGCTGAGGTGCTAGAGCACGAGATCCCTGTGTGCACATAACAACTTCCAAGAGAGTGAGCTAAGATCAGCCAGTTGTCGAGATAGTCGAGAATGCGGATACCCACTTCCCTTAGCAGGGCAAGGGCTGCCTCCGCGACCTTCGTGAAGACACGAGGGGACAAGGACAATCCGAAGGGCAAACCGCAGGAAGGGTCTGTGTCATGGTAGGACCGAGACATGGAAGTACGCATCCTTCAGGTCTACCGCAGTGAACCAATCTAGATGTCGGATGCTCGCTAGAATGCATTTTTGCATCAGCATCTTGAACGGGAGTCTGTGCAAGGCCCGGTTCAGTACTCGCAGGTCCAGGATCGGTCGCAACCCACCGCCTTTCTTTGGTACGATGAAGTAAGGGCTGTAGAACCCATTCCTCAGCTCGGCTGGAGGGACAGGCTCTATCGCGCCCTTGCTCAGGAGGGTTACAATTTCCACACGCAAGGTAGAGGTGTTCTCGCCCTTCACCGAGGTGAAGCGGACGCCGCTGAACCTGGGCGGGCGCCCGGCGAACCGAATTGCGTAGCCGAGTCGGACGGTCCGGGTCAGCCATCGCGATGGGTTAGAAATGCTTGCCCGTCTGGCCCTTGGCCGTGCTGAGTTGAGGGACATCAAAGCTGGGCACCCAGGGGCGGGTGGTCTGCCGCTGGAGTGCCAACCCTGCCAAAAAGGAATGGTGGACGGCGGTCGTGATGACGGCCGTGCACACTGGACATGTGACCCAGGAAACAAGGAAACTGCTCTTTTGATGAATATTTGGGTACCGCAGCCTCTGGGGCATGCGGTGAAAAAAGAAACAAAATATTCTCCTTCCGGCCCTCCACTGGGGAATGGAGTGGTCTGTGCACCAGCTCCAGAAAGATGGGTCTCCTTGCCCCTGGGTCGCCCGTCTCAGGGGCATTTAGAAACCTTGCTCGTGTTCTTGGTGGCCATGAGATGGGAGGCATCTGCTTCCTCGATGGGCTGCACGTTGGGGCCGGGCCACGGGGCGGGCTGCGGCAGAGCCGGAGATGTTGCTGCAGGGAGATAACCTTGGCGACGAGCAGACAGGGTGCGGGATCTTGAGCCGCGCCAGGGCAGAATGTGCTTTATAGCCTCTGTCAGCTTCTTCACCATCGAGAACTGCTGGGCAAAGTCCTCGACAGTGTCGCCAAACAGGCCAACCTGGGAGATGGGGGTGTCAAGAAACCATACCTTGTCGGCCTCTCGCATCTCTACCAAGTTGAGCCAGATGTGGCGCTCCTGGACCACGAGAGTGGACATCGCCTGCCCGAGAGACCGTGCTGTGACCTTTGTTGCCTGGAGAGCGAGGTCGGTCACCGAGCTCAGTTCCTGCATCAATCCCGGGTCAGAACTACCCTCGTGCAGTTCTTTTAGCGCCTTGGCTTGTTGTACTTGCAGGAGAGCCATGGCATGCAGGGCGGAGGCGGCTTGTCCAGCGGCACCATAGGCCTTAGCCGTTAGAGACGACGTAAACCTACAGGCCTTGGACGGGAGCTTCGGACGCCCATGCCAGGTGGCAGCGCTCTGCGGACACAAGTGCACCTCGAGCGCCTTTTCCACCTGGGGGATCACCGAATACCCTCAGGCCGCTCCACCCTTGAGGGTAGCAAGAGCGGGGGAGCTGAAAGATCGGGACCGGGCAGTAAAAGGTGCCTCCCACGACCATGTCAGCTCCTCATGCACTTCCGGGAAGAAAGGAATGGGGGCGGGACCGGATGAGCCCGCTATCCAATGCTGCGCTTGATAACTCATCATCTTCCGGGGCGCCAGACGAGATGTCGAACCCGCCCTGAGACGAGCCTGTGATTTCGTCCGAGCACACAATCGGGGCAAGCGAGTGTGCTGGGGAATGGGAGGTCCGTGGGGGGATGCCTGGTGGAGGTGGTCCCATTGAGGTCCCCAAATTGCCCCCAGTGCTAACCAGCACGGCCTCATACCCGTAGGTAGAAGGACCGAGGTGGGGAGCCGCTAGGGTGGCTTGCTTTCTTACGAATGCAAGCCGTGACCGCAACGTTGCCATGGTCATGTTCTCGCAATGAGGACATGATCCATCCATGAACGATGTCTCCGCGTGGGCAGCGCCCAGACACGTAAGACAGCAATCGTGGCCATCAGAAGCGGAGAGATAGCGACCGCAACCAGGAATAACACACAAACGGAAAGGCATCTTTAAAAAGACGTTCCGTGTGTGCCTCTCTTTTAAAAAGAAAATATAATCTTTTAGAATATACTCTTTTAAATGTTCTGCCGAAGTGCCCAGGGGCATTCTCTGCAAACCATAGATGCAGAGGGGGAGAAGCCATTGAAATGCGCCGTAAGATCCAGCAGAGAGAGGTGAATGAACTCGGTGGATGAATTTAGCTCAATGAATAAAACCGCTCGGCTCCGAAGAGAAAATCTGAATGAGTAGTTGCATATCAGCTCCTTTTATACCGGTATGTCTGGGGGAATGGCATGCAAATTCCACTCGCCAATTCTCATTGGCCTTTTTTAAAAAAAGCAGAGGTGTTTGGGGCTCCCATGAGTGACCCCTACTGTCACTATATCGACACAACGTCGAGTGAGTGACAGATAGGGAACAATACAGTGCTTCATTATGCAGTTTAATTGAACTGTTATAGAACATAAGGGTCTGTTTAGTTAGCTGTGTGAATTATTTTATTTGTTTGTTTTATTTCACTTTGTTACACTTGTTGTGTTCCCGGTCAGTTTGGCCTCTGAGTGAAACAAATTTGCTCATTGCATTATACAAATTGAGACCTTTCCAACTATATACAACTCACTTTTTTATGGTTATACCAACTCTGAATATAATTGTTGTGATAACAAATTGCAAATGATGAGAACGAAACAGTTCTTATTTGTCAGCAAATTAAAAAGCATTATTTATGAATTGGTAGGTTCAGCTATATGCATTGTAAAGTCCAGATTCTAAGCTTCAAATTGACACCTAGTTTGTTCAGATCAACCAAGTGTTTATTAATTTATTATGTAAATATTATATATTTTTTGTTTTCCGTAGGGAGTTCCCCACACTAGCCCTGTATGAGCCCAGTTTAATTAATACTTTTGTCAATAATAATAATATATATATATTTAATATGTTAAAAAAGGAGTACAAAACCTGTCTAATGCAATATCTTGTGACAATATATGCAATATGAGAGATTTATAAACAATCTTAGTGGGCCGGTCATTTTTGACACAAAATGTGTTAGCACAAAACGAACACAGCACAAGGGATAACAAAATTAACAAAATGTGAAGAAAGACAGTTATATGAATTTGAGATGGCATGAAGGTGAGTAAACGATGAGAGAATTATCATTTTTGGGTGAGCTATCTCTTTAACCTAACTTAAAAGGTTAAGTTAACTCTTTGTGAATGCCACATTAGGTAAACCTGGCACAAGTTTTGAGAGACACCAATACTAAATTAATTTGAAGGAATGTGTTTACTAAAGTTTTTTGAGTAAACTCAAATTCAACTTGTAAAGGATTACAGTGTAGTATGAAACTAGCATCACCCCCTACTGTGACAACAGTCCTAGGGCTAGATGATCATTAACCTGCTATGTTAGACAGTGAGAGAATGCCTGAGGTTATTGTCCTATAAGGTCCTGGTGAATATCAAGTCAGGGGAAGCAGAGTCTGCTGTGCCACTTCCATGCCATCAGCCCAGATGGTGGGGCACATGCTCTGCCCCAAACTGGCTCATGGAAATGCCACTAGGTTGGCTATCATTTTTGAACATAATTGAAAAAAATAAAAATAAAAATAAAAATAAAAATAAAAATAAAAATAAAAATGGAGGAGAAAAGGTATGTGTTTTCTTTTCTGCTGATGTTCTGACTTTCATTCTCTGAGTCTCAGAAATATGAGAGAATATGTGCAGTCACACCAGTTACTACTGTACCTCACAGAGTTTAAAGGGGTCATGACACGAGGAATCACATTTTCCTTGATCTTTTAAAATATAAGAGGTCATTGTACTATAAAACATACTGTAAGTTTCAGAGCTCAAAACATCCTCCTCACTGCAAAAAGAGCATTTGTTAAAACCAAGCTGCCAAAATAACTCATTCTCTACATCCTCCACTTTGTGATGACACACTGTGGTAGACATTTGCATCTGACCGCCTCCACAACAACGCATCAACGCCTACATTATCTTATTACTTCCATTGCCTGCCCAGTAGCGGTGAGCAGTGAGATAGCAATGAGAGAGCAGGTCAATAAAGAGCAGAGAGCCAATCGTATCAGTGGGCGTTTCCTGTCTATTATTAAGTCTACCATCTTACTCTCGTCATACAACTTATTAAAATACTAAAATGGCTCATTCTAATCTATATATATCAAATTACTATGTGATTGGGGGATAAATTCTTGGGACATCTAACTGAGCCGAAGTCACGCGTCTGATGTAATTATTCAGTTCAAAATTGGTCCCGTGCTTTTGCAGCTATTGGCGGTTTTTCTGTAGCTCCTCTTTTCTCCCTCACAGCTACAGTATACTGTCATCTTTCATATCACATTAATGTGAGTATAGGGTTGCCGAGTGCTGATGCAGTGACGGTCTGAGTCGTAGTATATTTGGTTAATTTAGTACGGAGCAGACAACATTTTGGGTTACAGCAGTGATTTGAGCTGAGAAAGAACATGAAGCAACAGTGAAACTATTTAAAGCTGTTCTGACGTGCTGCGAACTGTGAGGTGATTGTCTGTGTCCCATGACTTCTTTAATAACATTTAACGTGCAAGGAAGGGTAACAAGTGGAGTTTCTGGTTAACCCCTAGGGTAAGATTACATTTACATTTATGCATTTGGCAGATGCTTTTATCCAAAGAGACTTACAGTGCTTTCAAGGTATATTTCAAGGTATTTATTGAAAAGGGTTTAAACAATGTTTTCCTTGCTTGTTCAATGAACCATAAACAATTAATGAACATGCACCTGTGGAACGGTTGTTAAGACACTAACAGCTTATAGACGGTAGGCAATTAAGGTCACAGTTATAAAAACTTAGGACACTAAAGAGACCTTTCTTCTGACTCTGAAAAACACCAAAAGGAAGATGCCCAGGGTCCCTGCTCATCTGCGTGAACGTGCCTTAGGCATGCTGCATGGAGGCATGAAGACTGCAAATGTGGCCAGGCCAATAAATTGCAATGTCCGTACTGTGAGACGCCTAAGATAGCACTACAGGGAGACAGGAAGGTACAGCTGATTGTCCTCGCAGTGGCAGACCGCATGTAACAACACCTGCACAGGATCGGTACGTCCGAATTTAACACCTGCGGGACAGGTACAGGATGGCAACAACAACTGCCCGAATTACACCAGCAATGCACAATCCCTCCATCAGAGCTCAGACTGTCCGCAATAGGCTAAGAGAGGCTGGACTGAGGGCTTGTAGGCCTGTTGTAAGACAGGTCCTTACCAGACATCACCGGCAACAATGTCACCTATGGGCACAAACCCACCTTCACTGGACCAGACAGGACTGGCAAAAAGTGCTCTTCACTGACGAGTCATGGTTTTGTCTCACCAGGGGTGATGGTCGGACTCGCGTTTATCATCGAAGGAATGAGTGTTAAACCGAGGCCTGTTCTCTGGAGCGGGATCCATTTGGAGGTGGAGGGTCCGTCATGGTCTGGGGCGGTGTGTCATCATCATTATTCCATTTCTGTTAGTCACATGTCTGTGAAACTTGTTCAGTTTATGTCTTAGTTGTTGAATCTTTTTATATTCATACAAATATTTACACATTAAGTTTGCTGAAAATAAAAGCAGTTGAAAGTGAGAGGACGTTTCTATCAAATCAAATCACTTTTATTGTCACACAACCATAAACACAAGTGCAATAGTGGGTGAAAGTCTTGGGTGCAGTTCCGAGCAACATAGCAGTCATGACAGTGATGAGACATATACCAATTTACAATAAAGATCAGATTTACACAATTTACATATCTAATATACACATAATTACACAATATACAAATAATAATATACAATGTACAGTATACAATACACACAATATAGAATACACATACACACAATATAGAATACACATTATACAATAAAAAATAGTATATATAGTATATATAAAATATACAGTAGTTTGTATTGTACTGTATTGACATTCAGGTTGTCGGTTGATAGTCAGTTGCCAGTGTGTTGTTAAGAGAGAATATAATTTATGACAGTCCAGTGTGAGATAATAAGATTAATAAAGTGCAGTGCTGATGTATATTGATCATGAGAGATCAAGAGTTCAAAGTCTGATTGCTTGGGGGAAGAAGCTGTCATGAAGTCGGCTGGTGCGGGTCCTGATGCTGCGTACCGCCTGCCTGATTGTAGCAGTGAGAGCAGCCCATGGCTCGGGTGGCTAGAGTCTCTGATGATCCTCCGAGCTTTTTTCCCACACTGCCTAGTATATATGTCCTGGAGGGAGGGAAGCTCACCTCCGATGATGTGTCTGGCAGTTCGCACCACCCTTTGCAGGGCTTTGCGGTTGTGGGAGGTGCTATTGCCGTACCAGGCAGTGATGCAGCCAGTCAGGATGCTCTCTACAGTGCTGGTTTAGAACCGTGTGAGGATGTGGTGGTTCATTCCAAACTTCCTCAGCCGTCTAAGGAAGAAGAGGTGCTGATGAGCCTTCTTCACAATGGCCTCAGTGTGGACGGACCATGTGAGTTCCTCAGTGATGTGGACACCAAGGAACTTGAAGTTGCTGACTCTCTCCACCAGTGCTCCATTGATGGTGATGGGACTGTGTTCTCTGTCTTTTCTCCTGAAGTCCACCACAAGCTCCTTTGTCTTGCTGATGTTGAGGGAGAGGTTGTGCTCCTGACACCAGCGTGTCAGAGTATATATATAAATAATAATATGGGTAATATTATTGGCTATTATTTGATTAACTGAATATATCTATAATTTTAAGCTATTTAAAAAGGAAACATGGGAGCCCCATTTAAGTTTCAAGACACCTGATAAACACCACTTTTCAAATCTGGTACTCTGAGTATTTCAGTGGTTAAAAATACTCTTTTTAATAACTTTTTTGGGGGGATTTAATCCTGAAGAAAAGCTTCAGGATTAATTTTCAGATGGATCCATTGTTCTAATATTACACATTTGTTCTGTTATTTCCCTAAACCTCTCTTTGCTGCAGGCATACTGAGACAATGGCTTAATCAAATGTTATCTCAGTTAACTCTGACAAGTTATGTGTTCATGTCTGAATTTCTTACAGTATGTGCATGTTTAAATGGAAAGGAATGTTAAAAACACCTGAGGGTTGAAAGTAGGCTACATGTTGTCTGGCTGATATAATCTAGAAATATTAACTTGAGTGGTGACTGTGAAGCTTTGAGAACATAATGATGTTTAAAGGGATTTAAAGTCATGTGAACGGGTGAAAACAGAGCTGTACTGAATTAATACTGAGCTCATTCAAGTATAAGGAGAGACAAATAATAGATCAAAGAATGAATAATGACTGTTACTGTGAGGTGTTCCCAATGCTGCTTTGCATTTGGAGGCATTGAAAGGACATTTCTAATTAGTAATTTGTTTTGCTTTATATGATTCCCAATATTTAAAGAAATGCAAACCACCATATAAGTTTTTCCCATGAATTATTTTTAAAGAAACTACACCAGCAAAGTTCTTATGGTGCCAATTTATCGAGAAAGGGCTGTGTGCAAAAACTTTATTCATTTGGACTAATCGTTTTCCAGATACTGACATCAAGAGATACTGGATGAAAGCAAACAGGTAATGAGAGGCTGCAGACATGTACCAGTTCCTTGTTCCTGCTCATCTCAAACTGAAAATTATAACAGTTTTAAAAGCATTGATCTAACAGGGTTACTATCATATTAAAGTAGCTATTTAAATCTTTATATTACTAAAGTAGTATTTTGAAAGCATCATATTACCTGAGTAAGTTTATTTAATTGAATCAAACACAGAACCAATAGAATAAATAAAAATCTTAAATAACATTTGTACTTTTATTTTATTTATCTGTTTATTTATTGACTTGGTACAATTCAAAATGGATTTAAATTGCTTTCAATGTATTGCTCAGTGTTCCCTGAAAAATATTACAGATGCTAATGCTATAGACATTTTGAAAGAAAACACAATGATCTCCTTAAAATGAATCTATTTCTCCTAGGTAATTCTCAAAATAAAGTACAGGAGAACAAGCTCAGATTGTCATCTCCTGAGAAACGATCAGGAGGAAAAATCACTTTTTGTGTATTCACACCACGGGCAGAAGTGATAGAGGAACAGCAAGACACAAATGAAGAATTACCACACCAAGAACAAAAGGAGGTGTGCCTGCACCTGTAACTGAACTGTAATGTTTGCAGTGTAAACTCACCCTTGAACCATAAAAAAAAAAAAAAAGAAAAAAAAAATATGAACATAGGCAGCACTTTAATAAAGCCAAGATGACTGAAAAGTGTTGTTAACCTAATCGTAAAAAATGCGTGAAGCAGGCAGCATGCGCTTAAAAAATGATACAGTATAACTAATTGAATGACCAGTATGATAACCACAAGCCTCTACCAGACATAGTTAATCTCAGATCAATGATAGTAATCTTAAATAGATGCAAAGAAAGGCAGTCTATATCAATCTACCCTGAGATTCAGCCATAAAGGAACTACTAAGAGAGAACAGAATAATAAAACAATAATTTCAGACAGAGCACAAGTATGTAGATATCAGCATTTTAGGACAGAGGCAGCTTGACAAAAAGGCATCTTTATTAGATTGAAGATTCTGAACTGAATCTCCACAGATATGCACAATCTGATGACTAACCTGCAATACAAATAATTTTGTCTGACCTAGCTTGTCAGCATCAGAAATTCAGCAAAATCCTTGTACAATCTCTTTTATTATGTTAACTGTATTTCTCTCTACAGCAGGGGATGCAGTGATAGGCTGAATTTGCCTGAATAAAGCCTCGATTAATCAATGTTTTCATGCTCTGACACCCACACAGCATAAATCAGCATGGAGATGAAGTCAAGTTTACAACATGGGCAACACAGTCAATGCTCTTCACAGCCTCTCACCTTTCAAGGTGATTTATATTATCTGCTATTGTCTTAATGCCATTCTCCAAAGCCTTCTCCCTTTTTCACTTTCAAAGCAGCTTTCACTCTTTGTGTAATATGATGAGCAGTAAAACGAGTTGGTTGCGAGCCTATAGTTGACAGAAAACTCCTTTCTCCCCCACTGAGAGGGGAGTTGTATTTAGAATGTTTAATCAGTCAGCCTATACTTGAAATGCACTATGATATACATTCAAACTGAATATACAATATATGTGTATCTCCTGTTTGGGTCACTGCACACATTTACATTTATAACTGTGAGCCACTGAGTTGGACAGCAGTGATCACAAATTTTTGCCAGATTATTTAACTTCTGGCAGTAAAAGGAATGTTCCATGTTCAAAACAAGTTAAGCTCAATCGACAGCATTTGTGGCATAATGTTGATTACCACAAAAAAATATGTTCGACTCATCTCACCTTTTCTTAAAAAAAAAAAAAAGCAAAAATCGAGGTTACAGTGAGGCACTTACAATGGAAGTGAATGGGGCCAATTTTTGGAGGGGTTAAAGGCAAAAATGTGAAGCATATAATTTTATAAATAGCACTTACTTTCATTCTTCTTTAAAACTTGTGTATTATCTGAGCTGTAAAGTTGTTTACATCATAATTTTTACAGTAATTTTAGGGTTTTAGGGTTTGTTGACATCATCATGGCAACGAAGTCCTAAAATTGGCTTTACACAGAAAAGGTTAGTAAGCGATTTGATCACACTAAAATCATAAAATCATAATTATATCTTGTGGCTATACTTTTGAAACACTGAGTATTTTAATGTTTATGGATTGGTCCCATTCACTTCCATTGCAAGTGCCTCACTGTAACCCACACTTTTGCTTTTTGTTTTTAAAGAAAAGGAGGGATATGTTGAAATACATTTTTTGTGGTAATCAATATTATGCCACAAATGATGTCGATCGAGCATAACATTTATTGAACCCGGAATATTCCTTTAAGCATTGATGGACAACACAGCACAATTATTTTGAATTTTAAAATTCAGACATTTTTCTTTCTTGTTCCAATGACAACATCATAAAGAGTGAATATACAGCAGCCAAGTATGTCAGAGTCACTGTCCTTCAAGGTTTTTTTTTTTTTTTTTTTTTTTAGGTCTTCTTCTTCTGTCCAGCACAGTCTCTTCTGTTGCGTATGTTTGTCAGTCTCTAACATATTCAGGAATATGCATGCCTTGCAAACTGTATAATATATAAATCATCTAATTTCCTATCATTCAAATAATTAATTTTGCTCATCTTAAAACAAAGCCCCTATTTTATTAATTTTTGAGGGTAAAGTTCTCAATTCACATGACTTGTTAATATAAGGCAATGTCTTATTTCACAAAACACAGAGTCCATGGGCCCTGACTCACTATTTGCCTTAGCCAGGTGAAACAAGGCTTTCATCTTGTGTCATGTTGGGACCCTCCACTGTCCCAGTGGTCATAATAAAAGGGATGTAGTTGTTCTTCCAGGGACACCAGATCTGAAAGAACATCCCCTTGTTATGCCTCTTTGAGAGCAGAGCCAGCGGCAACCATTATCTCTGTTACCTGACACAGATGACATGGGCATGATGGATCTCTGGCTTTATTCTGGTGCCTCTGTGTTAAACATGAGAATATCCTTTTGCTTGTTCTCAGTGAGGAGTCACTTCAACTGAGCCGGCTGATCCACAGAGCACATTTCAATTAGAGCACACTCTATGTGTGTAAATATATGTGTAAATAAATGTGTATACAGGTGCATCTCAATAAATTAGAATGTCGTGGAAAAGTTCATTTATTTCAGTAATTCAACTCAAATTGTGAAACTCTTGTATTAAATAAATTCAATGCACACAGACTGAAGTAGTTTAAGTCTTTGGTTCTTTTAATTGTGATGATTTTGGCTCACATTTAACAAAAACCCACCAATTCACTATCTCAAAAAATTAGAATATGGTGACATGCCAATCAGCTAATCAACTCAAAACACCTGCAAAGGTTTCCTGAGCCTTCAAAATGGTCTCTCAGTTTGGTTCACTAGGCTACACAATCATGGGGAAGACTGCTGATCTGACAGTTGTCCAGAAGACAATCACTGACACCCTTCACAAGGAGGGTAAGCCACAAACATTCATTGCCAAAGAAGCTGGCTGTTCACAGAGTGCTGTATCCAAGCATGTTAACAGAAAGTTGAGTGGAAGAAAAAGATGCACAACCAACCGAGAGAACCGCAGCCTTATGAGGATTGTCAAGCAAAATCGATTCAAGAATTTGGGTGAACTTCACAAGGAATGGACTGAGGCTGGGGTCAAGGCATCAAGAGCCACCACACACAGACATGTCAAGGAATTTGGCTACAGTTGTCGTATTCCTCTTGTTAAGCCACTCCTGAACCACAGACAATATCAGATGCGTCTTACCTGGGCTAAGTAGAAGAAGAACTGGACTGTTGCCCAGTGGTCCAAAGTCCTCTTTTCAGATGAGAGCAAGTTTTGTATTTCATTTGGAAACCAAGGTCCTAGAGTCTGGAGGAAGGGTGGAGAAGCTCATAGCCCAAGTTGCTTGAAGTCCAGTGTTAAGTTTCCACAGTCTGTGATGATTTAGGGTGCAATGTCATCTGCTGGTGTTGGTCCATTGTGTTTTTTGAAAACCAAAGTCACTGCACCCGTTTACCAAGAAATTTTGGAGCACTTCATGCTTCCTTCTGCTGACCAGCTTTTTAAAGATGCTGATTTCATTTTCCAGCAGGATTTGGCACCTGCCCACACTGCCAAAAGCACCAAAAGTTGGTTAAATGACCATGGTGTTGGTGTGCTTGACTGGCCAGCAAACTCACCAGACCTGAACCCCATAGAGAATCTATGGGGGTATTGTCAAGAGGAAAATGAGAAACAAGAGACCAAAAAATGCAGATGAGCTGAAGGCCACTGTCAAAGAAACCTGGGCTTCCATACCACCTCAGCAGTGCCACAAACTGATCACCTCCATGCCACGCCGAATTGAGGCAGTAATTAAAGCAAAAGGAGCCCCTACCAATTGTTGAGTACATATACAGTAAATGAACATACTTTCCAGAAGGCCAACAATTCACTAAAAATGTTTTTTTTATTGGTCTTATGATGTATTCTACTTTTTTGAGATAGTGAATTGGTGGGTTTTTGTTAAATGTGAGCCAAAATCATCACAATTAAAAGAACCAAAGACTTAAACTACTTCAGTCTGTGTGCATTGAATTTATATAATATACGAGTTTCACAATTTGAGTTGAATTACTGAAATAAATGAACTTTTCCGCGACATTCTAATTTATTGAGATGCACCTGTATATATACTGTCCTCTATTGACTCATACAATTATACTGTAGGCCTACTATAGCTGCGAAGGGACCGACAAAGTGCATTTGCTTTAGAGAATAGTTAAAGGTGCAAATTACTGTGGAGTGTGAGGAATGTCATTATGCCGCAAAAAATTTAGAAATATGATTCAAATGGAAACCGCTCATAGCTTGAACTTGGACCGCAGTGCTGGGGGACGTTTATCCCGAAACATTCCCGAAGATCCAGGCTAACACTATAGTGGCTGAAAAAAAAAAAAAAAAAAAAAAAAAACATCTACAAAACAGCCTAATCTCACCTTCACTATAGTAAAGCTAATACATTTGTAAACTATTACAAATGCGATGTGCCAAACAAAAGACAAGGCTAACTGTACAGCAGCAACGTCCAAAATCTCAGCGCTTCTTCAATGACAATAAAATATAGCCTAAAGTAAGGGGCCGTTCACACACATTATAATGTAAACATGCGCAAGATGGACGTCTTTGGCCATTGCTCCGCGTCTCGCTTCTCGCACAGGAGCGCCTCGTTTTTTAGACGCTGTGTAAAGTAAAAAGAACTTAAACTGTTAAAAGCGCGTCTCGAGACATCTGTGTTCTGCTCTAATCGTGGCGCTGCGTCTAGCGGAAGAACGCGTTCGGTGTGAACGGCCCCTAAGGCGTGTTGTAAAGACAATGATAATCAAAAGTTTCAACCAAACTTTAAGGCATAACAATAGTCACAGCATTACAATAATAATAATTAAATAAAGTTAATTTAGCTTAAACTACATTTGCAATATCTTTCGAATTCCCTCCACTCTTTGAAATAGCCTAATAACTTTTCATATATTATTCCAAGACACTACACGGTACTTACAATGACTGGCGCACATTGCTGAGCTGATAACGGAGAGCAGCATCAAACTGACAGCGTAAGCCCATGATTTTGGCAAGCGCATGTTGTCCAGTTACCTGAAGGCAGTATATCCTAAATGTGTATGAAAAGAAATGTATTTCCAAAACGATTAGCGCGTCTCTCTTGTCTCGTAAATATTTCAGCAGCTCATGCCTTTCTATCCTAACACCAGTGAGCAGCAGAACAGACACCAGGCGGGAAAGAACCTCTTAAACACACCCACAGCTCCCAAATCGCCGTCATCGTCATCTCTCTCACGCGCTTATCCACACACACACACACGCTCACGCGCGCGCACACACAAGCAGATCTCGCTCGATCCCTCCTTTCCCAGGCATTCTTCATTTTCCAAAACAAACGCTGGCTGTGCTCCAAATGCATCAGAAACCAATCCCATATGATATATGCATTTGTTTTGGAGGAATACAGGGGAACAGTGACAGTGAAAGACAGTTCATGCAACATTTGTGTTATTTCGTGACTGAATTTGTGCACACTTTCAGGACCATGGACAGTTCCACCGAGACAATAGAAGCTCACTATATTCAGATTGATGTACGACAACCAAATAGCAGTGAGTTAATTAAGCTTCGTTAATGTTCCTTTACTTTCCAGTTTACGCTTTTCTCTGTGGTTTATAAAGCATGGAGGTGAGACTGCCAGATGCTATTTGTTGGACATTTTAAACACAGTTCTGAATGTTTTCTCACTTGTTTGTGTAATTACAACACTTGCATGTCCCCGTAGGACGCCAGTATAATAACATACTATATCTATAAATGTATCTATTTATTTATTCATTCATTTTTACTTTACATCAGGAGTGTGGCCAAGCTCCACAACATTACAATATAACTGGCATTACTTGTATCTTGTAGCTCTGATATAACTGAAAAATGTTAACCAAAAATGTGATTCATGTGGTAATATCGAAATTAACTTATTTGATTTAAGTCAAAAATATTATTTAACATCACTGAATCAGCCTGAATACATGAGGTTAGCTACACCAACAAAACTAATTTAAACGATCCGATCAGGCAGAATGAGCTCCAATTGCAGGTTTCCACTTTTTTTTTACAATATTTGTTTATCTATTCTTGGGCTGCTGGTTGTAAACACTTTTGTGGCTCATCCATCTTACTTTACTAGACAGCTGGTGGTGACACCCATAGGCTTTAATGGGATGACAACACCTGCCTATACAGACTCAGTCAACTGATCCAATATTTCCTCCTGTGAGGATTCAATAATGATTTGCATAAAAAAATGAACAGGAAGTGGTTTGAAAGCTGTTGTCAGCAGTGATTTTGGCCTTGATCAATGAATTATGTTCAAATATTCAATACATAAAAAGCAGCTCAGCTTTATTGTATTGCCTGACGGCTTTTAAGTACCAACCTCTATGAATCCACTTTCACTCAACTACTGTATTTAACCAGAGAATATTTAGCAGAGAAAGACCACTTCTATTAAAATGAGTGGGAGAAATTGGAACGCTCAGCCAAGAAGCTCTGAGCGCCCAACGGTCAACGGATGTAAAAAAGAAGTCCTGCCTTACAGTTAAAATAGCCAATTACCTTTTAGATACAAACATCACCTGTCAATCAACTCTAGAAGTGCATGCGCATTAGCTATACACTGTAAAATATGATATGATCAATAGGTCATGCATTACTGTAACTTATCAAAATAAGATAAACAATTTCAACTTAATTTTATAAGTTGTACAAGATTCAACTTACATTTTTTAAGTCAGTTTAATATCAGTTAAATTCAAGGGGGCCCAATAAAGTGTAATGAACTTAACAATTTACTGTAAGTTCTAACTTACTGGCATTCTCAGTTCGGCTGTGGGAACATAGATTAATGTGTGGAGGTCTTTGTGAAAAAACTTAATTTGCAATATTGGGGTCCTTTTCATTTAAGAAAGTACAATCTTCAGACAGTCCATACATAAGACTAATTTTAATACGTGGAGAGTTCATAATACAACACCAAACAAGGACCAACAGGCATACAACGGCGAACTAATCTAAATGGTGGATGAATACCTAATTTGACACAAACAACTCATGAACGGGACAGAGGTCCGGTCAGCTTGTGGAAGATCATAAATGAGGTGAGTGAATGCTTATCTAACAGCAGTTTTAGAGAGATATTCATTCATTTAGACAGACATATGAATTTACAGATTAAATTTCCAGTTCAGCGACACTCTTTCATTTGTATTTTGTAGAAGTGTGGTTCCCTATCGAGGTCACTCGAGCTGCTTAATCGCGTTGGGGACACGTCCTGTGTCACATGGTCTGAAGCCCTTATACAATCATGACAATTTATTGGCTGATGGCGCTTAAGTGAGGCCCCCAGGGAGCTACGTCATAAGCTCCATAATGGCGCTCGCTTCACGCCATCATGTCAGATTTTCTGTTCTTCAGTGCATGATTTTGTACCAATGACTCATGTCGAAGTGAGGATCAGTATTCTCCCTTTTGAGTGAAAAACACATAAGAATGTTGTTATACAGTGTAGAAATTTTCAGAGCAAATTTTAATGTATGTTTTTCTAACCATTACAGGGATCTGAGGGAGATGGACAGCGGATTCTTCCTTGTGTTTGTCGCACTCCCCCTGAGTGAAAGCGTGAGAATCATCGGACATGCTCTGAGGCCTAGCTCAGGGGCCATTTTATGATAAACAAAGCATGCAAAAGAGTTACCACGTGCGTCTTGAGCCGTCGTGATTAAAAAATGCTGTATAATGAATTTGAACATGAATAAGGCAATAGAGGAGTGGCCTCTGCCTTTCTCTCTCTCCCCCTCCCTGTTCGAAGCGCACTGTTCACAGCAGAGGGGATCATGCAGAGACCGGTGAGCCTGGCCGCAGAGCGAGGGGCTGGAATAAGATAATATTCCTCAACGGAGTGATGGCGAACCAATATGTGAGTGCTTCGTCGGTGCCATTATACTTTCGGGATTCTATCAGGAGACGCAAGGTATTTTTACTTGTTTTCTTTATCTTTCGCCCGTTCATGGATCACGTGGGTGTTCCGGTGAGACAAGAAACGTGCACTGCTCTCTCTGCTCGATTTTTCTATGGTGCAATAGATGTCACTCCTTTCAGTCAGCTGTTGGATCTACACATGATGGTTTTGCAGCCCAACCAAGTGCATCGCATAAGAGAATGACTTTGAGCTAATATCAGCATCATTTAGAATTTCCCTCCTGGTTCCCCTGCAGTTTGCACTGGGGAACGAGTTGGTCAAGGCGATGCTTTTGTTCCACGAGGATGTTTGCAGGTACTAAACGTTGTTCCCCCATTAAATGCTGGGGTTTAATGTCTAACCCGTTTCTTCAGTACATTAATTTAGCTCAGTTTCCCCCGTAAATTATGCTGGAGAATGAGCATTGAATATTTTCAGCTTGAGTTTTGTCTCTGCCTCCATGAATAAGAGTCTCGGGACACGCGTAATATAACTCAATGTACGATAAGAATAGATCTACACACGAGCCTATGGGCTTGTTGCGTAGCAAAGGAAATAAGCCATTCAGTCAGCGAAATCTGCAATTCGGTTAATATCGGGATGAGTTCGCCGTTTTACGCACCTCGAATGTCCGGCAACCAGAATAGGGTACAGTTTTCCCCCGCAGCTTGCTGGGGAGCAAAAAAAAAAAGAGATACTGCTTCCCGAATTCAGCCTCTGTCTCCATGACCTGGAGTCTCGAGGTATGTGTAACATAATTCGATGTTCATCAAAGCACAAGTGTACACAAAGGCACACAGTGAACTTAAGCACCACACTTTGTCCCCCCATAAGAATGCTGGGGCCATTGCGCGAGCCTGCTTGTTTTTTTTAATTACCCCCTTTGCATTCTTCCCCATTCAATGCTAGGGAAAACAGTTTATCTGGCATCCTCTGCTGTAAATACATTCAGAGTGAATGGTCTTATAATTGCCTGATCTAATTCAGCCTCTGTCTCCATGACCAAATGTTTTGAGACATGCATAGCAGAATTTTATGTACACAAAACACACAGTGAGCATAAGCACCATACGTTGTCCCCCCATACACAATGCTGGGGCCACTGTGATATACCAGCTCCCCCAAATAAACATCTCCCCCAATGTTTATACACTTTTCCCCATTCAAAAAAACAGGGAAAGTGTTTATTATAGAGTTTATAAAGGCAAAATCATTATTAAAACCTCCTCAGCCAGCCTCAATTTTAAAGGAACAAGCTTTCCCCTCTCTTAGAAAAAGGGGCAATAGAGGAAATTCCCCCTTTTCAGACAGAGTGCGGGTTTTACAGCCGTTATTTCCTGGTCCTGAAAAAGGACGGCGGCTTACGTCCCATTCTGAATTTGAGGCACTTGAATTCCAAGCTGATGAAATGTCTTATGCAAAAACAAATAATGTCACAAGTGCAGCCGGGGGACTGGTTTGTGTCAATAGATTTGAAGGACGCTTACTTCCATATTCAGACTGCACAGAGGCACAGGATCTTTCTCAGATTCGCTTTTGGGGGCAAAGCGTATAAATTTGCGTCCCTCCGTTCTTACTTGCATTGGCACCACGCACTTTCGCAAAATGCATGGATGCGGCTTTGACATCTTGAGGCTTCAGGCATCCACTTTTTAAATTATCTTGACGATTGGTTGGTGCTAGCCCACTCAGAGACTTTGGCTGCCCAACATTAAGATGTCATTCTCAGCCACTTGAACAATCTAGGGTTGTGTGTAAACACTGGCGCAACAGACTCTGTTTCTAGAAGTGGAGCTAGATTCGGGTGCGTCTGTCTCCAGCTTGCGTTCTGTCATTCCACCGGTGTCTAGCGATGTCCAAAGTGGGACGTGTTCTCCCTGCAAGGACATTACACAGGCTTTTGGGGCTCATGATCACGGCTTCCACTGTCATTCCCCTGGGCATGTTGTATGCGAGACCTTTCCAGTGCTGGATGAACTCCTTAAAGGGACTTTAACCACTGACGCATGCATTTCGTCCCTTAAAAGTGATGCGTGAGTGCTACCGAACACTGTTACCATGGAAACGGACACAGCTTCTGATGTTGGGCGTTCCGTTGGGACAGGTGCTCCATGGGTTGGGGCGCTGTATATGAGGGCCGTCCAGCCTACGGGTTTTGGATGGGCCAGCGGTGATATTGGCACATAAACTGTCTGGAGATGTTTGCAGCTGACATTAGAATTATTTCCGTCCGGAGGTTCAGGACAGCCATGTCCTTATCCGGTCAGAATTGGCGCATTCTTCTGTGGGTATGGGACAATGTGCCGTCTCTACAAGCCGTACATGTCCCGGGCTGATTGAATTTGGGGGTGGATCTCCTGTCCAGACAGGATTTGATTCCCGGAGAATGGATATAACATCCTCAGATTGTGAAATAAATCTGGAGAAGGTTCGACAGAGCGGAAGTGGACATTTTCACCTCGAGCGAGACGTCACACTGTCCCCTTTGGTTTTCCCTCTCGCCCCCGGCACGCGTCTTTATGCGTTTCCTCCGATCAGTCTACTGCATGCAGTGCTGCAGAGAGTTCGGGAGGATCAGGCTCGGCTTCTGTTGGTGGTGCCGTATTGGCCATCTCAAGTATGTTTTTCAGTGCTGGTCTCTCTCCTAGAGGAAGCGCCTTGGTAGATTCCGGTCAGAACACACATGTTGTCTCAGGATCGGGGCAGCATTTCGCACCCCCAACCAAACTTATTGAAGTTATGGGTATGGTCCCCAAACAGGGCGCTCAATTGAATGATGGTTTATCACCTGTGGTGGTTGATACCAGTCTGAGTGCTCCATCAGCCAGGAAGCTTTATACGTTTAAGTGGTGTATTTTTGCTTATTGGTGTACGGCGCGAGGCGAAGATCCAATTCACTGCCCTGTCGGTATAGTGTTGGAATTTTTGCAAGATCGTTTTGGGTCCGGGTTTGCCTCGGCAACACTTGAAGTGTATGTTGCCGCTATAGCGGATGAGCACGCGCTCATTAATGGAGTCTCTGTTGGTAGACATTCTCTTGTCTCACATTTTATGCACAGCATATGCAGGCTTAGACCTGTGCGTCCTGCCCGCTTTCCCTTATTCGGTTTTTCTGTTGTTTTAGAAGTGTTCTTGGGAGCTCCGTTTAAGCCCTTGGCAACATTTACTGATACATTTCTGACTCTTAAAACGGCCCTGCAGGTGGCATTGGCATCGTTTAAAGGGGTTGGTGATTTGCATGCCCTGTCGATCAATGGATGGATTTTGTGCCAGGGTATTCAAGAGTGGTATTAAGACCATCCTGGGCTATTTGCCCATGGTCATGTCTGTCACATATTCTCTGTTTGTGCCTAGACTTTTATGTTGAAATTCTTGTTGCTTAGTTCCCCATTCCTGTTTCCTGTGTTAGTTTTGTAGTCCTTTTGTAGTTTCATTTTATGATTGGTTTACCCTGATTGTTTCCCCAGGTGTTCCTCATTCCCTTGTTTTTCCTTGTGTATTTAAGCCCTTGTTTCCCCCTGGTTTCTTTGTCAGTCTTTGCATGTGTTACATTATGCTCTGTGACTTGTTCCCTGTGTTTGTTTCTTTATATTCTGACTTACTTTGTTTACCTTATTGTTTGATTAAAGCTGCATTTAGATCCTTAATCCTTACCTGCCTCGTTACAGTATCTACATCCTTTCGCTAGCAGACTATACATTTTCAGACTTTCTATCCTCCCCTATTTGAGTCGGAGGAGCAAGAAAGATTACATTTACTTTGCCCAGTTAGGGCACTGCGAGTTTATGTTGACCGCACTCACCAGTGGCATAAGTCAGAGCAGTTGTTTCTGTGCTTTTGTGGCCGCAACAGGGGTGTTTCAGTGTCCAAGCAGAGACTATCTCATTGGCTTGTCGATGCAGTTTCCAGTGCTTATGAAGTGTACGGTTTACCTTCGCCTTTGGGTATTCAAGCCCATTCTATGAGAAGCGTTGCATCCTCATCTGCTTTGGCTAGAGGTGTGTCATTTGAAGACATTTGTATGGTGGCGGGGTAGTCCTCTCCGCATACATTTGTGAGATTTTATAATCTGGATGAGGGTTTGACTCCTGCTTCCCATGTTCTCTCTGTCGGAACAGGAGTAAGCTCATAAATTCTTCTGTTTATTCAGACACTTTAGCTCGCTTGTGCACCGCCATATGCTTGCCACACGGGCATAGACAGTTGGCAACTTCTGTTCGCATGGCATAAATTTACATCGATCCCCAATGTGATAATGCAGCTCGAGTGACCTCGATAGGGAACGTTTTGGTTACGTGAGGCATAACCCTGGTTCCCTGATAGGAAACGAGATGCTGCATAAACTTGCCATACTCTTTAGTAGCTATATAGGCTCATGTCTTCCTGCAGAAAATCTGAAGCTCACAGTCCAGATACACTGCAAACTTTTCATACAGCTTAAGGTGATGTATAATGCAAAGTATGAGGGAATTAGTGTCATCGTAAAATAAAGCGGAGCTCCGCTGGAGCATAACTTGCATGTCTAAAAGGAATCACCTGGCGATATATCTATATTGCATCCTTTAAAGTTCAAATAATAAGGAAGCGAACTGGCATTTCTCTGTGTGGCCAGTTCCGCTTTGTCATGTGAAGTGACCCAATCTCAGCGGGAGAGATTGAAACTTGTCCTGGCAGATGCGCTTTCTATCACGGAGACGCCCGTCTGTCGCGTGCGCTCTCTGTAAATATACTGTACATATCGCGGTGAGTTTCTTATTGTGAAGAAATCTGCTATACAAAGCTATTTTAAGAGGAGAGAGTTTGTTAATTTGTTTGTTAAAGTGGATCGAAATCAAGTGAACAAAAACTTGAGAGGGAAGCCTTAGCCCCATTATACACTGCAACAATTTGTTTTTAATTTTTATGTTTTTAATTACTCTTTTTTTTTTTGGCTTGTTTTCCAATATGAATATCTAAAACTCCTTTAAAATAAGGTACATTTACTATAGCTATACTATAGTAAATGTATATAGCTATACTGCGGAAGATATTATTTTTTTTTCAGAGAATGCTGAATATAATATTGAATATAAGTGTATTTTGTCTTTAATGCATGGCAGAAATATAAAATTAAATTATTGCTCATCTGCCACAATGAGCTGCAAATGTTTGGTATTGGCCCATAAATTCTATATCTGTGCATTTCTAATTTCCATCTCTTACTGCAAAATTTCCATATATCTTGTAGGACACAAATGAGAGGAGGACTGCTGCCTTGCTTGGTCTGCCATACATCTTGTCATCAAATGTCATCAGGATGTGTGATGTAAGACCTTATCTATTTAAATAATGCAATACTGCTGTACTTTTTCTGTAATAATTGAAATAATTATGGAGTAATTTTGCTTTAATAATTTTGACTTTTCATTTGTTAATTTATAAAAAAAGAAAAAATCAAGGTTGCAGCGAGGCACTTACAATTAAAGTGAATGAGCCCAGTCCATTAATGTTAAAATGCACACTGTTTCAAAAGTAAAACATGACATATACATTGTACATGTTAACATGAATTATTGTGATAAAATTATTTACTAACCTTATGCTTAAAGATAGAACATTGTGTATTTTAATGTTTATGGACTGGCCCCACTTCCATTGTAGTTGCTCCACTCTAACCATGATTTTAAAATAAATAATAGATAAGTACAAATTATTTTTGTGGTAATCAACATGTAACACATTCTCGGTCTGGGCAATGGAGGAGTCAGGAGGCAACGTCAATGTGAGTATTTTATTACTCTTCAGAATCATTCCTGATAACCGAGGTGAAGAGCCTTACCGCTCTCTCTCTCCCGCAGAAAGATACATGACCATGCCCCCATCACCACATACCCCCACCGCCCAACTCAGGCCGGGGCAACATCTGACCTGCCAACTCCCCCCATTTCTGGAGAGAAAGTTGGGCCTCAGACAGGCAGCGATCGCTTCGGTTTTGTTAACGTGGGACGCACCTGCACGTGGCCCAAGTGGAACCCCAGATGCCGAACTTCCACCCGCCCAATTGCACACTTCTTCGGGTTGGCCGTGAGCACCGCCCATCGCTGTGATGGACAGCGATGGGCGGATTCTGAAGAGTAATAAAATACTCACATTGACGTTGCTCCTGACTCAGGACAGCTCTCAGATGTTGCATGTGCCGCTTCCAGTCATTACTATAAATAATAATATTGTCTAAATATGTGGCGGCATCTGCTGGTTGTGATCTGAGAACTTTATCCATGAGACGCTGGAACATGGCGTGGGCCCCGAACAAACCGAATTTAAGGGTCACAAATTGGTGTAAGCCGAACGGTGTGGAAAAAGACATTTTGTCTCGGGAGATTGGAGTTAAAGGGATCTTCCAATAAACTTTTGTAATGTCCAGTGTTGAATAACATTGAGCTGCACCCAAACGATCGAGCAACTTGTCAATTTGAATTGGGTACGCATCAAATTTGGACACCGTGTTCACTTTGCGATAGTCTACATAGAACTAGACTGTCCCGTTGCTCTTAGTTACAAGAACCACCGGGCTGGCCCAATCACTGTGCGACTCTTTTATTACGCCCATCTCGAGCATTGCCTCTGTAACCCAGATGTAAAATCAGAGTATGTTATAAGCTTAAAACTAACTAAAAAGTGCATATTTAACTAAAATATGTGAAGAAGCTAAAGACAAGTAACTAGAAACAGAATGAAAACCAAAGAGTAAAAATTGTATATTTATTATTAATACATGCAAATATATGTAAAAAAACAAAACAAAAAAAAACATATTGCAGATAAACTTGACCAATAAAAGTCTGGATCAGTGCTGCAAATGTGATTTATCCAATCAGCCAATCTTGCTGTAGCCACTGATTCCACCAGAGTTAATGCAGACAGAAACAGAACAGACGAAGAAGCGAAGAGCAACGAGATGCCGATCAACTGCGCTGTTAGGAATTTATAGCAGCTCAAGTCTGGAAAATAGAAAAGATTAGTTTAATCTTAATCTAAAACTCTACGAAAAGAGAGAGATGTAAGCCTGAGGATCTAGAGGCTGTAAAGAAACACCTCCAAGAATCCCCTTTTTCCTCACCCATAGTTGTGGTAAGGAAGAAGAGCGGTGATATTTGGTTGTGTATCGACTACCGAAAGCTAAACTAGCAGACAATTAAAGATGCTTCCTAATCTTGATGACACATTCATGGCCTTAACTGGATCCAAGTGGTTTTCCATACTTGATCTGAAATCTGGGTACTACCAAATCAAAGTTGAGGAGACTGATAAAAAAAATGGTCTTTGTATGTCCCTTAGGCTTCTACGAATTTGATCGTATGCCACAAGGAGTTACAAATGCTCCAAGCACTTTTCAGAGGCTAATGGAAAAGTGTATGGCTGACATAAACCTTCATGAAGTCTTGGTATTCAGTGATGACATAATATTTTTTTCCAAATCTTTGGAAGAACACGAGGACCAGTTGCTCTGAGTTTTAAACTGGCTCAAGGAGTATGGCCTCAAACTTGCTCCAGAAAAATGTGTTTTCGCACAGACTTTGGTCAAATACCTTGGACATATAGTGTCTGACAAAGGAGTTAAAACTGATCCTGAGAAGGTAGCCATGGTCAAAACCTGGCTGGTTCCTAAAAACTTGAAAGAACATAATACAAAGTAAAACCCTTGAATGAGTTAACCTCAGGGTATCCCCCTACACATCGGAACTTTAAGGTAGCAAATAATGCTCCTTACAGAAATCCCTTTGATGGCAGGCGGACAGCCACTTGTCAAGAAGCATTTTAATTAATCATCAAAGAACCCATGACTGCGCCAGTGTTGGCTTTTGCTGATTCAAGACTGCTGTACATCTTACACATGGATGCAAGCACATCAGGCTTAGGCACTGCTTTGTATCAGGAACAGGATGGGCAAGTAAGAGTTGTAGCCTATGCTAGCCGGGGATTGTCATGCAGTGAGTCCAAATGTCCAGCTCATAAACTGGAATTTTTGCCATTGAAATGGGCAGTGGTAGAAAAATTCCACGATTACCTGTACGGTAGCACTTTCACTGTGGTAACAGACAGTAATCCCCTTACCTCCCTGCTTACCACAGCCAAACTGGATGCCACGGGGTATAGGTGGTTAGTTGCTCTGTCAACTTACAATTTTAAGCTGCAGTACCGGTCAGGAAAACGTAACATTGACGCTGATGGGTTATCCCATAGACCCCATGCAGAAGTTCCAGTTGACAATGTCTCTGAAGAAGAGTAAAGTTGTATCTTACAGTTTGCCGAAATGCTCATGACACATCCTGATGATCAGGAAATTCAGGATGATGTGGTACAAGCTATTTGTGACAGTCATCTTGTTCAGTGGGTTGAAGGTTCGAGTGATTTACCCGTTCCCTTCATCGGTTCCTTGGCAATGCAAGCAACTGCTGTGCCTGATGTCTATGCTCAGGAAGAGCAATGTGGAGGTTTACCTATAATTACTCACCTTTTTCCTTCTGAAATCCTAAATGCGCAATTAGCCGACCCTTGTATCCGTGAAGTTATTGCTTTACTCCAAACTGGAAAATCTCCTTCAAGTACAGTTAGAAATGCACTTCTTAAGTTACCTTACCTCCTTCAGGAGAAGGACCATCTAGAGTTTCATGATGGGATTCTCTACAGAAAGAGAAGCAGAGCTGACAAAGATACTTACCAACTGGTTCTACCAGAAAAGTTTCATGTGGAAGTCCTAAAGCATCTGCATGATGATCTTGGGCACATGGGTGTTGAATGAACCCTTGACTTGGTCAGACAATGGTTCTATTGGCCCAAGTTAGCTTCAGATGTTGAGCACAAAATCAGAACTTGTGGTCGCTTTATCCGGAGAAAAGTTCCTCCTGAGAAAGCAGCTCCACTCGTGAATATAACGACTACTCGTCCCTTGCAACTAGTGTGCATGGAATTTCTCACGTTAAAACCGGACAGTAGTAACACCAAAGATGTGTTAGTGATAACCGATCACTTCACGAAATACGCACTTGCCATTCCTACTCCCAACCAAAACTATAAAAAAGTGTCTCTGGGAGCAGTTTATCTGTCATTACAGCTATCCGGACTGCTTGCACAGTGATCAAGGGCTTGATTTTGAATCTCACTTAATTAAAGAGTTGTGTGAGATGGCAGAAGTACGAAAAATCAGAACAACGCCTTATCATCCAAGAGGAAATCCTGTTAAACGTTTCAACAGAACCTTACTAGGCATGTGTAACGTATGCTGGCTGCTGACAATGATGACGATGACGAGGACGTGAAAATGAAGAACCCAAGTGCAGTTTATTTACAGAACGTGAACTCAATAACCCTGACTACAAAACAAAACATGAACATGGACTTGACTTGACAAACACATACCATCACATCCAATACTCGGCCCATAGACAATGCAAACATGAGGGCTTAAATACAAGACATGGGAGAACATAAACCAATGAACAAACAGAACTGATAACAAGATAATTAAACAATAAACCAATGAAAACATGACACATGAACATGGAGGGAAAACAGAAATCACATGACTAGGGAAACAGGAACACATGACATGAAACAGGAACTAGAATTTCAATATAAAAGACATGAATCAACAGAATACACCTGACATATCCCCCCCCACTAAGGGGTGGCTCCTGACACCCCAACACATAAACAAAACACGTAATACATGACCTAATTCAAAGTTCTGTAGGGAGCGGGGGGGGGTGTCTTGAGGCGTGGAGTGGCGAGAAAGGGCGAGGGGCATGGGACCAGGGCAAAGTCCATGGGAGGTGAAGCTATGAGAGGCTCGAGGGGCGGAGCCATGGAAGGTGGAGCCGTGAGAGGCTCGAGGGGCGGAGCCTTGGAACGTGGTGCCCGGAGAGTAGCCGAAGACTCGAAGGGCCAGTGTGGAGCCAATGGCAGGGAGGACCAAGGCGATGCTAGAGGCTCGGAGAGCCAAAGTGGAGCCAGGTGACCGACAGACCAAGGAGGAGCCAGAGGGACGAGGGACCCCGGCACAGCCGACAGGCTGAAGGACCGTAGTGGAGCCGAGGGAACGCCGAGCTGAGGCAATGTCGAGGGACCGACAGGCCAAAGCGAAGTCCAGGGCTCAGAGGGTCCAAGCGGGATCGGAGGGCCGAAAGTTCCCCTTGCCTGCTCAGGAGAACTAAAGGTGGGTATAAGGGTGGGAACCATCTCCAGGTCCCACTGCTCAGGTGTGGCTGTGACATGGCATGGAGCAGGCTGAAGCGTCGCTGTGACGTGGCATGGAGCAGGCTGAGGCGTCGCTGTGACGAGGCATGGAGCAGGCTGAGGCGTCGCTGTGACGAGGCATGGAGCAGGCTGAGGCGTCGCTGTGACGAGGCATGGAGCAGGCTGAGGCGTCGCTGTGACGAGGCATGGAGCAGGCTGAGGCGTCGCTGTGACGAGGCATGGAGCAGGCTGAGGCGTCGCTGTGACGTGGCATGGAGCAGGCTGAGGCGTCGCTGTGACGAGGCATGGAGCAGGCTGAGGCGTCGCTGTGACGAGGCATGGAGCAGGCTGAGGCGTCGCTGTGACGTGGCATGGAGCAGGCTGAGGCGTCGCTGTGACGAGGCATGGAGCAGGCTGAGGCGTCGCTGTGACGAGGCATGGAGCAGGCTGAGGCGTCGCTGTGACGAGGCATGGAGCAGGCTGAGGCGTCGCTGTGACGTGGCATGGAGCAGGCTGAGGCGTCGCTGTGACGTGGCATGGAGCAGGCTGAGGCGTCGCTGTGACGTGGCGTGGAACTCTGGCTCGGCGGCGGCCGTGTCGTGGAATTCTGGCTCGGCGGCGGCCGTGTCGTGGAACTCTGGCTCGGCGGCGGCCGTGTCGTGGAACTCTGGCTCGGCGGCGGCCGTGTCGTGGAACTCTGGCTCGGCGGCGGCCGTGTCGTGGAACTCTGGCTCGGCGGCGGCCGTGTCGTGGAACTCTGGCTCGGGATCCACCTACCCCACAGTGAACTGGGAACCGATGAATCAAAGGGCGAGGTCGATATATTGAGCCAGGCTGAGGGAACTGCGATCGCCAGGCATCAATAAAGAAATGGACTCATTTAGTCCAAATCTAAAACAACCCTTGAGGGCAACCTCATTGAAGTCTACCTGGCTGGCTAGACCGCAGAAGTCCTCAACATAGTCCTCTAGAGGACGATTCCCCTGACGTAAGCGCAGAAGTGAAACTGCTGGGTTCATGGTTGGTCGAGTATTCTGTAACGTATGCTGGCTGCTGACAATGATGACGATGACGAGGACGTGAAGATGAAGAACCCAAGTACAGCTTATTTACAGAACGTGAACTCCAATAACCCTGACTACAAAACATGGACCTGACCTGACCTGACCTGACCTGACCTGACCTGACCTGACCTGACCTGACCTGACCTGACCTGACCTGACCTGACCTGACCTGACCTGACCTGACCATCCAATACTCGGCCCATAGACAATGCAAACATGAGGGCTTAAATACAAGACATGGGAGAACATAAACCAATGAACAAACAGAACTGATAACAAGATAATTAAACAATAAACCAATGAAAACGTGACACATGAACATGGAGGGAAAACAGAAATCACATGACTAGGGAAACAGGAACACATGACATGAAACAGGAACTAGAATTTCAAAATAAAGACATGAATCAACAGAATACACCTGACAGCATGTTAGGAACCCTTGAACACAAAAAGAAAAGTCATTGGAAGGAATTTGTAAAACCCTTGGTACATGCATACAACTATAAAGTTTGTCCTGAATAACAGGCAGGACCTACCCACACACTGCACCGTGATTTATTACTTCCTTGCGGAACACTTTCATCAGAAATGAGAGATGCTGAGTCTCAGTCACAAAACATAAAACTCGTAGTGTAACAGCTTGCGAAAATCTGTGCTGAATTTTCAAATTCTGACGGTAAGTATATTACTCGCAACCTCAATTTGACATTGTGAGTGAGACTTATACATTTCATACTGCTGATGTAGCAAAATCTGATGGGAATAAGGAAAATGTTTGCTTACCTGATCCATTCCCTTAGTTCATCAGAAATTTTTGAATTCTGAATTAAACAGAATTCCAGGTGATGAACAATTTACCTGCTGTTGAGTCTGAAATTTCTGAGGAATCTCTCAGTGAACAACCTGAAAGTATTGAAACTCTCTTACATGAAATCTCTGAACTTCAACCTATAAAAGGAAACCCTGATAAAGAAAAGCCTGTGGGAGACAGTCATTCACCTACCTTGGCAACGCATTGTCCAGGTAGAACTAAATAAATGTCTTTACCTGAATCTAATCTTTCTGGAGAGGTGTTAAGTTGTTCAGAAACACCTGAAAGGGAAGGCAACTATGGAGCTGAGAAGGTCAGTAAGACACAGGGAGAAGCCTAAAATTCTAATTTATCCTGAGTTAGGAAATCCCTTGGTAACAATCCTACAATTTCTTCTCCAAGGTCTGAGTACTGCTTTTTCAGAATCCTTGCAAGACTATTCTCAAGTGGTTCACCCTGCAGTCCATGGATACATGCCTTCGGGTGGTATGCAATGGGACTTGCATAATTTTAAAATGGGAGGGTGTAACCCAGATGTGAAATCTGAGTAAATTGCATTCTAAGTTATAAGCTTAAAACTAACTAAAAAGTGCATATTAACTCAAATATGTGAAGCTAAAGACAAGTAACTAGAAACAGAATGAAAACCAAAGAGTCAGAAAAATATGCAAAATTGTATATTTATTATTAATAATTGCAAATATATGTAAAAAAAAAAAAAAAACATATTGCAGATAAACTTGACCAATAACAGTCTGGATCAGCGCTGCAAATGTGATTTATCCAATCAGCCAATCTTGCTGTAGCTGCTGACTCCACCCTAGAGTTAACACAGACAGAAACAGAACAGAGGAAGAAGCAAAGAGCAACAAGATGCTGATCAACTGTGCTGTAAGGAATTTATAGCAGCTACAGTCTGGAAAATAGAATAGATTAAATTAATCTTAATCTAATGATCTAGGAAAAGTGAGAGATATTTACCTGAGAAGTGAATCTTGATGTTCAACCAATATAAAGCCGAGTGATAAAGTCATTTATTTCACAGTTCATCCGGATAAAACCTGGAAGAAAAGAACAAGTTTAGTTCATTATCGAGGAAATCGGTAAGTTTAATCTTTTATTCTAAATATAAATGAGAATCAGAAACGTAAACTTGTTTATTGAGTGAACTTAGTTGAGAAACTGTGTTGTGTAAATGCTACCACGTGGCATAGCTTTCAGAGCTAAAGCTAATGGATGTATTGAAAGTAAAGAAAATTAAAATAATTCTGAAATGCTAGGAAAATGTTTCTGAGAATGTTTTACTGTATTGTGCAGGCCAGTTTTTGTATATATATGTTTTGTTCGAGTTGGACCACGTTTTTCAACAAGGTTAGTGGACATTTCATCGTGGATGTTTCTGCGCGAACCTTCTGGAAAGTTTGATGGCGAGCCAAATCCAAGAGTCTTATCTAACTGTGAATATCTTCTGTTCGTGGATTTCTGAATAATCTTCAGTTCATCTCTACATTTGATTTCATTCAACAACAAAACGATTGAGGTATTTGTGAATATGGACATTTATTGAATGTTTATCTTTGGAAATCTCTGAATTTAGTACATTTGGTAATTCAACTGATTGATTATTGGTTGTTTAATTGTATAATTGTTTATCTGAATTGTATAGGTAATCAACAGGTAACTATAATTTTATTTGTTGGTTTCAATTACATTTTATTGAGGTTATTTTGGGGGAAAAGAGTTACAAAAGAGTTAAATTTGGTATAAAAATAGGAACTAAAATCGATAAACATTTTATTAGCTTCCAATAAACTAAATAGGTGTAATTAGATTAAATTAACATAATATGAAGGAAAGAATATTACATTTAAATAACTAAAAGGGAGATTAATTTGTGGAAAGGAAACAGAACTAAATTTATTGGGGAATTTAATAACTAATTGTGTTTACTGTATTATTTTATTTAAGATTTATTTGTTGTATTGTCTATTGTTTTATCTGTGAAGTTTATTTTATTCAAGTTATTCAGTATAAATCAGTTATTTCACCAAAGTCAGTTGTTGAGTGTGTATGTGTAACTTTTGCCTCCTTCACGTACCCTGGTTATCTTCTGATTGGCCCAAATCTTTGCCGGCTTGGTTCACCTGCTGGTGTTCCTATTTGACATGTGCTGAAAGGTCATTGAATTAGACATCCCTAGCGGGAAGTCGGTGGAACAGCAATCGTTCGCACCACCCCAGGTGCCATCACACATGCTACATACTACACCTTCAATTCTTCCTTAACAACCCTTTTCTTGTGTCTAGGAAGGCGATAGGGGCGGCTACGAACCACCACCCCCAGGGTGGTCTCGATATGGTGTTTTATGAGGTTTGTGCGACTGGGGAGAGGCGAGAACACGTCTGCGAATTCTGCTTGCAATTCGGCCATGTCTGTGAGCTGCGACAGTGAGAGGTGGACTCCACACGGGACCAGGGTGAATGAATTAGGTTTGAGAGTCACCTCCGGCCAGAGCTCCACCCTCTCTGGGACTACCGTCACCAAAGCCACAGGGACTGCCTTCCTCCACAATTTTTGGAAAATGAGGTGGTAAATTTGACCATTCGCCTAACCTCATAATCGAGATCTCTAACTTGCCTTGTGACCTCAAAGGGCCCTTGCCACTTGGTGAGTGATTTAGAGCTTGAGGTGGGCAGCAATACAAGCACTTTATCTCCTGGTGTGAATTCCCGTAGTCGAGTGCCCCTGTCATACAGTCGGCTTTGACGTTCCTGAGCTTGGAGCAAATTCTCCCGTGTTAGTTGACCCAAAGTGTGGAGTTTTGCTCTAAGATCAAGAATGTCTTTAATTTCATTTTTACTGTTTGAAGGTCCCTCCTCCCAAGCTTCCCATATGATGTCGAGCACACTGCGCGGCCGACACCCATACAGCAGCTCGAACGGGAAAAACCCTGTGGAGGCTTGTGGGACCTCTTGAACTGCAAATAACAGGGGATCAAGCCACTTATGCCAGTTTCTTGTTTTGAGATGCAGGGGAGAGAGAGAAGAGAGAGAAGACCCACTGGACCCACTCGGCCATGGAGATGAATTGCTCCAGTGTCACCAGGTCGACGATCTCTGTGGTGCCGCGGGTTCCCCCAGCCTGCAACCATTTCTGACAGGCATCCTGGAGCTGTTGTGCAAAAGCAAATGGGTGGCTGTGCCTTCCGAATTTCAGGGATCTGAAGCACTGGCAGTTCTGTTCAGGACTACAGCCAACCTGTTGAATGATGGCCTTCTTCAGGTCTTTGTATTTGAGGAGGCTGGCCTCAGGAAGTTGTTGGACCACTAGTTGTGCTTCCCCAGAGAGTAGCATAAACAAGCAGGCCGCCCACTGGTCAGGTGGCCACTTCTACACCTCGGCAGTTTTCTTGAAAAGATCGAGATAGGCCTCTGGATCATTGCTTGGTCCCATTTTGATGAGGGACACCGGTGATGTGGGCTCCGGGGTCACAGCTGCAGCCCCCTCTCGGCCTATCAGGCTCCAGAATGCCTTTCGGACCTCTGCTTGGGCTTTGAGCAGGAGTTGGAAACGCTGCTCCAGGTGTAACTCCATGAGGGCCTGGTGTTGGGTTTGCTGGATGCTGGTGAGGGATTTGATGACTTCACCCAGCGGTGAAGGCTCCATGATGATGTTGTCGACCAATAAATCCTGGGATTCAGCACCACTGTAACATGTTCACAATCTGGGCAATGGAGGAGTCAGGACGCAACGAACTGTCAACGTGAGTATTTTATTACTCTTCAGCGTCGTTCACAAAACGTAAACAAAAGGGCACTCAGTGGCCAAGTAATCACACACAAACGAGTCAATAATTATTGT
This sequence comes from Myxocyprinus asiaticus, assembly GCF_019703515.2. NCBI lineage: Eukaryota > Metazoa > Chordata > Actinopteri > Cypriniformes > Catostomidae > Myxocyprinus > Myxocyprinus asiaticus. The sequence continues at coordinate 22,673,283 of NC_059353.1, read as the reverse complement.
CGCATACACAGGAACAGTCTCTCTCTGCCACTCTGATGCCTCATGCGCCTTTTTATGTCTCCCTCTGCCATCACTACAGCAAGAAACAGGTGTTAAAGATAATGATAACCCAGGTGACGAGCCTTACCACTATCTCTCTCCCGCTGACAGATGGCTTAAAGGTGAGCAAATCATGAGAGAATTTTCATTTTTGGGTGAACTAATCCTTTAAACACTACTCAAATACACACATTAACATTCTCACTTAAATGCAATCACTCATGCAAATTCAAACACTTACATTTGCAAGAAAGACCAAAGAACTAAAACCGACATTTCTTTAATGTTTTTTAAGCTTGTTTCCAATTTTCCATGAGGAAAGTCTTCCTGATATGTTTAGACACATTTATGAATAATTTATGAATCTGTTCAAACACCTTTTTATGTCTGTTTTATATAAAAGTTGCTACTTTTGTGCCCTTGTTATCAACAATTATGCACAGTATACTAAACACCCCCACACACATAATAACATGCTTGCTCAAACACATACATTCACTCACTAACACGTACAGTCAGGTTTTTTTAAATCTTTTTTAAAACCTGTATATGGTCTTTTAAATGAAAATAAAATTTAGATGTTGCATCAAAAAGTGGTGGTGTTATTGTTTTTATAACTATGATCTATACAAACACTAAACAATTTATGTTATCATAACTAGAAAAGCAATGTTAAGACTTCCTTTTAACTGAAATAAATAAGTAGAAACCACTTATCAGGACTTCTCAAGATGGCGCTGAGTATGGCTGCTGCGTTGCGAGCTCCGACCCAATGTTGCAGTTTTTTGTTTTGTTTTTTGTCTACAATTCTTATGTTTTTTGTCTTGGATGTTGTCTGCCTTATTGTCTACAATAGACAAACACTTTTGGACATTGGTACACCGAAAACCGGACTTTAAATACCTCAATGCTGACCCGCTGTTTACAAACACGCCATGCCTTTGTCTGGGCAGCCAGGCCGCGGAAATGCAGCTGGAAAAGGGGAAGGAGTGCCGGCGTTCTCATCAGACTAAGATGTTGCACAAATCGACCCCCGCTACCCAGTATTCTACTGGCAAATGTTCAGTCTCTGGACAACAAACTCTGCAAGCTGAGAGCACGGATCTCTTTCCAACAAGAGACGAGGGACTGCTGCATTTTCTGCCTTACAGAAACTTGGATGTCTGCAGAGATTCCAGACTCAGCCATCAAACCTGCGGGGTTCTCTGTGCACTGAGCGAATAGAGCGAAAGACCTCTCAGTTGAAAGCAGAGGAGGTGGTGTATGTTTTAGGATCAACAAATCCTGGTGTGATCAGAGGAATGTACATTCTATCAAGTCTTTCTGCTTTCCTGATCTGGAATTTCTCATGCTTTTGTGTCGACCATTCTGGCTACCGAGGGAATTCACATCGGTCATTATCACAGCTGTGTACATCCCACCACAAGCCGACATAGACCGGGAACTCAAGGCACTGTATGGGAGTATAAACAAGCAGGAAACTGCGCACCCTGAGGCCGCGTTTATTGTGACCGGGGACTGTAACAAAGCCAACTTCAAGTCAATAGCACCAAAATACTACCAACACATCAGTTTCAACACATGAGGGGACCGGGTTTTGGACCATTGCTCCTCTCCCTTCCGGGATGGCTACAGATCCCTCCCCCGCCCACCATTTGGCAAATCAGACCACTATTCCATTCTCCTTCTGCCCGCTTACAGGCAGAAACTGAAACAGGAAGCACCCACTCTCAGAACGATCCAGTGCTGGTCGGACCAATCAGATTCTGTGCTACAAAACTGTTTTGATCATGTGGACTGGGAGATGTTCCAGTCCGCCTCTGATGACGTTATCGAGGTCTACGCTGATAGTGTAATGTGTTTCATCAGGAAGTACATAGAGGATGTTGTACTGACCAAAACAATACAGATCTACCCCAATCAGAAATCATGGATTAACAGCGATGTTCGTGCGGCACTTAATGTGTGGACCTCCTAATTCTAGGAATGCGGAGGAGCATAAACAAGCCAGTTATGCCCTTCGCAAAACTATCAGAGCAGCCAAACGCCAGTAAAGGGACAAGATTGAAGGACAGTTCAACACCACTGACTCTAGAAGCATGTGGCAGGGAATTAATATCATCACAGACTTCAAAGGGAATAAAAACTCCACTGTGAACAATGCTGCCTCTCTCCCGGTTGAGCTAAATACTTTTTATGCTCATTTCGAGGGAAATAACACCGGCCTTGCAGAGAGAGCTCTCGCGGTTGAAGCTACAGAAGTCAGTTCACTCTCCATCTCTGTAGCGGATGTAACCCGATCCTTCCAACGGTGAATATCCGTAAAGCCGCAGGTCCAGATGGCATTCCGGCCGCGTCATCAGAGCGTGCGCGAACCAACTGGCTGGTGTTTTTACAGACATTTTCAACTTTTCCCTCTCTTTGTCTGCAGTCCCCACATGCTTTAAAAAGTCCACCTTTGTGCCTGTACCAAAGCAATCCAAAATCACTTGCTTAAATGACTGACGTCCTGTTGCTCTGACCCCCATCATCAGCAAATGCTCTGAGAGACTAATCAGAGATTATATCTGCTCTGTGCTGCCTACCTCACTGGACCCACTGCAGTTTGTTTACTGCAACAACCGCTCCACTGATGATGCCATTGCATCTAAACTACACACTGCTTTCTCCCACCTGGAAAAAAGGAACACATATGTGAGAATGCTGTTTGTAGACTACAGCTCAGCATTCAACACCATAGTGCCCTCTAAGCTTGATGAGAAACTCCGGGCTCTGGGCTTAAACAGCTAGCTGTGCAGCTGGATCCTGGACTTCCTGTCAAGCAGATGCCAGGTGGTTAGAATGGGCAGCAACATCTCATCACTGACCCTCAACACTGGAGCTCTGCAGGGCTGTGTTCTCAGCCTACTCCTGTATTCCCTGTACACACATGACTGTGTGGCAACACATAGCTCCAAAGCCATCATTAAGTTTGCTGATGATACGACTGTGGTATGTCTGATCACTGACAATGGTGAAACAGCCTACGGAGAGGAGATGCACACTCTGACACGCTGGTGTCAGGAGCACAACCTCTCCCTCAGCGTCAGCAAGACCAAGGAGCCTGTGGTGGACATCAAGAGAAAAGACAGGAACACAGCCCCATCACCATCAATGGAGCACCGGTGGAGAGAGTCAGCAGCTTCAAGTTCTTCTGTGTCCACATCACTGAGGAACTCACAAGGTCTGTCCACACTGAGACTGTTGTGAAGACGGCTGAGGAACTTTGGAATGAACCACCACATCCTCACACGGTTCTACACCAGCACTGTAGAGAGCATCCTGACTGGCTACATCACTGCCTGGTATGGCAACAGCACTGCCCTCAACCGCAAAGTGTGGTGCGAACTGCCAAACACATCATCGGAGGTGAGCTTCCCTCCCTCCAGGACATATATACCAGGCGGTGTGTGAAAAAAGCTCGGAGTATCAACAGAGACTCCAGCCACCCGAGCCAGGGGCTGCTCTCACTGCTACCATCAGGCAGGCGGTATCGCAGCATCAGGACCCGCACCAGCCAACTTCATGACAGCTTCTTCCCCCAAGCAATCAGACTTTTGAACACTTGATCTCTCACGATCAATATGCATCAGCACTGCACTTTATTAATCTTACACTGGACTGTCATAAATTATATTCTCTCTTAAAAACACACTGGCAACTGACTATCAACTGACAGCCTGAATGTCAATACAGCACATACAACCTACTGTATATTTTATATATACTATTTTTATTGTATAATGTGTATTCTATATTGTGTGTATGCGTATTCTATATTGTGTGTATTTTATACTGTACATTGTATATTATTTTTTGTATATGGTTGAGTGACAATAAAGGGATTTTATTTGATTTGAAGTAAACAGAATGCATGTTAGTAATTCATAACTTTTTTTTTAACTTACTTTGCTAAGTTGAAACAACTAGTACTGTAAAGTCATATCCACTTACAAAGAGCAATCCAAAGCTAGACGAGATTTTAAATAATGAGTTGAAATGACTTGAACAGCTACTTTGATATGACTTAAAATTTTAAGGTAGCAGCCATGTACTGTTTGCATAATGTTATCAAGCTAAACTTTTGCAAAATGTTATCAAGCTTATCAAGTAAAATAACGGTGTTTTAAAACCTGTGTGGGTTTTATGTTATTCTTCTTTCAAGAGGGAAATTTGACTTAATTCATAGTAAGACAAGATTGATATCGAAGATCAGTCAGCAGAATTAGACAAAGTAGGATAATGAACAAATATTGCTTTGTATCCTATTATTGGGAATCAGGAAATAACTTTAACTCTTACCTCTTCAAGTCACACAATGTCGAATGCAATATGCTGCTTTAAAAGGTATAAAACACAGGGCATATTGTGCTTGTGTAATGTTGTTTAATGCAGACATAAATAATTAAACGACTGTCAAACTATTTAATAGACACATAAAAAGAGGGACCAATACACAAGAACACACAGTAGAACCAATAGAGTTTTTCAGTAGTATGTAAGACAGTAAGAAAGCTACCTCATTGAAGGCATGTTTGTACTGTGAATATAATGACAAGTGTATAGCCAGTCTCTCTCTGCCAGTGGTGTGAAAGCAGATTTGAATCTCTTTAGTTAAATTACTTCAGCATTCTAACTGTGTATAAATAATAGTCAGTCATTGTGATTTTGATGATCTTCGAAGCTGGTCTGGTATAAATTGGCCATATAATTTATTTATTTTTTTTAAATAAATTGGCCATATTGGCTGCGGAATGTTGTTGTGATGAAGTCCCCCCCTTCAAAACTCTTTCCGGCATTGGTGTTTGTAACCTAAAAAAAAAGTCCTTGTAAACCACACATACACACACACTCACTCACTCACACACACTCACTTCATGAACATGGAAAACATGTGCTTGTCCTCTAGATTTTACTAACCATGTGCTGTTCCTGCAGTCTAAGCAATGTGTTTTATCAATAAACTTTATGGTAGATTTGTCATTTAATCACGCCAGCATTAGTCAGCTCATATTAGCTGGGGTAATTATTTTTCACTGAGATAATTACATTAGAAAGGCAATAATCAGGGGCGGACTGGCCGTCGGGAGCACCAGGCATTTTCCCGGTGGGCCGCTTGGTAAGTTGGGCCAGCCCGTTGCTGAACAAGCAGGAGATATAGGTGATATAGGTGGCCACCCTGTTCTCCAACATGTCACGCGGATCCCTTTTCAGAGTGAATATTCTAAAAAACAAATAAAAATAAAAAGAAAATCGGTAAGATAAAGCCAATACAATGACTTTTATTTTGAAATTATTTAATTACACGTAGCGCATTTCTGTTTAAGCGCATTAATGTCTTCACCCAGACCTCATTATTTGACATACAAATCACAATAATGGTGACAACCAAAGACAACATATTAAGTATGTTAACAGTAGCGTATACATAAAATCTGCAAACAGTAAATCAATGAGCAGTACATAGTCATTTACATCATTTATTCATACTGCTGAAGTGCAGCTTGCTGAATAATGATAAAAATGTGGAAAATAAGTCTATGTGGCTATTTGAGTCTTTGTTTAAAAGATAACAGAAACACCGCTTGTCAAAGCATAGGACTTTTCACCTTTTCTCAAGAATAATCTGGGGAAGGAATTAAAACACTGCATATATAAAGATGCAACAAGCTCACATAGAGTGAAAAATATGAGCAATTAATCTGCAAAGTTCTACACTTTAAGAGGTATGTTTATTTTGTTTTACATATATATGTACATATTCTGGCCAACTTTGTTTTCATTGATTTTTTTTTAAAATAAACATTTACACATTTATGTGAGTACATGAAATTTTAAGCATTGCCAGTGTTCTTGTAATGATCTGGAAGGAAGTCACGAGAGCTGGATCTAGGTGCGGCTAAGGAGTTTAATGAAAAATAACGAGATAGTACAAAATAACGGGAAAACACAGGAACAAAATAAAACATCCACGATGGGGAATTAAGAACATGAACAGGAGGAAACATCTACGAAAGGTTACTGGTCATACACGGAAGGTCAAAACACATAGCAACTGACAAAGAACAAGCAAACAACAGGGCATTATAAACACAGACTAATGAGTTAATGAAACACAGGTGAGGACAATCAAGGACAGCTGGCAGTGATGAAGGCAGGGAATTATGGGAAATGTAGTCCGATAGGAACAGATGACAGGGGAGAAACACAAGGCAAACAACAGTGAATCATGACAGAACCCCCCCTCTAATGGGCAGCTCCTGAAGCCCAAGGAAGGCTGGTCAGAGAGGCAGGGCCAAGAGGAGCCGGAGACCAAGGATACCAGAGCAGAACAGAACAGGTGGAAGGCCGGGAGACCAAGGATACCAGAGCAGATCAGGCGGATGGTCAGGAGACCCAGAAGACCAGAGCAGATCAGGCTGATGGCCAGGAGACCAAGGAGACCAGAGCAGATCAGGCGGACGGTCAGGAAACCAAGGAAACCAGAGCAGAACAGGCGAAAGGCCGGGAGACCACAGCAGATCAGGCAGATGGCCAGGAGACCAAGGAGACCAGAGCAGATCAGGCGGATGGTCAGGAGACCCAGAAGACCAGAGCAGATCAGACGGACGGCCAGGAGACCCAGAAGACCAGAGCAGATCAGGCGGACGGCCAGGAGACCGAGGATACCAGAGTGGATCAGGTGGACATCCAGGAGTCCCAGAAGACCACCTCAGGGTAGGGACTGGGTCAGGAGGCCTGGGAGGCGGCCACAGACTAGAGACTGGAGCCATGGTAGGCTCGAAAGGTGAAACCGTAGAAGCAGAGCCGTGGCCGGCTTGAGGCTAAGAGTCCAGGATGACTGGGAAATAACCTCAGTGGTCGTGAACATGAGCAGAGTCTCGGGAGTGACCTCTGTGGTCGTTGGCATGGACTGAGATTCGGGGACGACCTCTGTGGTCATGGGCGTAGACTGAGACTCGGGAACGACCTCCGTGGTCGTGTACATGGGCAGAGACTCAGGAACAACCTCCGTGGACGTGTACATGGGCAGAGACTTGGAAACGACCTCCGTAGTCGTGTACATGGGCTGAGACTCGGAGACGACCTCCATGGTCGTGTACATGGGCAGAGACTTGGAGATGACCTCCGTGGTCGTGTACATGTGCAGAGACTCGGAGATGACCTCTGTGGTCGTGTACATGGGCAGAGACTTGTAGACGACATCTGTGGTCGTGTACATGGGCAAAGACTTGGAAACGAAAGCCTTTCTTCTCCTCCTCTTCCTCCGGGAGGCCGATGTAGGTAACGTGGGCTCTGGGATGAATGAGGCTGGCAACGCTGGTTCTGGGATGGACGAGGTTGGCAGCGCTGGCTCTGGGACGGGCGAGGCTTCCAGCTTGTTGGCCGTGGGTGTCGGCTTGTTGGCCGTGGCAGGCGTGGGCACTGACAATTTGTGGGGAAGGGTCTTCATGGCCCTACGCACCGATATCAGTGGCAAATAATTCAACTTGGAGACAAAGGCCATGAAGGCCTTCAAGCAATGAGTCGCAGAAGGCTGGACTGTGGCATGGCATAGAGCCGACTCAGATTTGACTGTGACATGGCATGGAACAGACTCAGATTTGACTGTGACATGGCATGGAACAGACTCGGACGTGGCTGTGACATGACACGGAGCAGACTCAGACGTGGCTGTGACATGACATGGAGCAGACTCAGACGTGGCTGTGACATGGCATGGAACAGGCTGAGGCGTTGCTGTGACATGGCATGGAGCAGACTCAGATGTGGCTGTGACATGGAGCAGGCTGAGGCGTGGCTGTGACATGGCATGGAGCAGGCTGAGGCGTGGCTGTGACATGGCATGGAGCAGGCTGAGGCGTGGCTGTGACATGGCATGGAGCAGGCTGAGACGTGGCTGTGACATGGCATGGAGCAGGCTGAGGCGTGGCTGTGACATGGCATGGAGCAGACTGAGGTCTGACTGTGACATGGTATGGAGCAGGCTGAGGCATTGCTGTGACATGGTATGGAGCAGGATGAGGCAGGGCTGTGACATGGCATGGAGCAGGCTGTGGCTTGGCTGTGATAGGGCACGGAGCAGGCTGAGGCATGGCTGTGACATGGCGTGGAGCGGACTCAGGCGTGGTGAACTCGGAAGCCGGAACCGGGATTGAAAAAGGAGGATCCTCTGCAGCGAGTGTCTCTAAGGCTATCCTCACATATTCCTCCCAAGTGCAATCTCTGGACTCCGGCAATTCCCTCCACCAGCGTGTTGTTAGTCCGATTTGGTAGATGGATTTCAGGGTATCATCATCAAAACCTGTGTGGACAGCAACGGTGGAGACGAAATGGGAGAACTCTCATTGATAAGTCCGCCTGGCTCAGCTGTACGAAGTACGTCACTAGATCCATTTTTGCGGTCAGTTGTTCTAACGATCTGGAAGGAAGTCACGAGAGCTGGATCTAGGTGTGGCTAAGGAGTTTAATGAAAAATAAACAAGTACAAAATAACGGTAAAACGCAGGAACAAAATAAAACATCCACGATGGGAAACAAGAACATGAAAAGGAGGAAACATCTACGAAGGGCACTGGTCATACACGGGAGGTCAAAACACATAGCAACTGACAAAGGACAAGCAAAGACTAATGAGTTAATGAAACACAGGTGAGGACAATCAAGGACAGCTGGCAGTGATGAAGGCAGGGAATTATGGGAAATATAGTCCAGGAGGAACAGATGACAGGGGAGAAACACTAGGCAAACAACAGTGAATCATGACAGTTCTGCTGTGTAACACTTTCTTCATCTAATTATTTGAAACATTTTATAATCTTGTATAGCTCTATATACATATATAATATATCATTGTTATACTTGTTGTTTCCACAACCTCATATTAACTAAGACAATAGTTTGTTTGCACTTCTAGAAAAAAGTTAAAAGGTGATTAAGATCTTTAAAAACTTTTAAGAAATGCTGACTTGTCACAGCACCTAACATACACACTTTCCCTTTTACTTTTATATACATTTCAACCTAACATCTGTATGTTGGGAAACAAAGTTTTCGGACATGTTATTTGTCTGAGATATAAAGTGCTTATTTTAGTGCTTTCTCTAAAAAAAATCCACTCATCACATTTACATTGGTTTTATATGATTTAAAGTTAGACAATTTTTGCACTGTGGGGCCCGTTGTCACAGATAGCAGTCAATAGTAATGTCTTCTTCTCTTTTCTTTTTTACACAAAACTTTGAAATTGAACCGGAAAATGAAATCAATGAGCAGGTGTGTTATGGTGTGGTGTGTTACGGGCCGGGTTTGGTGAGCCGCTCTGTGCCAGAAAGTCCAGGGCCACCTTTTAGTCCCAGTCCATCCCTGGCAATAAGACACAGTGATGATTGTGGATGCGGGTTTCCATGGAGCTTTTCTTTTGTTGGGGCAGACAAAGATCTGATATTTTCTTTAATGTGAGCAGAGCAGGAGAATGAGGGAACTTAAAAACATCTCTTTTGTTAGTTCGTTCAGATTAATAGCTTATTTCTGCAATGATATCATCTTCAAAGACAGCGTATGCAACTCTACAAACACTGATTTGTGATTGTTGATGAGAGAAAATTACGACTGGGACATGAGAAATGGGTTCTATAATTACAGCTGATTTTAAACACAAAAGATGTCACATGGGACAATTTGTATGTGAAGTTCTAGATGTTTTCTTGCTTTATTTAAGCTGCACAATATAAGATTTTTTTAGTTTAAAATTAACAAATTGCCATTATTGATTGAGTACATCAACAATCAGTGTTCAAAACAATGTCCTTACCTTACCCTGATTCACTATGGTAAGCCTGTAAAAATGATTTGTATTTTGAGCTGTCGGGTTCGATTTGGCACAAAATCGCTGGTTTATGACATTTATCCTTGCGTCATTATGTCATGTCAGCACACACAGGAGAGAAGTGCCGGCTGTCTCGTGTTCTGGCTGGAGAAACAAACTACGCTGTTCAACTCAGTTTAGTATCATTCACACAGTTCAGGACAGCATCGTTGCGGTCTAGATGGATGTTTATCTGTTATCCCTTTGGCGAAGTTGCTTACCTTCTATAATGCTTTGATATGTTTTCTGGTATGGTTGTTGAAGCTTGTATTGCTTGTCATACTTTTATGAAATGTACATTACTCGTGTGTTAACCGATCACGTTGTCCGGTTAAGTTACTGTGACATGTTTAATATGTATGACTTCTGAAATTGACTTCTTTTAATTGTTATATTGCATATTTAAGCATATTATTTTTACATTTAATAAAGTATATTTTATCCCTATCATTACTGAATCCTCATTTTATGTTTTTAGTGTACGTGTTATCAGGGTTGAGGAGTAATGGAATACATGTAATGGGATTACATATTTAAAATACAAAATATAAGTAACTGTATTCCACTACAGTTACAATTTAAATCATTGGTAATTACAATACAGTTACATTCAAAAAGTATTTTGATTACTGAAGAGATTACTTTGCATTTTATTGTAATTTGTTTCATTTAATATTTAGTCCTTTCAGATGGAAAACATTTATACATATAAATGATTCGATCCAAAGTGTATTTGAACAGCGGTGAAAGTGAAACACTTTCTTATGTTGTGTTACATTCATATGAGCAGACAGAGAAGTAAGTTTGGAGCAGAAGAAATAGAAATAATCTTGTGAAAATTGTCAGCTTTACGCTAAGCTATAATGCTATTTCTAGCCATTTTACATGCACGTTACCAGGCACGATCATATTTCTTATTTTTTTCTAGTAAGACCTTTGATATTAGGGCAAAAATCATATTCTTGATAATAATTTTTGTGATGTTTTCCTGTAAAAATATCTAAAATCCTTAAAACAAGATCAGTTTGATTAATCTTGTTTTAGAAACAACACTGCATAAGATATTTAGGTTTTTCAGAGAATGTATTTTAACATGTGTATTTTGTCTTACTGTACTGGCAGAGTTTTTATAGTCAAAACAAGTGAAAAAATCTACCAGTGCTGAAGAAGTAATCCAAAGTATTTAGAATACGTTACTAACCTTGGGTAATCTAATGGAATACATTACAAATTACATTTTACAGCATGTATTCTGTAATCTGTAGTGGACTGCATTTCAAAAGTAACCCTCCCAAAACTGAGTGTTATTGTGTGCATTGCATAGAAATGCTATTGTAGTAACTGAGGCTGGACATTATTGTATAAAAATAGTAAAGTCTTCTATTGAACTCCTATCAGCCATATCTCGAGTTTAACCTCTTAAAAATGGAAATTGTAGTACAATTCAAACATTAATAGCAGATAACACACTTGAATAATCATATTAAGATCTACTGGTGGTGGCTGAGGAGAGTCCCCTGTTCTCTTTTTAAAAGTGCTTTTAGTGTAGTGTCAGAAAAGCGATTTATGTGTAAAATTCAATCAAATATGTAAATAAGAGTGTTGTTTATCTTCATCAAAGCATGTAATATTTCTGTTTCAAATGTTTAATCATATAACATCAACATGAAAACAGCACGTTATGACTTAAGCTCCAGTCATGATCACACACAGGTGATGTCATGGTAAGCTCAAATTGGGAGATTCATAAGCCAGAAGAACAGTGCCAGAACACGACTGATCGTCATGGTTGCTTGCGTAACCTCCATTCCCTGATGGAGGGAACGAGACGTTGTGTCGATGTAGTGACAGTAGAGGTCACTATTGGGAGCCCGAGACACCTCTGGTCTTTGATAAAAGGCCAATGAAAATTGGCGAGTGGTATTTGCATGCCACGCCCCCGGACATACGGGTATAAAAAGAGCTGGCGTGCAACCACTCAGATGTCGCTAGATAGCACAAAGTTACGCAGTGCAGCTCTAAATTAATTACCATAGCCTATTTTTCACAGGTGGGCAGATTATTCAGCATATTGTACCCAGTCATTTTAATTTATTCAGGGGTCTGCATTACAAGGAGTAAATTTAGTAATACTGTATACAAAATCGCATAATATTATAGAAACTATGATGAAGAACTATTCTTTTAATAATTTTCATGCAGGTCTATGGCCAAAACATGGCAAATAAAAATAAAACACCCTACTGAATAAAACAAATAAACTACCCTAAGCTAATTTGTTGGGCTTAGCTGGTTTACGCAAGGTGGTTGGCAAGCTGGTTTCACAGCCTGACCAGATGAAAAGTTCCCAAAATTCCTCTTAAACCAGCCAAGAGTTCCGTCTGAAGCCGGGAGATCAGCTGAGACCAGCAAATCATCTTAGGCTGGTTAAAGTTGTTATTTCAGTAGGGGAAAATGAACCACCATACCTACTGTAAAATAAGCATACATTACTATGCTGTACTGTAATATATTATCACAAAAACTGTTCTCCTAGTTGTTTACCTATTAAAGTGAACTCACACCCACACCAGCGAGTGTCCCTTCTGGAAACCCATGAGAATGCAACAATATCTGTCTTGACTATTCATAATATTTGATGTAACAAATGCATCTCAGCTCAGAAATAGCATATGTATCTCAGAATTGTTTGAGCATTACTCCTTTCACCCTGACACCAGCCATCTCGTGTGATGCTATCTGTCAGTAACTGCTATTACAGTCATGATGGGTGTCACTTGAGCTGCTATAAATCAAAATCCTTGCCTGAATTTTGTCAAAGAGATTTTGATTTCTTGCTCTTTTTTAACTTGGGGCCACGAGTGAAGAATGATTGGATAATATTAGTCAAAAAGAGTGTGGTTTCGTAGTAGAACTCATCCCCTCCTAATGGATTTACCTTTTTCAGAATGAAGTGTGAATATATGTCAATTAGTGTAAAAGGCACACAGATACAAATGGACTTTGATCTAGTGCACAAGAGCATGAGGTGACTTGCTGAAAAGCTGAAGTGCATCCTTCACAAACAAGTCAGTGTAATTACAGGCACGGTTTGGGGGGATGAAGATAGTAAATTGACAGTAGAGACAAGTAAATATAGTGGTAGGTATTGGAGTATTCGTTTAACATTCCCTCACCATTAAACTTACAGATCCTCATGAAGAAAGAAAGAAAGAAAGACAGAATGAAAGAAAGATCAGCTCACAAAAACCCAATAGTAACCCTGAAATAATAAATCACTAATCAATAACTTAATGAATTGAGAAGCGTCTTGGCTTTGCCTTGATCATAATTCTTTGAATATACTAAAAATACTGTATTATTCAGAAGCAACACTCAGTAGGACTCATTCAAGCTGGAAAGGACACTCAGTTGTGGCAGAAGTTTTTTCTTTTTTTTTAAGGTATATAGATAAAGGCAGCTGTCTCATAAAGGAAAATGTAACCTAGGGGGTAATTTCTGTAGTTCAGAGCCTCAGACATATTCCTGACTCTGTGCTGACAGGGCCAGTGAAGGTGAAGACTGTTCTGAAGAGGTGTGAGTAATGAAGCAGTTCTTGTCTGACATTGTGCAGAGAATGAAAGAGACTAGAGCAGACAAAGGCCGTCCCTCACTACGGTTACCAGAGATGATTTTGGGAAAACACAAGAATCTTGCCATTTCACTGCAGATCTGTTTACAAGAAGAACATTGTGGTCTAGTGCAAACTCAACACCTCAGAGTAGATAGAGCTTGACTCGGGCAAAAATCAAGATGTGCATCAGATGTTGGATTTGTTTGTGAATATCAGTAAGTGTATCAGTAAAATAATGCTAATCTTACTGTATTGTAAACCGAAGACCTGTGTACCGTATAAATGTGTGAATAAATTGCAATGGACTGTTTTCCATTTTAAATCAAGCTTTAGCACGGCTACAATCGGTGCAAAAAGCTGCAACTAGACTTTTGATATGAACTAGGTCTTTTAATCATACAACTCCAATTTTATCTTCTTTACATTGGCTAACAATTCATTTTAGCATTGATTTTAAGATTTTATTAATTACATTTAAGGCATTACATGGGTTGGCGCCAAAATATTTAGCTGAATTTTTAAGACCTTAAGAAACAGTTAGACCTCTTAGATCTTCTTGTCATGAACTGTTGGCTGTTCCAAGATCCAGATGCAAAACAAAAGGTGATAGAGCATTTGTAGTGAAGGCCTCATGATGATGGAACAGCCTGCCCTGGGATATTTGATCTGCTGAATCTGTGTCTGTTTTTAAGTTTCATTTAAAAACTCATTTGTATAGACTGACTTTTATTATATGAATGTGCTGTGTTTTACTGTGTGTGTTGCTTTTATTACTATGTGAATATTTTGCGTTTTACTGTGTGTTCTTGTGAAGCACTTTGTGCTTAATTGCTAAAAAGTGCTATATAAATAAAATTATTATTATAATTATTATTATTATTATACTTAGGAGGCACTACAGGCCACACCCAAATGTCCCATTTTCAAAGTGATGGCATTTCCACCCCATTTGTCCAATTCTTCTGAAACTTGGTGTATCTGCCTCATTTCTCACAGGGAACAGAAAAAGCCTCAAGGACCCATAAGGTCCACCATAATGGATTTTCCTGTACAGTGAAAATTTGGGAAAACCTACAAAAATTTTCTTCTCTTGAACCGTAGATTCAATTGACTTGAAATTTGGTACCCTTGTGTAGAATTGATGTCTTTCAATTTGTTACATAGCAAAAATGAATACAATACAAAATGTCTGAAAGGGGCATATATATGTGTATGGTCACATTGCCTCAATATATATGTGTCAATAAATCAAATGTCATTTTGACTGCTGGTTTTTCAAACCTAACATGCTTCAAGATAACATCACTCTGAAGTACCGTGCAAAATGTCACCTTGATATGTCAAAAGATGACTGAATTACAGCTGTTTGAACTTGGACCAAATCTGACAATGCTAGCCACTGGTTCTTTTTTTATACAGAAACTGAAAGCAGACATACTCAGCAATGTGAATAGCTAGCTTGATAAAGATGTTGTGCTGGTAAGTGAAGGTCAGAGGTTCAAATCCAGCCATTGTCATAATGTTTTGTTTAGGATTCATTTAGAAAGACATGTTTTTTAGGATTCCTCCATCGGGAGGGTTTGATCCCCCAGCGTGAATTGTTTTTCAGTGGTTATTTTACAACGTATCAAATTTTAAACTCCAGTGTGACGCACCAAGCTTGTCACGTGACACTCTGGGCAGTCACATGACGGTTCACCGCTGACTCGTCTCGCTTGGAGCTGGAGGACAGAGTATAGGTAAGCGTTGCAAGTCATGTTTCGCTTTTTTCTTCACTTTAAAACCATCCTCATTGGTTTAAAATATGTATAAACTATAATAAATGTTTTAACCAATGGTTTATATTGACATTTATTTCTTTTATTTTCTTGGGCTTTGAATTTCACTCCCACATGCAACTTTTCTGCCAACGCATTACATGATTGCTACTGGTGAGTACATTTAAGTCTTTTTCGATTGAGAATTGTTGAAAATTGTTTGCAAACACGTGTAGACCATGATAAATGCATGAATAATATGTTTATGATCTGTATTTATCGTACATTGATGTAGTTTACGTAATGGCTCATGCTGTTCACTGCTTGTGTAATGTTGTGGGCATATTGCACATATCTAATGTTTTATCGTGTTCACTTTGATCAAATGCTATTGTGTGAGGTATAGCCTATATTCTAAAGCTAATATTAGGAATGGGTTGCAATTGAAAGTAGCATGATATGTAATTCATCATCAAAAAACTTTAATGCAAAGGCAAAATACACATTTTACAAAATTGAGTTATGACTGAATTCGGGTCTCTTGGATTATGATCTGTCTTGTGTCAGATGGGTTTCACTCAACTATGCTCATATTCCAACAAACAGAGTATGATAATTGGCTGGACAATTAAAATAAAGTTTGAAGCCATTTTTGTTTTTGTTTCTGTGTTGGCATAGTTACTATTTTTGACTCTTGTAATGCAGTATAGTCACACCGTTTCCTTCCATCACCATTAGATGCTCAAATGTGTTACTAGAGTATATATGGAATATAGAGAAATAGGCACATGATGTCAAAAAACATGTATCTTTGCTCTGTGAGAGACAATAAGTTCCGTATTACCATTATTCTTAAAATTAGATTGTATTTAATTTTATATATTGATCTATGCTTTTTATATGCATTTGTTTATAGATAATCAAAAAAATTTTTTTATTTTTTTTATTTTTTATAAATATCAATATAATGAATAACAAAATAAATATTTTAACAAATATAAGCAACATAACCATAACAGCTACTAAATAGCATTCATAACATTCAATTACATTGCATTTGTGGTAAACAAAAGCCCACAATGCACACATTTCATAGATTATAAACCAATTACAAGGTCAAAATACACAATTTACAATACATAACAATTGAAATATAACCATAACTAACATTTGCTCGTTTTATTTCACAGTTCTCAGTAATGCTTCGGTGTGTGGTACTCAAAACATGGGCTAACAAAAAAGGGAGTGTTGCACAGCTCTCATGTACTCGGTGAGTACCTTACTACTTTCTCTTTGGTCATTTTTCAGGTGATCATGGTCATTCTCATCCTATTTGCCCCCCTGTACCACAGACCCTGTAACATGGCTGGGAGAATGTGGGACTGGTATACCAGTATCCTTCCTCACGTAAGGCGGCGGTAAGATCATTACATCAGACATAGAGATCCTAAGCCCCTCATAATGGTGAATGTCTGTGGTGGATCTGATATAAATAATCATGTCTTGCAAATACTCAGTGTGCATGTCACACACACAAAAAAAAAAAAAAAAATATGTGAAATCGGTTTCTTTTTGCAGGTGTAAACTGGTGAAATGCCAGTCTGCCCTTCCACTTTGTCACTGATTCATCCATGGAGAGGAACAAAAACATGCTGAAAGGAGTGTTATTAACTTGTAAGTTGTAAATGTCCTGAGTCTGCACGATGTGAAGTACTATGTTACTTGGCTCTGCTTTATCAAGAGGCATATTAAATGACACTGAATAATGATGAAATGTTAGTTTTATTACAGTTATGGTTAAACAAAAGACACAAATTACATACACCATAGTAATTTTAAGAACTACTTACAAATTTCATTAAAAAAACAAAAAACAAAACAATATACATTTAATAATATTTACTAAGCAGTATGAAATATCATTACATATTAACTATAAAGAACATTTAAACAAACTTTTATAGGTTCAGTAATGTTTGAGTGTGTGTTACTCCTCAAAGCATGGAGTAACACACAAGGGAGTGTCGCACGGCACACATATGTATTTTTTTAAAGTGCCTCTTCTTTGTCTTCCGTGTGCTGGAGACGGACCTTGCAGTGCTGCCTGGTCCTGCTACCCTGGGAAGTGGTTTGAGGAAATTCAGAGTGGAAATGCCTGGCTGTCTGAGGCAGGATGGACCCTGAACTGTGCTCCTCAAGCAGCCCTCTCATCAGGCTGATCCTGAATTGCAGGGAATCAGTGGAATGCCCTATCAATTGTAAGGGCCAGTAAGGACATGACGACAGACCCAGAGATCCCAAGTCCCTCGTTCTTCTTCTTATTATTCCTGTAGCTCTTAAATTTGGCACATTGATACTACAGGCCACGATTAACTACCACACCAAAAATGGCCCACGTGAGCCTATAGGTGGCGCTACAGGCCACGCCCCAATTTGTCCATTTTCAAAGTGATGCCATTTCCACCCCATAAGTCCAAAATTTCTGAAACGTGGTATATATGCCTCATTTCTCATGAGGAACAAAAAATCCTATAGAACCCCTAAAGTCCACCATGATGGATTTTCCTGTACAATACAAATTTGTCCAAAACTACAAAAATCTACTTCTGAACCATAGCTCCAACTGACTTGAAACTCGGTATTTATGTGTACGATACATGTCTTTCAATTTGTTATTTAGCAAAAATGAATACAATGCAAAATGGCTGAAAGGTGCGCATTTATGTAAATGGCCTCATTGCCTCAATATCCATATGTCCAAAAAATCTAATGCCATTTTGACTAATGTTTTTTCCAACCTAACAGGCTTCAAGATGACATCACTCTGAAGTACTGTGCAAAACTTCACCTTGATTTGTCACAAGATGACAGAATTACAGTTTACTATTATTTATCGCTAACACTAAAATAATGCTTTACAAATTCGCTAGTCATAAAACCGATACTTTGATTCAGTCACCAGTTCATATGAAGACTCTTGCAATGTTTAATAACAAATTAATGAAATTTTGTGTACATGTTTGAAGTACATGTCTCAACCATGTCAATTTTTACATAATTTGCAGTTTTGAGGAGGAATCCACTGCTTGCAGCTTTAATTCATTTTGAATTTGTTTAGTGATCTTTTCTGCAGATTAAATCTATATGCCAGCAGGTGGTGATAATTGAGCATCTTTAATGCTGTGAGTGAGTTATTGTATCAATGAGTCAAGAGATTTGTTAAACAATACAGAATTAGTCACAAACGAAACAATAGAAATGAATGGTAACGATTCGTTCACTTAAAAGATTTGTTCAAAACAAATATTCGTTTGTTTTTGAAACACCACTAGATCAAAACTAAAGTTTGAGAGCAGTGCAGAGAGCGGAGTTGTGCCAATTCTTGTCTGAAATGTAAGTTATTCAACATTATTTACTTGTTTGTTGAACAGTTGTACAAAAGCAATATCACACTCGCAACTGTGCTGTTTGCCTGAATATTAGCATGGCTGTGATTACATTTGCATGTAGAGGTAAGTGTTGAATTTCTCTATTAAAGATTTTTGGTAACACTTTATTTTGATGGTCCCAAATAGATATTTAACTGACTATAAGTGACTTGTCAACTGGCTTGCTATAGCTAGTAAACAATGTTTCAACAAACATTCAGCAGACTTTCAATAGCTTGTATAACAGCAGCAAAATAACAGCTTATCGACTGACTTGCTATAGGTGGTAAACAGTGTTTCAACAAACATTCTGAAAGTCTACTGAATGTTTGTTGAAACACTGTTTACTAGCTATAGCAAGCCAGTTGATAAGTCACTTATAATCAGTTAAATATCTATTTGGGACCATCAAAATAAAGTGTTACCAGATTTTCTGTTATCACATAGTTTTAAAGTTTTTCTTTTCAGTCTTTTGCAGGGAAGAAAAGGCAATATTGCTGATCCATAGAATGTACAACAATTGAATTACAGTACATTTATCAAACCATGTCTGGATTCCCCTGAATTATGCATTCCCATAAGAATTAATGACCATATAGAACATACCCAATAGCTGAAAACGTTGCACAGAATTATTGCGCTTCTTTGGAAATAATTGGAACACGGCCTTAAGCTGTTATACACTTCATTGAGTTGAGATTGCAGCTGTTTTGGGAAGTGGTATAGGAGATCTTGAAATATTGAACCCCCCACAACTTTTAAAACTTTAAAATAAAGTATAAATTTTTCATGGTTCTTTGTCTTTAGGAAGGTGATGTTAAAAATGATTCGGATTTGTATGAGTAAAAGAATGTGTCAAAAACTGCCTTATTTAATGGTGCTTCGGTGTACATTCTTATAACTTGACACATGAAAAGAAAGGCTCAGGGTAAGACCTTAAGGTAAAGTCTATTGAGCTGCTAGATAAATGAGAAATGAATGCCTTTATGCAGGTGGTGAAAATAGACATAGTCATTGGAGGGCAGGGCACTTTAATCATTTTTTTTAATGTACTGTACAATATACACATGAATAGGTGTTACCCTTGAAGTCCTATGTAATTTTAGCATTAAACTGATTTTGTATGTTCATACATTTTAATTAAATAATGCATAATTGTTCTGTAACTAGGCTGTCTGTCAAACAATAACTTTGGCAAGAAATTCTCTAGTGGCTCTGTCACACTGAAAATCTATTTCCATCACGACGACCGGAGAGGAAAACAGGAACTAGCATGTATGGTTGAAAAATCCTTTTATAGTGATTAGATATAGAGTGCGTAATTCTAGCATCCTTGTGGTGGTGAGATCATGAATCTTTTTGCATTAATTAGACCACAAGCATATTTATTGCACACAAATGTTCTACAAAGCATTTAGTATCGATCACTGTAATATGAAGTAGTGCAAATATAGAAAAAATCTGTTACAGCTCAACAGTAAACTGCAAGGAAAAAACTTGTGGTCATGCATTCATTTAAGCAGACAGTATAATGAGAAAGACTTTCTAAGCATTTATGTACAGTGAAACACTGATACACGGTGGCCCCAAATGTATTTGGACAGCTAAGTCATGCCTAAATTGTAAGTGTCACCTGCAAATAAATGATCCTCAGAATTAACTTTCATTTACATTTAATCATTTAGCAGAAGCTATACAAATTAGGAACAACATAAGTAACACTTTACAATAACATTCCTTTTGTTAACATTAGTTCCCAATCTGTCACTCGCTCGACATTGTGTTGATGTAGTGACACTAGGGGTCGCTCTTGGGAGCCCCAAACACCTCTGATCTTTGAGAAAAGGCCAATGGGAATTGGCGAGTGGAATTTGCATGCCTCTCCCCTGGACATACGGGTATAAAAGGAGCTGGATCGCAACCACTCATTCTGATTTATTCTTTGGAGCCAAGCGGTGTTGAGCAGCGAGTTCCACTGCCGTTCCATTCACCTCACACACAAGAAGCGTTTGCTGTTGGATATACGGTGCATTTCAGCAGCTGTCCCCCTCCACCTTGAAGGTGTATGTGGCCGCTCTAGCGGCGCACCACGACGTGGTGGACGGTAAGTCGCTGGGGAAGCATGACCTGATCATCAGGAAACTTAGAGGCGCTAAGAGGTTGAAACCTCCTAGGCCACACCTCATTCCCTCGTGGGATCTCTCCGTGGTCCAGCTGGGCCTGCGGAGAGCCCCGTTTGAGCCCCTAGAGTCAGTTAAGAGCTAAAGGCTCTCTCGTTGAAGACTGTCCTTCTGACTGCGCTCATGTCCATCAAGACCTGGGGACCTGCAGGCATTCTCTGTCAGCGACACCTGCCTGGAGTTCGGTCTGGAGTACTCTCACGTGGTCTTGAGACCCCAACTGGGCTATGTGCCCAAGGTTCCCATGACCCCTTTTAGAGATCAGGTGGTGAGCCTGCAAGCACTACCCCGGGAGGAGGCAGACCCAGCCTTGTTGTTACTGTGTCTGGTGCGTGCTTTGCGCATCTACTTGGACCGCACGCAGAGCTTTAGATGCTCTGAACAGCTCTTTGTCTGCTTTGGCAGACAGCAGAAAGGGAACACTGTCTCCAAACAGAGGCTTGCCCACTGGATCGTGGATGCCATCGCTTTGGCATACCAGGCCCAGGGTGTGCCCTCCCCTTTGGGATTACGAGCACACTCCACGAGGAGTGTGGCGTCCTCCTGGGCTCTAGTCAGCGGTGCCTCTCTAGCAGACATCTGTAGAGCAGCGGGCTGGGCAACACCCAATACCTTTGCAAGATTTTATAATCTCCAGGTTGAGCTTGGTTACTGTTGTAACCTCCGTTCCCTGATGGAGGGAACGAGACGTTGTGTCCCTCTTGTCACAATGCTGTACTACCCGCTGAAATGGCCGGGACCCTGTCTCGGCTCCTCAGCGCAAAACCTGAATGAGTGGTTGCGAGCCAGCTTATACCCACATGGGAGTGGCATGCAAATTCCACTCGCCAATTCCCATTGGCCTTTTCTCAAAGATCAGAGGTGTTTGGGGCTCCCAAGAGCGACCCCTAGTGTCACGACATCGGCACGATGCCTCGTTCCCTCCATCAGGGAACGGAGGATACAACAGTAACCAAGACGTTAACTACATTAGTTAACATGAACTAAGAATGAACAATACTTTTACAGCATTAATTAATCTTATGTTAATTTCAACATATAGTTATACATTTTTTAAATCAAAAGTTGTATCTGTTAACATTAGTTAATGCGCTATAAACTAACATGAACTACAATGAACAATTGTAACTAGCATTAACAATTGTTAACAAATGCTGTAAAAAATGTATCATTCATTATTAGTTCATGATACCTAATGCATTAGCTAATGTTAACAAATTGATCCTTATTGCAAAGTGTTACCACAACTTAAGTAATTTATCATATATGTGCCATAAACTAATATTTTCAGTATTGTAATGGCAAGTTTTAAGAGTAAATTAGAAGAGTTACAGCAGAAGTAGAACTGCAGAAAGGTTGAAGTGCCCTTGTTTTTGGTGATGGTCTAGTTAAGTGTTTGTGTTTCTACTTTACATTTCTGAGCCATTTTTGCAATTACTTTTAATCAGCCGGTGTCAAGATACTTTTTAGTGGATGTATGAAGTTAGTTCCTCTCAAGTTTACAAAGGTTTCCTAGCAGAGTGAGACATATTCCTAACATCCCATTTTGTTACATTTACTATGGACATGTTGGTTTAACAACCAGAAAGTGTCACAATACCTTTATCTTCATTTGAACACTTAAAAAAAACATATTTTTTTACGAAATGTGTGCTTAAAAATAGTGCTTGTCCTATCTTTCCTTCTTGCTTTAAATATTTTGTTCGCCAAAGCAGTAATATTCATATATTTGTAAGTGTGCTTTTGGAGCACTGTATCAATGTACATCATCATGCATGTTTTTTTGTTAATACATGCAATGAATTCATTTTTTTGAGTGTGTTTATACTCTCTTTTGCAATAACATGCTTATCACCGTTCCTATTAGGAGCTGAGTCATCTGACTGCAGCATTAAACTATCTGACTGTTGCACAAACATACTTATCATCCAACTGTCTACCACTAGCTTTGAACTTTCATTATGATGTCTTCATATCTTTTTCTAAGCTATTCACCCTTTTTCCAACGAGTATGAAGCATAAACGAACAAGAAGGCAATTTAGCAATAAGTAAATAATAAAATAATAAAAAATAACATCAAACACTATTTATCATTGATTAGTTTTAAAGTGACTTATGATTTTTACCAGAATTGTCCATAACATTATTGCTTTTAATTGACTTAATTGCACTATGAAATTATTACTCAGAATACTTAGAATAAACAGTATTACTTAAGTTCTACACAGCATCTGTTAACTGCACTTGGATATCTGTAGATCAAGAACACAAAGGACAGCAAAATTTCACCCTCTGTATTTAGAACAAGAATCCTGTGCATCACCCGTCCCGTGATGATACAGTTTAGGGTTAGTTTGAACTGGTTTACCCACCTACTGTTATCTGGCCAATAATACAACTCAATAATCACTAATGTGTGAACAGGAGAGAGTAAATAACCAAATGAAGGATATCACTTTACAATAAGGTTTTTTGGTATAAATAAAATTACATATTTTAAATAGAGCCTATAAACACAACACCTCGAAATATATATTTGTAAACAAATAAACACATAGAGAGCAGAGATATTTGCAGATAGGATGGTTTGGTTATTTTCCAGATTATTTGCACATATTTTCACTCTATGTGAGTTTTCTGCATCTTTATATTGTGTGTTTTAAAGTTTATTAAATGCGACCAAAAATTGATAATTTTTGGTTTTAAATTATATGTTTATTAACACTGCATCTGCATTGCTATAGCAATGTGCCTTCAGTCATCTTTTTGTTTTTTTTTTTGTTTTTTTTTTTGTGCTGTATCAAAGAAACGACTAATATAATTTGAATTTCTTACAGATGTATCTGTAAAATGACATGACATCAGCTGGCTAGCAAAAAGAAAATACACAAAATTGTTTGCTGTCCTTAAACTGTCCCTAATTCCCCCCCATAGAATCTTAAAACAGTTGTTTCTTCAAGAATCCTAATGATGCACTTTTACATACAAAAACACTTCTGTCAAGATTCAAAGTTGAAAAAACAAATCATCATTAAAATACCATAAAAGTAGTGGCCCCAGATTGCTTGGAATATAGTGCACAAGTCATATGGACTACTGTTGTGATGTCTTTATACTAAAACTTTAATAACGATTTATAGTATTTGTCCTTTATGAAGCTTGACATCTCCTGCTCACTATAAACTGTTATTCTATTTAATATAGCTGCTTAATATATTTATTTTTATGTTCCAAGAAAAAGTAACAGCATATGGGTTTTGAACAATATAAGGGTGAGTGAATGAGTGAGTACAAGTACATTTTCCATTTTTAGGTGAACTACTCCTTTAACTGGTGGCTCATCCTCAAAATAAAATGGTCTCTTATAAAAGAAGACTCTTTGGAGATGCTGTACAAAATTCAGAATTAAAGACAAATAAATTATTTAGAAAATCTTAAATTGATTTTAAATGATTACCTAATACTGTTTGCACTAAACATTCCTTGTCACAACATAAAAACTCAATGGAAGCCACAAGTCACAGGTCTTACCATGTTCTAGTTTTAATCTAAGGGTGAAAACGCTCTACTTTGTGTTATAGATCATATTCTAAGACAAAATGAAGTGCATTTTCTAAAAAGGTACTTCAGAAACTTACTAGATAACCACATTAATTCAATTCCTTTACAATATACACACATTCGCTCTTTGTCTTAAAAGCCTGATATGCTGAAAACTGCTCCGTTAATGTTTTCACATTCACAATTATTAATGACATCCGAATCACGTACTGTACATTAAAACGGCGAATTTCGCAAAATGGAAAGTAGTTTGCACCCTTGGAAATTACTTTCGGTTAGTACAACATCTTTATCATAAAACAGTGGTCAAATTTAGCATGTTTAGTTAGATACTTTCATCTTGCATGACACTTAACACCCTTAACCTGAACTGCTTGCGGATGCGTGCCGCTGGAATAATCCATGAGGTTTCGTTTAGCTTCTTGAATTTGAGTACCGCCTTAATCGATTTGATTGGCTATCTCAAATGACATTGACGAGCGGTGTTAGACTACTGTGCACGCTAAAAATTAAACTTTTTTTTTTTAAACTTTATGTATTCCTGCAACAACTTAATGATAATTATACAGCAGCAAGGTATTCAGCAAGGTGTGCCGTGCTCCAGATCCCAAGTAATGATTTGCATTATGAATAAATTATGCAGATTAGTGTGTACTGCTTAGATTTTTTCTTGTCGATTTTAGATACACTTCTGTTATTTTATTTGTTGTAAATTTCAGTTATTTGTCTTTTAGTGATTATTCAGAGCTCATTTTATACTTAATATGTTGGTTTTAGTTTTTAACCGTCATTGTGATTTGTATATTAAATGAGGAGATCCACGCGTGTTTTTTTTTTTTTTTTTTAAATATACGCTTTATAGAGCTATCGATCGATCAATCCATCCAACTATCTGTCTCTCTTTTTCTTTTACTTGGTTGGTAATGAGGGAAGCAGTAATAACTAAACTTACTTTGATTATTGTGATTAAATCTAAGTCTTCATAGATAGTCAGTCCGCTGTCGGCCATCTTAAAAATGTTCGTCATTCACAGTCATTAATTTCTTGCTTGTTTTAATAATGTTCCGGTATGTTTGAAGATCAGTGGTTATGGACCGATCAGACGTCTGCATTTTTTACTTTTCTTGGTGCAAAGGGCAAAATGGCACATTTACCTATTAAAATTAATATTAGATGCTAAAACTACATCGAATTATAGTCCTTACCAGGAATATACTTTAATGTCTGTTGTTGTTTATGCTTGAGGACTTGCTATTGGCTGTTGTCATTGCATAATTAATTAGGTACATGTGTGCAGGTTTTGGGGACTGTTTGGGGGTGTTATCAACAGTTAAGAGTTATTGGGGGTTATAGTTATGTTTTAAGTTCCATTTAATGTTAATTATGTCGTTTTATGTTATGACATGGTTTCTTTTATATATATATATATATATATATATATATATATATATATATATATATATATATATATATATATATATATATTATTATTATTTTACCATGGTTGGGATTACTGTTCCTTTGAGTTAGCTGTGATACTGTTTATTATAAAATTTGTATTGTTATATGTATTTGAATTTTATTCAGCTAAATTAACGAGTTATTTTTAAAACATTGTTCTTTTTATTAGAGCAGAATTAAAGTGGAACGTACATTTTTTTTCGTAACAGACTCTGTAACGCAGTATATTTACGTAAACTTTGATTATAGACCCAATAAGGAAAATGTATAATGCAAATCATTGAAACAAATGATTAGCTCTAGATTGAATCTTCTTGACTGGGTCGTTCGTTGTTTTATCACGTGACAGCCGTATGTGCATAGCTGTACCGTGACAAAAGAACGAACGACTGGGACCAGAAGACTGGAGAGGTGAACTAATCATTTCTGTTTCCTGTGTGAGCAATGCAGCGTATACGGCTGTCCCGTGACAAAAGAACGAACGACTCGGACCAAAAGAGTTGAAAGGTTAACTAATTTCTGTTTCCTGTACATTGCTTATGAGGTTTTCACGTAACAAACGAACGGAGTTTGCGCAATGCACATGCGCGATCAACACAAAACGAACGAATCACTTTCTAAGACGACTACTTCTTCTGAGTCACATAAAAGATTCGTTCAAAATGAACGAATCGTTCATGAACGACCCATCACTAGATGATGGTGAACTAACAGCCTATTGAAACTCTAAATTAAGTGAATCAGTTGAATCTGTAATTTGTCAGGGAAATTATACTGTGTCAAAGCAGTTGAACTGCGAGGACTTTAACTAGTAGTTATCAGTCAATTTCCATGCTATACTACTAATGTGTGGGTAATACTACTAATGGGTAGGGTTGCACCAGCTGTGCGTAAGGTCTCACTGAAGTTGAGACCTAAAGTTCACACTAAGGACTTAGTAATTATTAGTTAGTTTGTAACTAAGCTGGTGCTTAATTTTGTTGCACCACCTGCTCTTAAAGCAAGACCTAACTAGTAGGTCGAAAGCTCCCTGTAAAGTAATGTGTAGTTGCATAATATGACGTTTACCTGTATTGATCCAATAAACAGCCTTCAAATTTGTACACAGAAGTGTTAAAAAGCCACGAATTTCAGTTTTATCTTGTTACGGTTGATGTTCAAACCTTGTTTGCTCACGTAACTGTCTGCTGTAAAAAATTATATCCCCATTAAAATACGATATGTAATAAAAGTAGATTTGGTAAATAGTATATTTGCCCTGTGTAAATAAAAATATATAGGAGTTGTATCCTATCTAAAATAAATAAGGGGTGATAAATAAATACTAATACAACAGGCTGGGAAAATAGACATTTATTAATTTTAATATTCTGTACTTTGAATGTGTTGAAACTTGACACCAGGCGACGCACCCTGAAAAATGCACCGTTAGATCGGTTTCATGTCGAAGAGCCGCTTAAAAGTCAGTTTTTGTTCTGTCTCGTAAATGTAAACGAGTGTAAATGTAAACACCATCATATATGTCGAAAGGACTGAAGCCAGTCAATCAAAACATGAGCTCACTGATGTCATTAAATGAGTCTGCTTTTTTATTCCATCCTTTACTCCTGTTCGGAGGCATCCGTAAATATTTAGTTTATATGTAGGGGTTTGGTTCTACCTAAGTTTAATGGTGTAACGCTCAAATATTTAGTAGTATGTAAATTGTGACTTAGTGCCCATTTACGCCACAACTAGGCTAAGTTGTAACTTACATCTAGCTGGTGCAACTGGCCCCAGGTTACAATATAGTCATTCAAATTATTTAAAAAACATAATAAACAATGTTTTTTTGAAAATGTAAAAATGGCAAAAGTTTTCTGTGATGGTTAGGTTTAGGGGTAGGGTTAGGGGATAGAATATATAGTTTGTACAGTATAAAAATCATTATGTCTGTGGAGAGTCCTCGTAATGATAGGAGTGCCAGTGTGTGTGTGTGTGTGTGTGTGTGCACATATATACACAAATGAGTCACATGGACAAACAGGACAAGACAATAAGTAATACTAGTATCATATAAGACTCATCACAAAGAGTGTTAAATCAGAAAGGTGAGCTTTGTCTCATATAGAGCTTAAGGCCTCTGCATACTTCCTACGGAATCGAAGAACATCATTTAAAACATGACACAATCATGACAAATTTAGAACATTAACTAAATTTGGCCATAAAGGTGTTTTTTAGTTCATTTCGGTGGTTCATAACAGCTTGTCTGGACGAACTTTTAGGAAAAATTCTTACCGGCAATGAAATACCTTCTTACTGCCATTGATCCACGTCATCGGTAGGTGTGAGCTGGAGCTCCACTTACTTTGAGGCCGACAGCTAATTCTATTTAGGTTGTTCAATCAGTCAACATGAACACACCGGCGTGCAGTTGTTAGCAAGCTGGTGCAAAATTTCCTACATCTGTACGAGCGCAGAGACATTTTCCATGAACATGCCATGTTTTTTTTTTGTGTTTTTTTTATTAGTCTACAAAAGGACTAAAATATACTCAAATACTCTTAAGTGCCTATTCACTCTTTTGTTTCATATGCTGCTTCATTCATTTGCCATCTGCAGTGAAAGACATTCACAAATCCGCACATAGTAATGTATGCCTCTCTTATCGTCATTCTTATGTCTATATTTTGCCCATTAACACTCTTTTATACACCAATCTTTGCAGTAGTATTAATGTCATCATAAATTACAATAAAAAAGTGTAATTGGTGCGTATTATGGCCAGGCATAGCGTGTCAGCACATTAGCGCTATGAATTCAGAATGTAAACAAAACAAATTGTGCATTTTCTACTGCATATGGTATAACTTTAAATCATCATTGAGGGATTAAAAAAGCATCTTTTACTGATCTCATGTGAATTCTACTCATAGAATGAGGCATAAAGTTATTGATAAGACATTTTAATGTCACATTAGTTAAGGTTTTACATGTAACGTCCTCATATTTAAATGTACATCTATACGCTTCCCAAATAGTGTGGTGGGTATCTGAATGTTCACAAACAGTATGTCATTGCTGAGCTGTTTCGAATTTCTTTTTGGCTTTGAATGAAGAACGAAGAAGCACTTCTCTATGAGTGTGCTGGGGCCTTAAAGGTACAGTGACGCTAAGCTTTGAGCATGCAAATGAATTATCCTGCAGTGAATTTTGGCAGTCATTTACACAGTTTCTCACGTTGTCATCTTTTTTAATAAGCTGATTTTTTTTAATAGTTATTAGCGTTTTGCTGTGCATGTAAACATGCTCACTGATAGTGTCAGCACAGGATAGAAGATTCATGTTTTTGAGTCTCTGACCTGAGCATGTGTCAGAGGTGATCAGATTACACTCTGTAGCAAGGTCATTCCTGCAATGGTGATCATCTCTCAAATAAGGCCAGCATGAGCTTGGCCTGTGGAAAGAGATTTTGAGAAGTTTTAATTGCTGTGTGCTGTAGGAATGAATAGGTTTGACCAGCTTTGTAGGAATTAAGGAAGGGAGTCAGAAATTAAAAATCAAATGAACCATAAAAATCTGTCAGCCAGTTGTGATTGTGAACCAGAAGAAAAGTTGTTTTTTTGAAGCATTGATAATTTCCCCTTTTGATGCTGTAAAATAATAATTACTTATATAATACAGGTGCATCTCAATAAATTAGAATGTCGTGGAAAAGTTCATTTATTTCAGTAATTCAACTCAAATTGTGAAACTTGTGTATTAAATAAATTCAATGCACACAGACTGAAGTAGTTTAAGTCTTTGGTTCTTTTAATTGTGACGATTTTGGCTCACATTTAACAAAAACCCACCAATTCACTATCTCAAAAAATTAGAATACATCATAAGACCAATAAAAAAAAACATTTTTAGTGAATTGTTGGCCTTCTGGAAAGTGTTCATTTACTGTATATGTACTCAATACTTGGTAGGGGCTCCTTTTGCTTTAATTACTGCCTCAATTCGGCGTGGCATGGAGGTGATCAGTTTGTAGCACTGCTGAG
Source organism: Myxocyprinus asiaticus (assembly GCF_019703515.2). Lineage (NCBI taxonomy): Eukaryota > Metazoa > Chordata > Actinopteri > Cypriniformes > Catostomidae > Myxocyprinus > Myxocyprinus asiaticus. The sequence continues at coordinate 22,643,308 of NC_059353.1, read as the reverse complement.
GTGGTATGGAAGCCCAGGTTTCTTTGACAGTGGCCTTCAGCTCATCTGCATTTTTTGGTCTCTTGTTTCTCATTTTCCTCTTGACAATACCCCATAGATTCTCTATGGGATTCAGGTCTGGTGAGTTTGCTGGCCTGTCAAGCACACCAACACCATGGTCATTTAACCAACTTTTGGTGCTTTTGGCAGTGTGGGCAGGTGCCAAATCCTGCTGGAAAATGAAATCAGCATCTTTCAGCAGAAGGAAGCATGAAGTGCTCCAAAATTTCTTGGTAAACGAGTGCAGTGACTTTAGTTTTCAAAAAACACAATGGACCAACACCAGCAGATGACATTGCACCCCAAATCATCACAGACTGTGGAAACTTAACACTGGACTTCAAGCAACTTGGGCTATGAGCTTCTCCACCCTTCCTCCAGACTCTAGGACCTTGGTTTCCAAATGAAATACAAAACTTGCTCTCATATGAAAAGAGGACTTTGGACCACTGGGCAACAGTCCAGTTCTTCTTCTCCTTAGCCCAGGTAAGAAGCCTCTGACGTTGTCTGTGGTTCAGGAGTAGCTTAACAAGAGGAATACAACAACTGTAGCCAAATTCCTTGACACGTCTGTGTGTGGTGCCTCTTGATGCCTTGACCCCAGCCTCAGTCCATTCCTTGTGAAGTTCACCCAAATTCTTGAATCGATTTTGCTTGACAATTCTCATAAGGCTGCGGTTCTCTCGGTTGGTTGTGCATCTTTTTCTTCCACACTTTTTCCTTCCACTCAACTTTCTGTTAACATGCTTGGATACAGCACTCTGTGAACAGCCAGCTTCTTTGGCAATGAATGTTTGTGGCTTACCCTCCTTGTGAAGGGTGTCAATGATTGTCTTCTGGACAACTGTCAGATCAGCAGTCTTCCCCATGATTGTGTAGCCTAGTGAACTAAACTGAGAGACCATTTTGAAGGCTCAGGAAACCTTTGCAGGTGTTTTGAGTTGATTAGCTGATTGGCATGTCACCATATTCTAATTTTTTGAGATAGTGAATTGGTGGGTTTTTGTTAAATGTGAGCCAAAATCATCACAATTAAAAGAACCAAAGACTTAAACTACTTCAGTCTGTGTGCACTGAATTTATTTAATACACGAGTTTCACAATTTGAGTTGAATTACTGAAATAAATGAACTTTTCCACGACATTCTAATTTATTGAGATGCACCTGTATATATTACTTTCCTGTATATAGCAGACACTTGCAATAAACTGCACAGATCAAAGTAATGGCTTACAGCAGGGCATGTAGCTGAGAATATATAAAACTTTCTGTAAAAGACCTTCACAGCAGGAGGACACAGGAGAGCGGTTTCCTCACAAGTAAGGCTTTAATTAATATACTCCAGCGCTTTACAGCTTCACAATGACTCAGCAGGTTCACAATAATAACTCTTCAGCTTCACAATAATAATTCATCGGTTTCACAACAATAGCTCATCAGCTCCACAATAAGGTTTCTTGCCCCTAACTCTCTCCCCATCTGCTGGTAGCGTGGCCGCTTATATGCTACTCTCCCCATGCTCACTGGAATTAGAGACAGGTGTTAGACATAATTTAGCTTAAGTGTCAGCGCCCTTACCACTTTCTCTCTCCCCAGACGGATGCTCAAGAACACCCCCACTGCCACATATCCCCCCCCATTTCTGGAAAGAATGTCAGCAACAGCCATCTGTGTCCCCGTTCTGTGGACCACCTTGAATTTAAAGGGCTGGAGAGCCAGATACCAACGGGTGATCCGTGCGCTGGTATCTTTCATGCAGTGGAGCCATTGGAGTGGGGCGTGATCTGAGCAGAGGGTGAAGGCCCGCCCCAGCAGGTAGTAACGGAGAGTGAGGACCGCCCACTTGATGGCCAGACACTCCTTTTCCACGCTGCTTTACTTTGTTTCCCTCAAGGAGAGCTTGCAGCTGATGTACAGCACCAGGCGCTCCTCCCCCCTCCACCACCTGCGAGAGCATGGCCCCCAGCCCCCTGTCTGAAGCGTCCATCTGCAATACAAAAGGGAGAGAGAAATTAGGTGCATGTAAAAGCGGCCCCCCTCAAAATGCGGCTTTAACCTGCGTAAATGCCTGTTGGCACTGCTCCGTCCACTGGACTGGGTCTGGAGCTCCCTTTTTAGTGAGATCAGTCAGCGGGCTGGTGACATCCAAATAGTTAGGCACAAATCTCCTATAATAGCCAGCCAGCCCCAGGAACTGTCTCACCCACTTTTTGGTCATGGGTCTCGGGCAGGTCGCAATCGCCGCCATCTTGTCAATTTGGGGATGCACCTGCCCGTGGCCTAAGTGGAAGCCCAGATACCGTACCTCCACCCACCCAGTCGTGCACTTCTTATGGTTTGATGTGAGCCCTACCCGTCGCAGCGGCCTCAGAACTGCCCTCAGATGCTGCATATGCCACTGCCAATCCTTGCTATAAATTATGATGTCATCCAAATAGGCAGCGGCGTAAGCCGAATGCGGTCTGAGGATTCGGTCCATGAGGCACTGAAACATGGCCGAAGCCCCAAACAAACCGAACGGAAGTGTCATAAATTGGTGTAATCCGAATGGTGTGGAGAAAGCCATTATTTTTTATGGGAAATTGGTGTCAAGGGGATCTGCCAATAACTTTTTGTCAAATCCAGTGTCGGGTAAAAACGAGCAGTGCCTAACCGATCGAGCAACTCATCAATACTAGGCATTGGGTAGGCATCAAATTTAGACACCGCATTGACTTTTCTATAATCCACACAGAACCGTACAAACCCGTAGCTCTTAGGCACCAGAACAACTGGGTTGGACCAGTCGTTGTGGGATTCCTCTATTACTCCCATATTAAGCATTGCATCAATTCTTCCTGGACTATTTTTTTTTTATGTTCGGGCAATCGGTTGGGACGGTAGTACATACCACCACCCCCGGCTCGGTCTCGATGTGGTGCTGGATGAGGTTCGTGCGACCCGGTAGAGGGGAAAACACGTCTGCAAATTCTAGTTGTAGTTTGGCAACCTCTGCGGGTTGGTACTGTGAGAGGTGGTCTTCGTAAGTGACCGGGGTGACGTGACTGTGTTTTGTGTTTACCTCCAGCCTGAGCTCCACCCTCTCCGGAATTACCATAGCCAACATCACAGGGGCCACCTCCCTCCACAATTTCAGGAGGTTGAGGTGATAAATTTGGTGTGCGCCCCCTCTATCGGTTCGCTTTACCTCATAATCGAGTTCCCCCACTCGTCATGTGACCTCAAAGGGTCCTTGCCACTTGGCAAGTAATTTGGAGTTCGATGTGGGGAGTAATATGAATACCTTAACTCCAGGTGCAAATTCCCATAGCCGAGTTCCCCTATTATAGAGTCGGCTCTGTCTTTCTTGAGCTTGGAGTAAATTCTCCTGTGTTAGTTGCCCCAAAGTGTGGAGTTTTGCTCTAAGATCAAGAACGTATTGAATTTAATTCTTACTGTTTGAAGGTCCCTCCTCCCAAGCTTCGCATATGACATCAAGAACGCTGCGCGGGCGCCGGCCATACAGAAGCTCGAATGGGGAAAACCTAGTGGAGGCTTGCGGGACCCCTTGTACTGCGAATAACAGGGGATCGAGCCATTTGTCCCAATTTCTAGCATCCTCGTGCACAAACTTACGAATCATATTTTTAAGGGTTTTATTAAATTGCTCCACCAGGCCATCTGTTTGTGGATGGTAAATGCTGGTGCGAATTGACTTAATGCCCAATAATTTGTAAAGCTCGCGTAGTGTCTGTGACATAAAGGTTGCGCCCTGATAGGTGAGGATTTCTTTAGGAATCTCCACCCGGGAGATTATTTTGAAGAGTGCCTCCGCAACACTGCGTGCTGAGATGTTGCACAGGGGCACTGCTTCCAGATATCGTGTTGCATAGTCCACTAGAAACAATGCAAAGCGATGTCCGCGTGTTGACCGCTCTAATGGCCCGACGAGGTCCATGGCAATTCTCTCGAAGGGGACCTTGATCAGGGGAAGGGGGCACAATGACACTTTTGGGGTAGCTGGTGGGTTCACTAGCTGACATTCACAGAAAGCCTAACACAACTTGCGAACATTGCTGCCAATGCCCGGCCAATAAAAACGGGCTATTTGTCGGTTCAGTGTTTTTATTTCCACTAGATGCCCAACCATGGGATTATAATCAGCCACCTGAAACACCATTTCCCGGGGGCTCCGCGGTATTAAGAGCTGGGTTGTATCTTCCTTAGTTTAAGCATCCTGCGTCACTCTATATAACCGCTCATTTTTAATTGCAAAATAGAGATATGAAAGTGTGACATTTGGCTGGAGTTGTTGGCCATTGATCACTCTCACTTGGTCGAAGGCATGCTTGAGGGTTTCGTCTCGTGACTGCTCCAAAGGGAAATCCCCTTTGGGAAATCCCCCAAGGATGGGAGGGGCTGCAGCCTCTCCCCCCACCATGTCATCCTGACATGGAGTTGACGAAGATGGAGAGGGCTCTCCCGCCCTTAGGCATGCCGCCATATGGTCCTCCGCCAGCTGGACCTCTTCCTCCAGTGATGCCAGGCAATGGCACCGGACCCATTCCGCCATCCCTTCTGGAAGCCGGTGGATCAGCTGTTCCAGCACCACTTGGTCGACCACTCCCTCGACATCGTGGTCCCCTGCCAGCAGCCATTTCTGGCAGGCATCACAGAGCCGCTGAGAGAAGGTGAACGGGCGGCTGGCTTCTTCCAGCTTCATCGTGCGGAACAGTTGTCGGTATTGCTCTGGGCTCTGGCTGACTCACTGCAGGATGGTCTTTTTCAGGTCGTTGTAGACCAGGAGATTAGCCGCCGACAGTTGTTGTGCTGCAAGCTGGGCTTCCCCGGACAGCAAAGGGATGAGCCGGGCTGCCCACTGAGCGTACGGCCAGCCCCAGATTTCAGTGGTGTGCTCGAACAAGTCGAGGAAGGCTTCCGGGTCATCTTCCGCCCCCATCTTCATCAGCGTGGGTAGGGGCAGGGGGTTGCTGTTATCCGGGGTCACTGCCGGGGCTTTCTCCTGGTTGAGAAGGCTCCGAATGGCCTGCCGGTCCTCTGCCTAAGCTCTAAGGACCTCATGGAAGCGGCGTTCCTGATCTTGGTGGAGCTCAAGCAGAGCCTGTTGGTGGGTCTGATGTAGGTCGATGAGGGACTTGATGATGTTGGACAGCGGGAAGGACTCCATGGGGCGTGTGGTCTTTAAACCAATTCCCGGGTTGCGGCACCAATATAAGCGTGGCCGCTTATATGCTGCTCTCCCCATGCTCACTGGAATTAGAGACAGGTGTTAGACATCATTTAGCTCAGATGTCGGCGCCCTTACTGCTTTCTCTCTCCCCGGATGGACGCTCGACCACGCCCCCGCTGCCACACTTTCCTAAGTTAGGTCTCAAATGTAAAAGACTAGCTGATAGTAATAATGAATACAATGATTGTCTAATCATTCGTTTAAATGGTTTTGGTGGGATTGCTGCTCTAACAGTTATTAGGACTTCATTTCAACAATGAGGATGATGAAATTGTTTCTGGATGCTGGGGTCTACAGCTCAGTGAAGGAATAGAGTTGAGGGATCATTCACATCAGTGTAAGAGAGAAAGTCTAGTTATGTCCAGAATAGTATTTAACATCTGTTTTTAAAATTAGTGTTTGATTGGTCTTTGATTATTAATTCAAAATTGAATTAAAAATGCAAAATAACCACTTATTTCCAAGATGAAAAACTGGATGGCACTCACATGCAATGTGATGAGGTCATGTGACAGCAACACTCCCTCTCCAGAACCTCGCCCTCCAAAGACATGTCAGCAAATCCGATGTCAGCAAGCCTGAACACACAAAATGATTCATAAGTCACAGTGGGTCTCATTCACTAACTGTTCTATGTTTCCATGCAAAAATCATGATTCAATCAATACATCAATAAGTTTGTTTTTTTTTTTCTCCCCTTTTCTCCCCAATTTGGAATGCCCAATTCCCAATGCACTCTAAGTCCTCGTGGTGGCGTAGTGACTCGCCTCAATCCGGGTGGCGGAGGACGAATCTCAGTTGCCTCCACGTCTGAGACAGTCAATCCATGCATTTTATCATGTGGCTTGTTGAGCACGTTACCGCAGAGATATAGTGCGTGGAGATGGAGGCTTTAGCATATTCACCACAGCATCCACGCACAACTCACCATGCGCCCCACCAAGAGCGAGAACCACACATTAAAGGAACCACGAGGAGGTTACCCCATGTGACTCTACCCTCCCTAGCAACTGGGCCAATTTGGTTGCTTAGGAGACCTGGCTGGAGTCACTCAGCATGCCCTGGATTCTAACTCGCGACTCCAGGGGTGGTAGTCAGTGTCAATACTTGCTGTGCTTATTGTATAATGGGCTCCAATTCCAGGGCGATGCTGAAGTGCACGGGATACATGCCACACCTTATAAACATGGAATAAATGTGAAATAAATGAAATTATACACACTACATACTGTATATACAAAGTGTGACAACTGTTTCACAAATCGCATGCCCAAAGCCATGCTCCTTAGCCGAAGCAGTGCGTGAGTCTGAGCTCCACCCCATCTATGGGATTATGTTTGTGCCAATTGTTTTGAATGTAACTTTTCAAAAAACAAATAAAAATATCAACTGAGAATGAATAAAAGCAAACAGAAACTGAAAAAAATTAATTCAAATGCAAAATTTACAAATAAACTGCATACTTTGTTAGTGAAATTCTCTGCTTGAGTTCACTGATCGGGACTTCCGAATGCACTGCTTACATTTTCAGTCACGCTTCCAAAGTTTTCATTTATGCTCCCGGAGTTTTCATTCGCAGTTCTGACACAGAACTCTTGTGTGGGTGGGGCTAACAAAGAGGAGTTCTCATTGGCTTGTGAGATTGTGAGTGACAGCTCTTTGACCTGAAAATAAAGTTGACCTAGGAGGGTCTCTGGTTCAGGTTTTGCATGTAAAAGTGCGAGAATCTGTTAGTGGCTTCATAATTAATTCGTGTTTAGTGATATATTTAGGCTTTTGATTTTGTATTTTATCAGTACTTTTTCCTACGACTATTTTGTCGAGATAATTTGAGGAGCAACACAGACGAATGCCTTAATCTTCATCAGCAGGACACTCGAGGCAGCCTGAGGTAAGTCAGTGTAATTAAAACAAGCTAATAATAAATAAAAGTTATTGTTAGATGACAGAGAGGGATTTTTTCTGAAATAGTTTTGCATGCTCTTTTACTATAGTAATATGGTAGACTTTAGTAACATTTCCTTTTGTGTCCATGAAAGTCAAATATATGGGCTTGAAATAAAATGAGGCTATGAGTAATGACATAATTCTCAATTTTTGGGGGATAAACAAATTAACCATTTTTGATTAATGAATCCCTTGACATCACTTTTGAAAGGACTGGAGCTCCAGACAATATTATACTGTGATATTATGCAGACTGTTCTACTAAATTTGTTTTAAGTTCTAGATTCAAACAAGCACAATTCACAAGTACACAAGCAGTTACACTTTATTAGTCTATATCTGACTCTTTAAATATGCAAGTCTCTGACTAGCATCCGGACAAATAAATGTTAATGCATGATATTGCACTCAGTACCTCATACTATAGAATGCATACTTGGAAAAGAAAACTGCTTATGTTACAGACACAGTACATCACTAGGAAGGACCTTTGCATCAGGCACATTCCATTTCAAATTCAGGTTACAGTTGTTTGGCGTTTCTTATATTAACTTTCTTTCCCTATCTGTCACTCATTCATTGTTGTGTCGATGTAGTGACACTAGGGGTCACTCTTGGGAGCCCTAAACACCTCTGCTTTTTGAAAAAAGGCCAATGGGAATTGGCGAGTGGAATTGGTGAGTGGCGATCCAGGGACGAGGAGACCCGCTTCTATGGAGCTGTTAGACAGATCACTCCATTCCCCGGTGGAGGGCCGGGAGGAGAATCTTTTGTTTAATTTTTCGCCGCACACCCAAGAGGCTGTGGTACCCAAAACTTCAACAAAAGAGTGGTTTTCTTGTTCCCTGTGTCACATGTCAGGTGTGCCCGGCCGTCATCACGACCGCCGTCCACCGTCCCATTTTGGCAGGATCGGCGCTCCAGCGGCAGACCCCCCGCCCCTGCGTGCCCAGCTGTGGCACAAACATGCCCACACCGGGTTGGTTCCGATGGACTATGGTGACGATATTCCTCCTCCCCCCTCCTCGACCAATCTTATGGTGGGCATCAGGAGCCAGGTAAGTGCTTCGATGTCTCTGGACTCAGCATGGCTATGGGGTTCGAGCCCCCTCGACATGGCACCTCGGGCTCCGCCCCACCCGCCAGTACATCTGACGTGATTGTCCCCTTGGTCCCCCTCACCCGGAGTTTTGACGCGTGGCTCGCGCTTTCCAACCCGTCGTGATGGCTGACTCGGACTGTCCAACTCTGCTACACAATTTAGTTCGCCAGGCACCCACCCAGGTTCAGCGCATCCGCTTCACCTCGGTGAAGGGCGAGAATGCCGCTACCGTGCGTGCGAAGATAGCTACCCTTTGGCGGAAGGGTGCGATAGAGCCTGTCCCTCCGGCCGAGATGAAGAAGGGGTTTTACAGCCCCTACTTCATCGTGCCAAAGAAAGGCAGTGGGTTGCGGCCAATCTTGGACCTGCAAGTACTGAACCAGGCCTTGCACAGACTCCCGTTCAAGATGCTGATGCAAAAAAGCATTTTAGCGAGCGTCCGGCATCAAGATTGGTTCGTGGCGGTAGACCTGAAGGACACGTACTTCTACAAGCCACTCACATCCCGGGCGACCTCAACACCGCAGCAGACACGCTGTCACAACAGGTTACGCTCAGGGGAAAGTGGAGAATACACCCCCAGGTGTTCCAGCTGATTTGGAGTCGATTCGGTCGAGCACAGGTAGAGCTGTTTGCTTTCCCGGGAATCCTCCCACTGCCCACTTTGGTACGCCCTGACCGAGGCACCCCTTGGTATAGACATGCTGGCACACAGCTGGCCCCCGGGACTATGCAAATACGCAAGGCCAGGGAGGACGAGGAACAGGTCGTCCTAATAGCACCCTACTGGCCCAACCAGACGTGGTTCTCGGACCTCACGCTCCTCGCGACAGACCCCCCCCCAGCGAATTCCCCTGAGGTAGGACCTTCTTTCTCAGGGATGGGGCACCATTTGGCACCCACGACCAGACCTCTGGAATCTCCACGTCTGGGCCTTGGATGAGACGTGGAAGACCTACCACCCACGGTGGTAGACACGATCACTCAGGCTAGGGCTCACTCTATGAGGCACCTGTATGTCTTGAAGTAGCATCTGTTCGCTAAATGGTGTTCTTCCCAACACGAAGACCCAAAGAGATGCACCGTCGGATCGGTGCTTTCCTTCCTGTGGGAGAGGCTGGAGGGGCAGCTGTCCCCCTCACCTTGAAGGTGTATGTAGCCGCCATTTCTGCACATCATGATGCAGTGGATGGTAAGTATTTGGGGAAGCACGACTTGATCATCAGGTTCCTGAGAGGTGCTAGAGGTTGAATCCCTCCAGACCGTGCCTCATCCCCTCTTGGGACCTCTTTGTAGTCCTTCGGGGTCTACGGGGATCTCCCTTTGAGCCCCTGGAGTCTGTTGAGCTTAAGGAACTCTCTTTGAAGACTGCCCTCCTGTCTGCACTCACTTCCATCAAGAGGGTAGGGGACCTGCAGGTGTTCTCTGTCAGCGAATCGTGCCTGGAGTTCGGTCCGGGTTACTCTCACGTGATCCTGAGACCCCAACCGGGCTATTGCCCAAGGTTCCCATGACCCCTTTTAGGGATCAGTTGGTGAGCCTGCAAGCGCTGCCCCAGGAGGAGGCAGACCTAGCTTTGGCATTGTTGTGTCTGGTTCGTGCTTTACGCATCTATTTGGATCGCATGCAGAGCTTTAGAAGCTCCGAGCAGCTCTTTGTCTGCTTTGGTGGACAACGGAAAGGAAGCACTGTCTCTAAACAGAGGATCACCCACTGTGTTGTTGACGCCATCGTGATGGCATATCATGCTCAGGACGTGCCGCCGCCCGTGGGGTTACAAGCCCACTCTACTAGGAGTGTAGCGGCCTCCTGGGCCCTGACCAGTGGCGCCTCTTTGGCAGATATCTGCAGAGCAGCGGGCTGGGCAACACCCAATACCTTTGCGAGGTTCTACAATCTCCGGATTGAGCCGGTTTCATCCCGTGTGTTGTCAGGTACGAGCAGGTAAGTTCCGGGACAGCTGGCCGGGTGTACTGCTTGCGCATAGCACCTTTCCCCTCCCATGAGGTGAAGACGTGCGCTTTTGACTCCCAGTCGTGTTCACAAGTTGTGATCCCTGGATGACTTTCCTCCTTAGCCCTGTGGCAGACGAGTTTGCAGAGAAACTCGCTTCCAGCCCAGTACATGTGCTAACTAAGCCCTGTACTGGAGTAGGTGCTCCACATGCGCTGGTTTCCCATAGGTGACCCCATGTGATATATCTTCCACTAAATTGTTTTCCTGTCAGTAAACTGCGTCTTCTTTGGGACGGCTCCGGCGTGTAGCCCACTGCAGGAAGCAGACGCCACCCGTCTCACAGTCGGCCACTAAGAACCCACAAAGGTCGTCAAAGCGCCCCTGAGACGGGCGACCCAGGGTCGACGAAACCCACTGCATTGGAGCTGGTAACACCACTCCATCCCCCGGTGGAGGGCCTGGTGGAGAATCTTTTTTTGCCTTTTTATTTGATTTCGCCACATGCTGAAAGTGGTTACAGTACCCAACAGTTCAGCAAAAGAATGGTTTTCTCCTTCCCTGTGTCACATACCCAGTGTGCACGGTCGTCATCATGGCCACCGTTCATTGGTTTTTCCTCGCAGGATTGGCCCTCCAGCAGCAGTCTCACCACCCCTGCGCACCCAGCTGTGGCACACATCTGCCCCCGATGTGACAGTCTCCACGGGTTGCGAGGACAGGCCTCTTCCTCCCCCATCCCAGGCTGTTCCGGGGGTGGTCACAAGGAGCCAGGTAAGTGCTTCGATGTCCCTAGACTCAGCACGGCCATGACATGGTGTGGCACCTCGAGCTCCGCCCTGCCACGAGGCCCCACCTGCCGGTACGTCCAACGACGTTGTCCCTTTGGTCCCCCTTGCGCAGAACTTGGATGCGTGGCTTGCGCTTTCCAATCCGTCGCGATGGCTGGTCCGGACCGTCCGGACCGTCCGACTCGGCTAAGCGATTCAGTTCGCCAGGCGTCCGCCCAGGTTCAGCGGTATCCACTTCACCTTGGTGAAGGACGAAAACGCTGCTACCTTGCGCGTGGAGACTGCTACCCTCCTACGGAAGGGTGCAATAGAACCTGTCCCTCCGGCCGAGATGAAGAAGGCGTTTTACAGCCCCTACTTCATCGTACCATGGGTTGCGGCCAATCTTGGACCTGTGAGTACTGAACTGGGCTTTACACAGACTCCCGTTCAAGATGCTGATGCAAAAACGCATTCTGGCAAGTGTCCGGCATCAAGATTGGTTCGCGGCGGTAGACCTGATGGACGCATACGTTCACGTCTCGATTCTACCTCGACACAGACCCACCCATGCATTCGAGGGTCAGGCATATCAGTACAAGGTCCTCCCTTTCAGCCTGTCCTTGTCCCCTCGGGTCTTCCCGTTAAGGGAAGTGGGCATTCGCATTCTCAACTATCTCGACAACTGGCTAATCCTAGCTCATTCTCAGGACATGTTGTGTGCACACAGGGACTTGGTGCTCTTGCACCTCAGCCGATTAGGGCTTCGGGTCAACACTACAGCAGACGCGCTGTCACAGCAAGTTACCCTCAGGGGAGAGTGGAGACTCCACCCTCAGGTGGTCCAGCTGAATTGGAGTCGATTCGGACAGGCAGAGGTAGACCTGTTCGTCTCCCAGAAATCCTCCCACTGCCTGCTCTGGTATGCCCTGACCGAGGCACCCCTCAGCATAGACGCGCTGGCACACAGCCAGCCTCCTGGCCTATGCAAATATGCGTTTCCCCCAGTGAGCCTACTTGCACAGACTCTGTGCAAGGTCAGGGAGGACGAGGAGCAGGTCATCCTGGTAGCACCTTACTGGACCACCCAGACATGGTTCTCGGACCTCACGCTCCTCGCGACAGCCCCCCCTCCCCCCCTGGTGATTTCCCCTGAGGAAGGACCTTCTTTCTCAGGGACAGGGCACCATCTGGCACCCGCAACCAGACCTCTGGAATCTCCATGTCTGGCCCCTGAACGGGACGCAGAAGACCTAAGCGGTCTACCACCCGCAGTGGTAGACACAATCATTCAGGCTAGGGCCCCCTCTACGAGGTGCCTGTATGCCTTGAAGTGGAATCTGTTTGCTAAGTGGTGTTCTTCCCGACGGTAAGACCCCCAGAGATGCGCAGTCAGATCGGTGCTTTCCTTCCTGCAGGAGAGGATGGAAGGGCGGCTGTCCCCTTCCACCTTGAAGGTGTATGTTGCTGCTATAGCAGCACACCACGACATAGTGGACGGTAAGTCCTTAGGGAAGCACGACCTGATCATCAGGTTCCTGAGAGGTGCCAGGAGGCTGAACCTCTCCAGACCGCACTTCGTTCCCTCATGGGACCTCTCTGTAGTTCTTCAGGGTCTACAGAGAGCCCCCTTTGAGCCTTTGCAGTCAGCTGAGCTTAAGGCACTGTCCTTGAACACTGCCCTCCTGACTGCGCTCACTTCCATCAAGAGGTTAGAAGACCTGCAAGCATTCTCTGACAGCGAAACGTGCCTGGAGTTCGGTCCGGGCTACTCTCACGTGATCTTGAGACCCCGACCGAGCTATGTGCCCAAGGTTCCCACGACCCCTTTTAGGGACCAGGTGGTGAACCTGCGAGCGCTGCCCCAGGAGGAGGCAGACCCCTGTCGTTGCTGTGGCTGTGGATTTCCCTTTGGAGCAGTCGCGAGATGAAACCCTCAAACACGCCTTCGACCAAGTGAGAGTCATTGATGGTCAACGACTCCAGCCTGACATCGCCCTTTCATACCCCTATTTTGTGATTATAAATGAGCAGTTGTATAGAGTGACACAGGACGCTCAGACTAAAGAGGATACAACCCAAGTTTTGATACCACGGAGCCATCAGGAAATGGTATTCCAGGTGGTTCATTATAATCCCATGGCAGGTCACTTAGGAGAAAGGAAAACACTGAACCGTCTAATAACCCGCTTCTATCGGCCGGGCATTGGCGGCAATGTCCGCAGGTGTTGTGTGGCATGCCGCGAATGCCAGCTGGTTAACCCACCGGCCACCCCAAAAGTGCCATTGAGCCCTCTTCCGTTGATCGAGGTCCCCTTTGAGAGAATTGGAATGGACCTCGTCGGGCCATTAGAACGGTCAGCACATGGACATCGCTTTGTATTGGTCCTAGTGGACTATGCAACGCGATATCCGGAAGCAGTGCCACTTCGCAACATCTCAGCACGCAGTGTTGCGGAGGCACTCTTCAAAATATTCTCCTGGGTGGGGATTCTGAAAGAAATCCTCTCCGATCAGGGCACAACGTTTATGTCATGGACACTATGCGAGCTGTACGAATTGTTGAGTATTAAATCAATTCGCAGCAGCATGTACCAACCTCAAACGGATGGCCTGGTGGAACGATTTAATAAAACCCTCAAAAACATGATTCGTAAATTCATGCACGACGATGCTAGAAATTGGGATAAATGGCTCGACCCCCAGTTATTTGCAGTACGAGAGATCCCACAAGCCTCCGCTGGCTTCTCCCCTTTCGAGCTGCTGTATGGCTGACACCCATGCAGTGTGCTTGATGTATTGTGAGAGGCCTGGGAGGAGGGACCTTCAAACAGTAAGAATGAAATTCAATACGTTCTTGATCTTAGAGCAAAACTCCACACTTCAGGGCAGCTAACACAGGAGAATTTGCTCCAAGCTCAAGAATGACAGCACCGACTGTATGACAGGAGAACTCAGCTAAGGGAATTTGCACCGGGAGATAAAGTGCTTGTATTGCTTCCCACATGGAGCTCTAAATTACTCGCCAAGTGGCAAGGACCCTTTGAGGTGACATGATGAGTGGGAGATCTCGATTATGAGGTTAAACGAACCGATAGAAGGCGCGCATGTCAAATATACCACCTCAATCTCCTGAAATTGTGGAGGGAGGTGGTCCCTGTGACGTTGGCTACGGTAGTTCCCGAGAAGGCGGAGCTCGGACCGGAGGTGAGTTCAAAACATAAACAGTTCACCCCAGTCACTTGCGGAGACCACCTCTCACCGAGTCAACTCGCGGAGGTTGCTAGGTTGCAACAGGATTTTGCAGATGTGTTTTCCCCTCTACCGGGGTGTACAAACCTCATTCACCACCACATCGAGACCAAGCCGGGGGTCGTGGTACGTAGCCGCCCCTACCGATTACCCGAACACAAGAAGAAAATCGTTCAGGAAGAATTGGATGCAATGCTTCGATATCGGGGTAATAGAAGAATCCCACAGGGACTGGTCCAGCCCAGTTGTTCTAGTGCCTAAGAGTGACGGGTCTGTACGGTTCTGTGTGGATTATAAGAAAGTCAATGCGGTGTCTAAATTTGATGCGTATCCAATGCCTCGCGTTGATGAGTTGCTCGATCGGTTGGGCACTGCTCGATTTTATTCGACATTGGATTTGACGAAGGGTTATTGGCAGATCCCCTTGACACCAGTTTCCCGTGAAAAAAACGCCTTCTCCACACCGTTTGGTTTACACCAATTTGTGACACTTCCGTTTGGTTTGTTTGGAGCCCTGGCTACGTTTCAGCGGCTCATGGACCGAATCCTCAGACCGCATTCAGCTTATGCCGCTGCCTATTTAGATGACATCATCATTTACAGCAATGATTGGCAGCGGCACATGCAACATCTGAGAGCGGTTCTGAGATCGCTGCGCAGAGTGGGACTCACAGCAAACCCAAAGAAGTGTGCGATTGGGCAGGTGGAGGTACGGTATCTGGGGTTCCACTTGGGCCACGGGCAGGTGCATCCCCAAATTGACAAGACAGCAGCGATTGCGACCTGCCTGAGGCCCAAGACCAAAAAGGGGGTGAGACAGTTCCTGGGGCTGGCTGGCTATTATAGAAGGTTCGTGCCTAATTATTCAGACATCACCAGCCCGCTGACTGATCTCACTAAAAAGGGAGCTCCAGACCCGGTCCAGTGGACGGAGCAGTGTCAGTGAGCATTCACGCAAGTTAAAGCCGCACTTTGCAGGGTGGCTTTTACATTCACCTGACTTCTCTCTCCCTTTTGTTTTACAGACAGATGCTTCAGATAGGGGGCTGGGGGCTGTGCTCTCGCAGGTGGTGGAGGGGGAGGAGCGCCCGGTGCTGTACATTAGCCGGAAACTCTCGTTGAGGGAAACTAAGTACAGCACCATGGAAAAGGAGTGTCTCGCCATCAAGTGGGCGGTCCTCACTCTCCGATACTACCTGTTAAGGCGGGCCTTCACCCTCTGTTCCGATCATGCCCCGCTCCAGTGTCTCCACCGCATGAAAGATACCAATGCGCGGATCACCCGTTGGTATGTGGCTCTTCAGACGTTTAAGTTCAAGGTGGTCCACAGACCGGGGGCGCAGATGGCTGTCGCCGACTTCCTCTCCAGGAATGGGGGGGGGAGGGGTGGTAGGCAGGCCGGATGCCGCCCTGGTCTGAGTCGGGCGGTGGGGATATGTGGCAGCGGGGGCGTGGTCAAGCATCTCTCTGGAGAGAGAGAAAGCGGTAAGGGCGCTTACACCTGAGCTAAATTGTGTCTAACACCTGTCTCTAATTTCAGTGAGCACGGGGAGAGCACTGCCAGTAGACGCGGTGAGAGAGAGATTGGCACAAGAAAGGCCACGGCGTGATATGTTATGCAATTGATGTAATGAAGTGACACTACATAAGGAACTATTTGTTTGTGAAACTGTTAAGTGTGTGGAATTGTAAGCTACAGGGAGCTCAATTAAATGCATACCTGAACCAGGAAACCTTGCTTCTTGCCTCCTCCTTCCACTGAGAAGTGTGACAATCTTGTATATTACCTGTAACTATGAGATGCAATGTTGGTGGAACTGCACTAATAAAGTGATTTGATTTCTATAACAATTTTAATCAAGTTAAATTTTTTCAAACATTAAAATCAATCATTCAGCTGGTTTTGTAGAAGCCACATTTGAAGCAGTGAACACCCATGCAATGCAATATCATTGAAGATCTACAACCTGTGAAAACAAGCTCCATGCTTGATTAAGATTTTCATAATCTGTTTCAATTCTTCAGAATTAACGGAAAAAAAGTTCAGCACATGCGCTAACAATGGGGTAATCATGATGACAGCATTTATCAATGCTGCTCCTGAAAGCTAATCATGACAAAATAGTTGTGGGAAAAAAATACAGATAACGTACAAAAACAAGCGCCTAAATATATCACTAAACACTAATTAATTATGAAGCCGCTAACAGATTCTCGCACTTTTACATGCAAAACCTGAACCAGAGCCCATTCTGTCAACTTTATTTCCAGGTCAAAGAGCTGTCACTCACAATCTCACGAGCCAGTGAGAACTCCTCTTTGTTAGCCCCGCCCACACAAGAGTTTTGTGTCAGAATTGTGAATGAAAAGTCTGGGAGTGTAAATGAAAACTTTGGGAGCCTGAAAATGCGAGCAGTCCTGATCAGTGAACTGAAGCAGAGAATTTAATTAACAATGTATGCATTTTATTTGAAGACTGTGTAAATTTTGCCTTTGAATCTTTTTTTTTTTTTTTTTTCAGTTTCCATTTGCATTTATTCATTCTCAGTTTATATTTTTATTCGTTTTTTGAAACGTTACGTTCAAAACAATTGGCACAAAAGTAATCCCATACCCATCAGGCCTTCAGAATTTCCACAGAATCCCTCAGCAGTGCAGTGATTTAGGATATATCCCAGTCCAGGCCTTCTAGCTGGCCTTGACACAGTCACGCTTTAAGTGATGTATGTAATTTGAAAGCAAAGAGCACGAGATGCTGACGAGTGGGCTGTCACTGCTGTTATTGCCGTTGAGAAAGAGATCCTTATGGTTTTAAAAACCTGAGATGTTCTGCATGATCTTGCGACTGATTAATTAAACATGAAAGGAGGACTGATTTTCACTTCAATCAAATTGTTAAATGATTTTTGCATTGTTATAACAACATCAGGAGTTTTCTAAGTGTATATTAGGCTGCTTGAGCATTCAGTGTCGGATCAAGTTTTGAAAAGTAACCGTGTACCCTGACGAAACAAAATTAATTGCAAGCAAAATTTAAATGGCAAATATTATTAGAGAGATTTTTCTTGGTATTAGACCTCCTTGGTTCTGGCTTTCGTGCATGGACGTGTTTTTAAAATGTAAATTAGTTTAGTAACTTATTAGTTGACTGCCATGTAATGTATGATACGGTGTATCATACGGTGTCTTATTCATTGTGAAACTGTGTTTTCTTAATGGCATGAATCGCACTGAAGACTTAAAATGCACGGGCCGCCGCTGACATATATATATATATATATATATATATATATATATATATATATATATATATATATATATATATATATACACAGGTATATACACTCACTGACCACTTAATTACACCTACTTATTCATGCAATTATTATATTATGAGCTGGTTTGAGTATTTCTGTAACTGATTTTCATGCACAACAGTCTCTAGAGATTTCTCAGAATGGTGCCAAAAACTAAAAACATCCAGTGAGCGGCTGTTCTGCGGACGGAAATGCCTTGTTGATGAGAGAGGTAAAAGGAGAATGGCCAGACAGAAAGGCTACGGTAACTCAGATAAACAATCTGTACAATTGTAATGAGCAGAATAACATCTCAGAATGTACAACATGTCAAACCTTGAGGCGGATGGGCTACAACAGCAGAAGACGTTGGGTTTCACTTCTGTCAGCCAAGAACAGAAAACTGAGGCTGCAGTTCTGAGATGCTATTCTGCTCACTGCAATTTTACAGAGTGGTAATCTGAGTTACAGTAGCTTTTCTGTCTGCAGAACTGCTGCTCACTGGAATTGTTTTTGTTTTTTTTACTTCGAGCACTGCTTTATGGACCACATGCACAGGCTGAACCTGTACACAAAGAGGCACAGATAAATGCTCCTGCAAACACAGCATTACAATCACACCTTCAGTTAATACAACATCTGCAGTGGTACATATTATACAATTATATTAAATTGTAATGCTGTACTGCGCTGTTTTATAGTGTGATGTCTTTTGGCCTTTTGCCTTGGCAGCATCTTTCTCTACACATTTGCGACTGCAGTGCAGTAGTGCTGAAAGCCCTTATATGGAGATTGTTTGAGCATGTTTTATGCAAATTACTAACTTTGGGCACATGCTTCTTCATTTAAAATAATCAGGATTCATTAACATTAGAACAAATTCATGTGCGTATGCACATGTTGTACATCTGGCTGAAATTTTTTGTGAGAACATTTCCTATGTGTATAAGTACACAAAATTCAGGCAATTATTAGTGAATGAGACTCAGTATCTCTGATTGGTTAAAAAAGCAGGCCAGCCCCAAGACTCTTGTCAAGACATTTGACATGATTTCTCAGGACACCTTTAAGATATTTATCAAGCACTACCAAACTAAAATCTTCTACCACAAGTGTTTTGTGTAAGTATCTGAATTTTAACATAAACTGTTTAACATAACAAATCTTATTTCTAAAGGCCTGTAAATGTGGTTATTATTTGAATATATTTTATTTATTTATTTTGATTGTCTTTTTCTACCACCTGCTCACATCTATAAAAATATTGAAAATATGACAAAAATAAGGAAACAAAGCATGGTTTATTTCTCTGTTTTATTGTCTCACAGAAGTTGAGGTTGGGGTGGGGGTACAGGTGGGCTGCCAGCTGTTCCTTCAGTACACAGCCATCACGCAGAAGAGCCAGATGGGAAATCTAAACACCTCAGAGAGGGGCCTCCCCTTTGAACGTGAAGGGTTCTCAGTGACTGTGATGTGACAAATTACTTTATTTATATGAAAAGCTTAAAAGGAATATACTGTATTGGATCACTTTTACTGAGATGGGCCCACCACCAAAAGCAACTACAACATCATACAGCATAAATATTTCCAAACATATTTCTCCTCTGAGGAAGATTTGCAAGATGCTGCAGGTGTCACTGTGTATTAATTAGAGTGACATTTGACTACATGAAGTCGTGAATGATAGTGTTGTGTTAATCGCTATGTAGAAAAAGCAAGTAGAAATGTAAAATGCGTGTTTACAAACGTGTGCAGAGTACTCACTTTTGAGATTAAATGGAGATAAAACTTTTTTGTGTGCAGATTGAAAAATACCCAATTTGCTCAAACACAAAAACAAAAATGGTAATTATTCTAAGCAACAGTAGCTGCTGAATGTACTGTTGTTTTGTAAGGCCAGATGTTTTATAATAAAATTATCTTGCTTCCCACATCCCACAGCCTCTTAATCAGGATTTGCAATATGATGAATATGATTGAACTCCCCCCTAAGGATCTCACGGGTCTTATGTGAATTATTTTTTACCTAATTACCTTAATTATCTAGAGAGTGCAAAGAATGAGTGAACACTCATTCATTCTCCATAATTTCAAAAAATGATTCAAAATTCAGTACCAGCAAACAGCCCATTCAGAATGTCTTGAGATAAAAATGAGCCGAGGTATTTGCAGTACTTCTCTGAATCCTACATGATTCTTCACTCAGATAGACTGTTAGAGAGACTCTAACAATTTGCTCTACTGCTTTGACCTTTCAAGACATTCAACAATCACTATGTGAAAAGTATACATGTGATAGAAAAATAACAGAGAAATTACAGTTTATGATTATGGGACTTGTTACCCCAACAGTTTAATTAATTTGAAATTAGCTACAGGGAAAACATCAGTATTGTACACAGAGAGGGTAGAAGAAGTTGTTAAAATATAAAGGATTTACAGGACTAAAACCATTTTTGAAGTAGGAAAGCAACAATTCATGTCTGGGTCATAATTTGATTTGCAGTCACGTTACTGGTTGTGAAATGACAAAACCGTATCATTTTAATCAGCAGGATCTGTTGTTTCAAAATAGCAATTATTTTTAGGTACATTTGATTACCACATTAAATTCATGTACTGTACAAAATGTAAAACGATGTCCATGTTTTCTATTAGCATAACAAACCACCCTGATAATGGGGTCGGTTTTAACAACGGCACTCTTTGTATTTTATTTTATTTTATTTGTTTTATTTTTTTTATGGTTAAAAGATAGGTAATAGCTACATTAGAAAATAACCCTTACTTCAACACAAATAATAAAATTATACAATTCATTAGTCAGACTTATTGCTCATTAGCAGCAGTACTTGTGTCAGCCATTTAAAGATCACCACTTGTTCTCGGGCTCCACCTGCACCTGGAAAAAATAAAAACCTGTAGATTTTCTCACTGTAGCACTCCCATGTTGTTTCTCTGGAAACATCTCTAACCTTCTTTACAGAGCTAAAGCTTAACACAACTGACTGAAGAAGTGAACAGGAGGTTGGCTGCTGTAAAGACAAGTTAGAAATACCAACTAAAGTTCACTTTAACCCCAAGGGAGCAACAATTTAGCCTCTCATTGAGAGGCCAATATGCTTTGACAGCACCTCTTTTGGGACTCAGCTGGATCAGGCCACCATTAGCTGATCTGGATGTACGAAGCTAAAAATGCCACTAGCTGGGTTTGTCAGTAGACATTTACTGAGTCAGGTGTGTGTTGCGGGGGACTGTAAATGGAAAGTACCTGGAGCCATTTTTGAGAATGAAACCAAACAAGTGAAGGCTAGAGGGAAAACTGTGGCTTTATAGACCAGAACAATGTCAGTGTGGCAACTGTGATGTTAAATTACTTTTATCGCGGTGTGATGGGAAGCATAAATCATTTTGCTGACAGCTATTTGATGCTAGTGACTGTGCTTTGAGTATGATGTGCTTTGTATTAGAGCACTTAGTGTTTCTGCACTGAAGTTTTTTTTAACTGCATTCCCATCATGTTACTAAATGGTCCTGACAGATGTAAATGGTTCAGAGCAGTTATGAAATGAAGCTAAACAATGCCAACACAGAATATTAAACATATGATAATAAGGTTCCATTTCTAACATTACTAAATGCATTAGGTGAACAATGAGAAATATGTTACATATAATGTATTAATTATTAGCATTTATTCATCTTTGTTAATGTTAGTTAATAAAAATACAATTGTTTATTAGTCCATGTTACATTAACTAATGTGAACAAATACAACTTTTAATTTAAAGAAATTTACTTTATCACTATAGCTTTGTTAAAATTAACATTAACCAAGATTAATAAATGCTGTAAAACATATTGTTCATTGTTAGTTTATGTTAACTAATGTTAACAAATGGAACCTTATTGTAAAGTTTTAACTGATCATTCTTACTGCTATGTTCATTTCTAACACAAATTATATTTTAATATGTTAAAGTTAACTATTTCTTCTTGTAATTGCTTTTAGCTTTGGAATATAAAATGTAATAAATCTTAAATTTTACTAAAACTGTCGAAATTAACATGCTAATGCATGCGATTAATTTTACATTTTTCTTAATCTGGATTAACGCATTTGCCAATGTTCACATTAGATTCTGACATTTTATTCAACTCTGTGTTAAACACTGGTTGGATTAGGGCTAGCATTCACACAACCCATCAGCATATCCCCGGCATTGCATTCCAGACAATTCTGATGAGGTATCATTACATGGACATTGCCAGCGCTAAAAGCAAAACAAGATGATCTCTGCAAGCGCTTTTCATGTGGAGTTCACATAAAATGGGACAATAATAGAATAGTGATAGTTAGTGGATAGCCACGATTAATATTGCGGAGGATGAGGGTTTAAGAGATTTAATGCCCATTGCAATTAAATGCAAACTACGGGGACTAGACATTTCAATTAGTTAACCTCCCACTTAGACTTTGGGAAATGTTTAATGTTACTTGAATTGGTGCTATTTTAATTTCTATCTTTATACTGTGGAATGCTTTGTTTGGAAAATGTTAAAACATTATTGTTATATATTGTTCCCTATCTGTCACTCACTTGACATTGTGTTGATGTAGTGATACTAGGGGTCACTCTTGGGAGCCCGAGACAACTCTGGTCTTTGATAAAAGGCCAATGAAAATTGGCGAGTGGTATTTGCATGCCACTCCCCCGGACATACAGGTATAAAAGGAGCTGGTATGCGACCACTCATTCAGATTTTCTCTTTGGAGCCGAACGGTCATGCTCACTGAGCTGAATTCTACTGTTCATTCACCTCTGCTGGATTTGATGGCGCATTTCAGCGGCTTCTCCCTCCTCTGCACTGGTGCATTGCAGAGAACGCCCCTGGGTGCTTCAGCAGAAAACAAAGAGAGTATATTTTCTAATAGAGACTTTTCCTCTAAAAGAGTATATTTCTCTAAAAGAGTGGCACACACGGAATGTCTTTTTAAAGACGTGTCTTTTTAAAGATGCCTTTCCAATTGTGTGTTATTCCTGGTTGCGGTCGTTATCTCTCAACTTCGGATGGTCATGATCGCTGTCTTTCGTGTCTGGGCGCGACCCACACGGAGGCAGCGTTTGTGGATGGTTCATGTTCTCATTGCGAGAACATGACCATGGCAACATTGTGGTCGCAGTTTGCCTCCTCGGTCCTTCTACATACGGGTATGAGGCCAGCGCGGCTAGCACTGGGGGCGATTTGGGGACCCTAATGGGATCGCCTCTGCCGGGTATCCGCCGGGGATGGGTGAAACCTCCCATTCCCCAGCACGCTTGTCTGCCTCAGTTGGGCTTCCGGATGAGTCCACCGGCTTGTCTCATGGTGAGTCTGGCCTCTTGTTCGGAGCCCGCGAAGATGATGAGCTCTCGAGCGCAGCATCGGAGAGCAGGCTTGTCCAGTTGGATGCAGAAGCCTCAGCTGGGCTCCCCCCCTCGGGGACAACTGCCCAG
The DNA here is from genome assembly GCF_019703515.2 of Myxocyprinus asiaticus. Classification (NCBI taxonomy): domain Eukaryota; kingdom Metazoa; phylum Chordata; class Actinopteri; order Cypriniformes; family Catostomidae; genus Myxocyprinus; species Myxocyprinus asiaticus. Next base: position 22,620,217 of record NC_059353.1, on the reverse strand, counting down.
TCACAGGCTGATGCCAAAATGATGGACATGCTTTCCCGGGTGGCCGCGAGCATCAGGTTAGAGTGGAACCCTCCGCTCTCCCTTGAACCCTCGCGGCTTGATGATTGGTTCCTGAGCTCGCGGCGCTGCTCAAAGCAGCCATGCCCCGCTCCAGTGCCTTTCGTCCCGGAAGTGCAAGAGGAGCTGACGAAATTGTGGGAGGCACCTTTTACTGCCCGGACCCGATTCCGCAGTTCTCCCGCCCTGACTACCCTCGATGGCAGGGTAGCCAGGGGCTATATGGCAATTCCCCCAGTGGGTGTACCTATGCCCGCAGAGCGCCGCCACCTGGCACGGACGCCCTAAGCTCCCGTCCAAGCCCTGTAGGTACACGTCGTCTCTGATGGCTAAAGCCTACAGCGCTGCTGGACAAGCCGCCTCTGCCCTGCATGCCATGGCTCTCCTGCAGGTCCACCAAGCCAAGGTGTTGAAAGAACTGCACGAGGGTAGTTCCACCCCAGATTTAATGCAGGAACTGCGCTCGGCGACCAACCTCGCTCTCCGAGTGGTCCAGGAGCGCCATCTTTGGCTCAACCTGGTCGAGATGGGTTTGGCTGACAAGACACGGTTTCTTGCTGCCCCCATTTCCCAGGCTGGCCTATTCAGCGACACCGTTGAGGACTTTGCCCAGCAGTTCTCTGCGGTGAAGCAGCAGACGGAGGCTATCCGGCATATCCTGCCCCGGCGCAGCTCAAGATCCCGCACCCCATCTGCTCGTCGCCAAGGGTGTCCCCCTGCGGTGACTGCACCGGCTCTGCCGCAGCCCGCCCCTTCGGCCCGGCCCCGGCGTGGAGCCCACCGCAGGAAGCAGACGCCACCCGTCTCACAGTCGGCTGCTAAGAGCTCACGGAGGTCGTCAAAGCGCCCCTGAGACGGGTGACCCAGGGACGAAGAAACCCACTCACCTGGAGCTGGTAAGAAGACCACTCCATCCCCTGGTGGAGGGCCGGGTGGAAAATCTTTTTTTGCCTTTTGTTTGATTTTGCCACATGCCCAAGTGGCTGTGGTACCCAACAGTTCAGCAAAAGAGCGGTTTCCTTTCTTCTTGGGTCACATACCCGGTGTGCATGGTCATCATCACGACTACCGTCCACGGGTTTTACTTGCAGGATTGGCGCTTCAGCTGTGGTCTTTCCGCCCCTGAGAGCCCAGCTGTGGCACACAGCCGCCCCCGATGTGGCAGTCTCCACAGGTTACGAGGACAGGCCTCTTCCTCCCCCGTCCCAGGCTGTTCCGGGGGTGGTCACAAGGAGCCAGGTAAGTGCTTCGATGTCCCTAGACTCAGCACGGCCAGGACGTGGTGTGGCACCTCGAGCTCCGCCCCGCCACGAGGCCCCACCTGCCGGTACGTCTGACGACGTTGTCCCCTTGGTCCCCCTTGTGCGGAACTTGGATGCGTGGCTTGCGCTTTCCAATCCGTCACGATGGCTGATCCGGACCGTCCGACTCGGCTACACGATTCAGTTCACCAGGTGCCTGCCCAGGTTCAGCGGTATCCAACTTACCTTGGTCAAGGATGAAAACGCTACTACCTTGCGCGCGGAGATCTCTACACTCCTACAGAAGGGCGCGATAGAACCTGTCCCTCCAGCTGAGATGAAGAAGGGATTTTATAGCCCCTACTTCATCGTACCGAAAAATGGCGGTGGGTTGCGGCCAATCTTGGACCTGCGAGTACTGAACCGGGCCTTACACAGACTCCCGTTCAAGATGTTGATGCAAAAATGCATTCTGGCGAGCATCTGGCATCAAGATTGGTTCACGGTGGTAGACCTGAAGGACGCGTACTTCCATGCCTCGATCCTTCCTCGACACAGACCCTTCCTGCGGTTTGCATTCAAGGGTCAGGCGTATCAGTATAAAGTCCTCCCTTTCGGCCTGTCCCTGTTTCCTCGTGTCTTCACGAAGGTCGCAGAGGCAGCCCTTGCCCCATTAAGGGAGGTGGGCATTCGCATTCTCAACTACCTCGACGACTGGCTAATCCTAGCTCACTCTCGGGACATGTTGTGTGCACACAGGGACTTGGTGCTCTCACACCTCAGCCGACTAGGGCTTAGGGTCAACTGGGAAAAGAGCAAGCTCCTCCCAGTTCAGAGCATCTCTTTTCTCGGTTTGGAGCTGGACTCAGTCTCTTTGACAGTGTGCCTTACGAACGAGCGTGCCCAGTCGGTGCTGGCCTGTTTGAAGGCGTTCAAACAGAAAACAGCGGTTCCACTGAAACATTTTCAGAGGCTCCTAGGGCATATGGAATCCTCAGCGGTAGCCACCCCGCTCGGGTTGATGCATATGAGACCACTTCAGCACTGGCTTCAGACTCGAGTCCCGAGATGGGCATGGTGACACGGGACACATCGCGTGGTCATCACGCCGGTCTGTCACCGTCTTTTCAACCCTTGGACCAACCTCTCGTTTCTACAGGCAGGTGTTCCCCTAGAACTGGTCTCCAGGCGTGTCGTGGTCATGACGGATGCCTCCAAAACGGGCTGGGGTGCAGTTTGCAACGGGCACGCATCTGCCGGCCTGTGGACGGGCCCGCGACTGCATTGGCACATCAACTGCCTCGAGTTGTTGGCAATTCTGCTCACCCTGCGGAGGTTTCGGCCGTTGATCCAGCGCAAGCACGTGTTAGATCGGACAGACAACATGGCAACAGTAGCATATGTCAACCACCAAGGCGGTCTGTGCTCTCGTTGTATGTCACAACTCACCGCCGTCTCCTCCTCTGGAGTCAGCAGCACTTCAAGTCGGTGTGAGCCACTCACATCCCGGGCAACCTCAACACTACAGCGGATGCACTGCTACGGCAGGTTACCCTCAGGGGAGAGTGGAGACTCCACCCTCAGGTGGTCCAGCTGATTTGGAGTCGATTCGGATGGGCACAGGTAGACCTGTTCGCCTCCCAAGAATCCTCCCACTGCCCACTCTGGTATGCCCTCACCGAGGCCCCCCTCGGCATAGACGTGCTGGCACACAGCTGGCCCCCTGGCAAATATGCGTTTCCCCCAGGGAGCCTACTTGCACAGGTCAAGGAGGACGAGGAGCAGGTCATCCTGGTAGCACCCTACTGGCCCACCCAGACATGGTTCTCTGACCTCACGCTCCTCACGACAGCCCCCCCTCGGCAAATTCCCCTGAGGAAAGAACTTCTTTCTCAGGGACGGGGCACCATCTGGCACCTGCGACCAGACCTCTAGAATCTCCATGACTGGCCCCTGGATGGGATGCAGAAGATCAAAGCGGTCTACCGCCTGCGGTGGTAGACACAATCACTCAGGCTAGCGCCCCCTCTACGAGGCGCCTGTATGCCTTTAAGTGGCGTCTGTTCGCTAAGTGGTGTTCTTCCCTACGGGAAGACCCCCTGAGATGCACAGTCGGATCAGTGCTTTCCTTCCTGCAGGAGAGGTTGGAAGGGAGGCTGTCCCCTTCCACCTTGAAGGTGTACGTTGCTGCCATAGCAGCACACCACGACGCAGTCGACGGTAAGTCCTTAGGGAAGCTCGACCTGATCATCAGCTCCTAAGAGGCGCCAAGAGGCTGAATCCCTCCAGACCATGCCTCGTTCCCTCATGGGACCTCTCTGTAGTTCTTCAGGGTCTACAGAGAGCCCCCTTTGAGCCTTTGCAGTCAGCCGAGCTTAAGGCACTCTCCTTGAAGACTGCCCTCCTGACTCCGCTCACTTCCATCAAGAGGGTAGGAGAACCGCAAGCGTTCTCTGTCAGCAAAACGTGCCTGGAGTTCGGTCCGGGCCACTCTCACGTGATCCTGAGACCCCGACCGGGTTCCCACAACCCCTTTTAGGGACCAGGTGGTGAACCTGCAAGTGCTGCCCCAGGAGGAGGCAGACCCAGCCCTGTCGTTGCTGTGTCCGGTGTGTGCCTTACGCATCTATTTGGATCACATGCAGAGCTTTAGGATCTCTGAGCAGCTCTTTGTCTGCTTTGGTGCACAGCGGAAAGGTAGTGCTGTCTCCAAGCAGAGGATCGCCCACTGGCTCATTGACACCATAACTGTGGAATATCACGCCCAGTACATGCCACACCCGGTAGGGATATGAGCCCATTCTACCAGGGGTGTAGCGGCTTTCTGGGCCCTGGCCAGGGGTGCCTCCCTAACAGACAATTGCAGAGCAGGAGGCTGGGCAACACCCAACACCTTTGCGAGGTTCTACAACCTCCGGGTGGAACCGGTTTCGTCCCAGGTAGTGGCATGCAATACAAGCGGATAAGCCCGGGATAGCCGGCCGGGTGTATCATTTGCACATAGTACCTTCCACCTCCTTTTGAGCTGAAGACGTGCGCCATTAATTCCCAGTAGTGTTCACAAGCTTTGTTCACTAGTTGACTTCCTCCGAGCCCTGTGGCAGTCGAGTTTTCAGAGAGACTCGCTGCTGGCCCAGTACACGTGCTAACTAAGAGTCCTGTTCTGGGGTAGGTGCTCCGCATGTGGCGGTTCCCTGTAAGGCTAAGCCCCATGCTATATATATCTTCCGCTAATTCGTTTCCCTGTTGGCAAACTGCATCTTCCTTGGGCAGAGCCCCTCTGCCCCAGTCTCCATGTTTGTAGTAACTCCTCCCCCGTTGGGTAGGATCTACCTTGAAGACTCTCCACATGGCTGGAAAGACCATGTGATGTATTCTTCCACTTAAATATCCCACCCTCTCTTTGGGCGAGGTGTGGTCTCCGTGGTGTCTTCCCCTTGGGAGGGACACCCGCCGACTAGACCTAGCGGCCCAGTCGGATAATTCCCCTTCTTTTTTAGGGAGTGGAAAAAGAGAAGGGGAAAAGAGGCCACGACCGGGTTAACCTGTCTCTATCTTTTGGGTAGTCGACTTGTCCCCAAAGGGCCGTTCGACACTCATAACTATGTTGGTGGAGGTTACGTGTTGACCTGGTGTGCTGGCTATGAGGCACACAGTAGTCTGCCCACCACACACTGCCAGTTCACGTAACAGAGTTCAGCCAGTTATGGCATTTCGTATAGGGACCCCTAGTGTCACTACATCGACACAACGTCGAGAGAGTGACAGATAGGGGATGTCATGGTTACTTGTGTAACCTCCGTTCCCTGATGGAGGGAACAAGACATTGTGTCCCTCCTGCCACAACGCTGAACTACCCGCTGAAATGCCCAACCTTGTCTCGGCTCCTCAGTATAAAACCTGAATGAGTGGTCGCATACCAGCTCCTTTTATACCCGTATGTCCAGAGGAGTGGCATGCAAATACCACTCGCCAGTTTTCATTGGCCTTTTATCAAAGACCAGAGGTGTCTTGGGCTCCCAAGAGTGACCCCTAGTGTCACTACATCGACACAACGTCTCATTCCCTCCATCAGGGAATGGAGGTTACACAAGTAACCATGACCTTTTCTTTTCTAAGAAAGAACTAAATGCAATTGTCAGGAAAATAAGTTTATATAGACTCAAATTTCAGCACTTCCATAATCTGTGATTAATCACGATTAACTATGAAAAAAAGAGAGAGGACATTTTAAACTGTAGTGATACTATATGCCACATACATTATACATACTACTGCAGATTTTCCCGTTAGAAATTCTGCTGGGAATCCACTTCATGAAATAGCTTGATAATTTTTAAAAGCGTTGAGTGGATTTTTAAGTGGATCCAGATGCAAAATTGTGAAAGGGAATGGCTGCATTCTGCCTTTAATTACAACCATTAGCATTTGTAAACCAAACCATCTCTTACAGAACTGTGAGTACTGCATTCATTTAGCTTAGCTCAGCATTGTTTTAATCAATTTTTCTTTATATCACTCCACCATCTAAATAAATATTGGACTAACAACAACTCAGTCAGTGGACTGCATTGTCCAATGTGTCCTGTGGAACTGTCCTGTCTGAAGGAGGAGGCAAATCTTCAAACCTCATCATGTTATGGGCTGAGGAAATATAGTTAATATTCATCCTTTGGATTTTCTCCTGTCCATGCTGACAGAGATGTAATTTAACATGCTACAGTTGCACCTCTAAAGCATGAACACGCTCCCCAGAAGCAATTGTAACGGTCAATTGTAATACCCTCCTTACATAATCACACACATTCTCAGAAATTCTTTAGTAGTTAAGTAGCAGATATTTTTTAACAAATGTGAATTCAAAGTCCAATGTCTACTTTTATGTTTGTTATCTGTTCAATCATTTAATCAACTTGTTCTTTCATAAACCTACTTCATGTCATATTTGTGTGTGGACTTTAACTGAAGAACCACTCACAGTGAATATTTATTTATTTTATTTCAGTTCAGAACAAATATCCATCTGAGAAGCCAGAGTTAAAGCAAAATTCCCTATCATTGACCAAGTTTACATGCACACCAATATGCTGATTACTCCCAAAAACCAGCTCATTTAAAAAATCTGAATTAGCAAGGAAACCTACATGAGATTTGAAATAAACGAGTTCTTCTCTGCTTTTGACGTCAAACCGTGAAGAGACATGCACTCAACGCATGCGCACATTGGATAAGCCGGTGAGATCACAGGTAAAGGTGCTTACATGCCACGCGAAATCGGCGTAATGGGCAAAAAAATACCCGTGTTTATGTGTCACAGTCTGTCTCCCTCATGTCTTCACGGACTCTTATTTTGAAGTTTTCCACTGGACTACATCACCAATAGTTCACTGTCCTAAACACTTCCATCTTCATCCCCACCTGCCTTCCATTCCCTCATTACTTTTTGGTGTATAAAAAAACCTCTACTTCCCTATCTGTCACTCACTCAATGTTGTGTCAATGTAGTGACACTAGGGGTCACTCTTGGGAGCCCTAAACACCTCTGCTTTTTGAAAAAAGGCCAATGGGAATTGGCGAGTGGAATTTGCATGCCACTTCCCCGGACATATGGTATAAAAGGAGCTGGCATGCAACCACTCATTCAGATTTTCTCTTCGGAGCCGAGTGATTGCATTCAGTGCACTGAATTCAATTCACCTCAAACTGCTGGATTTTATGGCGCATTTCAGCAGCTTCTTCCCCTCTGCACCCATGGAGTGCCGAGAATGCCCTTAAGCGCTTCAGCGGAGCAAAACAAAAGCGTATATTCCAAAAAAAAGAGTATATTTTCAATCCTAAAAAAGCGGCACACACGGAACGTCTTTTTAAAGATGCATTTCCGTTTGTGTGTTATTCCTGGTTGCTGTCGTTATCTCTCCGCTTCTGACGGCCACGATCGCTGCCTTACATGTCTGGGCGCTGCCCACGTGGAGACATCGTTCGTGGATGGGTCTTGTCCTCATTGCGAGAACATGACCATGGCAACGTTGCGGTCGCGGCTTGCCTTCGTAAGAAAGCAAGCCACCCCAGAGGCTCCCCACCTTGGTCCTTCTACCTACGGGTATGAGGCTGCATCGGTTAGCACTGGGGGCGATTTGGGGACTTCAATGGGAGCATCTCCACCGGGTAACCGCCCACAGGCCTCCCATTCCTCATCACGCTCGCTTTCCCCGGTCGGACTCTCGGATGAGACCGCCGGCTCGTCTCAGGGCGAGTTCGACCTCTTATTCGGGGCCCGGGAAGATGATGAGTTATCAAGCACAGCATCGGAGAGCGGGCTTGTCCAGTCTGACGTGGAGGTTTTGGCTGGGCTTCCTCCTTTGGGTATGGTCGCCCAGTCTCAGGCCGACGTGGAGATGACAGACATGCTTTCCCAGGCAACTGCGAGCATTGGGCTAGAGTGGAACCCTCCACTCTCCCCTGAACCCTCGTGGCTTGATGATTGGTTCCTGGGCCCAGAGCGCCGCTCACGGCCATGCCCCGCCCTGGTCTGAAGTGCATGAGGAGCTGACAAAATCGTGAGGGGCACCTTTTACTAACCAATCCTGATCTTTCAGCTCCCCCGCTTTCACTACCCTCAATGGTTGGGCGGCCAAGGGGTATTTGGTGATCCCCAGGTGGATAAGGCGCTGGCGGTGCACTTGGGCCCGCAGAGCGCCGCCACCTGGCGCGGGCGCCCGTAGCTCCCAACCAGGGCCTGTAGGTTTATGTCATCTCTGATGGCTAAGGCCTATGGTGCCGCTGGACAAGCGCCTCCGCCCTGCACGCCATGGCTCTCCTGCAGGTACACCAAGCCAAGGTGCTAAAAGAGCTGCACGAGGGTAGTTCTGACCCAGTATTGATGCAGAAACTGCGCTTGGCGACCGACCTTGCTCTCCAGGCGACGAAGGTTATGGCGCAGTCTCTCGGGCAGGCGGTGTCCACCCTGGTGGTCCAGGAGCGCCACTTTTGGCTCAACCTGGTCAAGATGAGAGAGGCTGACGAGGCACGGTTCCTTGACGCCCCCATTTCCCAGGTTGGCCTGTTCGGCGACACCGTTGAGGACTTTGCCCAGCAGTTCTCGGCGTTGAAGCAGCAGACGGAGGCTATTCAACACATCCTGCCCCGATGCGGCTCAAGACCCCAAACCCCGTCTGCTCATCACCAAGGGCGTCCTCCTGCAACAACAGCACTGGCTCTGCCGCAGCCCGCACCCACGGCCCGAGTCCACCACAGGAAGCAGACACCACCTGTCTCACGGCTGGCCGCCAAGAACCCAAGGAATGCTTCGAAGCACTTCTGAGACAGGCGACACAGGGATAAGGAGACCTGCTTCTATGGAGCTGGTAGACAGACCACTCCAACCCCTGGTGGAGGGCCGGGAGGAGAATCATTTATTTCATTTTTCGCCGCATGCCCAAGTGGCTGCGGTACCCAAAACTTCAACAAAAGAGTGGTTTTCTTGTTCCCTTGGTCACATGTCAGGTGTGCACGGTCGTCGTCATGACCGCCATCCACCGTCCCATTTCTGCAGGTTCGGCGCTCCAGCGGTGGACCTCCAGCCCCTGCGTGCCCAGCTGTGGCACAAGTATGCCCACACCGGGCTGGTTCCAATGGACTGCGGGGACGATATTCCTCCTCCCCCCTCCTCAACCAATCTTATGGTGGGCATCAGGAGCCAGGTAAGTGCTTTGATGTCTCTGGATTCAGCACAGCCACAGGGTTCAAGCCTCCTTGACGTGGCATCTCAGGCTCTGCCCCACCGCAAGGCCCCACCTGCCAGTACGTCTGATGTGATTATCCCCTCGCCTGGAGTTTGGACGTGTGGCTCACGCTTTCCAACCCGTCGCGATGGCTGACGCGGACCGTCCGACTCGGCTACACGATTCAGTTCACCAGGCACCCGCCCAGGTTCAGCGGCGTCCACTTCACCTCGGTGAAGGGCAAGAACACTGCTACCTTGTGTGCGGAGATTGTTACCCTTCTACGGAAGGGTGCGATAGAGCCAGTCCCTCCGGCCGAGATGAAGAAGGGGTTTTACAGCCCCTACTTCATTGTACCGAAGAAAGGCGGTGGGTTGCGGCCAATCTCGGACCTGCGAGTACTGAACTGCGCCTTGCACAGACTCCCATTCAAGATGCTTATGCAAAAATGCATTTTAGCGAGCGTCAGGCATCAAGATTGGTTCGTGGCGGTAGACCTGAAGGACACGTACTTCCACGTCTCAGTCTTACCTTGACACAGACCCTTCCTGCAGTTTGCTTTCGATGGCCGGGCACACCAGTACAAGGTCCTCCCCTTCGGCCTGTCCTTGTCCCCTCACGTCTTCACGAAGGTCGCTGGGGCAGCCCTTGCCCCGCTAAGGGAAGTGGTCGTCTGCATCCTCAATTATCTCGACGACTGGCTAATCCTAGCTCACTCTCAGGATGTGTTGTGTATGCACAGGGACCTGGTGCTCACGCACCTCAGCAGGTCTCCAGGCACATCGTGGTTACGATGGATGCCTCCAAAATGGGCTGGACTTGCCTGCGGCTGCATTGGCACATCAACTGCCTCGAATTGTTGGCAATACTGCTCACCCTGTGGAGGTTCCGGCCGTTGATCCAGGGCAAGCACGTGTTGGTCCGGACGGACAACATGGCGACGGTAGCATACATCAACCGTCAAGGTGGTCTACGCTCCCGTTGCATGTCACAACTTGCCTGTCGTCTCCTCCTCTGGAGTCAGCAGCGCCTCAAGTAGCTACGAGCCACTCACATCCCAGGTGACCTCAACACCGCAGCAGATGCGCTGTCATGACAGGTTACGCTCAGGCGAGAGTGGAGACTCCACCCTCAGATGTCCAACTGATTTGGAGTCGATTCAGTCGAGCACAGGTAGACCTGTTTGCTTCCCGGGAATCCTCCCACTGCCCGCTTTGGGACGCCCTGACCAAGGCACCCCTCGGTATAGACACGCTGGCACACAGCTGGCCCCCTGGATTACACAAATATGCGTTTCCCCCAGTAAGCCTACTTGCACAGACCCTGTGCAAGATCAGGGAGGACGAAAAGCAGGTCGTCCTAGTAGCACCCTACTGGCCCACCCAGACGTGGTTCTCGGACCTCACGCTCCTCGCGACAGCCCCTCCCCGAAGGTGTATGTAGCCGTCATTTTGGCACATCACGATGCAGTGGATGGTAAGTATTTGGGGAAGCACGACTTGATCATCAGGTTCCTGAGAGGCGCTAGGAGGTTGAATCCCTCCAGACCTTGCCTCATCCCCTTGTGGGACCTCTCTGTAGTCCCCTGGTTCTACGGGGAGCTCCCTTTGAGCCCCTGGTGTCAGTTGAGCTTAAGGCACTCTCTTTGAAGACTGCCCTCCTGACTGCGCTCACTTCCATCAAGAGGGCAGGGGACCTGCAGGCATTCTCCGTCAGTGAATCATGCCTGGAGTTCGGTCCGGGTTACTCTCATGTGATCCTGAGACCCTGACCGGGCTATGTGCTCAAGGTTCCCACGACCCCTTTTAGGGATCAGGTGGTGAACCTGCAAGCGCTGCCCCAGGAGGAGGCTTTGGCGTTGCTGTGTCCTGTGTTTACGCAACTATTTGGATCGCACACAGAGCTTTAAAAGCTTTGCACAGAAGTCTGCTTTGGTGGACAGCAGAAAGGAAGCGCTGTCTCCAAACAGAGGATCACCCACTGGGTCGTTGACGCCATCGTGATGGCATATCACGCTCAGGACGTGCCACCCCCCGTGGGGTTACGAGCCCACTCTACTAGGAGTGTAGAGGCCTCCTGGGCCCTGACCAGTGGCACCTCTTTGGCAGACATCTGCAGAGAGTTAGGGCTGGGCAACACCCAACACCTTTGCAAGGTTCTATAATCTCCTGGTTGAGCCAGTTTCGTCCAGTGTGTTGTCAGGTACGAGCAGGAAAGTTCCGGGACAGCTGGCTGGGTGTACCGCTTGCGCATAGCGCCTTTCACCTCCCATGAGGTGAAGACGTGCGCTTTTGAATCCCAGTCGTGTTCACAAGTTGTGATCCCTGATGACTTTCCTCCTTAGCCCTGTGGCAGACGAGTTTGCGGAGAAACTTGCTGCCGGCCCAGTACATGTGCCAACTAAGCCCTGTACTGGGGTAGGTGCTCCACATGCGCTGGTTGCCCATAGGTGACCCCATGTGATATTTCTTCCGTTAAATCGTTTCCCTGTCGGTAAACTGCATCTTCCTTGGGCAGAGGTTCCTCTGCCCCGGTCACCGTGTTTGTAGAACTCCTCCCCCATTGGGTAGGACCTACCATGGGACTTCTCCACATAACATAATTCTGACAAGACTCGGTAAGACCATGTGACGTATTTCCACTCGAACTGCCCCCCCCCCCCCGGGGTGTGGTCTCCGCGGTGTCTTCCCCTTGGGAGTGACACCCCCCCGACATAGACACTTATGGCCCGCAGCCGGTATACAAAATTCCACTCTTTTTGGGGAGAAAAAAGAGGAAAACAGGCCACGGCTGGGTTAGCCTGTCCCTATTTGTTGGGCAGTCGACTTGTTCCCAAAAACCATTCGACGCTCATAAGAGCATTGGGGGAGGTTATGTGACGGCCCGGTGCGCTGGCTACGAGGCACACAGCGGTCTACCCATCTCGCACAGCCAGTCCACGTAAGACAGTTCAGCTAGTTGTGGCGATTTGTGTAGGGATCCCTAGTGTCACTACATCGACACAACGTCGAGTGAGTGACTGATAGGGAATGTCCTGGTTACTTTTTTAACCTCCGTTCCCTGATGGAGGGAACGAGACATTGTGTCCCTCTTGCCACAACACTGAACTACCCGCTGAAATGGCCAGGACCTTGTCTCGGTTCCTCAGCACAAAACCTGAATGAGTGGTTGCATGCAAATTCCACTCACCAATTCCCATTGGCCTTTTTTCAAAAAAGCTCCCAAGAGTGACCCCTAGTGTCACTACATCGACACAACGTCTCGTTCCCTCCATCAGGGAACGGAGGTTATGAAAGTAACCATGACGTTTTCTTCATCATTTGTCAGTCCTTGAAGTATTGCGTTGAGTTTATGAAGTGTATTGCTATATTGATAAAGTGTTTCCTTGTTTTGTTATTTTGTAAAGTTAGCTCTATCATTTGTTCTACTCCAGCGTTTGTTCCACTCCAGCGTTATAATTAAAGGATTTAAAGATTCTACTCCTGCGTCTTCTCACTTCCTCTTCCACTCCTAGACACCAACGTTACATTATGACCTTTATGATTATGATTATGACCGATAAAGGACCGCAGTTTATTGTGTTTAAATGACCACACACGTTGTCAGCTTATTAAGCATAATTGGTGTAAGAACGTGCATGTAAATACACTCATTGACGAAATATGTGAAGTCTATTCACCGTATTCAGCCACACCGCAGCTTCCGTATTTTGTCTCTGAACTTCCTTTTGGTACTGAAGCTACTGAGGAGAGTCTATCAAAATGGATTACCTGTGGGAACACAAAGTATTTTTCACCAAGAGTTAATGGTGAGTCCACACCACCCCTATACTACGTGAAAATTCTAGTGAGGTGTTTTGCTGTCATTGTAAATATTTGTTTTTCTGACACCCACAGAGATAAATTGGACCTGGCAGATCACATTCAGACAGCTATGACACACTGCACTTTTTCATGATACAAGCGATTAATTGTTATACGTGTAGTTCTCCTTAATTTTTTAGGCTTTAATTTGTTAATAATTTGTGTTCAAATGTGTAGCTGACGTGAAATTTCAAACAGTGACAGATCGTATCGTTTCACATGCAAGTTCATAACACCCCCACCCATTTGTCACCCCACATTTTTAAAAGGCTTAAATGTGATTAAAATGATGGTAAACAGAATATAAAATAAAAAGTACACTTTCACGTGAAAATGTGTGTGTATATGTGTGTGTATTAATATAGTGGCACCCCATCCCCCTTCCCCCGTCCCAGTTTCACACTCAAAAAATCTGCTCACCTTAACAATAACGCGATGGGTCAATGACATGAGAAGATGGTCAGAGGTGACGTACGGAGATATTTTTAATGACTTTATGTTGTCTCTTGGATTTCCATGAGCACGGAGGCATATCAATATGTCCACAGCGTGAAGGTAGGATCTTGTGGATTTATGAATGAAGAACTCTTGTTTTAAAATCTCCCCACTCTGCTTCCAGTTGTTATGACATACCCTGAACACTTAAATACTCATGATAACTTTTGGCAACTCTATAACCTGTTAATCCACTTCGCTAGCTAATTACACTTTGACATCAACACCACAGAAATCTATATAGAAAACAATAGACCGGAATTTCAAACAGTAGCTCAGGTATTTTCACAATAGTGTAGTGTAACGAGTAAAGGATGGGCGAGGAGGAGGTGAGAACCGGCAGAACAGTCAACATAAACTTTAATGATAAACTCAACTTAAAACAACATCTCATACACACATATACTCGTCTTTATTCCCCTCCTGGCTGATTAACCCTCCTCCTCGTCACATGTAGATTTCCCAGTAACAAGCTACATTAATCACATTGTATTGCAAACACAGTAGCCGAGAGAGAAATCCAATGGTTCTTTTGGACAGTTCATGTAAACTAAAATAAATGATTGACCAACATGAATGTAAACGATTCTCCTCACCTGTATACTGAGCGTTGGGAAGTCCTATTCATTTTAGTGAATAGGATCATTCTAGCAGTTCATTTAAAAATTAGCAGTTTACATAAATTATTCACTGATTCACTTGAGCTCCTGTGCAGCCTTAAAGATTTTGCAGGAAGACGTCTTTGAAGCAAAATATTTATTAATTGCTGCTGTTTATTAGGGCTGTGTCGATACACGCAAATATCGATATATGATACTTTTTCACATGATATAGTATACTTTAGATCCATGTATCAATATTTATATTAAAATATTTGTGTATTCATATAATGTAAACACACAACAAAGTCGTCACACTGTTACTTCCAAATCATTTAAAGAGGCCACCAAGAGACAAAAACGTGATGTTTCGAGCTGCATGCTCTTCATCAGACATCAGTATATAACTGATGAATTGGAATTGAAATTGGAATTGATTCGTAATCGAATCAAATTATGAAATCGTGATGTATCGCAATATATCGAATTGTGATGTGTATTGCAATACGTATCGTATTGTGAGGTGTAAGGTGATACTCAGCCCTACTGTTTATCACTGTTGTCAATTCAGTTATATACAGTATTTTATTTCATTTGTGAATTCTGTATTAGTTTATATTTAGTATAAATATACAGTAAATTTGTTATTTAATTTGGTCACCCAAACTGTCTACTGCCACCCTAATTATTTATATAACAATCATAACTTCTGATTGCAGAATTAAATAGTATCATCTGATTGTTAAATATCTTTGAATAGCTTTAATGTAGTTAGCTACTTTTTGTTAGTAACTTGTATTGTACCTATAACGACTTTTTTTTTTTTTTTAAAGAGTAGCTATACAGGTGCATCTCAATAAATTAGAATGTCGTGGAAAAGTTCATTTATTTCAGTAATTCAACTCAAATTGTGAAACTCGTGTATTAAATAAATTCAATGCACACAGACTGAAGTAGTTTAAGTCTTTGGTTCTTTTAATTGTGATGATTTTGGCTCACATTTAACAAAAACCCACCAATTCACTATCTCAAAAAATTAGAATACATCATAAGACCAATAAAAAAAACATTTTTAGTGAATTGTTGGCCTTCTGGAAAGTATGTTCATTTACTGTATATGTACTCAATACTTGGTAGGGGCTCCTTTTGCTTTAATTACTGCCTCAATTCGGCGTGGCATGGAGGTGATCAGTTTGTGGCACTGCTGAGGTGGTATGGAAGCCCAGGTTTCTTTGACAGTGGCCTTCAGCTCATCTGCATTTTTTGGTCTCTTGTTTCTCATTTTCCTCTTGACAATACCCCATAGATTCTCTATGGGGTTCAGGTCTGGTGAGTTTGCTGGCCAGTCAAGTACACCAACACCATGGTCATTTAACCAACTTTTGGTGCCTTTGGCAGTGTGGTCAGGTGCCAAATCCTGCTGGAAAATGAAATCAGCATCTTTAAAAAGCTGGTCAGCAGAAGGAAGCATGAAGTGCTCCAAAATTTCTTGGTAAACGGGTGCAGTGACTTTGGTTTTCAAAAAACACAATGGACCAACACCAGCAGATGACATTGCACCCCAAATCATCACAGACTGTGGAAACTTAACACTGGACTTCAAGCAACTTGGGCTATGAGCTTCTCCACCCTTCCTCCAGACTCTAGGACCTTGGTTTCCAAATGAAATACAAAACTTGCTCTCATCTGAAAAGAGGACTTTGGACCACTGGGTAACAGTCCAGGTCTTCTTCTCCTTAGCCCAGGTAAGACGCCTCTGACGTTGTCTGTGATTCAGGAGTGGCTTAACAAGAGGAATACGACAACTGTAGCCAGATTCCTTGACATGTCTGTGTGTGGTGGCTCTTGATGCCTTGACCCCAGCCTCAGTCCATTCCTTGTGAAGTTCACCCAAATTCTTGAATCGATTTTGCTTGATAATCATAAGGCTGCGGTTCTCTCGGTTGGTTGTGCATCTTTTTCTTCCACACTTTTTCCTTCCACTCAACTTTCTGTTAACATGCTTGGATACAGCACTCTGTGAACAGCCAGCTTCTTTGGCAATGAATGTTTGTGGCTTACCCTCCTTGTGAAGGGTGTCAATGATTGTCTTCTGGACAACTGTCAGATCAGCAGTCTTCCCTATGTTTGTGTAGCCTAGTGAACCAAACTGAGAGACCACTTTGAAGGCTCAGGAAACCTTTGCAGGTGTTTTGAGTTGATTAGCTGATTGGCATGTCACCATATTCTAATTTTTTGAGATATTTTTTGAGACCTCATTGGTGGGTTTTTGTTCAATGTGAGACAAAATCATCACAATTAAAAGAACCAAAGACTTAAACTACTTCAGTCTGTGTGCATTGAATTTATTTAATACACGAGTTTCACAATTTGAGTTGAATTACTGAAATAAATGAACTTTTCCATGACATTCTAATTTATTGAGATGCACCTGTACTGTACTATACTGTATACTGTAAATGTGAGTATGACATATTGATAGGATTTGGTCTTGGCTGACTAGATCTATGCTGCTGCTGCAATACAAAGACTTGTTACTGCTAGAACATACACAGACATTCTGTGTTATCATGTGGACATGCTTTGCAGGCAGGACATGCTGCTGCACAATGAGACATTAATACAATCTCCCAATAAAGCGGTAAAGCTGCAAAAACACATACAAAAAAACACAACCCCCCCCAAAAATGCAGATCTACCACCAAAACCTGTGTAATGCTGCTGCTCCGAAGAGCCTTGTGCACTGAATGTCTGCTTGCTAAGCGTGCCTGGCCAACTTGGCCAAATGGCGTAACACTAATATACTAAATCTCTACGTGTAATTGGGCCAGCTTGGCAGAATGACTCATAAGGTGTATCAGGACCAGGAAAGCCCAGAGTTTTGTAACGTATGCTGGAACTGCTGACAATGATGACAATGACGAAGACGATGATGAGATGAAGAACCCAAGTGCAGTTTATTTACAGACGTGAACCAGTAACCCTAACTACAAAACAAAACATGAACATGGACTAAACTAGACTAGACTTGACTTGACTTGACTTGACTTGACTTGACTATGGCTTGACTTGACTACAGCGTAACAAACACATACAATCACATTCAATAATTGACAACTAGACAATGAAAACATGAGGGCTTAAATACAAGACATGGGAGAACATAAACCAATGAACAAACAGACCTGATAACAAGATAATTAAACAATAAACCAATGAAAACATGACACATGAACATGGAGGGAAAACAGAAATCACATGACAAGGGAAACAGGAACACATGACATGAACCAGGAACTGGAATTTCAAAATAAAAGACATGAATCAACACAATACACATGACAAGTTTATTTAACTAGTGACTTACCCTAGCTATGTTCAGATTTATTTAAACTAATGCCCTAAGACAGCCCTATTTTAAAAGTGCTATGCCTTAAGTGCAGCGCACTAAGTCAGTGAGCATAGCCATTCGGTTGTGATATTTTCGCTTTATTAAAGTCGCAAGTGGGTTGGCGAAATCATGCATAATGCGCTAATGGGCTGTGGGCAATTTATTTCGGAGGTTCTTCTCCGGTTATTGCACCATCTGCGTCTTATTATAAATTCAATTTATAAGAAAGTGGTAGTGTAAATGGGCTGTATGCAATGAATTAGATTAGAAGAACAGAAATATAGACTTTTATGGTTCTTTTGCACATGAACTGCATCCTTGTTGAATGTCAGGCATATTTCTACAACAGTGACACGCTCCTTAGACTTTGCAACGAGAATAGACGTGGTTCTCAGATGTCTTAGTGCAGCAACAATTTCTCAAGAAAATAACAAATTGGGCTTTGTGCCAGCACCACTTCATTACCATACAACACGTGCATACACCCACAGGTAGCACAAGCACTCCCGGCCACAGGCACTACTGATATGACAATTGCGCTTATAATTAGCACTGTCATGAAAATTGGATAAGATGTACACGGTCGTTGCACATCATGAAAATAGAGCCCTCTTTAATAGGACCTCTAAGCTTACACCATGCAAGCTGATTGGCTTAAAACATCATATGTAGGTGACAAGTTTAAAGAACCTATCATCTTGCTCCATGCACAGTTTCATGTCTGAATGTAATAAATTTAACTACTTAATTTATGAGTAGCTGGTAGCTACAGTTTCAAAGTAGCTTCCCCAACCCAAACTTCACCAAACATGTAACCAAACACTCCATACTGCCTATTATTACAGTTTGTGCAGACTGGGAGAGAGCTGTTACTAACATGTAAGAACATGTAGTTTTTAATTGCTGTAAATGTGAGGCTGTTATTGATTCTAAAACAATAATTAGCAATGTTTTCGTGTACTCTGACTGGGCACATGTGATTATAAACATTAAGATAATTCTGGGGCTCTGAGGTATATTTTATTAGGAATTAGGAATAATGTAGTTTTAGCTTTAAACAGAGTAGATTTTTTTTCTGTACTAAAATACACTGCTTGATTCAAGACATCATAATGCACACAATATTACATTGGATTGTAATTTACACATGTACCATATACTGGTACACTAGTCTCAAATAATTCTTTTGTCAGTATGTAGGAATGTGTTCACAATACAAGATCTCAAAATGACAGATGACAAGTTTCTGTATTGTGGTGTTGTTACATAAAACAATGCTGGTCTTTACAGTTTATCCCTAGGTGTAGTTTCAGTTCTGCACATCATTGAAGGTTCATAATATTTTCTAATTCTCAGATTACAGATGGGTGTCAGGACAGGCTACTGTCACACAAACACCACAACAGAAGAACTGTAAGTCAAACACAGCCACAGCCTTTGGCAACTGAGGCCGTCACTGACAGATGGTCAATAAAGGTCTAATACAAACTGTCATGAAACATGACAGTAGCACTGAATATGAAGCTGGCAGATTTTGTTACTTACAGGGGTCATATCATGAGGAATAAAATTTCCCTTGATCTTTTGAGATAAAAGAACTTGTACTATGAAAACATACTGTAACTTTCAGGACACTAAACTTCCTCATCAGTTTCAAAATACCATTTAATGGAACTAATGCAAAAACTTCTTGTTCTGTACTTTCTAAAATCTTACTGACCTCAGACAGGTGAATAGATTTAAACACACTATGTATGGCCCACCACATAGTAAGGTAATATAAAATTTTTTAAGAAAAAATGATAAATACAATTCTATCAGGAATACTCGCATGACTTGAGTAAAATTTAAGCTGACATTTATTTGATGAATATAAAACAGAAATGTAATGTCTCTCTTTGGCGTAAGCCATGTCTGGCAGTCCGAAGAAGTTGTAATCGGAACCGTCATATCCTGCCGGAGATAGGAGGCAGGGACGAGGAGCCTACCCCCGTGCAGGACGGGACTCAACTTGTGGTGGTGGGGTAGTGGAGGTTGCCGTGTTAGTACACTGAAACGCAATGTGATAGATTGTGAGTAGACTTATAAAGCATTGGCTTACATGTGATTGGCTAGGAGTTACCTAGCTAATTGTGCGATGATGTAAAGCTGCTAGTCTTCTCGCTAGAACTACGCTGCGCTTACATTTATTCCAGCAGAAAAACTAATCACAACAGTAAAATATGGAAAATTCCACTAAACTTTGTGCTGTTTCTGGATATGTGTAGCACCTGCCACTCTGCATATCCTTCTTAATCTCAAAGTTAGAAATTAGCGGCTGAAGTTCATTTTCAACAAGGCTTTTGAAAATTTCAGTCCGACATTATCAGTTTGTGCCAGCCTGCTGTAATGAAAATTTAGCAAAATCACATTATGTGGTTCATTATACGTATCACGGCAATTCAGGGGCGAAATGTCCACTGTGTCGTCCTAAAAGTAAGTTAAATGTTCTCTCAAAAAGATTAGGTTTTAAAGGATAATACTTTATTGAGTTTAATATCAACAAAACCTACCTCCATAACGTGGACCTTAAACCTTAACCTAACTGATAGTGTCATAAAAATATGAGATGAAAAACGCAATTGCTGAAGCAAATTTTGTGGTGCTTCTTTAATACTTTGATATGCTCTATAAGTTGAGCATTTCACTGTCTTTACATATTGTATGTAGAACAGGGCACGTAAAAAATCAAGTTGGTGATGTACTAAAATATTTTTAGTTGAATGGAATTGCATGAGTTAAATTAAACTATAAGACAAGTAATTTTTATAAATATCACATCACATAAAATAAATATATTATAATTTCCCAAGAGAAGCTTACAATTTTGTTGCACAGGATTAAGCAAAATGCAGCAGTTTGGGTCATTAAAATAAGTAATAAGATGTAGACAGCAAAAAGTCCAATCTCATTAAAAATGATGCACTACACAGGCAGAGACACAGGAGATCACTGAAAGATGATCAGCACAGCAAAAAGACCAAATGGTGTAAAGAGAGCAACAAATGGTTTAAATGTACATATACAACACAGCAAATTACAGATTTGGCCAAATGTCAATGGAAGCTTCGCTATGATATTTCAAAAGGCAACTGTCATGCACCAGAACATGTTAGCATTTACAAAGTACATCAGTCACCTCTATAAAAGATTACATCAGACTTTATTTCTTATCGCTATAGTGCAAAAAAAGATTTTGGAACATAATAAATAGAGACAGTTACAGTTACACAAGTAATGTTATAAACTCAGCTGCTTCTGCCCACATAAATGAGAATGGTAAATGTTATGTAGAACTGCAGGCTTATGCAGGCACATAAAAAATTATAGGCATGTTTGAAATGTGAATTTCTCATTGTTGATGAAAAGCCACTGATGGTCACCTTTCATCTCACAAGTACAATTGAGAGATCTAAGTGTTTGTTTGATGGTTTTATTGCAACTGTTTGGCATCTCATCTTTTTCAAGGACAGCAAAAAAAGAAAAAAGAAATACAGATTCAGAGTTTTGGTATTTTCAATTGAATTCTGATTTAAAACATTCTGCTAATCTTGTTCTCTGATGTATTGCACAGTTGGCTCCCATTTACTAGCAGATTTGTCATAATACCTAGCCAGAGCTGGATTTATTTCCATCCTGTCGGTGGACTTTTGTCTTGATCTTACACAACACTCCTTCATTAACATAACTGATCCTCACAGGGGGCGTTTTCTATACATGACTGAATGTCTTATTACTCACAAGTAGTTTAATCTGAGAGACAACTTCAGTAAAAAGCTTGAGGTTTTACAAAATATCTTGATAGATAATCTGCTCATAATAATTTTTAAAACAGTCCTACAAATAAATATGGATAATGATTTAGTACAATGCACAAACCATTCACTCTCCTTAATTAATGTCTGTGCATGAATCTAATTATTTCAGAGTAACATAATGGGTATGTGGTGAGCAGGGTGAAGTCGAGCGGTGTCTGGGCAGAGCAAGGCCAGGAAGATAAGTGGCGAATTACTTCCACCTGCATGCCACACCGGCCTCGCGTTCCAGCGAGGGGAGGCAGGAGTATTTAAGGAGAAGAGACAGCACCAGACGAGAGAGAGATGTACGAAGCTTGTCCATGTGTTTGAGTGTTTTTATGATTTGACGCAGCTGGCTGAAAAGCGGTGTGTGTTTTTGTTTCTTTACACACTGAAGTGTCTTAAATGTCTATGTGTTTGTCAAGCCGGTCCCAGCTTCCTCCTTTTCCATCTTTAAGTGTTACAGGGTAATATTTGGTGATAACTAAAAACAATGTTGAAATAGTGGCTTAAAAATAAGAATTTGTAAAATCTGCATTATTTATTAATAAATTGCAACATATTTGCATAGTGGCATAAAAACTGATGACATCTAAAGCTGAGAGCCTAGGGCAGCTTATAAACATGTAACTGCCTGCCAAAGGATCCTAAATATTCACTGATTACTCCCATGTCAGAGGCTGAGGCTAATGTTGTCTCTGTGGTCTACTGCTCAATGTGCAGATGCAGGCAGGTTTGGGTCTTTACTAGCCAAGTGAAGAATTTGACACTTCTATCCCAGAAGGGAAGAATCATTAAGTTGAGAGCTGTTTAATGGGCAGATTTTACACAGCTCAGTGTTTTTGTTCATTATGCTTAAACTTGCATAAACACCTTTGAAGAATTAAATGCGACTGACTGTGTTACCTTTTAAGAATTAATAAAAGAAGCTCAATATCGATTGTAGACACAGAATACAGGGTCATGTTCAAATGTAGCGGAACACCAGACACACCAGAGGACCAACCCCAAATAAGGACAAATACCAGTAGTGCCTTTTCTTGGGTGTTTACTGCAAGCATAAAATGGGACAGCTTTACAACAAATGTCTTTGTTCTTGTTTCACAATCTGTAAATACATCATTTAGTTAGTACATTGTCCCATCTTCTAAAATGCAGGCAACTTAGAATACTAAAGTCACAATTCACAGTTTCAATTTCTTTACTTTAACCATATAGTCATGAACTACATTACCCAAAATGCACCGTGGATTACTGGCACGCATTTCATTCTTTGAGCGATGAATTAACCACTAATTTTACCACAATGAAATGAAATAAAACTCATATTAACATTAACAAGCCTCTTCATTCTTATGAAAATGAACATAGGACATAAATTGATACGTCAGAAGTACCGTTCATAGAAATACCATCGCACGTTTAAAGCGATACAATTTATGTCAAGTGTTAATATGTACAACCTTTAATTTTACACACAACAACAGTATTACCAAAGTATTTTGTTCTGATTTCATTGTAACTTCTATTTAATATACTCTAGGAACATGTTCGAATTTTCCATTGACAGAGACGCATACCTCTCTTTAGAATGTTTCACGCAGACTGAAGAGTGTAGCACCAGGGGAATATACCAATGATCAAGGTGGGGGTATTCCACATCGGCGACACAAAAGAACATAAACATTTCTCTAAACAAATACATGCAGTACAAGAAAGTAGTGCGATATAATGTGTGATAAACACCGAGATTAAATGCTGTGTAAAACAGTCGCAATTTCCATTCTGCATAAGTTATATATATATATATATACTCCTAACTCCTCCCCTATAATGAAATGATTGACCATCCCTTAGTCTTCCTGCACCTGGCTACGAACCAAAGTTTTTCTTAAACAAAGTGACAAAATAAAGTTTGATGAATTATAACACTTTTTACATCATTACACAAACACTAGAAGTGTCTCTATATCTTCTGTTTAATTTACAATGTTCTATCAGAAAATAATCTGAATGATTGGAATTATTAAGAATGTAGAGAAATGTATAATATTTAGCTTGAGCCCCATCTTACTGTTCAGCACTCATATACTTGCTTGAACCATCAGATCCTGTCGGAGGCAATGACAGCAGGGGAGCGGAGCTTACCCCTGCCCAGGACGGGACCTAAACTGGTGGAGATGGGGTGGAGGGGGGCGAAAACAATGGAAATATGTGAACAATAGAGACAGGTGTGTAGGATTATAAAGCGGAGGCTGTATTGTGATTGGATGAGATGCCTGATTGAATGAAAGTGTAAGGATCCAGAGTCTTCCTGCTAGAACTACTGCTTACACTTCCATTTCCTGAGGTTTCTGTGTAAAGGTTGGACAGATCATTTTCATCAGTTTCAATGTCATAAACATTTAAATGCTAAAAGGAAAATATCTCTCTTCATTAAAAAAAAGAGTATTTTTTTAAAATGCAATATGCAATTTAATCCAACACTGTTGTCTTTTGCACTGATTTAAGCAGAGGCGGGTAGAGTAGACCAAAACTGTACTTAAGTAAAAGTACAATTACTTTAAAAAAAAAATTTACTCAAGTAGAATTAAAAGTACTAACATAAATAATTACTTGAGTAAGAATAAGAAAGTATCCAATTAAAAGAGTACTCAAGTAGTAACTCGTTACTTTCACAAATGACATAATAGACGTTAACTCCCCTATATTCCATTACACATTTAACATATATTACAGAATTATTATTATTATTATTAATGGAAATTCTGTCATCACCATCATGTTGTTCCAAACCCGTATGACTTTCTTTCTTCCATGCAACACGAAGTAAATATTAGACAGAATGTTTGCATGAGTCAGTATTTACTTTCAGTGAATTTTTCTCCATATTTTGAAAATGAATGGTGAGCGAGACTGTCAGTCCCTAACATTCTGTCTAACATATTTTGTTTTCCACACAATGCAAAGCGTCACACTGGTTTGGAACAACATGAGGGTAGGGAAATGATAACAGAATATTAAATTATGGCTGAGCTATCACTTTAAAGGTATAGTTCACCCAAAAATGAAAATTCTCTCATCATTTACTCACCTTCATGCCATCCCAGATGTGTATGACTTTCTTTCTTCTGCTGAACACAAATTAAGATTTTTAGAAGAATATTTTAGTTGCCAAAATAAAATACTTGCCAATATTTTGTAGGCCAAAATTTTGATGCTCCAAAAAGCACATAAATGCAGCATAAAAGTAATCCATAAGACTCCAGTAGTTAAATCCATATCTTCTGAAGTGATATGATAGGTGTGGGTGAGAAACAGATCAATATTTGTAATTTTTTGCTAGACAGCAGGGGTGATATGCAGAGAATGTGAATCACCAAAAACACAAGAAGAAGAATGTGAAGGTGATCTGTTTCTCTGTTTCCCATCCACACCTATCACATCGCTTCTGAAGATATTGATTTAACCACTGGAGTCTTATGGATTACTTTTATGCTGACTTACGTGATTTTGTTTAGCTTTAAAATCTGGGGTGGCATGAGGATGAGTAAATAATGAGAATTTAAATTTCTGGGTGAACTATCCCTTAAAGGGCTCTTGTCAGATCTGGATGAATTTGTCAATAAGAGAGGTTTGGAAACATTTCTAGTAATTATTACAGTGAAAACGTGAAAATGTCCCACAAGGACATTGTATATAATGCTGAAATATAAACCAAAGCAAGATCATGTTTTATTAATGCCTTCTTTTGCTATTTATTTGCTTTTAAAGTCCTGTGTGGATTCTTATTTCAGTGTAGTTACAGTTTGCAGAGTCAAAATAATTTAGATCATTAGTTCTGTACTGCTCTCTAAATGCAGAGTATACAGCCTAGTGCATATGGCACCAACCCAGGTCATGGAAAACTTGTGTCCAATGCACTATTTCGAGTGTCCGCCATTTTTTAGGATTGTCTGATTTCTGAGTGAGCAACTCGTTCCTTACTTTTGTTCACTCATTATTACCCACAATGCACTCTAATTTCGAGTGTACATTTGATGTACACTCGATGTATATATATTAATGAGCCTTCCCCTGTCATCTGTATGTTTTGGAGCGCATTTTGTTCGCTTCAAAAGTGGAATGAAACAGCACTACATGGGTCAGTTATCAACACGGATCAATCATGGATAAAGCAGCACGAGTGCAAAGCAGGTGTGGTAATTCGCGGACAGGTCTAAACCTCACAGACATATTTAAATACACTTGTGAACCAGTGAGATGCGCAGCGGGGATTGCGAAACCCTTTGAATGCGGTACAGAATTGTCTGCTGCAAAACTCGTATGTCTCGGAGATGAAACTAGTTTAAAATTAACAGCCCCCACATTCCAAACGATACTGACAAAGAAAACAGGAGAAAACATAAATTAGAAGGCTTTTAAAATGTACCATGGATTTACTGTAGTAACACTAACTGTACTGTATGAACTATGGTAGTTTTGTCAAAAAAAGTTTTTAAATGTATTTAGACTGCTCTTTTTTCCATTACAAAAATGCCATAGTTCTTTATATAGAACTACTAATTACTAAACATGGTAGTGAGGAGCCATGCGTGGTTTTACCTATGGTTACCATGGTCTTATTACAAATATCATTGTTAAAAATATGGACACTATGGAAGAACTATGGTGCATTTTCATAATTATGGACCAAGCTATCAGTTTTCTATCTGTGTAAAATCTGTCCTCTTGTAATGCTCTCTGATTGTAGGAAAATGTAAGTTGTTTTGTTTGCCTTCAGAAATTCCAAGACATGACTATAGTTTAATCAGTAAGTGCCTGATGAAAGGAATCTGTACAGAAGTCCCAACTTAGTCACACTGTCAGAATATTTCAATTTAGCTCTATAAAAATTAGATGTTCATTTTTTCCACAGATGTTACTGTCGTTAATATTATAATTTTCATCTGCATTCCAACCTCAAAATCAATGCTGTACTGTTAAATGTGCATTTAAATGCACATAACATGTAATATTATTGGTAATTTCATGGGTGCTACCAGAGCAGGTGCTGGTGCCACATTTTCAACAGGCCCTTTGAGGGCACAAAAAAATAATAATTTCAGCCCAGGCTGAAATTGAGTTTCACACCCCTGTTTTAAGCTATTCTTTGACCAACACACATTAATATGGGTCCGCTGTTGTGTGCTTGTGAACGCGAACACAACAGCACTGCTGCTGAAAAAAAATCCTAGGGGAAACACTGAATATCACATGTGAGCAAGTTGATTGTCTAACAAAAAACAACTTCAAAGAACCTATCAGCTTGCACCATTCAGAGTTGCATGCCTGAACTTAGTCATTTAATATGTTTCAATAATAACATTACATTATGACTAAACATGTTATACTAATCTTTGTCTACATTTACAATACCTCAACAAACAACTTCTGGCTAAAAAACATAAATGAAAAACTATAGAGTTTCTATATAAAAATATAGAAATAGCTTGGCAGAAGACTGCTTTCAAAACTGATTACATAGTGAGTCATGGCCGAGCAGGGGGATTTATTATTCACTAAAGCAATGCTTCAGTGGTTTATTAAATTAAATAATGTCCAATTTACCAGAGTGTTCCAGTAATCAACTGTTTCTGATCAATACCTAAACACACTGCCATTTAAATGATTCTCATTAATTAGAGGAAATAGCCCTTCCCAACACACTCAACTGCTCTGAAAAGAGTTGAAAGCAAGTCTAAGTATTTTCAGGGTTGTGATATCCATTGGATAATAAAAGTACATTTAAACAACTTTACCACATAATACTAATGTCCACTTTTTTGTACAGACTGAAATAACTATTTTCTAGCTGTGCTAATGGCACAACATGTGTACTTATGAGAAGTTATGAAATACTAAAAACGTCTCGGTTACTTTTGTAACCTCCGTTCCCTGATGGAGGGAACGAGACGTTGTGTCGATGTAGTGACACTAGGGGTCACTCTTGAGCGCCGATCACCTCAGATCTTTGAGAAAAGGCCAATGAGAATTGGCGAGTGGAATTTGCATGCAACTCCCCCGGACATACGGGTATAAAAGGGAGCTGGAATGCAGGATTCATTCAGGTTTTGGCTGAGGAGCCGAGACACGGTCCCGGCCATTTCAGCGGCTAGTACAGCGTTGTGGCAAGAGGGACACAATGTCTCATTCCCTCCATCAGGGAACAGAGGTTACGACAGTAACCGAGACGTTCCCCTTCTGTCACTCACTCGACGTTGTGTCGATGTAGTGACACTAGGGGTCCCTATGGAAAAACGCCACAACAGCTGAACCGTGTTATGTGAACTGCCGATGCAGGTGCAAGCAAGCTGCTGCGTGCGTAATAGCAGGTGCATCAGACTGCACGTAACCTCCCCCAACGCCCCAAAAGACGTCATGTAGTTCCCCACATCCCTGAGGGGGGGAAGCGATGTAACTCGCATGGGAGCAGACTGCGCCAGCTGCGGCCTTTTCAATCTATGTTTTCTCTCCACAGAGTATTAGATTCAGCTGGGGCCATCTAACGCTATCATACGCATCATAGAAGGTGTTCTTTTCCTTACCTATTCTTTCAGGGGGAAAAGATCCCGCGGAGACCATATCCTGCTGTTGGGCCTCATGTATTCAGATAGAAGACAAAGGCAGGCCTAACACAGTCTTAAAACCTGACTGAGGCCCACACAGAGTCATAAATCTTACTGATAAAAACCGTGCCAAAATCAAACAAAGGGAGTCCAAAACAGACTACAAATCCCATGAAGCCTTGCCCACTAAAGGATCGAACTATCAACTCCTATTGGATGAGGCTCACAACAGAACGGCCCTCAACCATGATATCATCGGGAGTAGAAATAACTCTGAGATCCTTCCGGGAATTGCTTCCAGCAACTTTGCCCGCCGTGTGTAGACGCAGCTCATCGCTGCTCTCAGGTGTAGCCTCGTGGCACAAAGAAGTAACATCCGACATGAAACTGTGGCCATACAATCTCCATCTCGCTGGACGAGTTGAGATTACTCTGTGTTCCACCGAACACTCTAACGGATCCGAAGGAGACTGCCTAGCAATCCGCATCTTCATCCGTTTGCTTGCAGAAGTGAAGAGAAAAATATTTCTCTTCCATCTTCAATCAAGTCGACTTCGCTGATTTCTCCGCCAACCTGCCGAGAATCAGCAGCCATACCGCCCGCCGACAGAGTGAGGAAACGGCCTCCCATCATCACCTGAGCCTCGAGGAACCGAGTCGGAGTTAAAGGACGGATGAACACACATTCTACCTGTGTCCTCATACAATTCAAGTAAGAGGTTTACGCCTGGGCAGAGATAGAATATTATAGTGTGTTATTCTTGTGTATCAAGGTTATTGCTTGTACAGTTTACGGACCACCGAGTCTGCTCATTGCTACTAATAATACTCAAGGTATTACTGTAATGTAATGTTATCACGAATGAGATCTGTTGTGTTGTAGTCCAACCACATTGAACTGTTGTGTATTTCCGCCATCGCGGGTGAGACCGGCATACTGAGTTTATCCATTAAAGAACCAAAGACCGCGGGATGGTTTACAAGCTGTCCACCGTGTCTCTGAGTGATAAACTAACAGATGCTTTCTCTCCCACGATCGTGAAACCAGCTTTGGTGCCGCCACTTTATTCTCTCTCTCTCTTGTACTAACCACACACGCGCGACTCCTCACAAACAGTCTCGCACACACTTTTGTCTAGTAGATAACTTCGTGATAAAGTTCAGCTTTGTCCCTAAGTTATCATACAAGCGGAGACATGTGGTAACGGGAAGACGCCATTAACCGGCTTCTCTCCGCCCACATTCGCGGCCATATTCTCTGGCTGGAAATCTTGCGTGAAGTACTCTCCACGAGAGTCACGTCAGCCATTTTGTGCGTGTCACTCCTTACACACACACACACACCCATTCACACACACACACACCTTCCTCTCATGTGTTATAGGATTATTTTGGTTACCATATCATATCATGTCACTGTTTAGTTTGTAGTTGTAAGTCGGAAGTTTATTGACTGCATTGTATTGATTATTAATTGACATTACTGCATAAATAAACTTTGTTATATTTCAAAGAGAAGTGTTTTGGTTTGTTTTGCATACACCTGTGTCAAATGCTGACAGGGGATGTCAGTGCTCGGATTCAAGCCTTCATTGTTTCTTTTCGAAGGTCGATATTCTTCGGATGTCGATTTTCCTAAGAGAACAATCTAATATTGAGGCTGTTAAACTATCTGGTTATTAGTCCCTGATTCCAGCATGGTGCCCCGGCGATATTAATCCTTATTAATATTCTATTGATTTTGATAATTAATAATTAACTTTGATAATTATTAATTATTGCTAATAACCAAACCCGCTACTGAACGTAGCGTACTACATTTACTGGTGCCCCGTATGAGGCTTTAATTAGTTAGATTCTATTATTTAATTTAAATATTAATTAATAACTAAAGATATAATTATTAATTATTTCTGATAGTAACACTGATCTAAACAACCAGTAGAACCTACACTGCCCAAAAATGGAGGTCAACATGTGGCAATACAACACATGGGCTCAGCAGCCGCACATGGAAGAGGCGTGGTGGTAGGTCCTGCCACAAAAAAGGGGGGGAACTCTACAAACACAGCGACCAGGGACAGAGAGACACGGGTCCGCCGACAGGAAGACCGTACCGCGGAATATACATCACAGGGGTTACCGGAGTAATCTGCACCTGTGGAGCACCTATCCCAGTACAGGGCATATTAGACACCGTAGTGGGGCTGGCTGCAAACTCCTCCGCCAAGTTTGCGAACCATAGGGCTAGGGAGGATGGACATCCAGGGTCCATGACTTTGTGAACTCGACTGAGGGTAAAAGCACATGTTTTCGCCTCAGGGGAGGGGAAAGGCGCTATACGCAAGCGATACACCCGGCCAGCTGTTCCGTATTACAAAACTCTACCTGTTACTGGTACCAAACAGGTACCTGAAAGAACACAGGACGAAACCGGCTCAACCCAGAGATTGTAAAGTCTTGCGAAAGTATTGGGTGCTGCCCAGCCCGCTGCTCTGCAGATGTCTGCTAGAGAGGTGCCATTGGCCAGTGCCCACGAGGACGCCATACTCCTTGTAGAGTGTGCTCGAACCCACAAGGGGGCGGGCACGGCCTGGGTCTGGTAAGCCAATGCAATGGCGTCCACGATCCAGTGGGCAAGCCTCTGTTTGGAGACAGTGTTCCCTTTCTGCTGTCCACCAAAGCAGACAAAGAGCTGCTCAGAGCGTCTAAAGCTCTGTGTGCGATCCAAGTAGGTGCGAAAAGCATGCACCGGACACAGCAACGACAGGGCTGGGTCTGCCTCCTCCCAGACCAAACTCCAGGCAAGTGTTGCTGACAGAGAACGCTTGCAGATCCCCCACCTTCTTGATGGAGGTGAGCGCAATCAGGAGGGCCGTCTTTAAGGTGAGGGCATTCTGCTCGACTGACTCTAGCAGCTCAAATGGCACTCTCTGAAGGCCCAGGAGGACCACGGTGAGATCCCATGAGGGGGAGAGGCATGGCCTGGGAGGATTAAGCCTCCGGGCACCTTTGAGGAACCTGATGATGAGGCCGTGCTGCCCAAGGGACTTACCGTTGACTGCGTCGTGTTGAGCCGCTATAGCAGCTACATAAACCTTCAAGGTGGAGGGGGACAGCCGCTCCTCCAGCCTCTCCTGCAGAAATGAGAGCACTGACCTGACTGCGCATCTTGGGGGTCTTCTGCTCAGGAAGAACACCACTTCGCAAATAAGCGCCACTTTAGGGCATAAAGCTGCCTGGTAGAGGGAGCTCTGGCTTGAGTGATCGTGTCTATGACTGCTGGTGGTAGACCGCTTAGACCTTCCGTGTCCTGTCCAGGGGCCAGACATGGAGATTCCAGAGGTCTGGGCGCAGATGCCAGAGGGTGCCCCGTCCCTGAGAAAGAAGGTCCTTCCTCAGGGGAATCCGCCAGGGAGGTGCTGTCATGAGGAGCGTGAGGTCCGAGAACCAAGCCTGAGTGGGCCATTATGGGGCAACGAGGGTGACTTGTTCCTCGTCCTCCCTGACCTTGCACAGGGTCTGTGCAAGAAGGCTCACTGGGGGGAATGTGTATTTGCGCAGCCCCCGGGGCCAGCTGTGTGCCAGTGCATCTGTCCCGAGGGTGGCTCCCGTCAGGGAATACCAGAGCGGGCATTGGAAGGATTCCCGGGAAGCGAATAGGTGTACCTGTGCTTTGCCGGATCAACTCCAAATCAGATGGACCACCTGGGGGTGGAGTCTCCACTCTCCACTGAGCATTGTCTGCCACGACAGCACGTCCACTGTGGCGTTGAGGCTGCCCGGGATATGAGTGGCCTGCAGTGACCTCAGCCACTGCTGACTCCAGAGGAGGAGATGGCGGGCGAGTTGCAACGTGACGAGAGCTTACGCCACCTTGGCGATTTATATATGTTACTGTCGCTGTGTTGTCGGAATGGACCAACACATACTTGCCCTGGATCAATGGCAATAGCCTCCGCAGGGCGAGTAGTACAGCCAGCAACTCTAGGCATTTGATGTGCCAACCCAGTCGCGGTCCTGACCAGGAACCAGCGACTGTGTGACCGTTGCACACGGCACCCCAGCCCAGTTTGGAGGCATCTGTGGTGACCACGACACATCTGGACACTTGCTGTAGGGGAACTCCTGCCCGTAGAAACGCAAGGTCTGTCCAAGGGCTGAATAAGTGGCAGCAGAGCGGCGTGATAGCTACGAGATATGTGCTGCGGCACCATGCCCATCTCGGGACTCGAGTCTGAAGCCAGTGCTGAAGCGGTCTCATATGCATCAACCCGAGCGGCATGACTGCATCTGAGGAAGTCATATGCCCCAGGAGCCTCTGAAAGTGTTTCAGTGGAAACGCTGTCCTCCACCTGAATGACTTCAGGCAGTTCAGCACCGACTGCGCACGCTCACTTGTGAGGCACGCTATCATTGAGACCAAGTCTAACTCCATGCCGAGGAAAGAGATGCTCTGAACTGGGAAGAGCTTGCTCTTTACCCAATTGACCCGAAGCCCTAGACGGCTGAGGTGCCTAAGCATCAAATCCCTGTGTGCGCACAGCAACTCTCGAGAGTGTGCTAGAATCGGCCAGTCATCGAGGTAGTTCAGTATGCGGACGCCCACTTCCCTTAACGGGGCAAGAGCTGCCTCTGCGACTTTTGTGAAGACGCGAGGGGACAGGAACAGGCCAAAGGGGAGGACCTTGTACTGATACTCCTGGCCGTCGAAAGCAAACCGTAGGAAGGGTCTGTGTCGAGGTAGAACTGAGACGTGAAAGTACGCGTCCTTCAGGTCTATCACTGCAAACCAATCTTGATGCCGGATGCACGCCACAATGTGTTACTGCATTAGCATCTTGAACGGGAGTTTGTGTAAGGCCCGGTTCAGAACTCATAGGTCCAAGATTGGCTGAAACCCACCGCCTTTCATTGGTACGATGAAGTAAGGGCTGCAGAACCCTTTCCCCATCTCAGCTGGAGGGACAGGCTCTATCATTGCATACAAGGGTCGCGATCTCCGCACACATGGTGGCGGTGTTCTCGCCCTGCCCTGAAGTGAAGCAGACGCCGCTGAACCGGTGTGGGCACCTGGTGAACTGAATCGCGTAGCCGAGTCGGATGGTCATGGCCAGCCACCGTGACGGGTTGGAAAGCGTTAGCCACATGTCCAAGCTCCGGGCGAGGAGCACTAAGGGGACAATCACGTCTGACGTGCCTGGTGGTGTGGCCTCGCGGCGGGGGGAGCAGGCAACGCCACGTTGAGGAGCGTTGCTTCGACCCGAGGCGGCTGCACTGAGGGGGACCTCAAAATACTACCTTGCTCTGCGTACCCAGCATAGGGCGGGTTAGCGACTGAGGAGGAGGGCCTCTTGGGCCGTCCTCGAGACTCATCACAACCGGCTGGCCATAGGTGTGGTGCGGCCAGGCGCGCGAAGGCGGGGAGGCGGCCATGACAACGGCAGCTTTGAACATCGATTATGTGACCCAAGGAGTGCGGAAACTGCCCTTTTTTTTTGACAATTTGGATACCGCAACTCGTTCGGGGTGCGGTGAACAAAAAAGAAAAGGAAACAAAGGATATACCTCCCGGCCCTCCAGCGGGGGATGGAGTGGTCTGGATACCAGCTCCGTAGCGGATGTCTCGCTCCCAGGGTCGTCCGTCTCAGGGGCGCTTAGGAGCCTTCCGGGTCCTCGTGTCAGCCCAAGAGTCGGGGGGCATCAGCTTCCTGCGGGGGAACCTACGCTGGGGCCAAGAGCTAGGCTCGGGCCGAGACGGAGCCGCCTGGGCTTTCGCCACTGCAGGGGGACGCCCTCGGTGAGTAGACGGGGTGCGGGACCTTGAGCCATGCCGGGGCAAGATGTGCTGGATGGCCTCCGTCTGCTTCTTCACCGCCATGAAATCTGCACTCGTCGTGCAGAAGGAGAGAAAGCCGCTGGAAATGCGCCATATATCCAACAGCATACGCTTCTTAAGAGGTGAATGGAACAGCAGTAGTATTCAGCTCACTGATAGTACAACCACTCGGCTCCGAAGAAAAAATCTGAATGAATCCTGCATTTCAGCTCCCTTTTATACCCGTATGTCCGGGGGAGTGGCATGGAATTTCCACTCGCCAATTCTCATTGGCCTTTTCTCAAAGATCTGAGGTGATCGGGGCTCTCAAGAGCGACCCCTAGTGTCACTGCATCGACACAACATCGAGCGAGTGACAGAAGGGGAACTCAAAAACATTATGTGCCACAAATGACACCTTCACAGGTAAGATATGTGAGCGCAGCATAGTTCTAGCAGGAAGACTAGCAGCTGTACATCATCGCACCATTAGCTAGGTAACTCCTAGCCAATCACATGTAAGCCATTGCCTTATAAGTCTGCTCACAATCTATCACATTGCTGTTTCAGTGTGCTAACACGGCAACATCATTCTATAGCACTGTCTGACGTCGAGTCCATTTCGCTCTCCGACTAGCTAACATCCAGCTATGGACACGGACTTATTCACTGCTCCTTAACTTATCCAGAATCAGCAGTCCTTGCCGCAACACACGTCTGCAAATTTCTGGATTTTCATTGGGATCACGCCCTTTCGGAATCATAATAGACAAGTTCCGATCTCTCCAGGCCACAGGCGAACCAGTGCACAGAACATCTCTGGAAGCCCGCCTACCCTTCCCAACAATGCCGTCTCTTCATCTCAACTTCTGCCCGCGTCAAACCCATGGGGAGTAAACAATCAGCAAACCCGGATCTTCATTCAAATCTCATCCACTTAGGAGATCTCCCTCATTCGAGCCACCGCATCCTCAATCGGAATGCATGACCTGCCGCAGAAGGAGTGCACTCCTCGCCAAGTCTGTCAAAATCATCGGCTCAGGCAGCAGCTGATTTCCATCAGAAATAAGCTAAGTTCTTATTATATCCATCAAATGCATTCAGATTTAGTCATGGGTCTAGGCCTTCTGTTGCCTACGCTGTCTATTCATCATAATGCATCTGCATCAATATCAAAAGGCAATATTTCATGTCAACAGCGCATTCGCTCTCATAATAATGGCAGGCAACCATGCGTCCATAGCATGATCACATGAGGGTAACTCGGTCAATTTTCACTCGCATGTCATTCACCGTGTTGCATGCCCGAGCGTCCCCCATCGGGGAATTAAGATCATTATTCAGGCATGTCATGATTTACAGTGCTCATTGTACGGAGTCCTGTCACTCCATTCAGTAATATATCCCTGTTTTGTTGGTCGATCTTCGCTCTAAATCACGTAGCAGGCGCTTTCCAATACAAGGTACCATCCCTATGCCCTTCTCACTAGGAAAGACAGACCTCATGATGTGGGCACTCCGAGGGAGCATGGCATCACAGTTTAATATAGTCTTCACCAAAGTCTTGTGAAAGGGTCCCTAGTGAAATAATTAACCTATTTCATTCGGTTCAACATTTCAAGTGGTGTTCCCTACCCGAGCGCCTTCAAGGGCGCATTAATGCCGCTTCGGAAAATGCAGTGTACATACTTCCACGTTCTCATCAAAAGCACCACTGTTGCAGCGCACCTCTGACACCTAGCAGTAGACTCCGCACTGCATTCTTTTATTCATCAGATAATTTCATTACCAGCGTAATGCATATCGCCTATATGATCAGGTCATACAGGGTGTAATTCCTTTTCATGGCATATTTATGTTTTATTACCAATTCAGTCATTATTAAGTGCAGTAATTTGTATTGTATGTCTTCATAAATAATTCACTTTCATCTTTGGTTGGACCATGTTTCAATCCATGGGGATCTTCAAGCATTGGGGCTTCATCAGTGTTAAAATTCAAAGCTCATGAGTTTAACAGTCATGTCAACCTAACTACATTACTTTACATAGGTGTGTGTGTGTGTGTATATATATATATATATATATATATATAATTCAAGGCAGCTCTCGCCAGCAGCAGGTAGTAGGATTCGTTCCTCTGGACATCACAGTGCCGGATAGGTGTTCTCGCAGCAGATACCAAAATTCAGTCCACTGGAGCTGAATGTCATGGACCATGCATGGTCTGCTAGTTTTACGGGCAAAAAA
This sequence comes from Myxocyprinus asiaticus, assembly GCF_019703515.2. Classification (NCBI taxonomy): domain Eukaryota; kingdom Metazoa; phylum Chordata; class Actinopteri; order Cypriniformes; family Catostomidae; genus Myxocyprinus; species Myxocyprinus asiaticus. Next base: position 22,584,339 of record NC_059353.1, on the reverse strand, counting down.
TTTTAAATATATATATATATATATATATATATTATACACTACCAGTCAAAAGTTTTGAAACACTTACTAATTCTTTATTATAATTTTTCACATTTTAGAATAATAGTAAAGTCATTAAAACTATGGAATAACATAAATGGAACTATGGGAATTATGTTGTGACTAAACAAAATCCAAAATAAATCAAAACTGTGTTATATTTTAGCATCTTCAAAGTAGTCACCCTTTACCTAGATTTTTCAGAAATGTATTCTTGACATTTTCTTCTTGAGGTATCACCCTGGGATGCTTTTTAAACAGTATTGAAGGAGTTCCCATCTATATGCTGGGCACTTATTGGCTGCTTTTCTTTATTATTTGGTCCAAGTCATCAATTTCAAAAACTTTTTTTTTTTTTTAATTAAATTTTAGATTTATAATGAAATAAATTAATATGGTGGCACAATTATATTTTTGTCTACAAAACTAATTTCAAACATTTAAGCATACGCCTTCAGATCAAAAGATTAAGATCATGAGAAACATTTCGGTCAAGTGTTTAAAACTTTTGACCGGTAGTGTATGTCTACCCTCCTCGCCAGGGCTTCCATAATCTCAAGCATGGTTTCCTTTGCATAGGTATTGCACAAGCCAGCTCGCCCTCAATAGAAAGCTCAAACCATCACAGGATATCTTCCAAAAGGGTATTGCACGACAACATCGCCATTATCATATGGCTTTATGTATGCTGTTCACCTTGGCAAAGATAAACATTAAACAATGGCCGCCCTCGTTTGAGGGCTTGAGCCTCATGGAATTTCTTTCTACGTTGGGTATTGCATGCAACATCGCCATTATCGGATGGCTTTATGCACGTTGTTCACCTTTCGGCAAAGATAACCATCAAACAATCTCTTCCCTCATCGGAGGGTTTTCATAATTAAACGTTGTTTATCTTTCAACAAAGACACTGCACAACAACGCTGGCCTAACATAGGGCCTCATCCCACATTGTTAGTCTTTGGCAAAGATTCTGCACAACCAGGGGCTCCTCGACGGAGAGCCCAAAATCGTACTCAAGGACAAGGACAAAACCAAACTCGAGGAGGATTTAAAAAAACAAAACAAAAACAAAAAACACACAAGGACAAAACCAAACTCGGGGAGGAGTAAAAAAAAAAAAAAAAGAAAAGAGAAACGCATGGCTTTTCCTATTGCAAAGGCATTGCACAACCATGCCAGAAATATTGCACATTTCATGTCAAATCTAGGTGTACACATCTCTTTTTTTCCCCCCTCTTCTCCAGAATGAACGCCTAACACAAGACCTGACTGGATCGTGTCTTTTTGGGGTAGTATTCTACTCCTCTCTCTTTTGGGGTAGGCTCCTCACCCCTGCCTCCTATCTCCGGCAGGATATGACTGTTCCGAATACAAATTCTTCGGACCACCAGACGGGGCTTACGCCAAAGAGAGACATAGTTCTAGCGGGAAGACTAGCAGCTGAACAACCTCGCATCATTAGCTAGGTAACTCCTAGCCAATCACATGTAAGCCATTGCCTTATAAGTCTGCTCACAATCTATCACATTGTTGTTTCAGTGTGCTAACACGGCAAACTCCACCACCCCACCACCACCAGTTGAGTCCCGTACTGCATGGGGGTAGGCTCCTCGCCCCTGCCTCCTATCTCCGGCAGGATATGACGGTTCCGAGTACAACTTCTTCGGACCGCCAGACGGGGCTTACGCCAAAGAGAGACTTTACATTTTCTGTTTTATATTCATCAAATAAATGCCATCTTGAATTTCACTCAAGTCTGCAAGTCTTCCTGATAGAACTATAAACCTTGCAAAAACATTTGTGGCAAACCTTGAATTATCTGCAGCAAATTTGCAATATAATTAGAATAGAGCTATGCCTATTGTCTAGCTATGTTTACTACTTACTAGAAGTGTTTACAATATGTGCAGCAAACATTTTGCCACCAATGTAATTTGCATGTGAAAATATGTCCTTGCAGCACATTTATGGCAATATTTGTCAGAGGTCTGCCATTTTGTTGAGCACAATGATATTTGAAAAATAGCATTGAAAGCTGACATGTTATGTGCAACAAACAAATGCAGGAAGCAAAGATTTGCTTGAAGAGGGGAATAGTCTGATGGGGAGGAGCAGGAGGAGGAAAAGAAAGAAAGAGACACAAAGAGAGACAACACAGAACAGGAGTAAGCAGGAGAAATAAATGTTACATTTGTTGTCATATTGTTAATTTTAAAGCTTGGAACATTTATTTTGCTTAACACATATTAAGCAATCCAGATGAACTATAGTCACAAACATGAATTGAGAGATTAGTTTCTCTTGTACAAATTATTATGTAAGCAAAAATTATTTACTTGTTTTATTTCAGGCCCTCCAACAACTACCTAGCAACATCAACAGCTACAACAACTGTCGCTTCCAAGGACATTGTGCCCTTCTTGTAAGTGTCACCTCCTGAATAAAAGCCCTGACCATCTTCCCACAACACTTTTACTCACTCAGTCTTCTGTGTCCGACCACAGAGTTCAATTAACAGAAAATTTCACGATCCCTCGCATGGCTTGTCAGGCCTGGAGCAGAGTGACTCTGAATGACTTTGAGAGGCCACAGAAAGATCAATAAGTCCCAGACACCTTTCTCAATAGAGCTGTCAGCCCCACTAGATGCTTCAAGCCTCTACAACAAAACTTATTCAAACAGTGCGGGAGCGGAAACAAATTCCATGGTGACATTAATTGAAAGAAAATGAATATATTCAGAGATGTTAGATGTCTCGTTTCCTAGATATGGGCCCACAACACAGAATTCTTCACAGAGTTCATTACAGTTATACCAAAACCTGTATATTCTATATCAGTTACATACTGTATGCTGATTAGTGCTGTTAGTCGATTAAAAATTGTAATCGCTATTAATCGCATAATTTTTCAGTTAATTGCGATTAATTGCAGATTTTGAAAGTGCTGAAATTTCACACTATATATACACATATATATATATATATATATATATATATATATATATATATATATATATTTTTTTTTTTTTTTTTTTTAGGAAAGAAGGCAAAACAATATGTAACAATATAATGCTTTATTAACATTTTCCAAACAAAGCCTTTCACAGTAAATGCACTAAAATAGCACCAATTCAAGTAACACTAAACATTTCCCAAAGTCTAATTGGGAGGTTTACTAATTGAAAGAACTAGTCCCCACATAGGTTGGCATATTCATTGCAATGGGCATTCAATCTCTTAAACTCTCATACTCCACAATATTAATCACCCAGCAGACTGTAGCTATCTGCTTTGCTACATCAGTCGTGAAGAGTTTATGATTCCCGTCAGGGTGTCCCACTAGATGCTTCAAGCCTCTACAACAAAACTTATTCAAACAGTGCGGGAGCGGAAACAAATTCCATGGTGACATTAATTGAAAGAAAATGAATATATTCAGAGATGTTAGATGTCTCGTTTCCTAGATATGGGCCCACAACACAGAGTTCTTCACAGAGTTCATTACAGTTATACCAAAACCTGTATATTCTATATCAGTTACATACTGTATGCTGATTAGTGCTGTTAGTCGATTAAAAATTGTAATCGCTATTAATCGCATAATTTTTCAGTTAATTGCGATTAATTGCAGATTTTGAAAGTGCTGAAATTTCACACTATATATACATATATATATATATATATATATATATATATATATATATATATATATATATATATTTTTTTTTTTTTTTTTTTTTTAGGAAAGAAGGCAAAACAATATGTAACAATATAATGCTTTATTAACATTTTCCAAACAAAGCCTTTCACAGTAAATGCACTAAAATAGCACCAATTCAAGTAACACTAAACATTTCCCAAAGTCTAATTGGGAGGTTTACTAATTGAAAGAACTAGTCCCCACATAGGTTGGCATATTCATTGCAATGGGCATTCAATCTCTTAAACTCTCATACTCCACAATATTAATCACCCAGCAGACTGTAGCTATCTGCTTTGCTACATCAGTCGTGAAGAGTTTATGATTCCCGTCAGGGTGTCAGCATCAACGTCAAGCGCTGCTTTTAACTCCATATGAAAAACACTTTCAGAAAAAAACGTCTCATTCTGCATTTTCGTGATAGTTAAGACTTAATTGGCATATTTAAAATGCACCTTTCACAGGCTGAAAAATACTTTATTTATATCACAAGTCCCATCTGGGCTTTTGTAGCATTAAGAAGTCCTTTCCCTTCATTGCTGTGTGTGTGTTTGTTGTGTGTCCAGAAGTGTAATCCCTCCGGGCGGACACATCGCAAATGTTACACCCTAGTCCCACCAGTGTTTTTGCTGGTTTATGCTTTATTAATGGTAAATGCATTAATCGTGATTAAGAAAAATGTTTGAGTTAAACTTTTTAATTAATCGCATGCATTAACACATTAATTTTGACAGCTCTAATACTGATATATAATTTAAAAAAAGTGAAGTGTGTCATTTCTGTGGCTCTTGCGTCATCACATGGAAGTGTGAAGATAATGACTGTTTTCAAACAGTTTTCCTAAACACTCCCCCCATCTTCCATTGGCTGGATAAACAAATAGTCTTGCACCAAACTTATGCTGCTGGTTGAGGCATGTTTCTATGTTGTGCTGGTCAGGATGCTCAAACAAGCAGAGCAATGTTTAGATAGCGCCACAGTGATTGCATGGATGGATATAAATCTATATATTGCTTACTTGTAGTTAACATTGCACATTAAAGTAGGATATGAGAAACTTTAACATACTTTACCGTTAAATACACTGTCTGGACAAAAAAAAAAAAAAAAGTTGGGATTTAAATAAGCAGTTACTTAAGAGCCTATGATTGGATCATTATTGCAGTGATTAATATGTTTCAGCTGGCAAAAATTATTTAACTAACCCTAACTGATGCAGTGTGTAGCTTCTCATTTCTTAAACAACCATGTTGGAAGACGTATCCCGTGGTCATGGAAAAGATGTTATTGTATTTCAGAAGGGGCAAATTATTGGCCTGCATCAAGCAAAGAAAACAACTAAGGAGAATGCTGAATTTCACTAGAATTGGGTTAAGAACTGTCCAACGCATTATTAAAACCTGGAAGAATAGTGGTGAACCGTCAGCTTCACGGAAGAAATGTGGTCAGATAAACATCTTGAATGATCGTGATTGGAGATCAATAAAACGCTTGGTGAAGTCATATCGTAAAAAATTGACAGTAGAACTCACAGCTATGTTTAATAGTGAAAGTAAGACCATTTCCACACATACAATGCGATGAGAATTTACTGGATTGGGACTAAACAGCTGTGTGGCCACTAGAAAGCCACTTGTTTGTGAGGCTAGTCAGAAAAAAACTACTTCAATTAGCTAGGGAGCATAAAGATTGGACTGTGGAGCAATGGAAAAAGGGCATGTGGTCTGGTGAGTCCAGATTTACACTATTCCAAAGCTTACCAGCGTCAGGGTAAGAAGGGAAGCACATGAAGCTATGCACCCGTCATGCATAGTGCCCACTGTACAAGCCTCTGGAGGCAGTGTTATGATCTGGGGTTGCTTCAATTGGTCAGGTCTAGTCTCAGCAACATTATGCGGCAATAAAATGAAGTCAGGTGACTACCTGAATGTACTGAATGACCAGGTTATCCCCTCAATGGATTTTTTATTCCCTGACGACACGGGCATATTCCAGGATGACAATGCCAAGATTCATTGGGCTCAAATTGTGAAAGAGTGGTTCAGGGAGCATGTGGAATCATTTTCGCACATGAATTGGCCACCACAGAGTCCAGACCTTAACCCCATTGAAAGTCATTGGGATGTGCTGGAGAAGACTTTACGGAGTGGTTCAACTTTCCCGTCATCAATATAAGATCTCGGCCAAAAATTTATGCAACTCTGTACAGAAATAAAGGTTGTGATGTTGCATAATTTTGGCAGAACAATGCAACTACAAATGTGCGCCGTAATCAAAGCTAAAGGCAGTCCAACGAAATATTACAGTATGCAACTTTTTGTCGGCCAGGCCGTGTACATAAATACCAGATTTTTACATAATGTTCAAAATAAACTGCGCTTTCAGTCTAAACATCTGTTAAGTATAACATCCAGTTTTTGCAACCATTTTCTGCATTTTCACACTAAAGGCCTTTGCACACCAAAGGCAACGTGAATATAAGAGGCTAATCACTGACGAAATTCTGTACTTCCTGTGTCCAGAGATCTGAGGTTGATCTTAAAGCCCACCTCTGTGACCCTCATTTATAAACCCAGAGACTGCAAGCTTTTCCTAGACCAACCACAGCTCAGAACATGAAATGATGGACATTCTGTCAACAAAATCTAAAGATGGATTAAATAGGGAGCTGAATAATTGCAGCATTCAGTATGAGTCCATGTGTCATGTATAAGATACATTGACCTTAATTAACTTCCTACATGCTATGTCAAGACATGACAAATAGTTGATTGGCATTGTTCACTTAAGAAAAGCACAGTGGATTAGTACTGTCTTACTGTGTACTGTTGGTAGTAGAACGATGTCATGCAGTAACAACTTGTTTTAAAAGGTGAATGGGCAAAAAAATATTCAGTAGTCCTCTGTTCTGTGTTATATAATTCTGAGTGTGTCTGTATGTTAGAGATGTAAGTTTGATTCTGCTGTAAGTGGATAAACCGGAGGGTGTAAAGTGCTGCCTGGTAGGTCTGTCATCACAAAAGTTGGTGATTCTGGACATCAAATATACATTCACGGACTCACCAGGTATCTACTTCAATTGTTTGAAATACAATTATACTTTCATAATAAATGATCTACTGTGAAGAGGAGGAGGGCATGGCCGGGCCGTGATGGTGCATGGCCACTGCTGAGTCAACAAATCAGTAGGAGAGAGAGAGACACGCGCGACCGCTGTGTGTGTGTGTGTGTGTGTGTGTGTGTGTGTGTGTGTGTGTGTGTGTGTGTGTGTGTGTGTGATGTTTCAGTTGATTTATGTCATTAAAAGTTTTGTTGACTGTTCTGCCGGTTCCTGCCTCCTCCTTGCCCATCCCTTACACGTTACATCTACATAATGAAAATAAAACCAGTTTAGAAAATAAATCTTATTGAGTCATGCATTTATAGCCTATTTTCTCTATAAGAGGATTAAAAGTTTCTTGTTAAAAAAGTTCTGCTTTTGTTCTCGTTAACCAGATCTAGAACTTTGATGCACATTTTTTTAACAAGGATTACTTGACCTTGAGCACTTTAGAAAGGCAGTGAAAGAACTAAAAGGAGTCCATGCACCTTCACAAGTGATGTTCAATTCAAAAGGTGCCTCTGCATCAATGTAGAGGTGGCTGAACCCTGAGCTCCCATAATTAACTTTGTCTTGCTTTGTCAGTTCACCCTACTCAGAGTGACTGTACCATGCAGCCCATGGATTTCCCCATTAATTTAGCTATATGCCCACAACACATATTGTTGAGTGTCTTGTCTTAGCATATGCACCCCACTGGGCACAACAACAGCCTGTTAAGCTATTCTGTTCTTGTGTATGGAATATAAATGCTGTTTTTCTGCCCTAAGGCCTCAAGTCACACTGAAACAATTTGTGTAAGCAAAGGTCAGCCAAGAGGGGTAAAATCACCAGATGTCTCTGTGTCACTGGCATATACTTGTTTTACCATCTTTCCTGTGTATTCATTAATTTATATACAGTATACATTTTTCATATATTAAACAGGATTTACCAGTAATGCTGAAAATATTTCAATGATTTACATGGTATCCTTTTGTTTAAAGACGCAACTGTGTTTATTCAACATTCAAAATTCATATGTTCAAAATGCAAAGAAATAATATAATATACCCTGTTTATGAAATTGTAAAATGATCAAGGTAAAGTCTGAGCACTTATTTAAGGTGAGTATCAGACAGAGCCAACAATATGAGCCTTCAACTCACATTTTCCCTACACACATAGAAATTAACTAAATAGACTAAATAGTTATTTTGATAAACAAGATTGTAAGCTATTCACCATCTGTTGTGCGATTAGATGCGCCATTAAGTTTAAAAACCAAGAGACAACTCTCAACTCTATTCACCTCGCTGATAAGAACTTTTGGTTTGGTTCGGATGCTTTTTCAGTTGTTATTTCATATTACTAAAGGATGTCTTTTCAGTTTATCTTGTGTAATTTCTGCACCATTAACATCACCATACAAAATTGCAAAAATAATGTTTGTTTTCAAATAGATTTCCCAAACACTCCCTCCATCTTCCACTGTTCATAAAATCAAATGGTCATGCTTAAACCACAGTTGATTGAGCCATTATTGATACAGTATGTCAGGCTGGTTGTGATGCTGAAACAAACAGAGCAATATTATGATTTTCAGAGAGTAATCATCCTACAAATTGCCAACTGTAGTTGTCTTTGTATATGGACCTAATTCACAGAAGTGCCATCTTTTTTTTTTTCTCCCCAATTTGGAATGCCCAATTCACTCTCTAAGTCCTGGCATAGTGACTTGCCTCCGTGTCTGAGATCGTCAATCCGCGCATCTTATCACGTGGCTTGTTGAGCTCGTTACAGCAGAGACATTGCACATGTGGAGGCCTCACGTTCTTCTCCGCAGCATCCATGCACAACTCACCATGCACCCCACCAAGAGCGAACCACATTATGGCGACCACGAGGAGGTTATCCCATGTGACTCTACCCTCCGTAGCAACCAGGCCAATTTGGTTGCTTAGGAGACCTGGCTGGAGTCACTCTACACACCCTGGGATTCGAGCTTGCGACCCCAGGGCTGGTAGTCAGCGTCTTTACTCACTGAGCTAACCAGGTACCTCAGTAGTGCCATCTTTAATTTTTGATGGGAATGACATTGAGGCTGTGAGGGATAGACTCAGTCTCTTCAGTGGGTTATATTGTTGTTCACAGTTTTTTGTTCTGCTAACAAAACATAAAAAAGTGTCTTTCCAAAAATTTTTAAAGACAAACATTTTTGTAAAATTAGATGTGATCTAGGAGCTTTATATAGCTTTTATCTAGCTATTAAGCTGGGATAGGATAAAGTATTTTAACATGTAAAAAAATCTACATTTAAGCTTTAAGCAAAAGCAATGCATTAAATAGAAATGAAAAGCAAAGTACTTACATAACTGCAAAAACTGACATGCCACAGTGGCCCTTTAGAGTTGTACTCAGTAGACTGCTCTGCGGGTTGTTCCGCATCTCTTTTCTCTTGTGTCCATTTACGCATTGGGAGGTGAGATTGCTGCTGTGTGCTCTGCTCTGAATGGATGGAAACAGCTGTGATTACGGATGGCCCATGGCAGTGGCGCCTGCAGCTGTACGGGTGTACGCACTGTGCATACCATGAGCGCTCCGACTGACCTGAGAAATATTTACTCTCAGAATATTTCACCAATAACGAAATGTGTTCCGTATTTCTGTTGGCTGTTTAAAAGAACTTACAATGCCCAACTGAATAATGAATAATTATTTTGAGTCGGTTCTTTTCGGTGAATTAGCCAAACGGGCTTGCAGAACTTTATGAATCGATTCGTGATTCAGTACAATTCGTTCAGAGCGCTCTCTCACTGAATCATTTGGGGCGGTTTCTCACACAGCATCGGGATATTTATGAATACAGCGCTGGATACAGTGTAAATGTACCTAAAGTCAACTAAAACAAAAGGCTGTCTTTTTTAGATGAAACTTTGAGAAAATTTAGCTAGTGCTGTGTCATGCGAACAAGGAGCTGTTCAAACTGAATGCGTTTTTGCGTCAGCTCGCACTGTTTATCAATTGTTTTCTATGTAAACATTCGCTAGATGGATGTCTTTTGACAACTGCGTCATCTCTCACAGGAGCGTTGCATTTTTAGACGCTGTGTTAAGTTAAAATAAAAAAAAAAATCTTATTCAACTGATAAAAATGCGTCTTGAGATACCTGCATTCTGCTCTGTTGGTTGTGGTGCATTTTGTTTTTTTAGCGCGAAAACGTCTGAACGGTTACTGGAAGAAATGCTTTAGCCATTACATGAATGCTACTCATACTCGAGAAAATAAAGTAAATGATTATCTCAAAGTCACCAGAATTGAAAGATTTGGTGTTGTTTTTTTTTTGTTTTTTTTTTTTGTTTTTTTTGCACAAAAAAAATAATAATAATAAAATGTAAAAAAAAAAAAAAAAAAAAATGGGGAGCATGATATAAGGTTTAATAGGCAGATTTAGAGGTCTGCAACCCCTCAAGTAGGACTTCGGGTTCGGGTTTGTATGAATGAAAAAATAAACACGCCTCCCGGACTTGTATCAAGCTCTCACTCACAGACATGCGCGAACGGACGAGTTAGGGGCCATTCACACCGAACTTGTTTTTGCGCAGGTCTGTTCTGTTTTCCCATTGTTTAAACACATGCTGGGCGAATGTCTTTGACATTTGCACCGCAAATCGCTTTTTCTTCAGCATCTTAAGCTGGACCGGTGTTGTATGGAAATGTGTTCTCCGTCGGAATCTGTTTCCCCTAGCCCTGATAGGGTATGGGGTTATGGTTATGGTTAGGGTAGGAAGGGTAGTGTAGATTAGGGTTAGGGTAGGTAGAGTACAGTAGGGTAGGGTAGGGAAGGGTTAGGCTTAGGTTTGTTCATGGGAGAACGCATTCTGACAGCAGAGAATGTTACCGTCAGATACTGTTCCCCCCAAACATATCTGCTGGGGGGAAACAGAGCTTGACACAACACCGGCACATTTTTAACACCATGTCAAGTTAAAATGAAAGACACCTGCGCTCTGTTTCATTCTTTGTGCTGTGCCTAGATTGTTTTTAGTGCAGTTTTCACAAAGATTCAGAAATCTGAACAAGTTTAGGCTGCATAGAGGAGACTGTTGCAGTGTTTCATTTTATTCCAGATTGTTCTGCACCAAGTGAAGTTTCATTAAATAAATGGTAAGTCAATGCTTTTTTACCCCTTCTGCTCTAGTGTACTGAGGAGCTGCCGTACCTTGTCAAAACTGTGTATGTTTACTGTTTCAGTACTGTTATGAATGTTGCCTATATGCTTACATAAAATACAGCCTATTGCAACAGTACTTGCTAGGAGAAGAAATTAGATGGTAAGCGATTTCGGGTCAGGTTCGGGCTTAAAATCTGACAGTAGTCTATCGTTCGGGCCAGGTAGGGTCGGGCTACACGGTCTCGGGTAAGGGTCGGGTTTCATTTTAAGGCCTGTGCAGACCTCTGTGGCAGATTTCTGTGTGTACTCTCTGATTAAATCCTGCAGGTGCCCATGGAACCATTGAACATTGTGGGCCTCCCTGGACCATCTCCCAGCTGCAGAACACATCTGCTGGCTGCCTCTACGATGGCGAATACAGGGAGAAGTTTGAGAAAAATAAAGGCTGGGCTGTCTCTTGCGAGTCCACAGCATGTTCAGTGGTTTTGTTTATAACAACCTTACTATTTTTCAAGTCATCCTTGCATCTTGCTATTTTGCCATGCTGGTGTAATGTACAGATGCTGTTGGTCACCAAACATCTATCACAGTTGTAAACAGTATGCTGCTATAAATTGCAGCAAACAGGAGAACATGCTGTGACTTCAAACATCAACTTAATTTATCAACTTAACAGAATTTTCTTTGCATGAAATAGTTTTACAAATATTCTTGGCAAAAAAAAAAAGAAAGACTTTAACTAGGGCTGACAGTCGATATTTTTTTTAATGCGATTAATCGCATATTTATTTGTAGGTAATCGCGATTAATCACAGATTTTTAAAATGCTGAAATTTGACACCATATATACTTATTTTCCTGTCAAAATACATTTATTTCCATCTTAGGAAAGAAACCAAACAATATGTAACAATATAATGCTTTTTAACATTTTCCAAACAAAGCCTTCCACAATATAAAGATGGAAATGCACTAAGATATCACCTATTCAAGTAAAATTAAACATTTCCCAAAGTCTAAGTGGGAGGTTGACTTATTGAAAGAATTAAGCCCAAAGTATATTCGCGGATGCGGTCATCGTAAAAATGCTGTGTAAAGATGGCTTTGGTCCCCATAGGTTTAGTATTCATTGTAATGGGCATTAAATCTCTTAAACTCTCATCCTCCACAGTATTACTCTGCCAGTAGACTGTGACTGTCCTCTTTGTTACAGCAATCCTGAAGCTGTGTTCATGTTCATGATTCACATCAGAGAGTAAACGCCAGCGTCCAGCACCGCTTTCAACTCCACGGAAAAAAGAGTGATAGTTAAGACTTGCCATGCTTAACTGGTAATTAAAATGCGCTGAAAATACTTGATTTCTATCACAAGTCCCATCTGCCCTTGTTTTGTACATCAAATAATAGCGCTAATAGCTCCTTTTGCCATCATTTTATCACTAACAGGGAAGCGCTGTCAGTGTAATGACTCTGGGTGGACACATTACAAAGGTTCCGCCTAGGGATGTGCGATATCACTTATTTTCTTTTTGATCTGATACCAGGTACTATCAAGGCCAAATTTTTTCTATATCAATAGCAATACCTCTATTAAATTGATATATTTTTTATTTATTTTTTTGCAAATTTTTGATAAAATTGGTAATTTTAAATATTTTTAAAATCCTTTTTTTTTTTTTTTTTTTTTACATTTATAGGCCTAAAAAGGAAAATTATTAAACTTCTGTTTAGCTTAACCATGGGTTAAAACCATAGTAACCACAAAACTAACCATGTTTACTGCAATATAACTATAGTAAAACCATGGTTAATTTTCATAAGGGTATTGTTTAGTAACAACAAATACAGAACATTATCAATGTTTTAACAACTTTTAATTTAAATAAACTTAATTTAAACCTAATGTTTACTAATATATACTTCTCTTTTTCCACTTTGAAACTTATAAAATACATTCATTTTCATGGTAGCTAAGTAGTAATATTAATAGTAAACATCCCTAGTTCCGTCCTCCCAACAAGTGTTTATGTTGGTTTATGCTGTATTAACTGTAAATGCGTTAATTGTGATTGAGAAAAATTTATGCATTAAACTTTTTAAATTAATCGCATGTGATTAACATGTTAATTCAGACAGCTCTACTCTAAAATAAATAGTACTTTAGCTGTACTTAATTCAGTTGTGGACACTGGTTAACCCTTGGATGTGTTAAAACAACTCGACTGAATTACTTGCAATTAACAATGCTACATTCTAACTGTAACATCATCAAAATTCATTTTTTGAGTGCAGTCTAGGTAACAGGGTGAGTCTAGGTTGCTGTTCTCCTCTAGCTATAAACCTTCTTGAGCATGTCTACCAGAACAGCATCACACATCAAAGCAATCCTTCATACAGATCAAACCACTGAACTAATTCTGCCAACAGCATGAGCATCAGTACACATACAACACTCGGGTAATAGCAGCATTAGGATACATGAGATAGTCCATTAGCAGATGAGAGGGTCTCCAGTGTTATTACTGCTCATTTGCTCAGCACAGTAATTCCTCAAATGTCTGTTCAGATTCACAAGATAATGAGATATAACATTTGAAAGCGTGCCATTAGAAAGACAGCTCTAATGTTATGGCTAATTACCATGTTTAGCTCTGCGTAAGAGAAAATGGAGGGAAATGACCTTTAGGAGATGAATCAATCAATCTAGTTAGCTGTTGCTTCGCAGCCACATTTAAATGCAGGAACAGGTGTGATGTCTGCTACGGTGTAGTAATGTTTACCCCAAATAACATAATATAATATCATTAATTATTTATATTGCAGTCCATAGAGGTCAGCAAAGTGTTACATTTGGATGCCTCATTTGTGATTTAAATTAGTGAAAAAGGCCATTCCACTGGTCCGATGTCAGTATTCCAACAGAATGGTGAAGGTATCTGTGTGTTCGTCTTTCTGACGTGACATTGGTTTTATGTCTTGAAATATTTGATTTAGTTAAGACCGAATCTGACTCCATTAATAATTTAATCTGACTCTAATTTAATAGACCTCGAATTTAGACTAAGGTTCCAATCAGTTTCTGATCATATTTCTAAATATAATCATAATTTGGTGTTTTTGATTATTCTGTCTCATTATTCTTTCAAGAAGTGTCGATGTCACTTAGAGTTTACGCCATACGTTTATGTAAATGTCACGGACACAATGTGGGCAGTCTCAAAATAAGTCAGTGGTTGCAGGGTTTACTGATTTCATTAAATTAGGCTTGCTCATAATAAAACGATTGTTCATTTAGTCACGTACATACAACTTGCTTAAGTGAGTGATAAGTCAGTGACTGACGGTACCTGAGGATTTGTTTGCATTCATTGCCCATAGTAATAATCATATCCTGGCCTGTGTGCTCGCGGTAACATCATATGCACTTCATTTACTAGTAATAATGAGTTTAAGATATTCCATAATAATCAAAATAACAATATATTAGTCAGGCAAATATGTATCATGCCAATTACATAATTTCATCAATTCAGAAATCATTAATATAAAACATCCAATTCTCAAAGATAAATCTTAAGAGTAAGAGAATGCATACCTGACTATTATAATAAAAACAAGATGTTGTAGGTTTATCATACACAAACACCATGGGGCTCAATCTGGCTACAGAATCTCCCTGATCTATGTGCTAAATTGCGTTAAATACCCAGACCACTGCTGTGGGATTGGGACTATAGTACCTGTCGTGCTGAGACCTTTTAAATTATATCAAACATGAATATTTATATTTGCTGTGTAAATACAATAAAGTATTTTTGATACAAGCATTAGGTGAGCTTGAGGTTATTTTTAGGTGACAAAGGACAGGACGGGGTAAGAAAGGGGAGGGGGAGAAGGGAACAGATGTGGAGGAACCAACAATGAATCTTTTCACACTCAGTTGGGTGTTTTTTTGGGATTGAGATTGTGTCTTTGCGAGAAAGTTAGTATACTGAATTTCTCAGAGATTATATTGATTGTACCGGGCCTTCTTTTGTTTTCTCAGGAGGTAGTGCCCCCTGGGTCCAGACTTTCAGGCACCTTTGCCTTACATTAGCAAATGCTAAAAAAAAAAAAAAAAAAAAAATTTGACAAAGATGAGTATTTAACACGCAATTCTTTCCATTAGGCCAGAGTTTCCCAAACGGGGGTTCATGAGGAAACTCCAGGGCGTTTGTGAGAGAGTGAAGAGGATACATAAAGATATTTCCATAATTTCCAAAATGTTAAAAACATTGACGGATATTTCCAAATGTTGTCCATCATTTGACAAATAAAACAAGACAGAACACAACTTAAACTAAGCGTGTACATTTTCCTCTTAACCATCCTTATGTCTATGTGGCTTTACTCTCTCCCTGCGCACGCTG
This sequence comes from Myxocyprinus asiaticus, assembly GCF_019703515.2. Lineage (NCBI taxonomy): Eukaryota > Metazoa > Chordata > Actinopteri > Cypriniformes > Catostomidae > Myxocyprinus > Myxocyprinus asiaticus. Next base: position 22,568,934 of record NC_059353.1, on the reverse strand, counting down.
CGTATGTGTGTGCGAGAGAGAGAGAGAGAGAGAGAGAGAGAGAGTGCGTGCATGTTCTAATGCAACTGAGGTTAAAAAATTGCTATTTTTAATGCAAAAGTAAATTATGTGCGACTCTCCATACAAGTTATGTAACATAATTACTTTCATTATCAGCTCACAATCATGTCTTTAAAGTAACCTTAAACTATGTCCACATTAATCCAGGAAAATTTGAAAACTGAATTTTCTTACGTTTTCCAAATGTTGCTCATCCACACTGAAATGTCTGGAAATGCTTAATTCCTCTTACTGTGCATGCAAAAAAAAAAAAAATTAAGAAGCATGGCCCTGCATAATTCTCATGTATGAGATGAAACGCAATTGTCCCTGTGTTGCGCTGCCGGAAAGCAATTCCAAGTAAACTTCCCGTCACCTTGCAATATGCTAGGGGGGCCGTGCCAGCCAGACCACTGTGCCCCCCAGCCAAACTGTTACATTTGACCAAACTGTTAAATCTTTCACATGTGTTTTATTCTGCTTAACAGACACAATATGCAAACTTATTACTCCATACAATAAATAAATCAGTAACTAAAATGAAACGTAAAAATTTAAAAATGAACTAAATTAAACTATTTGCTTTGAGCAGTGGCGTATCCTGGCATAGGTGATACAGGCACAGGGTGACATTGTTCTCTGGGGCTGCATGGGTGTATTTCAATGTATCTCTATTTTGTTTCATTTCCTAGAAGGCTAAAATGTGTAAATATTATTTTGAATAGTCTGTGTGTTTTAAAGGTTATGCAGGTCATTTTGTCCTTCAGATGGTGAAGATAGAACACAGCCACTAATCTCAGTGCAGTTAGGGTAAGGCGAATGTTTTCTACTTCTGACTGTAACTGCAATAGTAAAGCAAAAGTTTTAAATTATCTTTGTTTGTTTACTTGTTTAATCTAATCTCTTTTTTTCCCTTTAAACTTTTTGGTTACATCTGATGCAATCTTATAAAATGTGAAGAAACACTCTTTTAACTGTATTTAAAGCAAACAAATTGTGGAGTGATAAATGCCAGCAGGCAACAATAATCATACTGTAACAATGGAAATGAAAACCAAGATTTATCTTTTATAACCATGTAGATATTGGGCCATATCACAGACACAACCTAACTCTGGAATCATGTCTTATCTGTTTAGAAACCATGGTGATTTCAGTTAGAAACTCATTTAGAACATTGAACTTGTCAGGTCTTAACTTGAAACTCAAGATGTTTATGCAAAACTCCCCCTGATCATTAAGGAATGGCTCAACAATGCAACAGAACTTCATCATATATAATGATGTTTCCCTATCTGTCACTCACTCGACGTTGTGTCGATGTAGTGACACTAGGGGTCACTCTTGGGAGCCCGAGACAACTCTGGTCTTTGATAAAAGGCCAATGAAAATTGGCGAGTGGTATTTGCATGCCACTCCCCCGGACATACAGGTATAAAAGGAGCTGGTATGCAACCACTCATTCAGATTTTCTCTTTGGAGCCGAACGGTCATGCTCATTGAGCTGAATATTACTGTTCATTCACCTCTGCTGGATCTGACGGTGCATTTCAGTGGCTTCTCCCTCCTCTGCACTGGTGCACTGCAGAGAACGCCTTTGGGCACTTGGGCAGAAAAACTAGAGAGTATATTTTCTGAAAGAGCCTTTTTCCCCTCTAAAAGAGTATATATTTCTCTAAAAGAGTGCACACACGGAACGTCTTTTTAAAGACGCGTCTTTTCAAAGATGCCTTTCCGATTGTGTGATATTCGTTATCTCTCAACTTCAGATGGTCATGATCGCTGTCTTTCATGTCTGGGCGCGACCCACATGGAGGCAGCTTTTGTGAATGGTTCATGTTCTCACTGCGAGAACATGACCATGGCAACGTTGTGGTCGCAGCTTGCTTTCGTAAGAAAACCACCATTGGCTCAACCTGGTCGAGATGGGCGAGGCCGACAAGACACGGTTCCTTGCTGCCCCCATTTCCCAGGTGGGCCTATTCGGCGACACCGTCGAGGACTTTGCCCAGCAGTTTTCGACGGTGAAGCAGCAGACGGAGGCAGTTTGGCACATCCTGCCCCAGCGTGGCTCTAGATCCCACACCCCGTCTGCTCATCGCCAAGGGCGTCCCCCTGCGGTGACTGCACCGGCTCCGCCGCAGCCCGCCCCTTCGGCCCGGCCCCGGCGTGGAGCCCACCGCAGGAAGTCGACACCACCCGTCTCACAGATGGCGCTGAAGAACCCACGGAGGTCCTCAAAGCGCCCCTGAGACGGGCAACCCAGGGACGAGGGAACCCACTCACATGGAGCTGGTAGGAAGACCACTCCATCCCCCGGTGGAGGACCGGGTGGAAAATCTTTTGTTGCCTTTTTGTTTGATTTCGCCGCATGCCCAAGTGGCTGCGGTACCCAACAGTTCAGTAAAAGAGCGGCTTCCTTCCTCCCTGGGTCATATACCCGGTGCGTACGGTCGTCACCACGACTACCGTCCATGGGCTTTTTCTTGCAGGATTGGCGCTCCAGCGGTGCCCTTTCTGTCCCTGAGCGCCCAGCTGTGGCACACAGCCGCCCCCGATGTGGCAGCCTCCATGGGTTACGAAGACAGGCCTCTTCCTCCCCCATCCCAGGCTGTTCCGGGGGTGGTCACAAGGAGCCAGGTAAGTGCTTCGATGTCCCTAGACTCAACACGGCCACGACGTGCTGTGGCACCTCGCGCTCCGCCCCGCCCTACCGCGAGGCCCCACCTGCCAGTACGTTCGACGACGTTATACCCTTGGTCCCCCTCACGCGGAATTTGGATGCATGGCTCGCAAATTCCAATCCGTCGCGGTGGCTGATCCGGACCATCTGACTCGGCTACGTGATTCGCCAGTTCGCCAGGTGCCCGCCCAGGTTCAGCGGTATTCACTTCACCTTGGTCAAGGGCGAAAACACCACTACTCTGCGCGCGGAGATCGCTACCCTCCTACGGAAGGACGCGATAGAACCTGTCCCTCCAGCCGAGATGAAGAAGGGGTTTTACGGCCCCTACTTCATCGTACCGAAAAAAGGTGGTGTGTTGTGGTCAATCTTGGACCTGCGAGTACTGAACCGGGCTTTACACAGACTCCCGTTCAAGATGCTGACGCAAAAATGCATTCTGGTGAGCGTCCGGCATCAAGATTGGTTCGCGGCGGTAGACCTGAAGGATGCATACTCATCTCAATGACTGGCTAATCCTAGCTCACTCTCGAAACGTGTTGTGTGCACACAGGGACCTGGTGCTCTCACACCTCAGCCAACTAGGGCTTCGGGTCAACTGGGAAAAGAGCAAGCTCCTCCCGGTTCAGAGCATCTCTTTTCTCGGTTTGGAGTTGGACTCAGTCTCCTTGACGGCACACCTTACGAACGAGCGCACCCAGTCGGTGCTGGCCTGTTTGAAGGTGTTCAAACAGGGAACAGCGGTTCCACTGAAACTTTTTCAGAGGCTCCTGGGGCATATGGCGTCTTCGGCGGTGGCCACCCCGCTCGGGTTGATGCATATGAGGCCGCTTCAGCACTGGTTCCAGACTCGAGTCCCGAGATGGGCATGGCGCCACGGGACACACCGCGTGGCCATCACGTCGGTCTGTCACCATCTTTTCAGCCCTTGGACCGACCTCTCGTTTCTACGAGCAGGTGTTCCTCTAGAACTGGTCTTTAAGCGCGTCGTGGTCACGACAGATGCCTCCAAAATGGACTGAGGCGCTGTTTGCAATGGGCACATAGTCGCCGGCCTCTGGACGGGCCCATGACTGCATTGGCACATCAACTGCCTCGAGTTGTTGGCAATTCTGCTCGCCCTGCGGAGGTTCCGGCCATTGATCCAGGGCAAGCACGTGTTAGTTCGGACAGACAGCATGGCAGCGGTAGCATATGTCAACCGCCAAGGCGGTCTGCACTCTCGTAGTATGTCACAACTCGCCCGCTGTCTCCTCCTGCAGAGTCAGCAGCACTTCAAGTCACTGCGAGCCACTCACATCCCGGGCAACCTCAACACTACAGCGGACGCGCTGTCATGGCAGGTTACCCTCAGGGGAGAGTTTAGACTGCACCCTCAGGTGGTCCAGCTGATTTGGAGTCGATTCGGATGGGCACAGGTGGACCTGTTCGCCTCCCAAGAATCCTCCCACTGCCCGCTCTGGTATGCCTTCACTGAGGCTCCCCTCGGCATAGACGCGCTGGCACACAGCTGGCCCCCTGGCCTACGCAAATATGCGTTTCCCAAGTGAGCCTGCTTGCACAGACCCTGACCTCACGCTACTTGTGACAGCTCCCCCCTGGCGAATTCCCCTGAGGAAGGACCTTCTTTCTCATGGATGGGGCACCCTCTGGCACCCGCGCCCAGACCTCTGGAATCTCCATGTCTGGCCCCTGGATGGGACGCAGAAGACCTAAGCGGTCTACCACCCGCAGTGGTAGACACGATCACTCAGGCTAGGGGCCCCTCTACGAGGTGCCTGTATGCCTTTAAGTGCCGTCTATTCGCTAAGTGGTGTTCTTCCCAATGCGAAGATCAGTGCTTTCCTTCCTGCAGGAGAGGCTGGAAGGGAGGCTGTCCCCTTCCACCTTGAAGGTGTACGTTGCCTCCATAGCAGCACACCACGACGCAGTCGACGGTAAGTCCTTAGGGAAGCACGACCTGATCATCAGGTTCCTAAGAGGCGCCAGGAGGCTGAATCCCTCCAGACTGCACCTCGTTCCCTCATGGGATCTCTCCGTAGTTCTTCAGGGTCTACAGAGAGCCCCTTTTGAGCCTTTGCAGTCAGCCGAGCTTAATGCACTCTCTTTGAAGACTGCCCTCCTGACTGCGCTCACTTCCATCAAGAGGGTAGGTGACCTGCAAGCATTCTCTGTCAGCGAAACATGCCTGGAGTTCGGTCCGGGTTACTCTCACGTGATCCTGAGACCCCGACCGGGATATGTGCCCAAGGTTCCCACCACCCCTTTAAGGGACCAGGTGGTGAACCTGCAAGCGCTGCCTCAGGAGGAGGCAGACCCAGCCCTATCATTGCTGTGTCCGGTGCGCGCTTTAGTCTCTCTGAAAACTTGACTGCCACAGGGCTCGGAGGAAGTCCACCAGGGAACAAAGTTTGTGAACACTACTGGGAATTAATGGCGCACGTCTTCAGCTCCTAGGAGTTATGTGCAAGCGATACACCCGGCCAGCTATCCCGGGCTTATCCACTTGTGTTGTGTGCCACTACCTGGGACGAAACTGGTTCCACCCAGAGGGAGTCTGTGTAAAGCCTAGGTCAGAACTCACAGGTCCAAGATTGGCCTCAACCCACCGCCTTTTTTTGGTACGATGAAGTAGGAGCTGAAAAACCCCTTCTTCATCTCGGCTGGAGGGACAGGTTCTATTGCGCCCTTCCGTAGGAAGGTAGTGATCTCCGCGCAAGGTAGCAGCGTTTTTGTCTTTTACCAAGGTGAAGTGAACGCCGCTGAACCTGGGCGGCTGCACGGCGAAGAGAATCGCGCAGCCGAGTTGGACGGTCCGGACCAGCCCTCGCGACGGATTGGAAAGCGCAAGCCATGCGTCCAAGTTCCGCGCAAGGGGGACCAAAGCGACAACGTCATCGGATGTACCAGCAGGTGGGGCCTCACGGCGGGGCGGAGCTCGAGGTGCCACACCACGTTGTGGCCGTGCTGAGTCTAAGGACATCGAAGCACTTACCTGGCTCCTTGTGACCACCCCTGGAACAGCCTGGGACGGGGGAGGAAGAGGCCTGTCCTCGTGACCCGTGGAGACTGTCACATCGGGGGCGTATTTGTGCCACAGCTGGGCGCTCAGGGGCGGGAGACCGCCGCTGGAGCGCCAAACCTGCCAAATAGAGTGGTGGACGGTGGTCGTGATGATGGCCGTGCACACCGGATACATGACCCAGGGAACAAGGAAACCACTCTTGCTGAGCTCTTGAGTACTGCAGCCACTTGGACATGCAGCTCAATTAAATGCAAAAGGTAACAAAAAGATGGAGATCTGCTTACCAGCTCCAGAGCAGAGAGTTTCGTTGTCCCTGGGTCGCCCATCTCAAGGGCGCTTTGAAGCCTTTCACGGGTTCTGGGCGGCCGCGAGACGGCTGGCATCTGCTTCCTGTGGTGGGCTCCACACCGGGGCCGGGCCGAAGGGGCGGGCTGCGGCGGAACTGGTGCAGTCACCGCAGGGGGACACCCTTGGCAATGAGTAGACGGGGTGCGGGATCTTGAGCCGCACCAGGGCAGGATATGCCGGCTAGCATCCATCTACTGCTCTACCATCGAAAACTGCTGGGCAAAGTCCTCGACGGTGTCGCCGAATAGGCCTGTCTGGGAAATGGGGGCAGCAAGGAATCGTGTCTTGTCGGCCTCACCCATCTCGACCATGTTGAGCCAAAGGTGGTGCTCCTGGACCACTAGTGCGCCGTGACCTCCGTCGCTCGGAGAGCAAGGTTGGTCGCCGAGCACAGTTCCTGCATCAATCCCGGGGCGGAACTACCCTCATGCAGTTCCTTTAGCGCCTTGGCGGACTTGCAGGAGAGCCATGGCATGCAGGGTAGAGGCGGCTTGTCCAGCGGCACCGTAGGCCTTGGCCGTCAGAGACGACGTAAACCTACCGGACTTGGACGGGGGCTTTGGGCACCCATGCCAGGTGGCGGCGCTCTGCGGGCATAGGTGCACTGTGAGCGCCTTTATCCACCGGGGGATTGCCGAATAGCTTTTGTCCGCCCCACCATCGAGGGTAGTAAGGGCGGGGAAGCTGAAAAGATCGGTACCGGGCAGTAAAAAGTGCCTCCCACGACCTTGTCAGCTCTTCATGCACTTCCGGGAAGAAAGGAACGGGGGCGAGGTGTGGCTTTGAGCGGCGCCGCGAGCCCAGGAACCAATCACCGAGCCGCGAGGGTTCAGAGAAGAGCAGTGAGTTCCACTCTAGCCGACGCTCACGGCTGCCCGGGAAAGCATGTCGTCATCTCTGCGTCAGCCTGTGACTGGGCAATCGACCCCGAAGGGAGGAGCCCAGCTGAGACTTCCGACTGGATGAGCCTGCTCTCCGATGCTGCGGTCAAGAGCTCATCACTTTCACGGGCTCCGAATAAGAGGTCGAAGTCGCCGTGAGACGAGCTGGCAGACTCATCTGGAAGCCCAATCGGGGCAGACGAGCGTGCTGGGGAATGGGAGGTCCGCGGGGAGATACCTCGCGGAGGCGGTCCCATTGGGGTCCCCAAATCGCCCCCAGTGCTAGCCGCGCTGGCCTCATACCCGTGGGTAAAAGGACTGAGGCGGGAGCCTCTGGGGTGGCTCGCTTTCTTACGAAGGCGAACCGCGACCGCAGCGTTGCCATGGACATATTCTCGCAATGAGAACATGACCATCCACGAACGCTGTCTCCGTGTGAGCAGTGCCCAGACATGAAAGACAGTGATTGTGACCATCAGAAGGTGAGAGAAAACGAGCGCAACCAGGAATAACACACAATCGGAAAAGCATCTTTAAAAAGACGCGTCTTTAAAAAGACGTTCCATGTGTGCGCTCCTTTAGAGAAATATATACTCTTTTAGAGGGGGAAAATGCTCTTTCAGAAAACATACTCTCTAGTTTTTCTGCCGAAGCACCCAGGGGCGTTCTCTGTAGTGCACCAGTACAGAGGGGGGAGAAGCCGCTGAAATGCGCCGTCAGATCCAGCAGAGGTGAATGAACAGTAGTATTCAGCTCAATGAGCATGACCGTTCAGCTCCGAAGAGAAAATCTGAATGAGTGGTCGCATACCAGCTCCTTTTATACCCATATGTCTGGGGGAGTGGTATGCAAATACCACTCGCCAATTTTCATTGGCCTTTTATCAAAGACCAGAGGTGTCTCGGGCTCCCAAGAGTGACCCCTAGTGTCACCACATCGACACCAACGTCGAGTGAGTGACAGATAGGGAACATGTGGAGCATACCTCACATGGACTTACCAATGGGGAAGTACACGTATGGAATGATACCACAGGAGGACCCTATCTACAGAGAGGGTACGCAGCACAGTGGCCGAGACAGAGAAAGCTCTGACGAGGGGAAACACAGGTTTCACCTAAGGGGGAAACCAAACAGTGGAAACTCATCATATGGGATTACCAAAGGGGAATCACCACGCATGGAGCAATAAGCCCAAGCACATGGACTCACTGTCTCAGAGAAAAAGATACATGCAATTCCACTCGCCAGTTTTCATTTGCCTTTTCTATTTTAAGCAAAGGTGATTGGGGCTCTCAAGATTGAACCCCTAGTGTCACTACATCGACACAACGTCGAGTGAGTGACAGACAGCGAACATTGTTTAAACCCTTTACAATAAAGATCTGTAAAGTTATTTGGATTTTTATAAAATTATCTTTAAAATACAGTGTCCTGAAAAAGGGACATTTCTTTTTTTGCTGAGTTTAGCTGCTCGGGAGCATTCCAAATATGGCCGCCTGTGGACTGACTTGCTAGGGAGACTTTGGTCATTGTACATTGCAAAACAGAATTATCTATATATCTATAATATTATTAATTAAATTGTATTAATTGGTTTTAAAGCTGTCCATTTATGGTTGCATGGCTCCACTTCATGCCCATCAAATGTGTAGATAGTCAATGTTCCTGACAATTTGTTTGGTAAATCTTTTAAACAATTTGAAACAAAGGCAGAATGATTTTCATTGATTGTTAACTGGATGCAGATAAGTGGGTTCACTTAATCTTGGGAAGATTATTTTAAGATAAGTAATATCATCTGCAAATGGTGTTCCAAAACCTTGGAAAGGGAATAACTGAGACAGTTTTGAAGGCCATTAAATATGCTTTGCACCTCTTCAGTGGGTCGAGACTCCAGCGGTCTTGGTAGGCTGAGAGAATCTTTAGCTAATGGATGAAAATAGAGGCAATGTTTAAGGTAAATGTAAAAAGGCCACTTTCACTTCTTCGTTGTTTTCTGCAAAACAAAACATTAAAATGTAAAGGACTGAATGTCATGCTCAAAGTGTTAAAATGTCAGTGAGATGGGGGAGAGCCATGAAACGCCCAATCATGGGTTTGGCTGACTTTGAGCCCACCCAAGAATGAAAAAAATGGCAACCAGTCACAGAACTGTTCCGTCATTCAATATCAGTTTGGCTTTTATACACTGTCCTTAAAATGGAATGATGTGCTCTTTACTGTGTTTCTGGACACTAGTATGATCTCTTTCTTATTTAAACTTGGAGCAGACTGATGAGTAAATTATGATAATCTAAATATTTGTGTTAACTATCCCCTAAAAGGACAAAGTTTAAAAAGCTTAAAATCTCCTACCAGTGTTACCAAGATTGTGACCACTGGGGCACCATCCATACCAGTGCAGACATATTTCCTGAAGCACTATCAACATTGGTGTAGTCATGGTGCTGTCATCAATATATTAAATGTAGGGCATATCTACCATCTGACCTTGTCAGTTGCATGAGGCTGAGGTGTGAAAAGTGTAAACAGGTCAACTAGGAGCTGTGAAATTCTACTTCCAGAACGTGCGCTGTCTTTTCTTATTGCTATATCAACATGTTTAGTCCTGTGCAGCAATAAGCTGTGCATGTAGCACAGAGAAAAAGCAACAATAAACGGTGCTCAAATACAGCTGTGAAAGATCCCAGTGCCAACAAGGACAGCTGCTCATGAATCATTTAATTTACTGGCACCTGAACCAAGAAACTGCTCTTATCTCTCCCAGTTACAGGAAAAGGATATAGCTGCAGGCATTGCTCCAAAAAGGGGCGTGAGCTCCAAATCACAATTAAAGATATAGGGAGCCCCTAACCTTAACCGTGAGTGAAAGTGACGCCCCCTTTCGGAGTAACCCAGCCCTGTTTTGGAGAGTATGCCCCCATTTGGAGATCTCCAGTCTGCAGCTATACCTACTTGAGTTACAGGTTCACTTTGAGGCCAAAAGAAGTTACCCCATAGTTTCTGAAATCAGTTTTAGTCTTATTTCACTTGGAACTTTGGTAGACAATAACTTTTTTTAATCAGCTTAAGAATATCATAACAGACTTTCGTAATTGACTTAGGCTAAGTCAGTCAAACCACTGGGGCCACTTTTCCAGATATAGGTTAAAGCCTAGTTAAAGACTAATAAGGATTTTTAAATAACCACTGACTGCATTTTGTGTACCACAAAATGGCTAAAATGTGTGATATGCAGAGTTGGGTAGTAACGCGCTACATTTACTCTGTTACATTTACTTGAGTAACTTCAAAAAAAAAAAAATACTTATATGAGTGTTTAATTGTGGGTACTTTTTACTCAAGTAAATTTCTAATGAAAAAAAAAATGTTTTCTTTGTTACAATGGGCGACATTCCTGTCGTTACATTACTGGTTTTAATTCAATGGTTGTTATTAAATGAGTAATTTATTGAGAGTTTTTTTGAATGAGACTTTTACGACAGCGTAACTTACAGTAGCACCCTGTCACTCAAGTCAAGCTCATCACTCCTGCAGCATCAAGCTCTCAAAACAAACAGTTTCTTTCATCACGCAATGCATTCATTTTACCCAAGACAAGCAAATATTTCAAGATTAAAATTACAGCTCCAGTTTAAGAAAGCACACTGTGGTACGTTTTGGTGATTTTGTGATAACGTGAGCTTGTCTTGTCATGGTGATGATAATTTTCAGGGTGATTCTGCATCTATGGGCATTTAGGACTTCAGTTTATAAGTGTACATTTTTATATCAGTGCTGCAATACATCTGTGTATGTATCCATGTAAACATCCGCATTACGTCTAAATGCCTTTTGCTCTGCCCATCACGTGCAGAAGGCGCAGCACAGCTGTGAGGGAATGAGGTCACTGAGACAGGAAGGTTCAGGTCTCAGGTGAGCTTTTAATCACAAACTTAGTGATAACACAGTCACAACTGGCACAGTAACTTCTTCAGCTTCACAAAGTCTTTAGCGTCACAGGCTCCCAGTCACAGCCTCTTAATCATCACAAAGTCTTTATCACAACTTTGTAGCGTCACGAACTCAGTAGCTTCACCGTGAGACTCTCGTGCCAGACTCTCTCTCTTTTTCTTCTGGCGGTGGTGTGGCTGTTTATATGCCGCTCTCCCCAAGCTCACTGGAATTAAAGACAGGTGTTTGACATAATTTAGCTCAGGTGTAAGTGCCCTTACCTCTTTCTCTCTCTCCGGACGGGCGCTCGACCACGCCCCCACTGCCACAACAGCATTTCTACATTTGACAGACGTGGTGCATTTTTCTAATGGACAGCAGAGAACAAGCTTTGAACATAAATAAGCCTAACATGCTTCAAAAACAGAGATAAGGTGCAGTTTACCCTTAGTGTACAGAACTAATTATCTAAATTCTTTAGACGAAATACTGTAACTACCCTGAACTAAGAATCCACGCAGGACTTTAAAAAGCTGTGAAGTAGCAACAGTAGGCATTAATAAAGCATGATCTTGCTTCATTTTATTCAGCATTATAAGTAATTGGGCCTGTGGAACATTGTTCACATTTTTTTCTTTGTAATAATTACTAGAAAGTTTTCCAAACTTTTCTTCTAATTGACAGATTCGTCTAAATTTGACAAGCGTCCTTAAAGTGACAGTTTAGACATAAATTAATATTCTGTCATCATTTCCCCACGTTCGTGTTATTCCAAACCCATGTGACTTTCTGTATTTTGTGGAACCCGAAAGATGTTAGACAGAATGTTAGAGACTGACAGTCTCAATCACCATTCCCTTTTAAAATATGGAGGGGAAAAAACACAGTGAATGTAAATGGTGACTAAAGCTAACATTCTGTCTAACATCTCCTTGATTGTGGTGCATGGAAGAAAGTCATATAGTTTGAAACAACATGATGGTGAATGATGACAGAATTTCCAATATAATAATATTAGTAATAATTATAGTCATTATTATAATAATAATAATTATTATTATGTAACACATGTTAAATGTGTATTATGTAATGAAATACTGGGGAGTAAACATCTGTTATGTTATATGTGGAAGTAACTAGTTACTCGCTACTTGAGGATTCTTTCAGTTGTATACTGTCTTACTCTTACTCAAGTAATTATTAGCATGAGTACTTTTACTTCTACTTGAGTAATTTTTTTTTTTTTTTAAGTAATTGTACTTTTGCTTGAGTAATGTTTTTGGATACCCTACCCACCTCTGGTGATATGTGTGATAAGAAAACACACATAGGCCTTTAGCCAACTATAATACTGAATAATTCTGCTTTTCTGATTTCATAAATGACTTTGATTCACTGAATAGCCTGTGTACAACTGTATTGTAGTGTTTTAGTACTGTATTTCCTAGCATCCAGTGATATATGATACTATTACTCAACTGAGTTGATTTATACATCAAATAAATCATACTAACGTTCAGTGTTGGGGAGTAATGGAATACATGTAACGTCTTTATGTGTTTAAAAATACAAAATATTAGTAACTGTATTCCACTACAGTTACATTTAAATTGTTGGTAATCAGAATAGAGTTACGTTCAAAAAGTATTTTGATTACTGAAGAGATTCCTTTGCATTTTATTGTAATTTGTTTCATGAAATTTTTAGTCTACTTAGTTGGAAAACATCCATATAAATGATGCAATCCGAGGAGTGTTTGAACAGTGGTGAAACACTTTTTTATGATGTATTACTTACATTCATAAGAGCAGAAAGAGGGCGCTTACACACTGTTAGGAATGAAAATGTGGATATTATGTTGTTATTTATATTCTGTGGAGTTTTAAAGTAAGTTTGGAGCAGCAGAAATAGTTTACCTTGTGTAAATTGACATGTGAACACTTAGCTTTATGCTAAGTTAAAATGCTATTTCTAGTCCTTTTACTGTACATGCACCTGTTATCAGGCACAAATTAACATTAGATAATTTTTTTCTCTAATAAGCTCATTAAAATTAGGGCAAAAATGTACCGCAAATATCTTATTTTTTATGAGAATTTTTGCATAAGATGTTTCGTTTATTTTTATTTTTTCAGATAATTTATTTTTAATATAAGTGTATTTTGTCTTACTGTACTGGCTTTTTTTTTAACTGCACTGATATTTTTTCACTTATTAACTTTAAAGCAAGTGAAAAAAATCTGCCATTGCTGAAGAAGTAATCCAAAGTATTTTGTTACTGACCTCAAAGGTGCAGTATGTAAGATACAGAAACCCTTGTTATTAATGACACCTGTGGCTGTTAAGTGAACTGCAGCCAGCCACCTGTTGCTCATGCCCGCGCACGTGCACACACTCTATAGGGAGCGAGCGAGCATCAGCCAAAACAATGACATAATGTACAAAGAGACTGAACGTGATTCACCGGCATCATGCTGACCGATGAGGTAGAATTAAAATTACACAGTTATGATTGTTTTACTACAAACTTTGAGACTAAACTAAAACTACTTATCAGCTAACATAGCATACAGATACACACATACATCTACATACTGTTGCACTGCACTGTTATGTTGCACCTCAAAGGTGCAGTATGTTTTGTATGTCATATTTTGTACTACGATCAAGAAACCAGCATATTTGCTTAAATTTATCCTGTATACCTGTCTTTTAGTATAAAGAGAAGATCGTTGAAATTATTTGAAAGTTTCGAAGCAAGGTAGCTTGCAGTTCGTCAGTGTCAGCAGGCAAGATCAAGTTAGCTAAAATTACACAGATCAGTCCTTATGGTACTATATTTCACATGCTTTGCAGTTATGTAAGCTTACCTGTCCAGTAAGAAGAACGCCAATTCAGGGTCGGTTTTTATCCCCAAAACCGAACAAAGGTCCCTCCAGGAATCAAATGCCCTGCCGATGTTCACTCTAGTTTTCGCTCGACCATGATCACGTTCCCGCTTAGCCAGACTGTTTGTTGCTGCTGTTGAATAGCGGAAGGGAAGCACTGAGGCAAGGCTCTCGGGAGTGCACATAAACATCACATACTTTGGATTTTCCTGGCAAAACCGACCCGCTCCCTTCACATGAAAATCAGTCTACAGGCTGAATAGGCAATGTAGGAAGTCCAGGAAGGGCAAATTTTTTAAGTTGCATTACAAGCCGTTCACACGTTAGCAAAAAAAAAGGCAAAAATTGTTACATACTGCACCTTTAAGTAATCTAACGGAATACGTTACAAATTACATTTTACAGCATGTATTCTGTAATCTTATATTTTAAATGTAACCCTGCTTGCGTTTTTACAAAATATTTTAGTATAAACTGTATATTGAAATACTAACTAATTGTAAAAAAATGTATAATTAATTACAAGACAAAACTATCATTGATCATTGTATAACCTTCAAACACAAACCATCCTGTGATTGAAAAACAGCAAGGGGCAATATTAAATGCAAAGGTCACTTGGTATGATTTGCTGCACCTAAGTATGTGACGAATATCTATTAATTTGTGCTCTGGCCATGATAGTTTTTGTTTTCTGGCTGCCTGGTTCAATTACACCTCCCGTACAAGAATGAAAAGTGACAACCATCCATTATTTGTTCTTTAATTACAATTCACAGGTACAACGGAGAAATCTCAAGTGGACAGGAGAAGGCAAAAAATTATTTAGACTGAGACAGAGAAGAAAGAAAGAAGAAAAAAAAAAAAAATATATATATATATATATATATATATATATATATATATATATATATATATGGATATACATGAATACAACTAAACCCTCTATTATAGTTGTTGTGCGCTTATGTTGTATCCCGTTTTGTTCATCTGACAGATTCATTCCAGAGCTCTACAAAACAGTTTAAACAAACAGCAAAGTACTGTTCTAATAACTAAATTTCACCTTATCACTTAACTAGACATCGCTCCCTGGCCTTACCACATACATACACAAATACATATTCTGATTAGATGGAAATGATGTATGACTCTCGCTTGGAGAGCCACCCTGTCATCACAGCATGAAAGGAACCCACTAGTTAGGAGTGAAATTACACAGGCAGCTTATTACAGAGAGAAAGATTGCACCTCTTGGGCTTAGTTTATTTTAGGTGAAGTGCTTTCAGAGAAATGGCCCAAAACAGTATGAGGCCATTACATTATGACAACTGTTCAGTAGCTTTGTTAAAGAGATCAAGTATTACACCTTGAGTGATTGTATTATTACAGTAAAACACATTTTAGATCTCTGATTTTCACCTTCAGTCAGTACAAAATATGTGTATTATAAAAAAATAAAAAAAACCTGTATAATTACTAATTTTATCAAGTGATAATTACAAATGAAACTATTAAAGGACTACAAACTAACAGGAAACAGGAACATGGGAACTAAACAAGAATTTCAACATAAGTCAATGCAATAAACAGGGAATATGTGACTGACGTATCTGTTACAATATCTGTCTCACCTTTAAATTTGTTATCAATTACATTCATGTATTTATATTTACACCTTGATATTCTTATGTTATTAGTATAAGTGCTAAGTATTGTTCTCCAGTTTTTTTGGAATCTATTTACATGTGTATTGATTTAATGAGCTTTAGAAGATGAAATTATTTGATTTGCGGACCTGAAGTGTATAAAAATCTTGATAAAAATCTTGTCAGTGTCTTAGTTGGAAGATTATGAGAACCCAATATATTATACTAAAGATCACTGTGGAAATTATCTCAGTGTGCAGTCTCAGGATTTACATTTCTATGCCCAAGCACTTGACATCCATCTAAATGCACAGATTAGTCAAATATACAGCAGCTTGGCCAAACTCAGTGTGAAATACTTAAAACCAAAGCAAAAATCTACCTGAAATTCATGTGCACTAATCTTTATTAGTCATCAAATGAGGCATTTAATGTGTTTATTTTGCCAGTATCACACAGAGAATGCAAACAATTTAAGAGTACAAACAATTAATTTAATATATTATATCTGTTTAAGGTTCAAGCTGCTTTTAATCATATCTCTATGCTTCACATCTCTGAAATGCAATAGTTCTTGAATACATTTCACAGATGTAAAGTGCTTTCATAATGAAAAGATAAGCTTCAGCAGTTCAAATTTATCAGTTCAGCTACTAACAACATAATTCCAAAAAAAAATTGTTTTCATCATGGATGCCATGATTCTATTAAACTGTTGTGAAAATTTACAGATTTGAAGGTGCATGTTTCTAAATTAGACATTTTGTTATGCAACTAGAGATAATTTCTCTTTTTCTTACATTGTCTGCTGAAGTCTAGTAATGTTCCTCTATGAACTGACCCAAACGCTCATAAATGTCTTAACTTGAGCCCTGCACACCATGGCTTTATTCCCTATGTACTTAATCTTATATCCTTCTCAGAATGCCATACTGGAATGGACAAAGACTACAAAAGGAGGCCAAATTAATGGTGTCAGGGTGATTGGATTTGCTCAGTGGACCATATGAACAGACCTGTATGATTATCTGTGTTTGAATTAAGCAAACTGTAATTACTTTATTTTAGATTCCACTACACATTAATTTAATCACCCTCCAACTGAAACTGGAAAACCTTTAAAGACTGATTTTATGGCTTTTGTTATGGGTGACCATGAAAAGGAATGTATGGTGTAGAACTGTCTCATCTAGCTGTCTTGGTCTCATCTAATGATCATGAGCAGCTGTCTCAGGAGATTGAAAACTGTGTCACATAAAATGAGTAAAAAGATCATTGTCGAAGCAAAGAGCTTGAACATGTGATTGAAGAACTTCATCCAAGCCATAATTTTGAAACTGAACAAAACATCAATATGAGGTCAACACTGCACATCCTTGTTAGCTGGTCAGGTTGGGAGACCATCTAAACCAGCTTAAACCAAAGAAGAGCAGCAAACCATCTTTTTTTCAACAGGGAAGCTACCACATTTTTAGGAGTAATGAAGATACATGTGTACTACTATTCTGTTATTAAGACATCTGGTTATTTTCCTTCTCCCTAAGATATTTACATAATGGACTGTCTGATGATGTAAGAAACAGGCATCTTCTACTGCTGCACTCAGCCGTACCTGTCAGAAATATTCATTCAATTTAACATTATAAAGAATGTTTTGTCACAATCTAGGGATTTAGGTACATCTATTCACACATGTTCAAGTTTCTTGAAGATATGGCATTATCTTTGTTAAAAAGGTGCATCCTCTAAATATAATTTGACGACATACAGTACTGTGCAAAACTTTTAGGCACTTAAGATATTTCACAGAAACATTTGTCTTAAAATGGTTATTTATACCTTCAGATTTAGTGTGTCAAAAGGAAATATAAATTTCAGACTCACAAACATATACTTTACAAATAGAATAGATTAGAACAGAAGAAGAGGGAGCCTTGCAACAGATGGCATAGCCCCCACAGAGACCCCCACTAAACATAGAGTCAGTCTGGGATTACTTGAAGAGACAGAAGCAATTGAGACAGCCTAAATAAAGAGAAGAACTGTTTCGAATTCTCCAAGAAGCTTGGTACATCCTATCTGCAAACAACCAAGGAAAACTGTGTCAAGGTGTACCTAGGAGAACTGGTGCTGTTTTGAAGGCAAAGGTGGTCACACCAAACATTGATTTAGTTTTTTTTTTTTTTGTTTACTGGACATTGTATGACGTTAATTGATAAATATTTACGCCATTAATTTTGAAGAAGTCCTCACTATGCAACATTTTTCACAAGTGCCTAAAACTTTTGCACATTACTGTATAAAAAGGTATCCCTAGCTCTGTAATATTATGGATAATCCAGTAATGCTACTGTGAAGCAAACATTATCAATAGGCTGAGTAATTTAGAGATAACTTGTCTGAATTTGCTGTGGTTATATATGCAGCTTACTGTCCCTTGGTTATTGACAATATCCTCCATCTCAGCACATCCTTGGATGACAGATCTGCCAGGCGGTGTTCTGTTCTCTGGATGGACATATTTGTGTTGATTCATATTTCAATGACCAACATAATTTATATTATGACACTCATTGATAAAGAGTAAAACATCAACAATATGTTTATTTAGTAAGCAGCTTTACATTCCTGTTTTTCATCAGGTACATAATGTTCTGCTGAAAAACAAATGAAAAGGAGTGTAGAAAATGTATATCTCATTACAAAATGGATAGTTCTGCCATTGTAAAATGACAATAAATGCACACAGGATAATGTCCTGGTTACTTGCGTAACCTCCGTTCCCTGATGGAGGGAATGAGATGTTGTGTCGATGTAGTGACACTAGGTGTCACTCTTGGGAGCCCAAAACACCTCTGGTCTTTGATAAAAGGCCAATGAAAATTGGCGAGTGGTATTTGCATACCACTCCCCTGGACATACGGGTATAAAAGGAGCTGGTATGCAACCACTCATTCAGGTTTTGTGCTGAGGAGCTGAGACAAGGTCCCGGCCATTTCAGCGGGTAGTTCAGCGTTGTGGCAGGAGGGACACAACGTCTCATTCCCTCCATCAGGGAACGGAGGTTATGCAAGTAACCAGGACGTTCCCTATCTGTCACTCACTCGACATTGTGTCGATGTAGTGACACTAGGGGTCCCTATACGAAATGCCACAACTGACTGAACTGTGTTACGTGAACTGGTGGTGTGTGATGGGCAGACCACTGTGTGCCTCCTAGCCAGCGCACCAGGCCGACACGTAACCTCCCCCAACGCTGTTATGAGTGTCGAACGGCCCTTCGGGGACAAGTCAACTGCCCAAAAGATAGAGACAGGCTAGCCCAGTTGTGGCCTATTATCCTCTTTGTTTTCCTCTCCCCCCAAAAAAAGGAATTAACTGACTGGGGCCACCAGGTCTACGTCGGGGGGGTGTCCCTCCCAAGGGGAAGACACCACGGAGACCACACCTCGCCCGGGGGGGGGGGGGTATTTGAGTGTACATATGTCACATGGTCTTGCCAAGCTTTGTCGGAAGTATGTCATGTGGAGAAGTCCCATGGTAGGTCCTACCCTACGAGGAGGAGTTTCTACAAGCATGGTGACTGGGGCAGAGGGCCTCTGCCCAAGGAAGACGCAGTTTACCAAGAGGGAAACGAATTAGCGGAAGATATACATCGCATGGGGTTACCTATGGGGAACCACCACATGCAGAGCACCTACCCCAGTACAGGGCTTAGTTAGTACATGTACTGAGCCGGATTCAGAGGAAATCATCCAGGGAACACAGTTTGTGAACACTACTGGGAGTCAACAGCACACATCTTCAGCTCAGGGAAGGTGAAAGGCACTATGCGCAAGCGGTACACCCGGCCAGTTGTCCCAGACTTACCTGCTTGTGCCTGCCACTACACGGGACGAAACTGGTTCCACTCGTAGATTGTAGAACCTTGCAAAGGTGTTGGGTGTTGCCCAGCCCGCTGCTCTGCAAATGTCTGTTAGAGAGGCGCCACTGGTCAAGGCCCAGGAGGCCGCTACACCCCTGGTAGAATGGGCTCATAGTCCTGCTGGGGGCAGCACGTCCTGGGCGTGATATGCTATTGTTATGGTGTCAATGAGCCAGTGGGCGATCCTCTGCTTGGAGACAGCGCTTCCTTTCCGCTGTCCACCAAAGCAGACAAAGAGCTGCTCAGAGACTCTAAAGCTCTGCGTGCGATCCAAATAGATGTGTAAAGCATGCACCGGACACAGCAATGTCAGGGCAGGGTCTACCTCCTCCTGGGACAGCACTTACAGGTTCACCACCTGGTCCCTAAAAGGGGTTGTGGGAACCTTGGCACATAGCCCGGTCGGAGTCTCAGGATCACGTGAGAGTAGCCTGGACCAAACTCCAGGCATGTTTCGCTGACAGAGAATGCTTGCAGGTCTCCTACCCTCTTGATGGAAGTGAGTGCAGTCAGGAGGGAAGTCTTCAAAGAGAGTGCCTTAAGCTCAGCTGACTGCAGGGGCTCAAAGTGGGCTCTCTGTAGACCCTGAAGAACTACAGAGAGGTCCCATGAGGGAACGAGGCACGGTCTGAAGGGATTCAACCTCCTCTTGCCTCTCAGGAACCTGATGATTAGGTCATGCTTCCCTAAGGACTTACCGTCCACTGTGTCGTGGTGTGCCGCTATAGCGGCTACATACACCTTCAAGGTGGATGGGGACAGCCACCCTTCTAACCTCACCTGCAGGAAGGAAAGCACCGATATGACTGCGCATCTCTAGGGTCTTCGCGTCGGGAAGAACACCACTTAGCAAACAGACGCCACTTCAAGGCATACAGGCGCCTCGTAGAGGGGGCCCTAGCCTGAGTTATCATGTCTACCACCGTGGGTGGTAGGCCACTTAAGTATTCCACATCCCGTCCAGGGGCCAGACATGGAGATTCCAGAGGTCTGGTCACAGGTGAAAGAAGGTCCTTCCTCAGGGAAATTCGCCAGTGGGGGGCTGTCGCGAGGAGCGTGAGGTCCGAGAACCATGTCTTGGTGGACCAGCAAGGTGCTACCAGGACGACCTGCTCCTCGTCCTCCCTGACCTTGCACAGGGTCTGTGCAAGTAAGCTCACTGGGGGAAACACATATTAGCGAAGTCCAGGGGGCCAGATGTGAGCCAGCGCACCTATACCGAGAGGTGCCTCAGTCAGGGTGTACCAGAGCGGGCAGTGGGAGGATTATTGGGAAGCAAACAGGTCTACCTGTGCCTGCCCGAATCAACTCCAAATCAGCTGGACCACCTGAGGGTGGAGTCTCCACTCTCCCCTGAGGGAAACCTGCCATGACAGCACGTCCGCTGCAGTGTTGAGGTCGCCCGGGATGTGAGTGGCTCGCAGCGACTTGAGGTGCTGCTGACTCCAGAGGAGGAGACGGCGGGCGAGTTGTGACATACAATGAGAGCGTAGACCGCCTTGACAGTTGATATATGCTACCGTTGCCATGTTGTCTGTCCGCACTAACACGTGCTTGCCCTGGATCAATGGCCAAAACCTCCGCAGGGTGAGCAGAATTGCCAGCAACTCGAGGCAGTTGATGTGCCAATGTAGCCACGGGCCCGTCCATGAGCCGGCGGCTGCATGCCCATTACATACAGTGCCCCAGCCCATTTTGGAAGCATCTGTCGTAACCACGACGCACATGGAGACCTGCTCTAGAGGAATGCCTGCCCGTAGAAAAGTGAGGTCAGTCCAAGGGCTGAAGGGGCGGTGACAGATCAGTGTAATGGCCACGCGATGTGTCCTGCAGCACCATGCCCATCTCGGGACTCGAGTCTGAAGCCAATGCTGAAGCGGTCACATATGCATCAACCCGAGCAGAGTGGCCACCGCTGAGGATGCCATATGCCCCAGGAACCTCTGAAACACTTTCAGTGGAACCACTGTCTTCTGTCTGAACACCTCCAAACAGGTCAGCACCGACTGTGCACGCTCGTTCGTGAGGCGCGCCGTCAACGAGACTGAGTCCAACTCCAAGCCACGAAAAGAGATGCTCTGAACCGGGAGTAGCTTGCTCTTTTCCCAGTTGACCTGAAGCCCTACTCGGCTGAGGTGTGAGAGCACCAGGTCCCTGTGTGCACACAACACATCCCGAGAGTGAGCTAGGATTAGCCAATCATCGAGATAGTTGAGGATGCGAATGCCCACTTTCCTTAATGGGGCAAGGGCTGCCTCTGCAACCTTCGTGAAGACGTGAAGGGACAAGGACAGGCCGAAAGGGAGGACCTTGTACTGATATTTACAATATAACGTTTGGAGATAAACTGCACTTGGGTTCATTGCACGACTTCATCGTCTCTTCGTCTGCCTGTTGCCAGCATCGTTACAAACACCCTTTAACCATGGTAAAATCACTGTTATGCACAGCCCCTTATTGTAGTTTATTGCTGTATTTATTCATCAAGGTTGAATCACAAATAACTTTAAGTCAACATTATGTGGAAGGTGTATACAATATACAGTCACTGAGCACTTTATTAGGAACACCTGTACATCTACTTATTCATGCGATTATCTAATCAGCCAATCATGTGGCAGCAATGCATACAATCATGCAGATATGTGTCAGGAGCTTCAGTTAATGTTCACATCAACCATCAGAATGGGGAAAAAAATGTGATCTCAGTTATTTCGACCGTGGTATGATTCTTGGTGCCAGACGGGCTGGTTTGAGTATTTCTGTAACTGCTGATCTCCTGGAATTTTCATGCACAACAGTGTTTAGAGTTTACTCAGAATGGTGCCAAAAGCAAAAAACATCCAGTGAGGAGCAGTTCTGCAGACAGAAACGTCTTGTTGATGAGAGAGATCAATGGAGAATGGCCAGATGGGTTCGAGTTGACAGAAAGGCTACAGTAACTCAGATATCCTCTCTTAACAATTGTAGTGAGCAGAATAGCATCTCAGAGGCGGATGGGCTACAACAGCAGAAGACCACGTTAGGCACTTTATTAGGACTATAATGTTCCTAATAAAGTGCTCAGTGACTGTAGTCTGTACATTAACACACAGCTATACATTAATTATACAGCAGGCAGGCTGAAGCATACAGGACATTTTTGCATAGCTTTTGAGGGGTCGGCATTGTGACACCTGTATTAAAATGTCTTAGATCAGCAAATACTTGACATTGCTCTCTGGTTACATGTGATCTGTTGGTCTTTTTCAAGACCTTCAGCATGATGTGCTTCAGACCATCTTTCCACCACTTTCCAGATATTGATTAATCTCTCCACAAAGCAGATTTCCAGTTCCTCAATCAAAATATAAGATTTGTTTGTTATTGTTTATGATCATTTTTATACAAAATGCCTGAATGCTTGATAACTGTTTAAGGAATTTGAGGCCATTGTGAAAGAGCAGGTGCAACATCTGTTTTCCTTTATTTCCAAGATATTCATTCTTACTAATCACTAATAACAAATTAAAATGTTGTTTCATTCCCATTAAAAATGCAGTCATATGTCTGGCAAAGACCCCACAATAGTCAGATCTAAATGTGACTAGACATCTGTGAGAGGTTCTGGGGCATAAGTATGAGGTGTCCATTTCTGTTATTCTTTTAAGCACTGGCTTTCCTTTGTAGCAGGACATGTTGGCAGGGTAGGTGACGGTACTCATAGTGCAACAGCCTTCTTTCCTTCGTGCAGTGTGATGGTGAGTGGGTGCCTTTAGCGGAGAGGTGAGACTTGCTCCTCATCCGAGTCTTTGAGGGAGCCAACTGCCAACAGGGTAAAGACTGCTTCCTCTTAGTCGCTGCCAACTTCTCATTCAACTGTTTCTCTCACTGGCTTTTATCCCTGTGCCTCCCTCATTGATTAATAGGTATCAGGTGTGCCTGTTTACCTCTGGGAGCGAGTCTAATTGTCGTTGCCAGGGGTGAAGCAGGTTGGAACTTATGCGTCTCGTCACACCTTGAAAAATGCATCCCCAAGAATAGAATAGAATAGAATCTTTATTTGCATGAAAGACATGGCAGACTGCATTTCACAAGAGAAGTAGTGGTGCCAAAGCATTAACATTGCCAAGAAAGTCATTAATTAAGATGAATTAATATTAAGGTTAATTGCGATGAATCCTTATAATATTTAATCTGTTGACATTCCTATAAGCAAGCTGTTCAAACAACTATAGGTGGCACTTTCCGCATCTTTGCAATGATACTCATATATTGTTATCTGTTTTTTCATTCTATCCACCTTTTTCCTGACTTCTCCTTGGGCGGCACCATTATGGCGTGAGACTTCCTCTCGGATGCTCCACACTTCCGCTTAATTGTTTTATCAGTTAGACAAATGTTACTGGTGATTGCGAGCCAGGGCACGTGCAGAGAGCGCTGGAGTCCAGTAACTTTACCATGCAAATGTATGTGTGATTGTGTTCTCATCTATTCGGGATTGCCGTCGAAACCTAATGTCCATACGCAGACATTAGTGAGAAAGGGATTTACGTTAAAGGTGCAGTATGTAAGATTCTGAAACCCTTGTTATTAATGACACCTGTGGCCATTAAGTGAAGTGCAGCCAGCTACCTGTTGCTCGTGCTCGCGCTCATGCACACAGTCCATAGGGATGTGAGCGAGCATCGACCAAAACAATGACGTAACGTACAAAGAGGCTGAATGTGATTCACCGGCATCATGCTGACAGATGAGGTAGCATAATTAAAATTACACAGTTATGATTGTTTTACTTCAAACTTTGAGACTGTATATTATATTTGACTCTCCAGTGCTGGAACAGGGCTAAAACAAAGTGTGGATGTAGTTCTGACTATGGGAGACTGTAGTTTGAAGTAATCACTTTTCTTTGCATGATACATTGACTGCATTTATACGATAGCCTATGTCGGCGTTATCTAGCTAGCCAGCTTTATCAATAGCTGTAAGCTAAATTTGGTGGATGATGACAGTAGCTGTTTATAAAATAGACTGTACATTATAAATATGTTGACACATTTAGTGCTGAGGTGATTCCATAACAACTGTCATTTTGATATATCAATGCGCTATTGTTTTATAATAATAGAATGTATAATTTTTCTGTATAACCAAGTTACATTACACTAATGAATGGGTCTTTCTGCATTATCTTGAACATTGTCTAGCATTCATTTAATGTGTTATTGTAGTTTAGCTAAAATTACACAGATCAATCCTCATGGCACTATATTTCACATGCTTTGCAGTTATGTAAGCTTACCTGTCCAATAAGAGGAACGGCAATTCAGGGTCAGTTTTGATCCCCAAAACCGAACGAACGTCCCTCCAGGAATCAAATGCCCAGCCGATGTTCACTCTAGTTTTCGCCCGACCACGATCATGTTCCCGCTTAGCCAGACGGGATTCAGTATATAAATGGTTTTTTGGCTTACTTAGAGTTTGTGTAGGAGTCTGTGTTGTACCGGGAGCCAGACGTTTGCTGGATTCCATCTCTAAGATAACGTTACCTGGTGTTGCAGTTTGTTGTCGCTGTTGAATAGCGGAAGAGAAGCTATTACTGTCAGAGGCAAGGCTCTCGGGAGCATGTACAAACGTCACATCCTTTGGATTTTCCCGGCAAAAGTAACCCACTCCCTTCGCATGAAAATCAGTCTACAGGCTTTAATAGGCAACCTAGGGAGTTCGAGAAGGACTAATTTGTTAAGTTGCATTACAAGTAATGGGAATAAGTTGACAAGCGGAAGTCTGTTGCATCCGCATTGGAAGAACGCGCTAAGCATAATGGGTAATTTCACTGCCTGTGAAAAAGGTGTATACAGTATGTTTTTCTTCACCTCCTTTTGGGAAACCTTTTGGGTATTAGATGTAGTAAAGATGTTTTCTGTGCGTGCTTCTGATGTAGAAGTAAAGTAGACTGACTGACCCCTTGGGCCACAGCACCAGAGATTAAGGGGGCTTTCACACTGGGCACGTTTGCTGTGGTCCGATTCCGAGTGCGATTGTTCCCGGTGCCCCCCGCAGCGTTGGTCTGGTTTCACACTCACTTGATTCTATCGAACCCCGGTCCATTTGCGTCTGTCTTACATCATCACAAACACGCATGGAGAACACAATGCGACTTATCATACTTTTTGTTATTTTGGTGCCATTATGCACAGCAGAGTGAACGACAACTGCGTATATGTGTGCTTCATAGCGTAACTCATCAGATGTCCAGGGGAAGGCGGCATGCTGCTGCTTGCAAACGGCATTTTTTGAGTAGACAGCTTATTGCAAGGAATTAATTTGCATCTTTGTTTACACTGCACGCTTACACTTGTGTCCAAGGTGAAGTTATCGCCACTGTCATCTCCTATTATTACCCTATATTTATAACCTATAATAGTATTTATATATAGTATTTATAAGATAGATAGACAGATAGATAGACAGACAGACAGTATTTATAGTGTTAATTGTACTTGTATGTCATTGTGGTGTCATTACTTTTTTGGGAATTTTAATAATGAAAAACGCATGCGCAGGTTACTTTACTTCCTGAACAAATGCACACCCGAGTCCGAGTTGCTTTCACATTCACGCGAATCGCACTACAGTTCCATTGCAGCCGAACTCAGACCACCTCCTAAAGGTAGTCTCGGGTTCTGTAACGCGGTGCGCTCCCCGGTCCGCATGACAGCTTTTACATTACCAATTTTTCATGCGAACCGTGCTCTGTTTTGAACTAAACTGCCAGTGTGAAAGTACCCTAAAATAAAAAGAATAGAAATGCTATATTAATCTGTCATGGTTCTCCTGGGAACAGACTGGACGACAGTCCTCTCCATACATCTGACAACAGTTCAGACATGTCTGCCTTCCAGTTCCAGTTATAGATGACTTACCTCCTACAGGCATGTTTTATCATCTCTCTGCTTATTTATGTCTCCTTGTGAGACACATGTATACACTGGATTTCTGGGGGGGGGGGGGGGAAGAGGACACAGTTAAGCCTAAAATAATGATTTTCTGTCATACAATGAAGATTTAACATAATAAATAATGAGATCACCATTATAAACATTAAAAAAAACATTAGGGCCAGTAATGTTTACAAAGCTTTTTGCCAATCAAATGTTTTATATATTTTATTCCTGCCCTCAAAGCAACATTTTCCACCATCTTAAGCAGTAAGATGTGCATGAAATATGTCCAATTAGCATATTGAGACAATTGATTTTGTAAAATCAAATAACTTTTCAATAAAATAATGTTCTAGGAGTTATTCAATTAGTGTCATCTCAGGTAGGACACAGAATAGTTGTTCTGCTGACACTACTCTATAACATCCTCTTGTAAGATCTGAATCCTTCCAGTCTAATTTAGCCATCTACATATGATTTAAACTCAACAAACTATTAGACCATTAAAGAAGGGCAATGGGGCAGATCTTTTGTTCTGAATGTTGAATTTTCGTCAGATATTCACCTTTCTTGGACAAATAATGCCATAATTGTTTGCAGTCTTAGTTTTTCTCTTGTATTCTCCATTATCAGCCACATATAAATAACTGCACTGACTTACATGGTGTCAGTTGTCACACTCTTTATGTAAACTCAGTTTCTGAAGGAGATGCTGCTCTATGTCAGTGAACACTGGCACTTTTGTGGCTTTGATTTTGGCCCAGCAGCTGCCAGGTCTAAAAATAAACCCCATTTGCCCAGTAGAATGAATATGGGATTTTTCATACATCTGCTGCCTCTCATAACAATTAATCAAGCAGATCATGCCAGAGCTTTAAATGAATTCTGCCCTCCTTGGAGAGTCAGGATGCTTTAACTAATTGTTAGAGAATGTGTGACTGAATAATAGGCACAGTCTCAGGGTGAGAGCACTGTACATAGAATTCATCCTGTTTCTAATTTGCTGGCTTGCTCAATTGTGAGAATTACCCATTCTGATTAAATGAGAAGAATATTAAGAAAAAACATCCCAGAAATATACCAATGGATAATATAATACAGTGCATCTGGAAAGTATTCACAGCGTTTCACTTTTTCCACATTTTATGTTACAGCCTTATTCCAAAATTGATTAAATTCATTATTTTCCTCAAAATTCTATACACAATACCCCATAATGACAATGTGAAAGAGGTTTGTTTGAAATTTTTGCAAATTTATTAAAAATAAAAAACGAAAAAAAAAAAAAAAATCACATGTACATAAGTATTCACAGCCTTTGCCATGACACTCAAAATTGAGCTCAGGTGCATCCTGTTTCCACTGATCATACTTGAGATGTTTCTACAACTTGATTGGAGTCCACCTGTGGTAAATTCAGTTGATTGGACATGATTTGGAAAGACACACACCTGTCTATATAAGGTCCCACAGTTAACAGTGCATGTCAGAGCACAAACCAAGCCATGAAGTCCAAGGAATTGTCTGTAGACCTCCGAGACAGGATTGTATCGAGGCACAGATCTAGGAAAGGGTACAGAAAAATTTCTGCAGCATTGAAGGTACCAATGAGCACAGTGGCCTCCATCATCCTTAAATGGAAGAAGTTTGGAACCACCAGGACTCTTTCTAGAGCTGGCCACTTGGCCAAACTGAGCAATCGGGGGAGAAGGGCCTTAGTCAGGGAGGTGACCAAGAAGCCGATGGTCACTCTGACAAAGCTCCAGCGTTTCTCTGTGGAGAGAGGAGAACCTTCCAGAAGAACAACCATCTCTGCAGCACTCCACCAATCAGGCCTGTATGGTAGAGTGGCCAGACGGAAGCCACTCCTCAGTAAAAGGCACATGACAGCCCACCTGGAGTTTGCCAAAAGGCACCTGAAGGACTCTCAGACCATGAGAAACAAAATTCTCTGGTCTTTGGCCAGAATGGCAAGTGTCATGTCTGGAAGAAACCAGGCACTGCTCATCACCTGGCCAATACCATCCCTACAGTGAAGCATGGTGGTGGCAGCATCATGCTGTGGGGATGTTTTTCAGCGGCAGGAGCTGGGAGACTAGTCAGGATCGAGGGAAAGATGAATGCAGCAATGTACAGAGACATCCTTGATGAAAATCTGCTCCAGAGCACTCTGGACCTCAGACTGGGGTGAAGATTCATCTTCCAACAGGACAACGACCCTAAGCACACAGCCAAGATAACAAAGGAGTGGCTACGGGACAACTCTGTGAATGTCTTTGAGTGGCCCAGCCAGAGCCCAGACTTGAACCCGATTGAACATCTCTGGAGAGATCTGAAAATGGCTGTGCACCAACGCTCCCCATCCAACCTGATGGAGCTTGAGAGGTCCTGCAAAGAAGAATGGGAGAAACTGCCCAAAAATAGGTGTGCCAAGCTTGTAGCATCATACTCAAAAAGACTTGATGCTGTAATTGGTGCCAAAGGTGCTTCAACAAAGTACTGAGCAAAGGCTGTGAATACTTATGTACATGTAATTTTTTTCCCATTTTTTTATTTTTAATAAATTTGCAAAGATTTCAAACAAACTTCTTTCACGTTGTCATTATGGAGTATTGTTTGTAGAATTTTGAGGAAAATAATGAATTTAATCCATTTTGGAATAAGGCTGTAACATAACAAAATGTGGAAAAAGTGAAGTGCTGTGAATACTTTCCGGATGCACTGTATATAAAACTTATCAGAACTGAAAATAGAATAGAACCAATGGAACATGTCCTGTCTGACTGTGCAAATGTGCCTTGAATCATGATATATAAACAATAAAGGGTTTCTTTGCATGCAATTAGTGCCACAACAATATCATATAACAATGAGCAAACAGTTGCATATATAGTACCTTGTTTTTTAAAATAGCTAAAGAAACTTGCAAAAGACATGCTGTCGCAGCAGGTCATGCTTAGGGAAAGTGGAGACTCCACCCCCAGGTGGACCAGCTGGTATGGAGTCGATTCCGTCAAGCACAGGTAAGCCTGTTCACTTCCCGGGAATCCTCCCACTGCCCGCTCTGGTACATCCTGACCGAGGCTTCCCTCAGCACAGATGCGCTGGCACACAGCTGGTCCCGGGGGTCGCGCTAGTATGCGTTCCCCCCAGTGAGCCTACTTGCATAGACCCTGTGCAAGGTCAGGGAGGAAGAGGAGCAGGTCATCCTAGTGGCACCCTACTGGCCCACCCAGACTTGGGTCTCTGACCTCACGCTCCTCGTGACAGTCCCTCCCTGGCAAATTCCCCTGAGGAGGGTTCTCCTCTCTCAGAGACGGGGCACCATCTGGCACCTGCGACCAGACCTCTGGAATGTTCATGTCTGGCCCTTGGATGGGACGTGGAAGACCTAAGTGACCTACCACCCGCAGTGGTAGACACGATCACTCAGGCTAGGGCTCCCTCTATGAGGTGCCTATATGCCTTGTAGTGGTGTCTGTTTGCTAAGTGGTGTTCTTCCTGATGCGAAGACCCCCAGAGATGCGCAGTCAGGTCAGTGCTTTCCTTCCTGCAGGAGAGGCTGGTTGGGCGGCTGTCCCCCCCACCTTGAGGGTGTATTTGGCCGCTATGGTGGCGTACCACAATGCAGTTGACGGTAAGTATTTAGGGAAGCACGTGATGGCCAGGTGCGCTGGCTACGAGGCACACAGTAGTCTGCCTGTCTCGCACCGCCAGTCCAAGTAACACAGTTCAGCAAGTTGTGGCTTTTCATATAGGGACCCCTAGTGTCACTACATCGACACAGCGTCGAGTGAGTGACAGATAGGGAACGCCCTAGTTACTTTTGTAACCTCCGTTCCCTGATGGAGGGAACGAGACATTGTGTCCCTCCTGCCACAACACTGAACTACCAGCTGAAATGATCGGACCTTGTCTCGGCTCCTCAGCACAAAACCTGTTTGTGATTAAAGAACATCCAACGTCAAGCCAACTTTATTGCAGTATTTATTGATGTGGGGATGCTTGGTCACTTGTTTCTGATTTCGCTGCAGTATCATGGAAAAATAAACTACATGTAGCCGTGCCAACGATGCCAACATAGGATCAGTACATATCGGCACATTCAGCAACATGGAAAAGCGGATCAAGTTGAGTTCTGAACTCGCGACTACATTGGTACAGCTAGTAAAAACATGCATCAAACATCCACACCAACCAAGCCTTGTTTTGTTTTTTGTTTTGTTTTGTTTTTTTTGGATATGCAACAATAACCTACAAACTGTCATGGTTTTATGTGTTTTTGTTCATGTTTTGTGTTAATGTCTTTTATTTTGGAAGTTTAGTTCCTATTTTAAAGTCATGTGTTCCATGTCATGTTATTTCCTGTCTCCCTACCAGGTCATGTGATTCCCTGTTTCATGTCATGTGGTCCCCTGGTCATGTGATTTAATGTTTCCCTCCATGTTCATGTGTCTTGCTTTCATTGGTTTATTGCCTTGTTACCTTGTTATCAGTTCTGTCTTGTCATTGTTTATCATTGTCATGTTTCTCCCTCATCCATGTATTTAAGCCTCATGTTTGCCATTGTCCATTGTCAGGTATTGTAAGTGTAACATTGTTGGATTGTTTAAGTCAAGTCAAGTTTATGTTTGTTATGTTTCACGTTTGGATTTACGGTTGTTGGATTTCACTTATGTAAATAAACTGCACCTGGGTTCTAACTTCATCATCGTCTTCATCAGCCTGTCATTGCCAGCCCAACATTACACAAACAACGAAGTCTTAAATAATAACTAAAGACTCTGTTAACTAAATTCAGCTGACTCGATACTTGTGTTAACAGACTATGATAATGGCCTTCTTGGACAACACATTGTTTCCTAGAGCTGGCAGAAAATACTCAAAACAGACACAAGCAGCTTATCTATCAACCACAAATAATATAGTTATTTTCAATTACCTGTGATTGTCCAGGCATTGGTGTGACGTCACCTCCCCTCTTCGAATGATTAGCTAGAGGAGGAGCTGTCGATCAAGAACTAGTGGACCAATGGGGACACAAAACGGCCCTTAATTTACATGAAACTCTACTCACAAGTTTTGGAAAACCAAGCACAGAACTTGGAAACAAAAGCAAAGAAAAATACAGCGTAAGCGTACAATTTTTTTTAAATATGAGCAAAACTGTTAGAGAGCACAAAAAACACTGTAATATAACTAAGGAAAACATGCTTTTGTTTGCAACTCTGATGACTTTGCTTTAATTTTTTTTTCTTTTTTTTTTGCAGCATATTTTTAATGTGTTTATATCTTTTTGATTCATGCTTGTTATTTTTTGATCTGCGCTAATTATTTTGATCTGCGCTTTTTATTTATTTTTGTGCTTATTTATTTATCTGCGCTTATTATTTTTTGATTCACGCTTATTATTTAGATTTTTGCTTATTATTTTTGGATCTGTGACTGCAATACTTTTGATGGGATTTTGATCCCATACATACCATCTGTTTTTGACTCTGAATTCTATCTAAAGAACTCTTCTCCTGTTCCTGGCTTCAGTGCTGTTCTTGTACTAAAAAAACAAGATTACTTAAACTCGAGTTGCACTCAAAGAGTTAGTTCACCCAAAAATGAACATTCTCTCATCATTTACTCACCCTCATGCCATCCCAGATGTGTATTGCTTTCTTTCTTCTGCTGAACACAAACAAAGATTTTTAGAAGAATATCTCAGCTGTTAGTCTTTACAATGCAAGTGAATGGTGACCAGAACTCCAAAAACTTAAAAAAAAAGGAGATAAAATCAGCATAAAATTAATCCCTAATGATGGTATAATCGGTGTCTTCTGAAGCGATCCAGTTGGTGTTGGGTGAGAACAGACCAAAATATAACTCCTTTTTCAGTCTACATCTTGACAGCAGTCTTCTTGTTGATCATGATTTTAAGCTCGATTACACTTCCTAGCGCCATCTAGTGATCTGCGCATGTGTCAAGCACTAGGAGGTGTAATCAAGCTTGAAATCGTGATCGTGCCTGAAAACTGCAATGACAAGATGTAAAGTGATAAAGGAGATACATTTTGGTCTATTCTCATCAAAAAACAATTGGCTTGCTTCAGAAGACATTGATTAAACCACTGGAGTCGTATGGATTACTTTTATGCTGACTTTATCTCCTTTTTGGAGTTTTTGGAGTTCTGGTATTCTGGCATTCACTTGCAATGTATGGACCTACAGAGCTGAGATATTCTTCTAAAAATCTTCATTTGTGTCAGCAGAAGAAAGTCTTACACATCTGGGATGTAATGAGGCTGAATAAATGATGAGACTATTTAAATTTTTTGGTGAACGATCCCTTTAAGTCGGGAAAAGAAAACTCAGTTTCAGACTTCACTTGAGACATGACTTGGACACCTGTTACAACACAAGTCTTTAGGTCAACAAGGACAAATATTTTCTCTGAATTTCATGACACTGATTAGAAACAAGTGAGCCTCTTGTGCAATCTGACTGTGCAAGACTGACTTGATACCTGACTTAATGTTGGCCTAGAAAGACTTGACATGGCCCCTGTGTTAGAGACTTGTCTCTTACTAATCCAACATTGGACAAAAAATATATATTAATAATACAAGAGCCAGTTTGAAATAGTTATATTTCGCCTCTTATCTAAATGCACCTATACCCTCCTGAACAGTTCCCCATCTGTCACTCACTCGACGTTGTGTCAATGTAGTGACACTAGGGATCACTCTTGGGAGCCCGAGACACCTCTGGTCTTTGATAAAAGGCCAATGAAAATTGGCGAGTGGTATTTGCATGCCACTCCCCCAGACATATGGGTACAAAAGGAGCTGGTATGCAACCACTCATTCAGATTTTCTCTTCAGAGCCGAACGGTTATGCTCACTGAGCTGAATTCCCACCACTGTTTATTCACCTCTGCTGGATCTGACGGCGCATTTCAGCGGCTTCTCCCTCCTCTGCACTGGTGCACTGCAGAGAATGCCCCTGGGTGCTTCGGCAGAAATAAAAGACTATATTTCTCTAAAAGAGTGGCACACATGGAACATCTTTTTAAAGATGCGTCTTTTTAAAGATGCCTTTCCTTTGTGTGTTATTCCTGGTTGCGCTCGTTATCTCTCGCCTTCTGACAGTCACGATCACTGTCTTTCGTGTCTGGGCACTGCTCACGCGGAGACAGCGTTCGTGGATGGGTCATGTACTCATTGCGAGAACATGTCTATGGCAACAATGTGGTCGCGGCTTACCTTCGTAAGAAAGCAAGCCACCCCAGAGGCTCCCCGCCTCGGTCCTTCTACCCACAGGTATGAGGCCAGCGTGGCTAGCACTGGGGGCGATTGGGGTCCCCAAATCCCGCAAAAGTGATGAGCTCTCGAGTGCAGCATCAGAGAGCGGGCTCGTCCAGTCGGACGCGGAAGCCTCAGCTGGGCTCCTCCCTTCGGGTGCGGTCGCCTAATTACAGGCTGACACAGAGATGATGACATGCTTTCCCAGGCAGCCCCTCAAAGCCACGCCCCACCCCCGTTCCTTTCTTACCGGAAGTGCATGAAGAGCTGACAAGGTAGTGGGAGGCACTTTTTACTGCCTGGTCCCGATCTTTCAGCTTCCCCGCCCTCACTATCCTTAATGGTGGGGCGCCCAAGGGCTATTCGGTAATCCCCCTGGTGGATAAAGGTGCTCGCAGTGCACCTATGCCCACAGAGCACTGCCACCTGGCGCGGGCGCCCAAAGCTCCCGTCCAAGGCCCGTAGGTTTATGTCGTCTCTGACGGCCAAAGCCTACAGTGCCGCTGGACAAGCCGCCTCTGCCCTGCATGCCATGGCTCTCCTGCAAGTCCGCCAAGGTGCTAAAGGAACTGCACGAGGGTAGTTCTGCCCCGGGATTGATGCAGGAGCGGCGCGGTCTCTCGGGCGGGTGATGTCCACCTTGGTGGTCCAGGAGCACCACCTTTGGCTCAACCTGGTCGAGATGGGAGAGGCCGACAAGGCACGGTTCCTTGCTGCCCCCATTTCCAAAGTTGGCCAGTCCGGCGACATCAAGGACTTTGCCCAGCAGTTCTCTGCTCGTCGCCAAGGGCGTCCCCCTGCGGTGACTGCACCGGCTCCACCACAGCCTGCCCCTGCGGCCCGGCCCCAGCATGGAGCCCACTGCAGGAAGCAGACGCCACCCGTCTCATGGCCGCCAAGAACCCGCGAAAGGCTTCGAAGCGCCCCTGAGACGGACGACCCAGGGACGACAAAACCCGCTGCTCTGGAGCTGGTAAGCAGACCACTCCATCCCCCGGTCGAGGGCAGGGAGGAGAATCTTTTGTTACCGTTGCATTTAATTGCGCTGCATGCCCAAGTGGCTGCAGTACCCAAGAGTTCAGCAAGAGCGGTTTCCTTGTTCCCTGGGTCACGTATCCGGTGTGCACAGCCGTCATCATGATCACCATCCACCTTTTTACCCTTGCAGGATTGGCGCTCCAGCGGCGGTCTCCCCGCCCCTGCGCACCCAGCTGTGGCACACATCCACATCCAGTGTGACTGTCTCCACGGGTTGCGAGGACAGGCCTCTTCCTCCCCCAACCCAGGCTGTTCCGGGGTTGGTCACAAGGAGCCAGGTAAGGGTTTCGATGTCCATAGACTCAGCACGGCCACGACATGGTGCGGCATCTCGAGCTCTGCCCCGCCACGTGGCCCTACCTGCCGGTACGTCCAACGAGGTTGTCCCTTTGGTCCCCCTCATGCGGAACTTGGATGCGTGGCTTGCGCTTTCCAATCCATTGAGATGGCTGGTCAGGACCATCCGACTCGGCTACGCGATTCAGTTCGCCAGGCGTCCGCCCAGGTTCAGCGGTATCCACTTCACCTTGGTGAAGGAAAAAAAACACTGCTACCTTGCACACGGAGATCGCCACCCTCCTACGGAAGGGTGTGATTGAACCTGTCCCTCCGGCCGAGATGAAGAAGGGGTTTTACAGCCCCTACTTCATCATACCGAAAAAAGGCGGTGGGTTGCGGCCAATCTTGGACCTGTGAGTACTGAACCGGGCTTTACACAGACTCCTGTTCAAGATGCTGATGCAAAAACGCATTCTGGCGAGCGTCCGGCATCAAGATTGGTTTGAGGCAGTTGACCTGAAGAACACGTACTTTCACGTCTCAATTCTACCTCAACACAGACACTTCCTCCGGTTTGCATTCGAGGGTCAGGTGTATCAGTACAAGGTCCTCCCTTTCGGCCTGTGCTTGTCCCCTCGTGTCTTCACGAAGGTTGCAGAGGCAGCTCTTGCCCGTCAACTATCTCGACGATTGGCTAATCCTAGCTCACTCTCGGGACATGTTGTGTGCACACAGGGACTTGGTGCTCTCACACCTCAGCCGATTAGGGCTTCGGGTCAACTGGGAAAAGAGCAAGCTCCTCCCGTTTCAGAGCATCTCTTTACTAGGTTTGGATTTGGACTCAGTCTCGTTGATGACGCGCCTCACGAACGAGCACGCACAGTCGGTGCTGACCTGTTTGAAGGCGTTCAAACAGAAAACAGCAGTTCCACTGAAATTTTTTCAGAGGCTCCTGGGGCATATGGCATCCTCAGCAGTGGCCACCTCACTCGGGTTGATGCATATGAGACCGCTTCAGCACTGGCTTCAGACTCCCGAGATGGGCATGGCACCGTGGGACACATCGCGTGGTCATCACGCCGGTCTGTCACCGCCTCTTCAGCCCTTGGACCGACCTCACGTTTCTACGGGCAGGCGTTCCCCTAGAACAGGTCTCCAGGCGCGTCATGGTCATGACAGACGCCTCCAAAACGGGCTGGGGCACTGTTTGCAATTGCACGCAGCCGCCGGCTTATGGACGGGCCCACGGCTGCGTTGGCACATCAACTGCCTCAAGTTGCTGGCAATTCTGCTCGCCCTGCGGAGGTTCCAGCCGTTGATCCAGGGCAAGCACGTGTTAGTTCGGACAGAAAACACGGCAATGGTAGCATATGTCAACCACCAAGGTGGTCTGCGCTCTCGTTGTATGTCACAACTCGCACGCCATCTCCTCCTCTGGAGTCAGCAGCACCTCAAGTCGCTGTGAGCCACTCACATCCCGGGCGACCTCAACACAGTTTGTGCCGCACAAACTATGTTCCCTGGTTGACTTCGTCTGAGCCCTGTGGCAGTTGAGTCTTCGGAGAGACTTGCTGCCGGCCCAGTACACATGCTAACAAAGAGCCCTGTTCTGGGGTAGGTGCTCCGCATATGGCGGTTCCCTGTAAGGTAACCCCATGCAATGTATATCTTCCGCTAATTCGTTTCCCTGTTGGCAAACTGCGTCTTCCTTGGGCAGAGCCCCCTCTGCCACAGTCTCCATGTTTGTAGCAACTCCTCCCCCGTTGGGTAGGATCTACCATGAGACTTCTCCACATGATCGGCAAGACCATGTAACGTATTTTCCACTTAAATACCCCCCTCTCTTTGGGTGAGGTGTGGTCTCCACGATGTCCCCCCGACTAGACCTGGTCGGCCCAGTCAGATAATCCCCCTTTTTTTTAGGGAGTGAAAAAAAAGGGGAAAAGAGGCCACGACTGGGCTAGCCTGTCTCTATCTTTTGGGTAGTCAACTTGTCCCCAAAGGGCCATTCGACACTCATAACTATGTTGGGGGGGTTACGTGTCAGCCTGGTGCGCTGGCTACGAGGCACACAGTTGTCTGCCTGTCACACACCGCCAGTTCACGTAACACAGTTCAGCCAGTTGCGGCATTTTGTATAGGGACCCCTAGTGTCACTACATTGACACAGCGTCGAGTGAGTGACAGATAGGGAATGTCATGGTTACTTGCGTAACCTCCGTTCCCTGATGAAGGGAACAAGAGGTTGTGTCCCTCCTGCCACAATGCTGAACTACCCGCTGAAATAGCCGGACCTTGTCTCGGCTCCTCAGCATAAAACCTGAATGAGTGGTTGCGTACCAGCTCCTTTTATACCCGTATGTCCAGGGGAGTGGTATGCAAATACCACTTGCCAATTTTCATTGGCCTTTTATCAAAGACCAGAGGTGTCTCAGGCTCCCAAGAGTGACCCCTAGTGTCACTGCATCAACACAATGTCTCGTTCCCTCCATCAGGGAACGGAGGTTACGCAAGTAACCATGACGTTTTATATCTTTAGCACTGCTTCTGACTCACCTCAAAGTTACTTCTTATAAAATCTAACCACATTGGAGGACATGGCCTCTGACTGTAAATCCTCAATGGTTCACAGTTTGTAGTGATAAATATATTTTTGACTGGCTGCACTTTAACGCCAAAGCAGCATTGAATTTTTCTTACCAAACCAACAAAAAACTGCCAAAGAGTGTGTAAAAAGAGATTTTAATTTTCATGTAATCTGACTGAGATATTTGGAGTAGTTTGCAGTGGTTGTGTGGGAGGATTTATTGCCAAGCTAAAACAGGGATCATGACATTCATATTACACTCCACTGTTTAGTCATCAAACTCACTTATGGAAAGACAGGGATATCTTCATATTATTACATGTTCAAATCTTACTAATGCTCCCTGCAGCAAAACAATGTCTTCATCTGGTAAAGAAAGTGGTTTAAAAGCACCTTATGCAAAATTCATGAAGATTCCAGCCTCCTCAGTCTTCCAGCACCTTTGTTATGCTGTGAAACAGGTCTGGCAGTGAGCTTTATTACTCATCTACTGAGAGCTGCAGAGAAGAGCTAAATATCAAGCACAGATCTCTAGCTCAGAGGAAGCAACTTTTACCCAGACCTCCCCCAGGGACAGGAATCATTCAGTTTGCTACAGACTCACAGCAGAGGTCAATGTCTAAAAATAAGCTAGGATTGAGTTAAAGTTGAGTTTGGTTCTGAGGAGAAATTACTGGGATACGTGGAGAAATTATATGGCTTTGTTTGATACAGGTGTGAAGCAAACAATAAATAAACCACTGCCAGCTCTGAATATAATTAAAGATTTCAAGGTTTCATTCGCACCATGTGATTTAATCAGCAGCCGATGTTTATAACATTACCTAGCATGCAGCAGTATGTAATGCTGCGTTCCATTTACCTCGGAAGTCGGATGTTGGAGCTGGGAATGACGTCACACCCGAGTTGACAGCGTTCCAGTACACAAGTCGGAAAACCAAGATGGACGCGTCCAGGCAAACCTTTGTTGTGCTTGCTCTTTCGGAATACAAACAACCACAGAACAAATATGAAGTCCACCTAAAAAACATCATGGAAGAAGGAGATGCAGATGGTAGGTTGTTTTTCAGTGAATTTCATGGTGTGAAAAATGCCTTGACTGCGTTTTAATCGGTCATTTTGTAACCAGTTAACAAAGGGCGAGGGCTCGTTCTAATATATATATATATATATATATATATATATATAATTAAGGGAACACTCCAAGTTCAAAATCAATGTTAAGTGTTCCCTTAATTTTTTTGAGCAGTATATATATATTATTCCGATATCATTTTAGTCTGCTTCATGAGATATGTATAACGTATGTTGTATTAAATGTGCTTAAGATTTCAAAAAAAGATAAGAAAACTTCACTCATCTTGAATGAACTTTGTGTAGCCAGAACCCTTCAGATTAGAAGTAAAAATAATATAGTGATGCGACTGTAATATTTAAATGTCAAATATTCTTTACTTAAATACAGTTTTTCTCTGACTTAAGATACTGATATTCTCTGTGCTGCGGTCAACACAGCGACTCATCCTGAAGACTGGAACAGAGTGGGAGGTCATGCTGAATATGGATGACTACACTTTTGCATGCCATTTCAGGGTCACCAAGCCACAGTTTGAATATCTCCAGATGAAATTGCAGGAAAACGGTATAGAAAAAAACATAGTCAAGGTCTACCACCAGTCCCTGTGACAAAGAAGTTGCTGATGTTTCTGTGGTACATGGCCAACCAAAACAGATTTAGGGAGATTTCAGACAAGTTTGATGTGTCACAGTCATCAGCACACAGGATCATTCTAGTAGTTCTCAACATCATTTGTACAATGGAACAAAAATGGGCCAAATACCTGTGAGAAAACAGAGTCTGCTGCTGCTTTCCACCGTCTCTGTGGCCTCAGTGGTGTCATCAGTGCAATTGATGGGTGCCACATCAGGGTGCAGAGGCCACACATAAGAGGAGGAGACTACATGAACAGAAAAGCATTCTACTCTATCCTCCTTCAGGGTATTGTAGACGAGAGGGGGCAATTCATTGACATTTTTGCTGGACCACCAGGCAGGGTTCATGATGCCAGAATGCTGAGGGCCTCCAACTTTTACACAACATGGCAGGAGAACATGGGTGAGTACAGCTTGCTGGGAGACAGTGCATACATTGGCCTGGCCTTCCCATTTGTCATCACTCCAAAGCGTGACAATGGGGCTCTTACTGAAGCAGACCAGCTGCAGAACTCCAAGATCAGCCGTGGGAGGGTGGTTGCTGAGCAAGCCTTCGGAAGGATGAAGTGCAAGTGGAGACGTCTTCGATATCTGCAGAACACTTGAATTGATGCTGTGGTGATGATAACAATGGCAGCCTGTTTTTTACACAATATGTGCACTGGTGCTTCAGAGATATGTCAAGAACACCCACATGGATGCCCAAGGCAGGGAGATGAAAATGAGTAGGTTATCCTCTATGTTAAATTCTTAGTTTTAACAGAATGCCATGCTATTAAATGCTGTACCCTGATCAGTGATGAAAGGACTGATTCACAATTGTTTTTAATCAAAATTATAGATAGTGGATTTATTCAGGTTATGTTGAAAAATACTAAATGTAGATTTCAAACTGTGTAGTATTTGAATAAGTTGTTTTTATATTGTTTTATATTTTCACTCTTTGAACAACATTAGTTGCTGACTTCTGCACTTTAAAAATGCAAATAACCTTCAGTATAAAAATGAATAAATTGCAGCCTTGCCTCCTGGTCTTATTTTCCGCAAAATGGTCAAAGGGTCTTTATTGTATGAACATTACAGGGAAAATCCAAACAATCATTTGCTATAACAAGACAAAGAATGACACAAAGTAAAAATATGACTGTTATTTGTGTGCAAAATGTATAAAAACCTTTAAGTACTTTGTGCAAAAAGTGCAGAACTGTTCTTTATGACACATAAACAAAAAATATCTTCCAAATGGCACAGTTAACAACAAACATCAAAATATAGTGATACATATAACACACATTACAGTTTGTTTTAAGATCTTCAAAAAAGTAAGAAAAAAAATGTAACTTTCCTATTGCACATTACCAACTTCAAATGACAAACTATTACAGTTTGTCCAACAACTTTGTCATCAGAGCCTCAAAACCCTGCTGAGCAGACCTTAGTTGTGCTAGAGTCTCCTCATGATGCTGATGACTGGCTTCTTCCGAGTCCTGCAAAAATTGCATCAATACAGTGTCCACCCTTCGACGATTATGAGGAGGTGTTAGTGTGGAAGTTGGTGGTGTTGTTTGGCACAATGCAGTGACACTGCTGCAATGTCCTAATGCTTCAGGTCTGCGCACCTCTAGACCCACTGATATGCCAACAATAGGGAAGACCACATCATGCTGCCCTCCCAGAAGGTCATCCATTTCTGAATAAAACTGGAAGCAGATGGTCCCCTTCCCTGTAGTTTTATTGTTATCTTTTATTTTTTTGTAGGCATCTACAAGTGTATTCCACTTCCTGGCCACCTTGTCAGGGCAGAAAGACTGCATGAAATGGCTGGCCAACTTTTCTGCAGCATCTCTCCATAGATGTTTTTTATTGCACTTTGCAGATTTAAGCCGTGCATTCAGCTCTTTCAAAGTTTTGGGGAGTCCCTCACCTTCACTCTTGATGTGCTGCCGCATAAGGTCGACCAAAAACAAAGTTTGGTCTTTGCTGAAGCCCTCATTTGCTGGCATTGGCACAGGTAAGGGTGATGGTGATGTGCTGGATGCGGCATCACTGTTCTCCTAGCAGCTTTCTAAAACACATAAAAGCAACAGGTTAGCATGCACAACATTATTAACATTATTACTATTTTTTATTATTATTTGTATTATTGTTATCTAACCTGTTATGGTGTGTAGGTCTTCAGCTTCAGTCATGTTTATCATGATTGTCAGGTCCTCATTCAAGTAGTATGCGGTGGGGTCTGCTGCCCTCTGGTACAAGGGACCAGGGAATGGAGTACTCCTCTGGGGATCCATGAACATGTTAATGTTGCTGTCCAAATGTACTAGAAAAAAAGCATAAACTGTTAACATCACAGCCGTAGTGCTTAGGGTTAATTAATTCACTAGTTAACTTACAACATATACAACACCTCTCCATGTTCAAAAAGTCAATTACAGATAAATTGTGCACAATTTCATAACCTTTTCCCAGTGGTGGAAGTATTTAGATCCTTTACTTAAGTGAAAGTCACAATATCACAGTGTAACAATGTTCTGTTACAAGAAAAAGTCCTAGTACACACAAGTAAGCATCAGAATTTACATAAAGTATCTAAACTAAATGTAGTCATTCTGCAAAATGCTGGGTAGCTAATAGCACAGTTTATTTGTTGATCTTTATTTTAAATTAATAATACTCTGTAACACAATTTTTGTTCCTGGGTAGTAAGTGTTATTTCCGAATTGCGAATTTGGATTTAGATTTAGAAGTGAGTATTTTTTCGAGATTTACGATTATACTGTAAATACATCGTAAATCTCGAAAAATGTCATGATTACTGGTGTAACCTCCGTTCCTTGATGGAGGGAACGAGACATTGGTGTCGATGTAGTGACACTAGGGGTCACTTTTGGGAGCCCGAGACACCTCTGGTCTTTGATAAAAGGCCACTGAAAATTGGTGAGTGGTATTTGCATGCCACTCCCCCGGACATATGGGTATAAAAGGAGTGGTGGTGGTGGTGTAGTGGACTAAAGCACATAACTGGTAATCAGAAGGCTGCTGGTTCAATCCCCACAGCCATCACAATTGTGTCCTTGAGCAAGGCACTTAACTCCAGGTTGCTCCAGGGGGGTTGTCCCTGTAATAAGTACACTGTAAGTCGCTTTGGATAAAGGCATCTGCCAAATGCATAAATGTAAAAGTAGCTGGTATGCAACCACTCATTCAGGTTTTATGCTGAGGAGCCAATATAAGGTCCGGCCATTTCAGCATGTAGTTCAGCGTTGTGGCAGGAGGGACACAACGTCTTGTTCCCTTCATCAGGGAACGGAGGTTACACCAGTAACAATGACGTTCCCTATCTGTCACTCACTCGACGTTGGTGTTAATGTAGTGACACTAGGGGTCCCTATTCAAAACACCACAAGGCTGAACGGTGTTACGTGAACTGGTGGTGTGTGGTGGGCAGACTTGCTGTGTGCCTCATAGCCAGCACACCAGGTCGACACATAACCTCCCCCGACACAGTTATGAGTGTCGAACGGCCCTTTTAGGGGACAAGTCGACTACCCAAAGATAGAGACAGGCTTAACCCAGTCGTGGGCTCTTTTCCCCTTCTCTTTTTCCACTCCCTAAAAGAGAAGGAGGATTATCCAGCTGGGCCGCCAGGTCTAGTCGGGGGGGTGTCCCTCCCAAGGGGAAGACATCGCGGAGACCACACCTCACCCAAAGAGAGGGGGGGATATTTAAGTGGAAGAATACGTCACATGGTCTTTCCAACCATGTGGACAGCCTTCAAGGTAGATCCTGCCCAATGGGGGAGGAGTTACTACAAACATGGAGACTGGGGCAGAGGGGCTCTGCCCAAGGAAGACGCAGTTTGCCAGCAGGGAAACGAACTAGCGGAAGATATCTATCACATGGGGTTAGCCTTACAAGGAACCGCCACATGCGGAGCACCTACCCCAGAACCGGGCTCTTAGTTAGCGCGTGTACTGGGCCGGCAGTGAGTCTCTCTGAAGACTCGAATGCCACAGGGCTCAGAGGAAGTCAACCAGGGAACAAAGTTTGTGAACACTACTGGGAATTAATGCCACAAGTCTTCAGCTCAAAGGGAGATGGAAGGCGCTATGTGCAAGCGATACACCCGGCCAGCTATTCCGGGCTTATCCGCTTGTGTTGCGTGCCACTACCTGGGATGAAACCGGTTCCACCCAGAGGTTGTAGAACCTGGCAAAGGTGTTGGGTGTTGCCCAGCCCGCTGCTCTGCAAATGTCTGCTAGAGAGGCACCTCTGGCCAGGGCCCAAGAAGCCGCTACACCACGGGTAGAATGGGCTCGTAGCCCTACCGGGGGCAGCATGTTTGGGCGAGATATGCCATAGTTATGGCGTCA
Source organism: Myxocyprinus asiaticus (assembly GCF_019703515.2). NCBI lineage: Eukaryota > Metazoa > Chordata > Actinopteri > Cypriniformes > Catostomidae > Myxocyprinus > Myxocyprinus asiaticus. Next base: position 22,525,353 of record NC_059353.1, on the reverse strand, counting down.
ACGAGCCAGTGGGCGATCCTCTGCTTGGAGACAGCGCTTCCTTTCCGCTGTGCACCAAAGCAGACAAAGAGCTGCTCAGAGACTCTAAAGCTCTGCGTGTGATCCAAATAGATGCGTAAAGCGCGCACCGGACACAGCAATGACAGGGCTGGGTCTGCCTCCTCCTGAGGCAGCGCTTGCAGGTTCACCACCTGGTCCCTAAAAGGGGTGGTGGGAACCTTGGGCACATAGCCCGGTCGGGGTCTCAGGATAAAGTGAGAGTAACCTGGACCGAACTCCAGGCATGTTTCGCTGACAGAGAACACTTACAGGTCACCTACCCTCTTGATGGAAGTGAGGGCAGTCAGGAGGGCAGTCTTCAAGGAGAGTGCCTTAAGCTTGGCTGACTGTAAAGGCTCAAAGGGGGCTCTCTGTAGACCCTGAAGAACTACAGAGAGATCCCATGAGGGAACGAGGCACGGTCTGGAGGGATTCAGCCTCCTGGCACCTCTTAGGAACCTGACGATCAGGTCGTGCTTCCCTAAGGACTTACCGTCTACTGCATCATGGTGTGTTGCTATGGCGGCAATGTACACCTTCAAGGTGGAGGGGGACAGCCTCCCTTCCAGCCTCTCCTGCAGGAAGGAAAGCACTGATCCGACTGCGCATCTCTGGGGGTCTTCGCGTCGGGAAGAACACCACTTTGCGAAAGGCATACAGGCGCCTCGTAGAGGGGGCCCTAGCCTGAGTGATTGTGTCTACCACCGTGGGTGGTAGGCCGCTTAGGTCTTCCACGTCCCATCCAGGAACCAGACATGGAGATTCCAGAGGTCTGGGCGCGGGTGCCAGAATGTGCCCCGTCCCTGAGAAAGAAGGTCCTTCCTCAGGGGAATTCGCCAGGGGGGAGCTGTCGCGAGGAGCGTGAGGTCCGAGAACCACGTCTGGGTGGGCCAGTAGGGAGCTACCAGGATGACCTGCTCCTTGTCCTCCCTGACCTTGCACAGGGTCTGTGCAAGCAGGCTCACTGGGGGAAATGCATATTTGCATAGGCCAGGGGGCCAGCTGTGTGCCAGCGCGTCTATGCCGAGGGGAGCCTCGGTGAGGGCATACCAGAGCGGGCAGTGGGAGGATTCTTGGGAGGCGAACAGGTCCACCTGTGCCCGTCCGAATCGACTCCAAATCAGCTGGACCACCTGAGGGTGAAGTCTCCACTCTCCCTTGAGGGAAACCTGCCGTGACAGCGCGTCCACTGTGGTGTTGAGGTTGCCCAGGATGTGAGTGGCTCGCAGCGACTTGAAGTGCTGCTGACTCCGGAGGAGGAGACGGTGGGCGAGTTGTGACATACAGCGTATATGCCTTGGTGGTTGACATATGCTACCTCTGCCATGCTGTCCGTCCGAACTAGCACGTGCTTGCCCTGGATCAACGGCCGGAACCTCCACAGGGCGAGCAGAATTGCCAGTAACTCGAGGCAGTTGATGTGCCAATGCAGTCACGGACCCGTCCAGAGGCCGGCGGCTGCATGCCCATTGCAAACAGCGCCCCAGCCCATCTTGGAGGCATCTGTCATGACCACAACACTCCTGGAGACCAGTTCTAAAGGAACACCTGCTCGTAGAAACGAAAGGTCGGTCCAAAGGCTGAAAAGAAGGTGACAGACTGACGTAATGGCCACGTGGTGTGTCCCGTGGCACCATGCCCATCTCGGGACTCGAGTCTGGAGCCAGTGCTGAAGCGGCCTCATATGCATCAACCCGAGCGGGGTGGCCACCGCCGAGGATGCCATATGCCCCAGGAGCCTCTAAAAAAGTTTCGGTGGAACTGCTGTTCCCTGCTTGAACACCTTCAAACAGGCCAGCACCGACTGGGTGCGCTCGTTCGTAAGGCACGCCGTCAAGGAGACCAACTCCAAACCGAGAAAAGAGATGCTCTGAACCGGGAGGAGCTTGCTCTTTTCCCAGTTGACCCAAAGCCCTAGTCGGCTCAGGTGTGAGAGCACCAGGTCCCTGTGTGCGCATAACACGTCTCGAGAGTGAGCTAGGATTAGTCAGTCGTCGAGATAGTTGAGAATGTGAATGCCCACCTCCCTTAACGGGGCAAGGGCAGCCTCTGCGATCTTCGTAAAGACGCGAGGAGACAGGGACAGGCCGAAAGGGAGGACTTTGTACTGATACACCTGACCCTCGAACGCGAGCCGCAGGAAGGGTCTGTGTCGAGGAAGGATCAAGACGTGAAAGTACGCGTCTTTCAGGTCTACCGGCGCGAACCAATCTTGATGCCGGATGCTCGTCAGAATGTGTCTTTGCGTCAGCATCTTGAACGGGAGTCTGTGTAAAGCCCTGTTCAGTACTCGCAGGTCCAAGATTGGCTGCAACCCACCGCCTTTTTTTGGTACGATGAAGTAGGGGCTGTAAAACTCTTCCTTCATCTCGGCTGGAGGGACAGGTTCTATCGCGTCCTTCCGTTGGAGGGTAGCGATCTCCGCGCGCAGGGTGGCTCATTTTCGCCCTTGACCAAGGTGAAATGAATACCGCTGAACCTGGGCAGGCGCCTGGCGAACTGAATCACGTAGCCGAGTCGGACGGTCCGGATCAGCCACCATGACGGATTGGAAAGCGCAAGCCACGCGTCCAAATTCCACGCGAGGGGGACCAAGGGGACAACGTCAGGTGTGGGACTCGCGGTGGGGTGGAGCGCGAGGTGCCATAGCACGTCGTGGGCGTGCTGAGTCTAGGGACATTGAAGCACTTACCTGGCTCCTTGTGACCACCCCCAGAATAGCCTGGGACGGGGGAGGAAGAGGCCTGTCCTCGTAACCCATGGAGGCTGCCACATCGGGGGCAGCTGTGTGCCACAGCTGGGCGCTCAGGGGTGGAAAGGGCACCGCTGGAGCACCAATCCTGCAAGAAAAAGCCCATGGACGGTAGTACACACTGGGTATGTGACCCCGGGAGGAAGGAAGCCGCTCTTTTACTGAACTGTTGGGTACCGCAGCCACCTGGGCGTGCGGCAAAATCAAACAAAAAGGCAACAAAAGATTTTCCACCCGGCCCTCCACCGGGGGATGTAGTGGTCTTTCTACCAGCTCCACGTGAGTGGGTTCCCTCGTCCCTGGGTTGCCCGTCTCAGGGGCGCTTCAAGGACCTCCGTGGGTTCTTCGGCGCTGGCTGTGAGACAGGTGGTGTCGGCTTCCTGCGGTGGGCTCCACGCCAGGGCCGGGCCGAAGGGGCGGGCTGCGGTGGAGCCGGTGCAGTCACCGCAGGGGGACGCCCTTGGCGACGAGCAGATGGGGTGCGGGATCTTGAGCCGCACCGGGGCAGGATGTGCCGGATTGCCTCCATCTGCTGCTTCACCGTCGAGAACTGCTGGGCAAAGTCCTCGACGGTGTCGCCGAATAGGCCCACCTGGGAAATGGGGGCAGCAAGGAACTGTGTCTTGTCGGCCTCGCCCATCTCGACCAGGTTGAGCCAAAGGTGGCGCTCCTGGACCACTAGCTGTGACCTTCGTCTCCCGGAGGACGAGGTCGGTCGCCGAGCGCAGTTCCTGCATCAAATCTGGGGCGGAACTACCCTCGTGCAGTTCTTTCAGCGCCTTGGCTTGGTGGACCTGCAGGAGAGCCATGGCATGCAGGGCAGAGGCGGCTTGTCCAGCAGCACTGTAGGCCTTAGCCGTCAGGGACGACGTGAGCCTACAGGGCTTGGACGGGAGCTTAGGGCGTCCACGCCAGGTGCAGGCATAAGTGCACCGCGAGCGCCTTATCCACCGGGGGAATCACCGTATAGCCCTTGGCCGCCCCGCCATCGAGGGTAGTGAGAGCGGGGGAACTGCGGAGTCGGGGCTGGGCAGTGAAAGGTGCCTCCCACGACTTCGTCAGTTCCTCATGCACTTCCAGGAAGAATGGCACTGGAGCGGGGCGTGGCTGCTTTGAGCGGCGCCATGAGCCCAGAAACCAATCATCAAGCCGCGAGGGTTCAGGGGAGAGTGGAGGGTTCCACTCTAGCCCGACGCTCGCGGCCGCCCGGGAAAGCATGTCCGTCATTTCGGCATCGGCCTGTGACTGGGCGATCGTCCCCTAAGGGGGAAGCCCAGCTGAGGCTTCTGTGTCCGACTGGACAAGCCCGCTCTCTGATGCTGCGCTCGAGCTCCAAACAAGAAGCCAGACTCGCCGTGCGACAAGCCGGCGAACTCATCCGGAAGCCCGACTGGGGCAGACGAGCGTGCTGGGGAATGGGAGATCCGCCGGGGGATACCCGGCGGAGACGATCCCATTGGGGTCCCCAAATCGCCCCCAGTGCTAGCCGCGCTGGCCTCATACCCGTAGGTAGAAGGACCGCGGCGGGGAGCCGCTGGGGTGGCTTGACGCAGTCATAAGCAAGCCGCGACCGCAACGTTGCCATGGTCATGTTCTCGCAGTGAGAACATGAACCATTCACAAACGTTGCTTCCGTGTGGGTCGCGCCCAGACATGAAAGACAGCGATCATGACCATCCGAAGTTGAGAGATAATGACCGCAACCAGGAATAACACACAATCGGAAAGGCATCTTTAGAAAGACGCGTCTTTACAAAGACGTTCCGTGTGTGCGCTCTTTTAGAGAAATATACTCTTTTAGAGGGGAAAAATGCTCTTTCAGAAAATATACTCTCTAGTTTGTCTGCCGAAGCGCCCAGGGGTGTTCTCTGCAATGCACCAGTGCAGAGGAGGGAGAATCCGCTGAAATGTGCCGTCAGATCCAGCAGAGGTGAATGAACAGGGATATTGGGCTCAATGAGCATGACCGTTCGGCTCCGAAGAGAAAATCTGAATGAGTGGTTGCATACCAGCTCCTTTTATACCCGTATGTCCGGGGGAGTGGCATGCAAATACCACTCGCCAATTTTCATAGGCCTTTTATCAAAGACCAGAGGTGTCTCGGGCTCCCAAGAGTGACGCCTAGTGTCACTACATCGACACCAACTTCGAGTGAGTGACAGATAGGGAACTACTCACTTCTAAATCTTTTGTAGTAATTTTTTTATTACTGTAGTATAAATAAATGTTAATTTGGATTCATATGTTGTTTTTTTCTCACTTTATGTGAATGAAAAGACACACATTCGCCCGTTTTCTCATTAGAAATAGGTACATTTCAAAATATCACTGTCCTGGTCACAAAAGCAAAGTTTGTGAGGAATAATAGCCATTTTCTATACTTTTGAGGCATAAGCAATTAGGAAATAACACTTACTACCCAGGAACAAAAAATACAATAAAAAATGTTACACGGTGTAATCTATTAATAATCTAAATCTGTAAAACTACTATTTCACTTACTGTTGATGCACCGAGCAGCCATTTTGGATTCTGAAGTCGGGGTTGTTGCAGTTCTTCCGAGTTTCCGAGTCGGAACTCCGACTTGAGGGGGCGTTCCAGTTAAAAGTTCCTACTGGGAACTCGGAATTTCCGACTTCCGAGTACAAATGGAACGTAGCATAACTCTATGAGGTGTACAACAGTAATAAGCAAATAAACAAGCAATTACAACAGCAGCAGGACATACAGTGGCAGAAGCATCACAGAACTAATACATTCTCGTCACTTACAAAAGAGGTGGAACATAAGCACATATATTTATTATTCTGAAAACAACATTTGCTAACGTGGAACATTTTGTAAGTCTGCTCAATTTTGTTACGTGGGCGAGGGACGTTTCTGCTGACAGACCCTCAGTCCCTCGATTTTGATTGAGGGAGCGAGCCTTGCTAAGCCTACACATACAGTATGTAACTTAAGGCAGCTCCATTTCCCGAAACACAACTTGACTGTGACATCACAGCAGATCACCCCACACATCTAGCATATGATGGAAGGGAAATAAGCAGTTTAGAAGAGCTATATTGAGATTTAACTGCATAATATTTGTAGCTACATAAAGGCTGAAACATACGTCATGCAAGTATGCAAATGCAGACATGAGCAATTGGCTAACACATGACCAACGCGTGGTCCCATTGTACATACATTACCTGCACTCTAGCATTGCCCTGGTGGTTACAAACCTCAGACCACAAGAGAGCATTAGATTTTTTAGGCGTGACCACGAAACCGGTGCTGTGTCCGAAACCAGGAAAATGCTGGCTTCAGAGGCTGTATACAGGGGCAGGATGAAAACAAGGTGCTTTTCAAACTGTTCGGAGACTAGTTTCCTTAAGAGTTCAATTCATTCAAAACAGCTGTCAGTTAAGCCATTGACTGATTAGGCAGCAAGTTTTCGGATGCAGCCCGGAAGTGATAGATGAGCCGATAGTTGAGGAGTGGGGAGAGACACGGAGAAAAAAACAAGTTAGTTTGAATGGACCGGGGACAAATAGTCGTATATATTTTTTGAAAAGATTCAACTTAAATTGCTGCCTGAGTCCGCCATGACAGTTGTTGTTTGAAAGAAGAAAATCTGCTCTAGCACCCCTTGCGGCAACGCTGAAAATGCAGCGTGTACTTGCATTGTGTTATGAATTGAGCTCTGTCACATTTCATAAAGCAATGACGCGTGAAATCGAGCTTGCAGAGCAAGGTGCGTCTGCGTTCACGTACTTGGGTAGAGTATGTTTGGTCCTTTAAGCTGACTGTTTGTTACATAGCCTATGTGTTCATTGTAATGTTACCATTTTCGTCTGTGTACATTTTGCAGATTTTGTGTAGATTATATTGAAGAAAAATTATTACACTGCAATAATAATGTAAAGCATTTATCATTTTTAACTACAGTCAAGTAGCTAACAGCCATTTGAGGCAATAGGTAGAGTCAGCAATTCTTTCTAACAATTAATTTTAATAAAAAGTTGTTTTTTTTTTCTTAACAGACAAAAAAATACAATAAATAAAGCCTCTGAAATCACAACTAAACTAGAATCTGCGATTGCATCAATCTCCGAAAATGTCTTCTCAGGTGCAAAAATCGCCAAATAATTCCACAAAATGACATCAGCCATATTGCACAGCGGCACCATTTTTTTATTTTTTGACGGGAATGACGTACAGTCTCTTCAATGGTTTGTACTGCAGTTTACCTTTTGAATCTTTCCGCAGACAGAATATTGAAAAAACATATTTTCAAGAACATTCAATAGACAAAAAACTCCAGCAAACATGAGTTGTGGAAAATCAGATTTGATCTAGGATAAGGTGACCATATTCTGGTTTTCCAAAAAGAGGACACCTTTGGAAGGGGGCGGGGATTGGGGTGGGGTGGAATAATAGGGTTCAAAACAGTGTTAATATGAATGCAAACTTTAATACAGTGAAAAACTGCATAACATAAATATATATAAATAAATAAAAATTTCCAACTTTCTTTTGAATGTTCATGTACTAAAATAAAATATTTGATGCCATGAGTGTTCCTTCATTTACTATTAGTATTATTTTGAATGGCCATGGGAAATGAAGCAATGTGATAACAATTTTACCTGGTCGCAAAAAGTAGTCCATTAATTTACCTGATGAACTTTCACCTTTTGCTGACACTTTATACTTCACAGAGCTAATGTATGCTTATAAAGGGGCAGTGGTGGCTTATGTGTGCTTCTGGGGCAGTGGTGGTTCAGCAGTTAAGGCTCTGGTTTACTAACTAAAAGGTTGTGGGTTCAAGCCCCAGCACCACCAAAATGCCACTTCTGGGCCCTTGAGCAAGGCCTTGACCCTATCTGCTCCAGGGGTGCTGAATCATGGCTGACCCTGCACTCTGACCCCAGCTTAGCTGGGATATGTGAAAACAAATATGTTTCTCTGTATATATGCAAAAGATTTATGTATAATGTGTGACCAAAATAAAGGCTTCTATTCTAAATCACTTGCACCTTTATTAGCAACTGACACATAAGTGCCAGCTTTACATGTCATACATTCTGCTTCCCACGGATCTCGACCTGGACGATAGGATGGGAATTATTTGTGCAAATCTTCTGTAAATTTGCACTTTCGTTTGGGCATTGTTTCCACTCAGCTGTCATTTGCTGCTACTGTCAAGGTGTTTGATGCCGAACACAACAGCGCTTTGCGTGTTCACGGAGAGATTGACAGGAAGGAATTTGGCCAATAGTTGCTGCAAGCCTCTTATAATTGACCAATTGGTGTGCGAGAAGGCGGGACTTACAAAAGGGGTTAAAGCAATGCAAATATGCGCACGCACACAATGAAGTATTAGACCAGATGCACATCAAAATGCAACTGAATCCCGGACATTCGCAAATTTAGAAATCCCGGCCGGATGCTTTTTTAAGGTCCGAAAAAGAGGACACGTCCGGGAAAAAGAGGACGTAAGGTCACCCTAATCTAGGAGCTTTTTACAGCTTTATACACTGCGTGCCATTGATAAGATGTAAGTCTGTCCCTCACAGCCTCGTTGTAATTCCCATAAAAAATCAAAGACTGCACTATCGTGAATAAGGTCTAAGTGGGTGAAGTGAACAAGTGCTTAGGCCGTTCCATTTAAACTCATTGCAATAGTAGGCACTTGTGCAACATAGGCAATGACGTACATCCGAGTCCATGAAACTGAGTGAAGTTAGCCAGGGAATACATTAAAGGAATATTTACCCAAAAATGAAAATTATTTTCATCATTTGCTCACCCTCTTGCCATCCCAGATGTGTAGATATGTTCTTAGATGTGTTCGTAGATGTATTCTTTCTTCTGCTGAAAACAATTTAAGATTTTTAGAAGAATTTCTCAGCTCTGTTGGTCCATACAATGCAAGTGAATGGGTAAAAAATTTTAAAGCTCCAAAAGCACATAAAGGCAGCATAAAAGTAATCCATAAAACTCAAGTGGTTAAATCCATATCTTCATAAGCGATATGATAAGTGTAGTTGAGAAACAGATAAAAATTTAAGTACTTTTTTGAGAAGTATATAGCTACAGGCAGTGCTCCAAAAAGGGTCGTGAGCTCCAAACCGCCAGCAAAGATATAGAGAGCCCCTAACCTAACTCTTTCCCGAACCTTAACCATGGAAGTGACGTGCCCCCTCTTTGGAGTTGGTGCAACCCCCTTTTGGAGTAACCCCACCCCCCTTCTGGAGTAACCATGCCCTCTTTTGGAGATTTCGCCTCCATTTGGAGGTCTCCAGCCTGCAGCTAAACCTACTTGCATTTTTTACTATCAAGTTCCACTTTCACTTTCACATTCTTTGTGCATATCGCCACCTGCTGAGCAGGGAGGAGAATTTATAGTAAAATAAATTTCACATTTTGAAAGTGAAAGTGGAGATTTATGGTGATAAATTACTTAAATATTGATTTGTTTCTCAACCACACCTATCACATCATTTCCGAAGATATAAATGTAACCACTGGATTACTTTTATGTGGTCTTGATGTGATTTTTGGAGCTTCAAAGGTCTGGTCACAGGTCATTGTATGGACCTACAGAGCTGAACTATTCTTCTGAAAACCTTTGTATTTGTTCAGCAGAAGAAAGAAAGTCATACACATCTGGGATGGCATGAGGGTGAATAAATGATGAGAGAATTTTTATTTTGGGGTAAACATCCTTTTAACAGAAAACAATGGTTTCTAATTTTAGGAACCTGTATGTGGTCCACCTGACCCATCCACTGTGCAACCCCCTTTAGACGGCTGCCATATTGGCCAATGTAACAAAAACTAAAGATTAGTGAATGCACCTTTAAAGTAGATCTCAAAGTATTTCTTACGCTCTTCATCTTCACAATAATCATTAACAGCAATCTAGAGTTAGGATGCTGATCTAAAATCATACCAATACAATAGCTGTGTAGTAATGCATTCATGCTGCCAATAAACCGCTTCTGACACCAAGTGAATGAAGAAGGAAGTGCGCACAAATAAAATCGTGAATTTCTTTCTTCCATGTCTCTTTGGGTTCGTTTCACTTCCCCCTCTGTATATATGAAACAGAACAGCCATACCAAGCCTGTTCTGCTTTTGTTTCTACTTTAATCCACAGAAACCAAGCATGTAATAACAGGCATTTTTCAGTCTCTAGGGGTTCTTTATCGAACTGTTTCACTTAGAGCCATGTGTCCACAGGTGATTGTTCTGACTGAGCAGAACACTTGATTTATCTAGTTAGCTCACCCTAGGAGGCTGTATCAGATGGTGCTGTTTATGGTTGCTCCAAACATCTGAGGACAGTGGGACCCCAGAGATGAACAGCACTGGAGCTAGTGGGATTCTAGCAGCTGCTAAGGAAAAATCTATTGGTCTATGTTTAACTCTCTAAGGAGAGGAGAGGCACATGCATCTATGACATCAAATATGCATTAATGTAATTACTTAAACTCTAAGATTCCTAAAAATGGGCAGTATTTGGGAACTGGCACTTCTCACACTGGCACATTGGTCTTGGTGCAATTACAACCAAGCTATTACAGTACAATTACATACAAGATAGTACAATTAAATACCTGCCAGTGCAAATTAAATATAAAGACTGGGGGTGGCAGCAGTACATGAACTTAAAATACAAGCTTGGAAACTGCCAGACAGTTCCTAAGAATCAAACTATGCAGTCTGTGCGTAAGCAGCTATTGTCCAGCTATAATTACTGCTTGTAAGGACAAACGTATTGGTGAGTTCAGTTGCAACACACACACAGACACACACACCCACACACACACACACACACACACACACACACACATTATGTTAATAGAGCAAACCACAAAAAAGCCACTTTTAAAATACCCACATATTTGCCATGCATGCAATCAAATGTATTTAATTTATAGACATTTTAATATATTTTTCCATTACTATGTGATCCTTTAAACAGATGTTATTAGAAAGGGAGCACATTTTTCCTGAAGTTTTGAATATGTTTCCATCCCTTCTATTCATCTGTGCCTCAAGACTTTGATTCAGGACTCAAAAAAAAGAACCAAACCTGAATTTGACTTTTGATGGCTTCAGCAGTCGCTCATTGAGATCAATACATTCCCACTTTAGAGAAAGAGAGAAAAGGAGTTTTATCATGCTGGATCCAGTGGTTTATCAAATATTTGATGTTTTTGTTCTTTTCCATTCAATCCCCTTTTAGAAATACTAAGATAGCCATGATTTGAAATTTCATAATGTACAATGAGCATCGATCTGTTTTCTTCTAGATGGCCTTACGGGGAGACACAAATGCTTCACAAGGTAAGCATGTGAAATAAAGGCTTCACAAAGTATGTTTCAAATTATCAGAGCAGTTGCAAAAGAAAAGAAAAAAAATCAATGATGTTTAATTATAAATGAGCTCATTAATTGATTTCTTAAAGTTAAAGCAGTTTGTCAGATTTCAAGAGAGATGTAAGTGAACACGTTCAGATCATAAATGCTTTACTTAGTAGTAAATACACACTCCATTATTTTTATTTAAATAATGAAACATGTGTTTCAGGTAAAGGCTTCAACAGTAAAAGGCTCACAGCACTTCACCCACCAAAACTATATTGCCAAGAGTTTGTGGACACTTTAACATATGTGCTTTTTGTTCATTTAATTTCAAAACCATAGGGATTAGTTCCACTCTTTGCTGCTGTAACATATTTCACTCTTCTGGAAAGGCATGGATTTGCTTCCATTTAGACACAAGAGCATCAGTGAGGTCAGACACTGATGTTGGGTGATAGACACTGCTCGCAGTCGTCGTCCAATTCATCCCAACGGTGTTCAGTGGGATTCAGGTCTGGGCTTTTTGCAGGCAGTCAAGTTCTCTGGGCTTCCAACAAACTGTTACCACAAAGTTGGAAGCAAACATTTCTTTAAAATGTATGCTGTAGCATTAAGATTTGTCTTCAGTGGAATTAATGAAATAGCCGAGCATGTTAATTAAAAGCGGGTGTCCACAAACTTTTTGCTGTATAGTGTAGGCCTATTTTATATGTTGTTGACAATTATTGGTTCTTGATTATGTAACAACAAAGTATTACTTATGTAAAGTGTCAAAGTGACTATTACTCACATGAATCGGAAAATCTAAATATGCTTACCGTTATACATAATTAGTATATGTCGTTTAAATGGTCTTTTCTGAAAACTATGCTTTCAAACATGATTCAATAGTTTCATCTGGTTATGGATGACATCTAGTGGATGTGCCCTTCCAGTGCAACTCTAAACTTTTGATAACTGATCTTTGGATGGGTGCAAAACTACCTTGTTGGCTGCAAAGTTTAGTTCCACATGTACAGAACACAACTAACATGTGGGAGTGTTAGGGCAGGGCTAAAAAATTGCCCTTCTACAGGAAACTAGATATTGCTTCGTATGCTTTGATGGAGAGGATATCATCTGCTCATGTGGGAAAAGCTTACAGCCTATAATAATAATTATAAATATATCTTTTTTTTTTTCAAACCTGTGTCAAAAAACATATGATATCTAGAATCCATATCAATCTCTACTGATCTTGCCCAATTTAGGGAAAGCCCAGTCAAAATAAAAGTTTACTCTTCTACAATTAGGATTTATATCGATCAACTGCTGACGGCTTATTCCTTGAAGTTAACGTATATTCAAAACTTTATTACAGACTCAAGGTCCAATTAAAATACAAGACAATACATAAAATGAGCAGCATACATTTAAAAAAAAAATTTAAAAAATTAAAAAAAAATAAAAAAAATTAATACAAATCAGTGTGTTACAAAGATGCAACGGTACCAGTGTCTCCACAGCTTGGATTGGTAGTGTATAGTACTGACCCTTATATTCAATAAGCCCACAATGATTTCATTTTCAGACTTGTTGAGCCGGCAAATAAACTTATACATAACATTTCTTAAAACAGCATGAAAAGTTTTAACTCCTGCAGCCACAAACATTTCACTATGCCATCTAGATTTCTTTAATAAAATTCTCATTACATCATTATAAGCTACATGAAGACTCTTTAAGCTTGCTATCCTATAGTTTGACCACAAATGTGCAGTGTAGAGTGGTGTACAATATGCTTTAATCAAAGACATCTTCACTTCATCTGTACATGCACTAAACTTGCGTAAAAGTATGTTAGCGTGTGTATACATCATGCGGCCTTGCCTTTCAATGTCCTCATCATCTGTCATCTGCTCAGTAATAAAATGTCCAAGATATTTTACCTTCACACAAACATTAAGATTCTTTCCAGACAATTTAAAAACAGGAAAGTTTAGACATTTATCCTCTTTAGTTCTGCAAATCATAACAACACTCTTACTAGCATTATATATGATATCATGTTCAAAACCATACACAGAACATAAATTGAGGAGCTGCTGAAGACCAGCACTACTGGGACGAAAGACCACAAGATCATCTGCATACGTAATATGGTTTGCTAAAATATTTCCAGTCATACACCCAGTATTACAGGCTTTCAAACATTTCGATAGATCATCAATATAGAGATTAAAGAGAATCGGTGACAAAATCCCCCCTTGCCTAACACCATTGCTGACCCCAAAATGGGCGCATACTTTACAACCCCATTTTACTTGCATGGTCTGATGAGCATACCAGTAAGCCAGAATCCACACAGTGTATTTAGGCACCCCCCTTTGTCTCATTTTAAGAAATAACTTTCCATTATTTCCATTAAATATACATTTATACATTTTATTTCAAGAAAAATCAATCACATTAAGACGATAAGACGCAAAACTGTTAGGCATCCTCTGTTTGTGTGTTTATTATTATGCTATATGCCCACCAGAGGCCGCCCGATAGCCTATGTATATTTAGACACATGATGCTCAAAACGACTAAACTAGCAGCTGCTTGTGTTTTAAATGCGGTCGAATTTCAGAAAGCTCGTTCAATCAGGAGATTTTATGAGGCCTTCATAAAACATAATCAGATTATATACAACTGTTAACTATTTAGGAGGATTTTTTATTGCAATTCTTCCCAATAAATGTCCAAACCTCAGCTGAGTTTTAACTAATATTATAATATTATATCATATAATATTTCATTTAAAAATGAAATGCAAAAAACTACAATATATAACATTCAAATAGTTTCCCACTGCATGGAATAATGGGGAATAGAACGTAATGCAATAAAAAAGTACCGCGGTAAAGTTAGTTTGACGTTCGACATTCGTTAGATATTCGGTTTCTCTTACCCGCACTCCCTTCAGTCGACAATCTTACAAAGATGTCACTAGCACACTTGGTTTAAAGGGAGTACAACTATACTATATGGGCATAAAAACTGGATTCAGAACAGTCAACGCTAGGTGTAGCTGCAAAATTATGCCTGAAATGCTCCGGTAAGGGACCGTCTGAAAACTCCACACACTACGCTAAAACATAGAAGACGTCCACTCATTCATTCAATTACAACAATCAAGTTATACATGAACAAAAAAATAAAAATAAAAATAAAATACATTTTCACATTTAGAATGTTCTAATAACTTCCCAGAGGATATATGGACTTACCACAGGTGAGATTATTACAGTATGATCAATTATATAAGTACAGTAATCAATTATTTTAGAAAAATATTCAGTAAAATGAACCAAAATTATATTTTCTCATTTTAAATGTTGTAGTAACCTTTCAGAGGATATTCGGATTTACAACAGGTGAGATTATTACAGTGTGTTCTATTATATGAATACAGAAATCAATTATTTTAGAAACAATTCTATACATTTCTGTAAATACTGTATCAGCTTCATGTTATATAGGCTTAACAGGAGAGATGGCATAATAAAGTCTGATTGCTGACGGCAAGCAAGATCTCCACGATCGCTTCCTAGGGCACGGTGCTCATAAAATCGCTGTTGTGGAGAGGATGCTTTAACATCTGACTTCAGTAAATGTATATCAAGTCTGGTATAGCTGTCCTTTCTGATAATTTCCTGTACATATATTTAGTCATCTGCTCTGATTTACTGTTGCATCCTGTGCCTCAATTATAGTCAGACTCAGGGGTTCCTTCAAACTCCACCACCAGCTTTTTTATGTTTGTGATATTCAGCTGCAGTTGTTTTCTACAATACAAGACAAAGTCATCCACCAGCTTTTTGTAATCGGAGTCTTCTCAATTTTCAATGCAATATCCAGTTGAAGTTTCAACTGCAAACTTAATGCAAGGAAACTGTGTTTGTATGAGTATTTCTCCAACTGGATGTTTCATCAGATACTTCATTTTATATGAAGTGAGATAAGACCTGATATAAAAGTAATTGTAAAGTTGAGACAGGCTGAAGAAAGGAACAGACGATGACGAGTGAACCCAAGTGCAGTATTTATTAACAACGTGAAATCCAATACGAAACAAACATAAATTACTTGACTTGACAACGTTACACCAAAACAATACTTGAAAAAAGACAATGGCAAATATGAGGGCTTAAATACATGAACATGGGTAACCACATGACAGAGACAACCAATGACGAGACTAAACTAATGAACATGATAACAAGGCAATGAAACAAGAACCAATGATAAAGAGAACTGATAACAAGACTCATAAACATAGACCAATGAAGAGACAGGACTAATAAATATGGTGGAAAATGTTTAAAACACCTTAAAACATGACAATAATATTACTGTGATAATTCCCAGTAACAAATAAGTAGGACATCTGTGGTATTTATTTTTTCAAAAATTCTTTTATAATGATCCCCAAGTTGTTATGTTAATGCTGTCATAAATTGTTTTCTAAACTTAGGTATATTCACTACATTTCCATTAACAAAATTTATAACAAATTCATAACAAATATTCCACCAAAAAAGTTTATTGCTATTATGCTATATTTTTATTCCTTCTGTAAGACTATTTTAAATTAATTTGGGATGTTCTTTAAAGAATGTGACAGGCAAGTCAATTTGCAGTGTTTTTCATTTTATTTCAGTAAATAACTGAATAAGTTGTTGCTAATTAATTGGCTTTGAGTGACATTGGATAATTTAAGGGATACAATGGTTTTAATCGATGGTTGTTTCAGTCAGGACCATTTGCATCAAGTGTATCAATTTTACTTTCATTTGAAGTAATAATTTCATTGTATGCTTCTTTTCTAGGCTCTCACTGCCCAGCCATTCATGGGTAGAGCAGGGAGAACAGAACTGAATTTATAGTGAAAGTCCAATCAGAGGGCAAATTCATTAAATCAGGGCAAGAAAAACGTAAAGTAGCATTGGTCGCAACAGGCAGGGAGGCAGAAAACCAGATGAAAAAAGCCTTAATTTAAGAGACACACAAGGAACATACAAAACTCCCTGAACAAGTAGCAGGAACAGACAAAAAGCTAAATAACAGGCAGAGTATAAATTCACAGGGAAAAAGAAGACACTAGCACAATAAATATGTGGGTGGAGGTGGAAAAGCACAACTATTTATTATTTTCTAAAATAATTCATTATTGTACTCATATTGTTAAAAATACTGTAATGATCGCATCTGTATGAAGTCCGTCTATCCTCTGGGAAGTTACTACAACCTTTAGAATGAGAAAATATCATTTTGGTGAATTTTACTGAATATTTTCTAAAATAATTGAATACTGTACTTATATAATTGATCATGCTGTAATAATCACACCTGTAGTAAGTTCATATATCCTGTGGAAAGTTACTACATCCTTTAGAATGTGAAAATATCATTTTGGTGAATTTTAGCGAATATTTTTCTAAAATAATTGATTTCTGTACTCATGTAATTGATCATACTGTAATAATCTCACCTGTAGTAAGTCCATCTGTCCTCTAAGAAGTTACTACACCCTTTAGAATGTTAAAATAGAATTTTAGTGAATTTTAGTGATTTTTTATCTAAAATAATTGATTACTGTACTTATATAATTGATGATACTGTAATAATCTCACCTGTAGTAAGTCCATATATCCTCTGGGAAGTTATTAGAACATTCTGAATGTGAAAATGTATTTTACCGTTTGTTTGTTTTTTCTTTCCCATGTATAACTTGGCACGTCAACTGAACGAATGAGTGGACATCGCCTGTTTTAGCGTAGTGTGTGGAGTTTTCAGACGGTCCCTTACATCTGCTAGGCAGTTAAAGCGCATCGGAGTATTTCAGGCATAATTTTGCAGCTACACCTAGCGTTGACTGTTCTGAATCCAGTTTTTATGCCCATAGAGTATAGTTGTACTCCCTTTAAACCAAGTGTGCTAATGACATCTTTGTAAGATTGTCGACTGAAGGGAGCGCGGGTAAGAGAAACCGAATATCTAACGAATGTCGAACGTCAAACTAACTTTACCGCGGTTAAAAACCGTTGCGGATAAATTATAATGGCAGACTTAGATTGTTGTTTCAAAGCAACAGGTTTTGTCCATCTCGTTTTCCGGGACTCCTCCTCTCTGATGACATCACAAGGTTCCTCCGCCCGTGAAGTGAAGCGCTGGACTCACAATCAGCCGCATATAACGGTGCCGTCCTCAATCACCAAGTAACACTACTGCAACTGCACAAAGTGAGTAGAATTTCCATCTTTTACCATTTATTTCTACATCTTTTATCTATTATTTCTATGATTACCTTTTTATTGCGGATCGCGTCTCCTCCTACCATTCAGCTACTTTTCCAAAACTTGCAACTCTTGCTTCGTACACTTTAGAAAATGTTAATGTTTCCTGTTTGACACTGGAAATTCGCATGTAAAATGGGAGCAGTGTCAGTGTTGGTCTTCCACTTGTGTGTGTGCGCGCGCGCGCGTGTGTGTGTGCAGGTTTAAGTGGTTTACAAGGATTTTTTTTAGGTTACAAACTGGTAATTACAAGGGTATTATGCTATAAATGTGGTTTATGAGGACATTTCTAGTGTCCCCATAATTTAAATCGCTTAAAAAACACACTAAACGATGTTTTATTGAAAATATAAAAATGCAGAAAGTTTTTTGTGAGGTTAGGTTTAGGGGTAGGGTTAGGGGATAGAATCTATAGTTTGTACAGTATAAAAATCATTATGTCTATGGAGAGACCTCATAATGATAGCTGTACCAACGTGTGTGTGTGTGTGTGTGTGTGTGTGTGTGTGTGTGTGTGTGTGTGTGTGTGTGTGTGTGTATTTCACAATCCGTTTCAACTTGTCAGAGGTACACCCACCCATTAGTGAAGTCAGTTTCTTATCTTTAAAAATAAATCATCTGAACTCACTGTTTTGAAGGGTTCAGTCGAGGTACTATCCAATTATTGCATTGAATCCTAAAGAAACAGGGCAATAGCTTTAGAAATATAGCACAACATTGGCAAAAATTACTTATTTGAGCAATATATAGGCTATATATATCCTTTTTAGACTGTGTGAACATAAGTCAAATTGTAACCGGTGCAAATTGTATTAGTGTCTGAACTCAAGCATTTGCCTCTCATGTCATACCCCTAAGAAGTTCCTCTTAAATAATATATGCTAGTACTACAGCATTAATGTTTTATTTAAATAGAATGAACATGATTTTAAATTTTAATTAAATTCCTCCTCTACATGTACATTTTGAAATCTGTGTGGAAGCACTTTACAATTAAACAGGGTGCAGTTTTCAGGCAGTTAGCCTACTGCTTTTAACTCTGATCTGAGGGATCCCTGGAAGTCTGCTTGACAAAAAAGTTTTTAACAGGAATATTGCAGTGCTAACTTTTAAGGTATTTTTTAGAAATTCACATTGTTTAAATATTGTATAAAGCCATTCCACTGAAGAGTAGCTGTCATGCCTAAAATCCTGCAGGCTTGCTCAGTTTGATGTTCATTTTGAAAAATGCTATAAAATATGAATAAATTAATATAATTTACATGCCAGTACCAGTTAATTTAAAAATGTGCAATTCACTCACTGAGATTTTCTTATGCCACAGACTTCTGTGTCCTAATGTAGCCTAAAGGTGGTAGTTAACTTGATTGTGCAATTTCAGTTTTGAGAAATGTGTCATCCTCATTTCACAGGCATTTCCTCTGTACTATATTTTTTCGAAAAAACAAAAGGTGGAACATAATCTTTAGTAGATCCTACAGCGCTATACACACACAAACATGAATGAATGAATAAAGTAAACTGTAAGTCACACTTTTGTAGTAATTTCTCACATGATAACTCAATATAAGATTGAGATTGATTTCTTCACCTAATTTAATTGTGAAGAATTGTTTGCAACTCAAAGTTCTTTTGGGGGCTCTAACGATAGCATGAACAAAGAAAGCCCTTTTCCTCTGTGAATTGGTACATGCAGTTGCTGGCTGTGAAGACTGCCTTTCAGTTGCTGATAATTTATTTGAGCCCATATTTGCTGTTTGTGTAATGTATTTCTGTGTGGACTGTCTAATAACATTGATGATTCAATGTATATAAAACTGTTACCCTTGCCAGTAAGGCAACTCAACCCATAGTGGCTTTTGCTTTCACTTATGGTGAGGTTTCAAGGAGATCTACAGGTTTTAAACAAGTGGCTATTAACATTGACTGCTTTAAGTGATATGTTATTCTGTCAATCTGATATAGTTTCATAATATGTCAGATTGTATTTGTGTGAGACATGTACAGCTGGGCATTTTCTCTAAAGGCGCTTCATTGTGTGTGCTTTCTTCCCCAAGGTGGTAGCCATGGAAACCACTAATGTGTATTGCTGGAGGGCCTTTATAGCTCATGATCTGACTGAAGAGGATGCACTCAAACACTATCCTACTTTTGATTACTAAATGCAAGAGACGTTTGATTCTTAAGCTTGTACATCGTTCACTTAAGCAGATCAGATGAAACATATATGTTTATTAATAATTCAATCACTTTGTACAAACTTTGAAGCAATCACTGGATAAAGTCAGTCATTATGCATAGAGTAAGATAAAACTCTCTCCTCAATTAAAATAAAAAGAGGAAACAAATGTAATGTCTTTGTAAATATGTAAGATTGTAAGGTAGTGACTGTGCTAACCTTGAGACCAGCTAACCTTGTTTTTTTCTCCCTCTGTCTTCAAGAGGATGTTGGTAATAAGGTAGACTTGTCTGGACAAGAACAAATAGTTCTGCCCTTAATAGCTTCACTTCAAGACATGTAGTGGCACAATGTGGCCTCTCTAACTTTAAGGCAATAAATTAAAGACCATAAATCTGAATATTGTCTTAAAATTTATGGACAGAGCTTAAGAATTCGTTCTGCAGTGGCTAATCTTACTTAAAATTATAATTAACATTGAATGAATTTATACGTATAATGGTTCACTGTGTGTAAATTTTATTTGTAATCATTCTCTTAATAATGACTGTTTGTTCATATTTTTCTGATCACCTGTTAATTAATCAGTATTCCGGTTCATCCCTGATGGTCTTATCCCTAATCCTAACCTTATCAAACATCCTTAAATAATTTTCAGCAGAAAAAAAGTAAATTCATAAGGCTCTCTCATTTTTTTATTATTACAGATTCTATGGAAGGCCACCCATCTCTTACACTGGAAGCGAACAATGGAAAGAAAAACCTGAGTGAAGTTCCTTAGGAAAACACACCATGGCTGCCCATCGCATTCGAACAGCAAACAACAACACTGTGCTCCCTCGCTGCAAATCTGAGGGCACACTGATTGATCTCAGTCAAGGCGTATCAGAGGCTACCCTCACAGATGTTAAAGGTCTCCTTCTCATTTTCACCTCACAGAATCACATACTTTTAACTTTGTTTTAATCTAAATCTCATTCACCTCATTTATTTTACAGTGCCTTCACCTAGTGCCTTACGACTGGATGCTACTGCCTCATTTGCCACTGTCAGGGAAGTCATTGCCATTAAGGATTACTGTCCTTCAAGCTTTACCACTCTGAAGTTCTCTAAGGGAGACTGTCTTTATGTTCTGGATACATCTGGTGGAGAGTGGTGGTATGCACACAACAGTAAAGAGATGGGCTATATCCCAGCTGCCTACGTCCAACCAATCAATTATCGAGATTCCTCATTCAGTGACAGTGGCATGATTGACAGCCTAGGTGATATTTCTGAGGGAGCCAAAGAAATGGACCTCTCTGGGGAGTGGAAAGGGTCTTCAAAAGCCACAGAATCTCAAAATGGAAAACCATTTGTTAATAAACGGATGTCTACTAACCCTTTCCTAAATGATGCACTTCAAAGCACAGCTGACCAAAACAGTAACCAGAATTCTGCAAGTGTTTTGTTTTTTGATAATCTCTCCCCTTCTATATCAAACACTAGCAGCACTATTAATATAAATGGCTTTGGGAGCGGGCTACTTGACACAAACATTTTCAGCCGCAGCTCAGGGATTGGTCCAAATCTTCGCAGAGACAACCCATTTTTTAAGAGCAAGCGTTGCTACAGCATGTCAGAACTGTCGGTCCTGCAGTCCTTGTCCGATGGACCTCAAGCGTCCTTAAGTTTTTTTGGTGGCATGAAATCACCCAAACCTGAGCATTATCAGAGTCGAGAGGATTTCAAAACGGCATGGTTAAACCACCGTAAACTTACACGATCCTGCCATGATCTGGACTCAATAGGACAAAACCCAGGCTGGGGGCAAACCCAGCCCATAGAGACCAACATCGTGTGTAAACTGGACAGCTCTGGTGGTGCCGTACAGCTACCAAATACCAGTATCAGCATACATGTCCCTGAAGGCCATGTTGCACCATGTGACACTCAACAGATATCATTGAAGGCCCTACTAGACCCACCATTGGAGCTCAACAATGGTAGATGTACTACTGTAAGTCCAGTGGTGGAAGTCAAACTCAGTAACATGGAAACCAAGACCCCTGTCACTTTAGAGATGAAAGTGTCTGTTGTGGTGAAGATAGAGAGCCGCAAAACGGCCGAGGTGGTGTGTGTCAGAAGTGACTGCAAGGAAGGGCCTTATGTCCCAATTCCACATGTATACATGTATGGAGACACAGTCCAAGTAACTCTGGACAATTTAGAGCCATGCATGTACATTTCTGTGGTTGCCCAAGCCCAGGTGGTGGCCCCATACAACACAGTCTGGGAACATGTTGTAAAAAAGGTCACTCTTGGGGTGTATGGGCCAAAACACATTCACCCATCCTTTAAGATGGTGGTTGCCATTTTTGGGCATGACTGTGCCCCAAAGACATTGATAGTGAGTGATGGAAAAAAGCACTCACAGTCTACTCTACCTGTCATCCTGCAGCTCTGGGGGAAGCACCAGTTTGTCCTTGCAAAACCTCAAGACCTTCAGGTTGGTGTGTATTCTAACATGTCCAATTTCGAAGTGAGAGCCAATGAACAAGCCAGGACTGTGAGGGGTTTTCAGATCAAACTTGGCAAAGTGGGCCGTCTTGTCTACATGATTGCAGCCCGTGATCCTGCAGACATTTCAGACTTTACTTTGCGAATTCAGGTTAAGGATGATAATGACTGCATCCTTGCCCAGTTCTGTGTTCAGACCCCACCGCCTCCACCAAAGACAAACACAAGGATCTCTGTGAGACGTTTCCTAAAGAAAAAAGAAGTTAACAAAATTGTATTGTCTCCTCTTGTGTCAACTGCAAAGTACCCTGTGTTTCAGGACAGACTTGTCAAAAACCTGAAATTTGCTAAGTTGCTTAAAACTGTTATAAGGCAGTCCAAAAGCCAGTATTTGCTGGAGTACCTTAAAGGTGATGTAGTGGCACTTCTGAGTGAGGAAAAAATAAAACTCAAAGGACATTTATGGACCAAAGACTGGTACATTGGATACTATCATGGAAGAATTGGATTGGTCCATGTTAAAAATATTCTTATCATGGGAAAAGTGAAACCTCCACATAACCAAGGGCCTGATCTTACGACTGCAATACTTTTAGAGCAGATCCTCAAGCCCTGTATGTGCCTGACTTACATCTACGCATCAGTGCGGACAATAATGATGGAAAATGTGGCGAGTTGGAGAGCTTTTGCTGATGCCCTGGGCTATGTCAACCTACCTCTGACACACTTCTGTCGGACAGAGCCAGACAGTGAGCCTGAGAAAGTTGCTTCTGTTCTTGAGAGGCTTAAGGAAGACTGCAATGCAGCTGAGGGCAAGGAGAGGAAGTCTTTCCAGAAGGAACTCATGAAGGTAGGCACTGATTTGGGGGGGGAAGTACATTTTTCAACTAAATCTGGGTGTAGTGGGTCTGTGTATTGTGAGCATGTTTTGTAGAATCTAAGGTTTTTACAATTTTTGGAATTGACCATTTTTATTAAGCAGTATTTCCCATGTGTGCAGCACATAGAAGTAATAGCTCTTTAATTGCATTGTGGTGTACAAAAATTCATTAATGCAGCATTTGTAAAAAAAAAAAATAATAATTGGTGGTGCTGTAGCAGCATTTGGAATCAACGTAGAAGAGACTGCTGAATCCTGGAAATATTAACAAAACAAGACAGAGCATGAAAAAACAGCAGGTAAACTTAATCACTTCAGCTTTTCTTTTTATTTTATTTACTGTATATTTTTGAGAGAGGAATGGCAAAAAACAACATCTATGATGGGGGAAAAAGACAGTTCTCTGTAGACCTTTTGCGATTATTTAATAACCGTCTGATTTTTGGTTATTTGATCTAACTGTGGTTATTTGAGATAACCACGATTATTGGACATTCTAATTCCAATCACAATTTAATGCCCCAAAAGGGGAATTTTAAGCAATTATACTGTATAAATGCCATGCATGGCGCGTCTGTGTGTCATTCAGTTGGAGTCCGAGCGTCACTGAGCCGCACCGCGGACATCAACCAGCTCCTGTCTGGAAGAGCGCGTGTTGTCAGCAGAGGTTCGCGCCAAATTCTGACAAAAATATAAATGAGCAAATATAAACTGTAATAGTGAACGCAAAGCGCTACGGTTCCACTTTAAACGATCTTGTAATGTTAAAGGTTCCTGGTTCATACACGCAGTGATAATGACACATAGTGACACAGAGGAGGAGACACACTCTTGCTCTATTTCTGTGGAGTGATAAAATGATGAAACAAAAAGGTTGTGCTTCATGACAAATAGCTCGTGTGTTTAAACAGAGCATTAAAATAATGTGCAAAAGTGAAGAAATTAGGACAGAAATATTTTACTATTGCATAATATAATAAATATTAGATTTTTTTTTATTTTTATAGAAACATATACTATAAAATATATGAGTTAAAAAAACAACAGTGTAAATGACCAAAACTAAAGCTGACAAAAAAGAGAGACATATTTGAAGTATTTAGAAATATTTTGATATTTTATTTTAATTTTATTTTTTTCATATCATTCATAAGTTTTTAAAGCCTTAAAAAGAAATCATATAACATGGAATCAGTAACATGGAAGCCAAGACCCCTGTCACTTTAGAGATGAAAGTGTCTGTTGTGGTGAAGATAGAGAGCCGCAAAACGGCCAAAGACAAACACAAGGATCTCTGTGAGACGTTTCCTAAAGAAAAAATTCATATGTTTTTAAAGCCTTAAAAAGAAATCATATATCCCTATTTTATTATTTATGTATTTCAATTTAAATAAAAATGACTTATTCATTTTTATGAAGCACACATGCAGAAAAAAGCACACCTTAAAAAATATGACAATTTATATTGCAATTAACCGCCATAGCCCTAAAACAGAAAATACATCATCATAATTGCAATTATTTGTTTGACAATTAATCGTCAGCCAAATTTCATAACTGTGACAGCCCTAGTCCTCTGATAATAGAATGACATGCTGGGCCTCAGAAAAATTATCTTAAATATACATTTATGTATTATTTATAACACTCACAACTGTGAGAGTTTTGAGGGAAGAGAAACGTTTTTGATGAGAGCAGTAAATGAACAAGTCAGAATTGTGAAAAACTTAAATATAATAGTTATGTCACATGCAGTGTTGGGTGTAATCCAATTACAAAGTAATTAGTTACTGTAATATAATTACTTTTAATTCAAAAAAGTAGTGTGATGCATTTCATTTTAAATTCTTGTAAACAGATTACAGTTACTGACTTTTAATTAATTTAATTACTTGTAAATACATTACAGGGTTATGCTTCTAAGATATTATTTATGTAGAATGCATTAATTATGGCCCTGTTACGAGTCATTGTGAAGGAGAAATATGAGGTGCTGAGTGTATGACTTGTGTATAGCAATGAACAAGAATGAAATATTTTGAATTTGTTGAGCGGAAAAGTGTTTTAGGAAGTAATTAGTAAAGTAATCTTATTACAATTTTTGAGAAATAATTAGTCATTTGTAGTGGATTACTATAAATTGTTTGTATTTAAAATTTAAAATTAAAGGCCTTAATATTTGTGTGAAACATCAGACATCAATAATGTAGTATCAACTACTGATAATGTTAAAGGGGTCATGAAATGATCTTTTTTAATAGTTTTTTTATCTTCCCTGAGGTCCAATGATAACGTTAGTTAGTTTTTTTGCATTAAAACAGTCATAATTTAGTAATGTATGATCATTTTCCACCCTGTCTCTGGCCCTCTGTCTGAAACACTCGGTTTAGGCCTAAGCGCCCCCTTAAAACTTCAACGTAAGTGCCCACTGTTATGATTGGCTAACATCATGCAGCCCCTCAAATGGAGCCATTTTTGAAACTCAATCTGAAGAGAATGAACAAGCCCCTCAACATTATAAAACGAAACTTCAGGGTTTACACAAAACGCACATCCAACACATTGCATCTGAATATATTAAACTGTTCATCTCAAGCACAACTGTAAACATTCACACCCTGTCTACTCTGGATGCGAGAATCGCGTCGAGCAATAGAACCCATTATAATCAGTGATGCTGTCTATCATGGAAGCATCCGCTGCAGCGCGTCGCATTGCGCAGACAGTAAACAGATGTCCCTTTCCATTTTGCACTGCACGTGGTGGTGCTATACTGCCAACAAATAAACGGTTTAGAAAGTTAGTGTCGACAGCCTCAAGCCGTTGCATCGCGTTGCGTCATACCAGGTGTAAACAGGGCCATAATCACATCACTAACATTAAAGACTTTCGGCAGTATAATTGATGAACATACCTAAGGTAGATAGATTTCTAATCCATGTAAGTTTTGCTTGTGTATACTTACATGTGCTCTTCAGCCCAGTGTTTTCTATTAGAAATGAAGCATGCTACTGTAAATGAATGTCAGGAACGTTTTTTTTTTTTTTTTTTTTTACTGAAATCAGGAAAGGATCTTTTATGACCATCTAATCGACCTGTGGGTGAAGATGCCGGAAGACATGAATGTATTGATGGAGAATCTAAGTTGTGCAGATGTTTCCTTTCTTATTGTTAGCGTCTAAACAGAAGCATCAAATATGGAACAAGAGGCGCCCTAAACTAAACAAACCACCTCCACACCTACAAAACCCCTGCTGGGGGACTGCAAACAGACATGGATCTGTAATTCTCTGCACATTTTAATAAATGACTTTTTATAGAAGATATATTTGCATTTTATATCAGTAAAATTTCCATAGTTAATACTTTAATTTTTACCCTGTCTTATTCTTTAGCCTGAGTTTTAATTGTGGTCAATTTACAGACATGCTTCTGAACCAAGAAGAACTTAAGTGAACTGTTCTGAACTTGTTTTGACTGTTTGATTCCTTTGTATCCTCCCATGTCCCATAGCAGATTGTTAGAACAGAAAGAGAGGTTCTCTTTAAAACAGTGATTTCTGACCTGAGTTTATAAACAGAGATAAGCAGACTGAATGGTCAGCTCTTGTGAAGGGGCATGCAAGAGGAAAGATGAGTACTATTATGAATTTAGATGTTGAAGAAGAAGAGTTAAAAAGAGAAACATATATAGCATTCAAGTAATGTGCTGAAGAATATTTCCTATTAGAATGTAAGCTAACACACTGTTAAATCTATCACAAAACATAACAAATGTTATGGCTTGATTTGCTCAGACAGTATTTAAGTGTAATAAATTAAAGCTTAGTTCAACTGGTAGTGCATGGCACTAACAATGCCACGGTCACGCATGTACTAAAAAAACTTAGAGCTAGAATTTATTCAAGTTGCTTTTGGATACAAGCCAAATGCATACATGTGAATGTGTAAAATAAAGCTAGATACTTAGGTTTATTTGTAAATGTATACATATAGCCTTCCTTTGTTCTCTTGTTATACTTTTATTCTTTAACTTTTTGTTAAACTCATACAGATTTCTGGTTTTGGTTAGTTTCAGTTTAAAAATGCACTGTTAAGTGGACTTGTAGGTAAAGCATTTCACTGCCTATTCACCATGTGTGTATGAGACAAATTGTGACTTTGATTGGTTGAGTTCAGAATGTTCTAATGGGCTACAAATGTCTCAGTATGTGATTTTAGAGCATTTTGTGCTTCCACAGATCAGCTTTTCAGAGCTCAAATCAACAAGTAACACCTCGTTGAAAGAATGTTTACAGTTGCCCAGCAAATTTAGTGGTGTCTTAAGCCAGGGATTTTCAAACTTTGTAATGCCAAGGACCCCCAAATTTAATGATCCCCTTGCGAGGGACCCCCTCTGTGAGAAAAGTAGTAACCATGATATTATAAGGACGTCTTGTTTGCAAAGTTAAATAATTGGCTTTTATATTGTCATAGTACAAAAGTAAACAAAACAAACAAAAATATTAAAATATTTTGGGGAAAATATTTGCTTTATATTAAGTTTACAGTGTATCTTTCTTATTCTGGAGTAATGTTATACTGTATGTATAAACCCAAAGAGAAAGATTTTTAATTCAATTCAGTTAAAAAAATTATATTTTAAATATTCATATTTATTGTGAAAAAAGTGCTTTATAAATAAATTTGTAAATGTATACAATAAAACAATAAATATTGTTTTAAAGCAGCTTTACAGAGAATAGTGTATTACAACCCTTATTTTTCACAATTGATTTTTAAATATGAAAAATAAATTAATAATCATGATTAATCTAATGATTTCAGAATGATTTAAACTTTTTTCAAAGAAAATTTCCCTGCACCCCCTTGTGGCCCCCTGGGGGTCCCCAGACCCCAGTTTGAAAACCCCTGTGTAAAGCAACAATGAAGAGAAGGAGATAGAATACAATGATGACAACTTGGCATATTTGTTTGCAAAATAAACAAATTGTTAGGGAATAACTGTCATTAGAATAATTATCAACACTTGATTTTTTACCATTCAATTTGAAAGTGATCACAATGTTCTGTCTGCTAATTTCATACCAGTTAGAAGAACCTGAATGTTCTAGTTCCGCTTGCGATGCCACAGTTAACTTCCTTGTATAACTGTATACTTTATGACATCTACTGAATAATAATTTGGGATTCTGTGATAGTCAAAAGTCTGAGCAGACAGGGTCTAGAGGCACGAAATATTGTTGGACTTTCTGTTACAATTCTGACTTTGTAGGGTTTACTTAATAAGTTCCTGACTCCTGTTACAGGGGGAAGAGGTGATGCATGAAAGGCCTTATCTTTCTTCTGCTAATGCACACAGTCTGTGTTTACACAGTGTGACACATTCACACACAGTAAGCTTTCTGGACACTCTCACTACATTGAGGACCACGTTTCACAATGTAAAGTGTGATTTTTTTATTTTTTATTTTTTTATTTTTTTTAATGGTAAATACTGTCTCCTATCCTGTTGTGTAATATGCAGAAAAAAAACAATAAGTAATCCATTCGTAGGTTGATTTTACTTAAAAGTGTTTATACTGTGGTGCTATCAAAACATTGTTCTGTTTGCTTGAGCATCCCAACCAGCCAGACAGCAACAGTGTTTGAGACTTGATTATCTGTCTAACAAATGGCAGATAGATGGAGTGTTCAATAAACCTGCTTGAAAATGTTTATTTTTTTTTTTTTTTTTTATTTTTTTGCAATTCTTCATCATTAATACAACAAGCTCATATCTGCACCTCGATACATTGAAATGTACAGTGATTGGGGGTACGACAGGTTTGGAGTGTTATTTGTGCTGATAGCTTTCTGTTCTTGTAGCATAGTCAGTTTGTTTATACAGCTTCTTTATCATGCATGTGTAAAGTTGTCCTTTTTTAAACACTGACTGAACATACAAGCCATACAAGGAGTGGTGGTGGTGTAGTGGACTAAAGCACTGAACTGGTAAGCAGAAAGTTGTTGGTTTGTTCCCCACAGCCACCACCATTGTGTCCTTGAGCAAGGCACTTAACTCCAGATTGCTCCAGGGGGATTGTCCCTGTAATAAGGGCACTGTAAGTTGCTTTGGATAAAAGTGTCTGCCAAATGTGTAAATACATACCTTCCTTGTTGTTGTCATAAGAACAAGCATCCTTTAAATATCAGGCAAACCATCCAAGACTATCCAAGAATGCTATCTCATTCCTTTCTTTAGAGCTAGTCATTTAGCAGGTCTTCTGGGGCATCAGTGCTGTGTTCCTCCCCCTCTGTCTCTGAGCGGACTTCCTGTCATTCCAAGCATTCCAAGGCATGGAACTAGAATCAGAGATTAGTGGGTTTAGGGCGTGTAATGTGTGCTTGTGAACACTTGCTGCTGCTGTGTGTCTGTGCATGTCTATTTGAATGGATGAAGAACACCTGCACTGTTGTACTAATTTGAGTTTGAATACTGAATTAGATTTAATGATGGCATGCACACAGATTGCCATGATTCTTTGTTGTATAAATATAAAGCACTACCAAAGTGTGAATGTCACAATGACATCAACAGATATGCAGTTTCAGGCATTTAGAGTAGAATGGTGAATGTCGTATTCACGAAGCGTAGAGAACATAAGTCCACAATTAGTTTTTTAAATGTCACAATCAAACTTTCTTGAAGAAAAAAAGGTCACATTAATGAGGCAGAAATTTGCCAACAGAACAACCGGATATTCCTCCCAAACATTTTCCATTGTTCGAGGGCCCGGATTTGCTTTATTATATTGTGCTCATAAGAGCCTACACGTCGCTTCCTCCCTGCATTTCAGCATATTTATCAAAGCACCCTGCATGATAATTTGAGCTCTTGATTGGTCCAGTTTTTCTAAAAGGGAAAGTTCACCCAAAACTGAAAATGTTGTCATCATATACTCACTCTCATGTTGTTCCAAACCCGTATGGCTATCTTTCTTCTGTGGAACATAAAATGAGATGTTAAGCAGAATGTTAGCCTCAGTCACCATTCACTTTCATTGCATATTTGTCCATACAATGAAACATCTCCTTTTGTGTTCCATGCAAGAAAGGTGAGTTAGTGATGACAGAAATTTCATTTTTGGGTGAACTATCCCTTTAAACTACTTAGCAAAAAAATGGCAAAACCCTTCTTAATTGTGGAAGACATTTTATGGGATTCTGAAAGCAGAATAAGAACACACAAACTTCCGCAAACTACAAGGCTGGTTTGAGATGAGACAGAGCAGTTGGTATAACCTGCAGTAATTTACTTTAATTTAGAAGATTTGGTTTGATGGCTTTTAACTGCACCATATACAGTAACTGAGCACTTTATTCGGAACACTATGGTCCTAATAAAGTGTCCGACGTGATCTTCTTCTGTTGTAGCCCATCCACCTCAATGGACAACGTGTTGTGCATTCTGAGCTCTGAGCTCGAACCAGTCTGGCCATTCTCCGTTGACCTCTCTCACCAACAAAGCGTTTCCATCCGCAGAACTGCTGCTCACTGGATGTTTTTGTTTTTGGCACCATTCTTCTGAGTAAATTCTAGAGACTGTTGTGTGTGAAAATACCAGGAGATCAGCAGTTACAGAAATACTCAAACCAGCCCATCTGGCACCAACAATCATGCCACTGTGGAAATCACAGATCACATTTTTCCCCATTCTGATGGTTGATGTGAACATTAACTGGAGTTCCTGACCCGTATCTGCATGATTTTATGCATTGCACTGCTGTTACATGATTGGCTGATTAGATAATCACATGAATAACTAGTTGTATAGGTGTTGCTAATAAAGTGCTCAGTGAGTGTACTTGCATAGACATGAATTTCATCATGTGACAGTTTCTATCAGCTGATTTTTTTTTGGCATGATCATTTTGTTTGAGCATCCTTGGGCATTGTAACCAGTATTGCTTGTCTGGTTCTCACATTGACCATCTGCCAAAAAATAATATTTTTATATCGAACTTCACAAGTAATAACTGCATTAAAAAATTCAGCATTATCAAATTTCTGACTATATACAGTAGAGTGCACATTGGCTGAGGAACTATGTGATAATAAAGAGATGGTGTAACTGTATCTAT
Source organism: Myxocyprinus asiaticus (assembly GCF_019703515.2). Classification (NCBI taxonomy): domain Eukaryota; kingdom Metazoa; phylum Chordata; class Actinopteri; order Cypriniformes; family Catostomidae; genus Myxocyprinus; species Myxocyprinus asiaticus. The sequence goes on along the minus strand of NC_059353.1, from coordinate 22,494,198 downwards.
CATTTAGGCACTTCTGAAGATGGACTGTCAGGGCTTGGTGGCACGGCTGGTCATGGACTTTGTGCTGTTGACCACAGCGGTCGAGGTGGCAGGCCGCTGGAGGGAGCTTGCTGAGAGACTGGCCAAAGTGTCCCGGAAGCAGATGGAAGCATATGAAGCTCCTCACAGAGACTGCAATGGACAGCTGGACAGTGAGGTGAAGAACTTGAATCGGAGCATTAAATCAAGACTGACTATCAGAGGAAATACCATAGAACCAAATTTTGTATCGAACAGGTTAAGGGTTTTCAGTTTTTTTTACATGTCACAATCTATTCAATTAAAGGGATAGTTCATCAAAAAATAAAAATTCTATACTCACCCTCTCATCTTGTTCCAAACCCGTATGACTTACTTTCTTCTGTGGATGTCTCAGTCACCATTTACTTTCATGTATAATAAAAAGATGCAAAGAAAGTGAATGGTGACTGAGGCTTCCATTCTGCCAATCATCTCATTTTGTGTTCCATGGAAGAAAGTAAGTCATACAGGTTTGGAATAATATGAAGGTGAAGGATGATGTGGATTGAAGGTGGGATTTTTTATCACACTGATCATTTTCCAATAGGCTTCTTTGACTAACAGTCTGCAGTGAAGTCAGTAAGTTGCTGTGAATCTCCCTTTCTTGAAGGATAAAGAACAGTGTCCTAGAGAGTTATGCACACAGCTGGTGAGAGTAAGTGCAACAGAAATTTTGTGAGCCTGTAAAGTTTAAAACTGGTGCATAGCAGATTACAGGAAATCTGTTGGTCATAATTACAATGTTTTTGCCAGAACCACTTTTAAAGCTCAGAAGATAAACTTGAAAGTTTGACCATCATTTGCTGGGACTATGAGCTTTCTTTTAGCACCTTTTTGTCTTAGGATATTTGCATAAATATATTCTAATACACAGCATATAGAATACAGAGGAAGTAATTTCTGTTCTGGGAACTGAATTAAGGACACCTGAGTGAAGAACAGGAATTATGACACATTATACCATACGTTAAATGTGTCTTATGGGTTCTGATGGGTAGAAGACTTTAGTTTTTAATATAAAGTGCATGCAGGTTTACATGTAAAACTCTAAAGAATCTTTGGCAAAGTGTTGTAAATCTGCCATCTCTTTCTCTCAAAAGGCCATGTGGAAACCTGCCTATGACTTCCTGGTCACATGGGCGGCCCAGATTGGAGACAGCTATAGAGATGTGATTCAGGAACTTCACACAGGCTTGGACAAAATGAAGAACCCTATAACCAAGCGCTGGAGACACATCACTGGCTCCCTCATTCTTGTTAACTGCCTAGATCTCTTACGGAGCTCCGCCTTCAGCACCTCCCCTCAAGATGATGCTATATAAAGGAGTACCTTAATGACCCTAACTTTTACAAGTACATATATATAAACTAAGATATGACTCTTGATAAGAATAAAAATATATATATTGCTCAATGCAAATTTTAATGATTTTATATTTTGTACAATAAATATACTTTTAAATTGTTATCCACAAATACTGTATTTGTTTGTTTGTTTGTTTTTTTGTTTTGTTTTTTGTGATGCCAACTACACTGTATGCTAAAATTGTTTCAATTTTCTCTGTCTGTACAGGCTACAGTATTGTGGTCTATTATTGTTGCAGTTCTACTGATAGTTTGTATTGATGTTTTTTATATAAGGAAAAGTAAATAATAAAAGTGTTATAATGATAAATAAAGTAAATAAAAGAAAAGAAACCTACTTAAGTCAAAATATAGTCTCAGATTAAGAAATACAGGAATGTCACTTTAGATTTTCACCTGTAAAGAAAACACAAAAAAATACCAAAATACAAAAATATGAACACAAACAAACATTAACATAAACACGAGTAAAATTAAGCATATGATCATCAACTGATCATAAACTATTTACTTTTCACTGCACACATATCAACATCAGGAAAATCAGACCTTTCCTGTCTGAATATGCTACACAGCTCCTGGTCCAAGCTCTGGTCATTTCAAGACTGGACTACTGCAGTGCTCTGTTGGCTGGCCTTCCAGCTAACACAATTAAGCCACCGCAGATGGTCCAGAAAGCAGCAGCGTGTCTGGTCTTCAATCAGCCAAAAAGGGCTCATCCACTGGCTACCTGTAGCTGCCCGCATCAAATTGAAGGCTTTGACTCTGGCTTTCAGAACAGCCAATGGAACCGCAACCTCTTCAATTCACTTCAGGTCTATGCTCCAACTCGCTCTCTGCAGTCTATGAATGAGCGACGCCTGGTGGTCCCATCACAATGACGCTCAAAGTCTATTTCACGATTGTTCACTTTCTCTGCTCCTCTGTGGTGGAATGACCTTCAAACTTCCACACGATCTGCTGTAACCTTCTCAACATTCAAGAACCAGCTGAAAACACATCTGTTCTGCGAGCACTTAACCAACCCACACTAAAACCTCAATTAACCTGCACATAATGTACAAAACAATAATAATATCTTTAAAAAATAATAAATCTCTTTCTTCTGTGCTAGCATCTTTACTACTCCAGCCACTGTGAGAAATTGGCGGTCCTATACTGCAGATGTTGTTAAACTTTGACAAATTGCTTACCATGTGTATAATTTGTAAGTCGCTTTGGATAAAAGCAACTGCTAAATGACTAAATGTAAATGTAACTGACTGAAGTAAAAACCTACCTTTTTTTTTTTTTTTTTTTTATACTGGGCACTAATTATTACAAGAAACACATGTAAACAAAACGTTTTAACAAAAAATGACCTCAGTGAGACAGAAATCGTCGTAAGACTGAAATACAGTTTTCTGAGCGCCCCTTGCAGGAAACATTCATTAGCAGCATTTGTCATTCCTCAGGGCCTGGCTGACTTCATTCATCATTATTGAAAAATACATTTCACTGAAGTGTTCAATTATTTAAACTGGTACAATTTTTTATTATTATTTAAAACTAGAAACAAAACAAAAATCTGGGAAGCCTGTGTGCTGACATTTTATGTAGCCTACTTCATTCTCAGTAAATAGGCCTTATTCACAAGAGCGCCACATTTGATTTTTGACAAGAATGAAAACGTGGCTGTGACTTATATGGTATGCACTGTGTAAAGCTGTATAAACCTCCTAGATTAGGCTACATCTAACATTCCACAACACACGTTTATTGAGTTTTATGTTTTATTTATGTTTTTATGTTTCATCAGCGGAACGATCCAAAACGCTTAGGCCTACAACCCATTGAAAAGACTGTAAATCGATCCCTCTCAGCTTAGTTGTCATTTCCGTCAGAATATACAGTAGCTGGCTCTACTGTGAATAAGGTCCATTGTCAAAACACCATCAAGATTTTGCTGTTTCGAATCCTAATACATTGCTTAGGCTACAATATTTGATCATGAGTGGAATGCTCTACTAAATTTGCAGTCACACCAGTTCTAAAGCCTTCCCTTCCAATGGTTGGATGTTAATGTCAAAATATACACTGCCTGGCCAAAAAAAATAAAAATAAAAATAAAAAATAGCATACTCTAATATTTCGTTGGACCGCCTTTAGCTTTGATTATGGCGCGCATTCGTCGTGGCATTGTTTCGACAACCTTATGCAACCTCACAACATTTATTTCCATCCAGAGTTGCATACATTTTTGGCCGAGATCTTGTATTGATGACAGGAGAGTCGAACCACTCTGTAAAGTCTTCTCCTGTACATCCCAAAGACTTTCAATGGGGTTAAGGTCTGGACTCTGTGGTAGCCAATTCATGTGTGAAAATGATTCCTCATGCTCCCTGAACCACTCTTTCACAATTTGAGCCCAATGAATCTTGGCATTGTCGTCCTGGAATATGCCCGTGCCGTCAGGGAAGAAAAAATCCATTGATGGGATAACCTGGTCATTCAGTACATTCAAGTAGTCAGCTACATTTACATTTACATTTATTCATTTGGCAGACCCTTTTATCCAAATTGACTTACAAAAGAGGAAAACAAAAGCGAATCATCTTAAGGAGACAGTGGTATGAAAATTGCCATACTACAAAGTTTCACTAGCATCAAAATAGTATTCAAAACAGATTAAAAGTGCAACAAGAATTTTTTTTTTTTAACGACTGGTTAAGTGCTCATGGAAAAGATGTGTTTTTAGTCGTTTTTTGAAGACAGTGAGTGAGTCAGCTTCACGGATGGAGTTGGGAATGTCATTCCACCATTGTGGTATGATGAAGCTGAAAGTCCAGGAAAGTGTTTTGGTGCCTCTTTGTGTTGGTACAACAAGGCGACGTTCCTTAGCCGACCGCAGGCTTCTAGTGGGCGTGTAGCTCTGCATAAATGATTTTAGGTATGCTGGAGCAGACCCAGTGACTGTTCTGTATGCCAGCATCAGAGCCTTGAATTTGATACGTGCATCAACCGGCAGCCAGTGGAGAGAGACAAGGAGTGGTGTAACATGCACTCTCTTTGGTTCATTAAAGACCAGATGTGCTGCTGCATTCTGGATCATTTGCAGGGGTCTAATTGCACATGCAGGGAGGCCTGCAATGAGAGTGTTACAGTAGTCCAGTCTAGTTATGACAAATGACTGGACAAGCAGTTGTTTGGCATGTTCAGAGAGGAAGGGTCTTATCTTCCTGATATTGTAGAGTGTAAATCTACATGATCTTGCGGTCTTTCTGTGAAATTTAGTCTGTTGTCAATGGTTACCCCTAGATTTCTGACCATTACTGTAGGTGCACCCAGCTGCACAGTGATGTTGTGTTCAACAGCAGGGTTGGCTGGAAAGACAAGGAGTTCAGTCTTGGCTGGGTTGAGTTGCAGGTGGTGTTCCTTCATCCAGGACGAGATGTCTGCCAGGCAGGCTGAAATTCGATCAGTCACTGTGGTGTCGTTGGGCTGGAAAGACAAGTAGAGTTGCGTGTCATCAGCGTAGCAGTGGTAAGAGAAACCATGTGCCTGAATGTTGGGTCCCAGTGATGTTGTGTATATAGAGAAGAGAAGTGGCCCAAGCACTGATCTCTGAGGTACCCCAGTAAGTAGCTGATGTGGCATGGATACCTCACCTCTCCAGGCTACCTTGAAGGACCTACCTGAGAGATAGGAATTAAACCTGTCAAGCACAGTTCCTGTGATGCCCAGCGAGGAGAGGGTAGAGAGTAAGATCTGATGGTTGATTGTGTCAAAGGCTGCAGAAAGTCCAGCAGAATCAGGACGGATGATCTCGATTTAGCTTTCGCCTGTCTCAGCGACTCAGTGACAGACAGCAGGGCAGTCTCAGTGGAGTGTCCATTTTTGAAGCCTGACTGATTGTCATCCAGCAGCTTGTTCTGTGAGAGACAGACAGAGATTTGATTGAAAACTGCCCTTTCAAGTGTTTGCCATGAATGGGATGAGAGAGACTGGTCTGTAGTGTTATATTTTATGTGGGGTTAAGTGCAGGTTTCTTCAGCAGCGGGGTTACTCGATCCTGCTTAAATGTATTGGGAAAAGTGCCTGTAAGTAGAGATGTGTTAATTATGTGTGTGAGTGCAACTAGGATGGACGGAGAGATGGCCTGGAGAAGGTGAGAAGGAATGGGGTCAAGGGAACAGGTGGTGGGGTGGTTGGAGATGAGGAGATTAGAGACCTCAGTGTCAGTCAGAGGAGAGAACATAGAGACAGAAGAGTTGCATACAGGGGACAGGTGTTTGACAGGGTGTGGTGCTGAGAATGTATTGCTGATGGTTGTAATCTTATTAGTAAAAATTGTGGTGAAGACATCTGCTGTCAGTGATGTGTCAGTTGGTGGAGGGGGAGGGCAGAGAAGTGTGTTGAATGTTCTAAACAAGCTGACTTCATTTTATTGCTGCATAATGTTGCTGAGCCTAGACCTGACCAATTGAAGCAACCCCAGATCATAACACTGCCTCCAGAGGCTTGTACAATGGGCACTATGCATGATGGGTGCATCGTTTCATGCGCTTCCCTTCTTACCCTGACCCGCCCATCGCTTTGGAATAGGGTAAATCTGGACTCACCAGAACACATGACCTTTTTCCATTGCTCCACAGTCCAATCTTTCCCTAGCAAACTGAAGTTGTTTTTTTTTTTTTCTGATTAGCCTCTCTAACAAGTGGCTTTCTAGTAGCCACACAACTGTGAAGTCCCAATCCTGTAAATTCCCGTCGCATTGTGCATGTGGAAATGCTCTTACTTTCACTATTAAACATAGCCATGAGTTCTACTGTCGATTTTTTTACAATGTGACTTCACCAAGAGTTTTAGTGATCTCCGATCACGATCATTCAAGATTTTCTTCCGACCACATTTCTTCCGCGAAGCTGACGGTTCACCACTATCCTTCCAGGTTTAAATAATGCGTTGGACAGTTCTTAACCCAATTCCATTGAAATTCAGCAATCTCCTTAGTTGTTTTCTTTGCTTGATGCAGGTCAATAATTTGCCCCTTCTGAAACACCGTAACATCTTTTCCACGACCACAGGATACGTCTTCCGACATGGTTGTTTAAGAAATGAGAAGCTACACACTGCATCAGTTAGGATTAAAAGAATTGTTGCCAGCTGAAACATATTAATCACTGCAATAAAGATCCAATCATAGGCTATTAAGTATCTGCTTATTTAAATCAAAAAAGCAAGGTAGTGTAGTATAGGCCTACTTTCTATCATTTGTAGATGTTTCAGAAGGGTTTTTAATCATTGATTATTTCTGCTCTAAAAATGACCTGTTGTGCTTGCTTTTTTATGTTGATCTCAGCCACTCCCTGTGAATCCAGCCACTTTTTGTGCATGAGCTTGAAAACGACATACCCAAAAGTAAAACTCTTCCATTTGGTCTACAAACACAAACTTGGGCTCGTTTGAAAGTAGACACTTAGACATTTGTTATTCAAGAGTAAAAATTTATCATTTTAGTATAAAAAAAAAAAAAAAAAATTTGTTAGAGCTATTAAAATGTTTTGAATAGTGACCGCAAATATTATTTATAAAATACTTTTTTTATTTTTAAATATGAAAGACTATGCGCAGTACCCCAAAAACACATCTGTTACAAAGCCACATGTCTGATGAAGGTTTGACACAAGTTTGAAGTCAATATGTTCAAAACTCTTTGTTCCATAATGATTTATGTAAGTGTACTTCCAAAAAAGGTCACTTGGAGGAGCCACTTGTAGTAACTACGTAAGCCCCCTCCACCCCATCTCCACAGGTTTAGGTCCCGTCCTGGGCGGGGGTAAGCTCCGATCCCCTGCCATCACTGCCTCCGGCAGGATCTGACAGTTCAAGCAAGTATCTGAGCGCTGAACCGTAGGATGGGGCTTATGCCAAATACACATTTCTCTACATTCATAATAATTCCAATCATCCAGAGTCTTTTTTGATAGAATATAGCACTTTATTTGAAATAGGATATTTTTGCTCTTTGTACAGTAAATGCACATTATATTATTAGTTTATACTTTGTTTCAATGTGATAGCCCATGCATCTGAAAAATGTATCTGACAATGTGAATGGTCATGTATTTTTTTGATCTGCTTAGGTGTGTTGTATCGATAAGTGATTGGGTCAGAACACATTGTTTTTCTTTCTGTGTTATGTGGACAATTAATTTTAGCATTTACACAGTTTTTGGAGACCTGTACAGATGTCTCTGTATCCAGTTTGCATCTTCCCTAGCTTACAATTACAAAATTGTGATTTAGGTTATTTTAAAGGGAAACTGTTCCCTTTAGATATGCCACATCCTAATGACTTTGTTTGACAAAAATGACTATGAAAAAACAATCTCACCATCTTTGTCACAGTATAAGTGTAACAATTCCCATTGTTCTAGGCTCTGAATTAATTTACTTGGTATTCTTGCTGCAAGATTCACAAACCTTAACTACTTGCTTTTTGTGAATTCCATCCTTATCACTTTAGCATAATTTGTCTCACTGCTTGACAGGCCCTCTCAACAAAAAAGTAAACAGTCATCATCTGCCCTTATAAGACATAGGCATGCAGGCTGCATAGTTCACTTTCACAAGCCTTTCATCATTGCCCTCCCAAAGAGGAGATTTCTCCTCAGTTATGTTGAGTAAGACAAAGACAGATGACTGACTCAACACATTGCTTCATCTTTCTCCTTCAGCATTCTATGTCAAAAATGAATACTCAGAAATTGTCCGTTGTTGTATAATTTCAACAAATACATTAAACTCTGAAGACATTGGAGCAGTCCATGATTGTATGTTATGTTTTTAATCATTCTAAGAATGTAAGAACCATCTAAGTGTCATAGAGCAAACCATATTTTATATAGAAGATTTCATCACAAGGCCACTTTTTCATTCAAGCAATTCAAAGAATCATCCGTTCCTGGTAAATTCTCCTCTAGTGAACAAACATTAATATAAGCTTTACTCAATCTATTAAAGACAATCCCTTAAATTCCACAAGACGAGAGCTGAATTTGTTAGGCTGAAAGTTTGAAATCACAACCCTTCTAGATTTGAGCTTAAAGGGCCCTTACAAAAATATCCTGTGGTATTCATATGGTACTACTGCAAAACAGCTAAATCATCTGAACAGAGCAGATTATGACAGGATTACCTCAACACTTTCTGTTGTACAATATCACAAGAATTTACCATAAGATGCAGTCTGTTGTATTTTTTTATTGTTTTTGTGTGATATTATACTATACGTTTGATTAGAGCAGATTATGACACGATTACCTCAGCACTTTCTGTTGTACAGTATCACAAGAGTTTACCATAAGATGCAGTCTGTTGTATTTTTTTATTGTTTTTGTGTGATATTATACAATACGTTTGATTAGAGCAGATTATGACACGATTACCTCAGCACTTTCTGTTGTACAGTATCACAAGAGTTTACCATAAGATGCAGTCTGTTGTATTTTTTTATTGTTTTTGTGTGGTATTACCAAAACATCTGAACAGAGCTGACTATGACAAGGATACCACAGCATGTTCTTTTGTGCAATATCACAATAATTTACTGTAAGAACCAGTATTTTTATTGGTTTATGTAGTGTTATCAAAACATTGACCTCTTTTTGCTGCAGGGTGGTGCAGGCAGAAATGTAGTGCCGTCTGTGAGTTGGAATATAAAATTAGCATATTGTATAGTGTATCAGTGTTACAAAAATGTGACCTGTTGTAGGCTATAGTAGATCTGGATTAATATATGATAAAAAATGATTTGATCAGCTGGTGAATAAACAAGCTTATTATTTGATCTCCTTTTTGTACATTTTATAAAACTACAAATTAATTTTCTTAGCAGAGATACTGTGTGATACATTCTCATCAGTTTAAAAAGATTGATGAAATTACTACAATTCATGACAACTGTTTGATGCTGATAACAGTAACAGAAATAACTATAATTTAACAATAACAGTAATACTTTTAAGAAGACATCATGACATACTGTAGGCCTATTGAACATCTATTATTTACAAAATTATACAACTGGATTATCTATTATTTTACAGGAAAAAGAAGAGGGGTGACAGAACACAGGCTGCTCCTTTAAACATTCCATTGTATATCCTTAGTCAGATTCTACTGTGTTCACAATTGGAACAACAAACAAAGTATCTTGAAATGAAATCAAGAAGCACTTTCGTTTCAGGTGTTTTGCGAATTTAGCTCTAACCCCATTCCCCATGGAAACTCTGTGCATAAAACCTGCCGAAGATCCTGATCTGTATGTCTCTAAAAAACACATGTGAGTCAATTGTCAGACTTGAGTACAAAACCATTACAGAAGAATTGCAGTCACACTGAACGTCTGTATTAAAAATGCTGTCACATTTCACACACTTTGGTGCAAGAATATGTTTTAAAATGGCAAATGTGCCATCACAAAATTCAACCACATAATTACATCTCCATTCTAATGGAGAACCCTACTCCACTGCATATAGGTTCTGTCCAATTAAAAACTTTCGATGATAAATGCTGTGGTCAAACTGCAAACTTCTAACCAGAAGTCACTTTAAGGCCAGTATATGTTGCACAGGCAACTGTTTCACTATACTCTGAGAGAAAAAAGTGAAGATATCTCTTTTAAAGGATTTCTGTGGGAGAACACTGCTGCAATGCCAAAGTCTTTCAACATAGCTGACAACAGATGGTGATGCATCCTTTGCTGTTTTTAGTATTTTGGGGATTCTTCTCCGTAACAAGAAAGATTTCGTGATTTGAATGGGTACATGCTGAGTTCCATGGAAAAAGCTCAGCAACTTTCTGTTATTGGACTCAAAAGAAAGGGCAGACGCAGCCCAAAGAGGTCCCCAGCTACAAACATTACTGGCTAAATGTGTCAGCGGGTGCACATTGAATGAGGTATGCTCTTTGCCATACAGCATTTCAGCATATATGACAAACTTTTTCAACATCAGGTCAGCTTTTTCAGTCAAATATTTTGGTACTCTGGGCTGCAACAGAATATGGAGAGAAAAGCAGAGAAGACACCAGTGCTGATAGAATTTAGTGGAGAGTACACCCATAAGTACAAAAAGTGAATAATACAATAGGAAAGACTTCCACTCTGTGGCTTTCCAGAACTTTCTCTCTCAGTGAATGTGGTGCCCAGCTTATCTCCCTCGGTGGTTTCATCTTGAGTAGCCTAGAGTCAAGAGTCTGTGTGTGCCTACCAAGGTACCATGAACACTGACTGTAATGTGGATCTAACTGCAGAGTAGTCCATTGACTAACCACATCTAGCAGCACACAATGCATGTAGTCAGGTACAAAACCTTTGACTATGATAAACAATGGCAAGAACAGAAGCTGACAAGGGCCACGCACACCATTTACAGGTATATTATTGCCATTGATAGCGTCATCTTCCCACTTGTCCTGTGTTCTCTGTTCAGGTTCGGGGCACTGAATGGATATACATGCACCAATCCAGTTCCTTTATCAACAGTTTCACAAGGATGGAGTCACCAATCACAGCCAAATTTCCCATGAACTGAATGGAATTTTTCAGTCGAGGCTGTGCAACTGCATAACAAGCACTAGTGAGTAAAAATGCTCGGGAGGTAGCAGGTGTATTTGTGATCGGATTTTGCCAGGTAAAGACCTGTGTGGAAAGCACCTTAGCTTCCTCAATGACAGGAGACATGGCTATGTCTCATTTGGAAGGCTGCATCCTCCAGAGGTCGCATTTGTTGGCCGCATACATCATCGAGGCTGTCTCTTTCAGAAAAGCGAGTAGGACACTTCGAATGCAGCCTTTGAAAGCGACCTTCTTTCACAGGAATTTGGAGGATGCATGAGGTGTATCCTTCGTGGGCACTCACAACCCACAATTCTTTGCTTCAACGGAAATGTCTAAAAAAGATGGGTGCAGAGTATATAATATGTATAATTATATTAATATATAATTAAAATAAAGTATTAGACAAAAGTACACCTGTAAAAATCTTTACATTATTATAACTCTCCTAAAATGTACCTCATACATTCCCTTCTAAAGGGACTTTGTTCTCTTCTCACTCAAAGTGCTCGCGCTTGTTAAAGTGTGGTGTGCTGTCATAGCAACCATGTTACGTTCCGTTTCCGTTTATCCTACGAAGGCCGTCTCGTTTAAACGAGGCTTGTTTAAAGGAGGACGCTCAGTATACTGCAGCCTTCAAAGGACGCCTCCTACCTAGCATGCAGCCTTCGAAACGAGACACAGCCATTGAAGTCATATTGGGTGGTGACTTTCCAAACCATAAAGCCAATGGCAATGAATGGCTACACCAGGTATCAGTTCATTTAGAAGAGTAAGAAGATCTTGAAATGCTGCTCCTGTAATCTTGTACCAGATAACAAATGCTGTTATCATCAGATTTGCCTGTCCTATGTCTATATGTGATCCACAAATCGGTGGAGGACCATTCTTCTTGGAAAAAAAAAATCAAACCAAAAAAGGTTTTTTGTGTCAAACCAAAAAAGGTTTGAGAACTCTTGTGTCACATACATATCATTTACAGCTATTAACATATCTATGATTCATCACTGACTAAACAGTAGAGAACCACAAGTATTAATGGAATTTACAAGTCAGGTATGGTAAATAAATACTTGATAATAAAATAATTAATAAGCCCCGTGAAGTGCCTTCAAGTTTACTGTAATATGGTTGACAGATTAACTTTTTGTAACTGTGTTGTGGAGATTGGTATGATGGCTCATCCAGTTTAAAGGTCAAGGGCAGGGTTTAGAGTCAATATGAAACAGCTTTTGCAACCCATTTTACGTTAGTAATATGACATATTTCCAAGTGAAACAGGATATTCAAAAAGAAAATGTAAATACAATCAATTTTGGTTTCATGTTGACTTTGATAACTGTGGGTGCGCGAACCCCTAGGGGTTCATGATGGAACTAAATATAAAACTATGTTTTTATATACATAAATGAGTGACTCAGTTTATTATTGATTAATATTATTTATTTCATTAATAAAAGTTTACATTTCTTTATTTACTTCTTAGTAAGCCTAATAATTTCGGTCAAAAAAAATTTTTTTTTACATTGTTTGACATGTTGGGTAAGTGAAGGTAATCGTCCACATTTCTGAACAATGAGTAAATTCTAAAAGAGCCAAAACTTAGGTAAAAATTATACCACAATCGTATCCAGATTTGGCAGTAAACAAAAATAATGGTTACAAAAAGATTGATTACTGGCTTCAACAATTAAGTAGTAACACAATTAAATTGACAACACAGGCCCAGTTTCCTAGATGGCTCATCCTACCCCCTCTGTCAACTATATTAAATGTACCTCATGGTTCCTTATATTCTCTGTTTCCATGTCTTCCATACACAGCAACTCGGCCTCATTGTCATCCTGTAAGTGATCAATTTCACAATCTAATGATACAGTAACAGCATATAACCTGGCAATGACTATAATAATCAAAGTTAATACTGGTCTGTTACCTCATCTGAAGCATCTCCAGTCTCGTCCTCTTACCAATTCTTTGTGGAAAAGAAGGGAGAAAGAACTGGTTAATACTTTTAGTTTGAAAATGAAAGAAAATGTGCTGATTATTGGTAATTTAACTACTTTATGAATTTGACTAATATAACATGTTTTCTTCACATAATTAAACCATCAGTCTTTATTCTGTCATCGTTGGTAATATAAGGAGCATACGTGATTTATGGTCTGGACTTGTAAGTCTTTATTATTGTCACAGTTATTCACTGTTCTGTTCTGAGGACTCTTATTTTTAATTGTTTCCCTGGACTACATCTCCCAGAATTCTGTTCCTCATCTTCCTCACCTGTCCTCCATTCCCTCCTTAGCAGTGTTTGAATAAATACCCTCCTGTTTTGTTCATTCAGTGTTAGTTCTTGAAGTGTTATGTTGTGATATGTTAGCATGTTGAGCTTTATTGTTTGTTTCCACTCCAGCGATTATTATTAAAAGATTTAAAGAATCTACTCCTGTGTCTCCTCTCTTCCTCTCCAAGAACCCAACTTTACAATTGTGTGTTAATACATAATAAAGACCAAGCTGTAAAACATTAAAATTTACAAGTGTTACATCTGTGAAGAAAAGTGAAAACTGTGACTTAAAACTAGTAGTCGTTGATTGATTTACCTCATTTGAGCTGTCACATCCTAAACTCCCTCTCCTCAATTCATTTTCTTCTATGCTCTCCTCCTATTTTCTAGTACCCTGACAAAGAGAAATAAGTTGTGTCATGGGTTTTTGACAGTCTCAGGGACCCCACACATACAGACTCTCAGCCAACCCAGGCACTAGTAAAAAAAAATCTAGATTTTCTTTATTTTAGTAGGCTAATACTCTATAATAGCTTTCATTAAAAAAAGTTACACTAAAGAAAAAAATATAATATAATTCTTATCAGAACTTTAAGGAAAGTTCATTCAAATGGTTGTCATGAAATTGTTTTAAAGAAAATTATACAGTATATTTTTTATGTTCTCCACAGACCCTTCACGTGTACCTTCAAAGACCTTTTACAATTATACATTTTATCTTCACAGAACCCCAGGGGTCCACAGGCCTACAACACTACAAGCCTGAATTTATGAATTCAGTGTAAAACAACAACAACCTACTACTACAACAACATAAAAACACTTACAAATGTTGAGTCTTGATTCCAGTTGTGTCTAGTCTGTCTAGGGATAGGATGACTTAGATATTTGAGATACATTTTATAACTTAAAATTTTAGGTTCTTATCTGCATAAAATAAAATTATAAGTATGCATGAAGTTATTTAATAAATTTATTTAATAAATTATTAATTAAAATACCTTAAATTCATGTCTATACGTATGTACATCTACAATATTACAATATTATTATTAAAATTATTGTTATTATTACTATAATCATTATCATCATTACCTTTTAACTCCGCTAGATCGCAGCAACGCACAGCAAATCCTTTTGTAGCAATTCCGTTTCCATGGTAATGACGGTGGCTCACTCAGGATCATGTGGCGCACTACGAACAGCTACGAACGGCTTTTCAACCGCCAAAATTGAACTAAAATCTTATCAAAATTGTGCGATTTTGTTTATTCGATTTTTTTTTTTTTTTTTTTTTTTTTTTTTTTTTTAGGAAAACACTGTAGAAATAGGTCTTTCGGCCTTAATTGAGGACACACACATTCACGTCGAGACATTAAATAACGACAGTAGAACCACAAGAATATCACAGGACTATTACATACTGTACAACAAAAAAATAATGTGGTAAAGCATCCCAAAAAACAACATACATACCACACAATTACCACACCAGCTTTCTGTAGTAATCTTGATGTGTTTTTGTTGTTGTTGTTGTTTGTTTGTTTGTTTGTTTTGTAAGGGGGATTTCACCCCCCAAAAAAAAAATTCAGCTCTGTAGGCCCACACAATGCAAGTGAATGGTGGCCAAAATTTTTAAGCTGCAAAAAGCACATAAAGGCAGAATACAAGTAGTCCATAAGACTCCAGTGGTTAAATCCATACCTTCAGAAGCAATATGATAAGTGTGGGTGAGAAACAGATCAATATTTAGGTCCTTATTTACTATTAATCTCCACTATCACTTTCACATTCTCCTCCTTTTGTTTTTCTTCATGCATATCTCCACCTACTGGGATGGAGGAGAATTTATAGTATAAAAAAACCTTAATATTGATCTTTTTCTCATATCATATCATATCGCTTCAGAAGATAGATTTAACCACTGGAGTCTTTTACTTTTATGCTGTGTTTATGTGCATTTTGGAGCTTCAAAATTTGGCACCCATTCACTTGCATTGTATGGACCATCAGAGATTAAATATTTTTCAAAAACATTTTTTTTTTTTTTTCTTTTTTTTGACAAAGTCATACACATCTGGGATGCATGAGAATGAGTAAATGGGGGGATTTTCATTTTTGGGTGAACTATCCCTTTAAAACCATTAAGAGAATGCAAACACTCGCTGACTGGATTATTTAGGGTTTAAATCTTTTTATTTGTTTATTTATTTTTATTTTTCATTGATTTTTATTATTTTAAATATTTTTTATTTTATTTTTCTCCAATCAAAAAGCGTTTCTGGTTTTCCTTCTCTTCAGCAATTTTCGAGTCTATGCTGGTTTGATAGTAAAGTTGCACCAGAATGAAAATTGTAAGCATAAAATTTGTACCGTAATAATAATAATAATAATAATAATAATAATAATATATATATATATATATATATATATATATATATATATATATATATATATATATATATATATTTCTTACTCATCTTTCATTGTGAATAAATCATTATTCCTGACTGACCTTGAAAGGAAACTTTGCTTGTTGTAATTTTTTGTCTACTATGTAACATATTCTGGGACATGCTAGGAATCAAGGTCACTGAGAAAATCAGGCAAATATGAAAGGTGGTCAGCATGGAAGATATGTAATACTATGTTTCAACTGTACCCGCAGCTTAAAAAAACATGGTAGCGAATGCTTCTTCTAGCAGTTTTGTTAATCCTTATTCAGTCAGAAGGCTTAAGCAAGACAAATAAACCAACATTGTGACTATTTGCAATTGTGTAGTGTGTAAAGACAGTGTGGTTGAGTTTTTATCAAGCGGACGTCCCGTGTTCGATTCCCTCCTTTGTCCCACTTTTTCCATCCTGTCTCCTGTCTCCACTCTTAATAGTTCCTTTAATACTACATATAATAATAAATACAAATTTTATTATTATTATTATTATTGTTATTATTATTATTAATATTAGATGTGGGGAGTTGTGAGAAAAGTTTATTGTGGTAAGTAATATTGTAGTAACCATGCTTTTTGGCCATAGTTTTAATGCAATTAACCATGGTGTTACTACAGTAATATGGTGTAGTAACCTTCTGGTTACTATGATTTTACTACAAAATACCATGGACATTATATGGTTACTGTAGTAAAACCATGGTTAATTTTTGTAAGGGTCAGGTTTAGGGGTAGGGGTTGGTGTTACTGTCTGTGGGACTTAACCCTAATCCATATAAACACAATAAACACACTATAGTGATACTGTATGTTAGTATTTAATTAGGAGTGCAAATAGCATCAATCACTATTTGCAGTTAGTGCAAATAGCTTCTGCCAATAAAATAATGAAAGAATTGGTAGGAAGCTAGACAGACAGAAATACAAGATGTATTTATGTATATATGTGTGTGTGTGTGTGTGTGTGTGTATTTACAGTATGTATGTATGTGTGTATGTATGTATATATGTGTGTGTGTGTGTGTGTGTGTGTGTGTGTGTGTACAGTATGTATGTATGTGTGTATGTACGTACAGTATGTATGTATGTATGTGTGTGTGTACAGTATGTATGTATGTATGTATGGATTAATTGCGAAAAATAGGAACAATGTATACAGGTTTTAGAAATGTATTTTGTTGGTAGTCAAATAAAGGCATCTCATGAAAAAAGGGCATATGTTTATTCTGGTATACTGTGCTCTGTCTACCCTACTAACTATATTTAATGCTATAGTTGTATTTTATTGATAGGCTACTTGGGCAGATTTGTCTATTTGTTACAAATGTGTCAATTATTTAAGCAAATGGTCAGTGAAACCAGAAAAATTTAAACTATTGGGTACTATGTGAGTGAGGATTTGATAAACACCCTGTACCTACTAAGGGCGACAGGGGGCGCGATATACCAACAATAGCCACACTGTAGCTCAGAAACTGATAAAATTATACTATAAATATTATGATATTGTTTATAAACTCCTAGTTTTAAAATATGAAGTATGCTGGGATATAATTTTCAGCATTTAAGTACCCACGATTAACCGCTATACCCTGTTTTTTCCCCCCTCTGCAAAACAGATGCTCACACTGAAGAGTTAATTTTTAAAGATCAGATGAGGTGCAGACACCGCGCGTCTAAAATGTATGTGTTCCTAACGTGTTCCAGGACTAATTTATTGATACAACCCCCTTGACGCACCCTGCTTTCTGTACCAATACCTCCCTTTGCAACGAAAAGTCGAGAACACGATAACCTGTGCACATGCTTCTGAAGGGATTGTATTTTGTTTTTCACATGAATGCGGGCGGAGTTTCTCCAGTGTGAGGAGCACAGCAGCTGCTGCAGGGCCACTGCTGTGCTTCCATTCATTACTTCACATTCGCTTCTAACAAGCACTGCGTGAGAAGACACGTTTGTGCAATGCCCAAGAAAAGATCTTTGGTCGCTTTAATTCACCACTAACATGGAAGCCCGTTCAGGGGTCGAGAGAGGCTGAACAACTGAATTTTAAGTGGTTTGTGAGAGGAATGCTGATGTGAGCTGTTACTGCGGGACTCTCCACTGATTTAGGAGTGTTTATTTACAGGAACGGATCTCAATAATACGGGTAACAGACGCGATACAATGATCGTTTCATAAAAATCATTCTGAATTGCGTCGAATCGCTGGTGCTGAGGAGACTGCATCGGTTTTCCCCAGCTAGCAAGGAGAAACGGTGTCAAAATGGGAAACAGTTTCTCCAACATATCCTCGTTTCAGTCTCTCCATATAGTGATGCTCGGCTTGGACTCCGCAGGAAAGACCACTGTTCTCTACAGACTGAAATTTAACGAGTTTGTCAACACCGTGCCCACAATCGGATTCAACACGGAAAAAATCAAGCTGAGTAACGGCACAGCCAAAGGAATAAGTTGTCATTTTTGGGACGTTGGTGGTCAGGAGAAACTCCGGCCCTTGTGGAAATCTTATAGTAGATGCACGGATGGTATTATTTATGTCGTGGACTCCGTAGATGTGGATCGATTGGAAGAAGCAAAGACAGAGCTGCATAAAGTTACCAAATTCGCTGAAAACCAAGGAACGCCACTGTTAGTCATTGCTAATAAACAGGACCTGCCTAAATCTCTGCCTGTGGCCGATATAGAGAAGCAACTGGCACTCCAGGAGCTCACGCCTGCCACTACATACCACATCCAACCAGCCTGTGCCATCATTGGCGAGGGGCTTCATGAGGGCATGGACAAACTGTACGAAATGATAGTCAAACGACGAAAGTCCATCAAACAGAAAAAGAAGCGATAACCGAGGACTCCAAAAGCCTGAACATGCCTTTTCCATTGCTGATGCCCTGAGTCACTGGGTTTGCCAACGCAATGATGCACTGTTGACATTCAATTGGATAGTTATTTATTTTCAAGCTGAATTTACATCAGACATGTCTGATGATGTTACGTTTGTGAAAATGATGCAAGTGAACGTGATGGCGAAGGCGATTTTAACAGCGAACCAAAATAATGGATTTGTTTAATTAAAAGGGCTGGTCCCTGTTAAGATTCCATTAATATGCATAGCCTGGTCAACAGTTTGAAGGAGCTCTCTTCCTAAGCATTGTGAAAAACATTGTAACATTGTTTCATGGAATGCTTGATATCTTTCAATGACTTTTATTGAACATAGAATGTTCTGAAGTTCTGAAGAACATTTTATGGAGAACTGTAGCTTCAAAATCCCAGAATGAATTTGGGTTTTGAGGATCATCAAAACTGTAACTTCACAGGCCTGAGTGAGTACTGGGCCTCATGAAGATGTCTAGACTTATGGAAACTATGAAGAACACAAGTGACGGACATGGCATCGCCTGTAACACGGTCCACCTCAAAGCACTTTTTTTCTTACCAAGATGTTAGTGTACAACACTGTAGAAGAGATATTAGACTGTCAGTGTATTACAGAGTCAAGATGAATCCTGAAGTATTTTTAAAATAAAAAGTGTGATAAAGGAAGCACTTTGTGTTTTCTGTATGTTTATTATCAGAGTAATCTGAGGATAAAAGGCATGTAGAAAATATTTTATTTTACTTTTTCCAAGCAAACAAATGGTTCTATGGAACTGGCACTGTGATCACATTACATGTATCTGCCCAAATCCGTTACAGCTCATACTGGCTATAGTTTCATTAGAAATTCTGAAAGTATGAACCGTTTACTTATAAATCTGAGTCTCTATTAAATGTAAGGCAGTTTTGAATAGAAAGCTACCAAGCTTTCAGTAAAAATGGAAAGATGCCATACAAACATACAAATAAGTAATTTCTATACTTTTCAAACAAAAACATGAAGAACATTGTAATTTAGTGTGTTTTGATACTCATGTCCTCTTTGTGATAGCAGTGCTGACAATGGTGTCATTCTATCCCATTTAACTAGCTTCATCCCAGGAGGGAGGAACAGAAAGATATAAACTGTAGCTCAACTATGCAAAAACACTTGGTAGCCCGATTACAGCTCGATTATAACTGCCCTGTAAACGTACTCATTGCTCCAGTATCCTGAGGGCCGTTTGGAGCTCCAGCAGTAGAGAACAGATTTGCCTGGCTGGCCTGCTCATAGATTTCAGTGGTCTGAATCTCCTGTAATTTTATATATAAAATAATATAAATTATTATATTAATAATATAATATGTATATGTATATATATATATATATATATATATATATATATATATATATATATATATATATATATATATTCAGTATCAATGACAAAGAGAATTAGATGGGTGTAGTTGTAGAGACTCATGTGTCTTCATTTGATAGGAGAGATGATAAGAGCCACGCCAAACATTAAACTTTCATGAAGATCAGTTTCCAGAGGTGGTTTTTTTGTGGAGACAGAAGGCAATTCCCTGTGTGCCTCCAAATGGACAGAAGATAATAATGAGGTCATGAAGGCAACCATTATTTTTTGTCTTGTCTCAAAATAGCTTGTTCTTAATCAGTCTAACATTAAAGCTTTTCATTTCATGTTCAGTACCTGTTACGGTTATAGTGATAGTTGTTTAGTTGTCCAGCATGTGCAGTATTAACAGACTGAAAGATGTGGACATGCAGTTGAAGAAATGTCAACTCAGAAATGTAAAATATAGCACTTTGCATTAAAATCAATTAGGATTCAGCACACCTACATACCAACAGTTTTTAGGCACTGGTCATCAAAAACTGGTTCCAGAAATCTTTTGCAATCTTCTGAGGCAAACTGTTTCAGTCTAGATGTATATTTAACAGATTCTTTCAAAATTAATCTTTTTCTGTACGTTTTGGCCTTGCATCCACACTGTAACGGTGTTTTTGTCCAGCGAAAACAGAGCTTTTCGAAAATGCTCTCCCAAGTGGATACATTTGAAAACACTATATCACATTGTAGTGTGGACTGGGAAAACAGAGATTTTAAAAAACAGTGACATATTTGTTGTCGTGACGCAGTCATGTGGTCCATTCAACCCAAAACAATCAATAAGGCGGCCCATGTTGTACCGCCGTTGTTGTACCTGCTATCCACTTTGAAAGTCGTTAAGTTAAATGCTACCTTGTACAACTTTAACATTCACAGGTGCGGGAAGTTGACTTGTAATTGATGTCCAGCGGCAGAACAAGTGGACAATTGCGTTTCAGACCACACTTCTTTCGGTTTTTTTTTTTTTCTGTATGTACATTAAGGGGGTTAAAGCATTTTCAGACGTTTTAGTGTGGACGAGCAACTTTTGGAAAACAGCCACGTGGACGGAGAGTGTTTCAAAACGAAAAGGCAGTTTTCAAATTTATCTGGATTAATGGGTCTCAGTTTTAATTAAATTGTGAAAGACCTTCCACTATTAAAGACAAAGCTGTTTACATTTCCCTGGAGAGGGGGGAGGGGGACAGTCACATAATTGGTGGGTGTCTGTGTTGGAGGCAGGGGTGGGTGGATAGGCTTAAGGTTCCTTGAGTGAATAACACAACAGAAAGAAGAAACCTACAGTAATGGCTGCAAATCAATGCCTCTGTCCTCCCTCTCATTGAAGAAAGTAATACACAACCCCGACCCTTCCCATCAGGTCAATTTCTTCAAGACTCAGGCTTCAAGAAGCTTTATTATCATTTAGTGTTTGCATTCCTAAAGCATTAATAAAAATGCATAATATACACTCAAACTAACAGGTTCTTAATTACTTTTTTTAACCATTGTTTTAGCCTTTTGATTTAACCATGTCCAGCCTGATCTCATTGTTATTCATAGCTATGTAACATTTAAACAACACTTTTTTTTGCATATCCCAGCTAAGCTGGGGTCAGAGCGCAGGGTCACTGTAATATAAACAGAGTGCAGGGATACTTTAATATAAATACAGTATATTTGCATAGTTACAGTTTTACTGTTTTATAGATATTTTAGATCCCCTAACCCTACCCATGAACATAAGCACTTTTTAACTATATAATATAACATATAACAGGAAAATAAATGGACAGTAGCAATAATTTAAGTAAAAAAATACTATTATAAGTTCACTAGTTCATATAGTCCTGGAGCACATTAAGGTAAACGTGTTTGGCATCCTGTCCATAAAGGAGGGGCTCGAGCATGGGAAAAAATGTATGCATGATTAATGCAGATAAATTTAATCACATTAATTTATTTAGAAAAATGGCAAAAAAACAGTACAAAAGTAGTCCAAACGTTCATGTGCTGTTCAAAGTGCCCTCTGATGGCAAACAATAGCTTTGTGTAAGGTAGACAGTGGATTTAAGTTTTCCTGATCCACTATGTGAAAGCGGTCATTCAGTATCTCATTCAAACAAAATACATCACACACTGTCGCAATTGGTCACAAGACACGGGAGAGTCAATGAGCATTTAGGCCTATTCACTCCAAGCCCAAATTTTTGATGCGAATGGTCGTTCTGAACAAGCTTTTGAATAGGAACAATGGATTCAGGGGCGTAACTACAGGGAGGGCAGGGTGGGCAGTCGCCCTAAGGCCTGGGGTGAGAGGGGGTCGACCAAAAGGATCCATAAATTCGGCCTTGGGCCCGATGGTTAATGAAAAACGACGATGCCTCCCAATGAGGGGTGCGACAGGTTCTTTGCACTGCGGCTCATAAGATCCAAGTTATGCCACAGAATGGATTCCTATGGTGCTTTTCACAGCAGTCCGACAAATCATCCACCAACAATCTGAAGTTTTTATTTTTATTGTATTTCTTTTATTTTTTTATGGAAAGCAGTCTGATATTTTTTCTTTAGAATAGAAAACTGACTGACCAATGAGATCAACTTGAAAAAGAACAAGAAACGTGAGATGAGTTTACACATCTCGGAAAATTATATAGACTACTTAAAACAAAATAGTTGCAGTTCACAAACCATTTGTATTACAAAACATAAACCCAGTCTGTTTTTGAAAGTACACTTATAATATATGTATGTGTGTGTGTGCGAGAGAGTCTCCTGCTCAAGTAAAACTGCAGATTTTTGCCTGTTTACATGTTGCTCTCCTGTTCACTGTTGGCAGCACCCTCCCTGAAAGGTTTCTGGAATGCTCCGCCCCTCCCCCACACTGCAAAACACAGCATCATTCATTTGAAACAATGTGTGAAAACTCTAAATCAGATTTCACCACCAGTCATTTAGAGATAAATTAATTAGGTATTTAATCTAATGACAAAGGGCACCTGTCAGACTCTGAATAAACAAACAGGCGTTTGACATTTCCAGACCACTGAAATCTATGAGCAGGCCAGCCAGGCAAATCTGTTCTCTACTGCTGGAGCTCCACACGGCCCTCAGGAAACTGGAGAAATGAGTACGTTTACAGGGCAGTTATAATCGAGCTGTAATCAAGCTACCAAGTGTTTTTGCATAGTCGAGCTACATTTTATATCTTTCTGTCCAAGTATACATGACACAATGCGTAATTAAATAGCTGAAGGAAGCCGTCACCTGAGGAAGTGACGTAGACGTTTTCTGGTGACCTTTTGTGTCATATTAGCACGTCAAAGAAGTCAGCTATCTGGCTTCTCAACAGAGAGATGCGCACAACCGGCACAACAGCATGGCAAACTTTACAGCTGTGCATTTCTCATGTTCTTTACGTGTTGCTTTTGGTGCTGATAAAATTTATGTTATCCATTGTGCTCATGGTGATGTCTGAAGGCAGAAGACGATGCAGTTTGCTCCTGGATTGTTTTAACTATCCAAGCTCTGCTTTGCTTCACTTAGCGCCTTCAATTCTACCACAGACCTCTCCTTCACGTTGGATGTGGGTCCAGAGCAAAGACTCGTGGGAAAGAGTAGTTTTGAAAGATTTTACTGATTGTGAATGGAAGTAAAATTTAAGGATGACGCTCAGGTCATTCAACAAGTTATGCGGATTGAGTGAGTGTTAACCCCCCAGGACATGACTGTTCAAGCACCTGTTGAGTTTCAGATGAGGCTAGCAATCATTCTGTACAAACTTGCCAGCTGTGCAGAGTATAGTTACTAACAAGTTTGTTGTCCATAAATCCACTGTGAAGAAGTTTGTGTATTTATTCTGCAAGGGAATGGTGTTTTGGATATACTTATTCAGAATTCCCTTTCTCACATACAGTCCCAGTACTTTCCCCTTAGGAACTGTCTAGATGAGAAATCTTAAGATGAACTGCACACCTGAGGACCGCCAGTTGTGATAATAATAAGGAGCTGAGACACAAGCATTCAGTCAAAGGCAAGCTTTACTCAAGAACAGAGAGCGAGCGAGAGCACACACAATAGTTCCTCATGTGCGAAAATGACGAAAAGAAGTAGTTCTGTGTAAAATGACCTAAAACAGGCTTTAGAGTGTACAGTGGGAAAGGGACTAAAGTGCCTACTGCAGAGGAAACTTGACAGGACCCATAATCCAGTACTGACTCCAAGTGACAGGTACAGAGGTTTCGTGAACAGCAAAGGATGGACCTCTTATGTGCTTCAAGCAGTTGTGGTCGTCATGTACCAGTGAGTTAGCAAGAGATTGTTCGAAACATTAAATTGGTGCATATGTCAATGTAATGTTTGTTGATTATAACAAACATGTTTCATAACACTGCTGTAACATTACTTGTCATAGGTTTTGGAACCTTTGTTTTGTTGCTCTCCTTCCTCTACTTTGTGTTGTGTTCGACTTTCGGGCACCTCTGTTTTTTTGGAAAGTGAGTATAACGCCAAGGCCGACTGTAGTCCTAATAACATGTATGCATGCTGGATGAAGACGAGCTTTATATACACAACCGGTCAAAAGTTTTGAAACACTTACTCATTCTTTATTATAATTTTTTTCTTCACATTTTAGAATAATAGTAAAGTCATCAAAACTATGGAATAACATAAATGGAACTATGGGAATTATGTTGTGACTAAACAAATCCAAAATAAATCAAAACTGTGTTATATTTTAGCATCTTCAAAGTAGTCACCCTTTGCCTAGAATTTGCAGACATGTACTCTTGACATTTTCTCAACCAACTTCTTGAGGTATCACCCTGGGATGCTTTTTAAACAGTATTGAAGGAGTTCCCATCTATGTTGGGCACTTATTGGCTGCTTTTCTTTATTATTTGGTCCAAGTCATCAATTTCAAAAACTTTTTTTTATTTTTTTTTATTACATTTTAGATTTATAATGAAATAAATTAATATGGTGGCACAATTATATTTTTGTCTACAAAACTAATTTCAAACATTTAAGCATACGCCTTCAGATCAAAAGATTTTTAAGATCATGTGAAACATTTCGGTCAAGTGTTTCAAAACTTTTGACCGGTAGTGTAGGCCTGTTAGTTCGAAGTCAGAAAAACCGGACAAGTATGATTTCAGTTGTTTATGTGATATTTTAAAAAGACAAATTATTGCTTTAGTCCCACTTAAATCGAACTTTTAAAGTTCAACGAGAGTGAGTGTGAGAGCTAGAAGGAAAGATGTACAGTATCCATGATTCAGTACATGAATTTATTCGGGAAGCTGTGTATGAAATATTACCTTACGCACATGCTTCAGGTAGAGAAGGCTTTAGCTGCTGATCTGCCATCTAAGTTCTTTCTTATATCTTGACTTTGATAGAAACATTGTAAGAGAAACCACAACTGGATGTTAGATCAGTGTAAAACAGCAGCTACTCCCAATGGTCTTTTGTTCTGAAGGGGAGAAATCTGGGTCACATCCCACACCCACCTCTTGTACTGTTTTATGTTTTTAGGTCATAATACAATAATTTAATTGTTTGTGCTTGGTGGGGTGAGTCAGAACTTATATAACACAGGGGCACAAGAATGTCAATTGATTAAGTTCAATCTATATGTGTTTATTCGATAGCATTCTATATTAAACACCATGATCAAATTAAAAATTTTGTGATTTTGGAAGCTGTGTATCTTCTTAAGATTAGTTTAAGTGGAGATAATGCTGAAGAACATCTTAAAGATGCACTCAGTATTTCTTTTTATTTATTTTTTTTTATGTTGTGCTGGCCAATATGGCAGTTGTCTTGGACTTATAATGACAGTGGCATGGAAGCAGCATTATGCAAAACAAATACCGATGCCAGTGTACAAATGCACTATTTGCAGTCAGCCATTTTTTATTGATTCCTTGACCAAAAGTGTTTGATAATAGGGAGGTTACCAAGATAAACCAAATAGTATTCGGTGGGTCATGTGATCTCATCACGGCTACCCCCATGAGGCAGCCTGCTCTATGTAAAATGAATCAGCTTTTATTAGGCATCTAATATCAATGTGTACATAATTTTGAACATATCAAAAGTACTATTCATTTCTTTAGGAGTAAAACCTTTTTATTGAGGAAAATTTACTGAGTGCACCTTGCAACCAGTCATTGGTAGGTTTACACTACAGATATGCAACAGACACAGCTGTACTGGCACTTGAGTCTGCACATATATAGATATTTTGATGCCACCTCCACTTTCCTTGAAAATGTGAGACAGTCACTGAAGTGAAAATGAGTTCTGCCTTCAATTCTCAGCAGCCCAAGCTAGGATACTCTTTTCAGATGTAAATGGAGCAACTTTGCTTTTGCCCTGCTCTCTACTGTTCCCCTCTCTCTCTCTCCCACCCTATCTGACTCTCTTCTATTCCACATGCTCATGTTTGACTGAATCAATCTCAACAGCTCAGTGTTTTATTCTTCACAAAATATTGTGGCATTTATGGTTCATTTCCACACATTCACTGGATTTTCCTACACAGAGTCTAAAATAAATGTTTGTTGTTCTCACACAGTATTCCTAAATGAATTAAGACTATACATGCACATCCATATATTACATTAAGAAGTGTTTTTAAAAAAGTTTTTGAATGGTAGTTGCATTACTTTGTTAGTTGTATGGAGAACTTATCGCCTTTCACCCTACATTTCAGTGATTAATATATGTGGAGTAAAGAGCAGGAAGTTCTCTGTACACGATTAATGTCTCTTGAATGGGGCTTGTCAGACACTCAGGGGTTGTTGCAGCTAATGCACGACACCATACTACAAGCCAGAGCCAGGTCAATGGCCTCGACGAAGTGGCTCTATGCATTGAAATGGCACTTTTTTGTTACTTGGTGTTCCTCCCAGCACAAGGACCCAGCGCATTATTCTATGCAGGCGGTGCTCCGCTTCTTACAAGAGCATTTGGATGCAGGGCTCTCTCCATTCATGATCAAAGTTTATGTTGCTGCCATAGCAGCAGGATATGACCTTTTGGGTTTCCCCTAACACCTTTGCCAGGTTTTGTAACCTTGATGTTTCCTCCCTCTCGTCCAAGATTCTGACTGTGAAGGAGGGTAAATATGTAAGTTTTTTACCCTGACTGGCTAGTGGCATTGCTTGTAATGTTTTGCCAGGTTTTATAACCTGGGCCTCTCCTCTCTCCCATACCATTTTTATATGCGAAGGAGAGCTAATTTGTTCTGGTGCATCTGAATCAGTAGCGCTGTGTTATGGTATTTGAGTCCCATAGTGCAAGCTGCTAACGCAACGTCAAGGGCATTGACTTGAAAGGAAACATCTCGGTTGCGAATGTAACCTTGGTTCCCTGATAGAAGGGAATGAGAAACTGCATAGCTTTGCCACACTATAGATTTCTTGCTTTTTAGGGACTGTGAGAT
This sequence comes from Myxocyprinus asiaticus, assembly GCF_019703515.2. NCBI lineage: Eukaryota > Metazoa > Chordata > Actinopteri > Cypriniformes > Catostomidae > Myxocyprinus > Myxocyprinus asiaticus. Next base: position 22,466,724 of record NC_059353.1, on the reverse strand, counting down.
GGCTCCAATTCTAGACGAGAAAACCTGATGAAATGGCACTGTTCTCCACATTATATGTATGCAATAACACGTGCATGAGGGCCGGAGCATCAAGCATCACCTGCCAATAGATTGGCGTGACTATACGGGCTTCAGAGAACATCAATCCATATTGGAGTTCCCATAGTGTCAGCTCCAAACGAGAATGCTGATTTCCTTACGCCGTTTAAGGGATTAAAAGAAAGTGGCTTAACACACCTAGGTTTCTCCCGGAGAAAGCTGCTTATGTGGCCATGTAAAAACATAAGGGTACAGTGGGAAAAGCACATACACTATAAACTATACCCATTTATAAACACCACTGTAAAATATCAAAAACATCCCTCACTTTCATGTATATGGGCTTCTACATTGAGGGAATCCCAGAGTTTTACATAAAGGGAAACCCCACTATTGAAGTGCAATTCCACTGCAGGTTGTGATAGAAAGGTAAGGAAACAAACACAGCAACAACTCTGGAATATCTGAAAATAAACCAAAGCAACAGAGAATAAAATAATGTAGTCTTCCTCGGATACCATGTTTGTTATTTACACAAGAGTCACGGTGAAATTACGTTGCTGTGCAGAAAGCTGCTTACTGACGTGCCACATGTATACAGGAGTAAAGAGTACACCGCTTATACAGTGCATGTAAACAGGAACACTGCTTTTACCTGCTTTCTCACTCTAACCCGATTTCTGGTGTCCATGTAAACGTAGTCACTATTGTTTTAGCTCTTGTTCTACATATTAATGTACTGTAAATACTTGTAAATAGTACAAAATATTTATTTAAACAATAAACATGTAATAAAACATATGCATGCAATATAATCAGTGGTGTAGTCGGGGCCATTCACACATATACGCCGTATACGTACTTTTTCCTAGGGCTGTTTGCATATAACGACTTCTAAGGATCAATATTTGCGTATACCCTCGGCATACACATTTGTTTTGCTGCTTCAGAAGTCCATAATCTTCTTTGTTGTAATTGGTGCATTATCACTTGAATTCTACATTTCCCTGCCACTGACAACCTTTGTCACCGCCGTCATCGACTGAGGAAATTTATGACAGTGAATGGAGAGAGAGTCACCCTCACACTGAAGCAGTATCAGGTAAAATTAATTAACGAAATATGCCAAACGTCCTGTAAAATAAGTAATCGTGCCATAATTAAGGGAAATCCATAAGCAATGCCATTTGTCCCATATTTTAGTGTCACACATCCAAACTGCTGAGAATGTTTCACAAATCGAGAGAAATGAACCTGAAATACACACACCTTTCGTGTGAGTTGTGTGAGATATCGGTTGTTGCTTTACACAAATGCTAAACTTGACAGAAATGGCTGGGGGACAGATCAGTGACAATCAGTGGACAGCTTCTGTCATGTTTTCTGTCAGAAGCAAGATAATTTTGTCAAAATCATATAGTATTCGAGTGCATATTAAATGTTTCCCACCACTGGGATTTTAAAACACCAGTAAACGCACCTATGTATGACATGCCATTACATTTTATTGCATATGTCAGAGCTTGTTCTTGAAGAGAGAGAGAGAGAGGTAAGAAAAACTGCATTACTGCATTAATTCAAAAAATGTACAGTAGTATAGGTTTAGTTAAAACACTTAACATGATTTTCTTACATTTCCCTTATGATAAACACTATTTGCTGCCAAAACAACAACACTAATCCAATGAGAAATACATTATTTTCATGTTAAACCTTTTCTCTCCCTTTCCCTCTTCTTCCTTGTCATTGTATTAAAGCATTTTTCATTTTAAATTTAGTAGGGGACGTTCACACTGAACGCGTTTTTGCGTCCGTCTATGCTGTTTTTCAATGTTAAGCAGTGTCTCTCGCAGGAACTCCTGTAAATATGGGTCATTCCTACAGTTCTTTGACATTTAAGTCCCCATTGTGGTGTGTGGTATTTATATTGTTTAATTTCACCCAATTACAATTTTGATAGGCTCGTTAAAAAGAATACATTTTTATAATGTTACACACTTCTGTGGGCTTAAAAGTTAAATTTTAAATCATTTAAATCCTTTTCTATTGCACCGTGTCACTTCCTCATGTCTCAAAAACCGCCTGTCAAACATCTTTGACAAAACTAAATGCTAAATCATTGGATTTCAATTTTTTTCCCCCTATGTACATTTAAGAGTTTAGTGTTACATTCTTTCACTAACATGTATTGATTTGTGGTAAATGCTTTTTTTTTGTGTGCCCCTTTATTTATTGCGCAGCCTGTTATGTCATGATACCATGACCTTTCACTGAAGATATATGTTAGGAAATTACATCACACACACTGGAGTTGGACATCAGCCGTTCTGCAAAACTATGAGTTATTTGGAGTTTATAACTTTAGTGTTTTATTTATGTTTTCCTTTATTTTGTGGTGTTAGTCATTTGTGGTCAAGCACAACATGTCCAGCCTATTACGGGAAGATATATGGGAAATTAATATAATTAATACATTTCAATATACAGTATTTATGTTAATAGACAAATATGTTTCCTAGATATCAATCATAGACCATGTATTGGCTCATTTATCCACCCTGATGCTGTCCATTTGACTGGATGGACATCTAAATTTTTTTGTAATTTAGCTTGACCAGTATGACTAATACAATCTTTAATATGTCCCTGTAATGATGATAAAAGTATGTCTGAAGTTATTCACTCTGTGTATTGCATTGATTGAAAAGTGAAAAGTGTAAACTTACTCCCTCCCTCATTCATTTCTTTCTAACACGTCAGCATTTCACCTTCACTGGGAGTTCAGCCAGGCTGAATTCCTTTTTCAAGTCTTTCTGGTTCAACTATATGAGAGGAAGGAAAGGCCCTATTGTGAGATCCATGAACTGCAGCTTCGCGAACACCTTTGTGTTAGAGTTCTCACTAATTCCATTGTTTAGGTGGGGTACTGCAAACCTGTCTGCCTGCCTGTTACACATAACCTGCCATTCCAAACACATATTACATTATGTAATTAAAAAAATAGATGGTAGACAGAATGTTAAAACTACTCAACAATTGTTAACAAGAAAGATTCTTTTAGAAATAATAAAAAAAAAGGCCATTTGACAAATGATGAACATAATATGGTAGAAGATGGGAAAGATGGTTTTATTTAAAGTGAGAAGTTATTCTTTATGGTATTTCAGGGAAAATTGTCTTTCCAACACATAACTGAGGTTTAATAATTTGTGATTAGACCAGTATGGTATAGTGTCTAACATAATGAATGAATATGATTAACAGCAATCTCATGACTTCCTTTCATTAACAAGCTCACTGTAGTCACTCAGAGCCACATGCTAAATGTTGTACATAGCATACAGTACATTTCATCTGCAAAAGACTTTTGATTTGGGTAGCTGGTTAAAGAAAGCAGGTAGCTAAGTTAGTGGAAAATCCAGTTGGGTTCCAGTTTTTTCTTGCAATATAAAGCCTTGATTTGGGTTGGGGAAAGGGGTGGGTGTGGTCAAAGCTCTGAACAAAAATGCCACTTGGTGGTTGAAGGCCAGCACTATTTGCTCAGTTGAGACTTTTTGTGAAAAGTGTCATAGGTCAAAGGTTAAAGTTCTACGAGTCCATGCATGCTTGAGTAAACTAACAGGCTTTGGGTGCAGCAGTCACACTAATGGATAAGAGAAAGACAGAGCCACTGCATACTGGAGAAATCGTATCATTCATTAAGCTCAACAAGCCTCTGCTGCAAAGAAATACAGAAAAGAAACCACAGAGCCATAATAGATACGTCAAAGTGTCAACTGTGATTTCAAATTACATTTCATTACATATAGTTTGTTTTTGTATTTTAAAATGAATTAGTCAGTTTTAATTTTATTGTGAGTTACTGGAGATTGTACAAACAAGACATTTTGCTTTGTCTGTTCTCATAACATAAGTGTCATGCAAGGCCAAATTATATACAACTATATTATATAAAACATCCAGTGTTCAATAATGGTTTGCAATCCTTCAATGAAGACTGCTGTAGATAGATTTATGAATAGCACCTTGTTAAACAGAAAACTCTAGATGGGATTAGAGAGTGGCAGTTTCAAGAAAAACAACAGGACTGGAAAAACAACAGGACTGGCGAGACAAAAGAGTCCTAGTCATTGTTTGTTCTCTCACAAGAGTGTTGGCTTTATCTGTGTCACGTAGTGTCAAACTCACTAGTAACAGTGTGTGGGCTGAACAGCTGAGCACAGTTTTCTTCGAGAAGGGCTTGTGGGAGACAAAACACTCTCTACAAATCCCACAGTTCTGTCAACCTTTTTTCACAGACATGATGAAAAAAGATTTCAAATACTATTCAGAAACACTATAGATAATATATACTGTAGATATTTGGATCAATCAATTTAATAAGCAAAAATGCCAACAATCAATAAAAATCTCAGTAGGTTTTCAAATATTCAATTTGCTGACAGAGTGATGCTTCTGTTTCACAATCATTGTCTGTAATATAACAAAACCATACCTTACCAAAACCAGCCAGAGTGCAGTTGTCTTATTTTTTAGCACCTACTGAATTTATACCTCTGTTTGCAAAACTTAGACATGAGGTAGAATTTATTGACTGGCAAATGCAGCCATAAGCATCACATCTCCACAAACCCAGTTATATACGCATGTTTAATGACCGTGCCTGATCTCTCTGTCTCATTATCGCTGCCTAAAACCTTCCACATGACCCCACAGTGTGGTGCAAATTGAGTGAAAAGCAGTGCAAGAATCACTTAAAAGGAAAAGACTGTTGGATACAGAATCCTTTGATTTTTTTTTTTAATGGGGAGGAGAAATGTTGTAAGTAATAAGGATGATCTGAGATTGCTTCATCTCTATCTTAAAATATTTAAAATCGCAAATAGGCTCATGGCAGGATCCATGAAAGCATACATTGTCAGTGGCTGAATCTGAGGCATGTTAAACCAATGTTATCCTTCAGATAACTTTCACTTCTTTCATTTAATCACCACCCAAATATAAATGATCAGCTCATGTCAGCTAGTGGAAGTGCTGACGGTTCTCAATATGAGTCTCTCTATGAAGGTGTGAGATCAGAATTGACACCTTTAGACTGCTCAAGTCTCGATTTCCCTTCTTTTTCCACATTCACAGCGCAAAGCTTCTGGTTTCTCAGCAAATGGTGCAACATTTGCATGGTAAGAAAATAAGCTGGAATGTGCCAACAACATATTTCTATATCCTATGACTTTCCTTTAATACCAAAAAAAAAACACCTTACTGATGATGCCCAGGTGTTTGTTCCATTAGTGTCCTTCATTCATATTGACAAATGCACTGTGTAGAGTCACCATCAGTCCAATCAGCTGAAATGTGAGCGAGAGGCAGAAGGATCAAGTAATGACATACAGCTTTGTTTATGATCACCCCACTTTCACAAGAGTGAGAGGGAATCAAGAGGTTGACATGGCAACCAGTCCATCTGTTCACACTCCAGCTGTCTTGAGAGAATCGTAGGGTTCCACAGGGGAAAACTATTCACAAGAACGCCTTGAGTGTGAAACTCTGTACATCCTCTTAATTCACAGATAACTCTTTGTACACAATAAAAAAAAAAAAAAAAAAACATATATATATATATATATATATATATATATATATATATATATATATATATACTTTTGAACGGTAGTGTGTGTGTGTGTGTGTGTGTGTGTGTGTGTGTGTGTATATATATATACACACACTACCGTTCAAAAGTTTAGGGTCACTTACTCATTCTTTATTTTTATTTTTATTTATTTATTTTATTTTTTTCATATTTTAGAATAATAGTAAAGTCATCAAAACTATGGAATAACATAAATGGAACTATGGGAATTATGTTGTGACTAAACAAATCCAAAAATAAATCAAAACTGTGTTATATTTTAGCATCTTCAAAGTAGTCACCTTTTGCCTAGAATTTGCAGACATGTACTCTTGACATTTTCTCAACCAACTTCTTGAGGTATCACCCTGGGATGCTTTTTAAACAGTATTGAAGCAGTTCCCATCTATATGCTGGGCACTTATTGGCTGATTTTCTTAATTATTCGGTCCAAGTCATCCATTTCAAAAACTTATTTTTTTAAATAAAATTTTAGTTTTGTAATTAAATAAATTAATATGTTGCCACAATTATATTTTGGTCTACAAAACTAATTTTAAACATTTAAACATATGCCTTCAGATCAAAAGATTTTTAAGATAATGTGAAACTTTTCAGGCAAGTGACCCCAAACATTTGAACGGTAGTATGTGTGTGTGTGTGTGTATATATATATATATATATATATATATATGTATGGTCTTAAAAACTTTCAAACTAAAGAGTTCTCACAGTTCTCACCAGAGTAAAAAACATGATTATTATATCTTTTAAGCCAGTTTTGGGCTCAGGTTGGAATAAATTCTCTTTGTGGATATAGCCCTTGTTTTGATTTACTTAAAGGAATAGGTCACCCAAAAATAAAAATGATGTCATCATCATCTTACATTTCCAAACCCAAATGACTACATTCCTACATGGAACACAAAAGAAGAAATTCTATTTGTCTTTCTTTTCCATCCATTTACAATTAATGCAGATTGCTTCAAAAAAAGAACACAAAAATATCATAAAAGTGGTCCATACAACTTGTACGCTATATTACAAGTCTTCTGAAATAATTATTGTGTGAGGAAAAGAGCCAAATTTAACCCTCCTGTTGCGTTTAAATTTGGGCGACAACCCCAATGACGTGAAACATTTAAAAATAAGATTGATTACTCAAATTCAAAATGTTATTTGCTGTGTCCCTTCTGACCAATCTTTCTATACAAAATATTAGGATAAAACATGGTATTTGATATTTATATGTTTATTTTTATATTTATAATGACATATCCAGTTTGCATAGGAAAATCATTTTTTTTAAACCAGCAAAATCACAACTGTGTTAGCAAACAATACTTTGTGCTGTTTGAAGGCTCAGTTTGTAGCATTAAGTAATATATTTTTAGTTTTGTAAGAAAGGGCAAATTAATTCACTGTATATTTTGTAAAATCATGGCATTTATTATGTCTGGGGTCAATTTGACCCCAGTCAAAACAAACAGGTTTTACATATTTATTTGCAAAAACAAACAAACAAACAAAAAAAAACACCACAGATCCTCAACAAGAACAATAAACCAGTGATACTAATGTTCATTCATACCCAGTGTTCAGTCCTCCTCTGTGCTACTGTACACATAATGTACAGACTGTTTGTAAATGTATGTTTATTGCAACTGAAATCAATGCCTTTTGATTCATGGTTGTAAAACATGTGTTTATTAGTCTAGGCCAACTGTGTTTATATACACATTATTATGTTGTTTTCACATAACCAGTTTTCTTCCTTCATATTAGATAAAACTATAATAAAAATCTATAATAATAATAATAATAATAATAATAATAACAATAATAATAATAATCATCATCATCATCATCATCATAATAATAAAAACCGAGTTACATTTTCAAATTAGCTAATTTTACATTCACTGAATTTATTTACTGACAAATACGAATACAAATCTCTCCCTTTACAATCAACATGATCATACGGAAAGTCAACGTGTTGCTCCCAAATATTCCAGCACCCTGATATCGACCCCATTCTGCCAAATTACTTACAAGCGCCATCTCCCATCAGACATCTTTGCATCAGTTCAAATGTGTACACCTTTTTCTGTGGCACTATTGATAGTGTGTTGCATGCCAAACACAAATTTAGAATAGTCCCTTGCACAAAGTTACAATGTACAGACCATTTGTAAAATTATGTTTTTGCATCTAAAAGTGATGCCCTTTCATTCATGGTTGTAAGAAAAATAGAGTAATGTGTTTATAAACACATTATTATGTTGTTTTTACAAATACTAGTTTTCTTCCTTTATTTTAGGGAAAGCTGTTGATATAAAGCATTCACAATTAGTCAAAAAGAGGATTTCAGAGGATTGAAACACACAAAAGATCATAAAAGCTCTCTAATCGAGAAAAAAAAAATGTTAGGGCATAAAGGTGAGAGATACTTTTGTAATAAGTTGACATTATCATGGGAGAGAGTCAGCAAGAAATGGTAAAATGGAAGATGAAAATAAAGCTTTCAATTTTTCCAGGTTACCAACCATAAAATAGGTTGGGGTCAAAATGACCTCAAACATCACTGATGTGGTCAAAATGTGTACAGGGATTTTGAAAACTCTGAAACATGTGAAAAACATATTTATGTGTTCTTCTAATAAGTTTAGGACATTTAGGAAAAGATTCAAGTCTTTGTATTTTAGTAAAGATAATAATGACAAATACCATTTAATTTATGCAGTTAGGATACGGTACATTTTTATGAATTTCGTGAATTATTTACAATAATCAGGGTCTACCGTGCAAGCGTTTTACTTACATTTGCTAGTGAAATTTACTGCTTGCAAATGTAGAAATTATTTGGGTGCACGGTGCGATCTAACAGCCAAAGTTATGAACTTATTATTGCAGCCAACCATCAGAATAAAATCTCCCTAATGCATCTTCCCTCGTATACCAAACACATTTAAATGAGGCGCGTTGGTTATTTTTGCATTAAAAGTGCACTTTTTTCACTCTCACATGGCTGCAAGAGCCCTCTCTCTCTTTCTTTCATGCACACGCAGAGATATACCATGTGAAGATGGTTTAAGTGGAGTTTTTTTCTTGTTTTTTTATGGGTCAAAATGACAGACAGCATTTTGAATAATGACGATTTAATCTCGTGGTCACACGCAAGGCCGTAACCATGTCTTGAACATTGAGAGGGACCAAACCATTTTGGGGGGTGGGGGGTCGTGGGTGTTGAGGTCACAGATATAATGGTCCTCGGTCCTTTAAAATAGTAAAGGTGATAAAATTATAATTTTCTGAATAAATGCTTTAAATGTGTTTAAGTTCACACAGTACAAGACAAACACTGTGTCTGCATTGCTAGCAATACGGCTGTTTCAGTCATCTTTCGTTTCCTTTTTGTGCTGTATCAAAGAAAAGACGAGTATAATTAGAATTTCTTTTCATCACTGATGTATCCGTAAAATGACATGACAGCTGGCTAAAAAAAAAATACACAAAATTATTTACTGTCCTTAAATTGTCCCTCAAAAGTAACAGCATATGGGCTTATATAAGGGTGAGTAAATGAGTGAGTAAAAGTACATTTTCCATTTTTAGGTGAACTACTTTAACTGGTGGCTCATCCTCAAAATAAAATTGTCTCATATAAAAGAAGACTCTTAGGAGATGCTGTACAAAATTCAGAATTAAAGACATAAAGAAATTATTTAGAAAATCTTAAATTGATTTTTAATGATTACCTAATAATATTTGCACTAAAAATGTATGGCACTAGTCTGTCCTTGTCACAACTTAAAGACGCAGTTGAAGCCACAAGTCACAGGTCTTACCATGTTCTAGTTCTGATCTGGGTGATAACGCTATACTTTGTGTTTTATTGATCATTTTCTCTGACAATAACCTAGTTTTCATCCATTTTTTGTTTTTGTTTGTTTGTTTGTTTGTTTGTTATCGACAAAGTGAAAATGAGTAAAAAAAGAATATTTGTGAAATTTGCCATCTTCTGCCTGTTTCCATTTAAATGGCCTTTTATCTATAAAAATGGTGTGCGTTATGACATGCTTAAAAAACAATTTGTCACATAAGCTTTGGTTTATCGCATAAGAAATCTGCCCTTAAGCCGTTTCCATACAGAAATGTGTGTATATTGCTAATTGTTTGCCTTTCTCCTTTTTTTTACCTTTTTTTACTCATTTTCACTTTGTCGATAACAAACAAACAAACAAACAAAAACAAAAAAAGGCTACATTTGCTGAGCTTTTCTGAAGAAGCTCAGCAAATGCAATCTGAGGTAAATAGGGTTAGATTTAAAATATTTAAAAGTTTTAAATTTTTCAAAAGCTAGTTTTCTGAAAGTGAACTCAGCACTGGACAAATAGGACACTTGGACACTTGTCGATGACAGGTGCATGATATAAGATATTTGTGTTGGCACTCCTGGAAGTGTCATGACGCAGATGTGTTTGCAGCATCAGATCTGTGCATGTGCCGTTAAGACCAATCCATAACAGTGTGAGTAATGCTTCACGTACAATAAAATGGCTTTCAAGGATGTATATGTAACTGGTCCTGCTCGACCCGCTCTGAACGGTATTCGAACTGTTATCTTCAGTGTGGGAGGTGGGGGCACTAACAAGGAGGCTAAAGGCTACAGCCACTAGCGTGCCTCTTGAGGCCAGAGGAGTGAGGTTTACACACTGCACAGCTACCTACCAGCTGGCTACCATTACACTCACCCCCCTAAACCTCACTCCCATCTGGGTCACGGCACCACTGTAACCGGTCCTTTTTGACCTGCTCCAATCGGGATTTGAACCGGCGTATCAGGCATTAGAGGCGGCGTGCTAACGAAGAGGCTAAAGGCTACAGACTCTAGTGTCAGTCGCTAGTGAGCCTCTTGAGGTCAGGGGAGTGAGGTTTACACACACATGTACCAGCTGGCCACCGTTACGCTCATCCCCCTAAACCTCACTCCCATCCGGGTCACGACACCACACCACACCGTTCCTGCTCGACCTGCTCCGAACGGGATTCGAACTGGCATCTCCAGTGTGGGAGGTGGGCATGCTAACAAGGAGGCTAAAGGCTACATCAATCACTAGTGTGCCTCTTGAAGCCAGGGGAGTGAGTTTTACACACTGCACAGCTACCTACCAGCTGGCTACCGTTACATATACCTTGCCGTCATGATTAACACAGGCTAACGATTGGGGTAAATTTTGTCATGTGACAATATATTTTTGCGTTAATGCTTATTTTCTCGAAAAAAGTGTTTCCAAACCAGTTTTTCACGACATTTGAAGTATCAACATAGACTTTATGTGCTAGAGTTAAACAGAAAAATATTTTGTCAACACGTGAAATTTTAGCAATCATTTTCGAATTCCATCAGCTATATCAGTAAACGTTTTGATGCGCTACACTTTTTGTTGCAAAAACTTAGTTAATGTCAAGTGAATTTTCTAAAAAGCTACCTCAAAAACCTGCCAGATCACCACATTCATTCTATTCCTTTACAATATACACACATTCGCGCTTTATCGTAAGCCTGACATGCTGAAAACTGCTCCGTTAATGTTTTCACATTTACAAATATGAATGACATCGGAATCACGTACTGTACATGACATATTTTAAATTCAAAACAGCAAATTTCGTCAAATGGTGAATAGTTTACACCTTTGGAAATTACTTTTGGTTGGTATGTCTTAATCATAAAACAGTGGTCAAATTTTGCATGTTTAGTTAGAAACTTTCATCTTACATGACACTAACACTCTTAACCTGAACTGCTTGCTGATGCATGCCGCTGGAATAATCCATGAGGTTCCCGCTTAACTTCTTAAACTTGAGTCCCGCCTTCATTGATTTGATTGGCTATCTCAATTGACATTGACGAGTGGTTTTAGACTACTGAGCACGCAAAAAATGTAAACTTTTTTAAACCTTTATATTATTCCCGCAACAACTTAATGACAACTAGACGCCAATGCATAATGGACTGCAGCAGAACAGCAACAAGGATATCAATTATTGGGGGGGTGGGGGGGGCAATCTGGCCATATCTGATCATTGAAGGGGACTTCAATCAAAGTACAGTATATTGCAGTTACGGCCCTAGTCACACGCAAGATTGTGAGAAAAATAGCCAGGCAAATAAAAATGTGCGCATCCATAAAATGCGCGATAACAGTAAACAGCATGTCAGCATCCTTGTCTAACTCAACGTGATATTAAACATAATAATAATAATAAAAAAAATCATGAAATGCTACTCTACCAATAACAGCCTCTTTGCACAACAGCATGAGGATGATGCGCACCAAACTTATTCTGCTTCTAATGCAGGTGTGCTGGTTGTCGCATGGATGAATGCTTGTGGGTTTCATTTTATTGGATCTTCAATTGTTATGAAAATTCAATAACACCATAACCATGCACTGCAAGACTGTAAAAACCTCTTAAAATGGCATACCTTGTTGATGTTTTATAATGAGACCACCAAGCTGCTGCATGACTCTGCATCAATGTGTAATAGACCAGTAGATTTGATAACCACTAGAAATGTATCAAGTATCATGTCTATTGCGGTTTTGCAAAATCCAAGGCAATATACGTTCCAAAAAAAATCATTGTATTATAATCATAATTTTGCATTTCTCACAGCCATCGATGATAGTCGTCTCCCTATCACATGAGCAAACACATTCATGGCAGTGATATACAGGTGCATCTCAATAAATTAGAATGTCGTGGAAAAGTTCATTTATTTCAGTAATTCAACTCAAATTGTGAAACTCGTGTATTAAATAAATTCAATGCACACAGACTCAAGTAGTTTAAGTCTTTGGTTCTTTTAATTGTGATAATTCACTATCTCAAAAAATTAGAATACATCATAAGACCAATAAAAAATTTTTTTTAGTGAATTGTTGGCCTTCTGGAAAGTATGTTCATTTACTGTATATGTACTCAATACTTGGTAGGGGCTCCTTTTGCTTTAATTACTGCCTCAATTCGGCTTGGCATGGAGGTGATCAGTTTGTGGCACTGCTGAGGTGGTATGGAAGCCCAGGTTTTTTTGACAGTGGCCTTCAGCTCATCTGCATTTTTTGGTCTCTTGTTTCTCATTTTCCTCTTGACAATACCCCATAGATTCTCTATGGGGTTCAGGTCTGGTGAGTTTGCTGGCCAGTCAAGCACACCAACACCATGGTCATTTAACCAACTTTTGGTGCTTTTGGCAGTGTGGGCAGGTGCCAAATCCTGCTGGAAAATAAAATCAGCATCTTTAAAAAGCTGGTCAGCAGAAGGAAGCATGAAGTGCTCCAAAATTTCTTGGTAAACGGGTGCAGTGACTTTGGTTTTCAAAAAACACAATGGACCAACACCAGCAGATGACATTGCACCCTAAATCATCACAGACTGTGGAAACTTAACACTGGACTTCAAGCAACTTGGGCTATGAGCTTCTCCACCCTTCCTCCAGACTCTAGGACCTTGGTTTCCAAATGAAATACAACACTTGCTCTCATCTGAAAAGAGGACTTTGGACCACTGGGCAACAGTCCAGTTCTTCTTCTCCTTAGCCCAGGTAAGATGCCTCTGACGTTGTCTGTGGTTCAGGAGTGGCTTAACAAGAGGAATACGACAACTGTAGCCAAATTCCTTGACACGTCTGTGTGTGGTGGCTCTTGATGCCTTGACCCCAGCCTCAGTCCATTCCTTGTGAAGTTCACCCAAATTCTTGAATTGATTTTGCTTGACAATCCTCATAAGGCTGCGGTTCTCTCGGTTGGTTGTGCATCTTTTTCTTCCACACTTTTCCCTTCCACTCAACTTTCTGTTAACATGCTTGGATACAGCACTCTGTGAACAGCCAGCTTCTTTGGCAATGAATGTTTGTGGCTTACCCTCCTTGTGAAGGGTGTCGATGATTGTCTTCTGGACAACTGTCAGATCAGCAGATTGTGTAGCCTAGTGAACCAAACTGAGAGACCATTTTGAAGGCTCAGGAAACCTCTTCAGGTGTTTTGAGTTGATTAGCTGATTGGCATGTCTCCATATTCTAATTTTTTGAGATAGTGAATTGGTGGGTTTTTGTTAAATGTGAGCCAAAACCATCACAATTAAAAGAACCAAAGAATTAAACTACTTCAGTCTGTGTGCATTGAATTTATTTAATACACGAGTTTCACAATTTGAGTTGAATTACTGAAATAAATGAACTTTTCCACGACATTCTAATTTATTGAGATGCACCTGTACTGTATGTGTAGACTTACATATAAAAAGGTTGGGAACCACTGGTCTTGCGCAGATTTTCATAGAAAAACAATACAAAAAAAATAACATATACAGACGCAGAATTGCTTCTTTCTGGTAGTTTATGTCATATAAAATATATTAACATTTTATAACTTTCATGAATAACAAGTTAAGCATTATTGCATTATACAATGCTTAATAGACAGTTAAAACTGAAAATACATTAATGTAGTTATGAATGTCATGAAAGTTTGATTTGATATATTTAAATGTTGATGAACTAGCCACTAATCTGTTAAGAATTATTCAATATATGTTTGTTAATGGCAAATGGAAGGAATAAAGTGTCATCAATACATTATTAGTTTATTAGTGGCTTAAGGAGATCCATCAGGACTGATGTCGTTTTGTGCTGCCTGTAAAAAATATTTGTCATGTATCAAGAATCTTTTGTTAATGAATTCTGTAGTATGGGACCTCCCATTAGACTGGAATCAATTCGGGCACTGGCTATACCTACTTGGAAAATGGAGCTAACACATGCCCATACACCCAACAACACTTACTGCTTTTGCCACTGGGGGAAGTGTTTCGCAATTTGCTAAGCACAGACTGATTTTAACTAAAGAAAAATCTACCTACTCTTTCCGATTTCACTGTGACATCAGCCTAATGACATAGTTATCCGGGGCCGGTTGCACCAGCTGTGCATCAATTCAAACTTAGCCTAGTTGTGGCATAAATGGGCACTAAGTCACAGTTTACACACTACTAAATATGTGACCGTTGCACCATTAAACTTAGGTAGAACGTAACCCTACGTATAAACTAAATATTTAAGGAAGCCTCCGACCAGGCGTAACAGATGGAATAAAAAAGCAGACTGATATTTTATGACATCAATGAGCTCATGTTTTGCATGACAGGCATCAATCATTTCGACATACATTATGATGTTGACATTACGAGAGAGAGAGAAAAAACAAATGTACTTTTAAGTGGTTCTTCAGCATGAAACCATTCTAACGGGGCAGTTTTCAGGGTGTGTCACCCGGTGTCAAGTTTCAACACATTCAAAATATATATATATATATAGGATATTAAAATGAGTAAATGTCTGTTTTTTCAGCCTGTTGTATTAGTATTTATCACCCCTCATTTATTTTAGATACAGTTCCTAAAATATTGTTATTTACACAGGGCAAATATACTATTAATCAAATCTACTTTTATTACATATCATATTTTAATGGGTCTGAACATCAACCGTAACAAGATCAAATTGAAGTTCACGGCTTTTTAACACTACTGTGTACAAATTTGAAGGCTGCTTATTGGATAAATACAGGTAAACGTCATAATATGTGACTACGCATTACTTTACGGAGAGCTTACGACCTACTAATTAAGTCTTGCCTTAAGAACAGGTGGTGCAACCAAATTAAGCACTGACTTAGTTACAATCTAACTTGTAGTTACTAAGCCCTTAGTGTGAACTTTCTGTCCTAATTTACGTGAGAATTTACGCACAGCTGGTGCAACCCTACCCTGGTCTGTTCCTCACAAATGTGCATTCTTCAAAAACCTGTAAGAACACCGCTTATGCATTTCTGGGAGAAACCTATGTGTGTTAAACTGCTTTCTCTTAATCTCTTAAGTGGTGTAAGGAAAATGGCATTCTCATTTACATGATGTTTCAGACATCTGCAAAAACCCTGCAATAAACAGTTTTCTTAAGTGTATGAAAACGGTATCGAGTTGAAGTCAAGAACCGGATCAGGCAGATTAGTGAACAAATTATTCGGACCAGTTTTGTGAACCAGATCATCTGATTCATTGAAATGATACAACTAAAAAAAAAGTTTTAATCAGGAACCGGACATCACTACTTTTCTCATGAAATCTAAAAAATGTGCCATGGAGAGCTAGAACGGAATCAAAATTTTCAGTGTATAATGACTTTTCAGTCCCTGTTCATTGTAATTGCATGAAAAAGAACATGAAAGATAGGCTTTAAAATGTCTCCTTTTATATTCTGAAGAATATAGAAAGTCATACAGGTTCTGAATGACATGAGGATTTTTTTTTTTGTTATTTATTTATTTGTATTTTTGCAAACTATTCCTTTAAATGTTCTAACAGTTGATTTTGTTTTTGCATAGTACTATAACACCACATGTTTCTGTTTACATAGTAGAAACTACTTGCCTCTTCTCTTCTCAACAAGAAGTTTTGCTAAATGCTAAATTAAACTTCTGCAATGGTGTTAGGTTAATCTCTTGCCAAGAAAGGTCTTCTGTGGTCAACATCTGTCATGCCATCTTGCTTCCATGAGCACCGATTACATCTGGTGAGGAATCTACTGCCTCTCTTGTGGCTTTTTCTCTTGTTTGTCATGGTCTGCAGTCCTTTCTTCTAAACTGCTTTTGCTCCGAGCTGGACAGATTTCAAGTCGTTTCTCTATAAAGATTAACAATGCCATCGTTCTGCATCAAAGATTATGTTTCAGACCAATACAGAACAACTGCTTATGCTAAATCATATCCTTATAGCAGATGGACAGTTTACAGTGTGTTAGAATTAAAATGCATTGTCATCATAAACTGAATGTACTGTATGTTTAGAATCTAAACAATCTAAACTTTAGATAAATAAAAAAAATTACATTGGTACGAAGATCATGTAAATGATTATGTAACAGCTCCCTTTCTTGAGCTTTAATTCCATCTTCAGTTACAGTAAAAAGCACAATCAACAAACATTTTTCTCTAAGATATTTTATCAGTTGTAAGGTTGTTTGTTCATTCTGCTTTAAAAATTGTACGAACATTCTCCTTGTTGATATTTCATAAAAAATAATAATTTTTACAGAACAAAATATTTTTCATTGTAGATGCTTTTGCATTGAGCAGCATTATTTTGTGAAGCTGTGACAGAATTGTGTGTGGGCATGTAATTCATTTTTCATTTACATCATAAATGCCATTGTTTACATTCATCCACATTTTTTGCTGACTTTACATTAATTTAGCAAATTCTGTGGAAAATAGTGAGAGTGATAGGAATTGCCAAATCAATAACATGACTCACTGGTCCAATTCAATGCATTACAATTTGATTTAAGGGCTAAAACACTGAGAAAATCTTTTCCCACCACAAGTAGGTAAAAATCTAATAGCACAGAACAATATAATAGCTTTTAAAGGATTAACTGAAGCCCTGAATTCACTATTATATAATATATTTGTGTGTTCTTTTTTCATGTTTAGATTCATGTTCATGTTTTCAGCTATTTTATTTTGAAATTAGTTCACTTCCTTATCTAGTCATGCGATATCCTATTTCCCTCATGTTCATGTGTCTTGTACTCATTGATTTATTGTCTTATTAACTTGTTATCTGTCTTGTCTTTTCATTGGTTCATGTTTTAGTAGTCTTGTTATTAGTTTAGTCTTGTAATTGGTTGTCTTTGTCATGTGGTTCCCTTGTCAGTGTATTTAAGCCCTCATGTTCTCTAGTCCTTGGTTGAGGATTGTTGGTGTAATGTTGTTTGTAACGTGTGCTCAGACGGCACAGCAAGGCGGGGCTGACGTGGCAGCCGAGGCTGCAGGCGCTGGCTCTGGGATGGCCGAGGCTTCAGGTGCTGGCTCTGGGATGGCCGAGGCTTCAGGCGTGGGCACTGGCTCGTTGACCATGGAGGCCGTGACTGGGAGCTCTGATGTTGGCGAGGTCTGGGTGGACAGGGTGGAATGTTCTGATGTGGTGGTGGACTCTGGTGTGACATTTACTGTGGGAGTAGTTGATGAGATCAACACTCCTATGGTGTCCGTCACACCAGAGTCCACCACGACAGAGCCAGCGCCTGAAGCCTCAGCCAACCCAGAGCCTGCTGCCACGTCAGCACTGCCTTGCTATGCAGTCTGCGCACACGTTACAAACAACAATACTCAAACAACGACTAGAGAACATGAAGGCTTAAATACACTGACAAGGGAAACACATGACAAAGACAACCAATAACAAGACTAAACTGATAACAAGACTACTAAAACATGAACCAATGAAAAGACAAGCCTGATAACAAGTTAACAAGACAATAAACCAATGAGAACAAGACACATGAACATGAGGGAAACAGAATATCACAAGACTAGACAAGGAAGTGAACTAATTTCAAAATAAAAGAGCTGAAAATGTGAATCTAAACATGAAACAAGACCACACAAATATGTTACATATACCTTCATTGGCCCCTTTGTGCAAACATGGAGGGAAAGAAAAAAGAAAGAAAGGAATCTTTGTACACAGGCTGATTCAAGGCTGAGACACTATTAGTCAAGTAAAAGAAGAACAACTTTATCCTGCACAAGAAACCTGGGAAAGCTGGAAAATGGTATGAGTGTTGAGGAAGAAGCTGAGAGATTTTGCCAGGTAATGCCACAGGAATTCAAACTCATCTTTATGGTCTCTTATGAATTTTCTCTAAATTTTCAAATAGATTTTAGTAAAACATTGTTATGAGCAACCGTAACTGGTCAACTCAAAATATTCTGTAACATGTTGGTCCTTACTATATTTATAATAATCCAAATTATGATAACGTTTGTTTGGACAGAAAATACTCATCCTAAACTAAAATCTGCACTATTATCCCTGAAGAAACATATTAGACATCTGTGAAACTCTATCTTGTGGTTTGGGGAATAACAACAAAGTGTTCTTTGTTCTTCTCTTTGTTCTTGTCTTTTTTCAACCACTCCTTCTCAGGAAGCAATTCCCACACATGAGCAGCTCTCACTGAGACTACAGCTTCTGCCTTTGTGGGACCAAAGGGTCAGAGGTGGTCATGAGGGGTCCCCAGCTGGAGAACGTAAATACAGACCAGCTTTGACTGCCTGCCCTGTCTTTTAGTTTGTTTGTTTGGTTAATTACAGTAGATGTTTCCCCACTTTGGTATGCATAGAGACTGGGTTACATTTTCTCAATGAAATAGCTTAAAGATGCCTTTAAAATCCACAAATGCACAGCACATTACATATTCCCTTTGACCCTTTATTTCATGCCATGTCATGTCAAGCATTTTTTTCCCCTTGAAGTTCACTTATTTTGTTAGTAAAGTTTTTTGTGCAAAAAAACAGTCAATGTAGTATTCTATTACCTTTTGGCCCTTTGTCTGAAATTCTTGGTTTCTGTGTACTTCACTTTAAGGCACACCCACTTTTTTGATTCGCTGACATCTTTGCAGAGCAAACGACTCACCATAACAGGTGTGGAACTTTTTTTTTTTTCCAAGAATGAAAAAATAAAAACATGTAAGTGATTTATAAAATCCCAAAAAAGAACTCAGTCCAGGGCAGTCAATCAGTGATAGTTACACTCACTTAATACTTTATTGGAAACACCTGAACACCTACTTATTCGAGCGATTATCTAATCAGCCAATCGTGTGGCAGCAATGCAATGCATAAAATCATGCAGATATGTGTCAGGAGCTTCAGTTAATGTTCACATCAACCATCGGAATGGAGAAAAACTGTGATCTCAGTGATTTCAACCATGGCATGATTGTTGGTGCAAGACGGGTTGGTTTGAGTATTTCTGTAACTGCTGATCTCCTGGGATTTTCATGCACAACAGTCTCTAGTGTTTACTCAGAATTGTGCCCAAAACAAAAAACATCCAGTGAGTGGCAGTTCTGCAGACGGAAATGCCTTGTTGATGAGAGAGGTCAACTGAGAATGGCCAGACGGGTTCGAGCTGACAGATGGGCTACGATAACTCAGATAACCACTCTGTACAACTGTAGTGAGCAGAATAGCATCTCAGAGTGCACAACACATCGAACATTGAGGTGGATGGGCTACAACAGCAGAAGACCAGGTTGTGCACTTTATAAAGGCCATAGTGTTCCTAATAAAGTGCTCATTCCTAATAAAGGGCCCCCTTCATCATATTGTGGCCCACTTTAGCATTTCACGGCCCCGTTTCACAGCCGGCCCACTGAGAAAAGTTCCGGTTCTCCCGATGGCCAGTCCGCCTCTGCCTGTGTCAGAAATTACGGCATGTTCCCCCTTCGATCATTAAATACTTGACAATGGGCCAAAATACTGGATGCCCTGTCTAATACAAGGCAGTTGAGACAGCTTAAGCGAACAAAATGACTATATGCTTACTTCTCATTTAACCAGTGAATTACCAAGTCACTTTTAAGGCGACATCATCTCTCATTGTCTCTCATTTTGGATGTTGACCACAGATGAGTTCAGCTCTTAATGAGAGGAGGCAGCTAAAAATGAGAAGGTTATTGAATTGTAGTGTGCAATTGAAGGAACCGTGTATGCAGTGCTTGAAGTGGAAGAAACAAAGTGCAGGTATTCTCCTTGTTAGTATTAAATGTAATTTTTGGTGGGTAAATAAATGATACTGTGAGACTGTTTTTGTTAACAACATATGTTTATGTATAAATAAATAAATAAACTTGGGGTTTTATACTAAACAGAAAGGCTCTTTAACTACTTTCTTGTAGGGGCCAGATTATCCAGATGAACACTCTTTTATTGTAACTAACATGATAATATGAAAAACAAAACACTATTAATAATATGTGTTAATTTACATTAAAATAGTATGTAATTACATTAAAATTTGTCTGAAGAACAAACATGACCTCAAAACCTCAACTAACAAATAGGTTTTGATTAACTTTACTTTGAAAATAAAAACATGTAGGGTTATTATTTATGAAAACTGAGGAGGAGCATTTAGATATGCTAAAGTGTGTATCTTTGACTATATCAACCCACATAAGAGAATAATGGCAATCTAATGTTGAACTGTCTTTTTACACAAAATGAATGTAGCCTAAAACTGAAAAAAGAGCATTATGTCTGTTCTTACTTTTTCTCTATTATCCTCCCATTAAATGAGGGGAAAATTAGCCTTTCCTCATCCTGCACATAGGAACCAGATCCTTGTGCAGATCATAATCGTTAGAAACGGTGAACAAACTGATTTTGATGATGTTCAGGATTGTGAACGCTGACACACATCTGTATGTAGAAAGAAACACTGTCAGGATTTATGCACAGGCAAGTTTAGTGACACTTCACATAATCTTTTTACAAGCACTAGAGAAAAGAATTGAGAATAAAAAGCAAATTTTCTTGTGTATTGTCTTTGAAGCTTCGGTTTTCATCATCACTTTATTTTTTGTGAAAAAAGGTTGTGCATATGTGCTGACGTCACTTCTGTAACAGCTTTGACATTTTTTTAAGACTGTAGTTTTGACTGCACCCAGCAGCTAAGCAATTTGCATAAATACATTTGATTGAATAAGACTCGATGAAAATGCGCTCACCCAAAAGTTGCTGGTTCATGTTTTGGAGAAGAGTGTAACTGATCTATGCCCAGACAAGCTTTTTTTTATGATTAACATTTTTATTCATACACAGAAAATAAAAACATAAATACACAGAATCACCTTTTAACACCCACTACCACTACCACACCTCCCCATCCCCAACCCCAACCCCACCCCACCCCACCCCGACCCTCAACAAACACCCCTGCGGTCATACAGTACATGAGCACATACACAAGAAAACAAAAACAAAACAACTAATAATAATAATAATAATAATAATTATATATATATATATATATATATATATATATATATATATATAAATCACACACATTAATAACTACCCCTCTCTCTCCACTGATCCACCCCGAGAACCCTCCAAGAATGCCAAGTATCTACCCCATTTCCCAACAAACAAATCCAAATTCTCCATTCTTCTATATGACCCCTCTTCTAAAGCCACCACCCTCCCCATCTCCGAGCACCACTCCTGAAATGGGGGCGCTCCAGCCAACTTCCAACCCCTCAAAATCACCTGTCTGGCTACCATAACACTGGATAGGACCCAATCCTCCACATGTTTATTACCCACATTGATGACCACCCCATCTCCCAAAATACAGAGTCTGGGACAGAACGAAACCCTATTACCCAAGATGTCACATACAAAACTCTGAACCCTCAACCAAAACCCTTGAATCTTAACCCCCCAAAACATGGGTTGTGTCTCCATCCTCCGATTGACATTGCCAGCAGGTGGGTGTGTCTTTAAGACCAAGCCTATACAATGTAGAGGGGGTCCAATAGAATCTATATAAAATCTTGAATTGCATAAGGTGAACCCTTGCATCTCTAGGTACAGACTTGACAATTTTTTGAATCCTAGCCTCCCTCCTCCAATACCAAGTTTGAATCTTTCTCCCATAATCTCTTGATAGAAGTTAGAGCTCCATCCCCTAGACTCTGAATTAACATGGAGTAATACACTGATGCCTAATGACCTTTTCCAAAAGCAGCGATCACCTCTCCCGGAGTATCTGCCGCTTTAGGGGGGTGTATGCTACTACCAAAAACAATACAGAGCAGGTGGAGCAGCTGTAAATACCTATAGAACTGAGATCTGTGAATCCCAAAATTTTGACCAAATTTTCAAAAGATCTCAACACTCCACTCTCATATAGGTCACCGAGTGTAGTAACCCCCCCTCACAATCCACTCTGACCAGCAGAAAGGGGACTTATCAATACATAATTTTGGGTTCAGCCATATGCTTGAGGCAACATTAAAATAAATGTCAGAATTAAACACTCTGGATATTTAGTTCCGAGTGCAAATGCGAGATAACGGGGTGTGACTTAACTTCTCTGATTAGTTTAATAGAAAGGCTTTGCAATGGTGAAATGGTGTCAAGAACTTCCTGTTCAATACAAAACCAAGGAGGGGCTCTCTCAGGTGGAAGCGACCAATGAGCCAAATGTCTGAGACCGAATACATAATAATAAAACAAAATCTTGGGTAGGCCTAGCCCATCTTTGTCAATCGGCCTATGTAACTTATTAAAATGTAATCTAGGACGCTTACCATCCCAAATGAAGGTCTTCGCTATGCTATCAAATTGCTTGAAATAAGAGAGGGGACATCTACAAGGAGAGATTGTAGCAGGTAGTTAAATTTTGGAATACAATTCATTTTAATAACATTAACCTTCCCAATCATAGATAAATGTAATGAAGCCCACCTGCCCACATCGCTCGTAAACCTTTTTATTAAGGGATCAAAATCAACACTAACTAAATCAGACAAATTTGCTTTATATTTATTTATATTTATATTTATATTTCCAAAATCTTAAAAAGATAATCCTATTCTACCATATCAAATGCCTTTTCAGCATCAAGTGAGGTGGCTGCGACCGGAATCTGATCAGTAGCCACTGACCACATGATACTGATGAGATGCCTAATGTTGTCAGAAGAGCTGTTGCCCCAAATAAACCCTACCTGATCTATACGGATAAGAGATGTCATAACTTAATCGGTTAGCCAAAATGTTTGACAATATTTTAATGTCTGGCTGTATCAGGGAAATTGGACGATAACTCTTACATTTGCTTGGATCTTTGTCTTTTTTAAGAATCAGACTGATCCAGGCTTGTGTCCTGCTAGGTGGAAGCTATCCATTCTTTAATGATTCTATATAAACTTCAAACAAAAGTGGAGCCAGTTCTGTAGCATAAGATCTAAAAAACTCAGCGGGAAAGCCATCTGGCCACGGAGCCTTGCCTGTAGGCAAGGCCTTAATTACCTCGCCAAGCTCCTCCAAGGTTATCTCAGAATCAAGATAATTTTTTTTCTCAGTCATTAGTTTAGGGAGTTCTAAAGGTTCCACAAAATTTCTAATATCCTCATCAGTAGATGAAGACGTGGAACTATAGAGATCAAGATAGAATTCTTTAAAAGCATTATTAATATCAATGGCCGAAGTAAAAATTTCACCACCAGTAGATTTCACTGAGGGAATGGTAGAAAAAGAGTCTCTCTGCTGTATATATCTAGCCAAAAGCTTCCCTGCCTAATCCCCTGACACAAAGTATGACTGTCTTGCCCTGAATAACCAAAACTCCACCTTCCGCGACAACATAGTATTATATCTGTATTTCAATCGGTTCAATTCTCTGAGGCCATCAGACGACATTCAGCGCTTCAGCTCTGCCTCGGCACTTTTAATATTCCCTTCCAACTCCACGAGTTCTCGTGCTTTGGATTTTTTGATGAATGAGGCATACTGTGTGATCTGACCCCTAAAAATCACCTTAAGTGCTTCCCAAGCCACGCCCACAGAGGATACTGAGGACCAGATGGTCTCCATATAAACACTGATTTCAGCCTTTAACATTTGTTGGAAATCAGGATTTTGAAAAAGGGATACATTAAAGTGCAAACTATATGATTTATTTTTCTCTATATGTGGCAACACGTCTAAACTCACCAGGGCGTGATCTGAGACTAAGATGTTTCCAATTGAACAATCAACAACAGATGAAATGAGGGACTTAGATATAAAAAAAAATCTATTTTAGAATAAATCTTATGGACTGATGAAAAAATTTTAGAGTCCCTCTCAGATGGGTTTAAAAGTCTCCAAATATCTGTAAGACCAAGATTTTTACACATCCTATGAAGCGTCAATGTTACTCTAGAGTGCTTACACACTTTTGCTTCACTATGATCAAGGACTGAATTCATCGATAGATTAAAGTCTCCTCCCAATATTATATCATGAGGGGTGCCAATGGCTTGCAACATTGCTTCAAGATCTAATAAAAAGCCCTGATAATCAGCATTAGGTATGTAAATATTAGCCAGAATCAACCTTTGCCCCTGAATTTCTGCTAAAACAATAATAACTCTTCCTAATTTATCTTTAATCTGTTTAAGACATTTGAATTGTAGATGCTTATCAGTGTAATGACTCCCCTGCTCTTACTTGAGCCAGCACTAAAGAAAACATGTCCATTCCATATCTTCCCAAATGTTTCAGTTTCCTGCTGGGAAAGATGCATTTCTTTAAGAAAAGAAATAACCTTCCTTCTTTTTATAGGGTGTCCCAACCCATTCACATTCCACATGGAGAGAGACAATCTACTCAAACTAACATTTGACATTTTGACATAATAGAAAAAATAGATTGTGTGTCAAAAATACAGTTATAAAGACCACATTCCAACATTAGTGCAACAATCAAACCCTGGACCAAACAAACAGAAAAAAGAAAAACGTGTGCATTAAACCCGCGCACGACAGCGCCAACTGGCGTCCATCCCTCTAAACTCAAACTGTCCATGTACGCCTACAAGAGTCCCCATGACAACTTTGCCGTCGGATTGCTCAAGTCTGTCAAACACATTTTGTAAGACAGAATTACATACTGTAACAGAAAATAATCTATAAAACAAACTCCAGCCAATAAGCAGAATAAACACACAGAACGTGCACAACCAACCAGCAAAAAAATAAATACAAAATCCCTTCAGTTTCCTCGGACAGTCAAATGAGTGCTCAGTGAGCCAGCTGTTCATGAGTGCAGCAGATGACCTAATCCTTCCAATGTCCTGCAGAAAATACTCTACAAAACAAACTCCAGCCAATAGGTGCCATAAACACAAGGAACATGCAGATTCATCCACAACTGTCCTGAAGGAGTGTTATTCCACAAAAAGAAACAAAAAAGGCGCCTAGCTTCCTCGGACGGTCAAGTGAATTTTCAGTGAGTCAAGCTCACTTGGGGGCAATGTGAGAAACACACAATGACTTCCTCAGTCCATTGATTTATTGAAAGACATGGCTTGTTGTGGGCATGTAAATATTTTGTGGCCATCCTTATTATCTATTCTCAATTTGGCCGGGAACATCAGTGCAAACGCGACCTTCCGTTGATGTAAGAGTTTCTTGCATTCCGTCGATGCAAAAGTTTCTTGAAGGAGTGTTATTCCACAAAACAAACTCCAGCCGCTAGGTGGAACCAACACAAAAAGAAAAAAAAGGTGCCCAGCTTCCTCAGACAGGCAAGTGTATGTTCAGCAAGTCAAGCTCACTTAGGGGCAACATGAAAATCACCAAATGGCTTACTCACCCCATTGTCTCTATGAAAGACAATGCTTGCTGTGGGCGTGTAAATATTTTGCGGCCATCCTTAGTATCTATTCTCAATTTGCCAGAAACATCAGTGCAAAAGCGATCTTCCATTAATGTAAGAGTTTCTTGCATTCCTTGAATCAATCACGTTTCTCTCTTGTCGAATTTGCAAAGTCAGGGAACAAGAAAATGTTGTGGTTCTTCCAAGAAAGCTTTCCTTTACTCCTCGCCTCGCAGAACACGAGATCCTTATCGGATGATCTCCGAAATTTGGCCAGAATTGATCCCTCAGCCGATCTCCGATCTGGGACTCTGTGAGCTCGCTCGATTTCCAGCTTATGGCCTGTTATGTTGAGCAGACTCGGGAAGAGCTCGTCTAGGAATTTTACCGTATCTCGGCCTTCCTCATGCTCAGGAATTCCAACAATTCAGACATTGTTTCAATGATTACGATTCTCAAGGTAACTTTTCCCAAATGCGTTCCAAATCTACTCTGGTCGCTAGTGGATTAGCAGCTAACTCCCTCTCCGATGACTCCAGATAATCGATCCATTTCTCGACATCCCCAATTCTTGTGACCAACTCAGAGAATTTCGCATCCATGGAAGTTATCAATCGACGTATTACTGCAAGATCTTCCAAGTCCACCACGACCTTCACCAGCATTACAGACATGCTGGACAGCTGACGTTGAATTTCTCCCGCCGTACCATCCAAACTGAGTCCCTGGTCATGGCCCTGTCTGGGGTATCAGCTTGAGCACGTAAGTGTCTTTTAATATCTCCAGAGCTGAAGATTTTGAATTCTTTGACATGTTGACTTCTTAGAACAGTTATGTAGCAGGGTGTATCAAATCTCACCAGTTTAAGACACAAAAATAATTAAAAACTAGCAAAGTGCACAGAGCTCGCCGTTCACACGTCCGACCACCGCATGGCTCCACACGACTCTCCCCCAGACAAGCTTAAAGGTGCACTCAGTAATTTTTTCCTCATTAAAAAAGTTTAATTCCTAAAGACATGAATTGTAATTTTGCAATATAGGAAATCATGAGCACTCACATTAAAATTAAGACTCCAGTCATATCAATAATCTTTTAAAAGCTGTTTTATTCTACATGGGGATGGTCCGCACATGGGGGCTGCCATGTTAGAATCACATGACCAGCTGAATACTACTTGCTTAATCTCAGTAACTGTCCTGTTATTTAACACTTTCACTCATTAATTAAAATAATCACAGACTATGAATACTACATTTCTACAATGACATCTGAAACTGAAAATTATTGATTTTAAATGATGCTGCTTTCAAGCCACTAAGTGTCAGTGTAAGTCCAAGATGACACAAAGACAAAAGTTACTGAGTGCACCTTTAAACACGCGTGCTCCCTCGGAACTGATCCACGGATCGCTTGACTAGCACCGATGCTGTTGCATGTGTAGAGTGTTGTTAAACTCACCACTGATTTTTGCGCAGAGAGGGCTCGGATGTTTACTGCCACGATTTTATCAAAATCATTTGGAAGGTCAGATACGTGATTGATTGGCCTCATCGAATCACTGACTTACATTAAATAAAGACATTACATCATCCTGGGAGACTTTTGAGAAGTGGTGGTACGCAAGAAAAACTGCCGGTACTCTGTAGACTAAATTAGAAAAGTGCAGGTACTGCGTACCAGTGTGTACCCGCTCACTTCAAGCACTGCGTGTATGTGTTTCAACAGAGAAAGTGGGAGCCCTTAGACATATCTTAGCTCGCTCTTGTTGCCATAGCAGTCAGTGTTTGTACTGTGAGTCAAACATTATCCAGTCTGAACAAGCACTCTAGGTGTTTCTCAATAACAGGGTGTAGCAATGTAAAAGCTTGATTTTCATGAACAAATGTGTTGTTTACATTGTACAAACAATTCTGAACCTCAAACACACCTGGAGTTGGTATTTAATTTAAAACAAAAAATCCTGTGTTGTCAGGATTCATTATGTCCATTGTGATGACAGTATGTTCTCTGAACACATTTGGTCTTGTAAATAAAAAAGAAATGCAGTGACATCTCATCAGTAAAGAACTAACAAGAACCTGTGTATTTAATTTTAAATTAGTGAAATGAGGTATGCAAGCTAACACAGCATAAAAGGAACAGAGAAAATAAGTAGCCAGTCAACAAAAGATGTTAATGGATATCTGGTTGTTACAGAAAATAAATAGAAAATTTAAGTGGGACAGAAAAGATGTCTGTAGGGAACATGCTTATTCACTAAGAATACACACATTGTTTGTAAAACAGACCCATTATCAACAGTGTTGTGAACCAAACAAATATAAAATGTAGCATTAGTATTAGCCACCATTGCTCCAGTCAGAAATCATACTGACATGGTGTTAGAAAGACACATATTTCAAAGACAAATGTGGATTTATACATAAACATAAGTCGTTATAATTATGTGGACAAAATAGGAATAGGGATTTGTAAATCACATGTTTATGAGAAGATGGTTTATGAGATCATATTGCAGTAGGAGATCCAGTTATAATCACATCAACTTAGCAGCTCCCTCTAAACTGCTCACAAGCAAAGACTCAAATTACAATGTCTTATTTTCCACAAGCTTACTGCCAAAATAGCAGTTTACAGATATAGTTGATAATTGAACTTGACAAGTCCAAAATGGCAGGTTTAAGCCTACATTGTTGTGTTAAGGCAAGGAGTCATGCTACTTATAAAGTCTGAGACATAAAGAAAACAGAAAACATATATTTTAATTTCTGACAGAAAGGTAAAATTAGTTGGTATTTGTCATGTCTCAACTCAATATGAATTCGTTTGAACAGCTAATCACATATTGTCAGTTATTTTCTCTTTCTGTTCACCCTTGTATTGATGCAGTTATTTCAAAGACATGCCAGAACATACAGAGGTGTGTGTCGATAAATTAATTGCGTATAATTTTGGCACGGACCACAATCTAGTTAAACTTTTCCTTCATTATTTTCGAGAAATACTGTCTGTTGAGGTCAGACAGGAATCTTTGGTTGTTGCCATAGATTAACCGCTCAAATATCCATATCCTCCCTACATTTGCTTTTGTTTGTAAACACTGCATTGGAAACCTTGAGCTACATTCTAATTTCAGATGAAGGACACTGGTGGAACATTTACTCACAAGATATGCCCAATGGTGCAAACTAAGGTTGCTCATTAACATTCCCAGAGGTGCGTAAGACTAGGGCTTCAAGCCTATTCCTTCACGACAACTGTTCTAGCCACATCACATCTCATGTCTTTAGTCCCAAGACAAATGAAACATTAGATGGCACTGGTGCAATTGCTAATTCAGATTATTCCATAAACCACAATTTGATAAAGCCTGCCAGTGCCATGAGACAAAATACACATAGATTGACTATACATTCTGCAAAAAGTCTTAATTTCTTTAGTTTATCAGGTGAATTTACCTTGTTTTAAGGATATTTAGATTATTTTAGATATTTAGAATAAATTGTCATTCATTTATTTGATAGTAGATCTCCAAGAGATCTTCCAAGCAATGAAATAAGAACAAACCCTACAGAGAGGCAGAGAAGCCTTTCATATCTGACAAGGAAACAATTTTGCAGGTTTGTCTGTGTGCATGGCTGTTCCATATGATAAACTGTGTCCATCTGCCAACAAGTTGCAGACATCTCCATCCACCACTGATTGGCATTTATTAGATGCCTGTTTTCACCCTTCCCCTCCAAGCTGATGGCTGTTGTCATGGCAACAGCAGCTTCCCCTCCTGCATCCAACTGGCTGATACAAATATTCCTTAAGCTGCAAAGACTGAGGCCCCAATCAGTCAGTGTCAGGGTGTGTGCTGATGGGTGTGTTAGGGTCATTTGGCTATTTGTGCATGTGTCTAGGCCACTGTATAAATTAACATCTAGATGTTTTGTTTGTATAGCACAGCACCATGAGTGCAATTTCCAGTAGTATGATCCTCTTGGCCTTTGAAATCTAGTCTTCTTTCTGGGGTTCAGCCCCCATCATGCCTGATTCTCATGAGCATGATGCAGAACATCTGAGGCTTCAAGAAAAGAGGATTCAGCATTAAGACGTTTCACAGCTGAGACACACAACAGACTGAGTAATCACACAAACTCAAGGCACTTACCTTTTACCGGAGTTTCCACATTGGAATAATGTGGTAATGTGAAGTAATGTGAGACAGAGAGCAGACACTGTTCAGACCTGCCTGGAAACTGGCCTGCTAGTTAGATAAGTTATCTAGCTTGTTGATTTTCCATGTAATAAAAAATAAATGGTAGATATCTTTCTATAATTTAGCAGATAGCCTCACACAGACATGATTTTAGGCTGTGTGTAGCTTCTTGTTCACAAGGAACGTGTGAGAGGGCTGTCTGCAGTTGGACATTCTGGTTAGTCTGCAAGCCTTTGGTGACTATTCAGTGTACAGATTTGTGAAGAACACACTGCTGGCTACCAATTGTTGTACTTTTTTCTGTTGCAGAGATGGATAGAGACTATGGCT
Organism: Myxocyprinus asiaticus; assembly: GCF_019703515.2. Taxonomy (NCBI): domain Eukaryota; kingdom Metazoa; phylum Chordata; class Actinopteri; order Cypriniformes; family Catostomidae; genus Myxocyprinus; species Myxocyprinus asiaticus. Next base: position 22,436,229 of record NC_059353.1, on the reverse strand, counting down.
CCCTGCTCAGCACCCTCAAGAGGAGGAGGCAGCTGACTGCTGATGAGCTTAGGTTCATAGCAGTGGAGGATGTGGCTTATGAGGTCATGAGCACACAGGAGGAAGATCTGCTGGACCAGGAACTACTGCAGGAAGACCCAGACCACGAGGAGATGGAGGATGAGATGGAACCTGATCCCCAGCCATGTTTACTGGTGTTGTTGTCCTCCCCCTCCCCTCTTTTCTCCCTCTCTTCTCTCCACAGGTATTGCAGTTGTTGTGTATTTATGAATTTATATATATTCTGTTCCTGCACTCTTTATTAAAAATGTATTTACTGCAGATAGTTCGAAAGTTTGATTTTGTATGTTTTGCTGTGTAATTCGTGTGTAATTCTAATGTTCAAATTAAATAAAGTGTATGTTTTATTGAACACATAAAATGTATATTTCAGTGTTTGTATCCTTCAATTTCAGATGCAATCTCAATTTATTATTACAGGTGCTCAAATGGAGTATTTGAGGAGAGGTCATGTGAAATGTATCTTATCATTCTAAATGTTTGTTGTATTCCATTTTCCCACTAATCACTAGAATGGTCATAACTTTTAAACAATAGATTATATTTCTAATCTGTCTGCTATTCTACATTGCCCACAAAATTATGTATATTTCATACATTCTAAGTTTCCCTCTAGCTTGTAATTAAAATGGTTGAAAATGCAATTGTCTGATGAAGTATGGTGGCTGGAGAAGATTTTTGTAAAAATTGCTGTGTGAAATCTTATTGATAAAGGATGATTAGCCTTAAATAAACATACATATATTTATATTATTTGAAAGCCCTAGTTCTTATCTTCAATATGGTATATACAGTTCAGGTGTGATATGAATATGAATGTAATATGAATATGGATATGAATATCATATTCTGGCACAGAATGGAATTTTTTGGAATTTTGGGCTCAGGCTTTAAAGGGTTAATTAAATGACAGTTAGTTGCTGTCCTTGAATCTGATTGGAGTTCCAAGAGTGCTGAGATACAGGCCAACAGCACTGGGACGCTTCACTAAATTAATCACTCTGCTCCTCTTTATTCATTGCTCTCCAAATAGTAATGGGGAATTTTATTAATTTCATTCACCTATTCATTCAATGACCATTTTTTGGAGACTGCATATTTACGCCAGTAGGTGGCAACAAATTAGCATATTTTTTACTATGAGTGAGTCATTCAAGCATTGATTTAACTGATTTGTTAAAAATATAGTTGTTCACCACCGAAACAATGGAAGTGAATGAGAACGATTCATTCACTGAAAAGATAAGTTAAAAAACACTGAACCAAATGTTATAAAATGTATTTACTTCGTTAAACTGTTGTATAAAAACAATTACACACTTGCAATCTTGCAACTCGAGCCTATGTCTCAGCCGTATTGATATAAACAGCACTCTTGCTCATGTGATATTGCTTAAAGCTAAATTGTGTAATTTCTGTGCCACAGAATTGCAACAATAAACACTGATTTCAAACAGATTTCTGAATACACCACCATCTACTGTTGATTGAATAAACAGATAGTCCCACCCCCAACTCATGCCATTGGTTGAGTCAGTGTTGTTGTGTTGGGCTGGATGGAGTGCTCAAACCAAAGAGAGGACATTGGGAAATGGGATAAACCTGAACCTGAAAGATCCTGATGTTTGTAATATCAGGTGATCTCTTACCCTTGCCATGCTTCTGAGTGATTGAGGTTAGCAGGTGTCTTTTTCTTATGCCCAGGTCTCAGTGTGGACTCCAAAACACTGACCTAGAGCATCGCGGCTGTCTGGAGATGCAATTCATCTGTCGCTAGAAAAGAAAGTTACATTCTACATCTATTTATGGGCTTTTTTCAGTCAATGTCATAATGAAGAAACCATATCACTGCACAAAATTTTAAGAATAAACACAATTGTGAATTGTGGTTCATAAAGGGTTGAATATGGAAAATCTGTGGTCCATGTGTTCCACTGAAGAAAGAAAGTCATATGGGTTTGGAACAACATGAGGGTGAGTACATGAGGATAGAACTATCCTTTTACGTAAAAGACAATGCATTCAGAAGTCAATTCGCTGTAGCTTTCTGGATCTGACTATGGAGGCTAAGACAAGGTCACAGGAGATAAAGTGACAGATCTGCAGCTGTGAGCTGTAGCTCACATGATACTGTGTTGGGGTATGCTTCACATCATCTCTGGAATGCTGTTTCATTCACTGAACAAAGCTTTAACTCAACTTTTAGGTCCTTCCATCTCTGAGAGGAGGAGGGTAACATGTTCTGATTTATTGTACCAGCCTGACCAGCCTGGGAACATATTGCAATGAGAAATGTGTACCACATAAACTCTCTACTTATTAGTCACATTGCAAGGCATGTACTGTACAGCATATGAAGGGATGCATCACACCTCAGCAGAGTTAACTATGTTTACTTTTTCAACCAACAGGGCTTTTTCATGTATGTTATCAGGCCTTTTGAATTAAACAACATTTTAAAATATAACTCGTGCTACATTCTTAACAGCAACATTGTTTCTAAACTAAGTATTTAAGTATGACATGTGACAGTGGTGCAGTCTGAATAAGTCAAAGGCCATTTTGCAAATATAGACCCCGAGTCCAAAAACAATACTGAACAGCTGTAACAGTCATTTCAAACATGTCAGTCAGGGGATTTACACTTGAGGCAGGCCTTGTGGGGGAGGAATGGATTGGGAGATTCCAACCATTCCCTGTGACTTTGGGGCAAAATTTGAAAGCTTGACTCCCCTCTAAAGCCCACTTCCAATTGCCGAAGAGAATTCTGCTGCTATAGACTCTCTGTCACCATGGCTCCAAGCTTTGGTTTGATTCAACGCCTGTGTCCAGTGTGAAATCTGTTCATTCAGCACAGTCTGACTCAAAAGTCTCAGAGTTTCAGTCTTAGGAAATGCTCTGAAATCCAAGTGCTGTTAGCTAAAAAGGCAGATTGTAGTTTCCACAAGCAGTGTTTATAAGACAAAGCTGAAATTATACTAAATCTGTATAACATGAAAATATACAGCTAAGGAAAAGGCACTTTTTTAAAGTTTATCATTTCTTATTAGCATCTTAGCTATAAATGACATGGGTCCGGCTTGTAAAACAGATTTAAAGGAATAGTTCACCCAAAAACGAAAATTATACAGTTGTTTACTTACCCTCTTGTTGTTCCAAACCTGCATGACTTTTTTCTGTGGAACCCAAGAAATGATGTAAGGCCTAATGTTAGTCTCAGTCACCATTCACTTTCATTGTTATGAAAAAAAGATGCAATTAAAGAGATAGTTCACCCAAAAATTAAAATTCTCTCATCATTTACTCACCCGTACACCATCCCAGATGTGTATGACTTTCTTTCTTCTGCAGTACACAAATGACCAGACCTTTGAAGCTCCAAAAATCCCATAAAGGCTGCATAAAATAATCCATATCACTCCATATAAAGTAATCCATATGACTGGTTAAATCTATGTCTTCAGAAATTATATGAGAGGTGTGGGTGAGAAACAGATCAATATATAAGTTCTCTCTCTCTTTTTTTTAAATTTTTGTATTTATTTTTACTATTAATGTTTCTTTATATTTATAGTAAAAAGTATTTAAATATTGATCTGTTTTTCACCCAGAGCAATTGAATCGCTGCAGAAGACATACAGTATATTAAACCTCTGAAGTCATATGGATTACTTTCATGATGCCTTTATGGGATTTGTGGAGCTTCAAACGTCTGGCCACCATTCACTTGCATTGTGTGGACCTACAGAGCTGAAATATTCTTCTAAAAATCTTCATTTGTTTTCAGCAGAAGAAAGAAAGTTATAAAAATCTGGGATGGCATGAGGGTGAGTATAGATCAGAGAATTTTCATTTTGGGGTGAACTATCCCTTTAATTGTGAATCAGTGCTAGAAATGTGTAAGGGTAAACAAATGTGCCAACACTTCACGTAGCAAAACCACTATCTCGCATATGTAAGAATTTGTAGCCTACGAAAAATACGAATTTGTGCTTTGAAATGTTTTCCTGCAGAGGACACTGTTACAGAGTGTAATGCCATATATGGCTATGTTCCGTTTGACTTCATTAGACCGTGCCGGTGGAGACTGGGTTGTTGTGTTACTGTGAATAAAGAACATGGAGTAATTCAACTCTTGTTTATTCTTACCTATCTATCAGCGTAAGCAACACAAACTGCTGATGGGACTTCGGGGCATAGAGCCAATAGCGGACGATATACTGGTCATTGGCTGCGGTGATTCAGATACAGAAGCCGAAATAGATCACGACAAAAACCTCCATGCCTTAATGGAATAATGTAGAGCTGTGAGACTCAAATTGACTTCAAGTTGAAAGCGGGGCACTTTCATGGACACATATTATCAGCGCAGGGACTGCAAGTTGATCCAGAAAAAACGAGTGCTGTCCTGGCAATATCGACACCAAACGATGCAAACGCAGTTATAGGATTTGTGACATATCTGGCCAAATTTCTCCCAAGGCTCACGGAGGTATGTGAGCCGCTTCAATGGCTTTTGGACAAAGATGCGGTGTGGCACTGGCTTCCAAAGCATGATGAGGCAGTGCAAGAGATTAAATGCATGATATCTAACACGCCCGTTCTGAAGTATTACAACATTGGCAAACCAGTGACAATACAAAGCGACGCCAACAAGAACGGTTTGGGTTGCTGCCTACTTCAGGAGGGACAGCCCGTGGCATTTGGCTCACGTGCGCTCACTCGTACGGAGCAAAACTATGCCCAAATTGAGAAAGAATGCTTGAACATCATGTTTGCATGCCAGACATTCCTTCACTACCTGTATGGCAGAAAATTAATCACAGCAGTAACCGATCATAAGCCCCTCATGACAGTTTTCAAGAAATCACTCCTGAGTGCCCCCAAACGTCTTCAAGGCATGATGTTGCAGCTGCAATACTACAATCTAGATGTGGTGTATAAGCCTGGACCCGAAATGTTCATAAGTGACACACTGAGCAGAGCAGAACTTAACAAGCAGGTATTGAACGAGCATGCAACGCAGCAGCAAATGATGTGTACCATAGACAGCTCAGAGTCTGTTTTCTCACTCATAGATCAAACTTTGAGTCTCAAAGTGATTGATGCCAGTCTTCATCAAATTGTACACAATACGAAATGGACGATGTGATGCAGGAATTGACATCGATAATTTTAGCCGGCTGGCCAGACCGCAAAGAAGATGTGCCCCTCTCAGTGCGTGAATATTGGCCATTCAGAGATGAACTGAACATACAGAATGGAGTGTTATACAGGCGTCAGTGTGTGATTATACCGAAAGCTCTTAGAGCAGAAATGCTGGCCCATATTCATGCTTCCCATATTGGCGGAGAGGCTTGTTACAGGCAGGAGAGAGAGACTCTGTTCTGGCCAAACATGAGAGGTGAGATAAAGGATTTTGTGTCTAACTGCTCTGGATGTAACGAGTATGCACATAAACAGCAAAGAGAATCTATGATATCACATGATATCCCAATGCATCCCTGGCAAATTGTTAGTATGGACTTGTATGCATACGGTGGCAGAGACTTTCTTATCATAGTCGATCATTACTCAGATTACTGGGAAATTGATCAGTTGCCAGATCTGACAGCAGACACAGTAATCACGCACTTTAAAGTCACGTTTGCACGCTACGGACAACCTGAGCAGGTAATATCTGAAAACAGGCCGCAATTTGCTTGTGAGCAGTTCAAAAAATGTGTGGTGCAGTGGGGGTTTACTCACGTCACATCGTCACCTCACCACCCCAAATCCAATGGAAAGACCGAATCAGCCGTTAAGATCGTGAAATCAATCTGTAAAAGGGCCAGACTTGATGGCACAGATCCGTGGACGGCGATTCTCCACTGGCGAAACATGCCCACACAGGGATTAGATAGCAGTCCCGCGCAACGGCTCATGTCACTCAGACTCAAAACAGGGCTTCCCGTGGCCAGCGGGTTGCTTTTCCTCAGAGTGGTCGAGGGAGTCATGGAGAAACTTCGATGGAAACGATGCACTGCAAAATTCCAGTACAACGCGAGAGCAAAAGACTTACCAGAATTAATTGTCGGCGAGCACATCACGGGTCAGTGACGGAGAGGGCAGTGCCTAGGAAAGGTGAATCCACGGTCATATGAAGTGGATATGGAAGGCATGCTATACAGACACAACTGTGTGGACTTAAGGGTGGCCGAGCAGCACTCACAGCCTCATCATCAGGAAACGGGAATGCAGGAGTGCAGTGAGTGCCCAGCAGAGGAAAGCAACGGTGAAACAGCACTCAGAGACAATGCTTCAGTAGGAAACACAGACTGTAAGCCAGAGATGGATTGGGCACGAAGACTTTCAATGCCTAACGAAACAGTACAGCGGGGAACCCCAATTACTACCCACTGTGGCCATCAATCTTGGCCACCACAAAGAATTGACTTGTGAGCTATTGTCAAGATGTTAAAGGCTTAGTTGTTCATAAGTCACATGGGATGTCTGTTGGTAATACTTCATAGCAAAAGTTGATTAAGGTTAAGACTGTCTAGCCCTGATCTCAGAAGGTGGATTTAAGTTAACGTGTCTTGTACATAGTTGGTTTGCAGTTTTAGTTTAAAGAAAGGGAGATGTTACAGAGTGTAATGCCACATATGGCTATGCTCCGTTTGACGTCATTGGACCGCACCGGTGGAGACTGGGTTGTGATGTTACTGTGAATAAAGAACACGGAGTAATTCAACTCTCGTTTATTCTTACCTCCCTACACAAGCAGACACGTGCGAGACACAAATTTGTTATCTTTATTTGTATGCCTCCTACTGGCTGTGTTTGTGCTTGCTAAACATCAAAGTGCGATAAACAATATTGCCTAATATAATGAATGAAGTTGTGCGATAACCAATTTTATACAGAACTTCAGCTACTCAAAACTACGGTCATGTAAAAGTTTTCGTTCCACAACTTTAGAACAAAGTGTTATTTGGGAATCTTTTAGGTTACGCTTTGGTTGGTAAACGGATACTGTTGTATTGTCTGAAACAGACTATAAACTGTGCCGTTATAGTGACAATTTATTTAACTGCATGTTAACATACCGCCATCTAGTGACCATAAATGAAAAGTGCAGAACACCAGGTGCAGTCAGAGAGAGAAATAAGGATTTCAAGAGTTTCTTGAAAAATATCTCTCCCTAGTTCACTAAAGCACTGCCATGTGACCATATAACAGTTGTGGATTTTTCACACACTATGTTTACTGAAGATCTTAGTAATGACTTTGCTTCATTACCTTGCATGTCCAACAGTATGTTCATGGAGGCTTCCCATACATTCTGTAAACCATATGTATTTTTTTATTTTATTTGACTCTCTGGTTTTCTGATGTTCATATTTATTTGTGTGTGTGTGTGTGTGTGTGTGTATATATATATATATATATATATATTTAATATACAGTAGGCCTACATTGTGTATGATATTCTATGGAAATTATTGCGTGAACCTTTTATGTCATATTTGTTTGATTTAGTTCGTTTATATTTGGTCTTGTCATTACACAGTAGTATACAGGCACAAATAAGGAGGATTAGACACATTCGAGTAGTGTTTTCTAAAGAGGTTTTATTTTTTGTACAACCTTTAGGCCAAGCTATCAATCTTTCACATGTTCTACAGAAATATAGATCACATATATATATATATATATATATATATATATATATATATATATATATATATATATATATATATATATATATAATCAGTATTACTATTGAAATAAATGTACATTCAGAACCTCTGATCTATGTGCCAGACATGATTTTACAATAGAAATATGTTGTGTCTGCAATTGCTTGAGTATCCGTGTGCTTCGGTGTCAGTGTGTGTTTGTGCATCATTTCGTGGTTTTTGAGTTTGTTTGTTTTTTCATGCAAAGCGTATTAACTGAGCAGTGAGTATTGCTTAAATGCTAAGACTACACTATAGCATTAGAACAGAGACGTGTACTCAATCTTTAGGTCTGAGCCAACTAAAACAGGGTCTAACTTTCACTAGGTTAACGGTTTTTCTTTGGGATATAGACAAATTTGTGATTTGTACAACCATAACAACCTAAACAAAAGCAACTAAAGCAATTTAACCCATTGTGTGACCCCGATGATCTTTATTGTGATGGACAAGCAACTATAGCCACTAAAGTCTAAGACCAGACAGCACCTTTCTCCTACATGTCAGATAGTGGTACATTATTATTAGGGCCCAACACATGCTTAGAGATTTACAAACTAGCACAATATGCTTGATGAAAACAAGATGTACACACTCAAAATAATGCAAAATGACCAATAGAATAAACCTGCCTATTATTCTGAATATTGTATGTACTCAATACTAAATATTACAGAATGTAAACATAATACAGGATTTATTCAGCACATTAAAATATCAGTTACCACTGGCAGTCTACACATATACAGTCTAGTCATTACAGTTTTTATATAGGATTATGGAACACTGAAGAACAATGAATTTAAAGATATTCAAGTTATTAAAACACATATATGATATATGAACATACTGCAATAGCATTACAGCACAAAAATGCATATGGCATCACTTGAATAACAAAAACAAGAATAAATACATTTAAACTAACAACTTTGCCATGATAATAAAAAAAGAACACAAATATGTAGTATTCTGCTTCAAAGTTTCCCTCTTCAGATGAGATCACAATTAGCAGTACACAAAAGGCTTTGGAAGTCTGTGCTGCAGTTATTGGTTGCATCATGATTGTCTGCTAAAATTAGTGAGATACATCAGTGTGTAGTAGGCGTGAACAGTGAACTGATCACAGTCATTTACATTCAGTTACATTTATGTCCCAAATGTATATGAGACAGAAAAAAAAAAAAAAAAATTATAACTTACAAAATAAACGATACAAAATATGGAACCCTGTGTCTGATACTGTGCTTGTAATACAGTACATAAATATTTCTCACCAATCCTCACCTACTTCTAACAAACAAATGAGAATGTCAAATAATTTGTTTAACTGTATAAAAAAATTGCTTTGCATGTTAGAAAAGATTGGTCAGTGACTGACTGTATGTTGTAACAAAATATTTGATTTAAAATTCAGATTTTAAAATAAGCTGATTGCTGTTAATTCAAAAAAATTTGCTTTTACAATACTGAAGTTCACAAATGCTTGTGTAAACATTTGGGTTTTGCTTTAATCTCTGCCGAGAAACAAATAAAAGGTCAAAATTTCATTATATTTTACATTTGTATTGTTAAGTTGTGCCTGTTAAATGGTTAAATAATGTAACATACTGAAACTTAGTTTTTCCAGTTTTTGTTCTCCATTGTAAAAATAAACTGCCCACCTCAAATCCACCATAATACATAATAAATGTCTGCTTGAGCCTAAATCAATCATTTCTACATCAGATTATACTTCAAGCTGTTCTAATCTTATTCTATCTTTCCAGAAGTTGGCATAAAAAGAAAATCTACTAAAGTGGCAATTGACATGAGCAGTGTATGCCAAGCACTGGTTATAGTGAATCATTGCCTAGCATAGCTCACAGTATTAACTGTCTGAATAATAAGACAAACTGTGCTGTCAAATCTCAAATTCAGAAATATTTCTCAAATTCTGTAATCGTTTAATTGGTTTTGGTCAGAAGTCCAAAAGGAGCCACGTGTAATGCTATTCAAGCAGCTAATAACCTTTCAAAATATTTGTGCATGTCTTATTTAAAGGTGGTTTGTGCTGATCAGTCATTTCCACTAATATCAGCTCATAAGGGCTTACTGTCTGAGAATAATTTTTTGCTTTCCCTATCACAGGTACCTGTGGACATTTCCTGTAAATATTGAAACAATTTACAGGCAATTTTGCTGCCCCTGAATTATTGTATTGAGAAATCTTTAATAAGTGTGCGTACCTGTCTTGCCAGTACATGTTTGGGAATTTCTGTGTGCTTTCTTCACTGCAGTGAGTATTACCTACACTGTAAATGCTGCAGATTTCTAGCTCTGAGAGGTTATATACAATATTATACAGTAAAATATAAACATACCTCACATAGAGTGTATATATAATGCAATCATTTTGGGTGTTGACAGATGTTAATATATGATGTAATGTAAGGTGTTAACAGAGAGAGATGCCAGCTTGACCTTCAAACATGAGCAAAGTGCAATATAAGAGGCATGTGGAATCAGATACACATTGCCAGGATTTGTCATAACACAAAGACAAAAATAATTTGTGTAAATTAATGTTTTTTTACTCGATGATGTAAGCACGAAATAGTGAACGAAATGTTACAGAAAAAAATTTCAGGGATGCGACAAAAGCTTAATGACACTATGAATGTTGATCTCTTATATAAATCAGTGCCTCCATCCAGGAGGACTTTGCATGGTGATCTCATGGTTTATAAAAAACCAAGTGCCTGGACGCTGATCCTCCTTCCAGCTCTGTGTTCTTCTTCTTTCTTCCCAATTTCTCCTAAGATGAAGGTGTGCAGAGTGAAAGACTTGGAGGACAGCAGGAGCTGGTGGGATTAGTGATGATGAATCTACAAGTTCATGATGCTAAATTGGCTGCCAGCAGACTTTATTCCGAGATGTGTTTGGGAATGGTGTTTGTTGAGAGAGAGTCAGGGCAGGAAGTGATAGGTATGGGTGTCACAGCATGGATGGATCCATACCGTTGCCTTTAAACTAGGATTACTCAAAGCGCTCATAGTGTCGAGTTTGTCTTACTCGTGGTACCATGTCAATCAACAGCCTGTAAGAGAAAGGAAAAATGGGAATTTCCAAGAGACGGAATGCAGACAGAATGGCCAATGCTCTTAAAGGCGATGCATGTATTTTTTTTCAAATGTTAAAATTCTTGTTCCTGTCCTAAGCTGAAAGCCATATGTATGGTGTTTTCCCTGCAAAGTGTGTACACACTGTGGCTATATCAAAACATTGCTCTGTTTGTTTAAGCATCCTGATCAACCCAACATAGCAACATTAGCTTAATCAATGACGTGAGTTAGGGGTGGGACTATCTGTTTGACGTCCAATAGACGATGGAAGAGTGGGAAACCTGTTTGAAAACAGTCATTATTTTGCAATTTGGTGATGCTAGTGGTGCAGAAATTACATTTTACCTTCAAAGATAAGGAAACAAACTTTTCTGCCTTGAGGTTTTGGAGAAAATAGAAAACTATTGGTATGCTCTCTAAGTAAAAAGATGATTACACTGAATACACATACTTAATCCCATAAGCAAGAATGATGAGTCCAATCAAGACCCCAATAGTTCCATCCAGGTACCAAACAGTAGGATGATGTCTAAACACCTCAGCGCTAATGAGGATGGAAAAGCCCATGATGCCCCCAACCATAGAATTAAAGCCTTATGGGAGAGAGAAAAACAAAGAAATAGTATTTGAAAGAATAAAAGCCACATAATTAAATTTTCTGTTCATTCATAAAGCTCTATGTGGGGATTAGAAATCAAACCAGATTCTAAATTTACCAGGGAGTATAACCCGAAATTAACCACCAAAACTTGGACATTTCTTATTGCATAAGATATACAAGTGTAAGACAAAGCCATTTTTATTCTCAAAATAATACTTTTTCGACACGTTTCATGTTTGGCCACTCCCGTAGACGAAATCCCATCCCAAGCAGACAGAGGAGATACATTTGAGATGCATGTACATACCAGGTGTAAACGGCAATCTGTCTCAGCTTACCACATGTGATTGGTTCACCTGAGATGGATGTTACATTAATACCAGGTGTAAACAGGGCCATAGAGAAATTGTTATGTTTTGCTGCCATTTCTTCAGAGGTGTTTTTATCCCTTTAAGAATTGGACAAAATCAGTTGGCTAAATCTAAGATACAGCCTACATTATAGAGTTAATTGGTTGATAATGAACTCTGTGAAGTTTATTTAAGAATATTATCTTTCTGACACCTTCTCAGGAATGAGTACCATAGGCTTTCTCTCTTCCATTCCACAGTTTGATCATTATTTTTCTTAATTTTCTATTATCTGACTTTACTAAATGATTTAAATGTTCAATTTTAGCACAAAATACCTTCCTATTATGTCTCAAGGGAAATATATTTTTTTTAGGTTTATAAAAGGCTAATACAATTGCAAGACTTGTGACAACACTTAAGACACCAGGGTTCCCTATTATAAAAGCGCTAGCGCTTAGCGCAGTGTTATGCCATAAGTTACACATGCAAAGTCAATGGGTATGGCCATGAAGTTTTGGTATTTTTTTGCAAGCATGCACTAAGTCTAGGCGCAAGTGGGTTTGGTGCACGCAGATTGCTAATGGGTTGGGTCAAGTGCAATTTAATTCTGAGGTTCTTCTGCAGCACCATCTACGTCCCATAAAATAGTCCATTCCCTGTCAAGGACCAGCGATATTAACAAAGACATCACATTCATAAGAAGTTGGTAGTGTAAATGGACTGTATGCAATAAATTAGAAGAATAGAAATATGGACTTACGATCTTTTGTGCATTACTCTGTAATGTAAGTATTATTAATCATTTTCATCTACTGACATACAAATCATGGCTAGTAGCCTATTAACAGTAACTGTGTCAGAACGCACTTCACTCCTACCAGTCGATTTTGATTTTGAAAACTTAAATTATTGAAACAAAGAAAATTAAACCACAAATATTTCTAAATTAAAATTACATTTCAAATGAAACAAATATCATGTGGCCAAATAAAATCATCCCAAATCCAAACATTTTACTCTCTACAATTTCTTCCACTGGCCCCTTTTGCAGTGACTTAAAAATCACTCTATGATAACAGGTGGAAAAATACCAATATAAATTAGATTATAAATAAAATTGTAAGTATAAACATAATATTTATAGTTGAAATATAAACTATGACCTAAATATAGTTTAACACAAATTTCATAAATGTTTGTTTCATAAAACGGCTTTAACAGTGATCGTCATGGACATAATTTGATGTTTCACTATATTTTCCAAGTTTGGACATGAACTTTTACCACCCGCTGGTGGAATCTCCAAACTGCAAATGCAGGAACTGAATTTGGACTTTGCGCTGAGTGAAGACCTGCTTTTGAAACATCTTAGCACAATTACCTATTTCTCAGGAAAATAGAAAATCGTGCTTTGTGCCACTTCATTTACACAATACACACACAGTTTGCGCGCATTCACCCACAGATAGCGCAAACACTCCCACCCACGGCCATTTGCGCTGGCACAAAAATTTCACTTAGAATTAGTGCTCTCATGAAAATTGAATTAGATGTTGTGCACGGTCGTAGCACATAGCGCTCTGTTTGTGCACTAATGAAAATGGAGCCCCTGCTGTTTTATGTGTACATGCGGTGTGTGTGTGTGTGTGTGTGTGTGTGTGTGTGTGTGTGTGTGTGTGTGTGTGTGTGCACCATACCGTCAGTGATTAGGGCTCTGCTGGTCAAAACCCTGCCCAACATGAACTTGGCAACAGCAAGAATGACACATGTGAAGCCACTGACAATGGAAACACTAAATAGGAAATCATCCTGACAGAGAGACAGACAGTAACAAGAAGAAAAGTAAAACTTGATTTTAATATAATAGCAGAAATGTTGCAGTGATTGATTTCAAAATGTATTTCAAGAGAGAGTGACTGATATGGCTGAATCATAAATGGTGACATTAAAGCCAGAAACCTTGCAGACCAGTGCATGTAAAAGAGTGATAAAAGTACCCCTTTAAAGGTAAAAACTAGAAATACAAATAAGTCTCCATTCTGCATCAATGAAAAGGAAAACAAAAATCTTAAAATAAATAAATAAATAAAAAAGCTATTAAAGATAATACAAATGCATAATGACCCACATTTTCAGGTGCATCAGAGATGAACTACCGCTGATTTGTCTCTCTGGTTTCTTTCTTTTCACTCCAAACTAAGAGTGTCTGCTTTCCACCCACACAATATCCAGAACCATTTCTAATCAGATGTCTATTCAGCAACCTTCGTCTCTGAGTAACCGCTAAGAGCTAAATTCAGAATCAATAGTTGAGACTTTCATCTCTTAAGCTGTAGACTGGCTAGTTAAGTCTGACAATTCAGGTAAATTATCACACAGCTTTTTAATAAGGAAACCTTGGAGATTCAGTATAGTGGCAATTTCAAAGGTACTGACATGGAGAGGCCAGGTGATGAAATTTAAAGAGTAATGAATGCAAGAAAAGAACTGATTGAGAAAAAGACAGGGTATTGAGGGTGGAAGCCCATTTCCAAATCATGTATTGCAGTTTCATTAGCCCTTGTGGGGAAAAACAAGGTGGTCTGAATGAAAATATGAAGAAAAAAAGAAAGAACCTTTTTTCAAAAAGGAGTTGGATACAATTTCATATTTTCATTGATCAAAAAGGGATAGTTCGCCCAAAAACTGAAAATGCTGTCATCATTTACTCACCCTTATCTTGTTACAAACCTATATTACTTTTTTTTCTTTTGTGGAGCTCAAAAGGAGATATTAGGCAGAATGACAGCCTCAGCAACCATTCCCTTTCATTTAATTAAAAGGCCTGACTGAGTCCCTAGACTGAGGACTGAGGTCTTTCTACCTAATACCTCCCTTTGTATGTTCCATGGAAGCAATAAAGTCATACAGGTTTGGAACAACATGAGGGTGAGTAAATGATGACAGAATTTAGATTTTTAGGTGAACTATCCCTTTAAGATTGACATTGGCACCTATTGTTTACCACAAACTGACCTATAACTGACATTTATGTCTGCCTTCATATTACTGCAATTTCCTCAAACTAATTAGCATTTCAGGCTAATGAAAATAGCAAGAACTGCCATTTCCCACCCAGAGAAATAAATACAGAGTAAAAACAATCAGCTAAATTGAGACTTTCGTTGACTAGTCATAAAGAGAGGAGTTACAGTACATTGCTTTGGGCCTTCAATAGACAATATATATTCTTGAAAAAAGATATATATATTTATAAACAGAGAGGGTACTTTGTTATGCAGGCATTCAGCATTTGGACCTGGATATCAACTAGCTACTGATTGTTAGGGGTCGATACATTATTACATTTGTACAATAATTCCACAGTAGTGATGGGTTATATTAAAAATATTTGTGAGTGCTCAGAGATTTATCAGCATCGTAAAACAGATTATATCACAAAATCCTTAAACACAACATCCGAATGAATTACCTAAGATTTCTTTGGAATGGAGCCAGTTTTTGATTAATTAACGGAAAATGAATAAACGCATTGCTATTAGTGCAGACTAGAACATCCACATCTGAACTGCGCCTTGAAATACAGTGACTGTAATATAGCCGTCTGTATCAGTTTCTCTTATTCACCTGCTACACTATAGGAAAAGTAGGAAAAGTAACTTAAATATTGCAAACAATGCTATGTTTACCATGAACTTACCACTTCAGGAAGAAGTTCGGTGGCCAGATCATGGATGGCCTTTCCCAAAATACACATAGAGGACAAGATAAAAATCACTCCCAGGATCACACAGGCTCTGAGGATGGAGAAAAGCAGGAAGAGTATACATTCAATTAAATGTATGAGTTTAACTGTAATTTATGATGACAGTCAAGTCAGTATTTTTGTATTGTTTTCTAATAAAAAGAAATATCTACACATCTATTAAACAAGACAAATTTACGCGAGAAGCAAAATTGTGTAAGATATTAGCTGATTTCAGAAAATATAATGTATTCTTAAAATATATTTTCCATTTTTCTTACCCCATTGACAGATTGTTAATATCTTGTTTTAAGCATAAACCTCACTAAAATTTTTTAGATTTATGTCTAAAAGCAGAATATTTTTATGGGAAGCATATTCAACCTATTCTATTTGCTTTAAAAAAACAAAAAAACAGACAGCCTCTGATTACCAGTAGACCTTCATTTGATCAAGCTTTGGTATTTTTGTGTTGCTGGAGTTGGTTCACAGTCAAAGCAAGAACATTCACAGTTCTCTAAAGGTGGATCTGGGGAACACTGACAATGTCGTAGATTTGGTTTGAACATTGGGGGGTGCACCTACAAGAGACCTGTGTTGCTCAATAAACATTCCTCTCTGACACATCGATGCTGCGAATGAGATGCCACTCGAATTGAGACAGTCAAAGTGAAAACCAGAAACAATGGATATGTGATCACTCAATAGACTTGATAAATTAAACAACTATGTTCAGTCTTTAAAATGTTTTATTGAATGTCTGGTAGAATAAGGGTGATAGGACTTTGATTTCAAGATGTTCAATTACAATTTCAAGTCTAGTAGTTTTAGACTAATTTCCACCAGCAATTTTGCACAGACAAAAACAAATGAAAACATGTATAGACCTTCTATAAATAAATATCTTTAACATCAGTCTAATGGGATTCATGGAGCTATTTGTGGTGCATTCATTCTGTAATTATTAATTATTTAATAATTCATTGTAAACTCATTTATAATGTTACTAAGAACAATTAAATGTTGCTTTTAGGCTTTGTAAAAAAATTGGTTGCCGAGGACGCATTTTTCATCATTCATAATATGATTAACAGCCATTTAAAAATATTTTTTTCCTTCTTTTTTTCCTTTTTTTTTTTTTTTTGCAATTTGAGGCAGCCATGCAGTGTCCTACATATCACCGACAACTTGTCTTTTGTTTACTCACATGTATTCTCTATGGGCAGAGTGAACTGCTGCAGCGTTGCTATAGCGCCACAGCACTATAATGGAGGAAAGAACATCTAAAATCGCATCAAACTGAAAAACAAAAAAAGTGATTCATTCATTAGTAACATACAACATTATTTTTTAACATCAAGTCATCCAATGATATTCCTATAGTCCAATGATACATTAGTCTAATGAACACATTCAAATATTAGTCTAAAAGGTGCACTCAGTATTTTTTCCTTATTAAAAAAGTGTTACCCCTAAAGAAATTAATTGTAATTTTAAAATGTGTATAAAATAATGAGCACTCACATGAGATGACAACTCCAGTCATATCAGTAACCTTATAAAAGCTGTTTTATTCTACATGCAAAGGGTCTCTTTATGGGGGCTGCCATGTTAGATCACATGACTAGCCCAATAATTCTTGCTTAATCTCTGTAAGTGCCTTATTATTGGACACTTTAACTCATGAATTGAATTATTCATGGCTGACTGTGAATTTCTACAATGGCATTGGTAAGTGAAATCTATTGTGTTTGAATGATGCTGCATCCGCTCCCCTAGGTGTCAGTGTAAGTTCAGTGACATGAATAAACATTTTACATTGAGTATACTTTTAAGCAAACCACCAGGAAGATTTATTATACTTTGTTTTATCTTCTAACTACATCTCAAAACATGGTTCTAAATTTGTGCATAAAAATCAAATGTCCTCGTAGCCATCATTTAGGTATTATGGAATTTTTAACAATAACGCCATTTAAATCATTTTTACACATAATAGCATGATCATTGAACATCGTCATTAAACTGGTCAAATAAATACACAGCAACATACACAGTTCCTGACATCTTTGTCTGAATTTTCATTAATGTAAATGTAATGAAGTCTACTTACAGCAAATCCGAATGCTGATGCACTGTGTCTCATGAAGGATACAGCTAGAGGAGAGCAAACCAACACAGAAGAAAAGGAAGAGAGAAAGATGCAGCTTATACAGCACTTGATTGCATTGAATTATGTACCTTCTGTTTGGATGTTAGATTGTTTCTTCTGTTTCTTTTTTTAAAAGTCTAAACTAGTATTTGGCTATAAAACATTTAAATAAGATTTTCAGCATTGACAAAAAAGTACCATGATTTTTGGACATGGTACCGTGATTATAAACATTTTTTGGACAACAAATGTACCTTGTTATAATCTGAAGTACCTTGGAGAACCATGTAAATAACATGGTATATGAATATGGTAATCATTCAGTGCCATGTTGTATATCAAAGTGCCATCTGTATTACCATTTTATACTATTGTGCAATGGTAACGCCGCAGTACTTTTTATAGGTAAATCAAGAGTCAAAAGAAATACATATCAATTGAGTTACACAGGAAATGCATATCTACACTTGTTTTTCTTTTTTACTAAAAAACATCTCACTATTATATTGCATCATGAAATGTGCCCTTAAGATCACTTCATTTTCATATATGCCTTCCACAGCTCAAAACGTCAACATTCTCCATAAACCTCAGTTCCAAAATCACATTCTTCTCATAAAATTAACAGAAGAAAAACTGGACAGCAAAAAAACATTAAAATTGGAATAACAGAGTCCATGGACAGGTCAAATCAGAGATGGTCAACAAAGGGCATCAGGCAATGCTTTTGTAAAGATTGAGAAGGGATTGTTATTGTTGTGAACCAGTAGTAAGTTTCACATATGCTCAGAAAATAATAATAATAATAATAATAATAATAATAATAATAATAATAATTTGTGAACTAAAAATACGCTTTATGTGGTAACATTCAAGTTCAAGTCAAAAATATGATTTTATATGACTGGATCAACCTTAATACATTAGGTTACGCCAATAAAGCTAATTGTTGTGTTAGATCAAGCAGAAATAAAACCTTAAGGTAACGATTCCATGTTAATACTTTTTACAGTGTTCCATGTTCAGCACTGAGCCACAACCTAAGGGTCAACATTTTAAACCACATTCCCACTGCCAACAGGAAGAATCTAATTTCGTCACCTAGAGGAATGAACACATTTTGTCTATTGTACAATGTTCTACTTAATAAAATACTCTTTATTAAGTTAATATAGAGTGACTTTGTAATTTTTCTTTACAACCAAAAATTCTTCCAAAGAAAGCAAAAGCAGGATCAACTATTGCTGTATATTAAATATCAGAACTCAATTAGATGAGAGGACTGGAACTAACTGTATCATGTGAATTGGAAAAGGCTGCCCCCTGACAGAACTCTTTTGACAAAACACTTTACCAGCTGTGAGCTTGCATTTGAGAGCTTCTATTTGCTGCCCCCCTCTTGGGTCGAGAACCTCTCACTCTTCTATTGATCTCTAACTTTAAAGACAGACTCTAGCACCATGTGTCATAGCAACAGAGGGGCTAGACACCACATGATATCTCCTCCCTCTGCCTCTTTGTCTTGAGCAAAACGACAAAACTATTCTGGATCTGTTGTTATGTGTGGAACACAAATGTACTGTAGGGATTTTTTACATTTATTCATTTATATTTTAAATGTAATAATCAGTTGGATTGATTCATTTTCCTTATAACAGGTGAAAGTTCAGATCAAAACCTAAGATGTTTATGTAGACAATGCATCATAATTTCATGATGTCCAAAGCAGTCTGAAGTAGGAAAACAAAGCTTATATGTTGCACTGTACAAAAAGGTACCTTTGGGTTCCTGGATTTCTGAATTTGCAATGAACAGGTTGCAACCATTTAGTATGTAGATGAAGGCAGAGGGGTCATAATACTGAAAAAAGTGTTAACCTACAATTGTTACCTTACGGAGCTATTTCTACCTTAAATAAACCAGTTAATTTAGATTTTACCACATGAAGCACATACTGTAAAATGTAAAATGAACAAACAGAATACTTGCTAATAATCCTAAAAGCCCTACACATGTGCAATAATTTGCTGATAGTATTTATAAACTTGCCACTGTAGGCAGAAAAAAAAAACAAGTACAGGTATCTGCAAAATTAAATGCATAATAGACCAATACTTTGGTAACGTCACTGCCTACAGTTGGAAATGTTGGCAAAAAGACTGGTGTTGCAACGGCGCGAATAGTAAAACAAAACTGTAGTTAGGTAATAGTGTATCAGTCCTCAGAAAGTTAGCTGTTACCTTTAAATTGTCTGGTTAAGCTTAATGAAATGTCGTGCTGCGCGACTGACGATAAAAATCTAAGGCTTCGTTTTTAACGAATTTCTTCAACAGAGCTGACAGGACTGAAGAAATCATTTCCAACTCAACATCTGCAGTGAACATTTTATTACAGGTATGTTATAACTCATATCATTATAATAATAGTACAGCTAAGAATATTTCTGTATTTATGATTTACTTTGTTTCGTACTTTCGTTTAATCGATGATTATAACTAGCTGTGTTACTAGCAATAGTGTACCCAAACATAGCTTGCTTTGAACCTGAAGGCTAATTTTATTCTATATTGTGTTGAATCTGTCGAATCTAACATAACAGTTTGCTGGCTTTCTGCCACCACTTTCTGCGCATGCGCTGCGATGTTTGTAAACAATAGGATTGGTCAGTTTTGCCTTTTGTCAAATGCTTATTTGTTTGATCACACCTTTACAGAATGTGTTTTGGCCTATATGCATATGAAATACTTCCAATAAAAATCTCTGCACACCATAGGCATTACTATGAAGTTCAAAGAATCCAGTGAGTGCAGTTACAGCAGAGGAAGCATGCCTGAAGAAGTAGGTCAAAAGAACTGCGATTGTCTCTCGTATTATGTCCAAATTAAGTATTAACATGAAAAACACAAAAGGATTTGTCATTCTCTGCTGATGTATCGTATAAAGGCTCCGGAGGAGACTGCAAGTGCGAAGCGGGGGTTGACACAGATCTTTGACAAATAACAGCTTTGACTTGGAGAAATTACAGGCAAACTTAAAGTTTTGTAGTCAGAACACAAAACGGCAAAAAAAAAAGTCAAATATTCTGTCAAAACACACACAGCTCTGTTTCTGTCAGTGCTTAATGAGATGAAACTCACAGTTGGGTGTTTGCTAACAAGACACAAGACAACCCATAACAGGGTAGAGCAGGAGAGGAAAAAGAGAGAGGGAGAGACAGAAGGGGAGGGGAGATGGCTGGCATCTATTCTCATTCACACTTTACCTCTATTTCACTTTCAATTTCTCCCTGTCTTGGGTGTAAGGTCAGATCTGCTTTAGTTAGTGAAGATGACTAAGCTTAATTAGAGAACATCTGTCATTTTTTCAGCATTTCTACATCTAATCAGGAACAAGATCAATCATCAAGTTAAAACAGCATTTTAATGATTTCTACAGAATAAAACTCCCATTTTAAATTCCTCTTGCACAGAAAGTCTCTTTGTAATGAATGAACAATGGTGGGAGAACCCCTCTCGAAGTGCTTGGGGCTGATAATGGCCACCCTCCTGTTTTTTATCACACTAATCCCTGTCTCGAAGGAGCTGAGCTGACTGGGGATGTCGTTCTCTTGTAAGACTGTGTGTGTTGTGAATTTCAATGGAGGGCAGAGACATCAGTGAAACAGAAAGTGGAATTGTGTCCTTCCTGTTTTCTAATGATCTGATTTCACAGAGAGGGTGGAATTGTTTTGCTTTGAATTGTCACCTTCAAATATACATGTCAAAGCTTTACTTTTTATTTCAGGTTGTGATTGACTTGACATGTCATGACAAGTGATGTCACGATTCCTTTTTTAATGACTGAAGGTGGTGCAGTGCAGCTAATTATTTGCTTTGAAAAGAAAGGAAAGAATCTGCCATCCATTTTCTTAATTTGGAAATATATTTAGAACTGACTGACTCATTTGTTATCCAGAATGCCATTAGTTCTAGTGCAATCTATTTGCGATCAATTTTAAAAGCAGCACAGAAAGTAATAATTTGAAATTGTTCAATAGGCCTAAAGGGATAGTTCACCCCAAAATTCTGTCATGAGTTACTCACCATCATGTTGTTCCAAACCTGTATAACACTCTATCTTCTGTGGAACACAAAAGGAGATGCTAGGCAGAATGTTAGCTTCAGTCACCATGCACTTTCATGGTGACATTCTGTGTCAATCTCATTTTGTGTTCCACAGAACAAAGAATGCATATGGGTTTGGAACAACATAAAAGTGAGTAAATGATGACAGATTTTTCATTTTTGGGTTAACTATCCCTTTAAGGCAATAATAATAATTTAGAACCGTCATATTAGTAACTGTGCCAATTACATTCACCATCCCACAGTGTGAATAATCAACATTTAGCTCATTAGAGGAAATAAATTTGAGTGTTTGTGTGTGTTACGAAGAAGGACGTACTGTAGGCTTATTAACAACTACAATGCAAATGAATGCAAACTCTTCACATAGCAGCTACGTTAGGGGACAGTGGCTATCACAACATTACTCTTCCTCTGCTCTGCTGCAATATGTTGTCTATAATAATTCACGGACTACAGCTGGGCCATTTAATACATGCAGAGTAGAGTTTTCCACACTCTTATGCTGCCTCCATGTGTTATCGGAATTATCCTAGTTCCCACTTCCGAAGTGGTAATTACAAGTACGTTGCATTCAAGTGTTTTGTTGTCAGAAAGAACAGGAAACATGGACTACTCCAAGTTTATTCATACATATTTTTGAGGAACTTTTATTTTGACACCAGTCACACCATAATACATATTACTAAATTAGCTTGCCGATGGTAATGGAATTTTTTTATGGATTTTAATGGAATTACAAGCTATTTTCACTGTGTGAAAATGCATCAAAGTGTTGCTGATATACTTAAATATATATGAACGAATCGGCAAGCGCTAACAATTAGTATATTAAGAAAAATGAATAAAATCTGTAATTCAGAAACCACACTCTCTTCCACAATGTTGAAAGTTTACAACTCCTCCCATCTCGGAAACTCAGGTATCAAAATTATCACAGAGTTTCCCAATTGTAGTTACGGCGTTCAAGTGCAACTTCCAAATGGGAAACTCGTATTTACGATAATTCGTGATAGCATGTGAAGGCACAGTGTTGTAGTACTCGAGACTGGACTCGTCGCATATTTTCGTAGTCTTAGTCTTGTCATGGACTCGTGAGCAATTTGACTTGGTCTTGACTCAAACTCGAACAAGTGTGGACTCGGACTTAACCCAGAGTCCAGTCGAGTCCTTTTTCAAAAAAAATATACAGTGAAAGCTTCGACTTATCTGACAAACATTTTTGGATGACAATATCAAAGATCTTTTTTTTATTTTATTATTTATTTTCTCCACACACAACTCACCACTTGCCCCACTGAGAGCGAACTACATTATAGTGACAACAAGGAGGTTACCCCCATGTGACTCTACCCTCCCTAACAACTGGGCCAATTTGGTTGCTTAGGAGACCTGGCTGGAGTCACTCAGCACACCCTGGATTTGAGCTCACAAGTCTAGGGGTGGTAGTCAGCGTCTTTACTCAATGAGCTACCCAGGCCCCCAATATCAGATATCTTGACATTTGTACTACATTTCAATCTGCTGCAAAGTATCAGAACTAGTGATGCCCAGTTCACAAATAAATCATTCTATTGAGTCAGTTCTTTTCACGAATTGGCCAAACATGTTAGGTCTGAATCAAGTCCAATTCGTTCTGACTGCTATCTTACTGAATAAGTTTAAGCAGCTTCTCACTCATTGAAACAGCATCGGGATATTTTAGAAAATGAAAAAAAAAAAAAAACAATCGTTGGATAAAGTGGATATTTACCAACAGTCAACAAAAGACTGCTTTTTTGATAGGTAACATTGAAAAACTTCCATTGGTGCTTTGTCTTGATAATAAGGGGCTCATGCTAAACATGCTGTTGCATTCACCCATGCTGTTTTTTAAACAGATGTCTTTGACGTTACATTACATATCGCTGTGTTTTTGGTGTCCACCATTTTTAAAAAACTTTCTCTCTCTCCCCCCCACCCCCAAGTTAAAAAGAACATCAAAACATGTTACAAATGTGTCTCGAGACACCTGTGTTATACTCTATTACCTGGTAGCACACGTACAACACCCAGACATCTATTTGATGTGTGTGTTTACATCTGGAAGATGTCTATTTTATGTTGTTTGCTCATCTGCAATATGTCTATAAGACACTGATACGTTGAATTGTTATGCCAATTTGTTCACTTAAACTAGGACGTGTCATTAATTTAATTTTTTATCTCAACTGGTAATATTGTTTAACCAACATAAGCTTAATTAGGTTTATTTGATATATTCAGATCTTTAAACTATATATTTAATACATTTATAAAAATAAAAAAAACTTTCGTCTTAGACTCATCCTTTACTGGTCTTGGTCTCAACTAGGACTCACCATCTCGGCTACCGGAGGAATTGTATTTATGTCTAATTGTCCAGCAGCATGTCATAAATGCTTGGTGCAGCATGTATTGTGTTTTTCTAATTGTGCAGCAGCAGCATGTCCACATGCTTAACTCAGTGTGTCTGTGTATGTTCTAGCAGTAGCAAGTCTCCGTACTTGCTGTGCAGCATATCTAGTCCGCCAAGACCAATATCCTGTCAATATGGCATACCCACATTAAAATGCTAAACATTTCTGAGCTCTCACGGCAAATAAAAAAAGTTAAAGTCCTTAAAGAGAATCGGAAAACTTGTTGTTACTTGATCAATGTTTGATCTAATCTTTGATATATGGAAACACTGTTTCACCTGAACCAAAATCTTAAAACACAACCATTCCATTTCATGGTCTGCAGCCATTTTACTCACTGACCACAGAGGCCTTCACTGAATTACATAGAAAGTAAGAAAGTAATCGATTCCAATACTAATTAAATCCCAGGGGAACAGGAACATGGTATTTGCAAACAGCTTACAGTGTTAGCAGGTTTACCCAAAAGAAATAAGGTGCTCTGCTTTTCACCAACAGCACATCCATACAGTATGCTGTAAATTACACCATTATGGCTTTCAATGGAATATTTGTACTCCTAAGGCCTTTTTTCAGCACAGTCAATGAGGGCTGTCTAATCTGACTTGTGCCCACTGAAGGGAGACAAAGAAGGGAATTACAGTTTTTCTCAATCGATTTTATACATTTCTCCAAACTATAATCATAATGCTCTCAAAACAATTCATTTAGCAGATGAAACAGACACTCAATTTTTCAGAACAATTCAATTTCATGGCAAAATGAAGCACTATATTCTTTTCTGATAATGCATTTATAAAAACGAAATACTTCAAAACTATAGATGTGTTCTCTTTTGAATTCATAACATTTTCAGCTATAGACACACAACTCTACTATTGAAATAACACATTTATCATAAAACATTTCTCTAAATTGCTAGTTGTCCCTGCTCTTCCTCTTCCAATGCCATTCCTCCCTCTTCTTCATTTTTGTTGAGATTGAAGTCACTGTAGATCTGCTCACATTAGGCCGAACACTCTGTGTCTTAGAGAGATCATAATTCATAACACGATCAATTAGAGGGACTCGCAGATCATTTGAGCCTTCTTTAGTCTAATCTTCCACCCTGATGTCCTCTTTCTGTTCACCATCATTACACCATCTCCATTTGGTCTTTCCTGAAGTCTTTCTATGCACACACCTGAAAAAGTTGAGAAAACTTTCCCCTTTTCTCATCACTTCTTACTCAGGTTTTCACTTTCTTTACCCACTCTACCTCTTCTTCTTCCTCCTCATTGTATGTTTACTCTGAATTTTCATATTTTACCCCTTTTATAGATAGCAGAGTCATGATAGTTGTGTGAAAAGTTTAGTAAATTGCATTCCCTATCTGTCACTCACTCGACGTTGTGTCGATGTAGTGACACGAGGGGTCACTCTTGGGAGCCCGAAACACCTCTGGTCTTTGATAAAAGGCCAATGAAAATTGGCGAGTGGTATTTGCATGCCACTCTCCCAGACATACGGGTATAAAAGGAGCTGGTATGCAACCACTCATTCAGATTTTCTCTTCGGAGCTGAACGGTTATGCTCACTGAGCTGAATTCTCACGACTGTTCATTCACCTCTGCTGGATCTGACGGCGCATTTCAGCGGCTTCTCCCTCCTCTGCACTGGTGCACTGCAGAGAATGCCCCTGGGCGCTTCGGCAGAAATAAGAGTATATTTCTCTAAAAGAGTATATTTCTCTAAAAGAGTATATTTCTCTAAAAGAGCGGCACACACAGAACGTCTTTTTAAAGATGCGTCTTTTTAAAGATGCCTTTCCTTTGTTGTTATTCCTGGTTGCGCTCGTTATCTCTCGCCTTCTGACGGTCACGATCACTGTCTTTCGTGTCTGGGCACTGCTCATGCGGAGACAGCGTTCGTGGATGGTCATGTACTCATTGCGAGGACATGTCCATGGCAACGATGCAGTCGCGGCTTGCCTTCGTAAGAAAGCAAGCCACCCCAGAGGCTCCCTGCCTCGGTCCTTTTACCCACGGGTATGAGGCCAGCACGGCTAGCACTGGGGGCGATTTGGGGACCTCCCATTCCCCAGCACGCTCGTCTGCCCCGATCGGGCTTCCGGGTGAGTCCGCCGGCTCGTCTCACGGCGAGTTCAACCTCTTATTCGGAGCAAGCGAAAGTGATGAGCTCTCGAGCAGGCTGACGCGGAGATGATGACATGCTTTCCCGGGCAGCCGTGAGCATCGGGCTAGAGTGGAACCCTCCGCTCCTCCATGAACCTTCGCGGCTCGATGATTGGTTCCTGGGCTCGCGGCACCACTCAAAGCCACGCCCCATTCCTTTCTTCCCGGAAGTGCATGAAGAGCTGACAAGGTCGTGGGAGGCACTTTTTACTGCCCGGTCACGATCTTTTCAGCTTCCCCCGCCCTCACTACCCTCAATGGCGGCCAAAGGCTATTCGGCAATCCCCCGGTGGAAAAAGGCGCTCGCGGTGCACCTATGCCCGCAGAGCGCCGCCACCTGGTGCGGATGCCCAAAGCCCCCGTCCAAGGCCTGTAGGCTTACGTCGTCTCTGACAGCCAAGGCCTATGGAGCCGCCTCCACCCTGCACATCATGGCTCTCCTGCAAGTCCGCCAAGGCACTAAAGGAACTGCACGAGGGTAGTTCCGCCCCAGGATTGATGCAGGAACTGCGCTCGGTGACCGACCTCGCTCTCCGAGCGACCGTTGATACAGGGCAAGCACGTGTTAGTTCGGACAGACAACACGGCAACGGTAGCATTTGTCAACCGCCAAGGCGGTCTGCGCTCTCGTTGTATGTCACAACCCGCCCACCGTCTCCTCCTCTGGAGTCAGCAGCACTTCAAGTCACTGCAAGCCAATCACATCCCGTGCGACCTCAACTCTACAACGGATGCGCTGTCACGGCAGGTTACCCTCAGGGGAGAGTGGAGACTCCACCCTCAGGTAGTCCAGCTGATTTGGAGTCGATTCGGACAGGCACAGGTAGACCTGTTCACCTCTACCTTGAGACTCTCCACCAAGAATCCTCCCACTGCCCGCTCTGGTACGCCCTGACCGAGGCACCCCTCAGCATAGATGTGCTGGCACACAGCTGGCCTCCTGGCCTACGCAAATATGCGTTTCCCCAAGTGAGCCTACTTGCACAGACTCTGTGCAAGGTCAAGGAGGACGAGGAGCAGGTCATCCTGGTAGCACCCTACTGGCCCTCCCAGACGTGGTTCTCGGAGCTCACACTTCTTGTGACAAGTATTTGCATACCACTCCCCCGAACATACGGGTATAAAAGGAGCTGGTATGCAACCACTCATTCAGGTTTTGTGCTGAAGAGCCGAGACAAGGTCCCGGCCATTTCAGCGGGTAGTCCAGCGTTGTGGCAGGAGGGACACAACGTCTCGTACCCTCCATTAGGGAACGGAGGTTACGCAAGTAACCAGGACGTTCCCTATATGTCACTTACTCGACGTTGTGTCGATGTAGTGACACTAGGGGTCCCTATATGAAATGCCACAACTGGCTGACCTGTGTTACGTGAACTGGCGGTGTGTGATGGGCAGACCACTGTGTGCCTCGTAGCCAGCACACCAGGCTGACACGTAATCTCCCCCAACGCTGTTATGAGTGTCCAACGGCCCTTCGGGGACAAGTCGACTGCCCAAAAGATAGAGACAGGCTAGCCCAGTCATGGCTTCTTATCCTCTCTTTTTTTTCTCTCCCCAAAAAAAGAGTGAAATTTGTTAACCGACAGGGGCCACCAGGTCTACGTCGGGGGGTGTCACTCCCAAAGGGAAGACACCATGGAGACCACACCCCGCCCAGAGAGAGGAGGGGTATTTTGAGTGGAAATACATCACATGGTCTTGCCGAGCTTTGTCGGGAGTATGTCATGTGGAGATGTCACATGGTAGGTCCTACCCTACGGGGGAGGAGTTTCTACAAACATGGTGACTGGGCCAGTGGGGCCTCTGCCTAAGGAAGACGCAGTTTACCAACAGGGAAATGAATTAGCGGTAGATATACGTTGTGTACGGGTTACCTATGGGGAACCAACACATGCGGAGCACCTACCCCAGTACAGGGCAGCGAGTTTCTCTGCAAATTTGTCTGCCACAGGGCTTGGAGGAAGTCATCCAGGGAACACAGTTTGTGAACACTACTGGGAGTCAACAGCGCACGTCTTCAGCTCAAGAGAGGTGAAAGGCGCTATGCGCGAGCGATACACCTGGCCAGCTGTCCCGGACTTACCTGCTTGTGCCTGCCACTACTCGGGATGAAACCGGTTCCACCCAGAGATTGTAGAACCTTGCAAAGGTGTTGGGTGTTGCCCAGCCTGCTGCTCTGCAAATGTCTGTTAGAGAGGCACCACTGGTCAAGGCCCAGGAGCCTCAGGCCCGTCAAGGAGCCGGCGGCTGCGTGCCCATTGCATACAGCGGATATCCCCAGCCTGTTTTGGAGGCGTCTGTCGTAACCACGATGCGCCTGGAGACCTGCTCTAGGGGAACGCCTGCCCGTAGAAATGTGAGGTCGGTCCAAGGGTTGAAGAGGTGGTGACAGACCAGCGTGATGGCCACGCGATGTGTCCCGTGGTGCCATGCCCACCTCGGGACTCGAGTCTGGAGCCAGTGCTGAAGCGGTCTCATATGCATCAACCCGAGCAGAGTGGCCACCACTGAAGATGCCATATGCCCTAGGAGCCTCTGAAACAGTTTCAGTGGAACCACTGTCTTCTGTCTGAACGCCTTCAAACAGGTCAGCACCGACTGTGCACACTCGTTCGTGAGGCGCGCCGTCATCGAGACTGAGTCCAACTCCAAGCCGAGAAAAGAGATGCCCTGAACCGGGAGGAGCTTGCTCTTTCTCCAGTTGACCCGAAGACCTAGTCGGCTGAGGTGCGAGAGCACCAGGTTCCTGTGTGCACACAACACATCCCGAGAGTGAGTTAGGATTAGCCAATCATCGAGATAGTTGAGGATGCGAATGCCCACTTCCCTTAACGGGGCAAGGGCTGCCTCTGTGTCCTTTATGAAGACGCGAGGGGACAAGGACAGGCCGAAAGGGAGGACCCTGTACTGATACGCCCGACTCTCGAACCGGCACCGGTGTGTGTCAAGGTAGAATCGAGACATGGAAGTACGTGTCCTTCAGGTCTACCGCCGCGAACCAATCTTGATGCCGGACGCTCGCTAGAATGCATTTTTGCGTCAGCATCTTGAACGGGAGTCTGTGTAAAGCCTGGTTCAGTACTCGCAGGTCCAAGATTGGCCGCAACCCACCGCCTTACTTCGGTACAATGAAGTAGGGGCTGTAAAACCCCTTCTTCATCTCGGCCGGATGGACAGGCTCTATCGCACCCTTTTATAGGAGGGCAGCGATTTCTGTGCGCAAAGGTAGCGGCGTTCTCGCCCTTCACCAAGGCGAAGTGGATGCCGCTGAACCTGGGCGGACGTCTGGAATCGCGAAGCCGAGTCGGACTGTCCGGACCAGCCATTGCGACAATCTCGTCAGACGTATCGGCGGGTGGGGCCTCGCGGCGTGGCGAAGCTTGAGGTGCCACGTCGTGTCGCGGCCGTGCTGAGTTCAGGGACATCAAAGCACTTACCTGGCTCCTTGTGACCACCCCTGGAACAGCCTGGGACGGGGGAGGAAGAGGCCTGTCCTCGTGACCTGTGGAGACCGTCACATCGGGGGCAGATTTGTGCCACAGCTGGGCGCGCAGGGTCGGGGAGACCGCCGCTGGAGCGCCAAACCTGCCAAAATGGAATGGTGGACGGTGATCGTGATGACGGCCATATGCACCGGGTATGTGACCCAGGGAACAAGGAAACCGCTCTTTTGCTGAACTCTTGGGTACCGCAGCCACTTGGGCATGTGGCGAAATTAAATGAAAAGGTAACAAAAGATTCTCCTCCCGGCCCTCCACCGGAGGATGGAGTGGTCTGCTTACCAGCTCCAGAGCAGTGGGTTTCCTTGTCAAAGAAGACAATTACAAAGTTTTCAGTTGGCTGTGTTAATTGTTTTGAGAGCAGTGACCCGAGTTTGGAGATATGCATAAAATCGATCGAGAAAAACTGTAATGGCCATGAAAGTGGACAAATAAACAGACAGAATGTAGTGAACCAATTTATCAGTGACTTATTACCTCTGAGTGTTGAAGCCTAACACTAACAGCAACTTGATGTCTGCAAAACAATACATGTTCAAAGAAAAAATAAGCAACACTATTTCATGGTGGAGCTGTGGTGCATTTCCATCATATGTTATGGTAAGTATAATTATTGTTAACAATGTGACTATTTCTTTTCACATAGGGAGAGTTTCTCAGTCGCTATGTTGAATATGAGATTTATGTGCATATCCGCACAAGAATTTACACACTACAGTCTTACCTGACTAGATACTTTGCGTGTATTAATTTAATTTAATGACCTAAAATAGCGATGTGTGCCAGCCAGATCTGGCTAATGCTTACCTTGTTAAAGATGCACTTCTGTGTGTCATGGCCAAAAGCAGACCTTACCATACAAGCTGACAGAACATACGCCCCAGCAAACCACCTGAGCAAACAGCATTTTCAGACAAAACACTCGCAGCACGCTGCAAAGAAGCCAGTTTCTCTGCAAAACTGAGCCCTTTAAATGCTAGACAAAGAGAGAGACACAAGCTGATTGGCTATCTGATTACAAGTCAAAAGACCAATCAGCTTACACCATGCCAGCCGATTGGCTTAACATGTCACATGTGTGCGAGCTGATTGGCTTACACATAACAAGTCAAAGAACCTTTCAGCTTTAGCCACATGCATAAAGTTGCATGGCTGAACTTTGGTCATTAATGAAAATTATTACAAAGTGCTAAAAGTACAGAATAAAAAGTACAGTATATTTCTCCTGGCATTACTGACTATTAGTTATTTTAACAAATATTTTATTTTAATTACAAATTTCATACCAAATGTTGCATATAAAAAATAAATAAAATAAAACTCAAGAATTTCCCTAGCATTATTCACAGAATCCCGGTATTCCCTCCTGAGACTAACATCCTCTAAACCGCATAACCGGCCTGCCTCCAAACACTCAACGGTTCCGTATCCAGGTTCCAAAGCCCTAATCTAGGTTGATTTATTGAGGTTATGCTCACAGCACATGCAGCTCACGTCTGAGCTCGGCCTCCATGGGCCCCTTGAGACTAGAGATGCCCAGCCAACATGCCCGGTTGAGCATATTTGCTTGGCTGCTGTTACCCTGTTAACAGGAAAAATATTGCACCTGCTCTGTGCTGCAGAACGCTATCATATTTGTACTGATATAGGTGTCAGTACGTGCCAGAATGACAGTGTTTCTATTTTTTGGGTTTAATGGTTTGTTCGATGTTTTAAGGCATTCAGATTTAACGCTTTGTGTGTGAAACATGTGACAGGATTGGCAAGCCCACAGAAACATCTGATGCCCCAGTCAATGCTCACACTCATATAAACACCTAAATGGTCTTCTTTGGCTGACTGCTTGACTAAATGAACTCTGAAGAAGTGAAAATATTAATCAATGTCACTGGCAAAATATTAATGTTTCCATTTTAAAGGGGCAATTCACCCCAAAATGAAAATGTGGTCATAATTTACTCACCCTTTTTTCTGTGAAACACAAAATGAGTTAGGCAGGCTATGTTAATCTCGGTTTCCATGCAACTTTTTTGCCAACATGATCACACAGGAAGTTGGCATGTTGTTTCCGAGAGTTCTAGTACCCTAGGATTGGACACATTATACCAACTCACTGGCTAGCGCCATCTCCCATCAGGCATTTTTGCATGTTTACCTTTAGGCTTACCAAAGTAACTGCGTTTTCATAATCAGTGCTGAGCACAATTCGTAAGTTGCATTTAACCCTTATTTTTACTTCACTGATGGTTATGTTTAGGTTTGGGGGTGGGTTGGGGTGTTTGGTTTATAAAATATGAATTCCTCTTTACTGTATTACATCCTGTACAGCTGAAAAAAACTTGCATCACAACTCGCTTTTGGCGCCCCTCCGTGGACAATTCAACCTGAAAATGGAGCTCACACATGCCCATCCTCCCAGCAACACTTACTGCTTTGGACACTGGGGGCAGTGTTTAGAATTTCGTTAAGCACAGACCCTTATTTAGCTAAAGAAAAGTAAACCTATTGTTTCTGATTACACAATGAGATCAGTCTGCTTTGTGCTATACAATGTAAGTGAACTATGACTGAGGCTAATGATCTGCCATGTGTTTCATGGAAGAAAGAAAGTCATGTGAGGTTGGAACAACATGAGGATGAGTAAATAATGACAGAATTTAAATTTTTGGGTGTATCCCTTGTAATGAAGCTTGTGACCGCATGTGTCTAAAATACAATATGAACAAATTAATCTCCTTAGTATTGCAAATAAACTGCCAGATACTGAATACAATTTCCGACTTTAATTCATTTGATTTCTTCTACATTCTTGTTCCACTACCAAAATCCCTTAAGCATTTTTGGATGGATACTTACAGACTGCCATTAGAGAAACAAATATGGAGGATGACAACTCTTTCTGATATAATCTTTTCTAGTAAAGATTTCTGTTCAGAGTTTAAGCTTCTTTATGTCAAAAACAAGAGGTTTTGGTAGAATGTTTTAATACAAAGGACCTACTTTGTTGATATAGTGACTTCATTTTGCTTAAAAGCCTCTGGTGTATATTATAGAACAGCCTATTAGACTGTGCCACAGTGGAATCTGCAATTGCAT
This sequence comes from Myxocyprinus asiaticus, assembly GCF_019703515.2. Lineage (NCBI taxonomy): Eukaryota > Metazoa > Chordata > Actinopteri > Cypriniformes > Catostomidae > Myxocyprinus > Myxocyprinus asiaticus. The sequence goes on along the minus strand of NC_059353.1, from coordinate 22,403,161 downwards.
TACTGGATATTTTATTACATTGAAATACATTTTAAAATACTATTTTTATTGATTACAATGAAAAATTGTGGCTTGAAATCTTGGAATGTCAAGGACTTTAATGAACCCTCACATCCACTCATGCTTAAGATGATGGTCATATTTTGATGCTTTTTTCCCTCTATATTACTATTGCCTGCAGACCAAGGCACAGGTTGAAAGCTGACCTGATGAGCTGACATGTTTTATGAACACCTGCCTGCTTAGTGTGTGGCTGTGTCTCATTTGGAAGGCTGCATCCTCCGGAAGTCGCATTTGTCGGCCGCATACGTCATCAAGGCTGTCTCGTTTCAGAAAAGCGATTTGGACACTACAAATGCAGCCTTTGAATGCGACCTTCCTTCACGGGAATTCGGAGGTTGCATGAGGTGTATCCTTCATGGGCACTCACAACCCACAATTGTTTGCTTCAACGGAAATGTCTAAAAAAAAATGCCCATAAATATGATGTTCAAATGCAAGTAATGTTAATTCCCAAGTTGAAGTACCTCAGTAGATGGGTGCAGAGTATATAATATGTATAATTATATTCATATGTGATTAAAATAAAGTATTAGACTAAAAGTACACCTATAAAATCTATTTTCTTTTCTCTTTACATCATTATTACTCTCCTAAAATTTACCATTCCCTTCTAAAGGGACTTTGTTCCCTTCTTACTCAAAGCACTGGCGCTTGTTAAAGAGTGGCGTGCTTTCATAGCAACCATGTTACATTCCGCTTCTGTTTGTCCTACAAAGGCCGTCTCGTTGAAACAAGGCTCGTTTAAAGGAGGACACTCGGGATATTGCAGCCTTCAAAGGACGCGTCCTACCTAGCATGCAGCCTTCGAAACGAGACACAGCCTGTGTCTGTGTGCTGTGCATGTACACATGCCTGGTGCCATGGCAACAGGCTACCAGAGGAGCAGCTGTTCATGTTCATGTTCTAACATAAGCAAGACAGGAGTTTAGGTGAAATAGACTTTAATGTCCTAGTGCTAAATATGGTGTTCTTTCATGCATGCATAAAGCATTTATACAGGAATATTTAACTAGCTTTTTTTCAGGGTATCAACTCCATATTTTTTTCATAGCATCCTATAATTATTCTTGAAAGATCTTCATGTCTTGTTCTTGTCCACTTTTTAATCTGTATACATTTTACTACAGAAACAACAACATACTACTTCAATCCTTTTTAATCAATATCCCACTATGAAGAGTGCTGTTGCACTAAATATCAGCTCAGCTGTGATTCGGCCGTGAGTATTGTTTTGCTTTTATACAACAGTTCTAAACAAAATTTTGGTGTCAAGTTATTACATTCTATACCAGTTATTTTTGCACTGCTAACAAAAATAGTTCCAAACAAAGCCAAATCAGTCACTGAGCAACACACAAACTGGCAGCTTGTGTGGAACGCCGCAAACACAGACAAGCAGAGTGATAAAAACATGATTAAACTGTCCCAATGCCATTATACTAAATATAATCACTCTTCGAACAGTAAGATTAGAAGACTGGAACTAACTGTTTGTAAACTGCATTGGCCAATTGGCATTCAGGACCATGAACAGCAGTATAAGAGAACAGTTTTGTGGTGTTTTGTCTTGCTGCATCCTTCCTAAATGGACTGGTATGAGAACTCAACACCAAGGCTTAATGTGCTTAGACAGGTTTCTACTGGAGTGAACCGACAGACGTCTGGAGCTCAGGTTACAGGCCTAGCAGAATACATGAAACTTATTTAGCCAAACCTTTTTTGATGCGTTAAGCAGGTCAAGGGACAGAAATGTTAAATACTCAGCAGAAATACTCAACAACAGTAAGCACAAAACAAAAAATGGTCATCACTGTCTTGATAACAATGTGGTTATATTGGCCTCAGGCGTATGAACAAAGTGTTGATATAGTGTGAGAAGAACATTCAGTTTCAGCACTAAAAATGTCATCAGTAATTGTCCTTTCAAAGGAGGACACCCAAGCCTCCCCCACACCCTGCCCCTTCCACCACCAACTCTCAATATACTTTATGCTCAACCTATCAATTTGATTTTTGCAGTGAGTGTAGTGAGACCCAATGCTTCAGAATAATCTCTAAGTAGCAGTGTGCATGATGACAGTCACACATTCTAATGCTTAATGGTTTATAAAGAACTGGGCTGTTACAGGAGAAAATGTAGGAATCAATGCATTTGAATTCTTTCAGTTAAAAGCCCACATACGTATCAAAGTGAATACTATGTAAAAACATACATCGCATTAGTTAGGCACTTGCAGTATATCTGAGTATAAACTGTGTAAAATGTTCTCTTTACAGAATGCCTGGTTGAATTTTATTTAACGTTTCTGTCAGCAAAGACACCTTGGAATAAAGTTAGGCTGCAGTGAATTTATCTTCTCTGTCATATTGCACTGTGTGAGAGGATGTAATCCATTATACTGTGAAACTAAAATCATGTAGTGCATGTCAGAACGGGGTTGATATAGGCAGTCCCAGTGCAAAGATATGCACTTAAACAACCTCTCGGTGAAGCCACTCTAATGGGCGATATCTATTATATATCACATTGGCCTACACAATTTTCATAACCCTAATGAACAGTGCTGCATATATCTGAAGAACTGGGCCTCAGTTGTCAGTTTTATTACACAACACTAAATTTGGATCTGTTGTTGCCATTAATAATGTGAAATTAGCATCATGAGATATTCATAACAGAATTGACATGAAATAAGACATCGGTAAGGTTTAGAAGCGTTGTGACTGCTGCAGTGATACAGCGTCACACATTTCTTCAGGTCACTATAAGGCTGAAATGATAAACCAATGAATCACTATCCATTTTCACTTTCAGCATTATTTCAGTACCAAGCAACACAGGTCTATATTTGAAGCACTTAAATGAATAGTTAATCAAAAATTAATATTCTGTCATTATTTACTCACTCTTATATTGTTCCTGTCATGGTTTTATGTGTTTTTGTTCATGTCTTTTATTTTGGTAAAATAGTTCCATGACATGTTTGTTCCTGTTTCATTGTCATGTGATCTTGTCATATGTTTCCCATGTTCTTGTGTCTTGTCCCCATTGGTTCATTGTTTCATTAGCTTGTTAGCAGTCTTGTTATCTTGTTTAGAGTTCTGTGTGTTCATTGGTTATCATTGTCATGTGTTCTCCCAAGTCCAAGTATTTAGCCCTCATGTTTGGGATATTCATCATGTAAATAAACTGCACTTGGGTTCTTCACACTTCATCGTCATCGTCTCTTCGTCTACCTGTTGCCAGCCACACAGATACAGAATACTCAACCAACCAAGATGAACCCAGCAGTTCAACTACTTCGTCTACGCCAGGAAAACCTTTCCACTGAGGAATATGTTGAGGACTTTTGTGCTCTGGCCTGCAGGGTCGATTTTAATGTGATTTCCCTCAAGGAATGTTTCCATTGTCGCCACCACACCTCGACCTGCTCCATGCCATGTCGCAGCCACGCCTTGGCCTGCTCCATGCCATGTTGTAGCCACGCCTGAGCCCGTCACAATAACGCCTCAGTCTGCTCCATGTCATGTCACAGCCAAGCTTCAGTCTACTCCATGCCATGTCTCAGCCAAGCCCAAGACTGCTCCATGCCATGTCACAAGCAAGCCTCTGCTCCACGGTCCAGGCCCGCCTCTGCTCCATGGTCAGCATCCATGCCTACCACAGCCAAATCAGGATCCTGCCATACCATGTTACCATGTCATGCCATGTAACCACGCCAAGTCCACCATGGCGGTCCACCCCCCCCCCCCCAACTCCCTCTTGAACTCTGTGTTTTTGTTTTGGGGCGTCAGGAGCTGCCCCTAGTGGGGGGGATATGTCATGGTTTTATGTGTTTGTTCATGTCTTATTTTGGTAAAATAGTTCCATGCCATGTTTGTTCCTGTTTCATTATGTGACCTTGTCGTGTGTTTTCCATGTTCTTGTTTCTTGTCCCCATTGGTTCATTGTTTCATTAGTTTGTTAGCAGTCTCGTTATCTTGTTTAGAGTTCTGTGTGATCATTGGTTATCATTGGCATGTGTTCTCCCAAGTCCAAGTATTTAGCCCTCATGTTTGCCATTGTCCATGGTCAAGTATTATGAATGTATCGTTGTTGGTGTGCAGCATTACATGTCAAGTTTATAGTCAAGCCAAGTCATGTCAAGTTTAGTCAAGTCATTCATGTTTGTTCTCACGTTTGGTTCATGTTTGGGATATTCATCATGTAAATAAACTGCACTTGGGTTCTTCGCACTTCATCGTCATCGTCTCTTCGTCTACCTGTTGCCAGCCACATTACAGTTCCAAATCCATATGACATTTTTTCTTCTGCGAAACACCAACAAAATATTTTAAGAATGTCGTGATGGCTGATTTCCATTAAATAGCAGTTGATAGTGATTCACTTTAACGCTTAATAAAGCACCCAAAATGTAATTAGTCAATGTGACAAGTCCGTCATTCACTTTGTATGATGAAAAGAATTAAATTTAAGTCACTAACAACTGCTATTGTATGGAAATCATCAACTAAAACATTTTTTTAAATAGAAATCGTTTTGCGTTCTGCATAAGAAAGAAAGACATATGGGATCTGGAACGACATGAGGGTAAATAATCACAGAATTTTCATTTGTTGGTGAAATATTTCTTAAAAAAGAAATCTCTCAAGAATCTAAATGTTATTCGGCATATCATGACTTTTCACAAAATCAGAATACAGATTTACCATGAGAGCTTTACTATAAACCCAGTTCTTCTATAAAGTCATCCAAAACCCAATTGCACAAACCTGACTTCAACACAAAAGACACTTCATACATTTACTCGAAATATCCAGAAATGAAAAATGTATGATCACTGACTGGTTCAAGGCTATTTTAATTCAGATGACACATGCCATTACAATAAATCCACCCACCCTCCCTGGCTGCCTAATAACAGCGTCAGTAATAGATTTAAAATGTATTTACTGTGGTGTCTCCGAATGAGATGTCAGCCAGATAAAATGTAAAGTAGCTATTGTGAGTAAGGTGACTTTGAAGGAACAAAACAAATGATAATTTGCATAAAAGCCAAACATGAGCACTGAAAAGCTCCTCATTACCACAGAAGCATCATCTCAGGCAGGTAGCAAGATAAAAATGTTCTAATAATGTTATTGTAGATTACTGTAATGAACATAGATATTATATCTAAAACAAAATCAGGATAGAATCCTGAAAAAAAAGATAAAATGTTCTTAAAGGAATATTCCGAATATTCGACAGCATTTGTGGCATAATGTTGATTACCACAAAAAATAATTTTGAAGCAAAAATCAAGGGTACAGTGAGGCACTTACAATGGCAGTGAATAGGGCAAGTTTTTGGAGAGTTTAAAGGCAGAAATGTGAAGTACAGTGAGTATTTTAAAATTTACGGATTGACCCCATTCACTTTCATTATAAGTGCCTTGCTGGATCCCAGATTTGTGCTTTTTTTTGGACGATTATGGACGAGTCAAAATAAATTTTTGTGGTAGTCAATATTATGCCACAACTTGTATTGAACTCGGAACATTAACTTTAAATTAAGAATTATTAAAAACATTAGAAAATAATTTAAGTAGCTAATCAAACCAGAGACTAGCAAGTTAAGTTGTAGGTAGGTGAGGTTGACCATCACCTTGACTAGTACAACACTGTAATATCTGCATTTATGTTTTTGTGTCATTCTCACTAAAGTTGAGGAATTATACAAAACTTGAAAAACATACAGTAAATGTGAAACTTTCTAAATAATTATTTAATATTCCTAACATCAGTGAGACTAGATTTGGATTATATATAAACATTACATTTGGAACTGGAAGTAACCTTTTTGGAGGTAGCAACAAATGATTTGAGATTGTCAAAATATACAGTATAATCATCTAAAACTCATGTAAAACTGATGCATCTAATATAACGGAAATGAGCTATAGCCACCACATGAAAACCATATCTTACAGGAACAACAGTGGCGTTTCAGGGGCATATTGTGAAATCTTTGCTGGGTAGAGGCACCAAACTGCTTCACATGATGCCTGGTTGAATGATGAAACCAGAGATAAAACTTCATGCTCTTTTGCTGATGGGAGTATTGCTGATGGGAGCATTACTGATGCTGAGAAGACATGCTTGTAAAAACTAATTGAGTGGAGCTAATAAGACATGGGATTATGGGTGAATCTTGCCTAACACTCATATGACATCTTTCTTAGGGAAGTAAAGCTAGCTGGCCAATGTTGAAAGGTGTTTCCTTGACAACCCAGACCGTTTACATAGCATCTAAATACATAGAATCTGGCCAAAGAATATGGGCAAATATTGAACTTGCAACCTCATTAAATGATCCTTAAATTGTGACACCTGCAAGCTGCTCATTTCGCCTTAACTGCTAATGAAATGCTTAGGGTGTACTCCTAAGTTTTCAGCTTTTATGAAAAATATATGAGGACAAATCAGACTGCACAAATCAGTATGCAGTTGATTTGTGTGACTTAAAACAGAAACAGTTAAATAGTGATGCAATAAAGGATGTTCTACCAAAGAAAAGTAAGGGTGTGGACTTAGCTTAGCATGATTTCAGATAAACTTTTCTCTTATATTCTGTTTCTTAAAGACCCCATGAATCCATATATGTTAGCTTTAAGGTCATCTATGCTAGTGTTCTTCCGAACATTGAGATATTTTAGCAGATGTACACATTTAAAATGTACAGTCTTTCTCTTCCAGGAAAATGGACCAAAAATATTGATGACTCATCTTATACTCACTCATGCTCTCTAGAGTGAGAATTCCCTCCCCTTTATACCACTTCTCACAAGCATTAGCAACTTGCAAATCATGTTCACGCAACATGATCACACAGGAAGTCGGCATGTTGTTTCCGATAGTTCCAGAGCAATAGGATCAACCACATTATGCTGACTCAACGACAAGCGCCATCTCCTATCAGACATTTTTGCATCGGCTCCAGCGTGTTTACCTTCCCTTGTGGAGTGACCGGAAGTGTGTTGCGTCAAATGCGTAATCAGTGTCGAGCACGATTCAGAGGATTAATTTTTCCCTAACATTACATTTTTACTCCACTGATGGTTAGGTTTAGGTTTGGAGTTTGGGTTGGGAGTTCAGTTTATATAGTTAAATTATAATATATATATATATATATATATATATATATATATATATATATATATATATATATATATATATATATATATATATATTATAATTTAATACTTCTGCATATGACTGCCGCTTCGTCAAGACATCAATGCCTATTGACCCCCATTCTGTTTCATCTTGCTGTTTGCTGTCTTGCTTTTGTGTTGTTTTGAAGGTGTCCTGGACCGTATTTGCACCCATCTGTGCTATTTTTAATTGTTGGCCTTTTGTAAACATGCACTACATGAACGTCTTTGATCTAGGGCTGCAACTGACGATTATTTTGATAATCGATTACTCTTCAATTATTTCTTAGATTAATCGATTAATTGGATAAAATTACATTTTGTTTCGTGTATTTTTATTAAAATATATATTTTTTAAAAACATAAATGATAAAGGGCGTAAGGATATGGTTCAATTTACATTACTGAATTCATGATTCTATACTCTCACAAAACTTTTAACAAAGCCTGAATCATGAAAAGTTAAGTTTGAATTAATATTATTATTACTTTCAGTACATATGCAAGTTCCTTTCATTCCTTTCATTAAAGAGTAAAATAATCCATTGGGATGGAGTGGGACAAAACATCAGCCCAGTAGAGGGCAATGGTGACACCAGAATAGAAATATTAATAATTCTGCCCAGCTGAAAAATTCATAATTATGTTAGATACATATGCTTGTACACTGTCAATGATTACACACATTTTAAATTAATATTGTAGGTTTTAAAACAGTATTGTCGCTGATTAAATTTTTATAAACTATTCTTTTCAAAAATATGTGTATGTTTATCCAGTAAAATAATGTTTGTCATGGTATACATTTACTAGTGGAATCAGACATTACATTTGGCATTATCAGGATGATAAAATATCAGGATCCTTAGCATTAACATACATTACATTCAACATTATATATAGTTTAATATAATACAATCATCTTTAAGCTCATGCGCTGGACAACTTGGATCATGTTTTTCCCACTTCAGCTTGTCTCCATTGTTTTTCAAATGAGTTTCATCATGCAACACATTTTCCAACGTATGTATCCAACTAATCGATAATGAAATTCGTTGTCGATGATTTCCATTATCGATAATAATCAATTTTATCAATTAGTTGTTGCAGCCCACTTTGATCGTATTGATGTGTTTCCGCACAACACCGGCGATGTGTGCCACGTTTTAAGAGCAGTACAAGCGCAACTTTTAAAAGCGCATCTCATTCTGCTGCTACTACTGACTGGGAGAAACACATGCAGTCCTATGTGTAAACAAACATGGAAGATGTAAGATGTCACTCGTTTTCAGAAGATTTCAGTGTGGATTGTATGTGTTTTCGGCTCATACTGTATCAGCATGGATTGATTGTGAACCAGTCACAATATGATTCAAGCTTTGCAAAGGAACTAAAGTTGGGGCAGTTAAAATTGGACTATTGGACCGAAAAACCATAAGTGACCAATTCCATTCACGAATATTTCATATGTCATGACTATTTGATTGTTTATGCTGTGCTTGAGTGAACAGTTTGATACATTCAGATGAAATGTGTTGGGTGTATGTTATGTGTTAACCCTGAAATGTAGTTTTATAATGTTATGTGGAGTTTGTTTAATTTCTTCGTATTAAACTTCAAATCTCGCTCTATTGGAAGGGCTGCACAATGTTAGCCAATCACAACAGTAGGCGTTTACACTGAAGTCTTAAAGGGCCGGACAGCTTAAAACAGAGCGTTTCAGACAGAGGGCCACAGACAGTGTGGAAAATTATTATCTATTACTAAATTATGACTGTTGTGGTGCACCTTTTTTTACTAACATTATAAGTGGACCTCAGGGAAGATAATACAATTATAAAAAAGGAATATATCATGACCCCTTAAATATTTTTTCTATGAATTAAAGAATTAGTACCCAAAAATGAAAAGTCTGTCATCATTTACTCGCCCTTATGTTGTTCCAAACCCTATTACTCTCTTTCTTCCGTAAAACAAAAAAGAATGTGGGCCACAGTCACCATTTACTTTCATTGCATAATTTTTCCATACAATGATAGTGAATGGTCACTGAGGCTGTCATTCTGCCAAACATTTCCTTTTGTGTTCCATGAAAGAAAGAGAGAGTAATAAAGGTTTGAAACAACTTGAGGGTAATTAGATGATGACATAATTTTCATTTTGTAGTGAATTAAGCCTTAAAAAACCGTTATATTACATCATATTTACCCCGATTTCCCTTCTCGCTTGCATGAAGTAACTAAAAAAAGGGAAGTCTTTAGGTCTAACCACAAACATTGTGAAAACAAAGATTGGTGTTCTTCTTCTGAGAAACCAAAGACAGTCACAAGCCCAACACCCATGGCATCACTGCAGTCTTAATGTCTGTTCAGTATAGAAAATATGTTATGCTCAGAGTATGTTGCTGCAGTATTCAGTCATGCTTGAGCAGTAGAACAGTGACAGTACAGTGACTTATGCCACATGTCACATCATTATGTGTGACAAAACACAGAGGTAATGTCAAACATGCTCTTTAAGCATGAGACAATCAGTCTTCTTGTGGACAGATGAGCCATGGGTTTTACGTAAATTTAGGGTGAAGAGCCAGAGAAAATTGACTGGTACAAGCTCTAGTCACAGTCAATATTAAATTCAAAACTGCTTGTGTAGCTTTTGCATAGTTCAGTGCATCTGACAACACAGTAAGTATTGTTGGCATGTAAGATGACCAACAAAAGTGCTTTATCACTGAAGACAACTCGTGATAAACTCACTGTTTTCAAACAGCAAACTATGAAATGCAGATTACAAATAGACAGGGATGACATAATGCAAGTGAGTATATGTGTTTGTAAGGCGTAGTCAGTGTTCTTGTAGTGTTACGATGTTATATGTGTTTTTGGGTGTAGTGGGGGTGTTTGAAGTGTGTTTGCAAATATAGATGAATGTGAATGTATAGAATGCTTATAAAGACTTAGAGTATATTAAAAATGCAACAAAATCCTCAGAAAACAGAAAATGCTCTTCTTTATTCCAGGTCTATAGCATAAATAAAAAAAAAAATTTCCATTAAATCTCTATCTTCAGTGATCAAAGAGGTGAATTTTCATTCGTTTGTTCATTCATTCTTCACCTTTTACAGCGAAGCATCATGACAGTGATGACAATGACTCAGCCACACATCATAAACTAAATTGCACAATATAACTAACAATATGAATATGGATTTAGTTATGATGGTTTTAATAATAATACAATATTTGTTTCACATAAAAATGTTACCAAAACGCAAACCTACTGGCAAAATCAGAATATATTTTCTTTAAAACTATAAGGCAGCAGTGCCAACAATGTTGACTGCTCACTGGCCAGAGTGGCCAGTTCTAGCCTAAATTTACTGTAGTCTGCCACTGCCAGTTCAGGCCCAATACCTGTACATACTTAAAGGAATATTCCTGGTTCAATACATGTTAAGCTCAATGGACAGCATTTGTGGCATAATATAATTTCCACAAAAATTAATTTTGACTTGCCCCTCCTTTTCATTAAAAAAAGCTAAATCTAAATCACAGTGAGACATTTACAATGGATGTAAATGGGGCCAATCCGTAAACATTAAAATACTCCATATTTCAAAAGTAAAGCCACAACACATAAACAATATGCACACTTACAAACCTTTTCTGTTTAATTTTACAACTTTGTTGCCATGACAATGTAATGTCAACAAACCCTAAAACACTAAAACGACTGTAAAACTGAGCATTTAAACAACTTTACAGCTCAAATAATACATGAGTTTTAACAGAAGAATTGATGTTAGTGCTTTTATAAAATTATAAGCTTCACATTTCTGTCTTCAAACCCTCCAAAAATTGGCCCCATTCACTTACATTGTAAGTGCCTCACTGGAACCTCGATTTTTGCTTTTTTTTAAAGAAAATGCCACAAATGTTGTCGATTGAGCTTAACTTGTATTGAACCCGGAATATTTCTTTAAGGTTGCCACAGCCAGAATATACATCACCATGAACTTACTGAAGGCTGCCACTGCCAGGATCAGTGTTACTACAATGGAGATCCAAGACACCCACAAAGCTTTCTTCCTGTAACTCTGAGCTTCATGAGGCTTCAGGCGCATGCTGCTCTCCAAGAGACCTGTCAACAGAGTAAATAAAACACTGGTTAAAGGCCATTATACAATTATATGAACTACACTAAAGGAACAAACAACATGGACAGATTACTTACTCACTGGGCCATGACAGGTATTAAGACCGGGGACAGGAGAGGTATTAAAAAGCTTTACAGTATGTCAGAAGAACAGAAATGAATCTACACTGTTACAGTTCAATGGCTCTGTTTAATAAGCTGAGCAAAATTATTTCAACAAGATTTAGATGGCCCTAATAAAGTCAGCTTAAGAGCCAGCAACAAGTCACACAGGATGTGATTTTCCAGTAAATGTTGTTTGCAGCAGCCGTGCCAGTGGCTCAGTAGCAGGCTGAAAGTTACATGCTTACTTGGGGCAGAATTAGTGTCCATCTCAAGCAAAGTTATAGGTATTTCTGTTTGTGCAGTGCCTATAGTGGTTTGTGAGTTTCCAAATTATGGTATAAATGCAAGACAATACATTTGTGTCCTAAACATAGTGCTTTATGGCATTATAACTGATAAATACTACACCACTGGTCATGAATTTAGTCAATTAGACTAATTATCAATAAGACTATGTGAATTGTTGGTCCAATAAAGCCATACAACCTGTTGAGTGTCTATTGTCTCATGTGCAAGCAATGTATATATTGTGTTGTGCTTGCCAAAGAGGTCAACTTTAAATATACCTGTGTCATCTGTTAAAAATGAATGCAAGTATGTCATTGTGACAGTGAGTGCCTGTGTATCTTCCCCCGCTATACTCCAAACTGATCTGTCAGCCTGTAGCAGTCACATGATGAGGGTTATAAGCACAGACTCAATAGTTGGTCAGTGTGATTGTAAGAGCTGAAAAACAGAGCTGGGGAATGTGGCCTGTTTTCCACTCACATGATCTATTTACCCAGTCAGGATGGGAAGCATGTGTTGCGCTCCTGCGAATGTAACCCATAAGTTCCAAAGTGTTTCATTTCCAACCTATACACACTTCAGTTAAGCTGAACTTTGAAATTTCCTCCTGATCTATTGCTACACAAACCTTTACACACAGTAAAGTTGCTCAATTTGCACCTTCACCCACAAACACTTTACACACATAAAACAAACCAATACCCAACAAGGGGCCCATGCCTAAATCCACCACAACTGCTAATCATGTGGAAGCAGAACATCCACATGACCTAGCATTTCTTTCATGTTTAATAGGGTTTGCATTAAAGAAAGAGAAACATTCCTCTCAAAGACTTATAGGACATCAGCTAAAAGATTAGCTTTTTATTCAACTTGTAGGATAAGCTGTAAGCAAAATTAGACCATTTTGAAATGAATGGTATAGACTATAATAAGTATGTTAAATAGGATATGCTTCTCTTCCCATATGTGAATCATCTCTGATGAGGGGTGCATTTCCTAATTCAATGAATGAATTTGAAGAAGAGTATTTTTTTTAAATTAATTTTAATTGGCTTCATTTTGGTTGAAAACTGTAATTAACTGTGACCCACCCTTTATATCTATGCATTTAGGTGAAGAAATGTGGAATAAATAAATAATAATAACTCAGTAAACAACAGAATATAGCAGTAAAAGTCCTGTTTCTCCTTCTTGTTTTCTTTGACTTGTGTCATTTATAATACCCTGACAATTTCTCCAAAAGACCAGTGGGTGAGTTGAAGGGTCTTATGAATTATTCAACGGCTCAAACTGATTGCATGGGGGGGGGCTATAGCAAACAGTAACACTCAGATCTTGCAGTGGAAAAGACTATGCTGCTTAAGGGTGGAAATGCTTATCTTAGATCAGATACATCTCTGAAAATCTCCACTTACTTACAGAGTATAGGGCCATAACCACCTCAGATGTTAAGGGGGACATGTTCACATCCACCTGTATGGGTTTTTCAATGGCTAATTCCTAAACTATAACATTTGCTTCCTCCATTCTTCTAAATGTGTTATAGTCTTTGTTGCGAAGTGTCACTATGCAACTTATGATGTAATGAAACTGAATGGAACCGAAATGAAGCTGTTCAATTGAAGCAGACATTACAGACCAATAGGAAAAAATAACATAGTAATGAACAAGGGCGTAGCAGACACGTCCCCCACACTCTTTAAAATGTAAACCCATACCGAGTCCAAATGGTGGATTTGTGTACAGTATTCTTTGCGTTTTGTTACTTTGGGCTGATTGAGCAGCCATCCAGCCAATCACAGGTGAGTTTCATGAGCCGAAACAACCCTTACGTAATAGGCCATCAATCAGACAGTCTAATCAACGCGGCTCCATTCATTCAAAGTTGCTTTCAACAATGCTCATTTATCCATGTTTTTTATCAGGCATTGATGGTGATCTAAATGTATAATCTAGAGATGAGGAACAGACAAATGAGAGTTATAAATGTGAAATGCACTGCAGAAAAAAACAGAGGACAATCCTTCTTTTAAGCACACATTGTAAGTGGAGTTTATATCAGCGCATGAGTCTTCATTAAGTTATTCTTTTTACATAATATCTGTAAGGTAATAGTTTGATCGGTTGTTTATGCCAATTTAAGCAGATTACTAGATCTGTGTTAAATATGTAAAGCTATTTTAACATCAGCTCCTGTTTTTTACCTCTATATTGGTGTGCAGCTGACAAACTGTAGGAAAAAAGATAGATCTGCTGTGTTCTTAGAACACTTAGGCATTTTACTGAAGTCAATAGATATGCAGACCCGCTTTTTTATACATGAAAACATACGGACATTATTGAAACTAATTATAATTATTATAAGACTATTTATTGTTGTCTTTTGATAAAAGTCATGTTCAGCAGCTCACAAACTGTAGGGAAATGATAGATTTGCTTTGTTCTTATAATGCTTAAAACCTCTACTAAAGTCTGTTTGTAGGTCTGTAGACATACAAATTTTAAAGGACTAACATTTTCTTTTGATTGTTGATTCAGTGACTAACTCATTTCACACACGACACTCATTTGTCACCACCTTCTGGCATCACCAGAAATGGTCACTGAATCATTAAATGGATCTGAACGAATTTTGGTGAAGGTAGTCAAAACACTCGAGTCACTTGGATACATTTAAATCCCACAATGCACAAGCACAGAGTAAAAAATAAAATTGTCCACATGCACAATTGTCGTGACTGTAATTGATTAAATAATATTCAGGACCAGCTTGTGCTCTGTCATTTATTCGTGCCATGTGTGAAACAGAAGCAAGTGCTCCACAAGATGCCCTATATTTCTGCAGCGAATTTTGCTAAATATTACAATTATTTTGCAATACTTGAATCTTTAAAATACTACAAAAATTAAAAGTAAATAATATGTATATACAATATAATACTTATATCATACTTATATATTAATATATACTATAATATATGAATACTGCACTGTAAATGTTGAGTCTGTGCAAGCCACCTACTTACAACTGTAGTTTACAACTTAAACTTTACTATCTATACATAACATAAACTCAGAAAATATGTTTACTCTGTCTCTTAACTTTAGATATGAACTGAGTGATTTGTGCTCACCTGAATTATTAATAGCGTTCAAAGCGTCTGCATGCTCCACTGGACCGCAACCTTCGCCATGCTTTTTTGTCTTATTCACATTACATCCCAAAATAAATGACTCTCAGTGAATGTCATTGTCTTAACCATTTTTTTCTGAAATGACTCCAGAAAGTACCGATTGATTTGGAGTGGTTTAAAAGATTAGATGTGTTTACCTTGGCCCTCAACGCTATCTGTGATTTTCATCTCCTGGTCCCGGTCCATATCGAAGGGATCGCCCTGGCTCCCTCTCTTGGGTAGGTTCGGATCCTGGGCAGCGGCGCATTGTCCGTTTCGCGCAGCCGACGGGTCCACGATAGTCGGATTGGGAACCGAGCATGAATCTAAAGTCGTCATGTCTGTCATGTTTGTTCCCTTGCTTGTTTTTTGAAATCAGAAAAAGCCCTCAAAAAATGATCTCACGTCGAACTGCGACTAGCAGCCATCCAGCATTAAGGGGAAAGGAGCAGAGATGCGGAGATAAACGCAATCTGCCCAGCATCAGCAACGGACCCCAACCCCACCCTCCCACCGAGAACAACTCCAATCCGAGCTCAAGAACTGCAACAATTCAACTGTAATTAGACATGGGGGATAGTTTAGTTAAGAGATGTTGTGTCACTCATCCTAACTTGACTTTAACACACAATCACTGATATTAGCTAAGCCCACACAAAGATTAATTGAAGTTCCAGATAGACATGAATGTGAGAAGTCTTGAGAAGTCATCATTTTTTCACCTCAGACAATTGATAGTATACTTTTCTTATGTTAGGCTATATATATATATATATATATATATATGTTTGTTTGTTTGTTTCCAAATATATTTGGCTATTATTCTTCGGCTAATTGCACATTGTTGTGCCAAAACGTTTGGTCAAATTTGTTCAAGCTGCTTGAATTAAAGGGATAGTTCATCCAAAAATGAAAATTGTATCATTATTTACTCACCCCCATGCCATCCCAGATGTGTATGACTTTCTTCTACTGAACACAGCTCTGTAGGTCCTTACAATGCAAGTAAATGATGGCCAGAACTTTGAAGCTCCAAAAACATATAAAAGAAGCATAAAAGTAATCCATATATGACTCTAGTGGTTATATAGAAGCGATATGATAGGTGTGGGTGAGAAACCGATAAATATTTAAGTCCTTTTTTACTATACATTCCCCTCCCTGCCTAGTAGGTAGCGATATGCAAAAAGAATGCAAATCACCAAAAATAAAAGTGGAGATTTATAGTGAAAAGGACTTAAATATTAATTAATTTATTAAACTTTAAAGATCTACCCTTGAATTTAATATTTGAAATACACAGAATTGACTCAGTGTGAACCTATAGCGTATTTGGTGACATTACAATTGCAACTCCATTACACTGGACTCCAAACATTCCCCAAAACCTACACAGACCTACCTCATTAATTTTGAAAACACAACAGCCAATAGCAAGTCTCCAAGCAGAAACATCAACAATCGTTACAGTATTTTCCTGGAAATAACTATAATCCTATGTAGTTTTAACACCTGACATTTTATTAAAATAGGTAAATGTGCCATTTTGCCCTTTGCACAGAGAAAAATGAAAAAATGTAGACGTCTGACTGGTCCATCTAATCACTGATCTACAGAGGCCCCTGGCTGACAGTGGCTAACTTGTGGCTAGTAGCCAGAAATTAATAAAAGTGGATGAAGCTAGTCACTGCCATTCTTTGTTATTTGTAGAAGCATTTAGAACAATAATGAGATGCTCCAGTATACACTAATATATTATAAGTCCAGATGTTTATGTTAGTAGTTGTAACTTTCATGATATGACTTGCGTTATAGTCGTAGAATGACCATATGCTGTTTGCACAATGTTAACAAGCAAAGAATAATAACAGTGTTTTACATTCCTTTTTTGTGTTTATTCACAGTAAGACAAGATTGATATCGAAGATCAGTCATAAATTAAGCAGCATTAGACAAAGTAGGATAATTAACAAATATTGCTTTTTACCCTTTTATTGGGGATGATGAAGTTACTTTAACTCTTACATCTTCAAGGCACACAGTATTGAATGCAATATGCTGCTTTATAAATGGTATAAAACACAGATCATGTTGTGCTTATGTAATGTTGTTGAATGCAGACACAAACAATAAAAGACTGTCAAATGACTGAATACATACATAAAAAGCAGGAACCCATACACAAGATCCTGCAGTTGAACCAATTCAGCGTTCCAGTAGTATCATCATCAGTGCCTTAACAGACAGCATTTCATTTTGTTGAAAAAAAGTGGTTTGTGTGAACTGAAAATAATGACAAGCACATAGTCTCTCTCCGTGGAAGCAGATTTGAATCTTTTTAGTTTGCGTCAACATTCGAACCGTGTATGGGGACAGTTTTTGACTAATATTTATGTAGATAAATAACTAATCACCATGATTTTTACCATTTTGGAAGCTGGTCTGGTATAAATTGAATGTACAACACACTCTGCATACTGACTTCTTAATGTTGTTGTTGTGATGATGTCACAACCAGCCTGTTTTAGGGGCCCCCAACTTCAAAACTGGTTTTGGCACCGTAACTGCTGCACATGTAAATTTAGTATCACACTTGTGTTTTAAGGAATGTGCATTGTGCAATTAAAAAAGTACTCAAAATAATGTTTTAATTATCATTTTTAAATGAACAAGTTTCCAGCATTAGTAACCTCTTGTTATAAGACATCCGAGTTATGAGGCATACAAATAAAGAGTTTGTTCTCTGTTAATATGATAACAGGATGTTGAAATATGTGCTCTTAAAAGTTCTCAGAACAGACATGGTGAAAATTAAAATATACAGTATGTATATTAGGAACATATTTTATATTACTAATATATTTTTTGTACTTGAAGAATATTATTGATATGAGAATTGCTTTTAACACTGTTCAAACAAGTTGTAGAATCATAAAACAAGCTGTAGATGGAAACATGCACCTAACCAGTGTAATTTCTTAAAGTACACTATATCTGAACTTAGTGTATACCTATTCTAATTGCATTTATAAAAGCTATACTACTTTACCACTTCATTTGTAATGATCAAAGTTTCTCTGTGTGCATTTGAAGCATGAAATAAGTGCAATTATATGGTACTTTCAATTAGTACATAAATATGTTAATGTATTGGTAGTATACTTATCAAATCAAATCAAATCCCTTTATTGTCACTCAACCATATACACAAGTGCAACAGTGGGTGAAAGTCTTGGGTGCAGTTTCAAGCAACATAGCAGCATGACAATTACAATAAACATCTGATTTACACATAACACAGTTTACACATCTTGTTACACAACACAGTAAACAATATACTCCTAATAATATACAATATACAGTATACACAAAATAAGAAGAAAATATACAATAAAAATACACTGTTAAGTATGTAAGTGCTACTCTTTAAAATAAAAAAATAAAAAATAAATAAAAAATCTGTGCCCTTTTTTAAGCTTTCACCCCTGTCCCTACTGAGGTCTATGCACGCCACTGGGAGGACATGATGGGGAGTAAATGATGAGAGAATTTTCATTTTTGGGTGAACTATCCCTTTAATTGTGAGATATAGCTAATGTTTACGAAAGCTAATAGAACGCGATGATACAGATATCATGTGCTTTTCTGAGTCTACGTTTTAAATAAAATAATAAATGAACCGTCAGTATTTCGTCTTGGGCAATAAATGAATGAGAAGGCTTCCTTTCAGATAAATGAGCGTCTGACGCACTACATCCACTTACCGCTAGAGGCCAATGTTGTGCACAATTTATAACTAATACTATGGGGGATAGTCACTTTAGCTGAATTCACTTGACAGCATTGTGACAGCCATGGTTCTTGTAAACTATAGACTCTCTATAAAAAACAAAAATATTTTTTGTTAGACTATTGTTGTATGTATTCATTTATTTTTTAACGACTGGTATTTTATAAAAGTGCGCAATATAGGCCTATAGGCAAATCTAAACTACAAAGACATGCATTTGTTCAGACAATTAATAACATTCATTTGGATCAGTTATCAAAGTTAATGTTACCTGGCGTCTCTCTTCTCAGGGGTTTTTATTGGTCCATTTGAACAGTCGGGATTCAGGGGAGGGAATGTTTGTTTTCCTCAGAGTACTTCGTACACTGCTAAACATTCCCACTAACCACTCAGTCTGCAAGTCTGTCAAATCTTAAGTTCCATAAGATAAGCTGTTATTCTCAGCAGAATGAAAATTGATATTCATAATCATATTTTACCTAAGGAATGGCCCAATCTGAAAGAGGTAGGTTGCTCTTTACAGGGATCCCATATTTGAAAATATTTTTAAATGTAAGTAAACATTTGACTTGCCAAGAATCATGCTTCTTTTCATAGGACTCTGAATTATTTCTGTTAGTTTTTATATATTTTTTGGTCAGCTCTTGGTCTGCAGGGTTTACATTGTATTTAATATACAGAAATAAAATGTGCTTGTCCTATTTTATGATGTTCTCAATTAACTGACCAAAATGTTCATTGATAAAACAAACAAACAAACAAAAAGGTCTCAGTGCTGTCGTTTTTCTGTTTCAAACAAGACAGCTTCAGCTTTACCAAATGTATGCATCTGTTAAACATTAATGAAAGGGTTTGATCAGTACCCTGACCTTTATTGCTTGTTTATCTGGGCAAGCTAAAGAATATACTAGTCCTCATGTCATTATTTCCTAACATACCAACTCACTGTATCCAAATCTGTGTTATAATTTTATAGATGTATGCATGCATGTATGTATTTTGCAGAAACAGGATACACCCTTGAGCCTTTATACTTCTGTTCTTGAACAAAAATTACATTGTTGACAACAACAATAGACACAACAATTTGTTATGTAGCATGACTGGCTTATTACTACATCTCAGATGTAATTCCCATACTTCAATTTTGCAAACTGAATAATAATAATAATAATAATAATAATTCACTATAGTGTAAAAATTGTATCAAATGTGACATTTGTGAACTTTCTGGTATGTTTCACAGAGGTATGGGTATGATGGATTCATTCAACTCCACCATCACTGCAAAGTAAGTTTTTAGTGATATGTTTAGTGATAAAATCCTTATTACATATATTTTAAATAAAGTTTGGTGTATGTTCTATAGAGAACTCATGTTAGAACACACACTGTTTTGTATGCATGTATCATAGAACACTATAGTATTCTAGAAAGTTACCGTTGGTTTCTCAGTTGCTCATGGAGAAAATCAGCTCAATCTGCAGTTTTAGTGGAAGAACACCAGCTGGACGGAAAATGTTCTGCATGCTTGGCCATAGATCCTGCTGGCATGGTCTCATCTGAGCTCTTCCTGAGAGAGTGTGTGTGTTTGTGTGAGTGTGTTAGGAACCCCATGATGAATGAGTGGGCAGCACAGAAAGATCTGATCCTCCACTCAGAAAAGGAGGATGTTAAAGCATCTGTCATACCTGCAGAGTGATTGGATTGTTCTGCAGTGTGTTTCAGATGTCTCAGATGGTTTCAGGTCTACTCAGCTGCTCAGTGTATTCTGTTCTTCAGAAGAAATCATTCAAAACAACTGAATGATTGTTTATATAAACACTTACTAATAATGTAAAAAAAAAAAAAAATGGTCAGTATACTGTAAGTTTGTTCTGGCCACAGTTGCATTTTTAAACTATCACAAATTCAGTCATACGAATCGCTGTAGCAGTGTCATTGACAAAGTCAAGAGAGCAGCCCAATATTGGGCTTTTCTTTTCAAACCAAAAAGAAGGACCTTTTCTACAAAGTATTAATTCTTGAGAATTTCAGCAGGATATCAGGTGTGTTTGTGTTTGTGGAAAAGACGACAGCAGGCCTTCCCTGGGCTCCCTGTCTGAGCAGCTGTAGAGCTCTGTATGGGGTTTTGCTTGAGTAGAGTATCAGACTAAAACTGGATCACCTTGAGCTCACAACAACAATACTGCTGCTGAACATACTGTACATATAAACACATTTACAAAGACTTCCACTTCTCATATGATATTATGGTTTAACAATCTGAAAGGTAAATACATATTTTATAATCTGCAGATGAACCTTGATTGCTGATTTAAATGTGCTTCTCATGGAACAAAAAGTTGCACCTCCTCTTATTCTAAAGTCCATTGCACTGATTTAAAGTATGTATTTGACAATTCTCAGGACTGCCACCAAGTGGCTGGAAATAGTAGCTTTCATCATTGATGTGAGAATGTTGATTTTTACAGTATGTGCAATGCCAATGTATTCAGATAATTTCTCCTGTTGAAAAATAAAAAACTGAAAAGAATACAGTACAGCTGTGTTCGCATGTTCCAGGGAGAAGCCAAAATGATGAAGGATGGCACAGTGTTCCGTGTGATCCAGGAGAACTGCTGGGATGCTGACGCTCGGATTCGGGATATGGAAAAACATGGTAAAGACAGTGACATACAAACATTATGTGCATTTTAATATAATTATTTTTCAATGAAAATGTTTTGGGGATTTTTTACAAAAAATTTTTTTTATACTTTTACATTTTCACAATGTAAGTCTCTAAGAAATGCACTCTTAAAAGGTAGTTCACTCACCAATGAAAATTCTGTCATCACTTACTAACCCTCATGCTATTCCAAACCCGTATGACTTTACTTTCTTCCATGGGACACAAGAAGATATATTTTGAAGAATGTTGATGCTGCTATTTCCCCTACAGTGCAAGTGAATAGGGACTAAGGCTGTCAGTCCATGACATTCTGTCTGACATCTCCTTTTGTGTTCTCTGGGAGAAAGTTATGTGGTTCGTGAGTGAACAGAAATGTCATTTTTGGGTGCAACTAACCCTTTTATTCTTCGTTCTGCTTTTATCTGCAGATAACATTTCTCGTTCATTATGATTTATTACAGTGATTTGTTTTCATGTTGTTCAGGAGTGACAGTACAGGCCCTTTCCACTGTGCCTGTGATGTTCAGCTACTGGGTAAGAAGCAGTAAAGCAAAAATATAATAAATAAATTAGGCAAATAAACATTTTGTTTCAAAGATTTATCATTAAAAAAAAAACTATACTTGCCACCTCACATAATTCCTTAAAGTTCCTTTTGATGCTTGTCCATTAGCTCAGTCCTAGCAATTCCTCTCCATTTCTAAAGGCTAAACCCCATGACACACTAGACCTGTGTGGGATTCTGAATGATGATTTGGCGGCTACAGTGAAGCGATATCCAAAGCGCTTTGTAGGGCTAGGCACTCTGCCCATGCAGGCCCCTGATCTAGCAGTACAAGAGATGATACGCTGTGTGAATCAGCTGGGCTTCCCTGGAGTGCAAATTGGCTCTCATATAAACAAATGGGACCTCAATTCCCCAGAGCTGTTCCCCATCTATGCTGTAAGACAAGATTTTGTGCACCATGTACTACTGATCCCACTTGTTTGCACATCAAAATCAAAATTTGATCATTCATTTTAATTTGATCTGCATAACTAGTACATACATGTTCATGACATAATAGCATTCTGACAACTGATAGCAGCAGCATTTTTGTCTCATTGTGTAGATTATTTTAAAACCAGCATGTGCTTCTCACTACAGGCAGCTGAAGAACTCAACTGCTCGATATTTGTACATCCATGGGACATGCAGACAGATGGGAGAATGGCTAAATACTGGCTGCCTTGGTTAGTTGGTGGGTTTGGTTGAATGTCTTGACCTGAAAACACAGAATGACTGAGTGAATGAATGAGTGTGAAGTTTCTTTCATTTTGACCCCAAACATTTAAGTTGTCGCCCAAATTTAAACACAACAGGAGGGTTAATCATACAGCTCAAATATAGCCTATATCAGTGTTGGGTGTAATCCAGTTACAAAGTAATTAGTTACTGTAATCTAATTACCTTTCAGTCAAAAAAAGTAGTTTAATGCATTATATTTTAAATTCTTGTAATCAAATTACATTTAATGACTTTCAATTAATTTAGTTCCTTTTAAGTGCATTTTAGGGTCATGCTTCTAATATATTATTTATGCAGAATACATGAATTACGGCCCCGTAACGAGTCATTATGAAGGAGAAATGTGAGGTGCTGAGTGTATGACTTGTGTGTAACAATGAACAAGAAAGAAATACAGACATTATTTTAAATTTGTTGAGCGTTGTGCCTGGGTAGCTCTGTGAGTAAAGATGCTGACTACCACCCCTGGATTCACGAGTTCAAATCCAGGGTGTACTGAGTGACTCCAGCCAGGTCTCCTAAGCAACCAAATTGGCCCGGTTGCTAGGGAGGGTAGAGTGACATGGGGTAACCTCCTCGTGGTCGCCATAATGTGGTTCTTGCTCTTGGTGGGGCACGTGGTGAGTTGTGCGTGAATGCCACGGAGAAAAACGTGGGCCTCCACATGCGCTATGTCTCCGTGGTAACACGCTCAACAAGTCATGTGATAAAATGCGCAGACTGACAGTCTCAGATGCGGAGGCAACTGAGATTCGTCCTCTACCACCCGGATTGAGGCAAGTCACTACGCCACCACGAGGACTTAGAGCGCATTGGGAATTGGGCATTTCAAATTGGGGAGAAAAGGGGAGAAAAAAAAAAGAAGAAGAATTTGTTAAGCGGAAAAGTGATTTAGAAAGTAACTTAAAAGTAAGTAATTAGTAATGTGATTACTTTTTCAATGAAGTAATTATTAAAGTAATCTGATTACAAATTGTAGAGAAATAATTAGTAATTTGTAATGGATTACTATTTTTAAGTAACTTACCCAACACTGCCTACGTTATGTTTGACTACAAACCTCTCTATTAAATTGTGGTTATAATGAAAAGACAAGTATGTCACAGTAAATAAAGGGATAGTTTGCCCAAAAATAAAAATTCTGTGATCATTTACTCACCCTTATGTTGTTCCAAACCTGTAAGACTTTTCATCTTCTGTGGAAGTGTAACTCAAAAGTATGTTAGTCTCAGTCAACAATCACTTTCATTGCATTTTTTTCCATCTAATGAAAGTGAATGGTGACTGAGGCTGACATTTTGCCTAACATCTCATTTTGCGTTCTGCAGAAGGAAGAAAGTCATAAAGATTTGGAACAACAACAACTATCCCTTTACGTCTGTTTTACAAATGTTTGGCACCATTTCTCTCTCTCTTTTTTTTTTTTTCTGGCAGGCATGCCATCAGAAACAACGACAGCAGTTTGTTCCATGATTTTTGGAGGTGTTTTTGAAAGATTCCCCAAACTTAAGGTCTGCTTTGCTCATGGAGGTAAAAAACAAAATATTCATTTTACACAAATGATCAATGTTAGAACAGAATCTGAGGTGCTAACTGGAAACTATGAATCCTGAGGGATGTGGTATCATATTTCATACTTTTGATCCAGGTGGTTCTTTTCCATACACCATCGGTCGAATTGAGCACGGGTTTAAGGTGCGACCTGATCTTTGTGCAACCGACAACAAGATCAACCCACGCAAATACTTAGGATCATTCTACACAGATTCTCTTGTGCATGACCCACTCTCACTGAAGTTACTCACAGAAGTCATAGGAAAGGTGGTTATTTGAATTCTCATATATCATCAATAATGCCAAATATCATTGCCCACAAAATATTTGTATATGCATTATTTGTCTATAAGTGAAAACAGACACTCGTCATTACTGTTTTGTATAGGCAGTGATTTATAACAACAACTCAGTGGATCCCAAAAAATTTTTTTTAACTACAGCAACCCTTTATTGAGTTTTTTCCTACCACGACACCCCAACCACTAAACTTTTAGAACCTAGTTTGTAACAGCAACAGGGACCTGTTTTTCTATTTTTTCGCCCATGGTGTTTTACCTCTGCTCTGAATAAAGAAATGGCAAAGCTAGATTTTGCATGTGCAGGATATTTGTATATTGGTTATAACACTGCGCAGCAGTAAACCCACAGCTAACACTAACTCTAACTTTTGAAATGTGTGCTGTTTTATTTCTAATAAAAGGCTCTGTTTCTTGTAGGATAAAGTTATGCTAGGAACAGATTACCCATTCCCACTAGGGGAACTGGAGCCAGGAACATTGATTGAATCCATGGATGAGTTTGATAGTTCCCTAAAGGTAATATATAAACATATATTTAAGTGCACAGTTAACACATTGGATTTTATTTAAGATACATAAACAGCTTCCTTAGAATCTTAAACTGAAAATAAAAATATCCGACTGATAATTGTGAAAAAAATCATGAATGCCAAATATGGTGAGGCATCTTAATAAACTAGGCCTCAAACGTCAAGAACATAATCATGTTGCTGCTAATTTATATATATATATATATATATATATATATATTTTATATACTTAATGTTATTAAATGAAAACATATACACATAAAGTATACTAATATAAAAGTACTTCTCTTTTTACAACTTTCCTCATTTTACTGTTTTATTTAGGACAAATTGCTTGCTGGAAATGCTCTGGAATTTTTAGGACTGTCAAGAAAACAGTTTGAGTGACTGATTGTGTCGATGTTCATCAGAAGTGATAATGCCACCAGAGAGCTGAATCATGACTTTCAAAAGTCATTCATTTAAAACCTTAATTGATTTGTTTTCTTTTTTTATTCATTTTATTTCATTTAATGCAATATTAATTTATATTGAATGTGATTTTTGACAACCTGCTGTGTATTTTTACATATTCTGTTTACAGAATACTATGATCACTCTTCTGTGTTACTGTTCCATCCTAATAAAACGATAATTTCCTGTTTCAATTTTTACATTTTCAAAAGTTCCCTTTAATAGTTTTCCATTTCAATTTTAAGTTGGATTTTTGAGCTCTGCGACAAAACCCCAAGATCACAGCCAAGTGGGTGCTCGTTATGCTCGAGAGATGTTTATTATAATGTATGGGCACTTCAGCGACATGATCTGAGCCAGTCTTGAGCTGTTACAGATGTTGCATATTTTCAAGCATGTTTGATATTACATTATCGCCACATAATAATAATCTGTGGTGTGAGCGACGCAGCAACAATGGCGAACTGCTCCAGTCAATCACAAATGATTATGCATCTTTATTTACAGGAATGGAAGGCCACAATTTGATCATAATTGTATTTTATTGTAATAAACTGACAAAAAAGATTCTGAAATAAATATATCATAAATAAATCATCTGAGCACTCTACTTGTGTTTTATCTACCTCCAACTTGTAAATAAAACATATTTATTTGTTTTGTTTACAAGTTAATAAACAGACAGCCTTTATTTTTCTTCCTGATGCTATAAAACGAATGATAAAATCTAAAACTAAGTTGGTTAAAACTACAGCGTTGATATTTATGAACTACAGCCCCCAGCAGTAGCGCTTGTATGACGTACTTCACAGACGTGAGACCGGGCGTGCGTGACGTAAGTGAGAAGCGTGTGGCTGCGCGTACGTGACGTTCACACTCAGATCTTCTGCTGGACGGTAATGGCTACGTGCCGGGGATCAGCGTCCAAATGGTTTTTCACGCGGGAGCAGCTCGAAACCACCCTGTCCCGCCGCTGCGGAATGGAACCAGACAGAGAACTGTCGTACCGACAGCAAGCCGCAAATCTCATTCAGGATATGGGCCAGAGACTAAATGTGTATCCTTCAGACGTGCTGGTCAACAGCAGGCCCGTTTAGTCTCACTGTCACAGTTTGGGTTGCTGTAATATCTAGAATAGATGTAGATTCTGTAATACCTTTTTTATTATTAAAATCTATATTAGCCTTAAATTCGACTGAAATTGGTTGATATTCCTAATTAAACCCCGTTATATTGCCAGCTCGCGCTTATCTCAGTTTACTGTAAATATTAAAGCCCTGAACCTCTTATGGGGTATTTGTTTGTGTTTGGGCAAATTGTGAAAATAGGCCAGTAGATGACGGAATTTGAAGTTACATGATCTTGCGTTTTCCTTTACTCTAATCTTCAGGTCTCAACTCACAATAAATACTGCCATTGTTTACATGCACAGATTTTATATGTACCACTCCTTCACCAAATTCCACAGAAATGTAAGTTTCCATTTATGCTGCCTATCACATGTACTGCATGCCCTTTTGAACCATATGTTAACATGAAAGTCCTTTCAAACAGCTTTATTTATGAGCCTAAAGCTAACTGTAACCATCTTATCATTTACTCTCCCTTATTCCGTCTGAAACTCGTATGACACAAACAAAGATTTTTTTTTTTTTAAAGGAGATATGATGTTCATATCCATACAATGCCTTGGGGTCCAAAACTTCCAAGCTCCAAAAAGAACATAAAAGCAGTATAAGGTTATTTATATGATTTGAGTGGTTTAATCAATGTCTTCTGAAGCGATGCAGTCGGTTTTAAAAGATAACTCCTTTTTCACTATAAATCTTGCCTTCTGCAGTCTCCTTGGTGCGATCATGATTCGAAGCTTGATTACACAAACTCGCACTTGAATCTCAGATCATGGGTACAGGTGGATGGAAGTTATGCTGCCTTTGTCTTTTTACATGGACTTGGAATGTATAGATATAAACGCATTGTTTGTTTTCCGAAAAAGAGTCATAAGAGTTTGAGACAGCATAAGGGTGAGTAAATGGTGAGAGAATTGTCATTTTTTGGTGAACTATTCCTTTTAAAGTAAAAGGAAATATTTAAGAACACTGTTAACTGCAAGAGTCACAATGAACCTGTGGGAAACACCTTGTCCTTTTTTGTTTGATATATATAAATATTCATAAACTTTGATGCAACTGTGTCAGTATGTGTAATATCTCATGTGAAGACGTGTTTTTTTTCTCCACAGACCATCTCCCCAGCAACATTATTTCTTGCTGCAAAAGTTGAAGAACAACCACGGAAACTTGAACATGTAATTAAAGTAGCGCATGCATGTTTAAACCCCCAGGAGCCTCCACTGGATACAAAAAGTAATGTAAGTCTGGTGAATTCTGGTGTTATCTTTTTTCTCCCCATCAATTTCCTCTACCTTTTCATCACACTGAATACATTTTACTAAACTTGTGTGCACAAGAGAGTACAGATTATGTCTTTACAGAATCACTTTTTGAAATCTAGTGTGCTAGTGCTGGGATTTGAATTAAGTGTTGTTGAACAGACATCTTCTTTGAATTGAAATTACCAATAAGAAATATAGAGCTTGTTTACATGGACACCAGAAAGCTGTTTATTGTGAGAAAGCTGCTTAAGGCTGGAAAGTGGCGTTCCTGTTTACATGCACTGTGTTTGCGGCTTTCTCTTTACTCACGTATACATGTGGCTTAGTCAGAAAAGCATTTTTCTCCACAGCAATGTAATTTCCTTGCGACGCTTGTGTAAATAACAAACATGGGATCCGAGGAAGACTTCGCCATTTTATTTTCTGTAACTTCACTTTATTTACAGATATTCCAGAGTTGGTGCTGTGTTTGTTTTCTTAACTTTCCATTGCGACCTGCAGTGATATTGTGCTGCAATATTGGGGTTTCCCTCTTACATAAAACTCTGGGATTCCCCCAATGTACTTGAGCACATATACACGGAAGTGAAGGGCAGTAGTCGATATTTTAAATTGGTGATATATAAATGAGTATATTTGATAGTGTATGTGCTTTTCCCACTGTACTCCCAGACATGTTGAATTCTTTCCACTTTGTTGATTTGTTGTTGTGCTCCATCCTATGACGTTATTTATCGGTCTGTTCAGCGCACATGCGCACTCTTCAAAAACCTGTAAGAACACTGCTAATGCATTTACACGGCCACATAATCCGCATTCTCTGGGAGAAACCAAGGTGTGTCAAACCATTTTCTCTACACGTCGTTTCACAAAAACCCTGGAATAAACTTAAGTGCATGTAAACGTGGTCATTGTCTTGAAGACACCAATTTATAATTAAGTGCTATTTATGTGGCAAAGTATTGCATCTGATTAGCTTTGCAGGAATACATGGTTTCAGTCACAGTGGCTGAGTAAAATTATGTCTGTTGGTTAAAGAAACAGAAAGACACATTACAAGCACTATGTAATGATTGTCTGTTGAACTTCAGGCATACCTCCAGCAAGCTCAAGAGCTGGTGATACTTGAAACCATAGTGCTGCAGACTTTAGGTAAGTCTTTGGAAGGAGGTTCCTTTCAACTAAATATCAGAGTGAATATTAGAACGCTTGCTGACATTGGTTCACCTTTGAAACCATTAAGGACTTTGAACCAAAAAAGAAAATTGAGTTTGGCTCTGAAAGAAGACACATTTCCACTTCTAAATTCACCAGAATGGTGGTTGTAAGGGTATTAAGGCTCAATGCAAAGATGCCCATTTTGATTTCAAATTTATCTAGTATGTTATTTTGTAACACGATACATATGTATCAGTAATAATGCTTTGTTTTAGAGCCTTTGTTCTAACTAATGCATGGCTTTCATTATGTACAACTGTTGCAGAGCTGTGTGAAACAGCTGTGAATTAACTAAATGTGCTTTATATTGCAGGCTTTGAAATAACAATTGAACATCCACATACTGATGTGGTGAAATGTTCCCAGCTAGTGCGAGGTATAGACTTTCCTTCATATGATCTTTACAACACCCTAATCACTGTTATATATAATACAGTGCTGACTTAATCTTTGATTCAAACAATTTGACTTTGATCAATGGCTAAGCATGCAGTTCAAGGAGAGGTAACCCTCAGTGTATCAAGCAAAATTAGGTCTCATCCTTACTCGCTTAAGGCCCAGATATACTTCATACGAAATTAAAGAATGAATGGGTGTGATGTTATTTACAACACAATCTGGCCAAATAGAATGTGTTTTTGAGTTCGTTTTGGTGATTCGTAACAGCTCGCCAGGGTGAACTTTAACGGAAGCTTTTTACCAGCTGCTAAACACCTTACTGCCAATGGTCCACTTCATCGGTAGGTGTGACCTGGGGCTCCACCTACCTTGAGGCCTGCAGCTAATTCCTGGCATTCAGTCAGTTAAGATCAGTCAACATGAACAAAGTTCAGAGTTTTTAGCGAGCTGGTGCAAATTTACCTACATCTGTTAGATTGTTCGTGTAGAGACATTTTCCAAGAACATGTCATGCATTTTTTTTTATTTTTTATTTTTTTATTAGTCTACAAAAGGAATCAAATCTACTCAAATACTCTCAAGTGCCCATTCACTCTTTTGTTTATATGCTGCATTACTCGTGCCTTCTGCAGCCGAAAGCCAGTAACACCAAAGTAAGACATGCCTATCATTTTTTGTCTGTATTCTTCCCATTAACACTCTTAAACACCAATCTTTGCGGTAGTATCAGTGTCATCAAAAATTACAACAACAGAGTGTAATCTGCACATATTATGGCCACGTATGGCGTGTTAGCACATTAGCATCATAAATTCAGAATGTAAACAAAACAAAAGAAGAATTGTACATTTTCTACTGCATATATATTACTTTCACTGATCTAGTGTGAATTCTACTCATAGAAAGAGGCATAAAGTCATTGATAACCACATTTTAGTGTCACAATTAGTTAAGGTTTTACTGAGCATCCTCATATTTAAATGTACTTCTAAACACCTCCCACAGCGGTATGGCGGGTGTCTGGATGTTCGCAAACAGTATAACGTTTGCATGGCTGTTTCAAACTTCTTTTTACCCCTAAACGAAGAAGAATTTCTCTGGAAGTATATCGGGGCTTTTATAATGTTTTATACTCACTTTCCCATCTTTTCTCACTCGCATTTTTTCTTTTCTTTTTTTTTATTACAGCAAGCAAGGATCTGGCACAGACTTCCTATTTCATGGCTACCAACAGGTTGTTATCCAGAACCTCATTTGTTGCACTGTAACTGCACACTATAGCTTCCTTTACTGCAGGTTACCCTACCAGTGTCCAACACCCTCCTTGCACCGGTGGCTACTGGGACGCCCCCCTCTCAAACATGCCCTCAGGGTGGGGTGGGGAGGGGGTTCGGCGGCTCCGGCCCCGGTTGCAGTGCGGTGTATTGTACGGGGGATCATTGTTGGCACAGAGGGGTTGAATGCACAATGTGAAGTGTAGTGGTGCTCTTGAACCTCACGTTTGCTCGGTTACAGAAGTGCATTTGTCTAAAAAAAGACACTTTGGTAGCCTGAATAGCAGCTAAAGATTACACAGATGTAAACATTACATAGAAATTCTCACGGTAAGTACCCAGACCCCTTTGTTTTGTTTCCTATGATTTTTATTCTCAAAGTGATAAATTAACCTTTGTTTTGGTCATAGTTTTTTTTTTTTTTTTTTTTGTATTCAAATTATTTAGAAGTTGCATTTTTTTTTGTCGTTCAGTGTCTGACTTTATTTTTGAGATGTAGACATCTGTTGTGCTTTGGTTTTGATGTATCTATTTTTTAATGCAAACAAAACCATTAAGGACCTGGCTTTGTAAATTTTAAATAATTGTTTCATTGGCTGTATATTTTTGCACATCGTAAACTGAAAGATTTATGGTATCAGATAGGTAACAAAGGATTATGATTTCAGGTGAAAAGGTCCTTAAAGGGTGTAGTCTCCGTTGTACAGTTATTTACTTTGTTATAATTAAAGTAAATAGTGTTTGTTCCCCCCTCATTTTTTTATTTTATTTATTATTTTTAAATCACTTTAGCTGTCATTTAGTATTCATCACCTTTGCAGCACTGTCTGCAATGTCTGAACATGGGAGTAGAGGAGCATGTGCTTAACACATGGCCTGCAGGTAATGCAGCCTGTTGAACATACCCCCGGCAAAAATGTCCATGTTCTCCTTAGCCCATGTCCAAACATTGATTCTGTTCTATGGCACAGGGTTACCATCCACCTTTGACCGAGGCTTCAATTTATTATAATTTTTTTTCTTCATTTTCAAATTTTAGTAAAACACTACTAAGATTGTTAGCATATTGGGGAAGGAATGTTTTGTTTGTGCTGGTTTCTTCAAGGACTCTTGTAGCAGATTAGATCTTTTTAGTATTTGCTGTTGTTCTGGCCTTAGTATAATAAAGCAAGTGCAACCCTTCCACATAACTTAATATGCTGTAACATTGCTATTAAGAAATGTTGGCAAGTTCGTAGATATACATAATAAGCACATAATCAGGCCACATAGTCAACCCGGCTTTATGCCTTACATGGGCTTGCATTTCTTATGTGGTAAACATGGATGGTATCCATATGCTTGTTTTCTTTACTGTTTCCTATTTGTCTGTTGTCTGCAGGCCTTTACACCTTTTTTTCAACAGTGTCAAGTTTACCCTTGATAATGAGTAACAACCCTGTAATTTTTGTTTGCACAGATTTGATCCCACAAACAGTTTTTTTAGACCTACTGCTTTGGGTGCTGTTCTAAACTTCAAATGACAAATTTTGGGAAAACTATATTTAAATGCTTTCTTTTGCCATTCAGTTTTTACCTTGTAACCTACTTTCTACCTCTTCATATGGCACAAAATGTGTATAATAAATTCAAGCTTGAAAAATACTTTTATTTTATGCTGGTTATCTTTCAACCGTAGCCATCTTACATGACACTGAATGTGATTAAATAGCTTAATGCTGTATCAAAGTTGATATAAGCAAAGGTTTCTGAACTGTGCAGGCAAATTTTTGGAAGTTTGTTACTTAGAATTGAGGAATAGCTTTGTGACTGTGCTTTAATATTACTCTGTGTCCTTAATGATAATTTCTAGATATTCAAGATTGCCTTCCCTCTCCTCAGCAGTTAATCGTTTGTGCTCTTTATTGTCTTTCTCCTCCATGATGTGCTGCTCTTGCAGTCTGCACCTCACCACCTTCTGCCTACAGTACAAGCCCACAGTCATAGCCTGTGTCTGCATTCACCTGGCCTGCAAGTGGTCCAACTGGGAGATCCCCGTTTCCACCGATGGAAAGCACTGGTGGGAGTATGTGGACAGCTCAGTTACACTTGAGCTTCTTGATGGTAGGTGATGTGTTCTTCCCATGAACAGGTTGTACGTGTATTGGCATTTCAGAGTTAAATTACCCAGTAAGGCTCATTATTTCACATTACATACATTGTTAGGTAAGTCACTTATGATTTATATTCATTTGAATTGTGTTGAAGAACTGACCCACGAGTTTCTGCAGATTCTAGAAAAGACACCCAGCAGGTTAAAGAGAATTCGGAATTGGAGGGTAGGTGATTGGAATATGTTAAATCATGCTTCTTTTTTTTTAGTCTTAGGTACATTAATTTGATTAAATTAAACTCTGCTTTCAAGCTGTTGCTGTATTTACTTCTAGGCTACACAAGCTGCTAAGAAGCCCAAAACTGATGGTCAGGCCTCAGACAGCAGCTCTTTACCAGGTACCTCGTTAACCCAGGACCTATCCTTGATGGATGCCATTCCCGGGGTCTCTACAAATACAGCCTTCTCGAAAGCCTCCAATTCTTTTCCAGTGACCCTACCAGGCAACACAAGCAGCTGTCTTTCCCTGGATTCCATTGCCAACATGCAGGGATCTTCATACACTTACACCGCCCCCAGTGACTGGCCTCAGGACTTAGCTCGTTCAGACCCATATTCTGTTAAACAACTTACCCCGCACTCCTCTATGCACCCACAACGGCCTGACAAAAGCTCAGAGTTGAACCCTGCAAAACATGTACACAAGGCCAGTGGTGTGTCGAAGCACCAGGCCACAACCTGTCCTCCACCTGCAGCACCCACACAGAAAATGTCTCTGGATAAGTACAGGGAGAAACACGCTGAGCTGGCAGTGCAAAAACGTAGACAAGAGCAGCAGAATGTGGAGACTGAGGTCAGGGATGTCTATGGTACTCCAGCACAGACAGATCACCGCAAGCACCTGCCCCAACTTTCTCACGGGCAGCAGAGGTTGAGCAGCAGTGCTGGAGCCACCACAGCCTCACCCCTGAAGATGAAGCTGCCTGTCCCTGGGCAGGAAAAGCAGGGGGACAAACGAGAGAAGGGGAGCTCCTTAAAACTTCGTCTTCCAGTCCCTCCCCATAGCGAAAAGGCAGGTTCAAGTAAGGAGGAGCTAAAAATGAAAATTAAGGTGTCCTCGGAACAGCATAGCTCCTCAGATGAGTGTGCTGCAAAGAGCAAACATTCCAGCCCACTTGTGAGCAAGGAAAAACACAGAGACCACTCAGCCCATCGTCACCACCACAAACATGGCCACTCCCATTCCCACACACATAGCGGCAATGGCAGGAGTGGGTTTGAGGCACCTGCAGCTGGTTTGGCCCTTCGGAGCCCGGTAGATCCTGGTGGCGAGGGGGCAAGCTCAGCATCCAGCTCTGCCTCCTCACGCAAGAGGGTGAATGAAGCCAGCCTCAATCACCACTCCAAAAAGAGCAAAAGCTCCAAAGGCAGTGCAGGTAGTTCCTCTCATTGTTCCTCTGTTCAGCAGTGTGTCATCTCACAACTCTATTCTTAACCTTCCCTTCCCCCCCCTCCCCCTGTCACATACCAGGTGGGCTACGGACATCTCAGCACCCTAGTGAAACTGCACAGGAAACCAGTGGAGAGCCACGGCCATGAGGGCGCCAGACTAGCTAATGGCCAACACACAGACTATAATGATACTTTTGATATGCTTGATTCGCTGTTAAGTGCCCAATGAATGAACTCTTGAACCTATAGGAAAAGAGGATAAAATGTAAAAGAAAAATCAAGCATAGGTGTCATGATTAAGAAAACAGGAATGTGAATGAAAAGAATAAGAGAAAGAAAATAAAAACTGTTTCCCGATCTTCTGGCAGTTCGGTTCAGTCTGGCCGTCTCTCTGTGAAACTGCTGCTTTGTCCTCAGTATTCCCTTATGAGCAGTTGGTTTGTATGCGTGAGCAGGTATATGATTGTCAGAGCTGTTATAGTACATAAAACATTTATTCTTTACATGAGACTAAGTAGAACGAGTGAAGAAAGGCAGTTTTTCTCATAGTGATAATTTATAAAACACTTAAGACTGAAAGCACCCTCTAAAACGACTGACACTCCTCTCATTTGTTCAGAATATAGTAGAGGGAATGCAGAATCAAGCTATTTAATTTCCATAGTTTCTTGAATGTTTATTTTCCTTTCCTCTCCATTTGATACCTTCTATAGTGGCTGCATGTCTATTTCGAAAGGGATGAGACCTGTTTACAGAGCATGAAGAAATAGATTCTTGTAAGTTAAAAACTGTACTATAACTTCTCAGGTTTGGAGCTGCTTGTAAAATTCTCTCTCTCTCTCTCTCTCTCTCTCTCTCTCTCTCTCTCTATAGTGGGGAGGGCCTTGTGATAAAAATCTAACGTTGGCCTTTCTAGCTGCAGTCCTCCAGTGTTCCATACTACTTCCAGGAACTCGTAGGCAATCCACACCCTGCCAAATACCTGGCATGTTGTCAGAGGCCATGCAATGTTCCTTTTTTGACCTTATAGATGACCTTAAGCTGGATGCCAAAGGCTGTGCCTCAAAAAGTAAAAGTATAGTTCTATGAAGTTTACATAACCTTAGCTGTGAAGTGCATTTAATATATTCCTTGGCTTGAAGCAGTAGGCTATTTGTGCAACTCCCTAATTAATAACAAAACCAGAAACATGGGTGGGTAAAAGGAGATTGAGTTAATTATCACAATGTTGACCCAAAGAGATCTGGGCTTTCACCGGCCCTCTTTGTATCATTATTTCTGAATGCAGATGAATGGTTTTGATCTTTCGATTGCATTTTTAGTGTGAAGCTATTGGTAAATGAGGCCAGTGTTGTTCAAACCATTTTAATTTGGGTCCCTATATTGCAGTTAGGTAAGGCAAGTGCAAATCCTGCCAACTATGTTTTTCTTATCCCCCATTTTATTTAGATTTAATAATACATTCAGTGGTTTCCACTACCTTAACCTCAGTCTTTGTGTGTGTTATCATTTATTGTTTTTTACATAATGGCACATGTATGAAATTAGTTTTTCTGCTTGTCAACATGTTTGGTAAATTAAAAAAAATTCCTCCAGGTTAAATTATGATGGATTAGGGTTATAATTTGTCAATTTGCTTTATGTCATTGTTTTAAAAACATCCAAGGTTAAAATAATTCCTCTTAGATTATTTGGTTAAATTGCTCAGTTCTATCTTTGTTTGTTTGATTTGGTCAATGGATAAGTTTTCAGTTGACTGGCCATTTGTTGACTTGGTTGTGATGAGAGATGAATGGATGTTTTAACAATTCCTCTGCTGATGGTCGTTGTGTTGGATCTCTGCAAAGAGCAAAAAGAATGTTCTGCTGTTCTCAAGCTGTTAACAGATAAATTTCACAATTATGCAGATGATTTCTTTTTTTTTTTCTTCACTTTCTAACCACAAAAAAAAAATAAAAAAAATAAAACGTTCTCAACTTTTGGGTGAAATGCAATAGCTTTGCGCAGTTAATTTTCGTGATAAATATTACTGTAAAATATACATAATTTTTTTTTTTTGTTTGTTTTAGAATAACTTTGACAAATAAATTGCTCTTCGAAGGTTTACCTGGTTAAGCAAGCCTGGACAAAGCCATTAGCATGTGTCGAAAAATTGTCGGATAGAGAAGGCATCAAGCCCTTTCGAGCTCCAATGTAAAACAGCGCTGCAATCTTGGTCATGTGTGCTAGGGGTGGCTTTCCTGTGGCCATTTCAAACACTGTGCACCCAATGCTCCAAATGTCAGATTTTCGTCCATGACCGGTCTCACTTATCACCTCTGGTGCCATCCAGTATGGAGTACCATGCACAGACTTCAAAAGGTCACTTTTGCTTCCAGTCAGACAGCTTAGACGGCGAGCGCAACCAAAGTCAATTAGCTTGACCACCCCAGTGGCCATAAGCATGATGTTGTTCCCCTTCAGATCCCTATGGATGACCCTATTGGCATGAAGATAGGCAACCCCCTCCAGAATCTGTTGGGTGTAGAAGGCAAACACTTTCTCTGGTAAGGGTCCAAATCGGTTCAGGATACTGGAGATAGAACCACCTGGAACATACTCCATGAAGATGCTTACAATGTTCTCACACAGAGCTGTGCCCAAGAACCCAACGATGTTAGTGTGGTGAAGGTTCTTAAGAAGATCCACCTCTCTTTCCAGACGAGCATACTCTTTTTCTGCCATCTCTGAACTTGAAGCATCCAATGCCACCTGTTTTACTGCAATCAGCTGACCTTGACTGGTTAGCCCGCAATACACCTATATCATAAAGATATAGAACAAAATGAGAAACATAAAAGTCTTTTATTTGCACCCATGATTATTGGGCTTGGAGAATATTTTATAAATCAGATCTGTTTACAAAAATCTATCTTTTGTGCCCAATTAGTATTTCATCTCTAGGGCTTGAAGGCTTTGTTTGATTCTTTTTGCATTTGACTTGTTTGAGATGAGTTGTTTTTTTGTGGTCCATCAACGTTGCCTGGATCGTGTCCAACCTTGCTTCGATGGTGAAATATGAAGACTAAAATTCACATGACAAGGCTGCTCTATGCTTTTCAACTAACAAGGTCAGAGTGGACATGTTATTAACTGATTAGGCAGCAAGGTAGCAGGTCAGCTGCCTACGTTTTCGGATGCAGCCCAAGGTAAAAGCGCTTCACCTGTGATACAAGTAAATGTCTTATTCACTATGCACTGTATGTACAATTGGTTTGATTCTGTTTTTTTTTTTTAGTAAATGCGACATGCCATCCATGGTTGCTGGACTACTGTGTGTACTGTTACTTCCTTCTTCCTAATATATTAACAATTTATTCATGTGCAAATAAATTACAAAAATTTGATGACAAAACAGAAATCTGAAGAAACTGCTATCTACCACTTAAAATGCAATATAATTTTTTAGTTTTGTGTGAAATTGAGTACATATAGTGGTAAATAAGAGATTTTTTTTTTAGCGTTTAATGTTTGTTATTTAATATTAAATTGTGTTATACAGTATATTGGCATTGTATTGGATAGCGGCATCGGCCATTAAAAAACCTATATCGGATGACCACTACTCTTCGTTACATTTGCAGTGTGAACACTGAAAACTACTTTAAAAATAGTGCAGAAGTATGGGATTTGGGATGCAGCTTTGAACTTTGAGGTCATGTTCACGTGTAAAAGCAGCTGTAGAATAAATAACCATTTGACAACTTAACATGCACATATATCGTTGGGCTAATAACTGTGGGAGGGTGTAAGAGGTATGACTTCCTCATACTCGTATCAACCAGAAGTCCCTGTTCCATTAGTATCAGGTTAAAACTAAAGTGCTTTGAAGGAGCTGCATTTTGACACCTACTGTTCCAAAAGCTCCTTTACCCAGAACCTCTCCTTTTGTCCATGTGATAGCATCATCTGAGCAGAATCCGTTAGTATAATGCAGTTCACCGGAGGAAACACCCTAATGGACAACACAAACCTTATGTGATGAGTAAGGTATTGTGTATTTATAAGTGACAATCTATTTACAAGTTAAATATCCAGTCGTGTTAGCATTTTACCTCATTTAAACGTTTCTTGAATTCTGAGGGCAAGTTATTTCTGGACTCCCTTCTATCTTCCTTTTCAGTCTTAAGTGTTTCAGCATCTCTTCCCTCCAGTGACATCAACTCTTCTGCCAAAGACCGCAGCAAGTCATCTGTAAGCGGTCCATCACTCACCTCATTCAGAAACCTCTGGAATGCAGGTGATACTGATCTGTCACTTGTCCATGTATTGATCAGTGGCTGTGCTGTAAATCTGTTCACACTCGATAACTCACATTCAACCGTGGCACTTGTGTCAGTTGGAGTCTGTGGCTCTTGATGTTTTATGTCCTTAATGAGATGAGGCCTTGTGGTTGAATTATTTAGCTGGGGAATGTTTTTATTAGACAAAGAGTTTGATAGTACTTCTTCAATCACTGACAGTATGGAACTGCATTGTCTTTCTATAGTTTCCCTTCCCTCACCCTTAATATCAGGTATTTTGGATTTCATCTGCTGGAAAGTCCCATCAGAATTTTCAAAAACAGGGTGCTTATTCTCTGCAAAGGCTGGATGGGTTATCGTTCCTTTTGGGGCATTAATTCTCCTCTTGAGTTGCCTGCACTTAGTTCGACTGTATCTTTCTGATTGAGCATGTTTCCTTCTGTTAACCTCCACTGTTTTTTTGCCTCTCTGCTTTCCATTGATTTGTTTAACTTCAACCACTGTATGTACCTGTATGGTTTTCTCGGAAGACTTGCCTGCTCTAAGATTTTCATAAACAGGAGTTGCAAACATTTCATAGATTGCTGGACCTTCATCTCCCTGACTGATCTTCAGAAACATGTCATTGTAAGTGACATAGTCCACAGCAGATCTTGCTCGCTGTGCTGCACCTAATGATGGCTTTTTGGAAGGTCTTGCACTTCTCAAATCTCTGTTAAGTTGGTTTTCACCATTATTACTAAGTTTCTTGTCATCACCACTCAACTTTGTGTGTTGAAGGGGTTCAGAGACCCTTTTTGTCGGTGGGGCTTCATTTGTAGTGTTTTTATAAGTCGGTGTAGGTGTCATCCTTGGCAAATATGATTTGTTAGTGGTCTCTCCTGTTATAACTAAGCCTCTGGTTTTGCTTTCTCTAAGTTTTGCCTTTGAGTGACAAGGTGAATTTATCCTATTTCTTGTGGTATTAACAGTACTCTGGTTCTTGTGTGCCAGAATGTTGAATGACTGATTTGTGTGAAAAGACGTTTTGCCTTTTCTGTCCTTTCGTCTGATCGACTTAACTGTTTTGTTCTTGTCAAGTGGAATTTGATCTACTACACTAATATCCACATTGGTGAGGTGCTTCTCAACTTCAATTAACTCGGATCCTCTGTCTCTGACTAGAGGATGGATTTCTTTAGCTATACTGCTGGGTCCATCATAGGAAGTACAGTATGTCCTGATTATGTCAATGTTTTGAGACTTTTTCTCAAGATCTTCTGAGTTTTCAGTTGTTTTGGAAGACTCTTGTCTCATTTTAGCCTCAACCTCAAAAGATCTGAATGGTGTATCATCTTTCTTGTCATCTGAAATAGCACGGTCTGTCGCTTTTGTGATAATTCCAGAACTGACTAAATCCTGAAAATTCAAATGAGACCCCAATTCCAAATTTAATGACTTCTCTAAGCACCCAAATATCTTGTGTGTCTCTTGGGGAACATTTTCCTCCTCTTCTTGACTACTACTGCTGCAGGAATTGCTCTCCTGACTGCCTGCTCTAGTGCCTTTGGATCTTCTGACAGATTGCCTGGAGATCCTTTCCACATTTCGTCTGGACTCTGAGGAGAGGGGTAAGATGCTAGTTGGTTTTAAATGCATTGGGTGCTCAAGACTTGAAAGCGCAGAGCCATCCCTACATCTAGTGTCCAGTGGAGTTAGATGTTTAGGTGTCCTTGTGCACAGAGTAGGTTGTGAACTCTGGCAATCACAACAATGA
Organism: Myxocyprinus asiaticus; assembly: GCF_019703515.2. Taxonomy (NCBI): domain Eukaryota; kingdom Metazoa; phylum Chordata; class Actinopteri; order Cypriniformes; family Catostomidae; genus Myxocyprinus; species Myxocyprinus asiaticus. The sequence continues at coordinate 22,362,718 of NC_059353.1, read as the reverse complement.
AAGGAAATGCTCAGGCATATTTGTATTTATTTAAATATTTTTAAAATAAATAATATTTATTCTTACCTTTTGTCTAACATCTTCATCCTCTGTATCACCACCTCTGAGCCCTGTAGTTCAATGAAGAAGAAAAAAATAATTATATGCCTGCCCTTCATGTTAACTTCTGCACATTATCACCTTGATGCTCCATGATCTTGAGCCACGTTTCTGCCTATTGGTATTAAACAGTTCAAGTCCATCTCCTCCACATGCAGTGGCCACTGTCACATTTGGATGAAACCCCAGTCTGGAGTAATGATTTGGTGCATGTACAGTTCTCTAACTTGTGGACCCATTTACATTTCAGCTGGTACATATAGTTTAATTGGTCCTCTGCAATCTTTCAAACTGCTTCCCAAGTAATACATGTTTGCACATATATATATATATATATATACTGTATATATATATGTTATTTGATATTCAATTGGGATTAGTTTTATACAATGACATTGGGTAATGCAATAATTAACAGGGGTTCTTTTAATCCTGTGCGAATCGGTCTGATCAGTAATTTTTTCTGGATTTTGCATTCCTGCGCCTTTAAAGGTAACAGCGTTTCTTACCTTCCATAAAACACCCAGAAAAAATAACTACAGGTTATACTAATCATGTGTGTAAATATTGCCCAATCTCCTGTGAGAAAGGAGTTTCCCCGATATTTCTGCACTGTTTTAAGTACTTGTTTTTACCTTGTGCTTGAATTTCATCATATGGTAGTATTGTGTGGAGATGCAGAGCCTGAAAGGTGCAATATGAATACAAGACAATGCAAACCTCTTAACAAAGGATTAAGGCTTGTGGCAATTTTAGGTAAGATTTATTCTACAGTACCTAGCCTAGCACAGCATATGCATCTCCCAATACTTAAGCCATATAGCTAATCATTAATAACCTTATTGCTGCTAAATAATCTTTTCCAACATGATGACAACACGTAAATGAAGACACGCCTATCCGGTAATTTCTACAGACATTGCTCATCCTGTATGAATTGACAGTAAACATTACAGACGTCAACAGTAACAATTACTGTACAGACAATGTCCGGAAAATTAATCTAGTCCGAATAGGGCTGTCTGTCTGATTTGTATGACTGAATGAATTTTACACTTATATCGTGCTTTTCTGACACTACATTTAAAGCGATTTACATAGGAAACGGGGAACTCTACTCAACCACCACCAGTGTGCAGCATCCACCTGGATGATGTGATGGCAGCCATAGTGCGCCAGTACGCTCATCACATACCAGCTTTTGGTGGAGAGGAGAGAGTAGAGTAATAGAGCCATTTCATGGATGAAGATTATTAAAAGGCTATGATTGGGCCAATGGGGAAATTTGGCCAGGACACCAGGGTTACGTCCCTCTTTATGAGAAGTGCCCTGGGATTCTTTAATAACACTGACAGGGTGTCAGGACCTTGGTTTAACATCTCATCTGAAGGATGGTGCCTTTTTAGAGTATAGTGTCCCCATCACTATCTGGGGAAGTTAGGACCCCAGGTCTGTATGTATCTGATTAATTAGCCATTAAATATGAGAGAGTTCTTCTTGCAGTTAACAAGTATGGACTTACTGTTATAAATGTTAGCCCGAGCTTGCAGCAGCACACTTGCATCAAGAAGAGGTTGCATCAGCATTGGTGCAGATTTACTAAGCTGTGTGAAATGTCGAACAGGAAGAATAGGTTTCGAGGAGGAGGTCAATTTATTGAGTGATGGATGCCTTATTTTGTCCCAGCTTTTTCTGCAGTCCCACAAGCTCGGCAAGGATGAAGTCCGACTGGGTGAAAAATATATTGATTATATTACAATTTTCAATTTAAAAAATAACTGTTTTCTGTAAAAAGCAAAAAAAAATTTTAAATGTTGCTGAGTAAAAAAGGACAAAGCCAAATCTCCTCTTCTTTCTTTGTAGATAATAGCACATCCTGGAACCCCAGTGTTATGCTGAGGACTGCTTGATCCTGTAACCGTACTCCTCTGTACAGTCTTTGTGTAAAAATAAGAGGGAGGCACTGAATGGACATGGGGTTTCATGCAGGCTAGACCAGATTGTTTGTGAGCACAGTAGGTTTGTTTGTGTAATTTATGTTTGCACCGGCGGTGTTGTTGATATTTAAGTGTGATTTGTTCACTTGTTATTGTCTGTCTTTGTTTATGTGAATGCTAATTTAGTTTGAGGAAGGGATGAATGGTTGTATATACAGTACTGTATGATCAGCTGGCTAACCTGCTTCGTTTCCTCTCATCTTTGCCGTCTTGCCTGATATCTATCTTTGGCTCCATAGAACCCTCACAGCAAATCCTGTTATCTGTGCACATACACACATGCAGACAAATACACTTTGGATATAAAAGGCCACGTAAAGCAACCCCTATGGTCATATTACAGGGCTGAATTACTCCAATTGTCATAATACAGAGGTCACAACAATGTAGTATTACTCAACCATCCAGTATCCAAAGGCACAAAACCCAGTACAAATGAATTTAGAAACCCTACAATGTACCAAGAACTATATATTACTGTAAATCAAAATTATTCAATAAAGAAATTAATGTAAAAATGTTAATTGTAAAATGTAGAATTAAGCCTTTTAACATCTACACATAAACATCACTTTTTATCTAGCCAATCAACGATGTATACAAAATATGCAGATATACACATAGAAATGTATATTTTAAAAAGAAATATATTATATTATATAAATACTTTTCTCTACCTTACTCAAAGTCAGTCTTTTCTAAATTAGTCCAGGCCACACTGAAACTAAATGTTTTATGGTTGCTCTGAGTCATGGAATAATCCTTATCTGCGAGTGAAGGTTCTCTGTTGACTCTGTGTAGTCTAGCTTGGTACAGAAAAGCCTAAAAAGCCGAGTTAGATAAACCCCTCCCATTGTCATGGATCATTTGAGGGATAGGCTGAGAGAGAGAGAGAGAGTGTGAGTGTGTGTGTGTGTGTGTGTGTGTGTGTGTGTGTGTGTGTGTGTGTGTGTGTGTGTGTGTGTGTGTGTTTTTTTCAGGGTGGTGGAAAAGTTTGCCATAGGGCTGTTTAGAAGTCTGAGGAACAGGTGTACCTCTGGCATTCTGTATTTTTCTCCCCTTGCAGAATGAGTATAATTAATGTTTTGTAAGTGTAGTTGTTGACTCACCTTGGTGAATGTCTGTATGGTGTTTTTGGGCAAATATAATCTTTGTTGATTCTCTCTGCAAAACACAAAATTTCAGTAAGTAATTTTATTTGCAGTGCATTAGATAAACACTGAATAAAGAAAGTATTAGCAATTTTTTAAAAGGTTTTCATCTACAAAGCTGGCATGCACCAAGCAACAAAACTGTTAAACAAAAGCCAGTAGAGCTTGACCCTACCCTAAATACAATAACCTCTCACAAATTCACACCTGAATAATTCCCCTGTTGGTTACTGACCATCTGGAGGTGATCCATTCAATCAGCTAACACCATCATTAGCCAGCTGTAATGCCAGACTACAGTGACCAAGGCTTACCCAAATGGAATGCTATGAAAGGCTTTTTTAATTATAATTTTATATAGTTAGCAGTCATTAAGTCTGTCCACTTTTGTTCACATGATTCAAAGGGACTTCTGTGGGGAGACATCACATTAACGAGTGAGACGCGTGTGAACACCTGACCTTCATCCTAGCTGAAACTGGAGTGCAAAAGCCACGTGAAGGAGAGCAGATGGGGAATTTATCAGGACTTCCTGGCCAATAGCACTCCAGGCACATGAATGTTGTTTCTTAAAAATACAATACAAATACTAAGAATAAGTCATTTTATTGAGAACATAAACAGTTATTTATGAATTGAACTTCTTAAAGATGGTGGGTTATTTCATATCAATCAACCAAATGTAAGAAACTTCCCTACTTGTTTAAGAATGAGAAACATAGGGTCAAAATGACAATTTTTGCCAATGACTTGGAGCAAAATTACAGGTCCAAAAAAATTACCTTTGAAAGGTGGCAGCAGCATTATTTTATCATTATTTAGCATCATTATTTATAAATGGGTAGGTCTATTATTAAAATCAGCTGACTTCAGCGCCCCTTGTTTCACTATATGCCAATGGTGTGAGTCCAAAGTGGGGGGGGGTCATTTTATGTTTAATGCATATAACCCTAGAAGTATAAAATATCGGAGTGACTATTTGCAATAGGTGTAAATAGCACCTGCCACACAGCACAGCTATATATACTGTAATGGTGTAGTGGGTAACAACAGAGTGGATGTGCATCTTTTTGTGCGGACGACACGGGTTCTAATCCACCTTTTGTCCCACCTTTTCCCATCCTGTTTTCTGTCTCCATCCTTAATATTTCCTGTAACACTACTTATAATAATTAATACAAAATTAATATGAAGGTTGATCTCCTCATAGTAATTTGGTCTCGGTGAAGGTTGGGGAATTGAGAGAATGGTTAGAGCCAGGTAAAATTAGCCATGGTTTTACTATAGTAATATTGTAGTAGCCATATTTTAATGCAATTAATCATGGTATTACTACAGCAATATGGTGTTAATAGAGTAAATATGTTTAATTTTGTGGTGACTATGATTTTACTACAAAATACTATGGTGATAATATGGTTACTTTAGTAAAACGGTGGTGAAGATTTGTAAGGGAAGGTTAGGGTTAGGTGTAGGGGTTGGTCTAGGGTGTCTGTGGGACTCAATATATATAAACACAATAAACACGCTGCAGTGATGCCACTATACTGTATGTTAGTTTTTAAATAAGGGTGCAAATTGTATCTGCCACAATTTGCACCGGGGTGTAAATAGCATCTAACACTATTTGCACTTAGTGCAAAGATGCTTATTTTGCTATTTACACTTAATGCAAATAGCCTCTGCCATAAAATATATCTTAATATCCTTTTAGATTCTGGTTCAGAACAAACTTTCCCTAACATATCTTCATATTATTCAAGGCCTTATATAGTTAAATCCCAGAGATATGAGTCTCTTAATGTGGCTTCATGCGTAAGCTGTTAAATGTTAAACTTTTCAATGGTCGAAAACCAAATGTGGGTCACATGGTATGTGAGTTTTTCTTGTCAAAAAAAAAAAAAAAAGGTCTAACAAAGTACAAATTCTGTTGAAATTAGAAATGTGCCTGTATTTATCCCCATAAAAAGAATAAACTTAAAATCTCAATTTTGACAGTGGAAAAATACACTATTTTCTTTAGAATAAGTGGCACATGTGGCGATTTAAGCAGTGCATTACATATCAAGATTTCGGATTTCAGAAATGTACCTGTAGTTTTGCTCTATATGTGGAAATCTTAATTTAATTAACCCCCCTTAAAAAACTGTGGATTAGATAATGATCCATTGGCTTTCATAATTTGGCTTTCATCATCATTTACAGTGTGTATTTCAAACATTTTGAGCCAGGGACCTCTGGTTGAGTTGACACAAATGACCCTGGGGGATGAATTTTCTTATAATAAATGGAAAATGCATTTGTATACTGAGAACATACATGTTAACAATAATACAATGATTTGAGAAGTAGATATACACTGTATTATATGAATTATATGAGTTATAGGTGGTGCAAGAAAATGTATCTAAACAAAAGGTTTGCATACAGCATGATTGCTTCACAACTGTCTAAAAAGCATCTCTCATGTTCAGGGCTAGATTATTCTCACACTGGACAAATAACTATAGAGAAAACTTGATGATGATGGACTGATAAATATGGGAATGAGATTGCAAATTGTAATTCTATTCGTTTTACCTTGTGCTGAAGAATTCATTATTCTCAGAAGCTCTTCTTTTATAGAGCTCTTAATCTGAGAGACGTACCACAGAGCTGTGTGACCTCTTTGGTCAGTGATCTTCATGTCACTGGAAAGAAGAACAAGTGAGTTAGTGAAGATTTGTTATGAGACAGGCCTTCTAAATCACATGCAATCTCTATCTTGATCTCCATTACAGTCTGTGACTTTCAAATACCTTGGTCCAAGAAGATTTCAGAATGCTTTCAAAATAATCTGTGATGTTATCAAATGAAGTGCATTTGGGTTCCTTACACTGAAAGAGACATAAGTTCTTTCACCACTTCCAGTGGTTGATATTCCCATGGCATCTCCAGTCCTTCAAACAGATCCACATCTCTTACAGCCAGAATCAGAGGGGTCAGTCCATCTCTGTTCTGTTTATTGAGGTCCACCAAGTCTGTCTGGGCCTGTCACACACACAAAAGACTAGGAAAAAATATATCTTGTTCTCTCATCATGTTAGATGACCAATACTGATCCATCAGAGAACTCTCCATGGAGTCTGACCTGCTTTGAATGAACCTAGTGTTGATATCATATTTCAAATAGTAAAATGGCAAGTGGAAGTTTAAGTCTGAGCCGCTCACCATCAGGTCCTTTAGACAGCAGAGGTCTCCCCTCCAGGCTGCCTCTGAGAGCTGCTGCTGGTGGGGTAAATCTCTGATGATCAGGGCCAACAGCAGCTCCCCCTGGAGTGCTGGCTGACTAACATGAAGAGCTGTCTGGTTATTGTTGTTACATAGCGTAGCATCTGCTGCTCTTTCCAGAAGGAAATGCATCACCTATGTTCAGAATGTATGATGAAAGAAGTTTCAACAATGTCAAAATCTAATGAAATGGTCATGAATTATTATTTGGCCATATTTCCAGGAACACAGGTTTATGATATTGCAAAATAAAGCATATACATTCATGAAACAGGAACAAGAATTCATTAGAGAAATATAATGTCCACACAATCAATCCGTACATTAGACCCCTATCAGCTTCACTACACAAAAGTCACCTATCAGCTTAGCTTTTCAAACATAATGATCATATCAACCCTGGTGTCTCATACCATAGTAAGTCCCCTCTGGCAGACACTCATAAGTGGAGTGGAGCCTTGTGAATCATGAGGCAGGTTAATTTCATCCCAGGAGTAAAGTCCTTGCTGCAGCCCCAGAGCCACGGCCTCCAGATCTTCCTTCAACAGCAGCCCAACAAATCTACTTATGTCATGCGTCCCCATGCTCCAGTGTTCTAGTAGATCCACAAGCACAGAAACTAGTGGAGGGAGAAAATATCTCCAGCTCTTGTCAACTTACTGTAATGAATATCTCACCTTTCTTGGTATTCTCAGCTCTGTGTGAAAAAGAGCTTTTCTTCTTCCATGCGGTTTTGTGTTTACAAAGAAATTCCCATTACAGCTCTGTTTGAGCTGGAATAAGATTTTCAATATTTTATTCTCGCGGACAAATTCCTTAATAAATAATCAAAACATTTTTGGCTTGTTTACTTACTGATTTGATCCAATGCAACTTAATAATACATACTGTAGATTAAAAATGACCATAGACATGAAAATCAGCTTTAAGTTCATAGGAAAAAAAATCACTTAGTCATAATAGCTGAATAATTCACTATATACATAAAATCATACCAGAGATTCCAAAGACAAATCAGTAGATGTCAAATTAAGAATTCCTGAATTTAAGTTAATGAAAAGCCTCTTGTGTCATTTACATTAAGCCAGTAAGACTCACCTGCACCAGCCGTTTGTTGTCCAGTGTTTCTGGATTTAAATGTTTCAGTTAAATAAGCAAACAGTTCCTGTATTTATGTCTTTGTCTTTTTAAGGGTCAGTGCTTTGTCTTCATTGCGTCTTTCTGCCTGAAGCAGCTTTGAGTTTACAGCCTGTTGCCAAGGAGACAGTGGCTTTGGCATGAAAACAATGAACTCACTGCGAAACCTTTGTTTTGGTTTCATAGGGGAATTGTCCATAGAAGCATTTTGTTATGATAATATACTACTTTCTATCAAAAATCTTCAGTTTTGTCTGTGCATCCAAGACATTTTAAATTTCATTGTGAAAACTTGTATGATACATTGTCCACTGTACTATAAGCAGCTTAGCAAACATACAACAAAATAATAAAGAAACAGAACTCTATTTCCTGCTTTACACCAACAACATGAAGAGTGGAATTCTCTAACAACATTACACAACCTGAGTGCTTCTATTAGAGAAGAGTTGGTGCAACATAAACAAATATGCAGATTCACAACATGATGAATACTGCTGTTCATGTTGAACTCTAAATTCCTCTATTTGCTACACATCATTTTAGACTGAACCACAAACTCATCACTGTCATTGTTATAGAAATATCATAAATATCCATTATTTTATTCAAATAAGTTACATCATATTGTACACCATGACCTTCTGCAGAGAAGTTGTAATTTGTAACATCTTTGCATACCATGCCCATGGCCATCATTCTGTGGGATAGGCCTTTAATGGGTGCAACAGCCTTCATAGAGCAGCATTACACACTTTTATTCTGCTGCATTAAAAGATCATTTTATATCATCCACTTATGTGATCTGAACCTTTACTACCTTTTTCAGTAGTTACTGGAACACCGCAACATTTTAGATGTTGCTTTTGCATTTATTGAAACTACAGCTACATGAATGAATCCAGAACACAAAATACTTCAATGATTAATGACAAAATACATGAAAGATCAAAAGACCCGAATCAAAAGTAAGCACTACACATTTGCAAGGCCTGAAAAGAAGAACATTAAGTAAACAAGAAACAAAACCATTTCACACTAAATGTGTTTTTACACAGCCAAGCCAAGGCCGCTCTGTGCCTGCACAAAGTTCTGTGTAAGGATGCAATGGTGCAAATAAACCAGACTAAATATGCCTGCTTTGACCCACCTCCTCAGCCCCTAGTATTAAAGGCAGTTCTGATACTGCTTTGGTTCTGTGCAAATAAAATGCAACATCAGAGCAGGCTTAAACTTTTTTGTTTTCATGATAGAGCATTTATTTCATAATTTAGTTTCATATTTAAAAGCAAAACTTCATATTTTCATTATTTTTATTTCTATATTCATAAGTTTACATTTAAAACATTAATCTCATAACTTTTATGAAAGTGAAATTGCTGTGTAAATGCATTTTTGCACTGAAGAAAATGGTTTTGGTTTACCATAATCCAATTGTAGACATTAGTTCCACACAATGAAAATGAGTTTCTTTGATATGACGCTCTGCTCAAATACTTGGGCAGCCAATTGAGTTTGATCGGTTCAAATTGCTCTCTCTCTCTGATAAGTGTGTGCACTGTATAACAAGCATAGTGCTGCAGATAGTTTACAGATCCCCAATATGTCATTATACTTAATATCCCTCAATATTAGCTTCATTAAAACAGCAACATTCCTACACACTGATTTTTCAGAAAAATGTATCCAACCTTGACCTAACCATTAGCTCCACTCTTCTACAACCTCCAAAAAACTCAGCATTATAGAAACTCCTCTAAATCCCAACATAACATTAAACAATAACAAGTCTCCTACTTGTTCCATTTTGTATAGAAACAGTAAAACACTTAATTTTAAAATGTACTTTCCCAATTCAGTCCCCTGAAAAGCATGCTAGGATCTGGACATCCCCTGCTCGGTTTCAGCAATACATTGATGCAACAAATATTATTCACATAGTCCCAACACAATTGGATTAAGTGAACATCGATGGATTGTAAATATTGAAATTAAATTGAGACCAGATGCTAAAGAATTGTGTTTGATTAGCTCATTTTAAACAAGTTTGAGCAAGCGGTAAAAATCACGTTGAGTGAACACCATCTGTTAGAAGTCTGTATTAATTTGAAACTTTCCTAGCAATTTGATCATATCACTTTTTGATGACTGTGTTGAATCACTTGGACATTGCCATATAATTATGTTCTCATCTCAAACATAAATGTATTAAGTTGATTTCTAGTGTACTTGTTTAGTATCTTCAGTAGAGCTGTTGTGACGAACTGGACATGGAGGAAACTTTGAATCCATATGCTTAATCCATAAATTTATTAAACAAATCCAAATCGCTAAGCTGAGAGACATAGTCGATATAACGGGCAGTGATTCAGTAACAGGCAAACAGTCCAACAAGGCATACAAAGCAAAACAGTGATCCAAAAGACGATATCCAGAGAAACAGGCACAATGGTCATAACGTGAGACATGAACAGCAGGCAATGGAAAACATTCAGTAAGACAGGGGTTAGCTGGCAATACTTTGCAAGGAACAATGGATATGCATGGCTATATATATATATATATATATACACATACACACACACACACACACACACACACAAACACACACAGCAAGTAGGAAATGAGCAATGAAGGAATGTGTGATAATCAGTACTCTGGTGGTGGTAGGATGTATCAACCTCAGATGATACATCCTTCTACGAACACCTCCTGGTGTTCTTTTGTTGGGACATCCCCTTGGTCGTGGTGCTGGATGATTAGCGTATGCTTAGTGAAAATCATGAATCAGGGATGGGTCCAGTATGTCCTTGGTGGCTACCCACAATCTCTCCTCAGGTCCATAGCCCTCCCGGTCCACCAGGTACTGTATCTGGCCCCCTCTTCCTCTCGAGTCCATGATCTCTTTGACCATATATGCAGGTGCTCCATCAATCTCCAACAGAGGAGGCAGCTCATGATCTGTGATACCGGGTCCAGATGTGGAGTGGACCGGTTTCAGTAGGGACACATGAAAGGGAGAGATGTGGTAGTAAGCAGGAAGCTCTAATCGGTATGTAACTGGGTTAATCTGTCGTAAAATTTTGAAAGGACTCACATACCTTGGACTGAGCTTCATGCAGGGTAGCTGTAGTTTGAGGTCACATGTGGACAACCAGACCCTCTGACCAGGCTGATAGTTGGGGTTGCCTCCGATCAGCCTGGATCCGTTGGGTTCTGATAGCCTGTTGCAGTCTGATGTGCGCACCGTCCCACACTCTCTCACTCTGCCTGATCCAATCGTCCACCGCTGGCACCGTAGATGGTTCACCTGACCAAGGGAACATCAGGGGTCGATAGCCAAGCACACATTGGAAAGGGGCAAGTCCGATGGATGAATGGGTGAGAGTTCTGTGCGTATTCCGCCCAAGGAAGGAAGTCACTCCATCTCTGTTGCTCCCGACTGCAGTAGGACCTTAAATCTGCCTATTTCCTGATTGAATCTCCCCACCTGTCCGTTCGCCTGTGGGTGATAGCCTAAAGTCAAACTCACATTTACGTCGAGTTGTTTGCAAAAGGCCTGCCAAACCTTGGATGTGAACTGTGGTCCTCGGTCGGATACAATGTCTTCTGGCAGGCCATAGATCCTGAAAACATGATGAAACAGAGCATTAGCAGTTTCCATGGCGGTAGCTAGACCTTTCAATGGGATGAGTCTGCATGATTGGGAGAACCAGTCAATGATATACAGGATGGTGGTAAACCCATTAGAGTTGGGAAGATCATTCACAAAGTCGATGGAAAAGTGGGACCATGGTCTTTGGGGAATAGGTAGTGGTTGTAGTAGGCTGGCAGTTCCTTGGGGGTCTTAGATTGAGCACAGATTCGGCAAGATTTGACATAAGCAGTAACACTGATTAAAGATTGCCAACAAAATGTATTATGAACTAGCTTAAAAGTTCTCTGAATACCTAGATGTCCTGTGCTGAGGGATGTATGGACCCACTGGATGGTCCTCTGGCGTAGCGTCTTGGGTACGTAATGCTTGTTTGGAGGATATTCAGGTGGTACAATGTCTGTTTGTTGTTCCCTTTGGATTTCCTCCATGATATCCCATCTGATAGGGCGAGGATAACAGAAGGTGGTAATATTGGTTCGGTGGCTAATTTTAACCCAGGAACATGGTATGAGTGGTGTGGAACTCACATTTCTTATCTTTGACAAAGTTGGTGTTGTTGAAGGTGTGAAAGGATAGTCTTGATGTGTTGTGCCTTATTCTGTGAATAGATGAGGATATCGTCAATATATGCAATGACATACTGATTGAAAAGATCATGGAAGATTTAATTGGTGAAAGATTGAAATACAGCTGGTGAGTTAGAAAGCCCATAGGGCATGACCTGGTATTCATAGTGCCCCCTAGTGGTGATGAATGCAGTTTTCCATTCGTCCCCTTCTCTAATTCCAATGAGATTTTAGGCACTTCTTAGATCAAGTTTGGTAAATGTGGGCTTCACGAAGCTGTTCAAGGGCTGAAGGAATGAGCAGCAGTGGAGATCGATATTTAACAGTTACTGTGTTTAACCCTCTGTAATCTATACATGGCCAAAGTCCACCATCTTTCTTCTCAACAAAGAAGAAACCTGCAGCAGCAGGTGAAGTGGAAGGATGAATAAATCCAGATGCTAGCGCCTCTTCAATTTAGCTCTCCATGGCTAGGACTTCTGGTCATGACAGTGGATAAACCTTGCTTCTAGGTGGTGATGCATTGGGTAGCAGTTCAATGGCGCAGTCCCAGGGACTATGAGGTGGTAATTGTGTTGCTTCCTCTTTGTTAAATTCTTGAGTGAACTCAGCATATTCATCAGGAATTTTGGTTTGTTTGTACATCAGGGCTTTCAATGCTGGTGGTTAAACACGGCATGGAAACAGTGACATGAAGTCAGTTCAAACAGCAGTAACGTGACCATTGTGTGAGCTCACCCTGGTTCCAGGAGATGGAGGGATCATGAACAGCCAGCCAGGGGTGATCCAGGATGATGGTGTGTTTGGGGGAGTTAATCACGTAAAGAGAGATGGTTTATGTGTAAAGTCCAATTTGCAGAGTAATTGGTACCGTTCGGCGAGTTATTCCAGTGCCGATGGGTTCATTATCAACAGCAGTGATGTGAATGGCAGGGATACATGGTATAGTGGGTATGTTGAGTTCTGTAACCAGGTCTTGGTGAATCAAATTAATTGCAGAGCCAGAACCCACTAGCGCTATAATACATTTGCAGTTAACATCAAAAGAGACTTCTGCAGATAGAGAAAAACTATGATAAAGTGGAGATTAAAAGTGAGTACCAAGAACTTTTCATCTTGAAGCATGAGTGTTCTGGGTTTTGTGAGGACATGAAGCATTTTGAAGACCGGATTCACCACAGTAAAAACACAACCTCTCCTTTAAGCAACGGTGGCGTTCTTAAGTTGAAACACGAGTATATGCTATTTGCATAGGTTCAGTGGATTCGGGGGACATTTGAGCTTGAATGGAGACTGTAGTTTGTGAGATAGGGTGAACTTTAGAATGTGGGTTATTTATTAAACTGCCTCTTGATAGCCATGGTGATTAACTGAGACAAATTGGATTCCTCACCCTTACATGCAAGCTCAGCTTGGAGTTCGTGATTAAGCCCATCTCTGAATACAGTCTTTAATGCAATATCTTTCCACCCGCTTTGAGCAGCTAGTGTTCGGAACTGGATGGCATAATCAGCTGCAGAATGTTAGCCTTGGCATAAATGAAGCAGCTGAACAGAAACATCTTTACCTCCAGCTGGATATTCAAACACCTCATGAATCTATTGAGCAAAGTAATCGAAGGATGTCTTAAATTGCGGGTCTCTCTCCCAAACAGCCGCTGCCCAGTCGAGAGCTTTTCCGGTAAGCAGAGACATCATGAATGCACATTTCATAGATTCCTAACTAAATGACTCAGGCTGGTTAGAGAAGTATATTCAAATCTTACCGGTTTGGCTTGTGGAGATGGGAGGGAGTGGATGTAATGTGTTAGGTATTCGTTGGTGGCCTGCAGATCATTTAAATGCCCTTGATATCCCTTGAGCACTTCACTTTGAGTGAATGCGGCCTGGAGTTGTGAAACTTCTGCTGGATTCAGTGTAGGTGAAGTATTCTGTGACAAACTGGACATGGAGGCAGCTTTAGAATCCATATGCAGGAAGTTTATTAAACAAATCAAGCAAACAAATCCAAATCACTGAGCTGAGAGACATAGTTGATATAACAGGCAGTGATTCAGTAACAGGCAAACAGTCCAACAAGGCAAACAAAGCAAAACAGTGATCCAAAAGACAATATCCAGAGAAACAAACACAATAGTCATAACATGAACAGCAGGCAATGGAAAACACTCAGTAAGACAGGGGCTAGCTGGCAACACTTTGCAAGGAACAATGGATATGCATGGCTATATATACAGGTGCTGGTCATATAATTAGAATATCATCAAAAAGTTGATTTATTTCACTAATTCCATTCAAAAAGTGAAACTTGTATATTATATTCATTCATTACACTCAGACTGATATATTTCAAATGTTTATTTCTTTTAATTTTGATGATTATAACTGACAACTAAGGAAAATCCCAAATTCAGTATCTCAGAAAATTAGAATATTGTGAAAAGGTTCAATATTGAAGACACCTGGTGCCACACTCTAATCAGCTAATTAACTCAAAACACCTGCAAAGGCCTTTAAATGGTCTCTCAGTCTAGTTCTGTACGCTACACAATCATGGGGAAGACTGCTGACTTGACAGTTGTCCAAAAGACGACCATTGACACGTTGCACAAGGAGGGCAAGACACAAAAGGTCATTGCAAAAGAGGCTGGCTGTTCACAGAGCTCTGTGTCCAAGCACATTAATAGAGAGGCAAAGGGAAGGAAAAGATGTGGTAGAAAAAAGTGTACAAGCAATAGGGATAACCGCACCCTGGAGAGGATTGTGAAACAAAACCCATTCAAAAATGTGGGGGAGAACCACTATGCACAGACGTATGCAAGACATGGGTTTCAGCTGTTGCATTCCTTGTGTCAAGCCACTCTTGAACAACAGACAGCGTCTGAAGCGTCTCGCCTGGGCTAAAGACAAAAAGGACTGGACTGCTGCTGAGTGGTCCAAAGTTATGTTCTCTGATGAAAGTAAATTTTGCATTTCCTTTGGAAATCAGGGTCCCAGAGTCTGGAGGAAGAGAGGAGAGGCACACAGTCCACGTTGCTTGAGGTCCAGTGTAAAGTTTCCACAGTCAGTGATGGTTTGGGGTGCCATGTCATCTGCTGGTGTTGGTCCACTGTGTTTTCTGAGGTCCAAGGTCAATGCAGCCGTATACCAGGAAGTTTTAGAGCACTTCATGCTTCCTGCTGCTGACCAACTTTATGGAGATGCAGATTTCATTTTCCAACAGGACTTGGCACCTGCACACAGTGCCAAAGCAACCAGTATCTGGTTTAAGGACCATGGTATCCCTGTTCTTAATTGGCCAGCAAACTCGCCTGACCTTAACCCCATAGAAAATCTATGGGGTATTGTGAAGAGGAAGATGCGATATGCCAGACCCAACAATGCAGAAGTGCTGAAGGCCACTATCAGAGCAACCTGGGCTCTCATAACACCTGAGCAGTGCCACAGACTGATCGACTCCATGCCATGCCGCATTGCTGCAGTAATTCAGGCAAAAGGAGCCCCAACTAAGCATTGAGTGCTGTACATGCTCATACTTTTCATGTTCATACTTTTCAGTTGGCCAAGATCTCTAAAAATCCTTTCTTTGTATTGGTCTTAAGTAATATTCTAATTTTCTGAGATACTGAATTTGGGATTTTCCTTAGTTGTCAGTTATAATCATCAAAATTAAAAGAAATAAACATTTGAAATATATCAGTCTGTGTGTAAAGAATGAATATAATATACAAGTTTCACTTTTTGAATGGAATTAGTGAAATAAATCAACTTTTTGATGATATTCTAATTATATGACCAGCACCTGTACATGTGGCAAACAGGAAATGAGCAGTGAAGGAATGTGTGATGATCAGTATTCGGGAGAGGGTTCCCTCTGGTAGTTGGTAGGTTGGGTATCAACCTCAGATGTTACAGCTGCTTTCCCTTTTTTTCAGTGTGAGTAGTGTAAATGCCAAAAAATACCTCTTCAGATGCAGCTTCTGTGCCAACTTTGCAGTGTATAGATGGCTTAAGACACACAGTGGAAACAGTCTGTGAGGTGATCTGTTTGCTTTAATAACTGTTGTTGAGAAATCTATAAATCAACTTAAAATTAATGGTGTAATGTTTGAACATAGATTCAAAAATAAATGAATATGGAACATGATAAAAAAAAAATTAATAAAAACAAAATTCAATTGAAGAAATTCAATCATAGGCAACGACTGGCAGCAGATTGGATATCCAAAAAATAATAGAAGAGGCAAATTGTAGATTTAAAAAATGTATTATCGAATTATCCATTAGAACTGTTTTCAGTTTGATCAACATTTCTATATTATTAGTTGCTGAATATTTGATTATCAGATTGCTGTTGTTATTGTTGTTTTATCTGTTTAGATATGTTTAGACATTTCATAATTGCTTGTTCTGTTGATTGATTTAGATTTCCCAAATTATTGTTTAATGGTACCTACAGATCGGGCCCCATGGTGTAGGACTATGAGATATCAGGGCTTCTATCATAGTGTTTCATTGTCTTCTTTTCCTATTTCAACATTTGATTCACAATTTTTTATTGTCACTGTTTTTTCCAATCAGCGTTGGGATAAATTAGTAAATTAACATTTGTCTCCCTTTAAATTCATTATTTGGATTATTAATTGGACTGGCCACACATATTGTTAAAATGGAATGACAGGAAGTGGAATTTACTGAATTGCAATTCAAAGAAATTAAATAGTCACACAACAGAGCAATTTCATCAGTTCAGAAAAAATTGACAAGAAATATATGAATGAAATGAACGACGCACAGCAATGGTGCTAATACCTTGATATGATTTTAGTTCATTGTTTTGCATATACGCACAGCTCTGCGGAGAGGCGCTGTTGGATAGCAAAAGCGCCCGTAAGAAAGACCGGCCCATCAGACTTTCCGCAGGCAGACAGAAGGTGGAACTGTCCAGTGCTGATGCTCATCCAACGCTTAAAGGTGGACTCGGGTTAAGCTCCAAATATCTAACGTCAACGAAAAAAACCGTATATGATAAGCATTTGACGACAAGCCTAAGTGAATATAAGTGGCATTTAAAAGCATCTGCAGGAGTTGCGTCTTTTATTTGAGGTTAGTTTAAGTTTCAAGGCTTCTTTCGCTCACGCAGTGGGAATGGACATTACTGGCTAAACAGCTGGCAAGCATTGAGACATTAAGATTGATTGATTGGTGCACCCCTCTCTAAAGTACGGGCTGGATGTTAAGAGAGATCTATTGACAAGAGAGAAAGTTTCGTTGGATAACATTAGGTCGTATCATTCACGATGGTGGATGCAGCTGAATGTTGCGTGAAGGTGATGTGCCGATTCAGGCCACTTAACGAATCAGAAATCAACAGAGGTGACAAATACATACCAAAATTCAAAGGAGAAGACACCGTCGTTATTTCGGTAAGATGCCTTCAGACTAGCGCACAATCTGGAGAAGTTCCTAAAGCATTTTCTCACGATCTACTTTTCATTTTTTGTGCATGATAGGCAACCTCATTTAAATGTAGCCTATTGTGCTACCTTGACTGATTGATTTATGTGATCATTTATCCTATTCCTATTACGTTTTGGTTCTAAAGGTTTATCCTGCACTTCAGTAACAGAGCTTAGGGACTGTATAAATCTGGTGCATCACATTGGTCGTTGTCGTTGGTTTTCTTCTATATACTGTATTAAGTGGAAACCTGCAATTGTTACATTAAGGAGCTATTTCTACATAACCTTTAAAATGAGTTTTGTTGGTGTAACCTAATGTATTCAAGATGATTCAGTGATGTTAAATAATATTCGACTTAAATTAACTCAGATAATTTAGATGTTACCACATGAAGCACATTTTCTTTTCTTTGCATACAACCCAAAATCTCTTTTATTTTATGCACTTTGAGTAACGTTTGTTGCTTTTCATTTTCTAAGCATTTTAGGTCGTTTGCGACCATTAATCCTTTCACTTATAGCTACTGTAGAACAGATTTTCCTTTGTTGTCTATAGTTCTGGAATTGTGTATTTTTTAAATCATGGTGTTTCTTGATTTGGGTCCCTTTCAGTAATAATTATTGTTGCAGGATACAAAATTATTAAATAATTTTCACATTGGCTATGAAAGTTAATTATCTATATTGAGTGTCATAATGTCAATACGCCCTATTACACAAGTGCACATAAGACACAGTTGAAAGATAATGAAAGAAACAGCAAAGTCAATAATAGCAAAAAGACATTTACAGTATATACAATAATAGACATTTATTTCTTTGCCTCATAAGAAGACTTTTGTTTACTTTAATGTCTTAATTTGGTCTTAATTGCCAGCAGTTGGCTCAGGCTTCTTTAAGCTATAATTTGGAACGACAAGAAATTTGTTACATATTTCACATAATTTCATTTGTGTCTCTAATTCAGTTTCACACAGGAAGTATTTTCTTGCTGGATGAGCTTATTGCATTCTACGCTTTTTTTTTTTTTTTTTCTTTTTTTTTTGTATCTTTGCATGTTGGTGTCATTTAAATATTGAAGAACATGTTAATTTAGATTATGACTACAAATGATTTAGCAGTTTTTAATACTACTACTTTTTGGTAAATGAACACAGGCGTATATACTGTATATATAAAGTATATACGATTAGTTTTTCCAGTATATGTGTATTGAAGAAATGGGTAAAAACAGCTGCTATCTCCAAATGTGTGGACTAGAGGAAATATTTCATTCTTGTGTGCTTGTCAGCAGTTGCGAAGTCTTCACTTTTAGGAATGTAATTATTTGTGGTTATTTTGGAAGATACACTACTGGTTGTGGATCAAAGCTTTTAACAAAATATGTATTATATTGTATAGGCTAATCAAAGTAAAGAACATTTGATATCTGGAATGCAGAGTATGAGTAACTGTGCATGTGTCTGTGTGGGTGGGACTTGCTATAAATACTGTATCATGTTGGCACATCAACACAGTGAGACACTGATGATTTTTATGTTTTACAGTAAACCTATAGAAATCCCTTGTGCAAACTAAATAGGTCATATTATCTCACTTTTTCAGATGGTATTCGTCTTTACCATGCCAAATCGGCACAGAAAATCAAGCATAGCAGGTATTAGCATTCTGTTTATAATGTAAATTTCCCTGAATGGTACCCTGAAGCCTCAACCCATCCTACTGATCCTAATGCCAGACATTTAGCTTTAGGATACAAGTGTGATAATGACTGTAGATCTGGGTAATATATGTAGATTCATTACAGTCAGTGTTTATCTATTTGCATCTTATTAGTAATTGTTGTTAAGTAATGAACATTTCTGTCAAATGCTACATAATCTTAGCTTTAACCCAAGAGGTTTTAAATGGTCAATGAAATAAAATACATGAGGGAAGGGGGAATTTTCACAGATCCTCCCCCAGCAGCACTGCTAGACTGGAAATGAAGAGATCGATCTATCTATCCATCCATCCATCCATATTTTTTATAACTTATTAATGCATCTGAGTCACAGAATTTTAAATTGTAGTGAAATTAACGTTTATTTCCTTATCTCCATTTTCAAGTCTCTTTTCTCTTTTTAAAGAACATAAAAAAGTAGCATGGCTATCAGTTTACTAATATATCTACTGTACACAGCATGTGTGTGTGTATATACTGTATGTACAAACAATTGCAGAGAGATTCATACAACAGTGAAAAATTGTGTTTGATACTGATTTGCAGTTTGTCAATATCAGGCTGGATTTGATGTTTTGCTTTATGGGGGTTGTCTGTTCAGCAGTGTTTAATTTAGGTGGTAATATCCTATTATATGTGCAAGGCCACAAAGAGGCCCAGGGCTCCTGCAAGTAACTGCTGTTGCCGTAGTGACCATAGAGGTGCCGTTTTAGGGGTCATGACTGGTGGGGAAGAGCTGGGATGTATGAGTGGAATATTTATGCAAGTCCACAGAGAACTGGGAGCACTGGTGTTTGACACACTGTTAGGATCCTGTCACCTTTGTCAGTCGTTTATTGTGGTGACATTATCCTGACACGTATGTTCTGTTAGTTCATCGCTTTGTGTGAGCGCAGTTTTTAGTTGTTTTCCGTGCCATGTGCTCTTCTGTTTAGTCTTTGTTTCATGTTCAGAGCATGGTGCCTGGATCCTGACTCTTCGGTCTGGTTCGGTCTTGTTTCTGAGTTTGGATCTGGACACTCATGCTCCACGTCTTGTCTTTGTGAGCGCATGTCTTCATGTACGGTTTCGGTACTCTTGCCATGCGCTCTTGTCTGGTCTTGTCTTTTGTTTGAGCACATGGCTAATGATGGCCTCATTGCCATGTGCTCTTCCTGTCTGTTGTGTTTGGTGTGAGCACATGGTTCTTGTTTAGTTGTTCGCCATGTGCTCTCCTGTCTTTCGTCCTTACTCCGCCCCCTTTTTACCTCATTATTAGTTCATTTGCTTCACCTGCCTTCCTCATTTTCTTTCCTATTTAATCCCATTGTGTCTGTTTGTTGATTCATGTTTGTCCCAGCCCTGTGTCTCCAGCCCAGCCAGTCTTCCCTTCGCCTGCCCTGGACTGTTGAGTTTTCTCCTACAGGGTAGTTGTGTTTGTTTTGTTAATTTAAAAGTTTAAATAAAGCCCATCCTAATTTCTGCACCTGAGTCCTGCTGTCAGGGTTGTATGTGTTTTGTTCCATACCATGCTATGTTTGTTCCTGTTTCCTTGTCATGTGGTCCTGTGGTCATGTGATTTCATGTTTCCCTCCATGTTCATGTGTCTTGTTTTCATTGGTTTATTTTCTCGTTACCTTGTTATCAGTTCTGTCTTGTCATTGGTTATCATTGTCATGTGTCTCCCTTGTCCATGTATTTAAGCCTCATGTTTGCCATTGTCCATTGTCAGGTATTGTTTGTGTAATGTCGTGTTATGGTTTATGCCAAGTTCATAGTCAAGTCATGTCAATTCAAGTTCATGTTTGTTTTGTTCATGTTTGGAGTTATGGTTTTTTGGATATCACATTTGTAAATAAAACTGCACTTGGGTTCATCACACATCATCGTCTCTTCGACTACGTTACACCTGCCTTTTCACCTACCCTACCCTAACCTGACACACACACACACACACAGTGTCGCATGTTTGTTGCAAATACAAACTCTTGCAGTTGTCTGTATTTGTTTTTCTCTTGTATAGTATGACATTTCCTTCAGATATAGATATTTATACATATGAGGCTGGTGTGCATTGGAAAAATGGCCAGTTCAGGCTATAGTACCTTTATTTTTCATATGCTGCACACAGATCAATGTATGATGGACATTTGTATTTACATAATTCCAGATATATGTAGTGTACTATTTACTCTAGAAACCCTTTGGAAAACAATGAGAGGATAATAGTGCATTATCCTTTAATACACGAGCAATGTTCAGAAAGTAGGCAGCATGGATTTTTGATTGAAGGCAGTAAAATGATAAGAAAAGCCTTGATGGTCCCCAGACAATGTGCATCAATTATTGTCTTAATGCTAGTGCATTCTCCTGGCCACATGTGTGCTTCTATACTATAAGCAGCCTTTAGTGTGTGCATCTGTGCAAATAATACTCATCCGTGTGGAAGCATAAATGTCTGTTTCTATTTTACAGAGTTTAATTTGAGATTTGAACACAAAAATGTTACACACTTTGCTGTAGGCCTATTTTATACAAAATGCCATAAATATGGTAAGGTCACAGAAGGAATCATGTTTATTTGTGGTAGTATTTGTTTGTTTGTTTGTTTTTTGCTGATCACAAAATATTAATTCTCCCTTGTCCATGTATTATTTATAGAATTTATAATTAGAATATAGAATTTTAAATTTATAGAGATAGAAAGCGAGAGAGTGCAATGGTCATGAATGCCTGTTGACAGTGGTTTTCTGGTAATTATTCTTTCTTCTCCATGTACTTGTTTAACGTAAGAATTAATAAGTGTTTATTTGACATTATTATCACTTATCACATCAAAAATGGAAAGATGGAAGGCATTTATGATTGCCATCACTTTATCTCAGAAATCATGTTATTCTCCTTCACTATTGGCTACTAACAGACTGGTGCTACCAATCAGCCAATCAGAGCATGATTTTTAGGGTGAGATGTAGTTTCCGTGGTGACAGTCTGGTTTTGAGCAACAGCTCTCATTTCTGTCTCGGTGGGAATGCATGACCCCTACCTGCTTAATCAAACACACAGAAAGGGAAACCATGTGAACATTGTCAACCATTAACTGTCCTTAAATTATTGGCATGGGCAGACAAAAGAACAGATGACTGACATCTGTTAGTTTTGTGTCTTACACGGAAAATCAACATTTCAGGCACATTTCATTGTCCTGTTTTATCTCACTTGGTTGAAATAATTTGTTGTTTAATATGATGTAAAAATTTTTAGTTGAATAAAACCAGTTAATTTATATGTTACCACATGAGAGTGTGTATTTGTGTATGTGTGAAAGAAGTGGAATACCTATGAGCTCCCCATGATGTCTGAGTTCATATATAAATAGTGGGCTAAGGCTAATACTTTTCCTGCCTTCTGTATGGTTTCCTGTTTATTCTTTATTGGCAGAAACCTGGCACTTATGTTCTGTTGTTTACTCTCTGTCATAATGTCTGTTATGTTGTCTCTCCATGGGTTTTTCTGCCATGCTTGTTTCTGTCTTGTTCCCTGCCCCACCCCCTCGTTTCTCTTATATTCTGTTATTTGCTCCACCTGCCCTTCTCGTTTGCTTGCCTGATTTCTGCTCTATATATTCTCCTTGTGTCTCTTGTCTTGTGTCGAATTCTTCCTTTGGCTTCCCTCAGTCTGGTCCCCAGTGTTTGGTCTTGTTGGTCCCTGTCAGTTGTTTTGTTCACTGTTTTCTAATATGTGTTATTAGATTCAGGTCCAGTGCCTTTTGTTCATTTTCTTAGTTTGTTAGTTTCTTACTTGGTTTGTTTCCTTTTAGTTTTTGCCCTCCCGTGGGTTGTTTTTGTTTCCAGCCCTGTTTGGCTGAAGTCTGGGCCTTTTGTGTTTGTTTTTGCTCAGTTTTGTGTTTGGTCTTTTCCCTTTTTTTTTTTTTAATAAAGAAGCATTTTTGAGTTATTAACTATCTGCACTTGGGGTCTTCTGTGCAAGAACCCTGACAATAATTTGCTTTTCTATGTATATAAGGAAGAAACTCCCTGCATTTCTTGTTCAATGGATTATTCAGCAATGTTCATTTAATTTTTGTTAATATTTTTTATTTGTGTCATGATACAGGTTTTTCTGTTGGTGGACGATTTGTTAATCACATTTTGAGGCAAGTTTCTGGATTTCAGCAGCAGGTTGATGGAGAAACAAAAGAAAAGAGAGGGATTTGTTTGGGTTCAAGAAGATTGAAAGGCAGTTGGGGGATGGGTTGTAATTATCACAAGGCCCCTCTTATTTTCTCTTTAACAGTGTATAGCCTACCACTGAAATCCTCTGGGGAAGTTTGTAATAACAGCCATTTTTAGAATCTGTTCAGTGTCAGCAGAAAAAGGAGTTGCGTCCATTTAAGTGTGTGACCTCTTGATGTAGGCTAATGGTTTTGTTTTAAGTTTATAAACTATATTATTTAAGGTGTGTGCATGCGTCTTGTGAAGTTAATTCAACTCTTACTTTCCATATACTTAATCTAGTCCTTGAAACTTCGTATTGTTTGATTATAACCGTAACATTATGTTTGTGGGCTCAAATGTCCAGCTGCTTGCTGTGTTTCAGTTTCACGCTTGTTAAAGTATTCAATGGAGCTCTCTAGTTTCGCATTCAGGGAACCTTCAGGGTTCTGTTCAACATTCTGTTGTTATGATCCTCCATATACTGTGTGTTCTTACAAAACATTTAAGAGAAAAAAAATTGGTAGTTTTGACCTGAAGTTAAACAGCCCTTTGAGAAGACACAACCTGATCTCACGAAAATGTGTACATATTTTACGAGATGACTATTTCGTATGATTTTGTATGATTTCGTTCATATGAATTAGTACGATTTCATCATGTGCAAATGCTCGGAAGTGTCAAGGACATGCTTATTAATATTATGCCCTTACCAAAACCCCTTACCTAACCAATCAGTAGAGTGCATAAACATAATAGGAAGTTGTTTTGTGTGTGACAGAGGCAAGTAATTGTCACGTGAGAGTGTTGGAAGACACAGTCATACACAGGGTTGGGAGGGTTACTTTTGAATGTATTCCACTACAGATTACAGAATGCATGCTGTAAAATGTAATTTGTAACGTATTCCGTTAGATTACTCAAGATCAGTAACGTATTCTAAATACTTTGGATTACTTCTTCAGCACTGGTAGATTTTTTCACTTGTTTTGACTATAAAAACTCTCCAATACAGTAAGACAAAATACACATGTTAAAAATACATTCTCTGAAAAACCTAAATATCTTATGCAGTGTTGTTTCTAAAACAAGATAAATCCAACTGATCTTGTTTTAAGGATTTTTTGATATTTTTACAGGAAAACAACACAAAAATTATTATCAAGAATATGATTTTTGCCCTAATATCAAAGGTCTTACTACAAAAAAAGAAATTATGATCCAACGTGAATTTTCTTTATAAAAAAAATATGATCGTGCCTGGTAACATGTGCATGTAAAATGGCTGGAAATAGCATTTTAGCTTAGCGTAAAGCTGACAATTTACACAAGGTTTATTTCTATTTCTTCTGCTCCAAACTTACTTCAAACTTACTTCTCTGTCTGCTTATATGAATGTAACACATCATAAGAAAGTGTTTCACCGCTGTTCAAATGCAGTTTGGATTGCATCATTTATATGTATAAATGTTTTCCATCTGAAAGGACTAAATATTAAATGAAACAAATGACAATAAATGCTAAATAATCTCTTCAGTAATCAAAATTATTTTTGAATGTAACTGTATTCTAATTACCAATGATTTAAATTGTAACTGTAGTGGAATACAGTTACTTATATTTTGTATTTTAAATACGTAATCCTGTTTCATGTATTCCGTTACTCCCTAACGCTGGTCATACATACATACATATACAGATCGGCCTGATTTACTCCACAGATCCAGTTACAAAAACGTGCCACACAGAAGGAATGTCTTTGATTTTCATCTGTAAATTTCATATCATTGTGGGGTTTTAAAGCCTAAAACCATCAATTCTATCTCAAATATATGAGCTATTCTTTGACAGAGATAACTCTTGAACTGTTTTGTTAAGGCTTCTTTAGGCTATTACTTGTTTTTGACTGACCTGCTTTTCTTTTTAGGGGAAGCCATATGTCTTTGACCAAGTCCTTCCTCCGAACACAACACAGGAACAAGTATATGACAACTGTGCCAAACAAATTGTAAAAGGTTGTATGTTCAATACATATTTTTGTAGATCATGGTAAAGAGAAAGGCTAAATTGCACTGACCTGGAAAGAAATGCTTAAATGTGTAAAACTTGTGATGTCAGTTACAAATTAGTCATTTTTTTTTTTTTTTAAATGATGTCAGAATTTTTAATGGTTTTTCAAATTTATGAGAAATGAATCTTGGGTAATACTTTATTTTACAGTGTCCTTGTTACACATATTACATGTATTGACTATAGTAATACCAGTAAATTATACATAATTACAAGCAACTAAACCTAAACCAAACCCTAACCCCAACCTAAACCTATAGTAATACTTATTGTTAATAAATATTACTCAGTAATTACTTGTGTAATTACACTGTAACAAGGACACTGTTAAATAAAGTGTAACCGAATCTTGCATTTCAGATGTGCTGGGTGGCTATAACGGGACCATTTTTGCCTATGGCCAAACCTCATCAGGCAAGACTCACACTATGGAGGTAAAGAAGCAAACCCATTGTATCACAAGATAATGAAGTTTCAGAAGAAGGTCACACGTTTTCTTGGTTCATAAACAGAATACCTTTTAGCCACATGTAAGGCTCTTATGGGAAGATAAAATGTTGCTATCCTCAGTCACCAAATGCTTTAAAAGGATAAATATCTTTCAACATCTTTCGTGAAATGACTGA
Organism: Myxocyprinus asiaticus; assembly: GCF_019703515.2. Lineage (NCBI taxonomy): Eukaryota > Metazoa > Chordata > Actinopteri > Cypriniformes > Catostomidae > Myxocyprinus > Myxocyprinus asiaticus. The sequence goes on along the minus strand of NC_059353.1, from coordinate 22,336,767 downwards.
AATGTCAAACCGCTGCAGTAGCTGCAAAATGCCACTTGACTGCAGGCGTTGCCCTGGAAACAGACGGTTCTTTCAGCAAGTGATTTGAATATAAAATTCAGTCATTTGAACAAATGTTGTCTGAGGTGTCACAATTCATACAAATTATTTACTCTGTAACTTTCATCTCTATCCTGGTACCATCTGTACTTTTGAAAAGTGAAAATCCCTCAAAAGCAATAAAGACATGTTTGGTGGTGGCGGCTCAGTAGTTAAGGCTCTGGGAAATGACTCCCTTTTGTGCCCTTTTGTCTCAAACACACACAGGGACAACTTCACAGCCCTCAGCAGATGGGTATCATCCCTCGCATTGCACAGGACATCTTTGACCACATCTACTCTATGGATGAAAACCTCGAGTTCCATATCAAGGTATTCAAAAAGGGGAAATATCCAACAATAAACTTACTTGTGTATTTTCACATTTGAAGCCACCAAATACTACATTAGTTTTACTAATATGCACATCTTAGCCAAAGCATAGAATTTTAACCTTAACTGTCTAGAAAAAGAAATATCAGTGGGCACTGGCATACATTGTTATTCAGTTATATGTTTTATTATATGTTTTAAAACTAATTGAGATGTTTTTATATATTTAATAATTTAGTATTGGTTAATGGTTTATTAATGGTGTACTCAGCAGTTGTTTTCAGTAAGGGATGCTGTTACTGGACAGAATAAATTCTGTGTGTCAAAATACAGCATTCTCACAATCCCATCAGTCACCAAAAACATTTGCTTTTGGCCGATGCTACATCCACCCCAATAAGTGTCAGTATAAAGTCAAAGTTTGCCACCATATGTGCCAGCACAACATCATTTTTTTTAAATTTGTTTTGTTTTACTGAGTGCGCTTTTAATAAATAGGCCCCTTTTAAGCTCAAACTATTGTATCTGTAACTGTTTCTACGCACACAGAATAGGGTCATTATTTTTTTTTATTCATGCATATTAAAGGTTATTCCTTATCACAGGTCTCTTATTTTGAAATCTACCTGGATAAAATCAGAGACTTACTTGATGGTAAGTCACATTTAACTTCTAATTATTTTTAAATAGAATCAATGGTTATTCCTTGGTGTGAATTAAATGTTTGTTTTCAATTTCTGAAGTTTCCAAAACCAATCTTGCTGTACATGAGGATAAGAACCGGGTGCCCTTTGTCAAGGTATGACTACTGCCCAATACAGACTGTTTCATTTTTTTTAGTCACCAAGGATGAAGCAAACAGTACCTTGATGTCTCATATTGTTTGATGTTTTTCTGTGGGCAGGGTTGCACAGAACGCTTTGTGTCCAGTCCAGAGGACGTCATGGATGTGATCGATGATGGAAAAGCCAATCGTCATGTGGCCGTCACGAGTGAGTGGCAGATTTGCCGCTCGATATTTTCACATGCAAATGAGCTTGTGATTCGCCACAAATGTTTGCCAGAAGTTTGCAGCTCTTCACCGGTAGTGGTGATCCTCCGGCAAACCTTTGGCAACAATGGAGAATTTGCCACAAGTTTGCCGCAAAGCTCATTTGCATGTGAAAATCATCTCTGGAGAGTTTGCGACAAATTTGCCATGAACTCCATTTAACATGTTTTCCTTCATAGAATACATCAAACCTTGCTTATCAAATACAGTATAACAAATATACAGTGCTATTATCCTGGCTGTGTGTTACAATATTAAATCCTAACCCATGGTCCTCTGATATTTTACTGTGTCTGCCTTTCCACAGACATGAACGAGCATAGCTCCCGCAGTCACAGCATTTTTCTCATTAATATTAAGCAGGAGAATGTGGAGACTGAGAAGAAATTGTGTGGGAAGCTCTACCTGGTGGATCTGGCTGGAAGTGAAAAGGTGTCATTTTGTTTTTTCTGTTTTTGCCTTTGGCTTTGGTCAGCAAAAATTTATCGAGATCTGTATCTAGAAAAGTGAACAAAAAAAAAAAAAATACACTGTATTCAACCATTCAGTACTCTTGCATAATTAAGGATGCTGGAATTATGCTAGGTTTACAAGACTACTAAATTGATAAGCGCAGATATATAATATAAAATGTGCCAAGATAAAATATCACTCTCTGTCCCTCTCTCTTACAGGTCAGTAAAACCGGAGCAGAAGGATCTGTATTGGACGAGGCTAAAAATATCAATAAGTCTCTTTCTGCTCTGGGGAACGTCATCTCAGCCCTGGCTGAGGGAACTGTAAGTGCTCTGCCTGGCTCATCTGACCAAACGTTTTCTTGTTTCCTTTTCCAATAATTTCTTTGAGATGCTGCTCATCCTGTGTAGAATATCTAGGCCATGATTACACAGAACAAAGAAAAAAGAAAAAAAGAGTCTACATTTGCTTTATGCTTTTATATCATATGAATTTATTCACTAGCTTTATTATCTTTCTCATAACAGAAAACTCATGTGCCGTACAGAGATAGTAAAATGACCAGGATTCTTCAGGATTCTTTGGGTGGGAACTGCAGAACAACCATCGTCATCTGCTGCTCTCCCTCCATATTTAATGAGGCTGAGACCAAATCCACTCTCATGTTTGGCCAGAGGTGATTCCATTTATGACCTCTAATAATTCTCTTTCAGCTGAATAAAGATCGACATTCACAGTCAATTTTACTGAAACAAAGAACTGACTGTTGATATGAGTGCACTTGATAAAATATCTGCCTATTGTTTCTTAACACAGAGCAAAAACCATCAAAAACACAGTTTCTGTTAACATGGAACTGACAGCTGAAGAATGGAAGAAAAAATATGAGAAAGAGAAAGAGAAGACCAGGGGTCTGAAAATCATCATCCAGAGACTAGAAAATGAGCTCAAAAGATGGCGGAAAGGTGAACAGAGAAGAGAGAAAACACACACGCACAAGTGGTTAAAAAAGCTGCAATGTTAAGCTGACGTCACACTAGCAGACACTTGTGTCACACTAGCAGACTCCAAACAACTCAATTTTGGCCGAGGGTGTCACACTTACCAACTGTTTTGCTGAGATCTCGTTCTCTTCCGTTGAAGGTATGCCACATTTGCTGATACAAAATAGTGGAGGGGTGACAGACATAATGACTCCCCATGACTCTCTCTCTGAATCCCTGTCAAGTGGAGCTTGTCGAAATAACAACAGGAGTACCATGAACATAAGAAATTGTAAAATTGTGATTTAGGATGTGTGATTGTGTATTTATCCCCTTAAGGCTTGCCGTAGAACACGTTTGTCTATTTGCAGATTTCTGTAAAGAAATACTTTCCATAAAAACAGACTGTAGTGCCTCCAGTTTTTGATTTCATTTGTCATTATAGTGTAGGAGAACAGCAGGAAAAAATATGCAGAATCACAATCTGTATTTGTAATGATATGCAACTGAGTGCGATCACTGATTCAAATCAGCATGACATCTTGTCAGTTCTTCAATAAATGAAGAAGCTCATTAGTCATTTGACGAGAACTTTAGCCCGTCCCGGCTTCGGAACAATTTTTTTCAAACAGGTTTGATGTGCTTTTCCAGGTGCTGGATCTATTAACTTAGCAAGGAGTCCCGACAGTGAAGGGATTAACAACCTTTCGCTGGAAGATACTATTTCACGCTCCATCTCTCACCTACTAGCTGGCGGTTATGTAAATTAAGTTTACACCTAAAAATCGCTGGAAAAATCGACTAGTGTGACGCCGGATTTAGATAAGCCAACAACTCACCCTCATTTCCTATTTTATGCAGTATTAAAGCAAATTAACTTTGTTGTGTCTGCCGTTACAAACTTACAAATCTTTAAAAAGACTGTAATGGTTTAGATTGCTGCTTTGTCATACACTGCTTATGGGTTTGTTTATTGGAGTCAGGTTAGCAGAGAAGCCAGTGACTTATGTTGATGTAATTGTCTTAATAAAAGCATTGTTTTTGAGTTTTTCGAGTTCTTAGATGGAGAGCCTGTTTGGCCCCATATGTTTGATAATGACTCTTCACAATACGAAGGCAGTTATTTCTTGCTCTGTTTGTATATTATGGCCAGAGATGTTTTTTGTTTCAAAGTGAAATAATGATGTTCACAAAGGGGCAATACAATTATCCCATAGTATACTGTATTTACTGCTGAAAACTTGACAAAAATTGGCTTCCATATAAACCTCGTCTTCAGAGTACAAATGTACTGATGACAAAAATGCAAAATAATTGGCACTGATAAATACCAATTACCACAGATTCCACAGATTGTGGAATAATACACAAAGATTGATAGGCCTGTCTTTAAGCAAATGCTTGTACGTGTAAATGTGAACAATGCTACAGAATATGGCTAAATATATTTATGTTTAATCTTTTTAGATCTCAGGCAAGCTTTTACTTTCTTCTGTAAATTCTCATATATTTTTCATCATTCTCTCTGCGTGTATCACTTTTCTCAACTGCATTCTAATGTAATAATTTTCATCTCTGTCAATGTGACAAGCTCCCTCTCAGCTGTGTCTAGAAGGCAACACCCCAGCAGCCAAAGGGTCCTATTTTATGGGCCATGAAGTTTTGGTATTTTCGTGCCAGCATGCACTAAGTCTAGGCACAAGCGTGTCTGGCGAAATTGCACGCTCAGCGCGCAACGCTCAAAAAGGCTGGAACAAGTAAAATTTAATTCTGAGGTTGTTCTCTGGTTATTCCAGCAAGACATATTTAACTTCTTTATCTTCAGGTGAGACTGTACCTGCTGAAGAGCAACTCAACAGCAAAGAATCCAAGAATTCTGAAGCCGCTCCCATAATTGACAAATCGGCTCCACCCCCTGAGCCTCTTTCAGATGCAGAGAAAACCCAATACGAGGAACTGATCAATGACCTGTATCAGCAGCTAGATGACAAGGTGATAAATATCTCACAAAGGGTGTTAGATGTGTTACATAGTATGTCTAAACATTTCAGGAGGATAGTGCACCCCCCACAATCTCTTTTTTTCTCTCCTTCACCTCTCCCTTTCTCTTTTTCCCTCTTTTCCATCAGGATGATGAGATCAACCAGCACAGTCAGCTGGCAGAGAACCTGAAGCAGCAGATGGCAGATCAGGATGAGGTGAGTTCACTCCAATAGCGTCACCATAGAGCACAACACCCATGCCCTCCACTATTTATTATGAAACAGTTTAGTCAAAAAGAGGGGGGAAGCTCGCACATAATGTGTAGAAAAAAGTCTTAATTTTTTTTAGTTTACTGAGAGGCCAAAAAGTGCAAAAGTGCAATAAAGTGCTCAGTGCAATGACAAAACATTTTCATTTACATTGTCATTAGTGTCCCGTTAACAATAGTGCACCTGATTCATTTATAAAGAGGGAGTATTTACTGTATTTGTCCTAATAGAATAGACTTAAAAATATACAAATGTTTGCTAAATGTTATAGCCATATATTGCCTCTTTATATGGTATACCGTCATTCACATATATTACTAAAGTAACAAAGACAAGTTATCAAGAATCTACGTGTATATATACATAAAAATTACATATACAAAAATTACCCGTTATATTATTATATCACAACCATATACCAATAATATTCATTATTCAAAGAAGAATTGTTGTATGCACACAAATCAGTGAGGAATTATATTTTGTGTCATATATACATTATACTCGAGAAATGTCAGTTATGTCAATACAAATGTTGATCATGCATAATTCCAAAACATGGGCATAGTACAACAATCACTCGATATTCAAAAATGTCTACATGTATTTCCAAAAGTAAACTGTACAAAGTTATCTTTGCAAATATACCATGATTCAAATCATAAGCATGTGCAAACAGAGATGAATCATAATAATCCTATAGAAAACAGCTGAGGGACAAATCTTCATTCATTCCCAGGGGATGTAAAGATTTTAAGTGAAATATCCATCTGGATTCTTTCTGTTGGAGATTCTTTGTATATTTCACCCCCTACATGGATGCTTAACTTGCTCAATAACCAAAAAAGTTAAAGCAGATACCGAGTGACCAGCTTCTAAAATGTGGCGTGCAACTGGAGATTTTTGATCTTTCCTTCTCACGGCGCTCATATGCTCAATTATACATATTCTAATTTATCTAATGGTTTTTCCCACATATTGTTTGTTGCATGGACAAGAAATTAGATAAATAACATTCTCAATGACAAACTGTTTTATACTGTATACGCTGTCTGTTACACAGCTCCTAAACGAGCTGATTTTTCTGTTGTTATTCTTACAGGCGGCGTAATTCAAACATGGGAAAAAAAACAATAGATTCATCCAATCGCTCATTATTCTTATTATACGAAGTGAAAGTGTCCACTTTAACCAAAAAATCTCTAATATTTTTAGATATATAATGTGCAAAGAGTGGAGGATTCTGAAAAAGACTGGAACAGATAGGATCGCTCTTTAAAACATACCAGTTGTTTTGGATTATTTCTTTAATTTCTTGGCTGTGTCAAGAAAAGGTTGTACAAACCACAGAGATGTTTTTTCTATTGCTTTTGGGCGAAGGAGGAATGGTACGAACCCTGTAAAGAGCATCATCTAGCAACTTTTTAGGATAACCCCTGAGGCGAAATTGCTTATACATTTTTACTACCTCTGTCTCAAAATCCAATTCTGTCATACAGATACGCTTTATTCTCAAAAAATATGTGTATGGTAAACTCTTTTTTAAATACGTTGGATGCGAACTTGATGCATGCACAATACTGTTTTTGTCAGTGGGTTTTGAATATAATGTCGGCTATAATGATCCTAAATGCAAACAGACGCTTGTATCCAAAAAGGATACTGAATTTGGGTCTATTTCAGCATTAAATTTAATAGAATCAGTCATGTATTTAGGAAGATCAAAAAGTCCTCAAAGTTTTCTTTAGATCCCCTGAAAATGCAAAAAACGTCATCGATGTATCTTTTCCACATCAATATATATCTGGAAAAAGGGTTATTATTCCAAATATTTTTTTCTTCTAGAAAACCCATAAACAGACAGGCATAGTCTGGGGAGAATTTTTAATCCATTGCAGCTCCCTGTTTCTGGAGATAATAGCAATCTTCAAATAAGAAATAATTCTTCAAAAGAAGCATGGACGTCATATCAAGAATAAAATTAGACGGTGGAGTTTTATCAATTCTTAATTCAAGGAAAAACTTGAGAGCTTCCAAACCCATATCATGCAGGATGCTGGTATATAAAGAAATTACATCTAATGTGACCAGAAAGATATTTGCATCACAACCTTCAAGGTTAACATCTTTTAGCTGTTGTATAAAATCACCTGTATCCTTTAAATAAGATGGAATTTGTTCCGCCAAAGGTTTAAGAATTTGATCGACATAATGAGATATGGGTTCCAAAAGACTTTCATTGGAAGCCACTATAGGGCGACCAGGAGGATGAATCAAAGATTTATGAACTTTAGGCAAGACATACATAACAGGAGTTACCTTTCTTTCCCCACTTAAAATCTTTACATCCCCTGGGAATGAATGAAGATTTGTCTCTAAGCTGTTTTCTATAGGATTATTATGATTCATCTCTGTTTGCACATGCTTATGATTTGAATCATGGTATATTTGCAAAGATAACTTTGTACAGTTTACTTTTGGAAATACATGTAGACATTTTTGAATATCGAGTGATTGTTGTACTATGCCCATGTTTTGGAATTATGCATGATCAACATTTGTATTGACATAACTGACATTTCTCGAGTATAATGTATATATGACACAAAATATAATTCCTCACTGATTTGTGTGCATACAACAATTCTTCTTTGAATAATGAATATTATTGGTATATGGTTGTGATATAATAATATAACGGGTAATTTTTGTATATGTAATTTTTATGTCATTTGTGTCCTTCTCTATCTCCTGATATATACATGTAGATTCTTAATTACTTGTCTTTGTAACTTGAGTAATATATGTGAATGCCGGTATACCATATACAGGGTTGGGGAGTAACGAAATACACGTAACGGGATTACGTATTTAAAATACAAAATATTGTATTCCTCTACAGTTACAATTTAAATCATTGGTAATTATAATACAGTTACATTCAAAAAGTATTTTGATTACTGAAGAGATTACTTTGCATTTTATTGTCATTTGTTTCATTTAATATTTAGTCCTTTCAGATGGAAAACATTTATCCATATAAATGATGCGATTTGAACAGCAGTGAAACACTTTCTTATGATGTTACATTCATATGAGCAGAAAGAGAAGTAAGTTTGAAGTAAGTTTGGAGCAGAAGAAATAGAAATAAACCTTGTGAAAATTGTACGCTTTACGCTAAGCTAAAACGCTATTTCTAGCCATTTTACATGCATGTTACCAGGCACGATCATATTTTTTTTATAATGAAAATTTACGTTGGATCATAATTTATTTTTTCTAGTAAGATCTTTGGTATTTGGGCAATAATCATATTCTTGATAATAATTTTTGTGTTGTTTTCCTGTAAAAATATCTAAAAATCCTTAAAACAAGATCAATTTGATTTATCTTGTTTTAGAAACAACACTGCATAAGATATTTAGGTTTTTCAGAGAATGTATTTTTAACATGTGTATTTTGTCTTACTGTACTGGCAGAGTTTTTATAGTCAAAACAAGTGAAAAAATCTACCAGTGCTGAAGAAGTAATCCAAAGTATTTAGAATACGTTACTGATCTTGAGTAATCTAACAGAACACATTACAAATTACATTTTACAGCATGTATTCTGTAATCTGTAGTGGAATACATTTCAAAAGTAACCCTCCCAACCCTGACCATATAAAGAGGCAATATATAGCTATAACATTTAGCAAACATTTTTATATTTTTAAGTCTATTCTATTAGGACAAATACGGCAAATACTTCCTCTTTATAAATGGAATCAGGTGCGCTATTGTTAACGGGACAATGATGACTATGTAAATCGAAAACGTTTTGTCATTGCACTGAGCACTTTTTTGAACTTTTGCACTTTTTGGCCTCTCAGTAAACAAAAGATTTTTAAGAGTTTTTCTACACATTGCCTGCGAGCTTCCCCTCTTTTGGACTATAGTATGATTTTTTGAGCTTATGCACCAAAGCTACTTGGAAATATAAGCCCTTTCAATATTTGGCACTGATGTCTTCTCCATTCTGCTGTTGGTTTACTACTTATGTCACACTTTGAAATAGAATAAAAGGCTTTTTGAGAAGGCTTGCCATGACATAATGAATAGCTAGCTAAAACTGTAAAAAAGGTTGAAGACCTTTTCACACCAGAGCCGACGCAATTTTGAGAAATGAATTGCAGACAAATGGCCTATTCACATTAAAAGCAAGGTATTCAGATCAGAATCACGGTTAGCACATTCACGCATTTACAATAGGTGGCTTTGATCGAGTCAATTTTACTCCAGTACAGTAATTGTCGCAACGTTCCTTTCAGCTGGTCTGCCCTCCGCCCATCATGGATGAGAAGAAGAATCACAGAAAAAATTACAGAATTTTGTGGAGAAACCACAACATTTTGGTATACAAAGATATTTTGATACAAATAAATATATTCAGAATGCACAACAAGTCAAAACAATAGTATTAATATTATTAATATTTGGCAAAGAAACACATTTAAGATCCTTAAATGTACACACTCACTGTGAAAACAAAACAAACAAAAAAACTCACTTTGTCGGTGCAGGAATGTTTGCTCAAGGTGCGAATGGCTTCATAGGGATCCATTGATTTTATTCAAAATCTTGCTGTGAAAATTTGCGTTTGGTGTGAAAAAGCCTTTACCCAGGAAAATAGTACAAATCCTTCTCTAAAACATTAATTCCAATTAGGTGGCTGGTGAAAGCCATGTGATGCTAGCTGGTCATATGAAGGAACTGGCTTTTTCCACGTTTATCAAAACTAGTTTTAAGTTTTAATATCAATTTACATTGAGGAGAGTGCAGACTCTGTACTGCAGAGTGATGTATGAGATAATGTGTTGAAAATGATTGCTGTTTCAGATTCAGCCACGCCATCTCATTGCTTACTTATAAATTCCCATCAGGTAGAATGAGCATCAATTGCAGCAATATTTCTCCTAACTACACATGCAGACGTGAAATCCATTTAAATATAAATGTTGTTCCCATGGGAATGACTCTACCCTGTTGAAAAGACCAAGAGAGCTGGTCACCAGCATATATTGTATTTTGGATGTTGGTAAGCAGCATGGGTTCAAGACATTACTGATAAACCAACTTCACCAAAAAACAGCTTGGTTTTGCTGGTGAACTGCATGGATATACTGGTCTACCATCTAGACCTCCACCAAACCAGCATAAACCAGCTTGAACTAACATGGAAATGCATGCTAGTCTAAGCTGGTCTTTTTAGCTGGGTTCAGTAGGGATATTTACACTTGGTCATTTAATGCATTTTCACTGATCGAATTGCTATCCGATTGAATAAGCACATTCCATTTACGCTTGGCCACATCAATGCGTCTCCACCAAACGGATATAAAGCCGATCTTCAATTCCCTATGCAGATAAAACAGAGTTCACTTCCGTGATTATGCTAGTGCCGGGCAACGAATTTAAAAGATGTGATTTATTATTTGATTCCAAGTGACCAGTGTGCATGTTTGTCTGTGTGTGTAAACACGCTGTGCATTTTCCCCTCTGGGCTTATTGTTGGGAAGATACGTGCATACGCATCAGCTGCACTCTTAAACTCTTAAATCCCCTTATTGCGCATGTGAAAATCGCCATTCCATGTACAGTCTGAAATGCATTTGTCCTCGTGTTCCGTCGCCGGACAGCAATTCCAAATAAACTTCCCATCGCCTTTGAAGTAATGCAACGTGAAGGTTGTACAAAGTAACATTTATCTTTAACAATACTATCAAAGTGAATAGCAGGCACAAAAACGGCGCTACAACATGGGCTGCCATCTTGATTGTTTTGGGTTGAATGGATCACATGACTGTGTCATATGACAACAAACACATCATAATTTTCAGATATCTCTGTTTTCCCTGTCCACACTACAGTGCGAAAACTGCATTTTAAAATTTATACGTGTGGGAGAGTCTTTTCAAAAAGCAAAGAAATAGCAGTTCAAATGTCATCTATGGACTGATATTAACTTTTCATGACATAAACTTTTAATAATGCAGCATGTTTTTCAACATGATAACATATTACTATCCCTGATCATAATATATTATTGAAAAGCATAAAGTAGGAATTCCAAAAGATTACAAAAGGTTTCAATAGTCCTTTGATGTCTAAACTCACCAATCCTGCACACGCAGCTCCTGGCATCCACACGACATGACTATGAGAAGATCCAGGAAGACCTGAGCCACTTGCAGCATGAGAACGAGGCGGCTAAAGAGGAAGTGAAAGAGGTGCTTCAAGCCTTAGAGGAGCTGGCAGTGAACTATGACCAGAAAAGCCATGAGGTGGAGGAGAGGGGAAAGACAAACCAACAACTTTCAGAGGAGCTTGTGCAGAAAAGTGTAAGTAAAACGAGGAGAAGGGAAAGAGAGAATACAAATATCAGGATAAGGCCACAAGGATGACTACTGAATAGCTCATGTGAGTGAAGAATGAAGGTTTTGTTGCTTTGTGGAGTGATTCTGGCCTGTTATTATTTTGTAGGCAGCTCTAGTTGGTGTGGAGAGGGATTTCGCTGCTCTGCAGGAACTGAGTGGACATCACAAGAAGAGATCAGCAGAGATCCTCAGTCTATTGCTCCGAGACCTCAGTGAGATTGGCAGCGTTATTGCCTTGAGTGACCAAAAGGTTGTGAGAACACACACCTGTCATACAAACACATACAACATACATTTGTCCTTAGCTTAAATAGCAGGCGTTTTAGCATCTCTTTTAGCATATTTACTAATGGTCTACCATGGGGTTTTTAATGGACTGTTCTTAAAGCAATATTTCACCCAAAAATTAATTTGGACCAGGACTGTCAAGCTCTAAAAGGGCAAAAAAGCACCATAAACATTTCAAACAAGTAGTCCATACAATAGCTTTTGATAGCTATTGTAAGACGATAGCTGTGTGTGAGGCCATACAATATTAATGTTTTTTTTATATATAGATAATTGATGTGCCATAGATCACGCAAATAATAAATAAATGGAAAAGCAAATCTTAGTTTCCACCTCTAGCCCTATTTATGTAGTTTCTTTTTCCTCAGATGACAGAGGTGAATGGAGGAATGGAAGAGGAATTCACCATGGCACGTCTCTTTATAAGTAAGATGAAGTCAGAAGTGAAGTCTCTGGTCAACCGCAGCAAACAGCTCGAAAGCGCACAGACTGATACAGTGTGCAAAATGCAGGCCAACGAGAAAGAGCTCGCTTCCTGCCAGCTCCTGATCTCTCAGGTACCCATTATGACTGATCTATTCATTAAAGGGCAGCACACAGCTCCCTCTAGTGGTGGATCAGAAAGAAACACTGTAACCTCTATACTGAAAAGCTTTGGCAATAGAACTGTTGTGTCCTTGAGCCTAATGAGGTGCTTTTTCTCTGTGATTAATGTCTCATATGATAATCTCGACATCTCAGCTTTTGATTTGAGCATCCCTCCGCATTCCAGTTCATCCAAACCAGGTTAATTTACAGCAATCAGTCCATAAAACAACAAACAAAAACAAGACAATTTATTTGATCAACATGGACCCACTTTTGCTGTGATAAGGTCAATTCTTTATGCTTGTTTCAATGTTGAATAACTGAATGGCATCAGATAAGTGCTATGCAAACAAATGTAAACTTTAGTTGTCTATTGTCTTTCTCAGTATCTGACACTGGAAAGTGTGTGTTTGTCTTGTGTCCTTTCTAGCATCAGGCCAAGATAAAATCCCTTACAGACTATATGCAGAACATGGAGCAGAAGAAGAGACAACTGGAGGAAAGCCACGATTCACTGACGGAGGAGCTTGCTAAACTCCACGCAAAAGGTCTGTGTGGTACAAATACACATTTTTGTAGTAATTACAAAGTCAGCATTTCCCAGCATTTTGTCTTGTGTACCCCCACAGCCTCATTAGTAATGCTCAAGTTCCCCTTCATCATCTCTAAATCAGAAGTGTGTCACTTTTCACTCAAATTATACAGAAAATAATTTAGCATTATTATTAAAATTATTTACTTAAAAAAAATATATATATCTATGATGTGAGTAAAAAAACTTCCTCTCACCTCTCCCTTTAATCAGACTCCAGGGCTTGTTTGTCTGTCTCAGTTCTGAGTGCAATCATGAAGAAACTTTCTCCAAGAAATATCTTTATTTATTTGTAATTGAAATCAAGATTTAATAATAATCTAAACTCAAGTATGAAATACCACCTACTGTATGAGCAAACCAAACACTTACACATTTTGTACTGAATGTGTTTAGGCATTACCTACAAAATTTCACAAGTTATGATTAATTATTTGTATCTTTTGACAGCCCACATATCATACAAATATAATAATGAAGTCATATTTTTTTTGTTTTATAGCAAGTTTCACATAGTAAATCAAAATCGTTCTATATCACCCTGGTACCACATAGGGTTCCTCCGTACCCCTGGTTGAGAATCACTGTACAAAACAATGCTTGTGCCACAAAAATTCTGTGCACCAGATGTGGTTCCATTTAAATCTAGAAGCACAACATGTTTTTTGACAGTGATTTGTCTTTATATAATAAAAATAGTTTTTTTGTTTGTTTTTTGTTTTTTTTGTTTTGTTTTTGCTTTTGTTTACACAGAAAAGATGCATGATGTGTCAGTTCTTGATAAGGAAAAGGAACACATGAGCAAAATCCAGGACGCTGTGGAGATGAAGGTGATCAATGCAACAGCTGTTTTCTGCTATTTTCTCCTCTGACCCACATTAAAGGTATAGTTCACCCCAAAATGAAAATACTCTCATCATTTACTCACCCTCATGCCATCCCAGATGTGTATGACTTTCTTACTTCTGCTGAACACAAACAAAGATTTTTAGAAGAATATTTCAGCTCTGCAGGTTCTTACAATGCAAGTGAATGGTGACCAGAATTCCAAAATCTCCAAAAAGGAGATAAAGGCAGCATAAATGTAATCCATATGACTCCAATTTAATCAACGTCTTCTGAAGCAATCCAATTAGTTTTGGTTACGAACAGACCAAAATATAACTCTTTTTCACTGTACATCTTGACAGCAGTCTCCTTGGCAATCTTGACTTCAAGCTCGATTACAATTCCTAACGCCATCTAGCGATCTGCACATGCGTCAAACATTAGGAAATGTAACTGAGTTTGACATCATGATCGTGCCTAGAGACTACAATGGCAAGATGTAAAGTGAAAAAAGGAATTCAGTTTTGGTCTATTCTCACCCAAAACTGACTGTATTGCTTCAGAAAACATGGATTAAACCACTGGAGTTGAATGGATTACTTTTATGCTGCATTTATGTGTTTCTTGGAGCTTCAAAATTTTGGTTACCATTCACTTGCATTGTATTGCTGTACAGAGCTGAAATATTCTTCTAAAAATCTTTGTTTATGTTCAGGAGAAGAAAGAAAGTCTTACACATCTAAGATGGCATGAGGGTGACTAAATAATGAGAGAATTTTCATTTTGGGGTGAACTAACCCTTTAATGTGCTATTTCTTTTCATCCATATTTAAGCTCTTGATGCTTCACGTTTGTTCTGTCAGTTCACATCACAAGATCACATAAATCTGCTGTATAGATACTTTGGATAGTTTAATAATAAAATAATGCCATTTTGAGAAACATTATTGAATGTAGGGTAAAACACATACAAAAGTTTTTTATTTCTTCTCTATGGATGTCCTACAATACCTTCTTGAACCACCAGGGGTCCCCAGACTCTGGGTTGAAAACCCCAGCCCTAGAAGATTACCACAGACAGTGATTTTTACAAAGTGAAATAAGTACATTCTCTGTGTAATTTGTATGTAGAAAGCCCTGGAACAGCAGATGGAAAGCCACAGAGAGGCTCATCAGAAGCAGGTCTCTCGTCTCCGAGATGAGATAGAAGAGAAACAGAGGATCTTGGATGAGCTGAAGGAGTAAGGGCTTTATCACAGTTTATTTCTGCTGTGTTGTGGTCAGTTCAGTAGTTGTTTATTATGATATTCACTTGAAAATTTGTGTAAATTTAAAATGCATACTATATTTTTCAGTACATCCACTTAGAATAGGTCAAATTTAATCAAAACTAATCCAAAATTACTTAAACTTTCCCTGTCGTTTCCCATCTGATGTCAGTTTGAATCAGGCTCTACAGCTTGAACAGAAGCAGCTTATGTCGGACTATGATAAGCTCAAACAGGAGGAACAGAAGAAGGATGAGAGACTACAGAAGCTTGTGTGAGTCTACTGCTCTTATGAATAAAGTCATATCAATTATTTTTAGCTCATGAAAGCTTAAGTGTAGAATAAAGTTACCTAGAGCCTCAGTAACAAGCAGTGACAATGTCAGATTCAGTTCAGTGCAGTTGTGTTTGTTTATATGCATTTAGTAAAGACATCTTTTAAATAAAATGTATTATCCCTTTTGTTATAATTAGTTTGTTGAACGAGAAGAAGGAGCAAGCCAAAGAAGATCTCAAGGGTCTGGAAGAGACTGTTGTGAGTTGGCTCTCTGTGTAGTTCTTCAACGTAACATTCAGCATCTGTACAGCTGTTGTTCTTAAAAAAATATATACAATATTTTTTTGAGATTTTGATCATGTCGTTTTATTATGTAATAGGCCAAAGAGCTCCAGACTCTCCACAATCTGCGCAAGCTGTTCATCCAGGAAATCAGTGACCGAATTGGACGAGTGAGTTGTCAAACATTGAGTATCTCTCTGTTTTTAAATTTACTGTCATCTGAGTCTCATCAGGCAGGGATTTGTGCTATTATTCTGTGCCTAAAAACTGCCTGTAAACTGTCGCTAATGATGCAACAAACCACAGTAATGGAAATAAGGAAACACTCTTTCAGCCCTGTTCAAATGAATACATGATCACTGGCCATTGCTAATGAACATGAAATAAAATAAATGGCATTGCTTGTTAAAACTTGTCTGGTTTGTAGAGTATGGAACTGGATGCTGATGAATCAGGGGGAAGTCTGGCACAAAAACAAAAGATTATTTTCCTGGAGAACAATCTGGAACAGCTCACTAAAGTCCACAAGCAGGTTTTTTGAATTTCTGAAAACTTTAAAATATAGTAATGCACTGAGCAATGATAAATTACATAAACTGAAGTAATTGTACCTGTATTCTATATCTGTCTATATTCTATCCTTTTTATGTATCTATAGCTGGTACGTGATAATGCAGACTTGAGATGTGAGCTGCCTAAACTTGAGAAGCGCCTACGTGCAACCACTGAGCGGGTGAAAATTTTGGAGTCTGCTCTGAGAGAGGCAAAAGAAAGTGCCATGAGAGACCGTAAGCGGTACCAGCAAGAGGTGGACCGCATCAAGGAGGTCATCCAAGCGAAGAATCAGGCCAGGAGGAACCACACTGCACAAATTGGTCTGAAAATCCCCTTTATGTGACTGTGTGTGTGTGTGTGTGTGTGTTTGCTTTCATGGGATTAACATTCAAATATTGCACTCTGTCATGCACATTTCCTAATAATATTTGTGTGTTTTACTCTGTAGAGTTGCTTTGTCTTCACTTTTTTGGAAAACATTTAATTAAATACCTGCTTAAAGTGCCAAAGACTGTAAAAAGAAGGCTTCAATGTTGCACTATAGCCAATATGGGGTGCCATATACTCACAAACAGCAAAAATACTTTGTCTCTAGTTACCTGATGACCAAATATTTGCATGCATTGCTTGCAAATGTCTTCCATATACTGTGCTGTGCATATTCCATATGTTTGCACGTATTTATGCATATAGGGTGAATACATGTAAAGCATGGCACTTTCTTACTATTTTTTTTATTGTCGTTGTTTTAAAATATGATGCCAAATTGTTTATCCCCTCACACGATACACTTTTTAAAGTAATATTCTGGGTTCAGTCGACAGCATTTCTGGCATAATGTTGATTACAAAAAAAAATAAAATAAAAAAAAAAAAAAAACCAATTCAATTCGTCCCTCCTTTCCTTTAAAAAAATACAAATACAAATCGAGGTTACAGTGAGGCACTTACACTGGAAGTGAATGGGGCCAATTTTTGTAGGGTTTAAAGGCAGACATTTGAAGCTTATAATGTTATAAAAGCACTTACATTAATTCTTCTGATAAAATCATGTATTATTTGAGCTGTTAAGTTGATTTAATCATCATTTTTACAGTTGTTTTAGGGTTTGTTGACATTACATCGTCATGGCAATGAAGTTGTAAAACTGGATATATCTTTACACCGAGAAGGTTAGTAAGTGATTTTATCACACTAAAATCATGTTAACATGACATAATGTTTTTGTCTTGTGGCTATACTTTTGAAACTGTGAGTATTTTAACGTTTACGGATTGGCCCCATTCATGGATTGGCCTCACTGGAACCCAGATTTTTGCTTTTTTTAAAGAAAAGGAGGGACGAGACAAAATGTATTTTTTGTGATAATCCACATTATGCCACAAATGCTGTTAATTTGGCTTAACTTGTATTGAACCTGGAATAGTTCTTTATATAGCTAATGATCTCCACTACACCATACAGAGGAAAAAATGAAGAAATTATAAATACATACACTTAAGTGTCCCACTTTACCTGTATTCACCCATCAAGTGTGCATATTCATTTGCATTTAGATTCTATCTACTTTATATGTACAGTATGTTATTAGGAGCTATTGCTCACCAAATTACATTTCTTTTTTAACTGCACTGTTTCTTTTACAGCCAAGCCTATTCGTGCTGGACATCATCATCCAGTGGCTTCTGCCTCATCAGGCCACACTGTCAGAGGAGGTGTCTCCAGCCCACGACGACACTACCATCAGCACCAACAACAACAGCAGTATCACCACAGGACCAAGTGAAAACAGGCCAAGTAAGTGTGTTACACTACACTCTGTTTTGCTATAAAATGGATTTAAGTCTTTTCTGCTACAAAAATGTTATTACTTTCAAGAACTCAATTTATATGTCTTGAAATCCTGTTGTAGATGCATTAAACGTTGATATTTCTTACATTTGAATATTGTGACATCTGACATCTCACTTCATCTGCTGAATGAATAAATGTAAATATCACATGATAAACAGCTTTTCAAAAGAGGAATACCAGCATATCTGACTTTACCAGTTAACAAGTGGGCTCAATTTCTGGATTCCTACCACACAGAGCATGTTACAAAACTGTCATAGGAAAAAGTTTTGCTTTCCTTCACAGGCATATTTGTCATGCTGCTTAATTTAATGTTGGGACATGCTGGTGTGTTTATCTTGGGCTTAATGTTGAGATTAATGGGGCAGTGCAGAGAACTGCAGCTAATTAAGTTTCAGTAGCATGTGATGCATCTGGGAACCACTTGTGACTTTAGTCGGAAAGTTGTGGTGTAGCATTAGTTACTGTGCCAACTATTTGACAAAGATGGAGCAACATAGTTATAATAGCTACAAAGGATCTGTGCCGGCAAATGGCAGGAGTCCTTGGGAAAGTCAGTGAACGATGGACAGTTTCTGGTGCCATCTGGCATTCACTGCCATCTAGTTTATGGATCTATTTAAGGTTAGTTTTTTTCCATTGTTTGCTTTGTCATGAAAATTACTTTAGTCACATTCGGGATGGTATGATCTCTGGAAGAAAATCTGTTTTTGTCAGTAGTGATACAATAACCAATGTTTAGGGTAATAAAATGTTTTGAGTTTTTTTGTTTCGTTTGTTTCTTTGTTTGTTTTTTTCGAACAGGATGCTTCCTGAAATCACATTTGTCTAACTTTTACCAATTCCAACAGGGTTGAAGAAAATGTGTGGCATCAAGAGTACGTCTTTTTCAGCTGTTTTCCTTCCTTTTCAATGAGGAAAAAAAACTACTGTCATCTTTTACGAAGACTTCTCAAGTTAACTTGCTGTCCTTACCATTACCTCCACACATTCATCCTGTTTAAGTTGGATCCTTCCCTCCATTTATTCATCAGTCCTGAATGGGGATCTGAGATCGGTGGACTCTTCCATAATTAAACATTCACAGAAATGGGCAAACTCAGACCCACACTTTTAAGACAAAGTGATAGTGTCTTTTAAATTGAAGTGCTAAATTTATATAAGTGCTATTTTATTGCTTGTTTCATGTTCTGACACTTCCTCTGTCTTTCTCTCCCTCTCTATGGTTTCTTTCTACCCTGAGTCACTTTGTATTTGAAAAAGTCTTCAATGTTGGTGTCACATTCTGATTATAGTAATTCAACTCAACTTTCATCATAGATGCCAGGTTAGTTTCCATCAAAGGAAATAACAGTCTTGGAAGATAAATTTGCATAGATGAAACACTGTCACCAAAACAGCATTAGAAGACATTTTACACCCCTGGAGTAACATTAGGGCCATTCTGTGGTTCTCTTAATTGGCACTAATTCTTTCAGTTTTAATGGCCACTGAGAACATGCAGTGACATGACTGGGGAATGTAGTTTAGGAACACACACATTGCTTCGAGCATAATGCTGAATGATTTAATTATTTATAATGCTTCAATGACTGAAAATACTTTTACTGGATGTTAATTTTTTATATTTATTATTTATTTTTATATACATTGAGTGATTTCATTTTATTTCCAAATTCTATTTTTTACTTTTTGTATATTAATTTTAAGTTCCTCACTTAGAGCCAGGGCATCATGCATACATGTTTTATACAGATACCAATATGGGTGCTTTGGAAATGTTCTTTGCTGTAATTTACACTTAAAGGTGCTCTGGAGCAAACATCAGGAGTCATGTAAAGATTTCTTGACAATATATTCTTGATACCTAAACTTGCCTGCATGCAAGGAAATCATGTAAGGAAAGACAAAGTCAGAGACATTACAGTTTCACATTTGAAAAGAACAAATACATCTGAGATAGCAAATTACCCTGGAGAGGATTTTACAGCTAATTCCATTTACTTATTTACTGAATTAAACTTTAGAAAAATTATACTTTTTTATCATAGTATCATTATTTATCATTTGTTCATTTTTAGTAGTTTAAGCACGAAGTAATTTTCAGGATTTTTATTATTATTTTTCCACCCTAAAACTGATGGTGTAGACCAAACAGTAAGGCCTAGAGACTTCAAACTTTGGGGAATGGTAGTACTCTGGCTGGTTAATCATACGCATGGACTCACCCCGATAGGGGGTGCTAAAATTAGGGCAAATGCGTTTTGGGCCATAACTCCTTATATCATTGCAATCCTTTGCTCAGGAAGAAAAAAATGGCCATCTCCAACTTTATTTCCACCATGAAAAATGTTCTGCTATTTTGGATTTTTCTAAAAACATACTTTTTCAAATTAGTCCTTGGCTGTTTGCCCGATTGAAACCAAACCAGTGCAGAAAGGTTCTCTCGTGTCCCAATATCAATAATTATCAAAAAAAAAGTTTGAACTTTCGATTCACTGTCACAACAATACGCCAAAACATACAAATTCAAAAATAATTTACGACCAGGAGGCACTATCGTGTTTTACATGCGTGTACATGATTGTATATACAGCGGCGTTTCATACAGTTATTCATATTATATGATAGCACTCCTCATTCTGAACAACTTTGCCTCAAGAACCATTGATGTGAATTGAATCGTTTGTTAAATATTTAAGATTATATATATAAAAAAAACAAAAACTACTTTTTCAAGCTAGTCCTAGGCCATTCACACGATAGGAAACAAACCAGTGCATAGAGATTCTCTGGAGTCCCAATATCAATAATTGTCAAAAAGGTTAACTTTCAATTGATTGTCGCAACAGTACGCCAAAACACATGAAGTGGGTGTGGACACTTTTACTTAAATGGTTATAACTCTTGAACGGACTGAGATATTTTCACCAAATTTGGGACATTTATGTAGGAGGTCAATCTGAGGACACATGAAAAAAAAAAACAGAGGCCACCATTGCCTTTTTGTGGCGCTAAAACAGTCAGGAATGTAAATAATGCCATATCTCTGTGCGACCTAACCTGATGGTTCTGAAAATTAAGGTGCTTTATCATTGTTTTAGACTGTCCAATTAATACTCAATATCTGTCACATATTTACTTAAAAGCCCTTAAACTCTTGAACCCGTTAATTGCTGCTTGCAGTTATATTTACTTTTGATATTGCTCTAAGGTCATAAAAATACAAATACATCAACACAAATTCACATTGTTGAGAATCTCCCCTGTCAAATTAACTCCTTCACTTACAGAATCAAAGTATCCCCCGTTTTGTTCTTCTTTTGACAATCTTCTAATGTAAAGTGCACAAACACTAGTGATTTACCCAGGTGTCGTGTTTCTTTGTATCTAGTACAATGTTCTTGTACTATGATTTTCCTTGCACAGCTCTATGGTGGTGATTTACTGTACTGCACACACAGACCTCTATTACAGTATGTGTTTGTCTTCAGGTTCTTGTTCATCAGTGTTTTAAAGTTTCTGTACTATGAACTTTACCTCTGAAAATGAGATATCAGAGAACATGGAATAAACTTTAAATGGTTTAGTCGGTTTATAGGTGAAAGGATATGCCACAACAAGGATTTAAAACGAATGTTTGTTACAATATATCAAGCTTAAAGCACACAAGTTTAATAACAGGGTTTCAGCTTCAGAGTGTAACACTCATTTATCAGATGTTGTGGAATAAATAAAAGTTTACTGAATGTATCCTGCATTCTTTCTGTCTTTTTGACTTTAACAGAACATTGCATACAAGTTTACATTCATTCTAACTTGACAGAGTTAACTTGCTTCAGTTCCAAAATCTTAATATTTATTGTATTGATGGATTAAAATGTCAAACCTTACCTACAGGATAACATAATAATGCACCCAGATTGGTGGCCACAAAGTTTTGGGTGGTGACATCAACAGGACCCAGTCACAAAGCAATAATTCTACAATGCAAGTGAGTGAGATGCATTTTTCAGAGTGGATGGATCCTGAAGTCATTCTCCAGTTGACCAATCAAACACTTTGTTTATGCGAGCAGCGTGAGGTGCAGAGGTGGGTAGTAACGCACTACATTTACTCCATTACATTTACTTCAGTAACTTTTTGAAAAAAAAGAAAAAGTAGAGTAGGTTTAAAAGTGGGTACTTTTTTCTCTCACTCAAGTAAATTTCTAATGAATTTTTTTACTTCTTTACATTCCTGTCGTTACATTACTGTGTTTAATTTTAGTTAATGTGTAATTTATTGAGAGATTATTGAATGGGACTTTTACAAGAGCAGAAGTTCACACAGCTGCACGTGCTGTCACAGACTGTCACTCAAGTCATCAATGCTGCAGCATCAAACTCTTCAAAGTGAAACAATTTCTACGCTCCACACAGTGAAAAAAAGAATAGTTTTGTCATGCAATGC
The DNA here is from genome assembly GCF_019703515.2 of Myxocyprinus asiaticus. Classification (NCBI taxonomy): domain Eukaryota; kingdom Metazoa; phylum Chordata; class Actinopteri; order Cypriniformes; family Catostomidae; genus Myxocyprinus; species Myxocyprinus asiaticus. Next base: position 22,314,216 of record NC_059353.1, on the reverse strand, counting down.
CTTCATTTAATTCCAAGACAAGCTGATATTTCAAGATTAAAATCTCAGCTTCAACTAAAGGCAGCACGTCGTGGTAAATTTTGGCTCTAATGCTAACACGGGCTTTTCTGTGTAATGTGATGGTCATTTTCAGGGTGAATCTGTAACTGGGCTCTTATGACATCCGTTTTTAAGTGTACATTTTTAAATCAGTGCAGCAATATATCAGCGTGCTTTGTCCCACGTCCCGCATTTTGAGTAGTATTTACGCATTTAATTGAAACTATTGCAGCTACTTCAGGCGGATTAACTGTATAAATCCATGTAAACATCCAAGTTAAGTGTAAATGCCTTTTGCTCTGCCGTTCGCGTGATTGATAACTAGAGCGCGGACAGACAGCATTTCTGCGTGTGCACAGCGAGGGGCGCAAGGTGCGGGCGTGAGGCGATCGTATGGCGAAGAGAGTGGCTGTTTCCGAAATCGTTCACTCATTCACTATTTCCTATATAGTGAATGGCAGTGAGTGCACTATATCTCAGCAGTGAGTGAATTCAGACACTAACGTATACACCAAGTGTCGGAGCTCTGGGACTGTCACAGAAACAACGTCACATATGCACTTTTAAAATACTTGGGCCTTTCTTGTTATTCTTATTAAATAACATATTAGTACAATAAATCTTCATTCTGTTTGTCTTTTTTAATATATACTGTATGTTAATATAAAGAGCAAACACTTTTTATCAGATAAAGAGTACATTTTAAATGTATCTGTGTGTTTTGCCTCTCTATATGTTATTATGTTATTTTAATCAAGTAATGATTTGTCAAAAAGTAATTTAATAAATTCAGCATGAAATAAAACATTGCAGGAGTGGAGGAAGCAGTAAACTCCCAGCTCGTACATCTTCCCCGTGGTGGATTGTGGGCAATTAACTGTTGTCGAGTGCACATCAAATGTACACTCGAAATTAGAGTGCATTGTGGGTAAGAATGAGTGAACAAAAGCAGGGAACGAGTGGCTCACTCAGAATTTAGACACTCCTGCAAAATGGCGGACACTCGAAATAGTGCACTATATACTGGATGGGGGAGGCGGTTTCAGACACAGCAAGTGTTCCATGACCTGGGTTGGTGCCATATGCACTAGGCTGTATACTCTGCATTTGAGAGCGGCGGTACTGCTGTACAGAACTAATGATCTAAATTCTTTCGACACTGAAAACTGTAGAAAAACTGAAATAAGAATCTTGCTTTGGTTTATATTTCAGCATTATATATAATGTCCTTGTGGGACATTTTCACATTTTCACCTTAATAATTACTAGAAATGTTTCCAAACCTCTTTTCTTATTGACAAATTCATCCAGATCTGACAAGAGCCCTTAAAGGGATAGTTCACCCAAAAATTTAAATTCTCATTATTTACTCACCCTCATGCCACCCCAGATGTGTATGACTTTCCTTCATCTGCTGAACTCAAATGAAGATTTTTAGAATAATTTCTCAGCTCTGTAGGTCCATACAATGCAAGTGAATGGGTGGCAACATTTGAAAGCTAAACAAAATCATATAAGTCAGCATAAAAGTAATCCATAAGACTCCGGTGGTTCAGTATCTTCAGAAGCGATGTGATAGGTGTGGATGAGAAACAGAGAAACAGATCACCTTCACATTCTTCTTCTTGTGTTTTTGGTGATTCACATTCTTCTCTGCATGTCACCCCATGCTGGGCAAGGAGAAGAATGTCTAGCAAAAAATGACAAATATTGATCTGTTTCTCACCCACACCTATCATATCACTTCTGAAGATATGGATTTAACTACTGGAGTCTTATGGATTACTTTTATGCTGCCTTTATGTGTTTTTGGAGCATCAAAATTTTGGCCTACAGAGCTAAAATATTCTTCTAAAAATCTTAATTTGTGTTCAGCAGAAGAAAAAGTCATACACATCTGGGATGGCATGAAGGTGAGTAAATGATGAGAGAATTTTCATTTTTAGGTGAACTATGCCTTTAAAGTGATAGCTCAGCCATAATTTAATATTCTGTCATAATTTCCCTACCCTCATGTTGTTCCAAACCCGTGTGACCCTTTGTATTATGTGGAACACAAAATATGTTAGACAGAATGTTAGGGACTAACAGTCTCAGTCACCATTCACTTTCAAAATATGGAGAAAAAACACATTCACTGAAAGTAAATGATGACCAAGGCTAACATTCTGTCTAAAATCTCCTTATTGTGTTGCATGGAAGAAAGTAAGTCATATGGGTTTGGAACATGATGGTGAATGATGACAGAATTTCCATTAATAATAATAATAATTCTGTGATACATGTTTAATGTCTATTATGTAATGGAATATAGGGGAGTTAACGTCTATTATGTAATTTGTGAAAGTAACGAGTTACTACTTGAGTACTCTTTTAATTGTATACTTTCTTCCTCTTACTCAATTAATTATTTATGTTAGTACTTTTACTTCTACTTGAGTATTTTTTATTTTTTTTTAAGTAATTGTACTTTTACTTGAGTACAGTTTTTGGCTACTCTACCCACCTCTGGCGAGGTGATGCGTCAAACTAGAATGCATCCACTTACACCATATTTGGTGTGTCAGGGAAAGGAAGTGGTTGACCTTCACAGGAGGTGTCAATTGAGTTCTGCAAATAAAAACTGAACTACATATATCAACGGTAAGTGTGCTTTGACATTTGTTTTGAAGTTTGATAGCTGAAACCTTTAAGAGTTTCACTCTGTCCAACACCAAATAATGAACACCGTCAGCACAAGCTGAGGTTTTCACATTGTGACTTTCCTATATGATTTGTAAACATTAAAATTGTGTGGTCAATATTTTTGACTTTATAAAGAACTATACAAAATCTAATGACCACTTACATTGGCAGCCAAAATTTGGAATTATGTACAGATTTTGCTCTTGTGGAAAGAAATTGGTACTTTTATTCACCAAAGTGGCATTCAACTGATCACGATGTATAGTCAGGACATTAAAAAGGTGAACATTTACTATTACAATTTGAAAAAAATATTCAAATCTTCTTAAACTACTTCAAAGAGTTCTCATCAAAAATTCCTCCATGTGCAGCAATGACAGCTTTGCAGATCCTTGGCATTCTAGCTGTCAGTTTGTCCAGATACTCAGGTGACATTTCACCCCACGCTTCCTGTAGCACTTGCCATAGATGTGGCTGTCTTGTCGGGCACTTTTCATGCACCTTACAGTCTAGCTGATCCCACAAAAGCTCAATGAGGTTAAGATCCATAACACTCTTTTCCAAATGTCTGTGTTTCTTTAGCCACTCTAACCTTTTCTTTTTGTTCTTCTGTTTCAAAAGTGGCTTTTTCTTTGCAATTCTTCCCATAAGACCTGCACCCCTTAGTATTCTCTTTACTGTTGTACATGAAACTGGTGTTGAGCGGGTAGAATTCAATGAAGCTGTCAGCTGAGGACATGTGAGGCGTCTATTTCTCAAACTAGAGACTCTGATGTACTTATCCTCATTTAGTTGTTCATCTGGCCTTCCACATCTCTTTCTGTCCATGTTAGAGCCAGTTGTCCTTTGTCTTTGAAGACTGTAGTGTACACCTTTGTATGAAATCTTCAGTTTTTTGCCAATTTCAAGCATTGTATAGCCTTCATTCCTCAAAACAATGATTGACTGATGAGTTTCTTGAGAAAGCACTTTCTATTTTTGCCATTTTTGACCTAATATTGACCTTAAGATACGCCAGTATATTGCATACTGTGGCAACTCAAAAACAAACACAAAAACAATGTTAAGCTTCATTTAACGAACCAAACAGCTTTTAACTGTGTTTGGTATAATGGCAAGTGATTTTCTAGTACCAAATTAGCAATTTAGCATGATTACTCAAGGATAAGGTGTTGGAGTGATTGGCTGCTGGAAATGGGGCCTGTCTAGACTTGAAAAGAGTTTTCAAATAGTGATGCTGTTTTTTACATCAGTAATGTCCTGACTATACTGTACTTTGTGATCAGTTGAATACCACTTGGTGAATTAAAGTACCAATTGCCTTCCGAAACCGCTAAATCTGTACATCATTCCAAACTTTTGGCCACCAGTGTACATCCAAATGAAGCAAATCTCATTACTCGAAACCATCAGAGATCTTCCTTCAGTGAATAAGATGAATGAACTTCAGATTGTGTTTCAAAGAGCCTCAAATATATAAGGGGCTAACTGTCAAACGTTTTATTCCAGTTGATAATTCTCATGGTACAATAATTATTTTTGTACTCAGCTTGAAGTCTCGACTGTTAACTTTTTTTTTTTTTTTAATTGAACACGTTAACCTTTTGTGTCCATATAGCAGTAATATCCTACGAGATAAGTTAAAACTGCTGCTTATTGATTGACAGTTTTTAAATTATAAACAGTAAAAAAAAATTATGGGTGTTTCAAACCAAAATTAATGCTAGAGAAAACATTAACAAATGCACTTTGACTCAAAACTTCATTTTTGAGATATAGCCCTAGTGACAATGTCCCCATGTGTCAGCTAGACCTCACTCCTTTGACTAAAACAAGATTTTAAATGCATGCAGAATGTATCTTCCTGTTAAGAAGAAGAAGAAGAAAAAAAAAAACAGAACACCGGTTTATTATTGTTCAGCCAACTTTTCAAGATGGCAAGCATCTATCCACCTGTTCTGACAGTAGCTGGTGTACAACAGTTCTTAAAGTATTGTTGTTACCCAGCTGTTGTGTAGTTATTTAAAGAAAAGAACAGGATCAATCAAATAAATAATCTTTCAATGCATTTAAGACAAATCTCTCAATGTGATTCCTTGACTGCACAGGAGAGTCTTTAAAAAACAAACTAGTTTTAGATTCCAGAGTCCCAACAACACTTCACACCTCCAAATCCACAGACCCTGGCAGCTGACAAGAGAATATTGAATTTGACACACCAAGTTAAATGTAGGATACACAAATTACTGTATCTTTTACAGCTGCTGGGAAACTAATGGCTGTCCCTCTAAAGGAAGCAGCAGAACAACAAACATTTAGGCTATTTCTCCAACCTGCAAACGTAATTATACAGTACTCACCTGCATCCCTACACCTGTCAGGTCTTTTATTAAAGTTCATCACTGAAAAACATTCTTATGTCCTGGGACACAATAAATACAATAAAACCCTTTTATATTCTTGCATATAATTGGGCAGGTTTGGGCAAAATTCAAAATGTAAGAATTGGCTCCCTTTCAGTTCATAAACTGGATTTTGAATTGATTTGACCACACCCCACAGGATACTGAATTGGAATGACAGGACGAGGAATAAACTGAGCTGCAGTTCACAGAAATTGAACGTCACACAACAGAAGAGTTTCAGTACTCCATATTGTGAAAAAACATAATTACATAATTTCTTTTGACTGAGCCTATTTATTTCCTTATACATAGAATTATTTTACTCAATACTAATTCAAAACAATAAATCCATTATTTTACATTTGTGACAACTCCACAAATTTCAACAACCAAAAGTCCACAACGTATTGTTTTCAGATAGCTTTATAAAAAATAAATATTGAAATCAATTAAGGATATATTGATGTTTGTTAAGTGTTAACATTAAAATGTTCTTCCACCCTGGTCAATAAAAAAATGAATTAAATAAAATTAAATATCATTTAAATACAAACTTCGATAGGTGGCAGTCCAAACATGGATCAGTAATATCTATTGTTTCTGAAAATACCCATAGTTTGGTGTATTATAATGTTTATAGGTAATTCATACTAAAAAAAATATAGTTAAATGAATCTTTGAATTGCATTCCACTTACAATTTTACTGTTTTAAATTCAAATTTCAATTCTGCATCCTGATTGTTACCTCATTTCAAACTCAGAAACTGAATCAGAATTTAAAAAGCATTCTCAATTAAATTCATAATGGCACACCCATCTGATATGTTCTCCACCTCTGGCCACCCTCCCAACCCTTTTACATTTTGTCCTCTGCATATCTTCCTCCATCTGTAAATTTTCCATGCGCTGAGGAGTGAAAGAGAGCCCCTCCGCTCTTCTTACCTCAGCTGTCACTCATCTCGTCTCTCATGTAGAACTGGAGGACACTAGCAGATCACAGGCAGGATTGTTCTCTTTGATGTGTCCCTCTGCTTATCTAGATAGCCAGAGAGGGAGCCTCAATGATACGAGAAAGCTTCCATTAGCCTGTCATTGACAGCGCTCTTACTCTGGGATGGCTGGGATCAGATTCTGCTGTCAGCTGGCATGTATGTGTGCATTTGAGAGTCCAACTGTCATTAAAAATGTGTTGAGGAACCCACAAGATAGAGATGAGCAGGTCCTGTCCAGTCATTCAAACCCTGGTGCGCAGTACACTTCACTGACCCCAAAGATTTAAATGGTTTACTGTTTAAGCACCCCTTGCACATTTAAACAACTTTGTAAAAACACAACTTGTTTTAGCTAACTTGTGTATCTCATTAAACACTAGTTGCATCCAAATTCTCCTGCTTTCGGTCAGACGGATCTCACTGTGAATTCGGTTACAATAGGTGGACAGTTATTGAGCAAAACTTAGCCTGTGCTTACCGAAATTCTAACTACTGCCCCAGTGGCCAAAGTGGGAGGTGTTTTTGAACATAAGGGCACGTGTGAGCTCCAGTTTCTGGGTGAAATGTCCACAGAAGGGTGCCAAAAGAGAGTTGTTAATAGCTGTAAATTATGTAATACATTGAAGAGGAATGCATATTTTATTAACTCTACCTCCTAACACATACTCCAATCTTAAACCTTACTGTCAGTGGAGGAACACGGAACCTCTGAATCTTAATAGTCACGGATTATGTAAATGCAACTACTTCCTGATTTCAATGTGGGACGAGAACCAAGGTCTCTGACGCTGAGTAACTTACCCAACACTGCTTGTCAGTAACTTGGCAGAACAGGTTGATGTCAGAGTACTGGAACTTTTGGTAGTGCCAAAAGAAACAGGCTGGCGTGGCACACTGCTGAGCGACAACACAACAATTTAAGAACTGACAAAGGAATGCAAAAACTAGAGGGTATTTTTACAAACAAGAACTAATGATGGAATGGAAAACAGGTGAGAATGATCGGGAACAGATGACAGTGATGAGGGCAGAGTATTCTGGGAAACGTAGTCCGGGGAAAACATTTCAAAATAAGAGTCCTAGGAAACATGAGGAAGACAGACTGTGACACTCAGCAGATGTCAATATGTCAGATGCATATGAGTATTTTTCAGCTGCTGTTAATAATGAAGATCTGGATATCCTTCTTATTTGTTTATATATATATATATATATATATATATATATATATATATATATATATATATATATATATATATATATATATATATATATATATATATATATATATACAGGTGCATCTCAATAAATTAGAATGTCGTGGAAAAGTTCATTTATTTCAGTAATTCAACTCAAATTGTGAAACTCGTGTATTAAATAAATTCAATGCACACAGACTGAAGTAGTTTAAGTCTTTGGTTCTTTTAATTGTGATGATTTTGGCTCACATTTAACAAAAACCCACCAATTCACTATCTCAAAAAATTAGAATATTTTGACATGCCAATCAGCTAATCAACTCAAAACACCTGCAAAGGTTTCCTGAGCCTTCAAAATGGTCTCTCAGTTTGGTTCACTAGGCTACACAATCATGGGGAAGACTGCTGATCTGACAGTTGTCCAGAAGACAATCATTGACACCCTTCACAAGGAGGGTAAGCCACAAACATTCATTGCCAAAGAAGCTGGCTGTTCACAGAGTGCTGTATCCAAGCATGTTAACAGAAAGTTGAGTGGAAGGAAAAAGTGTTGAAGAAAAAGATGCACAACCAACCGAGAGAACCGCAGCCTTATGATTGTCCAGCAAAATCGATTCAAGAATTTGGGTGAACTTCACAAGGAATGGACTGAGGCTGGGGTCAAGGCATCAAGAGCCACCACACACAGACGTGTCAAGGAATTTGGCTACAGTTGTCGTATTCCACTCCCGAACCACAGACAACGTCAGAGGCGTCTTACCTGGGCTAAGGAGAAGAAGAACTGGACTGTTGCCCAGTGGTCCAAAGTCCTCTTTTCAGATGAGAGCAAGTTTTGTATTTCATTTGGAAACCAAGGTCCTAGAGTCTGGAGGAAGGGTGGAGAAGCTCATAGCCCAAGTTGCTTGAAGTCCAGTGTTAAGTTTCCACAGTCTGTGATGATTTGGGGTGCAATGTCATCTGCTGGTGTTGGTCCATTGTGTTCTTTGAAAACCAAAGTCACTGCACCCGTTTACCAAGAAATTTTGGAGCACTTCATGCTTCCTTCTGCTGACCAGCTTTTTAAAGATGCTGATTTCATTTTCCAGCAGGATTTGGCACCTGCCCACACTGCCAAAAGCACCAAAAGTTGGTTAAATGACCATGGTGTTGGTGTGCTTGACTGGCCAGCAAACTCACCAGACCTGAACCCCATAGAGAATCTATGGGGTATTGTCAAGAGGAAAATGAGAAACAAGAGACCAAAAAATGCAGATGAGCTGAAGGCCACTGTCAAAGAAACCTGGGCTTCCATACCACCTCAGCAGTGCCACAAACTGATCACCTCCATGCCACGCCGAATTAAGGCAGTAATTAAAGCAAAAGGAGCCCCTACCAAGTATTGAGTACATATACAGTAAATGAACATACTTTCCAGAAGGCCAACAATTCACTAAAAATGTTTTTTTTATTGGTCTTATGATGTATTCTAATTTTTTGAGATAGTGAATTGGTGGGTTTTTGTTAAATGTGAGCCAAAATCATCACAATTAAAAGAACCAAAGACTTAAACTACTTCAGTCTGTGTGCATTGAATTTATTTAATACACGAGTTTCACAATTTGAGTTGAATTACTGAAATAAATGAACTTTTCCACGACATTCTAATTTATTGAGATGCACCTGTGTGTATATATATATATATATATATATATATTACTAGAGACAAAATATATATACATACACCAATCAAAAACATTTAAAGGAAAAAATATTGAGCAATGAAAAGAAAAATGAAAAAACTGTCAGTTTTAATAATCATACATTTTTAACCTATTCCATATACTAGCATATATAATTAATTCATTTTCAAGTTATGTTTCATAAAAATTAAAAAAAAGTTAGGCATCACAGCCTCATATAAATATTTTATACAGTATATCCTACTCATTTGATGTCCTGCCTTTTGCATACTTTATAATAGGTAGTGTGCATATTGGGATACGAGGATATCTGTTAATTTTCCTGGCCTGTTATTAAGTATCCATATCAATTATCTCAGCAACAAGTGCAGTCAATTTCTGCATGAGTAGTAATAACAATTTAAGGAGGCAGCGTGGAAGTTGCAAGAACCTAAGCTGTCTTCTTGCAGCAGTAAATACAAGCGAATCCTTGTCTTAACGTTCTTTGTCAGTAACCTTGCATATTATGTTTAGCATAAAACAGTTTGGATCAAAGCCACCTGACTCAGCTCTTTTGGTCCTTCCCTCCCGTCAGTTCATTAACTGGCTCCATCTTGGTTGATTCAAATCTTAGCAATTACTGTGGAATTTAATGAGTGGCCACATTACACCAATTATGTTTTTATCACTTGTGTAGAGAGTGGAAGCCTTGTTTTCCTGCCCTGTTTGATTCAGAAGATTTGTTTTGCTGTGGGAAGAAGACAAAGGTAGACCGATGGTAAGAAATCTTTATAATCATAGAAGGTTAAAAGGTTGCAGTTGCTGTTGACTGATCTAAACTGCATTGTACTGAGTGTTATCACACACACACACACACAACAAAATTTGCTAAACTGTAATGCTGAAACTCCTTTGTGTGTTATTTTGAAGTTTGCATTACAAAGATCATTTCATGTTCCAAATCATTTGTTTATAATCAGGGGAAGATATGTCTCCTCTTTTCCTGATTTGGCAGTACATGTTTTTCCACATTTTTGTCCAGGTTCGTTCCTTATGGATGATGTGCAAAGTTTTTTGCTTAATTGGTGCATGGATGTTCTTTAAACACAGGGTTGTTTTACTTCCTGAAGTGCTGCTTGCAATACCTAAGTGCTCAGCTATATGCTCTCATCTCAGTGTAGTCTATCATTAGAGTTAGTCATGAGTATCATCTCTTTACATGTACCTGCTCGTGTCACATGAGTTTAGTTATGTCATCTTTAAGTTAAGGAATGATGCAAAGATGCCATTTCAGTTCTTCTAAAGGTTCTGACTTGTATTTTTTGCCCCTGTTTTTAACTACAACCTTTATAGACCCTGCATTACTGTGTTATTTTTTGAAGCTACCATTTCACGTGTTGTTGCTCAGTAGTGTGGCACTGTGGGCAGGTGAACTTAACCTTTCAGAATGACTGGGGATGGTTATGCATGGAGATAAGCTTGACCTGAGGAACTTTTCTGTCAGAACTATCACAATGTCACGGAGTTGCATGACAGGGGAGGGTCACCTGTTCTTGCCCTCAAGGTCACGAGAACAATAGAGGTCTGCAGGGTCATCGATAAGGGGCACATACTCTTCTATCTCCAAAAGTGAGAGGAAGCATTAGGAGAGGATCTAGAATCAACTCTTTGTATAACCTTACGAGAAATGTTTGTTCATTATTCACTTTGTACTATTTTCTGGAACATCTTGGCATCTGCTTGGATTCACATTGTTTATGAACAGCATCAGGTATCCTTCTTGGAGCTTGGGCACATACTTTCATTGTTAACAGGGGCTGGTATAGCAATCAGGGCAGGAGACATTATTCTGCACTCTTTCCAGACTGATCTCACAGTGAAATCGGAAACAGTAGGTTGACTTTTCTTTAGCTAAAAGCACTTTGTGCTTACCGAAATTCTAAACACTGCCCCCAGTGGCCAAAAGCGGTAAGTGTTATTGGGCATTTAGGCACAGAGGGGGGCCAAAATGAGTTGTGAATCGATTTGTGCCCACTGTACAAAGGTGTCTGGGTTTGTTCCTGAATACCCTGCCTGGAACAACCTGAGGCACCTTTCTCCCATCACTGCGAGGCATTTTCAGCTGTACAGAATGTAATACAGTGATGAGGAATGCATATTTTATAAACTGTATCCCCAACCCATCCCAAAACCTAAACCTAACCATCAGTGGAGTAAAAATTAAATGTTAGAGGAAAAAATGCCTGGGAATCGTGCTCGACACTGATTATGCGAATGCGATTACCTCCTGGTTTCAACGTGGGATCTGAACCTGGTTCTCCCACGCTGCTGACGCAACATGCTTCTGGTCGTGCCAAAGGGGATGGTAAACACACTGGAGCCTATGCAAAAATGTCTGACTGGAGATGTCGTTTGTCGGTGAGTCTGCATAATGTGGCCGATCCTAGTGTACCGGAACTCTCGTAAACAACATGCTGACTTCCCGTGTGAACATGTTGCTATTTCTACCTTTTTGTCTCTTTCCTCAACTGCCCATGACCTCTGCATTATTGTGCCACATATTCCATGCATTCCATCTAATTGCTCCTTTCAATAACAGCACTGTAATCCTCATCAAATCTTGAGAATGCAGGGAGAGAGGTTAGAGCTTACTGCTCTCTCAGACAGAATAAATGTCTAGACATCTCTATTCAGCTTCCTTGGCCACAGTCCCAGGTGAGACAGCTAAAGGGTTCTATTTAATCTTAACTTGACGAGAGCACTTTGGAATAAAAGCCAATCTCTCATCATTTTGGGAGATTAGACCTACACACCTACAAATCAGCTGCGACGAAAGCACTGGCCAAAGTAATAGGTACTTAGTCTTCTGATCCCAGTGTATCTGTAGATAGAGCTCTCTGCCCAGTAAATTAGACATGAATAGAACGATTCTGCAAGAGTAACAAGTAGCACTTGAAAAAATGAAATTATTAAGACCCATGAAATTATCCATTTATAAATCTAATAAATAGTTTTTCTCCTGTTGAATTTACATTCTCACATGACCAGTTAAATTTCACATTGTTTGCAAAAAGAGCCATGCAGTATTACAATTTAAAAAAAAAAAAAAAAAAAAAAAAAAAAAAAAAAAGGCTATTGGGAGGTCAAAAAGATGCTTTTACTGCATCAGCTAAATATATTCTCACTTGCAAGCTAACTTTTACCTGCCAGTAATGCCATATAAAGAGTAATTCATATCTTACTGATTAGAAAAAAAGGCATATTTTAGGAAAGTGAAGTGTTATGCACATTAGGGCTTATCTGTTCCTCTGAGTTTTTCTGCCCTCTTCTTGCTGGGTTCCAATGGCCCAAAAATGTTCTGTCTTTCAGCAACACACTGCCAATTGGTTTACCAAATATCCAGTCAGACAGCACACATACACCTGGTCTGCACTTGAGCAGATCCTTTTACTGACAAACTTTTTATATTTTCATTGAGCAGTATGTGTCTTTAAAACCTAGTGTTGTGTGGAGGCTTGGCTGACTGCATACCAATTCATGTCACTCTATGTGAGCAAGCAAGGTGCCATCACATTGTGCAACACATAGGCTGGTTTACCTTTGTTTAGAAACACTAGGCTAGGAGTGGATGCCACCCTTTGCATGTTTCATTTGATAGTCAGTGAAGATAGGTCTTATTAGGGGCCAAGCACCAAAGATGTGTGGTACCTATTGGTTTAATTGGCTCCATAACAAGTAGTAACATAAATCTTCATTTCTTTGAAGAAACATCATTCTTGTACTTGTCCCCTTTTTGTGAGTTGATTATTAAGTTACATTGTAAATAGACTTTATATAAAGTAGCCTCACCAAGTAAAGCACCTCCTTTCACATTAAAACCTAAATCGAAAGTACATTTATTTTGATCAGCTGTTTTCAACCCCCATACATTTTTACTGTTTATGTTTATGCTTAAATCCCTAGACTAATTGGGGCATAACATAAAGCATTAAAGGGGTCATGACATTATATATATATATATATATATATATATATATATATATATATATATATATATATATATATAATTTTATTATCTTCCCTAAGGTCCACTTATAATGTTAGTAAAGCTTTTTTTCCATCAAAACAGTCATAATTTAGTGATATATATAATAATATTCAACCCTGTCTCTGGCCCTCTGTCTGAAACAGTCAGTTTTAAGTTCTTTGGCCCTTTAAGACTTCAATGTAAATGGCCACTGTTATGATAGGCTAAAATCATGCAGCCCCTTGAATACAGCCATATTTGAAACACAATCGAAAGAGAATGAACAGACACCACAAGACCATAACATTTATAAGACTACATTTCAGGATTAACATATAATGCACATCCAACACATTTTTATCTAAATATATTAAACTGTTCACTCAAACAGCACCATAAACTATCAAACAGTCATGACATATGAAATATTAATGAATTAAATTGTTCACTTACAGTTTTGCTGTCTAAACTGCCCCATCTTTCAATAAAAGTTCCTTTGCGAAGCTTGACTTGTTCCCACGCAATCCACTCTGATATGAGCCAAAAACAGATACAATCCATGCTGAAATATTCTGAATATGCAAATGCAATCCACTGTGATGTTGGGTGCTTCAACAAGCTTCAGCAGGCCAAAGCAGAGACTCTGGTCTTCACATCTCACATCTTACATGTTTGTTTACACACAGGACTGAATGTGTTTCTCCCAGTCAGTGGCAGCAGCAGAATGAGACGCGTTTTTAAAAGTTGTGCTTGTACTGCTCTTAAAAAGCAGCACACATTGTGGAAACGCATCAAAACTATCAAAGACGTCCATCAAGTGCACGTTTACAAAAGATCAACAATTAAAAATAGCACAGATGGGGGCAAAAACAGTCCAGGACACCTTCAAAACAACACAACAGCAAGACAGCACAGCTGAATGAAACAAAATGGGGGTCTCCTTTTTAGAGTTATAACTTGACATTGCATCTTTTAAAAGCGGCACGAGATGCATGATAATGGTCAAAGCCAATCGTCTAGTGCATGTTTATGTAGAAAAGCATTTAAATCCAGATAGGCACATGAAGATGTCCTGTGTAAATCCCTTTGGATTAATCTCTCATGACAGACCATCTCTCTCCTCTTCACCTGTGTGATTGACTGAGCAACAGTGGGTGCTCAAATTCCAAAATTACAAACTAGTCATTTTCCCAGATTTGTTTAAATAAATGATTTATTTTTTATTTTTTCTATTGAGGAGGAAGTTTTCAGTTCTGGTTATACTTTTTATAGTGTAATGACCTCTTATATGTCAAAAGATCAAGGAAAGTGGCCCCTTTAAATGTTTTCAAGATAATAAGATGTGGCACAAACTGTGGTATATCACTAGCAAAATACAGTTAGAAGATACAATATCAAAAGTAAACCATCAAAAGAATATTCTTTATAAATTGTACATTATGCTTATTAGTTGCCATAGCTTACCCTGTAGGGGTTTGGCCTGAATAATTCAATCAAATTCAAGCAGGATTATCCTGATTCTGAAAAGGATTCTTTATATCATGCTTTAAAAAGTCAAAGGATCCATAGTCACAAGTAGGGCTGCACAATTAAATGAAAAAATAATCAAGTGTCAGAGTGAGAGCGAGACAAAGGGATCCAAAAGCAGAGGAACAGTTCAAAGGATTTATTTACAATAAATAATAATGTTAACTGTGCTGGTGAAGACTGGAGATCCCAGCACCGGCTGCCTAGAGGGAAGGAGTCTTGTGAATGAGGGTGCCACATAATCGCACAATGGGCAAATCTGTGAAGAGAGTTTGTAGATGAGTGAACGGCCAGCAGATTTGAAGGTAATCACATTCCCGACAAATGGACAGAGACGAGGAATCCTCCATTGAAGATTCGTGAGTCCCAAACACCTCTGCTTTTTTGAAAAAAGGCCAATGAGAATTGGCGAGTGGAATTTGCATGCCACTCCCCCGGACATACGGGTATAAAAGGAGCTGGTATGCAACCACTCATTCAGGTTTTGTGCTGAGGAGCTGAGACCAGGTCCCGGCCATTTCAGCGGGTAGTTCAGTGTTGTGGCAAGAGGGACACAACGTCTCGTTCCCTCCATCAGGGAACGGAGGTTACGAAAGTAACCAGGACGTTCCCTATCTGTCACTCACTCGACGTTGTGTCGATGTAGTGACACTAGTGGTCCCTATACAAAACACCACAACTAGCTGAACTATGTAATGTGAACTGGTGGTGTGTGACGGGCAGACTGCTGTGTGCCTCGTAGCCAGTGCACCAGGCCATCACGTAACCTCCCCCAATGCTCTTATGAGCGTCGAACGGTCCATCAGGAACAAGTCGACTGCCCAACTACAGGGACAGGCTAGCCCAGCTGAGGCCTATTTTCCCTCTCTTTTCTCCCCAAAAAGAGTTGGAGCCATACTGACTGGAAGCCATAAGTGTCTGCATCGGGGGGTGTCCCTCCCAAGGGGAAGACACCGTGGAGACCACACCCCGTCCAAAAAGGGGGGGGGGGGTATTTTGAGTGGAATACGTCACATGGTCTTACCGAGTCTCGTCGGAAGTATGTCATGTGGAAAGGTCCGTGGTAGGTCCTACCCGAAGGGGGAGGAGTTTCAACAAAGCATGGCGACCGGGGGCAGAGGGGCCTCTGCCCAAGGAAGACGCAGTTTGCCACCAGGGAAATGATTTTGCGGAAGATATCACATGGGGTCACCTTCGTGGAACCAGCACATGTGGAGCACCTACCTGAGTACAGGGGCTCATTAGCGCCTATACTGGGCCGGTCAGCGAGTTTCTCCACAAACTCATCTGCCAGAGGGCTAGAAGGAAAGTCATCCAGGGATCACAGTCTGTGAACACGACTGGGAGTCAAGAGCGCACGTCTTCGCTTCAAGGGAGGGGAAAGGGTTATGTGCAAGTGGTACACCCAGGCCAGTTGTCCTGGAACTTACCTACTCATGCTCATAGCCCAGTCGGGGTCTCTGGATCACGTGAGAGTAACCCGGACCGAACTCCAGGCACGATTCGCTGACAGAGAACACCTACAGGTCCTCTACCCTTTTGATGGACGTGAGCATAGTCAGGAGGGCAGTCTTCAAAGAGAGTGCCTTAAGCTCAGCTGACTCCAAGGGCTCAAAGGGAGCTCCCTGTAGACCCTGAAGGACTACGGAGAGGTCCCATGAGGGGATGAGGCACAGTCTGGAAGGATTCAACCTCCTAGTGCCTCTCAAGAACCTGATGTCAAGTTGTGCATCCCCAAATACTTACCATCAACTGCATCGTGATGAGCCGAAATAGTGGCTACATACACCTTCAGGGTGGAGGGGGACAGCTGCCCCTCCAGCCTGTCCTGCAGGAAGGAAAGCACTGATCCGACTGCGCATCTCTGGGGGTCTTCGCGTCGGGAAGAACACCACTTAGCGAACAGATGCCATTTCAAGGCATACAGGCGCCTCATAGAGGGAACCCTAGCCTGAGTGATTGTGTCTACTACCATGGGTGGTAGGCCACTTAGGTCTTCCGCATCCCATCCAGGGGCCAGACATGGAGATTCCAGAGGTCTGTTCACGGGTGCCAGATGGTGCCCTGTCCCTGAGTAAGAAGGTCCTTCCTCAGGGGAATTTGCCGGGGGGGCTGTCGAGAG
The DNA here is from genome assembly GCF_019703515.2 of Myxocyprinus asiaticus. Taxonomy (NCBI): domain Eukaryota; kingdom Metazoa; phylum Chordata; class Actinopteri; order Cypriniformes; family Catostomidae; genus Myxocyprinus; species Myxocyprinus asiaticus. The sequence goes on along the minus strand of NC_059353.1, from coordinate 22,297,561 downwards.
GAGCGTAGTCCAGGGTGTATTTGTGTAGTCCAGGGGCCCAGCTGTGTGCCAGTGCATCTATACTGAGGGGTGCCTCGGTCAGGGTGTACCAAAGGGGGCAGTAGGAGGATTCCCGGGAAGCAAACAGGTCTACCTGTGCTTGACCGAATCAACTCCAAATCAGCGGGACCACCTGAGGGTAGAGTCTTCACTCTCCCCTGAGGGTAACCTGACGTGACAGCACGTCGTTCAGGTCGCCCAGGATGTGAGTGGCTCGTAGCGACTTGAGGCGCTGCTGACTCCAGAGGAGGAGATGGTGGGTGAGTTGTGACATGCAATGGGAGCGTAGACCGCCTTGGCGGTTGATGTACACTACCGATGCTGTGTTGTCCTTCCAGACCAACACGTGCTTGTCCTGGATCAATGGCCGAAACCTCTGCAGGACGAGCAGTACTGCCAACAACTCTAGGCAGTTGTTGTGCCAATGCAGCCGCGGGCCAGTCCAGGAGCTGGCGGCTGTGTGCCCATTGCATATGGCGCCCCAGCCAGTCTTGGAGGCATCTGTTGTAACCACATAGAGACCAGGCCTAGAGACCTGCTCTAGGGGAACCCCTGCCCATAGAAATACAAGGTTGGTCCAAGGTCTGAAGAAGTGGCGACAGATCGGCATGATGGTCGCTGGAGCGCCATACCTGCAAAGATGGGACGGTGGATGGTGGTCGTGACGACGGCTGTTTGCACCAAACATGTGACCCAGGGTACAAGAAAACTGCTCTTTTGTTGAATTTTTGGGTACCGCAGCCTCTTGGACATGCGGCAAAATTAAATGAAAACGAAACAAAAGATTCTCCTCCCGGCCATCCACCGGGGGATTGAGTGGTCTGCTCACCAGCTCCGGGGAAGCGGGTCTCCTTGCCCCTGTGTCACCTGTCTCAGGGGTGCTTCGAAGCCTTCCTCAAGTTATTGGCGGCCGGCCGTGAGATGGGTGGCATCTTCTTCCTGTGCTGGGCTCCAGGCCACGGCGGAACCAGTGTTGTAGTTGCAGGAGGACGCCCTTGGTGACGAGCAGATGGGGTGCGGGGTTTTGAGCCATGCCGGGGCAGGATGTGTTGTATGGCCTCTGTCTGCTGCTTCACCGCTGAGAACTGCTGGGCAAAGTCCTCGACGGTGTCGCCGAATAGGCCAACCTGGGAGATGGGGGTGTCAAGGAACTGTGCCTTGTCAGCCTCGCGCATCTCAACCAAATTGAGCCAAAAGTGGCACTCCTGGACCACCAGGGTGGACATCGCCTGCCCGAGAGACCGTGCCGTGACCTTCTGAAATTACTTCACATCAAATAAACTTCAACACTAACCACATTCATCTACACTCAACAATCCAGCAAAGAACATGACACATGTGGGGATTAAAATAGACAGGAATAAAACAAGGGACAGGTGCTGCTCGCCAGCTGAAAGTTGGCATGATCAGTGTTCCCATGGAAACAATCATGGTTCCCATGGAAATGCTGATTCCACGTGCCAGTGGCACCTGAAACACATGAGGGAGAAAACATCAACACACTTAGAACAAAACAAACAGAACATGGAGCATGAGTGTACGGATTGCAACACAGACCGAAACCGAATCATACAGGAAGTCAGGATCCAGACACCATGCTCCGGACATGAAACAAGGCTGACCGAAGAGCGCACGGCAGTAACTCACAACCGGACCCGTGCGCTCACACAAAGAACGTACACAAAACACAAGACATGGGATGATGACGTCACGGTCCCGTCAGACAAAACCCCAACCTGACAGAGTGACAGGACCGTGACATTACCGAAGAGCACAAAGACAGGACATAAAACAGAAGACAGAACATGGGGCAATGATGTCACGGTCCCGTCAGACAAAAACCCAACATGACAAATTAACGTCAAGACTATTACAGCTGTCACAATTAACTAATTAACAATGTTTTAAATATCAATTAACTCTAATTTAGGACTACTTCCGTCATGTCAATTTTTTTTTTTTTTTTTTTGTCTGTTTTGTGCCTGTTTGCAATGGTAAATCAGAATATATGTAACGATGCTGGCTGCTGACAATGATGGCAATGACGAAGACAATGATGAGATGAAGAACCCAAGTGCAGTTTATTTACAAAGTGAGAACCAATAACACTGACTACACGTGAACTAAACTAAACATGAACATGGCTTGACATAAACGTGGCTTGACATAAACATCTACGATCACATCCAATACTTGACAACTAGACAATGAAAACATGAGGGCTTAAATACAAGACATGGGAGAACATAAACCAATGAACAAACAGAGCTGATAACAAGATAATTAAACAATAAACCAATGAAAACATGACACATGAACATGGAGGGAAAACAAGACATCACATGACTAGGGAACAGGAACTAAACTTTTCAAAATAAAAGACATGAATCAACAAAATACACCTGACAATATAATTTAAATTAGTCTAAAGGCATATCATTAATGCACACCTTATGTGTATAATTTATTCAAAATTTTAATAACACTTTTGTTTTTCAGGCAGTTAAATATTGAAGCAATTCAGGAACAATTTTTTGGACGTGTATATGGCATGCAGTTGACCCACACAAATTAAGTATTTAAATGTAAATTCTATTAATCAACATGAATAATCACAATTACAATGTCAATGGAAATAATCAATAATTATGATTTTCATTATGGAAAAGCATATAAAATTAATGCTGTTAGCACTGTGGTTTGAGGGACCTTTAATACCCCTGGAATCTAAGCTAAGACTGAGTTTAGACTGAGCAAAACTTAAACCATGATGATGAGAAGAATTAACTTAAAGAGTGTTCTTGGTCCATCGTGAAGAACATCAGCGCACTATAGTCATGAAATGCATTCTGGATTGTAATGCATTTTGGATTTTTCCAGATCTAGTCTAGTTAGATATTAGTTCAGAGCCATATGTTTCACCTGCCGTTAGTGATACCTGAACCTGCTTTATTCCCAGGGCCTCATCCAGACCTCACTGTGGCCTCAGAGGCAAATAGACAAACTCATCTCCATTTCCCAGCCCAGTGAAGCACACAAAGGAAGCTGTTGTTCTAGGGCTCTGATCCTTCTGAACCTGCAGGCCAGAGAACAGGAAGGCTTCTGAGAGTCTGCAAGAAAAAGGGGGTAGTGATAGAGTGTACGTGGTGTAATCACTTGGCCAATTAAACAGACCCTGGTCTCTCACCCCCATGTAATGAGAGAGGCTGACACTCAAGGGTTTGTTTCTCAACATATGAACCCTGGTAAGGGCCACTTCTGCTTCTTTGGTAATGCAGAGATAAGCTATAGCTTAAACATTCCTTATACTCTTGTTACTATAAGATATTAATGTGATCTCAGGATGAAAATACTATCTACATTGTTTTTAAAGCAGATGGAAGTTCTACTTGCAGCAACTGAGAAATCTAAGTTGACCTTACTTAGATTTTTTAAGGCAATCGGTTTGCATGCTTTTTTTAAGTAAACGTACATATTTGGCTCAAGTAATCTGAACTTAATTATTTTAAGTAACGTTAACTAGTTACAAGTAAGCTTAACTCTTCTGTGATTAAAGTATCGTTGTTTTTATTTAATTATTTATATTGAATTATAGCACATCTTACAGTATAAGGGAAATTATAACTGGAATCTCAGTTAGCCATATGGCACATTGGATTCTTCTCAGTGCACATACATCTTAGTGCACATACATTTTGTAAAGTACATTTGAGTAAAGAAGAATGGCTTAAATTTAACAGGCTCTAAGTTTACCAGAGGTAACGCTAATGACCCTAATCGTGACTTCACACTCATCACAAATATCAATCAGCTACAACAAAGCAACAACAATAGTCATAAGAATTAAAACTGTTAATTTTTAAATAACAATTGTTATTTTTCTACAAAAGTTCACTTGTTTTGACCAAACATCCATAACCTATTCACAATTTTGTACTTGATCATTTTGAGTTGTACTCGAAGCCAGAGTTTAAAGAACATATATATTTGAGTAATGATTCCAAAATGTGATATTTCAAGTACTGTTTAATTAGGACCACTTAAATGTTTTTATTAAAGACAACTTTAGAGTTTAGAGGGTAATGGTAACTTAATTACCGGTAATTTAAAACAAGAACAGTAAAAAATTAAGCTTAAGTTGATGAAATTTTTTTTTTTTTTTTTTTTTTTTTTTTTACAATTTTAGATAACTATTGATATTTACAGTGAAAATGTTTCCTCCCTTAAACCATTTGGGACTGAAGGCCTAATGACTTCAGATTATGAACATTTGAACATATGTGGACTTATGAAAGTGTAGGACAGCCAGAATTCTTTGAGACAGCAAATGGATGTTCTCAATGGTTTTCAAAGGGTTTCTAAGCTGCTTTTAGGTGTCATGTACCAAAAAGTAATCAATACATGGGAAAGGGCCCACAAGAAATTTGAAGTGAAATATGAGATGTGTGTAATTTTACCAGGGTGACTGATGAACTTTTAAAATTGCAGTGGAAGAGACGTTCGGACTCCCTTTTCTAAAACACTTTCCTTGGTTCATTGCAGGTGCTAAACAGTACAGCTCAATCTTCTGATTATTTACAGTCATTTAATCTTTGGCCCAATTTCTTATTTTCTCATAATTTACAACAAAGATATTGACTGCATTGCCTTTCCAGTGTTCAAATGGAATTTATCATTTCCAAATATGTGAACATTAACCTAATTTCTTCACTAAATATAAACTTAAATATAAGCAAAGACTTCAGGCATTAGGTTGAAGCTTTGTATAAGCATGTGATGTTTCCATTTTTTTTCAAATTAAACAGCATTAAATGTTTGGTAGAAATTAAAAATCTAATTTCTATACTATTCTAGGTCTAGATGAAACTCCATGATGCAAGTTAAAATGATCCACCGCAAGCAAGTTTTTTTTTATATTTCTTTTTTATTTTTTTATCATAACTCAACATGACCCTCCTCTTCACAAATGCACAAATACACACCTCAGGGATTTTCCACACTAATCTCACTTAGGCACGACTAGACCTGATCGGGTAACAGTAAGGCATTATGCTTAATTTATTACTGTACGTCACCTCCGTTATCCATATGAAATAGCCTGAAGGATATAATGGAATCTTTAAATGGTACTTTTATATTACGATAAATAGTTTTACGGTGATCTGTGCATGGAAAAGGTTATGTAAGTCAGTATTTATGGAATTAATAGATCAGATTTTTTACTGTGCTTTTTGAATAGCCTATCTTGCACTGAATTACCAGAATAATAAAGAATAATAAAAATTGCATGATCTGTTAATTTTACTTAATAGTAATACTTTCCCAAAGTAATTTCATTGTTTTTTGAGTTCTAATGCAGTTACTGTATAATGAGCAATTATTTATTGTTCCCACTTTAGAATGTTTAAGAATATTGTTAATTCCTTTCTGAAATAATTTAACAAAAGTTAGATGATTCATTTATTGAAGATATAATGTCCAGTAAAAAATAAATAAAAAATATTGTCTGTAAATCTAATAGCTCCTCTGCTTGTTCTTTCAGTCCTGGTCTATTGTCCTGGGGCCTTTGTGTTTTACAACCTACATGCCTGTGTGCTGAATTGGTCAGCATTGATAAACGAGCGAGAAAGCACCAATCACAATTGAGCATTAAAAGCCGCTACAAAAAGCCTCCTTGACTTTATATACTTGACCTGGTGTTTTATGATGGTCTGCCTTCCTGTGAAGGTGGGCTCTCATACCTAACTAGTCTGTGACGAAAACAAGACAAAGAAGATACTTGTGTTGAGATTGTGTAGGAAAATTCCTGTACTTTTTCCTGGTAATAATGATGCTTGTTCAGTGAGCTGTGTGGATGGGTTTTATTTGTGTGGTTGCTTCAAAAACATTTTTCTTCTTTATCAGCTGTTTAAGAGGAAGAGTGTGTGCTGGGCTCTATCCTTTTGAGGGACTCAACAAAAAATATCAGGTAACTGGAACATTTGAATGTTTTATTGATATTGTTGAGTAGGATCAGTGTTGCTATTCTGTGGTGATTCATGAGTTTGGGAAAATATACACACACTAGAGGGTGGCGTACTTGAAATTCTGCCAGTGTTACTGTGGACTGTGCAACATTTAGGTCTGATAAATATGGCTTTGATGTCACTATTTACCTGTATGTGCAAACAGAAATGTGATGCCTCATATATTTTGTTTGATGAAGGTGTCCTGGAACCAGGGTGTTTAGGTCTTTAGAGATTATTTTTCTTCTCCATACTAAGCCCGCAGTATTTCAAAAGGAGAGAATGACATGTGGGTTTAAGTATTTTTCACTTAAATTGTCAGGATCCGGGTAGGTAACTATACAGATGCCTCCAAGTGAACTGTGTGAATGTTTTTTTCCCCCTCGCTTCATGTTCAGACAAATTGTTTTTATATTGCAACATTTAGAATGACATTCAAGATATGGTTGTTCAAGAACATCAATAATGCCAGTCTTAGGATGGAAAGATTACAAATCAAGTTTTAATCATTTCAATATAGAAATAAAATGATTTCTGCAGAAGTGTTACATTTGAAGTTGGCCTTCGACTCATAATTTAGATCAGATTACATCTGACATCATGTGCAATTTTGGCCTCTCTTTTACCTCTAAGCAATCCCACAATCTTCTCACATTCCTCTTTTTTGTATTGTAACCTCAAAGAAGCAACTACATAATATAATGAATATTCAATATGATGAATTTATAATGTTGTGATGAATATTCAATAAAATGAAATTAATCCAATGGTCCCTCAGGGGATCAGACAAGTCCTCCAGCCCTTGAGAATACAGTACCTATAGAAGAAATGTGTTCTTCTTTTCTGTTTTAAAAGAAGATCTGCAGGTTTCAAAACAAAGTTGTAAATGTGTCAACAATGACTCTTGCAGTAAAAGAGCTGACAGAACAATATAGTGTCCCTGTGACATATAGGTGTCACGCAATACTGCAAATGATACATTTACTGTGCACTTTATTAGGAACACCTGTACACCAACTTATTCATGCGATTATCTAATCAGCCAATCGTGTGGCATCAGTGCAGTGCATAAAATCATGCAGATACGGGTTAGAAGCTTTGGTTAATGTTCACATCAACCATCAGAATGGGGAAAAATGTGATCTCTGTGATTTGGACTGTGGCATGATCGTTGGTGCCAGATGGGCTGGTTTGAGTATTTCTGTAACTGCTGATCTCCTGGAATTTTCATGCACAACAGTCTCTAGAGTTTACTCAGAATGGTGCCAAAAAAAAAGCAAAAAAAACATCCAGTGAGCGGCAGTTCTGCGGATGGAAATGCCTTGTTGATGAGAGAGGTCAACGGAGAATGGCCAGACTGGTTTGTACTGACAGAAAGGCTACAGTAACTCAAATAACCCCTCTGTACATCTGTACGTCAAACCCTGAGGTGGATGGGCTACAACAGCTGAAGATCACATCGGGCACTTTATTCGGACTATAGTTTTCCTAATAAAGTGCTCAGTGAATGTATTTTGAAAAAGATTTAAGCTTATGTGCTAAAAAAACATTGTAGTAATAACGTTGATCACATGAAACTGTAAGTAGCTGTCAGAGTTATACTGACTGATTCTTTCACTGAGCTGATCAGACCTTTAGCACAGATGCTGAAATATTAAGTTATCATCTCATCAACCGCTTATAATTTTAGTTTGCTCCTTTGATTCTCATTCTGTACATGGAGGGAAAATATTAATCTCCATTCAAAGCAAATTCCAATCAAATTGTTTATTTATTTATTTATTTATGTGTTTAATTTGTACTCCTGCAGTTAACTCTGAGTTCACAAACTGTATGCCATTGACACTTAGTAGCAAGGGTAATTTTGCTATTTTAATTGTTATGGTCACTACACATACAGTATACCCTATATTAACTTAATTTTGATGCTATTTAAAAATGCTGTTTAATAAACTTTGTATTTTTTAATGGAAAAATAGTGAATTGACTAGTTAAAAGACTAATTTAACCCTAAAGGCATGACAATTTGTCCCTCTCCTTCCCTTCAAATCCTTTTGAGCCTCTTTCTTTTGAAATCTTCTTAACTATGGAAGACAGTTTCCCTTGAGGCAAGGCACATGAGTGGGTTAGAGAGTTTGCATTCCCCAGATGGACTTAGACAGAGAACTTGAATATATCCAATAATATACACTCACTTAGCACTTTAATAGGAACACTATGGCCTTTATAAAGTGCCTGACGTGGTCTTCTGCTGTTGTAGCTCATCCACCTCATGGTTCGATGTGTTGTGCATTCTGAGATGCTATTCTGCTCACTACAACTGTACAGAGTAGTTATCTTAGTTACCATAGCCCTTCTGTCAGCTCGAACCAGTCTGACCTTTCTCCATTGACCTTTCATCAACAAGGCGTTTCTGTCCGCAGAACTGCCACTCACTGGATGTTTTCTGTTTTTGGCACCATTCTGAGTAATCTCTATAGACTGTTGTGCATGAAAATCCCAGGAGATCAGCAGTTACAGAAGTAATCAGACCAGCCCATCTGGCACCAACAATCATGCCACAGTCCAAATCACAGAGATCACATTTTTTCCCCATTCTGATAGTTGATGTGAACATTAACTGAAGCTCCTGGCCTGTATCTGCATGACTGCATGCATTGCACTGCTGCCACACGATTGGCTGATTAGATAATCGCATAAATAAGTAGGTGTACAGGTGTTCCTAATAAATTGCTCAATGAGTGTATACATAAGAGAAATAGTGCTATGACAAAAAGCAAAATAATTTAATTGGAACAGGAGCCTGTGACCTACAATACAAGCTTGAAAAACCTACCCTAAAAGATGGATGAGAGCAATACCAAACAGTTCAGGACCGATAGACTGTAAAAGATTAAAGCAGTTATAAAATATTCAGGAATTTATTTTAAGAATATCATCAGTGTTTTAATGTGGATATGCATTCAAAGAATGAACCACCATTAATTTGAGGGATTTTTTAAATGCTCAGGTTAGTTTGGGAACATTCCTGTAATTCAAAGCCTGTCAACACATCAGGCTTGTATAAACCTCAAAGGATGCACTAAAACTCACTGTTGTATGGTATTTACACAAGGCTTGAAGATTTCACAGCTGTTAATTTATTGTTCAAGCCTTGAGGGACAGCCAGAACTTAAGACACTGTACAGTATGAGCCATTCCTTATCAAATTTCGTTGAAATTTCACTATTTCATCATTAGTCTTCACATTCAAAGCTTATGAGGACTTTATGGACACTTGCAGAAAGGCATAATATATTTGGCAAAATAAAGAATAGTGTATCATGTACACCTTCCTCCAAGAAAATGCGGTTTATGTGGCCTTGTAAACACATAAGCACTGTTCTTACAGGTTTTTGAAGAGTGAGCATGTGCATGAAACAGACCGGATAACAAACTACATAGGATGGAGCCCAACAACAAGTCAACACAGTAAAAAGTATTCAAAATTGATATCTGGGAGTACAGTGTGCAAAGCTCGTACACTGGGGGAATCCCAGAATTTTATGTAAGAGGGAAATCCCACTATTGCAGAACAATTCCGCTGCAGGATGCAATAGAAAGTTAAGAAGACAAAAACAACTCTGGAATATCTGGAAATAAACAAAGCAACTGAGAATAAAATAGCGAAGTCTTCATCTGATGCCATATTTGTTATTTACACAAGTGTCGTGAGGACATTATGTTGCTGTGGAGAAAGCTGCTTACTGATAGAGCTGCATGAATACGGGAGTAAAGAGAAAGCCGGTAACACAGTACATGTAAACGCATTTGCCGATTTTAAGCCTTAAGAAGCTTTCTCACAATAAACGGCTTTCTGGTGTCCATGTGAACATGGTCATTTTTATTAGGGGAGACAGTAGCTCAGTGTAACTATATGAAGCCCTGCAATCAATTACCAAACAATCTTTGGCCATATTCATCTAAAGCTACAAATCAAAGCACTTTTATTCAGCATATTGCATGAGAGAGTCATGTGTTGCCATATGCAGCCAGTAGTCAGATAATTCCAAACGGGCCTCTGTGCTGTTATTGCAGTTATTAATTGTTCTCCTGTAGGGTTATCAAGTCAAGTCAAGTCATTTTTATTTGTATAGCGCCTTTCACAACACACATCGTTTCAAAGCAGCTTTACAGAAGATCATGCATTAACAGAAAATGAAACTGTAATATCTATAATGTCAAAGAATCATTATTGTGAAGTTTGATGAAATACGATTGTGAATTGTGTTTAAAAATAAGTAATTAAATAATAATTGTATTTATAACCCCAGTGAGCAAGCCGAAGGCGGCTGTGGCAAGGAACACAAAACTCCATTAGATGTTGGTTAATGGAGAAAAATAACCTTGGGAGAAACCAGGCTCACTGTGGGGGCCAGTTCCCCTCTGGCTAACATCATGAATATAATGCCAATATTACTTATGTATAGTGCAAGTCATGGTTTAAAATTATTAAACTAATTAAGTGTTAAGGGTCAGTGCTTAAACAAAGATTTTGTATGAACTGTAAGATTAATGACTAATGTCTTTGAAGTCCATCCTGGATTAACTGCAGAAGTTCACATAGATGCAATTGACCTTGTTAGTTGGCTGAAGAAGCATTTTGTTGACAATTAATTGATAGTCTATGTGTTCCATTTCAAGAGTGTAGTCCATCATTAGACCGAGGTGCTGTAGGCAGAGATCAGTTAGGTGCATCGCAGTTCAACCTGGCCGGTAATTTCGGTGAGGTCTATCCTAAATCCAAGGTTCAGGCAATGGCACATGAAGTATCCCATGTTTTATGGTTGGAGTTGGCATCAGTTCATCCTCTGAAGTCCATTGTAATAGACTGAAGTGATGTTTGGCTGGCACCGGCTGATATTAGTCATCATCACTCAGCGACACGTAGCAGTGGAGTCCAACACCAAGCAGGAATGGACCTGGATCCAGCCGGTTCTGGTGACCTCAGGATAGGAGTCCCGAGGTTGAGACAGGGAAACAAATAGAATAATATTAGCATAGATGCCATTCAATTTATTGCAGAGTTATAGATCATGATCAATGTTTCTTGTTTCTGGTTCTGGCAGACCTAATTGTGTGTTGAAGGATAAATTAGGTGTATGCCTGGCTAAATAGATGAGTCTTTAGTCTAAATTTAAACTGAGTGAGTGTGCCTGCATCTCGAACAGTGTTAGGGAGACTATTCCATAGTTTAGGAGCCAAATATGAAAAGGATCTACCTCCTTTTGTGGATATTGTTATTCTAGGAACTATTAACAGGCCTGAATTTTGCGATCGTAATGAACGTGATGGAATATAGTGTGGTAAAAGGTCACTTAAGTACTGAGCAACTAGACCATTCAAAGCTTTGTACATAGTTAACAGAATTTTAAAATTAATACGAAATTTAACAGGTAGCCAATGTAACGATGATAAAATGGGGCTAATATGATCATATTTCTTGGTTCTAGTCAGCAATCTGGCTGCTGCATTTTGAACCAATTGAAATGTATTTATTGAACTTGCTGGACATCCTCCCAGTAATGCTTTACAATAATCTAGTCTTGAGGTCATGAACGCATGAATTAGTTTTTCGGCATCAGTAACAGAGAGCATGTGTCGTGATTTAGCAATATTTCTTAGGTGGAAGAATGCTGTTCTACAAACATTGGTAATTTGATTTTCAAAGGACAGATTGGTATCAAATATAACACCTTCGCTGTTGAAGATGATGTAACAGTACATTCATCGAGAGTAAAATTATATTTTAGCGGCTTGTTTTTAGAGGTTTTTGGTCCAATAATTAGTACCTCTGTTTTGTCTGAATTGAGTAGAAGGACACTTCTTGCCACCAAATCTTTTATTTCATTGATACATCATGGAGAATTGTGAAATTTCATCAGGTTTTGGAGAAATATAAAGTTGGGTATCGTTGGCATAACAGTGGAAACTTATTCCACGATTCCAGATAATATCTCCCAGGGGAAGCATATACAAGGAGAAAAGCAGAGGCCCTAAAACTCCATACTTTACTTTTGTATGGTTTGACAATTACTCATTTACATAGACAAAGTGGTAGCGGTCTGCTAAATAGGACCTAAACCATGCTAATGCAACTCCACAAATGCCAACATAATTTTCTAGCCTATTCAAGAGAATGTCATGATCTATCGTGTCGAATGCAGCACTAAGATCTAAAAGCACTAGAAGTGAAATGCAGCCGCAATCAGATAAGAGCAAGTCATTTGTAACTCTGATAAGTGCAGCCTCTGTACTGTGATGAGGCCTAAATCCTGACTGAAATTGTTAATATATACTATTTCTCTGTAGAAATGAACATATTTGGGAGGATACTACCCTTTCTAGTATTTTTGACATAAACGGGAGATTTGAAATCGGTCTATAATTAGCCAGTTCTCCAGGATCAAGTTGTGGCTTCTTAATAAGTGGTTTGATAACTACCATTTTAACATTTCTTGGGACATGTCCTAAGGATATCGTGGAGTTAATAATATTAATAAGAGGTTCTGAGATTACAGGGAATACCTCTTTTAAGAGCTTGGTTGGTAATGGATCTAACATTCATGTTGTGGCTTTTGATGTTTTGATACATTTTGTTAGCTCTTCATGACCTATGACAGCGAAGGATTGAAGTTGCATGTGAGGAAAATTATGAGACACTGTTTTCTGAGGTACTGTGACAGATGATCCCAGCTTCACTGGCATGTAGACTTTTAAACACATTAGCTTCACAGGCACGTAGTTATTTAGACACATCAGCTTCACAAAACACAACAGATTAAACGCAACAGCTTCAGGAGCACCATGGCCTTCCTTGTACCAGACTCTCTCTCCCTCTGCTGGTGGCGTGACTGCTTATATGCCGCTCTCCCCATGCTCACTGGAATTAGAGACAGGTGTTAAACATAATCTAGCTCAGGTGCAAGCGCCCTTACCACTTTCTCTCCCTCTGGATGGATGCTTGACCACGCCCCCGCTGCCACATATACATTTAGCATTAGCCAGCACTTGTAAATTTGATCTGATGTCAGACGCTCTGGCACACAGAATGTATTTAACAATAGTGGCTGGAGTCTCTATTTCCACGTTCCTTACAATAGAATCACCAATAACAGGGGCTCTTTCAACATGATTCTCAGTGGGTGCATCACTGAGTGGGGAGAATAGATTAGAAACCCTAACAGGAACAGGAGAGTGGTGTCGCTTTGCTGAGCGAGTATGCCGCCGAGACATCACCCAAACGCCCTGCTTGGTTCCAAACAGCCGGAACCAAAGTGTGTGCATTGCTCTCTGTACCGCCCGCATACGAAACAGTATCTACCGGCTTCTCTTTCTCTCTGACCCCCACTATTGCAGGATATATACAGGTTATCTCCTGTATCTCCCATTGACAGTGTTGGGATATGATTTGCACACTCTCAGTACTGTTTTTTTAATCCACAGTTGTAGGTCAAATTGTAGATTCAGTTATGTTGTAGACAGAATTTGTAATTCAATAGATTTAATGAAATCATATAAAATATATACAGTAATTTAATTTTTGATTTATTCAAAGTATGTCACAGTAGATCAGTCCCCCTGAAGTAAGTAAGGCTTAAATGCCACTGTTGTGGAAGAAACAAATGAGAAACAGCCATGAGTGTCAGCAGTGCTGGCACAAATTAATCAGTGTGAGGGTTTCCTCCTCGTCATACACGTTCATGGTAGAATGGTTAAGCACTGTGATATTTGTAGGTTCAAAAATAAGCTGCTGTATTGATCTGGAAGTTATCTTAAGTTACACTGTATCTAACCCAAATGTTACTAGTGCTTTACACAGCCTGGTCTCATAAACATTACTTGACTGTAACACATCATTGGAAAGGAGGAGGCAAGAGCCGGCTTGATAATATAAATAATAGGTTAATTATAAGCTGAACCAAAAAGACAAACACACACGTGTCGGACAGCTGTCCGTAACTCTCTCTCTGTCGCACTGCCATCTCCAGTCGGCCATTATCCCTCTCGGGCTAATCAGCCTGATTAGGGTCCAGGTGTGTAGAATCATGACCCGGCCCCGCCCTCCGCCCTGCCACCGTGACCATGGCAACATTTTTGTGAAATTACATGCCTTATTAAAAATTTGGCTGCAGTTTTCCAGTGAAATGTCCAGTGGGGGGTGGCCAAATGCGAGTGTAATTGTGTTGTAATCGGGCGAGGTTTTTAAGGTGAAAAATTACCTCGCTAAACTAAGACTTTAATCTAAACCAATAATAATCTATAATGAAATGAGAGGTAGACACAAAACAAGCAACCTTAAGCAACATCTAAAACTAACCTATAGTGTCAAAAAACTAAATGAAAAATGAAAAGCACATTTTCTGAAGCAACTATGTCATTTTGTGTCGCTTCTATCACACTCTCGTCTCACGTGTCAGCTTGTGTGCTTAACTGTCCTCGAACCATGGTCTTTCAAGTCCGAAGTCAATCTATGAGGTGAGCTACTGTGGAAGCTTTGGATAAAAGCATCTGCCAAATGAATAAATGTAATGCAAATGTAATGGAAGCTAATCACACTGGATTAAATGTGTAAATGTAGGTGAGTCTGTAATACAAGCATTAAAATGTATAGTTTTTCAAATGATGCGTTAGAGTAAAAGTGTTTCGATATGATAACACAGCAGTGTGTGAGTAATAGTGCAAAAAATATGTTTTTATAAAGTCATAATCAGCTATTCGTGATTTGTGTGAAAGTGAATAAAACATCCTGGTTACTTTCGTAACCTCCGTTCCCTGATGGAGGGATGAGACGTTGTGTCAATGTAGTGACACTAGGGGTCACTCTTGGGAGCCCCAAACACCTCTGATTTTGAAAAAAGGCCAATGGGAATTGGCGAGTGGAATTTGCATGCCTCTCCCCCGGACATACAGGTATAAAAGGAGCTGGCTCGCAACCACTCATTCAGGTTTTGTGCTGAGGAGCAGTATTGTGGCAAGAGTGACACAACGTCTCGTTTCCCTCCATCAGGGAACGGAGGTTATGAAAGTAACCAGGACGTTCCCTATCTGTCACTCACTCGATGTTGTGTCGATGTAGTGACACTAGGGGTCCCTATACGAAATGGCACAATAAGCTGAACTGTGTTACGTGGACTGGCGGTGTGAGACGAGCAGACCACTGTGTGCCTCGTAGCCAGCGCACCAGGCCATCACGTAACCTCCCCCAATGCTCTTATGAGCGTCAAACGGTTCTTTGGGAACAAGTCAACTTGCCCAACAAATAAGGACAGGCTAGCCCAGCCGTGGCCTCTTTTCCTCTTTTTTTCTCCCCAAAAAGAGTGGAATTTTGTTTACTGGCTGGGGGCCATAAGTGTCTACTTCAGGGGGGTGTCACTCCCAAGGGGAAGACACCGCGTACCCTGCCTGGAGGGGGGGGAGGCATTTCAAGTGGAAATACGTCACATGGTCTTACCGAGTCTTGTCGGAAGTATGTCATGTGGAGAAGTCCCATGGTAGGTACTACCCGAGAGGGGAGGAACTCTACAAACATGATGACCGGGGGCAGAGGACGCTCTGCCCAAGGAAGACGCAGTTTACTGACAGAGAATCGATTTAGCGGCAGATATAACACATGGGGTCACCTATGGGGAACCAGCACATGTGGAGCACCTACCCCCATACAGGGCTTAGTTAGTACATGTACTGGGCCGGCAGCAAGTTTCTCCTCAAACTGGCCTGCCACAGGGCTAAGGAGAAAAGTCATCCAGGGATCACATCTTGTGAACACGACTGGGAGTCAAAAGCACACGTCTTCACCTCAGGGGAGGAGAAAGGTGCTATGCGCAAGCGGTACACCCGGCCAGCTGTTCCGGAACTCACCTGCTCGTACCTGACAATATACGGGACGAGACCGGCTCAACCCGGAGATTGTAGAACCTCTAAAAGGTGTTGGGTGTTGCCCAGCCCGCTGCTCTGCAGATGTCTGCCAAAGAGGTGCCATTGGTCAGCGCCCAGGAGGCCGCCACACTCCTAGTAGAGTGGGCTCGTAGCCCCACAGGGGGCGGCACGTCCTGAGCATGATATGCCATCACGATGACGTCAATGACCCATTGGGCGATCCTCTGTTTGGAGACAGCACTCCCTTTCCGCTGTCCGCCAAAACAGACAAAGAGCTGCTCGGAGCTTCTAAAGCTCTGCGTTCGATCCAAATAGATGTGTAAAGCACGCACCGGACACAGCAATACCAAGGCTGGGTCTGCCTCCTCCCGGGGCAGCGCTTGCAGGTTCACCACCTGATCCCTAAACGGGGTCGTGGGAACCTTGGGCACATAGCCCGGTCGGGGTCTCAGGATCATGTGAAAGTAGCCCGGACTGAACTCCAGGCACGTTTCACTGACAGAGAATGCCTGCATGTCCCCTACCCTCTTGATAGAAGTGAGCGCAGTCAGGAGGGCAGTCTTCAAAGAGAGTGCCTTAAGCTCAACTGACTCCAGGGGCTCAAAGGGAGCTCCCTGTAGACCCCAAGGACTACAGAGAGGTCCCACGAAGGGATGAGGCATGGTCTGGAGGGATTCAACCTCCTAGTGCCTCTCAGGAACCTGATGATCAAGTCGTACTTCCCAAAATACTTACCATCTACTGCATCGTGATGTGCCGAAATGGCAGCTACATACACCTTCAAGGTGGAGGGGGACAGCCGCCCCTCCAGCCTCTCCTGCAGGAAGGAAAGCACCGATCCGACTGCACATCTCTGGGGGTCTTCACATCAGGAAGAACACCACTTAGCGAAAAGACGCCACTTCAAGGCATACAGGCACCTTGTGGAGGGTGCCCTAGCCTGAGTGATCGTGTCTACCACCACGGGTGGTAGGCCACTTAGGTCTACCACGTCCCATCTAAGGGCCAGACTTGGAGATTCCAGAGGTCTGGTCGCGGGGCCCCGTCCCTGAGAAAGAAGGTCCTTCCTCACGGGAATTCACCGGGGAGGGGGGGATGTCACGAGGAGCGTGAGGTCCGAGAACCACGTCTGGGTGGGCCAGTAGGGTGCTACTAGGACGACCTGCTCCTCATCCTCCCTGACCTTGCACAGGGTCTGTTTCACTGGGGGAAACGCATATTTGCGTAGTCCCGGAGGCCAGCTGTGTGCCAGCGCGTCTATACCAAGGGGTGCCTTGGTCAGGGCGTGACAGTGCTTCCGCTGCGGTGTTGAGGTCACCCGGGATGTGAGTGGCTCGTAGTGACTTGAGGTGCTGCTGACTCCAGAGGAGGAGATGGCGGACAAGTTGTGACATGCAACGGGAGCGTATGCCACCTTGGCAGTTGATGTACGCTACTGTCGCCATGTTGTCCGTCCGGACCAACACATGCTTGCCCTGGATCAACGGCCAGAGCCTCCGAAGGGCGAGCAGTACTGGCAGCTGCGGGCCAGTCCAAGAGCCGGCGGCTGCATGCCTGTTCCATACGGCGCCCCAGCCCGTCTTGGAGGCGTCGGTCGTAACCACGATGCGCCTGGAGACCTGCTCTAGTGGAACCCCTGCCCGTAGAGATGCTAGGTCGGTCCAAGGGCCGAAGAGGCGGAGACAGATCGGCGTGACGACCACGCGATGTGTCCCGTAGTGCCATGCCCATCTCGGGACTCGATTCTGAAGCCAGTGTTGAAGCGACCTCATATGCATCAACCCGAGCGGTGTGGCCACCGCTGAGAATGCTATATGTGCCAGGAGCCTCTGAAAAAGTTTCAGTGGAACCACTGTCATCCGTCTGAGCACCTTCAGGCAGTTCAGCACCGACTGTGCGCGCTCGTTCGTGAGGTGCGCCGACATCGAGACTGAGTCCAACTCCAAGCCGAGAAAAGAGATGCTCTGAACCGGGGAAAGCTTGCTCTTTTCCAAGTTGACCCGAATCCCCAGCCGGCTGAGGTGCATGAGCACCAGGTCCCTGTGTGCACACAACACATCCCGAGAGTGAGCTAGGATTAGCCAGCCATCGAGATAGTTGAGGATGCGGACACCCACTTCCCTAATCGGGGCAAGGGCTGCCTCTGCAACCTTCGTGAAGATGAGAGGGGACAAGGACAGGCTGAAGGGGAGGACCTTGTACTGGTACGCCCAGTCTTCAAAAGCAAATGGGTGGCATGCCATGCCGGGGCTGGGTCACGGGGGCAGGCTGTGGCGGAGCCGGTGTTGTTGCGGCAGGAGGATGCCCTTGGTGACGAGCAGACGAGGTGCGAGGTCTTGAACCACACCGATACAGGATGTGCTGAATAGCCTCCGTCTGCTGTTTCACTGCCGAGAACTGCTGGGCGAAGTCCTCGATGGTGTCGCCAAACAGGCTGACCTGGGAGACGGGGGCATCAAGGAACCATACCTTGTCAGCTTCCCACATCTCGACCAAGTTGAGCCATAGGTGGCCTGGACCACCAGTGTGGATAACGCCTGCCCAAGAGTCCGCGCCATGACCTTCGTTGCCCGGAGAGCGAGGTCAGTCTCCAAGCGCAGCTCCAGCATCAATCCCAGGTCAGAACTACCTACGTGCAGTTCTCTTAGCGCCTTGGCTTGGTGCACTTGCAGGGAAAGTCATGGCATGCAGGGCGGAGGTGACCTGTCCAGCGGCATGTCAGGCCTTAGTTTTGTGGGCAGAGGAGTCGCCGAGTACCCCCTGGCAGCCCCACCATCGAGGGTAGAGAGAGCGGAGGAGCTCAGAGACCGGGTCCGGGCAGTGAAAGGTGCCCGCCATGACCTCTGGGCTCCTCATGCACCTCCGGGAAGAAAGGGACCGGGGCGTGGCGCAGCCAAGAGCGGCGCTCCGGGCCCAGGAACCAATCGTCAGGCTGCAAGGGTTCGGGGAGGGGGGGTGGATGGTTCCACTCCAGCCCGACACACGCAGCCGTCCGGGCAAGCATGGCTGCCAGTTGCGCCTCAGGCTGCGACTGGGCGACTGCACCTGAAGGTGGGAGCCCAGTCAAGTCCTCAGCGTCAGACTGGACAGCCCACTCGCCGATGCTGCAACCGAGAGCTCATCCACTTCACGAGCGCCGACACAAGATCGCGAATTCGCCCAGAGATAAGCCGGCAGTCTCATCCCAGCGGGGCAAACGAACGTACTGGGGAATGGGAGGTCCGTGGGGAGTTAACCGGTGGAGTGGCTCCCATTGGGGTCCCCAAATCACCCCCACTGCTAACCGATGTGGCCTCAAACCCGTAGGTAGAAGGACCGAGGCGGGGAGCCACTGGGGTGGTCTTTCCCTCTAACGAAGTAAAAACCGCAACCGCAACGTTGCATTGGTCACGCTCTCGCAGTGAAAACATGACCCTTCCACGAACGCTATCTCCACATGGGCAGCGCCCAAGCACGTAAGACCGCGATCGTGGCCATCGGAAGCAGAGAGGTAATGACCGTAACCAGGAAATACACACAAACGGAGAGGCATCTTTAAAAAGACGCTCTCCATTAATGCCAATCTTTTAGAAGGGAAAATATACTCTTTCAGTAGGAAGAATATACTCTTTTAGCTGCTGAAGCGCCCAGGGGTGTTCTCTGCACTTCACCAGTGCACCATAAATCCAACAGCTTTTCAAGGTGAATGGATCAGCAGAGTAATTCAGCTCACTGAACACAACCGCTCGGCTCCGAAGAGAAAATCTGAATGAGTGGTTGCGAGCCAGCTCCTTTTATACCCGTATGTCCGGGGGAGTGGCATGCAAATTCCACTCGCCAATTCCCATTGGCCTTTTTTCAAAATCAGAGGTGTTTGGGGCTCCCAAGATTGACCCCTAGTGTCACTACATCGGCACAACGTCGAGTGAGTGACAGACAGGGAACGCACAGTTGTTGTTGCACCTCTAGTGTTAATTTCACCAGGAAACTGCGGCTAAACATGGAAAGCAGCACGTAAAAGTCCATTTGCAAAAATGTAGTTATAGTAATGTTCATGCTATGAGACTAGGCTGGTTTAACATATATAATTTATATTGGTTGATGTCTACCCCTCTATTTTAAGGTGTTGCCATATGGCAATATACATTTTCCTTTAATTTCTCGCTATTCAGTAAACTGCATTGTTGTAATTAAAAGGGCAGTCTATTGTTTTAAAGAAAACAATAATATGCTGTTTTTAAGACAAATTAAATCTGATTTTCTCTCCAATACAGATCTCTAAGCTAAAATACTGAAATAATGCAATTGAACAATTCTGCTAGTTAAATGAAATAGATAGCAGATTTTTTATTCACAGATCAACTTTATCTAACACAGTTTCCAGACAATTAAGAAAATATGAACACTGCTTTATGATAATTCTGTACCACAATGGAAAAATAGACATGTTGCCATAAGTCAGTCCTCTACCACAATGAAAAATCCTCAGATCCATCTATTTTTACAGGAGAGTTAATAAATTGGAACAAACCATTGGAGATTTGAAAGTTATAATTGCCATTGACTGTGCAGTTCTATCAAAGACCATCAAGCACCTCATATAGTAAAGTGCTTTTATTACTGTATTGATTTCTGCTGCTGTAGAAAAAAAAATCAATATTTGATTCACTCATGCCAGTGTTTTCAGGAAATTACTGCTAATGTAGCAGACTGAAGTGTGTTCTTTGTTTGGGGCTCTTGGGCTCTTTACTGGTTATGAGAATGGGGTGTGTTTAAGGAGGGTGGTATTGAGTGTGTTTGCGTGAATGGTAATTACTTGGGCTAGACTGGCTTGACACCACACTGTTGACTTCACACAATGGCTAGAGGCTCCGCCCCCAAACTGCACCTGTTGTCCAATCAAAAGTGGGAGGTTGCCAGTTGGTTGCAGACAGTGGTTTCTTTGCTGTTGTTGTGGGAGAGAGCTAAAAGGGTAAATGACTCCTAAGCTTTCTCTTGCCTTTTCATTTGAAAGTCTGAGTCAAGACAGCATTGTCTGTGCACTTTAGCTCAGGAAGTCTATCTGTCTGGCTGGAGCCTCATGTAAGCTTTTTTTTTTTTTTTTTATTCTGAAAGCTTTCTATTTTAAAGATCGAAGGTAAGTCTTTGTTTCTTGAATTTTGAATTTCAAATTCATGGATAGATCATTTGTGAAACTTCTTTCTAAATATTATTTTGTGTGTTTGTGGATTGTATTTTATATTTTTGCTGTTTTTTTATTTTTTATTGACAAGTTTGTTTTTAGCATATTTAGTCTCTTTAACAAGTGGGTTTTTAGTCAGATGCCAGACACTGTAACAGGCAATAAATATTAATCAGGGTTTGGGCTCTCACAGATGTTTTTTAAATCTTAGAAGTATGTTAAAAGTCATAAAGTGTTGGTTATTCATATGGCTTTGCAGATCACTGAAGCAATCAAAAGGCCTCTCCTTTGGTTCTTAAACCAGTCAAGACAGCAACTGACCTGTATAGCTCATTAACATTGACTTAACTGACAATTACTTTAAAGCATGCATTTAAATGCATAAAAGACCAGCATTCTGTACAACTTTCAAATAATTAGTGCCTATGTAAAAATGAATATGTTTGTGTATGTGTGAGTTTACATTTAACCATGCAAATAACCATTTTACTCTCTTCAAGCTTAATTAACTGCTTGTAAGTCCCTACATGTCCACGGGCTGATCTGTGACCTAAGAGCAATTGTGTTTTGAGCTGAAAAGATTTGAGACTACAGGTCCCTGTGTGTGTTCTAACCTCTGGGTTAGCGGAGCTGATTACTGTTGTTGTCTCAGTCATTATATATATGTGATCTCTGGAGACCCTCAAACCCACAGTGTCATTGCCACAAGATTAATGACACTTTTCTGTTTGTTTGAAACACATGCTAAAATATATCAGAGCTGATTCATTTATATCCTGTAGAGATCTTGCAGGTCACTTTCAGTGTTCTAGACAGTATGATCTAATGTTGAATACTTGTTCAACACAAACATTTACTCACCCTCTTTTTGTTTCAAACCATATTTGAAGAATATCCTTGCCACTCTTATAATGAAAGTGAATGAGGACTGAGACTGTCGAGCTCCAAAATGACTGATAAAAAGCATTATTTTACAGATTTGTGTTTTTATTTTTTTCTATTTAAAGATGTTCACAGGGTGTTGAACTGATTCAGTCTCATGTTTATTCAGACATAATAAGTTACTAGCCTAAGATCTGTCATACACTGTGAGATTGTCAATACTAAAAAGTAACCAAACACTAATGGAAACAAGCACTAGAGCATGTTAATGTCCTCAGAGGATGTGTGTTCAGCCCTAAACCTCTGAGGTCATCATGCCTTACTGCTCCTTAAAATGCCAGGGGCAGGTGAGAGAGCTTCCATTGAAAGACATTTCAACTATTTGATCGGATGTCAGCTAGACATGCACTTTCCTTAAGCCTCTAGACATCAGTTATTGGTCATATTCTGAATTTTGGTTTCTTGTTTGAAAAGCAGACACTTGTATCAAATATCTCAGATGGCTTTGTACAAATAAACATAAGTGACTTTAATGCATTAATTTAATTGAATAATTTATAAATGTAATGCAATTCGGATTATATATATATATATATATATATATATATATACACATATACACATATGTGTTTAAGGGTTAAAAGAATGATGTTGAATATGAATAGATAGGTTCATAGGTAGATTTATCTTATTGCTGTGAGTGGAGTTTCAACAGTGGTCATCAAGAGTAGATGCTGTTTGATAAATTACCTTTGTAACAAAATATAATGATTGTGATTGTAGATAATCTGCATATTGTAAATACTTAATCTACATTCATCTCTTTTATTTATAATAGATCTTTATATCCCACTTATAAACATTCACCAGTTGACATGACTGACAATTATTGCAATATGAGTCTCTTTGTCTTATGACACTTAGAGGAAATCAGATTTAGCTGAACTGATCTTTTAACTATTTATTTTAGGTGTCACTATCAGTGTTTTAAACATGACAACAGATCTGGCCTTAGTCACTATTGTTGTTCAGCTTCTTGCTGATTTGGTGACAAGTGACAACATCGACTTCTACAATCTCATGCCTGCTCTAGAAGGTGTGTTTATCCAATCAAAATCATGAATATGTTTTTCATGACATTATTTATTTTAATGTACATTAACCGATTAAAGCACAATTTCATGTAATAATGATTGTCAGTGTTAGTAATGAAAGATATTATAGTGTGTATACATTTATATTATGTGTTGATATCTTTACAGCTTCCCCGTACCCCAAAAGTTTCAAGTGCTTCACATGTGAACAGGCCTCAGACAACTACAGCTGTAATCGCTGGGCAGAGGATGTATGGTGCCCTCAAAGTGAGTTTATTTGTAACATACAAAACACAAACACAGCACTCTCTGACCTTCACGCTCATAGATAGGGAGTAAAAACAAAAAGTTTTTCATTTCTGTTTGTTCTGAGCAGAATCTGTATTTTTTTCATTTCGGTTCCAGCATTCCAGCCTTTTGCTGCCTCCTTTCCAATTGGTAACCGGTTAGAATGAAATTAAAGAACGGTTAATACATTTTTCTTCTTTTTTTTAATAACAGTACTCTGTGCTAAGGGTGGGTGATGTACCAGTTGCATTGTTACCAGATAAAAAAAATATATATTTATTATTATAATAATATTATATTGAGTTAAATCTTTGTTATTGAAAAGGTGAGGTATTCAAATAAGCCCACAAGTGTTTCTAACATCTCCTGCATATCTCTTTTCTATTTTGTATTATTGATTTGTTCTTTTATTATTGGTATGCCAAATAAAAAAAGCTATAAAAAAAAATGTTTTCTCCATGTGAGACAATTATCAGCACAGAAATCAAGTATACAGTAGCCTATATAAAATATTTTTAATAAATGTATTCTTTATACAAAATAAATCCCCAAAAATATTTAAAATATTTCAAAAATTCATCTGGCCATTTAAAATCAATTAATAAAAAAGATATATCTCTCCTGCATGCATGCATGCACACTGCTTGGGCGTGTTTGGACTAAGCATCATCTTATGCGGTATATTTGTAATAATTATTTTATTATTTTATTTTAATTATTTGTTTTAATTACAGATCTGTTTCTCAGTCAGAACCCGGCAGCATCAAATCTGTATCAAGGCATCATATCTAACAATAATTCAGTGAAGACTTAAAACAACTGAGAAATGTACTTTTTACCCCAATATTTTTCCTTGTATCTGGATTAACCGTATATGTATATGTAGTAATAATATAGTTATCTAAAAGCATGTCAGCATGTCACAAAAGGGTACTTCTACAACATCCATTAAGGCAAAAAGATGTGTGATGCAGCAGTTTCCTTCAGAATCAAAGCACATGCTTATCATGGTCAACTAAAAAGGGAGAAATCCTAATTTTTGGGGGCAACAGGAAGTAGTGTAATTCAGAAAAATTACTATTTTTGACTTTGGTTTAATGAAAAAAATTATTAAAATGAAATTAACCAGTTATTAACAAGTTACCAACATTTAAAAAAGTTTTCACTCCGGAACATTTGAAACGGACTTTGTTCCCATTTTCGGGGAACGTTTTCAGTCCCTGCTCATAGAAAACATCATTAAAAAGATTTTGGGGAGCCATTTAAAACAGTGATGTTTTCTTAGGAAATATGAACTGTTCTTGCAGTTTTTCCAGGTTATAATAGATCACAGAGATCTCTAGATTTAAATGGAACATTCTGTCAAAGGACTAGTTCACCTAAAAATGAAAATTCTGTAATTTACTCAACCTCACTCACCCCTTTTGAAGCTTAAAAGCATTAGTCCCCATTCATTGTAATTGCACGTAAAAGAGCAACAAGTACAAGGTTCTAAATTTCTCCTTTTGTGTTTCATCGCAGAAAAAAAGCCATACGGGTGAGCAAATTATGACAGCATTTTCATTCAACTATTACTTTCAGCAAATTACAACAGACATTGAATTGTTCAGGGACTTTCTATGTCAGTATCCTTTTAAATTCCTAATTTCTTGTTTCTTCCTCAATAGATACACAGTACTGTATGACAATACATCACTTCAACCATCATGGAAAGACAAAGTTTGTTACCAAAAGATGTGCAGTACATGAAGAATGTCGATTAGCAGGCTGTAGACATCACAAAAATGGACACCACATGGTGAGTATCCACACATACTTGCGCGTGCGCGCACACACACACACACACACACACACCAATTTTCCACTCACTGATACACAACACAAAATTCTGCCACAAAATTAAAAGGCACAATTTGTCCACACAAGCAATAATCTTTTTACTTAGGGATGGTTCACTCAAAAATGTAAATTCTGTCATCAGTTACTTACCATTACTCATTTATGATGACATTCGAAACGAGCTTGACCTTCAGTGGAACACAAAAGGAGATGTTAGGCAGAATGTTTGGCCAGCCTCGGTCCACATTCAACTTCGCTTTAGTGGAAAAAGTGCAGTTTTTCTTTTTGTGTTCAATGGAAGAATGAAAGCCATGTATGCAATGGCATGAGGGTAAGTGATGTCAGAATTTTCATTTTTAGATGTACTAACCCTTTCAATACTCACATATAGTGCATGCATAATCTCTTGAATATTTTTATTTTTTTTATTTACATTATCACCTTCTGATTCTTCCTAGTACATTCTATCTTGCAGGAGTGTGTATCTTGCTGTGAAGGGATGGTTTGTAACATAGAGCTGCCAACCAATCACACTAATGCAGTGTTTGCCCGGAGCCAAACCCACAGCTCCGTGGCACCCACTTTCAGGACCTGGGATTCTGTGTTTCTGCTCATCCCAGTTCTCACTGGACTGTTACCATTGTGATACTCATTCATACGAACCTGTTCAGTGATGAACAGTACACAAAAGAATGAGTCATTGCCACAGATGCCAGCATCCACCCTGGAATATTGCCTTCATCTGTCACGGGCAAAGCCTGCTGTGTGAAAGACTGCAAATAAAATGGAAAAACAAGATTTGGACTCTGAAAAGAGACAGCCAGTCAGCCAATGGTGGAAGCGCTGTGTAATGTAAAATCAGATTTGAATCAGGAATATCTATCAATGGAATACTAGCATTGGTTTCTAAGGAAAACAGACATTTAGCAGCTAAAAGCAGTGGATGTGTCTTGCGATGCTTAACTGGATTTGTATTGACCAAATTAAGGCTCAAACTGAGCACTGAAAGCCTCTATATGGGTAGGACGGCCTTGCTTGATGGCTCAGATCCCAGATTCTGTCAAACAACCCTAGCACAGCAATGAGAAGGCATGGAATGTATTGTTCTATTTTTCTGAACAATGCAGAAGTCTCTTAAAGAGATCTTGATTGCTGCACAAATATCTCAATGCTTTAAGAAAATGGACCTAGCGCTAATGAATGAAATAATTAAATATACAGTATATACTGTACACTCACCCGACGTAGTCTTCTTCTAGTTACCGTAGCCTTTCTGTCAGCTCTAACCAGTCTGGCCATTCTCCATTGACCTCTCATCAACAAGGCGTTTCTGTCCACAGAACTGCCGCTCACTGGATGTTTTTTGTTTTTGGCACCATTCTGAGTAAACTCTAGAGACTGTTGTGTATCAAACCAGCCCGTATGGCAGCAACAATCAGGCCACAGTCGAAATCACTGAGATCAAATTTTTTTCCCCATTCTGATGATTGATGTGAACTGAAGATCCTGACCCGTATTTGAATGATTTTATGCATTGCACTGCTGCCACATGGCTTATTTGATAATCGCATGAATAAGTAGGTGAATAGATTTTCCTAATAAGTGCTTCGTGAGTGTATATATTTTGAGTCATTCTGATTTGACTACAGCAGGAAAATACCTTTTTTTATTTTTACTTTAAAAAATTACCTTATTTAACTCACAATTTTAACTATGGCAATATGCCAAATGTTATGTCCATTTATTAAGGTGCAGTCATGTTTACCTTCACACGGCAAAAACTTCCACGGGTGAAAAACAGTCATCTCAATCCGTGCGATTGTGAATTAAAAAGAGGCAGTCATTTTTTTGCTGGTCTCACACGCGCTTAACATCAGCCCTCAACTTTTTCGTTCACAGAATTTAGCTGTGCAAAGGTAAATGTGACCGCGCCTTTACGCTACTGACATTTTCTTTTAAAAACTGTTTAAACCTTAACATTAAAGCTGAATTTGATTTTAAAAAATTTTCTTTCAAAGGAAATTCTAATTTCTGTATAATTATGCCAATAGTCAGTACATATTAAAATTAATATGAAACAAATTTGTTTGCAAGTAAACAAAATTAATAAAAACTATTGCTGCAGATCAATGTTTATTTAATTTTTTTTATATAGATTTACCAACTTGACAACATGGTTTTCCCATGTGCTTTTGTAATGTCGAGTGGATCTGACATACACTCGTTTATGTTCATTGGTTTGTAGTACTGAATGACAGTTTATCTCTTCGGAGTGTGTAAATAGTTCCTTATTTTTCTAATGTATAACATACTGCTGTGCTTTTTGTATGTGTGCAGCAAGGGCTCATTTTTGACGGCTCAGGTTTGAATTTGAAATAGGGAGCTGGATCTTGATCACCACAAAAGAGCAGCTTCCCTCCAGAGCATAATAAACACATTCCCATGAGCATCCCAGTGTGGGACACAAAGCCGTGGACCATTAATATCATTGCTGTCTGGAATAATGAGATTTTTTTTTTTTTTTTTTTTTCCAGAATGAACATGACAAATGACTTTTACTTCAGTATTGTTGCTGGGGAAATGAGATGTATTGTACTGTATGTTTGTTTCTGTGTGAAGATACAGTGTGTGTGCGTGCGTGCATGCGTGCGTGCGTGCGTGCGTGCTTAGGTTTAGTTTAGGGATATATCTGTCACCAGAAATAAGCTAATTCTGGTAAAAGCATCTGGGGGTGTCCACATTTAGAAAAACTTGCATAAATAAAATACAAATGAGTAATATATTTTTTAAATCAAAAAAAAAAAAAAAAAAAAAAAAAATTTGGGTTAATCTGTTGTCATTATAATTAAACAAAAATTTAATACAAGTCATTATATAAAAAATAGATGTCTACGGTATGTCCTTAATTAGATTATAAGTATCGTGTGTGTGTGTGTGTGTGTGTGTGTGTGTGTGTGTGTTCCTGCTCTGCTGGCTGTCTCGCCATGTATGCTGTTTGCTCTGGCTGCTGGCTCTCTTTGTTCTGGTTTTATTAGGCGTAGAGTTGGAGTCTGTCACTTTCAGGCATTTGAGAGTCACTTTTCTCCCATTGAGAGAGAAACGCTATCAATTCTGCAGCCCTAATATGCACTGTCTGTGTCTTTAATATTCAGAACTCACTATGACCATCAAGAAGCGATAAAGCTTATTCCATATTCAGAAGCAGTGTTAGGGATAACGTGTTACAAGTAACATGTTACATAATCAGATTACTTTTTTTGAGTAACGAGTAAAGTAACGCAATATTTTTATTTTATATTAGACCATAATATCAGAGTAACTTTTTAAATAAAGTAGCGTGTTGCTTTTGTACACCTCTACTTTCCTTGTATCGCGAGAAATCAGGAGTAAAAGTGTGCAAACTTCGGGGAGGAAACGTAGTGCATGATTGCCATTGTAGTTCTTTAGAGTGTGAGTCCAGAGACTATTTAGCAAAGACGAATCTCTTCTATTTAAATAAATGAGAGAAACTGGAATGCACAACCAAGAAGCTCTAGCACCCAACAGTCAATGGATGTAGACAGGAAGTCCTGCCTTGCAGGTAAAAGAGCCAATCACATTTTAGATACAGACATCGCCTGTCAATCAACTCGCTAACTCACATGTGCATTAGCTATACAAGCCAGGAAAATTGCGTGTTTTAGCATCATATGAGGTTAACATTCAGTAGAGTGAAACACTATTGATTCATGTGTTAATACACACTGCATAAAAAAAAACAAAGTACACGCGTTTAGGCAGAGGGATTATAAGACTAGTCTTCCACTGGCCACGACATGATACACAGGATGAAATACTCGCTCAATTCACTGACTTATGTAGCCGAACTTCTCCGTGTTACAGCTCCCTGTAACTAGGAGAATGGGATGAGAAAATCTGACTCTGGATCAGTGGCTCCGAGCAATGTTCTATATTGATTGTGTATGCAGAGAAAATGTCTTAATTTCTAAAAAGATTCTACATTTTTGTTTATAATAAACAAGAAGTTTGATTCATGAAACAAACCGTTTTCATGACATTTTGGTAGCATTAAAAACGATTCCATTTAAGTTGTATCAACATGTGCCTTTGAAGTTGTATGCGATTAACAAGTGGCGTCTGTACGCACCGTGGATCAACTCAAAACAAGTGTTCACTGAGATGACTTCAATGAAAAATATTCTTTTATTATCAGACACATTCCTTGAACATATCAGGCTGGCATTCCTCACTGAATTTTATCCTTTTGAACTTTTGAAAAACATCTTAAGTTGACTGTGACATTGTTGATGGGCACAGCACATGATGAAATGTATGATGCAGGTTCAAGTGTTGGACTTTGCTGCTTTAGGTAAGGCAGTGGTTATACTTCATTGTTCATATTGGCTGTCATGTTGATAGAAAAACAAATCATGCATATTCATGTTATTGATTCTTTATTATAAATATAACCTACTTTCTAAATATCTGTTTGTTTACTATGTTGTTATGACATGAGTGTTGTACAGTAGCTAGCATGACCTGTAATGTCTCTCGTATGCAATGCATGGCTTATAAGTATGGAATGCATAGCATAGTAAAAGAGAGAGAGGTGGTGAGAAAATAAGTAACGCAAAAATAACGCAAAAGTAACATAACACATTACTTTCCATAAAAATTTACTTTTTAATTAATTAAGTTACTTTTTAAAGGAGTAATACAATATTCTAACGAGTTACTTTTAAAAGTACTGTTACCCAACACTGTAAAGTCTGTGTACATTAGCCCTCGGAAAGACATGCCATTTTTTAAGAATCAAAAGAAATAGAAAGCATCATGCTTATTATATTACACACATATTAACAAAGGGTGTCATTATCTTTTTTTTATCTTTATATTTATGCATTTGACACACTTTTATCCAAAGCAACTTGCAGTCCATTTATTACATAAATTTTTTATGAGTATGTGTGTTCCCTGGGAATTGAATCCACAACCTTGGTGTTGCTACCACAGTTGAGCTACAGGGATCATTGTCTTTGTGATTTCTTTTTATTGTCTCTGCCATAAATTATGAGTATACATTGAACAGGAAAAAACCTTGATTTAATTAATGAATTATTGAATTATCTAGTGATGCATTTGGTCATATGAGTGATTGTAAATGTTTATGTCATAAAAGTACAAAAAAAGACATTCATTTACTTAATGACATTTGCTTCTGTTAAACAAAGAACAATCTAAATTCCTGCTCTTGTTGTTATGGTGGCACCACAAAAATTTGTTTCATTGAAGTCTGGTAATAGATGATGTCTTCTCACAGAAGCCATTTTCAATAATTAGGTTCCCCTTGTTGAGGAAGTGACTTGTGGGTGGCTCTACTGTGCACATGATTCCATCTTTAGCAAATTAAATAAAAACAATCAATAACTTCTTATATGAAAAACACAGTGCTATTCTTATTGTGGTACTAGTATATACACTCACTGAGCACTTTATTAGGAACACTATGGTCCTAATAAAGTGCCCGACGTGGTCTTCTGCTGTTGTAGCCCATCCATCTCAAGGTTCGATGTGTGGTGCATTCTGAGATGCTATTCTGCTCACTACAATTGTACAGAGTGGTTATCTGAGTTACCATTGCCTTTCTGTCAGCTCGAACCAGTCTCCAACAATCATGCCATGGTAGAGGCACAAGGATAAATAAAGTGAATTAAATGTGACTAAATAAATGGGTCATTAATAGACATGCTAAAAAAAAAAAAAATTTATACTAAATTATTTGGCAATAATAATCTAACACAGCCCCAAACAATAATCCTTCTCAACAATCCTTATCGCAAAAGAATTCCAACTGCTAAGTCAGAAACAATGGCAGATCCTGGCATAGACAAAGCTCTTCCTGGAGCAGCATCCTTTCACTCTAACAGTTTCTCAAGATTGCACCCGCTCTTGGAACTGCACCCGTTCTCACCACTTAACATAAATAATGGAGCGCAACAGTGCCAGCCCATTTTTTTCAGCTGTCTTGGATCCTGAAGTGTTTTTTTTTTTCATAGAGACTTCATAAAAGTCTTCATAAAAGCGTTCTAAGCCATGAACCAAACCAATCAAATCTGAGGTGAATCACAAGATTACAAGCTTTGATTTGAAGTAAAAAAGTATTTGAATATAGCATAAGCTACAATCCCATGAAGTATTGCAAGTGCTTAATCAAATTAAAAACCATAGAAATAAATAAAACTATTGTTTTTAATTTGTTGATTATAAGCTGGGGCGCCACTACCCATTTTCGAGTATATATCTGAAACTAATTTCGCGCCCCTTGTATCTGTCAAGAGGTGAGGTAGGGGAGTGAGTGCCCTATCCTTATAAGCATTGAGCGGGGGTAGGGGGGGGCTGTGCCCCCTTTAGTGAGCCGCCGGTGCCCCCATTTACATGGAGGTATGTTTTGCATAAATTGCATATATGGTTTTTGCGCCTCTGATTATAAGAATGGAAACAAAATATTGTACGCGTATTGCAAAATATAAACATATATACAAATTATTAATTAATTTGAGCTTGTTGGGAGACCGACTCAAAAACAGTGCATCATGGGAGTGGGGTCACTGCAGAGATTGTTTGCTGCGGTTGGTTGGTCTTAAATTATATATTTGATTCTTGATTTAGGTGAGCATTTACTTTATTTTTTCATTTATTATCTTTTTTCAAGCAAACCTTTGCATTGTGATAAACCCAGGATGTAATTTATTCCTTACCGAAGCCACTGATTCTTATTATAGTTCTGCTGTTCTGAGAACCCAGGCACCTCTTGGCAGCTGCTTCACATCTTTAGTTGTCAGTGAATGAAATTCTGAAAAAAAGAGACAACAACCCAATGGAAATACGCCCTTCCTTGCTTTAAGGGCTCTTGGCACACTGCTATTTAATCCAAAAATTTACTTTGAACACAAATACCCTCCTTTTGGACAACCCTTGTTTTTATGTGGTAATCAAAACACAGCACTGGTTGCATTTGATCATTGGATCTGTCCGGTCCTTTAATCCGAATGTTTTACCCAGGTTGCATTGTCTACTTGCGTATATGCTGTGTGACGACCAGCAAGGCTTAACATTCCGACGCAGGGCCAGAGTTCACTTTGCTAATTGGCAGTGGCGCAGTGTTTCCAGAGAGATTTTGTTCTCCATGAGGATGTGACCCCTCGGAAACCTGGTTGAGCCAGGCATCAAAGGCAGCCCTGTCCCCTCTGTGGCATTTAGTCATGGGAGGATAAAAACACCAATGACCGAAAAGTTCTTTAGATGGATTGCAGAGCAGTGGCGCTCCCATTGCCTGTTGATCCTATAGAAGAACACTTAGTATACAGTGGGTTTATGTGACAGGATATTATGCCATTAGCACAGATGTTTCTTAATAAAGTTTAAATTCTTAAAGAAATAGTTCACCCAAAATAGAAAATTCTGTCATCATTTACTCACCCTCATGTCTTTGGAATGACTTGTTTGATCTTCTGTTGAACATGAAATGAGTTACAGTATTATACCAGAATATCCAAGCTGCAACTTTTCCATACTAAGAAAGTGAATGACCATGGCTCTCTAACAAGATTTTTAGTGAATAAAGACTTAAAATGCAGTCTATTTGTCTTACTATCATTTGGCTTCGGAAGACTTTGAATATACAGTAGTGCATAGATACTTTTAGGGTGCTTTTTGTCTTTTTGGAGCTTGATTACCCTGGGTCCCTATCCACTTTCATTCTATGGAACAGAGCAGCATGAACATGCTTCAAAATGTTTCCTTTTTTGTTCCACAGCAGAAAGAAAGTCATATGTTTTTGGAATGACATGAGGGTGAGTAAATTATGATGATTTTTCATGTTTGAATGAACTACTGATTGTAACAATTCAACAGTCTGAGACTCAAGTCAGAAACAAATTGTATCATGAATGCTCTGATTGTTGAAGACCTTCCAGTGTAGCCCTACCATTTCATTCAGGAAGGATGAGGATACATTTATGATCCCTAATAAGTCCCTAACAACATATGAGCATGCATGGCCACTGCTTTGTGTTTGTGTGAAACTCTGATAAACTTGGGCTGCCACCTCTGAGTAGGTTCTAACAATAGTTCAACACTCAGGGTGGTCTTGTATGTCCTTCGCTGTAGCAGCATGCATGAGTTTTATTACCTATTGGTCACTGAATCTCCTTTACAATTCCTGACGATATAAGACTTCTGCTTCCAGCAGTTGAGCAGAAT
The DNA here is from genome assembly GCF_019703515.2 of Myxocyprinus asiaticus. Taxonomy (NCBI): domain Eukaryota; kingdom Metazoa; phylum Chordata; class Actinopteri; order Cypriniformes; family Catostomidae; genus Myxocyprinus; species Myxocyprinus asiaticus. Next base: position 22,264,073 of record NC_059353.1, on the reverse strand, counting down.
ATACAGTATGTCTTTTGCAATGGCAGCACTGTGATTCTTAGGTTGGTGTACCATCTCCGTGTCCATAAATTACAGTAGCCCCAAAAAGTATTTAGACACTTATTTTACTTTTAATTAAAATGTATGAATGTAATTGCGTTAGATAAAACAATATCAAACTGAGTTTTGTTTAACCCTACAATGCTATTTTTTCACCTGACATTCCAGGAATAACCAACACTTAAAGGGATAGTTCACCCAAAAATGAAAATTCTCTCATCATTTACTCACCCTCATGCATCACAGATGTATACGACTTCTTTTCTTCAGCAGAACACAACTGAAGAAAAATAGAAAATATCACAGCTCAATATGTCCTTATAATGGAAGTGGATGGTAACATTATTTGTGATGCTCCAAAAAGCACAGACAATCAGCATTAACGTCATCCACACAACTCCATTGGTTAAGACCGTGGTCAGAAGGTGGAGGGTAAAGCCTATGCTGCTATAGTGACATTCAGCTGATAAGACAGTGACAGGTGTAACTGTGATCTTCTGGCACTTGTGAAGAACAGTTTCTGTGAAGTCTGAAGACTTGCTGAGATCATACACCCCCTGTGTTGCCAACAAATGTTTTAACATGACGAAGAAATAACTTGTGGCTGATGGAAAGTGCATACTTGCCCCTTGTTGAGTGTCTTTCTCCAAACGTTTAAGGTGAACAAAGAAGACCCAAAATAGAATTTGGATCCAGTCTGTGAATTGGCTCTCAAGGGATATAATGGAAAGCAATGGTAGTTTAGCCACCTTGTCTTAATCAGTAAAAATAGCACAGTTAAATTTATTTCATACAACAGTTAATTCTGTTCCTCTAATCTTATTCAACAAATGGCATTTTAAGACTGCTGATATTTACTGTAATAGCACTTAGACGTTTCACTGACTACATTTACATGGACACCAGAAAGCGGCCTTTTGCAAAAAAGCAGGTTATTTGCGAGAAAGTAGCATTCTAGTTTACATGCACTGTATAAGTGGCGTACTCTTTACTCCAGTATACATGCGGCTCAGACAGTATGCAGCTTTCTCCACATCAGTGCAATTTCTTGTGTAAATAACAAACATGGCATCTGATGAAGACTTCACTATTTTGTTCTCCGTTGCTTTCCTTTATTTCCAGATATTCCAGAGTTGTTGCTGTTTTTGCTTCCTTAACTTTCTATCGTGACTTGCAGCGGAATTGCATTGCAATAGTGGTGTTTCAATCTTACTTACAACCACGGGATTCCCCCAATGTCTGAACATTAGTGACAGTCAATATTTTACACTGGTGTGTGTGTGCAAATGGGTATAATTTATGGTGTGTGTGCTTTTCCCACTGTTCTTCCACAAATGTTGAATTCTTTCCGCTGTGTTGACATGTTGTTTGGCTCCATCCTATGACGTTTGTTTTCCGGTCTGTTCACGCAGTGGTGCCTGCAGCTGTTCGGCCGTACAGTGCTCCGACCGACCTGAGAAAAATGTACTCTAAGAATATTTAATCAATCATGAAGTGTCCCATATTTCTGTAGGCTGTTTAAAAGAATTAGCAATGCACAATTTTTCATTAATTATTATGAGTCAGTTCTTTTCAGTTAATTGGCCAAACAGGCTTGCAAAACTGTCTGAATTGATTCGTGATTCAGTAGAATTTGTTCAGAGCGCTCTCTCACTGAATCATTTGGAGCGGGTTCTCGCACAATAAAACAGTATTGGGATATTTACAAATACAGAGAATAAACCGCTCTGGATAAAGTGGAAATTTACCTACAATCAACTGAAACAAAAGGCTGTCTCTTTTAGAGGTAGCTGTCATGTTTTAATGTGTTTTTGTTTATGTTTTGAGTTCATGTCTTTTATTTTGATAGTTTAGTTCCTGTTTTATAGTCATGTGTTCATGTCATGTGATTTCCTGTTCCCTCATGTGATCTTGTCATGTGTTTCCCCTGTTCATGTGTCTTGTTTTCATTGGTTCATTGTTTGAGTATCTTGTTTATTAGTCTTGTCTTTTCATTGGTTGAAGTTTATTAGTCTTATCTTGTTTACAGTTCTGTCTGTTGATTGGTTGTCATTGTCATGCATGTTCCTGTATTTAAGCCCTCATGTTTGCCCTTGTCGGATGTCAGGTATTGTGTTTATGCAATGTTGTTTCAAGTCAAGTCAAGTCAAGTCAAGTCATTTATCTTTGTTTTGGATTCATGTTTTTTGGATATATTACTCATCGTGTAAATAAACTGCACTTGGGTTCTTCACATTTCATCGTCTTCATCTGCCTGTCATTGCTAAGCAACGTTACAGTACCTTTGGGAAACTTCAGCTAGTGCTATGTCATGTGAACAAGGGGCTGTTCAAACCGAATATGTTTTTGCATCTGCTCGTGTTGTTTTTCAATATGAGCAATATCACACTCACAATTGTGCTGTTGTATTGTATATCAGCACAGCTGTGATTACCTGCGGCACTCTACCTGCATTACAATAGCACTCTTTCTTGCGTGATATGGCTTCTTTTTCCAAACATTAAAATGACTACATTCCCCTTTATATAACATAGGCTCATAAACTTTTATCTTTGGACATCAACCCTAAATGTAATTTTCCCCCACATGTGACCCATTTAAAAGAAAAATAACCAATGTGTGAGACTTGACTGTAGATGAAAGGAGAAAAAAAAGAAAGTGGCAAAGGATGTTAGATGTAGAAATAAAGCAAAAAAAATTCCTGCCAGTGTTTCAGCCCTTAAATCCCCTAAGTTGAGATGGGCAGAGGCATTTGTCTTATTCAGTAGAAATGACTGACATGTTGTGAGGAAAGATCATTGCACCTTGAAGAGGCCATCGCTGCTGATTGAACTATGCCTGAGGCAGTCATGTGTTCACTACTGTTCTCTCCCTGTAGTGTGCATAATCAAAGCCAACCCCCTCATTCAGTTTTAGATGACTATGCACCTCTTGCATGCCAACTAACTCAACAAGAAGCGTGGTGACAGGTAGAAGGACATACCAGGTGTGTTAATCCCCTCAGGATGTAAATAGCATAACATGGTTGTGATGAGTAATAGTAATGGCCTGTCATCTCATTGATGTGTTTTGGACTAAACATGTGGGAAAACACTCAATGTTTTGGGTTGTTTTGTCGATTTTTACCATGGACTGCAAACAAGGTTATTATCCAGCAGTCCAGCTCTTTCCTCTAGTTTGATTTAAGGTTTATTTGGGCTCTTTATCTTTTTTTTTATACTTAATAAAAGGAAGTAGAATTTTGGGTTTGCTGAAATATCAGATGAGATCATCAACATCACAAACCTCATCACAGCACTGCCTGAAATACAAATACAACTGAGACGTTCCCAAAGAGAGCGTGCAGGTCTGTAATGACTGGCAGTGTTGGTTTGCAGCTGCTATAGCCTAGGGCAGAAATGACAATGGCAGTTTAATCTGTTTGTTACCTTTGCCTGTGTTTATAGCAGCTCTATTTTCAGAGGAGCTGGAGGAATGTGGAAGTCATCCAGCAGATCTAAAAGAAAAGGTGTTCTGACTAAAGAATATTTACATAGTACAGTCTTCAGGAAATTTATTTCACTCTGCTGTTTTTAATATTCACAGCTGCAGTAAAAATATTAGAGACACTATGAAAATTATGTTTGTTCAAACTAAGAAGAAAAGTTAGACTTTCCAAATCCTGCGCATTACAGAACTCTTAAAATAAAAAGAGTTTTGATTCACTTTGATATTTCAGATCAAATCACAGCATTTATTAGTATGTCATGTTCCCTGTGCATGCATTTTATATACTGTATCTTTTTGTCAGTGAGTTGCCAACTAATCCAAGAGCATGCCGGGAATGCATATAATACAGAAGATAAAAACAGATGCTTTAGTCTCTGATTTCTGTGTCTTAATGACCTTTGACTAAGACTACACACAGAGCTGTCACAGTGGCTTTCTACTGGAGATAATTTTCATTAAAAATGATCTCCTATTCTTCCAAGAACTTTTAAGCGTCAATGTAGACACTTTAAATACTGCACTTGAGAAGCAACATATGAAATCACCAGAGATTAGTGTTATATGCCACCAAATTAGTTTTTAATGAACTGCTTCTTTAACCTTAATGTTCTGTTTGGGGCCTGAGAGATTTCTGAGCAAAAAGAACTAAGTTTGATGGAATTAGAGTTTAAAAGATAAACACCATAATCCAAGATGGCAGCAGAGACTATTAAGAGACAAGCCAATTCTTTTAAAATGAATCGGAGAAGTTGGAACGCCCAATGGTCAACGGATGTGGAAAGAAATTCCCGCCTTACAGGTAAAAGAGCAAATCACATTTTAATCACATCCTGTCAGTCAACTCAAGAATGCGCATGCGAATTAGCTATACAAGCCTATAAAAGTGTATTTTTAGTGTAATCTGAGATAAAGGAGCACAATTTAGGTCACCAGTGTAGTCAGAATTTACTGCTGATTTGAAATATGTTTTTTAATCATAATCTTGACCAAACTTTTTGGAGATTTTGGTCTTTCACCCTTCAAGTAGATAGCATTCCAAGCATGGCCGCTGAGTAGACTGACTTGCTAGAAATACTTTGATGGCGGCCACTATAATGGGTGGCGTTTTAATATAAGGGGTCAATTAAAATCAGCACAAGGAGATGCATTAGATGAAAAAATAATTTTGTTTCTTGGCCAAACGGTTGAAACATTATACACAAAAGAAAAGTTAATTTGTGAACTGGTGGTCGTGCTCTAGAATTTGTCCTAGAGACCACAGATTTGGACTGGGGGATATTCCCTATCAGTATGCTAAATGTAATCATTTTTCTAAGTATGGTTCATAGGGCTGCCATAGACACCCAGCCAGAAGAATAATAATATGAAAAATAACAGATAAAATAGGTACCATGCACGTTCGGTGCTTGGTCCCTAAATATTAGGGACCAGTAAAATTTCTGAAAATTGCGCTCCTATTTTGTGATACAACAGAGAACTAAGCTTCAATAGTGCCTGTTACATGGGTTTTGATTAGGTCAGAGGAATACATTTAAAAATTAATGTAGTGGTGGTGGCGTAGTGGGCTAAAGCACATAACTTTCGATCCCCACAGCCACCACCATTGTGTCCTTGAGTAAGGCACTTAACTCCAGGTTGCTCCGGGGGTATTGTACCTGTAATAAGTACACTGTAAGTCGCTTTGGATAAAAGCATCTGCCGAATGCATAAATGTAAAAATTAGGGGAAATAAGGTTTATTTTGTAGTAGTAATAATAATAATTATTATTATAAACATTATAATAAACAGATAGATTATTATATTTTTATTATTACTTTTATTAATATTATTATTATTTACATCACTGGGGTTTCTGGGACCCCAAACCATAAAACACTCAATCTAAAGACAACACAAGGGTTAAATATTCACTTTCGCTCTGTTCCTCCAGTGCCTTTGTGAGCCTCTGTTTCTCTGCTATGCACTGTTCATTTCATCCTGTAGTAAAATTATCCTTATCTTGTGGCTCTGCATACCAGGGAGACGCTGCACCTCCATTACCTGAAACCTGACCCTCTAGGAGGAGGTTGTAATTATGGCTGAACGGCTGATTTTAGATTTAAACTTCAAGCGGAATTCAGTCATGCACAAAATTTGTACATGGTGCTGATGTTCTTTTTTCCATCATGAGGGATGGCCATGTCAGGCTGCTTCAGTGATATTCCACTTGCTGTTTTGTTGGACACTATCTCAGGAGTGAATGAATATCATGTAGCCATGTATTGCTTTTACAGTAGTTTGGAATATTTATCCATTCTGAGAAAAAAACCATTGTCATCATCATATTTTTTGCCGAGCAATCTCTGAACATTTATTTCTGTTTATTTGTCAAGTTACTTTGCTAGTTTTTGAATTGTGCCCTATGGTACCTACATTCAAAATGAGAGCTGTGTACTAAGTCAGTAAACCACATTAAAACACTGTATTTACATGACTGGTCTCACCTCATGTTCTAACCCTGACATCAATCTGTTTGCACTTCCATTAAAACGGCAGGGGCCTCCCTCATTGCTGTCTAAATCCGTTCACTACAAATCAAACACTCATCCTGTGTAGGTTCCTTGAGCACCAGTGCTTTGAAGTAGATCTTTAGGCGCAGGCTTTTAAGTAGTTACGATGGATTTATTTACACTTTAAGTTAATGTTTCAGGAGTTTTTCCAGAGGAAGTCAGTCATCTTCAAAATACCAATCTTTAATAACATTTTTAATTATATTTTGTAGGCTATACACAGAAAAAGTGAAAACATGCTAGCCGGTTATTTTTACCTAATTAATTTACATAATTTCTTTACTTTAGCAGTTATTTGGTAAGACAATATTAAAGAAGTGATTTTTTTTATTTTTTTTTATGTGATGTCAAGCATTAACAATAATGTAATGGTTTCAATTACTTCTGCATACCACACGTCTTCATTCCTCCTGCTTATGTCACATTTTATCAACTCCTCTGTCTTTAGACTATGTTGGTAATAGTTGCCTTGGAGGAAACATTTAGGATTTTTGTGGTATGGAGTCTTTTACAACATATTCAAGACATTATAGATACAATATTTGAAGATTTAGCAGACGATTCATTAATTAGAAGTTTAGCCAGGCAGATTTACTGTGAGTATACATGATATCGTTATGTGGGAGGTGGATGCTTTTAATCAACGTAATTCACAGTACACTAATTACAGAGACAGTCCGCTTAAAGCTACCTGGGCCTTGCTCAAAGGAAGAATGGTGGCAGGGGGTTCTCTGATACTCCCCGGTTCATGGGTCACCCCCCTCGTGGCTTTTAACTTGTCCTTGAAATAATACATTTTGTTAAATTACACATTTATGTGACTATCAACCTGGATGCCCACAAAGACAATATCTCAAGGTTCTGAGTTGGTAAGTTTACTTAAAATATGAGAGTGTTATTTAAAAATGTATTCCGGGTTCAAGTTGAGCTCAATCGACAGCAATTGTGTATTGATTACCACGAAAATTAATTTAGGCTCATCCCTCCTTTTTTTTAAAAAAAAGCAAAAATCTGGGTTGCAGTGAGATTTTTACAATGGAAGTGAATGGGGCCAATTTATAAACGTCAAAATACTCACTATTTCAAAAGTATGGCCAAAGACATAAACAATATGTGGGTAAACATGATTTTAGCATGATCAAATTGCTTACTAATATTTTCTGTGTAAAGTTATAGACAATTTTACAACTTTGTTGCCATGACGATGTAATGTCAACAAACCCTAAAATGACTGTAAAAATGATGATTTAGACAACTTTACAGCTCAAATAATACATGATTTTTAACAGAAGAATTAATGTAAGTTTTTTATAAAATTACAAGCTTCACATTTCTGCCCTTTAAACCCTCCAAAAATTGGCCCCATTCACTTCCATTGTAAGTGTCTACTGTAACTTTGATTGAGCTTTTTTTAAAGAAAAGGAGGGATGAGTCAAAAAAAATGGTCTATTTATTATTTGTTTGGAGGAAAAGGATTAATATATATATATATATATATATATTAACTGTTTTCTGATAATCTTTTGACAAAAGTATAGTATTATGGTTTATAGCGAGATATTGCTTAATTAGAACAATTTATAAGTGTGTTTCTCACTGCAATTAAGTTATTTGGCTGTAGTTTATTGAGAAAGTTTTTGATGTAATATGTTGTGTTGCATTCACCAGCAAAGGACCAATTGAAATAAAGTCTGTCTGTGTTTAGAAAAACATTGTCAAATTTTGACATCTATACCATTTTGGGGCATTATGAACAGGGGTGTTTGTAGCATTTTTAGGCCCCAGTTCACACGTGTATGATGCTCAAAATGCTGTCTCTATAGGCAGCTCACTAGATACTGAGATGCAGCTATTGACTCAATGTTTTCTGCCAGATTAAATGTAGTTTTACCTAACAGTACAAATAAAAGAAAAGCTGTAAATGGTCTTCAGGCCAAGAGATTTTAACCAGGGCTCCATGTGGTGTGAATAAGATCAGTAGTGCAGTGTGTGTGTGTGTGTGTGTGTGTGTGTGTGTGTGTGTGTGTGTGTGTGTCCATCGGGACGCGCCTCCTCTCAACCTCTGATAGGCGCAGCCGAAATTCTCATCCGCCTTTTAGTAAACCTGAGTTCAGAGGGATTCAGCTCGGACGTGTCATGAGGAGAACTGAACGGAGACTAGTGATACACATGAGTTGTTTCGGTCTGTGCCACACAGGGATAAATCTGCCGTCTTTAAAGTTGCACTTCAGTCGTTTGAGTCATTTTAGGTAAGCACCTTTTTATTTGACCTGCTGCGCCTGTTCTTAGTGCATTCACACCCTTTAAAGTCTGTGTGTTGTGTTGTGTTGTGTTGTGTTGTGTTGTGTTGCACAAATGTTTTTTTTATTTTTCTTCATCATAATAACAGTGTTTTTGAACTCTTTTACTGTAAAACGAATATTCTATTACTGAACAGGGCGAGCATTGCTCCTCTCTGATCCAAAATACAACAGAATGACACAAACATAACAAAAAGCGACAGACTATTTGACAGCAAGCGCGCGACAACACTAGAACGCTTCCATAATAACCAGCGAAACTGTATACATTTCAAGCGCGCGACCAATGCTCCTATTGATTATAATGAGAGCATTTAAGTTTGTCACGTCGCTAGGAGTGCAGATGGGATGTTTTGAAACTTATGATTAAACAACGTAAAGGAAATGTGTGGAAAAAGTGAGACAAAATACCACTTTCAAATGTTATCTTATAATAGTTGCATTGGTGTGTAATACGGGTGTGAATCTTTTGCTTGACAGAGGATCGAATCCACTCACCATTCACTAGTTATCGATTTGATCGAAAAGCGATTTTGTGAATTAAATGTGATTCATTTCGATTGTTCAATGTAAGTAGCCTAATAAATATATATATATAATTATGCACTGAAAATGTAGGCAATACATATCTCTAAACACTGCGTTGGCTTTAATTGATCTTATTTTCTTTTTCCATTCTCGTGTAAACGTGAGTATTTTGACATTCTGTCAAAAGCTAGAGGTGACCCGTCATTCATTGTACATACAAAAGGTCAGGAATCACATGCAGTTGCCCATCCTGATTCAATGCTAGGAATGTAGGTTCACTGTCATGCATTTGTACTGTATTATATGGAACTAATCAGCAATGAAGGGCTCTTAGATCCACTAGTATGATACTCAAAAATGTATCGACAAATTTTTTAATATTAAATTATGCAGCCGGTGCATGGATACTGCGGTGTTTACTAGATTTCTTTTTTAAATGGGGTAAATTTTATGTATTTGGGGTGGTTTTGACCCCAGGCTTTAATAGAGCTTTGTGTGCCGCTTTGTGTTTGCCATGTTGTGTAGGAGTGGTTAAATCACAGTGTGTATCTGTGTGCCCTGTTCACATCGGCTCCTACCATTTGTACTCTATAGCCCTTAATGAGGCATTGTCTTATCTGAATATGTGATGTGTAGGCTGCTGAAATTCTTCTTTATTGCATGTTATGTAAAGATGTTATTTGGCTCAAAGTCAATGCCTAATTTTGACAGAACATCTCAACTTCTCATTTCTATGACTTTTTTTTTATTTTATGAAAGAACCCCTTGTAGCACAGTCTGTTGTTTATCTCTTTATTGGGATGATGCTAGATTTCATTTCGCTGCACTGCACCTGCGTGGGGTTGGGGAAGACAAACGACTCCAAGCTCATTTCCTCAGTGAGATTATTTTGGGGGGAAATTTTGTCTGAAATGCATCTTATCGGCAGGCTGTGTTAGGATGGGTGAAGAGAGAGACTCAACACAGGCAGCCAAGGACAAGGGGAAGGAACATTGCTAAAAATTCACACTTTGCAGTGAGAGGAAATCCATCGTGCAGGAGTTACTTATGAGCTGAGCTTCCTTTGATATCAGAGCTAAGAGAAAACATTTCCACTGAGGTGAAAAACTATCACTGGAAAAACACAAAAACTGTTTTAGACGATGCAAAGTGAAAATAGTAAAGTTTGGAGCCATGTAGCAACATTCTATTCACCTTAAAATTCGGTAATATCGATTGAAATAACCTGGTACTGGACTAAGCAATTTTCACTGTTGAACAAACTAAGGCCTATAGTCTCAACTTCCAGTCATGGTCAGAGCGAAGGAAATGCATTGTCTCCTGCAAACATGCATAGGAATAATAGAATTATACAGTTGTGTGTGTCTAAAGCCCATCTGTAGACTGTCTGATTTTGTGGTGGGGCAGCAGTCTTGGTTGAAGAGACACGGACAGAACAATGAATTCAAGAAGAAAATGTTTAAGAGATGAAAGGATCCTCACCAGCGTGAAGAATGCATTTGTCTTCGTTTTAAAAATCCCAGTGCCCACGCAAGATTTATCGTCCTTTCTCTTGGGTCTGATGGGTTCACTTTATCTGGGTGGGGGCAGCGGAACCCCATAACATCTCATGCATAGGCTTATATATGATTTTCTGTACATCTAAACTGAAGAGATTTGCATGAATGAATTGTTTGCAAAGCATAAAGGAATAAACCTCAGTAAACACAGTCAACATGCTCTTAAAATGCATTGTTAAATATATGCTGTAGCTTAAAGTCATTTTTATTTTTTGCCAATTTTGTACTGTCAATTCAAGATTTATGCCATTGATACTAATTAATCCAAACTAATAGGCTGTGCATTCTAAATGGCAACTTTAAATGCAAGATTTTAATAATACATTTATTTCAGAAAGAACAGTAACACTTTATTTTAATGTGTCCTTGTTACACATATTACATGTATTTACTATAGTAATAACAGTCAATTATGCGTAGTTATAAGCAACTAACCCTAAACCAAACCAAACCCTTACCCTAACCCTAACCCTATAGTAAGTACATGTTGTTAATTAGTAATAATCAGTAATTACTTGTGTAATTACACTGTAGCAAGGTCACATTAAAATAAAGTGTAATCGAAAGAACAACTAGTCATATTTTGATGTCACAGCTCTTTCAAAGTCCCTGTTTATTGCTACAGTAATACATTTGATGTCACATAGTGCTAATATACATTGTAGTAATATAGTATAATATAGTAATACTTCAGCTTTGAAGAGTGATTGAGTAATCTAACATCCTGATGAATTAGCTTCACCTGACAATCAGTTAGCTCAGATTTGTGGATACTTTCCCTTATAGATACTTCTGACAAAAAGGCCTGCATATTTACATGTTCCTTGACCCCAAAAAAAAAACATTTGTTGAACACCAGTATGATAACATGTTTGAGCTGAGGCAGGTGTTTCCCCAGATGGGCCAGCCGAGAAACTGAAAGGTGTTATTTGAGCCGTCCTAATGACAAGGATGTGGAAGCATTAAGAGACGATATATGGGTAATTATTAGCAGACGTCATGGCCAAGTATGGGTTTTTATGTGACGGTATGATGCAGGCAAAAGGAATGTCACGAGAAGGTTAGATTTGGTCCTTCTCACGTGTGTTTTATAGCTGGGTTTCTGAGATCACGATGATGGATTGCCCTATATGTCAGGCACAACACTGTGTGTTGATTTTTAATTTTTTGTTGGTTTATTTATCACTTTCTCAGTGGTCCTTAATCTCCAATGGATAGGTTTGGAATGCAGAAGTAAACTATAGTGGGGTTAACTTCAGTGGAGGTGAATGGGAGACAACATTTGCACCAACAGTAAAAGAAAAAATCCACTATTATGTTTCCACGACTTTCCAAAAGCGGAAAAAAATAGAGAGAGATGGATTGCATCAGTCAGAAGAGGGTAAGATGTCAAATTTACTCTCACTCCATCGGAAGCTGCATTTGAAACCTCATCACAGCAGTAGGGCTGGGCGATATGGCTACAAAAATTATATCTAGATATTTTTCAGCCTATTTACGATATTCAATATATATCTCGATAATTATGAATTTGCTCTGAAATGCTCAAAATTAAGTAGATTCAATATTTTAAAGGCGTTGAATAAAAATCTATTTAAAAATAATAAAGTCATGTTTTCTAGCAGTTTTGCACTAAATGAACACAAGGGAGAATGATATTAAATCATTTTCATTGATGTGCACTTTTATATTTATATTTTATAGACAATGGTAGATAGTAGTTTAATAAAAAGCATTATTAACCTTTGTATATTTAAAAAAAATAAAAATTTTTTTTTTTTTTTTTTTTTGCAAAAACGAATCCACTAGTTTTTTGGAACCCAGTTGAATATTGCATAATATCTGTGAAATATATTTCAGTGAGACCCAGTCAAATGTATTATTATAATATATTTGTGTCCTATTTACTTCACCTTCACCTGGAGCTTTTATTTTGCATAAAGTTTTTTATAAAGTGCACTGTGTATTTGACAGTTTACGATGTTCAGCATCTGGTGATACACTTTCATCTCCTCCTTTTCTGTAATACTGTGCTGCATTTGTAGATTTGTAAAATAACATGTAGCGGTTACTAATGTTTGAAATTGCATGAATGCTTGAACCTGCAAATGCTTTTCTTTCACAATGCTTGTGAACTGCTCTTAAAGCACTAAAAACACGAGCCCATGCATGTGCACAGAACATCTTGTCACCTGATTATTCTGAAGCACATGTCTGTCTTTAAACGCAGACTTTTGCAGTTTAATAATCGCATATGACAATATCGCCATTTTGATGTTATTTTGATTAATTTTGCAGCCCTGAAGGATCGTGGAATTAGTCTGATGCGCTCTTTATGAAACCTAATGGCCAAATAAAAAGCACTTTAAAATAATTGTGATATTCACGATACTGCTTAATTTTATACTGTCAGCAAAATCATCACAATTATATTGTGAATAGTTAGGGGCATAGCACCAAATTTTGGGCCCCAGGCACAGAATTATTTTAGGGCCCCCTGACCAATTTGGGATTGTGGTGGGGATAATATCCAGTATAAACATTTTAGATGGATATTTAACAGTAATAATTTACAACTTTTTATTTTCAAAAGCAAATATTATTTGAATGAAGCAAAATATAATTAAAAAACAAATCGTACTAACAAAATAAATTATACAAGTATACATTTATGAGTTTTCTTGCAAAGTCACCATAACATTTCTGAAATGAGAAGAGTGCCAGGTCGTTTGGTCTATCCTGAGACATTTCTGCTCTCAGGTAGTTTTAGAAGGTCTTATCTTGCTCACTGATATTTACACAGGGTCCAAAATTAACTTAAAATTAGGGCTGGCCTGGGTATTGTTACAAGTTTCTAGATTCTTGGAGCTAAACTCTGCTGGACTGTGGCCCTCCAGGAACCGAGTTTGACACCGCTGAGCTAGACTGTAAGGTGCGTGAGAAGTGCTCAACAAGACAGCCACATCTATGGCAAGTGCTACAGGAAGCGTGGGGTGAAATGTCACCTGAGTATCTGGACAAACTGACAGCTAGAATGCCAAGGATCTGCAAAGCTGTCATTGCTGCACGTGGAGGATTTTTTGATGAGAACTCTTTGAAGTAGTTTTAAGTAGTTTTTTATTTTATTTATTGTAATAGTAATTTTTCATGTTATTAATGTCCTGACTATACATTGTGATCAGTTTAATGCCACTTTGGTGAATAAAAGTACCAATTTCTTTCCATAACAGCAAAATCTGTACATTATTCCAAACTTTTGGCCGCCAGTGTATACACTGTGTAAACACATGTGTCATTACACTCTTTAAAATGGGTCTAATGCAGAATAGTTGGGCTAATAGTATTTGTTTGCAGTCAGTCTAGCTGACCGCTTGATACTTAATGCATACAGAACTGGATCTGGTAAGCTTTTATCTGATTGGTTGGCCGTGTAAAACTTTATAATAAAGTTGGAAACAAAGTTGTGTTAAAAAGGTACCAGGTTGATACAAGATTTTTTCAGGAAGAACTAATCACTGGATTTGCCAAAGTTTACCAGATTAGTGACATCATAAGATATTCAGAGTTTTGTTTTCACATTTGGGTCTGTAAAAATGGTCTGTACTTATTTTCTGTACTGTACTATACTTAAGGCCTTTTCACACCAAAAGCAAATTCACAGTAATTTCTCGCCACGATTAAGATTTTGAATAGAAGCAATGGATTCCTATGGAGATTCCAATTTTTTTTTATTATTATTATTTCATTCATTTTTTATTATTTATTATTTTTTATTACTGTCTATTATTGTGGTATAATCTATCTGAGATAAAACCCGCTCCTAAACGGCATGTAAAAAACTAGGGCTAGGGATAAAAAAAATTAAACAAATTAATCACACAGTTTTCTGTGATTAATTGTGATTAATCATGGTACATGGTACATTAAAACATACATAATCATAAGTACATTTACTTTATACTTTGTCTCAAAGAATTTTCAAGATATTAGTTAATCATCATTTATTTAAATTATTTAAATATGTACATATTTAATTTTGTGCATAAGAGTTCATTAGACACATTTCTACAGGTGTAATCTTTTATACAAGTACTGTATATGTCTGCATGCCATAAAATCAGTGGATATGCTGTAAATAAAGGTTAAGCTAAATCTTCTGGTGTTTTCAAGTGGACTTCTTTAATTATAGTATCAAGATAAACTTAAGAGTACATTGCCAATGCATCATTAGACACTATACTTACAGATATTAAACAAATTCAGTGCTGAAGTTTAATTTGCTAAAGTTTAAAATCTCAAAATTATAATTTTCTATGGGTGCCGTTCAGTCTCTCTCGTGCACACGCTGGGTCTCATGTGGTTTCGCTTGAGCGTTTTCGGGTGATGCAAAAAGACATGGCAGCTTGCCCGGATCTCTCCCACACCTGGCTTACCACTTGCAGGTTAAATCTCCCTTCTCCATACAGTAAATCAAGTCGAGTTGTGCATGGACCTCCTAGAAATTTATATATGCCAATTTTAGCCACAGAAAGTGAAAAAAAAACCAGATACTGCATTAATTGCATTAATTTTTTTTAATGCGTTAAACAGTAAATTTTTAATTACAAAAAATGTACGCATTAAATTTCCCAGCCCTAGTAAAAACAAAACGAACTGTGATCGATCGCTGTGATAACACTTTTTGCCATTAAGTAAAAGGTCTGGCTATACGAGATTAGTATGGATGTGAGGAACTGCATTTGTTTTTATATCATCTTGGAAATTCACAATGACAACTGTGGTTTAAGACAACATTTATAAGTTGGGCGAAAATGACACCTTTTTATAAGAGGTCAGCTCCATCGCGTGACTATCAGAGCAGCATTCTGTGTCATAGTGGGGGAGGGGGCTCAGTGCTCCATGTGCTGATCAGACTCTACATTACCCAGAGTGCCATCTCAGTGGGGACAGTGAGGCAGAAGGCAGAGCGATGGCTTCATCTGACCCCTTTGTTTCCCTGCACCACGTCAAGGAACTTGACAATGGCTGATGGTCTTTGGATAATGACACTTCTGCATGGGCCGAGTATATAACACAAGCTTGTGCACCAGAGCGTATAAAAGAGTCCCTCAGCGCTGTGCATTACTTATGCTCTTTTTGAATTATTTAGCAAAGTTTGTTTTGTGTTAACTGCATGAGTGACCATGGCAAGATCACTGTCACTGGGTCAGAACAAGTATGCCTGAGGCTTTCATCACTCTTAATGCATGTTATTTTTGCACATCACACCCTATTATTAATTTATAATTAATAACACATTTTTAGCTTTACAAAACAATATATATATATATATATATATTCAATACTGAAGAAGGTTTTGGTCAGATTGGCCTAAGACTATGTAGTGTTAAGAAGCTTTTGTCAAATTTTGATGCTAATTAGAGGCTCTTGTAACCCATTTGAATGCTTTACTGAGCAGATGTATCCGATTTGTCTTACGGGGCCTTTTTGTACCCTGTTGTGAAGCTGCTGCCATCCTTTGTCAGTGAATAAAGATTTATATGTAGTCTGTTAGAACACTGTGCACCAGAGGATTTGAACAAGAATGTTTAACCGTTTCAAAGTGACTGTACACTTCATATTAATGTAAAGAGATGTATATTTTGTAAGTTTTGCTTCTCAAACATTTTCTTCTGAAGTCAAGTTTTATAGGTTTTCTGTTTCCTTTTTAACATAAAGTTTTTTTTTAAAATACCAAATTACATTTTTCTTTCTCATTCTTTATTGTGGTTAGAAAACAAAGGGTAACATCAACGTGCCTGGACTACTGCAGTATTTTTGCCAATATGCTTGAACCCCATATGTATGTAGTCAATCTTGATGTTGTCTTGTAGATTCACTGGTGTGGTACTACAATTTTCCTTCCTCAGCACCAGCAACCATATACATTATGTATCCAGAGGATTATTTAGTTCCTTTGAAGTTTTTTTTTTTTTTTTTTTTTTTACTCCATGAGAAACATTGGTTTGATTCTTGTTGTTAATTCACTTTGCATATCCTACAAGTAAAGAGCTTTTAACCTGTTCATGTTTTGGCTTAAATGTCAAAAAGTGAACAGGTTCAAAGCACTTTACTTTACAAAGCCTATACTACTGTAAAAAGTGGTAACCTGCTATTGTTTCCTTGAGGAGCTATTTCTAACAAACCTAACCCATAAAATTAGTTTTGTTGGTGAAATCTAATGTATTCAGGTTGATGCAGGGATGTTATATTTTTTTACTTAAACCAAACCAGTTAATTTAGATGCTAATTTAGATATTGCAATTATCAGCATCGGCCAAAAACCGGGTTCACTTGGCCGATTAACAGAATTGTTAACTTTCCCTTGTGTCAGTTCCAAAATCTACCAATAGATTTGTCAATGGATAGCCAACACTTCCTATTTTCAAGGTTTTTTCTTTTCAAGTTTTTGCAAATTTGAATAAATATTGAATAAAATACTTGTTTGTTTTGCTTTAGAAATTTTGTGTAAATCTGATTTGCTGTTTATGGGCATTTATATCAGCCAATTTTTTTTTATTTATTTATTTTTTTCATAATTAATATAAATTAAGCCAAATGCCCTTTAGGTTATTCCTTGCAATTATAGTCCAGTCATCCCATATTTTGTTGAGGACATTGTAGACATTAGCTTTAAAGCCCCATGTCTAATTGCAGTCTGGTGGTTTTTCTCTCACTGCTGTCTCAAACCTTTAATGTTTCTAAAGAGAAATTAAGTCAGAAATCTCATTCTCTATAAAGCTGTCATGCCTTGCTACATGTCTGGATGCACAAAAACATAGATTTAAATGATGGCAAGACCCTTTTTTATTTCTTTATGCAACTGCAGCCATCTGTTAATCTGTCTTTCTGCTTTCTCATTCCTGCCATTTGGACCTTGAACAGACCTTGACGACCATAGTGGTCTTATGTTTGGGCAATTTATGTGAAGAATGATGTTCTTTGACATGGTATGCAGACTGAATCACAAGCTCATCTAGTGTCAGGTGATCTCCAAATATACTAATGATATTTGAACAGTGTTTATAGCTGTTTTTTATTTGTAAACATGCACAAAAGCACCAGTGATAGTATCACAGAATGGGAGGTGTGTTTCCCCCATGTGTGGAACTTGATTAAACTCAGACACACTCTGTCCATGATCATGGTGTGGAAAGGTCATGTTGGGAGACTGTGTGGTTTTGCCATCTGAGCCCCAAAGACAAAAAGAGGGAAGCAAATCCTTTCATGAAAATTCCTAATTAGCCCCATTGCCCTTTCTTCCTGCCATGGTTTTGGTGGCCCAAAGTTCAAGGGAATCAAACTCAACCCACGCCCCACCCACTTGGTTTTCTTCAGCTGCCACAAGGATATCTTATCGTTCCTCAGTCTGATCCCCCAGCACCAAGACATTATTGCATCTCTCCCACCATACAAAGGGCTCTACTCTCTGTCCCAGTTTCTGGAAGTGGGGTTCACCAACTGAGAGGGACAATTGTAGAGATCATCATAATCAAGCTAAATCAGTTAAACATAAAACAACACAAGCAACAAAGTTGAATGACTCAATAACTTGCATGAAAAGCATTTACAATTGGCATTGGCATTTCAAATGTACATATTGAAAATCTAGGATTCAAAATATAATTTAAACCTGACATAATGACGTAATAAAAGTTTTATCATTTTGAAAAATAAAACAAAGGAATATTGATGTAAAATGAATACAAAATATTTAAGAGTCTGCACTATTTCTAGGTCACTAATCAAATTAGTAAATTTGTGACATGCGAACTCCTTTGCACAAAAGGTCAGATAAAAAAGCTTTGGAATGTTCTCAAATCATGCTGGGATAACATGGATCATCAGGTTTTGCATAAACTTGTGGAATCCATGCCAGCTGGAGTGCATTCAGCATTACAGCAAAAGGAGGATATATCAAATTATGAGAAATGTATGTAAATTTTTATTTTCAACTTTTCACTAAATTTTTATGCTGATAATATCATTTGTAATATATATATATATATATATATATATATATATATATATATATATATATATATATTGTATGGCACATTGTATCATGTTAATATTTTTCCAGCAAAGATTTTAAAACACAGACTCCTCCGTTCTGCGGTATTTGCAGCTGATTTTCCATTGTGTTATTCTGAGCTACATGACTGATTCCTTGGATCTTTAAATGTGTCAAGAAGTTGAAGAGAGGATTAAAAATTATACAGCTGAACCGGACCACTTCAAAAGAATAGTGCCGGATTAGTGTGTGTGTGCATGTAGGATTTCAATTAGTTGGCCTGTGACTCTGATCCATCGTGACTTCTTTGGTTTTGTTGGGGTGCACTGCAGGGCAGAGGCATAGTTCTTTGCCATTTTGACAACAGAACTCTCTGCTGAGAATGCATTGTGCTCTCTGAAATGAATGGAGGACTGCAGGTTCATCATTAGAAATGCAATACAGCAATTTTCTTGCCATAGTAATGACTTAAGCATTAGCACAGTGCCAAAAGACATTAGAGAGTAGCTGTCATTGTCAAAAGAGAGGATTGAAAACTGGAAAGTTTGCCCTTGCTCATGTCCATCATGATGTGGTGCTGAATTCATGAGGCACATCAGAGAATATAAGTGTCAGAGGCATTACAGTATTTTATGCATTCATGCATATGCTGTGTCCAAAATCACTCGTTACTATTCAATACATAGTGAGTGCCACATGTTAACGTAATGAGGGAATTCATAAACTGCTGATAAAGAATGAAGTCATTACCCTTACTTAATTGAATTTTAGAAATGTAAGTGTAAGTGGTGGTTCTAGCAGGAAGACCGTGGTATTTACGCTTTCATTCAATCAGGCATCTCATCCAGTCACATTCCAGCCTCTGCTTTATAATCTCACACAGCTGTCTTCATCGCTCGTAATGCCTAGTTGTTTTCACCCCCCACCACCCCATCACCACCAGTTTAGGTCCCGACCTGCCATAGGGGTAAGCTCCTCTCTCCTCTGATGGTTCGAGCAAGTATCTAAACTCTGAACCGTAGGACGGGGCTTATGCCAAATGATCTAAATATCTCTACATTCGTATTAATTCCAATCATCCTGAGTCTTTCCAGATAGAACGTTTTTACAAGTAATTTAATTTCTTTCACTCAGAATAAGTCAGTTACATTTAGCCAACATAATTTAGTTGGATTAGGTCAAATCAATGTACTATAGTAGTTTTAACTCAACTTCATTAGGTTTGTCAAACTTAATTTAATTTAAAATAGTTTTATTCTTATGTTGGTCCAACTTAATTTATTTGATTAATTATTAGTATATGCCAGGTGAGCAAGTGTAAGGACAAGTTATGGAGCTAAGCAGAACCCAAATCAAACATCACTTGAAAGTATAAGTAAACCTAAGCACAAGCACCAAACTTCAACCTAACAGACACTCTTTTTAAATATCAGTATAACAGAACATTAAACAAATAAAAAAAAAATCTCCTATTCTCATCTTGCTCAAAAATGCATACACTTAATTTCAACATTTGTTTACCCCATCCAGTTGTTGGAAAATGGAAATTCCCTGCCCAGTTTTATCAATGCTACAAAAAGTATTCATGTAGTCCCAACTCATGTGGATTAAATAAAGAGCGCAATGAAATCAATCTAGAATTGTGTTGCTTTAGTTCATTTTAATTAAGTAAACTGGACAACCTGCAAAAATCTTTTTTTTTTTTGAGCGTACTGTACATTGTGTATGATGTTACAATCATGTCACATCCCGAAATAAAATTAAAAAAAAGAAGAAGAAAGAAAAAAACACTTGAAAGAAAAGACAAATGCTTTTCTAAAAATCAAATTTTTATTGATTTCAAATCACATGTAAATGTGGTTTGGCTCAGGTTTGTGAAAATTAAATTTCATGTGTTGTTTTGCTGTTCAGAGTATAAAAACTAAACGGATCCGAGCCAGATATACCAAAAAATAAAAAATAAAAATAATAATAATAATAAAATATTCATGGCATGGAAAGGGACTGTTTTATTGTAATATTATTGTCTTTTGTGTTTTTGTGCAGCTTCTAACATATGATCTTACTCATAGAGGAAATTTATGCCTGTCGCAAACTGGAAAAGAGCCACAACTGACAGCTTGTGGGTTCCTCACAGCTCTTTTCTTTCCCTTTCTCAAACCTGTGCAAAATCTGATCCAACAAGTTTTGGAAGTCACAAGAGAGGATTTGCATTTCTTTCCCTCCATTAATGGGAGCGACTGCCATTCACAGGCCAGTTCACAACCCAGTATATCATGTTTCTGACCTGAGTTAGTCTTACTCACCTGGCATTGACTCAAGCAGGAACTCCAGAGCCCTAAACCTGCAGAGAGCCACATGCCTCCCCTTGCTGCCTCTTACCTCCACCCTGCTGGGTCTGAGTCAGCCAGTGACCTTCAGTAATGAGATGACATGAATGTGACTGGGTGTATCATGGTTTAAAGAAAGGAAGTCATGCTTTCAGAGCAAATGCCACAGAGAGTCCACAGTGATTTCTTGCATTGTATATCATTGGTGCTAAAACTAACATCAGCACTTTTTGTTTTAAAAGCAAGTTTTGATGAAGTTTAAAATTCGTTGTCATGGGGTGACTAATGCTTCTTGTTTTAAGGTATTCTAATTGGTTCTTTTTAAACATCTTTGCTCAGATTTGCTGAGATACTAAAGTCTGCTAGTCAGAGATTTCAGTATTCAGCAACAGATAATGCTGAGATGCCTCTGGTCTGAGGACACCTTTGAGTTAAAACTGAAGCCATGTTCTCTTATCAGTAGGATAAGAGACATTTCTTATCAAATTCTTCCAAAATTACATTGTCTGAGCAATGCTATACACATACATTTTATGGTATGTCATAAAATTACTGTATGTCAAAAATTGTCTCATTTGTTTATATTTTTTATTTCTCCTAAGGAATTTTAGGAGCAACATCTGAGACATAGTTGATACTTAAAAAGCATAAGTGTGAACTCTATTAAGAGCTATGACAGTGTAACATCTGAGCAATACAATTTTCCTCTAGGCACTTTTACTTTGCTGTATTAGTGTACATATGTGGTGTGTTAATATCATACACTTATGAGCCAAAGCATTATGACCTCTCACAGGTGAAGCGAATAACGTTGATCATCTCCTAACAAGGCCACATTTCAAGGTCTGGGTAGATTAGATGGTAAGCGAACAATCAATTCTCGTAGTCAATAAATGCAGGAGAAATGGGCAGGAGTAAGACCCGAGCGACTTTGACAAGGGCCAAATTGTTATGGTGAGATGACTTGGTCAGAGCATCTCTGAAACAGCAAGGCTTGTGGGGTGCTCCCGGTCAGCAGTGGTTAGTACCTACTGACAGTGGTCCGAGGAAGGACCAACCACAAACCAGTGATAAGGTGTTGTGCACCCAAGACTCATCGATGCACGAGAAGGCGTTCTGGCCCAAACTTACAGAAGGTCTACTGTCACAGAAAGTCACAGAAAATTTTAATGATGGTTACAGGAGGAATGTGTCACAACACACAGTGCATCGCACCCTGCTGTGTATGGGGTTGCATAGCAGCAAACCGGTCAGAGTGCCCATGATGACCTCTGTCCACCATGGAAAGCACCTACGATGTGCATGCGAGCATCGGAACTGGACCTTGAAGCAGTGGAAGAAGGTTGCCTGGTTTACATCGCGTGGACGGCCGTGTACGTGTGTGCGCCGTTTACCTGGGGAAATGATGGCACCAGGATGCACTGTGGGAAGACAACAAGCCAGTGGAGGGAGTGTGATTCTTTGGGAAATGTTCTGCTGGGAAACCCTGGGTCTGGACATTCATGTGGACATCAATTTGAAACATGTCACCTAACTAAACATCAGACCAGGTACAGCCCTTCATGGCAGTGGTATTCCATGATGGCAGTGGCCTCTTTCAGCAGGATAATGCGCCCTGCCACACTGCACACATAGTTCAGGAATGGTTTGAATAATATAATGAAGAGTTCAAGGTGTTTTCCTGGCCTCCAAATTCCCCAGATCTCAATCCAATTGAGCATCTGTGGGATGTGGACCAACAAGTCCCATCCATGGTGGCTCAACCTCACAACTTACAGGACTTGAAGGATCTACTGCTAATGTCTTGGTGCCTGATACCACAGGACACTTTCAGGAGTCTTGTAGAGTACATCCATTGTAGAGTACATCGGCACTGTTTTGGCAGCACATGGAGGACCAGCATCATATTAGGCAGGTGGTCATAATGTTTTGGCTCATCAGTGTGCATACCAGTAATGCACATATTGGATGCTATGCAGCTAGAAATTAAAGACTTGGTTTCTCAATGCAATTTCTATTATGAATATAGAACAAAAGATTATTTTTAAAATAAAAGCAATGCTTAAAGTGGTATATGGAAATGCACACACCCCTCCTTAGTAACTTGTTTCATAAGCTTTTGCACTTATAGAGTCAGACAGCATGAAGTAAATTTGTACAATCAAGCAAGTGCTAAAGGTCGTTGTGCATCTGCACCAAGTTCATGATCTACTGGATAGGATGTTTGCTCTGCAGTTATGTTCTAATGCACCATGATCCTCTTCAGCACTCCACAAACAAACTGACGACGAAGTTTCCATTTTCCAGGACGACTCACAGGCATGCAGGCTTTGATGACAGTGATTGCTTATGGCGGGCACCTGGCAAAGCTTAAGAGGAGATGGGCCACTGAAGTTTAACCTGAGGCACTTCCTGACTGAGTCTGGAAGTTTGCCCATGTATGTTAGATTAATTATTATGTGTCTTGTTTGGAAACTGAGAAGTATTCAAATTAATATTTGACTTGCCAGACATGGATTCTGTGTTTGTTATCAATTGTAAATATTAGATTTTAGTCACTTTAGTCACAACAAAATAATTAAAAGGTTAAGTCAGTTTGCTAGCCTTTGCATTATAATACAGATGTTTTATTAAAGGGTTAGTTCACAAAAAAAAAAAAAAAAAAAAAAAAAATTCTCTCATTTCTCACCCTCATGCCATCTAAGATGTGTATGAATTTCTTTCTTCAGCGGTACACATACAAAGATTTTTAGAAGAATATCTCAGCTCTGTAGGTCCTTACAATATATATTGAATTAAATTATTTTATTTTTTACCCCATAGACATTTTTGTCTTGTCTTAAACACAGTAAATCTTGTAGCATTTGTAAGGTTTATGCTTAAAACACACACACGCACACACACTAATATTTAGATATTTCTATTGAAAAACAAGGCAAAATACTAATTAAGAAAATTATTTTTTGCAGTGTTCCCCTTTGTTTTCGTCTTCTGTCATATATCAGGTCTCAGACCTTTTCTTTTGTTGAAGGTCTCTTATCACACATTTTCTTAAAGTTGTGGCCTAGCAGCTGAGGCTCAAAGGACTATGACATTAGACTCCTCAACCACAGATAATGCTGAGAAAGTTGCCTCTAGTCTGAAGACACCTTTGTGTTGAAACTGAAGCCATGTTCTCTTATCAGTAGGATGTCTTTTTTGTTGCTCAAGGCTTTGCTTACTTAACTAATTTTCTCAGCCCTTCATGTCAGACTCATACAGGTGGTGATTTTATCAGAGCTTTTATCAGTTTGCTACTCACTTCACCTGGTGCTTTTATGGCTCATTTCTAAATCCTGTTCTCTTGACTATCAAATCTGCATCCAAGAAAGTTGATATATCTGGTTAAAAAAATTTAAAAGTAAAATGATGTCATAATTTACTCACCCTCATGTTGTTCTAAACCAGTATGACTTTCTTCTGTGGAAAACATGAGGAGAAATCTTGAAGAGTGTTCATGCTGTTCTTTCCAATACAATGAAAGTGAATCGTCACTGAGGTTGTCCAACACACTCTCATGGTGAAATCGTCAGGATTTGTACAACTTTTCTAAACTAGGCTAATTCGTATGATATAGTGCGACTGCATTCGTTTGAATTCCAGTGACTTTCACTACAGCAAATGGTAAATGGTCTGCACTTATATAGCACTTCTTTTTTAACATTAGCGGTTCCAAAGCGCTGTACATTGTGACTCATTCACCCATTCACACACACCAATGATGGCAGAGCTGCCATGCAAGGAGCTAGCCGCCATTGGGAGCAACTTTGGGATTCAGTGTCTTGCCCAAGGACACTTCAGCATATGGAGTCATGTGGGCCAGGAATTGATCCACCAACCCTGTGATTATTGGCCAACCCGCTCTACCCCCTGGGCCCATGTTTACACACTCTGCTGATCGGTTAAGTTTAGATAAGGGGTTTAGGTAAGGGCATAATATTAATAAGTATGTCCTTAACGCCTTGTGCGCGGATATCACGCTTACTTCTGCATTAGACAAGTCGTACAAGTTTATACGCCCAACATCGTGCGAGACCATACGAAATAGCCAACTCAGATATTATGTATGACTTTTCATGAGATCGGGTTGGGTTGTCAGTCCTTAACATTCTGCATTTTGTGTTTCACAAAAGAAAGAAAGTCATATGGGTTTGGAACAAAATGAGGGAGTGTAAATAAGACAGAATATTCATTTAGGGGTGAACTATCACGTTAATTTCTTAAACCCAATTGGTGATTTGTATTTGGGTTATAACACATGCTTTACATTTGCACGTTTTGTTTTTATTTTTTGTCTCCATTGGCTTTTTTTAATTTTTTTATAGATATTTTCTCTTGTAGAAGAAAAACTATGATTGCAGAAATACAGGCAGCATATGATTTGTGTCATTAACTGAATGGCTTATAATTCATTATAACATAAGGCTGTTTCATTTAAACAGCTATTACTGTACATCTGTTTTCCCTGAATCAGCATTCACACCATGAAACACATGTAAACAAGTTCTTACTAAGATGATGCTGAAAGCCCAGGGGAAAATCTAATTTAATTACCTTCAAAGTTCAAATATTAGAGCGGTAACCACATTTATCAAAGGTGTGTTGAAACATACTTAAATTGTTTGCTGACATTCCCAATCCACTGACAGCTTGTGGGACCAATCCACAGCTAAAAACAGATAAGTGATATGCACTTCTTAGCTCATTTTCAACACGTTCAGTGGAGAAAAGGATCTATTTGAGGAAACCTAATGCTCTCTAACATGGCTCTGCTGTACCATTTGACATTGTCTGTGGGGTCAAGAGCTACACAGCAACAGGAGCTCAGGTCGGCCCAGTGTCACCCTATTTAATCACTTTTCTGAGACAGCAGGCCTAGCAGAGTCAAAAGGAGTTTTATCTGTTTTTTAGTCTCAGCGAGGAAACCCACTGTAATCCATCTGGAAACTTTAGACTCTAATCAGTGTTTGCAATGAATACCAAAACGTTGCACAAAATTGTATTGACTTATTTTTTTATGCATTTGTCTTACATTTCCATGACATTGACATTTTCATTTTTTTTTTTTTTTTTTTTTAAGTCTAAAATCTTAGTAAAACATATCAGACATACAGTATGTGCTCTCAGAGATGTGCTGGAATAAGTTGTTCATGAGTAAGTGGGAATCATTTGCAAACTAAACGTTAATTGTAAAGCCAAGGGGTCTAATCCTTATTAATCCTCATTAATGGACCTCAGAAAGCAGGTGATTGTTTTCAAATGTTTTCTTGCATTCCTCATTCAGACTGGAATGCAGGAATACGTGTTAGTTGTATATATGTATTAGGAGAGTGAACTGATGTTTCTCATGACCTTGAAGACCTGAAAGCTTGAAATAAGTTTTGTAAACAATTATAATAAAAGTTGTGCCTATGAATTTCTTTAAAAACTAAAATTTCAATGCAAGTAAAAAAGAATTTTGAACATTTGGACCACTTGCACTGAATCCCCATACGTATCCCCATTTGTATTGTTTCATAGTTTTGATTACTACTATTCAAAACATTCTAGAATTTGATTTCGGATTACAAATAAAAAGGGGAGGATTTGATCTAATACTCTGCAAAAGAATTCACATCACAATCTCTGTGCTGTATCACATAAAGAGAGCACTCAGGTTCTCTTATAATCCTGACAACTTAAATCTACTCAAACTGTATACTTTTCAGGGTAATGGCAACTGTACGTAATAAAAATTAGGAGTAAATACAATCTTTCAAATAGTTTTTTGTAGGTGCACATTTATACAACTAAAAAATATGTTTCCAAATCATGAATATGCTTTGTATTAACTTATGTTTTAATTTTAGGTGACTTGAAATGTGATAATAGTGTTACATAAAAAAAATGTGGCAACTGATTACCTTGTTGTTGTTTTTTAAGTTTTCTTGACTTAAATATGAACATTTTGCAACTTAAACATTATAATTAAAATAAAATAAGCAAACTGCATGCCGTTTAACATATATTTAATATAAAAAGACAAGGTGCAATTATTGACAAAACATGGCACAACACTGAATTTAAAAATAAATAAATAAATCAACACATTTGACAGCGAGAGGATATATTGTCTACAGCTACATTAGTGTTTCAAATCCTTCAATGTTAAAACCTTATAAAGCCACCTGTCTTTAAAACTCTTTTGTTTAACTCAAATCCAATGCATAGATCAGTCTAAACGTAAAAAGAAATTCATCTAAAAGCCTCGTGGGTGGGTGATGACTTCACTCTTAAGAACAACAGAATTTCTGACTGCAGCTGTTCTCTGAATGCTGTTAACATGGCAAATGGTGAATCTCCAACATTTGGCTCTTCTGAATCTTAAGCCCTGAAAAGCAGAAGTAGAAAAAAAAATAAAAATTTGAAAAGCTATTTCAAAATAAACACCTACTTAAAAGATTCGTTCACACAATATTCTGTCATTATTTACTCACTTGATCCAGACCTGTATGACTTTATTTCTTCCATGGAAGACCATTTGTGTGTGTGTGTGTGTGTGTGTGTGTGTGTGTGTGTGTGTGTGTGTGTGTGTGTGTGTGTTTGTGTAAATAATCTTCTTTAAAGGGACAGTTCACTCCAAAATGAAATATCTCTCATCATTTACTCACCCTCATGCCATCCCAGATGTGTATGACTTTCTTTCTTTTGCTGAACACAAACAAAGATTTTTAGTGGAATATTTAAGCTCTGTAGGCCCATAAAATGCAAGTGAATGGTGGACAGAAAATTGAAGCTTCAAAAAGCACATAAAGGCAGCATGAAAGTAATCCATTAGACTTTCAGTGGACCTCCATTAGTGGTTAAATCTGTCTTCAAGTCCTTTTTTAATATAAATATCCACTTTCACTTTCAGATGTGAATGTGAAAGTGGAGATGTAAAGTACTGATCTGTTTCTCACCCATATTAATTATATCTCTTCTGTAGATATGGATTTAACAACTGGAGTTGTGCTGTTTTTAACTGCTTTTTGGAGCTTCAAAGTTTTGATCACCATTCACTTGCATTATGAGGAAGAAATATCTTTGATTGTGTTCTGCTGAAGAATGAAAGTCATACACATCTGGGATGGCATGAGGGTGAGTAAATAAAGAGAACATTTTAATTTTTGAATGAAGAATTCCTTTAATTTTCAAAACTGAATGATTTAGAAATGTGTGAATGAAGAAATGTATCCCGCATGTTTTAAAGAATCTTGAGGCGTCTTCTCTCAGCAGCACAGGAAGTGCACGAAGCACAGTAGTTTGACTTGTATGGACACTATGTTGATCCTGAAAGTAAATTTTTAATAGTGTTAAATATTGTTGAATGTGTTATTCAGACTAAACATTGTGAATTATCTAGAACCCTTCAATTCCCACCCCAATTTATAGCTTTTGTAACCTGAAGATGGAAAATCTAGGCCCAGATGGAATTTGTAGACATTTTTGGGAAAGTCTGCAGAATTTTGCGGATGGGATTTAAACATGATAAAATGTGTTAAATGAATCTGAGAGTACTGCACTCTTAATGGTTGCTAAAAGCATCACACAATTAACCAAACTATTTCATAAACAACATGCAAGTGATGGAGAATTTGTAGAACATTTCTGAATGAGAAACTTTGCAATTCTACTGAGTTTTCTGCTGAGTTCTGCACGCACAGATTCCATCTGGGCTTATCACATAAACATGATCTAACATAACCTGTGAATACAACTTTTCAGAACACTCACCATTAAAGGAATAGTTCACCCAAAAATGAAAATTCTTTTATCATCCCAGATGTGTATGACTTTCTTTCATCTGCAGATCACAAACGAATATTTAGAAGACTATTTCAGCTCTGTAGGTCCATACAATGCAAGTGAATGGGGACCAAAACTTAAGCTCACAAAAGCACATAAAGTCAGCATAAAAGTAATCCACAAGACTACAGTAGTTAAATCTATATCTTCTGATGTGATCCAGTAGGTTTTAGGTGAGAACAGACCAAAATATAACAGCTATAAATCTTGACAGCTATCTCCTTGTTGATCATGATTTCAAGCTTGATTGCATTTCCTAGCACCATCTAGTGCTCTGTGAATGCATTAAGCACCAGGAAGTGTAATAGAGTTTGAAATCATGATTGTGCTCAGAGACAGTAAAGGCAAGATGTACAATAAAAATTTTGGTCTGTTCTCACCCAAAACCAACTGGATCACCTCAGAAGACACTGATTAAACCACTGGAGTATAATGCATTACTTTTATCATCTGTCATTCACTTGAATTGTATGGAACTACAGAATTGAGATATTTTTCTAAAAATCTTTATTTGTGTTCAGCAGAAGAAAGAAAGTCACACACATCTGGGATGGCATGAGGATGAGTAAATGATGAGAGTATTTTCATTTTTGAGTGAACTATCCCTTTAAGTTTGGGACAGGTTTAAATTATTCTGTTTCAAGTCAAGGCAAGGTCTGTTGAACCACATAAAAATATTAACCAACTAAGACCATAATAACTCAAGTTCATCAGAAGTCTTTTCCGTCTTCATTGCCTTCTGACGATATAAAGTCATCAGCAAAGACTGTGCCGATCAAGTTCTGCATAGGTGTTCGGTAGATTCTGGTTTGTAAAGCACAACGACTCAGCAAAAATCTGAAACATAGAGATAAGAAAGGCTAGTTACATTCACAATGGATTGAAAGACATCACTACAAATTATCAAACTTGTGCATTTACACAACAGTTTTACTTGGACATTTTTATTTCTCTTCAACTTGCTTAGTGTTCAAACAATATCTAAGTCATAAAAACAAAGGGGAAAACCAGTAAATTCCAATGTTGCCCATTTAGAACAAGTAAAAAAAAAAAATGGCTATTTTACAGTAAACACACACACACACATATTTGTTACCTTGGAAACGTGTACCATGTGGGAAAAAAATACATCCAACTTGATCAGAGATGCCCTAACTAGGGCCCACGATGACCTTTGATTTGGCCTGCCTTGAAGTATATGACAAGAGTGAAAAATAAAAATGCTATTGACGCAGCGTTTCATTGCATTAATTTAGCAGATGGTGGAGTAATGTTTTTTTTTTTGGTTTATTTTTTTTGTAAAATGAAATTATAAAGGAGGGGAACCAGGGCAACTTTAATATTTTAATATAAAACTGTTTGCAGAGCCTGAAATTCGGCACGGGATTGCGGCTATTTCGCACAATTTTAATAATTCCCACAATTTCCACTTCATAATGTGGGAAATTCACGCACACTTTTATTCACTTTACAGTACAGCTGCAAATTAGTCACTATATTAGTAAACCAATAGATACAGATGAACAAATCAAATCAATAAACTTGTTTTTGTATCAAACTGTAATTCCAGAAGCTGCACAAATAAATCCGCTCTGTCTCCTCTCTCTTCTCGCTCTTGTGCAGCTATCAGCAGTGTCAGAAGTGTGAGAAGTGAAAAAGTGCTTTGTCGCATAGATACTGAACTTAAGATGTTACAGATGTATAAACCTTTCTAAACCTGTTAATTCGACATGCAAATGGTGTTATACCATGTCTCCGTATGCGAGCGATGCAATAAAACTATATTATTCCTGTATATAATCAATAAAGCTTTTAACATTGCAAGTGCGTGACGGCGAACGCCTTTCATATCTTGGCTCTCCCTCATTTTTCATAATGCAGCACATTCGCAAGAAAGGCAGAAATAGCAAAAATACTTTGTGTAATGTACCAGCTGCATGATGAAGAGAGACACTTAAACACCTGTTGCATCTCTCATCTCCATCTCTAGTTTCATCCAGGGTCAGAAATTAACGGTGGCTCTGGGCTAAAAAATCCCCCTGCAATCTGATATAGTTCCAAATTAATATATCCAGCACATTCTTCATTTGAATACATTATTTGTTTCGTGCCATCCATTGTGTAGATGGTGCCGAGTCTGGCGAATGCTCACGCCATAAACACGCACAGACGGGCACTCCAGTTCTCACACTTTGAATCAGTTTGGTGTTATGCTCACGTGCTAAAATTATCAAATGTTACAATGTAGTTAATACTAATATTAACAAAAGTAATATCTGGATGGGTTAAATAGCCTTGATGTTAAATAAAGTTATTTTTGTATTCTACATATACCTTAATTATAAAACTGATGTTAAACTAAGAGGTTACTTCAGTAACCTAAACCACTTGTTGTGTCTCCTTCCAACATTAAGTACTGTTTGGGATATATATGTAAAATACATCTAAATAATAATAAAAAAAAATTATCCCCTTTTCTCCCCAATTTGGAATGCCCAATTACCACTACTTAGTAGGACTTCGCGGTTACTCACCTCAATCCGGGTGGCAGAGGACAAGTCTCAGTTGCCTCCTCTTCTGAGACAGTCAATCTGTGCATCTTATCACATGGCTCATTGTGCATGACACCGCAGAGACTCCCAGCATGTGGAGGCTCATGCTACTCTCCGCGTTCCACGCACAACTTACCACGCTCCCCATTGAGAGCGAGAAACACTAATCGCGACCACGAGGAGGATACCCCATGTGACTCTACCCTCCCTAGCAACCGGGCCAATTTGGTTGCTTAGGAGACCTGGCTGGAGTCACACAGCATGCCCTGGATTCGAACTCGTAACTCCAGGGGTGGTAGTCACCGTCAGTACACGCTGAGCTACCCAGGTCTCCCTATATCTAAATAATTTAATATTTGTGTAGTTCCTGCATTACAAAAATAATAATAGAAGTTGTGATTGAACTTGAAATTACTTACTTTTGAATCCATTCAGACAGAAGCGAAGTAAACATCTTGATGGAGGAAAAACGTACGCTCAGAATGTGTAGTCATGACGTCACTAATTAGCAAAAACTGCCACTAAAGGACACTTGCTAGAAATGTAAAAATATAATTATAGACCTTTTTCACAGACTGTGATGACACGTTTCCGCCTTATTTAGCATCGTAAATCTCGCAAAAAAAATTATGTTATACATTTTTTAAATATTGAGTGTAAATTTATAACATTATGCTTATTGTTATATTTCCCTGGAATTAGTTTTAAAAAATGAATTACCACAGCTGTGAGGGGGTTTCGATTACAGCTGCTGAGAGAGTGACAGTAAATTTGGTATCTTCTCCCATCTGACTTAATCCACTGCTCTCTATTTTTATCTTCTGGAAAGTCATTCAAATGTAATAATGGATTTTTTCTTTTTGTCTTAGAGTAAATGGATAAGTGAAAATAATATTATAATAATATAATATCTCCCATTCACTCCCATTCACTGCTGTCGAAGTTTACCTTGCAAACGTTTACTTACGCGTTCTAAAACCCAGAGTGTGAAAAAAGTCTATTAGTGAATCGTCATGGTTACTTGTGTAACCTCCGTTCCCTGATGGAGGGAACAAGACATTGTGTCGATGTAGTGACACTAGGGGTCACTCTTGGGAGCCCGAGACACCTCTGGTCTTTGATAAAAGGCCAATGAAAATTGGCGAGTGGTATTTGCATGCCACTCCCCCAGACATACGGGTATAAAAGGAGCTGGTATGCAACCACTCATTCAGGTTTTATGCTGAGGAGCCAATATAAGGTCCGGCCATTTCAGCGGGTAGTTCAGCGTGGTGACAGGAGGGACACAACGTCTCATTCCCTCCATCAGGGAACGGAGGTTACACAAGTAACCATGACGGGTGGCGCCTGCTTCCTGCGGTGGGCTCCACACCGGGGCCGGGCCGAAGGGGCGAGCTGCAGTGGAGCCGGTGCAGTCACCGCAGGGGGACGCCCTTGGCGATGAGTACACAGGGTGCGGGATCTTGACGGTCCCGCACCGGGGCAGGGGCAGGATATGCCAGATAGCCTCCGTCTACTGCTCCACCATCGAGAACTGCTGGGCAAAGTCCTTGACGGTGTCGCCGAAAAGGCCAGCCTGGGAGATGGGGGCAGCAAGGAATCGTACCCTGTCTGCCTCTCAACCAGGTTGAGCTAAAGGTGGCACTCCTGGACCACTAATGTGGACATCGTCCGCCCGAGAGGCCGCGCTGTGATCTCCGTCGCTCGGAGAGCGAGGTCGGTCGCCGAGCGCAGTTCCTGCATGAATTCCGGGGC
This sequence comes from Myxocyprinus asiaticus, assembly GCF_019703515.2. Taxonomy (NCBI): domain Eukaryota; kingdom Metazoa; phylum Chordata; class Actinopteri; order Cypriniformes; family Catostomidae; genus Myxocyprinus; species Myxocyprinus asiaticus. The sequence goes on along the minus strand of NC_059353.1, from coordinate 22,231,052 downwards.
GGAACTACCCTTGTGCAGTTCCTTTAGCGCCTTGGCGGACATGCAGGAGAGCCATGGCGTGCAGGGCGGAGGCGGCTTGTCCAGCAGCACCGTAGGCCTTGGCCATCAGAGACGACATAAACCTACATGCCTTGGACGGGGGCTTTGGGCACCCGCGCCAGGTGGCGGCGCTCTGCGGGCATAGGTGCACCGCGAGCGTCGTTATCCACCGGGGGATTGCCGAATAGCCCTTGGCCTCCCCACCATCGAGGGTAGTGAGGGTGGGGAAGCTGAAAAGATCGGGACCGGGCAGTAAAAAGTGCCTCCCACGACCTTGTCAGCTCTTCATGCACTTCCGGGAAGAAAGGAACGGGGCTTTGAGCGGCGCCGCGAGCCCAGGAACCAATCATCGAGCCACGAGGGTTCAGGGAAGAGAGGAGGATTCCACTCTAGCCGACGGTTGCGGCTGCCTGGGAAAGCATGTCGTCATCTCAGCGTCAGCCTGTGACTGGGCAATCGTCCCCGAAGGGAGGAGCCCAGCTGAGGCTTCCGCGTCCGACTGGACGAGCCCGCTCTCCGATGCTGCGCACGAGAGCTTATCACTTTCGCGGGCTCCGAATAAGAGGTCGAACTCGCCGTGAGATGAGCCGGCGGACACATCGATCGGTGATCGTGACCGTCAGAAGGCGAGAGATAACGAGCGCAACTAGGAATAACACACAATCGGAAAGGCATCTTTAAAAAGACGCGTCTTTAAAAAGACGTTCCGTGTGTGCCGCTCTTTTAGAGAATTATACTCTTTTAGAGAAATATACTCTTATTTCTGCCAAAGCGCCCAGGGTCATTCTCTGCATTGCACCAGTGCAGAGGGGGGAGAAGCTGCTGAAATGCGCCGTCAGATCCAGCAGAGGTGAATGAACAGTCGTGGGAATTCAGCTCAGTGAGCATGACCGTTTGGCTCCGAAGAGAAAATCTGAATGAGTGGTTGCATACCAGCTCCTTTTATACCCGTATGTCCGGGGGAGTGGCATGCAAATACCACTGCCAATTTTCATTGGCCATTTATCAAAGACCAGAGGTGTCTCGGGCTCCCAAGAGTGACCCCTAGTGTCACTACATCGACACAACGTCGAGTGAGTGACAGATAGGGAACTATAATCTAAAGCGCTTAACTCAAAACCTTACTTTTATTTGGAAACAATTTAAAAATAAAATTTCTGCTTAAATCAATGTTTAATGTTAAATATACAAAAAAAAAAAAAAAGTTATTGAACTTTTTAAAATCACTTTTTTTTAAAATAAAGGACACTGTTACAGTGAAGCATAGTGTTTCCAGTTAGCATTAAGCATGCTAGCATTTAATGTAGTAAATAGTTCTAGCTAGTTTGGTTCCCTCTACTTGAAGTATTTAAGTTTAGCTTACATGGTTATTTTAAGTTCTGCCAAAGAGATACATTTAAAGTGTCATTAAAATGGATGAGTTAGCTTACTCAAGTAGTACAATCCTTAATAGTCCTAAGGATATTCTGTAAATCCTCTATTCAATACCTGTGTCTTCATGATTTTATGAGTCAGCAATTTTGCAAAGAGGAGTTAAATTTCAGAGTATGCGAGTTATAAGTTAGAAATGAATGGATTGATTTCTGGCCTCCCTGCCTGACTCACTGAAGAAAGCAAACAAAGCGGTTTAGTCAAGCACTTCTGAAAAATGTGTAATCTGCCTCCGCTTTCGTTTCAGTAATGTAAACCACACAGCTCTGTGTTTAAGCCATGTTTTCTCCTCTAGGCTTATTTTAGCCTTTCAGAGGGTTTTTCGCACCAAAAAGTGTCACAGATCCTTCTTATTTTCCTATCTGCCTTTGTGGCGGATATTAAAAATGTTACGTGCTGAAAAAAACCTTAAAAGCATTTAAAAAGAAAATGTATTAACAGACAATTTAGAAGGTAAAGTGTGAAATTGTATTTTATTTACTTTTTTTATTATTATTTTTATGAATACAAAATGTTAGAAATTTATTTTTTAGGCCAATGACAATTGTGTCATTGATTAAATGTATCAAAACTGTGCCTCACAAAGCACATACATTTTCTGTTCAACTACAGTAAGTGTGAGCCTACTATATTTAAAGGATTGCAAATATTGGTGTCCATTTTGTGCTCTTAAAAAAAAAAAAGAATCTGTGGCATTTACTAATTGAAAACAATGGATCACTGTTTGTTTTCTATTGCCAACAACCAAACCAAAGCTAATATGATCACTGTTGCTGGAGGGTCAGGACATTGGCAGACAGCTGACATTGTCATTGATATAATAAGGGACTTGCTGTAATAACAAGCATGGCTCATTGTGTCCGGTGTTTTGAAAAGAGATTGAAATGCTTTTGAACTGCTTTAATCCTGTAGTTTCCTCTCTGTCTTCAGCAGATTTGTCTTTAATCTGTTAAACAGGTCAGATATATTTGCCGCCCAATAGTAAATTTGGTTTGGTATGACTATTGTTTTATGTGTTTAATAAATAGCAGTTTTCTTTAACAGGTGCTGTGTTGGATCTGGCTTATTGCACATGTGAGTTTTCCTCCAGCAATGAAACCCTGGCCTATTATGGCCTGGGGCCTAATGCTGACCGCCATCACCGGCTGGATAAAAAATGCTCAATCAAGGGACTTTACAGAAAAAGACATAGTTTTCCTCCATCCCTCAAGTAAGTGTATGTTTTTTTTTTTTTTCTCTTTCTTTCATCTTAGATTCTGACACAATGGAATGTATTAAATGGACCACAAAATGAAAATTCATTCACATATCCTCATGTTGTTTCAAACCCATACTTCTTTCCTCCGTGGAACACAAAAGAAGATGTTAGGCACAATGTTAGTCTCAGTCACCATTCACTTGCATTGCGTCTTTTTTGCATGCATTTTCATGCAAGTGAATGGTGTCTGACACTGAATATTCTACCTAACATACTGTTCTATAGAAGAATGTAGAGATGCGTCCCAAACCGCATACTTCTGCACTATTTTACGTCATTTTGAAGTGTAGTGCGAGTAGTACGTTTACACAGAAAATGCAACAAAAAGAAGTGTACTACGAGTACCCAGATGATGCGCTTTTTCAACCGTCAAAACAGAGTGTGGAATGTTGGACACTTCGTGCACTCAGCGCACGCGGCTTGCCATACATAGCGGAAGTTACCGGCAGCAATGGTGATCTGGCAAAACAATTGTAAATAATGGAGAATATGACAGCTAGCGAAACTTCTGTGAAGAGCACCTTACAAAAGTGAGTTAAACGCTTTACCATAATACCATGCTGTGTGAATATGTAAATTATTGAGATATAAGTGTTGAACTGAGGATGGATAGCACACTAAAGCTAGCGGCAACACAACGCTTGGGTTTGAAATGTCACTTCCTTCAGCTGTTAAACAGCTAATGCTTCCGTGTAGTAAATTAACTTTAAGTATTCCATTTGGGATGATACTACACTTTGAAAATTCATACACTATATAGATGAGTGCATAGTACATTTTGTAAGTGCATAGTGTATAGTGTGTCGTTTGGGACACAGCTTAGGTTATGTAGGTTTTGAACAAAATGAGAGTAAGTAAATAATAAAATAATTAATTTTGGGTTGAATCATCCCTTGAATCCTTGAAAAATGAAAGATATTGAATAACAAGGAACCCTGTTTGGCACATATGTACTGTTATCATTTAAATGTTCCTCAGCTCAAAATGTATATGATAACTTTACATTTTCATTGATCTCGTGCATTTCTGTGGCCGAAGAATACAGCTGCAGCAAACACCTGTGCCGAGGTCAGCTTTAGTGTGCATTACAGATAATCCATGTTATCCTTGGTTAGGTTTGGATTCCAGGACAAACAAAAGGATCACACCTCAGTTGTCAGTCATGGCTTCGGCTGGTTTGGAGCTGTCAGACCTTCTGGCTCTGGTGTTTATGACAGGGCAGATCCAGCTTTGTTCTTAAAGCTCTTGATCTCCTCCTGTTGTCATGGTAGTTATCTCAGCCATGTCCAATAATAATGGTTGGGTCTAATCTGATATACTCATCATATTTTAGGTATTCATTCTTTTGTTCACATACTTTATATCTGAAATAGGATTATTCCCAATGTAGTACCCTATAGGCTACTGATCGTATACTGTTGCCTAATAGTTGTCTTTCAAGAGTGTATAAGCAGCAGGCCAGTAATCCATATCCAAACTCAGCATCACAGCTGGCATTTCCCACTAGGCCTGCTGAGGTGAAATCAGTTGTTCAGAGCTTATGACAATGCAGCCTTTTCTGCCTGCAAAATCTTGAAACCCTTTATGGAAAATTGGATTTTATGCTCATCAAATATGTGGGTAGCATTTTATAATAACTAGTGCTGTCAGTCGATTACATTTATTTAATCACCATTAATCGAATAATTTTTCCTACTTAATCGCGATTAATCGCAGATGCTGAAATTTCACTCTAAATATCTTCTTTTCCTGTCAAAATGCATTTATGTCCTTCTTGGGGAAAAAACATAATATGTTTATAATATTTTTATAAAAATATAATGCTTTATTAAAATTTTCTAAACAAAGCCTTCCACAGTATAAAGATAAAAACGCACTAAAATAGCACCAATTCCAGTAACATTAAATGCTTCCCAAATTCTAATTGGGAGTTTGAGTTTGACTATTTGAAAGAACTAGTCCCCACATAGGTTGCATATTCATTGCAATGGGCATTAAGTCTCTTAAACTCTCATCCTCCACAATATTAATCAGCTGGCAGACTGTGGCTATCCACTTTAGTACAGAAATCGTAAAGCTGCGTTCATGATTCGCATCAGGGCATCAGCATCAAGCACTGGTTTGAACTTCACATGAAAAGCACTTACAGACAAAAACGTCTCATTCTGCATTTTGGTGATAGTTAAGACTTGCCGTGCTCTTTGGTAATTAAAATGCACCTTACTTAGGCTGAAAAATACTTGATTTCTGTCACAAGTTCCAACTAGGCTTGTTTTGTTCTTGATCACTGACACTGAATCACTGCTGTGTGTATGTGTGTGTGTGTGTGTGTGTGTGTGTGTGTGTGTGTGGGTGAATGTCAGTGTAATGACTTTGGGCATACGCATAGCAAAGGTAATGCCCTTTAAACCAGCATTTATGCTCATTTATGCTGTATTGACGGTAAATGCGTTCATCGCGATTAAGAAAAATTAAAGCGTTAAATATTTTTAATCGCGTGTGTTAATGTGTTAATTTTGTTAGCTCTGATAATAACATTTGATAAGCCATTAAAAAACGTCATGGTTACTGGTGTAACCTCCGTTCCCTGATGGAGGGAACGAGACGTTGGTGTCGATGTAGTGACACTAGGGGTCACTCTTGGGAGCCCGAGACACCTCTGGTCTTTGATAAAAGGCCAATGAAAATTGCCGAGTGGTATTTGCATGCCACTCCCCCGAACATACGGGTATAAAAGGAGCTGGTATGCCACCACTCATTCAGGTTTTACGCTGAGGAGCCGATATAAGGTCCGGCCATTTCAGCGGGTAGTTCAGCGTTGTGGCAGGAGGGACCAACGTCTCGTTCCCTCCATCAGGGAACGGAGGTTACACCAGTAACCATGACGTTCCCTATCTGTCACTCACTCGACGTTGGTGTCGATGTAGTGACACTAGGGGTCCCTATACAAAACGCCACAAGGCTGAACTGTGTTACGTGAACTGGCGGTGTGTGGTGGGCAGACTTGCTGTGTGCCTCATAGCCAGCACACCAGGTCGACACGTAACCTCCCCCAACACAGTTATGAGTGTCGAACGGCCCTTTTTGGGGACAAGTCGACTACCCAGAGATAGAGACAGGCTTAACCCAGTCATGGCCTCTTTCCCCTTCTCTTTTTCCACTCCCTAAAAAGAAGGGGGATTATCCGACTGGGCCGCCAGGTCTAGTCGGGGGGTGTCCCTCCCAAGGGGAGGACACCGCGGAGACCACACCTCGCCCCAAGAGAGGGGGGATATTTAAGTGGAAGAATACATCACATGGTCTTTCCAACCATGTGGAGAGCCTTCAAGGTAGATCCTACCCAATGGGGGAGGAGTTACTACAACATGGAGACTGAGGGGCTCTGCCCAAGGAAGACGCAGTTTGCCAGTAGGGAAACGAACTAGCGGAAGATATAGATCGCATGGGGTTAGCCTTACAGGGAACCGCCACATGCGGAGCACCTACCCCAGAACCGGGCTCTTAGTTAGCGCGTGTACTGGGCCGGCAGCGAGTCTCTCCGAAAACTCGACTGCCACAGGGCTCGGAGGAAGTCAACCAGGGAACAACCTTTGTGAACACTACTGGGAATTAACAGCGCACGTCTTCAGCTCAAAAGGAGGTGGAAGGCGCTATGTGCAAGCGATACACCCAGCCGGCTATCCCGGGCTTATCCGCTTGTGTTGCGTGCCACTACCTGGGACGAAACCGGTTCCACCCGGAGGTTGTAAAACCTTGCAAAGGTGTTGGGTGTTGCCCAGCCCGCTGCTCTGCAATGTCTGTTAGAGAGGCACCTCTGGCCAGGGCCCAAGAAGCCGCTACACCACGAGTAGAATGGGCTCGTAGCCCTACCGGGGGCGGCATGTTTTGGGCGAGACATGCCATAGTTATGGCGTCAATGAGCCAGTGGGCGATCCTCTGCTTGGAGACAGCACTTCCTTTCCGCTGTGCACCGAAGCAGACAAAGAGCTGCTCAGAGAGTCTAAAGCTCTGCGTGCGATCCAAATAGATGCGCAAAGCGCGCACCGGACACAGCAACGCCAGGGCTGGGTCTGCCTCCTCCTGGGGCAGCGCTTGCAGGTTCACCACCTGGTCTCTAAAAGGAGTGGTGGGAACCTTGGGCACATAGCCCGGTCGGGGGTCTCAGGATCACGTGAGAATAGCCCGGACCGAACTCCAGGCACATTTCGCTGACAGAGAACGCTTGCAGGTCACCTACCCTCTTGATGGAAGTGAGCGCAGTCAGGAGGGCAGTCTTCAAGGAGAGTGCCTTAAGCCCGGCTGACTGCAAAACTCAAAGGGGGCTCTCTGTAGACCCTGAAAAACTACAGAGGTCCGATGAGGGAACAAGGCGTGGCCTGGAGGGATTCAGCCTCCTGGCGCCTCTTAGGAACCTGATGATCAGATCATGCTTCCCTAAGGACTCACCGTCGACTGCGTCATGGCGTGCTGCTATGGCAGCAACGTACACCTTCAAGGTGGAAGGGGACAGCCTCCCTTCCAACCTCTCTTGCAGGAAGGAAAGCACTGATCTGACTGCGCACCTCTGGGGGTCTTCCTGATGGGAAGAACACCACTTAGCGAACAGACACCACTTAAAGGCATACAGGCGCCTCGTAGAGGGAGCCCTAGCCTGAGTGAATGTGTCTACCACCGCAGGTGGGAGACGGCTTAGGTCTTCCGCGTCCCGTCCAGGGGCCAGACATGGAGATTCCAGAGGTCTGGGCGCGGGTGCCGAATGGTGCCCCTTCCCTGAGAAAGAAGGGCCTTTCTCAGGGGAATTTGCCCGGGGGAGCTGTCACGAGGAGCGTGAGGTCCGCGCACCACGTCTGGGCGGGCCAGTAGGGTGCTTACCAGGACGACCTTCTCCTCGTCCTCCCTGACCTTGCACAGGGTCTGTGCGAGCAGGCTCACTGGGGAAAACGCATATTTGCGAATGCCAGGGGACCAGCTGTGCCAGCGCGTCTATGCCGAGGAAGGCCTCGGTGAGCGTACCAGAGCGGGCAGTGGGAGGATTCTTGGGAGGCGAACAGGTGCACCTGTGCCTGACTGAATCGACTCCAAATCAGCTGGACCACCTGAAGGTGGAGTCTCCACTCTCCCCTGCGGGGAACCTGCCGTGACAGCGCGTCCGCTGTAACGTTGAGGTTGCCCGGGATATGAGTGGCTCGCAGCGACTTGAGGTGCTGCTGACTCCGGAGGAGGAGACGGCGGGCGAGTTGTGACATACAGCGGGAGCGCAGACCGCCTTGGCGGTTGACATATGCTACCGCTGCCGTGCTGTCTGTCCGAACTAGCACGTGCTTGCCCTGGATCAACGGCCGGAACCTCCGCAGGGCGAGCAGAATTGCCAGTAACTCGAGGCAGTTGATGTGCCAACGCAGCCGCGGACCCGTCCAGAGGCCGGTGGCTGCGTGCCCGTTGCAAACAGCGCCCCAGCCCGTCTTGGAGGCGTCTGTCGTGACCATGATGCGCCTGGAGACCAGTTCTAGAGGAACACCTGCTCGTAGAAACGAGAGGTCGGTCCAAGGGCTGAAAAGACGGTGACAGACCGGTGTAATGGCCACGCGGTGTGTCCCGTGGCGCCATGCCCGTCTCGGGACTCGAGTCTGGAGCCAGTGCTGAAGCGGCCTCATATGCATCAACCCGAGCGGGGTGGCCACCGCCGAGGACGCCATATGCCCCAGGAGCCTCTGAAAATGTTTCAGTGGAACCGCTGTTTTCTGTTTGAACGCCTTCAAACAGGCCAGCACCGACTGGGCGCGCTCGTTCATAAGGTGCGCCGTCAAGGAGACTGAGTCCAACTCCAAACCGAGAAAAGAGATGCTCTGAACCGGGAGGAGCTTGCTCTTTTCCCAGCTGACCCGAAGCCCTAGTCGGCTGAGGTGTGAGAGCACCAGGTCCCTGTGTGCGCATAACCCGTCTCGAGAGTGAGCTAGGATTAGCCAGTCGTTGAGATAGTTGAGAATGCGAATGCCCACCTCCCTTAACGGGGCAAGGGCAGCCTCTGCGATCTTCGTAAAGACGCGAGGAGACAGGGACAGGCCGAAAGGGAGGACTTGTACCAATACGCCTGACCCTCAAACGCAAACCGCAGGAAGGGTCTGTGTCGAGGAAGGATCGAGACGTGAAAGTACGCATCCTTCGGGTCTACCGCCGCGAACCAATCTTGATGCCGGACGCTCGCTAGAATGCGTCTTTGCGTCAGCATCTTGAACGGGAGTCTGTGTAAGGCCCGGTTCAGTACTCGCAGGTCCAAGATTGGCCGCAACCCACCGCCTTTTTTCGGTACAATGAAGTAGGGGCTGTAAAACCCCCTCTTCATCTCGGCTGGAGGGCCAGGTTCTATCGCGTCCTTCCGTAGGAGGGTAGCGATCTCCGCGCAAGGTAGCAGCGTTTCCATCTTTCACCAAGGTGAAGTGGACACCGCTGGACCTGGGCGGATGCCCAGCGAAGTGAATCGTGCAGCCGAGTCGGACGGTCCGGACCAGCCCTCGCGACGGACTGGAAAGCGCAAGCCATGCTTCACACGAGTTCCGCGCAAGGGGGACCAAAGGGACAACGTCATCGGATGTACCGGCGGGTGGGGCCTCGCGGCGGGGCGGAGCCTGAGGTGCCACACCCCATCGTGGCCGTGCTGAGTCAGAGGACATCGAAGCACTTACCTGGCTCCTTGTGACCACCCCCGGAACAGCCTGGGACGGGGGAGGAAGAGGCCTGTCCTCATGACCCGTGGAGACTGTCACATCGGGGGCAGATTTGTGCCACAGCTGGGCGCTCAGGGCGGGAGACCGCCGCTGGAGCGCCAACCTGCCAAATGGTGTGGTGGACGGTGGTCGTGATGCCAGCCGTACACACCGAATATGTGACCCAGGGAACAAGGAAACCACTCTTGCAGAGCTCTTGAGTACTGCAGCCACTTGGGCATGCAGCGCAATTAAATGCAAAAGGTAACAAAAAGAAGATCTGCTTACCAGCTCCAGAGCAGCGGGTTTCGTTGTCCCTGGGTCGCCCGTCTCAGGGGCGCTTCGAAGACCTCCGTGGGTTCTTCGGTGCCGGCTGTGAGACGGGTGGCATCGGCTTCCTGCGGTGGGCTCCACGCCGGGGCCGGGCCGGAGGGGCGGGCTGCGGCGGAGCCGGTGCAGTCACCGCAGGGGGACGCCCTCGGCGATGAGTAGATGGGGGGATCTTGAGCCACGCCGGGGCAGGACAAGCCGGCTAGCACCCATCTACTGCTCTACCATCGAGAACTGCTGGGCAAAGTCCTCGACAGTGTCGCCGAATAGGCCCGCCTGGAAAATGGGGGCAGCAAGGGATCGTGTCCTGTTGGCCTCACCCATCTTGACCAGGTTGAGCCAAAGGTGGCGCTCCTGGACCACTAGTGTGGCCATCGTCCGCCCGGGAGACCGTGCCGTGACCTCCGTCGCTCGGAGAGCGAGGTCGGTCGTCGAGCGCAGTTCCTGCATCAATCCCGGGGCGGAACTACCCTCGTGCAGTTCCTTTAGCGCCTTGGCAGACTTGCAGGAGAGCCATGGCGTGCAGGGCGGAGGCGGCTTGTCCAGCAGCGCCGTAGGCTTCGACCGTCAGAGACAACGTAAACCTACAGGCCTTGGACGGGGCTTTGGGCACCCACGCCAGGTGGCGGCGCTCTGCGGGCATAGATGCACCGCGAGCGCCTTTATCCACCGGGGGATTGCCGAATAACCCTTGGCCGCCCCACCATCGAGGGTAGTGAGAGCGGGGAAGCTGAAAAGATCGGGACCGGGCAGTAAAAGGTGCCTCCCGCGATCTTGTCAGCTCTTCATGCACTTCCGGGAAGAAAGGAACGGGGCGGGGCGTGGCTTTGAGCGGCGCCGCGAGCCCAGGAACCAATCACAGAGCCGCGAGGGTTCAGGGAAGAGCGGTGAAATCCACTCTAACCGACGCTTGCGGCTGTCCGGGAAAGCATGTCGTCATCTCCGCGTCAGCCTGTGACTGGGCGATCGACCCCGAAGGGAGGAGCCCAGCCGAGGCTTCCGACTGGACGAGCCCGCTCTCCGATGCTGCGCTCGAGAGCTCATCACTTTCGCGGGCTCCGAATAAGAGGTCGAACTCGCCGTGAGACGAGCCGGCGGACTCACCCGGAAGCCCGATCGGGGCAGACGAGCGTGCTGGGGGATGGGAGTTCCGCGGGGGGATACCCAGCGGAGGCGGTCCCATTGGGGTCCCCAAATCGCCCCCAGTGCTAGACGCGCTGGCCTCAAACCCGTGGGTAAAAGGACCGAGGCGGGAGCCTCTGGGGTGGCTCGCTTCCTTACGAAGGCGAGCCGCGACCGCAACGTTGCCATGGACACATTCTCGCAATGAGAATGTGACCATCCACGAACGCTGTCTCCGCGTGAGCAGTGCCCAGACACGAAAGACAGTGATCGTGACCGTTAGAAGGCGAGAGATAACGAGCACAACCAGGAATAACACACAATCGGAAAAGCATCTTTAAAAAGACGCGTCTTTAAAAAGACGTTCCGTGTGTGCGCTCTTTTAGAGAAATATATACTCTTTTAGAGGGGAAAAATGCTCTTTCAGAAAATATACTCTCTAGTTTTTCTGCCGAAGCGCCCAGGGGCGTTCTCTGCAGTGCACCAGTGCAGAGGAGGGAGAAGCCGCTGAAATGCGCCGTCAGATCCAGCAGGTGAATGAACAGTAGTATTCAGCTCAATGAGCATGACCGTTCGGCTCCGAAGAGAAAATCTGAATGAGTGGTGGCATACCAGCTCCTTTTATACCCGTATGTTCGGGGGAGTGGCATGCAAATACCACTCGCCAATTTTCATTGGCCTTTTATCAAAGACCAGAGGTGTCTCGGGCTCCCAAGAGTGACCCCTAGTGTCACTACATCGACACCAACGTCGAGTGAGTGACAGATAGGGAACATTAGTACATTATTCACTGCTTATCTATAATGCTTGCCTCTGAGTGCCATTAATCACATCAAGAATTTAGGAATTGTGTATGACGATGAGCTTAAAACATATTAGCAATGTTAGTAAAACAGCATACTATCATCTTCGAATTCTCTCCTCTGCTGACAGTGAGAAACGTATTCATGCATTTGTTAAATTCAAACTTGATTACCGCAAAAGTATGTTTATCAAAGAGCTCTAGCAGACACCTGCAAAGATTTCAGAATGCAGCAGCTAGAATCCTGACTCGTACTAGAGTTACATTACCCCGACTCTCAAATCCCATCACTGGTTAACTCTGTCTTACTGAATTGATTTTAAAGATCCTCTTATTTATCTTTAAATGTCTTTATGGTATTGCCCCTACAAAACTTTGCTCATCAGCAGTGGCAGCTCGTCAAAGGAGGCAAGGGAGGCTAAGCCTCCTCAAAATGATCTTAACAACAAAAGTAATAAAATAAACTGCTGTTTTAATCAATTTACCGACTAACATGCATAACTCAGATGCCTTTAATGGGAAAATATGTATTTATTTTTCTTTCATGTGTGGAGTTTTAATCACTGTATGAATCAGTATGAAAGCCAGAGGAGGCTGATTGCATAAAGACTCATCTCATTAGTTAACTGCGTTCAAATGATGTAACGTCATCTACTTTTGTCCATTATATGGCCGAAAAAATACAAATTGCCTCCTTCCACATTTATAACCAGTCATTATCAGAGATAACCATTCAAGCCAATCAGCTTTCAGTATCACTTTAATGCTTCATCAAACATGTTTGTGGTTAACATGACAGATGAAGAGAAAATATCAATGAAATGATATAATTATTGGAGGATCTAAAAACATGTGAATGACTGAACCACAAGATGATATATAAATCTGACTCTATGAAGCTGTGGAAGATGGAGTTAGATGGAGTAGATGTTACTGTACATGGAATGGGGCCATCCATTTATTTATAAATGTTTGCATTGATTATAGTCTGTAGATGGCACTGCTTGATTTTTTTCCGTTTGTTTACTGTATAAAAAGTGTTGGGTTAGTGATCGGAAAGATTACAACACATTGGTTTCAAGACTATTTTAAGATAAAAGTGGGAGGGGATCATGTGTGTATGGAGCTTTACCAGTAAAAAACATGATATTTCAACCCACTGCAATCTTTTTACTGGTTTGATCTTTTTAAAACTGATTTATATATTTGCCTCCCTGGAAAATTCCATCATGGACCACCACTGTACCTTAGCACTACTAAATACCCTCCACCTAAATCCCTCAGATCACCCAACTTCAATTTGCTGGTGGTCCCTAAAACTGGACTGAAGACTGGGGAGTCAGCCTTTAGTCACTATGATCCCAAGCTTTTGAACTCTCTCTCTCTCTCTCTCTCTCTCTGATAGCCTATGAGCAACTGACTCAGTTAGCACTTTTAAAAAGCATCTCAAAGCACACTTATTCTCTAGGGCTTTCCCACAAACAATCTAAATTTTCATCTGTCTTTAATTGTTTTTTATTAATATGTGTTTTGTGCATTTTTTTTATTTTTATTTTTTTTATTATTCTATTTTATTCTCTGATTTTTATTTCTAAATTCCATTTTTAGTTTTACTCTATTTTATTATCTGTATGTGAACATCTGTAAAGGATTTTGTAAAAAGGAGATATATACGTAAATACAACTTTACTTACTCGTTAACAGCATAATTTGTTAATGTACATTCAAATAATACCTATTTTTTTAATAAACATTATATTCATATTTTAATGTATTCATCTGTTCAGTAGTAAATGTTTGTTAAAAGGATTTTTGTAAAATGAAAACTTGGTCCTTATTTACTCACCCTCATTTTATGGCTTTCTTTCTTCTCTAGAACACAACAGGAGATGTTAGGCAGAATGTTAGCCTCAGTCACCATTCACATTCATTGCTTCTTTTTTTCTGTACAATGAAAGAGAATTGTTACTGAGACTAACATTCTGCCTAATATCTCTTTTGTGTTCCACTGAAGAAAGTACAGTAAGTCATGCAGGTTTTGAACAACATGAGGGTGATTAAATGATGACAGCATTTTCATTTTGGAGTGAACTACCCCTTAAATGACTTATTAATAAAAGTTATAACATGTTACCAATACATGTTTTGATGTCTAATATCGCAAGAATTCTTGAGAATCTTTAGAATCATTTATTTACTTTGGGTAAGAAAATTAGTGACTTCTAGTGATAGAAGTTGCTAATTTCACGTTCAGAGTTTCAGTTCCGTTAAGAGAATTAATCTCTAAAATCCCGACTCTTTGATCACAGAGAGCAGGACCTCCCAAGATCACTTTAGCTGTGAGCTGGCTCTCCGGTGTACAGCTGGAGATATCCGTATCTCCTCAATGTCCCAGTGAGGATTGTGTGAATGTGTGTGTGGATAGGGTTAAAACAAACCTGATCTCAAAATAGTTTGTGTACCCAGCACTAGTTCTGTGACCTGCTGATATCCTGCTGTTGCTTATTGATGTAGAGGATTTGTCATTGTGGTGTAGTTAATTTAGTTTTATTACTCCAGATGTCAAGTATGGATTTACAACCCTATGAGACCATCCAATGCAATGCATAGGAGGAAAATGTATAATGTTATGATGACACAGATACCAGACCAGAGGGTTGAAAATGTGGGTCAGATTGTGTGTATATTTAATATTTTACTGTTGTTGCTTTTTAGAAGGTTTCTCTCACCTTTAAGACTATTCTATATAAGGTGGGAGACAGATGCATCATTGTATTCATTTTTTAGTACACTAAACATATGGCCACATACATAAGCATCAGAAGAATTTGGGGAGAGTTCTAACAGTAAAAACGAAATGTCATAAATGAACTACTAAGCTCTGTTTCTAATAACACTTGAGGGTTATCTGCATGAGTGAATGGCCTATTTGAAATGGTCACTTGATCAGATTCTTGAAATGATTGCTGAGTGAGGTCAACAAGAGGTTTTTCTCAACTTTAAGACAAAACAGGACTCATGTTTCTGTTTCATGTGAGCCTTTAATCTGACTGAGGAACTCCAGAAAGAACTGTTTTAACAAGGATTTTATTTTGTTTATTTTTGTGTAATTAATGGCAAATGCTAGAAGAAATGCACTTGATTAGATGGTGTTTGTCTTTGGCAGGTGTTTCTATTGATTATGACTGGGTTTTCCAAATGAGGAATCAAAAACCCTAGAGGTTTGACTGAACTACAGGAGGTTTGTTAAATTGTGATGGAAATGCTAATGCTTAATTAAATTAAACAGCTTAACTTTTACAATTAACTATGTTTAATGTTTTAAAAGACTAGTCAGAGTAGTAGGGCTGATGGCCAGAAGCAAAAACATCTTTCTTAGCCATGTAAGAATAAGTCAATAATGTGTGGGAAAGTTGTTATATTATTTCATTCTTATAAATTTGCATTGAGTTTAGTGTTTGCATATCCTGTGCATTGTGATGCCGTTTGAGAAATGTATTTTTTCTTGTGTGAGTGAGACAAGTAAAGAGCATTGTTGCATAGATTTATCTCTGTCCCGTGTCTTTAGATATTTGGGAGACCGAGGCTAGTTGTCTAATATTTCTCAGGGAAGATTTATTGTTGAAAGTCAATTTCTGTATAGCTACACCTTGAAGCCTTGGCTGCAAAAAAAAAAAAAAAAAAATTCCTGTTCTTGCCCAACAAAAAAAAGATACAGCCTTCTCTTTATAACACCAGGTCAGGTTTGACTATAAGCTTAATGTGACATTATTGCAAAAACAGACACTTCAAACAGTAAAAAAAGTTAAACTTTGACAAATAATAGTTTCATAATGTCTAAATATATATCTATCTATGCATACCTTTTGATAAAAGTTAGAATTATTACACAGTAAGTGGCTGCAGCCATCTACTGGCTATTATTGTTATAACACGATTTCCTTATCTGTCACTCACTCGACGTTGTGTCGATGTATTGACACTAGGGGTCACTCTTGGGAGCCCGAAACACCTCTGGTCTTTGAAAAAAGGCCAATGGGAATTGGCAAGTGGTATTTGCATACCACTCCCCTGAACATACGGGTATAAAAGGAGCTGGTATGCAACCACTCATTCAGATTTTCTCTTCGGAGCCGAACGGTCAATGCTCACTGAGCTGAATTCTCACGACTGTTCATTCACCTCTGCTGGATCTGATGCCGCATTTCAGCGGCTTCTCCCCCTCTGCACTGGTGCACTGCAGAGAACGCCCCTGGGCGCTTTGGCAGAAATAAAAGAGTATATTCTAAAAAAGAGCATATTTCTCTAAAAGAGCGGCACACACGGAACGTCTTTTTAAAGATGCCCTTCCGCTTGTGTGTTATTCCTGGTTGCAGTCGTTATCTCTCGCCTTCTGATGGTCAAGATCGCTGTCTTTTGTGTCTGGGCGCTGCCCACGCGGAGACAGCGTTCGTGGATGGGTCATGTACTCATTGTGAGAACATGACCATGGCAACGTTGTGGTCGCGGCTTGCCTTTGTAAGAAAGCAAGCCACTCCAGCGGCTCCCCGCCTTGGTCCTTCTACCTACGGGTATGAGGCCAGCGTGGCTAGCACTGGGGGCGATTTGGGGACCCCAATGGGACCACCTCCGCTGGGTATCCCCCCACGGACCTCCCATTCCCCAGCACGCTCGTCTGCCCCGACCGGGCTTCCAGATGAGTCCGCCGGCTCGTCTCACGGCGAGTTCAACCTCTTTTTCGGAGCCCACGAAGGTGATGAGCTCTCGAGCACAGCATCGGAGAGCAGGCTCGTCCAGTCGGACGCGGAAGCCTCAGCTGGGCTCCCCCCCCTCGGGTACAGTCGCCCAGTCACAGGCTGACACGGAGATGACGGACATGCTTTCCTAGG
Source organism: Myxocyprinus asiaticus (assembly GCF_019703515.2). Lineage (NCBI taxonomy): Eukaryota > Metazoa > Chordata > Actinopteri > Cypriniformes > Catostomidae > Myxocyprinus > Myxocyprinus asiaticus. The sequence continues at coordinate 22,214,477 of NC_059353.1, read as the reverse complement.
CAGCCGCGAGCGTCAAGCTAGGGTGGAACCCTCCGCTCTCCCCTGAATCCTCGCGGCTCGATGATTGGTTCCAGGGCCCGCGGCATCGCTCTCAGCCATGCCCCACCCCAGTTCCTTTCTTCCCGGAAGTGCACGAGGAGCTGACAAGGTCGTGGGAGGCACCTTTTACTGCCCGGTCCCGATCTTTCAGCTCCCCCGCCCTCACTGCCCTCGATGGTGGGGCGGCCAAGGGGTATTCAGTGATCCCCCGATGGATAAGGCGCTCGCAGTGCACCTATGTCCGCAGTGCGCCGCCACCTGGTGTGGGAGCCCGAAGCTCCCGTCCAGGGCCTGAAGGTTTACGTCGTCCCTAACGGCCAAGGCCTACGGTGTATGCCTTGAAGTGGCATCTGTTCGCTAAGTGGTGTTCTTCCCGACGCAAAGACCCCCAGTGATGCGCAGTCGGATCGGTGCTTTCATTCCTGCAGGAGAGGTTGGAGGGGCTGCTGTCCCCCTCCACCTTGAAGGTGTATGTAGCCGCTATAGCGGCACACCATGACACAGTGGATGGTAAGTCCTTAGGGAAGCACGACCTGAGCACCAGGTTCCTGAGAGGCGCCAGGAGGTTGAATCCCTCCAGACCACACCTCATTCCCTTATGGGACCTCTCTGTAGTTCATCAGGGTCTACGGGGCACCCCCTTTGAGCCCCTGCAGTCAGCTGAGCTTAAGGCACTCTCTTTAAAGACTGCCAGCCTGACTGCGCTCACTTCCGTCGAGAGGGTAGGAGACCTGCAAGCGTTCTCTGTCAGCAAAACGTGCCTGGAGTTTGGTCCGGGCTACTCTCACGTGATCCTGAGATCCCGACCGGGCTATGTGCCCAAGGTTCCCACAACCCCATTTAGGGATCAGGTGGTGAACCTGCAAGCGCTGCCCCAGGAGGAGGCAGACCCTGCCCTGACGTTGCTGTGTCCGGTGTGCACTTTACGCATCTATTTGGATCACACACAGAGCTTTAGAGTCTCTGAGCAGCTCTTTGTCTGCTTTGGTGGACAGCGGAAAGGAAGCGCTGTCTCCAAGCAGAGGATCACCCACTGGGTCATTGACGCCATAGCAATGGCATACCACGCTCAGGACGTGCCACCTCCTGCAGGGCTATGAGCCCACTCTACCAAGAGTGTGGCGGCCTCCTGGGCCTTGACCAGGGGTGCCTCTCAAACAGACATTTGCAGAGCAGCGAGCTGGGCAACACCCAACACCTTTGCGAGGTTCTACAATTTCTGGGTGGAGCCGGTTTCGTCCCGTGTGTAAAAATGGCCAGGTGTATCGCTTGCACATAGCACCTTTCACCTCCCCTGAGCTGAAGACATGCGCTGTTGACTCCCAGTAGTGTTCACAAACTGTTTTCCCTGGAATGTCTTCCTCCGAGCCCTATGGCAGATGAGTTTGCGGAGAAACTTGTGCCGGCTCAGTACATGTGCTAACTAAGCCCTGTACTGGGGTAGGTGCTCCGCATGTGTTGGTTCCCCATAGGTAACGCCACGTGACATACATCTTCCGCTAATTCGTTTCCCTGTTGGTAAACTGCATCTTCCTTGAGCAGAGGCCCCTCTGCCCCAGTCACCATGTTTGTAGAAACTCCTCCCCCGTAGGGTAGAACCTACCATGGGACTTTTCCACATGACATACTTCTGACAAGGCTCGGCAAGACCATGTGACATATTTCCACTCAAAATACCCCCCCCCCCCCGGGCGGGGTGTGGTCTCCGCGGTGTCTTCCCCTTGCGAGTGACACCCCCCCTGACGTAGACACTGGTGGCCCCAGTCGGTTAACAAATTTCACTCTTTTTTTTGGGAGAGAAAAAAAAAGAGGGAACGAGACGTTGTGTCGACACTAGGGGTCACTCTTGGGAGCCCGAAACACCTCTGGTCTTTGAAAAAAGGCCAATGGGAATTGGCGAGTGGAATTTGCATGCCACTCCCCCCGGACATACGGGTATAAAAGGAGCTGGCTCGCAACGGAGGTTTCGAAAGTAACCAGGACGTTTCAAGTCGTTATTTATCTTTTTTCACCAAATAGCAGCAATCTGCCCTCAATACAGGACACATTCTTATATTTTCTTTATTTTTAAACTAGGTTTTTACTGTAGTGAAGTTACATAAATTTGCCAATTTGCATATGCAAATAAATGGTGAAATCGAGAAATGTGCATGTAAATAAGATCTAAAAAATTTAAAATCCCAAAGAAGTGCATACTTTTATTGGTTTTTTACTTCAGGGAATAATTTTATTATTATTATTTTTATTTTTTTTGAAAGTTACACTTAAAAATTACCGCAAACAGCAAAGAGACCCTACTTGATCACAATAATTCTTTGTCCTCAGAACACATGTAAACCTTTTGGTAAAAATCTGCCTTTGTTATATCATTGTCCCTTGTAGTGCTGGGCAGATTACTTGTGAATTGTAATCAGGTACTGATTACAAATTACATGACAAAAACTGCAATCAGTAACGTAATCTCATACATTTCCTTTTTTGGTTAATATAATCTGATTACTTTTGGATTACTTTCAACCTAAATCACTTGCATTTGAGTAGGATAATCATTTTAACATAAAAGTGCAAAGAGGAAGAAAATGTATTCCATTCTTTATTACTAACAAAAAGAGCCTCACAAAAAGAGCTTGTTATGACATTTTTAAAAAGTGCATTAAACATTATATGAATGGAATAAACATTAAATCTAAAAGCAACGACAGTGCATGGCCAAAGTTAATAATTCAATACACTTGAGACATCAAGTTAATTTTAATTGCATAAAACAATAGCATCATTACAAACATTAATGATCATAAAATCAACATAAAACAATCAAATGAATGTAAATTAATGACCATAAAATCAACAGCATCAAAGTTGCCTAGGTCAAAGCTTTCATCTAAAAACATTGAAACACTTTTAACCCTTACTGCTTACTGATAGTCCATTGCCTTTTCTAAAGCTGAGGTGCAAGATATTATCTTTTGAACAGCAAGAATATATTCTAAAAGAGCAAAATATTTCAAAACAGCAGAGTTCCACCAAGCCACACAAGGAACAATTGTGTCAAGTTTCATACAGTGGACTCCACTGCATCAGCAGCAACAGTAGAGCGATGGACTTTGTTCTGTATTGCTGCACATTGTGCAGCTGAACTATTGTGTACCCTGCAGGCAGGACCCTTAGAGATGACATCCACTTTGATGAGGTAGTAAGAAATAATATATTTTTTCTAAAACATATCTTGTTCAGAACAAACCGTAACGAACCTGAAATCATCAGTAATGACATTGCTAGGTCATTGCTAATATGTAATCATGTAATCCATAAAAAATAATTGTAGTCTGATTACAGGTATTTTAAAATGTAATTTAATCCCATTACAAGTACTTGATTTGTGTTATCTGATTATGTCATCCTGATTATATGTAATCTGTTATTACCCAGCATTGGTCCCTTGTCTTAATGTTTGCCAGTGTGGTTTGATTAGGTTTGCTTGTTTACCCAAGAGCTGTACCAAAGCTATGATAATGAAATTTTACTTTTGAGGATAGAATTCATGGAAATTGTTCTAATTTAATAGGGTTTTGAACTAGTTGTTTAAAAACAGAATACCAAACCTCTGCTAGAGAAAACACAGGTTTGTTCCCTCCTATATATTTTCTGCTGCAGGTGTAACCTAAATATATTACTAAGCCCAATGCTTGAACATGTTATTTCATTTTCTCTCCTTAAAAAATTTATATAAAAAATTAGGAACCAATGAATTGGTCAATTATATTTATAATTGTTATGTGTTGATTAAAAATAATAAGAGGTCCATCACTCACTTTCCATCTTCATTTGGTAAACACTGTTTGTGAAAATCATTTGTCAGCTGAGGATGTCTGGGGATGTTATTAATGATGATGTCAACCATTTAACTTTGTTTTACCAGCAGTTTTGCATATGCTAAACTAAATCATTCCCCTTCTTTTTACATTGATTATGCTTTTGTCACCTGTTTTTCCAGCAACCCCATATCCAGGAGGATTTAAATGCTTTACTTGTGAAGATGCATCTGACAACTATGAATGCAATCGCTGGGCTCCAGATTTGTACTGCCCAAGAGGTACTAACATGTCTATTAACTCTTAAGTCTTATTAAAGAGAATGTTTAAATTACTTTGAAAGAACCAACTATTATTTCTCTTTTTACTGCTGGGCCCCTCTTTATCTAACATACAGTATTTTTTGTCATTCTGCAAAATGCTCACATGCCTATGAACTTTCATTTGGATTATGCACTTTGCAAAAGGTCTTGCTATGCCTGTGTGTTGCTCCATATAATTCAATCAGTAAATGTTTTAGCCATGAATAGCCTCCCATATAAGGTGGGTTGTGCTGTGCGCGGACTGATTTACAGCACTGTTTTAATGACTCAGGATTTCTTACCCCCTTTCACTCATTCTTTCAGTAAGCACATGTGCTTCTGCAGGTCATCTGGAATATTGCATGGAACTTCATGGAATACTTAAACATAGTTTAAAGGATAGTGCACCCAAAAATGAAAATTCTGTCATTTTTACTCACCCTCATGTTGTTACAAATCTGTAAGGCTTCCTTTTTTCTGTGGAACACAAAAGGAAATAGGTAGCATGGTGCAGCCTGATCTGACATAAAAATCGGTAAGTGTGTGCCGATTTTTCTTTAGCTGAAATCGGTATACATTGACCGAATTTTAAAACACTGCCCCCAGAGGCTAAAGCGGTAAGTGTTTCAGAGCATATAAACAAGTGTCATCCATTTTTATCCAGGAGAGGTCACCAGAAGCCAGTTGTAAATAGAATTGTTTTCAGCTGAACAGGGTGTAAAACAGTGAAGAGAAATGCTTATTTTATTTAATCTACCCCCCAACCAAAACGCAAATCTAACCCTAACCATTAGTAGAGACAAAATGCAATGTTAGGGATAAAAATGCAACCTCCTTATCACTTTCGTGATTGTTTATACAAACATGATTACTTCCTCATTTGAATGGGGATTGGACTGGTCTCCCATGCAACCAGTTGTGCCACGAGGGAAAGTAATTGTTGTTGAGCCGTTCCAAATATGTCCAATGGGATATAATGCATGTCAGTGAGTCGGCATACTGTTGACGATCCTAGGGTACCGGAACGTTCAGAAACAGCATGCAAACTTCCTGTGTGATCATGCTGAATGATGGCCTCAGTCCCCATTAACTTTAATTGCATCTTTTTTCTATACAATGAAAGTGAATGGTGACAGGCTGTCAATCTGTATATTATAGATAATTTCCAACAACAGCACCAGTAAATGTGTTTTTATGTAGTTTATAGATATTGTGCAATATTCAAGATCCTATTAAAAATGTTAATCTTTTTTTTTCAATGGAATCTGAATCTATTAGTGAGATACGTTGTGTTTTGTGATGTACAAAGTATGCTAATTTTAACATTAAGTGAACAAAAACTTTCTTTGTAACTTTCAGAGAGCAGATATTGCTACACACATCATAAGATGATCTGGGATGGGACCACAGTGTCAGTGACAAAGCGTTGTGTGGCACTGGAAGACTGTCTTGCAACAGGGTGCACTGAGATAGATCATGAAGGAAACAAGGTGAGCATAATTAAAATAAAACTCACCATAACAATGTTATATCTTTTGTGTATCAAAAGCAACCACATACTAACAAATTCAGGGCTCCATTGTCACTGTACTGAATGTATCAGAAGTAAGGCTGTCAATTTAATGCATTTATTTGGCACAATTAATAATTAAAAAACTGTATTATGCAAATAACACACACAAAAATGTACGCAGATTAATGATTTATGATCCCTGACCCATACGCAAATTGTATTATAGGGAATTTTCCTACCATTGGAGCCATTCAAGCTTAAGGTACCACATAAATAACTGGTGAAATGTTGGTCACATTTATCTTCAATTCTCATCTCACCTTAGAGTCCACTTGAAGTGATCTTTTTTTTTTTCTCCCCTTTTCTCCCCAATTTGGAATACCCAATTCCCAGTGCACTCTAAGTCCTCATGGTGGCTAGTGACTCACCTCAATCCAGGTGGCAGAGGACGAATCTCAGTTGCCGCCACGTCTGAGACAGTCAATCTTATCACATGGCTTGTTGAGCACGTTACCGCGGAGACGTAGGGCGTGTGGAGGCCCACGCTATTCTCCATGGCATCCACGCACAACTCACCATGTGCCCCACCGAGAGCGAGAACCACACATTATAGGGACCACGAGGAGGTTACCCCATGTGACTCTACTCTCCCTAGCAACCGGGCCAATTTGTTTGCTTGGAGACCTGGCTGGAGTCACTCAGCACGCCCTGGATTCGAACTCACGACTCCAGGGGTGGTAGTCAGCGGCAATACTCGCTGAACTACCCAGGCCCCCACTTCAAGTGATCTTAAAGAAAACATGTAGAGTGGACGATAAAGATATTTGATTGCCCCTGCTGCTCATAGGATATGGCTCCATCAGTGACACTAAACTCTGCTCTTTAGTTAATCCATTTATCCTCTCAGGTGATTTCACTGCAGATGAGATAAAGTTGTGAGTTATGCTCACTTCTCTCAGTAATCCCTCTCTCAGTAATCCTTCTTGAAAGATGCGCCTGGTCACTGCCTGAACGCTTTGTGTCTTAACTTTTACCTCTAGAGTAGGAGAAGAGTTATGAGGAGGGCAGGGGGCAGATGTGAGAAGGGCAGATTGAGAGATAAATGTGGTGTAAAGATGTCACAGCTACACTGCAAGGGGTCATTTAGGAGTGAAATGTTCATCCTGAGGTTAAAAATGAAGTTTAGTTCATGTTCAAACAATGTGAAAAGCAGCATTCTGGTTAGGGGTTTATCCAGGTACTGTTTATATTAGATTTCTTTTTTTTTCTTTTCTTTTTTTTTTTTTTTTTTTTTTTTTTGCTTAATACTTAATATATAAGAAATTTAACATTAAAGTTTGAAAATCTCCCTTTGACCTACATTGATAAAATGTTCAGCATTCCATAAGTCATAATATTTTCATACTGAATTGCGGTTGGTCTTTCTTTCTTACATTTATTTGCATACTGAATTGTGATCGGTCTTGTCTTCCTTGCATATACTTCACCACCTGCAGTACTGTGCAAAAGTTTTAGACACTTGTGAAAAATGTTGCATAGTGAAGCAAAAATATGCCATAAATAGTTTTCATTCATCAATTAACATCATACAAATTCCAGTAAACATAAAAATGCTTAATCAATGTTTGGTGTGACCGCCTTTGCCTTCTAAAGGCACCAATTCTAGGTTTCAATTCACTAGGTACACCTGGACACAGTTTTTCTTGGTTGTTGGCAGATATGATGTTCCAAGCTTCTTCCAAGCCACAGTTCTTCTATCTATTTAGGCTGTTTTAATTGTTTCTGTGTCTTCATGTAATCCTAGGCTGCCTCGATGTTCAGTGGGGGGCTCCTTGTTCTACTATTCTATAGGCCTTTATCACACTTCCGTGTTCGCAGAGCGGAAGCTTCGCTTAGTAGTGTAAAACAACTTGTAGTGCAGTCTGTTTCAAAGACGGTGCCCACAGCGTGGAATTATTATGGACTATTTTCTGTACAATTCATCTCAAATACTTAATCTAAACAGACCACCTCACCATACAATCATTAATCAAATGTTGTTTTATTATTTTAAACAGGATGTATGTGAGCAGGGAACACTTCACAGAATATAAGTTTTTTATTAGATGAATGCAAGAATATATACAAACAAGAGTACATTTACACATTAAAGAGCATTAGAACAAGACAAGTATACAGTATGTCACAAAAAAAAAAAAAAAAACGTATATTCCGAGTAAAGATAATATCAGAGTATTTGCGATGATAATGATCACATTGCTTTCATGTATTGCTTTCATATAATCTCCATGTATGGCATAAGATCTATTTAAAAATGTTCAAATAAAGAAACCTTTCCTTCCCAGAGTCTGATTACAGAAAAGAACTGGTTTAATCGTTGTAAACTTGGAGTTTTATCCTTGTGGTTTGAGTATGATGATTGGGGAAGCGTCCACTCGCGAGTCGCGACCAAATGCAATGTATATAAAACATAAAGATGAATATGTCCCAGTGTCTACAACTGTATTATATTAACAATAGTGAAAACAATGACATTAAAACACTTAAATGCTGTCTCTTCGGATTTGAGTTGAGCACAATAATCCTCTGGGAGTAAGCTGAACAGCACGCACAGCTCCTCGTGAACTGGGAAAACTTGCGCTGATAATCACCTCGATCAGATACTATTACAGATTAAAGTGGTAGATAACACATATGGTGAAGTGCTGTGTTAATCCAAAGAAGCAATTAAACATCTGATGTTTACTGCCAAGTGCATCCAAGTTAGCCAATTTATTTAGAAAAACTGCGATCATCCACAGACAGATCTACAGGCAGATGTTTGGTTACGCTACTATTCAGAGCCGGATGTGACGACATGTGGACTGTGATAAAGGCCTATTCTATTCTATTTGCAAAAGGAATGTTTGGTCTAAAATTTATATTTCCTTTTGACATACTTAATCTGACGGTATAAATATCCATTTTAAGGCAAATGTTTTTGTGAAACATCTTATGTGCCTAAGATTTTTGACAGCACTGTATAACTGCCTTTTCCAACCTGATCTCATTGAATCACGTTACTGTACTAACATTTTTGTGTAGTTCTTTTTTTAATATGTTTCATTGTATGTATCGCTGCAGTTTCCTGGTGAAATAAACACCAGAGGCGCAAGTACAACACTAACTTTTATTCACTTTCACACAAATCACAAGTAAAACGGCGCTGTTCCTCACACAATGCTATCTTATGACATTTTTACTGCAGCGAATGACTTGTTAGGCGATGCATCTCAGCGTTTGCATTGCATAACCAACTACATTTACAAGCTTGTTCATGCACAATCAAATTGTGCAGTAGCTCAACTTATTGAGTGTTGCACTTGCTATGCAATGAATAGCACGCAAGTCAATATGTGAGCTTAAAGTTTCATAGAAGCACCACAAAATGTTGTTGCTGCTTTTACAATTTCCTTTTTCATGTCACATTCATGCCACATTTTCTTTTACTGACACTATCGGTTAGGTTTAGGTTTAAGGTTTAAGGTCGGGAGGTTGTTTTTATTTTTTTTATTTAAAACTCGATATAGCATTAACCTTAAAAACCTCATCTGTTTGGGGCAAAATTTAACTCGCTTTTAGAACCACACAGTGGACATTTCACCCAGGAGCTGCACAATATGTGTAAGGAACCACGTAATATCATTGTGCAAAACTGATGCCATAGTCACATAATGTTCATTATAATAGCTGACAGAAAACAAGACAAATGTTTAGTCACGACAACATGACAACATAAGTCCTATCTTGTGCTACAGTGCAAGCAGTGGTGTTTCTTCAGGAAGTGCAAATCTAGACACATATGTCAATTTGTAATTTTTTTTTAATCTGTATATTATTTGGTTATCTCAATGCAGGTGTGCACAGCCTGTTGTGAAGGGAACATCTGTAACATGCCCCTCCCACGAAACGAGACTGACGCCATCTTTGCCACCACATCCCCCATTAATAAAAGCATGCGACCGGCAAAGAGTCATATGCTGCTGCTTTCTTTCTGTATCATCAGCCTGACGCTCCACAGTATTAACTGAGAGAGTTGCCCATAGTGGAATAAATCTTAATGGCAGTACCTTTGGAAATCATTTGATGACAGCTGACTTTTTGAGGACAGCTGTGGGCTTCACTTTTCTCAACATGAAGTGTTAATTGATTGACTTAAGAATAAGTTTTTATGATTCTTATACTAATGTTACTCCATTTTCTATATCTGCTTATCCTATGTAGGGTCGCAGAGAGTGCTGGAGCCTATCCCAGCTACCTCGGGTCATAGGCAGGGAAACACCCTGGACAGATGGTTAGTCCATCGCAGGGCTAACACACAGACAAACACATTCACACTCTCACTCACACCTATGGGAAATTTAGAGTTTTCAGTTCACTTAAACTGCATGTTTTTGGACTGCGGGGGATACCAGAGCATCTGGAAGCACACACGCGAACACAGGGAAAACATAAAAACTCAAGGACTTGGGCCTACTTGCTGTGAGTGCTAACAGCTGGGCCACCATGCCACCTATACTATGAAAAAATATAGTCCAGGATAGGGACTAAAAACAAAATGTTTATCCTTTTGTTTCATTCTGAGCTGAAACAGTATTTTTTCATTCTGGTTTCCGGTGCTCCAAGGCCTCCATCCAAGGCCTGGTTACCGGTTAAAAAGAAATAAAAGAACGGTTAATAATGTTCTTTTTAAAATGGCAGTACTCTATGCTAAGAGAAACAAGATCAAAATAAGGGACTTGCCTCACCCAAAATAATTGAAAATAAGTGATTATATTTTTTGTAATTATCAGCATAGAAATTATAATATGCATAGTATACTGTATAGTAGTTTAGATCAAATAATGAATTTTCAATAATATTAAATATCCCAAAAAATATTTCAAATGTACATCTGACCATCTAAAATCAATTACCGTTCTTCTTCTTTCGGCTGCTCCCGTTAGGGGTCGACACAGCGGACCATCCGTGATCCACATATTTGACTTGGCACAGGTTTTACGCCGTATGCCCTTCCTGACGCAAACCCCAGTGGCTGGGGGATTCTCCCTCACACCTACGGGGCAATTTAGAGTTTTCAATTCACTTAATATGAATGTTTTTGGACTTGTGGGGTTAACCGGAGCACCCGGAGGAAACCCATGCGAACACAGGGAGAACATGCAAACTCCACACAGAAAGCCCCTGTTGAGCCGGGACTCGAACCTGGGACCTTCTTGCTGTGAGGCCTAAAATCAATTACCGTTAATAGCCTAGATTTCTCTGTTCTGCATGCGCAAACTGCATTTGGACTAAATGTAATTGTACCCCCTGAGTGCGCCAGCACAGACCATGTTCTTCTGGAGCTAATAAAGTACTAGAACTAGCATTGGGGTAAAACAGAAGGGAGGACACATTCATCACTCTTGGCTCTTATATGTCTGTTCTAATGCATCATATCTAACAATAATTCAGTGAAGACTTGAAAACAACTGAGAAATGAATTTTTACGTCTAATATTTTTTTCATCGTGCCTGTATAGTGTATGTAGTAGTTATATATATTTGTTAAGAAAGGTCTTCAACTTGAAGGCTAAATCCTCAATGTGCAATTAGGAATAGAAATGTGTTATGCAGCGTTTTTCTTCAGAACCAAAGCATATGCTGATGTTCTACTAAAAAGAGAGAGGCCTAATTTTTTCAGTCTACAGAAAGTGGAGTAATTCTGAAAATTTATTGCGATAAACCCTTTGGTCTTTATTTTCATGAAAAAAATTTCGGAATAAAATTAACCAGTTACTATCATTAAAATAAAGTAACATTTTCTCTTCGGAACAACTGAAAAGGACTTTGCTCCCATTTTGGGTTATGTTCCACACAAAAAAAATGTATCGGTTTATGATTTTTGTTTTCGTTCCTCTGACGTTTTTTAGTCTGTGGTCCAGGATGCAATACTGTAATACTTCTTTACAACCAGCTTCAAAAATATGGGTTGAAAACCAAAGTTTTTGAAGTCATTTCCTTCAGCCTGTGTGGACTTGACTAGCAGGCTCTGAATTTTACCATGATGTACACAGGAAAAGAAGAGTTGGGGTGGGAAGTGAGATATTTATGGCAAAACTGAAACAAAACTGCACAATTTTGTTTTTAATCAATGTTATTCGTGTTTTATACATTTGTAAAGATATATTTATTTTTATATTCGTTTTTTGTAGGAGACTGAGCATAAATTTAGGAGTCAAGCTAACTTTCCACCCAAAACAGGTAACTCCTCTCATCATTGTTTTCATATGGTTAGAGTATTTTGGTCAACATGGGGAAAGGGCTTGGCACCTAGGAAACAAGCTCAACATTTCATCTAGAAACAGTATGGAAAAAAGTGCTTCCTCACTCCTATAAAAAGAACATTCTATTTTAGTTTTTGCACTCTTGTTTGTTCCTGTTTCATATTGCAACATAATCTTAAAGCACTTGTGTACAGATTTTTGTCATGTGGATGCGTTTAGTGACTTTTGAAGAATTTCTAATTACCTAATTCCTCATTAGCATTGGGCCTTCACAATATAGCCTACAGTGAAGGGCTTTGTTATTATAATGTATGTTCCTAAAACACATTTGTCAATCCATTGTTCTGTGCTTTAACATTTCCTAATCATGATTCTTGGCTGACAATGCCATCAGTAAAAAAGTGTTGAGTTTGCAGCTACAGTGTTATTATTATTATTTTTTCTGGCTTTATGATTTATTTAGGCAATCTGCCCAGCTGAAAAATCGATTTCCTGTCTTGCTTTGTCTTCTGTTGAGATATGAAAAGTATTGTAGCATTCACTGAAATCAGTTTGTTTCACTTCAGTAAAATTTAAGGGCATGGTGATCACAGAAGGGCTAAAAATCTAGTGTATTTACTCAGGTAATTACGGACCACCTAGTGCCAGTTAACTAATGAACAGAACAGCTTTAACCTGAGTAGACCCAGCCAAACTATTTGAAGGTTAACTGAGGTTTTATGAATAAATATTTTCTCAGAATGTGCTGATTTAAAATCAGCTCTCCTTAGCTCATGATTATGTACATAAAAAGATCAGTTTTCATCCGTTTTTACTCTCATCTCAAATGTAACAAAATAATAATAATAATAATAATAATAATAGGACTTGTAATGAGTTTGCATGATCTTTTTCTACTTAAAAAAGTGGGACTACTGCATGTCAACATGTGCCAAGACTTGTAAATGTAGATATTTTTTTCTATGCTTGTTTGGAATATTCCTGTATATTCTTGTGTATATAAGTTTGGATGTGCTTTGTATTGTCAAGCTAAAGATAAGTATGTTTTAAATCACACATTTGGAGTAATTTTTTAACACCTGTGGTTGTTTCTTACTTGTGTTGTAATGTATTAAATTTCAATCCAGAACATTTACCATTGTTTTGTTTACTGATATTAAAAATGGATCTCGAAAGTGAACTTTGTTTTGGCTACATTGTACAGAATCATGTTTCAAGAAGAAACACAAATGAGTTTGTGCATGTTCTCACAATGAATGTTGCCAAATAATAGACATGCTATATGAGTCAAGCAATAGATATTTGGTTTTTTCTTTTTTTATTCTTTTTTTTTCACACAATCTCTTTGTACACTACTGTAGATTTTCCACCCAGAAGGACAAACCTAAAATTTCTAAATTTGTCTTGTGCTTTTTCTTTTTACTTTTGTGCCTACAGTTAACCACTCTAAGTTCATAACTGTGCTAAATAACATTAAAAAACATTAATCAGGATGATGAGTGATCTGAAGAGCTAAATGGGAAAATCCCAGAGTGCTGGTTTAAGGGCCAGATTTGGAACGAAATGAGTGTGAGTAAATAATGACAAGATTTACATTTTTTGGATGACTTTCCCTTTAAGTCAGAGCTGAAATAAGCTGATTATTGTGGCTTTACTGACTCCAATGGCACATATCACTCACATTTAACTTTTAATTATCTAGAGAGGTTTATATCTTATTTTGTTGGTCTTCAGATTTATGATGTATTTATGGCTTTTTGAAATGTAGCAGGAAAGAGGAAACTCCTATTAAGCCTAATGCCAGAGGTCAAAGGTGAAAACCCTGCAGCCTTTTGGTCATTTGTGTCACAGATGGACTACAGGTTAAAAATGAAGTCGGTTTTAGTCAGTTATGAGGGTGTTAACAATCTGCTATTGTGACAGTAGAAACCTGGATTTTCAATGGCCTTTTAACATAGGAGTGGCTTCATAAGAGGACATGAGTGGAGGACAAAGAATAAAACAGAACAGCAGCCGGCCAGAGGAGGCAATCCCTTCAAAAACCTTGACCAGGAAGTTTTTCATGTTTTCTTTTTAATGGCATTATCTTACATAACTTTTCTACAAACAAATAAAACCCATTACAGGAAGTCATGTGATGTGTCAGGTTCCTGTTGAAAAGACCAGCATATGTTGTGTTTTGTATGCTGATCCTCGGCGGGGAACTAGCCCCCACAGTGAGCCTGGATTCTCCCAAGGTTATTTTCCTCCATTAACCAACATCTTATGGAGTTTTGTGTTCCTTGCCACAGTCGCCTTTGGCTTGCTCACAGGGGTTCTAAATACAATTATTATTTAACTATTTAATTATTTATTTTTATACACAATTTACAATTATATTTAATCAAACTACACAATGATGACTCTAAGACATTATAGATATTACAGTTTCATTTTCTGTTAATGCATGGTTTTCTGTAAAGCTGCTTTGAAACGATGTGTGTTGTGAAAAGCGCTACACAAATAGAAATGACTTGACTTGACATGGAATGCTGGAGACCCCACCAGGCTTCTTAAAGGGATAGTTCACCCAAAAATGAAAATTAATTCATTATTAACTCACGCTCCTGTTGTTCTTAATGATCTTTTTTTCATTTTTCGGTACACAAAGGGAGATATTTTGAAAAAGAAAATTCTACTCAATGATGTCCTACAATGGCAGTGAATGGTGACCACCTCTTCAAGATTTAAAAGGATGCAAAAGTATAATTCAGAAGTCTAATAAATTATTCATTGTGACTCATGCCTTGTTCAGAAGGCATACAATAAGGTTTGTTGAGAAACAAAACCAAAACCTAACTGATTATTTAGAGAAAATCTTCACCGACCGTTGCTCTCCTGTCAGCGTTCATGACAGTGCACGAGAGCAGCAGTTACGCTGCACCCGCTTGCAAAATGGGCTGTTCAAGTGAAAACTTGCTTGTATGCTTCAATCAGATTGTGGCTTCTTTGTGTATGTGCAGCTCTTCAATCTTTCACAGTTCGATTTCTGAATACTGTGGTTTATACATATAAGGCTGGGCAAATAAATGCATCTCCTCTTCGAATTCAAACATTTTGTAAGTTTGGTTCGCTGGTCTGTGTGCAGCTGTGTTGTGTTTTTTGTTGTTAATATCTCTGTAATGGCCCGACTGAAGCATACAAGCAAGTTTTCGTTTGAACGCAAGATGGTGCAGCATGACTGTTGCTGCCGTGCACTCTCATGAACGCACACAGGAGAGCAATTGTCGGTCAAGGTTTTCAAATCAATTAGATTTCGGTTTGTTTCCCTCCAAACCTTATCGATGCACCTTCGGCATGAGTCACGTTGAAAAAATTATTAGACTTCTGAAAAATTATTTTGCATCCTTTTGAAGCCATAGTATGACATCACTAAGCAGATTTGTGTACCGAAATAGATGTTCTAAACCAGTCGCATTGGTTTAGAACAACACTAAGGTGAGTAAATAATGAATGAATTTTCATTTTTGGGTGAACTATCCCTTTATCTAGCAAGACTTTTTAAGTCAAACAGTTTTCTGTTTAACATCTTGGCTATGCTGGTCCACCTGCTAGATTACCAAACCAGCACTATCCAGCATAAACCAGCATTGACATTTTCAGCAGGGTTAAACAAAGTTGTTTAATTTCACAAGCACCAAGGTCAGCTTTACATTTTAGTATCTTCAGAAAAGGAGGTGATGTTTGGAGCAAAGGAAGAAATAAAAACAAACTGAACGAAAAGAAAATAGGGTAGCACTTCATAGTAAAGTTATATATGTTAACATTAGTTAAAAGTTAACATGAACTATCAATGAACAATACTTTTACAGCATTTATTAGTCTTGGTTAATGTAAATTTTTACATATGCTAATACATTTTAACACTGCAGTTTAAATATGTTAACATAAGTTAATGCACTACAAACTAATACAGTATGCTAACGAACAATGAACAATAGTTTATTTATAAATTAACATTAACTAACATTAATAAATGCTGTAAAATTATTGCTTATTGCTAGTTTATGCATCAACTAATGTTATGGAATATGTTTTGTCAATGGTTACAGATCGCTGAACAATTGTAATGGCAAAAAAAACAAAAAAACATTTTGACAATCAACAAAAGCTGCCTTTAACTTCTTGCTTTCCTCTGCTAATCCAGTTTCTTGGCTCATTCCCTGCCGATTCAAAGTCAAATTCCCTCTCAAGCTGACTTTCCAGATGAGCAGTTACATGTTTTTAATGATCCAGAGCTGTTGCAGGCTAGGTTTCAGGTACCTTGTCTGGAGTCCAAAGAATGACCCTTATTGTTGGAGACATGCAGCATATCCTGTTCAGTATGGCCATGCTGAGATTTTAATTACTCTACTGCAGAGCTTTGGGATAGATCGAGCAGCAATGGAAACAAGTGCAGCCCTTCTTAACTGTGGGAAAATGACAACTGTCTGCGCTCAGCGTGCTTGAGCCATACATAAAAATAAAGGTTTAATATTGCATGAGACAAAAATATATTAATGACAAATGGGAGAATTTGTCTCACAATCTCAGCAGTTTTAATTCTATTGCAACGATGCATGTGGCATTACCACTGATTATAGGAGTAGACTGTAATTTGTTTTTACTAACTTGTACAGAAAAAGAATATAAAAATGCTAAAGTGAAAATTGTTATTTGGTAACTGTAAGTAACTAAGTAGTGATATTATATTCAAAAACACAATGTATTTTTTACTGTGAAATATTGTACGAATATATTTTAGAAGAATTAATTATTTTACAATTAACATTGAATGTAATTTAACAAGACAATTCATACACTTTAAAATATTTTTTTAAATTATGCTTCAAATAAGCAAAAGGTATGAAACATATAGTCACCATAATACCATTCTGTAATGCCACTGTATTACACTGTAATAACATAACCATTTTTAATGCACATTTCTGGCAACCACAGCTGCAAGTTTATTTTACCATAAATTGTAAATTTTTTCTTACAATGTATTCCTTTGCATAAAATGAATAATTATAGTTATGTTGGCCTGATAAAGTGGCTTGTAGCCATTCTACAGTTTCTTCCAAAATCCTTAAACCAAGACAAAAATTAGGAATTTGTGTGTGCGTGTTTTTTTTTTTTTTTTTTTTTTTCGTTTTGTGGTTTACAAGAAACATTTATTAAGTTACAAACTAGTAATTATGAGGGTATTATGCTATAAATGTGATTTATGAGGACACCCATAGTCTCCCTGTAATTCAGACAGCTTAAAAAACACACTAAACAATGTTTTTTTGAAAATGTAAAAATACAGAATGTTTTCTGTGGTGGTTAGGTTTAGGGGTAGGGTTAGGGCATAGAATACATAGTTTGTACAGTATAAAAATCATTATGACTATTATGTCAACATTTGTCAAGCTAACATCAAAGTTTGTATTGACAAACTTGACCTGTCTAGTTACTACTGTTATAAAATTATCTTTAGGCTCTTATAGCCTAAATAAGGGCTCTATTGGTTATAGAGAATCATACCTTTGACAAGGTTATACACTGAAAAAAACATTAACCTAAAAAGGGTGCTTCATGTCATAACGTCTAAATTAACTGGTTTTATTGAAGTCCAACTGATTTAACACCACAGAATCAACCTGTTGAATACATTGTAACACCAAAAATAAATAAATAAATAAATAAATGTTAGATCAGGTGAAAAAAAAAAAAAAAAAAAAAAAAAAACCTACTTAAGGTAACAATTGCAGGTTACTACTTTTTACAGTGTACACAAGATTGTGTTTTTAAGCATGCCATGCACTTTGAAGTTACAAGGCTTGAAAATTTGTCAAGGATACAAAAACTAAAAATGGTTTCATAGGAATGACAATGTGAACGGACAGAGAGCAGAGGTTATTTGTGTTCCTGAAACACCTGGACTGCTGCAGGGCAAAGCAGAGTGCATGCATGAAGCCAGACATGCAGAACAAACTCAACATCACATTTTACTGAACAATATCATGTGAATTCTTAATCATTTCCAGAACAAGGTGGAGGCAACAACAGATAATGATGTAAGTGTGAAAACTGTCTTCAAAGGAAGACAGAGACCGTGGGAAAATCTCACAGGACAGGATGAATGTCTACTGCAGTGTTTTGAGAAGATCTGAGGAAGGAGTGGACTAAGAGAAGTGCAGAATCGAGTTACTCTATCATTCAAAAAACTTTTAAAATATAGCAATGCAAACAGAACCGACAGAAAAAGTGAGCAAAAAATGCTAGATCTAAAGGGAAAATAGTTTGATAATCATTTTACAACATATTGTAGAACATTGGAAATATCTTTGAAAAAAATACTTAATTATTTGTTGAAAATATAGGTAAAATTGGCATCTCAGCCTAATTATCATTTAACATGTATCTGGTTCACCATCAACTGTCTGCGGAGTCAAATAAATTCGTTTTTGAAGATCCAGCTATTTATACGTGTGTAAACTGCTCTGGCTCATTCTGTCTGGGTTCAAGTGTAAACTTTCATTTGAGCCTTAATTCAGTGAAATTCCTGCAGAGAAAGCCCTAAAAGGATTACGGATCAGAATACACAGAGCTGAATGAAAGAAAAGAGCACAGGTTGCATTATGTCTGGGATTACACTGGCTGGTACATGGTTCATGATCACCATGAGCTTAAACACAACACAGACTGAGAGTTTTTGGTCTAATGTTCTGATGAATTATCAGTTCTGCCAGTCTGCAAAGTCAACAAAACTTGACCCTGGAAAAACTAAAAGAAGCATAAGAAATTTGAGGTTAAAGATACAAATCAACTTTAAAGGGTGTCGTTATTGCAAAGTAAACTGCAACAGCAGATACCTGGATCCTGTCCTTTGTTTTAACCCTGTAAAATCACCTTCCATTGTTTGCCCAGTACAGAGAATATGTATAGTCATATCTCCTTAAAAAGCATGCATAACAGGTAGGCTCTCTGACCAAGCCAATGTAAATCTTAGCTGGTTTCTAAAAACAGGAAAGTGTTGGCAGATAACTAATGGGAATGTTCCATTGTCTGAACAGACCTCTGACATCAGGTTTTCCTTTGCTTTGCTGGCCTTGCTTTGGTTGTCACTGACCTAACAAGGGAGAGAAGCACTCCCCCCTACCCAACACACAAAGTTTTAAAATCACCAGTTGATTTTCTTTATTTTTTTTACATTTTATGCTGATATACTTTCATACATTGAATCCATTTGAATTCTCTATACCTCCACTGTCACGTGTGTCTCAGGTTCAATAAATATGATTTCAAAGGACATCTACAAAGCAATGACACAGGATTTAAATAGGACCTGTATTGATCAAATACACACAGCCATTTCATAAAAATCTCGGGGGGTGTTTGAATAATTCATTTACCATGAAAAGTAACAAGATGGCTGTCTGACCTAGATTTGTAACCCCAATTAAAAATGTATGACTCATTTCCTCATGCGATTTTGAATTATTCCACAATTGCAAGTGCTTTAGTTGAGAATGAGAAAAAAAATATTAAAATGTCATATTTTATTTTTAAATATGTAATTTTTCTTACACTTACAGTTAAGAAGAAACTTTAAAAAATGGTACGTAGCAGTTAGGGACTGTTATATATTAAAAAGTGTGAAAAAAACATGACAAAAAACATGACATATATATATATATATATATATATATATATATATATATATATATATATATATTTATATATATTATTTATTTATTTATTTATTATGATTTCTAAGCGATTAATTCCTGGACAGAGTGTCTCAAGAACATAATTCAGTGCTTGAAGACCAAAAATGTATCTGTTTCTTTGAATTGAGATGTGCAGATTCCTAATTCCTTGGTCAATTGGTCCATTTTTATCTGTCAACAGATAAGAGTATATATATATATATATTGTTTTTGTTTCCAAAAATATATTTGTATATACACTACCGGTCAAAAGTTTTGAAACACTTGACTGAAATGTTTCCCATGATCTTAAAAATCTTTTGATCTGAAGGCGTATGCTTAAATGTTTGAAATTAGTTTTGTAGACAAAAATATATTTGTGCCACCATATTAATTTATTTCATTAAAAAACTCAAATTTAATAAAAAATAAAATAAAAAAATAAAAACATTGAAATGGATGACTTGGACCAAATAATAAAGAAAAATAGCCAATAAGTGCCCAACATAGATGGGAACTCCTTCAATACTGTTTAAAAAGCATCCCAGGGTGATACCTCAAGAAGTTGGTTGAGAAAATGTCAAGAGTACATTTTTGAAAATTCTAGGCAAAGGGTAACTACTTTGAAGATGCTAAAATATAACACAGTTTTGAATTATTTTGGATTTTGTTTAGTCACAACATAATTCCCATAGTTCCATTTATGTTATTCCATAGTTTTGATGACTTTTATTCTAAATGTGAAAAAAAAATTATAATAAATGAGTAAGTGTTTCAAAACTTTTGACCGGTAGTGTATATCAACACAATGCTCTACAAGAATATAGCCTTTAATACAGCTTTTAAAGCAATATGAAAATGTGAGAGATAAAATCAGGTGCCTCCTCACATCTGTTAATCAACACAAAGGCAATTTATATATTCAAACATGTATTAAGTTCCTCTGGAGTTATTAAAGGAACAATTCACAGTATAACTATTAAAAATGTGTTATCGTATTACCTTAGAACAGTCCTATGACTTTAGTGAAACAGCAAGCTTTCAGATTAACAAAGGGGAGGGACCTAGTTTTAGCTGGACAATTAAATATAATTGATAGCTACAGCAATCAAGCTTGGCTGTCAGACATTCACGTGGTGATGTCTGCTGTCCCAAAAGCATGATTCAATATCCAAACACAGCCTGTCTTTTAACAACCACACACACCTTGATTAGACCACACAGACAGCTATATGCTTTTTTTGGTAAATACCTTCAATTACATCTTCAGATGATGGTTATCATAATAAAATGGTAGCTTGTGCTAATTCAGTGCACTTGCCATACAATTGTTTACTCAAGGACAGAAAAGCTGTAAGAAATAGGGCATATCTGATTGAATAATGCCTTAGATTTTATATGTAATAAGAAAAAACTTGCCATTATTTCTGCTTGTGTCTTACTCCTATAGATGCATTTCGGAAGAATGATTTAGAAGCTTCACTGACAGACATGTACTAATGGAGTGTGAAGAATTGGCTAAATAACTGAAGTGTCAGAGTTTAATGAAAACTGATTATAGTACATCTGTTGTGATTCTGAATGAATTCTATTGACATCCATGAGACGCTGACCCCAGCAGCTGTTACTTTTGTTAGCTTCAAGCTAATCAGGCCAAAACCTTCACCATTTAGGTTAGAGACAGGCTAAGATATTTAATCTCTAAAATAAAAACAAACATTACAGCCAATAATCTTCCTTTTTTATTTATTGTGTCTATCATGGACATATGGAGAAAGCTTATCCTGTATAACTGAATTAAGTTGAAAGGCCCTGGATTACTTCTATTCTTTGATTAATATGTTGTACACTACTTATGAACTTAACCACCATTGACAGGTACTTCCCAGTTCGGATGGAGCAATGTTGCAGAAAACAATCTGAGCTCTACAATTGCTTTCAGTATAAGTTTCTTTGAGGTCTGCATTAAAAGAAAGGCAACACTGAGAGAGAGCTTCTCAAGAGATGCAACATTTAGCATACATTTTACTGACTCAGAACATTGCTCTGTAGCACAAGCAACCAAAACCAAAGTTCCATCAAAAGTGCCTTTTGTTCTACAAAAATAAATACACATTTCTTGTCACCATTGAGCAACTTCATTGAGTGCACTATTGGACACAAGTATGTTTTTGATTTTGTTGAATAGTGTTAAAAAAAAAAAAAAATGAAAAAAAACAAAAAAAAACACAAAGATTGTTTCAGTCTGCATTCTGGTTTTGAGACTGACAGTGTTCCCATGATGACATGGTATCTTTAATATTAGTTCCCCTGTAGCTTCTTCATGATTTGGCTGTTGGGTGGCGCTGTAGTGAAAAGTGTCCCCACAAAAGCGTGCGTCCCCCATATCGTGTGCCGAATCACTTTACAACAGCCCAGATCCTCGATCTGAAAACCTAAATGCCGATACCTTTCATCCGTTTCAAAGAGTGTGTTGTTTGTGTATGATCCAAAAAACTGAGGAAAGAGAAATGCAGTATAAAGACACAGAGATTAAGACATGTTAAAAGTTGAACAGCAGCTTTTGGACTGTGTCTTGAAAGTTTGTGACTTACTGCAAGGCCAGATGATGGGTCAATGAAGTCTGCCCAAAATCCTTCTGTTCGGAGCGCAAAACATATCTCCTTTGCACCTGCAATAAACTGCATATAACACAATTATCAACACAACTCACCATTCAGTAATCTTTCGAAAACTATGGAGCATGCATTGAGTTTGCTTACACCACCACTTTGGCACATGCTCAGTTATAAATCTTCGCTTTGAAATGTAGTGGCCCACAAATAAACAAATATCATAAGAATAATACAGTCACTCCAGCATTCTAAGAGCTGGGCGCCATGCCAATTGCACAGGAACTCCAAAGCCATGTGAACCATACAGTAAATAACTAAGACTGTCAAAAGGCATGCATTGCTGAGTCACACAACTATCTCGCTCTCTCTCTTTGTCACAAACACACAAATAAACATGTTCAGTAGTACTTCAGCCTTACACCTTTGTTAAGACAAAAGACAATGAAAAAAAATCACTAAAAGGCACTAAAATTTTAAAACTCAATCAAAAAGTCTGAAATTGCACTAATATTTTGAGGTAATGAAAAGCACTTCATGCAATTAATCAAATGTTGCTATGCACTACGGCTACAACTAATGATTATTTTGATAATCGATTAATCTAACGATTATTAGACTTTTCAGCGATTATTGCAACGATTAATCATTAGCTCTTAACCGATTATTCAGCTTGTGCCCCAACTTAAAAGGTTGTATTAAACATGCTTACTAACGATAAAGAGGACAAAAATACCTCTAAATGGCATTCACTGAATTAAAGGGAAAACAATACTTTTTATTAAGTTTAATTCAGTAAAGAAATTCACTGCAAAAAATCCTATTGTTATCAAGTGTTTTTGTCTTGTTTTCCATTTTAAATTGTCTAAAAATCCTTAAAACAAGATACATTTACTTGAGAAGCAACAAATAAGATGTAAAGTATTGCTTTTGGAGAATGTATCTTGAATATAAGTGTATTTTGTATATAAGTATATTTTTCCAATTGTTCATACTTCTGCCAGTGCAGTCAAGACAAAATATACTTCTATTCAAGATCTATTCTCTAAAAGCAAGTCTAAATATCTTATATGCTGCTTCTCAGGTGAATGCATCTTTTTTTAAAGGATTTTTAGATATTTTAAAATATTTGTATTTTTAATATTATATTAATTTAACATTCTCAGATAAAATAATTTTCTTCTGCAGTATAGCTGCTAAAGAAAATGTACATTGTTTTAAAAGAGTTTTAGATATTTATATTGGAAAACAAGCCAAAACAAAAATAAATAATAAATGTACTTTGATGCAGTGTATAATGGGTGAAGACTACCCTCTCTCAACTTTCTGTTCACTTCAATCCATCTTTAACTCACAAAAAACAAACTCTCTCTTATTAATAAAGCTGTGTATTGCCAGTTTTCTTCATGATAAGAAATGCATAGTGATACAGTATTATGATTCAATAAGTCGCAAGCCATCACGTTATAATCTAGTTGCATTAAGCGCGCGCTCGAGGGACAAGCGACCTCACGACAGAGTGTGCCTCAGCCGGGTGCAGTTTCAATCTCTTCCCTTAGAACGGGACACTTCATAGAAGAGGACCTGACCACACAGAGAAATGCCAGTTTCAGAGTTTGTAGTTATTTACATGATCTGCTTCCGTATTATTTGAACTTTAATAAAGCTATAACGCATTAAATATAGCTGTATTAAAGATGTAACGCCGGGGTGCTTCCTTTAAAGAGCTCCAGCTTCGCTTATTCCACAACGAGAGTGCTTCTGTATTTACTTATTTTGTATTTTTGCATTATAATTCCCTCATACTTTGCGATCTACATCACCTGAAGTTGTTTGGAAAGTTTAGAGTGCATCTGGACTGTGAGCTGTATAATTCTTCCTCTCCTCAGTCAGGCGCGAGCTGTTGCGCTGCTCTCGCACATCATCATTAGCATTTAATGTGATCTCATGTTACATTAAATGAGATCAAACGACTATTCAACAACTTTTTTTATTGTCGACATTGTCAATAACGTTTATATCAGAAAACATAGGTAATTTTGTGGAGCATTTTTTTATACTCATTTATAAAACAGTTAGTTCCGGTACTCGCATCTGGTTAGACAAGAGGTGTTCTAAGAGTGCTGATAGCTCACACCATCAGCACTGGGACACTTTACTGTTTGTATCACTCCGCTTGTGTTCAAGGGGTTCCAAACTAAAGTGTAAGAACAGAAATATTTGTGAATTTTTATTTACACAACTGTGACATTAAATATTTGAGTTAGCAGGTGGCGACAAAAGAAGTTTTGTGTGTATTATGAACTGATATTGACAAACTGTGTTTTCAGTCAGTGTACGAGTTTCTTTGAAGTCACCCGGAATTGTCTCTCACTCCATGATCACTCAGATTACTACTACACTATAGCTAAAGGCCCAGATATACTTCATAAGAAATAATAATAAAAAAAACGAACGGTTATGACGTCATTTAGAACAAAATCTTTCCAAAAAGAAAGTGTTTTTGCGTTTGTTTTGGTGGTTCGTAACAGCTCGACTGGGCAAACTTTTAGGAAAACTTCTAACCAGCTGCAAAACACCTTCTTACTGCCATTGATCCACAACATCGGTATGTGTGACCTGAAGCTTCACCTACTTATTAGCGAGCTGGTGCACATTTACCTACAGCTGAAGTCAAATTTTACATACACCTTAGCCAAATACATTTAAACTTAGTTTTTCACAATTCCTGACATTTAATCGTAGAAAACATTCCCTGTCTTAGGTCAGTTAGGATCACTACTTTATTTTAAGAATGTGAAATGTCAGTGGGGCCTGGGTAGCTTAGTGAGTATTGACGCTAACTACCACCCCTGGAGTCGCAAGTTCAAATCCAGGGTATGCTGAGTGACTCCAGCCAGGTCTCCTAAGCAACCAAATTGGCCTGGTTGCTAGGGAGGGTAGAGTCACATGGGGTAACCTCCTCCTGGTCGCTATAATGTGTGGTTCTCGCTCTCGGTGGGGCGCATGGCGAATTGTGCGTGGATGCCGCAGAGAAAAGCTTGGGCCTCCACACGTCTCCGCGGTAACGCGCTCAACAAGCCACATGATAAGATGCGTGGATTGACGGTCTCAGACGCGGAGGCAACTGAGATTCGTCCTCTGCCACCCGGATTGAGGTGAGTAACTACGCCACCATGAGGACTTAGAGCACACTGGGAATTGGGCATTCCAAATTGGGGAGAAAAAGGGGAGGAAAAAAAAAAAAGAATGTGAAATATCAGAATAATAGTAGAGAATTATTTCAGCTTTTATTTCTTTCATCACATTCCCATTGGGTCAGAAGTTTACATACACTTTGTATTTTGTAGCATTGCCTTTAAATTGTTTAACAAATGTTTTGGAAAGCCTTCCACAAGCTCCTCACAATAATTTGATGGAATTTTGGCACATTCCTCCAGACAGAACTGGTGTAACTGAGTCAGGTTTGTAGGCCTCCTTGCTCACACACGCTATTTCAGTTCTGCCCACAAATTTTCTAACCGACTGAGGTCATGGCTTTGTGATGGCCACTCCAATACCTTGACTTTGTTGTCCTTAAGCCATTTTGCCACAACTGTGGAAGTATGCTTGGGGTCACTGACCATTTGGAAGACCCATTTGCGACCGAGCTTTAACTTCCTGGCTGATGTCTTGAAATGTTGCTTCAATATATCCACATAATTTTCCTTCCCATGATGCCATCTATTTTGTGACATGCACCAGTCCCTCCTGCAGCAAAGCACCCCCACAACATGATGCTGCCACCCCCATGCTTCACGGTTGGGATGGTGTTCTTCGGCTTGCAAGCCTCAACCCTTTTCCTCCAAACATTACGATGGTCATTATTGCCAAACAGTTAAATTTTTGTTTCATTAGACCAGGGGACATTTTTCCAAAAAGATCTAGATGAACCAGACTTGTGGAGGTCCACAATTATTTTTCTAAGGTCTTGGCTGATTTCTTTTGATTTTCCCATGATGTTAAGCAAAGTGGCACTGAGTTTAAAGGTAGGCCTTAAAATACATCCACAGGTACACAAGCTAATTGGCTAATTGTCTAAAGGCTTGACATAATTTCCTGGAATTTTCCAAGCTGCTTAAGGGCAAAGTTAACTTGTGTATGTAAACTTCTGACCCACTGGAATTGTGATATAGTCAATTAAAAATCTGTCTGTAAACAATTGTTGGAAAAATTACTCATGTCATGCACAAAGTAGATGTCTTAAACGACTTGCCAAAACTATAGTTTGCTAATATTAAATCTGTGGAGTGGTTAACAAATGAGTCTTAATGACTTCAACCTAAGTGTTTGTAAACTTCTGACTTCAACTGTACATCAGTACGCTCGTTCGCATAGAGACATTTTCCAAGAACATGTCATGCAATTTTGTTTTTTTGTTTAATTAGTCCACAAAAGGAATCAAATCTACTCTCAAGTGCCCATTCACTCATGTGCCATCTGCCACGAAAGCCATTCACACATCTGGCCAAAATAAGATATGCCTCTATCACCATTCTTTTGTCTGAATTATGAACATTAACACTTTTATACGCCCATAAATTACAATAACAAAATGTAATTGGCGCATATTATGGCCCTGTATAGCTTGATGAGGATAACCGTCATTAATTCACAATGTAAACAAGACAAATTAAATCACCTGGTCATCTAATGTTTAGACGGAGACCTGGAGAGGTCTTCAAGCACAGTGTCTCGTACCCACTGTGAAATTTGGTGGAGGATCATGATGATCTGGGGGTGCTTCAGCAAGGCCGGAATTGTGCCGATTTGTCTTTGTAAAGGACACATGAATCAAGCCACGTACAAGGTTATCCTGGAAGAAAACTTGCTTTCTTCTGCTCTGACAGTGCTCCCCAACTCTAAGGATTGTTTTTTCCAGCAGGACAATGCTCCATGCCACACAGCCAGATCAATCAAGGTGTGGATGGAGGACCACCAGATCAAGACCCTGTCATGACCAGTCCAATCTACAGACCTGAACCTCATTGAAAACCTCTAAAATGTGATCAAGAGGAAGATGGATGGCCACAAGCCATCAAACAAAGTCGAGCTGCTTGAATTTTTGAGCCAAGAGTGGCATAAAGTCACCCAACAGCAATGTGAAAGACTGGTAGAGAGCATGCCAAGACGCATGAAAGCTGTGATTGAAAATCAGGATTATTCCAGCAAATATTGATTTCTG
This sequence comes from Myxocyprinus asiaticus, assembly GCF_019703515.2. Taxonomy (NCBI): domain Eukaryota; kingdom Metazoa; phylum Chordata; class Actinopteri; order Cypriniformes; family Catostomidae; genus Myxocyprinus; species Myxocyprinus asiaticus. The sequence goes on along the minus strand of NC_059353.1, from coordinate 22,186,953 downwards.
AACTCTTCCCAAGTTAAAACATTAGTATTGTGTTGTTTAAAAATGAATATGAACTTGTTTTCTTTGCATTATTCGAGGTCTGAAAACACAGCATCTGTTTTATTTTGACCAGTTGTCATTTTCTGCAAATAAAAACTTTAAATGACAATGTTTTTATTTGGAATTTGGGAGAAATGTTATCAGTACTTTATAGAATAAAACTGTTCATTTTACATCCTTATAAATAGTAAATCCAGAGAAACTGGTAATTTTGCAGTGGTCTCTTAATTTTTATCCAGAGCTGTACAGTAATACATTTGTAAAATCAAAAGTTGTACATGTTAACATTAGTTAATGCATTAGGTATCATGACCTAACAATGAACAATATATTTTTTTACAGCATTAATTAATCTATGTTTATGTTAGTTAATAGATATACAATTGTTAATTGTTAGATAATGTTAGTTCATAGTGCATTAACTAATGTTAATATATACAACTTAAGATTTTAAAAATGTATATGTTGAAATTAATACTAACCAAGGTTAATAAATGCTGTAAAAGTATTGTTCATTGTTAATTCATGTTAACTAATGGAATATTATTGTAAAGTGTTACCAAGCAATCTGAGTAAAACAACTAGATCAACTCACCTGAGCCAGCAGCTGTTCTCTCTCCTGGTCCACCTTTTCAGTCCAGGCCGTCATATCGTTCTGTGTCCTCTGAGTAACAGTGACCACCATCATGCTAGATGACGGTGCTTCAGGAAACATTGACTCAAAATCTGAATAACAAGACAAACGGGATACATAACTAGAGCCATATGTATTAATAAACAACAACCACATTTGGTTGACACTCAAATAAAATACTTTCTCTATATGACAGAGTAAAGCTACACTGCAGAAAAAAAAAAGCTAAAATGGTGTATTCTGTACAGTAATTATACACTCACGGCTAAACTTTACTTTAAATTGTTCTTAAACTTTAAATTGTTCTTAAACTAAATACTACACTACGTGCCTAAAATAATGATGGAAATGCTACCCTCTTGTGGCCAAATTGCACACAACACCATTTAACACAAACGTGATTTTAATTTGTACCTACAAAATTGTCCCAAACAGAGCTCAGCCCTACTACGACACCCTTTCCTTCTCATTAGAAAGTTATAAAGCATTACACTAGTTCATGTTAAATCTGACAAGCTCAGCTAATCTTGAGACTGAAGCATACATACCTCTCTTTAACAGTTCAGGGCAAGACTGAACAGCACACTCCACAATGGAATGATCGAAATAATTTTCTGCTTTATTGATGTTCTGTGCTGCAGCTGTTTTATCATTTTTCTATAAAAAAAAAAAAAAAGACAGGAAGAAAATCATCAGGAACAAGAATTAGAATATCAAAATATCTGAACTTAATCACATAACATAACGAGCAAACTTTATCATTAAGATTATAAATCACTTTTATATATATATATATATTTATATTTATATATATATATATATATATATACACACACACATGTATGTATATATATATATATATATATATATTTATATTTATATTTATATATATATATATATATATATATATATACACATATATAAACTATTATTACAATTACAAATGAAGTCTATTCCAAAAAGAGATAATTCTGTCTGGAAGTATCATACATGAAGTTCGTTGATGAACTGGGCCAGTACCAAGTTGTGCCTCTCGCAGCTAGACTGAGCAGTGAGCACATCTGGCATCACGCTGTGGACTGGTGCAGTCCTCTGCTTGACAGTGCCCTCTAAATGACAGTCAAAACCCATGTTACCCGGCAATTGGAAACGTTTATCCTGAGGTCCAAACGGGCCCATGGTCTCATCTGGCCACACTGTCCTCGGCGCTACTCACAAATAACAAACACAGAATGTTACTAAATGGCCTATATAGCCTGTATATCAGTAACTCAGTTTTACTAGAAGAATTATTTGGTATAATACAGATAAACGCACTTATTTACCAATGTCAGGGGTTGTGTTGCTCAGGTGTGGCTCATCTGAACCAGACGCCCCAGAGAAAGCTCTGGCCCCTACAACACGGTGAACTAGAACGTGAAGCCCCGGCAGGTACGTCACCAGCCGAGCTCTGCCACAGAGCACCTGAGAGAATAGAAGACACATTAAGCGGTTATATGCAGCTTATGAGGGGATGTAAACATCTCTAACACAATGGCACAAACAAACGCAAACATAATAATAAAAAAGAATAAAAGGAAAGCATTACTATATGTCTATGATGAAATTCGTTTTTTAGATTCTTCAACTATGCATGTAACTCATTGCATAAGACAAACTGAATGGGCAATTGTGGAATTGAAAAGTACACATACACTGGTCATCCTGTTGGGCTTCTCTTGTTCAAGGGGGTACTGTGGGTGGAAAATAAAACAACTATAAGCCAGCATATGCCAGTGCAATGCAAAATAGCACCAAACACCCAGTGAAGGTATTTTTTAGGCACCTGTTACAGCAATAATGCTTATTCAGCTGGACATGAGTAAACATAGATGAGAGCAGCAATTAGTTCAAAGCACACGTTTATGTTCACAAAAGAACTGATCAGCTCAATAAAGGGTTAAAAGAAACTACACCATTAGTAAAAAATTATCCTGAGTAGCAAATATTTCCTATGAGAACAATTTATAACAATTTTGTTGTTTATACACATCACAGAAATTAGCAAGATGTATTACAGCAGTTTCAATTTGGTTTTAAGTGACATGCTGAAGAATAAAGGTCATAGGAGCAATAAAGGAAGAGTATAAAGTTACGGACCAAAACTAAAATGTTTTGACCCGAAACGAATAAAAAATATAGAAAGAGTGTAAAAATACACAAACAGTTAATAACACATTCGAAGTCTACACAACTGTGTCATTAGCATAGTTGCTAAGTAACTCAATTGGGGTTGCATTTAATAACACTCCTTTAAAACTGACACATAGCTTGTGTTATATCTTCTCTCTTTGTGAATAAGCAGTAAGTAAATTTAGATAACGAATGTATTTGTTCTTACCTGAATTTTTGTATGACTTATCTTAGCTGTTAGCTTGTTAGAAGCTAGTCTCGTTTAACCTTTTGATTACGTAATAACGGCAATATGTAAGGGACAAACAAAAACAGTCCCTGAAATTCATTACAGCTCCACAAGATGTCAGTAGATATAAGAAAATGTTGTCTGTAACATTCTCTCTCTCTCTCTCTCTCTCTCTCTCTCTCTCTCTCTCTCTCTCTCTCTCTCTCTCTCTCTCTTCAAGACAGAAAGTTTAAAAATTGCCACACAGATAAATAGTCATTCACACTCTCCAACGAGATTTATTTTGAGTTTTAATAATCAGTGATCGGGTCTGTCAGTTGTCGTGCCGATTTCTCACTCCCTAGTATGGTTATGTTTAAGGGTGCCCATTGTACAAAGGGGCCTCAATTTGTTCCTGGGAGGCAGCAGATGTCCTAACCCCGCCCCCACACTAATCCTAAACACATGGAGTACCCTGCAAGGAACAACCAGAGGCTCCTTTCTCCCATCGCGGTTTAGGGGTAGGTGTAGATGTGGCCTTTAGGGAAAGGGACCAATCAGGGGATTAAGAATCTGGTGGGGAGTCAGATTTCGGCACAACATCGGCACATGGTGCTTTGTCAGATTCGTCAACAGTCATGTCATGCATCTCTTTTCCTCAGAAATATGTTTGAGAAACATCAGTTATGCAGACCATTCTAGTGTTTCTCCTCAGCAAAAATCTTCCAGTAATCTTCCATCTGTGTGAGGGACATAAAGAGTGGAAAGTGCATTCTGTTTGCTTTGTAATTTTTTTTCCTCTACATTTTCTTTTTCTAACACATGCATTTGATTGGCAGCTGTAGCTTGAAATTAAAAACATGTTACACAGTAAGTGTAGAAATACTTAAAAAAAAAAAAAAAAAAAAAAAAAGGCAAACACAATGCGCTTTCCACTCTTTAAAATCCCAGACAGAGATGTTAGATAACTGGAATTTTTACTGTAGCTATATGCAGGGAGCAAATTTACATATTAATATTATCATTTCACACATACACTACCATTCAAAAGTTTTGAAACACTTGACTGAAATGTCATATTAGTTCATAATGCATTAACTAATGTCAACATATACAGCTTTTAATTTTAAAAAGGTGTATACATGAATGTAGGCTATATGTACTATATGTTGAAATTAACAACCAAGATTAATAAATGCTTTAAAGGTATTGTTCATTGTTAGTTCATGTTTGTTAACTAATGTTAACAAATGGAACCTTATTGTAAAGTGATACCAGATAGCATTTGTTTTTGAAGGGAGAAAAAAGCATTTGGAGGTCAAAATGTTACAGTGTTGTTTTGTTGATGTCACCGCCACTGTCACACAAAATGAGAGAATTAAAGTTTGAAATAAATTATCTTGTTCTATTTTCTGTCTTGTGCAATGAAGAGTATAGTTCGCAGACATTTAAAAAAAAAACAAATAAGTGTATAGAGATTTTTCCATCTCAAAGTACAAAACTGTGTGAAACCTTGACAGACAGAAAATATGATTCATGCAGCCTGTTAAAATGCCTTTGTCTTGCATTTCTATTCTGCTAAAGCCAGTTTGAGAATAAATGCATGGAATACATCATAAACAATGAGAAATCTAAGAAATAATATTTCATCTTTCAGAGCTAATTTTGCATCTTTCGACAAATGTTAGGTGCACCAAAATCTTTTGCCCTTCATAAAGGAAAATCCATGAAAGAATCCTTGAAGGCTGGGCATCATTAGCCTGTTAGGTCTTTTAGAGTTTATCTGTCTTAAAGAACAAATTATGAGACAATTTCTTCTCTCTGTTGAATATTGAGAAGACTCGATAAAGAATATTTTATAATGCTGTTGCCATAGTTTCTGACTTCAATAAAACATCATTGTTCTGATTAGACATAAATATTTTATATACTGTATATGTATAATACTGACTGTATTTATTTAAGCATTTTAGGGCTAATAAATTCATTTAGTAGTTGGCAATATATGCAATATTTAAAGAAAAACAATGTAATTATTTATTATAGACATTTATTTAAGGAAATTACATTTGCCATTTTGCTTTTGTACCTAAACTTTCTGTTTCAGTTTAGTGTTATGTCTTCATTAACATACAGTATATAAAGCATTGACAAATGTGAAGGTGTATTGGGAGGGATTTGTGCTCTTTTTTTGTCATTTTGTCCAAATATGGGAGTCTGTTTCTGTTGAAGAGTAAGGCTTTTGTTGGGGCCTATTAAGGCTTTCACTGCATTGTATGCTCCTCGGAAACTCTAAGAACACTCAGGTCACCCTGAAGCTCTGAAGTCCATTACCAGCAACCGTTTGTCAATCCTGTCAATGAGCTTGTGGCATCTCTTTTAACTTTTAAAAGCAGCATCCAAGTCAAAGGGTTTCTTTTGAACAAAAGACACAAGTTGAAAACTGCAGCAGTGCACTTACTCTAATGAAGTGTAATGGAAGTTACAATAGCTTCAGGTTTTTCCACAGTGTTCTTTTAGTGGCACTCTTGCAGCCATTTGGCTGCCATATTTCTTATTGTAAAAACATGAAAGATGTCCTAAGATGTCCTAAAATGCTTTCAGTGTCAAGATGTGTGTAGCAGAAATGCTTGTGCCAGGGCAACCACTCAAATATTGCAGACAAGTATTCTTACAACTAATTAATAGATTGTGTTTTCACATCACATGAGGGCAGATTGTTTAAAGTAATAAAAATGTAATAAAAAAAATACCTATTATACCCAGCTTAATATACAAGACAACTTTAAATAAGCCACTTGTAATTGATTCAGTTGAAAATTGCGGCTCTGTGGTGACATCAAAACATTGCTTTGTTGTTGGTGCATCCCGACCAACCTGACATAGCAACAATGGCTCAACCAATGGAGTGAGTTTGGGGTGGGACTACCTGCTTATAACCATGTGGGGTTTTTCTAAATGCACTCATAAATATCTCTGAAATTCAAATTACAAAGCAAAATGAGAGATGTTCCTAGAGATTTTCAGGTCAAGAAGACATAAAATGAAGTCAAACTATAAATCTTTCCCATCTGCAGAGCTCTCTCATCAAAACCAGAATTCTCATTTATTTATAAGTTTAACAGCTAGACTATTAAGCAAAAACAACTAATGATCTAGTTGTTTTCCTTAGTCAGTTTTCTATGGTTTGTATTGCATTTTAGGAATACAAACTAGCTGAGCATACTCTGCCCAAGTTTTTATCTCAACACAGTATCACTGACTTTTGAAAGTTTTCTGGCATCATATCTCTAAATAAAACTATGTTGCAATCATACAGTACATTGGAAAAATCAATGTACTATTCTAAGGGAAAACAGATGCAAAATAATCTCCCATCAATTTTGGGTGATTTCCAGACCATGCAAACACTACAATTTATAGATGAAACATTGCAATGGAGTAAGCAACAGATTAGTCAAGCTGTAAATATTTTCATATGAGGACTATTTAAGCAATACTATTTTATGAATTTCACAGAACGTCCAAATTTTTACTTGATTTTTTTAAAGATGTATTTTCAGCAAATGCCAGGGGGTAAAAACTAGCACTGGCAGCACATTCAGTTAGTTATGGTATCAGCTGTTACTTATTCTTATGCATTACAGTCCCCAGGAATCTTACTCAAAAGATGGAAGCTTTCGATCAGTGGTAAGATAATGCACCCATCACACATATCAAAAACATAGTCTTATCAACAAAAAAATCACTGATCCACCACTAGCATATATTTCATGTTCCAGTAAATGGTTTGTGCCTCTGGCTCCAAGTAGCAGTAAATGTGTGTTGCACAGAAGCCAGGCAGTATCTCTGAGTCTGAGCCGACCGGTTCATCTGGTGCTTTGGGATGTGACAGCATGTGGTGGCTTGTCACGATTTAAGATGTTTTGACTTGAATGGCAATGTAGCTCAGAGATGAACAATTAAAGTATTTCTCCATACTGTATTTATACATCATGACACATCATGTGTCTTCTACAGTGCTAGCATTTTACACTGTTTTCCTCAAAAACAGCAATTGTCTTAACTGCTGTAGCCTATGTGTTTAGCAATCCCGCAACTCAATCTGCCTGGCATTCCAATCCTCCAGTTGCACATTCCTGGGGAATGACAACGTGTCCATAAGACACCACTATAATCCAGTGACCTCCCAGAATCTGAGTTACAATCAATCTAAGGAGTTTACTATATGAAAGTATTCTCCACAATTCCAAAGACAATGAACAGGAATCAAAGGTTTATTCAAATGAGTTCCAGGAGTACATTAACACAGAAGAAAGAAACAACAGTAATTAAAGCTGCAAGCAGCGATGAACAGCCCTCACACCCTGGTGCATGTTGGGGCTGCTGTGCTAGGGGAATATCACTCCAATTTTGTTTGCATTTTTTTAACACTTAAATGTTGTTAAGAGTGTAACACAGTGTAAAACATGTCATTTCCTGTTGCCAGTAGGTGGCGCTATGACTATAACTGAATATTGGCATATAGAAGTGTTCAGGCCAGGACTATTATAAAAAGTTTGGAGCAGATTGGACATTTTCTGTTTGAGTTATAACAACTTCCTCTTTCATGGCGAAACATCGAATTTGTCAGGCCGCCACGGTCACGCCGTTCAAAGAAAACACAAAAGCTTCGCAATTTAGCATCTCCAAGGCCTTTAGATTAGACTGACCGAATATGATGTTGATCTGATTTAATCTCTAGGAGGAGTTCGTTAAAGTACGAGGCCTGAAAATGGCAAAAACTGAGCAAAAATTGAAAAGAAAAATCACAATGGCTGACTTCCTGTTGGGTTTAGTATATGGTTCTAAGAGACTTTTTTGTACGTGTTGACGTTACATATGCCTTCTGATTTTCTTACATGTAGGTGAAACGTGGCGTGAGGGCTGCTTCGTTGAAATTTTGTAGGTGGCGCTATCGAGCCATTTTGCCACAATTAATTCTACAACCAGTATCAGATGTAAATTTCCCCCACTTTTGAGATGTGTGCAAAGTTTCATAAGTTTTCGAGCATGTTTAGGCCTCTAAAATGTGACTCGTTTCATACCGAACTTTGTCAGGCCGCCACGGACACGCCCTTCAACGAAAACTCAAAAGCTTCGCAATTTAACATCACCAGGCCTTTAGATTAAGACTGACTAAAATAATGTTGATCTGATTAAATCCCTGGGAGTTTGTTAAAGTACAAGACCTGGAATTGGCTGTTGCCAGTAGGTGGCGCTATGACTATAACTGAATATTGGCATGTAGATGTATTCAGGCCAGGACTATTATCAAACTTGTGAAGTTTAGGGCAGATTGGTTGTATGTATGAGTTATAACAACATCCTGTTTCATGACGAAACATTGAACTTCGTCAGACCGTCACGGCCACGCCGTGCAGTGAAAACTCAAAAGCTTCACAATTTAGCATCACCAAGGCCTTTAGATTAGAATAACCAAATATGTAGATCTGATGAAATCTCTAGGAGGAGTTCGTTAAAGTACGAGGCCTGGAAATGGCAAAAACTGAGCAAAAATTGAAGAGAAAAATCAAAATGGCTGACTTCCTGTTGAGTTTAGGGCATGGGTCCAGGAGACATTTTTGTTGGTATTGGCATGTTACACATGTGTACCGATTTTCGTACGTGTAGGTGAAACATAGTGTAAAGGGCACATCGTTGAAAGTTTGTAGGTGGCGCTATCGAGCCATTTTGCCACACCTAATTCTGAAACCCATATCAGATGTAAATTTTCGCCACTTCTGATGTGCAAAGTTTCATGAGTTTTTGAGTATGTTTAGGCCCTCAAAAATGTGATTAATTTGGGGAAAAAATAACACCTATAAGAACAATAGGGTCCTCGCACCATCGGTGCTCCGGCCCTAATTATAGCCATATCAGAGAGTATTTAGCAGAGACGGGCCACTTATTAAAATGAATGGGAGAAATTGGAACGCCCAATGGTCAACCGATCCAGAAAGGAAGTCCCGCCTTACATTATAAGAGCCACTGATTGTCAATCAACTCGAGAGCCTGCATGCCCATTAGGAATTTTTATTTTATTTTATTATTTTTGCATAATCTGAGGTAAAGAAGCACAATATATGATACCAGTGTTGTCAGATTTTACTGCTGATTTGAAATATGTTCTTTGATCATAATCTTGACCAACCGTTTTGGAGATTTCTGTCTTTCCCCATTCAGTAGATAACAGCTGCACTTTCATGACTGGAAATAATGTTCCAAAGACATCTGCCAGTGGACTGACTTGCTAGAAAGACTTTTGCCATATGCAAAATCATTTAACAATTTGACAAAACAGAAAAGTTCTAAACACTTTTCACACATTGGTTATATCTGACTGCATAACATTAGTTATTATTAATTAATGTAGCCTACACCATTATTATTAATTTTGAGAGCAGGTGCTAGGTAGTTGGTGAGTTGCTTGGTTTATTTTGGATGACGTCCATGGTCCCCTTGTCCACTGTTGTTGATTGAATGTGGGCTCCTCTGCCCATAACTCAAAACAATCCACAAACAGGCACTATCTCCTATCCTCTTTGAACCCAGGTTCATCAAGACTTCACCATCTGCAAAGACTCAGAAAGAATAATGAATGATAGTGAAAAATTATGTTATCATAATGAAAATGAAATGAAATGAGCTTAAAGATCCTCTCAAATGTATTCTCAGCTTTTAGCATTGCATCTCTAACTTTGATCTGCAGATAGACAACAAGCTAAAAAGCCAATATAATTAATCTCCACAGGTTTATTCGGCTAGTGTTTTTGAACTGTCCAGCTCTAAGAGTGATCATTTGCCGTATAGAAAATAAAACCTTAAAGCACACGGAAAGTTTTCTTTCCTGTTCTGATCCTTTTACTATTGAAATAGGAATTTAAAGTGGGACATATCAAAGGGCTTGTCCCGCTTCTAAATAACTACTATTAGGGGGAGGGACATTTTCATTTCAGAGAGCATTTTATTGGACAAAGATTTGAATACAGCCATGAGTGCAGAATGAGTCATCAATATATTTAATTAATTTCTGGAAAATTAAGACTGTACATTTTAAAATGCTAAAAGATACAGTAATAGGAGGAGTACACTAGCATATAGAAGGTCTACAGCTAACAGACAAGGACTAAAAGCCATAAAACTCAAATTCCAAACTTTATGGGTCATTAGCCATGATTTAAAAAAGAAACTAATCACAACTGTGCTCCTAGTTACATGTGGCTATGGCTTTTTGCAAAATAAAGCTTTTGGGGGCATTTCCTCAAACTCATGAAATGGCCGCAAATATAAATATCTAAATATACATCTCTTTCTAGTAAGACTGGTCTTGCAAATAGCAGTGTAGTTATTTATTTTGTTCGGGTATCTCTCTACAGTGGGAACAGCACAGATTTCTGGCAAATTGCCTGCATCTCTGACCCTTTCCTCCCCTCACTGGCTCAATCTAAAATGAGAGAGCTCTTTTATCAGGTGAGGAGTTGCCTTGCAACAAAAGAGGCCCATGCTTTATGTTTAACTTTCACATTCCACAGACTCACAAAGTTTGTTATTGTATATTCTAGTGGTCCAGTGGGGGTTGCGAATAACCTTTTAGAAAAATAGTGTTATCAAATCCATATGCTTCCACACGCAGTGAGTGACCGCTACCTTAGATTTTTCAGTTCAGTGTAGAGCACATGTGGTTTTTCTGCTCAATCAGCACAACGTTACACCAGCTGTAGCCAAAAGTTTCTAGGGACAGAAAAGGAAATAACACAAACATATAGACAATGATGGTGACAGAGACATAAATACAAATACTTGTGAGTGATTAAAAACACCAAATGTGAATAACATTCAAGATTCTACAGTATACAGTTCTATAACAATATAAAATACAATAATCTCCCTTACAGAGCTGCATTTAATAATAAAATAAAAATAAACATTGTGCTGCTTACAGTTTGTTTACTATAGAAAAATAAAAGCTGTAATTTAATATATGTTATTAGTTTTCATGGAAAAATATTAATGGGGTCATGACATATTCTTTTTTTATATACATATATAATATCTTCCCTGAGGTCCACTGATAATGTTAGTGAAGTTTTTTTTTTTTGCACTAAAACAGTCCTAATTTAGTAATCTATGATAATTTTCCACACTGTCTCTGGCCCTCTGTCTAAAACGTTCAGTTTTGGCCTCTGTGCCTCCTTTAAACTTCAACGTAAACACCCACTGTTATGATTGGGTAACATCATGCAGCCCCTCGAATACAACCATATTTGAAACTCAATCAGAAGAGAATGAACAAGCTCTACAACATTCTAAAACAAAATTTCAGTTTACACATAACACACATCCAACACATTGCATCTGAATGTATTAAACTGTTCATCTCAAGCACAGCAGCACCATAAACTATCAAAAAGTCATGACATTTTAAGTATTTATGAATGAAACTGATTACTTACGGTTTTGCGATGAGGTCCAATAGTGTTTTTAACTGCCCCATCTTTCAATAACAGTTTCTTTGCAAGGCTTGAATCATATTATGACTGGTTCACAAATAATCCACACTGATATGAGTCAAAAGAACACACATACATAGTTCAAAGTGTGATGAAACAAATGCACACACGCAGTATCATCCTGCACTGAGGCACACATCAGCAGAAATGCATCAAAACAGTCTAAGACGTCCATCTAGTTCATGTTTTCATCCACAAACAATTAAAAATAGCACAGATGGGGCCTGGGTAGCTCAAAGTATTGATGCTGACTACCACCCCTGGAGTCATGAGTTCGAATCCAGGGCATGCTGAGTGACACCAGCCAGGTCTCCTAAGCAACCAAATTGGCCCGGTTGCTAGGGAGGGTAGGGTCACATGGGGTAATCTTGTGGTCACGATTAGTGGTTCTCGCTCTCAATGGGGCACGTGGTAAGTTGTACGTGGATCGCGGAGAGTAGCATAAGCCTCCACATGTGGTGATAAGATGTGCAGATTGACTGTCTCAGGAGCGGAGGCAACTGAGACTTGTCCTCCGCCACCCAGATTGAGGTGAGTAACCGCACCACCGTGAGGACCTACTAAGTAGTGGGAATTGGGCATTCCAAATTGGGGAGAAAAATAGCACAGATGTGCACAAGGACACATCCAGGACGCTTTTGTGCTCAAAACAAAAAGACTCAGAGCAGCTAAATGAAAAAGAATGCCGTCTCCTTTTCAGACTTGACACTGCATCTTTTAAAAGCAGTGCAAGATACATGACAATGGTCAAATTGTCAGACAAATGTCTGTCTAGTGCATGTTTATATACAAAAATAATCCAAAATAGTCCAGATGGGTCCATTTTGGTGTTCAGGAATTCTTAAGCCACACTAGGCCTGTCTGTCCTGCTCTCTCTCTGTTCACGAACTAAGCACCTGTGGGCAGGGCAAAGTAATGCGATGATTTAAAGTAGGCTTGATGTTGTTGCTGTAGAGGCGGTCATGAATTAATGAGCCCCCTAGTGATGTAGGGAAGTCCCTGAAGTAGAGAATAAGGCATTTTTGCAGCTTGGTTTTTAATAAATGCTTTTATTGCATTGTGGATTAAGTTTTGAATTCTGAAATTTACAGTATGTTTTTAGAGAACAATGACCTCTTCTATATCAAAATAATAAGGAAAATTTGATTCCTCATGACATGACCCCTTTAAGGTGTCCTTCGTCATGCCAAAGAGGATGCTTACAGAAGTATGAATAAAATATTGTACAACCAGGCCAGAAACACACTGACTAAGGAAATCAGAGTGGCTAAAAGAAACTAACTGTTTTCAGCCAACAATCCTGCATCTGTGTGGAAAGACCTGAAAAGCATTACCAAGATAAGACACCTCCCCCTTGCTCTGTAGAGAATCAACAAATGGCTGATGAATTGAACCTCCTGGAACCCCCCTCCTCCCACTCCTGCTACTCAACCTGCACTTATGGTCTGTGAGGAGGATGTGTGCCAGGGCTTCCAGAAACAAAAGACTAGGAAAGCTGCAGACCCAGATGGTGTCTCACCTGAGTGTCTGAAAGTCTGTGCTGACCAACTGGCCCCCATCTTCACACAGATCTTCAATAGATCACTGAAGCATTGTGAAGTTCCCTGCTGCTTCAAACACTCCACCATCATTCTGGTCCCCCCAAAAACCCAAAATCACAGGACTTAATGACTACAGACCTGTCACCCTCACGTCTGTGGTCATGAAGTCATTTGAGAGACTGGTTTTGGCCTATCTGAAGGACATCACTGGACCCCTGCTAGATCCCCTTCAGTTTGCTTATAGAGCAAACAGGTCTGTGGATGATGCTGTCAACATGGGACTGCATTATATGCTGCAACACCTCGACAGACCTAGGACTTATGCAAGGATCCTATTTGTGGAATTCAGTTCAGCCTTCAATACATCATGCCTGATCTTCTCTCAACCAAACTGACCCAGCTCTCCATGCCAACCACAATCTATCGGTGGATCAAAAGCTTTCTAAAAGAAAGCAGCAGCTAGAGAGACTGGGGAAAATCACATCCAGCACCCTCACTATTAGCACTGGTGCTCCTCAGGGATGTGTTCCCTCTCCACTGCTCTTCTCCCTGTACACGAATGACTGAACTGCAATTTTGAAGTTTGCAGACAACACCCCAGTCATTGGACTCATCTGCGACGGTGACAAGTCTGCATACAGACGGGAGGTTGAACAGCTGGCTGTCTGGTGCGGTCACAAAAACCTTGAGCTAAACATGCTCAAAACAGTGAAGATGATAGTTAGAACCCCCCCCCCCCCCCATCCACCCACCCCTCACCATCCTGAACAGTACTGTCATTCAACAGAGTCATTCAGGTTCCTGGGCTCTACCATCTCTCAGGACCTGAAGTGGGACACCCACATAGACTCCATTGTGAAGAAGGCTCAGCAGAGATTGTACTTCTTTCGCCAGCTGAGCAGGAGCTGCTGGATCAGTTCTACTAAACTATCACTGAGTCTGTCCTGTTTACATCTATAACTGTCTGGTTTAGTTCAGCCACCAAATCAGACAGAAGGAAACTACAACGGACAGTCAAGACTGCTGAGAGGATTATTGGTGCCCCCCTGCCAACACTCCCAGACCTGTACATCTCCAGAGTGAGGAAACGTGCAGGTAGAATCACTCTGGACCCCACACACCATGCCCACTCCCTTTTTTAACTGTTGCCCTCTGGCTGGCGCTACAGAGCACTCAGTGCCAGGACAACCAGATACAAGAACAGTTTTTACCCTCAGGCCATTTACCACATGAACAATTAAACTGCCTTCAGGACTCCCATAGTGCAATAATGCATAAATATGTCATGTACATATGTAAATTCACTCATATTTAATTCAATAACTGTACATACCCCTCCCTTGCACATATATTACCACTTGCACATGTGCATATGCCATTCTATGTTATATGTCCTATTTTTTGTATGTCTGTTTATACTCTTACCTTGTTTTATATTCTGTGTCTCACTGTAATGTTCTGTGTACACTTGCTTGTTTCTCCTTTCACCAAAAAAATAAAAATAAAATAAAACATCCCTTGTGTACATGAGCACACTTGGCATTAAAACTCATTCTGATTCTGATATGTGCTCAATATTCTTGAAAGTGATTTCACAAGTATTTACCATCATTTGTAGATGATCAAGGAAGGAGACATTTCTTGTTGGTTGACTCTTAGGATGTGGTATTCAGCCATGAGCAGCTTCTTGCTCTGGCTGTCCTCCAAACATTCCTGCTCTGGGTTGTGCTCTTAAACTGCTGCTGACACAGAGAAACAGGAGGGTGATCTCTATTATTTTCAGCATAGATAAAACACATGTTAAAAAAGAATAATAAAAAATAGTATTTAATCTGATGAGGAAAATCTGATTTTTATTATTATCAGATTAACATGATTTTAATCAGATTATGATTTGTTGAATAGGTCCTGCAATCTGCTCAAATGTCAATGTTAAATCAAAAAGCAGATGTGATTTAATTATCATGATGAATGGTGAAATATATTTACACCATACACACACACACACACACACAGTGAAAATACATGATTCGTGAGTTTTTAATGTTTAGACGTAGGCTTGTGGAGCCAGCAATATTGCGAAACTGAGTTGAGAAAAGAGGACACACCAACCACAAGACATTCTTCTCACATTTTCTCAAAAGCTTGCTCTCCCATAATGTTGAAAAGTTCCTCTATGGGAATTTCCTCTTAAAATGTCTCAGTAAATGCCCTTTAAGACAAATTAAACAGTCTTTAGGAAGCAAGCACATATTCCAGGAAAAATAATGTAAAATGTAATTAGCTCAGGACATACAGTACTAGTGAGGATCAGAGATTAACTAAAGTTACTTAGATACAGTAACTTTAGTTAAATGTTGCAAATATGCCTTCTGTTATAACTGGACTGAGAGTTTGTGATAAATGGTCTTTGATTTAAAACCCACACTCTTATAACTGGAAACAAAACAAGCTTTCATACGTGACTATGATGTTCCATATCTGCTCTATTTTAGGTACCTGTTAAAAAAGGCTAACTAAAATTCTGGTTTTCCTGTTGACAATTTTGTTCTTTAGACCATTTTTTTCATCCGGAGAAAGTAACAATGTTGCATTCTTGCACATTTGTTGCTTGAATGTCATGATAGGCTATATTGTTTGTATTTTTAAAGTATTTAAAATCAAGTCAATACTTTTAGTGTTGTTTGCTCATAAATATAAAATTGAATTCATACTTAACTTTCATAAATATTGACGAATAAATTCTTCCACAAAACTTGCAATAGGCTACTTAACCTGTTGTATGTGATAAAAGATAACTGATAACTGAAATTCAAAATCGCTTATGCGTAGGTGAAAACATTTTTAGTAAAAAATAAATAAATAAATAAGTAAATTTAAAAATTTAAAAAAAGAAGAAGAAAAAGGAGAAGTAGAGTATTTTATTTTTACACCAGTCCTGTGATGATATATCTGTAATTACAAGTGAGCACATGTATCCTCTTGAGCACGTGTCTCTTCGGTAGTCTATGTCAGTTTTGAGGGACGGGGCGCGTCCGTCTCTCTCTCTCTCTCTCTCTCTCTCTCTCTCTGGCGGTCTCGCTCTGCGCTCATCACACAAGTATGTGAACGTTTACAGTCTCCAGAGCGAGACGACTGAAGATTTGTACTTCTCAGTGTTGAGGATGCACCTCGTGCCTGTTAAATTTTAAGAGCTCAATAGAGTGCACCATCTCAACCTAGCTTCAGTTTTGCAGATAACTAAACTTTATAAACTCTTGAGGACCACTGTGAACATCTTGAAGCGTTTTAGGCGATTTATGGATAGAGTAAAGATTCTCACAAGGGATCTGGATGATGTTTAACGACAGTGAATGAAGATGAGGTTGACATCGTTTCGGTGCAGTTAGTCCATGATGGATCACCATCACGATCTGAAATGTAAAATAGTTGTGGTCGGGGACACTCAGTGTGGGAAAACTTCTTTGTTAAGTGTTTTTGCCAAGGACTCCTTTCCAGAGGTTTGTAGAAATAGTTATTTTTGCTGTTTACAAAGGTTGTATATCAATAGTTTGAAATGGAAATATTCTCTAAATATGAACATTAGATTCATATATGAATTTGTGTTGTAGATGTTAAAATTTATATTTCAGTCACAAATCCCAAAACGTGATTTGCTGTTTCATTTGAATGCCATACATTTTAGGGACTGTTCAGACCGAACGCGTTATTGCGTAAAAATAAAATAAAAAGCTAGAATACAACGCGTGTATCTCGAGACGCGTTTATAACAACTACTTTCCAAAAAAAAAAAAAAAAAAAAACAACGCGGCGCGAGACGCTGAAAAAAACGGTCATGTTTACATAGAAAATCAATTGGAAAACAGACGGACGCAAAAAAACAAACAAAAAAAGAACAAGTTCGGTGTGAACGGCCCCTAATGGTTACTTTTTTACTTGCAGAACTATGTTCCTACTGTGTTTGAGAACTACACAGCCAGTTTTGAGATCGACGCGCTGAGAGTTGAGCTCAGCCTTTGGGATACGTCAGGTAAGAGGAGGATATAGAGGAGGACACTGTTTGCTGATGAACAAAACCTCTTTGAGGACATACAGTTAGATTTTCATCCAAGACTCCATAATATGGTCCATAAGATGTACAAAGATGTGGTTTCGAGTTTTTTTAAGAAAACAAATATGCAATTTATAGGTGGTTATAAAATACCCTAATTCAGTGGCGAACCTTTTAAGGCTTAAGTTTTGGCAAGTGTGATTAAGTTATTTAAAGGTTTTGTCCTTCTGGGAACTGGGAGAAGACCACAGAGGGGATAGTGAAATTCTTGTTGGATTGATATGATTACAGCAGTAGGCTAATGAAATTTCACAAATACAGTACACATAAGGAATTTGGTGATTATAAGACTGAAAAAGTCTCTGCACAGAGCCTCATTCCTAAATGATTACTGATGGACCACTTTCACATCATTTTATATTTTAATAATCTATAGTGACCTACAGTAGATCCTGCTGTTGTGATATAGACTCAACCCGGATTTCCCATGTTGTTCTCACACACTCAAAATCATGACTAGTAAGATTTACTTAATTTTTATCTCGCAAGTTTATGCACACAGTTTTTCTAAGTAAATCTTAATGGTATAAAACTAAGTAAAATCTACTTAACTTTATAACATAATATTGATTATAGTTTTGTGAGAACAATGAACTTAAACATTTCAGTAAATTCAGTCTTTTCTTAAAAATACTGTATATAATAGGTATACTACTTAAATGAACTTAGTAAAATTTTAATAAAAATCTTATTAGAATATGCAACATTTTGAATTGTCCTTTCAAACATACTGTATGTTTAATCAAGTGCTGCATGACATTTGGAAGCCTTTAACAGCGAAACTTGCTTGCGTGCTATGTAATCTATGAGACAACATACAGGGCTGCGCACGCAGACCTCAACACTTGGTGCACAAAACACCATGACGGTAATTCTGAGTTGAAAATGAATTTAAGACTGCACAAAACAATAAGTTTACCAAACGTAACAACAAAATTAACAATAAAATGGTGTGAATAGACTTGCAAACAGTGAACATGCAAGCTCATTAATTATTCAAGCCCAGTGAATGCAGTGAACACCAGCTTCAAAAAGTTAAGTACATTTTACTTATTTTTATTTACCAGTGAAATTGACTCAAATTAGCAAATAAATATGACAAGATTTTCTACATTAGGATTAATACATGATGACACATTGTAAAAATAACAAATCATAAATAATATTAACATATGCTAGAGCATACATTTTTACAAGTTTGTATGTAGAATTGACTTAATATTTTCAAGTTCATGCTTTAATTATTTTAAGTAGAAAGTACTTAATCTTTTCTGCTATATTTATTTAACCACAAAATCTTTTTTTTTTATTTTTTTTTTTAAATGCGTAGGCTCACTCATGAAGAATATTGTTAAAGTTAGGTAAAGTTTATCTAATAAAAATTACAGATATATTAGTGCTAGTATGTAGTGTTAGAAGCAAGATTTGATGATGTCCTGGTTACACATTAATTCCATTTTTTTTTTTTTTTTTTTTTTTTGCACCAAAGATATTTAAACAGTTTATATATATATATATATATATGGATTTTGGATTTCCAGTTATTTTCTTATCATAACTTACTGTGAAATTTACGAGACAGCTGTGGATCTTTTCAGAATGGATCGACATTTTAAAAATGAGACCTTTAAATATTTCATGGCTAATGATCTGAGCTTTGAAATCATTTCAAGCCATACAAACTTTCTAGAGCAGATTCAACACTCACCTCCCAGAAAAGCAGTGTAATCTGATTTACTGTGCTTGAATCATGGGTACATGTGCTGTCTTCCTATTTAGAAGGACATAGAAAATCAAGATAAGTATCAGACAAGTTAGTTTGGAATCTTGTCCTAAGAAGATTGTACTTACAGCAAGACAAGGCAAGGAACACTGCAGACTACAGTATGGCAAGCCGAACTGACTTTTAATCATTTGCCGAATATTAATTGTTGATATCAACAATTCAAGTTTCACTAGTTAAAATGCTAATTCTTGATATTAGGAATGTAATTACTACTAGTGACAATGCAAATTTTTGATATAAGTAATTACATTTGATCTAGTAAAAACTTTTATTCTTGATATCAAAAATGACATCATCACTCACAGAAATACACATTCTTAATATCAAAAATGTAATTTCAACTTGTAAAAACTGTAATTCTTGATATCTTTAACTGCATATTCACTAGTAGAATTTCACAATTATCTGTCATCCACTTCTATTCAAAATGCAATTACGGATCTCTAAAATTAGTTTCTTACTACTTTAGATGAAATTCCAATTTCACATATCAGCAAACACTTCTTACCAGTAAAAATCGAAAATTTTCATATCAATAATTACATGGTTACTAGTGCAAATGTCCATTCTTGTGATCAAAAATGTAATAACAACTAATAAAAATGCTCATTTTTTATATCAGTAATTTGGTTTCCACTTGTGGCAATGTTAATTTCTGATATCTGTAATGTGATTGTAACTAGTAAGAAATACTTTTTTTGATATCTTTAATTACATTCCAATTTATTGATATCCAAAATCCATTTCCAGATATCTGAAATTCCAAATCTAACATGCTGAAATACATTTACAGATTTGAACAAATTTGCATTTTGAATTTAATTGTTGATATCAGGAATGGGTATTTGCACTATAGTAACAATGTAATTATTGATAACAAAAATTAGCATTTGTACTAGTAGAGTACACAGATTTTGCTGTAGTATGGAAAATTCTAAATAAATAAATATTCAAAAAGTAAATAAATCATTATACAATCTTTAAGTGGTGTAATATATGACAGTAGTAATACTTTGTGTATTATCTTGTGTCATCTGTCATCAGCTTTTATAAAATAAAAAAAAAATGTAAATATGGAATAAATCATATAGCAATATACCATCTTAGTACAATTCACTTTTTCAGCTGCTTAAATGTATTATGAGTATGACATGCTTCAACAGCTTTCTAGTTACCAATTTTCTAGTTAACACTTTTCCATTGCATTGTCAGGCTTATATTGTTCAGATTTTTTATCCATTTATGTTAAGTAATAATTTATGTAGTAGTTTTTGTTTTTTGTCTTATTGTAGGATCTCCATACTATGACAACGTGCGGCCCCTCTCTTACCAGGATGCTGATGCAGTTCTCATCTGTTTTGACATCAGTCGACCAGAGACTCTTGACACTGTTTTAAGGAAGGTAAGCAGTATTTTTTTTTTAGACATTCATGATTTTGTTGATCATCACTACTGAGCATTTATAAATATTATTATAGACCTTATTATAGACTTACCATCACTTCAATGACATGCTCTTTATAAAGCTATATAAAGCCCACAGATCTGATTTCCAGAACTCATGTTGTCTGGAGTTTTTTTTGTCTACTGAAATTTCTTGGAAATATATATTTTTTTATGTTTTGTCTGCAGAACGATCTATAACACTTTAAACAACAGTACATTCCATTGAAGAGGTCGTCTATAACTCACAGCCTTGTTTGTCATTCCTGTCAAAAATCAAAGATGGCGCTGCTGTGAATAAGGTCTCCTAGCTCTCCTGAAATGTGTTTGGTTGGAAAGTAGCAAGTACTGATATTCTCACAAGCCTTGCCTTTGTGGTAGCGCGAACAAAAGTCCAGACATCTGAGAAAAGGGTCAAATGAATGAGGGAGGGAATGTGTGGGAGTCATTTGATCCTTTGACTATCACATGAAGGGGAGAACAGCAACCAAAAAGAGCTAGTTTACATTTTGTCTCAGAATCATAGAGCCTTTGTGTGGCAGAATGCCTTGTAACCTCTGATGTAATTTACACTACGAGTGGTGCCAAAGGAGAGAACTGCACATGAAGTATAGAGACAGCATGGCCTTCTAGATAAGAGATAAGATAAGAGTTAGACATCTGCATTTTTGGGGGGAGCTTTATTCTCCTTTAGAACCCTCTCTCTCTCTTATGCTCCCACAGAGAAAGGTGATCTGTGCCAACCGTGCATTGATTTATTCACTTTTTGGACTGCACAGTACAAAAAATGTGGGAAAGAATTTAGGGGGTAGATTTCACTCTCGTTTTCAGTTATGCAATAAGCAATGGCAAAGATTTGGTTTGAACATTGGTGGGGGGGGGGGGGGGGGATCCAAATGTGGGTCCGGTGGGGTTGTAATGTTTCATTACAACACATTACAGAGTGCATAATAACAGTTCAAATTAATGCACAGATAAATTGAAAATTATATTAATGGCATACTCTTAAATATTTACAGTGTAACATATCAAACATTCAGAAAGTTTCAGAAAAACATGAACCCTTTCAGAAAATTACAATTCTTACCTGCTCATTTGAAATGCCTTATTGTCACTATGCCATTACACAAGTGAAATGATGTGTGAAAAGCTTATGTGCGTGGTCCAGACATTGCAGCTATACATGTAAATACAATAAGTATAAGTTCACTCAACAGAATAACAATATGACAGTGTACAGAATAACAATACAACAATGTTAAGAATAACATTATAACAATGTACAGAATAGCAATATAAAAGTGTACAGAATAACAATATACAGAATGACAATTAGCAATATACAGAATAACAATATAACACTATACAGAATAACAATACACAGATGTTTACACAGTTTGCATGGTACACAATACACATTACACAATATACAAACTGAACAATTAAAGTCAATTGCACTGAATTGAATTAAGCACAGTATACAAGCACATTATACATAGTATACAAAATGTGCAGTGATGTGTGGCATATACTATTGTGTTGCCATTAATTCTCAGATGTGAGTATACTATATTAATACTATATTAATAATGATAGATGTGACTTATACTGTAGATACATATTGAGTCCAGTGAAATTAGTGTTAATGTCCTAGGATATGGAGTTGTTAACAGTTCAGCAGTCTAATGGCCTGAGGGAAAAAGCTGTCCCTCAGCCTGCTGGTGTGGGCTCTGATGCTGCGGTACCATCTGCCAGATGGTAGCAGTGAGAGCAGTCCATGGCTTGGATGGCTGGAGTTGTTAAGTTGAGCTATAGTCTTGTGTCCACAGGGGGGCAATAGAGTTCGGGGGGTTCAGAGAGAGGGTGTGGCGAGAAGTAGAGTGGAGTATGTTAGTCCATGTGTGTGGATGGTGCAAATAAAAGGTTCAAATGAAAAATTTTGTGAATTATCATTTAGAGTTAACATTGGTAGCAGAGGATGACTGCTGGTAACTACAAGATTCCACCACAGTTTGATGAAAAGTAGTCATATGAGAGTTGGAAAATTGAAGTGGAAATGTGGATGCGTGTTACGGAACTGGAAGGAAAGAAACAAGCCTTTGCTGTCGCATTATCGGTAACAGGGAGAGCAAGAGATGCCGCTCTGGTAAAATTCCTTAAACAAAGATGACGGTATGAAAACCATTTTAGACAAATTGGACTCTGTGTTCTTAAAAGAGGAAAAGGATCGGCAATACGATGCATACAGTGAGTTTGATCAGATCATAAGAGACTATAGGATTCTGATAACTGATTATATCATCGAGTTTGAATGTAAATATAACAAGTTGCGTCATTTCGGCATGATTCTTCCAGATGCTGTATTGGCCTTTAAACTTCTAGACACAGCGGGCCTTGATGTTAAAGACAAACAGTTAGCACTTACTGCTTGTTCTGCTCTCACTTTCTCAAACATGAAATCTGCTCTAAAACAGATTTTTGGCGAAAAGCTTATGCATGGAAGTCACAATAATAGTGATTCCGCATATTTCACCGATTCCTGTAAGAGAGAGAAGTCACGTTCACAAAAACAATCAAAAACACTGCCAGGTACAAATCCTCTTGATAGATATTGTAGGTGTTCCAAATGTGCAATTTGTCAAAGCATGTATCACTGGGCTAAGGACTGCCCTCACAGAGATGAACATGCCAAGCTGACAGAGGACATAGAGCAGTGTAACATCACACTGTTTTCCAGTGTTCCTTGTCTAATGCAGAAATATTCATGGTTGAATCACTTGGATCAGCAGTCATTGATACAGCTTGCACAAAAACGGTATGTGGACAGAAATGTTTTGATCATTATTTCAGTGGACTAAAACCAGCAGAGTTTAAGAAAATGATGCACACAGATAGTGCAAGAGCTTTCAGATTTGGCGATGGAAGAGTTGTACACTCTACAAAGATAGTGAAAATTCCAGCCATAATTGGAAACACTAATTGTCACATAGAGACTGAAGTAGTTCTAGCAGATATCCCATTGCTTTTATGTAAACCTTCACTAAAAAAGGCAGGGGCCATTCTGGATCCTCAAAATGACAAAGCAATAATATTCAAGCACCCTGTATGCAGGGGGCCTGGGTAGCTCCTGTTCAGGTAATCATGATGAGGAATGCACTGTTATCTTAAAGGACATAGTAGACACATGTGAAACATGTGTTAAATACAGCAGACCCAAACCTAAACCTGCTGTGGGACTCCCTATGGCCTCAAGTTACAATGAAACGGTGGCTGTGGACCTGCATGAGCTGGGCGCAGGAGTATGGTATCTCCATGTCATTGACCACTTCACATGTTTTAGTGCGGGAAGCATTGTGACTACAAAAAAGGCAAGTGAAATTATGAAGACCTTCATTCATTGCTGGATTAGCTTACATGGTCCACTCAAAAGACTGTTCAGTGACAATGGTGGAGAGTTTAATAATGATGAAATGAGGGATATGGCAGAAAAGTTCAACATTGAGGTAAAGACCACAGCAGCATATAGCCCTTGGAGCAATCGTCTTTTAGAGAGACACAATCAGACCCTCACAGAAATACTAATGAAAGTAAAAAATGACAACAGATGTGACTGTAAAACTGCCTTAGATTGGGCACTGATGGCAAAAAACTCTTTGCACAATGTGCACAGATACAGTCCCTACCAGCTTGTGTTTGGACAAAATCCAAATCTACCATCAGTCCTTACTGATAAGCCACCAGCTCTGGAAGGTACTAGTATAAGTACATGTGTAGGACAGCACATTTCAGCTTTGCATACTGCAAGGAGAGCATTTACAGAGGCTGAATGTTCTGAGAGAATCCAAAGAGCCCTTCGCAGACAACTACGGCCCACAGATGAAAAATATGAAACTGGGGACAAAGTGTACTACAAACATG
The DNA here is from genome assembly GCF_019703515.2 of Myxocyprinus asiaticus. Lineage (NCBI taxonomy): Eukaryota > Metazoa > Chordata > Actinopteri > Cypriniformes > Catostomidae > Myxocyprinus > Myxocyprinus asiaticus. The sequence goes on along the minus strand of NC_059353.1, from coordinate 22,162,549 downwards.
CAGACAGTGCGCAGTGGAAAGGTCCAGGTGTCATCATTGGCCAGGATGGGGCAGTGATATCTCTAAGGCATGGAGGTACTTACGTTCGTGTGCATCATTCCAGGCTCTGAAAAATGGAGAACTATCGCACAGTGCAGGAAGAAATTATGCAGATAAACAGAACATTGTGGATAACACTATTTCACAGCCTGCAGGATTATCTGGAATGGACGATGACAGTGAAACTGACAGTGTGGAAGAAGCACCTGCGAATCAAGGTGATGAACTTTGCGAACAAAATTACACTTTAACCCAGCCAGGGGGAGAGTTGGGAAATCATGTTACTAGAGTGAAAGCAGGACAAAAAATTACATATACTGACAGAGAAAGCTGTGAATCACGGACAGCACAAATTCTTGGCAGAGCAGGAAAAGCTACAGGAAAACATAAAGACTGGTACAATCTATAGTACATTCACCCAGAGACGGTTATAGGCGCTACTGGGTCAGCTGACCTGACGTGGATGACTTTCAGGTTGTTTCCCCAGACAGTACGTTGCCAAGTAGTAATCACCATGAAAGTGATGTGTTGGTCATTGAAGATGAGACTTTTGTCGCAGCAAAAAAGGCTGAGCTGGACAATTGGAAAATAAATGGTGTATTTAAGGAGGTAAAAGATGATGGTCAAAAATGCATCAGTACAAGGTGGGTGTGCTCAGTTAAAGAAACACCTGATGGTTTAGTGCCAAAGGCTAGGTTAGTCGCAAGAGGTTTTGAAGAAATAAATGTCAGTGACCTTCCTAAAGACTCACCAACTTGTGCTTCGAATTCCCTAAGGATTGTGATGGCAGTCATATGTCAAAGGAAATGGCAGCTGAATTCCATGGATATTAAGGCGGCCTTTCTACAAGGAAAAGAGTTGGCCAGAAATGTCTACATTCGGCCTCCACCAGAAGCGCAGTGCAAAGGAACGCTGTGGAAGTTGAATAAATGTGTGTATGGGGTGGCAGATGCCTCTCTGTACTGGTACAACAAGGTTGACAGCTTCATTCAATTCTACCCGCTCAACACCAGTTTCATGTACAACAGTAAAGAGAAGTCTCAGGGGTGCAGGCCTTATGGGAAGAATTGCAAAGAAAAAGCCACTTTTGATACAGAAAACAAAAAGAAAAGGTTAGAATGGGCAAAGAAACACAGACATTGGACAACAGATAATTGGAAAAGAGTGTTAAGGATCTTAACCCCATTGAGCTTTTGTGGGATTAGCTAGACTGTAAGGTGCGTGAGAAGTACCCGACCAGACAGCCACATCTATGGCAAGTGCTACAGGAAGCGTGGGGTGAAATGTCACCTGAGTATCTGGACAAACTGACAGCTAGAATGCCAAGGATCTGCAAAGCTGTCATTGCTGCACATGGAGGAATGTTTGATGAGAACTCTTTGAAGTAGTTTAAGAAGTTCTGAACATTTTTTTTCAATTGTAATAGTAATATTTCACGTTATTAATGTCCTGACTGTACATTGTGATCAGTTGAATGCCATTTTGGTGAATAAAAGTACCAATTTCTTTCCATAAGAGCAAAATCTGTACATTAATTCAAAACTTTTGGCCGTCAGTGTATATATCGCAATATCCAATTACATCTGCAACCGGCTGAGGGATCGGTGAATATTCTTGCTTTAGTGATTTTGCATTGAAAATAAAATTTATTTATTTAAAAACAAAAAACTTAAAATACATTTCTAAATTCAAATTGCACCCAAACGAAACGAAAAAGCAATTAAAATAATGAAGTGATCAAAATGTTTATATATATATATATATATATATATATATATATATATATATATATAATTAACCACCTTTCCATTTACCGTCAGGCAAGTGTCCGTCTAAACATGCAGGCAGAAAATTACTTATACAAATGAAGACATAAAAACAATTATAACTGTAAAAATAATAATTATAATGATGATAATAATCACTGAAATATAAATCATGGTTCGAGGTGAACGTGTTTTTGTATTATTTTATGTTTTAATCACAGATGTATAGGCTGTAGATTTGTGGTCAAAATGAACTGCTCTGTGGAAATAAAGCGAACTGAACTCAAAGCACCTCCTGAGCTGAGATGTCTGAGGTCATTTGCAGCACTCATAGATGATGCTGTTCTTGCAAAAACAAAATTCAGAAGACAGAAACAAAGAAAGAGTGAGAACCTTTTACATGTGCGTGTTTCTCAAGACTGCACGCCTCCGTACAAACAGCGTGTCATACATGCGCATAGACGGCTTTTCTGTCATCTGTTCTTAATAATATAATAAAGTATTTCTTCAAGCGCGTGTCTGTGTGTTGTGGGGCAAATTATTTGTAATATTAATTTGATAATAATAATAACCTAATAATAATAATTTAATACATTAATGGGAAAACGAGCCAAATATCGTTTTGACATCATCATAGGCATCAGCTATTGCCGATCACTCTGACCATCATCGATCCCCAAGATCATCTTCTATTGGCACAACCCTAGTTGGCACCACGTCTTCTATGCACTTCCTGATGAAACACGTTACAGAATCTGCATAGACCTCGATGTCGTAATCAGAGGCGGACCGGAACATCTTCCAGTTCACATGATGAAAACAGTCCTGTAGCATAGAATCCGATTGTTCCGACCAGCACTGGATCGTTCTGAGGGTGGGTGCTTCCTGTTTCAGTTTCTACCTGTAAGCAGGCAGAAACTGCATTGGATCGTTCTGAGGGCGGGTGCTTCCTGTTTCAGTTTCGCCTGTAAGCCTCCCAATTCTACGCCATTGGCAATAAGTAAGGGATAATGTACAGTCAGTCGGTCATTATCACAAAGTAATGGCTTGTTCACACCAAACCCATTTTTTCAGTGCGATTGTTCGTTCAAAATGGCTTTTGTATGGTAACAATGGATTACGATGGTGCTATTCACAGCGGGTCCGACAAATTGTCAACCAACATTCTGAATTTTTTTTTTTTACGGAGAGTAGGCAGATTTTTTTTTTCTTCGGACTGCGATGAAAACTGACTGACCAATGAGATAAGAGCTTTTTGTCATTTTTACAGAGTCATTGCAGCTGCTCAATCCAGTGCATTGGTGGCACTAATCAACTGACAAACACCGGCGTTGGACGTGCAGCTGATACATACCCACGAAATGTATATGCTTAAAAAATACAGTTGCAGTTCATGAACCTTTGTACTGCAAACATAAACCCGGTCTGTTTTTGAAAGTCTGGTTTGGTTTATGTCTTAAATGTACATTATTTAATATGTATATCACTGTGCCTGTTATGGTGAGGTTCGGCAATTAGTTTGCGCTAAGCTCATAATAAAATATCTCATAAAAAGTTTCATTACATGAAATGTTTTAAACAAAAAAACTGCACAACCACACTGCTATTTTTATTGCAAGGAAAATATAACAAATTATTGCAATAATTTAAATAAGGAAAAGACAGTGAGCAGTGTTTTCTTTTATATTGTTTTTAGTATATGCATCATATTTTATACTTTACCTGTTATTCTCAATATACATTATTCCAAGTGTATTTAATCACTGTAACTGGTGTTATCCAGGCATTAATCCAGGAATTATCAAAAGAGAATTTGAGTTCGGAAGTCTGGAATATAGACCTACTTGTAGCAAAATAGCCTACATGTTCAAATAAATATCTAACAAAGCTCTTTACCAGAGATTATTTATCAGAGATGGGCCACTTCTATTAAAATTAATGGGAGAAATTGGAACACTCAACCAAGGAGCTCTGAGTACCCAATTGTCAAAGGGTATAGAAAGGAAATCCCGCCTTAAAGTTAAAAGAGCCAATCACCTTTTAGATACAGACATCACCTGTCAATCAACTCTAGAACGTGCATATGCATTAGCTATACAAGCTGGGAAAATTTTGTTTTATAGAGTAATATGAGGTAAAGAATCACAATTTATGATACCTGTATTGTCAGATTTTATTGCTGATTTGAAACATGTTCTTTGATTGTAATTTTGACCAACCATTTTTGAGATTTTGGTCTTTCTCCATTCAAGTAGATAGGAGCTGCACTGGCATTACTGGAAATAACCTCCCGAGAGTGTTCTAAAGATGGCCGACAATGGACTCTGACTTGCTCAATGGACTCATCTCACTCACATAAAAAACACAGATTATATACTCCTCAAAATACATCAACAGCATGGAAAGAAAATAATGAAACAGTTATGCCAAAGTATAGAAATAAATGCTTTAACGGCATATTAATCTCTTAACAGCTGAAGGGTGCGGACAGGAGACTGGTATAATAAAAGCACCGCAACAGCGCTGCCTACAGCACTGGAGTGAAATTGTTTTTAGCTTCATTTTTGTATGGACTCGGTGTGAATAGACCTTCCATCAGATGTTCGTCTTGCAAAATCATCACGGATTTGGTGTGAACAGGCCTAAAACCCTTACAGGGTGATCAGGACCATGACGTGGAAAAGAGGGGTCCCTTATCACCATGAAGGGGTTTATTTTATTTTCTGACACCTATATTATTATGTGAGCCCCTGGATGGGGTTTATTTGATTTCATTTATTTTATTATGTTGTTGTGTGAAAAGAAAGAGACAACAGAGTCTCCATAAACACTGAATTAAACCTTTAGTTTACATTCTGACCAACCTGTTGGTGTTTATTTTAATGACCGTCTGAATGTTCATTATCCCGTTTATTACACGACTACTTGCCAAATAAACAAAGAAATGGACACAATATATTGATTTGATTTGAAATTATTTTATTACCTCACTGTTAGAGATAGCAAGAGAATAGGAACACATAATACAAGTAGGAAAGATTACTGGTACATTACTGGCTGCAAAATATCTGACTGCTAAATGCTGCAATTGACCATTCAGAACTGAGTATTTTGTAGAGCTGTGTAATAAAAACTTACAGCTGAATCTGGTTTTATAGAAAAATAAAAGTACTTATACAGTATCATTAAGGGTTACCACATAATCAAATCAATTTTTGTCTTATATTATTTATAATAAGTTTTAGTATTGTTTTACTGAATTTTATGATGATGATTTATTATAATAGCATTACCATGATCATAATAATAATCAGTATAATATTTTGTACCATGATTTATGTTTGCCGTTGGTCTAACACTATGTTTCCCTTAGTGGAAGAGGGAAATTGAGGAGTTCTGTCCCAATACCAAAATACTGTTGGTTGGATGCAAGTCAGACCTGCGCACAGACCTGGCCACATTTGTGCAGCTGTCCAATGACATACCTTTATCTTATGACCAGGTGGGTAGTTAAAAGGGAGTTTAAACAGTAGCTATACTGGAATAAAAAAAACTGGAAAATGAACAGGTGTAACACACAATTCCAGAAGATTATACTGCAAAGTAATGCAATCCGATAATTGGAAATAAAGTAATTAGCTGTGAAGTAGTTGGCTGAGTTTATATTTTTGTCTCCTTATCTCTTTTAGGGGTCAAACATGGCCAAGCAGATCTCCGCCCCTTACATTGAATGCTCAGCACAGCAGTCTGAGAACAGTGTGAGGGACATTTTCCACATAGCCACACTGGCTTGCATCAATAAAACAAAAAAGGATGTCAAGCGCATCAAGTCCAGCAGAGCCACCAAGAGGACCTCACACGTACCTAACAGGCCTGAGCTAAACTCAGTGTCATGTCTACACAAGACCAAAACAAAAACCTGCATAGTAATGTGATTTCAAAAGCCACAGAAAAGACTTGAGGCCATTTCCTCTGCATGCATTCCTTTTCCAATCAGGATTTTTCCAAAAAATTCAATTGGAAATAAATGGGACATGAGCTGAAGGGAGCTAATTTGCACTTCACAAGCATTCATACTCATCTCCAGCTGCAATATGTACCTCTGACCTAAGACAAGGACATGTATTAATGGTAATGAAGTCTATTCTTCCCTGTTTACATATGCATTTAAAAAGCACTTCAGAATATTTTTGGCCATTTTTAGTCATCATTCAAAACTTAAAGCAGGGAAAACACTCATTGTCTCAAATACTGCCAAAAATGGAGCACTCCAAAACAAGAATCTGCTGTGGATTTAGTTGTGATTTATAACAAAACCCAATTTATGGAAATAACAAATTTTAACACTAGATCAGTGCTGTCTTATTAGACCTGACTGCACCAAAAATGTGTAAAATAATGTCACAAATATACATTGTAGGTAGAGTTTTGTATTATGAGAAAAAAAATATTACAAAATAAATGAAGAATATACCTGGTCCAAACACCTGATTTGGCCACCTCATGTCTAACATTTTGCCAGCAACAACATAGCCTCAAAGCTATTCTAAGAGCTGTTCTATTTGTCTGTTTGTATTTCTATTTCTTCTATCTATTGTGAATCATTTAAGGATGAAAAATATCAAGAATCATTACTAAGTAATCTGGCTCATTGTTAATCAGGCTTTAACCCTGTCTCTTTGAAATGCTCCGTTATCAAGCCTAGCTTATTTCTTATTGAGTTTTTTCAATGTATTGGTGGATCCGTTATAAAACTGAAATGGTAAAGTGCATTTCAAGTAGATGATTCGTCATTGTAACTGTGGGATCCTTAGACTCTAAAAATATCCAACCCTTTCCATTTTATTCCTGAAAAGCACAGTAGATCTCCTTCCCCAAAATCGTATGTGCACTTAAAAAAGATCCAATTATAAAGTAAAAGCATGTTTTGTAAAACCACCAACTGAATATAAGCAGAAATGCAGGTACGTATACCAATTTACCATTTAAAAAAATAAAATAATTTTTAACAGTGAATGCAGGTAAATTTACCCATCTCTTTCAGTAAACAGTAGCAGTAAACTACCACTGTTATGACTGGCTCTCTGCTCTTAACTGACCTGCTCTCTTCTTGCCATCTCACCGCTCACCGCTACTGGGCAGGATACAGAAGTAATAAGGTCAAGTAGGCATTGATGTGTTGTTGTGGAGGCAGTCAAATGCAAATGTCTACCATGGTGTGACATCACAATGTAGAGGAGGTAAAGAACAAGTCATTTTGGCATCTTGGTTTAAACAACGTTTTGCAGTGAGGAGGAAGTTTTGAGCTCTGAAACTTACAGTTTGTTTTTATAGTACAATTGTTTTATAGTACAAAGATCAAGGAAAATTTTATTCCTGATGTCTTGACCCCATTAAAATTTTTTTTCTTCGAAAAATGGGCATTTGAAAAGTAAAAAATTAGAGGAGAGGGAAACAGGAACTGGAAGAAGACCTTTGCTAAACTCTTTGTCATGAATAAAAGAATATGTACTAAATTTATTCCTTATTCATCAATTAATAAGAGCTGAATAATAATAAAGGGGAAAACAGATAGACTTAATCACATATGTCTATATACTGTATATTTTTTTTATTGGTGAATTATGTTTGTAATGATCTACAAGTTCAAATGTCAATTCATCAGAAACATGTACAGAGACCTGCTGAAAATCTTTCCATATGCAGAAAATTAATGCACCTTAAATTATATATAACTGCTAGCCATTAGATGGTTTGAAAAATGTATTGCATTTTCAATTCTCAGCCACATAGAGGCATCAGTAGAGCTCCTTCTACAGCAGAAAAGAGAAATCTATTGGAATTACAGTAGTGAGACAGGGTTTCAACAGTGGATATGTGTTGGAATATGTTAAGGACCATGTATTTTGACACAGGAAACATTAAACTGTCATACAAAAATATTACTTAAAATATTTATCAGAGGAATTCACAACAAACTAAAATGACTGACAGATTATTTTTACAGAATTAAAAAAAGGCTCTTATAACAGCTTGGCAGGGACCTGGCCGATGAATCCACATGCAATACTATTAAAAAACAAAACAATTTATACAATGTAATGCCACAAAAATTATATTTAATTTACAGCTCTACACTAAAATAAGACTTTGTTTATTATAAAGACAATTATCCATGGCAAAACATTGTAGGTTGCAATGGACAAGGCATCAGTAAAACAATGTATTTAGTACGGTAATAGCTTTGTATCCACAAGGTATGTATTGAGCCATTTATATTTATGGTGTATGCCTAAACAACATCATCTACAAGCACATTGCTATAAAAAGTGCACAGTTATTTATATAGAAGCCTTTGCTTTGACTGGCTCCTCTTGCTGGTTTTGCCTGTCATAAAATTGAAGGTCAATGGATGTGGCTGGGATCAGCAAAGTTCTTGTGATTGGTTTCACAGTCCTTCCTGAAGGGTCTGGGCACACTTCATAGTGTTTAATTAACTGCAACATGCAAAAATAAACATTTGAAACAAACTAAAATCTACACAACCTATTGATCAACCTTGAAACAGTCATGGTTTACCACACAAGCTGATCAAGAAGTGATACTGCAAATATTGTTGGCTGTTGTATGATTGCTTAAATTGCTTGTGATGTTCCTCATTTAGCATCTGCTAAATGATTACGTTGAAATGCAATGTAATCCTAAAGAGTAGCTGACATAAGCAGTGACAGAAGTGTTACATACGTCATATACTTCAAAAGCATTTAACACTCTTAAAGGCAACATGCTTAAAGCATTAATCTTAGTTACTCATTAACAAGTAGAATTATCTCTGACCAAAGGTCGTCATGCCAGTCAATATCCAACTAACTATGTAAGATCCAAAGCTAACACACTGTTTCACATTCACTGTAACATTTGTGAATACATTACTATGATTCAAAATTCATGAAATAATCTCCAAAGCAAGTGCTGTGCCGTGTTTTTGGTGGATAATTTCCAAATATTTATTTATACCCATTTTTATGTATGGCAGACCAATGTTACATTGCATTTCATTGAGTGCTGGTCATAGCAAAGGGCTGCCATCAAATAATATATATGATGTAATATACTTTCTTAAAATGTACAATTAAAATTTACATGTAAAATATATAGTACCAAAAATGTACTATGTTATTAACTTCTTAAACTCTGGGGTATTTTTGGGCTGCTGCCTGCAATTTTCACACTCATTTACACATACTGTGGACTAACTGAAAAAAATAAATAAATAAAAGACTCCAATTATTTAGAAATAATATTGTACATGTTTACCAAAAAGTCTTACTTTATTCCACTAGATGGCTGCAAGTACTAGAAAAAATTGTTTCTCCGATCTGAAATGTAGGTGGCGCTCTAATTTTTGCCGTCACAGATGTGTTCGTACATAGACATTCAGTCTAATTTTCCGTTCATGTACCACCCCCATTGTTTCATTTAATATCTCGGCCTCTAAGTGGACTAAAAGCTCAAACTAGTTGTCATTAGAAAGCTGAGATTAGCCCTTTTGCGACGTTGTATAAAATTTCATCATCAATATTCGATAACATACGTATATTTCCGATTATTTGTTTAGTTTGCTTTCCTGCTTGACCGCATATTTTGTTCTGGACATCAAGCTATAACACTGGATTATTCGCACAAGCAAGCTCAAAGACAAGTAAAAAAGGGCTAATATTTTAGAAAACTGCATAAGGTAAAAGCAGATATAATGTTTTTAGCTATTTGGGGCTTTCAGCAGCAGTGATCGGCACATAAAGAGACGTTTATATTTAATGTCTTACAAAAATCATATTTCACTTTGTGATTCTTTTGAAAATCTTTCAAACTGTGGTGGGAAACAAAATAACCATTGAATGCAAGCTTTCATTTGATATATGATTTGTCTGTATAATTGCCATTTGAAAGACTTTTATATTCATATTAATATCTCTACCACATGACCTCTAGATGGTGCTGATTTGCGACACGAATGTTTTCAAGCCTTGTTTTGTTATTTTATGTTACATAAATGCAAAAATTATGGTTATAGAATCTAAGCTTTCAAATGATACCCCATATGCCTGACATGTATTTGGAGACTTAAACATTTTAAGCCACCGGTGGGTCTGTAGAGTTAAAGAGGTTAGAAGTTAAATTCTGTTCGTGAATTTTTCGATCAGATTTTGTATCGATAATAGAAAACAAACATGTGCAAAACCATGAAATGGTTGATATCCATACTTACCCGGGACAAAAGGAGATACATCTCCAGTTCAGCCACTCTGCGACCCAGACAAGCACGGATGCCGAAGCCAAACGGCACAGAACCAAAGGGGTGTTGGCTTAACTGCTTCTGCCCACGGATCCAACGCTGTGGGAGGAAGGCATAAGGATTTGGGAACACCTTCTCGTCGTAGGACACCGCAAAGTGGCAGAGATGGAACAGAGTCTAGAAAAGATGGAATAAACAATCTGATTAGTTTGGATGTCTATTTATTGGTATAAATTTAAAGGGATTGTAACTATAAAACTTGTAATTAATTAAGATAGGAAGCAAATTAATGCATATATGATTCTTACTAAACGTTTGCCAAATTATGTAATTTTTGCATGTAGCAAGTGGAATTATTTGAACAATTATCTCTATTTGGGGTTTGATATTGCAAGAACAAATAATCTTTTTGGTGTTTGATGTTGCTACAAGTTATCAGGCTCATGAGATGCCAGTTTGTAGTTCAGCTTACATTTTTAGGGAAGAGATGGCCACCAACCACTATTTCATTTTCAGCAACAATACGAGCATTCCCTGGAACCACTGGGTATAAACTGAGAATGCAATGTGGATTAATATAGCATGTTAAACAGGACACGCTCTTGCACTGAAAAACAGAATTAAGGCGTATTTTTTATATTTGAACTACCTGACAAAGCATCTTAAAAAGCAACAAATATGCTGCGAGAAAAACAGCGAGACCCAATGCAACAACCAAAGACATCCTTCTGATGCATGTACAACAAAGAATAAATAAATAGCACAGATGAAATGCAAGAACGCATTTTTGTATGTATGCTTCCTCAAAAAACACTTTTTTGCTGACATCCTATTACGTTTATAACACAGTATGGAAGTGAGATACAGTATGCTGTACCGGAGAGTCTCTCTAACAATGGCCTTCAGCAATGGCATCCTGGTGATTTCATCACTGCAGGGCACTTTGTCACCAGGGCAGACACTGACCACCTCCTCATACAGCTTCTGCTGGATCTCTGGCTCTTGTGCCAAGTGATACAGAGCCCAGGAAATTGTGTTTGATGTCTAGAATGAGAACATATCGAGAGCCGTTAGAAGAGTCCTAACTTTCCTCTCAATATCATGCCCATTAAGCAAATTCACAACATGATTAATTGATTCAAATCAAATGTTGCAAATGGTGACATTATTCTTAAAGGTATAGTTCACCCAAAAATGAAAATTCTCTCATAATTTACTCACCCTCATCCCATCCCAGATGTGTATGACTTACGTTCTTCTGCTGAACACAAACAAAGATTTTTAGAAGAATATTTCAGCTCTGTTGGTCCTCAAAATGCAAGTGAATGGGTACCAAATTTTGAAGTTCCAAAAAACATAAAGAGATAAGTGTGGGTGAGAAACAGATCAAGATTTAAGTCAATTTTTACCATACATTCTCCTCCATACCCAGTAGGTGGCGATAAGCACAAAGAATGCAAATTTGAAAGTGTAGAGTGATAGTAAAAAGGACTTAAATATTGATCTATTTCTCACCCACACCTATCATATAACTTCTGAAGATGTGGATTCAACCACTGGAGTCTTACGGATTAGTTTTATGCTGACTTCATCTTTTTGGAGCTTCGCCATTTTGATACCCATTTACTTGCATTGTTTGAACCTACAGAGCTGGAATATTCTTCTAAAAATATTTGTTTGTGTTCTGCAGAATAAAGAAAGTCATACACATCTTGGATGGCATGACGGTGAGTAAATGATTAGAGAATTTTCATTTTTGGGTGAACTATCCCTTTAACACAAAACTACTCCAAACACAAGAAAAACAATAGATTACCTCTATAAAAAGCGAAAATGCTTACTGTGTCGACTCCAGCCAGTAGTAGCTCAGTGATGCTTCCCAAAACCTCAGTGACAGACATCTGTTCACTGACCAGGAGGTGTGTGAGATACTCTCCCTCCACTGGGTGACCTTGTTTCACCATTTCCTCAATCTCTGACATCTTCTTCTGCACCAGTTTCTCCGCTGTGCATTTTTAAGAATGACTGTTATGGTGTTTTAGAATATACATGCAGTATATACAGTATAATATAAATCAAGTTGACTTGATTTGATTAAATTTAATCAAGTATCAGAAACATAATTTTGAATGCAGTTTTGAGAATACAGTACATAGAAAATCTTTATGGAGAGCAATGTGTACTTAAACCTTTGTGTTAGTGGTTTGTGGGCTGGATTCCAGCTGTATGCCATGCCTTTGAAAACTGTGGACTTTTCAAGCTGCATGACAATATTGTCCATTGGAAATGAACCATCTTATTCTTGATTCCAAAACAAGTACTCACCAACTTTGAACAAATGGTCCCAAATAGCCACAAAATGCTTCCAAAAAGGCATGTAGGGCCAGACAGATTTGGGGAACAGGACTATGATGGGGGAAAGACGGAACATTTCTCCAACTGAGAAGATAAACTTCTGTGTTTCTTCAGGAACAACTTCATTCAGACAGCCCAACCGAGTCTCAAACAACACTGAGCAAATTCCTTATAAAGGAAAAAACAAAAACTAAATCAGTGTGATGGACGCCATGGCCATTTACAAAAAAAAAAAGTTGTATGACTTTTTTTTTTTTTTTGCCAGAATGTCAGTCTTAGTCACCATATACTTTCATTTAGACTGTCAGTTTTTTACATTCTGACCAACATCTCCGTTTATGTTCCATTTATGAAAGAATGCCATATGGGTTGGAAAAATTAGGGTGGGTAAATGATGATAGAATTTGTATTTAACATCTAATACAGTCATGCAGTTTGATTTTATTAAGATGTATTTGAGTGTAATTGCTTTATAGTTCTAGAGTACCTATTAAGCAATTCTCAGAGTAATTAAGTAATCGAAACAAACAATATAACATAGTCCAGGCAATGACCTTGACCTTGAAATTGCCTAATACGTCATACCTTCAAAGGCAAACTTGTACAATTCTCCTGCCAGGTCGTGCACCATAACGCCATTGCCTTTTGTTGTCCTAAGCCAAGCCACCTTCTCAATAAAGTCAGTCACTACATCATTAATGGCACAGGTGTAAGTGGACACATGTTTGGGCTTCAGCATTCGAGGGTTCAGGATGCTTCTGATGCGCTGCCACTCAACTCCCATCCTGTAACAGAAAGCCAGCCTTATATGAAACAATAAGTACATTAAGTGTTCTTGGGAGTTATGAATACTGACTGTAATTTTTTGAATGACTGTCATACCCAGCAAGGAATTGTTTTGTGTGAAAATTTGCTATCGATTTTTGGCAAAAATTAGTACATTTAGATTATTAGGTAATACTGATAAGATTTATAAAAAGCAAATAGTGTCCTAATCCTGCTGCTGTGGTTGACCTCTGGACACTAAGAGCAGCAGCCTTGAACTGATTTTTCTCTAGGTTATAAAGACCTTGACATCAAACCGGTTATCTCACTTGCACTGACATTTCTTGACTGCTTCTGTTGCTCCCCAAACTCAAAATGCTTTCTCATTGTGTGTTGTAATATCTAAAAAACGATACTATATTTACTCCCAGTAAACAAGTTTATTTATTTTTTGTTTTGGTTATTGTTCAATACATATGTGTGCTGACATCTCAGCATTGTCATTGTTTTCATGTTGTACCATATAGAGCAACCCACTTCAACTGCCAGCTACATCTCATTACATGTGCATAGCACAGACCTTCACACCTAAGAAGGAAAGAACTGGTAATGTTGTAGGACTAAGGTCCTTATCGGGTCACCCATTAATTTTATTTTTTTCCTGGAGCCTTTTAATTTATTTTATTTTTTTCTTGTTCTCTAACCTTTCATTAATTCTAAGTTAAATAGATTAATGCAAGTTTTAAATGGAAGTATTTTTCACTGGACCACTTCTAATTATGATTTTTTTGCATGGCACTTATTACAAAGGCCAGTTGAGGGAAGACAAAGCAAAATAATTTTTTTGGATAACTGCAGTTACCAGGAGCTGTAATTTTCATTGACCTGTTATGAATTGCTTTCCATCAGTCTATTTATGTTAGAGATGAGTGCTTGACAATCTGGCCACAATACTGGAGTCTACGGTGTTACTTACTCTGTTAGGGGTCCATAGGCTTGATTCCGGAGCTCCCGATAGCTTCTCCAGTGTGGCATGTCAGTGCGGATCGGGTGGCGACCCTCTTGCCGAAGAACTTGCTCTATAAGATCTGCATTGGCCACATTGATAACCACCAGTGGTCCATATTTCGACTTCCAAAGTGGGCCATAGATTTTGCTGTGCTCAATCTGTTTTAATCACAAATATTAGTTTAAATAAACTGCAGTAAAACATGTCTTGTAACCTGGGTAGTATTTAATTAAATGTAATCTGGATTATGTAATCACATTACAAAATGAAGTACTTGTAATTAGATTAAATTACATTTTTAAATCACATTAAAAATACTCAATCAGATTACAGTTACATTTTATGGATTACATGTTTACATATTAATCAGCCAAAGGCAGTAATTTATTTATCCCTCTAATTCTTATTTTTAAATGTTTCATTCTAAATCAGCCTACAGCTGATATACATTTGGTAGCCAGCGTTTTCGAATGGGAGGGGGGAGGGTTGCTTTTGTAGTCCTCTGGTTCAACTTTTGAGACTGTTTTTTGTGACATTGATTCACAAACAGCTATAACTGGTCTGATCTGTTACCACACACAGATGGTGTTTCCAAAACCAAAATTGCCAGTGTAAGAACATTTTATGTGCATTTTTTTACACACATAGTAAGTAAAACACACACACACACACACACACACACACACACACAAATCATACCAATTCTCAAATTGTGATTTGGGATGGGCAGATCGATACTGAAGTATCGATACTTCCGATACTGATGTGGTATAAAGAATATCGATCTTCACATAAAAATATCGATTCTGACGTTTTTTTGTTTAAACAAGTGATCTTATTATTTAGATTACATGAATATTAATGCATCTCATAAGCTTCGAAGTGGAAAAAAATAATTATATGAGCGAATTGTTGCATGGCATCAGAACTATTTTTTCTTCAGCTCATCTTGACGCTCAGAAATGCTAAAATACCCCAGCAGTCACAGACAGTGCTCACACTTTCAGTCATAACGCTTGTTCAAAGAGAGAGCAGTGCTTTCCTGATGTAATGACAGAAAAACTGTATCTGGAGTTATTCACACTAAGTAATGACAAACCTAGATGTGACATGTATTATAATGAGCTTGTGTGACCATTTTTACAAGTTTATTTAAATTCAGAGTTGTTAAAACATTGATAATGATCTTTAATCCTCGTTACTAAATGATAACCTTACCATGGATTTACTGTAGTAATATTGTATTAACCATAGTAACCACGACTGTAGTAGTGACCATGTTTTTTTTTTTTTGTTTTGTTTGTTTTTTTTTTGGAAGTAACCAAGGTTTTGATACAATTAAACATGGTTTTACTATATCATTACTGTAGTATCCATATGGTAACTTGGTTTTAGTAATAGTAACCATATAATAATATCTATGGTTAATTTTGAGGTTTTATGTGGCTTATACTAACTAATTTTTAAAGGGTAAACAAAGCAGCCTAATAATTTTCTGTTTAGGCCCATAAATATATAACATTTAAGTAATAATAACAACACACTCTCACAGTGAAATCGTCAGGATTCGTACGACTTTTCTAAATTTGGCTAATTCGTATGATATCATGACTGCATTCCTACGACTTTCACTACACAGCCAACGACGTCGCTGGACATCGTTTCCATCTAATACACGAAAATTACTTGCTTCTGTCACACACAACAACTTCCTATCATGTTTACACTCTACTGACTGGTTAAGTTTAGATAAGGGGTTTGGGTAAGGGCATAATATTAATACGCATGTCCTTAACGCCTGTGCCAGAAACTCGCGCTTACTTCCGCATTACACATCAGGGAATTTGCACGTGATGAAGTTGTAAGAGTTTATGCGAACAACATTGTGCGAGACCATATGAAATAACCAACTCGTAAATTATGTACGTACGACATTTCATGAGAGCGGGTTGAATAATAAAGTTACTCATTTTATCCAAAGAATTCTCAAAAATTAAATTTAATGGAGGTATCGGTATATGCGATATTGGCCTAAAAGTAGCCTCCTTGGTATTGGATGGAAAAGATAAGTGGTATTGTCATCTCTAATTTTGATCCATTACGTTTCCTTTAATGCATTTAAGCAAAATTATAAAAAATAAAAAATGTTACTGACTAAAATTGTATTCATGCCATTTGTAATCTGTACCATATTATAATTCAGAAGCAACCCAGCACTGGTTAATTGGCACATGTTCTTTTTAAACAGGTTTTATTAATATTATATACGACTATCAACAAACAACTGGCTATGCCTGCTACATTGGATATCAGGAAGATATGGTTCATAAAGTCATGTCATTTAAAATGCTGTACTGTTTGTGTTAAACTGGATTTAAAACACGAACTGATAGAAGTCCATTTGTCAAATATTGGTCTATTCGCGGATTGTGGGCGTATTTTCAGACATGTTAAATGTACGGTAGTCATCTCACTAGTTACGTATTGAACGATGGAAAACATCAGCCTATATCAACTCTCATCTATGTCAGTTAAATTCAGCAAATTTAACTGACATATTTATATTTAATGCTTTAAATGAATCTTGCATTATGTCGGTCCAACCACAGATATAGCCACATACGTATATACAGCACATATCCGAACACTGAACCCAGAGCGCTCATGCTTTAACCGCG
Source organism: Myxocyprinus asiaticus (assembly GCF_019703515.2). NCBI lineage: Eukaryota > Metazoa > Chordata > Actinopteri > Cypriniformes > Catostomidae > Myxocyprinus > Myxocyprinus asiaticus. The sequence goes on along the minus strand of NC_059353.1, from coordinate 22,145,641 downwards.
TTTTATTACAATTCGCTTACCTGCATTTGATGTGTCGTTTTGAAATAACCTTTTCCGAAAAGCCAGTATAATGATGTTAAAAAGTTAGGGCCATCCAAGTCGTCCATCGTTTTCTGTTTATCTCCACCTATCAGTGTACTGTGTGGCCTGTTGCTAGCTCTGAGGAATACCAATGTCAGACATTTTATTCCACGGTTTTCTTGCTTGCAGAAAAATAATCCACTTTTCAGCAGTGAATTGGAAAACATAATTTATTCCGTAGTCAACAGCAGTCTATCTAGAGTCCTGCTACTTCAGAGTACTGACAAGGAATGGCAACCAGTCTGTGCAGGAGCTTAATTTATTTCATAGCCTATGAACTTGAGTAAACTCGTTTGTTACCGTGAGCACATTTTCCTTAAAAAGCCGACAGTATTCCAAAGTACGGTGGGATAGTTGACCAATAGCATGCACATTAACTGTTTGTTCACTTTTCACAGTCCTGCGGTGTGACAAATTACAAAAATATACCAATCAATCTCTCAATATGAGGTCAAACAGTGCATTAATAACCATACACAAAATGTAGAAAAAGTTTTGAGGTAGGTCTGCAATGCAGGACACTCCTTGAAATGATTTTTTTTTTTTTTTTTTTTATGCTAGTGATATCTTATATCAAGCTATCACGGTTTTATTGAAGCAAAAATATCAGTGGTAACGAGGTATTTTGGGTAGGTACAGTTTTAGCAGAATCTTGGACTAGATCAAATGAATTACGCTATGACAACAAACTAGGTTAACATATTTGGCTGCACAAATGTTCACTGCCAATAGCATTATAATTACTTAAAACATCTTTATTGATCTCCACACAATTTTAATGATCCAACATTAAAACAATAGCAACAATATTATGTGCCATCCTATGTGATATAGCAGGTATATGCAAGTATGTAAGGCATATAGTATGCTATTTCACATAGGATGGCACATCATATTTTGCAAATAGGGCTAAAGAAGAGCTGGCTAACATCCTTTTAGTGTGAGCATTGCTCTTCAGCCTGCCAAAGGCATACAGTAGGACACACACAACACAGGTTTGTAACTCTATGTGAAGATTACATCTTAAGAAATCAAAGCAAAATTCTATAAAAATTGTTCACCAAAAATGAAAATTCTCTCATCATTTACTCACCCTCATGCCATCCCAGATGTGAATGACTTACTTACTTCTGCTGAACACAAACGAAGATTTCTAGAAACGTTTCTCAGCTCTGTAGGTCCATTCAATGCAAGTGAAAGGTGGCCAGAACTTTGAAGGTCCAAAAAGCATATTAAGGCAGCATAAAAGTAATCCATAAGACTCCAGTGGTTAAATCCATACCTTCAGAAGCGTGAATGGTGTGGGTTAGAAACAAATCAATATTGAAGTCCTTTTTTACAATAAATCTCCACTTTCTTCTGTTTTTGGCAATTCACATTCTTCATGCATATTGCCAACTACTGGGTAGGGAGGAGAATTTATAGTAAAAAAGGACTTAAATATTGATCTGTTTCTCACCCACACTGATCACATCATTTCAGGATACCTGGATTTAACCAATGGTTACTTTTATGCTACCTTTATATGCTTTTTTAGCTTCAAAGTTTTGTTCAACATTCACTTGCATTGTATGGACCTACAGAGCAGAGATATTTTTCTAAAAAAGTTTGGGTTCAGCAGAAGAAAGAATGTCATACACATCTGGGATGGCATGAGGGTGAGTAAATTATGAGAGGATTTTCATTTTGGGGTTAACTATCCCTTTAAATGCATGAGAAACCCCATTTATTAGCAATATGAAGGATACTTAAAATACACCTTATAAACAAGGCACAAGACAAATTCAAGTATTGCAGGTCAGGTAATATCTCAGATTGCTGAGCTTGGCACGTTGATAGCACACAGATCAATTTTGGTACTGCACTGGTGCTCCTTAAGACTGTAAGAGACATTTCATGATGATCATGTGCCATATCTTAACTAAGAGGATGATCTTTCTAAACATATATGTTACTAGAACTTCAGATGAAGCAACTATAGGATATAACTATAAAACTAACATCAATGCAGTAGCATTCTCAACTAAATAAATACTTTATCTTAATTTACTAATACAGCAAATACCCCTGCTTTGTATCCAATCACACAGCATAGCTTGTGCTGATGCAAGTATTACTGTTTAAGAAACTGGGAGATAGAACATTTTTAATTAACTTCATTACCACATGAAGTTTTAACTTGTGAACAGATAAATCCTGACCTCCTGGACATTTTCAGCATCTAATCCAGGTCAAGAAGGTTGTCCAATACTTTGTCAATGTGGTCAGTCATCATCACTTTCACTCCCAGACTCACTCAGCTGGAGATCATTCTCTGAAATAAAACATTAGTATATTAGATACACAAAAGAGTGTCAGATCAGCCAAAACTAGCGCTGTCACAATCGATTATTTTGGTATTCGAGTAATCTAACGATTATTCTGATGATTAATCGGAAAAATAATTTAACTCAGATTGCATAAAGTTGTCGAGTTGAAGTCACGTTTGTCTAAAATGCATTCTCTATGATTGAATAATAACAGCAAAACAATTGTGCAAATAATATCTTAAGCCAACAAACACCCAAAGCAGATATATAAAAACATTTATATAATTCAAGCTGAAAGAGACTGGCTGCTACAGGTGTGCCCATCTTTTTTTAAATTTCTTTAACTAGTTTAACACGATCTACCCATTTTAGTTTAGAATTCAAATATGGGAAAACAGGCCATGGAAATAAATTATTGTATTTTTTCAGAGACACTGTCTGCCCACCAATCTTGTTCATTGAGGATAAGTTATACTCATAGTAATATACTATTTTGTGGAGATAAAAAAAAAAAGTCATTTTATTTGTTTGTTGTGTTTTTTAACTCACATGCAACACGGAATACAATATTAACAGTACTCGCATCGAGATATGTTTTCACTATCTTGCACTAAGCTGCAGTTGTAGGGATTCTTGCACTTTTGTACATTCTGTACTGCACACATCGCAAAAGCTTGTCACTTGCAACATACCGTGTAAAATGCACTTAAGCAGCTGGGCATTCAGTTCCTTCTTGAGTAAACACATAATTTCACATGCAGAGACTAGCCATTACCTCACATACGGAGTTAAACCAAAGTTTCATATCGTGCCTGCGGGGCATGTGACGCGCAGCTGTGTGGCTGTAATGTCAGGTTCACGTTGAGTTTTAAATGACAGTATACAGAGCTGTGGCTCAGTTCAGTAAATAAAGCCCTCTGGATTCCCATATTGAATTTTACCTGTGATAATAGCCATAAACTATAAAATATTGATTGGAAGTGGGGCATTGCGAACTATTACAAACTTAATCATCATGAAATCTAATTTACATGAGGAGGAAGATCACATTTACATTGAAATGGTCATTAATTTAAACAGAAAGGAACCCAAATCATAATCTGCAAAAAATAGCCTTCCTAGATCGTCTGGATTCAGTCAGATTTATTGAACAGGAAGTGTTTGTTCATCCGTCACTGCGTGTGTACCTTTAATCAAGTCCAACGGTTCCTGTCATTACATTATTTTATGTTGCTTCATAAAAACCTATATTGCCAACGAGTATGTAGATAATTAGGTTTAGAGTACATTCCAATGTGTTTTTAGAGCGGAGTTCAGCGAGTCAGCCATAGACTATTTAGCCGAGATGGGCCACTTTTATTAAAATAAATGGGAGAAATTGGAACACCCACCAGTCAACAGATGTAGGAAGAAAGTCCCGCCTTGCAGGTAAAAGAGCCGATCATCTTTTAGATACAGACATCAACTGTCAATCAACTCCAGAATGCACATGCGCATTAGCTATACAAGTGGGGAAAAACTTGTTTCTTGAGCATAATCTGAGGTAAAGAAGCAAAATTTCTGATTCCAGTATTGTCAGATTTTACTGTTGATTTGAAATATGTTCTTTGATCATAATCTTGACCAACCATTTTTTAGATTTTGGTATTCTCCCATTCAAGTAGATATGAGCTGCACTTTCATGACTGGAAATAGCTTCCTGAGAGCATTCCAAAGAAGGCTGCCAGTGGACTGACTTGCTAGACTTTGGCTGAGCTTACCGCTAAGTGTCCAGCGGGTCTGTGTAAACTTGATGTCATCTTTTTGAGTTCTGCTGCATTGCTGAAGTGATGTAATGGTTTTTTGTTGTTATGTGTTTGGACCCTTGTCCGTAGACTGCGTCACTTCCGCCTTATTTTCGATTTGTCAATTTTGGAATCGATTATTTTATTTTTTTTATAGAACAAAATCGAGTAATCGTGACAGCCCTAAAACCACCCAATATTTCTGAAACTCACTAAGTGTGTTTATGAAATTCCCACTGTTTTCCTCCACACGACTTTGAGGTGTAGCGAGTGCTGATGTGCTGTGAGGGGGGACTGGGGCTCCACCAGGCGTTGGACGGCCCTCATCCTCCGAGTCGCTGCTGCTGGAGCTGTCCTCGCTACTGGATGATGAAGAACTGTGGGAATCAGAGGAGCTGTCTCCACTGCTCATCTGATCCATGACACGTGCCTCAGCCATGAGCTCTGCACAAACAAGTGAAAACACACTTTGAATTGCATTCAAAAATCAAGCAGAAACCTTGTTTGCGGTTCTGTTCCAGATTTTGGCTATACCTACCTCGTTCAATATCATCCATGGGGGACGACGGAGACATTTTCTCTTTAGGAGGGGAGTTCTTGGTGCTGGATGGAGCCCTGTTTCCGCTGCCAGTCTTCATCTGCTGACTAAGCCGGCTAGTTTGCTGCTCCAGACGTGACTGAATCTTACTGCTTCCCTCAGCCCTATAAGAAAAAGGGAATATAACAATTTATTTACTCAACATGAGCATTAACAACCAAGCTCTTTAAAGTTCACGTTGATACAGCTAATTGTGATTTATAATGTATAACCACCGGTGTTGTTTTGGTTAATACAGACCTGGTCTTCTTGACTGCAAGGTTACTGCTGAGTTTCTCCAGGCGATACTCTCCTGTGTCATGGTTAACAATGAGAATACATTCTTTCATATAAGGCCTTTTGGACCCTTTGAATATTGTAACAGGAGCTGTGGATCCCTGGGAAACATTGAGAGGAAGAGAGTACAATGTTAAGATGCAGCTGATTTACCAGTACTGGCAAGAAGAAATGTAGAATGAGTTGACTGAGCCTACCTCCAAGTTAGGCAGTGTGATTGTAACTTGCTCTCCCTTGCCCACTTCAAGCTCTCCCTCACATGTAGTGTCTATGGAGGCTGGTTTGAAATCATCTAAGGCCAAAAAGAAAACATTAATATTTCATAATAATCAGGTTGTGCCACTGCTGGCACACAACACATGAAGTGTATTGCCAAAGCGGGCCAACAGATGGCGTCTGTTACCTATTGTAATGAAAGAGCATGAATTCCAAATAAATTAAAAGGATTTTAATATTTCATTTTCAATCACAGGTCCAGCTGAGAGGAAGTGATGCACTTTTAGGATAGTTTACAACTTACAAACAAATACTTTTTCAATCAACGTTACAAAGCCGAGTAGCCAGCAGGGTGGAAGAACACATAGCTGCCTTCTCATATGCCTGTGCATATTGTTTGAAAGCAACTTTTGGCTTCACTAGCAACGTGACAAACTGCTTTAATTTTCAAAATATGATCTCTGTCGAGGTATTTAAATGAATCATTTAACATACAGATATTAATGTAAAAGATGGCACTTACATCGTACCGTGTGGAATGCACTTTTAGGTTGTTTCTCAAAAGTTTCGCCTAGTTTGAGAACGTGTTCTTGATTGTCAAAGTTTGAATATGCTGTTCCATTCATTCTAATCACAATTTTCGATCATATATCGCCAGTTTCCAACTTTCTACTTCGATACCATCTAAGGCAGAAAAAGGCACCTCACTTCTGGACCCGTTGCTTACGCTTCCTATGCCGTGATTGGCTGCGTTTGTGCACTTGGTTACGCCTCATTAGGCCTCTTCTTCACTGTAATTAGTTGGTAAAGCTGTCAATCAATTTAAACGCAAGGTCGGACGGAAGTACTAAAAGTGCACGGGTGCCCTCTAGTGTTCACAAAGGTAATCGTATTTTTCTAGGGCTAGTTATAAAATGCTTGCTTTTTATAATAGCATTTGAAAGAAACGGTTTTAAAGATTTTGACGTGTATGACAACGAGGCTGTGAGGGATTGACTGTTCAGTGGGATGTACTGTTGTTTAAAGTGTTTAGATCGTTCCGCTGACGAAACATTGGGGGGAAAATGCTTTAAAAGAAATTTCAGTTGAGCTGTGGAAAATGAGATGTGATCTAGGAGCTTTATACAGCTACCATAAGTCCCTCAGCCTCGTTTTCATTCATGTCAAAAGTCGTATGATTCCCGATACATTTTTGAAATTTGAGAATGTAATTCTTGGTTTTATAAATTTTAAGAGAGAACAGTCTGATATTTTTTATTTAATCAATCTTGTTTTGCTTTTGGTTAAATATTTTATACATAAGTGTAAATTTAGTAAGAGTAAACCTTGCTTTAATGCTTTCTTATAGACTTTGAACTTTACATACAATTGATTTCAAACTCTTCCAATAAGAAAGCTGTGAAGACACTGAATCCTTTCAAAAGATACAATCCTTTCTCCCTCCCTGGAATGTAATATATCATTTCATACTTCTCTGTGTTCTTTAATAAATAATAATAATAAAAATAAAAAATCAAGTCAAAAGTCAAATATGGTGCTGTTGTGTGAATTGGGTCTTTGGAAGTTTTTAGTAGGCCTATGCTTTTAACATCAGGTTGTTCCATGAAAACTGTTCCTGCAGCTGATAGTTGCTTTAGGTGAAAAATGCTCATCTGCACCCTCTTTCACTCTGTCCTGGGCTGTTTTCCATTTGAAGGAATATTAAATGCAATGAACATGTTTTGATAGACATGAATTACAAAGCAGACAATTATTCAGTTCTTCATTTATGGTCTACAGCTCAACTGATAGGCTATTTAATAATTAACTGCCTTATTACCATTGTCACATTGCTCAGCTTTCAGATACCAGTAACTGGTTACGCCACCAGTCTTTCTAACTGCCATGGGGGCCTATCATCTGGGTCATGCTTTTTTGGCTTGTTACACTGGTTTTAACTTGTTGAGGGTATGTTTCAATTTAACAGTGCAAATGAGAGTTAACCTACAGAACAGTAGTTCTACAGAACACACCAGTCTGGGTAGGAACAAAGTTATATAATTGAGCTAATATGTGTAATATATGAAAGAGTGGTTGCTCTGAAAAAATATATTTTAGTCACTCAAAATAACGTTGACACTATTCTTTTTTCTCTATTAGTAGTATTGTAAAACAAAAAAATGTAAATGTCGAACTGGCATTCTGGTAAAATTTGGCCTGTTATACACACTTGATAAAACAACATAAATAAATAAATAAATAAATAAAAACCTAATATAATGCTCTTGAAAAGTTATCTTTCCAATGAATCCATAATTATTTTCAGCATATAGTAACTTTGAAACTCCAAAACCAAAAAAACCTAAAGGGGTCATCTTAAGCTCCATCATGATTTGCCAGTTGTTTCACAGTTTAGTTAATCTGAATAAAACAGGTTGAGGTCAGAATAAAATTAAATTGAAAAATCTAAGTAAAACAGAATGAAACGGGTTAAAAAAACAAAAGGCTTCAACTAAAGATATGACATTTCTCAAAGTGGAAATGTTATAATTTTCAGAACTAATGGCAGGTAAAATTTGGGGATGTTTTGTCACATTTTTTGTTTTTTATTTTTTTTACTATTGTTATAGACCTTATTCAGAGTAGCTGACGAAACACTGAAATAACGTCTTTCAAAAAAAAAAAAAAAAAAAACAATCAGTATACAAAAAACTTGTCAAAACACAGGTGAAAATTAGATGTGATCTAGGACCTTTTTACAGCTTTATACAGTGCATGCCATTGAAAAGATTGTAATTATATCTCTCACAAACTCCTTTTCATTCCTGTCTTTTCAGTGGTTGAAACCAACTATTGTAATTACTACTACGTTCAATAACTGCAATGTATTTCGGATGGCACACATATACACATTTTTTTTACTTATTTTTTTTATAATTTTGCAGCTCTTATCTGGCAGAATCCAAAATTGCTTTTAGCTGGATATCTGAATTCTGATCATACTGGGCCTTATGCTTTCCAAATAAATGACAGAATAAACATGGCACAATCATGTGGTGACCAGGTGTTTTCTGGTGTCCCAAGAGTTCACTAAAAATGTCAATATGTGCTGGATTCAGCTATTAGGCTGACTGATTTAAAATGAAGTATCCAAAAAGGGAAATCTCATTGGATTTAAATCCTGCTCCACAACTGTATATTAGAAATCAAATATGATGATTGGCTGTGTGACTGTGTCATGTCACAGAGGGTTTTGGTTGATTCTATGTGGATTTATAAATTACATAGTTTACACTGTGTTACAAACTTCTCTCCTCGTGTTGCTCATGTTTGTTCATGTTGTGTAAATAACTTGTTATATTCCCTTTTTCCTAAAGGGTTGAGGTAAGCGGTAAGATTCAGTCACACCTGGACCAGCAAACTGTCTTAGTCAACAGATGAAGACTGGCAGCTGAAATCTCTCCATGCCTATAATGAAACATCTGAGTGACACCTATGATGTAGAACCCTTTAACTTTCATATGGCCCATAATGGTATGTCAACTCTAAAGCATCATTACTCATTCATGCTTACATACTGTACATTACTCAATATATACAGTGCATTTTATATATAAGTATTCCCTCTGTTATTAAGTTAATTCAGAGGAAATATCACTTCATTCAAAAGTTTGAGAAGCTCGTGTTGATGAAGGTCAGTTTAACTGTTTAATAACCTCTGATTTTTAAAGAGGCATATCATACCTTCATGTTACTAGACTAGAGAACTACACATTCCTGTAGTATGGGTTGTTTGCTGCCATCACACAAGCATACTTCTGTGGTTCTCTCTAGACCAGTGGTTCTCAAGGCCCCACATTATCTAAGACAATATTTTTAGGCGCTTCCCCCCAAAGACTAAGAGTGTCAATGTTTTAATATAATTAATAATAATTAGTAATTACCTCAGGGTAGATGAAAACATTTAGACGTTGCTTTGTTAAAACAGCAGTTTCAAATTAATCAGCATCTTGAGAAAGTTTCTCCATGATTCCACAGAAACTTGTGACAGACAAACAAGCTCAGTTGTTTTATTTAAGAGAGAGGAAGTTACTGTGCTTGGTGAGTCTGTTTTTTTTTTTTTTTATTACCCACAGTAGGCTATAGTTTTTAGTTACAAAGTAAAACATTTTAATAAGGAGCACTGTAATAATATAAATTATATTAATGATATATAAATTATATCCATTTTGTTTTATAAGGAACAAACTTCAGGTTTATTGTCAATGATGGCAGGGCTTTTGAGCTTTACTGATGATGGGGTCTGTGAGGGTACAAAATAATGTTTTTATAATTGGAACAGCATTGTTAAAGCATAAAATTGTTTTTGTCTCATTAAGTGCACTTTATGTCACTTGGACAGGTCCATGCACACACAGAGAGAGCGAGAGAGGATAAGAAAACATCTCCGGTTACTCACGTAACCACGGTTCCCTGAAATGAAGGGAACGTGACATTGCATTTGAATGCTATGGGGAAAATCCCTTTTCCACGACCTAGTTGGAGCCCTTGTATCCAATGCCAATCTTGTGATTGGCAATGATGTTTGTGCTCCGCCCCTTTAGGCACGCATTTGCCCTATATAAGTGGGCGCTTAAACATAATTTCTTCAGAATTTCTGACTGAGGGACAAGAACGCATCACTCGTTACTCTGACGTAGTAGTGCGTACAAGTTTTTCAATTTCTCGTTCCCTTCATCTCAGGGAACCGAGGTTACGTGAGTAACCGGAGATGTTCCCTATTGATTCAGTTCACACTACATTGCATTTGAAAGCTATGGGGAACAGAGTCCCATCACGCCGCACTACGTAGCTTCATACCCTAGACGTACCAGGGTAGAAACACTTAGAAGAATTTGTATATGAGATCACGGCCCTTCGGGCAGTGTCTTCAAGTGTATATGAAAATGAATGACCCCACATGGTGAAAACCAGATGGAAAGTTAATCTTAATCTGAGGATCTATTTGAGTCATATAATACACACAGAATAATTAACCCCTTCATAACCAGAGGTAGGGAGGGAGGTTTTATTGTATTGGAAGTGCTTGTGACTTCTAGTGGGTGTAAATTGGATTGCGGCCTACCCAGGATGCTGTATTAAAATTATAACAGGTAGCCGCCCAAATAAGGAGCTCAGACTCATCCACTGGGTGAAGGAATAGTAGCTCTCTAGACAGAGAGGACTCACGAAGCGATGGACGTCACGTCTAGGTTATAAAACCTTGTGAATGTGTTCCGCGAATGCACCTTTACACCAATAGGGCATCTAATGCCCTGTGATTCATAAGCGAGGGTGATCGTATCAACGATCCAGTGAGAGAACCTTTGTTTGAAGACAGACATGCCTTTTGTGCATCCTCCATAACATACGAAGAGCTGATCTGACAGTCTAAACTTGTGATTGTGCTCCACATATGTGTGCAATGCCCGCACGGGGCATAATAAATGCGCTAACTGCTCCTCATCCGAATTAGACAGTGGAGAAGAGAAAGTTTGTAGGTGCACTATTTGAGCCCTGAAGGGTGTGGAAAGCACCTTAGGCCTTTTTTGGGTTTGATGGTGGCTTTTGAAAGCCCTGGACTAAATTCCAGACATGAACTGTCAACCAACAGCACCTGTATATCACCAACCCGTTTTACTGAGGCCAGAGCCAACAGCAGTGCAGTCGTTAAAGAGAGTACACGCAACTCAATGGATTCCAATGGTTTGAACCGGGGGCTCGTGAGCACCCTCAGAACCAGATTTACGTCCCATGTTGGAACTGTAGCAGGGCGAGGGGGGTTCAAACACCTCAATCTCCTAAGAAACTTTATGATCAGATCATATCTACCAATAGGGGAACCAGCCTCTGGGGCATGAAATGCCGATATGGTCGCTACATAGACTTTAAGCATTGACAGAGTAAGACCTGTGTCCAACTGCTCTTGAAGGAATGTAAGGATCTCTGTTATGGAGCAATTCACTGGGTCTTTGTTGCGTGAAGAGCACCAATCCGCAAACGCACACCATTTTAGTGCAGAGAGGCGTCTCGTAGATGGCGCTCTAGCTTGCAAAATGGTGTTCATTATTGACTGAGCCAGTTCCGGCTCGTGCGCTGTGCACCTTTCAGGGGCCATACGTGTAGGTTTCACAGCTCCAGCAAGGGATGCCAAATTGTGCCAAATTGATCCCTCCTCAGCTGTATTTCCCATGGAGGGCTGCCTAATATTTCCATCATTTCCAGAAACCATGGCTGGTTTGGCCATTTTGGCGCAACCAATAGAACCGATATCTTGTCCTCTCTGACTTTGCTGTTGACAGAGTGAAGGAGACACACCGGGGGAAACGCGTATTTGCATTTCGCCTGCCACTTGTGGGCCAAGGGTCCCAGCGTGGCTTGGGACATAGAGTACCAAAGAGGGCAGTGGGCTTTCTCTGCGGAGGCAAACAGGTTGGCTTCTGCTTTGCCAAACATTTCCTAAATCCTCAGAACCATCTGAGGATGAAGTCTCCATTCCCCCCATCGGTCCCTGGCGCGACAACTTGTCCGCACCGCAGTTCAGATGGCCCGGAACATATGTTGCGTGCAGGGAGAGGAGATGGCGTGCACTCCACATCTTTGAGGAGCTTAGCCTGAAAGACTTGAAGCACTGCCTTGCCATGGTGCGCCGAACCAGCCTGGCCTGCCACTGTGTAAGCTCTTCCAGCCAGTGTGGATGTCAGTCGGCATGGCTTGGAAGGGTGATCGGTGCGGGATTTCCATCCCACAGCTGTAGAAGGACAGAGATGAGCTGCAACCGCCTCTTCAATAGGGGGAAGTTTAGCACATGGACTTCCAGGAAAAATGGTGCGGTTCTCTGGGCCGCGGAGATTTTACCGGGTCCTGTGGAGGGGACCACTCAAGACCGAGCTCCTCAACCACCCGTTGAGAATGCGAAGAAGCTCTCTAACAGTGGCCAGTGCGCACTCCTCACCCTCACTGGAGGAAGGGGCTGCAGCATCCTCCATGGACCATTCTCCCATGTCCGAAGCCACGAGGGACATGGCCAAATATGACAACACTGCACTCATTCACAGAGGGCCGGAAGTTCTCACGTGTATACTGCACTGGTGAAGACACTGCATGGGAAAATCAAAGGGCTTGTGTGACTTAACACAGAGGAAGCGGTCAGGAGGGCGCGGGAGGCGTAATCGTCCCTCAGAACGAGGGCAACCCTAGAGCGGAGCATCTTGAGACTCATGTCCTCACAGTGAGGGCAGTCTGTCCCCATGAGAGCTGCTTCGGTGTGGGTGCGGCCCAGGCAGCGAACGCAGCTCTCATGTTGGTCTGATGGAGTGATATGTCGCACACAGGAACACTTGTGATACAACATCTTTAAAAAGATGCGTACACACAAGTGGCTCTTTTATGTGTGTTTTACGTCACTTGGATGGAATTATATTGTATATAATGAAAGGATACAACTCCTGACTGGATGCTACGGGAAGCAGGTAGATATCTCGCTGAGCGAAGAACCCGATCCGACGGCGAGGCAGAGAGACTTCTTCACCGGAACACTAGATGGGGCGGTTGAATCTTCGCTGCAGGTGCTGGACTGATGTGAATAATGTCCTGATGCATCTGCAGGGAATCCCGTCCGCTGAAGGGTGTCCGTCGACGGCGATGAGCAGGCTGATCAAGATGAGATGATCCGTTGTAGTCAAGACGAGACGATGTCGGTCTTGAAGGAAGAAATTCTGAAGAAATTATGTTTGAGCAACCGCTTATATAGGGCAATTGAGCACCTAAAAGGGCGGAGCTCAAACATAATTGCCAACCACAAGATTGGCATTATGATACAAGGGCTTCAACTAGGTCGTGAAAAAGGGATTTTCCCCATAGCGTTCAAATGCAGTGTTGAGTGAACTGAATCAATAGGGAACTAGAGAGAGAGAGTCTTCAGTCGTATTTTGAGGTTGTCACTAGTTTTTTCATTCATATTCATTCACTAATAGCATGTATCCTGTCTCTCCGGCATAATCGCAATAACATTAGGAAAACTATGCGTCACGTGCATGTAATGTAAATATGAGCATACAATAAACTGTCAGTGGTGCTGTATTTGGAGATTCTGTGATCTCCAGCATTTTTTTATTGAGTGTACTTAATGCAGAATAAATAAAGGGATAGTCGCTTCACTTTACACATACTGAGTGAGGTTTTCCCATCCTAATCATTCCTCAGGGTCAAGTAGTTAACAGTCTGTGTTCTTTATAGGCTACTATGAAATTAATGCATTTACTGTCTTTGTTACCTTTAGATGTCATTCATAAAAAAATAAGTTAATATTTATGTTCTGTTTAAATATACAGGCACATGGACTGTGTATTTATATATCTATACACAGTGGGATCCAAAAGAGAACACATTGAAAATGTTATCTTTCTATTGAACTCCCACTAACACACACGATTAGCTAAAGACATTAAATGACCAAGACATGCATCGTGGCCACTAGCAGAAGACGTGACATGTGAGCTATGAGGAGACATTATCTCAAAACTGTTTGGTATGAGTCACTTAGAGCTCATTTGAATATCTTGTGTCCAGTAGATTACATACTACTTGTGTCACATTGGGTGTTTTATGTCAACAAACATTTAATGTTCTACAGTTTATCTTGGCTAAAATGCAAATGATGTTTTATGGCCACTGCTTGTTTTGCCTAAAGTGAAGTAACTTCTCTGAAAGGTTCAGACTGCCATTGTGTGTTCTACAGTATAAGGAATGTCGCTTTATCTCAAGCATCAGAATAATCAGCAACATTACTAAAACTAGACACACATAACATTGTCATCTTAAAACCAATCATTCTATATAGGGTGAATTAAAGAAACATTGCCAGAGCATGATGATGGTAAATTCTTTGATGAGACCGTAGGTAGAATAGTGGAATTGTCTTAATGATATCATCAGCATCACAGAGCAGTTTTTCAATTATCATCTAATGCTCATACAAAACAATGACCTGATAGATGGGTCTGGTTTGCTATAGGGCAAAGGAACAAAATGCTTACTGTATGTGCTTACCTTTGAGACACCCAAATTATTTTCAAGACAATTATTTTTGTCTTGTTTTCCAGTAAAAATATTTAAACATTCTTAAAACGTGATTTATTTTCTTGACGAGCAAACTGGCATAAGATTTTAAGTCTTGTTTTGAGAGAAATCTAATCAAATTTAATCAGATTTATGCTTAAAACAAGAAAAAACTGTTTGCCAATGGAGTAAGAGAAATAAACATAATTTAAAGAGAAAACAAGTTTTAGAGGGTAATTGTCTTCGAAGGGAATAGGGCATAGGGATGATCACGCAGCTGAATGTGAGGAAAGTTGCTGGAGTTTATATTTTTTGTGCAGCCAGAGGTTTTGGGGGATTTATAGCTCGAGTAAGTGTTCTTTACTCTTTATGCTTAGTATATTATGATTTAAAACATGGATATATTATCTTTTACTCGCTTGTTTCTCATTCATCTGCATTGGACTCGTCGTAAGTAGAGACCACGATGTGCTGTGTGCACGGATGTGGGCTGGTTATGGATTCATGTTGCAAGTTAGATCATTGTTCGGTTCTCAAGTCTTTTGAAATGCTGGCTGGTATTGAGATCGTTTCTCAAGTTTCCCCAGTAAGTGGCTCTGACATGAGCAGCATGGTGGAAAGGAGCATGTATGTGTGGCTGTAAACTAAAGCCTATTTGCCATTTTTTTTATTTTTTATGGGACGAGTCTTTCAACATGTCCCGCCCATACTTGGAAATACATCAAAACACCAAATCGAACTGCACACATCAAGGCACTACACTGGAAGCTGTGAATACTGATACTGTATGTTTTTTTCATTGTTATCGGTATCACTCTTTAGCCTGTTAATGGTCAGAACAATAACAGACCAATGAAAGGCATTTGCAAAATGTCAAGATGCTTGTAATTAGGTTTATATTCACTGTTGACTAAAGTTCATTTTCTTGTTTAGGTATTTGCACAACTGCTGTCCAAGCCAGCTTGTTTTATATTGATCAAATTCAACAACATGCAGGCATGCTTCCATTATGTCATGTCCCACAAAATTCAGTTGTGAGGACCTTTTGTATAAATCAGAGCCCATGTTTGTTTTTGTCCTCTGTAGCCCAATGTGTAACGAATGGTTGCTGAAATGAGACAGGAGACGTAGGATCTATATGCAGGCTTTAATAAAAATGACAGTGAAACAAACAGAAACTCAAAAAACAAGAACTGACAAAAGGAACTAAACTACAGGGTATTTATACATACAAGGCCTAATGAGGGAATGTAAAACAGGTGAGAACAATAAGGAACAGATGGCAATGATGAGGGCAGTGCATACTGGGTAACGTAGTCCAGGGGAAACGCTTCAAAATAAGAGTCCTAGGAAACATGAGGGAGACAGATTGTGACATAACCCTCACTTTAAGGCGTGACTCCTGGCGCCCCAAAGATGGCTGAGGAGGGCAGGAAAATACAGGTGAGGAAGGGGACCTGAAGATGACCAGGGAGGAGACCCCAGGGTAAGGATTGGGTTCGGAGGTCTGGGGGGGCCGTCTCAGGGTAGAGACTGGGTCAGGAGTCCTGGGAGGCGGACACAGGGCCGGGACTGGGTCAGGCAGAGACGCTCGAAGGCGGGCGGAGCCAGGTGAGGCAGGCTTGGAGCAAGGAGCTGAAGAAGCAGGTTTTGGACCAGGGTTCCCACCATAATCCACTGTGAAAGGAGAACCGCAAAGTTCCAGAGCCTTCAACATATTCACAGAGTGTCCAGTGAGGATCAGCCGGAGGCATCAGTTCCTTCAGTGTACTATTCAGACCGGTCCAGAAGAAAACCACCAGAGAACGGTCTGGATAGTGCACTAAATTTGCTAGTTCTAAGAACTCACGGACGTGATCCTCAACAGGACGGTCCACTTGCTTGAGAAGCAGAATTTGGACATCCGCTAGATCCATGTTGGGTCAGTTCTTCTGTAATGAATGGATGCTGAGATAAGATGTAGGGTCTATTTGCAGGCTTTAATAAAACTGATGACAGTGAAACAATAAACAGGAACTCAAAACAACAACAAACAAGAACTGACAAAAAAGGAACTAAACTAGAGGGTATTTACAAATACAAGGCCTAATGAGGGAATGTAACACAGGTAAGAACAATAAGGAACAGATGGCAGTGATGAGGGCAGTGCATACTGGGTAACATAGTCCAGGGGGAAACACTTCAAAATAAGAGTCCTAGGAAACACGAGGGAGACAGACTCTGACACAATGGCATCTATTATTATGTCAACATGTTTTCATGGCTACAGTGTAATGTTTTCTACCAAACTGTAACTTCCCACCTGAAATATGAATCCATACACAAGACATGAGTAACTATTGGTGATCATTCAAGGAAAATGTACACTTTGATTGCACAACAAACATTTACAAATGTAAATGCTCTTAGCTGTCACCTTGTTAACACAAAGATGTGCCCCTTTTCAAGCTACATCCATAAATACTCAAAAGGTTTAGAATGTTGCTGAACTTGAAGAGTTGTGTACAGATCCTCTTTATTTTTTATTTGTGAAAGTAGATTTAATACCCTAATGCATTAATATCTGGAAGATGGAAATGATCACTGAGCTTATTAAAGCAGTGCCCATGAGCATCATCCAATACTCTGTCTGCTGTGGTTGTGTGGGTACTCAGCTATGCCTGTGGGGTGCCCATCAACGGCCATCAGTCCTGGCCCAGCAGGCAGAATTGTTCCAGACAACAGAGCTCTGTCATTTCACAGAGGCCACTGGCCATGAAGTCCCAGTTGTTCCTCAATATAATTAGCTTGTGTCCTTCATTACATTCAGTGTTCTATACAACACTGAAAACATTTATACTTTTTATAGTGAAAATGGCACCAACCGTTTATTGCACTCATTTTTATGGATTTTTGGATCCAGCTAATGATAGATTTTCCATTTATCAACAAATAAATGGAATCTATTTATTTCATCCCATAATTCATGTCTTTGAGCATCCAGTGTGGTGATTTTAAGCATTGGGTAAACTTTAATGGAGTTGAATTGGCTGATGTGGGGGTCATGCCCATTGATAGTTGGGTCTATCAGAAGACTCTGGATTAATGGGATTAATGAGAACGTAGAAATACTTATATCATTTGGTGTAACATTCGTCCTATGGTTCAGCGTTCTGATACTTGCTTGAACAGTTGGATCCTGCCGGAATGATGGCAGGGGAGCGGAGCTTACCCCCACCCAGGACGGAACCTAAACTTGTGGTGATGGGGTGGAGGGGGGTGAAAACAACGGAAGTAAGCAACAATGAGAAACACCAGAGTGGCCTTATAAAGTGGATACTTTGACTGCGTTAATCATGTTCCAGGTCTCCAGTAAGAGTGACTGAATTAGGTAACTGAGAAAACTATGGGGCCACTGATTAAATAAGTGTTTTTTAATTGTATTTAGATCTTTCTAATGGCTTTCCTTTGTAGACTATTTCATGGTTCATGCTGGGTTTCTGGAAAATATAATGCAATGAAGGCTGTCCCCATTCCCTTAAAAGTTTTAAAAGAATCTAAAATGGAACTATCAATTATCCTGTAGCAAAAGTAGTGAGTTTACTGTATGGTTTCCACTTAGCAGACGCATCAATCCCATGTTTAATTGCTGTCTATTCTGATGCAGTACTCTCTATTCAGCTAGGCAGTGGGATAAAGAGCTACAGGTTGTTTTGGTTAGTCGCTTTACATTACCACTATCACCTGGCTCCCTTGAATCAAGGCTGTGCTTTTTCCATGGGTGTTTTGATGAACAAAAGGCCATCAGTGGGTTGGTAATGAATTCAATGTGCAGTTCTGAATTCTCTCTACATCAAGGCTGATGAAAAAAACCAATTTCCAGGGATGAAATGGCCACATTGTTGGTTGCAAAATCATCCCTGCCTGTTGCCTTCTGTCATCTGCATAGCGCTCAGCACCAAATACACTGAATATTCTGCATCATAATAGCGTCAGTCCTTGATATGTGTGGAAAGTGCTTATTAGCCACCTTTTGTTGTGTAAATACTGATGCCAATGAGGAGTTCAGCTCTTCCTCTTTTTTTACATAAAGCTGACTTTGAAAATCAACACGTGGCCTATTTTACTCTTTGTTTTTGCTTGCTCTCAAACATGACATTGATATGCACCATTCTGACCAAATATGGTCCAATTCCTGGGACCATTTGCTTCCTGAAGATGGAGGGAACAATTTTAGCAAGACCCTAAACAAATGAATATAAGTCAATGATATTATAACTGTGGGGTTTCTATTGATGAGCTTGACTCTTCCACCCTACAAGTCCCTTCATACCGCCACTGTAGGGGTGTTTGCCAAGACGTTGCTACTGTATGCAGTAACTATGGTGTTCTG
Organism: Myxocyprinus asiaticus; assembly: GCF_019703515.2. Lineage (NCBI taxonomy): Eukaryota > Metazoa > Chordata > Actinopteri > Cypriniformes > Catostomidae > Myxocyprinus > Myxocyprinus asiaticus. The sequence goes on along the minus strand of NC_059353.1, from coordinate 22,126,927 downwards.
AGTGTTTCTTAGCCAATTGCTATGCGGATGCTAGGGTTTTTGTTTTAGGGCATTGCTAGGTGGTTGCTAGGGTGATCTGGGTGGTTGTTAGGTGGTTAGTTAGTGACCCAAGTCAAACAAGCCCCCCTCCCCACATGTATCAATCAAATTGTGTTTTATCATTGACCAGGTGAAAATGAGCCACAAACAAGTGGAAGTTGAATACTTTGTTTTGTGTGCTTTGAAGGAAAACATTGTAAAAAATGACCATGTGGGCAAATCTGATTTTATGGTATAATTATGAGACACCAAGATTCAATGTACTGTTTAGGAATTTGATTGAGTTTTCACTTTCTCAGCATATAGAACATTTCATTAGAGACCATTTAACCAGTAGAGAAAGCCATACAAATCTGACTGTGAGAATGTGGTTGGTAATGGTTACATAAACATTGACATGCCTTCAGTCTGGCAAAACTCGTTAATGGCAAAATCAACCCTTCAAACTTTCTATTCATACACTGCACCCATTTCTTGTGTTGTTGGGTTCACTGGTCTATATAGCAGAGATGGCAGCTTCAATTCAATAGAACAGTTAAGTCACTATCAGTGGAGGGTAGCCTCATCTCATGGTTTAATGCACTAATGACGATACATTCCAACTGCACACGTTTGCAATCCCCAATCGTGACTCGTCTGAGGAATGTGGGACAGTTCCCATGCTGTTTCCCAGGCTCAAAGCTGCACAGGAATGATGCCAGAACCAGTCTCTACCTCAGTATGGCACGTTTAATGTATGCATCTACTGTAAATGAGCATACTGAGACATTGTATGTGCACATCCCATACAGAACAGTTTGTTTAGCTGCAAGAGTTGGTTTGAAATCTTCACATCCACCTATGTATTCAGTATGTGTGTCAGTGTGTTGGACTTAGGTGCCCTCTCTCCCTACTTGTGTCAATGGGTTTTGTGAGCATTGTGCCTATGGCAGGGTTTCCGTTAGCTGGTATTTACCAGTTTTTGACTGTTAAAATGTTAAAATGTCCGACAAATTCAAACATGGTCTGACACAATGTCCAGGAAAAATATTAACATGAAGCTTAAACCACCGTGGCATCGAAGCGCTGCAATAATGGGGATGGTGTTACTCTGTGCATTTGTGGCATCAACTAGAGGGGTTCCTGATGCTTTCCTGAAGTGGAGTCCTAATCCGCGACTACAACTGGCAAAAGCTGCTTGCGTAATTCCCGTCTCACGTCTCACATTAAAACAGCATTGCTTCTTCTGGAGGAGCTTTTATGCTATGAAAATCTGAATAAAATATTCTTAAAAATAAAGAGTCAAGGAAATTAGCCAAGGTGAGAAATTATATAACAGAACTAGGGGTGGGCGATATGACCAAACTTTTACATCACGATATGAGTAATTTTATATCACGATAACGATATACAGTATATCACAGTATATTATTTTTTTTAAATCAATTAAAATTGGTTTATACATTAAATAATCATATTGAAATGCCTATTTTTTGGATAATCCAGTCAGTGATTTAAATACTTCCTATAATTAAAAAAATATAATTTTCTCTTTATTTACTTGACAATAGTCAAAGTAAAAAAATAAATAAAAAAAAAACACTCAACTTGGTTATAAATCATTACCATAGTGCTAAATTTCACATTATGCCACATTTCAGTCTGATATGTTTTTGACCATTATTATAAACTTTCCTCAAGAAATTCAAGATCTTCCCAAAGCAATGGAACAAAGAAAATAATAAGCTACATACACCGATCAGCCACAAAATTAAAACCACTTGCCTAATATTGTATAGGTCCCCCCTGTGCAGCGCCAACCTGCTGTTCTTCTCACCACAAATGTACAGAGCGGTTATCTGAGTTAACGTACACTTTGTCAGTTCGAAGCAGTCTGGCCATTCTCTGTTGAGCTCTCTCATCAACAAGGCGTTTCCATCTGCAGAACTGATGCTCGCTGGATGTTTTTTTGTTTTTGGCACCATTCGGAGTAAATTCTAGAGACTGTTGTGTGTGAAAATCCCAGGAGATCAGCAGTTACAGAAATACTCAAACCAGCCCATCTGGCACCAACAATCATCTATGAGATTATCTAATCAGCCAATCGTGTGGCAGCAGTGCAGTGCATAAAGTCATGCTGATATGGATCAGGAGCTTCAGTTAATATTCACATCAACCATCAGGATGGGTACAAAATTTCTCTGTGATCTGTGAATCTCAGTGATTTGGACCATGGCATGATTGTTGGTGCCAGATGGGCTGGTTTGAGTATTTCTGTAACTGCTGATCTCCTGGGATTTTCACACACAACAGTCTCTAGAATTTACTCTGAATGGTGTCAAAAACAAAAAACATCCAGTGAGCGGCAGTTCTGTGGACGGAAATGCCTTGTTGATGAGCATCTCAGAATGCTATTCTGAGATGCTGGTTGGCGCTTGTGGGGATGGGGGCATGGTCGTGTGTCTGTTTGTGGGAGTGAGGGAGTGGTGTGGATTGTCAAGCTGGTTGGCATAATTTCTAACAGCTGTTTCTTGTTACAGTGATAGTGGGGAGAGACCTCAAAAGCAGCCAAAACACACCAGAGAGCTGAGAGAGAATGACACGAGAGTGCAGCGACTGGCGTGCCTTATTGTGTGTTTTATTGTTTTGTTGTGAAGCTGAAGATTTCGAGAAGTTGATGTTAACTGAGAGTTTGATTACATTGAACTGACTGAACTAAGAAAAGCACAGAGAAGGCTGCACTCAAGTATACTTAAGGCAGAAAATTAAAGCCTACTTGAAGCGTGCTACTGCTCCCTGTCTCCTCCTTCCATACCCAAAACTTAACATGTGTTACACTGATGCTGAAACCCGGGATTCGTGGAAGGAGTTACGTCGTCATGGAATCTTCACCACCTGCCGAAGTGATCCAGACCCTCGCCGGTATCCAACAGAATCAATACCAGGCCCTCGTCAAGCTGTGGCTCAAGCGGAAGACCGGCAGGCATTTCGGAGCCTGATCACACACAAGGGGGCTGCGGCTGCGACACCGGAGCCCACATCAAATGTCTCACCAGTTACTCTGGTTAAAATGGGCCCTGCCAATGATCCGGAGGCCTACCTCGATCTGTTCGAGTAGACGGCCAAGGTGTGGAGATGGCCACCTGACCAGTGGGCAGCCCGCTTACTGCCATTGCCCTCCGGGGAAGCACAACTAGCATCCCAACAACTCCCGATGCTAATCTCCTTGTGTACGCCGATCTAAAGAGAGCCATCATGCAACGGGTCGGTCGTAGTCCATAACAGAGCTCCGAGATGCCTGCCGGAAATGGTTGCTGGCTGAGGGGACCCGCGGCACCCAGGACATCGTAGATCTGGTGACACTGGAGCAGTTCATCTCCCAGCTTCCTCATGGCATGTCTGAGTGGGTCCAGTGTCATCGTCCGGCGTCGCTGGAGGATACGGTCCAGTTGGCAGAGGATTACATGACGGCGTTTCTGGGAACCACTAAAGCAGAGTCTCTCTCTCCCTCCTCACTCTCTCTCTTCCCCCAAACCCCACCCCCGCCCGTCCTCTTTTCATCCCATTCCCGCCCCCAGGAGACAGGGCAGTACCATGCCTAAATCTCTTTCCCCTGTTAAACCTTTCTCTCTCCGCTATGCCTCCCAGGTTGTCGGGCCCAGTCCCACGAGTATAGTCGGAAATCCTGGACCGGTCTGTTTGAGCTGCGGGGTGCCAGGGCACTTCCAGGACTTCCAGGACTTCCAGGTCCAGTAATGGATGTGGGCACTCTGGTCCGGGTCCCTGACGCTCCACAGGCTGCCCCCGATCAAGCTGGGGTGTATCGGATACCGGTGAGTACCCAGGGGGATACATATCAAGCTTTGGTGGATTCTGGCTGTTCCCAAACCTCTATCCACCAAAGCTTGGTACAAGACGGGGCATTGGGCACAAATAATCATTTGAAGGTGTGAAGTGTGCATATGGATATTCACACGTATTCGGTGGTTACCACTGAGATACTATTCAGGGAGAGAAAACATAGAGTGGAGGCTGCGGTTAATTCCCGCCTCACCCATCCACTGTTTTTGGGGATGAATTGGCCTGATTTTAAGAATTTATTAAGGGAAATTTGTGCGAATGGGTCCTGTGAAATAATGTCTCGGTGTGTGACGTGCGATGCTATGGCTGGAGATGCAGTGCCAGGACCATCTACTTCTCCTCCGCATCAAAGTGATGCAAGGGAGGAAGTCCCCGCCCTCTGGGAATTCCCTGAAGGGGATTTCCCCCTAGAGCAGTCATGTGACAAGTCTCTCAAACTCGCATTTGACTAAGTGAGAGTAATTGATGGTCAACAGCTCCAGTCTAACGTCACGCTCGCATACCCATATTTTTCAATTATTAAAGATTTTATGTGTCGAGTCATGCAGTCGAGTGAAACAAAAGAGAATACAACCCAGTTATAAGTACCGAAGAGCCGTCGGGAAGCTCTCTTCCAGGCGGCTCATCATAATCCAGTGGCTGGCCATTTAGGACAGGAAAAAACACAACTGAATTATGGCCCATTTTTTTCGGCCGAGCATTCACGAGGACAGTCACAGGTGGTGTGCAGCGTGCTGTGAATGTCAGTTGGTGAATCCATGTGGAGTCGGCCACGTGGTATGTTTGATGTCATACGGGAAGCTTGGGAAGAGGGACCTTCAAACATTAAAAATGAAATTCAGTACATTCTTGATATTAGAATAAAACTCCACACTTTGGGTCAATTAACACAGGGGAACACCGGTGCTGTACATTAGCCATTAACTCACTCTGAGGGAAACTAAGTACAGCACCATTGAAAAGGAGTGTTTGGCAATCAAGTGCGCTGTCCTCACCCCTACAACCTGCTGGGGTGGGCCTTCACCCTCTATTCAGATCATGCTCCACTCCAGTGGCTCCACCGTGTGAAGGATACCAATGCGCGGATCACCCTTATGTACATGGCACTTCAGCCGTTCAAATTTGAGGTGATCCACAGGCCGGGGGCACGGATGGCTGTGACTGACTTTCTCTCCAGAAATGGAGGGTTGGGGTAGTTGGCAGGCCGGATGTTGCTCTGGACTGAGTCGGGCGGTGGGGGTATGTGGAGATGGGGGATTGGTCGTGTGTCTGTTTGAGGGAGAGAGGGAGTGGTGTGGCTCCTCAAGCTGGTTGGCATAATTTCTAACCGTTGTTGTTACAGTGATAGTGGGGAGAGACCTCAAAAGCAGCCAAAACACACCAGAGAGCTAATAGAGAATGACACGAGAGTGCAGCGACTGCCGTGCCTTGATGTTAACTGAGAGTTTTGTTACACTGAACTGACTGAACTAAGAAAAGCACAGAGAAGGCTGCACTCAAGTATACTTAAGGCAGAAAATATAAGCCTACCTGAAGCATACCACTGCTCCCCATCTCCTCCTTCCATACCCGAACCTTAACATGTGTTACAGCGCTGTTTTGGTGGCACAAGGGGGACCTACACAAATATTAGGCAGGTGGTTTTAATGTTGTGGCTGATCGGTGAAAGTATCTTTAAAAAAAAAACAAAAAAACAATGAAAATAAACACTTCTTGCAGAAAATAAATATCAAATAATTATAAACATTTCTTGCAAAAACATACATGACTGAAATAATGCAGAGTGCATCTTTTGGCTTTCATAATATTCTTCTGCATGCTTCATTTGATGTCCAGATGTCCCACTTGTTTTAATAGCAAGCTCCTCATTTTCTCGAATTGTTTGGGAATCGTCCTGTTCTATGTTTTTTCATTTGTTTTTTTCATGTTTGACATTTGGAAAACTGAGTAAGAGTTCACATGGTTTTGTGACCATTTTCTGAATGAAGTATCACTCTTCTCTTCTTTCAGCAATTTCTCCGTCAGATGCTGATTCATACGCGGTTCCAAATATGGTCCATGTAGTCCAAAAAAAAAAAAAAGATTCTCATAGAGTGGCAACCCTTCTCTGAAAGAGAATTGCGTTTATTTATTTATTTGTTTGGTCTTGTGTGAAAGGCACTCCGTGCTTCAGTGATCACTGTGTGGAGCTGTGTATATGAATTATTGAGGCTGTGGTAGAGCCTTCATAAATTAGAAATGGTCGAGTCTTTGGGCAGTGTGACGGTCATGAGTCTGTGGCTGCTATGCATCTTGAGTGTCATGGCCACCGGCTTGACATACTTTCCGCTGAGGTCCATCAATCCTCATAATGGTTCCCCTTTCACAGCCACAGCATGAAACGCTGTGTATAAAGATGAGGAAATTGATCCATTCTGTGTATTTATCAATTAAATAGATGCTTGTTTTCACCTCAAACTTGTGAATTAAGGGACCCTAAATATGTTTGTTGTGCCATTCACCACATGGTTGTCTGTGTAAAGTCATATGATCATGTTTTACTGACAGTCAGATGATATTTGTGAGCCCTCGCTTACCATGTTTATTTTATGCGCACTGTGTAGCACTGCTCATAAATAGGCTGTATAAATCAAGTCCTTTGGAGAAGCATTCAAGCTAATAGATGAAGCATTTACTGACCATAGTGTAGTTTATTAAACCAACCCCAACTGAACCGCAGGGACCTGTGATTTTGATCCTACCACAGCTGTGGTTAGCTATTAAAGTACTTCAGAATATCAGGATAAATAAATTAAGATAAATTACACAATGACAACCAAAATGAATAATTATAACAGTCACGTTATACATATTACAGGAATATGGAGATGTTTTTAAGAGGGCAAAACACACTGTATAAAGTTTAAAAAAGCACAGTACTTTAAAGGGATAGTACCCAAAAATGAAAATACTCACCCTCTTGCCATCCCAGATTTGTATGACTTTATATCTTCTGCTGAGCACAAACAGAGATTTTTAGAAGAATATCTCAGCTCTCTATGTCCATACAATGCAAGTGAATTGGTACCAAAATTTTGAAGCTCCAGAAAGCACATAAAGGCAGCATAAAATCCATAAGACTTCAGTAATTACATCCATGTCTTCAGAAGCGATATAATAGGTGTGGGTGAGAAACAGATCAATATTTAAGTCCTTTTTACTACAAATTTTCCTCCCTGCCCAGTAGGTGGCGATATGCACAAAGAATGTGAATCACCAAAAAGTGAAAGTGAAGGTGGAGATTAATAGTAAAAAGGACTTAAATATTGATCTGTTTCTCACCCACAATTATATCGCTTCTGAAGATATGGATTTAACCACTGGAAAATATGGATTACTTTTATGCTGCTTTTATGTCCTTTCAGAGCTTAACATTTTTGGAACCCATTCACTTGCATTTTATGGACCTACAGAGCTGAAATATTCTTCTAAAAAGTTTGTGTTCAGCAGAAGAAAGTCATACACATCTGGGATGGTAGGAGGGCGACTAAATGATGAGAGAATTTTCATTTTTGGGTGAACTATCCCTTTAATCATATTTAGATTACCCGACAAAAACATGTTTAAAAGTGCACTTTTATCTGGGCCTTGGCTCATGTAAAGCTAGAAGCCTTGAAACAAAAGCTTATAGTAGATTTGAGTCCCTCTAGGGAGCTTGGTATCAAATGCTGATAATGCATCGGCCGATGACCCTATTGCAGGGGTCGGCAACTTATGGCATGTGTGCCAATGGGGTAATCACTGGCACGCCAGCAACGGCGAGAGAGGAATTGACTATTTTATTTATATAAATTCCGCACCTGCATTCCATGATGTATCTTGATGTAATCCTTCCTCATGATCACGTGTTAAAAAAATACGTGTTTTTATGAGCTGAATGGGAGGCTAAACAAAAAGTTAAAATGTGACGAGACTGCAGTATACCCAACAGACTCGTGCAGTGTGTGCAAGCCATTTGCGCATCACGAGCTGGCATCGCTTCACTTTCTGTTAATCGCACGAGTAAATGCACCCGCTTTGCTTTGGTCAGACTGTGCGAATGACAGCCTACATTCTGTGTTTCCTTTATTTCTTTTTGCTTTCAGAACAACACGTAATGCAATAAGAAAAACACCATACATAAAACTTGACTTGGCTTGGCTTGACTTGACAAAACAAAGTTACATTCACAATACCTGACATTAGACAATGGCAAACATGAGGGCTTAAATACAAGGACATGGGTAACAGGTAAAAAAGACAACCAATCACAAAACTAAACTATAAACAAGATAACAAGACTAAATGAACTTAAACCAATGAAAAGACAAGACTAATAACAAAATAATCAAACAATGAACCAGTGAAAACAAGACACATGAACAGGGGAAACACATGACAAGATCACATGAGGGAACAAGAAATCACATGGAACTAAACTAAACTTGAAAATAAAAGTGTGGCCTGGCGAGACAGGGTGTGGAGTGTGGGAACAGGGCAAAGCCAATGGAAAGTGGGGCCCTGAGAGGCTCGAGGGGCGGAGCCGATGGGGATGAGGACCAAGGCGGAGCCGCAGGGATGGAGGTCCCCGGTGGAGTGAAGGCGGGCCTGGACCGTGGAGCAGAGGTGGGCCTGGACCGTGGAGCAGAGGCTTCCTTGTGACATGGCATGGAGCAGTCTGGGGCTTGGCTGAGACATGGCATGGAGCGGACTGAGGTTTGGCTGTGACATGGCATGTAGCAGTCTGGGGTTCGGCTGTGACATGGCATGGAGCAGTCTGGGGTTCGGATATGACATGGCATGGAGCAGTCTGGGGCTTGGCAGAGACATGGTATGGAGCAGTCTGGGGCTTGGCGGTGACATGGCCTGGAGCTGACTCTGGCGTGGCGGTGACATGGCCTGGAGCTGACTCTGGCGTGGCGGTGACATGGCCTGGAGCTGACTCTGGCGTGGCGGTGACATGGCCTGGAGCAGGCTGAGGCATGATATGGCATGGAGCAGACTCAGGCGTGGCTGTGACAGGGCATGGAGCCAGCCGAGGCATGACATGGCATGGAGCAGACTCAGGCATGGCGGTGATATGGCATGGAGCAGACACAGGCGTGGTCATGACATGGCATGGAGCTGACTCAGGTGTGGCGGTGACATGGCATGGAGCTGACTCAGGCGTGGCGGTGACATGGCATGGAGCTGACTCAGGCGTGGCGGTGACATGGCATGGAGCAGACTCAGGCATGGCTGTGACAGGGCATGGAGCAGACTCTGGCGTGGCTGTGACACGGCCTGGAGCAGACTCTGGCGTGGCTGTGACACGGCCTGGAGCAGACTCTGGCGTGGCTGTGACACGGCCTGGAGCAGACTCTGGCGTGGCTGTGACACGGCCTGGAGCAGACTCTGGCGTGGCTGTGACACGGCCTGGAGCAGACTCTGGCGTGGCTGTGACACGGCCTGGAGCTGACTCTGGCGTGGCTGTGACACGGCCTGGAGCTGACTCTGGCGTGGCTGTGACATGGCCTGGAGCACACTGAGGATCCGGGGCAGAAGGTGGCGCAAGCTCAGTGACCATGACATGGAACTCTGGCTTGGCGGTCATGATGTGGAACTCGGGCTTGGCGGCCATGACGTGGAACTTAAGCTTGGCAGCCATGACGTGAAGCAAAGTCGTGGAAGGTGGAGCCGTGGTAGATTCGAGAACGACCTCTGGGGTCGTGGGCGCAGATAGAGACTCGGGAATGACCTCTGTGGTCGTAGGTATGGACTGAGACTCGGGAACAACCTCTGTGGTTGCGTACATGGGTAGAGACTTGGAGACGACCTCTGTGGTCGTGAACATGGGCTGAGACTTGGAAACGACCTCCGTGGTCGTGTACATGGGCAGAGACTTGGAAACAGAAGCCTTTCTCCTCCTCCTCCTCCGGGAGGCCGAAGTTGGCGGTGCAGGCTCTGGGACGAACGAGGCCTGCAACGCAGTCTCTGGGATGGATGAGGCTGGCAACGGAGGCTCTGGGACGGACGAGGCTTCCAGCTCGTTGGTCGTGGCAGGCGTGGGATTGGCTCTTTGGCCGTGGCAGGCGTGGGTGTTGGTGTGGGCATTGGCTCGTTGGCCGTGGCAGGCGTGGCCGTTGGCGTGGGCATTGGCCCGTTAATCGTGGCAGGCATGAGCACTGACTAGTCGACCATGATATGGGAAGCTGGCTCGTCAACCATGACGTGGGACGCTGGCTCGGTATCCGCCTCCCCCTCAGTGAACATAGAACCAGTAATCTGCAGGGCAGGTTGATATACTGGACCAGATTGAGGGAACTGCGACCGCCAGGCATCAAAGATGAGATTGGTTCACTTAATCCAAAACGGAAACAGTCTTTGAGGGCGATCTCATTAAAGTCAACCTCACTGGCCAGAGTGCAGAAGTCCTCAACATAATCCTCCAGGGGACGATTCCCCTGACATAGGCGGAGGAGCTGGATTGCTGGATTCATTGTAGGTCAGGTATTCTGTAACGATGGGCTGGCAATGACAATGATGAAGACGATGACGAAGAAATGAGGAACCCAAGTGCAATTTAATCCAAACGTGAAATCCCAAACAGTAAATCCAAACGTAAATAAAACATAAACATGAACTTGACTTGACTATGACATAAACTTGACTTGACTTGACAAAGTTACATTCACAATATCTGACACTAGACAATGGCAAACATGAGGGCTTAAATACAAGGACATGGGTAACAGGTAAACAAGACAACCAATCACAAGACTAAACTATAAACAAGATAACAAGACTAAATGAACTTAAACCAATGAAAAGACAAGACTAATAACAAAGTAATCAAACAATGAACCAATGGAAATAAGACACATGAACAGGGGAACACATGACAAGATCACATGAGGAAACAGGAAATCACATGACATGACAGGAACAGGAACTAAACTTGAAAATAAAAGACATAAACAAAACACATAAACATGACACAGGTACACCCTCCTTAAACCATGGGCATTCAAAATTACATTAAACGATTAAAAGAGAAAACATAAACCCACATGGTGGGGTTCAAAAATCTGAGTCTATTCAAAATATAAATTAAACCTGGAAATAAAGTTTTAGGATTTTGCATGAGCGATTAACTGAAAAGGGCTAAATAGTTGATCGGCTTGTGATGCACGAATGTGACGAGTCACACTTTAATACTGTTTAACCTCCCATCAGCTGATGAAAACACGCTGCGTGTTCATGAGGAAGGATTAAGCTACATCAAGATGTAGATTAGAATGCAGGTGCTGAAAACGTCATATAAATATAATAGCCTGCTCCTATCTCGCAGTTGCTTGTGTGCTAGTGATTAAATGATTACAGTGACATAATATAAGTAATATTTAAGATTCCACACAATTTCGTGATCAGTCATCAAATAAGCAAATCAGCATAGCCATTGACTAGGAAAATAAAAAATGGCACTCCATATCAAAAAGGTTGCCGACCCCTGACCTATTGCATTTGTTCCCAAGGGATCACAAAGGTATGACAGAAACAAATAGGAAATCCCTCTACCTGTTCCATCCCTGAGCCCTAGAGATACTGTGGCTGAGGTTACCACACAGTAACAGGCCTTGACAGGCTCAGCTCTGATCACTGGAAAACTGAGCAGCATGTGTGGTAGCAGAGAGGATTAGCTCTCTCCATATGGTCCAGCCACAACAACCACACAGAACATACTGTAATTACACTGCACAGTCAATATGCAGTGAAAGCCCTCTCATGGGAATTCTGAGGAATGCTGCAGAATTCCGCACTACGTTCCAGTAGAGACAGTGATTCCAGTGATTTGTAATTGGGATGACACTCATTTCATTAAGGTAATTCTGGACTGCTCTTTGTTTTTTTCTGAAATCAAGTTCTGTCAAGACTGTGTTGTGTAACTCGTTTTTAAAAGAGTAGTTGTTACATCACTGTCTGTCACTTTAGATTAAAGAGAATGAAGATGAAAAGCAATGGCTTAAACAGTGAAAAGGATGTCATAGCCTCTTTGCTTCTCAATATAAGTTCAGTTAAACTTTAGTTAAAGCAGTAGTTAAAGGCACCCGTTTCTCTCACCCACACAGCGCTGACAGATGGAGAAACGATCACGAGGGAACGCGTGGGCCAGATGTTTCCAGGGCTGATTTTTACTCCCAGTCCAGCCATGGGCAGAATGTTAGGGACTGACAGCCTCAGTCACCATTCACTGCATTGTATGGAAAAAAAATTGATGGTGACTGAGGCTAACATTCTGCTGAACGTCGAACATTTAAGCTGTGTCCAAAATCACGTACTGCCAGAGTATGTACTGTATTTGATGAAGGACGCACTTCTCAGCTGGTAAAACAGTACGATCTTTAGGTACACATGCCAAGTATAAATAGATTTGGGACACTTCATCCAGGAACATGGGCATTGTTCCGTGACACGAATAAATGGCCTGATAACAAATACCACAAAAATAGTCTGCTCCGGTTTTGTAAAACAAGCATCATTAAGCGCAAGGAACAACTTTCTTGGTATATCTAGTACTGACAATTGAGAAGTGCAGCTTGACTCACAGTTATCAGTTTAAAAAAAATAAAAATAATTAGGGGTCACCCTAAAATGAAAATTTTCTCATCATTTACTCACCCTCATGCCATCCCAGATGTGTACACATTTCTTTCTTCTGCAGAACACAAACTAAGATTTTTAGAAGAATATCTCAGCTCTGTTGGTCCTTACAATTTAAGTGAATGGTGACCGGACTCCAAAAACCACATTAAGGCCACATAAAAGTAATCCATAAGACTCCAGTGGTTTAATCCATATCTTCAGAAGTGTGTGTAAGAAACAGAACAATATTTAAGTCCTTTTTTACCATAAATCTTTCACTTTCAAAATGTGACGAATGTCAAAGTGAAAGTGGATATTTATAGTAAAAAGGACTTAAATATTGATCTGTTTTTAACCATTTTGGGAGGACTATCCCTTTAAATCCTGCGATGTGAATGGGACATCTCCTCAGCTCCTGAGGGATTATGGGATATTAAAGTGTCCAGTGGATCCGCACTTCAGAATGTCACCAGAAATAGTAGGTCATCCCGGTATTTCTCACTTAACGTTTTATGATTACTGAGAATTCGGAAATACTACTCCATTGGCATACTGTTTTTGGCTTACTATATATTAGGGATCTATGGATATTCGTACGCAGCGATAGTGTTCCATGGTAGAAAGAAAGTCTTTGGAACAACATGAGGGTGAGTAGCTGATGACAGAATTTTCATTTTTGGGTGAACTACTCCAATTATCAGTGGAGGTTCTCCATCAATGTATTGTCGTCTGTGTGGCTTTTCTTTAGTTTACAGGGTTACAGACGAAAAAACAAGGAAAATCCCTGTTAGAGGACAGGTGGGGGAAAGAAAGTGTGTATATCTGGGAGGTCCTCTTCAGTGTCTGTGCTTGAGTGGTTCCCATGCCAACGGTGAGTGGAGCGGTATTTGGAGCATGCTCAGTGAGGAGCTGGCGGCTGTAACAATAGCTGAGAGAGCTAAAGGATCTCACATGCTGCTATCACAGAGTGGAATAGACCTCTGCATGCGCACCGCTGTTTCTACTGCCATGGTTTGCCTTCTCGTGCCCTACCTGTCTTTTCTGCATCTGAGAGAGGTATGAAACCTGTAGATGGACATTTTGGATTATGCCTGGGGAATTATTTTGACTTTCAAAATAATAATTGTGGGGCTGATTTATGCTTTTGAAAATGCTCTTATTTTGTGCTTGTTGACTGATGCTTTTTGTTGGAATAAATGGATTAATAGTTTGTAATGTTGATTTTGTCTTGATGTATCCACAGTTACCTTAAGGTGCTATTTGTACTTGATCTAACCCTTAAAAAAGGACTTTTGTTGGTGTAACAGAATTTATTCAGGTTGATTTTGTCATTACAGTTAATTAAGATGTTATCACATAAATGCAAATAAGAATGGAAATAAGCAGTTTGACTAATAATGAATTGAACTCATGTTTGCCTGGCTTCATATGTTTTTGAGCGAAATGCCACTTGAGGACATTTTCAGCTTGCGTTTTGCTGAGTAGGCTTTCAATAAAACTGAACTGCTCAAGGGAACGGTGTGAATATGATTTGCATACTTCTGCTGATGACAGATCAGAAACAGAGGACAGACCTCTCATGTTTTCTAGACAGAAAGGGAGATAGAGAGGAAAATAGGAGAGTAGAATACAATTATAGTCACTGCACTGTTATACGATCCTTCTGTTGTGAGAGTTGTCATGCCTCATTGAACCCCTGACCTGTCGTCGTGACGAGGGAAGGTGAGGGGTCAGGCTGTTACAACGCCAGTATTCTAATTTTTAACCTGACCTGGTCCACCATTATGCACCTTAAAGGGATAATTCACAAAAAAAAAAAAAAAAAAAAAAAAAGAAAATACTGCCGTCATTAGCTCACCCTCATGTGTTACAAACCTGTATGACTTTCTTTCTACCGTGGAACACAAAACGAGATGTCACCATTCACTCAAATATTATGGAAAGAAAGATGCAATGAAAGTAAATGGTGACTGAGACTAACATACTGCCTAACATTTTTTGTGTTTCATGCAAGAGAGAAAGTCGTGTTCAAAATTTTCTTTTTTGGGTGAACTATCCCTTTTAACAATACACAGGGCACGGATATGCTGGACACTCAGCCGTCTGCCCTAATGAAATCCTTTATTGATTTATTGTGTGTTTCTGTGGGCACAGAACTGGGTTTTAGAAGTGACCAGGGTAGATGCTTTCACTCAGAGACAATTGCAGGAGTATCTGTTGCACATGGGGCGATAACGGGCAACTTCACTCCTGAGCAGAAAGCTGTCAATATTTCATCCTGTTAGACAGCAGAGAAAGAGAATGAGAGGGAAGGAGAGAGCATCTCAGCACACAGGAAATTGGAAAATAAATTGAAGTGACACTTGCAGGTTTGCATAGTAGCCGGCCAGTGCTAATGCCTTCGCTGTGGGTGTGGATGGAGCATCAAGGGTCGGGGGGCATTTGATGGTGTCAAAGATTTCGCTTTCTAACTAAAGTGCTTTTGACAAGTATCCCTATTATTTAAAATGAACCTCTGTAAATCAGTTGGCTTGCCTTGCTAGGTGGAATACTCTTCATTCATCGCCTGACTGTAAATAATTTGTGTACAGTATTAATATCTAATAATATTTTTTAGATTGCAGACATTTGTAAAATCTTGTATTTTGTGCCTAATGGATGTATAGTAGAAATATTTATGTAATGCCTAGAAAGTTTGAGGCAAGTGTCACATTTGTCAGGTCAATGCCATCAACAGAATGCTCAGCAAGTGTATGGAGAAACCAAAGGAGTTTGGTATGTGGACTACCAGAGTTTGGTTTTGTTATCAGTAGACAGTTATGTTACAAAGTATTTGGGGCACAGGCATTGAACTGCCATTGTTCATGCATGATAAATGCTTGGAATAATTACAATGAAATGCACCAGACAACTGCAGTAAAACCCACATTTTTCATCTCCTTTATAAAACTTTAATCAAATCAAAATTAAACTTAAGGTTTACATTATGGATTTATTTGATTTTGATTTTTCACTCACTGAGCACTTTGTTAGGAACACTATGGTCCTAATAAAGTGCCTGGCATAATCTTCTGCTGCTGTAGCCCATCCGCCTCAATGTTTGACGTTTTGTGCATTCTGAGATGCTATTCTGCTTATAGTGATGCTTTGCGCAAAATATGGACATTACTTCCCTTAAGCAGTAAACACATTTGTGGTAGTGGCGTACGTCTATTCATTCATACATCTAGATGTGTTGAGATTACAAGGGCAGGGTCTCTGATTTCATGACGACTCATCAATCACTATTTAATTGTGTTACTGCATGATAAACCACAAAAAAGTCATAAAAGACAAAGAAAGCATGAAAAAAAGGGCACACTTTCTCCCAGATGCAGTTGAAATGATATATAAGCACATTTTGAGCTGATTTCTTTGTTAGTGGAGTACCTGTGATGGCTGAGCATCGTGTGTATGCCCCCTGCATGTTGATATCAGATACACTGTATAGGATCTGTGAAGTCCTCGTGCATGTAGATGTTGCCGCTTTTTAAAATGTTCAGATCAGATGGTTGTCTCCTTTCAAAGCCGCACATAACCGGCAAAGTTTACAACTCTTGTTTAAGCGCAGCGTGAGATTGACAGGTGAGGGGTGGGTGGTGCTTCGCTGCTGTCTGGGATGCATCAGAATGCCGTTTACACCTCAAATCAAATGCGATGTGGTCACATGTGTTTTTGACTACCTCTGTATGTGGTTTTTGTGATTCTATCACAAAACATTTCAGACTCTCTTTACCACCATATTTAGCTCAGACAACTTGTAATCAGATAATCCGAAAATCATCTTAATACCAGCTGTAAACAGAGTCTAAAATGACTGCAGCCAGAGCTAGTCAATGCTATAGAACGACTTCCATTGGAGGTAGCACCCACATCTGTTTCCCCAGTTTCCCCAGTACCCGCAAGAAAAAGGTGGATAAAATGGTTTTACATAATATAAATATTAAGACATTTCAATAAGCAATTTTATTAAGTTCCACCCATCCAGTAGAGGATATAGCCCTGCTGAGAATATAATGAAAAAATTATCCGGTATGGGTGCTGTGAAGATGAACAGGTGTTTTGCGTCTTAGCTGTTACTATACTGTGGATTTTAGCATGGCTGAAATGCTGTATTGACTAATCAGCATCTAGGATCAGCACTATATGTTTTATCATTTTCTATTTATTAGTCATAAATCAAAAAATGTCTTCATCCATGTTAGTTTTTTCTAAAAAGGATGCTTTTGTGATCTTGGTGTTCTGTGAATTATATCCTGTTGCTGAATTTGTGGGCCATAGTTTTAGCATTCAAATGGAGCCACTTTGAAATGGAGATGATCATGCCCAGTCAGCATCTTATCCATTTGGACCGTACAGTTTCCTGTGAAAGGTGCGCCAGCCTACAGTAAGCAGAGATGACAGCTGATCAATTGCGGTCCCCCTCTCTCTCCTTATTCCTAATCCCCCTTTCTCCACCCGCCTGTCCTCTCTTGCTCTCACCTCATCATCCCCCGATGAAAGCCCATTACCGACCAACTGGTTTCCGACGGAGGCTGGGGCACCTTCACACAGAGATCCGCTGCTTTGATCCCGTCTTCATTCACGAAGAACAACAAAGGAGCTGATGTGTGTGTGTGGGAGGGCCCCTTAGGATAGGGTTGTGTGGGTCTTATGATGTTCTCCCAATGGACAATTATTAGGGCTCATGTGGAACTGTTGAAATCTGAAAGCCCTACTCTACCGATAGAAATGCATGAGACAACTATATAATCTATGTCATGCCATATAGCCCATTATGCACTATAGATTGGCATATCGGCTTTGCGTAATGTGAGGTGTTGTAGTTGAGATATTCTCACTTGCCTTTCTTTAAACAGAGGAACAGTTTTCTCCAAGTGTGAGTTCCTCACCAGACACCAGTAGATTTCTCTCATAAGATTGCCTGGCCTGATAAGAGCAGTACTCCAGGTTTGTGAAGTCCAATGCAGACTGTAATGGAGGAAAAATGATCAATAGCAGTGATTCCATGTTAGAATCTCATTGTCTGTTTAGGCCATCTCGCTCTTGTTTTATCTGAGTGAGTTACAAGGCCACCTGCTTCTTACAGTAAAACATCTTCTAACTGTATCAGACCATTTCAAGGACGTAAACAATAACAAAGGAATTAGAACGCTACTGCGCATGTCTGGTCCTGAAGCATTTGTGGTAGCGACATTTTTATAACCCAGAACTGTCAAAATAAAACTACTGTATACTAAGTCTAGCTAAAACAGATCAAACAAGATATGTGCAAAAACTGAAAATAAACAATGAGGTATCATTACTGGATCTTTTAAATAAGACTGAGTTAACAAAGTTTCTCAAAGAACATCAAACGTTTACCTGAAGTGACTTATCCAGATGTGTTGTTGATACTGAGTATCTACGCAAGAGAGGCGATGAAATTGTATCATAGTTTAGATGCTCACAATTATTTCCTCAGCAGAAAGGTCAGGAATATTGGATCATTCCTGTTATAATCAATGAAGCTGTTAACGCTGCAAGCGTGTGACTTGCAGACAAGTTAAGGGTTTATATTAATATAAATGATAAATTATATATAAAAAATTGTTTTTTTTTTAAAGAAAAGTTTCTTTCTTGTGCGGTAGCTTCTATACTACTCCAGATACTCTAAGAACTTGGCAGTGCAATCTGCTGATATTGTTGACTTTTGTATGACAATTGCTTGTTAGGTTCCTCATTGTAAGTCACTTTGGATAAAAGCATCTGCTAAATGACTGTAAATGTAAATGACTTGCACAGCTTCATTCATCATAATGGAACAGTCTATAGTCACTTTTAGAGCCTGTAAAGAAATATTCTGACGTTATTAGCCAGCTAAACTCTACCTATCAAACTTACTATTAGTTGGCAAAAATGTCGTTCACCTGCCAGATATAAGAAGTGTGCTACAGTTGTTAGTACTACACGTATACATTCAGCTGTCTCGCTTCACTGCAGCAGTTCAAGCATCCATTTGTTGTTTTCTTTTTCAGAAGTCTATACACAGTAATTTCCAATTGTTCCAGGCATCCAGGGAGCATCCAGCCACCGAACAACATGGTCCAAATTTTAATAATGACATGCTATTACAATTGTATTAACGTCAATTGTGTTAAAGTCATAATAAATAAAGTGGATCCCGCTGTTGTTTTGAATGAGTTTGACAAATATCCTACACTGACAAATAGCCCTTGAAATGGTCTATACATCTGAATTACAGTTGCTGATGTTTATCAGTGTAGCTCCTGAGACTTTCTCTTCTATCTCATGTTTGCTCTCCTGCCTCTTCACTCTACCTCTTATCGCTCGCATCGCCTCCTCTCCACACCTAACTCTCTTATCAGGCTTCTGGCTCTCACCTATCAATCACTGTCCTATCATATCACTCTCTGTCCTTGGCACAGTTTTCTCTGCATTATCCTTGTCACATTTCACACTGGATCCATACCACTTTCTCCTTTTCTCTGGAGATTGATAAGTGTGAAGTCTCTCAAATCTGCTGCAGGGCTGTAGGTTGTTGTTATTGTTACTGTTGCCAGAGGCAGAGGCAGAGCTGCTGGTGTCATAATCCACCTAATGAAAGCAAAAACAGAGACACACTGAGGAGTAATCAAAAGCAAGCCCTGGACTGCCTACAGATGATGTATAAAACCATGGAGTCTGCAGTATTTATTTACTCTCCTTTAAGTATAACAGCAATTATTACAGTTCTCCAATGAGTAATACAGTATTAGAGGGATTGAGTTTTTTGGTTAGAGGGTTATGCTATTAGTATTTCACAATGAAGTGAGGATAATAATGTACAGCCAGCCAGTCATTACCGTAAAATAAAATCGTCAATAAAACCGATCGCAACAGCGAAAGGGAGCACAATCATTTTTATTAAACTGTGCCGTTTTTGTGCCACTGAATCAAATTTAATGATACTCATCTCTTGTTCGACGCTTAATAAGCGCTTAATATGCTTCTTATCTGAAACACACATCTGTGCGTTACGATTAAAGCCTAGTTTCTCTTGCATCCACCATAGAAACACTCAGACAAGTGATATCCTCTGTGCTATCCTGTCCCTGAAGCACCACAAAACTGATGTGACCTTTGAATTCAACTGAGAATTTTCTACTTCTGCCTACCATGCACCAACATAAATTGCAAAGCTTTGTAAACTACATATTACCACACTTACGCAACTAACATTTATCACAGTAAACATTACCAGAAATGTTTTTTAATTGTTTCATATTAAAAAATATCTCCGGATGAATTTATTAGACTTCATTTTAATACAACCGTGGTGTTTCTAAAGCCCAAAGTATAATTCAGTCAGACACGAACTTGTGCACCTGGGTACAGGACACATGATACAAATCTTGTCATCAGCCTAGTGTGTGAGCAGCCCGAATTTTCTAACTGCACGTCCTTGAACGCACAGAATGTGCATGCTCCTGGAGTTACTTGCACTAATTAGTGGGTTCACAAGGTGGCAACACCTACATTTTGAGCTGTTGCTGTCACAAAAAGTGCTAGAAGAAGATGTAATCACAGCTAAATATCAGGAGATGATGTTAAATACAAAAGTGGATGTGCAAGTCAAGAGCCCGTTTGTGAGGAGGTCTGGAGATACCTGCATTTGTATAACTCGAGTCTGAAGGAATATAAAGGCATCTTTATGGGTCTAAACTCCTGAAGAGAAAGGTCTCTCATAGCAGTCATAGTGCCATGCACCAACCGTCTGTTGATGTGCGCACAGTATGAAATATACAGAACTTTGACAGGCTCGTGTTCGACTGTATGCAGATACTGAGCATTTGCGTTAAAATGGAAGTATACCCAGGGCTTAAAAGTGTTTAGGCTATTATTTTCCATTACAAATACTAAACTCAGCAAAAAAAAAAAAAAAAAAAAAAAGAACGTCCTCTCACTTTCAACTGCTTTTATTTTCAGCAAACTTAACATGTGTAAATATTTGTATGAACATAAAAAGATTCAACTACTAAGACATGTGACTAACAGAAATTGAATAATGTGTCCCTGAACAAAGGGGGGGTCAAAATCAAAAGTAATAGTATCAGTATCTGGTGTGGCCACCAGCTGCATTAAGTACTGCAGTGCATCTCCTCCTCATGGATTGCACCAGATTTGCCAGTACTTGCTGTGAGATGTTACCCCACTCTTCCACCAAGGCATTTGCAAGTTCCCGGACATTTCTGGGGGGGAATGGCCCTAGCCCTCACCTTCCGATCCAACAGGTTCCAGACGTGCTCAATGGGATTGAAATCTGGGCTCTTCGCTGGCCATGGCAGAACACTGACATTCCTGTCTTGCAGGAAATTACACACAGAACGAGCAGTATGGCTGATGGCATTGTCATGCTGGAGGGTCATGTCAGGATGAGCCTGCAGGAAGGGTACCTCATGAGGGAGGAAGATGTCTTCCCTGTAATGCACAGCATTGAGATTCCATGCAATGACAACAAGCTCAGTCCGATGATGCTGTGACACACCGCCCCAGACCATGATGGACCCTCCACCTCCAAATCGATCCCGCTCCAGAGTACAGGCCTCAGTGTAACGCTCATTCCTTCAACGATAAACGCAAGTCCGATGATCACCCCTGTTGAGACAAAACCGTGACTCGTCAGTGAAGAGCACTTTTTGCCAGTCCTGTCTGGTCCAGCGAAGGTGGGTTTGTGCCCATAGGCGACGTTGTTGCCGGTGATGTCTGGTAAGGACCTGCCTTACAACAGGCCAACAAGCCCTCAATCCAGCCTCTCTCAGCCTATTGCGGACAGTCTGAGCACCGATGGAGGGATTGTGCATTCCTGGTGTAACTCAGGCAGTTGATGTTGCCATCCTGTACCTGTCCTGCAGGTGTGATATTTGGATATACCGATCCTGTGCAGGTGTTGTTACACATGGTCTGCCACTGCGAGGATGATCAGCTGTCCTTCCTGTCTCCCTGTAGCGCTGTCTTAGGTGTCTCACAGTACGGACATTGCAATGTTTTGCCCTCATGCCTCCATGCAGCATGCCTAAGGCACATTCACGCAGATGAGCAGGGACCCCGGGCATCTTTCTTTTGGTGTTTTTCAGAGTCAGTAGAAAGGTCTCTTTAGTGTCCTAAGTTTTTATAACTCTGACCTTAATTGCCTACCGTCTGTAAGCTGTTAGTCTTAACAACCGTTCCACTGGTGCATGTTCATTAATTGTTCATTGAACAAGCATGGAAAACATTGTTTAAACCCTTTACACTAAAAATATGTAAAGTTATTTGGATTTTTACAAAATTATCTTTAAAATACAGAGTCCTGAAAAAGGGATGTTTCTTTTTTGCTGAGTTTATAATAATCCAATAATTCATTTTTTCTTCTCTTTTTTTTAAAAAGACTAACTACTTTGACCAAACAACAGTAATTAGGAGCCATCCATGGTCTTACCTGTGGTTATTTATTCTATATATAAAAAACAATACCACTGTTGAAACATGGAAGATATATGCTAAACATAAGGACAAGTAATCGTTACTTGCAGCCCTTATTATATCACAAGTAAGATCCAACAGATGTTAGACATGACGAGTACAACTATGGAGGATGATGATGTCTTGGACAACCCCCCCCCCCCCAAGTAATCTTTGAGAGCAGTAGTATCATGTTTATGTGACTTCTGTAATTTAGAAAGAGGAAAAATAGCCTTGTGTGGAGCTGCTGCTCATTGATTCATCAGTCTGAAAGGCAATTATCATCCTGCTTTATTTCCCTCGCCATCTCAAGGCTGAAATGCATATTCATTTCATGGGAAAGATTTTCATCTTTTTCCATTTATCTCTATGCATTATGTAAGCCATGGTCTGTCATAATAAAGTGAGGGTATACAGTTGTGCTCAAAAGTTTGCATACCCTGGCAGAAATTGTAAAATATTTGGCATTGATTTTGAAAATATGACTGATCTTGCATTTTATTTAAGGATAGTGATCATATGAAGCCATTTACTATCACATAGTTGTTTAGCTCCTTTTTAAATCATAATGATAACAGAAATCACCCAAATGGCCCTGATCAAAAGTTTACATACCCTTGAATGTTTGGCCTTGTTACAGACACACAAGGTGACACACACAGGTTTAAATGGCAATTAAAGGTTAATTTCCCACACCTGTGGCTTTTAAAATTGCAATTAGTGTCTGTGTATAAATAGTAAATGAGTTTGTTAGCTCTCACGTGGATGCACTGAGCAGGCTGAATACTGAGCCATGGGGAGCAGAAAAGAACTGTCAAAAGACCTGCATAACAAGGTAATGGAACTTTATAAAGATGAAAAAGGATATAAAAAGATATCCAAAGCCTTGAAAATGCCAGTCAGTACTGTTCAATCACTTATTAAGAAGTGGAAAATTCGGGGATCTCTTGATACCAAGCCAAGGTCAGGTAGACCAAGAAAGATTTCAGCCACATCTGCCAGAAGAGTTGTTCGGGATACAAAGAAAAACCCACAGGTAACCTCAGGAGAAATACAGGCTGCTCTGGAAAAAGACGGTGTGGAGCACAATACGACGATATTTGAACAAAAATGAGCTGCATGGTTGAGTTGCCAGAACGAAACCTTTACTGCGCCAATGCCACAAAAAAGCCCGGTTACAATATGCCTGACAACACCTTGACACCCCTCACAGCTTCTGGCACACTGTAATTTGGAGTGATGAGACCAAAACAGAGCTTTATGGTCACAACCATAAGCACTATGTTTGGAGAGGGGTCAACAAGGCCTATAGTGAAAAGAATACCATCCCCACTGTGAAGCATGGTGGTGGCTCACTGATGTTTTGGGGGGTGTGTGAGCTCTAAAGGCATGAGGAATCTTGTGAAAATTGATGGCAAGATGAATGCAGCATGTTATCAGAAAATTCTGGCAGACAGTTTGCATTCTTGTGCACGAAAGCTGCGCATGGGATGCTCTTGGACTTTCCAGCACGACAGTGACCCTAAGCACAAGGCCAAGTTGACCCTCCAGTGGTTTCAGCAGAAAAAGGTGAAGGTTCTGGAGTGGCCATCACAGTCTCCTGACCTTAATATCATCGAGCCACTCTGGAGAGATCTCAAACGTGCGGTTCATGCAAGACGACCAAAGACTTTGCATAACCTGGAGGCATTTTGCCAAGCCGAATGGGCAGCTATAACACCTGCAAGAATTTGGGGCCTCATAGACAATTATTACAAAAGACTGCACACTGTCATTGATGCTAAAGGGGACAATACACAGTATTAAGAACTAAGGGTATGCAGACTTTTGAACAGGGGTCATTTCATTTTTTTCTTTGTTGCCATGTTTTGTTTTATGATTGTGCCATTCTGTTATAATCTACAGTTGAATATGAATCTCATAAGAAATAAAACAAATGTGTTTTGCCTGCTCACTCATGTTTTCTTTAAAAATGGTACATATATTACTATTAAGGGTATGCAAACTTTTGAGCACAACTGTACGTGTGAAAGACATATACAATTTGGTCTCATATTAAGCATTTAGAGTCTTAAAACTCTAGACAAAAAAGCAACTTAAACCAAGGTGGTTTGCTGGTCTTAACTGGCCACCAAGATAGTTAGGCTGGTCTAGTTTGATGATTTTAAAAGGGTTTTAGACACAACTGATCAGACTGTGTGATCAGCTGGATAAACAGCTAAACCAGCTAAACACTAGAGGTAGACTGATATATCGGTTTTACAGATTAAACGATGCAGATATTTGCTTTTTGGAACTATAAAATATATGTTGATAGATGCCGATAGTTTTTTATTATTATTATTATTATTATTATTCCTCCTCATGTTCCTCTGTGGCTGATTGTTTCTGCAATATAACAGCAGCCTCTAGAGGTGAAACAAAAACAATCACAAACACCTCGTGGGGATTTGCTGTATCTAGATCTTTCATCATTGACAATATTCGTCCATATTTTTATTGTCACTTCAGTGCATATTTTGTTATTTTGCCAAAAAAATTATTCTATGGAAACATCCCCCGTCAAGACTCTTGTCTCTATGTCTGCGTCCATCATAATAGGGAAAGACCAAGGAAATGTTTTAACATTCTATAAATCGATTTTAAAAGCTATCAACCGATTAATCGGTTATTGGCCAGTTTCCACCACCTTAGTTATCAGTATCTGCTAAACTCACTGTCAATTCACCAGGTTAAACTAGCTAAGACCAGCCAATGACCTTATACTGGTTTAAGCTGTCTTTTCCCAAGGGAAGTCTTGATCTATGATTCCTAGGGTCAGTATTTTATTATGTGCAATTGGTGAAAATTTACAGATGAACCAAACTTACAGCTTACTTGAATCAATGCTCCAATTTTCTTAGTGAAATTATGCAATAATGATATTGCATGTGGCAATGTGGTCTTTAATTAAACACATCCACCAACAAGAGGACTGGCGGTCATTGATCCATTGCCATATTGACGTGTGTGTTTCTTGGAAATGCAAGCTCTGTAAATTGCCTTAATACAATCTATTGAGGCTAGCTAGAATGTCACGCCAGTGTCTCTGCTAGTTATTTGAGACAACTTCTAAACTAGGCCAGATGTATAATGATTCCCTGCGAGATCGTTACATCTGCAAATGGTGTACACCAATTAGTGATGAAGAAAAACTTCAGCACTGCTTTGTAGAATGTACATATTGTTAGGGCTTCAAAACTTTTGTTTGAAAGGCCTACCATACTGCTTACCTAAGAATAGTAGGATTTGTTTATGGAAAAACCTGTGAACTAAGAAGGATTCTCTCACCTAATCTACCTAATACGTTATTCATCAAATTTTCAGTTATTCAAACAAGTTTTCAGCTAACGACCCTGCATCAATGTGGAGTGGCATGAAACAACTTACGAATTACAGGACTCCTGCCCCCAACCCTGTGGTGGCCAACAACTGGCTGACGACCTGAATGTGTTCTACTGTAGATTTGAAAGGCCCAATCTCACACCCCACACCCACTCTGACCTTCAGTTCACACAAACACCAACACCTCCTGCAACCCACCTCCCCCCCCCCTCCTGCTACTCAACCTGCACTTAAGATCTGTGAAGATGATGTGAGCCGCGTCTTTCGGAAACAAAAGACGAGGAAGGCTTCAGGCCCAGATGGCGTTTCACCTGCATGTCTTAGATCCAGCTGGCCCCCATCTTCACACAGATCTTCAATAGACCACTGGAGCAGTGTGAAGTCCCATGCTGCTTCAAACGTTCCACTATCATCCCCATCCCAAAGAAACCAAAAATCACAGGACTTAATAACTACAGACCTGTCGCCCTGACGTCTGTGGTCATGAAATCATTTGAGAGACTGGTGTTGGCCCACCTGAAGAACATCACTGGACCCTTTCTAGATCCCCTTCAATTTGCTTATTGAGCAAACAGGTCCGTGGATGATGCAGTCAACATGGGATTGCATCATAAACTGCAACATCTGGACAGACCAGGGACATATGCAAGGATCCTTTTCGTGGACTTCAGTTCGGCTTTCAACACCATCATCCCAGCTATACTCCAGAATAAATTACACCAACTCTCTGTTCCCATGTCTATCTGTCAGTGGATTACCAGCTTTCTGACGGACAGGCAACAGCTTGTGAGACAGGGGAAACTCACTTCCAGCACCTGTAGAATCAGCACTGGTGCCCCCCAGGGATGTGTGCTCTCCCCACTACTCTTCTCCCTCTACACCAATGACTTCACCAAGGACCCCTCTGTCAAGCTCCTGAAGTTTGCAGATGACACCACTGTCATCGGCCTCATCCGAGATGACGATGAGTCTGCATACAGAAGGGAGGTTAAACAGCTGGCTGTCTGGTGTGTCAAAACAACCTTGAGCTGAACACGCTCAAAATGGTGGAGATGATTGTGGACTTTAGGAGGAACAACCCAACACTGACCCCCCTCACCATTCTAAACAGCACTGTGGCAGCAGTGGAGTCATTCAGGTTCCTGGGCACTACCATCTCACAGGACCTGAAGTGGGAGACCCACATTGACTCCATTGTGAAAAAGGCCCAGCAGAGGTTGTACTTCCTTCGCCAGCTGAGGAAATTCAACCTGCCACAGGCGCTGCTGATACAGTTCTACTCAGCAGTCATTGAGTCTGTCCTCTGCACTTCAATAACTGTCTGGTTTGGTTCAGTTATGAAATCAGACATCAGAAGACTACAAAGGACAGTTTGGACTGCTGAGAGGATTATTGGTTGCTCCCTGCCCCCCCTTCAAGGACTATACACTTCCAGAGTGAGGAAAAAGGCTGGAAAAATCACTCTGGACCCCACTCACCCTGCCCACTACCTTTTTGAACTGTTGCCTTCTGTCTGACGCTTCAGAGCTCTGAGCACCAGAACCGTCAGGCACAGGAACAGTTTTTTCCCTCAAGCTATCCATCTCATGAACAGTTAAATTACCCCATTGAGCAATAAATATGTGCAATACACAGTTTAGTCTTTCTTATATTTATCCAACACATCCAACCTCTTCTGCCATTTCATTCCTCTGAAGAAAAAAACCCCCAAAAAACATTTGCACTGTACATAACAGATTTGTATTTACACTGTACATAACAGATTGTATTAGATTTGCACTACCCATGTGTATGTGTGTATGTATGTATGTGTGTGTCTGTATGTATGTGTATAATTTTTTTTTTTTTTTTTATTATTATCTATGTCTTGCTGCAGTTTTTGTATTGTTTTTGTATTGTTGTACGCTGGAAGCACCAAGACAAATTCCTTGTATGTGTAAGCATACTTGGCAATAAAGCTCATTCTCTCTCTCTCTCTCATTCTCATCAGCTCAGTTAACACTGCAGAATCAAAATATTCACAAAACAATCTTGAGCTACAGGAAAGACACCCTATAGCAGGGCTGGTCAACTGGCGGCCCATGGGCCAAATCTGGCCCGCCAATCATCTTTGTCTGTCCCTCAAATTTTTGATAAAATTGCCTCGCCATCTGAAATCCCAGAGTGCTTTCTGTGCAAAACTCAGTGGGCTCAGTCAGTTCCCTAGTTCAGTAGTCAGGGCACTGATCAGTGAGTTGGCCATTTTTAGGGCTGTCTCCGCATCGCATTTGAGGTTTAAAACGGCGTCCTGATGCATCCCGGACAGCAGCAAAGCACCACCTCTCACCAGTCAATCACCCGCCGAACAAATGTTTAAACTTACGTGCGGATTTAAAAGGAAATATCATACCCAAGTATGAGAACTTCCCGGCTCTTCCTTAGTGTGTCTGTCTGATTTGAACATGCAGGGTGGCAAGATGACAAGCACACACATCTGAAACTGAACAACACTACTCCACTAAAACAACCAATAAATTTGCTCGAAATGTTGCGTTTGTGCTTAGATTAAATCTCAACTGCATCTGGGAGAAACAGCACGCCGGTTTTGTTCTTTGTCTTTATGACTATTTGTAGTTTATTATCGTTCAGTAACACACTGATATAGTGATTGATGTATGTCCATATGAAATCATAAACACTCTCTTCAAAATCCCAACACCACAATGAATGAATGTATGGATGTATGCTGCAACAACAGCTGTGTTTACTTGACAACGGAAGTTATGCCCATATTTCTCGCTAAGCATCACGGGATGTAGGAAAAAGGTGGATAATAGATTTCTGTGGTGTTGATGTCCAAGTGTAGTTAGCTTGCAAATTGGATTTACAGGTTACCAATTTTCCAGAAGTTATTATTAGTAGTTTAATGTGTTCAGGGTAGGGGTTAGACAGACTAGTCGACTACAACTAACGTAGTTGACACTGTCAGCCTGAAGCCAACAAGTCGCTTAACATGTGATTTTTCCAATTTTTCCCTCAGGTGTCAAACTACTAGTTTGTTTCCATGGCAACCTATATGACCCCAGGCACAGTCTAGTTGGCTATCTAGCCATCTTGTAATGTCACCCATCACGTTACAGTTATGGTGACCAGATTTTTAAAGTCTCAAACCGGGATGGGGGAGGGAGAGTGCCAGTATATACAATACATATACACACACACATATACTGTATACCTATGTGAAATTTTCATTTTATATTAAGGTATCAACCATTTTAATCACATTTAAGCTTAATAAAATGTGGGATGACAAATTAATCTTAAAAAGTGCAAATGTATTTTTCCTTTAATGTCATGAAATTACATGTATAATAATAATACAAGCTGTATGATATTTCATGTCAGCTATACATTTTAACAAATTATTCACAAAGCTGAAAAAGTTGAAAACTGAAAAAATAAAACACATAACTTGCATGGATCGTAAAAAAAGTGCAGAGTGTTATAGCTGTTTGAATGGGATCTGCAAGGTCCGTTTAACCTCCGTGAGTGTCTGAAAATGAACATTTACAGCGATAGCAAAACACAGGGGTAGTGTAGCCTAGCACCATCGCCTCTTTGAAAAAATACTTGCTGGGGTTCCACACAAATTCCATTTTGATCGACTCTTCTTAGTATCTTCAATGAAAACTGGAAGTTGGAAGACAAAACTCAGAAGAGTGGAGCCCTGAAAAGGGGCAGGGCTGAATAAGATATACTTTTACTTTTATGCATTTGGCAGACTCTTTTATCCAAAGCAACTTACAATGCCCTTATTACAGGGACAATCCCCCTGGAGCAACCTGGAGTTAAGTGCCATACTCAAGGACACAATGGTGGTGGCTGTGGGGATTGAACCAACAACATTTTGCTTACCAGTTTAGTGCTTTAGTCCACTACACCACCACCACTCCATATATATGATATTATTGACAACTTCTATATAACTTTTTTTTTTATCCAAACTGAATTAGAAAAAAAAGAGAAGCTTCAACATTTTTACAATAGCTCCTTTTGAGTCCACAAGGAAAAAGACATGTTAATGTTGTGTGGGTAGATGATCTTAAAATTACATTTTCAGTTAAAGAATCTGTGATCTGCAGGAGTTCAATTGGACTGACCAAATATATAGATGTGAATTTTTTTCGTGCAACTTTGTGCAATTGTACTTTTTTGGAAATAACATTCATAATCCACTTGGCTCAAAAATCTGAGGGGGCACACATGAGTGGGCATGACACCTCTGATCAGGTGGTCCTAATAACATTTAAAGCTATGAAAGGTTTACTTTCATATGGATTTACAGCTAAACTCTAATACGGATAATGTGACCATAAAGATAGCCCTTAGTCCACTTACTGCAAGATATTGGAGATAAGCAGCCAATGATCAATAATTGTCCGGACCTTCCAGAGTCTTCCCGTATATCGGCTTTCTCCAGGATAAGATGGAATCTTGGGGATCAGGCAAAATTGTCACCAGGCACTAATTCGATAATGACTACTTAAACTTTGCATGTATTACCCACATTCACTAGGCAAGCCATCCTCATTATAAGTAAAGCTTACCTGTGGCCTACAAACTTTACTGTAGTAAGGGAAGAGTTGAGTCCGCACTGATGTGCACATTTCAGCAATTCCACCATTGCTCTCTTCTGTCAATGACACTCTCCCACCAATATACTCATATGTCGCCCTTCCACTAATATTGCTTCTGGAAATAGCTTTAATTCCTTTTCGTGGAAGCCCACATGCAGAAGAAGGAAAAAGGTTGGATATATTTTACTGCATTTATTGTGATATTGTAAGAAATAGCAACTACACTTCAGAGGCAGAAGTATTGTTTTATATATTGAGAGTATGGCAAATCATGGGGTCACTCTTCACCCTGCAGCTTAGTCATATTCCATGATTTTCCACCTGCCTTAACCTAGAAAACACCCCTTCTATGCTATCACGTAGACCTGCAAATACAATCAGTATGTGGCCTTTTGGTCTTTGATTCCCCATGAAGCAGCTTGCATTGATCAATTTGTAGCCTCACTACAGCTGCAGTACAGTGGAAGAGATTTAAGATTCCACATTTGCAGGTGTGGGGCATGTAAGCAACACCTTCAGAGAATAGGGTTAGATGGTTGTGGATACACCTTTTTCTTCTTCCTTTTTTCTATGTTTTTTACTCCAGGGATTTAAAGGAGGAACTAATAGAGGTGCTAAGATGAAATGATTATGAGGTTATTATCACATCTTTATATGCTCCCCAGGAAAGTGTTCAGAGTGTGTGAGTGTGTGTTTGCTCTGTTCAGCTATCAGTTGTAGCACTGGTGTTTTTGTTACACACATATGGACGCACCATATGGATAAAGCCACAACCACACATTTATATACACTGTGATAACAAGATGAGGAAGTGCTGCTTGCTGGCTTTTTTCTAAGTAATTGTGATGTTAGTATAAATAGTAGCATTAGATTTCAGATAGATGGATGGACGTACGGACAGATAGATAGATAGATCAGCATTCAGTGTTACACAAATGTACAGCATTCATAAATGTATACAAATGCCCCTTAAAAATTAATTCCAGGGGGGAAATATTGCCCTTAAAATACAAAATAGAATTTCTGACACATACTACCAAGTCCTCGGGTTCTGTCACTCAGATTCGTCTTAGCGAGCAGCTGCACCACATACTGAGAGACATTTGTCAAACACCAGGCAGAGCTGCTCATAAGATTAGTAAGATAGAGTGGAAAAGCAACTGAATGTGTTTATTGACTGAAGAATGACTCCTTTCTGGTTGAGGTCGATCAGTGTCTTCCTGAGTAATGATGAGTCATTAAAACTGCCTTCACTGAATTGCCAATCAAAGCTTGAAGAATATCCAGAAGGTCATTGGGCTGATATTGAGGTGAGAGGAGATAAATTGCAAGGCCCTGAATTCCCTGAATTTCAGAGCCTTGAGTCACAGGAACTTAAATTACATACCAATGTGTGAACTGTAATAATTTATCAGAACTCTAAAAACATTTAAGTAAGAGTTGTGGTCTTGTTGTTATTAGGGAATAAACATGTAAAGAATTGACATATAGCTTTTACAATTTGTTTGATTGACAATAATTTAGTCTGTATACTTAGACATTTAGTAAAAGTTCCAATTTCCTGGAAAGCAGGAAAAATGATCTTTGTTATAATAGTGTTTGTCCAGAGAACTAATACTATTTACCAGTGTTTGTTTGGCAGTGTTGATTGTTTCTGGATGTGCTTTGTTTGAGGGAAACTACAATGATTTAAAGGTGCACTCAGCGAATCCTGAGAAACACTGTTGATATTCAAACTCAACAGCCAAAACAAACACACCCCTCCCTTCAGTACTCCTTTGGAAGCTCCGCCCCCCAAATGCATGCACGCGAGATGGTTTTACGCACACCAGCTTCAGACACTCACATCTCTCCTGCTACTAAATCTAACATCACAACAGCAGCATGTATGGGTTCTGTGAAACATAGCAAAATTTATGTTACCCACCTGTCAAGAAGAAGAGCAACTTCTGCATCCTTCTTCAGGCCTTTTACCTCTCGGAGGTCTCTCTACTGCTGAAAAGCCTCGCCGGTGTTGATGCAGCTCCTAGTCCTCAACTTATCATAATCTTTCTTTTTTAGTTTATATTCATCTGACCTTTTTCTCTTGGTCTGTTTCTCAGCCATTTGTCCTCCTTGGAGTTTAGAAAGTTCGCATCAGCCAGATTTGCCTTCACTCTTTTCCTCTCGCTGTGCCCCCACCCCCATCCTGTGCACGCGCAAGAAGCACCTCCTGTTGCTGATTGGCTGGAGTCGTGTTGTTTGGACCAGTCTGTTCCACTTTGTTTTTGACCCATTTACAGAGCCAAAGCTGTGTTCAAATACTAGATTTTTTTTCAGTCCACCCACAGAACAGACAGCTAGCAGACTGTGAGGAGATGTTTGCAGAATTTGACAAAAAGTGTATTGGATTAGAATTACTGAGTGCACGTTTAAGACTTCTGTTTTATTCAGAGTGTTTGGCTTCTTAACAAAATTACCTCAATCCAATCAAATGTTTTCTCTCACAAAAACACAACAATACAAGACTTAGTAATACTGCAGTCTCTTTGTTCATTCCAGAAATTGATCAGTATTATTTTGGATGCCCGTATTTATGTTTTTCCCCTTTGTTTTGTAGTTGCCTGGGGTCTCAGCACTCTGACACCGTGGATTGTGTGTCTACCTCTAAGGACAAACCAAAGGAGAAACAATCGTTGGCCCTGAGCCTGTGAATGGGAGCCTAAAGCAAGCAGAGTAAAAGTTCACACACAGTTGATAAAAATGGGGTAAGTTTATAGAACATAAAGCTATAAGACTAACATACTGCAGTTCTCCGGGGATTCTCTAACACACCCAATAGGTCAAGTAGCCTGCAAATACATATATGGCCTTGCTGTACATATACATAAAGTATACACAATAAAATCAATCATGCTACCTGAGCAGTTTCAAGGCAAATTTTTAAATGCTGTCTGTCTTTTCTTATATGATATACAGTGGCACCAAAAGGTGTTTAAGCAATTGAAGTCACACTTCTAAATGAATGAATGTCATTGCATTAGATAAAAAGATTTAAAGTGGCATCTTCAAACAATTATGCTCAAGCTTTTTTCAGAACTAAATTAAACCAACTGGTCCCAAGTTCATATTTAGTGGATGTTTCCTCTCAAGTTCACAGGTGTAGCTCATCACATTACCTATGGACATGTTCCATGTTTGACAGTCAGAAAGTGTCCAAACACTTTTTTGTCTTATTTTTGAACAGTATGTCTATTATTTTATGAACAATACATCCATTATTTTGTAATAACAATATTTTAAGAAACGTTTTACCGGAAAAGTGTGTTTATGAAAACAAATGTCACTTAATTATATATTTAGCTATATAATGCAAAAAAATGTATAAATGTTTTAATGTAGAAACTCTATTATAAATGCCACGCTGTATAATGTTTTTTTTTAATCTCCCGTATTTTGGCTCAGTATGGAGCTCTTGTAAAATCATTCTGTATCTCAACGAGACACTGTCTGCTCATTCTCTCTTGTGTCTGCAATAATTCAGCTCAAATAGGAAATTGAGCATCTGCCTGTCTGTCATATACAGAGAAGACATGGTGGGCCTGGCATGAACTGATCCAGAGCCACATGCTCATTAAACAAGCTCCTTATGCTAATTGACTGTTTATTCACACGTCAGCAGTTTTCAAGTGCATGTGAATGAAAACACTGGCAGTTATTGAGACAATGAGTGAGTCTACTTGCTCACAAGGTCAATTTTTTTCCAGTGATCCACTGTACAATTCACAAAAATACACAAAGGTTTTTTCGCCTTGCTTATCTCCCAAATGGAGCATTTAATTTAGCCTGATAATACCGCTGGCGTTTCAATTGCTCAGTTTTAATTAAATTGGCCAAAACATTAATTGAACACTTGAACGTGCTATAGGCTTCCCCCACTATTTGCTGTTCAAAATCGCTATGATGGTTTTAGCCTTTTTCAATGTAATCGCAATGCCATTGTTGTTCTCTGACAGGCCATTTGAAAATGATACATTTTCATCTAAATGAATTTGTTCCGAGCGCAGTGGCCGGAATGATTCTAATGTGCTCTTTTGTAACTCCTGGCTTGACCCTGATATCTGTTTAAGATTACATTTGGATATTAATATGGCCTTAAGCCAGGCAATTTGTACTTATTACTGTAAGAGAAGCAATCTCTTTGCTAATCCACAGTTCTCATCTGATTAGTAGAATAAGAGCCCTGGGCAATTGTTGTGGCTCTCTTCATTACTGTCTCTTTTGATTTTCTTCCCTCTCATTCTTTTTAATGCCATAAAAGATTCATACAAAAGTGTGAGCCATTTTTAGAATATTAATTTGATTATAAAAGTCGTGTAGTAATAAGCATTATGAGCATTGTGATTAACCATAGCATTGGTTGGTTAGAAATTGTCTTTGGTTGGATCATTTGATTCAATATAGATTAGTGCACAGCCATTTCTAGCGTCTAAAGGAATATTTTCAGATTGCATATGAGAGCCTTTTTTTATATTCGAGAAATTTAGTCTATAGCAGAAATAAACAATACACTCTCATTGCTTTTACTTGTTTAGTGGTTAAAATCAATATTAAATCAAATTTAAAACTATTTACTTTCTTAATATTTATTCCTGGTTATTTTGAATGATTTGTTATTTGTCTTCATAATCTTTCATCAAAATATAATAATGGCTGACATAACCAAGCACTTCTATTTTTCAACCCCTCCCCTCCAATCAACTGTCATAAAGCTGTGGCCCTCAACTTTTTTTTACTCCAAGGCCCCAATATTTAAGAGGTTGAAAACCACTGATATAAAGAACACTTTTTTCCCCTCCCTACATATTTTCTCATTGAATATCCTGTTTTACCAGGAACATCACATTACGGAGGTAAAATGGGGTGCGAATCATGTTAATTTTAAAAACCAAGTGTTGTTTAACCATTTGGTATTGGTGATTAATAGATGTTTAGATGCATTGCTATTTTCAACATGTGAATACAGTATGCTGTCGTGATGCCAATGCATTCTGATTTCTGCAGGGCTGTGGTCCCATTGATCATTTCTGATAGACTGCAGCTCTTTCTGTGGCAATGCCGGATGTGAAAGCTCTACCATGTGAGTACTCCCCAGCAGGCTCTCCTGCAGGCTGCAGCATGGACTTGTCCATGGACCTGTCCGTCCTCAACTCCCCACTGTCTGCTTTCCCCCATCACGGCACGCCCCCCTTCACTGCCCAGGACATCACGCCGGGCCACTGTCCTCCAGGTTACAACAACAACAATGGCCTGCTCAGCAACCTTGGACTCTACTGCTCTACCAGCAGTATGCATCCCCTTAAACAGCCTGACACTCAGTCTGGCTACAGAACAATGCGTTTTCCACAGGGCTGTGTGAACGCAAGCAGCACCCGGCTTTACCGCAGCCTGGAAAACCTGCACTGGGCCGCAGTGTCTGACCCCAGCGCCTATCCTTATAGGAGTGTGGACAGTGAGTTTATTCTTCACTGCGCTTCAAGTAGTCATTGGTATGGTGGATCTCCTCAGGGGTCACAGAACTATGGCGTAATGCCATCCCCTGAAAGTATGGCGTTCTACAGCCGGCGAGGAGTAGTTCGAAAGGATATACCTCTTTTCCCTCAGTGGCTCTTACCTGCAGTTGAGGACTTGGGAATGAATGGAAATGGGCGAAAGGGCCTTAGAGACAAACTTCGGCTCCAGAGCACACGTGCGACAGAGCCTCTCAAGCCCTTGAGACCTCAACCTGTGCTTGGTAATGCACCAACTCCAATGTATCCATGCGATCAGGAAGTAGCAGTTCGCTTGGGACTGCCATCATCCTTAGTACAAAAAAGTGGACCGCAAGAGCTTTGTGCTCGTCGCATCACTAGTCCAGAGGAGATCAAACAAGAGGCTCTGCGTCGATTGCAGCTTCGGAGGCAGAGAAGCACCCCTAACCTGGCACTGAACTCTAGACAGGAGTCTAGCAGTATCAGTAAAGCTCACACCTCCGAGCCCATCTGCTTTAACTCTGCCCAGTCAACCCCTGAGAGGAAAAGACCTCCCATGGGCCGCCTACACATACCTACATTTGAGGAGTTTAAGAGAATGAGACAGAGGGAGAAAAGTCAGAATTTGAGTCCCTCAAAATCTCTATCTAGTGGGGAAATGGAGAGTAATAACATGTATAACGAGGTTAATGGAGAGCAGAGAGTGCATACAGAGGAAATGCCAAGTGTGGAAAGGACTGATACCAAAGTCAGCCTAAATAACAGCACAGCTGAGGATTCAAACTTTCCTTGTGAACACAGCAAAGCAGATATGTCTGAGCCCGGTTCCACTGCAGAAGCCCTTTGTGGACCCATCCGCACAGGCCCTGTGGCCCGCTATCCATTACACCCTCAAGCTGCTATAGGAAAAGAGGAGACAAAGGGCCCAGCAGGCCCAGGGGCCACAGATGCAGTTGCTCTTCTCTTACCGTTCCACAGGGAGAGTGGAGACGGACCTTCCAGCTGCTGCCCTGCAATCCTTCTTGATGGCACAGACCTGTCCAGCTATGGAGCCAAAATCTACAAAATGAGGGATGGCTTCCTGGGCTCTGCCCTGGACCTCATTAAAAAAAGGTGTGTGGATGAAAGAGCTATTGTATTATTCAGGGCTCAACAATAGGGATTTCTTTTGGTTGCCATACCACAAAAATAATACATTTAATTTTTAGGAACATATTATTATGTCAGAAATTTACAACAAATAATTTATTAGGTTTTGCATTTGTTTGCAATGAAACATTCTTACACTGGCCCCAAGTCATCGGTCCATTATTATTGTTGAACCCTACTATTAGTTGTACATGCATTTACAATACATAACTTGTGGATTTATGCAATATCAGTAAGACTTTACAATAAGGTTCTATTTGTTAACATTAGTAAATGCATTGGGTATCATGAACTAAAAATGAACAATATGTTTTTACAGCATTTATTAATATAGGTTCATGTTAATTTATAAAGATACAATTGTTCATTGTTACTGTAGTTAATGTTAGTGCATAATGCATAAGCTAATGTTACCATACACAACTTATAATTTTATAAATGTATCAGTAAATTTTGAATTAACATTAACCAAGATTAATACATGCTGATATAGTAGTGTTTGTTATTAGTTCATGTAAGCTAATTTAGTAAGCTAATGTTAACGAATACAAACTTATTACTGTATAAAGTTTTGCCAATTTACCTAAATGCATCTTTTTACCTAAATGCATCAAATTGTTTAAGTTTCATTCTTAACTTGAATTCTTCTAGTTTATTCTACATTCTGGCTTTTTGTCAAATGCTGAAAGATTCATTATGTTGTCCATTGGTCAGCAGGATTGACAGACTGTTATCATACCCCTAACTTCAAGTCAGCATTTCTGAAAAATACATACATTTTGTGTTTGGATGGGAAAAATACCATTATGTTGAGTAAAAAATAGACATCACATGGAAAAGTTTATTTTTGGGTTATCAGTATTGCTTGTTAACTGTGAAATTAGATCCCATAGCAGGCTCTAGCAGTGTTTGCATCAGTATTTGTGTTGGTATTGATTTATTCCAGTATCTCTTAACAGCTTGTATACAGTGAGACAGTGTGAACTAATTATCATTATTGATGGGATACCTAATTTCCATACCTTCATTCATGCCTGGCCAACAGGAACATTAGCAGATGTGATATTGTGTGATGATTAGAAGATTTAGCAATACATTATTAGGAATATGGCAAAATGGCTCACAAAAAGTATGCCATGCTAACATTGCAAAAAATCTTAATTCCTAATCAGTATATAGTATTTGTCTTGTTTTTCAGTAAAAAAATTAAAAAATAATAACTAATCAATCAAAGCAAGGTTTTCAAAATGAAGCAAAATTAGATATTTAGACTTTTCAGAGAATATATGTTAAATATTTTCTCTTATAGCAGATTTTTTTTTACTTGTGCATAAAGATCTTTAAATTTAGATTAAACAAAGCTTAACAACAGTGACAAAATCTTATAAAAAAAAATCGCATCTCAGGAAAGTCTACAATATTAAAGGATATTTAGATATTTTTACTGCAAAATAAGAAACTAAAAAAGAATAGGATTTGAACACAACACAGTAACCAGAGGTAAAGGGCTGGATGCTACAGTATAGCAATACATTTGCAGCCCATTCCCCATTGATTTAGTAAGGCAGTAATTCCATTGTGAGAATTCTGCAGAGGTTGTGTTTTGTAGTGCTGGTTGTCTGGTTCACCCCCATCCTCAACAGCATCTGTCATATGGATGCTTTTCGCACAGAATCTCACACAAGCATTAAATATGTGAAGTTGATAGGAATTTGATTAACATAACAGCACATAACTCTGCCCCTGACAGTCTTCTCAACTTTTGCATGCATGCATAAATCTGTATAGATTTTTCTTCAGCTGCCTTTGCCCCAGACATAGCTTAACTGCTGGTGAATGTGAGGTATGTCAACACAAACCTTTCTCTAATGTTATGTACCTCCAGGGCAGGAGTCCAGGCTGCTCACAGTCTTAATATAACATCCATTATCCCAGCTGTACCATAGTGCCCCAAGTGTGGGTATTCATTACAGAGCAGCCTGGGGCTTTCAGATCCATTTTATGATACTTTTATGCAGTTATTTTAATTTATTGTTTCCCAAATAGGAAAAACAAGAACATGAACATTATTATTGTTCTAATTAAGCTTACATAATCTTGATCTCTTTGGCCAGTAAAGATTAATACATTTTAATGGCGGCTAGTGTGCTGATATACTGTATGACTAATCCGAGGCCTTATTTTTATAATTGTGTTAATTTAATTATTATAAATGAGTTGAGTCAGTTTTCGCGGACAGCATTTACATATCGTACCTTTATATATCACGTAAAACGAGACAACCTTTTCATTAAATGGATGTTAAAGGGATAGTTTGCCAAAAATGAAAATTCTCTCATCATTTACTCACCCTCTTGCCATCCCAGATGTGTAGGACTTTCTTTCTTCTGCGGAACACAAAGATTTTTAGAAGAATATTTCAGATCTGTAGGTCCATAAAATGCAAGTGAATGGTGGCCAGAACTTCGAAGGTCCAAAAAGCATATAAAGGCAACATAAAAGTAATCCATCGACTCCAGTGGTTAAATTCATGGGTGTTTCTCAATGCAAAGAACGCAGAGAACGGACTTGCGTTCTTATGAACACCAGTCTTGCCAAGCCACCTTGGAAGAAAAAACTCGGAAGAACAGGAGGATGTAGAATGTGTCTTTTGTAGGCTTTGAGATGTCCTGTGATCTTCCTGTTGCGCAATTAACCGTCACAGCACATTTGAAGCCAGTGTGAGAACTTCTGCCATTATCACACCAGTGACAGCATATTATAATCATCACACCAGTAAGATTTTACAGGACTAGTTACACGTTAAAATAATAAAGTCTGTAAACATTTGTTTCCTACATGTGTTTATTACTATATTAAAATGATGCCCATCAAAACGACAAATGTTGACAGAGTATAACGACTCACACAAGCTGTCAGACTCTCGCAAATTTACAGCAAGAAACTCTCGAGGTAAAACCACTGATATATCAGTGGGTAAAATACAACAATAAATGTCCTTTGTCTGCCACCGTATTACCAGATTCTTGCCCACAAGTCACCATTCAATGCATCCTTGATATTCGGCTTTATCAAGAACACATTCAGGTAATTTTATGCATTCTCTGTACTTGCATTCTTGAGGATTGGAATTTAACTTGGCCATGGATGATGACGTCGAACGAGTCCACAAGAACGTAAGAACATAAAAGAACGCACACTGAGAAACATCCCATGTCTTAATAGCACTGTACAGTCAATTTAATAAAGTCAGAAAATAACAAAACATTTAATCAACCTTTTGACCATTCAGCATTCAATATGGGTGTTTTCATTGTGTCATTTACTGTTGTTGTGCTGCTTTTTAAATGGCTATTTAAAACAAAATTAAATACAGTGAAAATCCAAATATATCAACTCGGTAATACAGCAAGCAGGTTTGTATTATATGCATGTGATAGCTGCTAGGGGTCATTCGCTCTGGGTTGTGTTTGACAGTAGGTCCACTGACTGTATGCTGGAATATGTGTCTCCATACATAGTAATAATACATTTGAAAATAAAAATTCAAAAAATTCAAAATAATAACCTCACACATACCACTGTTGATATGAAAGGTAATATATCTGAAACGCTTTAAGGACAGATTCATTCATGTGTGAAAGACATTCGTTTTATTGCCCCTTTCAGAGAAGAATATAAATTTCTGTCATTCTATGGCTACAGGTTTGTTGAGGTTAGAGGAGATACTCTTCCACATTTTATTGTTAGAAAAAAAAAAAGACATTTAGACACACATCGGTCATTAACATAGACATTTTTATTTTTCTAGTGAGATGTCAAGGATTCTTTGTCTGTCTGTGTGTGTGTGTTGTGTGTGTGTGTGTGTTTCATTTAATTTCATTCATTAGTGCTCATGGTTTTGCTGTCAGCAGAATTCTCAGATTTGATCTATGCAAATGATGAGAATGATGAGAGCAGCATTATCAGGTATTGGCACTGAGACATCAAAGTAAATGGAAAAGATGTGGGAGAGCCAATTAAGAAAGAGCTCATAACAAATCAATCAAAACACCTGTTCTTTACACTTTAGAGAGAAGTGCATATGAACAATTGTAGGAAAGAGGCAAATACCTGATTAATGTGCTTAATCATGTTTATTTAACAATGAATGAATCTGCATTCATACACAAATGTGTTACTAGTTGAATGTTGGCCCCTTTACACCTGGTATTAACATGTGTTCCGCATCTGATAATCTTTTGCAAGATTGGACTTACTTTGCATTCTAATATTAATTCCATAGTTATATGTGCAGATAATGCATTAGTATTTTCACCTTTGTTGAATATGGTCAACATCCAAATGTGGTTTCAGTGATCCAATCACAATAAAGTCTTGGGTGTTCCAGTGTGTTCTTTGTGATCCGATTACAGAAAACGTATATTAATGTGAGGTGGAAAGAGAGCCATTTAATGTCTTTGATTGGATGTCGTCTAAATGCTTTCATCTGCCTGATCAAAAAGAGCAAACAGATTTGATTGAGAATCAAAACAAAGGTGCATACTCATGTGAAACAGATGTGCCGTTATGTATTCACTCAGTCTGCAGTGTGTGGAGTTAGCCATGGATACAATACCTCCTTTTCAAGAATGCACACACACAAAGAAATCTAAAAGACTGATTATGCGTGTTTAGATTCAGACCCCTGCAGTGTGCAGTTCAGGTGTTAATGTGAATTGATGCATCTAATTGCTGTCCTCCATGAGCCCCTCTGGTCTGGGGGCACCAGCCCTACCTAGGGGATGGGGATTCACTGCAAACAAACATTTTCTAAATCACTTTTTTTGTCTTGTTTTCCAGTACAAATATCTAAACATTTTAAAACACAATACATTTTACTTAATTAAATTTGTAGTAGATAATAAGACATGTTTTTTAGAGAATGTCTCTCTCCCTCCCAGCTGCAGTGCAGAGATTGCAGCCGAGACTCCCGTCCGACTGTCGCGTGATCGGAATGACATCACTGACATCACCACTCCCCAGCCTAGCCATCAATCTGCACACGTTGCCATGACAACGTCGGCCTGCGGAGAGGAGGCTTGCAACGAGCCCACAGAACAAGGGGGGAAAGCGGCAACAGAATGCGTAAGGAATGCTCCTGTCTCTCACACACACGCATACTCATACACAAGCACGCACACCTTTCGCCTGTGAATTTCACCTGTGAACGAGGACAACAGAGACTCATGCATGCATGCACGGGAGTATGATCAGGGTGCATGGAAGGTTGCAGGAGAATCTGCATAGTAGAGACATCTGCAGCCATGCAGCGGAGCGCGCAAAGCTGCGGCTAAGAGCGGCACGCAGGGAGGATTAAAGCAAGGTTTCATGGTGGTAACTTCTTTTCATGCCTTCTTTATGTCAGGTTCTATGTGGATGCTTGGCTAACTGGTTACTGCCCTTGCTGCTTGAAATGCTGGCCAGATCTTCACTGCGCCACATTCATTTATGCCATAAACCTGGCTGTATGCTCAAAAATGACAATACTGTCAGTACAACTCACCCTCATGTTGTTCTAAACCCATATGAATTTCTATTTGCTTTGATGCACAAAAGGAGTTGTTAGGCAGAAAGTTTCATTTTTTATTTTTGGGTGAACTATTGGATGTTGTGTTTTGCATTAGCCTGGTATTCATGTGCTCTGTGTCTATGATTCACTGGTCTACTGTTGTGCATATCACTTTGTCTGTAATTAATTAAGATAAAAGCTGCCTTTCCAATTATTCTGTACGTTACCTGAACCTAAGGTGTCTTGTTTCTTGTGTATTGATAACACTTGAGAACCTAATGCTGTCAATCAATGGTTTTTCAAAATAGATGTGTGTTTGTGTATCGGATGCAACCGTAAAAGGCTATATACTCATGCATGGCTCAGGGACATAATTTCTGAATTGCTTTCTACTGTTTCAGAGGTGTAAAAGATGAAAGGTCAAAAGTTTTGTCAAAACTGTGTTGGACAGAGATAGGCTGACACAGATCTGGTCAGTTTCAACACCTTTGGGCCTACTAGGTTTTTGTTTGTAAATGCATTGATTTTGCTACATTTACACGTCTCATTCACATTGGAACGGAGCGTTTCGAAAATGCTCACCATTACCGCATACTTTGGAAAACGACAACGTTAGGAAACTGAAAACGGATTAGTGTGGGTGTGGATTTAAAGTAAGCATGAAACAGTGTTTGCAACCCATTTTACTTCCATAATGGGACATTTACTGAGAAAAATATTTAGGGCAGGACCTTCGGGCCATGAAAAGTGGTATTGATATGACAGGTGGTTGGACTGGAGGACTTGGTTACATCAAAGGTGGAGAAAGTAATTATATTTTGATGAATGATTACAAAGACAAACATTGTTTTTCTCCTCTGGAATAAATAAAACCCATGAATCATTTACAATAAGACCAGTAAAGTATATTAAGAAAGTAAATAGGGGATCAAGTTTGATTTTATGTTGACTTAAAACCTTATACCCAGTTTTCAGTATTGGTATGTTGCTGCTTAATAGGAAAGTTTTGAAAGGAGGCTGCGTTTCCAAAGCCATATTTCTATAGAGAAAAAAAATGCACTTTATAACCTTTGCATAAAAACCCCTAGCAGAGAATATTCCATTTACCACCACAATTTATTAAAAGCCTCAGTAATGTATAGCCCCCTTTGGAGGTATTGATGTCAGAAACAGTTAGTGGATCCATTAATTCTGATGTGTGTTTAGAGATGATACAATTTGCCCTCATTGAGGCTGTATACTGTTCAGCTCTCTTATTACTATACACATGAATGGTTTGTAAGATGGGCATGGTTGACTGACAGATCTCTGTGCTATCAGCAGGTTTCTGGAGCATGCTGCAGACGCTCCAGCTCAGACGCTGCCTATGAGCCGGCCGAGTCAGTGAGGGCCCAGCGTGAGTGCCGTCTGAGGCCCCACTACAGCGACCCCATGCCCGCGGATGCCGCCAAGCGTAAGCAGCTGGAGATGAAGATTGCGGCAGCGGCACGTTTGCACATTCACCGCAGAGAGAGGGACAGTTGTAAGAAAAATACGCACACACAGTGTAAAACTTCCAACTGTAATTTAATGCTCACCTCTTAGTTTTGTATGTGCAAAACTCCTGATAAAACAATCTGCAGACTTGCCTGCAACCCAAGGGTATCTCTTTTGTTATATCACTATGTGACTATGCTATCACTTAAAGCTGCCCTTAGGTGGCTCTTATTTTAGTGCTGCCACATCACATGCATTACCCCTACTTTTATCTTTTATCTTTCCACATCATGGCACCCATACTCAGCGACCATTCTTTGTTTTATTGTTTTTTTTAGAATTATTATATGCATTTGTAACTTTGGGTTAGTTTTTGTTAGCTTAATGGTGTTGTCTTAGGGAATCTTCACAGTTTTTTTGTTTTGCTAGCTATTTAAAAGGTAGACTGAAGACGTGTTTCATTCAAGAGTTTTATTTAGAAGTTTTATCACTTCATTATTAGTGCAATTGTTATGATATTCTGAGAATTGATGTGAGGTAATTTTGAGGACTGAGTCATAGGCCCCTTCAGAATGTGATCTGTTATGTGATCTGTTATGTGATCTGTTATGTGATCTGTTATGTTCACATCTGAATGTGAACAACTCAGCATTTTTAACCAAATCAGGTGAGTCCTCTATCTGTTACAAAAAAAAAAAATATATTTTCTCATCAAGCAAATACAGTTAGAACAGATGCACTGAATTATGTCTTCTTTGTTAACATTAAACAAAATCTGATATGATATACCTCAGATTCAAAAACACTTCCAAGTTAAATTCTGCCATGTATTGCAGTTAGCTTGCAGACTAATTGGCACTGACCATTCATTAACTTCCAACTGCAATAGGTTGATCACTAAGACCATAGTTTGATCTTTTTATCATCATTATTATTATTATTAATGCAGTGCCACCAGTGTCTGTCCTCTGCTTGCTCACGATCAACAGTCAAACATCACCAGCTAACATTTATGGGTGATTCTATGTTTATGTTTAAGGAGGATTTTAATGACAAACAAACAAAAAAATAATAATAAAAATAAATACATAAATAAAATATTGTTTTAAAGAATAGATCGAAATCGATTTAAACATTTTTAGTGTCTTGATTTACTTATTCCTACTTTCTATGATTTTTAAAATGTTACATTTGCCAGTGTTTCTCCCTCACCCATATTTTTGAATTGTTCTTAACAATACATTTATAATA
Organism: Myxocyprinus asiaticus; assembly: GCF_019703515.2. NCBI lineage: Eukaryota > Metazoa > Chordata > Actinopteri > Cypriniformes > Catostomidae > Myxocyprinus > Myxocyprinus asiaticus. Next base: position 22,081,949 of record NC_059353.1, on the reverse strand, counting down.
AGTATGAAAAGCTTTCCCCTAAGAACTTAACATTTTCAGTTCATTTGGGATTCATGTGTACAGTCTGGATATTTTTTAACAAAGAACAAAAGAAAAGTTGTCCCAATTACTGTTATCATTACAACATGAACGCATTTCAGAGAACAATTTTCGCCGCGGTCGGAAGGCGAAATTAGGGTACACTAATTTTAGTTACCTTCACAGCTGGAAGGTAGCCTCTAAATTGCACTGAACTGTAATGTTGTTTCACTTTTATCCATTGAAGAGATAAGAATGTCGGAATTTCCACAGAAATAATCATATTTCTCCAGTGGCCATTGCGATGAAACAGCCCTTAATGGTTTGACGTCATTTGCCTTGAGAGCACAGTGTTGATGTGAGACAGATGTTATTTGCGCATGCGACAATAAGTGCCGGCAGAGTCACGAGAGAGCACCAGAAGAGATCTCGAGCATGCATCTGATCATATCTGTATTCTGTACCAAAGCAAGCAGTGGTCTTTATCATTTTATGTCTTTTGTTTTTTATTTTTATTTTTTTTATAAATCAACAATTGTAATCCTGCTAGTAATCCCAGTTTTTACCAAATGTAATTGTAATTTGACTACGTTGGCTTTTTATGTAACTGTAACAGATTACAGTTAGACAATTTTTGTATCATGATTACGTAATGCCATTACAAGTATTCCTTTACTCCCCAAGCCTGGGCCCCTTATAGTATTAACATTTCAGATTAATACAGGCACTCAATGCAGGTATAAACAAGGTCCAAAACATTCAAAACCACATCCGGAGGTAGATAGAAACACATGAGACTAATTGCTACTAATTGTTCAAAACATTGCTCTGTTTGTTTGAGTATCCGACCAGCCCAATACATTTGCTACACCAGTGGCGTTAGTTTTGAATGGGACTATGTGTCTGTCTGACAGAGGGTAGACAAGGGGAGTGTTTGGGAAACCTTTTGCAATTCTGTTTGGTATCACTAGAGGCACAGAAACCAAACAATTCACCTTTAAATCCCCTCTTTTAACTCTACTCTTTGTGCTTTGTCATCAGTGCCAAGCACAACTAGGGGCCGCTCAGAGCCAAGAGGAGAGGAGAGAAGCAGGGGCCTGGGTGTGACCCGGACAGCACATCACCGCTGGAGTACAGTCAGCAGCTTGAGTGCAGACAGTGGTGTGGTAGGGTTGAGCGATGAGCGCGAAGAAGAGGAAGAGCCCCGGCGTGCCTGTCACAGCACTGGAGCTGAGGTAGAACGTGTAGATAGTGGCATTGGTCCCGGTTTGGCTCAGGGCTGGAGGAGACCCTTACCATCTCTCAGAACCTGGGAGGTTCAGCAGCCCTGCCCAGACTGTGGCCACAAAGAGGGGGCTCGTGGGGAAGGCATGTGCGAACGCTGCTCCAAGCTCCGCACTGAGCGCAAGGAGGCCATCCTGGAGTTTCTCAACACAGAGTCGAGTTATGGAGAGGACCTGCGCATTATCAAGGAAGAATTCTATTGCCCCATGCAGAATGCAGGGCTCCTTACAGCCGAGCAGCTGGCTGTGGTCTTCAGCAACGTTCAAGAGCTCATTGATGTGAATGACAAGTTCACCGAGCACCTGCAGGACAGTATTGATCAGGCTTTTGATCAGGTTAGGAGCACTACTGATAAACCGATTTGGCCAGGCTGATTAATATTTAGCCAATATTTAGCCAACTTTTGATTCTTTTATGTGCCTGATTAACAAAAGTGTTTATTCTCTTTTGTGTCAGTTCCCAATTCGACAGACCTTGTCAACAGAAAATGCAGATGTTGCACATCTTGTTTTCTATTACTCAATTATGAACAGTTATTTCGACATTACATTTGTCAGCGGACATCTTGTTCTCTAGATATCACCACTGAAAAACACACATCGTTTAACCACTTCCATGACCTAAAATGTTTATAATTCATAATAGCGGATATTGAAATTAGCATTCAGGTTAGAAGTTGTTCAGCAATCCGTTTTTTAGTGTAATGCATGCTTTACTCTGAATTGCTTGTTTAAACATTACAAATATATAAGCTAGGCAACCTAAAATGAATGCTAACTGCCTCCGTACAGGGTGATGAAGACCTGCAGACTGTGTGCATTGGAGAAATCTTCTTGGAGTTTGTCAACATGCTTCCAGCCTTTCAAACCTACTGCCTTCAGCAGTCCACGTCTGTTAACATGCTTAACACTCTTGAGAAAGAAAAGGAGCTTCTTAGGTACTGTGAAACACTATAACACACATTTACAGCTGTTTAGGATAGTGCTTGCAAATTTCCAATGTATTGATCGATAAAACTGTTAAAGAAATAGTTAGGCCAAAATGAAAATGCTGTCACAAAAAGCAAATTAAGAAGAATCGTCATGCAGCTTTTCCAGTGACCACAGGCTGTCAAGCTTCTAAAAGGAGAAAATGCACCATAACAGTAGTCCATATACAATCTGCCCACTATATAAAGCTGCATAGAGATTCTTTTAAATTCTCCTTTTGTGTTTCAAAAAATAACTGCCTACAGGTTTGGAACAAAATGAAGGTAAATTAATAATGACAGAATTTTCCTTTTGAAATATACCCCAAGCGTCACTTCTGTGTGCATTTTCCATTTCCCCCAAAGGTTTTCCTAAAAATTGATGGCAACATATGTGGACAGTGGACTAAGTTGTAAAATTGTAAATAATACTAAGCTATAGAAAGTCCAATTGTTTATTGTGTTTCCAGGAGTGTTGGTTATTCATGTTTTTGAGACATTACAGACATTATATCAGAAATTAGCATCATTATTTCTGATTCAAAATAATGGCCAGTATCATCCAATCACTGCTAACCATGTTAAAATAAAATTGTACATTATAAATTGTGAATCTATGTACTGATTACTATTGTCCCATGTCTGCCAAACATGTTGAGTGGTCCAAACATCATCTGCAGCCTGAAACTGAACTTTTGATAGGAAGTTTGGATTGAATGCACTTGGCTTTATAGGAAAGCTATAGTATGCTCCCTTGCTCCCTATTTAGTGAATGACTTAACCTCCAGTGTGCTTTCTGTCTGCACTGATCTCAGAACAGTTTGAAATGGACCTTATTTTCATCCTAACTCCATATAAAGCCTCTGAAAGCAACATTTAACAGCTTTTGGATGAACCCATTGATTCTCAATGTGATAATGCACAGTGAATATAGGATTTCTAAGGAACAAATGCGCTAAAGTACACATTAGTGTACATTGTGTTTAGCAGCGTGGCGTTTCACGATAAATAGCTCAAATTTTAAAAATGGCGTATTGGATGAAACCAGAGAATCTTTTGACTCAAACAGGTTTCAATGTAAAAACTTAACTAGGTTTCTTACCAGATGTAGTTTTGTTGGCGTTTCTCCCTAAGATAAACTCTGCTGTGATCAGCACCATGTTGTTTTGTCACATGATGCCGTACTTTGAAAGTTTAATCCTTTACTGACAGTCCAGAGTCTTCTGAACTGAGATCAGTCAGTTTAAATGAATTTAAATTATGCATTGCGAATAGCAAAGCCAAAATACAATGTCCACGCATGTGTACGCTGGGTCGATTGGGGATAAAAGTTTCAGTAGTGTAAGTATTAGAAAACCCCATATAGATGCATGCACTAGCTCAGGTTAATACATGTAATTGTAATGTGCTTTATATATTTTATGCAGACATTGCAATGATAATCAGATGTTTAGCACATCCTTCTGCAACCTCCTAATTCATTGTAAATTATACCAGTACAGTAACAGTTTATATGAAAAAAGTCTGAGGTCTCGTAAGTCTAACAAGATTAAAGTATGTTTTTCCTCTCTTACTGTCCCTCAGAATATTTCTTGACGTGTCCCAGAATGACAACATGGCACTCAGACGCATGAATCTACGGTCCTTCCTCATGGCGCCACTTCAACGCGTGACCAAGTACCCACTGCTGCTGAGTCGTATCAGCAAAGCCACTAATGAGTGTCACCTGGACTACTCACGTTTAAAGGAAGCCAAGAGTCGCGTGGAATCCCATTTAGAGCACATCAACATGAAGACCAAACAGGAAGGCACCACCACGTGGTCCTTGCGCTCTTTCCGGCGTGACAGCCGCAAGAACCGCGAGGTGATTAACATTGAGATGCGAGAGCTGTCGATGAAAACTGTGGGCTGGACTCGGGAGAGCACACGCTTCATCATGGAGGGACCTCTACAGCTAGCCCAGCCTACTGATGGCCAGTGGCTTAAGAAGGGGAGCAAATCCCTCAAATTCCAAAATGTTCAGAGCTTACTCATGGTACGCACACTGCGTTCCGCAGAGGTGGTGACTTCAGCTGATGTGGCTCTCAGAGGAGAACAGTTGGAGAGCTCAGAGATGCTGCAGGACAGTGTACTGGTGCTCATCAAAGACAAGAGCAGTGGGAAATTCACTGTGTTGCGCGAGCCGATCCATTTGGCTAACTGTGTGGTATCCACCGACACCGACTGTGATGATACTTTCGAGGTGCTGGACATCCAACGCGAGGCCTTCGTTTTCCGTGCCTCGGACAAACCCCGCACTCAGCAGTGGTTTCGCCAGGTCAAGAGATATGCTTGTGATCTGGGATCTTGGAGAAAAAGACGCAACGCGCTCCCTAATATCATGATTAACACAACCCAGAGCCGGTCTTGAGACTGACCCTTTAAAAACATCTAAACCAATCCAAGCATAACTCCGATGTAAATAATAAATCAATATTTTGATGACCAGACAGTATTTGTTTTGGGGAATCAGATCTAATTAGATGTTTCTCCACAAATGAACTTTTAAATTGCAAGGTTTTACTGTGATTTAAAAGATAAATGGAATATTAATAGGGGCACTTTGTATACCTGGAAAGCAAATAATTTACATTTGTCAAAAAAGGGAAAAAAACAACGGGAAAAGCAAAAAGGAATGCCCTTTAGCATATCAAAATGAGGACCTCGCTAGGCACCTCACTGTTGCACTTGTATAACACTGATTGTACAACCAGTTTGCTACTGAGAAAAGGAAAATGCTTAAATGTTTTTCAGTTGTGAAATGGTTTCTGTGATCGAATGGACTTTCATGTTAACTAATTAACAATACACAACAGTATGAAAAATTGTGTTTGGTGTGAAGACTGAGGTAGAGCTCGAAGTTTGTTTGTTTTCTGGCCGTGGTAATTCACTTACCTCTTCCTCTCTGTCTTCTGTAAGAAACTATTCCCAAAGCAGCAATAATCTTCATTGTACTATGTAGCAACAGTAAAGCTATGTTTTTATTCACATTTAAATTAGTAAACCATAAACCAGACTTTACTAAATGTAAATGTTAAGTCCCCCCCAATTAATGATTACGCTGTTTCTTTCCTTGGTAACATTTGAGGGGGAGGTCATATGTGCCTTTGTTTTTATTTCATATTGAATGAGTCATTAGTATAATTCTGTTTTCCCTCTTCTAGCCCACAAATCAGGCCTTAAGTCCGAATATTGAAAAACTATTCCTTTTCAGTAGCTGCTATATTCCAACTTCCCCACTGATGTAAAAACCATGCTTCATATGACAACTTGCTAAATGTTACATGTTTTCGTTTGATGCACTTTAATATTAAGGTCCTAAAACTGGAGTGAGGACATTGTTCTGCAGTTTACAAAGCTTTACTGTACTTTGTTTTAAAGATTGTTTGAGCTTTAAGAGAAATATGAACCATAGTTGACTTCAGCAATAGCTATCACCCACATTGTATGTTTCAAATCGACACTGATGACACTTTTTGTATTTAGGTTTCAACAAGAATATTTACTGTTTTTCCAATGGCATCAAAACTGTTAGAAACATCTTAGCTTCCACATTACACAACAGAAAGAGGAATTTTACCTGCCAGTGAACTTTGTCTGAAATAATACTTAGACCAATCAAGCTGTTAAATACTTTTTCTGTTCTTATAAAACCTAATTTCATATTTTTGTTGTGTAAAATATTGTGAATTACAATAAAAAATGACAATTATCCAGATTTGTTTTTCTGAGAAAAAAATTTTCCCAGTGAAAATCTTTATTACGTATCATTATTAAACATTTCTCAAATGAAAAATGAGGGTCAAAAGTTGGAACTACCACATGAACAAATACTTGGTAAATTAAGAAATATTTGTGAGAAACCTTTTGTTGGGGGGAAAGAATACAAAGTGTTATTGCTGACTATTACTTGAAATAGTTTTTTAGTATTACCCAAACAAACATTCAAAAAGCAGATAAAACACATGCACCCACAAAAAAAAAAAAAACACAACAACGAGCAGTCAAAAGATGTCTGTTGTGAATCACCAAACAAAAGAGGTAAGAACATAAAAGTCGCCATTAAAGCCTTAAGAAAGGAAAACATATGCACTCACAGTTTTCTCTTCGAAACATTTGCTTGGAAGGTTTAAGTTCTACAGGTTGTGTGCAGCATGCAACAACATAAGGCCAGGGAACAAATGATCTGACAAGTAGAAATGAAGGCAAGTAATCAAACATGCGCAGCAAGAAGCCAAGTTACCAAGTGCATTAAGAAAGTCTCCTGATTCTGATGATTTGAACATCATTTACATTACCAATTCAAATACCAAGATGTCTTTGCAGTATAAAAACTGAACATTTAGGCTCAGGAACTTTGGCACAAGTTTATCAATTTTATCTTCATGTAGGCCTCTGCAAGATAAACAAATACAGTATTTCAGTCATGGTTATATTCAAGAAAAGTGCTATTTATGTGGAAAACCACATCAAATGAATCAATCAGCTTAGTGAATGGCAATTTTACATCTGTAGGTTAACATTATGAAAATGTCTTGATGTCTTTTTGTCAGAAAGTAACAAACCTAGCATAGAACTTCACTGTTTCCAACATCATTCCCCAATTTGTCTCTCACCAAAACTGTTCAAGTGATAAACTTCTGACTACAATGATTCGCAATAGTGATGACCAAGACAAAAACACGAAGTATAATAAAACAGCACAAGTAAACAGAATGCATCTGTACAAATGTATCTCTCAAAAGTGGTGAGAAACTGAACATCTCCCCACTAAAACAGGCCTGAACAGCTTTCCATCACGGTGAACAAGTGGCTTAAAAGTCCAGCCACTGTCCAAGGCTGCTGGGGCTTCAAAACCTCCATTTCCTCCCCTCTTCCTCCGATTGACTGCCCACTGATAGGTTTATCCACTCTTCCAATCGAGAAGAATCCCAGCCAGGGTAATGCCCCGCGGCCTCTTAGTAGTTCCCTTCTGGCTCTACTTATCTCCTCCAGTCTCCTGCTCCTTGGCAAGGCCTCGGATGGAAAGGTCATACACCACCTCCTCGATCTTTTTCACATCATACTTGAGGCCATCGTAGCGCTTGCGGAGAGGGTCATTCTTTAAATTAAGCAGGCGAAAGCCAGAGTCCAGTTCATTGATGAAGTTTGAGATACGAAGCGGCCGTCCATAGTCCCCTGCTGTCACACTGTTCACTGCCAACCTGGACTGAAAAAAAAAGTGCAACATGGTATGATTTTTTTTTTTACCTCACTTTGCTCCATGAGACCAGCATTTTTGTCCAGCTATTTTTGCACTCTTCCCACAAATTCTTTTATGTCAGGGAGAGACTTACAAATCCACAAAAATAAGTTGTTTTGTAATAGTAATACTCTATGTCTAGAAATGGCACAGTTATTAAAAAATAAAAGCAACAATATTAGGCACTTTGTATGCCTTCAGAAGACTAATGCATGAATCGCATGGACTATTTTTGTGATACTTTTGGTCCATTTTTAAGCTTTAAAAGTTCAAGTGTATAATTCATGTGTGACTAGCACCAAAGTAAGGAATAATCATTGAATACAAACAGATAGTCGTGCCCCAAACTCACACCACTGGTTGAGTCAATGTTGCTAGTAGGACCGCTCAAACAAACAGAGGAATTTTTTATAGCACCACAGAGACAGTGTTTAAAGTTTGAGAAAACCTAACCTACGAATGGCTACATTAAAATTGTCTCTACATATTATGGGGGGGAAAGAAGAAAGTATTTTGGCACCGAAAAGTTACACACTTCAACTTTAAAGTGAGGCACTATCCACTTTTATGTTATTGAAAAGACGGATCTGGGACATTCATTAACATCTTTGTTTTCCACAAAAAAAAAAAAAAAAAAAGAGTTAATGACAATTTTCATTTTTGGGTGAACTACTCCTTTAAAATGAAACATCTTAATTATATTAGGGAGGAGCCACAGTGATCAACTAATCGACTAGTCTTCAAACAACTGACTAGTCTCTTTTTCGTGTCTTTAATGCTTTAAGTTCAGTCAATTTATGCACCACTGCTGTTACAGCCATTAAAGCGCCGCATTAACAATGCATTACAAGACGATCACTGTTGGATGTTAAATCCTCTGCTGTGAGTAATGTTCCCATATTTGAGGTGCTTTGGAGAGATTAAAATCTTTTGCTGATTCTGTCTGAAACTGCTTAGATAAATAGTTGCAGTAAAATATGTATAAACTGCTTGATTGCATGAACTAGATGTGTACCCACATTTTCTTGCAGTTCTGTGCTTTTGACTGCACAGTGAGGATCGCCTTGAGACTCCCAAGCTCTCTGTTTACATTGAAGCAATGTTATTTATTTGCTGCATAACCATTAGTTACCATGTTGAGGTGCTGCGCTTGGCGTCCGTATATCCCTCTGAAATGCATCTGATCGGGGTCACGTGATCATAACTGAGCCTATATTATACATTATTATCTTTAACACAGACTAGTCGACTAGTCATTCAAACAACCGACCAACTAGTCGATTATGAAAATGTTTTGTTCTGCACGTCCCTAAATGATATCCACATAAAATTGGCATTATGTATTACATTATGGCATTTTTCAACCTGCACCTTTTTTGAGGACTGTAAATATAATTCACAGAACTATTATTTTATATGAATTGTAAGGTTGGAGAGTTCTGGATGAGATAATGTTTAAATATATTTGCAAGATTTGATTAGTTAAGTCACGTGACGCCACGCGAGGATCAGACGTGTGAACGGCGAGCTCTGCGCACTTTAGTAGTTTTAATACTTTTTATGACAAACCGGTGAGATTCGTTAGACTCTGTTCCCTAACTGTTCTAGGAGGACAATATGCCAAAGAATTCAAAATCCTCAGGCTCTGGAGACATTAAAAGACACTTACGTGCTCAAGCTGATGTCCCCGAGCAGGCCGCAAACCTGGGAGTCGATTTAGTCGGAGAGGTGCGGGAAATGCGGCGAGAGATGCTGAACATGTCGGCAATGCTGACGAAGGTCGTTGCTGACTTGGAGGATCTTGCTGTGATATGTCGATCGATCACTGCCATGGAGGTTAATTTCACTGATGTGGTTACAAGAGTGGGGGATGTTGAGAAACGGATTGATTACCTGGAGTCATCGGAGAGGGAATTATCTGCTAATCTGCTAGTGACCAAGGTGGATTTGGAGCGTGTCTGGGAGAAGTTGGAGGACATGGAGAACCGTAGCTGGTGGAATAACGTCCGTATCGTTGGAATCCCTGAGGGAGCAGAGGGACAGGATACGGTGAAATTCCTGGATGGGCCCTTTCCGAATCTGCTCGACACAGCAGGCCATAAGCTGGAAATCGATCGAGTTCACAGGGTTCCTGCTCATCGATCCACAGAGGGAGACTATTCTGTCCAAATTTCTGAGAAGAACCACAGCATTTTCTTGTTCACAGACTTTGCGAATTCGACAAGAGAGAAACGTGATCGATTCAAGGAATGCAAGAAACTTTTACACTGATATTCCCAGCCAAATTGAGAACAGATGCTAAGGATGGCCGTAAAACATTCACATGCCCACAGCAAGCGATGTCCTTCATAAAGTCAATGGAGTGAGCAAGTCATCTTGTTGTACTCACTTGCTGCCGAGTGGACTGGCTCACTGGATATTCGTTTGACTGTTTGAAGAATCTGCGCATTCTTTTTGTGCTAGTTCTGCCTAGCGGCTGGAGTTTATTTTGTAGAGTAACACCTTCAGGACAGTTTTATGGGTGAACCTACATGCTCTTTGTGCTTGTTCCTCCTATTGGCTGGGAAGAGTCATTATTGTTTTAGCTGAAATTCAAGGACAAAGTCTTATTTTGGTGAATATTTATGCACCTAACGATGATCAGGGCATTTTTATAGATCATGAAGGGATGTTGCAAGCCACTGGCACCCCTCGTGTTATAATATTGGGATGAGACTTTAATCTTTTGATGGACTCATTGATCATAGTGAAGCAAAAGTGTGCAAGCCCTGTAGATCAACATTGACACTTCACATCCTGTGTAAAAATCTTGGTCTTACAGATATTTGGAGACTTTTGAACCCATCTGGTAGGGACTATACATTTTTTTCATCAGTCCATAAGACTTACTCTGGAATATATTTTTTTTTATACATATCTGTGTCCCTCACTTCATCTGTCATTGATCGCTCAGTTGGAATCATTTTAATCTCAGATCACGCCCTAGTGTGTTTAGAGGAGTTTCCGCATATGAAGAAAAGGAAATCATACAGTTGGCGCTTTAATGTTTCCCTTTTTCAAAATCCTGAATTCCAACAAATGCTAAAGGATAAAATCAATGTCTATATGGTGACCAACTAGTCCTCAGTATCCTCTGTGGGCGTGGCTTGGGAGGTACTTAAGGTGGTTTTTAGGGGCCGGATCATACAGTATGCCTCATTCATCAAAAAATCCAAAGCACAAGAACTCGTGGAATTGGAAGGGAATATTAAAAGTGCCAAGGCAGAGCTGAAGCGCCGAATGTCATCTAATGGCCTCAGAGAACTGACCCGATTGAAATACAGATATAATACTATTTTGTCACGAAAGGTGGAGTTTTGGCTATTCAGGGCAAGACAGTCATACTTTGAGTCGGGGGACAAAGCAGGAAAGCTTCTGGCTAGATATACAAAACAGAGAGAGTCTTTTTCTTCCATTCAGCTAGATGTTAAAATATTGCGCGCTAGGACTACCCAAGATTTTGTTTTATTGTTATGCATTCAGTCTCAGACATTTGGTTCATTGTTCGCTTCCACCTGAGAGAGCCCCTACATGGTTTTGTATTGAGCAGGAAGTTCTTGCCCCTATTTCGCCATTGCAAAGCCTTTCTATCAAACTAACCGGAGAAGTTAAGTTACACCCTGTTATCTCGCATTTGCACGCGGTATGGAAAAAAGTGTCCAGAGTGCTTAATTCAGACATTTATTTAAATGTTGCTTCGAGCATTTGGCTGAACCTTAAATTATGTATTAATAAGTCCCCTTTTTGCTGGACAGAGTGGATTGTGATGGAGGCTAATACGCACAGTGACCTATATGAGAGTGGAGTGTTGAGATCCTTTGAAAATATGGTTCAACATTTTGGGATTCCCAGGTCTCAATTCTTCAGGTATTTACAGCTGCGCCACCTGCTCTGTACTATTTTTGGGAGTGGCATACATCCCCCTAGAGCGGCAGATACTCTGGGAGAGGTGATTACTGCTTTTGAAAAGGTCATGTGGCATCAGTGTATTACTGCCTGCTAATTCGGAGTCTGGGGGACGGAGCTTCAACTTCTCTCAAGAGATTATGGGAGAAAGATTTAAACTTGGTATTGGAGGAGAGAGTGTGGGCAAGGATTCTAAAAAAAATCAAGTCTACATCAAGAGATGCAAGGGTGTGCCTTATGCAATTTACATCGATTCTAATGGACTCCCTCTAGAGTGTATAGGCTTGGCCTTAAAAACACACCCACTTGCTGGCGATGCCAATCAGAAGATGGGTACACAACCCATGTTTTTTAGTGGTGTGTTAAAATCCAAGAATTTAGTTTGAGGGTTCAGAGTTTTGGGCACTTAAATTTAATTTTGCCCCAGACTTTGTATTTTAGGCAATGGGCAGATCATTAATATAGGGGATAAATGCATAAAAACATTGGGTCCTAGCCAGTGTTATGATCGGCAGACAGATTATTCTTAGGGGATGGATGTCGGCTGGAGTGCCCTCATTTCAAGAGTGGTGCACAGAGATGGAGAGGGTAGCGGCATTCGAGGAAATGTCATGTAGAAGGCTAGGCAACTTGGGGCAGCTATTTGACCATTTTGGAGGGCTGTCGGGAGGTGCAGTGGAGAGAGAAGTGTAGTTTTAAATGTGTGCGATTATTTTATTTTTTGTTTTGTTTTTGTGTTTACTCAAGTGTGACCACAGGGATATCTGTTGAGGGTCAGGGTGGGAGAAAGGGAATAATGGGGGTTAAATGTTGATTTTGTGAATATATGTTTTGCTTTTCATTGTCAATTGTGCAAATCAATAAAAAGTGTTTATCGGAAAAAGACTGTCAGTTTGAAAAAGTAAAAAAAAAATTGTTTTAAATATTGCAAAACTCCTACCAGCTCACTGGCCATAAGGAGAACTCCTGCTAGATAGTCTTCAACATCCAAATGAAACCCTTTTTCTCGGTCAACTTCAACTGCAAAATAAGAGAGTAGTATTAATCTATAGTAGCCTCACACAATTCACAAGATTTATAACTTTACACAACAGACATGCATATTACATACTGGCAAGTATGTTTGCCACTTCCTCGCGTGTAACCAAGGACTCGCTTTCCAAGTATACCACAAAAGCTGCAAGAAAGGCAAGCCGCTGAAGAACAAATCTCCAATGCTCGTGATACCTAAGAAAAGGTGAAAGGCCAATTTGAGGCTAGAAACATAACCAACATTAAAAAAAAAATAGCTCAAGTGATATCTGCACTAACCGATAGTACTGTTCCACAGGGAACTTTGTTTTCAGCTCTCCAGTGTAAGTTCTAACAGTGCAGAACAGTTCTCTGGCCTTCAGACACTTGCTGGGAACTGGAGAAGAATAAGATCTCATTATAAAATCATCTTGTAGATCACCTACTAGAGCACAGGGAAAGTATTGCAACTTTTCTCACTCTCTTTGAATCCAGTAGGCTGATGGACACTTTGAAGAACAGTTAGGATCTCTCTCGTTGTCTGCTCCAGGACCTGGACTACTTTTCTTATGTCCTAAAAGAAGAACAGAAAGAGCAGTCAGCTGAGAGCCCATTTGATTTAGAAAGAAAGCTAGAAAGATTTCAAGACTGTGGAGTCTGTTGCACTTTGTTATGTAGGATTCAATGCTCTCTGATATTACCGTTCCAAATATTGTGTTTTCCATATTTAACGGAAAAGTATTCTCATAATTTGATCCAAAATGAAAAACAAAGTCACATACTACTAAAAGTCTTTATCTGTGGAAGCTGAGAAAAAATGTTGTTGCCTGTTTGTAAAGCGCTCATGGATCTGTCTGATCTCATGTATAATTATGTGCAGAAAAAGGATTCATTAGTTCTTTTATGTCATCACATCAATACATGTTCTCTGTTCTAACCCTTCTCTAGCATATAACATGCTTTAATTAATGGTTGTAAGTCTGTAATTCTTTAAAGGATTATTCCAGGTTCAATACAAATTCAGCTCAACCGACAGCATTTGTGGCTGATTACAAAAAAAATAAATAAATAAATAAAAACAATTTAGATAAAAAAAATAAAATACAAATAAATACATTTTTAAATCGTGGTTACAGTGAAGCACTAACAAATGTAAGTGAATGACATTTTGTAGGATTAAAGGCAGAAATGTGACGTTTATAATTGTATTAAAGCATTTTTAAAGCAATTCCTGTGTTAAAACTGTTACAATCTTCGTTTTGTGGGATTACAGGGTGTCTGACATTTCAAAAGTGTGAGCTTCATGGTGAAAAAACAACAAATTACCTCTCGAATATCTTGGTCAGCACTTAAAAAGCCTTGAATGTAGCTAAACATCTCCGTTACAGACATATTCAAAGGTGTTTGGCTTGCGCACCGTCGCTCTTTACGCTAACTCGCTGCACCAGAAAATGTGGATAATTGATTATGACATAAATTTTCGTGAACACGAACCAAATCTCGTACAGTTACGATTCCAGTCATCAGCGTGGACATTCAAAGAGGTCCTTCCACCCGTCGCATGATAATGACGTAATGATGGGTGTGTTCGACTTCATGCGGCGCTGCGCAGACCGATCGGCGCTGGACTTTGAAGCAGTGCATGTCGGGTAGAATGTTTTTTTATTTTTTATTATTGAAGCAAATATCAAAAACAAACAATACAAATACAATACAACATTTCAAATGCAAGGGGGAGGTATAAACAATATTATAAGAATATTTTAAAGAGTGTACATTCTTGTAAAATTCAAATAGCTTTTTGTTTCTTCAAGGGCAATATTGACTCAATATAATGCTTCACTTCATTTTTAAATACTATAAAACATGTTTTTTTTCCCAGAAAATTTACATTTATGAATGTGAAATTTAGCCATTAAAAAAATAAATAAAAAAAAAAAAAGTGCAGGTTTGTTTATCTTTGGAGTTTACAATAACACCTAAATTTTTTTTATGATTATTTTTCAAAAGCATACAGATTTACAAATTATAAGAACAATAATGGGGGATACAAAACAGATCTTTCCATTCTGCATATAAACATTAGTTGAAAACAAATTTTCTTTGTGTAGCCTCTGTAGTTGCTTCAGAGGAGCTGCGCAAGCTCTGATGACACAGCTTATTCAGGATTGGCCAGACTCCCAACATGACAACATTTACATGTGTTTCACGGGCTGCGTTTGCAATTGCATACTTCACATACTACTATTCTTACTACTTCTGCTATGTCAGTTTGTGGCAGAAATACAAGTAGTATGCCATTAATGTGGTGTTTATTCTGACACCTCCAGTTCGGCGAAAACTCACCACCCTTTTCCTACCTCCTGTGATGCTTAGCGAGAAATATGGGCGTTACTTCCGTTGTCAAGTAAACACAGCTGTTGTTGCGGCATACGTCCATTCATTCATTCATTCATTGTGGTGTTGGGATTTTGAGGAGAGCGTTTATGATTTCATATGGACATACATCAATCACTATATCAGTGTGTTACTGAACAATAAGAAACTACAAATAGTCACAAAGACAAAGAACAAAACCGGCGTGCTGTTTCTCCCAGATGCAGTTGAGATTTAATCTAAGCACAAACGCAACATTTCGAGCAAATTTATTGGTTGTTTTAGTGGAGTAGTGTTAGTTCAGTTTCAGATGTGTGTGCTTGTCATCTTGCCACCCTGCATGTTCAAATCAGACAGACACACTAAGGAAGAGCCGGGAAGTTCTCATACTTGGGTATGATATTTCCTTTTAAATCCGCGCGTAAGTTTAAACATTTGTTCGGCGGGTGATTGACTGGTGAGAGGTGGTGCTTTGCTGCTGTCCGTGATGCATCAGGACGCCGTTTTAAACCTCAAATGCGATGTGGTATTTGACTACCTCTGTATGTGTTTTTTGTGTTCAATCACAAAACATTTTGCACCCCGTTTACAACTATATTTAGCACTAACCTTTGCGATCAGATCATCCGAAACAATGTCTTATTACCAGCTGTTAACAGGGTCTTGAAATGACTGCAGCCAGAGTTAGGGAATGCTGTAGAACGACTTCCGGCGGAAGTCCCACCCACATTCGTACCCCCAGGAAAAAGGTGGTTAACAGTACATCATGTTTAAATCGTGTTATAATATGTTTATCTAGTAATTTTATGTTTATTCATTAAAAATGATTACAAATACTGACTTCTTTATTGGTATTAAAATAATACAGGCTTTTATTGTACTTTCTTCTTGCACACCCAACAGGCACTGTATTAAGCGGCACATACACCTTTCAAATGAATAATGTTTCTGATTATTTTGTGTAAAATTCAAACATCTGTCTATCTGAATCACATTTCGTCTGCAAACATCACATAATCTTCTGTGTGGAATCAGCAGACTACCAGAAGCACAAGTGTCAGGCTTGGCTGCTCTCTTTTCAACTCCTCCCCGACTGCAAACTACAGTCATGTAGAGTATGATTTTTTAAAGTGTAGTATCGTCCAAAATGGAATACTTAAAAAAAATAATAATAATAATTACTACACAGAAGCATTCGCCATTTAACAGCTAACGGAAGTGATGTTTCAAGCGCAGGTGATGTGTTGTCGCTAGCTTTAGCACGTTAGCCAACTTCAGTTCAACATTTGAATATTAAACAACATACATATTCACACAGCTTGGGGTGATAAAGCATTCAGCTCACATTTGTAAGGTGCTGTATCCACTGAAGTTTCGCCAGCTGCTACATTCTTCATTTGCAATTGTTTTTTGTCAGACCAGCAGCGCAGCCAGGTAACTCCGCACCTGTCCAATGAGTGCATGAAGTGTCCAACATTCCACACTCCGTTTTGACGGTTGAAAAAGTGTATCATCCGGGTACTTAAAGTACACTTCTTTTTGCTGCATTTTCAGTGTAAATGAACTACTCGCACTACTTACACTACAAAATGCATAGTATTGTAGTTGCAGCAAATTATTGAGGCTTAATGGCATTTTTATGCCATGTTGTTTATAACAGTTGTCAGTTGAAGGCACTATTTTGCTGCTGATATTTTTGACAAATGAAGAGGGGGCGTGGCTAATCCAACTCGCCTTTTGGAAATTCCAGAACAGCTAAAATCGCTTACAGCACCTTAAAATGTAATTATTAAACTTTTCTGTGTAAAGTTATAAAATTTTGTTGCCATGACGATGTAATGTCATTAATCCTGTAATCCCACAAAAACAAAGGTTTAAACAGCTTTACAGTTTAAAAAATACTCAAGTTTTAACAGAAGAATTAATTAAGTGCTTTATAAATTTATAAGCTTCACATTTCTGCTTTTAACTCTCCAAAAATTGGCCCCTTCCTATGTAAGAGCTTCACTGTAACCTCGATTTTTGCTTCATTTTTTATTTTATTTTTTTAAGAAAAGGGGGGATGAGTCTAAATAATTTTTTTGTTGTAATCAGCAGTATGCCACAAATGCTGTTGATTGAGCTAAATTTGTATTGAACCCAGAATATTCCTTTAAAGAATTAGAGACTTACAACCACAATTAAAGCATGTTATATCCTATGCCATGATGCCAGAGAACACGTAATGATGTGATTTTGTGGCGACATAAAAGAACCAATGAATTCTTTTTCTGTACATAAAAATAAATGAGATCAGACGAATCCACAGGCAACAACATCTTAAAAAAAAAAAAAAAAAAACCCTGCTTTTTCAGCTTCCACTAATAAATAAAGACTTTTAGATTAATATTGTGTGACTTGGTTATCCATTTTGGATAAAATTCAGAGTATACCGGTTTGTACACTCCGAGACACACAGGGAGTGGAGTGTATCACTGTTAAGATTTCAATTATGTATTTAAACCTGTTTTATTTTGACCAGTTCCCCCAACATTTCTACAGAATAAAACACAAACATAAAATAAATAATAAAAAATATATTGTTTCTCTACATTTTCAGTTACAGACATTTTCATGTGAATTTACATTAAAAAAAAGACTTTCCAACACACTTCAAATGATTTTCAACACTGAAAGCTAAAACCATGTAATTTCACATACAACATTAAAATACTTGTACAATGTGGGATTACAGCAAGCGACAGAAAGTATTTATGACATCCAGATCTATTGCAAGCTAATTTGCTAATGTTCTAGAAGAAGTATAATCAAAACAACTTTCAATGATAAAGAAGCAGCTTTCCTTATTGAGGAACGCAAATGATACCAGAGACTAGTTAAATCAGTCAGCCTAACAGCTAAACTCAGGACATATTTTACTTTTTTTTATGTGAACTGTCTGGACACTGACACACCTTGTAAAACCATTATTGTGCCATGTTTATTCTGTCATTTATTTGGAAAACATAATGCCCAGTATGATCAGAATTTAGATTTCCATCTGAAAGCCCAAACTGAAATGAAGTTTTATTGTTTTTTAATTAAATGTAATGAAAGCCAGTCTGCAAGTTAGGTAAAGTACTTCACTTTTGCATCCATTGCATTACACTAAATTATTTAAAGATTATTCAAATCTATTTGATTGAAACTCATTATACAATTGAAATGCACAAATCCTACATTGAGATGACAAAGTAAATGTGCGTTTCCTAAAGCACAGGCACAAAAGCATATTCTCTAAACATCTGAAATTTAGTCAAATGTAATATTTATGTCAAGGTAAATTTCTTTTGCAAAATTCCACTGCTTTTTTAAAAGATTGTGTTGAGACATTTTGCTGTCAGTAAATTTAGTCTTAATCCATTGACAATGGTATAATGTCCCACTTAATAAAATTGCAAAGTATGTGCTTGTTTGTTCAGGCCAACCAAACCACATTTCACATGCTCAATCTTTTAATCAATTTTCAGGCCTGTAAATGCACTATTGCAATTACAGTATTAAATGTACACTGCCTGGCCAAAAAAAAAGTTGCTGTTTTGATTTAAGTCAGCAGATACTTAATAGCCTATGATTGGATCATTATTGCAGTGATTAATATGTTTCAGCTGGCAACAATTCTTTTAATCCTAACTGATGCAGTGTGTAGCTTCTCATTTCTTAAACAACCATGTCGGAAGACGTATCCCGTGGTCGTGGAAAAGATGTTACGGTGTTTCAGAAGGGGCAAATTATTGGCCTGCATCAAGCAAAGAAAACAATTAAGGAGATTGCTGAATTTCACTGGAATTAGGTTAAGAACTGTCCAACGCATTAATAAAACATGGAAGGATAGTGGTGAACCGTCAGCTTCGTGGAAGAAATGTGGTCAGAAAAAAACCTTGAATGATCAAGATCGGAGATCACTAAAACGCTTGGTGAAGTCACATCATAAAAAAATCGACAGTAGAACTCATGGCTATGTTTAATAGTGAAAGTAAGAGAGTTGCAAGTTTGAATCCAGGGCATGCTGAGTGACTCCAGTCAGGCTTCCTAAGCAACCAATTGGCCCAGTTGCTAGAGTGGGTAGAGTCACGTTGGGTTAACCTCCTCGTGGTCGCTATAATGTGGTTCTCGCTCTCGGTGGGGCACGTGGTGAGTTGTGCGTGGATGCCGCAGAGAATAGAGTGAAGCCTCCACACATGCTACATCTCCGCGGTAACATGCTCAACAAGCTATGTGATAAGATGTGCGGATTGACGGTCTTAGATGTGGAGGCAACTGAGATTTGTCATCCGCCACCCAGGCGAGTCACTACACCACCACGAGGACCTAGAGCGCATTGGGAATTGGGCATGCTAAATTTGGGAGAAAAAAATAGTGAAAGTAAGAGCATTTCTGCACAATGCGACGAGATCTTAAAGGATTGGGACTAAATAGCTGTGTGGCCACAAGAAAGCCACTTGTTAATGAGGCTAATCAGAAAAAATGACTTCAATTTGCTAGGGAGCATAAAGATTGGACTGTGGAGCAATGGAAAAAGGTTATGTGGTCTGATGAGTCCAGATTTACCCTATTCCAAAGCGATGGGCGCATCAGGGCAAGAAGGGAAGTGCATGAAGCGATGCACCTGTCCTGCATAGTGCCCACTGTACAAGCCTCTGGAGGCAGTGTTATGATCTGGGGTTGCTTCAGTTGGTCAGGTCTAGTCTCAGCAATGTTATGTATCAGCTGACTACCTGAATGTACTGAATGAACAGGTTATCCCATCAATGGATTTTTTCTTCCCTGACGGCACAGGCATATTCCAGGATGACAATGCCAAGATTAATTCGGTTCAAATTGTGAAAGATTGGTTCAGGGAGCATGAGGAATCATTTTCACACATGAATTGGACACCACAGAGTCCAGACCTTAACCCCATTGAATGTCTTTGGGATGTGCTGGAGAAGACTTTGCGGAGTGGTTCAAATCTCCCGTCATCAATACAAGATCTCAGCTAAAAATGAATGCAATTCTGGACAGAAATACATTTTGTGATGTTGCATAAGGTTTGTCGAAACAATCCCACGATGAATGTGTAATCAAGCTTCCTGGCCAAAAAAAAAAAAAAAAGAGTTGCATACTCTAATATTTTATTGGACCACCTTTAGCTTTGATCATGGCACACATTCATCATGGGATTTTTTTGACAAACCTTATTCAACATCACAACATTTATTTCTGTCCAGAGTTGCATTAACTTTTAGCCAAGGTCTTGTATTGATGACGGGAGATTTGAACCACTCCGCAAAGTCTTCTCCAGCACATCCCAAAGACATTCAATGGGGTTAAGGTCTGGACTCTGTGGTGTCACCTTCGCTGGACCAGACAGGACTGGCAAAATGTGCTCTTCACTGACGAGTTGCAGTTTTGTCTCACCAGGGGTGATGGTCGGACTCGTGTTTAACGTAGAAGAAATGAGCATTACACCGAGGCCTGTACTCTGGAGCCGGATCGATTTGGAGGTGGAGGGTCTGTCATGGTCTGGGGCGGTGTGTTACAGCATCATCAGACTGAGCTTGTTGTCATTGCAGGCAATCTTAACGCTGTGCATTACAGGGAAGACATCCTCCTCCCTCATGTGATACCCTTCCTGCAGGCTCATGCTGATATGACCCTCCAGCATGACAATGCCACCAGCCATACTGCTCGTTCTGTGTGTGATTTCCTGCAAGACAGGAATGTCAGTGTTCTGCCATGGCCAGCGAAGAGCCCGGATCTCAATCCCATTGAACACGTCTGGGACCTGTTGGATCGGAGGGTGAGGGCTAGGGCCATTCCCCCCAGAAATGTCCAGGAACTTGCAAGTGCCTTGGTGGAAGAGTGAGGTAACATCTCATGGCAAGAACTGGCAAATCTGGTGCAATCCATGAGGAGGAGATGCACTGCAGTACTTAATGCAGCTGGTGGCCACACCAGATACTGACTGTTATTTTTGACACTTGTTCAGTTTATGCCTTAGTTGTTGAATCTTTTTATGTTCATACAAATATTTACACATGTTAAGTTTGCTGAAAATAAAAGCAGTTGAAAGTGAGAAGACATTCTTTTTTTGCTGAGTTTATATTATAAGTTATATTATAAAAGTTTATATTATAAAAATTACATTTTTACCATTTTCTGTAAGTTGAATTATAATAATTATATAAAAATAATAATAATCTATTATATATTAAATCATTTAAGAGATCTTGAGGCCCCCCTAGAAGTGGGTCCCGACCCCCTGGTTGAGAACCACTTATCTAGACAATTCTGGTTACGCATTTATTATGAAGAAATACTATCTCTAATATTCGCAGTCAACTATACTGTCAGAGAGAGTACGGTTGTGTCTCAGTCAAACACCTAGTGGGCTGCCTATCTAGACAGCGTTTTGGGCATAATAGGGCATAATTTATGTTATCTATGTTTCCATCAATTATGTCTAGGAATGTGCTAAGTTTTGAGGCAGATTGTGAAAGTAACTTCCGGTGCGTGTTGCGTGGCTGTAAAGCAGCTTTGTTTGAGTTCAGTGATTGCGGCAGCGGACAGGCGGTCCTCTGACTGCCGCAGACACCGACGACAAGCCGAGCCAAATGAACGCACTCATTTCACCTGGACATGACAGCGCCGTAATGATGCAGTATTTCGAAACACAATCCTCAACAGACATGGATACCGTTCACAGGAAAATATTACAAAAGTGAAAAGCTGTTACCGCGAGCTCTATTTTGTACTGAATTGGAGTGGATCGTTAGCTTAGCTGGCTAGCACATAGATTTATAGTCACTGCTCCGGGGTGCTGTTTGCCCGTTGCCGTACAACAGAGATGGGAATCATTTTCACGAAGTTATGGAGGCTTTTTAACCATCAAGGTACGTCGAATATTAAATGCTAAAATATCAAATTGTCATTTTATATTAAAATACATACGCGTCTCAACCGCTGTATGGCTGTTTCTCTTTAAAACAGCGATGCTGATGTTTGTATACAAATGAATTAATTAGAAACATGGCTTACACATTAGAACAGTAGATATGAATAAAAATGTGAAACACCCATTGCACCACTTCTTGCTTTTCTAACACATTTTGTACCTCTGTGATAGTGCAGGGAGGGCATTGTCCAACACTGGTCAGCTGTGGAGTTTGTGGCAGCATTGATTGGTCCAGACGTCCATGTGATAGCTAGTGGCCTCTCGTATATAATACATGCTGTGGGTGTATAATAACTGTGGTGCTGCTAATGATTGTGGCATGACTTCCCAAATCCATAAAGCATAATCTATGAACACTTGCACATCTGTGTATGAGGTATTGCACAAGGAGTTTATCTAGAAGATGTACCAGTAAACCCATTATCAGTGCATACTTTCAGGTGGCTTGAGCCTGTGCAAATTGCAACATAACCCAGTGGAACATTTCCTATCAGCTCTCACCTTACTCATTAGCTGAACAGATCATTGTGATATGGGTTAGCCTTGTACAATAAGAGTTAAGAATGTTACTTGCAAATAGCCTAGAGATTTTCCAATTGTCATTTTTCTTATTTCTTCTTAGATGAGGTCCAATAATTGATTAAAAAGAGTTTCTTATGACAGTGCTTCTTAGTTTTACCCTCCTAGTGCACATTACATTAGTTTCACAGGTTTGCATTTTATTCTGTTTAACTATTCAGTGTTTGTGCATCACAGAACCGTATCTTCTCCACTTGGAAGACACAGCTGCTTAAATTCTCTTTCAAACCAGTTCATTGGAAAAAGTGGTGAAATGACTAGACCCTTATAAATAATGCTGTGTTGAAAATTTACCCATTGTACAGACTTTTTTTGTTTGTTTCCCATATCACACAATCACATCCTCCCATGGTTTTATTAGTTGCATGTTCATTCTTGTGCAGGGGAAGACTAAACTTTCCAGGATCGAGAATAGGGAAGTAAAAGTTTCTTTGAAATGTTTTTTTTTCTTTTTTTTTCCTTCATGTTTTAAATTGTAAAATAGATGAACAAACAAGTTTATTTATGTTTTCCTTTGTAGTGAAATTTCCTACATTGCTAGGTGTAGTTTGGATACTCATGTCCCTTTGAATGCACTTTGTGTGTATCTAAAATGGGAGCACATACTTTGCTGTAGGAGTCACATCCGGAACCAAGTGGCTCCAACCACCTTTGTAAATCTAAATGTCAACAGAGCATTACATTTGAATGTGATACACCTCATGTTTCCTCACATTTAGCCCCATGATATATTTTACTAGAGTTAACTTGGCCTATTTCTCTGACAAAATAGGGGCCGAATTCACAAAAATGATCTTAAGAAAAAAATTAAGAAAGTTCTTAGGATAAATTATAAGAATGTTCCTAAGTGCAATTCTTGAAAATTCTTAAGTTCTCAAATATTTTCTTAAGAATAAAATGGCAGGCTTTGACATTGTCTGATCATATTAGCCTGCTCATTAAATATTCCTTGTGAAATACTACAAATTCAACACTGGTAAATTGTAATGATAATTTTTTTGAATGTAAAGTGCATGAGATGTGTTAATGACATTAACTGTCATAGGAGAATTGACTTGTTGGTAACCATTTGATAACTTTTAATTTGACATGGAGGAAAAGAAAAGAGAGAAAAACTTCAGTAGACAAGAGGGTCTTATTGAGGAAATTACTGCAAGGAAAAAGTTCTCCTTGGGAATCTTGATAATTACATCACATCGGGTGGCGGAGGCTGTCTTCGCTGTGGCCAACTCCGATAGGGATGTGGATGGAGGGGTAAAAAAGAAAGTCTCAGATTTCTAATGATATAATTATTATGTTTCTATGAACTCTAAAGATTGCGGAGAGAGAGTGCAATATGCAGCACATCCATTAGCATGATTGCTCACCACATTAAGAAGCTTCAAAACAACATTTATTCTTTGAATTTGTTGATAACATTTACGTGGTTTGAAAGCTGAAAATAAAAATAACATAAAACAGAAAATAGACAAAATTTTGTTTTGGTTTACAATCACATTTCTATATAAAAAGCCCTATTATTTCAAGCAATTTGATAGCATAGCGAAGTCCTTCATTTGGAATGGTAAACGTCCCAGATTAAATTTGTATAAATTACATGGGCTGATTGACAAAGGTGGGCTTGGCCTACCCAAGATTTTGTTTTATTATTATGTATTCGGCTCATTGGTCGCTTCCACCTGAGAGAGCCCCTGCTTGATTTTGTATTGAACAGGAAGTTCTTGCCCCTATTTCGCCATTGCAAAGCCTTTCTATCAAACTAATCGGAGAAGTTAAGTCACACCCCGTTATCTCACATTTGCACTCGGTATGGACAAAAGTGTCCAGAGTGTTTAATTCGGACATTTATTTAAATGTTGCCTCGAGCATATGGCTGAACCCAAAATAATGTATTGCTAAGTCCCCTTTCTGCTGGTCAGAGTGGATAGTGAGGGGGGTTTCTACACTCTGTGACCTATATGAGAGTATAGTGTTGAGATCTTTTGAAAATTTGGTACAACATTTTGGGGATTCCCAGATCTCAGTTCTGTAGGCATTTACAACTGTGCCACCTGCTCTGTATTGTTTTTGGAAGTAGCATATACCCCCCTAAAGCGACAGATACTCTGGGGGTGGTGATTACTGCTTTTGGAAAAGGTAATGAGGCATCAGTGTATTACTCCCTGTTAATTCAGAGACTGGGGGATGGAGCTCTAACTTCTATCAAGAGATTATGGGACATAGATTTAAACTTGGTATTGGAGGAGGGAGGCTAGGATTCTAAAAAAAAATGTCAAGTCTGTATCTAGAGATGCAAGGGTTTGCCTTATGCAGTTCAAGATTTTACATAGATTTTATTGGAACCCCTCTAGATTGTATAAGCTTGGTCTTAAAGACACACCCACCTTTTAGCGATGCCAATCGGAGGATGGAGACACAACCCATGTTTTTTGGGGGGGTGTTAAAATCCAGGGGTTTTGGTTGAGGGTTCAGATTTTTGTATGTGACATCTTGGGCACTTGGGTTTCATTTTGTCCCAGACTCTGTATTTTGGGAGATGGGGTGGTCATCATGTGGAGGATTGGGTTCTGACCAGTGTTATGGTCACCAGGAAGGTGATTTTGATGGGTTGGAGGTCGGCTGGAACGCCCCCATTTCAGGAGTGGTGCTCGGAGATGGTGAGGGTGGCGGCTCTCGAAGAAGGGTCATATAGAAGACTGGGGAATTTGGATTTGTTTGTTAGGAAATGGGGCAGATACTTGGTGTTCTTGGAGGGTTCTTGGGGTGGAACAGTGGAGAGAGAGGGGTAGTTGCTGGTGTGTTTTTTTTAAATTATTTTTTTAAAATTATTATTTTTTATATTTATTTGTTTTGTTTTTTTCTTTCTTTTGTATGTGCTCATGTGTGACCACAGGGGTGTTTGTTGAGGGTCGGAGTGGGGTTGGGGATTGTTAATTTTGTGTATTTATGTTTTGCTTTTCTGTGTTCAAATACAAAATGTTAATCAAAAATAAGAAAAATGTTTCGTGAATCTGGCCCCGGGGTATTAATTAGTTTTGTTCCTGTGTATACAACAAAGCTCATATATATATTATTTTTATATATATGTGTGTGTGTGTGTGTGTGTGTGTGTTCTGTTCCAAACATGGAAAGTACACACTGATTTTTTATTTTTTAACTTAATTAAATTGTGAACATTGGTTCCCGACAATGAAAATGAGTTTCTTTAATATGAAATTAAAATGTAGGCTCTACTCAAATACTTTGTGTATCGAAAACCTAAATGAATTGATTTAACCTAACTTAAATTTGTCAAAAAGTCCCAATACACATTAAGTAAACATAGATGGATTGTACTCAATGAAATCAAGTTGAGACCAAATGCATTAGCTCATTTTAAACAGCAAGCAATAAGGAAGCAGTCAAAATCCCATTGAGTGAACACCATCTGTTAGAAGTCTGAATCCATTTGAAGATTTCATAGCATTGTGATCATTCCATATTCCAAGGGCGAAGAAGGCGTTAGTGGATGTTGAGTGCGTCTGAAACCAGCAAAAAACTAACTGCCAAGCAGCTTCTTTTTAAGAGTGATGTTAAAATGAAACTCGCCTCAAATTATATCCTTGTCTATTGTGAATATTTAGTGTAGCTGTGTATGAGGCACCGCCCACACAGAGGTCACTGACAAACCAAGCAACTTCATATTGGTCAAAGTGGCGAACTCGCCTGTCAAAATTCACTAGACTCTTGTAGAGTAATTTATGACCTTAAAGACAATGGTGAATTTTATCTAATTTCTTTTAGAAATTATAAACTGGTTATTCAGGTTTTGCTCCATTGAGGGCATTTAAAAGGCAGGTGTGCCTTCTCAGGTAAAGACATACAAACATATCTCAGTGCGTTAATTATTTGGGCATCATGCTTTGACCATTTTATCAACCATTTTGTTGTAATGTTTTTCAGTTTAACCAAGTGTGAATCACAGTAAGACTACAAATGCTCACATCCTGTCTAAAATGTGGACTACAGAAAAGCTTGATTTTATTTCCCTTTTTTTGTGTTTTTATTCAAAATTTAATCTTGACAGAGCTGGAAATTTCCAGTTAAATGAGTTTCCATGATCACTTTTACTGTATGACAAAATACCCAAATAATATGGCTGATATGTGTATTATATAAAACTTATTTGTGGACAATGGAAAAAAGATATTTTGCATGCGGCAGTCAGTTAAATTAGCCTGAGATATTTGCATTACCTGTACATTTGCCTTTTTTGCATTGTCATACTTGATTCACAGTAGCAGGTGAAGTCCTGTCGTGGGCATTTTTCAAATTTTTTGGAAACTATTCGGCCTCTGACACACCCTAATTGGTGTTACCACATCACCTAGTCTTTAATACCTTTGACGTTTTTGCATGTTCAAACACTTGTGTCCGGTGGTTGATGTCTTTATTAGTTTTTGTTGTGTTAGCTTACTTCCTTTCCCTCACAGTTGTTCATCAGAAACCTTGCCAGGGTGCTGGGCAATGGCAAATTGTAAAAAAATAATGCTATTGTTTTATAGAACATAGCTGTGATCTTCAGTTAATATCTGCAGAAGGGAATAAGGACTTTATACACTAATACCATACATCCAGGGTTTGAAATTAACACTCGGAAATCCATGCGCAGTGGCGGGTACTTTTGCTTATCTACCAGCCACTGTAGTGGGCGACCTGTAATACGGATCGGAGTGACATAAGAGTTCTCTCTCTTCTCTGTATTAGTCCTCTGAAAGCAGTTTGCAGTAACAGAGTCATCTGTGAGAGTGCTGCAGATGATCTCCGACCATCTCATGAGGTGCTCTGAGTTTAGTTTGCTTTATTTCCACAGAGCAGTTTGCGTTTAACCTGCATCATGAATGATGCGGAATCACTTTTTGACTTCTTAATTCCAAATATTTGTGGCTGTATACGTTACCATTAGGGCTGGGTATCAGCAGCCACCTCACGATACGATACATATTGTGATACACGTCACGATTCGATATATCGCGGTACTTCATGATATCATGATTCTATTTCGCTTAATTTGCTTAATTGAATAATTTCAATTAATTTGGGTATAATTTAGTTATAATGTCCATTTTGCTTACTGTATGAAAGAAATTCTCTTTCAGCTAATGCTGTTATTCACTATACACTGGAAACTCCACAGACTATGAGAATCATTCATGTTGAATGAGAGATGACAGAGCAGAGCACTAATCCACTCTGAAGCATTATTTTTATATAATTAAATCACAGCATTTGGGCTTTAACGATCACATTGAGCCATGCAGCGAACTGTTTATCTGGAGAGGTAAAATTTCTGTCAAATATACACGTCAAAATATAAGAACTATGTAATCATCACTGTAGAAATTATAATAATGATTTTTATAATAAATAATGAATAATGATTGTAATAATAATAAAAATTAAGCAATATATCACAAGTAAGAGCACTTTTGTACTGAATAAAAGTTTGAAAAGTTAAAAAATGCAGTGGTATGTTGACAAGTAATTGTTAAATGTTTTTCTTTTTACTTAATTTTTTTTTTTTTTTTTTTATTTATTTTTTTTTTTTTTTTAAGGAAATTTTTTGATTAGACACCATTTTGATAAAGAAATGAAATTAAACTTTAAAACATGGAATTCTAAAAAAAAAAGAAAAAAAAAAGGATTTGTTGAAAAAATAAAACAGATTTCAGTAGGGCCCTGCTTAAAAAACAAACAAGTGTTATAAACACTTGAAGGAAACATGCATATCTTTTAATTTATTATTTACATTGAAATTTAACTTGAAATAGGCTAAAGGAGTGTGTTCAATTGCACATTTAAGCAACATCACACGAGCAAGAGTGCGATATGGCCCTATATCAGCACTGCTGTGATTCGACTGCAGGCACGAGGCCGCAGGTATATGTTTTCAAGACATACAGCATATTTACCTGCGTGGGTTAGTCCATGATTTTATTGTTTTGCGCATGGTTCCTCGCTATAGTAAGGAGAGTTTGACGCCACCCATCATGCATCATTAAGTTGCTGTACACAATGACACATTGCTCAAATCAGACATCTTTCATTCACATACTCCTATGCATTTCCTTTTCCTTGCACATTCATGTTTTATCCTAAATATCTTGGCTATTCTGATACCATTCTGGCTTATCTGCCATCAATACCTGTTGTTGAGGGAATATTTGTTTCCTTATTCTTTTTTTTTTTTTTTGGTATGTCCAACGAAAGAAAAAGCAGGATTGTTTTGAATTTAGACTATTTCCTTTGAATATATTTAAAAATGTTCAGGTTTCAGGCTAGAATCACCAAGTGAAGGGCTGCAGTTGTCACAGGTATCTTAAATATAGCAAAATATATTGCAAAACATGTTTTTGTAATTTTTTCAAACTCTGGACTTGATATACAATGCTTACCACAACATTTAATTGTTTTCCTGATTTTTTCTTTATAACCCCCCCCCCCCCCAGAGCACAAAGTCATTATTGTTGGACTGGACAATGCAGGAAAGACCACCATCCTTTACCAGTTGTAAGTATTGTGCTTTGTTGTAAAAAGCAGTCCATTCTTGAATATCATCCAAATACATATATATGTAGTTTTACTTTACATTACATTTTATGTATAATTATCTTGATGTGCAGGCATTCTAAATCCCTCAATACAGAATGCCGAATTTGTTTTATGTTGTGTTTGTTGTTCTCATCTTCAGCTCTATGAATGAGGTGGTCCACACTTCACCAACTATAGGAAGCAATGTGGAAGAGATTGTGGTCAATAACACACATTTCCTTATGTGGGACATTGGAGGACAAGAATCACTGCGTTCCTCTTGGAACACTTATTACACTAATACAGAGGTAGGCTTGCGGATATATACAGTTGTGCTCAAAAGTTTGCATACACTTGGAGAATTGGTAATATATGTACCATTTTTAAAGAAAACATGAGTGAGCAGGCAAAACACATTTCTTTTATTTCTTATGGAATTCATATTCAACTGTAGGTTATAACAGAATGGCACAATCATAAAACAAAACATGGCAACAAAGAAAAAAATGAAATGACCCCTGTTCAAAAGTCTGCATACCCTTAGTTCTTAATACTGTGTATTGCCCCCTTTAGCATCAGTGACAGCGTGCAGTCTTTTGTAATAGTTGTCTATGAGGCCCCAAATTCTTGCAGGTGGTATAGCTGCCCATTCGTCTTGGCAAAATGCCTCCAGGTTATGCAAAGTCTTTGGTCGTCTTGCATGAACCGCACGTTTGAGATCTCTCCAGAGTGGCTCGATAATATTAAGGTCAGAAGACTGTGATGGCCACTCCAGAACCTTCACCTTTTTCTGCTGTAACCACTGGAGGGTCAACTTGGCCTTGTGCTTAGGGTCACTGTCGTGCTGGAAAGTCCAAGCGCGTCCCATGCTCAGCTTTCGTACAGAAGAATGAAAATTGTCTGCCAATATTTTCTGATAACATGCTGCATTCATCTTGCCATCAATTTTCACAAGATTCCACGTGCCTTCAGAGCTCACACACCCCCAAAACATCAGTGAACCACCACCATGCTTTTTTTTTATTTATTATGATTGTGCCATTCTGTTATAACCTACAGTTGAATATGAATCCCATAAGAAATAAAAGAAATGTTTTTTGCCTGCTCACTCATGTTTTCTTTAAAAATGGTACATATATTACCAATTCTCCAAGGGTATGCAAACTTTTGAGCACAACTGTATGTGTGCGTGCGTATGTGTGCGTGTGCGTGCGTGTAATATATATATATATATATACAGTATATATAAACTCTCTCTCTGACCCTTCTATGTTTGTTTCTGTAGTGTTAAACATGATTTTAATCTAACTAAAATCTAATTAATTTAATTCAAACTAGGAAATGGCATTTTGGTCATTTTATCTACTTTAGTAGTTGACAGATAAACCGAGTACTTGCTGTTTTTTTATTTTTTATTTTTTTATGTCTCGCATATTAATCATTATAGGCTCTCTAAGGGCTGCACGATAATGGTTAATAAAAACAATCAAGATTATTTTGCATAAAATATCCATTATTAATCATGATTATTCTGGCATTAGCTAACTTTTTTTTGTATTACACTTAAACAGATGTGTGCACTTTCATGTTTGCCCAGTTCAAAAGAACATGGTATCTGTATTTAAAAATAAGAAAATTAAAAATAAATGAAACAGTGAAACACAGATGAACTTTGTGAAAGTGTCTTGGCTCACTTTTCATAATTTTTGGAATCCACTGTAATATAATACATTTTATTATTATACAGTGTTATTATTTACAATATTAATATCTTTCTGTAATAATTTTTTAACTTGCACACAGCATTGTTTTGCAGTCTTGAGCCTTTATTTTGGCAGAAAACTTGAGGCAGACCTTTGAGATTCTGTGTAGTTGAGTTGACTCCTTATTCCAAACATGGTGAAATGCCCTCATTTTCTTCTTGGTCCACAATACCCTGGTGCCATGTAGTTATTTTAGATTTGTTTAGTAACTTGTGGCAGCCAGACATATTTGGAATTACACAAATGTGTGATTAAAGTAAATCTGGAGCGCTTTAAATATAGCGCACGTTAGCTAACCAAACCAAACTCTTAGCACACTTTTTCAAAGAACTGCTCTGAGATAGATGAAAACACAGTATCCTCGTGAGCCTCGTGTGTGTCCAAATATGTGTAATACGCTAAAGACAAAACAGAGCAGCGCTTATACGAGCCATACAACACCGGCTGAACCATAGTCCAATTATGTCATCAATGCGAGTACAGGCGGCAGCAATTTACCACTGTAACTAGGTAACAACTAAAGCAGACGTCAGCTTCACTGTGTTAAGCAAAGTATTTAAGTTTGTCTCTTTGGATTTACCTCCAAAACTTAACTTGTACAGAACGATACTTGTGTTCATCTGCCAAGGATGCATTGAATGTGCAATGATGTGATGAATATTAGCGTTTGTCTGCTGCAAGCCAAATGTATTTGGAGACAAGCTGGTATGAGAAATGCATTGTATCATAATAATTGTGATTGGGAATTATAGATCATCAGTAGCGGTTCACTTCCGTGATTTGGTATGATTGCGTTCATGTTAGCAGTAAACCATACTGGAGGTCGTATGAACAGTACCTTTTTAAGTGGACTCCGGTATTGTTTGTGGGTGCCCACATGAGTTCGAAAAACGGCGTACACATAATCCAAACGAACCGAACATTGATGTCATTCAAACCTGGGTGCGCACTAAAAGTGCTAATGTGAAAGCACCCTCAAGACCCTGCACTCTGTTCCATTAATTTGTGCTCTGCCCAGTTGTTTGCATCCTGTATGTGTAAATCATAAAAATAAGGCACTTTTTTGACCCGTTTGTGTATAGTTGATACTAGAATTCGAATTCAGTAAAATGGTACTGGTGCTAATCCCCATTTTAAAATAAAGATGTACTACATAAAGATAAAAAAGTACAGAAAGGCAAAGGAAATGTGTCTCAAAGTGTTTTTCTGTGCAGTTTGTGATCGTGGTGGTGGACAGCACAGACAGAGAGCGAATCTCAGTGACCAAAGAGGAGCTCTACAGGATGTTAGCCCATGAAGTTAGTATTTGTACATCAATACATGCCAGTGAGTGTACGTACAAATATTCTAACGGGATTATTCTTAGACGTGATGGTGATGTCTGGTTTTCTCTTTTGTTTCTTATTGTTATACTGCTAATTTCCCTTTTTCTTTTTTAGGATCTGAAAAAAGCTGGTTTGTTGATTTTTGCCAACAAGCAAGATGTGAAGAGTTGTATGACTGTTGCTGAGATTTCCCAGAGTTTACAGCTTACCTCTGTCAAAGACCATCAGTGGCACATCCAGGCCTGTTGTGCACTCACTGGGGAGGGGTAAGACCAATTTAACCAACCTACAGACAGCACATTGGCCACAGTTTACATGGTATGAAGAAATGTACATATAAAGGTCCAGTTAAATGTTTGCAGATGTGAGTGAACTTTTGCAGTCATTTTTTGTTTCTGAAATTGAAACCAATAAATTATAAAAGAGCTTCTGCTGTGTAAGCATTCAGATTAATAAATGCACCCCTGTCTCCTTTTTGGACAGGAACTAGTATTTAAAATGTGTTATAAAGTCATAATGTTGAACAAAAAGCCAATGGAATGTAGACCCATTAAAGAGACAGAGCTTAGTTTTTTCATTTACTCACCCTTATGATGCTCCAAACTTGAATGACTTTCTTTCTTTCATGAAGCACAAAAGGAGATGTTGGGAAGAATGTTGGGGATTGACTGCTTCATTCACCATTAACTTTCATTGCATCTTTTTTTCATACAATGAAAGTAAATGGTGACTGAGACATTACATTCTGTCCTATGGGTTTGGAACGGTTGGTAAACAGAATCTTTGTATAAGTTACAAGTAAATAAAAACATTTGAAAGTATAAGCGGTCATGAAGTGTTTACAGAGAAGAAGATGATGCATGACCCCGTTTTGGACTCCAGGTCATTAGTTCAGAAGGCTCTGACTGACAAAAAGAACAGAGAGCACAAATGTCTTTCATTGTGTAATTTTGAGAGCTAGAAAAAGGACTCATTGTTAACTGCCGGCACTGAATGTCTCTTTCCTGTCCACAGGCTCTGCCAGGGTCTAGAATGGATGATGTCACGGCTACGAGTAAGATGACCTCTGACTTCAGATAGCATTGTGCTCTCTCTCTTTCCCACCAGGCGTGGAGGCCGGTTGTCACTTACTGTGAAGGTGACTCGGCAACGTCACCAGAACTTGTTTCATTAATTTATTACAGATCATTGAGAACTGTGAACAAAAAATCTGCAACTAACTTACTAAATTATGTCAAGACTTGCAAGACAGCATAAACCCAAGTGTTTTTCTATACGGATGGCATGGAGTTTAATAGGGTGGTACAGACCTTGGTCTAAAAGGACTTGTCTCTAGCTGAGTGGATCCCTGCTTGGAGTGGCCTTGCAGCTTTTCCCAACTACCTGACATGGTGTTGCCCCATGTGTACAGTCCAGTATTTTCATTAACCTTGTGCCTGCACCTGACATTCTGTCTCCACTGGGCTAAGGAGACAAGATACCATGCAAGGGGGGCCTGCACTCATGTAAAATACAGTTAAATAAAGTGTTTTTATCTGTCATGACAGAGGTTTCACATTTTTATTCTCTACAGATTTTCTTATTACAGCTTAATAAAGCTTGATCTGAATTTTAAGAATAATTTGCAGAAAAATTCACAATGTTGAATTGTTTCATTTCATATCTTTGTTTTTTACCTCTAGGGGGCGACACATTGTTTGCATAGACAACTTCTGAAATCAGTTTAACATGAAAGGAATAGCTGATATGTGTCTGGATAAGAGTTCTGTAAGAAACCAGGACACTCATCAGGGCTGAATAAAGTTAATATGGAAATATCATTTATACTGACATGATAGTATTTTAATATATACTGTATTAACATAGATCATACACATACCAATATTGCAGAATTTTGACATCAGACCTGCTTAATTTTGAAAAGATAAGTTCTCCTTTTCCAGTTTAATGTGCAGAGACTACCAAATGTGAATTATAAGACTGTAAGAATTATAATGATATATTCTCTGAATCTGAGCATAAGACACTTGATTCCTATAATTTTTTTAACTCAATTTTGACCAAAGAAATTATTATTATTATTATTATTATATATATTTTTTTTAAATCATGCTTGATACTGCTAATGGTGCTTAACTTGTAATTTACTGCAATGTCTTCTTTTGATCAGCCAATCAAATTGGTAATGTGGAAATTCTTGTCCTCACCTCCGGAAGACTCACCAAAGGATGACCTCGTAACTCCAGTCCCTGTTAATGAGGAGTGAGACAGCTGTCCTTACAGTGATTCTAGATCCATTTGAAGACAGGGCAGCACTGTTTTGGTAATACTGATAAGCTCTTAGTGTATTAAAGCATAAGTGTACATTGTTACCTTTCTGACAATTCCACTACTTTTACTAAACACTTTAGAACCTGAGAACTATTTCTACACAAATTTTTACCTGCTTGCTGAAATGTGGTAGTGCTGATTGTGTAGACAGTTACTTTTATTTCAAGTTTCATTTCATGATTTATTGTAAACAGGCTGTCTCTGTCATGGCATCGTCATTTAGTCCATGAACAATGTTGAGATGATGTTTTATTTAAACGGGTGTCATCCATGTTGTGTTAATACCCATCCTCAGCTGTTCAGATCCCCCCTATAATAGCAGCTACTCATTTTTTCCAGTGACTAAGCTTTGTGACACTACATGACAAGCGTTTCCCTGCTGTTACGTTACTGAAGATTTTTGCGCGTCGTAAGCTTATCAAAATCAGATTGAGCTTTATTGGCAAGGAATTTGTCTTGGTGACAAGCTTCCAGTGCACAAACAATACAACAAGACAGAGATAATAATAATTAACAAAATAGAACAAAAATTAAAATAAGAGAATAGAAATGTAAAGTATATATAAAAAAAGACACAAGACATATACGCATGTACAAATACAAATGTGTCATATACAGTTAGTGCAAGGGAATGTAATGTTCAGAAGATGTAGGATATGTTAAATATAACAGACTAAGCTGGTTATTGCACATAATTATTGCTCAATGGTGCAGTTTTAATTGTTCATGAGATGGATAGCCTGAGGGAAAAAAAAACTGTTCTTGGAGGGTGGGAAGGGTAGAACCAATAATCTGCTCAGCAGTCTGAACTGTCCTTTGTAGTCTTCCGATGTCTGATTTGGTAGCTGAACCAAACTAGACAGTTACTAAAGTGCAGAGGACAGAACCAGTGACTGCTGAGTAGAACTTGATCAGCAACTGTCATTATAGGCTGTCATTTGGGGAAATAAATAGCAGAACAGCATTTAAATGTGAATATTTGAAGTTAATAGCATGTTTAATGAAATTATGAAAAAGCATTGCAATTAGCAGAAATTCCTCAACATTCAAATTTTGCTATGAGGGTCATGCTTTGTATGTGCTGCCTTTCCCTCAACAAAGTCATCTCATATACTGTATCATTTAAACCATTGTTTGAAATGACACCCCAAATTATTCTTTTTTAAATGTAGTTGTATATTATATACATTAATGAAGTATTAGCCTACATATATTTAAATATTTAGCATTTACTGAGGAAGTGTTTTTGACTTTTTAAGCCCAAATCTTGAAATCTGTTAAATAAGTCCTTTGTCTTAAACTTCACTATCCTCATTAATACATGGTTTCTGCCTGCATCCAACTTTCCCCTCTGTTAGAAGGTAAAAGTGGTAGATCTGTAGATCGACCCATCCAAATATGAAAATTTTTTCCTGATGTGGCATCACATCATGAGAGTAATTCAAATAGGAAACAATCTAGAAAATAAGTCTCAATCCTCCTCTTTATTTATGATCTTTTTATGTTTTAGCATTAGTGTCTGCTTGTCCCACACATACAGGTTCCACCCTGTTAGGCAAAATTACATTTTATATATATATATATATATATATATATATATATATATATATATATATATATAAAATTAAAATGATGAAATATGTAATTGTAGATATTGAATCACTGACAACTAATTTAGCCTTCATATTTCCACTCTTAGTCTCCACCTGTTATACGATGTATTTTTTTTTTATTTTTCAAAGATTATTTTCCATTCCATTTTATTTGCAAATACAGAACATATAACATCTAACAAAACAGCTACATGTATTTTTTTTTTTAAAGAAATGGTGTTAATTACACTCTTAAGTCTACATTTCAACCCTGTAATGCCGCATTGCACCTTGTAATACAGGTTTTTGTGTGTGAAAATGTGAATAATTCATTAAAACTTTTTGAATATAATTTTTATTTGGTAAACCATGGGACACCCTGTAATTTGTAAAATATATACAATAAAAATGTCTGTAATTTTAACGGTAAAAGAATGTAAAAATGATACAGTAAACATTCACAAAGTGATGTGAGAATTATGGTAAAACAGGACCTCAGTATTGATCTGTTTCTCACCCAGACCTATCATATCACTTCTGAAGATATTGATTTAACCACTGGAGTCTTATGGATTATTTATTTATTTGATTTTTGGACCTTCAAAAGGTCTGGTCAACATTTACTTGCATTGAAAAGGCCTACAGAGCCGAGATATTCTTCTAAAAATATTTGTGTTCAGCTGAAGAAAGAAAGCCATACACATCTGGTATGGCATGAGGGTGACTAAATAATGAGTATTTTCATTTTTGGGTGAACTATCCCTTTAACCGTTTTCATCGCTGTTCAGAATGCTGATACTACAAGTGAAACACTGAGATGACTGTTGCAGCTGCCTCTGTCACTCAACTCTGTAATACGGCCGCACCAAGGAGATGTGGAGAACTGCAGACCTCTTGAGTTATAACGGCTTGAGGACATCAAGATAAAAACTGTATTTTTATATTACGTTTCTGGTTTAAAATGGTATTAGAGCAGGGTCTTTTTCAATTTGTTGCTGACACCCAACTGTATAATGGGCGAAAGGAATTATGGCCTCTGTGCCTGGCTACATCATTAGGCTCCTCTACTGCTACTCATGAAGCTTTAAAAATAGTGGCTGCTGTATTTTTGAGTGTCCCTGAATAGTTTTAATACTGTAACATACTCATCAGGATTAGATTAGACACCAGAAGGGTGAGACAGCAGCTGTCTGAGTGAAAAGGAGTATTTGGAAATGTGGTATCTGTAGCTGTAGCATTTGCTGGTCTACTTTAGCGAGTTTAAAATAAGTCACCTTTATATCATCTTGAGAGAGTGTTGATGAAATAAACTAAAAAAAAAAAAAAAAAAAAGATGATCAATAACAGTCAAATAACATTTAGTCAGAATCCCAGAAGTAAATATGAAGATAACAGGTGAAGATTTGTGTTGTGTGTGGAGCTAATACATAGTTTTATTTTAAGTTCACCTGAATTGAGCCTGTACAATTGCCCCCAAAAAGTATATGGACCTTTAGACTCTGCATTGACATCTGCAAACAAAAAATACTAAAGCTTTTCTCAGCAATATCTAGACTTAACCATTTTCAAAATTACTTTCAAGCAACTGCAAGTCATTTTTAGTGGACATATAGTCATTTCCTCTAATATTCACACCTAACAGAGTAACCACTGGTGTAGTTCATCACATTAACTACCGATATGTTCTATAAACTTTGGCAACCAGAAAGTGACCATTTATGTACAGTATGTATATGTAACCAGTCCTGCTCAACCTGCTCCGAGAAGGATGCGAACCGGCGTCTCCGGCATGGAAGGCAGGCATGCTAACGAGGAGGCTAAAGGCTACATCCTCTATTGTCAGTAGCTAGTGTGCCTCTTGAGGCCAGGGGAGTGAGGTTTACACATACCACACAGCTATCACATACCAGCTGGCTCTTATTACACTCACCCCCCTAAGCCTCACTCCCACCCGGGTCACGGCACCACTTTAACCAGTCTAGTTCAATCTGCTCCGAGCAGGATTTGAACCAGCATTTCCGGCATGGGAGGCAGGTGTGCTAACGAGGACCCTTTCACACCACCAGCAACTTTGCGCGAGACAGCGACACCATCCCATTCATTTTCAATAAGAGCATAGCGACTTTCGGTGACACAAGCTGTCGACAGAGATTGCCGTGGAGAGCGACAAGACAAGTTGAGAAAATTTTAACTTTATGCTAATGACGAGCGACATTCGCGAGCGACTACCAATGCAGACTCGAGATGAGTGCTGGCAAGATGGAGAAGTTTTAGTGTTACTTGTCTGTAACCACATGCATGGTTATAATAAAACAATGATGCGTGGAAAAGCGTGTCAGAAACGTTCTGTATTATGAGTGAGTTTGATTCATTCATTCATTAATGATACAGTCATGATACATATTGATCATCTTGTTAATGACTTATATTGATATATTGATCGTCTTGTTAACTATTTAATGCTCTAAACACTGTTGCACATTTTTTAAAACACTCTACACTGTAGAATGTAACATTTTAGAGACAAGAGAACTGATTCCTTGTCAAATTGTAATGATATCTTAATTTTACCGGTGTTAGGTCTCATCCGAGATCAAATTTTCAAAAGCTATGGCCAGATGTGCAGTCCTCCAATAACGTTACAGCGACAAACAGTAGGAAAGCCCACTACTGACACAGATCGCAGAGTCTAGCGACACCAAGCTACAAAATCGCTGGCAGAGTGAATGGGGCTCTAGTGTCAGTCACTAGCTATCACGAACCAGCTGGCTCCCGTTAAATATACAGTACTGTGCAAAAGTCTTAGGCACATTTCACAAAAATATTTATCTTAAGATGGTTATTTATATGGTTATTTATGTCTTCAGCTTTATCTTCATCATACAGTACACACATATATATATATATATATATATACACTGATCAGCCACAACATTAAAACCATTGACAGGTGAAGTGAATAACAGTTATTATCTCATTACACAGCCCCTGTCAAGGGGTGGGATATATTAGGCAGCAAGTGAACAGTCAGTTCTTGAATTTCATGTGTTGGAAGCAATAAAAACAGGTAAGCGTAAGGATCTGAGTGACTTTGACAAGGGCCAAATTGTGATGGCTAGATGACTTGGTCAGAGCATCTCCAAAACAGCAGGTCTTGTGGGGTGTTCTCAGTATGCAGAGGTTAGTACCTACCAAAAGTGGTCCATGGAAGGACAACCGGTGAACCGGCGACAGAGTCATGGGCGCCCAAGGCTCATTGATGCGCGTGGGGAGCGAAGGCTAGCCCGTCTGGTCCAATCCCACAGAAGAGCTACTGTAGCACAAATTGCTGAAAAAGTTCATGCTGGCCATGATAGAAAGGTGTCAGAACACACAGTGCATCGCAGCTTGCTGCGTATGGGGATGCGGAGCCGCAGACCGGTAAGAGTGCCCATGCCGAACCCTGTCCACCACTGAAACGCCTACAATGGGCACATGAGCATCAGAACTGGACCATGTTCAATGGAAGAAGGTGGCCTGGTCTGATGGTCTTTTTGAACATGGCCGGGTGCGTGTGTGTCGTTACCTGAGGAAGAGATGGCAGTAGGATGCACTATGGGAAGAAGGCAGGCTGGCGGAGGCAGTGTGATACCAATTTTTGGCCCATTCCTCCAGACAGAACTGGAACCCCCACAACATGATGCTGTCACCCCCATGCTTTATGGTTGGGATGGTGTTCTTTGGCTTGCAAGTCTCACCAAACATAACGATGTTCACTATCGCCAAGCACTTGCAAACTGTAGTCTGGATTTTTTATGGCAGTTTTGGAGCAGTGGCTTCTTCTTTGCTGAGCAGTCTTTCAGGTTATGTTGATAAAGGACTCGGTTTACTGTGGATATAGATA
This sequence comes from Myxocyprinus asiaticus, assembly GCF_019703515.2. Lineage (NCBI taxonomy): Eukaryota > Metazoa > Chordata > Actinopteri > Cypriniformes > Catostomidae > Myxocyprinus > Myxocyprinus asiaticus. The sequence goes on along the minus strand of NC_059353.1, from coordinate 22,042,048 downwards.
CTTGTCTACCTGTTTCCTCCAGCATCTTCACAAGGACCTTTGCTGTTGTTCTGGGATTGATTTGCACTTTTCACACCAAGCTACGTTCATCTCTAGGAGACAGAATGCGTCTCATTCCTGAGGGTATGATGGCTGCGTGGTCCCATGGTGTTTATACTTGTGTACTATTGTTTGTACAGATGAACGTGGTACCTTCAGGCATTTGGAAATTGCTCCCAAGGATGAACCAGACTTGTGGAGGTACAAAATTGTTTTTCTTAGGTCTTGGCTAATTTCTTTTGATTTTCCCATGATGTCAAGCAAAGAGGCACTGAGTTTGAAGGTAGGCCTTAAAATACATTCACAAGTACACCTCCAATTCAGTACACCTCCTATCAGAAGCTAATTGTCTAAAGACTTGATATCATTTTCTGGAATTTTCCAAGCTGGCACAGTTAACTTAGTGTATGTAAACTTCTGACCCACTGGAATTGTGATATAGTCAGTTAAAAATGTTGGAAAAATTACTCATATCATGCACAAAGTAGATGTCCTAATCGACTTGCCAAAACTATAGTTTGCTAACATTAAATCTGTGGAGTGGTTAAAAAATGTGTCAACTTTAACCTAAGTGTATGTAAACTTCTGACTTCAACTGTATATATATATATATATATATATATATATATATATATATATATATATATATATATATATATATAAATACACACACACACACACACATACTGAGCATTTAATAGGAACTCTATGGTCCAAATAAAGATCCTAATGTGGTCTTCTGCTGTTGTAGCCCATCCGCCTCAAAGTTCGACATGTTGTGCATTCTCAGATGCTATTCTGCTCACTGCAATTGTACTGAGTGGTTGTCTGAGTTACTGTAGCCTTTCTGTCAGCTCGAACCAGTCTGGCCATTTTCTGTTGACCTCTCATCAACAAGGTGTTTCTGGACACAAAACTGCCGCTCACTGGATGGTTCTTGTTTTTGGCACCATTCAAAGTAAACTAGAGACTCTTGTGTGTGAAGATCCCAGGAGATCAGCAGTTACAGAAATGCTGTACTCAAACCAAGCATGTCTGGTTCCAACAATCATGCAAAACTCACTCAATCATGCAAAACGTGCTCAGGTTTGGTATTTTGTTATAATGAAAATGTTTTTATATTTTAAGTGTAGCTTAAGTGTACATTTTGGGTCCACTGTATATTGACTGAGAATCTAATCATTCTTGACTGTTTAAATTATCCTTAGTCATTCTTAATAGGTTTGTACTTGAGTGCACAAGTCAAAGGTTTAATTCTCTCTTGTCCTCCTGCCTGACCTGATTTCAGCCACTGGCCCCCATGTACACTTGGACATAAATCAGTAACCTCAAGACTTTTCTCTGGCCATATTTATAAAGAAGACCCCAATACCTTTGTCAAAGATGCTTTAACAATACTCTCAAGATTGACACCCCTCCCGGAATATTCTGTTAACCTATTACAGCATAACTACATTCTGTCATATCAGAAAATGTCATTTTCCAGTGTTTTCTTTTCCCTTCCTCATAGTTGTATTGCTGATGATTTGCAGAACAGGTGCACTTTTCTGAAGGAATGCTAATGTATATTTAGCTTTTGAAATCTGAGAATGCTGCCCACCAATTGGTGGATAGGAGCACAGGATAACCGGAGCACAGTTGCAGCTGTGAGCTGTTCGCCCAGCGTTTCTCAGGAGGGAAGAGTTGGGGAGGCTCTGGCAGCTTGGGGAGCGTTTTTACTTTAAAGTCACTGGTAAGCAAGGAAAAACCAACAAACCAAACAGAAAAACAGATTTCACTCTCCAGCGCTTTTTGCATGGCCTGCTCTTTGGATTGACCATCTTCTGCTGCCTGTTGGTTGTTGAAAGTGATGCTAAAGGCCTTGAACCACAGCCTGATAAGAAGCATCTGACGTTTTGGCCACCGTTAAAGGAACAAGCACTTTAACAAATTACTTAAAGCTGGAACTTACTCATGGACTTTGTTCATCTTGGGAGATCTGAAGCACCTCATCTCATGGGCAGGAGTTTGTTCAATTCCCATCCACATTCCTCTCAATCTTTTTGATAAAAATGCATAGAAAAGCATCATTTTGTAATTTTCTGGGATTCAGGTCCTAAAAAAGGGTAGCTAGTGGTCAGACCTAAATTTAACCTGCATCCTCAGAAGGCATTGGAGCTTCACTAGCTAAACAAAGCCAGCCAATCAGCCTGCAGCATTGGTTTACATGACAAATAGCTGGAGTGATTCACAGCAGCTGTCGCAAGGCTTCAGCCAGGAGGCGCAGCGGTTTGGGGGGTCTTAGGTGTCAAAGCTTCTCACCAACCAAGGCCTGCAGCAAGATTTCAGCACAAAAGTTAGATTTGTTATTTGTGTCGAGCAAGGTATCAGAGGAAATCTGACATGTCTCTGTCTGTGTTTAGGTTTGCAGAAATACAGAAGGTGGAATAGCAGATTGGGACACGAGTGGATGGACAGTGAGCACCTTCTTTATTGTAAGGTTGCTGAGTCTACTGAAACCTTCTGGTAAAGGTATGTATGCTTGTGCATATCTTTAAACACATTTTAATATATGGTTCTTTAACTTTCACACCTGGCCTGTTCTGAATGTCTCTTTGTGGAGTGTCCTTCAAGTCCTGCTCAAATTGAAATCCTCCAATCAGGGTCACTTTAGCTTACTTCTTTGCCTTTTCAAAAATTTTGTTATATGTTACTCTTTAAATTAATTTAATGATGTTAATTGTTAGTTGAATGTACAGTATATACACAATGTATTTGGAGTGCCAGTGTGAAGCTGTCTGACAGTCTTCAATTTGCCTGTGCAGATTCACTATAACCATTTGAAGATGGCATCAGAAGAGGAGTATGATGATGAGTTTGAGGAAGAGGTAAGATAATCCAATTGCAGTGCAACAATCATACTTTAACAGTATACTTTTAAAGAGCATTAGCATTTGCCAAAAGAGTGAATGTAATGTTGGTTTTTATTATTTATTTTTATTTATTTTTTTGCCCCTTGAATAGTTTATAGGCTTTTCCCCTTAGTGCCACATAGATCTCATTCCTATAGGTATATTGGTAACCCTATGAATAGTGATCTATGATACCTCCACAGTCAGCAGTTCAGTAGGAGCTGCCATGTCGCATATGATTTGCATTGGATCCCATTTCAGATGACCTCTTCCTTGAAGGCTCTAGCACCACCCAAATGTGCAGTAAATTCTATTTAATAAATGCTTCAGTTGGAGCATGTCAGCAAATAAGCTGAACCAGATGTCAATTACAATATACGTGGCAAGCTATCTTTCATATCATAGTTATGTAATTATCACAATTTGTCAATATCTGATAAAAAAAAACAAAAAAAAAAAAAAAACGATGCAAGCATTGTTTGTTTGAAACAAACCTGAATGGAAATAACCATTGTTAGATATAATACTCAATTTTATACTAACTGTGGGATTATGTTCTGTTCAGTGGCAAAATCTCCTGCAAGCTTCATTAAGAGCTGGAACTCAAATTCTATTTTAAATAAAAGATATATACAACTTCTTTATCATTATATATATATATATATATATATATATATATATATATATATATATATATATATATATATACCACCATTAAGCATAATAATTTTTGCATATATACCATTTTCAAATGAAAAACGGGATTTGTGATAGATCTAACTACATATTCACGATTTAACCGCAACTCTTCTTGAAGCTTCCAGCAGTTATCTAGATGTGTTTTTGTGATGTCATTGATTATGTATTAATGTTAAATGTCCTTTGAATGTGTCTGTCTGAGTGTTCATTGGAAGAGTGAAAGCAGAAGGTTCATACTTTAATTCAGTCCCAGAGAAATTGAGTTAAAGTAGACCTTGTATATTTTCTGTCCATTTCTTTTGTAGATATCTTATAAGGGACTACAAAACTATTCAGGAGGATCAGTTAACCTGAGTTCACATTGATTTGATCTTTATTTTTAAAATAACTTTTTGAGCAAATATTTTTGTATTCCCCTTTAACATATTACCAGAGAAACAAAAAATTTGCCATCTTACATGTTGAAAAGATGGGAATCTCAATCTTGATGATATTTTGGTACATACACATTATATGCTCTGATTTCACTAATACTTTCATCTACACTTAGAATAGGACCTGAAAGGGATCAGCATTAAGATGGCTTCTTTCATTGGATCTATGGAAAGCAAAGGTTCACATTTGTGTTCTAATATTTTATCTTTCAAATACTGTAGTTGATCACATTAAATTATACTGAATCTTTTTCAGGAATTATGATTTAAAGGTTATAGTTTTTATAGATTCACGTGACACACATACAACTTTAAGATCTTGAATTTAGGGAGAACATTTTGTGAATCTTTAATATGCTTTTCTCCCCCTTAATGGAAAAGAAGCCCCCAACCTGGGCTGGAGTTGTTCTTTCAAGAGATATAAATATAGCAGTGGACATCTACGGCAGACTGTCAGAGAGGCAAATGAGATGAGCCGTGTTGTAAATTACACTCCTCTAGCCATTAACGTCATGCTGATAAAATGCTTTGGGCGGAGGACCAATGGAAAAATAAAACCTGTACAGAGTTGGAGAGAGAGAGAAGTAGTTTACAAAAATATTTTGTAAGCAGATTCATCACTTTTCAGCTTGCAAGTCTTGCCTGTTAAATATAAGACATGTACAAGACATGGAAACTAAGTGCAGGTGTATTTATTTCTGTTTTCCACTGATCCAAATAAAGAAGCCTCTAGCTACTTTAAATTCAAAGATCTGAGGTGTTTTTTCCTGCTCTGGTTTCAAGCTAAAAATGATGGATCCTTACACTAATTGTGGTGTACTTTTTAAAGTCTTAAGGCTCTGACATGTGGCAGTCAGTGGCTTTTTGAGAAAGAAATGTCTGTTAAAATGTTAGTGCTTTTGATTAGATTTCAGTCAGGATATTTGTAGGGGATAGTTTAAACTATGGAAGGTTGAAAGACAATGTTATACACAACAGCATCTAAATATGTATGTGAGTGTTTGTGTTGGAATTTGTTCCCTGACCCACTGTTTCTATTTACTACCATGACAATAACTTTAGCTGCAAATAATAATAGTGGTGAGGTCATTTGGGTGCTAAAATGTCCTGAGCACAAGCCAGTCATACGGCTCTGTCAATCAAAGCTGCCCTTTGGGGAAACAACATTTATTCCCTAAACCACTACTATTCAGTTAGCATAAACTACAGAGGAGGAAACAGCAGTCATTTTTGTTTATGTTGCACTAGCCAATATAGCATCTTGAACTTATACTGACACCTAGCGGTGTGGATGCAGTATCACACAAAAGAAAATGTTTTTAGTTACTGATGCCATGGTAGAAATGCGCTATTCACAGTCAACAGTCAATGATTTTGTTAAAATTGTCCCATAACATGGATATGGAGAATTATTCAGCTGGTGACATGATTTAAACATGTCGGCCTCCATAAAAAATGAGAAGAATAAGAAGAAAATAATAAGAATAAAAGAGCTTTTTCTAGAAAACTAAGATAACTGGAGTCATTTATAAAGAGAAAAAAAATGCCCTTTTAAGTATTATGTACAAAGAGAGTTCTTTTATGAACAACAATATAGTTAATTGACTATATTTGTCTTTAATAGTTTTATGAAATGCTAGTAATGCCATGTAATCATCTCACTGGCATTAATATATTACTTGTATAGGGTACAACGTGGCTAAAAGGTCCCCGGGGTAAAAGGCACATTTGATTTGATTTTCTCCCAAAACACTAAATAGCAACAAAAACTACCACAGTACTTGTGCACCTGTTTGTTACTATACACTGCAAATATTCCTGATCCGTGAGATCATTGTGTGTGGTGTCTAAAGTTTGATTTTGAGGTAATTTGATCTAATATTTAATTTTTAAAATCTTGCAAATGTATGCAGCTTATGAGAATCCCTGAAATCACCACATCTATTTTGAGCCAAAATACTTATTTGCCATTTTCAGTTTTGTTCAAGTTGATTAAATCAAATGTTTTTTAATAACTGTCCAATAAGTGAAAGGATAGTATTTGTGGTAAAAAGCCTCCCTGTTGCAGGGGCTAAAGTCCCCCGTAAAACACATTATTTTTCTAAAATGGTGGGAATAGATTTCATATAAAGAATGTTCAAAATGGGCTCACATTGACTGATCCAATCACAATGGAGATTTATTTGTTTATAAAATACTTGAGATGTTATGAAATGGCAAAAATGATTGAAATGAACAGAAAAAGGTGCAGCCTGTTTTGAATGGGTTATTTTGAAGAAGTATTATCTTAATTTGTTACTAAAACATAAAAAAAATAAAAGTATCTTTCTGTCTCAAAAGTATTTGCCTAGTAGTTGACAAATTTTGCCCTATAACTATTGTCCCTATATCTACACTATTATTACTATAGGAGTGGGGTAAAAGGCCCCTTTGCCACCTTAAAAAAAAAAAAAAAAAAAAAAAAAGGAATTTTAATTAAAACAACCTTCTGTTATGATATCTTTTCAAACTAATAATGTTGCTCCATCATTAATTAATAAAAATAAATGTATTTTTCTTATGGTGTGCTTTAGCCACATTGTGTCCTGTAAAGTATCATTGTTCAGGCCAGGACATATAACATGATATAATACAGTAATAGTCAGTGTTCAGTCAGCCAAGGGTTACAATGTTTGGGAGTATTTCTGGTTACATGGTGCTTTAAAACTGTCAACCAGAGCTGGAAAAAGTCACTTTTCTAAATGTTGGTCTTTGCCTGAAGTCTGTTATCCTCATTTTGTTTTGAGCTGAGTTTTTCCTATATTCATAGTACTATGAGGAGAGTTCATCATTCACCACCACGACTACCTCAATGTCTCACGGTGTAGAGGTAAATTATCTCCCCCGAGAGTCCTGGTGAAACAGACCCTTTCAAATTCCCTGCATGCCATGGGGGCTATTCCATTGCTTTCCATTTCCAATTTGTATTTCAATTAGTAAGATCCATCTAGAAATGCGACTAAAATAGTGGATTATTAAACAAACCCCCTTGTTTAACAATTCATGATCCAGAGAAAGTGGGAATAGCATATTCAAATGAGGTCCTTAAGGTCTGAATTCTGATAGTAACATATTTATATAAAATAGCCCCCATGATACCTTGTACCTAGCCATGCAAATGACGTGAACAAACCTAGCAATGACAATGAGGGTGTGGTTTTTATAGAGCTTTCTTCATGTGAGTGAATGTATTGTTTATTTTGGGATTTGTCTGTCTGATGCTGTCGTAGCATGTGTTGAAACTATTGTTGATGGGTCATTCTTAAATTGGAGAGGCAAACAAGGCAGAATTTGTAAAAATGCTTCTTATTTATTTAATAATATACTTTATTGCTATGTATTTAATTTTTTTTTTTATTATGCTTTATCCAGTGAAATGGAAGCTTAAAGGGATAGTTCACCCATAAATGAAAATTCTCTTATCATTTCTTCACCCTCAAGCCATCCCAGATGTGTATGACTTTGTATCTTCTGCAGGACACAAACAAAGATTTTTAGAAGAATATCTCAGCTCTGTAGGTCCATACAATGCAAGTGAATGTGACCAGAACTCCAAAAGCTCCAAAAGGAGATAAAGTCAGCATAAAAGATATCCATTAGACTCCAGTGGTTTAATCAATTTCTTCTGAAGTGATCCAGTTGGTTTTGGGGGATAACAGACTAAAATATAACTCCCTTTTCACTGTACATCTTGTCATTACAGTCTCTAGACATGATCATGATTTCAAGCTCGCTTACACTTCCTAGTGCTTGTCACATGTGCAGATCACTAGATAGGGCTATAGGAAGCGTAATTGAGCTTGAAATCATGATCGCCAAAGAGACTGCTGTCAAGATGTACAGTGAAAAAGGAGTTACATTTTGGTCAGTTCTCACCCAAAACCAACTGGATTGCTTCAGAAGATGCTGATTAAACCACTAGAGTTTTATGGATTATGTTTATGCTGACTTTATCTCCGTTTTGGAGCTTTTGGAATTCTGGCCACCATTCACTTGCATTGTATGAACCTAAAATGTTGAGATGTTCTTCTAAAAATCTTTGTGTCATACACATCTGGAATGGTATGAGGGTGAGTAAATGATGTAAGAATTTTCATTTTGGGGTGAACTAACCCTTTAAAAACATTTAGGTTTTTAATAAATTTTAATAAATTACTGGTTAAACAACTGAAGTAGTCAAAACAGAATTCCCTGTTTTCTTAAAGGGGCAATTTCCATTGTTGTAACAGTACAGACGTTAAGATGAGGGACACAAATTTTTCTTAGAATATCACAAAATATCTATTCTTCTTAACAATATAATTAATGTATATATGTTAAATTAAATCAATTTTCGTGATATAACCACGTTCCATTTTTGCAATTACATCCCGCATACCGCTTTGAGGGACAGTATGATGAGGGGGATATGTAGAATTTGTTACACATCATCTCTTAAACTCAATAAAATATGTATTTTAAGTAAAAAAAAAAAAAAAAAACATTTTTAACAATGCACAGCTTGCTTTCACCCTACAGAATACAAATATGCAAACATTTACGATGTATTGGTGTTTAAAGTTATTTCTATAGTTGCAAAGTAGATGGACACCATTTGCCACTGCAAATGAAGAATGAACCTGATACACTTTGCTTGTCTATCCTGAAAGTGCATTTTCTGTAGCTTGTTTTTGTAACTACACATTAACTGAACAAATTGCCCGTACTAATTTACTGCCCTGTCATTGAAATATCAAGTTTCCAAATGTATGGTGTATAACCTCTTTACTCACAGACTTATCTCATTGACAGAATTTTATTTTGGGGGTCTCTAATCTGTCGTTAAGAGCAATATACTAACTGGCACGTTAGGTTAAACAAATACATTCGTTTTTGCAGGGGGACGTTGCAGGTAAGTGGTGCAAATTAGATGCTGAAACTTAAATCTGTTTTGGAGTAAATTAGTCAAAGTTAGGTTGTACAGAATAATGCTGCAGACACTATTCATTAGATTCCCCAAAACTGGTTGGCCATTAATGAACTAAATGTGGCCTTGTAGTTTTAAGAGATGTTTGTCATTAAAAGTGTTCTGTGCATCCCTTATATGTGCTGATTGCTCTTGTCTTTTTTTAAAGACTGGGCCTAGTGGCCTTCCCAGACGCACAGTCAGGAAGAAAGTGAAGGTGGACACCTCCAAGTTCATGACCCCTTACCTGGCACACAGTCAAAAGATGCTTGACCAATACAGCCATGTAAGAACATCAAAGTACATAGAGTGCATTCAGAAAGTATTCAGACCCCTTCATTTTTTTCACATTTTATGTTGCAGCCTTAAGTTAAAATGCTTTAAATTATTTATTTTTTCATATCAATCTACACTCCATACCCCATTATAACAAAGCAAAAACCAGATTTTTGATAACTTTGCAAATTTATTAAAAAGAAAAAACTGAAATATCACATTGACATGAGTATTCAGACCCTTAACTCAGTTCTTAGTTGAAGCACCTTTGGCAGTGATTACAGCCTCAAGTCTTTTTGGGTATGATGCAACAAGCTTTGTACACCCGGATTTGGGGATTGTCTGCCATTCTTCTCTGCAGATCCTCTCAAGCTCTGACAGATTGGATGGGGACCATCAGTGAACAGCCATTTTCAGGTCTCTCCAGAGATGTTCAATTGCGTTCAAGTCTGGGCTCTGGTTGAACCACTTAAGGATATTCACAGAGTTGTCTCTAAGCCACTCTTGCGTTGTCTTGGCTGTGTGCTTAGGGCCATTGTCCTGTTAGGCCCAGTCTGAGGTCCTGAGCGCTCAAAGGATATCTCTGTAATTTGCTGCATTCAGCTTTCCTTCAACCCTGACCAGTCCCCCAGTCCCTGCCGCTGAAAAACACCTCCACAGCATGATGCTACCACCACCATGCTTCACCGTTGGGATGGTATGGCGCAGGTAATGAGCAGTGCCTGGTTTCCTCCAGACATGACACTTGGAATTGAGGCCAAACAGTTCAATCTTCATTTCATCAGACCAGAAAATCTTGTTTCTCACAGTCTGGGAGTCTTTAGGTGCTTTTTTATGTGTCTTGCACTAAAGAGAGGCTTCTGTCTGGCCACTCTGCCATAAAGCGCAGATTGGTGGTGTGTTGCAGTGATGATTATCCTTCTGAAAGTTTCTCTCATCTCCACATATGATCTCTGGAGCTCAACCAGAGTGACCATCAGGTTCTTGGTCACCTCTCTTACCAAGGCCCTTCTCCACTGATTGCTCAGTTTGGCTGGGCGCCAGCTCTAGGAAGAGTCCTGGTTGTTCCATTTAAGAATTATAGAGGCCACTGTGCTCTTGGGAACCTTCAATGCTGCCGAAATTGTTTTGTAGCCTTCCCCAGATCTGTGCCTCGACACAATCCTGTCTCTGAGCTCTGCAGGCAGTTCCTTTGACCTCATGATGTGGTTTTTGCTCTGATATGCATTTTCAGCTGTGAGATCTTATATATGTAGACAGGTGTGTACCTTTTCAAATCATGTCCAATCAATTGAATTTGCCACAGGTGGACTCCAATCAAAGTGTAGAAACATCTCAAAGATGATCCAGAGAAATTTATTTATTTTGTGAAAAAAATAATAATTTAAAGCCTTTTAACAAAAGGCTGCAATATAACAAAATGTTAAAAAAAATGAAGGGGTCTGAATACTTTTTGAATGCACTGTATTTTGTTTTTACCTTTACTGAAGATAAAATATTAGATAGAATTAAAAGTACATAGAAGTATTAGAGTTAGCAAAAGTGTGGCTTTTTTTGGTAAGAAAGACAAACTTTACCTCTGTAGAATGAAAGTAAAATTTGTGGTACTGCATGTTCTTGCAGAATAAATACAGGGAGGAATATGAAAAATCAAAGGGGCAGCCTTACGCCATTTCGGCTGATACACCTGAGATGATTCGCATCAAGAAGGCACAGGAGCAGCTCAGTGAGGTATGACCCATTGGCGGATCACATTTGTACTACTTGAACTGTCAAAATGTAGATAGCAAGATATGTTTGAATGGTCAGTGTTGAAAAAACTGATGCATTTTTAAAATTCTAATCAGTACAAGGAATGACGAAACTTCTTTAGCCAGAAGCACCTAAACCTGTTAAAAAAAAAAAAACAGCTTAAACCAACCAAAGGTGGTTCTCTGGGAGACCAACTGGCCACCAACTAAACACCAAATTGGCCAGGCTGGGAGTGGGAGACAAGATATTCCAGCTTAGACAGCTAAGACCAGCAAACCATCTAAACCTTGTTTAAGCTATTTTTTTTTATTTTCAGCAGGGAACCTTGTGATGAATCAAGTCCAGAAGCTTCTGACTAAATTCCAGCAGATTTTGTGAATTGTGTATTTTGGATTGGTTTGGAAAGTTGCATTACATTTTTGTACAACCATTGCATTTTAATTGTATCTTTTTGTTAAATTAGGTGAAATATCGCATGGAGGGACTGAAGGCCAAAACCACCAGCCTCTATGATGGTGAGGCTCGTGAGATTGCCCATGTGAAGCGAGTCTCTGAGCTTATCAGCAAAGTAAGTGATTAAGTCATTTAAGCTAGTGACAATCCACCGAGCACTTCTGTTAAACTTTTTTGCCATGTATCAAATAATGATTCTGATTCATTTACTTTAACATTACATCTGTCTTTAGTAAAGCGCTGAGCATATTTCTCACTGTGCTTTTTCCAGGTTCTGTATAAACAGAAATGGGACGAGACCAAGGATCGGTACCTGCTCCCTCCCGATGCCCCTGAACTGGTTCTTGCTGTGAGAAATGCAGCAAATTACAGCAAGGTAGAACACTTATTTCCTATCTTACTTAGACATAAGCACTAAAGTGAAATTTATTCTCTCACTACTGGTGGATTTACTATATGGCTGGTTGATTATTTCTTTTAGAAACTGTACACAGAGGCATGGGATGAGGATAAGACCATGTTCTATCCATACAGTGACAGCCCAGAGCTGCGCAGGGTGGCCAAGGCCCAAGAAGTCCTAAGCGATGTAAGTAATATATTGCTTAATAATACATAAAGATATTATTATATTACATTTTTAGAAGATACTTACAGTAAGTAAACTCACACCTTAAATTCAGATGTACATGTTATGGCAAAAATGTATACAGTGAAAAAAATATTACTCCACAACTCAAAATCAAGGCTCATTTATTTACCAACATATCGGTTATCAGCCTTTCTCAAGGTACATTATTATATCACATGTCATATATGCACGTTTTATTATTCAGCTTGCTATTTGGCTGCAAAGCAAGATGTGCAAACACAGTAACATAAAAAACAGTGATGTAGCATTGTAATATGTTACACAGCTACTTGTTTGACTGTTTTGAAAACACACTACTTAAGTCATGCTACTAAAATGTATTTAGTAAATAATATAGATAGTAGCATCACTAATTTAGTGTTTGGGTGTAACTATGTTATAAAAATATGACAATAACATCATTATATTGCATTGCCATCAAAAAAAAAAAAAAAAAAAAAGAAGAAACATAAGGAGCCTACTATTGTTAAAATGATCTTAGATATGTTCTTGGAGCTTAATAAGAACTAACTGACCTCAGGTTTCTTCTACTAACTCTGTCGTTCTCACCTTCACAGATTGTCTACAAGAAAGGCCACAATGAGCGAAAGGCCAAGTACACGTCTCTGGCTGATCCCCCAGAAATGGAACTGGCCAAGAAAAACTTTGCCAATCGCAGTAATGTAAGACCTTAAACACTTTTGAATCAATTACCATTTTACAGAAATGTTAATGAAGGACCCTAACATAAATGAGTGACATAATCTGTACAATTAAGCATTTTAATTTTAATTTTAAACAATCATACCAAAAAGAGTTTTATTTAGTCAAAATTATTAAATTTTATTTGTATATACAGTATTTTAGTTTCATATTTTGTAAATATCTTCTGTCCCCAAAAACATTGGATTGTGTCTGCTAATTTTAAAGAAATGATAAAGCAAAATGGTTGAGTGTTGGGGAAAGACATGTAAGCCATGAGTTTACAGAAAGTGTCACTGCCTTTGAGAAATATTGAAAGATACTTTTTTTTCACAGCTTAAATATCATGAGGACTACAACAAGAATGTTAAGGGCAAGTGGTGTGAAACTCCTTATTTTGATGTCGCTATTGCAAGAATGGCTATGGACAACCTCAGTGAAGTAAGTGGCAGGAACGCTTGAAGCAAACATGTTCTGTTAATAAATCAAATAAATACATCAGACATGCTGAATTATTCAAGCAAAACATGCCTATTAATAATACAAATCCATTCTGTAGTATTCAAATCATAAATCTGAATTTTTTCTTTCTACAGAAAAAGTATACGGCTGCTTTCGAAGACATGAAAGACCAAATTTATTTCATGCAAACTGACACACCAACATATGCCTCCAATAAAAAGGCTCGTGAAGCTGCAAGTACAGTAAGTTTTAAAAATTTATTTACAATATTTTGCTTATTCAGACTAGGTTTAGAGCATTCTGCCATTTACTCATTGCCTTCCAAATAAAAACAGTGACATGTACCAATGGCATAGATTTGGTTTGAACATTGGTGGGGTCCAAATGTGGGTCCGGGAGGGAGTTGTAATGTTTTATTACAACACATTACACAGTGCATTATAACAGTTCAAATGAATGCACAGATAAATAGAAAATTATTTTCATTGCATAATATTTATGCGCTGTGGATCATATCAAATATTCAGAAAAAGCATTAGGGTAAATGTTTCAGAAATACATGAACCCTTTCTTACCTGCTCATCTGAAATGCCTGTCTGCTTTCTTCACCCTGAAAAAACAACTGATCATTTCTATGTATGCCTTAATCATCTTTGATGACTCCACATATGACTCATGTGATATATTTCATGTTTTCTAAATTCATACGTAAGTTTTGTTTGGATAACAGACCTACATACTGAAATTGCACATGTTGTCAGCCACTGACTGTGTTTTGTGAGACAAAGTTTTATTCCTGTAGGGGGCGCTTGACTCTCTGAAAACAGAATCCACCATGCATTCGCATTTAAATCTCAGAACATTTCATATACCTTTGGAGACATTTTACACTGGATAGTTATTTTAATAAAAACTGATAATCGCAAGGATTCATACCTGTGAATGGAAATCTGCCTCAGAATTATCTATAAAAGCATTAAAAAAAATCCAGTAATAATAAACGACTGTGATTGGCGCTGAGAAAAGTAACAGGTACCACATGACACTGCCGTCTACACTAGGACTACATTCCATTTCACTTTAAACATCCACTCGCTAACTTCCCGAAGCACTTCCCCTCAGGGGAACTCCGTCACCATTTTTGAAGTCCATTCCACTTAGTTAATTGGGCGAGGGATGTTTCTGTTGACAGACCCTCAACCCCTCGATTTTGACAGGAAGCGAGCCTACTCGGATGTACACTTCAGGCAGGGAAAGGTGCGTTTCTTTAAGAATATCTATATCATATTTCTTACATTTAAGAAAAGAAATAACCTCCTTATTTTTATGGGGTGCCCCAACCCATTCACATTCCACGTGGAGAGAAACAATCCACTCATATTAACATTTGACATTTTGACATGTTAGAAAAAATAGATTGTGTGTCAAAAACAGGATTATAAATACCACATTGCAACATTAGTGCAACAATCAAACCCCAAACATCCCCTAGAACAGAAAAAACAGAAAAAAGAAAAACGTACGCATTAACCCCGCGCACAACAGCGCCAACTGGCGTCCATCCCTCTAAACTCAAACAGTCCATGCATACCTACGAGAGCCCCCGTGACAACTTTGCCATCGGATTGCTCAAGTCCGGTGTTTCTATACAAATTTTGTGAGACAGAATTACACAGCGAAAGATAATCTATAAAACAAACTCCAGCCAATAAGCAGAATAAACACAAAGAGCGAGTAGCTTCATCCATAAAACTGTCCTGAAGGTGTATTATTTTACAAAATAACTCCAGCCGCTAGGCAGAACCAGCACAAAAAGAACACGCAGGTTCTTCAAACAGTCAAATTAATGTTCAGTGAGCCGGTCCATTCGGCTGCAACATGAGTGCAAGCAAATGACTTACTCCAGTGACTTGGCATGTGAAAGTTTTACGGCCATCCTTAGCATCTGTTCTCAATTTGGCCAGGAATATCAGTGCAAAAGCGACCTTCCATTGATGTAAAAGATTCTTGCATTCCTTGAATCTATCACATTTCTCTCTTGTCGAGTTCGCAAAGTCTGGGAACAAGAAAATGCTGTGGTTCTTCCAAGAAAGCCTTCCTTTACTCCTCGCCTCGCTTAACACAAGATCTTTATGGGATGATCTCAGAAATTTGGCCAGAATTGATCGGGGCCTGTCTCCTTCCACGGAACGCTGAACCAGAACCCCGTGAGCTCACTTGATTTCCAGCTTATGGCCTGCTGTGTCGAGCAGACTCGGAAAGAGCACATCTAGGAATTACACCACATCCTGTCCTTCTTCACCCTCAGGAATTCCAACGATACGGACGTTATTCCGCCGGCTACGGTTTTCCATGTCCTCCAACTTCTCCCAGACATGCTCTAAATCCACCTTGGTTGCTAGCGGATTAGCAGATAATTCCCTCTCTGATGACTCCATACAATCGATCCGTTTCTCGACATCCCCCACTCTTGTAACCATATCAGTGAATTTCGCCTCCACTGCAGTGATCAATCGACTATCACAGCATGATCCTCCAAGTCAGCAATGACCTTCGTCAGCATTGCCGACATGTTCAGCATCTCTCGCCGCATTTTCCACATCTCTCCGACCAAACTGATTCCCGTGCTCAGGGGTGTCAGCTTGAGCATGTAAGTGTCTTTTAATGTCTCCAGAGCCCGAGGATTTTGAATTCTTTGACATATTGTCCTCTTAGAACAGTTATGGAACAGAGTGTAGCGAATCTCACCAGTTTATGTCATAAAAAGTATCAAAACTAGCAAAGTGCACAGAGCTCACCGTTCACACGTCCGATCCTCGCATGGCGTCATGTGACTCTGGCTTAAACAACTGTGATGTTTTCTTTTCTTTTCAAATTATTAATTTTTTATCTCTAATACATGTTTTTATGTGTATAATATAATATTATATGTGAATATTCCCAACACTATGGCAGTGCAATCTCTGTATGGGATATGTGATTGGTATCATATTTCTGAAATATCTCAAATATGTGTCTTTATTAAACTAAAAAAAAGACACGTACATTGAGTGTCTTGTTCATCATATTTATTTTCATTTAAATGCAACAGAATTTAAATTGCATATCCACTTTATTAACAACAAAGCACATGAACGTGAATCACGCGATATCTGCCTTTGATCTCGCAGCTGCTAATCCACTACAAGAAGTGAGAACTGTCCAACTTGACTGCTGTTATTTCACTCCTCCCCTGACTGCTCTCATCTACTTTCAAAGCGAGGCATTTGGCATCTCAAACAAGCCTATTTAGATCTTTCCTCATTGTATAGGCATGACCTTCTCATGATGACAATCTAAACAGAACATGAATCAATCTAGAGATTTAAACATGACTGATCTGGTTTTCTGGTTATGTGAGGACATGGCAGAGCAAACAGGATTAGATCCTAAATATTTTGTGCCCTAGTTATAGAAGGAATCAGGAATTAAGATTTTAATAAAGACCAATTTCAGTTTTAAGACAACAAGAAATCAAAATGTACTGTATTTACTGCACTGATAATAATTCCTGGAACTATTGTGAACTATTTATTGGTGCACGTTACTCCAGAGAAAAAATGTTTTCTTTGTAACAAGTCCCACTTTACATTTTTCTCACTAAATATAATGTGAGTAAAATGGGTTTCGTGTTGACTTTAAAAAGTAAAACTCTTTCAGTGACTTCAAAAAGCCCCTAGAAGAAGCCACAACTTGGTATCATAGTTTCAGTATCATAATGCATTTAATATATGCATTTTTCACATCCACAGGTCAAGTACAAGAAGGACTATGAGAAGACAAAAGCAGTGTCTGATTACAACGTTCTCCCTGCTACAGAGAACCCCCTTCTCAGACAGCTGAGATACGCAGGCACCATCTTGAGTGATGTATGTTTATGACACACTTATGACACCTAGGTATTGTGTTAGTGAGAAAATTATGGAATAGATTATAGCTTTGTTCAATTCAGTTAGTATGAACATGCATATAAACAGATTATGTCATTAGACATGATAATTAGAGGGGATTGCATCCGTGTTTGCCACTGTTTGACCTTGATGAAGATCATCTTCAGAATGAGGGCTTTTAAGCATTTGATCAATATTCCAAAATCTCTTTTGTTGCTTCATTGCTGACATGTCTTTCTTTTCCCCTTTTAGAAAGTATATAAGGCTAGCTATGAGAAATCAAAAGGATTCAGTATTAATTACTGCGACACTCCCAAATTCAAGATGGATAGTGTACTGAAGAAGTTCAGTGATGTGAGTGATGTTTTGCTGTCGTTTGCTAAAAACATTTTATATTTCTTCATATCTCGAGCACAAAGTTTATATCCTTCTCTCTTCTCAGGCACGTTATAAAGAGAAATATGAAAATGAGGTGAAAGGTCATTATGTTGGTAGCTTTGAAGATATATTTTCAGTTCACTGTCAGAAGATGGAAGAAATGAAGAATGATGTAAGTTTCCATATTGTAAATATATACATATATATAATCTTGTTGATCACAGTTTTTTTTATTTATGTATCAATACTTTTTTAATTTTTTTTTAGAAAAATTACAAAGCAGATTATGAGGATATGAAGTCAAGATGTTTCTTCCCTCAAACTGTTACGCCAGAATATGAAGCCCATAAGAAGGTCCAGCAATGTAAAGATGTAAGTTTACCTATATAAACCTACTCCTATATTACATATATATATAATCCCACTTTAATGGGACAGTTGCAGTACCAGTTTTCTTTGCAGATTTGATTTTAGGTCATATGTGTATTTCTCTTTGCAGAAAGTGTATCGCCAACATCCAGACAAGGTGAAGTTCACACAGGTGACAGACTCACCTGTCCTAGTGCAAGCTGCCATCAACGCCAAACAGCTGAGTGATGTACGTAAAAAATGACACCTATAATAACTCATTTGTAGTTTTTTCATAATAGTCTCATCATGCTTTAATAAAATGAAAGGAACAGTGCTTAGTTTTCCTGGTGGTTTATGGACACTTTGGTGTTTGTTTGTTTGTTTGTTTGTTTGTTTGTTTGTTTATGGATATCAAGTCAGAACTAAACTAGAAAAATCCCCTCACTCATTATTAAAGCACAGCTGTCATCTGAATGCCACTGATAACAGAGTGAATCCCCAGACATATTATTAGAACTGTTTGTGCTTCCAAATTTATTTTGAGTGAGAGTGGTGGGCAATCAAAGCCAACTGAACATCTAGAACCAGTCCCTTTTGATAAAAGAGCCATCTAGTGGATCAATGGGCTCATCCCTGCTCCGCTAAGCACCACAACTGAAGAGCAAAACAAAAAATACAAAAAAATGCATATATGTATACATTGTTTTTACATAGAAATACATTGGATTTACCATTTTTTTCTTGATCTTTTTTTTTACAGCTCAACTACAAGGAAAAGTATGAGAAGGAGAAGTATAAGTGTTATCTCCCTCCTGATTACCCTTTCTTAATTCAGTCCAGAGTTAACGCGTATAACCTCAGTGATGTATGTTGTGATCATTCAGATTGCTTTTTTTTAACTGATAAAATGCTGTGCCTTTGTTCATTACTGAAATTGTAGTGAAACCTGTTCATAATACAATTTTTTGTATCAAACCAAACTGTTCCCATTTTATATTCACAGACATGTTACAAATTTGATTGGGAAAAGACAAAAGCAAAGAAATTTGAGGTAAAAGGTGATGCAATTTCGATCCTTGCAGCCCGCGCCCACACCAACATCGCCAGTGACGTAAGTAAAATATTTGGGTTATTTGTTAAATCAATAAGAATTTTTCAGGCAATAGTGAAACTGTTTTCTTGTCATGTTCTTTAATGCTAGGTGAAATACAAGAAGGAATATGAAAAGAACAGAGGACAGATGGTTGGGGCCCTCAGCATCAATGATGACCCCAAGATCTTACACTCTGTACATGTGGCTAAGATCCAGAGCGAGGTACGTTTCAGCTATAGCATGCATTAGTGTTAACATACATCATGGCAATATGTACTGGAACTCAACAATCATTAAAGCTGATGTGTGTGATTTTGTCATGGTAAAATACTTTCTACTATTGCTATTTAATATTCAAAGACAACAATAAGTAAACCATTTGTAGGTTAATTTCAGCAAATAGTATAAACACTGTGGCTCTGTGATGCTATCAAAACATTGCTCTGTTTTGTTAGAGTATTCCGATCAGCCCAACACAACAGCATTGGCTCAACCAATAGTGTGAGTTTGAGATGCGACTATCTGTTTTTTTTGACCAGTGGCAGACATTGGGAGTGTTCAGGAAACCTGTTTGATTGTCTGTTTGGCAACGATAGTGGCTCAGATATCACACACTTCAGTTTTAAGTTTTTTTTATGGTCTACTTCTAAAATTTACTAACAGAATTTTTTTTTTTTTTTTTTTGTTATCAATTGAAATATTTTGACAGCGTGAGTATAAGAAAGACTATGAGAAGATGAAGACCAAGTACCATGCTCCACTGGACATGATGCTTGTGACTCTTGCTAAGAAATCTCAGGCTATTGCCAGCATGACTGGCTACAAGAACATCCCAAATCGTTACCTCATGCCTTATGACAGCATACCACTGGACCAGGCAAAAAAGGCCAATGCAATCCAGAGTGATGTAAGGATCCTCTCTGTTACACACTAGATGACCACAAATTCAGTTCAGTGCTGACCTCTTAATATATGGACTATTAAGTTTCCAAAGGCATTTAGTATTAGTGCTGAGCATTTTTCAAAATAAGATTTACAGTTATGTTTTAAAATGTTTAATGAGCCAACAAAGTTAATGAGGCAACATATTATAATTAAAATCTATAAACAAATATAAAAATGTATCAAATATTATGAATTTGTAATTTAACATTTATTTATTTATATTCTAATTATTTCTCTATTTGTAACTCTTGTTAAGTGTCATGTGCAAACACAAAGTAATAATTTAATTGTACAGTGTAACCTGTTACACAGAGCACATGAAAATGAAGAACTTGGTTTACCTGAAACGTTGGATGATCATGCCTTTTTTGCGATACCAATTTTTTGTGTCTTCTTCAACCACAGAATGAGTACAAGTCAGACTACAATAACTATGTCAAAGGATCACCATGGGTGCCTTATGGCTCCTTGGATGTTGAGCAGTCCAAGAAAGCAGCAGATATCTTAAGTGAGGTATGGCATTAAGTTTAGTCATACATTAAAACCTATTAAAATTGAGAAAGCAAAACCTAGTTTGATGTTTCTTGTTATCAGTCATGGCTAGTTTCCTTAAAAGTGTCTTTCTTTTTCTAAACAGAGAAAGTACAGGCAGCATCCAGATACTGTACCTTTCACTGCCATAGATGACCATCCTATCCAGCTGCAGGCTAAAGTCAACCAGATGATAAGAAGTGATGTAAGCATAATTAAACAGTCATATAAATTTCACAGTTATTCTATTCTACATACAGCACAACCCATTCAGTGTTGGGGAAGCTACTTTGAAACTCTTGCCAACCTTGAAGCTACTCATAATTGAAAGTAGTTAAACTTCAGTTAAGCTACTTTATGAAAAACGTAGTTAGCTGCTGTACTAAAACTAGGTTGAAAACCTAGCATTTAACATTTTGCTTAAAAAAGATGATGTAGGGACATAAATGAATCGATGACTCATTTATTTGATTAGTGAATCATTTGATCAGTGAATTGTTTATTTACATAAACTGTGCAAAAGAACTGATTCTCAAACATGAACTGGACTTCCCAACACAACATATGAGAGACAGGAAAGATTTAGGAATCAGGCTTAGTAAAATGTGACAGAAATACTGCAATGTAACATTTTGTAGCACTACACCACTAATCGTTGGAAAAAGTATCTTGCTTCTAGAGAAGCTACACTATTTTGAAAAAAGCTGAGCTAGATCTACACCACTGAAAAATTGTAAGTAGCATCACTACTTTTAGTTAGTTACTTCCCAACACTGAACCCATCAAACAATTAGCAAATTATTGAAAAGTTTTGGTTTGAACAGAGCAGCACATTTACTGTATGTGATCTGTGAATATTTTCCTCTTTGTAGCTGCACTATAAGAAAGGTCTGGGCGCAGTCCTTCAGAAATACTCCCTGCCTCCTGATGTGCCAGCGTTCATTCAGGCAAAGTGTAACGCCTACAACATAAGCGATGTAAGTCAAAATATCCTAATGTGTTTTATGATATTTGGCTGCATTTTCGCCAAATTTGATAACAATGTATAACTGTACTGTCTCTGGTTTACAGAAATTCTATAAGCAAGAATGGCTGAAGACTATTGCAAAGGGGTATGATTTGAAGCCTGACGCAATCTCTGTTATTGCTGCAAAGGCAGCAAGACGCGCAGCTAGTGATGTAAGTGAGCAATTCATAATTCCATAGAGGAATTTCTACAGTGTGGCACAAAATTATATTAAATAGACCGTTGTTTTATGATCTCCTTCAGGTTCAGTACAAGAAACAGTATATGAAGGATAGAGGCCATCATGTCGGCTTCCGTAGTCTCCAGGATGACCCCTTGCTGGTGCACTACATGCATGTAGCCAAGATGCAGAGTGAAAAGAACTACAAGAAGGATTACCACAAGTCCAAACTGAAGTACCACTCCCCTGTGGACATGCTGAGTGTCCTGCAGGCCAAGCGTTCATCTGCAGTTCAAACATATGCAGGATACAAGCAGCCTATACATCATTACACTTTGCTTCCTGGTGCTATGCAACTGGAGTTAGCGCGCTCCATGAACGCCAGCTCCAGTGATGTAAGAAAATTTAAAACATAATCAAAAGCATGATTAAAAAGCACCCCAGGATGCACCTCATGAAGTTGGTTGAGAGAATGTGAAGAGTGCTCTAATCTAAGCAAAGTGTGGCTACTTTGAAGAACCTCAAATAAAATTAGCTTGAATAATTTTGATTTATTTAAGATGGTAACTACATAATTCCCAGACTTCCATTTTTGGTATTTCATAGTTTTTATGATTTAACAATTACAAAATGTGAAATTCAAATTACACTTCAAACAAATGAAAATATATTCAAAAGTGGTAAAAAAAAAAAATCATACCAAATCCAAATATTTTACTCTCTTCCACCGGCCCCTTTTGCAGTGACTTAAAAGTCACTCTACGACAACAGGTGGAAAAATACCAATATTAATTAGATCATACGTACGATTGTAAAAATAAAAATAATAATAATTGAAAAATAAATCATGACCAAAAGATAGTTTAACACAAATCTCATAAATGTTTGTTTCATAAAACGGCTACAAAAGTGAACGTCAGGGACATAATTTGATATTTCACTATATTTTCAGAGTTTGGACATTTACTTTATTACCACTTGCTGATGGAATCTCCAAACTGCAAATGCAGGAACTAAGTTTAGACTTTGCGCTTTAAACAGTCGTGGTATTGAAACGTCTTAGCGCAATGACCTATTTCTCAGAAAAAAGGCAAATTGCACTTTGCGCCACTTTATTAACATATAATACACCCACAGTTTGTGTGCATTCATCCACAGATAGCGCAAACACTCCCACCCACGTCCACTGCCATGAAAATTGCGCTTAGAATTAGCGGTTTTATGAAAATTAAATAAGATGTTGCGCACGGTCGTAGCGCTGTGCTTTGTGCACTCATGAAAATAGAGGCAGATGTGTCCAGATTTTTGACTGGTAATGTCATATTTAATATAGGTATGAGGATGCCTGTACTTATGTTTGTTTTAATGTGGATGAGAATGTTTTAACTGAAATCTGCTGTCTACTCCCACCAGTATCAGTATAAACTGGATTACGAGAACTATGTAAAAGGCACTGGCTGGATCCCCATTGGCTCACTGGACGTTGAGAAAGCAAAGACTGCTGGTGCAGCTCTCAATGAGAAGAAGTATAGACAGCACCCAGATACTATCAAGTTCACCTCCGTTATGGACACCCCAGTCATGGAACAAGCCAAAGTGAACGCACAGCAGCTAAGCGATGTGAGGGACAAATGCATGCTGTCATGTCATCAACGCACTTATCCTTTACAAGGTTAAAGGTGCACTAAGTTTTTTCTTTTTTTACGGACAGCTAGCACAAAAGTTCTCAGTTACCAGTGCTATTGTAGAAATGTGCTTTTCGTGGTCATCTACAATTACATTATTCCACGTGTCAAAGCGTCCAATTACAGGGGATTATCGAGCATAATATTCGCAAGTAAGAATCAGCTGGTTATATGTGTGCACCCAGCACTATGTCGAAAAAAGCTGCTTTTTTAATCAGTCTTCATGTCATGTGAGTGTACTGTTCATTTCTTTGTTTAAAAGTTGGAATAATTAGCAAAAAATCACTTAGTGCACCTTTAAATATATAATTGGCCAACAATAAAGGTTTTCGAACATCTCTCTGAATCATTTCAATATTATTCTCCAGAGACTGTACAAAGCCAGTGGTGAGAAGTTTATGCACACATACCATCTTCCAGCTGATGCACCAGAACTCCTGCAAGCCAAATACAATGCTGTCAATGTCAGCAAGGTGAGAGTTCAGCATATCTTGTATACAACAATATTTGAGCCTGTTATGGGTCTCTAGTACAACTAAAAGCTTATGTTTTCATGTGCTTTTGCAGACCTACTATACTTACGCACACAAGCAGGATCTTCTGAAGGGACACCATATGAAGCATGACGCCATTCCTATTGTTGCTGCTAAGTCCTCTAGAGATATTGCCAGTGATGTAAGCAATTTCTTTTATTCAAATATTTGATTAGTTGTTGCGTGCATTGTTGACTCCTATAAATGGACAACTGTGTTGTTTTATTTTTTGTAGTACAAATATAAGCTCGCTTATCAGAAGGCCAGAGGCCACCACGTTGGCTTCCGTAGTCTCCAGGATGACCCCTTGCTGGTGCACTACATGGAGGTGGCTAAGATGCAGAGTGAAAAAAACTACAAGAAGGATTACCACAAGGCCAAGCTGAAGTACCACACTCCCGTCGACATGCTTAGTGTTGTACATGCCAAGCATGCATCTAAGATTCAAACAAATGCAGGCTACAAGCAGCACCACCACAACTATGTCCTCCTTGCAGATGCCATGCACATTGAACTGGCTCGCAACATGATGGAGATCCAGAGCGATGTAAGAACAACGAATAATACTGCACATCATTTATTAGAATATAATGCTACATAAATGTGGTAAATTCATTGTAAACCTTGAATGATTACTTATGTATAGACTAAATGATTAATGAATAATTTTTTTATCTCTTCAGAATTTGTATAAATCAGATTTCAACAACATCTTCAAAGGAGCAGGTTGGGTTCCCATAGGTTCTGTTGATGTCGAAAAGGCCAAGGTTGCCAAAGCCGCTCTGGATGAGAGGTCGTACAGAGTACACCCCAGTACACTGAAATTCTCCAGTCTGACAGACCAGATGAATATGGTCTTAGCCATGAGCAACACAAAACTACAAAACAAAGTAAGAAAACTTTAATAAATAGCCAACCATGGATGATAACCAGAATGATGATGTTATTGAACTGTCTTAACTTGAGTTCTTTTTCACTCTCTGGGCCATTTTAGGCTGCCTATAAAGCCTCTGGAGAGAAATTCATGCACACCTACAATTTACCTGCGGATACCCCAGAATTCCTGCAGGCTAAATATAATGCCCAGACATTGAGTGAGGTAATGTGAATTGCAAATGTTTCAATTTGAAGTATATATGTACAAGAGTCAAATTTTGCTTGTATTGTCATATCAAATTTAAATCAAATAAAAGACTTAAAATAATGCAGATTTGTTCTTATAGTCACACTACAAGGCTCAGTGGCTTGCGGACATTGCCAAAGGCTATGACATGAAAGCTGATGCTATTCCCATAATTGCTGCTAAACATGGAAGACACATTGCCAGCAATGTAAGTACAATATGTGATGTTTGCATCAAAATGTTAAGAATCTGTATGAAGTATTATATCTCATTCTACATGATATATGAATGTAATGGACTGATTATAATTAATTGTTCTTTAATCACAGTATCAATACAAAAAAGAATTTGAAAAGGCAAGAGGCCACCATGTCGGCTTCCGTAGCCTCCAGGACGACCCCTTGCTTGTGCACTACATGGAGGTGGCTAAGATACAGAGTGAAAGGAACTATAAGAAGGATTACCACAAGGCCAAGCTGAAGTACCACACCCCTGTAGACATGCTGAGTGTTGTGCTGGCCAAGCACGCTACTGCGGTTCAGACAAACGCTGGATACAAGCAGCACCGCCATCACTACACCCTCCTACCTGATTCCATGCAACTTCAGTTAGCTCGCTCCATGAACGTCAGCTCTAGTGATGTAGGTCCATCGTTATTCGGATCCATGTATCACACATTTTTACAGAAAATAATTTAAATATTCCCAGTTATTATTTGAAAACTTCTAATACAATGTAGTATTGAATTACAACAAAAATAGACATATGAGAGACATTTTTGGATAAGGGTGTAGATTGTAAATCCAATGTGGTACCCTAAAGGAATAGTTCACCCAAAAATGAAAATTCTCTCATTATTTACTCACCCTCATCCCATCCCAGATGTGTATGGCTGGCTTTCTTCTGTAGAACACACACGAAGATTTTTAGAAGAATATTTCAGCTCTGTAGGTCCATAAAATGCAATGAATGGTGACCAGAACTTTGATGCTCCAAAAATTACATAAAGACAGCATAAAAGTAATTCATTTGACTCCAGTGGTTTAATCCATGTCTTCTGAAGCGATCTAATCAATTTTGGTTGAGAACAGACCAAAATGTAACTCATTTTTAACTGTACTTCTTGCCAAAGCAGTCTCTAGTCAGGATCATGATTTCATGCTTGATTACACTTCCAAGTGCTTGACACATGCCCAGATCACTAGATGGTGATAGAAAGTGTAATCAAGCTTGAAATCATGATTGCCAATGAGACTGCTGTTATATTTTGGTCTGTTCTCATCCAAAATCGTTGAGATCGCTTCTGAAGACATGGATTAAACCACTGGAGTCATATGGATTACTTTTATGTGGCCTTTATGTGATTTTTAGAGCTTCAAAATTGTATGGACCTACAGAGCTGAGATATTCTTCTAAAAATGTTTGTTTGTGTTCTGCTGAAGAAAGAAAGTCACACATCTGGGATAGCATGAGGGTTAGTAAATGATAAGAGAATTTCATTTTTGGGTGAACTATTCCTTTGAATAGGATTGAAGCTACATTTGATTAATAAGCTACATTTGATTAATAAAATGATTCAAAACAATTTTCCCGTTTGTCTTCACCCAGGTTGATTACAAGAGTGAATACAACAGCACTATGAAAGGTATTGGATGGGTGCCCATTGGTTCATTGGGAGTAGAGACTGCAAAGCTTGGAGGAAAGATTCTGAGTGATCAAAAATACCGCACTCACCCCTCAAGTTACACCTTTCATAAGCTTATGGACTCCATGGACCTCGCTTTGGCTACTGCCAACAACAAGATTATGAACAAGGTAAGTTTTTAGTGGAGTGAATTTTCATTTGTTGCACTGGTATGGAATTAATGGTCCAATGGTTCAATGTTTAACCATCTTTAAACATTTAAATGCTTACATCTGCTTGCAGAAAGACTACCATGCTGCCTGGGAAAAGGACAAACTCAAAGTTCATGTGATGCCTGACAGTCCTGAAATTGTCCTGGCTAAGGCCAATTCATTGAACATGAGCCAGGTATGATTCATATGTCTGACTATTCCATTTAGGAAAAAGATTCTAGTAAATAATAAATTAAATGCAGTATATGATTACTTTTGTAAGATTTGTTGTCTTGGTTAGCTGTTTATTTGCCCCTTTCTGTATATTGTCAGAAACTCTACAAAGCTGGACTAGAAGAAATGTACAAAAAGGGCTATGATCTCAAAGCAGATGCCATTTCGATTGTTGCTGCCAAAGCCGGCAGGAATATTGCTAGTAATGTAAGTTTCACAACTGCTTAATCTTTAATGTGTTCGGATGATGCTGGAATCTTTTCTGATAAATCCATATTTCTGTCATTACAGTATAAGTACAAGCTGCAATACGAGAAGGATAGAGGCCACCACGTTGGTTTCCGCAGTCTCCAGGACGACCCTTTGCTAGTGCACTACATGCAGGTAGCTAAGTTGCAGAGTGAAAGGAACTACAAAAAGGATTACCACAAGGCCAAACTGAAGTACCACACACCTGTGGACATGCTGAGTGTCGTGCAGGCCAAGCATGCCTCTGCGGTTCAGACGTATGCCGGATACAAGCAGCACCACCATCACTACACTCTGCTTCCTGATGCCATGCAACTGCAGTTAGCTCGCTCCATGAATGTCAGCTCCAGTGATGTGAGACATTTTCTTCAGCTTAGTAATAATTTTGTCTGCGTAGACTGCTGCTGTCACTCTACATTACACATCTTTATTATATTTCTTTTTTCAGGTTGAGTACAAGAGTGAATACAACAGCATTATGAAAGGTATTGGATGGGTGCCCATTGGTTCATTGGGAGTAGAGACTGCAAAGCTTGGAGGAAAGATTCTGAGTGATCAAAAATACCGCACTCACCCCTCCAATTTCACCTTCCAAAAGCTTATGGACTCTATGG
Source organism: Myxocyprinus asiaticus (assembly GCF_019703515.2). Lineage (NCBI taxonomy): Eukaryota > Metazoa > Chordata > Actinopteri > Cypriniformes > Catostomidae > Myxocyprinus > Myxocyprinus asiaticus. The sequence continues at coordinate 22,014,040 of NC_059353.1, read as the reverse complement.
ACCTCGCTTTGGCTACTGCCAACAACAAGATAATGAACAAGGTAGACCACACTTTTGGCAACCATAAAATCTTAGAATGATCTGCATCTACTTGGTCACATTTCTAGTTGATTTAGATGATTCGGTTGATTTGAGTTGATATTATCTTTTAAATGTTTTTTATTACAGCAAGCATACACAGATGCTTGGAACAAGGAAAAGCTGAAGATCCATATAATGCCTGACAGTCCTGAGATTATTCTTGCAAAGGCTAATGCAATCAATATGAGTGAGGTGGGTCTACTGTGGATCTATTTATTTGCAGAATCTTTAAATTTGCTGCTTACAGTTCTCAGAAATGTTGTGTCCTGCCATTTATTGTCATGCATTACTATACTGCGTCAAACCTTTTGTGTTTAACCTGTAGTGGAAACATGTTTTGAATACAGAAAGCCTATAAAGCAGGATTGGAGGCCATGAAAAAGAAAGGTTATGACCTCAAAGCAGATGCAGTATCAGTGGTTGCAGCCAGGACCTCCACAAACATTGCCAGCGATGTAAGTTATATTCAGATATTAAAATGTTTTTTACATTTACATTAGCTTTATTCTGCTGTCACCCTTTCTGACTTCAACAAATACTTCTCATTACAGTACAAGTACAAAAAGGAGTACAATAAAGCAAGAGGACATCACGTCGGATTCCGTAGTATTCAGGATGACCCCTTGCTGGTGCACTACATGCAGGTGGCGAAGATTCAGAGTGATAAATTATACAAGAAGGATTACCACAAGTCCAAACTGAAGTACCACTCACCCGTGGACATGTGGAGTGTTGTTCAAGCTAAGCAGGCCACGGCTGCTCAGACCTATGCTGGATACAAGCAGCGCATTTCACATTATACAGTTCTGCCTGGTGCCATGAACCTGGAGCTCGCTCGCAACATGCAGATGATTGCAAGCGATGTGAGTCTGGACTGTGTCTTCTAAACATTAAATTTTTTTTATAAATATTAGATTCTATTGCTGTTTTAGTTTTTTAGTTTTTTTAGATGTATCAAAGTCTTTCTAGCAAGTCATTCCACTGGCTGCCATGATCTCAAGCAGCTATTTTTTTATGTAAACAAGTGGCATACAAGTGCAGCTCCTATCTACTTTAATGGGGAAAGACTGAAATCTTCTAAATGGTTGGTCAAGTTTATGATGAAAGAATATATTTCAAATCAGCAGTAAAATCTGACAACACTGGAATCATAAATTGTGCTTCTTTACCTCAGATTACTCTTAAAAACAAAATTTTTCCGGCGTGTATAGCTAATGCGCATGCACGTTCTCGAGTTGATTGACAGGCGATGTCTGTATGGCAGGACTTCCCTTCTACATCCGTTGACCGGTGGGCATTCCAATTTCTACCATTTATTTTAATAGAAGTGGCCCGTCTCTACTAAATAGTCTCTGGCTGTATGTAATCATTGTAATATGTGAAATAATTTGCACAAAATATATGCCCTGTTTATATACTACAAACTCGGCTTCATTTTGTTGTGATCTATCAATAAAATCAGTTTTAATAAATGGTGGATATGACAGCATTCTGTCCCTTTCTGCAGAACATTTACAAATCTGAGTACAACAACTACATGAAAGGAGTTGGATGGATTCCCATTGGGTCTCTGGAAGTGGAGAAAGCAAAGACTGCTGGCCGGATAGGCAGTGAGAAACAGTACCGCTCACACCCCAGTAACTTTAAGTTCACTAAAGACATGTCTTCCATGGATTTGGTTCTAGCTGCAACCAACAATGACATTAAGAATAAGGTAAACCATTTGACTTCACACTGTGCTTTGCTTTTGCTTCACTTGATTCTATTGTTAGTGACAAATATTTAAAAATAAATGTATTTTTTGTTTGATTCAAAATTGAGCCATATAATCTTTCCTGCAGCAAAAGTATATTGAAGCCTGGGAGAAAGACAAAACCAAGATTCACATTATGCCTGATGCCATGGATGTGGCTCTTGCTCGTCAGAATAAAGCTAATTACAGTGAGGTTAGTGATGCCACTAACTTTATAATTGTTGATTGATTGCAAGCTATAAATGCCATTAAGTCTCAGTATGTACCTGCAAATATGCCTCTCTTACTCTTCCTTTTAGAAACTTTACAAACTTGCCAATGAACAAGCAAAGAAGAAAGGTTATGATTTACGTGCTGATGCCATCGCAATTCAAGCTGCTAAAGCATCAAATGCTATTGCTAGTGATGTAAGTTTTCTCCCTTTTTGGCACCCAACATGTGATTACTACTACTTAACTCTATTTAGTGAGTTTTTGCTTTGGACTTTCCACAGTACAAGTACAAGACTGCATATCGTAAGCAAGTTGGTCACCACATCGGAGCTCTCAGCATCCATGATGATCCACTGCTCATGCTGGCCTTAAACTCAGCCAAGATTGCTAGTGATGCTCTTTACAGGAAGGACTTCAACAAATCCAAGACCAAGTTCAACCTCCCAGTGGACATGATTGCTTTTGAATTGGCCAAGAAGAACCAGATTCAGGTCAATGATGCCAACTACAGAACTTACCTGCACAACTGGACCTGCTTACCAGATTCCAATGATGTCGTCCAGGCCAGACAGGTTTATGATATCCAAAGTGATGTAAGTCTAAACTCACTGAGGTTGTATGTATTGTGTATAAAAGTAACCTACAGAGATACAGATGGGTCGGCCTTATGAAGTTAATAAGAACAATTTTTACTTATGTGTGCTTTTAGGCAGTCTACAAGGCTGATCTGAAATGGCTTAAAGGTCTTGGTTGGGTCCCTATTGGTTCTATTGATGTTGAGAAGGTGAAAAAGGCTGGAGAAATCTTGAGCGAAAAAACTTATCGTCAGCACCCAAGCAACTTCAAGTTCACCTGCACAACTCAAGACATGCCACTCGTCTTGGCCAAAGCCAATAATGAGATTATGAACAAGGTAGCTGTACATTTGTCATCTAGACATGTTGAAACATGTCTAAATATATTTTTTGTGAAATGTTGGTATTTAATTTTCTCCCATTTCTGGCAGACGAAATATGTTGAAGCTTGGAACAAAGATAAGACGACGATTCACATAATGCCTGATGCAATGGATGTGGTACTTGCAAAACAAAACAAGGTCAACTATAGTGAGGTCAGTGTTCCATAATTAGTTGAATGTTAATTATTTTAGGTGTAAAAGTGGAAGCAAATGTGGTAAATATTGTTTCTGAGTTACAGTATATGTACTGTACATTAAGAGCTATGAAATTTTTGTTTTTTTTGTCAAGACTTGAGTAAAAAGATACAATATCTTCCACTGTTGCTAATTGTTTGTTAAAAATATTTTGTCTGATTTTTTCTCCAGAGACAATATAAACTGGCCAATGAACTGGCCAAGAAGAAGGGCTATGACCTGCGCAGTGATGCCGTCTCCATCAAAGCAGCCAAGGCTTCAAGGGACATTGCCAGTGATGTGAGTATATTGTGTTTCAGCATCTAAAGGTGAACAAAACATTACACAATATAGCACTAACTCCTGAATGAAACCATTCTTTCTTTTCTACAGTACAAATACAAGACTGGTTATCGTAAGCAAGTAGGTCACCACATTGGAGCCCTCAGTGTGCAGGACGATCCACTGCTTATGCTGGCCTTGAACTCAGCCAAGATTGCTAGTGATGCTCTCTACAAGAAGGACTTCAACAAATCCAAGACCAAGTTCCATCTCCCAGTGGACATGATCGCATTTGAATTGGCCAAGAAGAACCAGATCCAAGTCAATGATGCCAACTACAGAACCTATCTGCACAACTGGACATGCCTTCCAGACTCCAATGATGTTGTCCAGGCCAGACAAAATTATGACCTCCAGAGTGATGTATGTCATGTGCAGTTTTTTTATTTTTATTTATCCACTCATGAACCTTAATGAAATGTATCTTCCTTTTTGTATTTCAATTAGTATACATTACAATATGGGATTGGTTGGGTCTCCAAAGTCTTGATTGATGTTGAGAAAGAGAAAAAGCTACAGAGATATTGATGAATAAGTTGTACGGAGTACTAACAAGTATTCTTTTTGCGTGTGTTCACTTAGGCTGTTTATAAGGCTGATCTGAAATGGCTTCAAGGCCTTGGATGGGTCCCCATAGGTTCGATTGATGTTGAGAAGGTGAAAAAGGCTGGAGAAATCTTGAGTGAGAGGAAGTACCGTCAGCACCCAAGCAACTTCAAGTTCACCTGCACAACTCAGGACATGCCGATGGTATTGGCTAAAGCCAACAATACTGTTATGAACAAGGTAACTGCAGAACTGATGTAAAATATGTGTAATTGTCTCATTTATGTATTTATATTGGAGGTTAGACAATTAGTGAGTGTGTGAAATATATTTACTTTTTTTTAATTCATACTCCTACCTGACAGCAACAATATGTTGATGCATGGAACAAAGACAAAACCAAGATCCATGTTATGCCAGATGCTATGGACATTGTACTTGCAAAACAGAACAAGGCCAACTACAGCTTGGTAAGTATGACACAACATTGGTCTTTAGTGCTGCATAATGGATGTTATTAATTATCACTTAACAGATTATGTCCTATTTTGTGATACAGTAATAAAATAACTGTTTTTGTAATGCTTTCTAAGAAATTATACAAGCTTGCAAATGAGGAAGCTAAAAAGAAGGGCTATGACCTGCGCAGTGATGCCGTCTCCATCAAAGCAGCCAAGGCTTCAAGGGACATTGCCAGTGATGTGAGTATATTGTGTTTAGGCATCTAAAGGTGAACAAAACATTACACATTATAGCACTAGCTCTTGAATGAAACCATTCTTTTTTTTATACAGTACAAGTACAAGACTGGTTATCGTAAGCAAGTAGGTCACCACATTGGAGCCCTCAGTGTGCAGGACGATCCACTGCTCATGCTGGCCTTGAACTCAGCCAAGATTGCTAGTGATGCTCTCTACAAGAAGGACTTCAACAAATCCAAGACCAAGTTCAACCTCCCAGTGGACATGATCGCATTTGAATTGGCCAAGAAGAACCAGATCCAAGTCAATGATGCCAATTACAGAACTTACTTGCACAACTGGACCTGCTTACCAGATTCCAATGATGTTGTTCAGGCCAGACAAAACTACGACCTCCAAAGTGATGTATGTATACTGGCAAACCCCCAAATTGAGAATTGAGATCTCCATAAATTTTTCAAATACCCAGTTTATACAGATCAATCAATTTATACAGATCAATCAATTTACAGATTAGCATTCTTTTTGCAAATATATGTTCTCAGGCTGTGTACAAGTCTGATCTAAAATGGCTCAAAGGAATTGGATGGGTCCCCATTGGTTCGATTGAAGTTGAGAAAGCGAAAAAGGCTGCGGAAATCCTAAGTGAAAGGAAGTATCGTCAGCACCCAAGCAACTTCAAGTTCACCTGCACAACTCAAGACATGCCACTCGTCTTGGCAAAAGCCAATGCAGGCATCATGAACCAGGTAGACCACTTTGATCTACACTATACAACAGATTATTAGTGTTTTAAATATTTCTGAACACTTTTTCTTTGTTATATGTATAGATCCTTGGTATATATGCTTTTCTTTTTTGCTCTACAATATAGAGATCTTATGTGGAAGCATGGGAAAAGGATAAGACCAAGATCCATGTAATGCCAGACACAATGGAAATATTGCTTGCCAAACAGAATAAAACCAACTATAGTGTGGTAAGTCATTCATTTACAGCCTGGAATTGAAGATGAGAAATTCTGTATGTTTTTTCCTGATTTTGTCTTTTTTTGAATTCTTAATTTTGAAGTTATTCAGGATTGCTTCTTAAATAAGCTGAATAGAGGTGTACTAGTTTTTTCTTTATATTTTCAGAAACAATATAAGCTTGCCAATGAGGAGGCCAAAATGAAAGGCTATGACATGCGCGGTGATGCCATTTCTATAAAAGCAGCTAAAGCCTCTCGGGATATCATCAGTGATGTGAGTAATTGGTTCCTTTGTACTTATTTATTTATTCAGTTCTCTGTTCATGGCCCAGAATGTGTAAAATTGTTCTCTTAGTATCTTATTAATTCTTATTATCCATTATTCCTTTTACTGTAGTACAAGTACAAGGCTGGATATCGCAAGCAAGTTGGTCATCACATCGGAGCCCTCAGCGTCCAGGATGATCCATTGCTCATGTTGGCCTTGAACTCTGCCAAGATTGCTAGTGATGCTCTCTACAAGAAGGACTTTAACAAAATCAAGACAAAGTTCCACCTCCCTGTGGACATGATTGCTTTTGAACTGGCCAAGAAGAACCAGATTCAAGTTAATGATGCCAACTACAGAACTTACCTGCACAACTGGACCTGCTTACCAGATTCCAATGATGTTGTCCAGGCCAGACAGGTCTATGATCTCCAAAGTGATGTAAGTCTGTAATTCCTCATGACTTTAATTATTTGTGCTGTTTTTACAGTTTGTTTAGTAATGGTTTTGTATGTACATACAATTAGGCTGTGTACAAGGCTGATCTCAAATGGCTTCAAGGAATTGGATGGGTCCCCATTGGTTCAATTGATGTTGAGAAGGTGAAAAAGGCCGGAGAAATCCTGAGTGAGAGGAAATACCGTCAGCACCCAAGTAACTTCAAGTTCACCTGCACAACTGAAGACATGCCAATGGTCTTGGCAAAAAGTAATGCTAGCATTGGCAACAAGGTAAAGTAAAACTGCTCGGTAGCTAGTTGCTTCTCTTTAAATGCATCTCCATGTACACAAAACTCTCATACACAGTTACAGTTTTAAAGATCTAACATCTAATTTTTATTCCACTTTTTTAGAAACTGTACACTGAAGCTTGGGACAAGGCTAAAACCAAAATCCACGTTATGCCTGACTGTATGGATGTTCTGTTGGCAAAACAGAACAATATAAATTACAGTGAGGTATGTATATATTTGCAGTGGTCTCCAGGAGGTAACAGTCTACGCGCTTGTCACATTTGTTCTTTTTTTTTTTTTTTTTTTAACTCTTTGAGTCTGAAGTAATGACTCCCTTTCTCTCTTTCTCTCTCCCTGTACAATTGTGAAACATTTCTGAATTTTAGAAAAGGTATAAACTTGCCCATGAAGAATCTAAGAAGAAGGGCTATGATTTGCGTGGTGATGCCATTGCGATTAAAGCAGCTAAGGCATCCAGGGATATCATCAGTGATGTGAGTACTTTTTTGAACCTAGTTTGTCTGTGTCAGAGCTTACTATGCAAATTTGCCATCTGAAAACCTTTTAATTACTTGCCTTGCAGTACAAGTACAAGGCTGGATATCGTAAGCAAGTTGGTCATCACATCGGAGCCCTCAGCGTCCAGGATGATCCATTGCTCATGCTGGCCTTGAACTCAGCCAAGATTGCTAGTGATGCTCTCTACAAGAAGGACTTCAACAAATCCAAGACCAAGTTCAACCTCCCAGTGGACATGTTGATTCTTGAACTGGCTAAGAAATGCCAGATCCAGGTCAATGATGCTAATTACAGAACCTACCTGCACAACTGGACCTGTCTGCCTGACTCAAATGATGTTGTCCAGGCCAGGAAGGTCTATGATCTGCGTAGTGATGTAAGTTTTTTAAACTAAAATGTAATTCTGTTTTAAAGATGATTCCTAATCAAATATAGTGTATACTGTATAGTGTTGCAAAGTAACATATTTTCCACACCCTTAGGCTGTGTACAAAGCAGACATGGAGTTTATGACTGGTGTTGGATGGGTCCCCATTGGCTCGCTTGATGTCCTGAAAGCAAAGAAAGCAGCTGAGATCCTCAGTGATCGACTCTACAGACAGAAACCAGACACACTCAAATATACGCAAGATATGCAGTCCATGCCCATAGTGCTGGCCAAGACAAATGCTCAAATTATGAATCAGGTCAGTGAAAAAAATATTTCAGATTCATGATCTAAAGCAGATTGAACTATGAAAGTTAAATTCACTGGAATATAACATTTAGTCACACCATTGATTGCTGCATGCAAATACAAATTTAAATAAGGAATTGGACATTAAAATGCATTTTTGGTTTCATTCTAATTTTGTGGGGGTCTGCTGTCTCATTTTAGCGTCAGTACCATGCAGCATGGGAGGCTGACAAGATCAAAATCCATATTCCTCCTGATACTCCAGAGATTGTGCTCTCAACTGCTAATGCAATTACCAACAGTAGGGTAGGTATCACTTGTTTTACTTATTGGTTGTTCATTCTACGTTACTTATTAAATTGTTTTAGTGTTTTAATAGTCTCAAAATTTTGCATTCTGTTTGATTTCAAGAGTGGTTTTATTCAGTATTTCACTTGAGGAAATAAATACTCTGCTTACAGAAACTGTACAGACAAAACGTTGAGGAAATCTTCAAGAAAGGCTATGACCTTAAATCTGATGCAGTCGCCATCAGAGCAGCCAAAGCATCCAGAGACATTATTAGTGATGTGAGTATATAGTCTTTTCTCAAGTTGATTTATCATACATTTTTCATTGCCCTGTAACATAAATATAAAGAGGAACCATACTCAATACTGTGCTAATCCTTCTCATGCAGTACAAGTACAAGACTGGGTACCGTAAGCAAGTTGGTCATCACATTGGAGCCCGCTGCGTCCAGGAGGATCCACTAATCATGCTGGCCTTGAACTCAGCCAAGATTGCTAGTGATGCTCTCTACAAGAAGGACTTCAACAAATCCAAGACAAAGTACCACTTACCAGTAGACATGTTGACCCTTGAACTGGCTAAAAAATGCCAGATCCAGGTCAATGATGCCAACTACAGAACCTACCTGCACAACTGGACCTGCCTGCCAGACTCCAATGACGTTGTCCAGGCCAGGAAGGTCTATGATCTTCAGAGCGATGTGAGTTACTGTGAAATTTTAATTTGTAATCTTAATCAATTGATTTATTCTACCAACATTGTAGAAACAATATAAAAACATTCTTTTTCATGTATTTTCTGTCATATCAGGCTGTGTATAAGGCTGATATGGAATGGATCAGAGGCACAGGATGGGTTACCATTGGCTCGCTTGATGTAGAAAAGGCCAAAAAGGCTGCTCAGATTCTGAGTGACAGGAAGTACAAACAGCATCCAAGCAGCTTCAAGTTTACAAGCACCACAGATGCTGTACCATTTGCTCTTGCCCAAGCCAATGCCGCTATCATGGACAAGGTACTTTTGTTCTCATTGTAAACACATTTTTTTTTTTTTTTTATTAATGTGTGCAAACTTAGAAAATAAATAGTTTTGAAATCACAGTTGCAGGCTGGAACTTTGTAGACCATAGATGAATGTATCCAAATCCTCATTCACTTTTTGTCATCATTACTTTTGCATTGCAGAAAGCATATGTTGAAGCCTGGAATAATGACAAGATCAATATACATGTCATGCCAGACACCCCTGAGATTATGCTTGGAAAACAGAACAAACTCAACAACAGCACTGTAAGTCCAGCAGCACTGTTTTTTAGTTGACTTGCCTGATCAGTAAATCTGAAACAAAGATACAGTAGTTAAGAATGTAAAACCCACCATTTCTCTCAGACCTGTGTTGATGAATGTGTTGATTCTTCTTTTCTTTCTTTCTTTCTTTTTTTTTTTTTTTTTTTTTTTTTTTTGCAGAAATATTACCGCCAAGACTATGAGGAGAGCCTTAAGAAGGGATACTTCCTGCCTAAAGATGCCATTGCAGTGAAATCTGCCAAGGCCTCCAGGGATATCATTAGTGATGTAAGACATCTTATCATAGATTTTATCTCACATGTTGAACACTCTGTAAAAGATAGTGCTTAATCTTCTTTGTATTAAAACTTTGCAGTACAAGTACAAGGTTGGCTACAGGAAGCAACAAGGGCACCACATTGGAGCCCTCAGCATCCACGACGATCCTTTAATCATGCTGGCCTTGAACGCCGGAAAGATTGCTAGTGATAATCTGTACAAGAAAGATTTCAACAAATCCAAGACCAAGTTCCACCTTCCAGTAGACATGTTGACTCTTGAGCTGGCTAAGAAATGCCAGATCCAAGTCAATGATGCCAACTACAGAACATACCTGCACAACTGGACCTGCCTGCCAGACTCTAACGATGTCGTCCAAGCCAGAAAGGTCTACGACCTGCGCAGTGATGTACGTGCTCTATACACTTTGTTACACACACATTGTGCTGTTTAAATTCATTTGTTTATTGTTGATTAATTAATACAATTTTAATCTTTCATATAAGGCTGTATACAAAGCCGACCTGGAGTGGATCCGTGGATGTGGCTGGATGACGCAAGGATCTGTTGATGTCATCAAAGCCAAGAATGCTCAAACGATCCTCAATGAAAAACTGTACCGCCAGCATCCCAGCACTGTCAAGTTCACCAGTGCTGTGGATCTGCCTGCCATCGTCCTGTCCAAGCAAAATGCTGAAAACCTCAGTGATGTAAGATTGTTGCCTGTTCTTTAATGTGTACTCCTGACATACACAAATGTACACATACAAATAATCTACAGTTAAATCTTGCTAGCTGAATACAATTGAAATGTCTCTTGTTTTCTGTATTGATGCGTGCTGAACAACGCCTTTAACAAAGATATTTTTTATTTAAATTATGATTATTGCTTTGGTTTACAGAGGAGATACAGAGAAAAATGGGAGAAAGATAAGACATCTGTCCACATCATGCCAAATACACCTGCCATTGAGTTGTCCAGAGCTAATGCCATTGCCGTCAGCAATGTAAGCAAATTTACAAGCAAGATGGCTGATCGTTACTTAAGTTTAAATTTTCATATATATATATATATATATATATATATATATATATATATATATATATATATATATATATATATATCATGAGTGTATTTTACTTTACTTTTAAACAGCTGTGTGATATATTTCCTGTTGTAGAAAATGTACACCCAAAACTGGGATGATACAAAGGCAAAGGCATACCACATCAAAGAGGACGCCATCTCTGTTATTAAGGCCAAAGTCTCCAGAGATATAGCCAGTGACGTAAGTCATCACAATTTCTTTCTTTTTGAAATTAGAGGAAAGTCTCTGTAAAATTCTAAAAGTACATAACTAGTAATCTTGAATTTTTAATCAAGTCTGCACTTAACTATGTTCACCTCTATTGTTTACAAGTAATGTCCATGTAAATACTTAACTTTTGTGATCATCTTTCAAATGCAGTACAAATATAAGACTGGTTATCGTAAGCAAGTTGGTCATCACATTGGAGCCCGCTGCGTCCAGGATGATCCACTGATCATGTTGGCCATTAACTCAGCCAAGATTGCTAGTGATGCTCTCTACAAGAAGGACTTCAACAAATCCAAGACAAAGTACCACCTACCAGTAGACATGCTGACCCTTGAGCTGGCTAAAAAATGCCAGATCCAGGTCAATGATGCCAACTACAGAACCTACCTGCACAACTGGACCTGCCTGCCAGACTCCAATGACGTTGTGCAGGCCAGGAAGGCATATGACCTCCAGAGTGATGTAAGCTGAACTTTGATTGTGTTTAAAACAATTCCTTTAAAAAAGTTTGTAAAGTACTGTGTAATACATTCTTTCATTTGATTGTTTTTGACGTTTAGGCTGTTTACAAGGCAGATATGGAATGGCTGAGGGGATGTGGATGGATTCCCCATGAGTCTGTTGAAGTCCTCAAAGTGAGGAATGCTCAAAAAGTCCTTGCTGATGTAAGTCCTCTGACACTATACAGCTATTTAACCAATGATGTTCACTTGTTAACAGACATTTCTCTGCATTTACTGTCACTTTATGCAATACAGAAGACTAAGTAATCGCTAAATGTGCATTCTGTGTGTTTCACAGAGAGGCTACCGTGTTAAGCTGGATGAGCAGAAATATACAACACCCATTGACAGAATTGACTTAGTCCGTTCCAAAAATGCTGCTGATGTTCTTAATGAGGTAAGTAATAATATTCAGCATGAAATTTCATCTTTGGACTTCAGGCATGGCTGTTCTCTTAAGTATCCTTTTTATTCTGTCTTCTCAGGCTAAGTATCGTGAGGCCTGGCACCAGGACAAGACTAAATACACCATGTTGGACACCCCACTTCTGGCTACAGCCAGGGAGGTTGCCAAACTGTACCACCCGGTGAAGTTTGTTTTTTTGTTTTTTTTAACAAATGCAGTTTGATAACTGTAATGATTGCTTTAAAATGAAGGAGAAACACTAATACTATATTAAACATCACTTGTAGAAACTGTACACCAAGAACTGGGACAAAGCCAAGGCCACGTCATACTTCATGCCTGGAGATGCTGTCCCGATTAAACAATGCATCAGCACCACAAAAGTGCAGAGTAATGTAAGTACAGTAAATAAATCAAATTAAACACTTTAAAATGTTTGATAGCCACATATAAATTCTCTTCATGTAGTACAAGTACTTAGAGGGGTACCGTAAGCAAGTTGGTCATCACATCGGAGCCCTCAGCGTCCAGGATGATCCATTGCTCATGCTGGCCTTGAACTCAGCCAAGATTGCTAGTGATGCTCTCTACAAGAAGGACTTCAACAAATCCAAGACCAAGTTCAATCTCCCAGTGGACATGCTGGCATTCGAACATGCAAAGAAGTGCCAGATTCAAGTCAATGATGACAAATACAGAACTCGCTTGCACCAGTGGACCTGCCTTCCTGATCAGAATGATGTCATTCAGGCCCGTAAAGCGTATGACCTAGCCAGCAATGTAAGTATTTAATTAAGAAGAAATTTCTATTGTTGTATCATAAAAAAACAAATGCTAAATATACATTACGTAATATTCAAATGAAATATATTTATTAATCAGCTTTATAAACATCTAAAAAAGTATGTAGATATATGCATACACATTACAATATGATCACACTCTCCTTTCAGTACGTCTACAAAGCAGATCTGGAATGGATTCGTGGTTGTGGCTGGGTGGCTGCTGATTCTGTAGACCATGTCAAAGTCAGAAAAGCCCAGGAGATTTTAAATGATGTAAGTTTGGCCAAACAACTGTTTTTGCTCAAATTCTCAGCTGTGATACAAATCTTTATCCTCTTACTTCAATGCCTGTTTCTTTGCCCCATGCAGAGACATTACAAGAAGGATGCCAAGAACAACTTTGCTAGATTCACACACATTGTGGATCGTCCTGAGATTGTCCTGGCCAAGGTTAACGCCTTCAACCTTAGTGATGTAAGTTTGACTCAGAATTGAGCGTTTTCCTCTTGTACGTAATTTTCATTAAAAAAAATGTTAAACAACGAATGTGAAGAGGTTTATTTACGAGCTGGTTCAATTTCTTTCTTTTAATTTTTTTTTTTTTTTTTTTGTTACTTAGCTGAAGTACAAGGAATCCTTTAACCTGGAGAAGGGCCACTACATTGGATCTGACGATACACCACAATTGGCTCACTGCAGAGAGGTCGCAAAGATCATCAGTGAGGTAATGTTCAACATCCAGTCCACTTAAATCCTACATAATTTGAATGTATTTGCATATACTCATGATGAATTACAGTTGAGATGTTTTTGTTGTTGTTTTTCTAGAAATTATACAAAATTGGCTGGGATGAAAGCAAAGCCACTGGCTACCAGCTGAACCATGAATATATGCCAGTACAAATAGCCAAGAGGACCAGAAACATGGTCAGCGATGTAAGTACATTTCTATCTTTATATATCATTAACAAAATAGTACCAAATTGAATGGACTCTTTATTTATCATCACATGACCAGGGTTAAACACTCTTGCCTTGCAAAGTATAATCTTTTAACTGTAAGCCCGTACAGACACACAATACGACTGCTTTAAAATACCCTTTAGTTCACTCAACTCCAGGCGCATGTGCAGACAACACACAAAGACGCTGACTGTCTGCATGAGTAGAAAAACTGGGCTGCATGCACGTATTGTATTGGTGACGGAATTTGCATCACATGCACTCCATAAGACATAGCAGCACTCAGAAAACCGAAGTATACTTTGACCTTTAAGGATCCCCCCCTGTGGGATTCAAACCTAAAACCTTGCAGTTATCATCCCAGATTTCTAAGCACAGCAACACCACAAATAACACAGGTTTACAGGTTTAAAAGTGATTTGAAAATGTTTTTGATTGTTGATTTTCTCTTTTATTAAAACACTGCAGGTCAAATACCATGATGCCCATGAGAAAGCCAAAGGCCACTACATGGCTTCCACTCTCATTGACTTCCCTGAGGTGGTCCGCTCTGGTCATATTGAGAAGATGAAGAACCTGGTAAGCTGTTGTTATGATCACTAAGCCTTTGGTCTAATATTGCTTTACTTTGATGTGCACTTGTATTGACATTAGCCAAAAACATAACTCCTAATTGTAAAGTTCAACTCTGCATCCAATTTCTTATTTCATGAGACTTTTTTTGATCTGTCCAATAGAGAGATTACCACAAAGCCTACAATGAAACCAAAACAAAGCTCCACATTCCTGCTGACATGATCAGCCATGTGGTTGCTAAGAAATGCCAGGACATCCTGAGCGATGTGCAATACCGTACACACCTTCACCAGTGGACATGCCACCCTGAACAGAATGATGCCATCCGTGCCCGCAAGGCTAACGAGATCTTGAGTGATGTAAGTTACCTTAGTTTCACTCACTGATGTTACACCAACATTTTTTTTTTTTGCTTTATCGGGCCTTTTAGTGGGCTATATTTAACGAATTTACCCTTGGCAGGTGTTCTACAAAGAAGACCTTAACTGGATGAAAGGCATTGGGTGTTATGCCTGGGACACTCCCGAGATTGTGCGTGCCAAGAAGTCATATGAGCTACAAAGTGATGTGAGTACCTATTTTCAGCTGATCTAGTAATTAACAGCAAAGATACAGATAAACAGAAGATATGATTCTACCTGTTTTTATGTTTTTTTTTTCTACACAGATTAAGTACAAAGCAGATGGTAAAAAGGAATGGAACAACTACTCCATTGTGACAGACACCCCTGTGTATGTGACTGCCATCTTGGGCCACACTTGGGCCAGTGAGGTTTGTACACATCAACATCCATTCATTCATTAACTCAAGCCCTTGAAAATTCTCAGGAAAATTAAAGTTGCCGTTTCAAACTATACTAAACACTGTTTTATTTTTCATCCACAGTTGAACTACAGAGAGGCATACCATAAGGAGAAGCACATTTACACCACTATTCTTGACACCTATGACTATGCAAGATGCTACAACCTGAAGCAGATCTACAGCACCGTAAGCCTAAATGAAAACATTTCCGGAAATTGCAATAAAATGTTCCTGGTTTTCTTTTTTGTGTGTACCGTTGCTCAGCGTGTCATTGAATATTCTTTGTCTGCTTTCAGAAAGCATATTCTGCTGCTTGGGACAAGATCAAAGCCAAGAGCTACCACATCCCTCACGACTCCCATGCCTTAGCCCATGCCAAACAGCAGAAGGTCATCTTGAGTAATGTGAGTCAATACTGCATTCACTTTTACAGTGCTTACTAAAGCCTCAATAAAAATAAAATTATATAATTGTCCTTAACTTTGTTCTAAATCTTCTGTGGTTTCTCTAGGTTAAATACAAGGAAGATTATGAGAAGTTCAAGACCCTGTACAGCCTGCCTAAGTGTCTTGCGGATGACCCAGCTACTGCAAGATGTATCAATGCTGGAAAACTCATACTGGATGTGAGTAAAGTAACAGTTGCATAGGAGGACCAATTTGGAGACAGAATTGTAAACTTGAACCTCATTGTATCACCTTGGTGTGTCCTTTTAAATTAGCGTCTATACAAAGACAACTATGAGAAGACCAAGGCAAAGGTCCACGTACCTCCAGACATGCTTGATATAGTATCTGCACGCAAAACTCAGAAGACGGTCAGTGAGGTTGACTACCGTAAATACTTGCATCAGTGGATATGCCTGCCTGATATGCAGGTGTACGTGCACGCCCGCAAGGTCAACGAGCAACTAAGCGATGTGAGTCATCACTATTCTAGAGGCACAAACATTCAAACATCATTCAAAATTATGGTTAATTTATTCAGGTTCTTTCCTGTGCAAATTTCAGCAAGGGAGTTTAGTGCAAAGTGAGATTGCTAACTGGTTTTGCATCTCATTTCAGATCTTCTACAAGGATGACCTCAACTGGTTGAAGGGTATTGGCTGCTACACTTGGGACACTCCAGAGATTCTTCGTTGTAAGCAAGCTATGAATCTGCAGAGCGATGTAAGTATAGACTCATTTTATTTTCTTGCAGTTTACCCCTCTTCCATTTACTGCTCTTCCATAAGGTTGGGAACCGAAAACCAGTTCTTATTCAGAAACCGGTTCTTACCAGTTCCAGTTGTAGATGGTGCATCATGCACGTCAGCTGCACTAATGTCAGTGTTTAGTTTCAGTTAATTTAGTTCAGTTTTGATGCGATCTGCATCAAATAAATGAGGAAAAAAGTTCTGTCTCTCCTACAATGTACATCCTTTTCTTCCTTTGTTATTTTATACGAGCTCTATGCAAATATTCGGTAACAGCTGTTACGTTTAACATTTTCCAATGCTGACACAGTGCTGTTTGGGCAGAGCTAAGCTACATATGTGACTTGAACAGCCAGATGCATTTATACTTGACCAGTTTCATCTGGAATGTGTCTCAAACTACCTCCTGGAGTGTTTTGAGTGATCGGATTGCAATCTGTCTCGAATGCATTTCAGAGGGCTTTTACACCTGGCCTTTTCATAATCGGATAGCTATCCAATCACTGAAAACATGAAGTGGCCAAGTGTAAACAGGACCTTGGTGAATCAAAAGTTTACAAAACTGCACATTATTCATTTTTTCATCCTCAAAAGTACTAAAAAATCGTTAATGGAACTGGTAAGGAACTGGAATTGTTAAGAGGAATTGGAATTGTAACGGAATCTTTAAATTCCTTTTAGTTCCTATCCCTGCTCTTCTGTCATCTCTCATGTTGTCCTCTATTCCTGTGTAATTTTCTCTTTCAGAATCTGTACAGAGCTAAAGGAATTGAGCACTTCAAGCAGTTCTCTGTTGTCACGGAAACCCCTGTCTATGAGACATGCAAGCAGAGTGCTTATAACTTGAGTGATGTAAGTTGCTCTAAAATAACAAAAATGCATTTTAACCTACCTTCTCTAACATTTGTTTGAAACAGAAATTTCTAACTCATATGTTTCCTCTCTGCAGCTCAATTACCACCATGACTATGTCACAAACGTCAAGGGTAAAAACACTGCACCTGCTGTGACTGTTGATACCGAAAGGGCTCGCCAAGCCAACTACATCCAGAGTGATGTATGACATCTCTTACCAGTACATAAGAGAATTTACGTGTCTCTCAGTGGATGTATGCTTCAAATCTCATACTTTTTTTCAGAACTTCTACAAAGAGGCCAATAAGAATTTTATGTCTACCGGCTATGCTCTTCCTTACGACACTCCTCTCAACAAGCAGGCCAAGGCTAACAGCATTGCCACCAGCAATGTGAGGAAACACCTCAATTCTCAGCCACTTTCTCTAAAAATATAAAAGAGATGTTATGTTTTGCATACGTTCTTCCCTGTGATGTGATGTTCCGATCTCTGTAGGTGAAGTACAGGGAAGCCTATGATCAGATGAAAGCCAAGAGCTACACCATTGATCCTCAAGGCGTCAACTTTGTCACCATCAGGAAGGCAAACAAGGTCACCAATGATGTAAGTTCAGAATGGATATATATTTAAGTTCATAAAGTTCACCCAAAACTGAAAATTCTCTCATTCTTACTCTCTGCTCTTTACCCTCATGTTGTTTCAAACTTCTATGACTTTCTTCCCTCTGTGGAACACAAAAGGAGATGTTAGGCAGAATGACAGCCTCAGTCACCATTCACTTTCATTGAATGGAAAAAATATGCAATGAAAGTGATTGTTGACTGAGACTAACATAGGCAGTATGATAGTCTCAGTCAACAATCACTTTCATTGCATATTTTTTCCATTCAATGAAAGTGAATGGTGACTGAGGCTGTCATTCTGCCTATAAAATATCCTTTTGTGTTCCATCGAAGAAAGAAAGTCATACCGATTTGGATTAACATGAGGATGAGTAAATGATGACAGAATTTACATTTTTGGGTGAGCTATCTTCTTTTCAGTTATGATAACTTTATTACAAATAAAGCATCACTTTTTAGATGCGAGTGATAATGTCTGATTGTATTTTTCTCTTAGCGACTATATCGTGAGAAATATGAGAAGGAAAAGGACAAGATCCACTCTGAGTATGACACCCCTGAGATCAGACAGGTTAAGGCCACTCAGCAGGCCATCAGTGATGTAAGTATTTCCATATTATTTATTAAAAGTTCTGAGCGCACTGGATCTGCCCATATTACACCACCAAAATATTAGCTGCTCTAATCAACGAACATTGTAAATTTTCCTCTGCAGCTGTGCTACAAAGAGAAGTACTACAACAGCAGAGGAACTCTTCTGCCCATGCCCATCACCCCAGAGCTAATGCACTGCTTCCACGTCAATGAGCTCAACAGCGATGTAGGTGTCCCTCATATATGCACTTAAACATATTGCTACACATTACATATGGCAACTGATGCATCTTAGGCCTTTCCTGCCTTGACATTTAAGTGATCATCATAATAATCTAGAATGTAGAATAAAAATGTAAAATGCAACAGTAGTGGTAACTGTTTGACTTTTTGTAGCTGAAATATAAAGAGGATCTGCAGTGGCTGAGAGGCATTGGCTGCTTCATGGCAGACTCCCCGGAGATGGTCAGAATCCGTGAGATCACCAAGTTTAAGGTAACTATGAACCCACTTTTTGAATTTCACTATTATGAATGTCACAATTCATTGATTGTGGTTCACTTTGATGATTTAGGACTTTCTGGTACTAATTAGGATTTTTCTTTACATCTTTTTACTAGAAATCATATGACATCGATGCCAAGAAGAACTTTGCCAACTTCAGTGTAGTTTTGGACACACCAGAGTACAAGCGTGTGACTGAGCTCAAGACCCACATCAGTGATGTAAGTGGCTCTTATTTCAGCCTCAGAATAGTCCTGAGATAAAATCTAAGTATTTATTAAGCCTGTCCACACCTTCAACATCTCTGTTTCTATCCACAGCTGGTGTACCGCGCTGATGGCCTTAAGGAGAAGACAAAATGCACAACCACAGTGGATGGGCTTGATATTCAAAGAGCCAAATGGGCCCAGAATCTGACTAACAAAGTAAAGCACTGTTAGCTTTCTTTTACATTTTTACATTTGGCAGATGCTTTATCCAAAGCAACTTACAGTGCATTCAAGTTACAGTGCATACATTTTATCAGTTTGTGTGTTTATTGGGATTCAAACCCATGATCTTGGCATTACTAGGGCTATGCTTTACCTGTTGAGCTACAGGAACATTTACAGGCACTGTTAGCTTTCTTAATGTGATTTTAATAGCTGGATTAAACGTGACTTGTTGTGATGTCACTTTAAAATATCTTACTGTTCAGAGATTATTATGATAATATTATGTTTTCCTCTCTGCACAGTACCAGTATGTTAATCTGGCATCCAAAGAGAGGGCCTTCTTCACCCCAGAGTCACATACTCCCCTCTTGGATCATGCTCGGTCCATGAAGGTGGTGTACAGTGAGGTAATTGTGCTTTTTACAATGCTGAGATCCTTTTCGGCACTGATTAACATGTCTGTGTGCGGGCAAGCAAGCTTGTAATTTGTACTTTCTATCATCTTTAGAACAAGTACAAGGAACAGTATGAGAAGATGAAGCACAGGTACACTGCCATCCATGACACACCCATCCTGGTTCGTTCCAAGAAAGCCTACCTCAATGCCAGCGATGTAAGTTAACCAGACGGTTTATTTTTTCTTTTAATGGCCTGGTAAATATCAGCAATAGAGTATTGACATTATGCACCCTTTCTCTCCAGTTGCGCTACAAGGAGACCTTTGAGCTGTCCAAAGGACACTACCATGCTGACAAGGATGCCCTGGATATTCTTTGTGCCAAGAGGGTCAGGGATGACATCAGTGAGGTCAGTCAACCTAGAGATTTTTTTATTTGCTTTAAACTTTAATGTGTTTAGTGAGGTATCCTGTCACTCACTCTCTCCTTCTCTCATAGGTTAAATACAGGGAGAAGTACATCAGTACATTGGGCACCTGGAAGTCCATCCCAGACCGCCCTGAGTTCCTCCACAGCAGGGCTGTGAGGGACTGCATCAGTGACGTAAGAATAGCTTTACCCCTTCTCTTAGTTTAATCATGACAACCTAAATTTAAAGTGTTATAATAGACATGACAGGTTGGTAGGTTGTGTCTTGGTAAACTAGACCTGCTTATGCTGCTGATGAATGATTAGACGTACATACAATCCCCTTGAAGCAGATCTATACAGGTGGTGCTGGGGAAGAGGAGGGTTTCAGAGAAAAAACTTTTGTAGTGCACTGCAGTGAAACCGGCTTACCTTCAACCAACTTAATTTAAATGTCAGACAAAGACAGATTACACAAGTTGATAAGATAACAGATTTCATGTCAAAGGAAATTTCAGCCTGGCTGAATTTCAGCCTGGCTTAATAGAGTATGCAAACAGATTGGCTGACAGATGACATATCCGAAGGACCTATCAACTTGCGATATGTAGAGTTTCATGTCTGAACTTAGGATCATTTATCCATTAACTCACCATTGCAGCCAGCTCATAATGTGTTTGACAGAAGCTTGTAGTGCCATTAACCATTTTCACATGTTCTTATCCACTTAAGATCAAGTACAAAGAGGATCTTGACTGGATCAAGGGTATTGGCTGCTACGTGTGGGACACACCTGAGATGGTGAAGGCAGAGGCAAACAAGACCCTCTACAGCGAAGTAAAGAGCAACCACAACACCACAGTTTCATTCATTTTTTTAACAACAGATGTGTTAATGAATAATTAGTAGCAGAACTAATGATTAAATATATCAGATTTGATAATAAGTACCATGGTGAATAAGGTAATGGTAATCAGTTCAGTCAATTCAGTACCATGGTATTATCATTTGATACCATCACTGTACTATAATACATCCACAACACTTTTTGTAAGAGCTGACTCACACTCTCTTATCTGTTTTTGGTAACAGAGACTCTACAGAGCATCTTTTGAGAAGAACAGAGGCAACTTCAAGTACACATGTGACACCCCATTCTTCGAGGCTGCCAAGAATGCTTCTCTTCTGATCAATAATGTAAGTTAGTGGAAGCATGACCTCAGATCATACCACTGTAGTATATTAAGCCTTATATACAATGAGGAAAAATAAAGAGTAATGAAAAATACAGTGCAAATAATAAAAATGTTTGCATAACCTGTGTTTTTGCTCTGCCTCAAAACTGGTTACAGCTGTAAAGGTAAACTATTGCAATATGCCTATTATATTATTGTCTCGAACTGGTGTCTGTTCTCTTAATATTGTAATGAAAACCGTTCATATTTAGTACAATTCCTGGAATCACCTTGAGTTTATATATCATTATGACATTCTCTCTCCTCTGGATGAGTGCTCATTTCTCACTGCTCTTGAGGCAGTTGTCTTTAATTCCTGTTTTGAAATCCCGAGCAGAGATCCTACCGTGCCAACTATGAAAAGTCTAAGGATAAGTACACCATAGTTGTAGATGACCCTAGAAACATCTTGGCAAAGGAGAACAGCAAGATGAGTCAGGTAAAGCCACCAGCTCCAGCTTCCACAATGGGTCCATCGCCTGCTACAGGGGCCCGAGCATGAGGTTGTCTCCGATCCACTGGATGTTTCTGTCGCATGGCTACAACGTCACTGTATCATGTTTCTTTCTCTCCTCTGATTTAGCGCAAACTCTTCAAAATGAAGCGCTCAAGATAATGCTTCATTTGAGCAATGCATTTGTTGTTAGGGGTGGATCCTGAGTTAAGGGTTAGTGGTAAAGATAAGGGGTCATGGTTGATAGTTACTAGCAAACCTTCAACCTGAACCTTGTGAAGTCTCTTGGTCTATTCTTCCTGGACTTTGGGAGCAGCTTTCCAGTCCTCTAAAGTCTCTGTCTTCATTTGTGGCATGACCTGTGTGTATGTGTTTGTGTGTTTCCTTAATGGACAGGAAAAATATAGATACAAGGCCAAGGAATTAAACAAGAGTGGCTGCAATGAGCTGCTCCGCCCTGACATCCTCAATGCCATGTACAACTCCGGCATGAGGAGTAAGGTAACCATCTGCCTAAAGGCAGTCGTCCAAGTCACCTAAGAATTTCATCTCTTCATCTCATCACTGCAGCCCTAACCTAACCTAACCTGTAGTGAATTGGTAGAGTGATTAACAGTCACTACATTTGTACAGTATTACATTTTCCACCTTACCCTGTTTTTAAACACAACTACTGACCACTGTCCATAAGTGCAAAAGATGTTTTAGGTGGGACAAGGATTTAGTCAAAGAAAGTGATGTTTCAGTTGCTCAGATATACTTTACATGGATGTTATGGTGGTTGTTTCCTTTATTTTCTATTTAGGGATAGTTCAACCAAAAATGAAAATTTGCTCATCATTCATGCCATCCCAGATTTATTTGACTTTCTTTCTTTTGCAGAACACAAATGAAGATTTTTAGAAGAATATTTCATTCTATGTAGATATTTAATTTAATGCAAGTGAATGGAGACCAGAACTCCAAAAGCTCTAAAAAGGGTATAAAGTCAGCATAAAAGTAATCCATTCGACTCCAGTGGTTAAACTAATGCCTTCTGAAGCGATCCAGTTGGTTGTGGGTGAGAACAGACAAAAATATAGCTCCTTTTTCACTGTACATGTTGACAGATCCACTGTCAAGATCGTGATTTCATGCTCGATTACACTTCCTAGTGCTTGATGCATGTGGAAGTTTAATTGAATCTTGAAATCATGATCGCCAAGGAGACAGCTATCAAGGTGACGGTGGAAAAAGGAGTTATATTTTGGTCTGTTCTCACCCAAAATCAATTGGATCACTTCAGACGACATTGCTTAACCCACTGGATTACTAATCGTATGGATTACTTTTATGCTGACTTTATCTCCTTTTTGGAGCTTTTGGAGTTCTGGTCACCATTCACTTGCATTGTATGGACCTACAGAGCTGAGATATTCTTTTAAAAATCTTTGTGTTCAGCAGAAATTTGTTTTTGGATGAACTAACCCTTTAAAATATTTTGCAATGAACAAAGAAACATCAGTAATGGCTGAAGTTAAAATATTTAAATTAGCTTAAACTATCAATGTTCAACATTGAATTGTATGTTTCATAAGCAGTGTTGCAGAAGAAGTTAGTGGAAGAGAATGACTTTAGAGGCAAAGACGTTATAGCAGTATATACAGTAGCAAGTTGTCAGCGTTTTTCTGTGTTCTCGTTCCTGAAATTCCTTTTTTTCAAGCTCCATACGCTCCATCTTTTGGTTGTCTGCGTACTGCACGTTCTTTGTTGCATGTGTGTGTTGATTCATATTTTGGACAACTAAAAATTATTGTATCCAACAGCAATCATTTGCATGCTTTTCACTGGATAGATTTGGGCAAGTGCCATTTTATTTTTAATCCTCTTATGGCATTTGTAATGCTTGAACATTTTAGTCTTGCTAACATCTTCCCTATTAATGAATGAATTTTGGCAATAATTATACAACCTAAATATGTCATTGTATCTTGCTGAGTGTTCTCCATAACAATAAATACAAATGCTGCTTAAATGTTAAGTTCTGCCAGTATCATCTGTAATCAACTAGTCTGCCAAAACTTTTTAATAACTTAATTTAAAATACATCATTGGAATGGAAATTGTTGCTGACTTGCATTTCATCTTCCTCAGTGGAAGTACAGAGAGCAATATGAACGTGCCAAGTCGAAATACACATCAGTGCTGGACACCCCTGATTACCAAGTTGCCAAGCGCAGCAAGCAGATCAGCGATGTGAGTATAATCGCCATATGCATTCCACCAACATTTGCATGTGCCTGCATCAGAAAGTATTTTTTTTTTTTTTTTGCAGATTATTACATACATATTCATTCCTGAACCTAGATTTGTTTAAACTTGAGAAATACTTGCCTGTCATGGCACATGAATTCATACATTTTGGCTTCCCTGTTCTCTTCTCTAGATCATCTATAAGATGGAATACAACAAGAACAAAGCAACAGGTTACACACTTGGACATGACACTCCTCTGAATCAGCATATGAAGAAAGTCAAGGAGATGACTAGCAATGTAGGTTTACCACACTTTGTAAAAAGGAACAAAACTCAAGTTGGTATGTCAAAATTCTCAATTCAAACCCCTTGTTTTTTTGCAGCTGAAATACAAGGAAATATATGAAAAAAACAAGGCTCATATCAACATGGCTCCTGATGCTCATGACATTCGTGCAGCCAAAGAGGCCTACAAGAACATCAGCAATGTAAGTCTCCATTGAATGCCATGTAGATTCCTGCTGTAAGGATTTGTAAAGTTCATCCACAAAGCAATGTTGTATTGTTTGTGCTTTTTTCCTTGTAGCTTGAGTACAAGAAGAAGTATGAGGCCACCAAGAACAAATGGATCTGGACTGTGGACAGACCTGATTTTGTCCATGCTGCCAAGAACAGCTTCCAGCAGAGTGACGTTCGTACCCTTTCCATTACACTACTCTCCTTTCAATCATAGTTTGAGAGAAAATAACCGCAGATTCATGAACTGATTTTTCTTGAAATTCACAGGTTGAGTACAAGTATGATAAGGAAATGCTGAAGGGCTGTGTAATGTCCATCACAGATGATAAATTAACACTTCTGGCTAAAAAGAATGCTGAGCTCGCCAGTGATGTAAGTGCTATTTTTTTTTTTTTAAATAGAACACTTTGGAATCAACATACATGTAAATGACTACATATAACTAATAAAAAAAACATCTTGGTTCTTCAGGTGAAATACAGGGAGAAGTATGAGAAGGCCAAGGGCCAGTACCTGGCTGTTCTTGACACTCCTCAGATCCTTCATGCTAAATCAGTGGCTAATCTTTCCTCTGAGGTACGGCACAGATCTTGCATGCAAGTATTAGATACTGTATGTTCAAAAATAACAAACTGTTGGAAAAGTGTTTTTTAAATTCATTTGATAACTTCCTCTGCAGAGCAAATACAAGGAGGCTAGTAAGAAGGATCATCAGTCTGGCGGCTTCACCACTCTTGCTGTAACCCGTGAGACCGCGCACAGCAAAGAGGTTGCCAAAATCACAAGTGATGTAAGTCCAAATGCTCACTACTGCAAGAGTTTGTTACATTTATATTGTGCATATAAAGTAGTAACCACACATCCTAATGTATGAAGCCAATTTAGAGACAAATGTATTTTGAATTTGTGAAAGAAAAAAAAATAATGTGAAAAATAGAAATGTAAATGAAAGTGCTCTCTTTTCAGTTACAAGTCTTGAGTTTAAGTCTGGGAAATTTAACACGTTAATTTCTGCAATTAATAGGTTGTTTACGCTTCATTAAACTTCAGCTTTTGATTTGTTTTAAATCTTTATGTATAGTGTCTAATAATGCACTGGAAAAGTTTATCTTGCCAATATACTTGATATAAATTGAATCTGCCCATTTGATCCAATTAGTGAAAAAGTCAACTGGAAACATCAGTAGATTTTGCCATACATTTAATTACAGAATGTCCACTGCTTTCATGGCGTATATACATATACTTGTACCAAAGATTTATACCTGTTAAATTGTGTCTAATTAACTCATTTTAACATTATTATTTAAATAAAATACATTTAATACATTTAAATAAATACAATTAAAATAAATGACAACTAACGAAATTCTTGAAATTATTAGCTACAAATCTTTTTTTTTTTTTTTTACGTTTCACATTTTCTTTACAGTGCCATGTCTCAGGTTCAGGGCCAAAAGTTTGTCTGAAAAAATTGTAGCATGAAAGGTTATGTTTGCTTATGGAAGACTTTTTCAGGTTCAAAATACTTTACTCTCTATTCTGGCTCCATATCCTAATCTTTAATGATTGTTCCACAGAAACTGTACAAAGAGAAGTTTGAGAAGGAGAGAGGCAAGTCCAATTACAACAACATGGCTGTTCCACCTGAGGTACAACATGCCATGGATGTGGCCAAGAACCAAAGCAACGTAAGAAACTAAGATGTATCTGCCACAAAGAATAGTTTCAACATTAGATCTTTATCATTTTAAATTCCACGACTCTTTTCACGTAGATTGCCTATAAGCAGGAGGCTAAAGCCAAGTTGACGTACACCTCAGTTGCTGACCGTCCAGACATCAGGAAAGCCACTCAAGCTGCTAAGCTTGTCAGTGAGGTGAGTGTCACATAAAGTATCCAAGTAGTAAATGGTTAAAATAGTTAATTGTAATAGTTACAGTCATTAATGGTTGCAAGAAATATGCTTATCAATTGGGGGGGGGGTTCTTGTAGGTGGGTTACCGTGACAAGGCTCGGCAGGAGGCCAGCCGTGGTGGAACACTGCTCGGCCGCCCTGATATTGCTCTTGCCACTGAGGTGTCTAAGCTGACCAGCCAGGTAATAGCGTTAACAGCCTCTAGTAACTCCACTTTAGACATAGTGTTGTCCATAGACTTTGTATATTTAGAGAAAATCCCACGATAGCACAAGGAACACTTTTTGAAGCCATATGCTGTGTATTTCGACACTCCAGATGACACAGAACTTCTGTGTTTCCTCACATTGGTGTCCCTCTTCATCCTTGTGGCAACTGCATGTCATTAGTATGCAGTAGCACTCTATAGTAACTGTAGTAGTAGATTTAAATGCCTTAGCAGCGCTTCTCATGCCCATCAGCATTAATACTGCCATTGTCTATGTAAGCTAATCTAAATGTCTCTTATTATATGTACCATGTACCCCATATTCTCACTGCTCCCTGTCTGCCCAGTATTTATTCATATCTATCTATCTATCAATCTATCTATCTATCCATCCATCCATCCATCCATCATGTTTCTTTAATCCATCCATGCATTCATTCATTCTCATTGATGTTACCCTGCCATTTCACTGCGCTTTTTAGGTGGAAGAAAAGCCATCCTTCCATGGTGCTGCCTGCTATGACACTCCCCAGATGCGCCACATTAAGAAAATGAGTGCCCTGACTAGTGATGTAAGGGCCGAAAAATGCACTTCTCTGTCTGTCTTGTGTATTTCTATGCTCTACTTCTATCTTCTTCTGACTGACATAGTTGATCTTTCATAGTCCAGTGGCACTCAGTTTGATAAACTTTGATAATTATTTGATGCAAATACTATAGACATTGCATTATTTCTTACTTCTTGTTTACTTTCTTTTCAATGTTTCTTGCCCATTTATTTTATATTCCCACCATTTGGTTTTTGTCTTTTTGTTCCTCTCACTTTGATTTAGTCTCTTTTTGTGTTTGTCTTGCAAGCTTTTGCCTTGTTGCCAAGCACAGACTTATAGCCCAGCACTCCATCCAGTTTTTTTTTTTATTCTGCCATAAGTTTTTTGCAGTTTTTTTTCTTCTTTGCCATTTTAACTTTATTTGTCTCGCATGACAGTAGTTTTTGAACATATAAATCTGGATCACCATGACCTGAACTACATATCTCTTATGGTTCACATTGTCAAAAAATGTTGTTGCATTTACAATATTTGACATGCTGTTGTACTGAGGAGTGTGCAGATTCAATTAGGAACATTTTCATTTATCATATAATCAAGACTTACGTGGTGCTTAACAAAACCATGCAGAATATTACAATTGACTTGAATTGATTTTATTGAAAGCAGTCATATTTGGTCTACACACTCCTCGTGTGATTCTTTTTGCTCAATGTCACAAGATTGATTTCTCCACAGATCTGCTTTTTCAAAATCTCTGGGAAATGATTTAACCTCTCTACTGCCTTCCCTTTGATACCATAAACCAGTGGTTCTCAAACTTTTCATGCCAAGTACCAACTTTGATCAAATCAAAACAACTTAAGAACCATCTTGTCAACAATGTTACCTCTAATTCCTTTCAGCATTAAGCCAACTGAAATCTCTTTGAGCACATGCTTAAGAACCGTGAGCCATATTTTGATATCAATATTAATGTAAATCATGGTACTGAAAGATCCTCGTCAGTCCCTCGACAGGCCTTTTTGCAGATCAATGGAAGGACCCTATCACAGCAACAAAAAACACACATACACCAAAATAGTAATATTTAAAACGTAGTCACATTTACGGTACGTGTTCTCTGGAGTGGAAGAAATCTGCTAAAAGCCGCCCACAATACTCAAAAGCTGCAGCTTTGGGGCTTGTTTGTAAGTGTGCATTGCCTATCATTGTTTTCAGTACACAAGCAATAGTATCATCTTATTTATGCACGATTACAGTTGGAAAGATGACAGCTTCATTTCCGAATGCCCAAAATATAAAAACAGTGTTGATGTATTACACTTTTGCTTACCCAGCCACATTATTGCCACAATAAATGCATGCAATCACCATTTGAGGTCTGTTTGAAGTCTGAATTAAACATAATGATGAGAGAAATCATTATTGTCAGATTTTAAAGCACTTATGACAGAGGTCACTGCTTTAAGCTCACAGTGATTGGCTGCCTCCTGGCGTTTTTTGCTTCTCATTTATCATTTCACAACTTTTTGATGCTCTCAACACTTCCTCTGCATCACTGTCAATCCCAAAATCCCCCTCGAAAGCATGGCGCTCGACTCCCATAGGAATTAATTGACAATGGCAATGGACCCATATGGTAAATGTGACCGTGCCTCATACATTTTGCAATCCAATTTTTAAAAAAATTTTCATTCCATTACAATCCAATCTAAAAACACTAATACAGAATATAAAGTATTTGGGAAGTTAGAGCAATGTAACTTATCTTAAAACATCTCTCGTCAGTAGAAGGGCTTTGAATTGCTCTGTCAGACTGTTATCAATCCCATGCTCAATACTAAGTGTTGAATCCAGTGTTTCTGAGGCAAAAGCGTACCCCTTTTTAAAAATGATGAAAACAGACGTTATAAATGTTTGTTTTTTTTTTTTTTTTTTTACATAATATGCACACACACAAAATAAACTAAATAGGGTAAATCTTTGTCATGATGGCTCGTCTTCAGTAAATCAAGCATGTAGATGCCGACAGACTTCGCAAACCAGGAGCATCGCTAGACTCCATATACTGGGGCTGCCCCAGTAAAAGTTTACTGATAAACCATTGTCTGTTAAGGGATATTACTGTATGCTGACCTCAGAAAATGTTTTCAGTTTTCAAACAATTTCAGAAATTATGTTATGTGTCCCGTAATTCTGTGAGCTATTTAAAACTAGTGATGCTGGATTTGTGAATGGGCCAGTCTTTTGAGTCTGTTCTTTACAATGAATTGGTCAATCCATTTAACAGAATGGTCTGAATCGTTCGCGGTTCAGTCTGAATGATTTAAACCGCTAACTTGCATGCTGAGTCATTTGTAGCCATCTCTCATTCAGTTAAACTGTAACATGATTTTTTTTACATCATTGGGGACCTGTGCCCCTGTACTTTTAAAAGACGAGAAACTCCCCTGGGGCAAACATAATCATAAATTTTTGTTGATAGCCTCTTCGTTTTGTCGCTCTCTTTTTAGCGCGCAAAATAAAATTGTGGCGTGCGGACTTGTAAACAGATGAGCGCTAGCATGCTAGTGTGCAACTTAAAAAGAACATTACATATTCACATCCCACAAAGCCAACTTAAGAATGTGGGCTTATGTACTAGACCATAAAGCTACAGTATATTAAAGCTGAAGTATGTAACTTTTTCTGTGTTAAAATACTTTCTCCTATACAGCTTAAAATGCAGAGACAACTATAAGTAGCCATTTGTAGGTTAAATTTTACCTGTGGCTCAATAAAATTTGCTCTGTTTTGAGCGACCTGTCTATACAAACACAATTACATTGACTCAATCAGTGGCGTGAGTTGGGGGGCGGGACTATCCATTTGTATGACCAATTGCAGACGGGGGCGGATTCAGAAAGCTGTTTTGAAAACAAAGTTAATTTTGGCAGTTCTGTTTGGTGGCACTAGTAGGGCAGAAATCGCATACTTCAGCTTTAAAAATAAAGCTAGAAATAACTATTTTAATAACATAACTATTTGAATAAAATGTACAATTATATATTTTTCAAATAGCATACATTTCTACCACCTGTTGGCACGCACTGTTTGAGAACCACTGCCATAAAGAAGTATAAGTTAATGTGATGCTTTTGAATGCTTTTGTGTTGATCTTCCTATTTGGGGCTAGTATAATGTGAACATGATCTGATTTTTCACTTGTGTCATACTGTATTAGACCCAACTGACTACCTGTTGTAACGAGTTTCTTTTACGTTTGTAACACTTTCTTTCCACTGATGATTGCATGAAATCATACGGTTGATACAGAATTTATTTCTATATGCATTTGCAAGCATTTTGGCTCAAATGACCCCAGAGAATATGTCACACATGACTGCAATTAAAATTGCCACTGTTCTTTCTCAAAAGGTGAAGTACAAGGAGAAGTTTGACAAAGAGATGAAAGGAAAGAAACCCCAGTATGACTTGAAGAACAGCAAGATTTATCAAACTCTGAAGGATGCCAATGAACTTGCAAGCGAGGTGCTCAAGCCAAGTCAAGCTTAAGTCACTTTTAAAAACACATTATGTAAAATATAGGGGTTCCACAGTCATGGAAAACCTAGAAATATCAAGGAATTTTAAAGTTGTTATGAAAATGAATAGATTCATAAAAAGCTGTAGAAAAATTACTCAGCTCTAAAATGACTATAACTTGCTCTTTTGTAGTGCATTCTTTTTTTTTACTTTTTTTTTTTTTTTTTTTTTTTTTTTTATAGTTTTAAATCCTTGGAAAAGTCATAGAAAAGTAATTGTAATTGATTTGTCAGAAAGTGTGGGAAACCTGAACATTTTTACCACTCAAATATGACATTGAGGGTGTTTCATCTCATAATGTTTTTTTTGTTGTTGTTTTTTGTTTGTTTGTTTTTTGCATGGCTCTTTCATGCAGGTGAAGTACAAAGGTGACCTAAAGAAGATTCACAAACCTGTTACGGACATGGCAGAGTCCCTGTCTATGCAGCACAACCTGAGCACCAGCAAGCTGTCCAGTGATGTAAGAGTTCTCCAGATGGCCTCATTTCCCTCTTATCTTATCGTGGGTGGCTGTGGCTCAGGTGGTAGAGTGGGTTGTCCACTAACCGCAGGGTTAGCGGTTCAATTCCTAGCCCACATGACTCCACATGCCGAAGTGTCCATGGGCAAGACACTAAACCCCAAGTTGCTCCCAATGGCAGGCTAGTGCCTTGCATGGCAGCTCTGCTGTCATTGGTGTGTGAGTGCGTGTGTGAATGGGTGAATGAGACACAGTGTAAAGCGCTTTGTAGAACCGCTAAGGTTAAAAAGGCCCTATATAAGTGCAGACCATTTATCAACACAGCTTTATCTTACACACTATACTTTAACAATGAATTTGCAACTATCACATCTTCATGTAAAATCACAAGATTCATCCATCATCTGTTTACTCATCATTCCAGGCTATCATTTGGTAGTGACCCTCATCATCCTTGGCTTTAACATCTTATTACTACTAGCATTAGAATGTTTTCTTTTTTTTTTTTTTTTTTTGCTCTCATCCACCCATGACCTTAGTGCTGTGCTAAAGCCACTGCACGCTAACATCTTATCTCTGGGTGCTTTTTCCATTTTTTTTTCTATAACATCATTCCCCCATAATTCTTTTTAACCTCTTTCTCTTTTTTTTTCCTAATGAGCTTTCTAAATAATTTCCATTTTGTTTTGTACATATGAATCAAAGTGATATCAGATTTTACTTAGTCTTACATATTTCCTCATCTGTTTTAACATAATTTTATCATGAAAAAATAATGTTCATACATTCAGTATTTTTTCAGTATACAAAATCTCATTCCAGAAATTTAAAGCTAAATGTTATGAAAATATTTTTAGCTAGCTTGTTGTACATTCTATTATCTGTGTCATTATTTCAATATACAGTTTTCTTTACGTGAATTACGTAAACATAACAGCCGTCAGTCTTGTCTTCCTTTTGCATTTTTTATTCTTTTTGGCTATTAATTATTTTTGGCCATCTTGACATTGGAGAGTTGAAGCTCAGCTCATTGGATTGAAGTTGTTATATTGAGCTGCTTTATTGGGCGTTCCTCCTTAGTACCAGTACAAGAAGAAGTTTGAGGAGAGTAGGGGTCACTACCATATGATACCCGACACGCCTGAGCAGCTTCACCACAAAGAGGCCTCAGAGCTTCAGAGTCACGTAAGTCACATACAGTTCTGGAGTTTTCCACAGCCGATCCAGCTGACATCATCTGTTTTCCTGTGCACATGCTCGACCTGTTTATTTCATTTCATTCTTTCATCAGCCTTTCTATCTTGTGCAACTAAAATACTGTAGAGGTATTCACCATTTGAAATGGTATTTGTCTGGGTTAGTTTGTCCCATAAAATAACTTTACATGAACTTTTTGTGTGTATAATATTTAAGAACTTCTTTACAACAAAGTTGTAAAAGCTCTTTGCATGTCACTTCATCATTTAAGCCTGTAACATTGTATCTATTATATTTTTAGTGCATTTTCCTAACCATTGAGACTATAGTTAACTCTTTTCCAGGAGTCTTAGTGCTTAGCAACATTATATGTCAGATTATTCCACATCCACTAAAAAGTACAGCACATACTTTACTAAAAAGTACTAAATGATTGAGAACTGTATGCCAATGACACAAAGTCATTTTTCAGTAAACAATTAAAGGGATTGGTTCAGTTCCTTTTCTTAGCATCTGCTTCTCACTTTGTGTGTTCTTCACTTTTGGGATTTTGTCTGACTACAGGTGAAGTATAAGGAAAAATATGAGAGAGAAAGAGGCAAAGCCATGCTGGACTTTGAGACACCCATTTATGTGACTGCTAAGGAGGCTCAACATCTGCAAAGTCAGGTAAATACTGCTGATAAACATGAGCTGTTAAAGCTTAATGTACACTGCCTGGCAAAAAAGAATTAAAAAAAATAACACACTCTAATATTTCGTTGGACCACCTTTAGCTTTGTTACGGCGTGTATTTGTCATGGCATTGTTTCGACAACCTTATGCAACGTCACAACCTTTATTTCCATTCAGAGTTGCATTAATTTTTGGCCGTAATCTTGTATTGATGACGGGAGAGTCGAACCACTCCGTTAAGTCTTCTCCACCACATTGCAAAGACTTACAATGGGGTTAAGGTCTGGTATCTGTGGTGGCCAATTCATGTGTGAAAATTATTCCTCATGCTCCCTGAACCACTCTTTCACAATTTGAGCCTGATGAATCTTGGAATTGTCATCCTGGAATATGCCCGTGCCATTAGGGAAGAAAAAAATCGATTTATGGGATAACCTGTTCATTCAGTACATTCAGGTTTTCAGCTGACTATATTTTATTGCTGCATAACATTGCTGAGCCTAGACCTGACCAATTGAAGCAACCCCAGATCATAAAACTGCCTCCAAAGGCTTGTACAGTGGGCACTATGCATGACGGGTGCATCGCTTCATGTGCTTCCCTTCTTACCCTGATGCGCCCATCGCTTTGGAATAGGGTAAATCTGGAAACATCAGACCACATGACTTTTTCCATTGCTCCACAGTCCAATCTTTATGCTCCCTAGCAAATTGAAGTTTAGATCCAAACCTGTAAGTTCTCGTCGCACTGTGCGTGTGGAAATGCTCTTACTTTCACTATTAAACATAGCCATGAGTTCTACTGTCGATTTTTTAGGATGAGACTTCAAGTATTTTAGTGATCTCCGATCACGATCATTCAAGATTTTTTTCCGACCACATTTCTTCTGTGAAGATGATGGTTCACCACTATTCTTCCATGTTTTATTAATGCGTTGGACAGTTCTTAACCCAGTTCCAGTGATTTCAGCAATCTGCTTAGATGTTTTCTTTGCTTGATTCAGGCCAATAATTTTCCCCTTCTGAAACACAGTAACATATTTTCCACGAGCACGGGATACGTCTTCCGACATGGTTGTTTAAGAAATGAGAAGCTACACACTGCATCAGTTAGGGTTAAAAGAATTGTTGCCAGCTGAAACATATTAATCACTGCAATAATGATCCAATCATAGGCTCTTAAGTATCTGCTGATTTAAATCCAAACGGTGCCTTTTTTTTTGGCCAGGCAGTGTATGTTACCACAACAATGCAAAACAAATGGCAGTGTATATGCTCTGCTCAGGTATTCTTTGTAACCCTGTGTGAATGACTTGAACTGCTTAGAGAAATTCAAACAGTGTGTGCTTTTATGTGGATACAAATATTGTAACACCGGTACATAATCGGGAAGCCACAATTTCCATCCTGGACCCATGGATTTATGGTATGCATTTATGTTTGTCATGTATTTATGACTCTATAATTTTACTGTAAAACACATTGATGTGATGTGGGAGAAATAGTTTAAGTAAACATCAAGATAATCTAAATATTATCAACTATTGACTGAGGAATCAGTGTAACCATGGTAATATGCAAAGACTAGAGCCTTATTCTTGAAGCTTCATGTATCTCTCACTCTTCTATCTTTGCGGTGGATAGAAAGAGTATAAGAGGGACTTTGAGGAGTCAATGAAAGGAAAAAACCTCTCTGGGTTGGAGGTCACCCCTGCCATGATGCATGTCAGACACGCTACGAAAATTGCTAGTGAGGTAAAATGTGGTCTTTATACCCTTCTTCTCCCATTTTGGTAATAATACTAAGACCACAAATGTGTTATAATCTTTACATGAGTGTCTTTGAAGTTTCCGGTCACACCCAAGTAGCCTATGGTTAGTATGCATGACCCCCTCCCGCTGTAATACACTCTCAGTAATTCCCTTCCCCTTCCAATGTTTTTGTGTATGTGTGTGATGCTTTTTTATGTTTAAAGGTGTGTCAAATCTTTTATGGTAAAATCTCTTGGTTTTCTGTACCTTCTTCCAATTCTACTGTACTTAAGTTAACCCGAGCATGCATATTTATTTTTTTATTTTTTTTGTAAAATAACCTGTTAAGGTCTTGGTTTGGCTTTACAATCATATGAATGCTGCTACAGAATGAGCATAAATCTTGAGGAGTCTCAGATATTGTTTTTGTGTATATTGTTGCCTGTGATGTCTTTGATAAATATTGTATAGGTTTCTATAATTTCAAATTCACCAGTGCCTTTGCTCTGGGCAAGACATTACAACTATTTATGTACTTGTGCAAAGAGTCAAATTTATATATGACCCGCTCCATCGTCTTAAGTTACTTTGACCCAGAAACACTTAGATTTATGCACGAGTAAAAAGGAGTGTCTTACTTTCTGTTGATAAAATTATTATATTTCTACTCCAAACAGTTGCCAAGATGTAATCATTTAAATGAGACTTTTTTTTTTTTACTTCAGAACATAAAACCCAAAATGTGTTTCTGGGTCAAAGTGACTTAAAATAATGGAGCAGGTCACATATCCTTTATTGTTTTAAATACAATGTGCAACTTGATTATCTTTGATTTGACTATCTTAAATTTGACTTGACTTCAATAAACCCAGAGCAAATGCTTGGATGTCGGTGACAGCAGTACTGCACCCAGTATTGTGTCTGTGCCTGTGCCTTGCTCTGTGTCTGCAGTTTTTCTGTTCTTCTCCGCCCTGTAGAAAGAGTACAGGAAGGATCTAGAGGAAGGGGTGAAGGGTAAAGGGCTTACAGTGCTGGAGGAAACTCCTGAGTTACTGAGAGCAAAGAATGCTACTCAGATCCTGAGTGAGGTAGGACTGCAAAAGCTGAAGCTGAATTATCTTACGTGTAGTCCTCTCCCACATCTCCACTTCCTCCTCAAAAAACTAATCCAGCAGCAATTGGTCCATTTGCCTCTTGCTTATGACATCACTAATTGCCCTAATGGATATTACCCCTGATGTGCCATTTAATCAGGTTTGGTAAAGCAAGTCTGCTCATCCTGCTGAGAGTCCCACTAAATGTCATTTCGTCTTTGCTGTTCTAAATGCACTCACTTCTTTTTTTAATTCTCTTGTTTTTCTCCACATCTCTGATGTTAATGTCCTCTAATGTATTTTTCATTAAGGTGAAGTGTGTAATTCTGTGCCTCTAGTGGCACCAAAAGGAATTGCAAAAATAATCATTGACTTCAAACATGTTTCCCAAACACTGATACCAGCCTTTTTGTTCTGACCCCATCTTCCATTGTCTGATGAAACAGTTGGTATCGCAAGAAGTTGGACCGCTTAAACAGAGCAATGTTTTGAAAGCGCTAAAGAACCACAGTGTTTGTACTCTTTACAAAGTCAACCACCAGTGCTGGGTAGTAACGGATTACATGAGATGTGGATTACGTAATCAAATTACCAAAATCAAGTCCTTGTAATTAAATTACATTTTAAAATACTCATAATCATGACTCCAGCCAGGTCTCCTGAGCATCCAAATTGGCCCAGTTGCTAGGAAGGGTAGAGTCACATGGGGTAACCTCCTCGTAGTTGCTATAATGTGGTTTGCTCTCCGTGGGGCGTGTGGTGAGTTGTGCGTGGATGATAGATGGAGAATAATTTGAAGCCTCCACACACGCTATGTCTCTGCGGTAACACGCTCAACAAGCCATGTGATAAGATTTGCGGATTGATGTCTCAGACGTGGAGGCAACTGACATTCGTCCTCCGCCACCCGGATTGAGGCGAGTCACTAAGCCACCACAAGGACTTAGAGCGCATTGGGAATTGGGCACTCCAAATTGGGGAGAAAAAGGGGGAGAAAAAAAATACTCAATCAAACTACAGTTACTTTTTGTGGATTACATGATTAAATATTAATCCGGCAACTGCTGTAAATTGTTCATAATTTATTGATTCCTATAATTATTTTTAATTTTTGATTCTAAACCAATATCTGTTGAATTGCATACACAAACCTGATAAGAGCCATCAGCCAAGTGGCTATAATTTTACTGAAGATGGAGCATTAATCTACACATAAATGCCAAACCGATTGAATTAGTGCAGTAAAGTTAGTTTTAGTTTCACAAATTGCTTTTGTACTCTGCTTTAAAAATGTACATTGATTGACTGATTGGTTACACAACATGGATTTATTTCACACAGGAACAGGCAAATAGCGAGTAAACAACACACAAACACAAATCATATAAATTGTCATATTTTCATCCATTAAAGGTGCAATATGTAAAAATGTTCATGTAATATTCACCTTTTTTTTGTCAATGTGTGAACGGCTTGTAACGCAACTTCCTAGGTTGCCTATTAAAGCCTGTAGACTGATTTTCATGTGAAGGGAGCGGGTCGCTTTTGCCGGGAAAATCCAAAGGATGTGACGTTTATGCATGCTCCCGAGAGCCTTGCCTCAGACAGTAATAGCTTCTCTTCCGCTATTCAACAGCGTCAACAAACTGCAACACTAGGTAATGTTATCTTAGAGATGGAATCCAGCAAACGTCCTGCTCCCAGCACAACACCGACTCCTACGCAAACTGCGAGTAAGCCAAAAAAAAAAAACATTTACTGAATCCCATCTGGCTAAGCAGGAATGTGATTGTGGTCGAGCGAAAACTAGAGTGAACATCGACAGGGCATTTGATTCATGGAGGGACCTTCATTCGGTTTTGGGGATCAAAACCGACCCTGAATTGGCATTTTTCTTATTGGACAGGTAAGCTTACATAACTGCATGTGAAATATAGTGCCATAAGGATTGATCTGTGTAATTTTAGCTAACTTGATCTTGCCTGCTAACGCTGACGAATTGCAAGCTACCTTGCTTCGTAACTTTCAAATAATTTCAACGATCTTCTCTTTATACTAAAAGTCAGTTATGCTGATTCAGAGTAACTGACATAATGTTCATCTGTAATTATTCAGCAAGGTAAACTACGATAACACATTAAATGAATGCTAGACAATGTTCAAGATAATGCAGAAAGCTCCATTCATTAGTGTAATGTAACTTGGTTATACAGAAAATATATACATTCTATTATTATAAAACAATAGCACATTGATATATCAAAATGACAGTTGTGATGGAATCACATCAATACTGAATTGTGTCAACATATTTATAATGCACAGTCTATTTTATAAACAACTACTGTCCTCATCCACCAAATTTAGCTAACAGCTATTGATAAATCTGGCTAGCTAGCTAACGCCGACATAGGCTATCGTATAAATGCAGTCAATGTATCATGCAAAGAAAAGTGATTACTTCAAACTACAGTCTCCCATAGTCAGACCTATATCCACACTTTGTTTTAGCCCTGTTCCAGCACTGGAGAGTCAAATATAATATACAGTCTCAAAGTTTGTAGTAAAACAATCATAACTGTGTAATTTTAATTATGCTACTTCATCTATGATCATGATGCCGGTGAATCACGTTCAGTCTCGCTTCCCTATGGAGTCATGCTCGCTTGCGTCCCTATACAGTGTGTGCGCGATCACAAGCAACAGGCTACAGTTCACTTAATGGCCACAGGTGTCATTAATAACAAGGGTTTCTGAATCTTACACACTGCACCTTTAAGGTTTTTTTTAATGCATTTAAGCAACATTATGTCAAAATGGTACCATTTTATCCTAATCAAATGCATGTGACATCAAATAAACAAGAATTAGGTCAGAAGTAATCCAAAAGTCATCTACAATCATTCAGATTAGATTGCCTAAAAAATATAATCCAAGAGATTAAATTACTGACTAC
The DNA here is from genome assembly GCF_019703515.2 of Myxocyprinus asiaticus. Taxonomy (NCBI): domain Eukaryota; kingdom Metazoa; phylum Chordata; class Actinopteri; order Cypriniformes; family Catostomidae; genus Myxocyprinus; species Myxocyprinus asiaticus. The sequence continues at coordinate 21,975,041 of NC_059353.1, read as the reverse complement.
AATTTTAGTCATGTAATTTGTAATCAGTACCATATTATAATTCAGAAGTAATCTACCCAGCACTGTCAACCAAAACCTACTACAAATGGCTTCTTATAGTTGTCTTTGCATGTGAAACTGGGATAGATAAAGGTATTTTACCTCAAATAAAAATAAAAATTAAATGTCTAAACAAAAATGTACACACTTCACCTTTAAACTTCGCTAATTTCCTTTTCAATATCCATGTGTAATTATTGTATTTGTAGCCCTCAAGAATTTTCCTTATATGTCAAATGTAAAAAAAATAATTACTGATAAACATATGGACATGATCGCAAGAGTATGGTAATATTTGCCTAATTTCTGCAGAGAGAATACAAGAAATCAATGGAGCAAGAGATCAAGGGAAAAGGAATGCTGGCTTTGGCTACTGACACCCCAGACTTCTTGAGGGCAAAGAATGCCACAGATATCCTCAGTCAGGTATACAGATTATCTCCAACCCATCAGATCCACATTTCAGATGGAAATATAATATATCAGCACTGACATTTTAACAATTATGTTAATGTTTTAAAGTGAATGTGTTTTGCAGACCAAGTACAAACAGGATGCTGAGCACGACAGAGCCACATACACCACAGTCCTTGACACCCCAGACATTCTCCACGCTCAGCAGATCAGGAATATTGTGAGCCAGGTATGAGGGTTTCTAGTTTGATAAGTGGCAAATTATTATGCTGTCACCATATGTCTACAAGCTATTATCCAAATCATTTTATTTGAGCTTTTCAAAAGATTATTTTGATTATTCAAGTGTGATCTCTCATGAACACCTGAAATGTTTTGCTCACAAACTCCAATATTATGGACTTTGTGTTTTATCTGATAGAAAAAGTACAAGGAGGAGGCTGAGAAGACTATGTCACACTATGTGCCTGTTTTTGACACTCCTGAGATGCAGAGAGTGCGTGAGAACCAGAAGAACTTCAGCACCGTAAGTATCTATGTCTGTTCAGTCCATATTACAGTGCTTTATGTTCCTGTTAGCTTTAATGTGGTCTTTTTATGCTTTGTCATCCTTGGTCCCTGTCTTTCATGTATTATGTACAGTATTTGTCTTGGGAGAAAAAAAGATTAAGAGTGGGAAGGTTACATGTAAAGAGATTACACTTTTCTCATGCTTTTGTAATATGGCTTACAATAGTTGGTTGTCAGTTTTAATTTTACACTTCCATTTTCTTCAATGATTTTTGGTTGCACAGTTTTCTCTTGCTCGTTTTTATATCATTTTTAACTGCCCTTGTGCTCTTTTCTTTTTAGCTTCAGTACCAGATTGACCTTAAAAACAGTAAGGGCAAAGTTTCAGCAGTAAAGGACACCCCTGAAATGCTTCGTGTTAAAGAAAATACAAAGAATTTCAGCTCGGTACCTACTGCTTACTGAGTATATTTTTCCTAAATTCTAACCACAATTATTTTTTTGTTGTCCTTTTTCTATTCTCATTTCTAGCCTTACCCCACCTTTTTCTTCCTTTTTTTTTCTACTCTGCAACCACAAGTTAACAATTCTTGACATGCTGCTCTTTTTATATAGTGTAAATACAGATGGCCTAAACAGACCTTAGATGTTATCATTAACTTCAAACTAGCAATGCCTAATGGTTATCAACTTGATGTTGTTGACCTTGTCCTTTCTAAACAGCACTAACCAATTTACAAGATTATTATATTTACATATTGAACATTTCACTAGTTTGCATCTGTCTTTATAGATGTGTTTGAAATGTTGTTTGTTTATCCATTATTTCTCAAATGTTTAGTCTGTTCCATGTTGTGAGTGTACATTCAGAAGACTCTCCAGACAAAACAAATGAAAACTACATTCCACTCAACAGACAAAACAAAACATGTTAATGCCTCCTTATGCTTGTACAACCCTAAAGATCCAATACAAGGAGGAGCTGGGGCAAGGAACATCCATATCAGAAACCCCTGAGATGAAGAGAGTTAAACGCAATCAGGAGGCTATTAGCACGGTACACTGCGGTGTGACTCTACCATTCTCGCTGCTTCTCTTTGGAGCACCCCAAAAAACCCAGATAATGCTTCCTTTAATAAAAATTGTTTCAGCATCCTAATAACTTTAATGTTGAAAAGACATTCATTTTAATATAGACCATCTAATATCAAGAATTTGAATGTTTCTTGTCTTTTTAATGAGAGATAAATAGCCACCGACTCCCATCATTTAGTATAATAGAAAATAACCTCCATTATATGGTTCATAAATGTATCCATCTGCATATCAACACAGGTCCCAGTAATAGACTTGTGTTGTGGCACTGTTAAAACCACTCATTTGTTTTCCTCTTTTACTATACTTCCCATTTCTGTATTTATGTTAAGCTCAGGTCTCTGTTGCTCAATGCTGTTTTAACCTTGTCAAATATTTCATGCTCTTAATTGAACTGCAATATGTATTAGATTAAATACAGGGATTCACTAGGTCAAGGCATATCTATACCCGACCTTCCTGAAGTGAAGCGTGTGTGGCAGACTCAGAAGAACATCAGCTCGGTAGTGTTTTTTCTGACTCTATGAGGAAGATTGTTTGCTTTAACCAAATCATTCTTCATCATTCTTCAAAGTCTCATTTCACATCTCCCTTGAAGATAAGATAAACATCCCTAGATAAACCAAATGTCTTCTTGAACAGTTTTATGTATTTTTTCTTTATAAATCCCTCACAGATAACCACATTACCTCTTCCATCTTTTTCTTGGTATAGATCCATGTTATTTTTCTAATTACATTACAACATTTCTTTTGTTTTCATGTGTTTTGTATGTTTTTTTTTTTTTTTTTTTTTTTTTGTTAACACTAAGATGTTTTTTTTTTTTTACATATTGATATATGATTTAAAGGAATATTCCGGGTTCAATACAAGTTAAGCTCAATCGACAGAATTTGTGGCATAATATTGATTACCACAAAAATTCATTTTGACTTGCCCCTCATTTTCTTTAAAAAAAAAAAAAAAAGCACAAATCTGGGTTCCAATGAGGCTTTTAAAATGGAAGTGAATGGGGCCAATCCATAAATGTTAAAATACTCACTGTTTCAAAAGTATAGCCACAAGTCATGAACAATATGTGTGTTAACATGATTTTAGTGTAATACAATCGCTTACTAAACTTTTCTGTGTAAAGTTATATCCAATTTTACCAAATAGCCATGATTATGTAATATCAACAAATCCTAAAACAACTGTAAAAATGATGATTTAAACAACTTTACATCTCAAATAATACATGAGTTTTAACAAACGAATTAATGTAAGTGCTTTTATAACATTATAAGCTTCACATTTCTGCATTTAAACCCTCCAAAAATTGGCCCCATTCATTTCCATTGTAAATGCCTCTCTGGAACTTAGATTTTTGCTTTTTTAAGAAAAGGAGGGACGAGTCAAAATATTTTTTTTGTTGTAATCAACATTATGCTGTTGATTGACCTTAAATTGTATAGAACCTGGAATATTCCTTTAAGTATTCAAGTTTATTTTTTCTTTTTCTTTTTGGTAACTTTTTTTGCACCATTGCCTCTACATGTTCAAAGATCCAATACAAGGAAGATTTGGGAGGAGGAACAGCCATATCAGAAACCCCTGAGATGGAGAGAGTTAAACGCAATCAGCAAATTATTAGCACGGTACACTGCGGTGTGACCCTTTATCCTGAACCATGAAACATTCCCTGCTCCTCGTCCTGCCATCATTAAAGAAAATCTGTTTAATACTAGTTGTCGTCCTGCATCAAATCCATAACTTATAACAGTATTGGGAACTCTCATGTAGCTCATGTGACAAAATGCTCTATCCTCGATTTCTCAACAATACTTTTTAGGATTCTTTCATGTACTGTAAATAATCAGGGACCAAACCATAATTAGTTATTAAATGTTTATTGTTTAAAGGGATAGTCCATCTAAAATAGAATTTAAAACACAAAAGATGTTGGGCAAAATTTTTGCTTCAGTCAGCATTCACTATCATTGTATGAAACATTTTAAAAGAATTTTAATTTCTGAATGAACTATCCCTTTAACTTTTTACAAAACTATGCAGTTAATATTTATTATCAATTTGTCAATGTCAGATCTTGACCAACACAATATTGTTTTGTGTCATCTTGAGCATGCTTGGTCTATGGCTGTTTGGGTTCATGTTTGTGCTATCTGTGTTTGTTCTGTCTCTACACTGAAATTCATGTTTGAGTAGATAAAATACAAGGATTCGCTTGGTCAAGGCACAGCCATACAGGACCTCCCAGAAGTTAAGCGCGTCAGAGAGAATCAGAAGCACATCAGCTCGGTAGTGGAAGCTCTACAGTGTTTACTTGAGAATGGCTCTATTCCCCATTAACTCTGCTCTTCCGTCATCCTTTTCTTTTCATTTCTGCTCTTCCAAACCCATAACTGATGCAAAAACAAATTAAACATATTAAGCTTATTTCTTAAACCTCATTTCATCTAATGTAATTCACCATATCATATTCTACTCCTAGTTAGGTCCCCTCTCTGCTGTGAGTTTAAACGTACAGGATTATTCAAAACGATTCCTAATCCAACATGAGTAACATCTTTTTTTCCTTTCTGAAAAGACATAAACAACACCAAATGAGCTCTTGTATCCCATTTTTGTTGGTCAGGTTCCTCTTTTTTTAACCCTTGGGGTATAAACTCTACTCATGGTGTGTTGTGTGTGACATTTGTTGTGACTATGCTGTCTAAACACTATTGAGTGGAGTGGATGTCAAGTGCTTTGTATCTGACTGTTTTTGGGGGGCGCTGTTCTTTTCCACTGTAGGTTTTGTATAAGGACTCATCTGCTAAAGGAACGCCTGTGATATTCACTCCAGAGATGGAGCGGGTCAAACGGAACCAAGTACAAATTAGCTCGGTACTGAAAACCTCAGGACATGTGTCCACAAGTGTGTGTGCCTCGTGAAAACATAACTCTCTAACATTCTCATGTCACTTAGGTAGCTAATAATATTAACTGTGTTCTCCCATTTGCTGAACTGAACACATTTCATATGGCTGTAACTGATCATTATCGCTGATGTTCCACTTTATATACATTCATATTGGGACAAACACACTTACATTTCATCACATCCTCTGAAGATCCTTCTAATTCATCTGTCTTAAATCACAATAACTCCCAACCTTGTGCTGATTTATGTAGTATTCATGTACTCTGTTTTTCTAATGTGCTGACTTCCTGCTGTGGGTTCCACAGGGACGTGAGATATGATCATTATATATATGGTTTCTAATATATGATTGTGATATTCTGTCTTTTGTCTAGGTCCTGTATTCTGACAGCTTCCGTAAGCAGGTGCAGGGTAAGGCCGCCTTTGTGCTAGACACCCCTGAGATGAGGCGTGTTAAAGAATCCCAGCGTAATATCTCTGGAGTAAGCTTACATTTGCTTTTATATTTATTAATGTGTTGGGATTTTTATACTGTATGGGGGTCAACCCTGTTACATTCAAAATGCTTCTGGGTTGAATATCAGCCTTAACAGGCTAATTGCACCACACATTATTATCTGCAGTCAATATTCTTATTGCAATTTTAGTTTTTTTCTGTGAAAAAAAGAAAAGAAAAAAGCAATATGATTTTTTCCCCATTACATAGTTGAACGTTTGGGCTTCAGTGTCAGAAGAAAATGTGCAAATGTTTTACTTTTAGAGGTACAACAGCTTTACACTGGGGCAGTATTCTCAAAGGTACACCCAATCTGCCCTGCCCTTCCCTCTTTAACATGTACCCTTTAGTGACAGATAAGGTACAAATACAGACCAACTGACATGTAAAGGGTACAGTGTGTGTACCTTTGAATGTACTGACCCAATGACAGTCTGTTGTATCCCTAGGGGATGCACATTTTTGACAGTGTTGATGAGATAAGTATAAAGACTGTAAGAGTCTTACCTGCTTGAACCGGTTGATCAATTAAATTATGATGCCACTACCTTAAAATTATGTCAGAAAAATCAAACCATTATTATTCTGAGGAATGTCACAGCATAACAGGTTTGAACAGAAAGTGAGGGACAAAGACAAATCCTGCGTTTTCTCTGAAAATGCATAAAACATAAAAAATAAAAAAAATAAAATTTAATCAAATTGAAAATAATATATATTTTAAATGTTCTTTTGCATTACACCCTCAACAAAGGCTACTGTATCAAATAATGTGAAACGGTTAAAGGAATATTTCACCCAAAATAATCATTCACTCGCCCTCATGCAGTTCCAAACTTGTATGATGTTTTCTTCTGCGGAACACGAAGATATTTTGACCAGTGTATAATGCGTTTTTGTCTATACAATGTAAGTCATTGGGGTCCAAAACTTTCAAACTCCAAAAATCATATAAAGGTAGCATAAAAGTAATCCATCCAATTCCAGTGGTATATTCCACGTCTTCTTAAGCAATATGATCACTTTTGGTGAGAAGCAGACCAAAATATAAGTTCTTATTCACTATTAATCTTGACATTCGGCCCAACTTGACCAGACTTTTATGACTATTACTTTTTACTGACAATTACATTTATGATGCCTTTATGTGCTTTTTGGAGCTTGAAAGTTTTGGACCAAAGTGACTTGTAAGGACAAAAATACCTCTGTAACGGGTTCATGATGGGCAAGGAGGAGGCGGGAACCGGCAGAACAATCAACATAACTTAAATTATATAAAAGAACTGAAACATAACATAAAACACATAGACGTACACACACACACAGCAGTCGTGTGTGTCTCTCTCTCGAACTAGCGTCTCCGGCTACCTTTTATCTCTCTCTCCCGCTGATTAGTTGACTCAGGGCCAGCACCCTCACGGCCTGGCCACCCCCTCCTCCTCGTCACACTCTCCCCCGCCTGATTCAGGGCAGGCGCCATCCAGATTGTCCATCCCCCCCATCTCTGAAAGAGAAACGCTGCCCTTCCGGCTGTTCCGCCAGCTGATGGTCCACCCCGCCTCCTGGGAACCTGGGGAGAGATGAGGGGAGAGGGAAAGGCGAGCGGGAGAGACACAGAGAGGGAAAGAGGAGAGAGAGAGAAAAACTTGCTCACCTGTCCCCGGACAGGCCGTCGCCTGGTCCTCAGCCACACCTCCGCCCTCTGGTGGACGACAGCCGCTCCTCCCCTGGCGGAGCGAGTCCTCTGACCCCTGTCGGACAGAACAGCTCCTCCCCTTCCTAGCAGATGGCAGCAGTTCCTCCGGCTCCCGGCAGCCAGCTGCGGTGAATCTGCCCTCTGGCGTACGACAGCCGCTCCTCCCCTGGTGGATGGCAGTGAGTCCTCCGACCCCTGGCAGACGGAATGGCTCCTCCCCCTCCTAGCAGATGGCAGCAGTTCCTCTGACTCCCAGTGGCTGGCTGCGACTCCTCCCTCCCCTGGCGGATGGCCACGGCTCCTCCCCTGGCAGACGGCAGCGGCCACGACACGACAATGCATCCCTCCTCCTCCTGGGTTTTAAAGATGGGCAAGGAGGAGGCAGGAACCAGTAGAACAGTCAACATAACTTTAATGACATAAAACACATAGATGCAGACACACACACACACACACACACACACACACACAGTGGCCACGTGTCTCTCTCTCGAACTGGCATCTCTGGATCCCCTTTATCTCTCTCTCCCACTGATTAGTTGACTCAGCTCTGGCCGTGCACCCTCACGGCCCGGCCACGCCCTCCTCCTCGTCACAACCTCATACATTCTTCAAAATATCTTCGCTTGGGTTCCACAGAAGAAAGAAAATAATTTGAGTTTGGAATGGCATGAGGGTGAGTAAATGATGAGAGAATTATAATTTTTGGGGGAACTATCCCTTTAACCGTATTCTGTTCATTATGTAAGTAGTTTGTCAAGGGGTCAGACAAATGGCATTTTTCCCCAAGAATGACCCAGGAGCCACACAAGAATATGCATAAAACTAAAATAAAAGCAAAAATAAATCATAATCAGTGTGGTTTTAATTGATAGTTTTAGTTCAGTGACAGCGTCGTTGAGGTCACATGCTGTTTTAGTTTAAACTGATTGTTGCTCTGCCAGTCAGAAATTCTTTGTATACTCATGTTTTGTTGTGTGCTGGGCCTGCCAGGTCAGATACCACCAGGACTTTGAGAAGAGTAAAGGCAGCTTCACTCCCACCATCAGTGACCCTGTAACTGAGCGTGTAAAGAGGAACACTCAGGACTTTAGTGACATCAGCTACCGCGGTATCCAGAGACGTGTGGTGGAGATGGAGAGAAGACGTGCAGAGGAACATGATCAGGAGACCATCACAGGTCAGTTTATATATACACCTGGTCCTGTACACACCAGACTTATGATACAAGCAAACCTCTGTATCTTTGTCCAAACCCTCTGTATTTTGGGTACAGAACAGTTCACTACCCATAGTTATGGCAGGTGTAAAGGCAGGACAGGTTGGTGTTTGTTGTGTGCATCAATAAAAGACCAACAATCAGCAAAAACCTAAATGGATTTCCATTCCTGTGTTTTAAGTGAATACAAAGATATGTAGGTTTTTTTTTTTTTACACATAAATTGTACATTAATTTATAGAAACACAAAAATTAAGGCAGTTTTGATGATTTCCTGCCTAATTTTCACTAGACTGGTTTGCCTTTCCTCACAGACCTGCGTGTATGGCGTACAAACCCTGGTTCTGTCTTTGACTATGACCCTGCTGAGGACAACATCCAGTCCAGAAGTCTTCACATGATGTCAGGTAGAAAATGTATTTGCTGTCATTACATTAAAAGGTTATCTGACGCCTTCCTTTATTGTAGTCAGTCACTGAAAAAAGAGGTAATGTAATGTTGGCCTCCATTTTTACCATTGTTCATTTTTTTTTAAAGCATGATTTTCAGTCACATTTTTCATTTAAACTGCTCAAAGAGAGAATATTACAGACAGTACAGCATAATTTTCTGTAAAGCTGCTTTGAAACTGTGTTGTGAAAAGCACTATGCAAATAAAAATGACTTTACTTGACTTCAGTTCAAGCGCAACGCCGCAGCAAGGAGCATTCCCGCTCTACCAGTGCAATGAGTGGGGTGGGCGATGAGAAGTCAGAGGTGTCTGAGAACGTAGACCACCATGCATCCCTCTACAGCAATGGATTTGGAGTGTCTTTAGGTAATATTTTTTTAAGTGCTTGATGTGTCTTCTCCTTAGGTTCTATTGGATTGTAATGGAATGGATTACTTTTCAAGGACATATATTAAAGAAAAATTCCAGGTCACATAAACTTAAGATCTACAGTACAAACATCATGCCACAGACATTGTCAATTACCAGTGAAAATTGTTTTGACTCATCCCTCGGTTTGTAAAAACAAAATGTGTTTACCGAAATTACATTGGAAGCCTGAGGGGCAAGTCTACAGCACTGTGAATGTTTTTAATATGAAATGGTCATTCTTAGCCTTGTCTGAGCAAAGGTATATGCAATCTTGCAACTCATGTCATGACCGTGCAATTCCAGTACACTTGCGTGATTTGCGCAAGGACGCTAGGACGGAATATTACATATTAGCTATTTGTAAAGCACCGTCTCCATGAAGCAAACTCAACCCATAGGAAGTCTGTCAATAATGCATAACCAGAAGTTAATCTACTTCAAAGGGATTAGTTAGACAACTTTATAGATTAAATAAATATTTTTACGGAATAATTCCTATAAGTGCTTTAACAAAATACAAGCTTCACATTTCTTTTAAACCCTCCAGTATGATTACTCCATAGACTTTCATTGATTTCATTTTTTATTTGACCGCTTGAGGGGTGACATGTTGTTCCCTATCGATTCAGTTCACTCGACATTGCAGTGAAACACCTTGGGGAATTCCTTCTCTGACGACCTAGTTGAAGTTCTTGTATCATAAGCCAATCTTATGATTGGCAATGGTGTTTGAGCCCCGCCCTTTTAGGCACGCATTTGCCTTATATAAGCTGGCGCTCAATCACCACTTCTTCAGAATTTTCTTCCTTCAAGACCGACATCATCTCGTCTGAACAGCCCTCTCTTCGCCGTCGATGGACACCTCCAGCAGACATGATTTCCCTGCAGATGCATCAGGCATTCTACGCCTGACTCTCAGTGCCTGCAGCGAAAGATTCACCCGCCCCCTCTACTGTTCCGAGGAAAGTTTCTCTGCCTCGCCACCAGAATCGGGTTCTTCACCTCAGCGAGACATCTACCCGCTTCCCGCAGCATTCTGGCAGGAGCTGTATCCTTTGAAATATATATATATATATATATATACACACACACACATATACACAGTTGAAGTCAGAAGTTTACATACACTTAGGTTGAAGTCATTGAAACTCATTTTTTGTGGACCTCCACAAGTCTGGTTCATCCTTTGGAGCAATTTCCAAATGCCTGAAGGTACCACATTCATCTATACAAACAATACTACACAAGTGTAAACACCATGGGGCCATCGTACTGCTCAGGAAGGAGACGCATTCTGTCTCCTAGAGATGAACGTAGTTTGGTGCGAAAAGTGCAAATCAATCCCAGAACAACAGCAAAGGACCTTGTAAAGATGCTGAAGGAAACAGGTAGAAAGTATCTATATCCACAGTAAAACGAGTCCTATATTGACATAACCTGAAAGGCTGCTCAGCAAGGAAGAGGCCAATGCTCCAAAACTGCCATAAAAAAGCCAGACTACAGTTTGCAAGTGCACATGGGGACAAAGATCTTACTTTTTGGAGAAATTTCCTTTGGTCTGATTAAACAAAATCTTCTTGGCCATAATGACAATTGTTATGTTTGGAGGAAAAAGGGTGAGGCCTGCAAGCCGAAGAACACCATCCCAACCGTGAAGCATGGGGGTGGCAGCATCATGTTGTGGGGAGCTTTGCTGCAGGAGGGACTGGTACACTTCACAAAAAAAACAAAAAAAAGATGGCATTATGAGGAAGGAAAATTATGTGGATATATTGAAGCAACATCTCAAGACATCAGCCAGGAAGTTAAAGCTCGGTTGCAAATGGGTCTTCCAAATGGACAATGACCCCAAGCATACCTCCAAAGTTGTGGCAAAATGGCTTAAGGACAACAAAGTCAAGGTATTGGAGTGGCCATCACAAAGCCCTGACCTCAATCTGATAAAAAATTTGCGGGCAGAACTGAAAAAGCATGTGCAAGCGAGCAAGAAGTCCTACAAACTTGACTCAGTTACACCAGTTCTGTCTGGAGGAATGGGCCAAAATTCCAGCAACTTATTGTGAGAAGCTTGTGGGAGGCTACCCAAAACGTTTGACCCAAGTTAAACAATTTAAAGGCAATGCTACCAAATACTAACAAAATGTATGAATACTTCTGACCCACTGGGAATGTGATGAAAGAAATAAAAGCTGAAATAAATCATTCTATCTACTATTATTCTGACATTTCACATTCTTAAATTAAAGTAGTGATCCTAACTGACCTAAGACAGGGAATGTTTTATACGATGAAATGTCAGGAATTGTGAAAAACTGAGTTTAAATGTATTTGGCAAAGGTGTATGTAAACTTCTGACTTCTACTGTGTGTATATACACTATATGGACAAAAGTATTGAGCCACACCTCTTAATCATTGAATTCAGGTGTTTCATTCAGTTCCATTGCCACAGGTGTATAAAATCAAGCACCTAGCCTTGCAGTCTGCCTTTACAAACATTTGTGAAAGAATGGGTCATTCTAAAGAGCTCACTGAATTCGAGCATTGTACTGTAATAGGATGCCCCCATTGCAACAAGTCAGTTCGTGAAATTTCTACCCTCCTAGATATTCCACGATCAACTGTAAGTGGTATTATTGCAAAGTGGAAGCATTTAGGAAACACAGCAACTCAGCCACGAAGTGGCAGACCGTGTAAAGTTACAGAGCGGGGTCGCCGAGTGCTGAGGCTCATAGTGCGTAAAAGTCGCCAACGCTCTGCTGACTCAATAACTGCAGAGTTCCAAACCTTCTCTGGCATTAACATCAGCACAAAAACTGTGCCATGAAGCTCCTGGCGCATGGGTTTCCATGGTTGAGCAGCTGTATTCAAGCCTTACATCACCAAGCACAATGCCAAGCGTCGGATGGAGTGGTGTAAAGCATGCTGCCACTGGACTCTGGAGCAGTGGAAACATGTTCTGTGGAGTGACGAATCACGCTTCACTATCTGATGGAACGAGTCTGGGTTTGGCGAATGCCAGGAGAACGTTTCCTGCCTGACTGCATTGTGCCAACTGTAAAGTTTAGTGGAGGAGGGATAATGCTATGGGGTTGTTTTCCTGGGGTTGGCCTAGGCCCCTTAGTTCCACTGAAGGGAAATGTTAATGCCTCAGCTTACTAAGACATTTTGGAAAATTCTATTCTTCCAAATTTGTGGAAACAGTTTGGGGAAGGCCCTTTTCTGTTCCAGCATGACTGTGCCCCAGTGCACAAAGCAAGGTCCATAAAGGCATGGTTGGATGAGTTTGGTGTGGAAGAACTTGGCTGGCCCGCACAGAGCCCTGACCTCAACCCTATCAAACACCTTTGGGATGAACTAGAACGGAGATTGAGAGCCAGGCCCTCTCGTCCAACATCAGTGTCTGACCTCACAAATGCTCTTCTGGAAGAATGGGCAAAAATTCCAACAGACACACTCCAAAATCTTGAAAAAATCCTTCCCAGAAGAGTGGAAGCTGTTATAGCTGCAAAGGGGGGACCAACTCGACATTAATGCCTATGGATTTAGAATGGGATGTAATAAAACTCCTGTAGGTGTAATGTGTAGGTGTCACAATACTTTTGTCCATATAGTATATATATATACATATATATATATATATATATATATATATATATATATATATATATATATTCCGACTAAAAATAGCTTTCTCTATGACCGCACTCCTAATTGGCTCTGGCCTCAATTAAACAAGTGGGTAATACTCATGCCTGGTATTTGGGCTGGGTTTTTCAAAAGCCACCATCAACCCAGAAAGGTTATGTGCTTAAATATTTATGGATTTACACCCTTTGGGGCTCAGGTGGGCCACCTCCAAGCCTTCTCTCCCCCATGCATTTGTTTGTTATGCCCTGTGCAGGCATTACATGTATGTGGAGCACACCCACCAGTTTAGGTTGTTGGATCAGCTGTTTGTTTGTTATGGAGAACACAGCTGACATGAGAGTCTACTGGCTTTTTACTGTGATAGGGAAAGTAGAGAGGTGACAGGAAATGAGAGGGAGTGGGAATAGGATCAGGAAAGGACCTCAAGAGCGAGGACTCGAACTCGGGTCACCCGCGATGCATCAGAACCACATGAGTGCAGCCCGCTAGGCTACGGCTCTGACTGACGTGAGTGTATTAAAATAAAGGTACATCTAAAGGTAAAAATTATATATCAATATTTATGCGTTGTATCGATAACATTGGATTGTTGGTCATTGAATCAATCCAGATCGATGGATCATTACACCCCTATATATAGGCTGTTGTTGAAATTACCTCCCTTAGAAGTCACAAGCACTTCCATGTGAAGGGTATAAATTTAGATTGTGTGTATTTTTAAGGTTCATATAGATTCCCATGCTGAGATTAACTTCCATATGGTTTCCACAATGTGGGGTTATTCATTAATTCATACACTTGGAAGATATGTCTTTAATAAATCACCGTCCTGTATGCCTGTGACTTCCTATTCTTTTTCAGGTGTTTATACCTCAGGGGGTATGATGAATCAACACTATGTATACTGCATTCAATATGTATATGACTCATATACAGTACTGCTAAAAGCAGAATATATAAAATAATCATTTTAAGACAAATGTTTTTGTGAAACATATTATGCTCTTAAGACTTTTGCACAGTACTGTATATCCCCAGCATAAGATTAACTTCCCATCTGGTTGTCACCCTGTGGGGTTATTCATTATTCTATACACTTGAAATATGATTGTAATAAGTCACCACCTGGCGGCCCCGTGACCTCATATACATATTATTTTACAAGTGTTTATACCCTGGTGTATCTCTCGGGGTATGATGTCATGTAGTGCGGTGTTATGGGACTTCTTTCCCCAAAGCGTTTCACCGCAACGTCGAGTGAACTGAATCATTAGGGAACGTCTCCGGTTACACATGTAACCTCGGTTCCCTGAGATGAAGGGAACGAGACATTGCGAAACTTGGCCAAGCTACTACTTCAGAGTTTCGAAGTACGAGCGATGTGTTCTTGTCTTTCTATCAGAAAATTCTGAAGAAATTTGTGATTGAGCGCCCGCTTATATAGGGTAAATGCACGCCTAAAAGGGCGGGACTCAATCACCATTGCCAATCATAAGATTGGCATTATGATACAGGGGCTTCAACTAGGTCATCCAGAAGTAATTCCCCAAAGTTTCACCACAATGTCTCAGAACCGAGGTTACATGTGTAACCAGAGAGATTCTGGGTACATGTGCAGCGCGAATATACTGTTGTCAGCGATTTTGTGGTTCACCTTAGAAGCCGCTGGGTTCTTGTCAGTTTTTCAAGTAGGACTTTGGGTTCGGGTTTGTAATTTATGAAAAAAATATACAGGACTTCTGAACTTGTTTCGCCCATGAGTTAGGGGCTGTTCACACCGAATGCCTTTTTGCGTGTATCTGCTCTGTTTCTCCATTGTTTTCCAATGTAAACATGCGCTGGACGAACGTCCTTGACAGCTGCACCGTGTCTCGCTGTTTCTTCAGTGTCTCTTGCAGGACCGGCACACCAAGTTAAAAAAAACGTAAGGTCTCAAAAACGCAGGTCAAGACACCTGTGTTCTGTTTCATTCGTTGCGCTGTGTCTAGATTGTTTTTGAAAGATTTACCGTTTTGAACAATTTCAGGTTGCAAAGAGGTGACTGTGTTTAACAATGTTTAACATTATTCCAGATTATATTGCACCAAGCAAAGTTTCAGTGCTTGATAAACGGCAATGTTTTTTTTTTTCCTTTTCCCTCTGCTCTAGTGTGCTGAGGGGCCGCCGTGCCTTGTATGTTTACGGTTTCTGTTGCGAATGTTGTCTACTATGCTTCCAAAAAATACAGCCTTTTGCAACCTGGTGAAAAATACACTGCAGCGTCAGAATAAAAGATCCAGGAGAAAGTAAAGTAAATAAGACAGAAATATATTACTAATGTATACAACACATCCTCAAAGTAATAATAGCAGTACTGTATCATACTGTATTATATTGAAAACTGGACAACAATGAATAAATGTTGGGTTATAATAATAAACAACAACTGAATTCCAAAATGTTAGTGAGTGAAGTAGTAGGTTTTGCACATCCTGTTCATTTAAAAAAAAAAAAGTGTTTTGTAAAAATATATGTAGGTAAATATTGCTTTTTATCACTGTCTTGTCGAAAAAACTGGAAAACATGCATGAATTATCTTGACCTAGAATTTTATTTAATTAAAAATGTTGAATGTACTTGCCTACAACAGCTGATAGGATGAATTTAAAATTATGATTTAAAATCAATTTTATGTAATTTTTTCAGCAACATTTTCTAAATAGGCCCCTGGTTGGTCGGTTGCTTAGGGCCTCAGAAATTGTAACCCACCCCTGCATGAGTGATGAGTTTAATTGATGTGCTGTGGTAATGGACAGTATGCGGTTGATCAGGGTTCCCACTTTTTTTCAAGGCACAATTTTCCAGGACAGTTTTCTGCAATGCAGATATCATAGGGCCCTACATGTGGTAACCGTGGGATAGGCTGACTCTGATCATTGTGTTCATGAATCAACTGTTGATGTTATTTTACGAGCAGGCGTCCGTGACGAAACTTTCAAAATTTGTGTATTTGACACTCATCCTATGTCCTGATTGTTACCATATTTTCATACATGTAAAAAAAAAATCTTGTTAGCGATAGTCAGTTTAATTGTGCTTAAATATTTTTTCAGGACAGGTTTTCCAGGATGCGTGGGAACCCTGTTGACAGAGCTGAAACTGTATTTTACCTTTAATATTCCTTTAGTATCCAGGACCAAATAAGCTCCATAACTATGATACATGTCTCAAACTGTTCAGTGCATCAGTCTATAATGAGAAAAGCTCTTACCAGTTCTAGCCAGCTGTACCTTATTAAAAAAAAAAAAAAAAAACTATATGGTTGATCTTCTGTATATTTGTAGTGGTATTATGAAATAAAGCCAGAATTTGAATGCTTAATATCTAAAATCTGTGAACTATTCAATGTTGTCCTAGGCTACCAGCAGGCCAAGACTGTTGAGGTTCAGCAGAGGTCCTCCTCTGTGGCAACACAGCAGACCACTGTTTCTTCTGTACCCTCACATCCCTCAACCACTGGAGTAAGTATTAGAAGACTGTATAGAGATTACATTTAATTGTAATGAAATTCATGAATAGAATTCAGGTGGAACACACTATTTACAATAGTTTTACAACAGTTTCACTCTATTTAATGGTAAAGCTGGGACTTTAAATAAAGGGTGAAGGGATGACCGTCAAAGCCATTTAACATCATAATGCTTTTTCCTAAACAGAAATCTGTCCGTGCTATGTACGACTACTCTGCTGCTGATAATGATGAGGTCTCCTTCAAGGATGGTGATGTCATTGTGAATGTGCAGTCCATTGATGAGGGTTGGATGTATGGCACTGTGCAGCGTACTGGAAAGACTGGTATGCTGCCTGCCAACTACGTGGAAGCCGTCTAAATAAAACCACTCCCATATCAAACTCCCTGTGGAATGGAGGGGGTTTGATAACCACTGGGCTTAAGACATTCAGACTGAAAAAGGCTTGTTTTATGTGTACCTAATGTTAGTAAGCGTTTACCTACCATTTTGTTTGTCCTCAATGTAATACATGACATTTCATTTGTGCCCATGCCACAAAACCTCTTGTGGTTGTGGTATGAGAAATTGACAAAATTATACATACCTATTTAAGTTAAAAAAAAAAAACTGTATTTACCTTTTTTGTTCCAAGTCTAGTACAACAGTTAAGTAAAAGGAGCCCATTATTTTTGTATATTGTAATCACGCTACCTTCAAAAATCAACATATTTTTGAAAACTTTAAAGTTTCAAAATTGAAACTTTTGCACAAGAGATGGGCTCATAGTTTGCTTCCTACATGAAAAGGAAAACCTTCAGAGATTTATAGAAACTGAATGGACAGAAGCAAAAAGTTGCCAAATCAAGAAAACAAACATTTTAACTTGCAAATGTTGAGGAATCACCATCAATTCCTCTAAAGTGATAAAGTAAAAAAAAAAAAAAAAAACACGCCTCTCTCCCTCGTTGAAGGCTGGCCACTATTTGCATGCGTGTTTTGTTTGCTTGATTCTGTAGGTGTGGGGTTAGAGGAAGATGTATACCTTGAATCGCTAACTAATAAAGCATACCACGCTTCTGCAATAAACATGCCAACTGTCATTGTGGGGTCACAGGTTATTCTGTGAAATTATTGGTTAATGGTATCATGCATCCAAAATAAGGGGGTTGCCTTGCAAAAATATTAAATTTTTAGTTCACCCAAAAAAGAAAATTCTCTCATCAATTACTCACCCTCAGGCCATCCCAGAGGTGTATGAGTTTTTTCTCCTTCTGCAGAACACAAATGAAGATTTTTAGAAGAATATTTTAGCACTGTAGGTCCATACAATGCAAGTGAATGGGTGCCAAAAAGCACATAAAGGCAGCATAAAAGTAATCCATAAGACTCCAGTGGTTAAATCTATATCTTTGAAGTGATATAAGTGTGGGTTAGAAACAGATCAATATTTAAGTCGTATGCATAAAGAAGATATGAATATTGCTTCTGAAGACATGGACTGAACCACTTGAGTCATCACTTTTATACTGACTTGTGATTTTTGGAGCTTCAAAATTTTGGCACCCATTCACTTGCATTGTATGGACCTACAGAGCTGAAATATTCTTCTAAAAATCTTCATTTGTGTTGTGCTGAAGAAAGAAAATCCAGGATGGCATGAGGGTGAGTAAATTATGAGAATTTTCATTTTTGGATGAACTACTCCTTTAAGCAGGTTTGTGGTGCTAAAAAGTTTAGTGTCATTTGATTTTAAAAGTGGTACCATTAAAATAAATATTCTAATATTCTCTACCTGTATCATGTTCACAAAACAATTTGTACCTCAGTTTGCAAAAATAAGTGTTCACATTTATGGATCTTTTTATCCCAAAATGTTGCAGTGAAACCACCCTATGTCTTCTTAAGAGTATTTCAGTTCACACAATACTAAATGCAGTTTCAATGTCTAAAACCTCTCAACTCAGCTTCTGAAACATTTCGGATGCATTAGTACACCTAAATCTGTTTCCTTACCGGCAGCAAAAATGAGTGGATTAGATCATTTGTTTGGAATTGTCCCTGAAATTGTGGTTTGTAAAAAAAATATATATATTTTTTAATATTTTTGCAACAATTGTTTCCTTTCGATGACTGATGACAATTGTATTAATACTATAGCTTTATTCTTAAAAAAAAAAAAAAAAAAAAAGGTTTTCTTGGACTTCCCGGCACAATTTTAGTCTTAGAAATCACTCTATAAAATTCATCATGGTCTTGGTATTTGACACTTGCTTAAGTAGCAATGAAAATGGCTATTGGCCATTACAGTCTATACTCTGAGAGCATAATTAGCATTTTATCTTGTCTAAAATTCAACTAAAACTTAAGGAATGAGCAGTCCACAGTTAATCTTAAAGTTAAAAAATGAATTCTTGCATTCAGGAAAATGTCTCATGAAGGTGAAAATGTTCTCATGGCAAGCTATCGTCAAGATTATTTAACAGGCGTGACTGAAGCTGGGTCACAATGCTCCTCATCATTCCACTCAGATGCTCGTGCATCAGGCCCAACTGGTTCGGTGAATAGCGACTAAGTTCTTCTGAAGAAAGGCGTCCACCAAGGTCTACAACATCTATTAGCAAATCATTAGTTTTCCTCTCCTCAGCCATCTGTCCTAAATCTACTGCCTCTTCTGATGGGTTTTCATCTGCAAATAGGGGATAAAAAGAATGGGGTATGTAGCAGCAGTTTAGAGGTAGTACTCAATACTTTGATGAATACATAAAAAAAAAAAAAAAAATAGTACCTTGAGCCTCAGGCATTTCTCCTGGTGTTCGCTCCTCGTTGTTTTGAGAAAGCTCAATCTCTTCAGGCTCCGATGTCATTTTTTCCATTTCGTCAAAACTCTTCAGCTCATCAGAACGCCCTTTCCTCTGTATGGTCAAATGTGAGGTGTAAGAATGATCTTGCATGATAAGAAAAGACACAAAGATAAATAAGATGTACATTACCTGTTGTTCATGATAGGTTTTAAGTGCTTTCCTCACATTGGACAGCTTAGGTGAACGGATAGGAAGTGACTTTATTTCATTAGGGGTAAGGGCACTCAGGTCTCCAACTGTTTTTATGTTCCTGGCTCGAACAAGTTGACCAAAGCCACGAGGCCTAAACACACAGGAATAAACATTTGTATTGAAAAACCACAGCAATCTCAAAAAGAAACTTAAAAGATCTGTAATGGAATCTATTGATGAACAAACAAACAACTTGATCTGATCTGTTTGGGAGAATTAGAAATGTTATACATTTGAACTGCAACAGAGTGGTCGTTGAGCTAAATTATATCATATTATTGTGTAAACTTCTAGAATTTTTCACCTTGTGAACCCTGAATCTGTTAAATATCCGAGATTGAGGAATGAAGATTAGTAATCAAACCCAAACAGCTGTATTAAAGGACAATTGGATGAACTGACTCACCACATGTTAGAAGATATCTGTGGTAAAACAGCCTCTACAGGAGTGGAGCAGCCAACAAGTGCTGGAAAAACACAATCCTTGGCAATAGGCAGTGGTTCCTGGCTCATCTCTGAAATCTATTATCAAGAACAGAACAGAAACAAAAAAAGTTCAGATACCTGGATGGTTTAGCATTCAACAAAAAAAGATTCCATTAAAACATTTAGGATTTTGTGTGATTGTGTTTTAAAAATTACATTGTTTCATTTTAAAATCTTGTGCAACATTCATTCTTGGTACGAATATACCTCATGGCTTTTGATAGCTAAGCAAATGTAATGGCCAATTTAAGCCAGTTAGAGTTAAGATTTAGCAATCCAATCATTACTAGAAAAAACAAATACATACCAGGCATTTTTTAGAACTTTTATATCCAGGGCTACGGAGGTTACGTGGGCTTAGAGTTGAACCTTTCGTAGGTGTAGTGATGTACTGCAAATAAATTAGAAGACATTTAATAAAAAAGGTAATGAACAAAGTTGAAAATTCATGCAGGTTAATTTAAAATAATTTCTTCATCCATATATCATACCTTTGACTGTCCACTCAAGACTTTTGACCTAGGTGAGCTGGTGTGAATAACAGGACTACGTCGATCAATGTCATCAGCTAATTCTTGATGGTAAATTGGAGTTGCGAAGGACACTCGACGAGACTGCAAAACAAAGTTATAGAACTACTTATTGAAATCATCCATACTCAAAATGGTAAACTGAGGCACTTTTCCACCATCAAGCAGAATGATTCAGAGCAGTGAGGATTAAGCATTAGTAGCATTTCCACCCAAGCACGATTTGATTACAAACTGTAGATAACTGTGCTCAGGACGGATAACGGTGCTGGTGGAAGGCCTGTAGTGACATGGTAACTTACGATTGGTTAGTCCATTCTAACCCCGATTTCATTGCACTACAGTGGAAAAAGAAACTGCAACAGGAACCATTTGGGCTGATGGTGGAATAGCGCCTCTGGTTAAATATTAAAATTTACAAAATGTGTTGCCCAGTTTTCAGAAGAGAATGATTAATATCAAAACCTTAATTTCAAGGCTAAGTTTATATTCCATTTGTTCAAATGAAAATTGATCATTTAAAAAAAATAAAAAGATACTGTCAAATACCTTAAGAAGGGGAGAGGGAGTATCCTCATCACAAGCTCTCTTTTGTCCTTTCTTTAAAATGCTGGTAGATGGAGAGGCAGATGGTGACCATACACAAGTTCTACTTCTGCTCGGGCTCTGGCCAGGCTCCAGCTCAACACTGAAAGAGTCTAAAGGTTTAGGTTTGGGTGGAGAGTCTAAGCAGACTTTACTCTGTGGAGGCACAGATGACTCTTTGAGAGCATCAGAAGTTTCTTGTACACCAGCAAGAACATCCTGGGTGTCTTCTTTCTCAACAAGAGGAGCATCTTTGTCAAGTATCTGTGCTTCATTTGACTTTTCTGACAATATGAGCTCCTTACTTTCATCAGGAAACATGAGGTCTTTATTTTCATTCACTGCAAGCATAACTGCATCCTCAGGCTGGACATGGGCAGACTCTAGTTGCTCTTGGCATATAGGTGCATCTTCCACTGGATGACCTTTGCTTGGAGATGTGTCTTGAGGTGTTGAACTCTGGAGTAGTTCCTGACTTACTGATGCATTTTCTGAACTATCCTCTCCCTCTTGGTCCTTTTGACTGCCTCCACACCCTAAATCCTCCAATTCATTTGTCCTTACTTCCTGGACTTCAACAAGCTCTTTGTTTGAGTTATCCAATGGTTTTGATAATTCTTGGTTTGGTCCTTCCTCTGCTTCAGACAGCTGAGAAACAATAACACCAAGCTTTGTAATAGGACTTTCAGAAGACAAAACCTCAGATAGGACTTGATCAGGTAAGGCTGAAGATGACTGCATGTCAGCATCTGGTTTAACAACTGCTGTGCATTTGTTTCCATCTGATGCAGTTGTAGGACTGAATTGCTCCGATTGGGAAATCAGGGCGTTAGTATCAAGAGGAATCGGTTCATTGTTCAGATCCTGCGATTCCTTTGAGTCAATATCCTGTGAAAACAAGCCACGATTGCCAAAGCAGTTACAGTTTCTTGATCGTCTACGTCCACGGCCCCGCCCCCTGATATGTGGGCATTTATGCAAAACTTCGGTCTTCACCTTGAAATCATCAGTTACCAATGGGCTGTTCTGCGAAAACGATTTTGTTCCTTCACTCGCAGCCTTCTGACTTATAGACGTACAGACATTATCCTTTTTCTCAGCATCCCTTTCCATTCTTAATTCAGTGTCAGTTTGACTCTGTTCTTGTATCTCTATTACATTCTCAGTTGCAGGGACCTCTTCTTCGTCTTTTTGTTCAAGATCTTTGGTGTCACTGACTGAAATTTCCAAAGAAGGTTTAGGATCTGGCCCATCCTGTGACATAGAGGTCTCCACAGAATCTTCTGAGCGAGCATTAACATCCTCCTTATCCAGCACCATCTCAGGGTCTTTGAGTAACACCTCTGTGGTTTGAGGATGCCGTGGCCTCTTTTTCAGTCTTGGCCCATCTTCTCTGTTATCAGAGTTGTCAGACTTTATATTGTCAGTAGAGGCCAGCAAACCTTTAGACAATCTTCGAGTTCTGTATCTACTCTGTCCTTGAGAGGAAACTTCAGTAACCAATGGGCAGTTCTGTGAAGACGGCTTCATTTCTCCACCCTCAGCCTTCTGAATTATAGATGTACAGGTCACATCGTTTTCTTCTGCATCCCTTTCAATCCTTAGCTTGGTGTCAGTTTGACTCTGTTCTTGCATTACATTCTCAGTTGCAGGGACCTCTTCTTCGTCCTTTTGTTCAAGTTCTTTGGTGTCACTGAACGAAGTTTCCAAAGTAGGTTCAGGATCTGGCCCATCCTGTGACATAGAGGTCTCCATTGAAACTTCTGAGCGAGAATTAACATCCTCCTTATCCAGCACCATTTCAGGGTCTTTGAGTAACACCTCTGTGGGTTGAGGTTTCCGTGGTCTCTTTTTCGGCTTTGGCCCATCTTCTCTGCTATCAGAGTTCTCAGACACTGTATTGTCACTAGAGGCCAGCAAACCTTTAGACAATCTTCGAGTTCTATATCTACTACGTTCTTGAGAAGAATCTGGTGTCCCACTAAAGTCCTCAGTCTGTGAATGCTCGGCATTCATGGAAACAGTTGAAGTGACATCTCCACTAAAGTTTTTATCTTCCTCTGTGTTTTTACGTATTAAAGATCTGCTATGTACCACTGTTAGTGTTTGGGAGTCTGTCTCACTTAAATCTTGCCCTTTTTGTTCATCAGTTGCTGGCTTATCATTGGTCTTTGAAACAGTCATTTCCACCACTTCTGATGCAGCAGATCTCCTTGTTCTTCGTAGCCTGCCAATTTTCTGGCCATCAGCCTCTATCTCTGAAACAGGTGTATGTGTAAATGTCTTTTTTGAAGCGGAGGCAGCATTTTGAGAATTA
This sequence comes from Myxocyprinus asiaticus, assembly GCF_019703515.2. Lineage (NCBI taxonomy): Eukaryota > Metazoa > Chordata > Actinopteri > Cypriniformes > Catostomidae > Myxocyprinus > Myxocyprinus asiaticus. Next base: position 21,951,675 of record NC_059353.1, on the reverse strand, counting down.
TTTTGGGATTTTTCATCTGGCTCTTTCTTGTCTTTAAATCCCTCAAGATTGGCATTGCTCTTTCTAGTCTTCCTCATAGGTCTACCTGCTGACAAACTCTCAGGCTCACTGAGAGGTGACAGTCTCTCTTTAGTTTGGCTATCAGATCGAGTTACAGGAGACCTCTTATGAGAGGACTCAGTTTCTGTTTTGCCACACATACCCATTTCCTGTGAAAGTGCCTGTGAAAACTCTGCGGAGGAAATCTGTGAATCAGTTTGGCCACGCTCTCCTTTCACTCCTTTATTCTTTAGCTGGTCATCTTCAGCTTTACCCTCATCAAGAATCTTACTTCTACTTCTTCCAGCCAAAGGGCTATTTGTTGATTTAATGGGAGCTAGTGTGGGCTTCTGAGCATTTTTCAGCTCAGCAACCTGATTTTTCTCTTGCAATTCGCTTTTCAGCTCCACTGGATCCTCACCTGGGCGAAGAGGTCTACTTCGACGTCTGCCTGACCTTCTTGGTTCTTGACTAGAGTTCAGATCAGTTGGAGGAGAACAGGGAAGAGTCTGTGAATCTTCTTCAGGAGAGGCTTTTTCAGATTCCATGGATCTTGTTTCACTGGCTTTGGCCACAGGAGGGTTCTTAATTTCCAACACTTCGTTCGATACCTGGGTCTGGGTATCTGGGACCAAATCATCCTCTTCTTCATCTGTGCCTTCACAAGGATGACTGCTCGTTGATTTAATCTCATCTTTTGCCTCCATGCTTTCTTCCTCATTTTGAGTGGAAAGCTCAGTGTTGCTAATCTTTTCAGATTTCTGAGAGTTATCTTGTATAATCTGAGGTTGTGACTCCAAAGAGGCATTAGGAGTGGACTGCAGTGCTTTTAAAGCATCCAGTCTATTGGATTTCCGAGTGAATGGGCCAGTAAATGTAACACCGGTGGGACTTGCCGGCTTCCCCTCAACATATTTTTCTAAAGTTATGAAAGACTGACGCCTGCTGTTGGGTTGAGGTGGTGTACCTGTTATCATATCTGATGAACTTGAAACATTAGGGCTGGTCTCCTCTAACCCACTTTTCTCATGACCACTCACATCATTCATTGAGACATTACTAGATGGTGATTGTATCTTCTCTGAAGTTTGGTTTTTATTTAGCGCAGCTTTCTCTGGAATTTCTATGTCTGATCCGGTGCCATCTTGGGTTAATTTAACATCTGTGGTTGGATCCTCAATTGTGGCAACCTCCTTGGGGAGACAGCATTAGAAGCAATTAATGCAGTTAATAAAGCATGCATACAGCTCCTCCAATGATCATTTCAACAGTGCGTGAAGTTAGTTTTTTACCTTCAACTGAACCTTATCCTCTTCCTTAAGTTGATCTATTTGAACAGTTGTCAATTTTTCCCTAAAAAAAAGAATTGAACGTTGAAGAGCAAAGAAATACATGTAAAAAATGATTGACTAAAGGAATAAAGCCATGAGCCATCAATACGTACATGGATTCCTCCTGACTTTGAGAGTATTGTGTAAAGACTATGGTGTCCAGGGAGGCATCCAGATTATTGTACAGAGCAGGAATGTCAACCCTTACGAAAACAAAATCGAAAGTAGAATTAAACCTTCTAAAATCCATGGTTTCTCAAAATTTGGGGGTATTTTATTAATCAGACTTACCTTTTAGTCCTTTTGACCTCTTTCTGGTGCTCGGTCAGCACTCTCTCCTTTGTCTCGGGTGGAATAAAAACAAAATCCACTGATGCCGCCTCCTCAATAGCTTCACACCTCAAGGGCTTGGGGGATCCAAAATCCAGCTTCACCTAGAGAGGTGATAGACGAATTGCTCAAGATTTTAAGCTCCACCGTTAAAATTAAAGTACTGATCCTGATTTATAGTTAAAGATACTTACAGACACTGGCTTTGTTACAGCTACAGAACTTCTTCCTTTCAGGTCTTCTGCCCTAGCCAGAAGAGAATCCCTCATTCCCACAGAGGTCACCTTTATGCCACTGAGCTGAGGGTCCAGCTGTGAACTCTCACTCTGACCAGAGTACATATCTTTTTAGTAAGTGCGTAGAAACAAAGGCAACAGAAAAACAACAGAATACTATTAAGAACATACTGAATGTACCGAATATGGTCCACTGCAATCATCTGGGGCATCAACAGCTTCAAATCCAGGTAAGATCAATGGAGTCTTCTGCTTAGCCTGACTTAAAACAGCCCTGGGAAGAAAGAAAAATTTTAACTCCTTTCTCTCATAAAATGACCATACCAAAATACAAAAATTATATTCTCATTGATGTAGACTAAAAGAGAGAAGACTAAAAAGTTCTCTCTACATTTTAAGCCATGCCCTCACTACACAATATTTGGTCCGATTTTGCTGTTGCAGACACAGGTGTTGTGATATTTAGATTTTGATATCACCACAATCTTGTAGTGCGAGCGATGCAGCAACAACAGCATACTTTGATCATAAGTTTTTTATTGTAATTAACTAACAAGAATGATTTAACACAAAAATGGTCTGAGCATTATACTTCACATTTTGCTAGGTTTTATTTACCTACAACTTTATTTCCAAAACATACACAGACAGCCTGCCCATGTCATTATTATTTCTGCCATATTTTCTTTTTCTGTCTTCTCTTTTGTTTGTTTAGACAAAATCAGTACAAAGACAACTTTTGGACAACGTTTTGGAAAAATCCTGTGATCAATTTCTCGCATGAACTTGTGAGAAAACTGGGGTTTTTTTTTCTGCTGTTGGATGGGGATGCCTTTTTTCCCCAAAGATCTTGTAATTTGTGCACCTCGTCTGGGATCTGTTGTGTAGTATGTGCGCTAATACAACAAGACGACGACAAAAGACAAGAAAATTTGTGTAATGTGAGTGGTTCAGTGATTAAGGTCTGATAGTCATGTAGTGAGAGCGCGGCTTTGAGCAAAAATCCAAACACTGCCTTAAAAATATACCTGAGAGCCTCGGGATAAGTCAGGGTGAGCGCATTTCCAAAAGTGGCATTCCAGAAATGAGTGACCACAGTGCGAATTTGCTTGCTTTTGTGTGGAAAAAGCACACAAAGCAAGGGCGACAACACAGCAAGCAGCTCATCATTGTGGAGAGTTGAGTGCATCTGCAGACAGCCAAGCAAGTCTGCGGCCAGTTTATCTAACTACAGAATAAATTGAATAAAATCTGTCAAACAATTTCTACTTATGAGTGTGTAGACAGAAATTATAATGTGTTTCCATTCCAAATTAACATCAGAGTACATTCTTACCTTGGGTCCTGGTGCAGCACTGTGCTTTGACTCTTCATCAAAACTTTTATTTAAAAGACATGCAGTGTTAGACAAGGATCAAAATAGATGTTTAATATATGAAGGATGAGAAAGTTCTACACACCTTGAGAATTGTTTAAAAAATTGTGCGAGTGGTTTGGAGATGGTTGAGAGCACCTCTTGTATGAATGTGGGCAGTGTGATGTTGGTGAAAATAATCGACAAAATGGTGATTATTGTCAAGCCAAGCCCATCAGTGGGCTCTGCAGATGCTTCTGAGGGGTCTAAAGCAAGAAATGCTTCTAGAGTTTTCATCAGGAGAGAATGGAAGGTCGAGAAATTCCCTAGGGCTTTGCTTCTCTTCCGTACCCAACTCAAGGGTGTACGAGGAGCTATGGATTAAATGAATACATGGTGACAGTGCAATTATACAACTTCTGCAGTCTTTGCCAACTGGAAACTGACACAAAAGCCTTACATTTCATCTTCTGCTGGAACTGTGGGGTGTAAGGAGAGAAGTCCATACTCTCTATGATGATCAGCAAGATATTTGCTATTGCATCTAGCATAGACAGACTCTGAAACAAAACACAAAAGGATGTGACAAACATAAAACCCCCAATTATGTGCATAAGTTCATAAATACTCAAATTCAGTTAAAACTTCCATACTTTCAGAGCATCACCATCAAGAGAGGCAGAGATCTTGGCACACAGCTCTTCACAGCACACATTCTCCTCTGCTGTGGCTACCAAAGCCGAGCAGCGGGCAAAAGCCTTATAAAGCTTGGACCACATATTGATCATGGTTTTCTGGGTTGTCTAAGGAAATTAAGTTAAACAACAATATACATGTAATAAAATATTTGCATAATACAGGATACATAATCCACAAAAAAGCTAAAATAGAAACTTACTTGGGGTAGGGCTGAACTTGGCATCAGGTGAATGATTGGGAACATCAAGGCACTGTGAATGGCACTGAAATTATGCTCCAAAGAATCTCCTTGATTCACTTCATTTGTCTGTGTTGGAATGATCATTTATCAGTATGCAATAAAATACAAGTTCTGTACTATAGAAAGTACTGAGACAGAGGAGGATTTGAGTTTGGTACCTGAGTGATGGTGTCAGTCAGAGGGGTAACCACCATACTCCACATTCTACAGAGCTGCTGCTTGTTCTTAACAGCCTCCACACTCCCACTAACTGCTCTTAAAACAGCTTCTCCAAAAGCCAGGGGGGATGTATGTCCACAGAACCCACAACTTACAAGGGCTTCAAGGCTTGAGAAAAATCTAGATTTAAAATAATAACACAAAGTTGCTCCTCTATCTAACCATTTTCATTAAACTGAAAAATAAAATAAAAAATAAATTAAGCCACAAGATTTGATGCATAATTTATGTACATAGCACAAATTGTACAGGACAGGTTACATTCAGACTTAGGGTAAGGGTTTGTTCAAATTGAGCAATATGACATTTAAAAGGTAGACAAGAGTACTAAATCAAAAATCTCCACTGAAATAAGTTTCAGTTTTAGATAGTACATAATGTAAAATGCCTTCGTGAACAGTCTTTATGCTCACCTCTCATCTTCAAGAAATGATGAGAGCTGGCTAATGTTGTAGAAAAGCAGTATTAGGAAAAGTGCTGGTGTACCCTGGAAAAAATGTGGAAAAGTCTTATTTAAACATTCAAGATACAAAAGCATTCTTAAATGAAAAGGATTAAGAATACTACATCAACATCAGTGAAAACAGACACTTGTAAACCAGATTTCCAAGGCTGCTGATACTAGGCCTTTAACTTGAGCTTGCAGTTGTGATACAGTATAAACCAAAATCTCTAGTGATTGAGTTTACCATAAGAGGTAAATACAGCACTTACATTCAACACATCCATGTTTGCCACTTGATAGGCTGCGGAACCAAGCACCTTCTGAGGTATTCCTCTAACTGTGACTTCCAACAAAAGCTGCAGCAAATGAGCATGAGCAAAGAAAATGTGTCCAACAGCAGGTACAATAAGACAACCAACACTGCATTTTTTCCCAATTGAAATTCCTAATCATTAGAAAAATTGCCAAACACAAAGGTAGCCAAAAAGACATGTATTACTTTTCCATCACTAAATTTGTTTTGGATTGAATATTTTATTAAATTTACAAGCCTGACCTAAGCTGGGTTAGGTAACACTGTTTTACCATCTAAACCACTAAGAGTCACTGAGCAAGGTAACTGTCACCATGAAATGCTGTCTTACCAACGCACGCTCAGGAGGCTGCACATCTGAGGAGAGGATGGACTGTAGGGCCTTTAGGAGAAAGGTGAGGACCTCTGAACCCTGCCGCTCCTTCTTATTACCTGTCACAGATGTGGTGAGCTTTCTGAATTACTATGAATCAGCATCCAAAGCACAAGTTGTGTGCGCAAATCATCCTTCACATTCATAGTGATAAACTGTCCACCACCTACCAGCTTCTATTGTTGCGCTGACAAAACCAATCAAGTTGCTCCAAATGAGATTATAAAGTGCGTCTGTAGAGACAAGAATACACTCCTATCAGGTTATGATGATCATGGACAAAAGTAAAGTGTGGAAACAAGCACTGCCTATATGATTCCCTTTCTGGCGGATCTTCAAAGCAACAAGTTTCAGTATCTGGTTCCTTTAGAACCATTTGTGAAAGTAAAGGTTTGAAAATACAGACCTCTGTGACCAAGTACAACAAAAACCAAGACAAACACTGAGTTGGTATCGTGATTCTTGACCCCCTATATGTAGATGACAAGTACGGTGAATACCTGAAGCATGTTTTCCCACAGCGATGAAGCCATCTCTGACTGCAGAGATGAGGGTCGAGGCATGTCTGCTGAAGGTTGAGGGGCTGGTAAGGAGTGGGTGAGTCAGCGGCTCTGGAAACGAAAATTAAATACTGATATTTGCTAGTATTAGAACGTAGATTCCATGATGCCATTCGGTTATTGTGATTCCATCAATGTAAACATTTAAATAGTGAGATCACCCAACACATCAATCATAGTTCCATCACCAATTATAAGTAGGGATGACTTAAAAAGCCATGGGAACTTTTTAATAGTTTAAAAATTAAAGATAGGATAAAATGTACAAAGCTTGCTCATGACTAAGCATATGTTTACCCAGGCTGAGCTGAAGATTTTCTTTAGCAGCAGTGCTCGTGACCTCTGGACCCAAGAGCCACTGCAGAAGCATCTCTAGTCCTAGCAGCTGAATGGAGCGGTAGGACTGAGCTACCTGCATACTACTGTTCAGATTCATATGAGGAGCAGCATTCAGACTGCTACAAGATGGAATGCCTGGAGAGCAGAAAGTCAACTATCAGACAACTGTACTGCTGTCAGGGTTTGAAGACAAATCAAGTAGTATAAAGTAACTTTTTAAAGTAATACCATAGCTGTAATGTCATTGCATTCCCTTTATGTGTTGGAATAATGCAAAAGGCACAATCAGAGAGGAAATTAGCTGTACCTGATTTAGGGGTGTTAGGTGTACCATTGCTTGAGTTAGGGGTTCGAGCAGGTGTAGCTGGGGACTGCAGTGGAGAATCAGGAGGAAGTGTGCTGTGCAGCAGTGGTATGCCAACCTTCGAGAGGGCATGATGGATAAAATGGAGAGAGAAATATGTTGCTCTTTAGTACCAAAAGGGACCATGGCCGTTCAAGGCGTCTTTGTTTCAACTGTCCCTGTCTGCCAGAACCATCTATCTGAGCACAGTGAATTTTACCTGCTCAAAGTTAGCAGCCAGGTTGGGCCCAAGCTTGACCGTGAGATACCACCACACCTCCAGCTTAGTGAGCAGTAGAGCTTCAGTCCTGACGTGGATGGAGCTGAGGGGCTGCATGAGAAGCTTCAGCCGTTTGCTGCTACACAGGATATCTGCTCAAGAAAAAAAAACAAAAAAAAAACAAGTTTACAGTTTATTAGTGAGCATGTTCACAGGCACAAATCTCACACCGATTTAGCTTAAGCTGACAACCTGTAAGGTCATGCAAACGAAAAGTATTTCCTTCATTGAGATGATGTCAAATGCAAAAAACAATCGGCTCTCCAAGTAAACACCTTTACTGGCGTTCTTACCGGCTTATTTAATATGCACATGCCTATTTGCGTTTTGATGTCAAAAGCAGACAATATCCCTATGATTTCAAATCTCATGTAAAAGCAACTCTCTTGCGTTGTCATATTTGTCAAATAAGTAGATTTTTGGTAGCTAAGAGCATAACGCTGTGCATGTAAACACTTTTAATGATGGTTATAGGAAAGGTAGCATCCAGTCAAGTTAATGGATAAGCATTTTTGTTTATAGAGATTGCGGAGTCAGATTTCCATTTGTGTGTCAGTTACCAATCAAATAATATAATGTCATTATCCAATTACACTTATTAGCATACAAATGTCTCCAATAGGATGAAAATTCAGATTTCAAATTATACTCTACAAGCACTGATGTTGAGCAATTTCTAGCTGATTAAATATTTCAGTGCAGAGGAAAAACTAGAATAAATGCATATTCACTTCAGACATTTCAATGGCTTTCCCAGACTAGGAAATCACAATTTAAAATTCTGCATGACTAAAGGAACCATGCAGCATGGTTTTGCAAGGGAAAGAAACAAGATCCTAGTCATGAACTGTTGTGTCACTGTGCTGGTCCAAAGAAGGAATACACAACCATCAATTTGTCCAAGGTACAAGGGAAACAAAAACACACAAATTAACTTGCCTGGATTAAGGGCAAAGTTGTCAATGAGGCTTTTCCAAGCAATGAAGGCAATCTTCTTAATATTGGGCGAGGAGCTGCGGAAACCTAACTCCTCTAAATATAGCAAGGAGTTAATGAAAGCACCGCCTTTGTGGAGCAACTGAAAAGAAACAGAAAAACATACTCTTACATACACTGTCAATAAAACAGCAAGGTTCTATTAAACAAGTGTTTTCCATCTTACCTTCCCCAGAAGCCTCACAAATAAGGGCCAGAGTTTCAGCATATTTGTCTCATTTTTCGAAGCGAACAGCTTCTGCATTTCAGGGATGAGAGTCTAAAAGGTGGCAGAGCAGTGGAGAGCAATTATGGTCATTTCCATTGCATATTCATACATATGCTGCATAAAAACAAATGAAAGCTAAAACTTACAGAGGACATCATTGGCTCTACAATGGCTGCAACCTCCTGCTGTTTCTCCAGAAGAAGAGGCATGCCCAGCTCCAGGGCTGCTGCCGCACGCAAGCGCACCTTATTGGCCGAGTGAACCACCAGAGGAACAACCAGCTTGGCCCAGCACACGGCTCCAGCAGCCATCTGAGGGGGAGCCTGCTCCAGCAATCTGAAGTTTATCACAAAATCAGCATCAATAAATTGCTTTTCCTACAGTTCCTTCACAGTATGAAGAGATTGTAAGCCTGCATTGATTACAGAAGTACCAAAAGAGAAATATATGGGAAACCTTATAATAACATTGAGTGACTCATGATCAATGAGGATGGACTGAACTTCTCTGGTCTGCATGGCCTCCAGGCTCTTGAGAATCTCTGGGGCCTGAAAGGTAGAAAGAAAAATTTTTAAACCACAAAAGAACCCAATTTAATCAAACGTAAAAAAAACAAAAAGGAAGAAAGATTGGATCAGATCATGCACACCAAACAAATACCTTTTTGGCCACCACCTCTGGAGGGAAATTCTGTTTTGAAATAACCCATAATGCTCGAGTGCACGTAAATTTTTCTTTGGATTGTACCACAACATTACAGAGCGTAGAAAGGATCTCTTCTGAATCATTTGCTGCAGCAAAAGAGAGAGAGAGAAAAAAAAGAAAATAGATTATGTAAACTACTTATTACAATTAATAATAAATGTACAGTTTAAGACAGAAGTTTACATAGACCTTAGCCAAATACATATAAACTCAGTTTTTCACAATTCCTGACATTTAATCATAGAAAACATTCCCCTGTCTTAGGTCATTTAGGATCACTACTTTATTTTAAGAATGTGTGGGGCCCTGGGTAGCTCAGTGGTAAAAGATGCTGGCTACCACCCCTGGAGTTCGCTAGTTCAAATCCCAGGGCGTGCTGAGTGACTCCAGCCTAAGCAACCAAATTGGCCCGGTTGCTAGGGAGGGTAGAGTCACATGGGGTAACCTCCTCGTGGTTGCTATAATGTGGAGCACATGGTGAGTTGAGCGTGGATGCCACGGTGGATGGCGTGAAGCCTCCACACACGCTATGTCTCCATAGCAACGCACTCAACAAGCAACATAAGATGTGCGGGTTGACAGTCTCAGACACGGAGGCAGCTGGGATTCATCCTCCGCCACCCAGATTGAGGCAAATCACTATGCGACCACAAGGACTTAAAAGCACATTGGGAATTGGGCATTTCAAATTGGGTGAAAAAAAAAAAAGAAAGTGAAATGTCAGAATAATAGTAGAGAGAATAATTTATTTCAGCTTTTATTTCTTTCATCACATTCCCAGTGGGTCAGAAGTTTACTTACACTTTGTTAGTATTTGGTAGCATTGCTTTTAAATTGTTTAACTTGGGTCAAACATTTTGGGTAGCCTCCCACAAGCTTCTCACAATAAGTTGCTGGAATTTTGGCCCATTACTCCAGACAGAACTGGTGTAACTGAGTCAGGTTTGTAGGCCTCCTTGCTCGCACACACCTTTTCAGTTCTGGCCACAAATTTTCTATCGGATTGAGGTCAGGGCTTTGTGATGCCCACTCCAATCCCACGACTTTGTTGTCCTTAAACCATTTGCAACAATTTTGAAGGTATGCTTGAGGTCATTGTCCATTTGGAAGACCCATTTGCAACCGAGCTTTAACTTCCTGGCTGATGTCTTGAGATGTTGCTTCAATACATCCACATAATTGTCCTTCCTCATGATGCCATCTATTTTGTGAAGTGTGCCAATCCCTCCTGCAGCAAAGCACCCACACAACATGATGCTGCCGCCCCCATGCTTCACGGTTGGGATGGTGTTCTTCGGCTTGCAAGCCTCACCCTTTTTCCTCCAAACATAACGGTGGTCATTATGGCCAAACAGTCCAATTCAGTACACCTCGTATCAGAAGCTAATTGCCTAAAGGCTTCACATCATTTTCTGGAATTTCCCAAGCTGCTTAAAGGCACAGTTTTCTCAGTTAATGTAAACTTCTGACCCACTGAAATTGTGATACAGTCAATTAAAAGTGAAACAATCTGTCTGTAAACAATTGCTGGAAAAATTACTCGTGTCATGCACAAAGTAGATGTCCTAAACGACTTGCCAAAACTATAGTCTGCTATATGAAATCTTTAGAGTGGTTAAATTAGTTTTAATGACTTCAACCTAAGTGTATGTAAACTTCTGACTTCAACAGTACATGACTTCAAAATTATTATAAACATTTCTTTGTGTACCTGGGATAACTGAAACAATGTGTGAGTGAAAGACACAGAAGCCCAGAGCCTGCAGTGCAGCTTGACACAGCTCTTCATTCTCACTGGAGATGTGAACCTGAAATAAAAAAATAATAATTTAATATCTGCAGGGCTAATACACACAGCAAACCCAAGCTTTTCTATGCAATGCACAATAGTCTTCTCAAAAGCGTAACTATTGGTTATTTTTGGCTATGCAAATTATTTTATAAACACAAATAAAGTGACAGTGAACAAGCCTTTTAGTTTATAGAGTAACCATTCTTACCAGAAGGACTTTACAGAGACGTGCAAAATGCTTTACAACTACAGGCAGAAACTGTCGTCCTTCCTCTCCATTGAGACGGCTGGGAGAATGAAAAAGAGGAACTTTTAAAGAAATACCTTTGAATTGCCCTTTATATGTGGATGAAGAATCGTTCAACTGTGTTATAAAAGTGTGTATTACCAAAATGTAAAAGCAAAATAGAGCTTATTTGGATGCTGATAAGGGTCATTCCATCCATACATTTGACTGCATTCTGCCAGACAAAAACAGTCACCAAACCGTAGGTACACACTTACTTTGCTATGGTGATGTAGGCATCTGTCTGCTCAGACAGCCCAGCTGAAGCATCTTCCAGACACTCCAGAAGAGGAAGGAGGCAGGCACTGGATAAAGGCACTGCTGCCATCATCCTCACAACCTGCAGGACATGCATGCTCATTAACGACCGCATATAGTGTTGATTACAAATAATACAGGATAATAATGCTGTATTATTATGATTACACTAAACAGTTTTCATTTTTGGAAGTACAAAATTAATCCTGTGTTGGGAGTAGTGCAACAGACATTATTGTGACTAACAGTCGTCTATGGAAAGTTAAACTGATCCACGAATAAGCATGTGTGAACTATATCGATTTTATATTGGTAGTAAACGTGAGGTAGAGTAAGTCGATGTAAGAACATTGCGTTCTCTCGCTTCACAGAAGGAAGCATTTGAGATCTCTATTGCACGATGTTTTCAATGTGATGTTTAATGGCTAGCCAGGTGCACGAGAGGCTAAAGATAATACATCATCCATTAAACTCAAGAAATTGTTGTATATAGGTTAACATCATATATTATTTTTTTTCCACGGCTGTGGACCCGACATACTTAGCTACTATAGCATCAGCTTACTGATTGCGTTGTATAGCTGTTGTATAAACATGTTCGTTGTGTGTAGTACAGCTGAAATTGTGGCCAATTTGCAACAACAAATGTACATAGAAATGTAAAGCTGCAGTAAACTTCATGTATATTTTGAGTTTTAATCAATTTAATCCAAAAGATCCTTCCCCTACAAAGACTCCAGAGTTAGCGAGCTAGTTGCCCTCCTCATGTTACCACCCAACCCCCTTAACACTCAACAACAGGCATTACATCCCTCACCTCACGGCAGCTGATGAAGGCGATATCATCGACTCAAGCTCTATATTAGAGGAATTGGAGGACTTATTTCAATGTTCAAAGACGATAAAGGGTTTGCTGTATCTGTCCACTCCTCACTCCCCGCTAAAATGCTGGCGCCAAACACGACGTGCTGCTAACGTCACCTTCAACCCCACGTAATCTCCGCCTACTTATAAATTATTCATTAAGTGAAAATGGCAAAAACGCCACAGCTGGAATGAAGAGTGAATAAAAAAGACACTTTGCTTTGTTTGTATGTGTACAATATTTAATGTTTGACTTAATATTTACACATCGTTCACCTATCACTACAATCTGCAAAGAAAATACTCCTGTGTCCACATCTGAGCAACACTTCATGGCCAGAAGTATGCCGACACCCAAACCCCACACCCATATGCAGTGCTGCTGGGTAGTAACAGATTACATGTAATCTATATTACGTAATCATATTACAAATATGAAGTGCTTGCATTTATATTAAAGGTGCAATATTTAATATATTTACTGTATTAAAGCATAAAATTATCATATGTTATCAGAGATTTAGGAAACATGCTAAGTTGAAATACTGGCTTCTCCAGTATATTCTACTTTGAAAAGTCCATTCTGGCAGGAATTTCTGTTTGTGTTTTGGCCTGTGTGATCCCGCCCACTGCCCATTTCCCAATAGTATTTCGACACCCCGGGTTGCCAGATTTGAAACAAGTTAGGGGTCAACTTCAGCCATGGAAGCCAGCAATACATCTAGCTAACATTGACAGTTATAAAAAAAAAAAATGGTTTATAATTTGCAAACAATAAAAACATTGCAAACCTATACATTAGCTCAGGGGTCGGGAACCTTTTTTCACTGAGGAGCCAATTTTTAAATTTTTGGTTGATGCATTTAAAAAAAAAAAAAATAAAATAAAAAAAAAAAAAAGCCATAGCACAAACTAATAATTTACTATTTTCAAAAAACAAAGTTTTTCAATAAAATAAAATGTTCATTATGCCCATAGACTACTCAAAAACACAAAAAGAAAACAAATATGCAACAATTAATAGATAGCAAGTTGTTGTATGGAACTGAGTACACGTGTCTTTGTGAGTCTCCATAAAATCACTTCATTTTACAATTGTTCATGAAATATTTCTCTTCCCTTTGGGCTGGGCGATATGTAAAAAAATATTTGGTCAATGACCAGTGCAACAGTGCCCACGCCAGCGGTCTTCAAGTGTGATCTTCTATTATAAGGAGATGGTGGACACAAATTCTTTTGGAGAACTTTGGAATTATCTCTGAAAAGTATCTCCCTATTTTCCACAATATAAGTAAGAACCCATGCACACCAAAACAAACTCTTCAAGGTGCCGAGTCAAAAAAGAAAAATATTTAATATTATATAAAATGTTGGAGCAGTGAGCAAGTGTGCAAGTATTTTCTATTTTTGATCTCCCTATTTTCCTCCAGACCACACTAGCCACCCCCTGAATGACAATTCTAAATCAACCAAAAATGTATGTTACAAGACAGAAGCCTTTGTTCAGGAGTCACTTCCAAGAGGAGAACAAGGCACTCTCAGCAGCAATGAGGTACAGTATTTTTCAAATATAGACATATACATATACTGTATGTATGGATATATATCACACACATGCACATATACTGTATATACTGTACATGTAGGTGTTGTTGCAAATATTAAAACCAAAAAATTTATTATTCATTACTCTTCTCTACTGAAGGAGCTTCCAATAATTAAAGACCTCAAAACAGTTGTGAAATGGCTGCATGGGAATAAACAGCAGTTCAGGGGTACAGGTGAAAAGCCTTGTTTCCTACAGTTGGAAAAAGAGGACAAGGAAAGGGCCATCTGCAATCTTTTTGAAGAACCAGAACTTTCCAGAGAGACCTTCACATTTCAGTTTCTTTTTAGGGATGGCATGGAGATATGTTTCCTGTAATTACATGATAAGAGAGGCCTAAAATTCAGTTGTTCTTTTGATGAGTTTTAAGTTGTCTATTTATTGTATAAAATATAAAGTGTTTCTGTTAAAATGTTGCTGTTGTTTACAAGTTGTTTAAATTATTAATTTAGTTCTATTTTATCAATATTAACATTTCTTATTAGTTTTCTAATTGTTCACTGTACATTTTTGCTAGGCTTGAAAATGAATTTTTATTTTTAATTTGATATGATTAAATATTTAAGATATTAAATGCCCATGTTTTTATCTTTTAAGTGCTATTTGTAACATCATGATCATGAAGGAAATCATATTATCTCATATAAAATAGTCAAATGGGTAACACTTTAAAATAAGGTTCCATTTGTTAACATTAGTTTACTAAATGTGTTAACATGAATAACAATGAGCAATACATTTTTAGCATTTATTAATCTTGTTTAAAATTAAAATTAAAGTTGTATATGTTAACCTACTGCATTAACTAATGTAAACAAATGGAACCTTACTGAAAAGTGTTACCATTAAATGTTTAAGATAGTCATCAAATGGAAATCGATGTGAAAACTTTTCAAAACTGTAGGTGGCGCAAGCATCGGCCCGGAAACTGCTGTGGCTCCATTAGCTCCACCCTAACCTTCGGCCTGAGACTGCTGACCCGAAACTGCTGTGACGTATGCCTCTGCTCTGCATATAGATATATCTTTAAGTTAGTTTTATTTTAGCCAACTGCTTTTTTACTTGTCTTCAAAATCAGGGCTGCCAACTCAGACTCTGTCTCACGCTCTCACTCTACCCAAGTAAATCTCATGCCAAATAACAAGAAAACGTAATTCAATATAAAATAAATAAAACATAGCAACAAATCTTCTATTTGGATTTTTCATCAGCACAAGACTTGAATTTTCAGGCCGCCAAAGGAAATTTCCCACTGCAACGCACATCAGCGTGCCCAAGAGACAGGATAACGTCTCCAGTTACACATGTAACTTTGGTTCTCTGATATGAAGGGAACGAGACATTGCTGTAAGCACTATGGGGAAGCCCTTCTAGACAACCTTGTTGAAACCCTTATTCAATCACTCCAATTTTCTGATTGGCAATGGTGTCTGAGCCCTGCTCCTTTAGGCGCGCAGTTGGCCTACATAAGTGGGCGCTCAGTCACCATTTCTTCTGAATTTTCTGACTGAGGGACAAGAGTGAGTCACTCATATTATGAAACTCTTAAGTAGTAGTGCGGCCAGCTTTGGCAATGTCTCGTTCCCTTCATCTCAGGGAACCGAGGTTACATGTGTAACCGGAGACGTTCCCTATTGATTCAGTTCACTCGACATTGCCATAAGCACTATGGGGAATGATATCCCATCACGCCACACTACGTGACATTACACTCCCAGAGTTATAACACTAAACAGAGATATTCATAAGGAGTCACAGGCCACAGGCTGATCACAGCCGCTCTTGAAGGAATGTCAAAATCATAGCAATGGGGCAATTCACTGGGTCTTTACCACGTGAATAGCACCAATTTGCAAACACACACCATTTAAGTGCATAGAGGCGTCTTGTGGCTTGTGCTCTAGCCTGTAAAATGGTGTTCGACACCGACTGAGCGAATTCTGGCTCATCCCCTGTGCTCCGTTCAGAGGCCACACGTGTAGGCTCCACAGCTCTGGCTGGCAATGCCAAATTGTGCCTTGTGCTTGAGAGAGAATGTCTCTCCTCAGCGGTATTTCCCATGGAGGGCCGTCCAGTATTTCTATCATCTCCAGAAACCAGGACTGATTGGGCCATTTCGGTGCAATTAACAGAACAGAACCTGAGGCACTAGGCACGATGTGGAATGTGTCACTTGAGCCAGTACTGGAGAGGTCTCTTGTGTAACAGACCTAACGGTATGATGCCAGATGCTGCCACCATAAAAGCAGCATTCTTTGAAATGACTTCAATGGCAATGTTTTCTCCAGTTTGAACTGAGACAGACACTGAAAAATGGTCTGGACGAGCTCATTCGTGAGGTGCGTGCCCATGCTCACTGAGTCAAGACGAACTCCTAAAAATGAGATTTGCTGGATGGGGAAAAGTGTGTTTTTCCTCCAGTTGACATTCAAACCCAGATTTTTCAGATGGCAAAGCAGCAAGTCTCTGTGTTCGCTCAGTAGTGCCTCTGATTGGGCAAGTAATAACCAATCGTTGAAGTAATTCAAAACACACACACCGTTCGTTTTCAATGGGGCGTGCGCTGCATATATACATTTCGTGAATGTGCGGGGAGCCAGAGACAAACCGAAAGGAAGGACTTTGAACTGATATGCAGTTCCCTCAAACTTCCCACTAAACAGAGATATTCATAAGAAGTCACAGGCCACAGGCCGATGACTTATAAGTCACATTTAAGTGTATATGAGTAGTCCCACATGGCGGATGCCAGATGGAAATTAATGTAGTCTGGGATCTATATGAACCATATACAGTAGATATACACAGTATGGTTTATTAACCATAACCCTCTCACAACATGGTTGGAAAAGTAGGTTTTATTTCTTATGGGAGACTTTTAAAGGGGCAGTTCAACAGCATATACTAATTAGGTGGCTGTGTTGATTATAGTCGGAAGCCCACCCATAATAAGGGCTTGGGCTCACCCGCTTGAACGTAAGAAGCACTCTATACAGAGAGGACTTGTGAGGAGAAGGACGCCACATCTAGGTTATAAAATCTTGTGAACCTGTTTTGTGAGGACCATCCTGCTGCCAAACATATGTCCTATAGGGACACACCATTTGTCCATACCCATGAAGAGGCCATGCCTCTGGTTGAATGCACTTTGAAACCAATAGAGCAATTAGTGCCCTGTGATTCATAAGCGAGGGTGATTGCATCAACGATCCAGTGATAAAGCCTTTGTTTGGAAATGGATATTCCTTTTGTGCTGATCCGACAGCCTAAACTGACGGGTGCGCTCAACATATACAGGTGCATCTCAATAAATTAGAATGTCATGGAAAAGTTCATTTATTTCAGTCATTCAACTCAAATTGTGAAACTCGTGTATTAAATAAATTCAATGCACACAGACTGAAGTAGTTTAAGTCTTTGGTTCTTTAAATTGTGATGATTTTGGCTCACATTTAACAAAAACCCACCAATTCACTATCTCAAAAAATTAGAATACATCATAAGACCAATAAAAAAAAACATTTTTAGTGAATTGTTGGCCTTCTGGAAAGTATGTTCATTTACTGTATATGTACTCAATACTTGGTAGGGGCTCCTTTTGCTTTAATTACTGCCTCAATTCGGCGTGGCATGGAGGTGATCAGTTTGTGGCACTGCTGAGGCAGTATGGAAGCCCAGGTTTCTTTGACAGTGGCCTTCAGCTCATCTGCATTTTTTGGTCTCTTGTTTCTCATTTTCCTCTTGACAATACCCCACAGATTCTCTATGGGGTTCAGGTCTGGTGAGTTTGCTGGCCAGTCAAGCACACCAACACCATGGTCATTTAACCAACTTTTGGTGCTTTTGGCAGTGTGGGCAGGTGCCAAATCCTGCTGGAAAATGAAATCAGCATCTTTAAAAAGCTGGTCAGCAGAAGGAAGCATGAAGTGCTCCAAAATTTCTTGGTAAATGGGTGCAGTGACTTTGGTTTTCAAAAAACACAATGGACCAACACCAGCAGATGACATTGCACCCCAAATCATCACAGACTGTGGAAACTTAACACTGGACTTCAAGCAACTTGGGCTATGAGCTTCTCCACCCTTCCTCCAGACTCTAGGACCTTGGTTTCCAAATGAAATACAAAACTTGCTCTCATCTGAAAAGAGGACTTTGGACCACTGGGCAACAGTCCAGTTCTTCTTCTCCTTAGCCCAGGTAAGACGCCTCTGACATTGTCTGTGGTTCAGGAGTGGCTTAACGAGAGGAATACGACAACTGTAGCCAAATTCCTTGACACGTCTGTGTGTGGTGGCTCTTGATGCCTTGACCCCAGCCTCAGTCCATTCCTTGTGAAGTTCACCCAAATTCTTGAATCGATTTTGCTTGACAATCCTCATAAGGCTGCGGTTCTCTCGGTTGGTTGTGCATCTTTTTCTTCCACACTTTTTCCTTCCACTCAACTTTCTGTTAACATTCTTGGATACAGCACTCTGTGAACAGCCAGCTTCTTTGGCAATGAATGTTTGTGGCTTACCCTCCTTGTGAAGGGTGTCAATGATTGTCTTCTGGACAACTGTCAGATCAGTCTTCCCCATGATTGTGTAGCCTAGTGAACCAAACTGAGAGACCATTTTGAAGGCTCAGGAAACCTTTGCAGGTGTTTTGAGTTGATTAGCTGTTTGGCATGTCACCATATTCTAATTTTTTGAGATAGTGAATTGGTGGGTTTTTGTTAAATGTGAGCCAAAATCATCACAATTAAAAGAACCAAAGACTTAAACTACTTCAGTCTGTGTGCACTGAATTTATTTAATACACGAGTTTGACAATTTGAGTTGAATTACTGAAATAAATAAACTTTTCCATGACATTCTAATTTATTGAGATGCACCAGTATATGCAATGCCCTCACTGGGCATAACATATGCATAGATTGCTCTTCATCTGAATTAAATGGTGGGGGAAGAAGGCTTGCAAACGAACCATCAGAGCCAGAGACAGACCGAGAGGAATGACTTTGAATTGATACGCAGTTCCCTCGAACGCGAATCTCAAAGGCCTGTGACGTGGTGCAATTGGTACATGAAAGTACACGTCCTTCAGATCTATTGGCACAAACCAGTCCTGAGGATGGATGTGCGATAAGATCCATTTCTGAGTTAACATTTTGAATGGGTGCTTCACGAGCGTGCGATTGAAGCGTTTCAGATCTAGAAATCAGATCCCACTGTGTGTGTCACAGTCTGGGACAGTCTATATCGCATTTTTTGTGAGGAGACTGTGAATCTCTGTGCGCAACACCGACATATTCCTGTGGTCGGACCACAGATTGAAAAACGCTGGTGAAGCGAAGTGGCTGGTGTACAAACTGAATCGTATAACCATGCTCGATCGTTTTTAACACCCAGTCTGACATGCCCATGAGGGCTCGCCACGCATTCAAGCAACGGGACAGCGAGCTTATTGATTCGCTTGCTATAGGAGATAGAGCGCCGCTCACCATAGGGAAGTGGTTGAGCATAATGTGTGGGGTGCATTATAGGTGAAGAGGAAATGGCCCTTTTTCTGAGAATGTGTGAGCGTCCCGTGTTTGAACAACGGGCACTTTTTTATCTTTTGTGAGAACAATCTCTGTTTGAGTAATACAAACAGAGGCAACATTTTGAAAAATGTCCCATTCCCGATGAACAGTATTGGGCAAGAGGGGAGAAACACTGTGTGCCTCGAATCAAGCCTTATTCGGCTCTGGGCCGTAAATTACGGCGAGCTCTGGGATCCTCTTCACAGGGCTGGGCATGTCAGGAACGTTTCTGTTGCCCAGCCAGAGTTTTTTCATCTGAACTTTTTTCGTGCTGAGAAGGCGGGTGCTTACACTTGGGCCATGGTTTGCGTGGCTTTACTGACGGCTCAGTAGCAGTTTTTGGCTGTGTTGGGGCAGCAAGAGATGGATTCTTTGTCGGGCACTGACCAGAATTAGATCGGGATTGCCCCAGGAAAGTACTACTTCTCTTTGGCAGGAAGTGTTTCATTGCTTGAGACTGCTTTTGTGCCGTGATGAAGCGCTCTGAAAAGCCTTCTACAGAGTTGCTAAAGAGACCGTCGGACATCACCAGAGTGTCGAGGAGGGCGGCTTTCTCTGCGTCAGGCATCTCCATGAGAGTTAGCCAAATATGCCGATCCAGAACCACCAGGTTGCTCATCACTTTGCCGATGGCCTGAACGGTAGCTTTCATGGCTCACAGCCCCAAATCTGAAGCGGTGTGGAGCTCTTGCTCATCCATTTGTTTATGGAGCTTAGCTTGAAAAACCTGGAGCACTGATATGCTGCGGAGTGTTGAAGCAGTTTGGCCCACGGCTGTATAAGCTGTTCCAGCCAGTGCAGACGTCAGTCGACATGGCTTGGAGGGGTGGACGGGGTGAGATTTCCATCCCATAGCAAGTTTATGGCAGAGGTGAGCTGCACCCGCCTGTTCCACCGGGGGGAGCTTTGAGTAGCCTTTTTATCAGAGTGGTCCACTTTAGTGAGGATGGCAGCACTTCCGACCTGAATGTGCGAAGAGTAAGGCATACACCAGGTCTTTATGAGCTCCGGAATGGATCTCAGGGATGAATGGTGCACTCTTCTGGACCGCGGTCTGTTGACGACGGCCGGTTTTCAAAAACCATTCATCCAGGTGAGACTTTTCTGGCTCTTCTGGAGGGGACCACTCAAGACTGAGCTCTTCAACCGCCCTCGCGAGGACGTGAAGAAGCTCCTTGTCCATGGCATGTGCACATTCTTCACCCTCGCTGGGGGAAGAGGCGGCAGCGTCATCTGTGAACCATTCGCCTTAAGCTGCGAGTGACACAGCATCATCCCCATCATCAGACCCGCAAAACATAATGAGGCTGTGTGCTCCAATAGAAGGCCAGAGCTCATCATGTGCACATTACACAGGCTAGGCCCTTAATCGGAAGTTCGGGGGGCTCGCTAATTCTTTCAGCTCAAGAGGCAGGTGGGAGGGCACGAGAGGCTGGATCTTCCCTCAGAACGAGATCGATCCTAGAGCGCAATGTCCAGAGATTCATGGCCTCGCAGTGAGGGATTGGGATGATGGTGTTGAAAGCTGATCTGAAGTCCACAAAAAGGATCCTTGCATATGTCCCTGGTCTGTCCAGATGTTGCAGGATATGATGCAATCCCATGTTGACTGCATCATCCACAGACCTGTTTACTCAATAAGCAAATTGAAGGGGATCTAGAAAGGGTCCAGTGATGTTCTTCAGGTGGGCCAACACCAGTCTCTCAAATGATTTCATGACCACAGACGTCAGGGCAACAGGTCTGTAGTCATTAAGTCCTGTGATTTTTGGTTTCTTTGGGACAAGAATAATGATTGAGCATTTGAAGCAGCATGGGACTTCACACTGCTCCAGTAATCTATTGAAGATCTGTGTGATGATAGGGGCCAGCTGGTTAGCACAGGATCAAAGACACGCTGGTGAGACACCCTCTGGACCTGAAAATTTCCTCGTCTTTTGTTTCTGAAAGACGTGGCTCTCATCATCTTCACAGATCTTAAGTGCAGGTTGAGTAGCAGGAGGGGGGAGGAAGGGGGTTGCAGGAGGTGTTCATGTTTGTGTGAAGTGAAGGTCAGGGTGGGTGTGGGTGTGGGTGTGGGGTGTGAGATTGGGCCTTTCAAATCTGCAGTAGAACACATTCAGGTCGTCAGCTAGTTGTTGGTTCCCTACAGGGTTGGAGGTAGGAGTCCTGTAATTTGTGAGTTATTTCATGCCACTCCACACTGATGCAGGGTCGTTAGCTGAAAACTTGTTTTTCAGCTTCTTAGAATATCTTCTTTTAGTCACTCTGATTTCCTTGTTCAGTGTGTTCCTGGCCTGATTGAACAAGACTTTATCCCCACCCCTGTAAGCATCCTCTTTGGCCTGACGAAGCTGCCTGAGCTCTGCTGTAAACCACGGTTTGTCATTGTTGAACTTTAAATAAGTCCTAGTTGGAATGCATATATCCTCACAGAAACTGATATATGATGTAACAGTATCTGTGAGCTCGTCCAGGTCTGTGGCTGCAGCCTCAAAAACACTCCAATCCGTGCAATCGATGCAGGCTTGTAGTTCCCGCTTTGCTTCATTGGTCTATCTCTTTACAGTCCTTACTACTGGCTTGGTTGATTTTAATTTCTGCCTGTAGGATGGAAGAAGATGAACCAGACAGTGATCAGAGAGTCCCAAAGCTGCTCTAGGGACAGAGCGATATGCATCCTTTATTGTTGTATAGCAATGATCCAGTATATTTCCGTCTCTGGTTGGGCATGTAATGTGCTGTTTGTATTTGGGCAGATCACATGTAAGGTTTGCTTTGTTAAAATCCCCAAGAATAATAATAACTGAGTACGGGTATTGTTGTTCTGTGTCTGTGACTTGATCAGTCAGCTGTTGCAGTGGCGCATTCAAACACGCATTTGGCACGATATACACACTCACCAGAATAAACGAGGAAAACTCCCGTGGCGAGTAAAAAGGCTTACAGTTAATAAAGAGAGCTTCCAAATTAGGACAGCACATCCTCTTTAACATTGTTACATCTGTACACCAACTTTCATTGATGTTCCACCGCCTCTCGTTTTCCCCGTTTACTCCGCGATGCGATCCGCTCTGAACAGCTGAAAGCCCGGCAGATGTAATGCGCTGTCCGGAATGGCTTCACTCAGGCAGGTTTCTGTGAAGCACAAGGCAGCAGAGGTTGAAAAGTCATTGTTTGTGTGGGTGAGGAGATGTAGTTCGTCCGTTTTGTTAGGAAGAGAGCGGAGAGTCGCTAAGTGAATACTCGGAAGTGCTGTTCGAAATCCACGCCTACGGAGTTTGACCAGCGCACCGGCTCGTCTCCCTCGCTTGCGTCTCTTTAACAGCAGAGCTGCACCTCCAACTAAAATGTCCAGCAAAATGTCTGAATATTCAAAAACCGGGAAAAGATTGTCTAGTATATGCTGTCAAATGTTCAGCAGTTCGTCTCTGGTAAAACTGACTGGAAAAAGATTACTAAACACAGGACAAACAAACAAAAACAATAAAAGAACTGAGGAGCTCCACACCGAGGCAGCCATCCACGGCGCCATCATGATGATACTCTTCTGGTAAGGTTTTTCCATTCAGACACAAGAGTGTCAGTTAGGTCAGGCACTGATGTTGGGCGATGGGACATGGTGCGCAGTTGGATTTTAAATTCAACAGGCCAGTCAATTTATTTTACAACAGACTCAAAAAAATGCACAGAGGCATTGACTTGCTGAAACAGAAAAGGCTCTCCCCAAACTATTACCCCAATGTTGGAAGCACACAGTATTCTAAGAAGTCATTTTATGCTGTAGCATTCAGATTATTCTTCTACTGGAATCTTCTACCTGTTAATCAGAAGAGGGTGTCCACATACTTTTAAGCCATGTAGTGTATCTGGTTTATGAGAGAAGGATGGGCATACCAGTGGCAATAGTGTGTAATAAAATGTACCATATAATAACAAACAATGAGACAAATATAATTCATTATTATATATTATTATTATTACAATATGATTATTGTTAGCTTTAATAGTGCATATTAGGTGAAAAAATATAATAAAAAAAAAAGACAATTGTCAAAGTCAGTCTGGTGTATTAAAAAATGGTTAAGAGAAGGTGTCAGCATGATCATCATAGAGCAGAGACGAGTTCACAGCAATGTATTGCAGTTGAAACCCTCCAGCCGTCACAGAGGAATCAGAGAGGAATTTCAGGGTCACGACGTTTCCTGAACAAGAGACAATACAGAAACAGAAAGAGAGAGATAAATACAATTTATACCAAAATCTGTGTTGATTCAATAGGTTTTTTTTTAAATCAAACTTATTAGTTTGGGAACTCTAGAGCCCTATGATCAGGGCCGGCCTGTCCTATAGGCAATATATACGACTGCCAAGGGACCCGGGGGGGGGGGGGTTGGGGTGGGTCTGTGGAAAAGTGCATAGGTCATGTTCATTTCATAATAGTATTAAATAACATCTGTGACTTTAATTTTGATTTTCCCTGGAGCTCTAAATATTCCATAGCTTACAAAATCAGTGTGATAGGCGTGCGTGGACCTCATCATTTAACATACAAATCACAGTGACGGTGATTATTCTCGTAAAATATTCACACCGGTGGAGCTCATTTTTATGATTTCGCCTTGGGTCCCACAACCCCACAGGCCAGCCCTGCCTATGATACAGTTTGAGTTTACAGACTACATAAAGAGGTAGGAATTTCCAATAAATGTAACATGTATCGCATCCTGATGTACTCACATTTGGTCTAAGTATTCATACTCTATTTAAAAACAAAGCTGGAGGTCCCCAAGCAAAAGAATCATGCAAGATTAATGTAGGCATGATAATTACCATGTGATTAAAATGATCAAATTAAAATTACTGCAACAACATACCTGTACTGATGAAGTCCTCTGGAAGTTCATCCCCACAGTATCTATTCAACAGGATTTATTCAGTTATTTATGAATCCAATTTTACAATAATTTCAGCACTGTAAGCTCTCAGTAGCAATAAGGAGCAGAACGTAAGGGTCAATTGTGAGACAAAAATGTACAAATTATAAAAAAAAAACTGTTTTGTTATGAGCACACCTTCCAACAAATCCTGAAACATCATCATAGCCATCATAGATCTCCAAATAATCACTGAGACAAGCTGTGTCCTCCTCAATATCAAAGTCTAGGAAGTGCAGGTGGACCCTTTGGCCATAGCGTACACGAATGTGCCAGTTACAAATCTGCTTATCCTTGTAGCCCTCTGGATAACCAGGTGAATGGAAAACCTTCTGCAGATCTGTGTGCACTCCTCCACACTCTTTTGCTGTAAAGACAGTATAACAGGTGTAAGAGATATGTTCAACTTAAAAAAGGGCTGATTTTCAAGCATTTTATTGTAAAGTCTATACAAAATCACATAAAAATACAGTATAATGGCATATGAAATATCCTTAATGTGCAGCATCAAAGTAACATTGTGTAACAGGGTAAAAGGGAAAGGAGGAGGCGAGAACGAGTAGTGGCGAGGACTCTACTACGGCACATCTTTTAGAGATTTATACATTGCTGCCCACACATACTGCGGCTAACAGCTTCGTTTCACTCCTTGTCTGGACACTTAATCACTCTGCAGAGCTTTCAAGGAAAAGCTTTAAACATATATGAGACTGATTTGTTAAAACAAATATCTCTTGATTCCAAATCTCTCAGTAGATTAATAAAATACACCCAGTATTGCCTAACTGCCATTTCTCAAACTCACCTCCAGGGTTGTAGCAGTAGACATCCCACTTCTCACTTCTGTTGAGCCGGTACCCGTAATCAATGATTCCAACCTTTCCGAAACCACAGTTGGTGCCAGCTTTAACGATAGGATAGCCCACACGTCCTTTGTCAAACCATCCAGCTGCACACACATGGAACCCTTCAGGAGAATGAAAAATTTTGTGAAATAGAAAACTAATTTTGTGTCATTTCTTGGGCAATTTCTGTAATTCTGGAATGCTTTTTTATTTTAAAACCAAAATTATAATATAATTTGATTTTATAAAACAGATCGTTTCAGTCCTGGTGCTGATTGGTCAATGGCCATTCATTATTCACAATAAAGCACAGCTATGATCTCTTCACAGAGATACAATTTGTATCATTGTGCAGCACCTATAGCTGACCGTTATTCTTGTTGCATTGCAACATTCAGTTACTGTTTATTTGTCAGGGAGTAGGCTATATCTTCTAAAGGAAGAATGGCATTTACTAATTTTACTTTATAAAATCATTAAATGCTTTGCCTCATGCCTAACTTCCTTTAGCCATGACTGCATGTATATTCACAATATAACACAGCCTCTCATACCTTTTTGCTTAAAGCTAAAGTGCGTAATTTCTGCACAACTAGCGCCACCAAACGGAACTGCAAAAATACTCTGTTTTCAAAACAGTTTTCTGAATACGACCCCCATCTGCCATTGGTCAAACAAAGAGATAGTCCCAACTCCAACTCGTTCCATTGGTTGAGTCAATGTTATTGTGTTTGTATAGACAGGTTGCTCAAATCAAACAGAGGAATTTTCATAGCCCTACAGAGAATGTACCTATGAATGACTTACTCATACAGTAGTTGTCTCTGCATATTAAACTCGGATAGGAGAAAGTATTTTAACACAGAAAAAGTTATATACTTCAGCTTTAATTACAGTACCAATAATCATACATTATAAATATTATATAATAATAAATTATTTATATAATAATTTGTATATAAATTATATTATTATAAATAATAGTTATAAATAACATATTACATTTACAAAACAGTTGTATCTCCAGTATTTCACAAACAGGTTCTGTTTAGACATAATTTAAAATGTTCTTCACAAGAAAACTGGTAATTGTACAAATCTGAATGTTGGGGGTATGAAGAATAAAGAATGCTTGTGCTCTGAGGAATCAAGGGCCCCAGCTGAGGGCTGAAAACAGAAAGAAAAGAAAGAAAAGTTGACCTCCTGCACAGAGTGACATAGAACATTTCAAACCACGAAATGCTTTCATTACAGATCAGAGCCCATATCTGGATTAAATCTACACTTACTTGAGACATATTTCAGGAAAACAGGTATTGGTATTCAGGCAATGCACAACAAGGACTTTTATTACAGTTCATAACACTGGTGGAAACCAAGTCTGGTTTATCACTTTGCTTAAATGATGTATATGGGAATAATGATTTTCATGAAACTCTCCATGGTAAGCTGATAGATCTTTTGACATGCCTATCAACTTGCATGCTCCCTCTTTGTCTAGCATTTAAATTTCTCAGTCATTTACAAGTAATCCGGTCTCACTGCAATGCAGTTTTCCTGCAGAATCCCTCCTCTTCTTCAGCACCATCAGTCTAAATATGCTACAAGCAAGTTGTATGTATGCTTGACACAGCACATTTGTGTATGTTCTTAGCAGTAACAAGTTTTTGTACTTGTCTGCAAAAGCAGCAGCATTGTAAGCAGATCTAGCCCCTAAAGATCAAACCTACTGTTTTTCCACATCTATTATAATACTTTAAACTGTATTCCTAAAGTTGTCATAACTGAATTTCACATTTGATGGTACTTTGTGTCAGAATCTCTGTAAAAACTTTTATTATCATTCTGCTTGCTGACTATTTTAGGTGAGGTTTAAAATCGCTTTCTGCTGTTGTTTATAGAATAAAGCCAATTTGATGTTACAAGTTACAGCAATTGCTCAACTTTCAACACTTATGCTACAAGCCAGACCTCCACTGCTGTTTCTATTGGCATCTGAGAAGAGCAAAACTTGTGATACAAACCAATTTGGCGAGCAGCCTCTAGTTGATCATATGTAGCAAGAGTCCCCCCCTCAAATTTGCACACAGCCCTGGCTTCATTATACGTCAGTTGATATCTCCCCTTGCGAGACTCACGGTGGAAAACTCCAGCTGCTTGCTCTGTAGAGAGAGATGATGTTGGAAAGACTATCAGCTTCAAGGACTCTAAGAGCAGCTCTCATGTGAAGTTATCTGGGTCTGCTCAACATCTCAGAACATTGATTGTACCTGTCTGCTAAAATGACATCAGACCACTATGGCAGTTGCTGTTGGTAAGATTACTAAATCAGATGAGGCAAAGTTTTTGCCTCTGTTTTTGCCCTTGTCTGCTTCTCATGGAACATCATGTTGCTTTGCAATTGTTTTAAGCACACATGCATGACCCTGAAGAAGTTGGATCACATCTCAAATTAGCTGAAAGCCAATGTTTTTACTGTGTTGGCCTCAAGCAAAAAGGTACTCAGAAGAATGCCACCATTAGTGAGCTCCATACACATCTCTAAATGGGAGACTCATACATAAAGCAATAATGTAAATTGTTTTTCAAAAGACAACATTTCAAATGTGACGTGTTGGGCAAACTTAAGTAATTCAATAAAGTTATTTATTTTAAAATGGCTTAAACAATGTTTAGAGATGCTTAAATATCTAATAGTGCTTTCATTTGTATTTTTGTTATCAAACTTCTTGGATCCCTCTGAAAGTGTTCTAAGGTGCTGTACACCATAACAAAATGAAATCATTTTCCTGTGTTTACAGGGTCCCATGTGAGACTGGCAGCACTGTCAGCCTTCACAGGGCCATAAATATGCTTCTCTCATGCTATGGGTTCTAGCCGAAATGGACATAATACAAACACATTTATTTGCCATTGTATCATGACAAAGCATATCAGTAAAACAATAACAAGTAAAACCTATAGAAAGAAAGAAAGAAAGAAAGAAAAGTACATTTCAGTTTCACAAACCAGTTATGTATCACTCAAACTACTTTCAATAATAAAAAAGAATAATAAATAAAAAAAAAAACCATGAAAACATGGAACAATCTAAACAAATAGCCTACCAAGCAAGATGGAGTTGTGCAGTATTCCATTCTTGTATCCCCAAGCTTCAGTCTGATTAACGACAAATACAACGGCGAACACAACTGTTAAAACGTGCATTTCCCTCATCCCTCTGTGGATCATACAGATGTTAGCGCAGCTGTCGCAACCGCTCGTAATGAACTAGTATTCGCAACACAAGTCAAGTATAAATGGTCTTCCTGCCATTTATTGGATATTGGATCCCAATACGTGTGGTCTGACGTATGGATTTCAGTACGCAAACTAGACCGGGGAAGACCCCATTCGATGCCTGTGGTATATTATCCACTCCTATCGACAAACTACAACAAATTATACATGTGGACATCCTCGCTTGCCGTAGAAATCTTCGTTTTGAAGTGCAAGACTTTTATAAGCAAATTAACTAAAATAATTAAGCATAAAAAAACATATATAAACATATTTTGTGCGTAATTATGTAGCATGTGATGATGAAATCGCTTGAACTCCTCTCCACTTTTTAATGGAAACAATCTCACTTCTCAAATACAAAAAATACAATAAAAAATCCTAAAAACAAGTATACTGAAATTCTTTAATATATACAAGAAATGTTTTTTTAGACACCCCTGAATATATTTGAACTGCTTTCAACTGGAGATCTGATTTTTTGTAAATATTTTTTTTCTTTATTTATTTTCTTTGTCTTATATTTGTTCTTTTAATTTTTTTATTTTTAGTCTTTTTTTTTTTTTTGGTCTTTTATTTTTTTTTTTGAATTTTTTTAATTTTTTTTTTAATTTATTTTATTTTTTTTTGTCTTTTTTTGTCTAGATAATCTTATTATGTGACACTGCCTTTTGAGTTATGGTCCTCCTAAACTTTTTGTTTGTTTTTTGTATATTATTCTTCTAAAAAAAAAAAAAAAAAAAAAAAAAAAAAAAAGAAAAAAAAACTTGAAAATTAATGTTATTGTGTGGTAATTCCTATGTAAATCTAAGCTTTGACTTAAAATAATGATCCGGGTTCAATGCAAGTTAAACTAAATTGACAGCATTTGTGGCATAATGTTGATTACCACAAAATGATAATTTCAACTCGTCTGCCCTTTTCTTTTAAAAAGGCAAAAATCGAGGTTACAGTGAGGCACTTGCAAATGAAGTGAATGGGGCCAATTTTTGGAGGGTTTAAAAGCAGAAATGTGATGCTTATAATCTTATAAAAGCACATAAATTAATTCTTCTGTTAAAACTCATGTATTATTTGAGATGTAAAGTTGTTTAAATCGTCATTTTTACAGTTGTTTTAGGGTTTGTTGACATTACATCTTCATGGCTATAACTTTACACAGAAAAGGTTAGTAAGCGATTTTATCACACAAAAATCATGTTAACACGCATATTGTTTATGTCATATGGCTTTACTTTTGAAATAGTGAGTACTGTAATGTTTAAGAATTGGCCCCATTTACTTCCATTGCAAGTGCCTCACTGTAACACTGTGATTTTTGTTTATTATATTTTATTATTGGTTTTTGTTTTTTTTTTTTAAAGAAAAGGAGGGGTCAAAAAAAGTCAAAATAATTTTTTGTGGTACTCAATATTATGCCACAAATGCTGTCGGTTGAGCTTAACTTTGATTTGAACCCGGAATATTCCTTTAATATTTATTAAGTTTTATCAAGTCCATTGTTATGTAAAATCACTGACCAGACCTTGTACAAATCTCACATTAAAACGACTGACGTGGACTCTGCTTTTTTAAAAATTCTTGGATAAAATTATTTTTAACTCATTTTAAGTGTCCAGAGTAATTGCTTACAGATTGTTTTTCCAAAATAACATCTGCTTACCGTGCTCGACTTTAAGAGGTGTTGAATCACCTGTTCTGTTTTCACAATATTGCCTATTACATGGTTTTAAAAATCACTCTGTGGCTTAATACAATACAGCTAGGACACATTTCTCAATTGACAGGCCTACGCACTCTTTCTTTCAGAGGACACATCATTGCTGCCAAAGAAAAGTTAAACTTGGGACATTTGTCTGTTCTAATGGAGAGACTGAGATGAGAATAATTCATGATAATAATTTTGGCTCAGATATGCCATACTTTGTCATTCAGGCTAATGGGGGAATAGTTTATCATTACAAGACAACAAAACACCTGAATGGCATGAGCGCACATCAACAAGACAATAAGGCAATATACGCCCATGCAAACCGACAAACAAGACGTGAGAATGCATAGCAACACCAAACAAAAAGCGATGCCACGCATTCTCACACTAAACAAAACCTGAGCGTACATTGAGGAAAACGCCATGCGATGCATGCAAAAGGTGACAAAAACAAGACAGGACACCTGTGCGAGAGTTCGGCCACACACACACACACACACACACACACCCGACACCTTAGACTGAAGTGACCGAACCTCAGCACAACATGAAGACAGCTCGTAACCTGGGCGTGCAGCACAACGCAACACGAGCATGATGCGAGGCACATCCACGTTCTTGCCTCCCAGTGTCCCAAAACAGGAACATCAAACAATACATCAGACAGACAATATGAGCACTAACATAAAACATAAAACACAACAGAAAGGGAGGGAAACCAGAGAAGAAACTTAAGGAAAGAGGTGGGGTCCGGCAGCCTGGGGTGAGGCCTCAGGGCAGAGGGGACAGAGTACTGGGCGGAAGCTGCCGGACAGGGGGCAGTGAACCAGACGGCGGCTGCTGGACAGGGTTCAGGAGGGAGCGGCTCAGGGGGTGGAGCCGTGGAAGGCTTAGGCACTGGCCGCGACAGGTGAATGGCCTCCATGGACGTGAACGCCGGCAGAGACTGGGGAACTGTCTCATTGGTCGTGAGCGCCGGCAGTGACTGGGGAATGGCCTCCATGGCTGGGAGCCCTCCTCCTCCTCTTCTGGGCAGCCGGGAGCACTGCTGTGGGAGCGGTCATCATGACCGAGGATGCTGGCACTGGAACAGATGAGGCTATGGATGAGGCTTCGGGCGCCGGCTCTGGGATGGATGAGGCTTCGGGCGACGGCACGTTGGCCATGGCAGGTGTGGGTGCCGGCTCGTTGGCCATGGCAGGCATGGGCACTGACAGCAGCAGGGGAATGGCCTCCGTGGCTGTGGGCTCTGACATCTTCAGGGGAACGGTGTCCATGGGTGCTGACAGCAGCAGGGGAACGGCCTCCGTGGGAACTGACAGCGGCAGGGTAACGGCCTCTGTGGCCATGGGTGCTGACAGCGGCAGGAGAACAGCCTACATGTCCTTGGTTGCTGAAACGAAATGAAACCTGAGCGTACATTATGAGGCAAACACCACAAGATGCATGGAACAGGTGACAAAAACAAGACAGGACACCTGAGCAAGAGTTCAGCCACACACACACCCGACACCTTAGATTGAAGTGACCGAACCTAAGCACAACATGAAGACAACTCACAGCGCGCAATGCAACGCGAGCGTTCGCGAGAGCCAGACAAACTATTGACGCGAGTGCATGCTGCCAAGATGACATAAGCACGATGCACCCAGGTCAATAACAGACAGACATGGAGCATGAGTATCCGGATTCCGACACAGACCGAAACTGAACTAGACTGGAAGTCAGGATCCAGACACCGTGCTCCCGATATGAAACAAAACAGACCGAAGCGCACATGGCAGGGAATTCAACGGCTTGTTGAATGCATTACCGTGGAGATATAGCGTGTGTGGAGGCTTCATCCCATCCACCGCGGCATCCATGCACATGCCTCATCGAGAGTGAACCACATTATAGCAATCACAAGGAGGTTACCCCGTGTGACTCTACCCTCCCTAGCAACCAGGCCAATTTGGTTGCTTAGGAGACCTGGCTGGAGTCAATCAGCAAGCCCTGGGATTCGAGCTAGCAAATTCCAGGGGTGGTAGCCAGTGTCTTTACCACTGAGCTACCCAGGCCCCCTGCCTTGGCACTTTTAATATTCCCTTCTAACTCCACGAGTTCTCGTGCTTTGGACTTTTTGATGAATGAGGCATACTGTGTGATCTGACCCCTAAGAACCGCCCACAGAGGATACTGAGGACCAGTTGGTCTCCATATACAGTACACATTGATTTCAGCCTTTAACATTTGTTGGAATTCAGGATTTTGCAAAATGGATACATTAAAGCGCAAACTATATGATTTATTTTTCTCCGTGTATGGCAACACCTCTAAACTCACCAGGGCGTGGTCCGAGACTAAGATGTTTCCAATTGAGCAATACACAACAGATGAAATGAGGGACTTAGATATATATAAAAAAATCTATTCTAGAATAAATCTTATGGACTGATGAAAACAATTTATAGTCCCTACCAGATGGGTTCAAAAGTCTCCAATTATCTGTAAGACCAAGATTTTTACACATCCTGTGAAGCGTCACTGTTGCTCTAGGGGGCTTGCACACTTTTGCTTCACTATGATCAAGGACTGAGTCCATCAAAAGATTAAAGTCTCCTGCCAATATTATACCATGAGGGGTGCCAGCGGCTTGCAACATCCCTTCAAGATCTATGAAAAAGCCCTGATCATCAACTTTAGGTGCGTAAATATTAGCCAAATCAGCCTTTGCCCCTGAATTTCTTCTAAAACAATAACGACTCTACCTAATTATCTTTAATCTGTTTGAGACATTTGAATTGTAGAATGTCTCAGAAATTTGGCCAGAATTGATCGGGGCCTGTTTCCCTCAGTCGATCTCCGAGCCGGGACTCTGTGAGCTCGCTCGATTTCCAGCTTATGGCCTGTTATATTGAGCAGACTTGGGAAGAGCTCGTCTAGGAATTTCACCATATCTCGGCCTTCTTCGTTCTCAGGAATTCCAACAACTCGCTAGAGGATTAGCAGCTAATTCCCACTCCAATGACTCCAGATAATCGATCCATTTCTTGACGTCCCTGATTCTTGTAACCAACTCAGAGAATTTCCACTCCATGGCCGTAATCGATCAACGTATTACTGCAAGATCCTCCAAGTCAGCTATGACCTTCGTCAGCATCACCGACATGCTGGACAGTTGATGCTGAATTTCTCCCGCCGCACCGTCCAAATTGAGTCCTTGGTCTGCTGCCCTGTCTGGGGTATCAGCTTGAGCACGTAAGTGTCTTTTAATGTCTCCAGAACCTGAGGATTTTGAATTCTTTGACATGTTGTCTTCATAGAACAGTTATGAAACAGAGTGTACCGAATCTCACTGGTTTATGACACAAAAATTTTTTTTAAAACTAGCAAAGTGTGCAGAGCTCGCCGTTCACATGTCCGACTCTTGCATGGTGCCACCATTTTCATTTATGCGACTCCTCGCAAGTCATGGTTTAAAATTATTAAACTAAGTAAGTGTTAAGGGCCAGTGTTTAAACAAAGACTATGTAAGAACTGTAAGATTAATGACTAATGTCTTTGAAGTTCATCCTGGATTAACTGCAGTAGTACACGTAGATGCATTGTCCTTTGTTAGTTGGCTGATGATGGGTTTTGTTGGCAATTAATTGATAGTCTATGTATTCCATTATAAGAGTGTAGTCAATCAAAGGAGATGCAGGCAGAGATCAGTGAGATGCATCGCAGTTCAACCGGCTGGTAATTTCGGTGGGGTCTATCATAAATCCAAGGTTCAGGCAATGGCATATGATGTATCCCATGTCTTATGGTTGGAGTTGGCATCAGTTCATCCTCTGAAGTCCATCGTAATAGACTGAAGTGATGTTTGGCTGACACCGGCTGCATTTAGTCGTCATCACTCAGAGACGCGTAGCAGTGGAGTCCAACATGAAGCAGGATTGGAGCTGGATCCAGCCGGTTCTGGTGACCTCAGGATAGGAGTCCCGAGGTTGAGACAGGGATACAAATAGAATAATATTAGCATAGATGCCATTCAATTTATTGCAGAGTTATAAATTAGGTGTATGCCTGGCTAAATAGATGAGTCTTTTGTCTAGACTTAAACTCAGTGAGTGTGTCTGCGTCCTGAGGATAGCGAGGAGTTAATAATATTAAGAAGAGGTTCTGAGATTACAGGGAATACCTCTTTTAAGAGCTTAGTTGGTATTGGATCTAACATACATGTTGTGGCTTTTGATATTTCATTAAATTTTGTTAGCTCTTTATGACTTATGACAGTGAAAGATTGAAGTTGTATGTGAGGAAAATTATGATACACTGTTTTCTGAAGTACTGTGACAGATGATTGCATAATTCCAATTTTATTTCTGATTATTTAAATTTGATCAGTAAAGAAATTCATGAAGTCATTACTATTGTGCTGCGACGGAATATCTGGTTCAGTTGAGGCTTTATTCCTAACCAATTTAGCCACAGTACTGAATAAACACCTAGGATTGTTGTGATTATTTTCTATGAGTTTGCTAAAATATGCAGCTTTTATTGCCTGTCTGAAGCTATAGACACTATCCTTCCATGCACCGCGAAATACCTCTAACTTCCACTTGCGCTCCATTTTCCAAGCTGCTCTTTTGAGAGCATGAGTTGTACCATGGTGCTGGGCTTTTTTCTTTAATTTTCTTTAATCAAAGGGGGGCAAAACTATCAAAAGTGCTAGAGAAGACTGTATTTATATTTTCTGTTATTTCATCAAGTTCTTATAGACTTTGGGGCTTATTGATTGTATGACATAGATCTGGATGATTATTAGTGAAGCTATCTTTAGTGGTCGAAAGAATAGTTCTACCTGAACGATAGCGTGGTGTAGATTGAGTAACATTAGATGATCCCAGCATACAAGAGACAAGGTAATGATCTGAGATGTCATCGCTTTGCGGTAGAATTTCTATAGTATCAAAAGCAACTCCATATGACAGAATTAAATCTAGCGTATGATTATGGTGATGAGTTGGTCCTGTCACATTTTGTCTGACTCCAAGAGAGTTGAGAATATCGATAAATGCTAATCCCAGTGTGTCATTTTCATTATCTATGTGAATGTTGAAGTCACCAACAATTAAAGCTCTATCTACAGTTACTACAAGATCTGAAAAAAATTAGCAAATTCACCAAGGAAATCAGAATAAGGCCCAGGTGATCTATCTACTGTAGCAAGGGTAAAAGACAACAGAGTTTTTTTATTTATATCTGACGGTGTCACATTAAGCATTATTAGTTCAAAAGACTTAAATGTATATCCTATCCTCTGAGTAACACCAAAAACTTTACTGTAATTTGTAGCAACACCTGCTCCTCGACCCTTCAGACAAGGCTCATGTTTATAACAATAACCTAGGAGAGTCGATTCATTTAAACTAATATATTCATCCAGTTTAAGCCAGGTTTCTGTCAAACAGAGCAAATCCAAACTATGATCTGTAATAATTTAATTTACAATTAGTGCTTTGGTAGAAAGAGATCTAATGTTGTAGTAGCCCTACCTTCATATGATGTTTTTTTTTTTTTTTTTTTTTTTCAAGTTTGACCTTAATAAAAAAAAAAAATTCTAAGAGTTTTGTGTTTGGTAGTTTGGGGAACAGACACAGTCTCTGTGTGATATCTAGGTGATACAGTCTCTATGTGTTGTAGTTTATGCTACCTGTGTGACATCTCAAGGCAGCTAGCAGACGTCTATCATTATTATACAAGAGATACTATCATTATTAAGACTATAAGCCAAATTACTAGGGAGGAGAGCGGCACCTTCCCTGCAGGATGGAGTCTGTCTCTCTTTAGCAGGTCAGGTCTACCCAAAAACTCTCCCAATTGTCTATAAATCCTATGCTATTCTCTGGACACCACTCTGACACAGCCAGTCAGTGACACTAATCTACAGGTGCATCTCAATAAATTAGAATGTCGTGGAAAAGTTCATTTATTTCAGTAATTCATCTCAAATTGTGAAACTCGTGTATTAAATAAATTCAGTGCACACAGACTGAAGTAGTTTAAGTCTTTGGTTCTTTTAATTGTGATGATTTTGGCTCACATTTAACAAAAACCCACCAATTCACTATCTCAAAAAATTAGAATATGGTGACATGCCAAACAGCTAATCAACTCAAAACACCTGCAAAGGTTTCCTGAGCCTTCAAAATGGTCTCTCAGTTTGGTTCACTAGGCTACACAATCATGGGGAAGACTGCTGATCTGACAGTTGTCCAGAAGACAATCATTGACACCCTTCACAAGGAGGGTAAGCCACAAACATTCATTGCCAAAGAAGCTGGCTGTTCACAGAGTGCTGTATCCAAGCATGTTAACAGAAAGTTGAGTGGAAGGAAAAAGTGTGGAACAAAAAGATGCACAACCAACCGAGAGAACCGCAGCCTTATGATTGTCAAGCAAAATCGATTCAAGAATTTGGGTGAACTTCACAAGGAATGGACTGAGGCTGGGGTCAAGGCATCAAGAGCCACCACACACAGACATGTCAAGGAATTTGGCTACAGTTGTCGTATTCCTCTTGTTAAGCTACTCCTGAACCACAGACAACGTCAGAGGTGTCTTACCTGGGCTAAGGAGAAGAACTGGACTGTTGCCCAGTGGTCCAAAGTCCTCTTTTCAGATGAGAGCAAGTTTTGTATTTCATTTGGAAACCAAGGTCCTAGAGTCTGGAGGAAGGGTGGAGAAGCTCATAGCCCAAGTTGCTTGAAGTCCAGTGTTAAGTTTCCACAGTCTGTGATGATTTGGGGTGCAATGTCATCTGCTGGTGTTGGTCCATTGTGTTTTTTGAAAACCAAAGTCACTGCACCCGTTTACCAAGAAATTTTGGAGCACTTCATGCTTCCTTCTGCTGACCAGCTTTTTAAAGATGCTGATTTCATTTTCCAGCAGGATTTGGCACCTGCCCACGCTGCCAAAAGCACCAAAAGTTGGTTAAATGACCATGGTGTTGGTGTGCTTGACTGGCCAGCAAACTCACCAGACCTGAACCCCATAGAGAATCTATGGGGTATTGTCAAGAGGAAAATGAGAAACAAGAGACCAAAAAATGCAGATGAGCTGAAGGCCACTGTCAAAGAAACCTGGGCTTCCATACCACCTCAGCAGTGCCACAAACTGATCACCTCCATGCCACGCCGAATTGAGGCAGTAATTAAAGCAAAAGGAGCCCCTACCAAGTATTGAGTACATATACAGTAAATGAACATACTTTCCAGAAGGCCAACAATTCACTAAAAATGTTTTTTTTATTGGTCTTATGATGTATTCTAATTTTTTGAGATAGTGAATTGGTGGGTTTTTGTTAAATGTGAGCCAAAATCATCACAATTAAAAGAACCAAAGACTTAAACTACTTCAGTCTGTGTGCACTGAATTTATTTAATACACGAGTTTCACAATTTGAGTTGAATTACTGAAATAAATGAACTTTTCCACGACATTCTAATTTATTGAGATGCACCTGTACTATTAGCCTCATCACCACGACGAGCAGGGAGGTGTACAAACACA
Organism: Myxocyprinus asiaticus; assembly: GCF_019703515.2. Classification (NCBI taxonomy): domain Eukaryota; kingdom Metazoa; phylum Chordata; class Actinopteri; order Cypriniformes; family Catostomidae; genus Myxocyprinus; species Myxocyprinus asiaticus. The sequence continues at coordinate 21,913,981 of NC_059353.1, read as the reverse complement.
GCAGCGTGCCATAAGCAATAGGAAGTGTCACTGAATGCTGTCTCCTCTACTTGTCTTAAATTCATTAATTGTCTCGGTGTTGGTGGATTTATTTTTCAGTAAAAACCTGTAGAATGACAACTGTGGAATTTCATTTTTACAATGCATCCAGTAGATGGTGCTATATGACAGATCAGTTGGTCAAACGCAGCATTATGCTGCATACAATTTTCTTCCATTTACATATCCAGTCTTACTCCTCCAACGCTGTAACATGGAACAAAGTTTCACATTATAAATAAAAGGCTCAAATATTTATATATTCAAATATTTCCAACAGATGGAGCTATTTTCTAAGCCATCTGCCCTGATTTAAAGACATTAAAGTCTGATCATCAGGAACAAATTCTATATTTCATTCTGATAATTCTTTAAGGCATAGTTCACCCAAAAATGAAAATTCTCTCATCATTTACACACACTCATGCCATTCCAGATGTGTATGACTTTCATTCTTCTGCTGAACAGAAACAAAGATTTTTTGAAGAATATTTCAGCTCTGTGGGTCCATACAATGCAAGTGAATGGTGACCAGACCTTTCATGCTCCAAAAATCACATAAAGGCAGCATAAAAGTAATCCATAAAACTCCATTGGTTTTAAATATGTCTTCTGAAGTGATACAATCTCTTTGGGTGAGAAACAGATTAATATTTAAATCCTTTTTTTAGTAAACAATCTTCACTTTCATTATGAGAAAGTGAAAGTGGACATTTATAGTACATAGGACTTAAATATTGATCTGTTTCTCACGTACACCTATCATATCGCTTCAGAAGACATGGATTTAACCACTGGAGTTATATGGATTTTTTTTTATTATTTATTTATTTTTGCTGCCTTTATGTGACCGTTTTTGGAGCTTGAATGGTCTGGTTACCATTAACTTGCATTGTATGGACCTACACTGAGATATTCTTCTAAAAAATTCTTGTGTGATCAGTCAATGTCATATAATTGTGCAAGATACTGTTCATAGTATAGTAGCTTTTTCACCTCTTTGATGGCTTCAGTTCTCTAAACTAAGTTCAGCATATGGCACTGAGAGCATACCAGCATAAAAGGGTGATTTCTACATACAGTGTGACAAAGACCAAATGACTGGAGATGAACAAGCAGACAATGTTACCCATGTGAAAAGATGCCATGTACCATATTGCCCCAGAGTCTAGACAAGGAAAGTGGGACTCAGTTTACATAAACATTTGCATCATAAACACAAAGGATTCATAATTAGTGATGAATGTGTGTTGCAGCTATTGTTTTTGTCACAGATCCCAGAAAAGCGCAGTTTGTGTAGCACTCAACGTTGCAATCAGCTTTTGATAATAAGAAACATAAATAGGCATGCAAGTTATGGACACAAAAGGCAAGCGTATTGCAGCAGTTATAAGGCTCATAGGCTATAGGAAATAGTAAGTCACACAAACATAAATCAATCATAGTGACTGTAAATTCCTTCACTGGATTGGAATCTGACTGCTTACACAGACACAGTCAGTCAAGAATCAGAATCATTAGATGAGTGGGAAAAGAGAAATGATGCTGGTTGGACTTTCCTTCAAATTGAGATAGTGAGTCTCAGCAGTGCTGCAGGACATACCTTGCATTCCATTATAGTTCAAGATTGGCAGTTATCACATTTCCTTTGATATAAAGGACAGCACTCATACAAAGTAGTGTAATTGCATTGGACAACAAAACAACAAATTGGAAAAAATCTATAGTTTATCTAAACTATCTGAACCTCAATTTTTTAAAACTAACTTTCAGACAAGGCTTTGTCAAGCCAACATCAAAGTTTGTCTTGACAAACTTTACCAATCTTCTTTATGGTAATATACTCTAATGATGATAATACATCTTGAACAATGTCAAAATACCACATCAGCATTGTCAAACATGAAACTCACACACTACCTTAAAGTGCTTCTTTGCCTCAGGCCTTCACATGCACTGCTTTTGCTGTTCAACTCCTAATGGTTTAATTTAAACATTACCTAACGCACAGGTAGTTTCCTCATTGTTCTCACCCTGTGTGGATGACTTCACTTCTGGTTATTATTGCTCACGACTCATGAGGAAAAGAACATTTTGTTCATTGAACTCTGGGAACAAATGTGATTTATGAGCAAACCACAGGGTTGAGATCCAAACGAGGAAGAACCAGTGGAGCTGTACACACATATTTGTATATCTACATGTAACCCAAAGTCTCAATTAAAAACACCAGCTATGGCTGTGTTGTGTGGCAAGAGAGCATGGGAGTCTAACCACATTTAACCGCAGTTAATCTTGATTTGAAGAAAGATTTAAATTTACAGTGTTAACTTTGCATATGGCTGCTGCAGGTACAGAAATGAAAAAATAAAAATGGACGAGACCTGTATGCATGTTTCTTATTTAGACTGACAGTAGACCACCGACCAGACCTGGCGAAATGTTTTTTAAGTTGGCCTAAGGACAAAGTATTGTGTGGTTTCACAGTAAAGTAATACTGAAATTGCATTAGGATTTCCTTTTCATATATTTCTTTGCATCAAAGATAGGATGGTCATTGACAAATAAGGTTGTCCAGGGTGATAAAAATGAGAAATGTTTTAAAAATCTAGTTTAAAACATGTATCATGTTCCTAAAATTGTAATCTTTGTGTACATGTTGGAATTATACATTTTTGAAAAACATTTATGTTATTTTCTACCCTTCATGTGATGTAAGTAACCATCAAGTAAAAGGTATTAAAATACTTTCCTTGCACCTTGAGTACATGAGTGTACACAACTTAATCATTAATTTAAAAAACCTTTTCAAAAATATTTAAGGTAAAACAGATTTTTTTTTTCTTTTTTTACACACAAATACAATAAATTTGAGTCAAAAATATAAAGATGTTTTCTCAGGGTTACTCAGTTTGACCTGAACAAAATATGCCTTTTCATAAAAATATCGGATATCTTAAACATTCACAGTCTTGAGGGTCAAAAGGGGTTCTGTCTACACAGAAATGGCAACCTACATGTTGATTACGCCATCTGCCTTCATGTTTTCAGATAAAAATATTTTTACACTGCATTTAAAAAAAAATAATAATAATAATTATAATAATAATAATAATAATATACGTCCTCTCACTTTCAACTGCTTTTATTTTCAGCAAACTTAACGTGTAAATGTTTGTATGAACATAAAAAGATTCAACAACTAAGACATAAACTGAACAAGTTTCACAGACATGTGACTAACAGAAATGTAATAATGTGTCCCTGAACAAAGGGGGGTTATCAGATACTGAAAAAGTAACAGTCAGTATCTGGTGTGGCCACCAGCTGCATTAAGTACTGCAGTGCATCTCCTCCTCATGGACTGCACCAGATTTGCCAGTTCTTGCTGTGAGATGTTACCCCACTCTTCCACCAAGGAACTTGCAAGTTCCCAGACATTCCTGGGGGAAATGGCCCTAGCCCTCAACCTCTGATCCAACAGGTCCCAGACGTGCTCAATGTAATTGAGATCCGGGCTCTTCGCTGGCCATGGCAGAACACTGACATTCCTGTCTTGCAGGAAATCACGCACAGAACGAGCAGTATGGCTGGTGGCATTGTCATGCTGGAGGGTCATGTCAGGATGAGCCTGCAGGAAGGGTACCACATGAGGGAGAAGGATGTCTTCCCTGTAACGCACAACATTGAGATTGCCTGCAATGACAACAAACTCAGTCCGATGTTGTGACACATCGCCCCAGACCATGACGGACCCTCCACCTCCAAATCAATCCGGCTCCGGAGTACAGGCCTCGGTGTAACGCTCATTCCTTCAACGATAAACGCAAGTCTGACCATCACCCCTGGTGAGACAAAACTGCAACTCGTCAGTGAAGAGCACTTTTTGCCAGTCCTGTCTGGTCCAGTGAAGGTGGGTTTGTGCCCATAGGCGACATTATTGCTGGTGATGTCTGGTAAGGACCTGCCTTACAACAGGCCTACAAGCCCTCAGTCCAGCCTCTCTCAGCCTATTACGACAGTCTGAGCTCTGATGGAGGGATTGTGCATTCCTGGTGTAACTCTGGCATTTGTTGTTGCCATCCTGTACCTGTTCCGCAGGTGTGATATTCAGATGTACCAATCCTGTGCAGGTGTTGTTACACGTGGTCTGCCACTGCGAGGACGATCAGCTGTCCTTCCTGTCTCCCTGTAGCGCTGTCTTAGGCGTCTCACAGTACAGACATTGCAATTTTTTGCCGTGGCCACATCTGCAGTCCTCATGCCTCCATGCAGCATGCCTAAGGCACGTTCACGCAGATGAGCAGGGATCCTGGGAATCTTTCTTTTGGTGTTTTTCAGAGTCAGTAGAAAAGTCTCTTAAGTGTCCTAAGTTTTTATAAATGTGACCTTAATTGCCTACCGTCTGTAAGCTGTTAGTGTCTTAACGACTGTTCCACTGGTGCATGTTCATTCATTGTTTATGGTTCATTGAACAAACATGGAAAACATTGTTTAAACTCTTTACAATAAAGATCTGTAAAGTTATTTGGATTTTTACAAAATTACCTTTAAAATACAGTGTCCTGAAAAAGGGACGTATGTTTATATATATATATATATATATATATATATATATATATATATATATATATATATATATATATATATATATATATACACACATTTATAATAAAAGATTATTCTGCTCTACTCTTGCCAACATTTCTTTTTTCAAGAATTTCAACTTTTAATGAGACATTGATTTTTATTTGCCATCTAAAGACAGTTACACCACATTACTTTGTTTATTTTTAAGCACCCCAAAAATAATCAAAATGACCTTGAACTTGAAAACAAGTTCATCATGGAAGAGGAGTATTTAAGTAATTGTTTTTGTGTGAATTGCATTTTTTATGTATTTTTCAATAACTTCATTGATCCAGACAAAAAATGAACATCACAACATTGACCCAGTAGTTGTTGTATTTTCTAAATCTTCAGTAGTCTTAGGAGAGATTACACATTGCATTCAATAGTGTGTAGATATCCATTCATAGGTTCAAGTTATATATATATATATATATATATATATATATATATATAAAAAGGCATTGGGCTGTGACTCCTGTATGGGTTTTTAACTGGGTCCAGAAAACAAACTCACTTTCAAACACAGCTGTTCTTTGTAAGTGGAAACTGAGGACCTTGACACCTCAGGACACAAACACGCCTGATTTACACTCTGAGCCTTCAGTCCCTCTACCACCCTCACTGCAGGTAAACACCCCTTGAACACACAACAGTCACACCTCCTTTGAACCTCATAACACGGTGTTCACTGCTCATTTTATCTGACATTTTATTAGTCACTGGGAAATATGACAAAACAATTGTAAAAAGCAAACATTAGCCCATTAAAACCAATGTCCCCTCCAGGTGTACGGCCCTCTTAAATCAGGGCCTTAGTATAGAGTCAGATTTTCCCATCAACCTACAGAAAGGTGGTCTGTTTAGTAGCAAACAAAAAAATTTTGTGCTCCAAGACCTTACAATTGTGAGTGTACTTATCTTTTTTATTTGAAAGAGGATGCAAACATGGCAAGGATTAATATGGGGACCATTTGAAATGTTACACCCTTCTTTCTGGCTCTCAGAGTCTAGTTCCTAGTGCCTAATTTTTCCATGTACTGACAGATGGGTGTGGAACACAAATTAAAACCCTACCAACACCCTTAAAGGAATAATTCTACCAAAAATGAAAATTCTGTAATTTTCACCCCCTCATGTTTAATGCTGGGTATTGATATATATTTCCTGATTCGATTAGATTCACAAGCTCTTGATTAAATTCCGATTTGATTCAATATCGATTCATATAGGCATATTTCAGTTACCATGTCCATTTTGCTTACATATGAAAGAAATTCTCACCCAGATAATACTGTTAATTATACATTGAGTTTTTTTTAACCAAAATGAAGAAAAACTAATAAAATATAATTCTATTTAATTAGTTTATAAAATACATTTATATTTTTGGTATGTCCCTAGTTAGAAGGTCCCACATACACATTTAGTGCAAAATTATTTTTGTAAAAGCAGGAAGCTATCCTAGTGTTAAATGGAAGAAATAATGCAAGTCTTACATGTACTGTAACATCATGTTTTACTTTCAACAGTGAAAAGACCTTAAAACTTGGAACAACTTTAGAATTTGTCCTTTTGTAGTTAAATGAATACTAGTGAATGAGATCTTTGCAGTATGAGTAGGGTTGATTGTCAAGGACAGAACATTTTGCAACATTACAAATTCCATTTGTTCTTCGTTTACTGTGATGTAGGATACAAACTGCAAGTGTTAACTGTTGGATCAAGTCAGGCTGTTAAGATATTGAATGTATTCAATCAATAAATATGATATGATGCACATATTATATATATGTTTTATCATCTACATGTATAATTTGTACTATATATACCAGCAGCCATTCACCCTGCAGCTCTTGCCTGGTTGCCCAGTAAAGCTAAGCAGGGTTGAGCCTGGCAAGTACCTGGATGGTAGACCTCTTGGGGAAAACTAAGGTTGCTGCTGGAAGAGGTATTAGGGAGGCCAGCAGAGGGTGCTCACCCTGTGGTCTGTGTGGGTCCTAATGCCCCAGTATAGTGACGGGGACACTATAGTGTAAATAGGCACCAACCTTCAGATGAGACATTCAACAGAGGTCCTGACTCACTTTGGTCATTAAAAATCCAAGGGCACTTCTCATAAAGAATAGGAATGTAACCCTGCTGTCCTGGCAAAATTCCCCCCATTGGCACTTATCTATCATGGCCTCCTAATAATCCCCATCCCTGAATTAGTTACATCACTCTACTCTCCATCAATAGCTGGTGTGTGGTGAGTGCACTATGGCTGCTGTTGCATCATCCAGGTGGATGCTGCACACTGGTGGTGGTAGAGGAGATTCCCCTATACCATGTAAAGTTTTGAGTACCTAGAAAAGTGCTATATAAATGTAAGGAATTATTATTATTATATACAAGTATTAACATTGATTTGTTAAATACATGCTAAAAACCGGTACTGTCGCTTTAAGAAAACCAGCTGTTCTGTAAAGAGCATCATTAATTGAGCGTATATTAACAAGTGTGAAATCTTTACATCATCTGTGATATGCATGATTAAAATTAAATGTATATATTTTTTTGTTTTTGATCAACAACTGACTAAAGAACAGAAAGGGTATTAAAAGGGACATTATTCAATGACAAATGGATTGCGTGGATCTCGTCTTTGGACACGACATGATTTGGACATCTCGTCAATGGAACGAGTCAAACCAAACTTTTACTCTCAACACGCAGTGAAAGGATCTCGGTGCTGAACTTCTTTACCACTATACTTCTCAATCACAGGTGAGTAAAATCTGAAAATTTACCAGCTAATGGCTAATCCCAGACATTTTGTGTCGCATAGTGCATAATTTGGTTGCAAATGCGAGTGATTTTCTTTCATTGTAATAGAGAGTTGCACATAGAGTACAAGATTGATCTTGGGATTTAAGAATCGAAATTGAGATTGTTCAAATTAAAATTGCGATGAATTGGACAATTGACATGATACAATAAACCCATATGATTGTCTGTGCTGCTTTCTTCCATAAGATGAAAATAAATGGTGACTATGGCAGTCATGAAAAAGAGCAGCTTGGACATTCTGCTAAATATCTCCTTTTATGTTTCACAGAAGAAGAAAATAAATTATGCCGGTTTGGAACAACATGAAGGTGTAGAGTAAATGATAACAAAATGTAATTTTTTTGGGGTGAACTATCTCTTGAAGCGGCTCTAGATATTATAGTTTCAAAAAGAAACAAGACACTCTCAAACTGTCAGCAGGCGTTTTTGCATCACACTGTACAACTATAAATCAGCACGAAAATGTGCAAACATGTGGCAATACCTGCATACACAAAAGACTAGCATTCTAGAGTGGCATTTTTTTTTAACTCTATGAACCTCAACCTAATACCCAATGTGCAAAACGAGTTAAGAAAATTATTGCTCTGTTTAGGTTAGTAACCTCTTCTTCAAATAATGTATGTATAATTTTGCATTTTTTGTGTTCTGTGCACACTTTATGGCATCTGCCTGTAGTAAATAAGTTGAATTTACTTAAAATGTGTAATGGTTGGAAAAGGCACACTGATAAAAATATACATACACTTGAGAAATGTCTCTTTGCCAATACAACACAATGCAGAGTGAATCCCTCATAATGTGGAGGAGGTATGGTTACAACTGAAGTAAATTAGGAATTAAATTCAAGCAAGCTGTCCATGGCGGATGAACGTCCAACACCCATATTTCTAATAGAACTAACTTTTTCAGCTCATCCGGTGCCAGTCCTCTTTTTAAATTCACCATGTTTCCTAGTGCTGCTCAGTAATGAACTTTCATTACTGATCCGCATAATGACCAGTTCCAATCCTCAAGAAACACCCACAAAAAAGAAGGTTGCCAAAAAATGTGCACAAACAAAATGTCCATCCTGGTTCTCCCTTGTTGTGCACAACTGGACAGGTCCTGCCATGTCCCCAAGTCCAACTGCAGGTTAATCAGTGGGCTCCTCCGTTGCATGACTTGGTATGCATATGGAAAACTGTCTCCATTGGGTGAGAGGGGATGGACTTCTTATAAACAGGATTAGATGCCTAAGAGAAAGACAAGGTGGAGAGACACACAAAGGGAAAAAATAGGTCAGCCGGGATCATTGAAATGGTTACAAGGGTAGAGCGAGCAAAGCCATTGAACAAGAGCCTTGGAATGATCATCATGACTGTTTTGTACTCCCAGCTGAGTGATGCGTTCCAAAAGGCCTCATGGTTTCAATCAAAGCCTAGTTGTTTTTGTCTTATTGATTACTTAAAGGAATAGTTCACCCAAAAATGAAAATTCTCTCATTATTCACTTACCCTGATGCCATCCCAGATGTGTATGACTGTTTTTCTTCAGCTGAACACAAATGAAGATTTTTAGAAGAAGATAGAGATCTGTCAAGTCCTTATAATGGAAGTACAGGGGTGCCAGCAATTTGATGGTCCAAAAGTCACATTTAGGTGGCAAAAAAGTAATACATGCAATTCCAGTCGATTAATGAATGTCTTCTGAAGTGAATCAATCTGTTTGTGTAAAAAACTAAATTGATAATTAAAATGTTATTAACTTTTTAAAAGTGCTTTCTGCCAGCAGGTGACGCATTACGTAGCTGCCGCGTGATGTAAGCGCATCGGCAAGTTCACGCGAGAATTCAGAAGCGGCGCTTATTTACAACAGAAGAACGAATGTCACGCGAGAGTTCGGCCATTTCAAACTGCATCAGAGCCCTGGTTGGAAGCGGCGATTTAAAGTTAAAAACATTGTAATTATCGACTCGTTTCTTACATAAACCTATCGATTCGCTTCAGAAGACATTCACTGATTGACTGGAGTCGCATGGATTACTTCTATGCTGCCTAAATATTACTTTTGGACCACCAAATTGCTGGCACCCCTGTACTTCCGTTATAAGGACCTGACAGAGCTCTATCTTATTTAAAAATCTTCATTTGTGTTCTGCTGAGAAAGACAGTCATACACATCTGGGATGGCATCAGGGTAAATGAATAATGAGAGAATTTTTAATTTTTGTATGAAATATTCCTTTAAAGTTGTCAGTTCAGACTTTTTACAAACAGTGCTATAAGTATGCATTTCTGTAGCTTTGACTTATTATACAATAATAATATGTATCTAGAAAGTTGGGAATAATATTCCAAATGTTATATAAACATATATGGAAAAACACTGTAAGAAAGTTTTAAAGTTCTGAAGAAATTCCGAAATACATTTCATGGCATTTTACACAAATAGGTTACAAACAGGGCTTGAAACTACTATTAAATAAAAAAAAAAATTATCTTCTTCAACAAATGGTGAAAGTGGAAAGGAGTGTGAAATGTGTTTCTTCACCTTCAGAAAATGTTGACTGTCAATCTCAGGAAGATAGTTTTTTTTTATTCATGTGGTATTGTTTTATTTTCTATTAAAGAAATAGACATAAGACCCCCCCACCGCCCAAAAAAAAGTTCTGTAATAATTGACACTCTCATGTAATTCCAAACCCGTATGACTTACTTTCTTATGCTAAACACAAAAGGAGAGGTTTTAATGGATATCGCAGGCCATCTTTTCAATACAATGGCAGTGGATAGTGCATCACTTTAAAGTTTAGAAGTGGACTGTGGAGGTGGGGGCGTGGTGAAGTGTTCGTCCAGAGAGAGAGAAAGCGGTAAGGGTACACACACCTGAGCACAATATGTCTCAAACCTGTTTCTGATTGCAGTGAGAAATTAGGAGAGCGATATAGGAGGAACCATGCCTGAGACTGGGTGAGAGAGAGCCAGCACACACATGCCCAGACTGTTACGTTTGAATGAACAATTTTGAGTTAAAGAAATAAAAGTTACCTGTTTGAATTTAAGCCATGTTTCCCGTTTCCCCCTTGTCTCCACGAATGATCCCTGTTACATGGACCCAAATGTATCATTAAAGATGTGACTCCTGTGTCATTTTCTAAATTTAAGTAATTTCAGCGAAAAACAACTAGGTTTCTTGAGTAAACACGCATGCCATTGTAAACAAGCTTCTCCTGTTGCGCTATTGAACGCGCAAAAGTTTGCAATATTTTCACTGCAAAATGACTTGGAATGCGTCTTAATCAGCTCCCTAGTTCAGTAGTCAGAGCACTGATGCAGCAGGAGATGGCCATTTTCTATGACTGTCCCAATCACAAAATTGTTCCAGTGTACTGGAACGTTCGCTCCCTAAAATTTCCCAGAATGCACTATTAAAAACCAGGGAGCATCTTTGCTCATGATGTTCCCTTAAATGGAAACATAGTCATGTCTTCTGAAATCTTTTCAAGTCATAAGAAGACGAACACAAGTGTAAAACTATTAAATCAAAGCCTTATTTTCTCTTTAAAAGAGATGTTGTTTGAGTTGTCTTTCATCCATAAGGACCATGAAAGGGAAACAATATTTTAAATATTAAAGTTGTCAGAAAGGTTAAAAATACACTCCTTTATATTTTTATTTCTTTACTCATGTTATTTATCTTTCATAATAACACTTTTTGTTTGAATATCTACAACGAAAATTCACATTTATACAGCGATGCTGTTGATTAATTACAGCTGTGTATTAACGTGCAAGCTCATTATGTTGCAGCAGGCGATTGAGATGATACACACACACCGAACACTTTATTAGGAACACCTGTACAACTACATATTCATGTGATTGTCTAATCAGCCAATCGTGTGGCAGCAGTGCAATGCATAAAATTCAGTTATTGTTCACATCAACCATCAGAAATGGGGAAAATGTGATCTCAGTGATTTCGACTGTGGCAATGCCTTATTGATGAGGGAGGTCAACAAAGAATGGCCAGACTGGTTCGAGCTGACAGAAAGGCTACGGTTACTCCAGGGGTGTCTAAACTTTTTCGGTCGGGGGCCAAATGCAGAAAAAAATAAGGTGCCGCGGGCCGCATTGCTGTAATAATGAAAAAAATGGCTAGAAGCTACTAGATTGCCACTATGCATAATCTTTTTATTGTACGCTTAATATTATGCAAGTTTTAATCATAATTTGTGCTCTATGGTATACTTGTGTAGGCCCTACATGTAAATAAAGGATAGGGTATTTCACTCACAAAGAACTCTTAAAATGGAACAGTGATGCATCGTATACAAAATATTATACTTATTCACATTTTTATCATGTAGATCTGCTACTGAGTGTTGGGTGTGACCCATCACAATAATCAGAATCAGATTACATTTTATCACTTTATGAAGTAATGCAATGAATCAATCTTTACAGCTATACAATTATAACTTCTGTTCTGTTGTTACTTACGTTACAAATACGAATTTAATTTGATCAAAATGATTGCGCTTCATTTTATTTTGTAGACGTGCATGTGCAAGCTGAGCACGCACATCAGGCACAGATGTGCAAGTGTTTTAAGCACTCTTTATACAGTATGTCCTCACGTAAATGGCGCCGGGAAGACGTGCATCATTTTTCTTGTTTCAACGAAATATCAGAACGAACCTATTAATTACAGTATACTTCCCAGTGCTACAGAGGATGTTCTGGAAGAATATGCTCGGTTTGCACATCTCTATGTGCGCTCAATAAACTCTGTTCAGCTGCTCGCACAACAGCAGCTCTACTCGGTTGTATGATGTGAGGTATCGGGACATTTTAACAAGAACAAGTACATGAGTAAAGTATCTAACCTGACGTCAATCCTTTAATAAATGCATCATCCTTTCTTACAATGTTAATTTTACGTAAAATAACAGTATAGTGTGACTCCAGCCAGGTCTCCTAAGCAACCAAATTGGCCCGGTTGCTAGGGAGGGTAGAGTCACATAGGGTAACCTCCTTGTAGTCACAATTAGGGGTTCTCGCTCTCAATGGGGCGCGTGGTAAGTTGTGCATGAATCGTGGAGAGTAGCATAAGCCTCCACGTGCTGTGAGTCTCCGCGTTGTCATGCACAACGAGCCACGTGATAAGATGCGTGGATTGACAGTCTCAGAAGCGGAGGCAACTGAGACTTGTCCTCCGCCACCCGGATTGAGGTAACCACGCCACCACGAGGATCTGCTAAATAGTGGGAATTGGGCATGCCAAATTGGGAGAAAAGGGGATAAAATAAAAAAAATAAAAAAATAACAGTATAGTACTCATGAAAAGCACATGGAAAGTTTACTAGCTGATTGCTTTCATTTCCATCAGACTTAGCGTTTTAGTTAGATGTTGGTGGATATCCTCACCATCTCATATCGTGCCCGCGAACGTGCACTTTGGAAGCGGGCAAACTCGCGGCGGTCGTGGATGGTTATAACCAGTTTCCAGAGGGCTAACAACATGATACCCATCAACAAGATGCTGCCAACAACTGCCAGGAGCACCGTCATGGCTTTAGGGGCAACAGCACACTCTGTAAACATACACAAAATGCATAAATACTTGGCCAAAAAGCTTATATGGGGATTTTACCATTAAAAACAACATTTCCCTTTTGTTTACATAAAATCTAAAGCAAGAAATGGCAATAAAATGATGCAACTTCTTATACTTTGCTAATTTCTTACCTCTTACATTCCAAGCACGAGTGTGCTTAAACTAAACTCTAATGCAGTGCTTACAGAGGAAGTTGTAAATTACAAAACTCTGACCTGGATCTTTAAGAGCATTTAGGACAGACTGGCCGTTGGCATGTTCAGAATATGTGAACTTCATCACACAGTCATTCTCTGTCTTATAGATGCACTGAACAGTGTTAGGATCATCCATTTCTGAACAGAGGGAGAGAGGAGAGGAGCCGAGTGAAAGATCAGTCTAGTAAAAAAAACAAAAACCTGCTGGACAAACTGTGGCTGAGGCACAAGAGGGAGAGAGAGAAAAACACTGAGCCAACAGCACAAACCTGAAATTATTATTGGCCAGACATTGCATTCCTCAAGAAGGACACTGATTATTAAGAATGCCTGGATGTTAGCATAATTAAAATCCCCTAAAGACGAGGACGTCTCTCCTTTCCTTACAGTCTGTTTAAATATGTACCCACTTTGTCTAGAAGGGCTAGAAGTTTCAGGAATGTACATGTGGAGTCCATTAAGGAAGTCAGCTGACTAAAACAGCAGAAAAATGTTGTGAAACATTAAATCCATGATGCCTTAATTTACAATTATGGGTGACTTGGAAAGCAAGCATCCTGAATGTTTCACTACAGCTTCTCAACCATTCAATCAAACCCCATAATGCTCCAAAATAATAATTAATTCATGCATTCCTAGATGAATGTTAAATACCTCCTGTAATGAAAAACCTGTTATAAAAACCCTGGAGAAGTTTATTAATAGCTTCATCTTTCTTTTCAGACACACACATTTATCCTAAATAATTGCAATTTGTGCATTATACAGTGTTATTTGGACCCTTGCCACAATGTCTGAATTTCATTGCATAGATAAAATATCAAACCAACTAGCTTCTGATGCTAAAGCTTTTCTCAGAACATTTTTCTAATTACTATTAAACAACTGGTCTCGAGGTGAGTCATTTCCCCATTAGTTCATATAGCTATCGTAGCAAAGTAATGACAGATTATCATCGGTTATGTTCTACAAAATATGACAAAAAGTGTCAAAATAATTGTCTTAATATTGAACAATGTATCTATTGTTTTATAATTTGAAACCTAAAAACAAAACTAAAAACATTTTTTTGTGGAATGTTTTTCTTCAAAAGTGTGTTGTGCTATCTAATTTTAAAGTGAATGCCACTTGATTTTTTATTTTGCTTTACAATGCAAGAACACTATATATAGTGGTAGGTATTTGAGTATAGCAGGGTTGTGTGAAGAGAAAGCAGCAAGTATTTGCTTTCACAGCAAGCTCTGCTAAGATGTCCAGGCTCACATTCTCCAGATAATAACATATACAGAGCTGGATCATGAAACACCACAAACTGTGCTTCACCCTGCTGCTAATAACACATTCATGACCTGGAAGCACAAACTCTGGAGCACAAATACTGAGTCCTGGCGTGTAGGAAAACAGACCGTCTAAGTCTAATTCACAAATCTAATCTGAACCTTAAGCATGTGGTGTTTTATAGAAAAATGAGTAAAAAAGAAATATATATATATATATATATACACAGGTATGTGTCAAGTTTTTTTTTGACTGTGCACTCACTGAGAGTTTCCACAGTGATGATCTCATCCTTGCACATGCGCTGACAGGTCTGGTTATCGGCGAGTCTCCCTGTGTTGAAGAGACGGCACTCGATGCATTCCCTGAGGAGAGACAATCATTCAGACTGTATCATAATACTAAATACGTAGACTGATAGAGTTGAGTTTAAAAATAGTTCAATGGCAGAGGAAAGACATTTCAGACAATTCAAACCCTGTCAATCAGCTTTGATTAAAGTCTAAATGGAGACCATATGTGGGTGTATGCAGTGTGGATAACATCTAACTGTTAAGAAATATTCTTTAATCTGTCCAGAACGTTTTGATGACAAAAGGGTCATCAATGGGAGTACAAAAATAAAGGTTCTGACCTAGGTCCAAAATAAACAATAGCCAACTGACAAATACGAATAACAATTTGCTTTGCCGAGTAAATACAATTCTATTAGGAACTGCAACATAATACACATGGTGTACATCAAATAGTAAGAATGATAATCTTGTGAGTGATTCAAATAAAAGACACACAAACTGTCTACTAAAGACAATATCTGTTGCCTGTCTTCTAATGACTTCTATCTCGGTGGATCATTTATCATCAGAATTTTTTTTTTACTAAACCTTTTGTGGTGACACATGTGGAATATACCTCACAACCCCAATGTGGTGTTGCAGTTCTTTCTGACCCATTTAAAACCATAAAATGGGTCAAAATGACCCACAACACCACTGAAGGGTCAAGCTGACAAAACGAAAATCATGATCCTCACAATTTTGTGACATTGTCCATTGTCATAGGGGCAAAAATATACTTTTTATTAAATAATGCAAAATACAGTTTCATGGCCAGTAAATTTTGATTCTCCTGCCATCAGCACGTGTGTCAAAAAGATAATTTTGGACACTGGTTATGACCTTTTAATGATCTGAGGATTTAAGGTCAGTGGAATAAGAACCAGGTTAAAATTATGAAGTCCAAAGCGGGTCAGTGGCACTTAATGTAACTTATTAATGATATAGAGGATCAGATTTTTTTTTTTTTAACATACATCAGAACTAAATATATACTGCAGATAGCACTGTTTGAATGACCCTAGCAAATCTTGGTGCAATATACAGATTATCATCAAGTACAAAATGAATGCCGCATTGTACCGTCACTATTATTTGATAAAATCACACAAAATATAAGAACAGGAAGTTCCGGGGGCCTGGGTAGCTCAGTGGTAAAAGACGCTGGCTACCACCTCTGGAGTTCGCTAGTTCGAATCCCAGGGCATGCTGAGTGACTCCAGCCAGGTCTCCTAAGCAACCAAATTGGCCCGGGTAGAGTCACATGGGGTATCCTCCGTGTGGTCGCTATAATGTGGTTCGTTCTTGGTGGGGCATGTGGTGAGTTGAGCATGGATGCCATGGTGAATGGCGTGAAGCCTATGACGCACTATGTCTCCGTGCCACATGATAAGATGAGTGGGTTGGCGGTCTCAGATGCGGAGGCAGTTGGGATTCATCCTCCGCTACCCGGATTGAGGCAACTCACTACACAACCACGAGGACTTAAAAACGCATTGGGAATTGGGCATTCCAAATTGGGTGAAAAAGAGGAACCCCCCCCCCCCCAAAAAAGAACAGGAAGTTCCACATTATATTAAAGGATGAATTATTGCAATTGAGGCTAAGAGTGTATTTAAGTCAGAGTACATCTTTGAAAGTGAATTGTATTGAAAGGTTGAACAATTTCACCAGCTGTAACTAATGAAACTGCACATATAGCACCTGCTTTTAAACATACAGAGGTCCACAGAGGCCTTGCATTATTATCTCAGTAAAACAAGTTATAGCAGCTTTGTACTTTTATTTAAAGTTATCTCAAGAAAACAAGACGGAACAATAGTAGTACTGCATGACATCTGTGGGCTTCCGTATCTTTGGAAACACTGCTAGTGTTACAGACATTACACACTTTACCTTTAAATAGAATTCCTGAGGTTGATACTTTTGAATTGGCTATTAGTGCAATGCATTAACATCAGCTGTCTCATACCTCTTTGTCCCACAGGCATCTGGACAGGTAGGACATTTCTCACATGCGTCCCCAAATGCCCCTGGCTCTGTGCACTGGCACTGCGCACACGCACAGTTGCCCCGCCCACTACAGATCTTGCCATCGTCTGACACACAGGAAGCTGTCTCTGTAGAGCAATTACAGTTGTCTCCAATATAACCAGCATGGCATTTACACTCACCACAGTGGCATTCCCCGTGACCTGAGGAAAAAAGAGAGAAGGAGAGAGGGAGAGGAGAGAGAGAGAGAGAGAGAGAGAGAGAGAGAGAGAGAGAGAGAGAGAGAGAGAAAGATAGAGGTTCAGAATAAACTTAATATAACTTGTGTTTTATATAACTTGGCTGGTATGTTCAGTGCTTGAATGCACAAAAATCTTTCTACACTAACAGCAAGTTAAAATGTGGTGTGGGCAAGAGATGTAAACACAAAGACCTCTCAGTGAAAGCCTGTGCAAATACACACATATCATAAATATTGCACACACAAACATACACAATGGAAAGAGAGATGGAGAGTTTGCATTTAACCATAATATACTGGCAATGAGGTTACTGCATTAATGGAAACAAAATCGTTTCACATTTCCCTACCATACCAGAACCATCAAGAAGGCCACTGTCTACTTGGCCCACATTCCCAAGTCAAACACTCTCTGTCCACTGCAGTGCACATTCCAACAGACTGATTACAAGCAGATCTCTTCATTCCAACAATGAAAGGCTCTTGGCTTATTCTTCCATCATTGAACAAATGCAAAACTGGTCCCTGTGGGATGCAGCAAATGTGCCAATGTTTTAAAACACCTGTGGTCGCTGCATGAATGACCTGATTGAAAAGTGATCGCTGTTCATAAATATGGCCAGTAGCCCGGAGGGGTGATCTGACTGCAAAAATTTTGTACAACAAGGCAAGCTTCCATGCAAAATAAGGAATGCCATCATTTACAGATATAGGTGTGTGTCAGCCGCAGCCTAGAAAATGTTGGAGAACATTCTCCATTGAAGCAATACTCTAAAATTGCAGTTTATACAATGGTTATACAATGTTATGGAGCAATGTCTAGGGCATTTTTTCTTAAAGGAATAGTTTACCCCCAAATAAAAATTCTGTCATTATTTACTCGCCCTCATATCATTCCAAACCCGTTATGTATTATTTATTCCATGGAATACAACAGGATATATTTTTTAAAAAATCTTTAGGCAGCTCTTGACATATGACAATAGGGGAAGAAGTAGATTACTAAACACCAAAAAGTACCATAAAAATATCACAAAAGCTATCCATATGATAATTGTGCAATACTCCAAGTCTTCTGAAGCCATACAATAGCTTTGTGTGAGGAACAGACTGAAATTAAAGTTTTTATATACTGATAATCTTCACCTCCACCGAAGCTTGCACATAACCCACATCCAGATAATATGTCATCAACATAAAAATGGCATTTGTTCTCACGTGTGTAGTAACCAAATGAGCCATGCCATTTTTTTTATTCTGCACATACACACAAGATTTTTTGATGAGTCCATTGGAGCTTGACAGCCCCTGGTCACTATGGACAGTTATTGTATGGCAAGAGTAGTGTAACAATTCTTTAAATTTCAAAATGTGAAATTTCTTAAAAAAAATAAAAAATAAAAAATAAAAAAATAAATACTGCGTACAGGTATGGAACAACATTAGGGTGAGTAAAAACTGAATTTAAATTTTTTCATGAGCTATCCCTTTAAGCTTGCAGGTGGGGTGCTTTAAGGTTAGCACACATATAGGGAGGGGTAAAGGACCTCCTGGAGATGGATTTAGCTGCTGACAGGAGAACAGCTGGCAGGACGAGGACACGAGACAAACTGAGCTAGATGGACAACATCTACATCCTCTCACCTGGCACTGATTACAACCATGAACTACTGTGGAAGATGCTGTTTGATTAAACTTTATCTGGTGAAAAACATCTGTAGGAAGTATGTCATAGTTACATGACAGCCCGATAATCACACTCTCATTGATGATGACAGTTTGCAGATTTAACACTGAGGAACTTGTGTGCATGTACGCACAGACACAATTAAACGTGTGTACAGAAACATGCACAGTAGTGGATAACTGATTTTTTTTTTTTTTTTTGCTGATGCAAATATTGATTGATAACTGAATGACAGCAACTAAAACACAAAATTGCTTAATTTCAATGAACACTAACATAATTTTTGATGTACACTTTTACACAATATTACGGTACCTTAAAATTCACTATAAAAATATTAACAAGGCTGTCAGTAGGTTTTGGAAATGACACTAGACGACTTCTATAAAGCGAACATCAAAGTGGCCAAATAATGGCTGATTAACTGATCTGTCAATTTTAAGTACACACACACACACACACACACACACACACACACACACACCAGAATGGGCACTAAAAAACAAACAAATAAATAAATAAATAAAATCAAATGAGACCATGCAATATCTATATATTGTAGAGCCAGAGTATAACTAATACAATCCAAAAAAAATTATTTGTCCCACAGACAATAAAGAATTCCTGTAAGATGTTATTTACAATAAATAAAAAAAATGAAGCAGTACCCAACTTATTTTTAAGAAAGAAAAAACAGCCTCTTTGCCATAAAAGTTTTAATAAAATTCCAGTCCAAGTCTATTACAGTTATGAGAACAATTTAAAAGTGAAGTGTGTAATTTCTGTCAAACACAATTGCAAAAATAATGACTTTTTTAAAACAGCTTTCACAAACACTGCGCCTGTCTACCATTGGTCAAAACACATAGTCCCAACCCAAACTCATGCCCTTGGTTGAGCCATTGTTGCAGTGTCAGGCTGGCCACGATGCTCAAACAATCAAAGCAATGTTGTGATATAGCGTCAGAGTCAACATGTGAGAGTTAACAAAAATAAAAATAAAAATTTCACACTCATCACCTTTAAGAAATAAAAAAGGTACAAGAGTTCAATTTAAAGTCTCAGTATGCCACACCTCAGGGTGTGTTCTCTCTGAGTCACAGCGAGATTCCATAGGACAGAATACAGCTCTTCCACTAAACTCCTCTGTGTAGTGTTTGTCTGACTCTTTTTACTGAATGAATGGACCTCTGAACAGATCTAGTATGAACAAAGACACATTTTGGCATGTGTTCTCCACACCTTTCCCAATCCCCTTTAAAAGGTGCATTTGCCTGATGGTTTGGAAGACTGTTAGTACTCTAAAAAGTTTCACCATTCTGCTTAATGTTAATGAGTGGAATGTTTACAGTACCTTATATATTCAGTATTCACTTCAAGTTTGCAAATTTAATGCCTTGAACCAAAATTCAGAGCCATTTCCTAGATACAATAACTGAAAAATCAATGCAAACCTGCTTTTCCAGTATTACACACTCCAGTCTTTTATTTAGGTCACTGAATAAATGTGTTGTTGCCATGCCAGAAAGGCAGTTTTAAAGCCTCTGGGAATTATCCTCAGCCCATTTTTACCACATCCTTAGTCAAACTTCACAACTTCACACATGAGAGTGTCCAAAGCCATGCAGGCAATGCCAATTACAGTAGACCTCAAGTATCAGGTTATTTAATGGTGTCAAGTTTCACAGTCAACACAGATACTGTGTTTGTAAAATGACTGTTTGATCCCGAGAAACCCCATTGCAGAGAAGTCTGTGAAGGGTATAGCCATCTTAAAGTGATGAAAATGTATTTTCTAACCTGATAGGCTTGGCAGACTTCTAACTTGACAAAGAAAACGGGTAGGTTTGTAATCTTTAATGGACTTTTTATGCAGTCATATGAGTCTTGATTGTTTTGCCCTAAATAAAACCTGATTGAGAGCACATAGCCATGCACCATTCCAAAACAGACAATACTCTTGAGATGTTTACTTGTCTTAAAATTAATCCGAGTTTTCCAATGCAAGTTATTTCCAAAGGCTGGAAATGACCACAATCCAAATATTTCCTTTCTGCATGCTTAAGTGTTATATATATTTTACTTCAAAAAACAAAAGATGAGAACTTTGGTTTTTTGTCATCCAGCCACAATCTCTGGTAAACACCAACTGTAAAGAACTTTAAAATGTAGGACATCCATTCTGCCACGCAAAGTTAAAATGCAGTAACTACACATTTTGTCTAAATTTAATTATGACTGAAATCTGGTCTTTTAGACTATGATCTGTCCTGTGACAGAAAGGTTTGGCTCAACTCTGCTCAGATTAAGAGAAAATTGGCAGTAACTAGAAAATCCCAACCAAAATCAAAACAACTTTGAAGTCAATTTTCTTAGTTTCACTGTTGGTGTACAGTGTACAAAATAATGTCATACATTTATTTGACATTGAAACAAATGATTATTTCAACATGCTAATACATTCCAGAACTACAGAAACCATTTGTCAATCACCCTGAACTCAACTCCAATTAGCTGACTGATATGCTGACCCAGACCAGTGCTTCCTGTTATAAAGAACTTTTGACCCTCTGCAGTCCCACAGGAAGAGTAGATCCTGCAGTTCAAGCAACAGGAAAGACATTCCTCTTTAAATTATGACACCCCCGCTGATTGCCTTATTTCTCTCCACTCAAATACTGTACACCATCCCTTTGAAATGTTTGGGTCAGTATGAGACACTTCTGGTCATGTGGTGGGGTCCATGGACTTAACTTGCCCAAATATTCCCATTCCTCCTCAGAATCAACTCTACGGTGTCACATCTATTATAAAAATGGGTCACTTCCCTTACCGTCACCAGACCATTGAACATTATACAACTCTACAAATATGAGGCCATCCAGCTGTACTTCAATATAGAGTTGCCAGTAAAAGAAAACAAGCTCTGCTTGTCTTTTCTTCAGGATTTTAGGTGACTGGATGCCAAGTAGCCATAAAAGAAGAACAGTAAACTGTAGTGACACACTGTAGTTTGTGAAGTGTGTAATCTTGACTTTAAAATAATACTTTCTCCCACCCCAGCTTAATATGCAGAGTTAACTCAAATTAAACCATTTTAGGTTAATTTCTCCTAATCGTGTAAACACTTGTGATTCTGTGGCTTTATCAAAACATTGCTGTTTGTTTGAGCATCCAGACCAGCCTGATCCAGCGACATTGGTTTGACCAATAGTGTGAGTTTGGGGTGGAACTTTCTTTTTGGCCAACCAATGGAAGACAAGTGAAGATGGAGTGTTTGGGAAACCTGTTTGAAAACAATCATATTAAAGCAATATGAAACGAGAGTGACAGATGGACAATACAGCAATCTTGCTCATGTGATTTAAGTAATTAATTCTATAAATAATTTAAGTAAATAAATAAGAAGGAAAAAACGAAGGACTGTCCCAAAAAAAGAACAAAAAAAAAAAAAAACACTTGTGTGTGGGAACTACTTTCTTATGCCACAGATCTGCCGTTGCTAGTTCAAAAGATGTGCCCAATCCTCCGTTACTAATTTGAAAACCACACTTTAGAACTATTAACGAAAGCTTGTGCTGTTTCTAACAAGTTATTGGAGAAGCAAGGACGTGTGTGTGTGTATGAGAGAGATATATAGAGAGAGAGACTGAGCGTGTGATTACCTGCAGCTGTTTGTCTAACTCTATTCCTCAGCTGTGGTTTGATAGTAATATGCTCCGATCGTGGAGTGATGCTGCCATACGTGCTATTATCCTACAAGTATTTCTGTCATGTTCAAGTGTTTTGTTGTCAGAGAGAATACATGGAGGACTCCAGTTTCATTCTTGTATATTTCTTGTGGAACTCTTATTTTGACACCGATACAGAAAGTGTCTCTCCCCCGCCATGTTGAAAGTTTACATCTTCTCCCAACTTCTATCAGGTAGGAACACTGAGCATGTTTGTTTACTCCTTTTGTCGCGACTCTCAGCTGTGATCAGCAGTAATGTTGAAGCTGTTATTTCTCAGCTATGGTGCAGTAGTATTCTGAGCGATCATGGAGTGAGAGACAATTCAGGGGATGATTTCAAAGAAATTTGTGCACAGACTGATGAAACAATTTGTCAACTTCAGCTCAACTTGCTCATAGCACACAAAAGACGGTCTTTTGTCGCAACATGCTGCCTCAAATCTTTATTGTCACAGGGATAAATGAAAATGTACAAATCTTTCTGCTCTTACACATCTGTGCTGCTCTTACACGTTTGGAACATCACGAACACCAGTGGAGTGATATAAACAGTAAAGCATCCCAGTGCTGATGGTGTGAGCTATCAGCAATGCCGCTCGTCCAATCAGATTCGAGGACAGGAACTAACTGTTGTATAATTTGTAATAGAGCACAACAGTCTGGTTTCGTAAGTGAAGACCTCATTCATTTTCTCCATAGACTATCTGATTTTTAACAATAACTTTTCCACCTTTAAACAGGCCAACTGTGAAATCAGAGGTTGTTAATCGAGGGTATATGCTTCTGTTTAAGCAATCAGTGCACGTTATTTGAACCTTATTTTTAAAATATCGCATGTTCATTTGTGTTGAATAAAGCTACACATGATCCTGCAGAAAAACCCACCAGTTAGAGAATTGCGGCCAACAAAGCGAGCCAAGAGAGATCTGAGAAACCACCCACCCACGACGCATTGTCTGCCATGACACGAATGAAGCAATCGAGTCATCTCCCTACACTTTCAAACAACTTTCATATTTATATATATGAATATTTTGCAACAGAATTAAAATATATTGTTTTTATAATTGTAAAACTATTGATTCTAAATTGTAGATTGTATTTTTCTATCGTTTTTTATTCAATTACGTCCTTCACAATGCTTCATGGAACTGTAGCTCCTGCCCTCATGGAATACATTAAGTACGGAGTCTTGTAACTTTATATTTTCGTTCCAATCTTCAAATACTTCTGTTTCGAGCAGGAATTTTTCATGATGTATTCATGGTTGCTGGTGTGTGCTTTAGTGGGCTTTTTATTGGTGTTGACAAAGGAACATTGGGATTGTGAAACTAAATGCATTTCAAAATAAAAAATAAAATCATACTACTGTACAGTTTAACTGTGTGTGTGGTCAGTCAAATACAGCATTTATTAAAATATATACAGTTACCAAACCATGCAATGTTATCACAGTTAAATTCTAAGCTTGTTTGCTGCGCACATAATGTGTATGTTCCAGGAGCTTTTGGTTTTGCAGACTGACTTCACATCAGAATTATAAAACATGGTTTGTGGTGTCTCTTTTGGTGGCAACTTGAAATAGAGTCTCTTTTGGATCTGAAAAAAAAGCTTGCAAGAAAGCCCTGTAATCACCGCCCATGTGAGGAATGACCAGCGGGCTACAGTTTTGCTCCAGGGACCTTCTCACTTCCCTCTCTGAGCCATATTCAAAACTGCTGATGAAACAACTCATATCTCAGCAGTCTCCATGTAAAGCCTCATAAAATACTTGTCACCACAGACTCAGTGGTCATTCTTCCTTCCCTCCGAAAGAGGAAACAAACAAGTGCTGGTATCATGCTATAAATCAGTTTGATGGCGAGTGCATGCATAAGTAATACAGCTCATGAGTAATTCAATTTATCTGTAGAGTGGAAAATTCAAGACACAAATCTATAAAAGGCACAAAAAACTGTGATGAGGAGGAGGGCGTGGCCGGGCCGTGATGGAGCACGGGCGGTGCCGAATCAGCTGATCAGCGGGAGAGCGAGATAAGGGGCGGCTGGAGACACCGGTTCGAGAGAGAGATGCACGCGGCCGCATTGCATGTGTGTCTGTTTATGTTTGTTTAAGTTCATTGTTTAAGTTCATTTATGCATTAAAAGTTTGTTGACTGTTCAGCCGGTTTACGCCTCCTCCTTGCCCAACCTTTACCTGTTACAAAAATATTTTTAGGAAAAGTGTTTTGTAGAAACAGTCGGAATCTTAGAATTAGAATCATACTGACCCAAGTTTTGTGAATATTGAAGAACTTTCATTGTTCCTCCTTAGGAACATGTGACAGCAGCAGCTCTCTCTACTGTAACATGGACCACAAAGAAAATATTTCAGAGACACAATAGTAAAACATCCAGAGACAACAGAAGGGCACCAAGGTCAAACACAGTTGATGTTGCTACTGGGAAATAGGCCAAAGGGTGAGCTATAATAGAAGTCACGCAGTTAACAGAATACCAGATTAGCAAGGTTTCACAGAGCGCTAATCAAAAAACTGATATTATGAACTGGGAGAGAGTACAGCAAATTTGTCTGTCTGAAGATTTTCTTCATAGTTTCCTAGTTCATAAACGTGTCCTGCAAGGGTAACCACAGGTGTAGTTCATCACATTATCTATGTTCCAGTAAAGTTTGACAACAAGAAAGAATCCAAATACATTGTCTTAATTCTGAAGAGTCTATTGTTTTACCATTTAAAAAAAAATGGTGAAATACTATGCTTGAAAATTGTGCTTGTGCTATATTTACTTAAAGTAAATGCCCATTAGTTTGATGTTTTGTTATCTAATTCAATGACATTCATACTTTAAGTGTGGCCTATATTTCAAAATATCTTTATAAAGACCCAGATAATAAAAAGTTTACATTTAGACAAATAATGTGAGTTAAACGATAAAAAACAAACTAAAACTAATAAAAATCAGCGATAAATTGTTGGATAATGAGATATGCAATACGATAATCCTATGATGATGTCAGAGCAAAATCCGACTCAAGATGGTGCAGAGTATGGCTGCTGCGTTGCGAACTCCGACACAACAAAACTAGTTTTTTGTTCGTTTTGATTACAATTCTTATGTTTTTTGTCTTGGATGTTGTCTGCCTTCTTGTCTACAACAGACAAACACTTTTGGACATTGGTTCTGCAATTACACACCGTAAACCGGACTTCAAATTCCTCAGTGCCAACCCGCTGTTTACAAACACGGCAGCGGAGCCCTTTGTCTGGGCAGCCCGGCCGCGGAAACGCAGAAGGAAAAGGGGAAATAGAGCCGGCGTTCTCATCAGAGTAAGACGTCACGCAAATCGACCCCCGCTACCCAATATTCTACTGGCAAATGTTCAGTCTCTGGACAACAAGCTCTGCGAGTTGAGAGCGCGGATCTCTTTCCAACGAGAGACGAGGGACTGCTGCATTATCTGCCTTACAGAAACTTGGATGTCTGCGGAGATTCCAGACTCAGCCATCGAACCCGCGGGGTTCTCCGTGCACCGAGTGGAAAGAGCGAAAGACCTCTCAGGTAAAGCAGAGGTGGTGGTGTATGTTTTATGATCAACAAATCCTGGTGTGATCAGAGGAACGTACATTCTATCAAGTCTTTCTGCTCTCCTGATCTGGAATTTCTCATGCTTCTGTGTCGACCATTCTGGCTACCAAGGGAATTTACAGCGGTCGTTTTCATAGCTGTGTACATCCTGCCACAAGCCGACACAGACCGGGCACTCAAGGAACTGTATGGGAGTATAAGCAAGCAGGAAACCGCGCACCCTGAGGCCGCGTGCATTGTGACCGGGGACTTTAACAAAGCCAATCTCAAATCAATCGCACCAAAATACCACCAACATATCAGTTTCAACACATGAGGGGACCGGGTTTTGGATCATTGCTACTCTCCCTTCCGGGATGGCTACAAATCCCTCCCCCACACACCATTTGGCAAATCGGACCACTCTTCCGTTCTGCTTCTGCCCGCTTACAGGCAGAAACTGAAACAGGAAGCACCCACCCTCAGAACGATCCAGTGCTGGTCGGACCAATCAGACTCTACGTTACAAGACTGTTTTGATCATGCGGACTGGGAGATGTTCCGGTCTACCTCTGATGACGACATCGAGCTTTACGCTGATAGCGTAACGTGTTTCATCAGAAAGTGTGTAGAGGATGTTTTTCCTACCAAAAAAATATGGATCTACCCCAACCAGAAACCTTGGATTAATAGCGATGTTCGCATAGCACTTGATGCGCAGACCTCCGCTTTTAATTTCGGGAACGCGGAGGAGCATAAACAAGCCAGTTATGCCCTCTGCAAACTATCAGAGCAGCAAAACGGCAGTACAGGAACAAGACTGAAGGACGGTTTAACACCACCAACTCTAGAAGCATGTGGCAGGGAATTAATATCATCACGGACTACAAAGGGAATAAAAACTTCGTCATGAACACCGCTGCCTCTCTCCCGGATGAGCTAAATACTTTTTATGCTCGTTTCGAGGGAAATAACACCGCCCTCGCGGAGAGAGTTCTCGCAGCCGAAGCTACAGAGGTTAGTTCACGCTCCATCTCTGTAGTGGATGTAACCCGATTCTTCCGACGGGTGAATATCCATAAAGCCATGGGTCCAGACGGCATTCCGGGCCGCGTTATCAGAGTGTGCGTGAACCAACTGGCTGGTGTTTTTACGGACATTTTCAACCTTTCCCTCTCCTTGTCTGTGGTCCCCACATGCTTCAAAACGTTCACCATTGTGCCTGTACCAAAGCAATCCAAAATCACTTGCTTAAATATTTGCTTACCGCAACAACCGCTCCACTGATGATGCCATTGCATCTACACTACACACTGCTCTCTCCCACCTGGAAAAAAGGAACACTTATGTGAGAATGCTGTTTGTAGACTACAGCTCAGCATTCAACACCATAGTGCCCTCCAAGCTTGATGAGAAACTCCGGGCTTAAACAGCTCGCTGTGCAGCTGGATCCTGGACTTCCTGTCAAGCATACACCAGGTGGTTAGAATGGGCAGTAACATCTCATCACTGATATAATATTTAATTTCCCCATGAACTATTTAGCAGATATTAAAATTCATCTTCAATCATTTAAAAAAAATGTTTTTTAAAAAGCATATGAATATAAGAGTATCATATTGTGGGACATTCTGAAATAGTCTTGTAAAAGTGTTGTACATTTTTTTATTTGATTTGTACACTGTAATTCATGTTTGTATTAATTTCAAAATTAGTTCATTCAATGTGTGACTTTTATTTTTAAAAATAATACTTTTTTTCCAGAAGCGCTTGCCGTAGACATTCGCTTTCTGCATTGCTTTAACGTACCTGCTGTCAGTCTGTGCTAAACTTGAGACTGAGGAATGACTAAAGGGACAATCCATTAATTGAAACCCATCCTTTGATACATCCACACAGATCCACAGTGGACAATAAACAAGACAAGTTTGAGTTTGTATACTGGCGTCTGGTCTCATTATTATCTGCATACACACAATGCAGATTGGAAGCACAGTTACAGCAACATATCCACAAATATGACACGCTCCATCATTTAAGTCAGAAATAGATATTGGAGGAACACGACTTAAATCTTAGCTTTCAAATTGTCACTTTTATCAAAAAAATACAAACAATAAATGTTATTTTGATGCTCTTTAATGCTGTGCATGACAGATTGCAGTAGCTGGTCATTCAAATGGAGCAGGGCACAACGCTCTCCAATCTATAGCATGAAAACATCACAGAGTATGTTGAAAGATACAGTACAACTTAATGAAATGTGTCATCTCTAAGTGACAATCGAGCATCCAGTCTATTCTCTGCATCACTATGAACGTTACTTTTTAAAGTATTAAAATCATTCCGTTATCGCAAGGCCTTGCAATATGCATATCGCGATATGTCCATTTGCGATATTTTGATAAATTCGATATATCGTGCAGCCCTAATTATTTCTCTGTCATTCTTTACATCATTATGGCACTATGTGCCATTCTTTTTGTTGGAAGCATACAGTACACCCCCACTCTATTAGCACACAAAAACAACATGTTGTTTGACCTTGCTGCCCAACAACATCCTGACCCCTGTGTGCTTTCCTAAAAAGTAAGGAAAGTCGTTTGTCATTAGAAAAACACAGGTGTAAAAAGGAGGCGAGAAGCAGCTTTTGACCACGCCCCCGCTGCCACATATCCCCACCGCCCGACTCAAGGCCGGGGCGGCATCCGGCCTGCCTACCACTCCCCCCCCATTCCTGGAAAGGAAGTCGGCGACAGCCATCTGCGCCCCCGGTCTGTGGACCACCTTGAACTTAAACGGCTGAAGAGCCAGATACCAACGGGTGATCCGGGCGTTAGTATCTTTCATGCGGTGGAGCCACTGGAGTGGGGCGTGATCCGAGCAGAGGGTGAAGGCCCGCCCCAACAGGTAGTATCGGAGAGTGAGGACCGCCCACTTGATGGCGAGACACTCCTTTTCCACGGTGCTGTACTTAGTTTCCCTTAACGAGAGCTTACGGCTAATGTACAGCACCGGGCGCTCCTCCCCCTCCACCACCTGCGAGAGTACGGCCCCCAGCCCCCTGTCTGAAGCATCTGTCTGTAAAACAAAAGGGAGAGAGAAGTCAGGTGAATGTAAAAGCGGCCCCCCGCAAAGTGCGGCTTTAACTTGCGTGAACGCCCGTTGACACTGCTCCGTCCACTGGACCGGATCTGGAGCTCCCTTTTTAGTGAGATCAGTCCGCGGGCTGGTGACGTCCGAATAATTAGGCACGAACCTTCTATAATAGCCAGCCAGCCCCAGGAACTGTCTCACCCCCTTTTTGGTCTTGGGTCTCAGGCAGGTCGCAATCGCCGCTGTCTTGTCAATTTGGGGATGCACGTGCCCGTGGCCCAAGTGGAACCCCAGATACCGTACCTCCACCCGTCCAATCGCGCACTTCTTCGGATTCGCTGTGAGTCCCGCTCGGCGGAGCGATCTCAGAACCGCCCTCAGATGTTGCATATGCCGCTGCCAATCATTGCTATAAATGATGATGTCGTCTAAATAGGCAGCGGCGTAAGCTGAATGCGGTCTGAGGATTCGGTCCATGAGACGCTGAAATGTAGCCGGGGCTCCAAACAAACCGAATGGAAGTGTCACAAATTGGTGTAATCCAAACGGTGTGGAGAAGGCGGTTTTCTCACGGGAAATTGGTGTCAAGGGGATCTGCCAATAACCCTTCGTCAAATCCAATGTCGAATAAAAACGAGCAGTGCCCAACCGATCGAGCAACTCATCAACGCGAGGCATTGGATATGCATCAAATTTAGACACAGCGTTGACTTTCCTATAATCCACACAGAATCGCACAGACCCGTCGCTCTTAGGCACTAGAACAACTGGACCGGACCAATCGCTGTGGGATTCTTCTATTACCCCCATATCGAGCATTGCATCCAATTCTTCCCGAACAATTTTCTTTTTGTGTTCGGGTAGTCGGTAGGGGCGGCTACGTACCACCACCCCTGGCTCGGTCTCGATGTGGTGATGGATGAGGTTTGTACATCCCGGTAGAGGGGAGAACACATCTGCAAACTCCTGTTGCAACTTAGCAACCTCCGCGAGTTGGCTTGGTGAGAGGTGGTCTCCGCAAGTGACCGGGGTGAACTGTTTATGTTTTGAACTCACCTCTGGTCCGAGCTCCGCCTTCTCGGGAACTACCGTAGCCAACGTCACGGGAACCGCCTCCCTCCACAATTTTAGGAGATTGAGGTGGTATATTTGACGTGCGTCCCCTCTATCGGTTCGTTTAACCTCATAATCGAGATCTCCCACTCGTCGTGTGACCTCAAAGGGTCCTTGCCACTTGGCGAGTAATTTAGAGCTCGATGTGGGAAGCAATACAAGCACTTTATCTCCCGGTGCAAATTCCCTTAGCTGAGTTCCCCTGTCATACAGTCGGCGCTGTCGTTCTTGAGCTTGGAGCAAATTTTCCTGTGTTAGTTGCCCCAAGGTGTGGAGTTTTGCTCTAAGATCAAGAACGTACTGAATTTCATTTGTACTGTTTGAAGGTCCTTCCTCCCAGGCCTCTCGCATTACATCAAGCATGCTGCGTGGGCGTCGCCCATACAGCAGCTCGAATGGGGAGAAGCCAGTGGAGGCTTGCGGGACCTCTCGTACTGCAAATAACAGGGGGTCGAGCCATTTATCCCAATTTCTAGAATCATTGTGCACGAACTTACGAATCGTGTTTTTGAGGGTTTTATTAAATCGTTCCACCAGGCCATCCGTTTGAGGATGGTATACACTGGTGCGAATCGATTTAATATTTAATAACTCGTACAGTTCGCGTATTGTTCATGACAAATGTTGTGCCTTGATCGGTGAGGATTTCTTTCGGAATCCCCACCCGGGAGATTATTTTGAAGAGTGCCTCCGCGACACTGCGTGCTGAGATGTTGCGAAGAGGCACTGCTTCCGGATATCGCGTTGCATAGTCCACTAGGACCAATACAAAGCAATGTCCGCGTGCTGACCGTTCTAATGGCCCGACGAGGTCCATTCCAATTCTCTCAAAGGGGACCTCGATCAGAGGGAGAGGGCGCAATGGCGCTTTTGGGGTGGCTGGTGGGTTAACCAGCTGGCATTCGCGGCATGCCGCACACCACCTGCGGACATCGCCGCCAATGCCCAGCCAATAGAAATGGGCTATTAGACCGTTCAGTGTTTTCCTTTCTCCTAGGTGACCTGCCATGGGATTATAATGAGCCGCCTGGAATACCATTTCCCGACGGCTCCTTGGAATCAACAGTTGGGTTGTATCCTCTTTGGTCCGAGTGTCCTGTCACTCGATACAACCGCTCATTTATAATTGCAAAATAGGGGTATGAAAGTGCGATGTCAGGCTGGAGTCGTTGACCATCGATGACTCTCACTTGGTCAAAGGCGTGTTTGAGGGTTTCATCTCACGATTGCTCCAAAGGGAAATCCCCGTCAGGGAATTCCCTGAGAAGGGGAGGGGCTGCAGCCTCTCCCCCTCTCTCGTCATCATGACGTGGAGCTGTCGAGGACGGCCCCGGCTCCGCCTCCCCTGCCAGAGCATCGCACATCTCCCTATTTTCACACAGGACCCATCCGCGCAAATTCCCTTTAATAAAACTCTAAAATCAGGCCAATCAGTCCCCAAAATCAGCGGATGGGTGAGGCGGGAACTAACCGCAGCCTCCACTCTATACTTTTTCCCCCGAAATTTAATTGTCAGGGTCACCACCGGATACTTGTGAATATCCCCGTGTACACACTTCACCTTCACCGTTTTAGTTGTGACCAATGCCTCGGGTTGAACCAAGCATTGGTGGATAGTGGTTTGATTACACCCGGTGTCCACCAACGCTTGGTGAGTACCCCCCTTGACACTTACCTGTATCCGGTACGCTCCGGCCCGGTCGGGGGCAGCCTGTGGGAGGTCAGAGACCCGCACCACTGTCCCCAGCTCCATCAGAGGGCACTGATCTCGGAAGTGGCCCGGGTCTCTGCACCTCCGGCAGGCCGGCCCAGGCGCTACGCCCGCACTTGCGTCGGCGGGCGTCCCCCCCTGAGGGGGAGAGTGGCGGGGCATTGGTATAGGGGAAAGTGATGCCTCCCACACCCGGGGAACTGGTCTCCGTGGCTGAAGTCCCCCTCGTCTACGTGGGGCAGGAACGGGACCTGCAGAGAGAGCAGAATGAGAGGAGATAGGGGAGAGGAATGAGACAGGGGGAAGAGAGAGAGAGAGAGGAGGGCTCTTCCACCCACGGGATCGCCGCCATGTGGTCCTCCGCAAGCCGGATAGCTTCCTCCAGCAACGCCGGGCGGTGGCACTGGACCCACTCCGCCGTCCCTTCTGGCAGTTGTCGTATTAATTGCTCCAGTACCACCTGGTCGATGATCGCGTCGATGCCGCGGTCCCCCGCTAGCAACCATCTTCGGCAGGCGTCACGGAGCCGCTGGGCGAAGGCAAACGGGCGGTCGGAGTTCTCCAACTTCAGGCTCCGGAAGAGCTGACGACTTTCTTCCAGGCCTTTTTTAAGTCTTCGTAGGCCAGGAGGCTCATCGCTGGTAGTTGTTGAGCCGCAAGCTGGGCTTCCCCGGACAGTAGCGGAATGAGTCGGGCCACCCACTGGTCGAGCGGCCAGCCCCAGATCTCGGCAGTGCGTTCAAAGAGATCCAGGAATGCCTCTGGGTCATCCGCCGCCCCCATCTATTGTAACGCAGGCAGGGGTAACGGCGTGTGGGTGTCCCGGGTCGCGGCTGGGGTTGCCTCCTGGCTGAGAAGGCTCCGGATCGCCTGTCAGTCCTCTGCTTGAGCGCGCATGAGCTCCACAAACCAGCGGTCTTGATCTTGCTGAAGCTCAAGCAGGGACTGCTGGTAGCCCCGATGTAGGCCAGCGAGGGTCTGGAGGATCTCCGCCAACTGGGAGGACTCTATGGGGCGACTTCCATCCATTTTCAACCAAACTTCAGTTCCCGGGTTTCGGCACCAGTGTAAAGAGGCGGAGAGAAGCAGCTTTTCCTGGTTCAGGTAAGCGTTTATTTTCCTTACTGCAGCCAACACAGTCTTTCAAGGCTTTTACGCTGTTCAATAATTCAGTCTAAAATCCACAAGCTATTCCACACATAAACTCTCAACTTTGTAACAACAGACTCTTGGCTTCACAATCATTGCCCAGGCTCTCTCGTCTACTTGCGGTGTGGCTCTATTTATGCTGCTCTCCCCGTGCTCACTGAAATTAGAGACAGGTGTTAGACATAATTTAGCTCAGGTGTAAGCGCCCTTACCGCTTTCTCTCTCCGGAGAGATGCTTGACCACGCCCCCGCTGCCACAACAGGCAATGCAAGTTTGTAGGCCAGGGCATGACAAGCTGCCTCTTAAAGTGGTGACAAAGTCTCGACAGTAAAAACAAAAGGTCTGTTAGATGCCTAGTTGTGGGGTCTGTTCCTTTTAGGAGATTCCTCAGAACCCTGCAAAACTCACTGTATTCCAACATTAGAATAAAAATAGCAATAATCTATAAAATGTAATAAAATTATTGTTAAAGGATTCCCACATGTTCCTTAACCTTGTGAGAAGCACATGTGACACAGCTATTTGAGCAGGAAGATTATATTTAAGATAATTAGTGCAGTCAGAAGTTTTGTCTCATGTGACTACAAGGGTAACGTCTTGTGCTTTAGAGACAATAGCAATTACAGAGTAGGCATACAAGATAAATACAGTTTTCTCTTCGTACACAGCCTTTTGACGCCTTAAAAAAAAAATGATAGGCAGAGGACAGTAAACACATTTTTGCTCAGAAAGCCTATCAAATGCACTAAGTAATGCATATTACTTTTAAACATGTACAGACTGGGCCTCTGTCATAACTATGTGGCTGCCCATTATAGAGGTTTCTGCCTAGGAACAAAACAAGATGTTTTGATGCATGCTTTCCTGCTGGTTTAATAGAGTAGTTTTGCACTAAATACTGTTTAATGAACTAAATGTGGGAAGCACCAGGGCAAAGAGCCCCCCCCCCCAAAAAAAAACACATGTCTAGATTTTGAGATGTTAAAAATCTCTCTATAGAGTCTTGCAGCCTCCCTGTACAAGAAATGCACGACAGTTCTTCTCTGACTAATCCCAGCTGTTTGATGATAGGAGGGATGTTAAAAGTCTACAGTTTGTCCTCACAATACTTCTAACCACTGAGATCTGCTGAGACACAGTATTTATGTCCACATGGGAGACTTTATCTCATCACTAATCTTACCTTGTCTGGTCCTTGAATGCCAACATGGCCATGCATATGAATTAAATCATTTCAAATGAGGTGAAATACTAAAAAATGGAGCAGCATGCATTTTAAACAAAAAATTAATACTTCATGAGTTATTCATAAAGGAAGGGAGAAATTCATCAAATTCTTATGGATTGTTTTTAGGTCGTTTCTAAAACGCCTCGCTACTGTGTTATGTATAACAATAGACTAGGCCCCCTTTTCAAATGGGAATGGGCATGGAAAAATAATTATCCTGTTACAATGTTTGGACCAGAGCCAGTCCTAAAATTACGGTGGTGTTGTAATCCCATTGTAGCAATATAGTCAATTGAAAAGAGCTTGTAAAAGCAGCTAAACAAGATAAATTGCTTTTCCATCAAACATATACAGAAGACAGAATGACAGCTGTGACTTATTTGTTAGTACTGACTGATAGCTGCATACTGGTAAAGTGATGACAACACAAGACCTGAATGTGCTCTCTGATTCAAGAAAACAGTGAATCTTCAGACACAACACAGAGATTACTACCACATTTTAGATAATAATCCAGCTAAAATCATACTCGTATATAGAATTACTAAACGTAGCATCATATTTAATAGATTTTATGGAGTCTGTATTATGGTTCACTAATAATATGTAAGTAAATTTGTGACATTGACTCATTTTAAGATCAGATTTCCTGGCTTTCATTGAAGCACACAAGATGCTCTTTTGGAATATTCTCAAATCATGCTGGGATAGTTAGAGTGCCTGCTATCATTACAGCAAAAGGAGACACACCAAATGCTAAGAAAGTCTGAATTTATGGTAACTGCATGGTAATTCATTTAAATGGTTAAAACTGATAATATATTTTCTAATAAATTGTATTCAAGTAAAATAAATAATTAAATAGAAACATTTTCATTATCGGTCTCACACTTTTGAACCCCACTGTATGTATCTGATTGTAAAACAAGCTTTGCACAAGGTAAAAAAAAAACATCCTCTGGGTATGCATCAAAATACTTTCACCAAAAGAATTATGTTAATGTCACTCAAATATAACCTGCCTTAAGAGTCATGCACTGACATGCAGAAAATATATACAGTACATGTATCCATAAAATCTTCTGTGTGTCTATACCTCTGATCTGGCCCGAGAAATTAGCTTTTTTTCAATTCATACCCTACTTTCTAACATGAAAAGCAACATCCATTCCTATATATTATACAGGTGTGTGTGTGTGTATGTGTATATATATATATTACAGGTGCATCTCAATAAATTAGAATGTCGTGGAAAAGTTCATTTATTTCAGTAATTCAACTCAAATTGTGAAACTCGTGTATTAAATAAATTCAATGCACACAGACTGAAGTAGTTTAAGTCTTTGGTTCTTTTAATTGTGATGATTTTGGCTCACATTTAACAAAAACCCACCAATTCACTCTCTCAAAGAATTAGAATATGGTGACATGCCAAACAGCTAATCAACTCAAAACACCTGCAAAGGTTTCCTGAGCCTTCAAAATGGTCTCTCAGTTTGGTTCACTAGGCTACACAATCATGGGGAAGACTGCTGATCTGACAGTTGTCCAGAAGACAATCATTGACACCCTTCACAAGGAGGGTAAGCCACAAACATTCATTGCCAAAGAAGCTGGCTGTTCACAGAGTGCTGTATCCAAGCATGTTAACAGAAAGTTGAGTGGAAGGAAAAAGTGTGGAAGAAAAAGATGCACAACCAACCGAGAGAACCGCAGCCTTATGAGGATTGTCAAGCAAAATCGATTCAAGAATTTGGGTGAACTTCACAAGGAATGGACTGAGGCTGGGGTCAAGGCATCAAGAGCCACCACACACAGACGTGTCAAGGAATTTGGCTACAGTTGTTGTATTCCTCTTGTTAAGCCACTCCTGAACCACAGACAACGTCAGAGGCGTCTTACCTGTGCTAAGGAGAAGAAGAACTGGACTGCTGCCCAGTGGTCCAAAGTCCTCTTTTCAGATGAGAGCAAGTTTTGTATTTCATTTGGAAACCAAGGTCCTAGAGTCTGGAGGAAGGGTGGAGAAGCTCATAGCCCAAGTTGCTTGAAGTCCAGTGTTAAGTTTCCACAGTCTGTGATGATTTGGGGTGCAATGTCATCTGCTGGTGTTGGTCCATTGTGTTTTTTGAAAACCAAAGTCACTGCACCCATTTACCAAGAAATTTTGGAGCACTTCATGCTTCCTTCTGCTGACCAGCTTTTTAAAGATGCTGATTTCATTTTCCAGCAGGATTTGGCACCTGCCCACACTGCCAAAAGCACCAAAAGTTGGTTAAATGACCATGGTGTTGGTGTGCTTGACTGGCCAGCAAACTCACCAGACCTGAACCCCATAGAGAATCTATGGGGTATTGTCAAGAGGAAAATGAGAAACAAGAGACCAAAAAATGCAGATGAGCTGAAGGCCACTGTCAAAGAAACCTGGGCTTCCATACCACCTCGGCAGTGCCACAAACTGATCACCTCCATGCCACGCCAAATTGAGGCAGTAATTAAAGCAAAAGGAGCCCCTACCAAGTATTGAGTACATATACAGTAAATGAACATACTTTCCAGAAGGCCAACAATTCACTAAAAATGTTTTTTTTTATTGGTCTTATGATGTATTCTAATTTTTTGAGATGGTGAATTGGTGGGTTTTTGTTAAATGTGAGCCAAAATCATCACAATTAAAAGAACCAAAGACTTAAACTACTTCAGTCTGTGTGCATTGAATTTATTTAATACACGAGTTTCACAATTTGAGTTGAATGACTGAAATAAATGAACTTTTCCACGACATTCTAATTTATTGAGATGCACCTGTATATATATATATATATATATATATATATATATATATATATATATATATATATACACACACACACACACACACACACACACACACACACACACACACACACACATACACATACACATAAACATTTATAATATATTATTTTATTATTATTATTTATAATAATTATAAACTATTTCAAAACATGAATATGTGATCCTAAAGAGATCTTCTGAAACTTTGATCTTCTGAAATGTTTTATATAAATGCTTGGTATTTAAAGAATGACAGAGCAGACCGGTTGGCCCTCAGAGCATCATAAGAGAGACAGGAACCATGAGTGTCACTTTATTTGTTTTGCATGCTAATCCAGGTCCCCGAGGCTCCCAGAGGATCTACTTTCTATCTAGACTGGGTTTGTTCAACTGAACCTTTCATTTTCCTACTGCATTGAAGGTTGCTTTTCAGAGACTACATCTGAGAGATTGAATCAGAGTCCATCAAACTCCAATGGTTTCTTAACTACAAGCAAAAGAATCCATTTAATGTAGGCAGACTAAACAGACTATTAGCTCCATCATACAAAAATAATTAGAATATTCTTGCATTTTGAGTGACCAAATTTTCTTAAAATGCACCCCATGAGAGGTACTGGAGATTTTTGAACTCCTGGATACCCTCACCAAACGTTCATTTTTACAAAGCAATCCTGCAGGCTAATGTGCTTGTGCCACAAAAAAAAAAAAAAAAAAAAAAAAAATACAAATAAAATATAATCAAATAATGAACCCTAGTCCTATTTTCTTGACAGCTCTTTTTGTAAGAGTGTCCAACAACACGTGAGAATTGCTCTCATCAAGATACACCAGAGAAATTCAAGTCTTTATGGTCTTTGACTGGAAGTGTTTATATCCAATCACTTCATTTTAACATCCTGATAAAGTGCTGTAGGCTTTTTCTGTTTGTTTGAAGATGTTTAGTATTCAATAGTCTTGAGTAGCCAGACTATTGACTTAAACAGCAAAGGTCTGGGGTCTTTCGCAGCCAACACTGGCAAAGAACCACCCACTTAGGCAGGAAAAGCCATCTAACTGACATGTAAGTGACCAGTCACAGTCGGGTTTGTCATTACGTGATGTTTAGGGGCGGGGTTATCGGAGACGGCTCATATCATAATAAAAGATCGGCATGGCAAAATAAATAATTTATATAATTGCGCATGAGTCTCTGCTAGCGATTGCACAGAAAACACATGGGAAAGTAGCAGAAAATGTGTACGGATTGTAAGTACAACACAGAACCTCATTACAGAGTATTTCACAGACATAAGTAAACAAAGCAGAATATACAGCTCTGCTCATGGATATCCACTTTACTTTCTGCTACGTGCCTCAAACCAAATGCTGAATATCTGTAAAAGAGTTGATGTGACGACCCTAGCAAACTTGGGCAAAACCTTGTGCACTCAACTCGTGCTTCCACCTGTACCAGCGCAAACTAGGCTCTCGGAAATCCCGTAGAAGTCCGGCAATCAGATTTGGACTGACTGGACTGAGAAAGCGTTTCCAATTTTGTGTGCTATAAGCGTCAGACGGTTAGTACACAGACTGTGGGCATGCCGTCTGAGGCTGAAACTAGGTATTCAACAACATACACCATCTAATCTGTTCCATGCTCTTAATACTGAGTACCATCTGAAAATATCTAAAACAGCTCCAAAAATTACTAGGTGTCTAAGAAAATTGCTTGGAAAGCCTGCAAACATTGTAACCTGCAATTTTTTGATAAAAATACATCACTCTAGACATCTCTCACATTAGTTTGAAAACCAATGAATGATTCTATATACAGTTGAAGAAGTTTACATACACCTTAGCCAAATACATTTAAACTCAGTTTTTCGCAATTCATGACATTTAATCGTACAAAACTTTCCCTGTCTTAGGTCATTTAGGATCACTACTTTATTTTATGAATGTGAAATGTCAGAATAATAGTAGAGAGAATTATATATTTCAGCTTTTATTCCTTTCATCATATTCCCAGTGGGTCAGAAGTTTACATACAATTTGTTAGTATTTGGTAGCATTGCCTTTAAATTGTTTAACTTGGGTCAAACGTTTTGGAAAGCCTTCCACAAGCTTCTCACAATAAGTTGCTGGAATTTTGGCACATTCCTCCAGACAGAACTGGTGTAACTGAGTCAGGTTTGTAGGCCTCCTTGCTCGCAAACGCTTTTTCAGTTCTGCTCACAAACTTTCTATCGGACTGAGGTCAGGGCTTTGTGATGGCCACTCCAATACCTTGACTTTGTTGACCTTAAGCCATTTTGCCACAACTTTGGAGGTATGCTTGGGGTCATTTTCCATTTGGAAGAGCCATTTGCGACCGAGCTTTAACTTCATGGCTAATGTCTTGAGATGTTGCTTCAATATACCCACATAATTTTCCTTCCTCATGATGCCATCTATTTTGTGAAGTGCACCAGTCCCTCCTGCAGCAAAGCACCCCACAACATGATGCTGCCACCCTCATGCTTCACGGTTGGGATGGTGTTCTTCGGCTTGTAAGCCTCACCCTTTTTGCTCCAAACATAACGATGGTCATTATGGCCAAACAGTTCCATTTTTGTTCAAATTTGGTTTTGATCAGACCAGAGGACATTTCTCCAAAAAGTAAGATCTTTGTCCCCATGTGCACTTGCAAACTGTAGTCTGGCTTTTTTATGGCAGTTTTGGAGCAGTGGCTTCTTCCTTGCTGAGCAGCCTTTCAGGTTATGTTGATATAGGATCCCATGGTGTGTAAACTTGAGTACTATTATTTGTACAGATGAACATGGTACCTTCAGGTGTTTGGAAATTGCTCCCAAGGATGAACCAGACTTGTGGAGGTCCACAATTGTTTTTCTGGGGTCTTGGCTGCTTTCTTTTGATTTTCCCATGATGTCAAGCAAAGAGGCACTGGAGTTTGAAGGTAGGCCTTAAAATACATCTATAGGTCCACCTCCAATTGACTCCAATTAGCCTATCAGAAGCTAATTGGCTAATTGCCTAAAGGCTTGACACCATTTTCTGGAATTTTTCAAGCTGCTTAAAGGCACAGTTAACTTAGTGTATGTAAACTTCTGATCCACTGGAATTCTGATATAGTCAATTAAAAGTGAAACAATCTGTCTGTAAACAATTGTTGGAAAAATTACTTTTACGCATCTGACCGTAGTATACTTTGGGCTTTAGGGAGAAATTTTTCTTCATTCAGGAGGTAAAATTAAGTTTGAAACAGCTGAACAACAACATTCTGTTTGTGAATATTTTAGACATCGGCCACGCTGAAGGGTGAGGCAATAAGAGGTACATTTAAACATGAGGATGCCAATATAAACTAATATAAACTAAACTAATATGACATTAAAATTAGTTATCAATGACATTCTATGAGAAAAATATTACTGAAGGATACTACTGAAAAGATGGGTGTATAAAAGAGTGTTATTTGGCAGAATACTGACAAAAGAATGATGAAAAAAGAGGCTCATCTTACTTTGGGCAGATGTGTGAATGGCTTTCGCTGCTGATGGCACATGAGTGAATGGGCACTTGAGAGTATCGGAGTAGATTTGATTCCTTTTGTAGACTAATTAAAACAAATATAAACGAACTCGAAAACACCTTAGTTTTGAACAGATTTTGTTCTAAATGACATCACATCCGTTCGTTCTACGATTTTGTATGAAGTATATCGGGGCCTTAATCAGTTGGACAAATAATGTGAAATCATGAGCCAGAAAAACGTTTGTGGTAGATTTTCATTCTAGTTCCACACAACTTAACATTTAAACATTTTCCCACTGTTGCTTGCAATTTTCATAGTGCCAAACGCCAGTAAGAACAAATTATCACATATAGCATATTAATTGACTAGGCCTGTACTAACCTCAACAATAAAGTTGAAGATTTAAAAAAAAAAAAAAAACATTCCACACTCAACATTTTTGAGTCTGGAACAGAAAGTCACACTATTTCTAGCTCTTGGTGTTATTGAGCGGTGGGAAGCAAAATCAGCAGCAGATGTGTAAAACAGCACTACAAAGCCCATGTTTACTAGGGGCCAAAAACAGTTCAATAGTTTTAACATACTGCTTTGCTTATGGAATACTATTGTGCAAAGATTCAACACATATGAACAATAACACATCCTTATACAGTAAAATTTTGACTGACATGAGGCACACACAAGTTGTGCGAAAGAGCATAATTGCTCAGATACATTAAGATCTCATTACTGCAGATGAGAATTGTTTTCCATGGCTGAGATAGCATATTCTGAGCTCTACCACTGTAAATATTGCTCTCAAAGTCCAGAGGCCTACTGGCTGGCCAATCACAACAAATGTTCATTTTGTGCTGAACCGGCAGTTCCTGCTGACTAAAGAAAAACAGAGCTTTATCACTCTTAGACCAGCCATTGTGTTCATAGATAAACAAAATGCAGCTTGTTACAAAGCTCTCACTGTGGCATGGCAGGGATGGATGTGGAAAGTGAGAGGGAGTTGAGAGGGAGTGGAGAGGGAGGGATGGGGTGCCAGCCAGCAGCTCTCCAGCAAGAACTGATCAAAAATGTGTACATGCACAAATGTGGCATCCTAAGAGGCCTATTGGCAAGCCAAATACGGATGTACCAATTGCCTTGAGACAATTGCTCTACAACTGCATGCTGAAAAACTAGGGCATGGACCATAACAGACTTTCACACTTAGTGAAACAGGGCTTTATACTGATTTTAAAGTGTTAGTATTTGCAAAAATGAAAATTCTATCATTTACTCACCCTCATCTTGTTCAAAACCT
Organism: Myxocyprinus asiaticus; assembly: GCF_019703515.2. Lineage (NCBI taxonomy): Eukaryota > Metazoa > Chordata > Actinopteri > Cypriniformes > Catostomidae > Myxocyprinus > Myxocyprinus asiaticus. The sequence goes on along the minus strand of NC_059353.1, from coordinate 21,871,928 downwards.
GTAGGACTTTCTTCCGTGGAACACAAAAGGAGATATTAGGCAGAATGACAGCCTCAGTCACCACTCACTTTCATAATGAAATTGAATGGTGACTGAGGCTGTCAGTCCCTAGCGCTCTGCCTAACATCTTCTTTTGTGTTTCACGTAATAAAGAAAGTCATGTGTGTTTGGAACAACATGAGGCTTAATGAAGTAAAGAGCAGAATTTTTGCAGAATGGGTTGTGAAAATTAGACATCACCAACGAGCTTGAGACAGTACAGTATCATTTTCATTCATGTCAAATTAAATATGGTGTCAACTCTGTTTAAGATCCATTTTTCAGAATATCTACTTAACAGCAATAAAATAAGCTCAAAACGGCAATGTTCTATCAAAGTGTAAAAATTCTGATTCTGAAATAAATCTTTCAAATATGAAAGGTGGCAACCAAATCAAACATTCACTTTGCGGCAATTCAAATCTTCCATCTAATCTCAGGTTCTGTGGGTTTGTCTTACCTGAGCACAGTACACCCTTGTGCCGGGCACAGGAGAAGTCGTCACATTCGCAGAAGGGACCGTAGATTTTGCCAAATTCTGACTCGTAGCACAGACACTGGTTGCAGCTGCATTCTCCGCGGCCGCTGCACAGCTGCTTGCCCTCGGCCTCTCTGCAGGCACTGAGGTGCTGGTGGTCCACCTCGCCCTCCTCACATTCACAGCGGGCTCCCAGGTATCCAGGCTCACAGCGGCACATCCCGCAGGTGTAGGTGCCGGCAGAATTGCAGAGGCTACTGTTGGTCTTTGTGTAATGCGTGCAGCCACAATCACAGCGATAATCCACGGAAACCTCTAGATGATCTTTGAAGCCAACTGGCCTGATGGTAAAACTCTTCCTGGTACCTTTTGGAGGGCATCCTCGAGTGTCCACAGTTATGTTGAAGGAGACCTGAAAGAAAAGACAACTCAATTTTATTAAAAAAAAAAATACACAAATTATTATAAAGGTCAGTTCAGTTTGAGAAACAGAGTCAAATACTGGGCTATTTTTTTTTTTCCTTTAATCTTGAAGACCCCATAAAATCAAAATGTGTATTAGCTTTTGAGCTTGTGTTCTCCTAAAATTTGACAGAATTAATTTTTAGCAGATAAACCCAATTTTAAATTGACATTGTTTCTCTTATAGGCTGCAAAATATTGATTAGTCAATCACTGATTTTTTTCCAATAAAATGTTCTCTAGCATGAGAATGTTCCTCCCCTGATACAACCTACATCTGATAGCAAGTAGCAAAGCATGCTTCATGGCTGTGACAAACTAAAAAATAGTGGCTATTTAACAAAAAAAGTAAGAGCCTTTTGATATGCCCCACCCCAACTTCCTGTTTCAACAGGAATGACATTAACACAGGCAAGAAAAATATAAAACAAATATACCCGATTAATAGCCAAGTATATACACTATATTGCCAAAAGTATTCGCTCACCCATCCAAATAATTGAATTCAGGTGTTCCAATCACTTCCATGGCCACAGGTGTATAAAATGAAGCACCTAGGCATGCAGACTGCTTCTACAAACATTTGTGAAAGAATGGGCCGCTCTCAGGAGCTCAGTGAATTCCAGCGTGGTACTGTGATAGGATGCCACTTGTGCAACAAGTCCAGTTGTGAAATTTCCTCGCTACTAAATATTCCACAGTCAACTGTCAGTGGTATTATAACAAAGTGGAAGCGATTGGGAATGACAGCAACTCAGCCACGAAGTGGTAGGCCACGTAAAATGACAGAGCGGGGTCAGCGGATGCTGAGGCGCATAGTGCGCAGAGGTCGCCAACTTTCTGCAGAGTCAGTCGCTACAGACCTCCAAAGTTCATGTGGCCTTCAGATTAGCTCAAGAACAGTGCGTAGAGAGCTTCATGGAATGGGTTTCCATGGCCGAGCAGCTGCATCCAAGCCATACATCACCAAGTGCAATGCAAAGCGTCGGATGCAGTGGTGTAAAGCACGCCGCCACTGGACTCTAGAGCAGTGGAGACGCGTTCTCTGGAGTGACGAATCACGCTTCTCCATCTGGCAATCTGATGGACGAGTCTGGGTTTGGCGGTTAACGGGAGAACGGTACTTGTCTGACTGCATTGTGCCAACTGTGAAGTTTGGTGGAGGGGGATTATGGTGTGGGGTTGTTTTTCAGGAGCTGGGCTTGGCCCCTTAGTTCCAGTGAAAGGAACTCTGAATGCTTCAGCATACCAAGAGATTTTGGACAATTCCATGCTCCCAACTTTGTGGGAACAGTTTGGGGATGGCCCCTTCCTGTTCCAACATGACTGCGCACCAGTGCACAAAGCAAGGTCCATAAAGACATGGATGAGCGAGTTTGGTGTGGAAGAACTTGACTGGCCTGCACAGAGTCCTGACCTCAACCCGATAGAGCACCTTTGGGATGAATTAGAGCAAAGACTGCGAGCCAGGTCTTCTCGTCCAACATCAGTGTCTGACCTCACAAATGCGCTTATGGAAGAATGGTCAAAAATTCCCATAAACACACTCCTAAACCATGTGGAAAGCCTTCCCATAATAGTTGAAGCTGTTATAGCTGCAAAGGGTGGGCCGACATCATATTAAACCCTATGGATTAAGAATGGGATGTCACTTAAGTTCATATGCGTCTAAAGGCAGGTGAGCGAATACTTTTGGCAATATAGTGTATCTTTGACAAACATATTACATGTAAACAGGATGCTTATTTGCCGCATTTTCACTTAAAACTTCAAGAAAAATAAACAGAACATAAAAAAAATAATAATAATAATAATTAAAAAAATAAAAAAAAATCACATACCATTCTCTAGACAAGGTGATTATCTATAAAATGAACACAAAGCACAATGTGCACACAGCACATAATGTGCTACCTGGCTAAAAACACGTAAGCTTTCCTGGATCAGATGACTTCATCAGAAATTATGAAGTATGTTGTCCAGCATCATGGAATGCTAAACCAGTCGTATTAGGATTGAGATCACTACAACCAGAGGTGGAAGTCATCCAAATATGGGCAGAAAGAATCATTCACTGTTATTACATATGTTATTACATACCAAGTACATGACACAGACTCGATGGCTCAAATGACACAGAATGGAACTGAATGAGATCCCGTTACTCATGCCTGCAAGCTTTGGTGAGAGAACATACCTTTAGTCATTGTTGTATTTGACTAAAGCAGTTTTTTCGGAGCTAGCTTATTTACACCCTGAGATATATAAGGTCAAATCAGAAAAATAAGAAAACAAGTTTTTTTTTGTGTGTGATTTTTCAGCAGTTTCTAAGGATGTGTTCACACTTGGCAGGTTTGGTTCGATTAAAACGAACTCTGGTGCGATTGCTCTGTTAGTGCGGTTCATTTGAACAAGTGTGAACGCTGCCATCCGAACCTTGGTGAGCACCAAACAAGCGGACCGAGACCGCACTAAATAGTGCGGTCTCGGTCCGCTTCCAAACGAACTCTGGTGCGGTTCGACTGATATATGAACGCAACATGGACCAAAGATGTCTAAACGGACCAAAAACAGGAAGTAATTTGCCTAATACTGACCTCAAGCATACCTGGTTCTTCTCATCATAGGAGCTATGTTGCCCATTACAGTTCGGTACAGGCGTCGGAACTGCCGTCAGCCATCCTTGCAGCATATCTTCGTTTGTGTGTGCAACGGAGGAATTCCTGGTGCTGTTTTGACTCCTTTACACAATTTATTAGCTCTTCGTTTGTTCTCAGCTGGTAAAAATACCACCATATATAAATCTAACGCGCGCATTTCGCCCAGCAGCCAGCATTGTTTTGGATGTTCTGCAAGTTCCGTCACAAAATATACGTCATAAAAGCTGTCCAATCAGGTTGTGACTTTTTCCTGATGCCTTTTGTTTTACATCTTTAGGTTCGGTGTTAAAAATGCCAGTGTGAATGCTAAGCGAACCAGGACTAAATGTATCATTTTCTTTTTTGGTCCGGACCAAGAGGACCAAGAGAACCAAACTACAAGTGTGAACAAGTGAGAATCTCAGAATTGATCATAATATATATCATTACATTTTTTCAAAAGTTTTCTTTATAATGATACCAAAAACTTTTTTCTTCTTCCAGTTATAAGCCTTTAATTTTGGGTATGCCACTAAAACAGGAAATCTTTAAAAACACCATCAGAGCTTAAATGAAAAAAATACCAAAGAGAAACAGTTAGAATGATTACAGGTAACTAGATCAAAACAAACAGACAGATGACAGACAGACAGATATACATTAAACAAAAAGTCTTAAAGCTGAAGTGTGTAACTTTTCGATGTTAAAATACTTTCTCCAATCCCAACTTCTTTAGGGACAACTAAAATTAAACCATTCACAGGTTGATTTCCTTGAAAACTGTAAACACTTTGACACTGTAAAAAATAGTTCTGTTTGTTTTGAGTGGCCCATCCAGCCAGACACAACAAAATTTAATTGACCAATGGCATGAGTTTGGAGCAGGACTACCTGTTTGATTGATCAACGGTAGACAGGGGGACTGTTCGACAAAGGTGTTTGAAAATATTTTTTTTTGGCAATTTTGCAAGAATTCTCTCAGTGACCCCCTAGTGACATGTATGGCCTTCTCTTGGCCCTCTTAAAAACAAAAAACAAAACAAAAGCTTTAATAATTGATGTAGATCATACTTATCAGATTAATCATAGACCATAAAGACCAGATGAAAGACTGACTCCACCCTGATGATGAGTGCCCAGATTAAGGAATTCCAAAAATAAGAGGCTTCCCCCACGCCTTACTAGCTAAGACTTGATCTACATGGTATTTATTTATGGCATGATCGCTTTTGAAACTCAATGCTTGAAGATACTGTAAATCCATTATTTAGTATTCAATCTGAGATCTAGTTTGATTTTCACAAGGCAGCACCAGATTAAAGTAACATGCAATGCAAAATTGCTTTCTATAAAAGGTGAACCACAGAAACTCACTTAATGTCTCAGTTTATCAAACCATTTCTCAGAAGTGAACAAACTTCATATGTGGATTTTTAGGGATAGAGAATAGAGAATGGGTCATTCTGATGTTGACGGCCTAGACAGGAGGCTCAAATATCTCCTAAAACTGAACAAAAAGTTGAACATGTCAGGTTATCATGTTAGGTCCTTAGTTTTAGGGCAATTGGGGGATTATTCTTATTTTAATTGCACTGGTCTATCTACAACTATGGAATTGCCTTATATATAGAATATATAGGCCTAGAGTGTAAAAATAGAAAATATTGTAGAAGGGACTTGGCAGCAGCAGGATGTTTCATGCAGTCAAGTAGGACACAATTGATCAAATATTCAAAACCGTCTATTCCTGTCCCAGTTAACTTTTTCACTTTAACTATACATGTGGAAATGGCCTCTGTAAGATCCTTGCATGTCAACTAGTTTTTAAAGGGGTTGTATCATTTAGTTTCCCCCCTTCTGTCCATTTTATAATGTTAGCATCTTCGTTTTTCACGACCATTTTCCACTCTCCCTCTCCAACATAATCTTGGTGCTGTGCCTTTTAGGAGTATGACTTTTGCATGTGAAATGAGAAACAGCACTTGCTATTCCGTAACTTTAATTCACCGTAACTGGGCAGGCCGAGTTTCTGAACACCGAATAGTCATCGCTGATGTGTAAATATGGGCGGACAAATGTTAATGTTTGAAACCCACGGATTACAAAACTTGCCAATTTGGTTTCAATAAATGTTTTCAAGTTCTCAAACCTGCAGTATGTTTTCATAGTTCAATGAACTCTCAAAATATCAATGATAATTTTATTCCTCATGATATGACCCTTGAAATATAATGTGTAATATCAATACTTAAGAATGACTTATTACAATCATATTCTCAGCATCAGAATGGTATCGTGAGATCAAACATAATAATTTGTTACAAACTTGCCAGCATTTACAAACTCAAATTTCACTCAAGATCATGCCGAAAAAAGTGTTGGGTAATGGACAGACAAGGATGGAGGGTATGAGCGAAAGCTGGGACTGTACAGAAGAATTTCCAGTAACACTTTCTGTGAAGCCCATATTTATAATGCATTGTAAAGGTATTATACATGCATTATACTGTCTCATAGTACAAGTTATAACTTCCCATAAATAATTATAACTGCAGTTATAATACATTATAAGACTTCCCTATTCATAGTTATACTTTAGAGTATAATGCATTATAAGTAACATCCAAGCAGAAGTTAATAAAAGTTAATCGTATAAGTGCTGTATAGTGTAAACAGTCAAAAAGCTTTATGATGTGATTATAAGTGCTCTTTGCCTGCTTTAAGTTACAAAAGCAGTATCTTCTTATACACAGCCATAACATAAACTTGTAACATACAATACAAGTCAAATGAAATATAATGGAAGTTATTTATAAAATAAGTCTCCAAATTAGATTCACAAACATTATAATTTACAGAATAGAGTCCAGTATAGAATCAGTTTGATTTTTTTTTTACATGTTTGATAAACATAAATATATTTTTATTTTATTTCTGATCAATTTTAACCTTGTTGCTTTATAAGTGTTTTTCGTAATATCTCAATTTACACTGAATGCGTGCTATTTTGTATTTTGTGAATGTGTAAGGTATATAAATTCCAGCATGACTTGTAATGTCTTATACCCACTTAAAAATATCTTATGGATGTTTATAAGAAGACATTGCTTTTGTCACTTTACTTAAAGCATACCTAGTATATGCATTATTATTATATACCGTATTTTACAAATATATAGAATACATTATAACTTCTACAGATAAAATTGGATGTTGCTTGTGTTATAATGCTTTATACTCTAAGGTATAACTATGAATAGGCAAGTATTATAATGTATTATTATTGTGGTTACAATTATTTATAAGTTATAACATTTTATAAGGTGTATCATGAGACATTACTAATGTATTATAATGACTTTACAATGCATTATAAATATGGGCTTCATAGAAAGCATTACCGAATTTCCTTTATGAGGCAATGAAATGCAGAATTGGATTAAGTGGACATGTGAGTCACGAGGACATGCCATTGGTTAAAGAAAGGCAGGCTGCAACAGCAAAGATTGACATTATGCAAGGATGAGACATGCTAAAAATCAAGAATTGCATGTAGATCCAAATTCACTGGGCAAAACTGTATACTGCAAAATTATCAAACTAAGCATCAATATTTATTCAAGAAGGGATAGTCAATAATTTACATTTAGTAATTATCCATGATTTATCTATTTCTTGGCATATTTACCATGCATTCAGAGGCTGCAAAAAAACGTGACAAAGTCAAGCCATCATTGCATAGATGAGACTTTTCTTTGAGAGCAGCAGAAGTGCTGACTAGGACGACAATGGATCAGTGGGTGGAGCTTGTTTTCATAGTCTGACTCTGTGTCTGAGCATGCAGAAAGAATGCTATAATACTAACTGCAGGTATTAACATGGATACGGTCTGCCAGTAGCAAAAATACAACTGAACTGACTGCATGTTAGGCAGAAGAACTATTTTGCAAATGAGGGAATGTGACACTATGCTGTAAACCCAACAACAACAACAACAAGGCAAATTTAAAGCAATATCGAGACCTTATACAGTCCAATGCAAGATGACTTTAAGGTTTGAGATCAATTGCAACAAAACCCTTAAGTAATAGTTCACAAAAAAATGAAAAGATAAAACAAGAACTTTGTCATCATTTACTCACCCTCATGTTATTTCAAACCTGTGTGACTTTCTTTCCCACATGGAACACAAAAGATGTTAGGGAGAATATTCACTCTCATTGCATCTTTTTTCCCCCCATACAATAAAAGTGAATGGTGACTGAGACAAAAATTCTGCCCAAAATCTCCTTTTGTGTTTCACGGAAGAAAGTAAGTCAAACAGGTTTGGAACAACACAAGGGTGAGTAAATAATTTATGAAAATTATGACAAATGATGTCAGAATTTTCCTTTTTTGGGTGAAATATCCCTTTTAGAAACCTCATAGTAGCAGTAGTAATACTCTTCCAAAAGGGGTTTTTAAAGGGTTTGTTCACTTTGTTGCAACATAGCACTGAAATACAAGAGGAATCACTCCCCTGAATGTACACGTAGAAAAATGCCCACAACAAGCAAACTAAAATTAAAACAGTTAATGTTCAAGCAATTTAAATGAGAGATTTCAATAACTAGGAAGCAAATTTGCATTATAGTAGTTCCCGCATTTGGACGTCAGTGAGCAAATCTTTAAAAATCCAAGGCAAACCAAGTCTATCCAAAAGTAAACTGATGTTTCGTAGGACACCAGCCAGCTTAATATAGGATTAGATCTATCTGTTATGTATGGGACATTTTAGTAGTCTCTAGGGGCCTGAATCCTGCTTCTGTTAATGGAATTCAAGCTTAACTTTAGAATCTGGGCTAGCGCCTCAGTATCTAAGGCCTGTGTTTTTATTTCACAGCTCCTCGCCCAGAAAGAACTCTGCACTATTGTGTGAGGCCATTGAAATTCAGTGCCCAATTCCTGCTGAAGAACTGTGAGTGACACATGGGATTCTGTGCTGGTTGTGTTCCCCTTTCTAAAAGACAAGATTGGCAACTGGGCACGGTGTCACAAATTCCCTTATGGATGAGACAAAAAGGCCATGGTCCTATTGGATCGGCCAGTGAAAATTGGGTTTCTTCATTCATTGTAGGTATTCAGTTCTACCCTTCCACTCTCCCTGGATGATGCTTCTCTACATTCACTTAGGCAGAAAGGGAATGGTAAAGGAGAGATTGGAGAGCTCTGGATAATTTGTTGAGGGTCAGTTCACTGTATGGTGATATGTACCAAGTAGTCCTATAGATCTTTTACAATGACTGCATAATTATGAATGTATGGGAGGTCTTTAGAATCAAACAATGGGAATCTACAGATCATCAATTAACCATGTGAAATTCTGAGTAATAACACACTGAATGGGCAATTATAATTCAATCCACTACTAATACATGCACTATTCCTGGCGACTTGTGTATTTAATTTAATAAAAATATGCACATTTGTCTAGGTCCTTAAAACTTCAGCTTGCCATCTCCACAAGGTCTCCTTAAGCTCTCTAATCTTAAACCAAATTCCCAGACATAGAATGGTTGAGACTAACTAAAGGCATGAGACTGCAGACCATGATATGCTATACTCAAAATTCTACACATTATAACTCAGAGATATACATTAGCTTCACAACAGGCAGTGCTAAACAATATTGCCACAAAGCATGAATGTCTTTTCGTCAAAGGAACAACATGCTCATTAGATTTAAAGGATTGTCATGTATTACTTGCTTTAACAATTAGACCTATTTGTAAATGGTCAGAATGAGGCTATTTGAAATGCAATTTATTGCATTTGGTTGTATATTTTAAGCAATCTGGCTCAAATTCTGCCTCTTCTGTTCCTCTTATTTAATTACCAAAAAATGCACTTAAGTTGGAATGACAAAAAAGTCATGCCTGAAATGAACTTCTCACATTCTTTATATTACCTATCTTTTGCAGTCTTTCTCAATCATCCACTTTCACTTCCTTAAGGACAGTGAAAGAAAATCTGCCCCTTTCATTTCCAGGCCATTGATTTCTGGCAAATTTTGCTACATATTTCTCTTCAGTTCCCTTTTGCTATTATGCAGAAACAGGATACAGATATCTCAAAGTATTATGTGTGCTTAATCCAAGAGGCAAAAATAAGACACATCCTAGCCTCTAGCTACAGTTTGGCTGCAGGCAGAGAGACAGAATCTGATGTGGTCTGTATGAACAATTTTTGTGTGTAAATATTTGATAAGTATTAAGTACTAACAGTGTCACCAATTTTGAGGTCAGCACACTTGCTGAGGCCGGTCAGGGGCTGGCCATCTTGGCAGGTGGCAGTGAAGGTCAGACTGAGATCTTCAGGGTGATCCCACACATTCAGCTCAACTTTCGACCTGATGTTCTACATGATCAGAGATGAAAAAGGCAAACACAAAACACAATTGTCACTGGAGAATTATTAAACACTCAATGGTTTTAAAGGGGAACGAGTTGTTCCAAAGGGAATATACTTATACTAGTATTATGCTTTTAAATAGTAAAATGACATATCTTTCATCATAATCTTGGATTGTATATTACCACTAAAAGCATACCCAGAATAGATAATATCTGTAAAAGTTATCATAGCACTGGCACAGTGTATTATATACTGGTCGAAACAGAGACTATTTAGCAGAGACGGGGCACTTCTGTTAAAGTTAATGGGAGAAATTGGAATGCCCAACGGTCAAGGGATGTAGAAAGGAAGTCCCGCCTTACAGATAAAAGAGCCAATCACCTTTAAGATACAGACATCACCTGTCAATCAACTCGAGAATGTGCATTAGCTATACAATTTTTTTTATGTAATCTGAGGTTTACTGCTGATTTTAAATATGTTCTTTGATTGTAATCTTGACCAACCGTTTTGGAGATTTCGGTCTTTCCCTATTCAAGTAGATAGGAGCTGCACTTTTGTTACTGGAAATAGCTTCCTGGGAAGATGGCCGCCAGTGGACTGACTTGCTAGAAAGACTAGCAAGACTTTGTATGAACTGACAGTCAGAAATATAGATAACTAGATCAAAGAAATAAGGCTTGAGATTTGGTCAGAATTTGTAACCAGTTTTAAACGGATTATTTAAATGTGTTAATATCTTGGCAAATCTCCCTAATGTTTTTATCTAGTTTTCTAATGCAGTGTCCCATGATTGTTTTTCAGTTGTCTTTGCATGACCTTATGGCTAAGGTCCAGTGGATATTTCTACTTTCATTTTTTTCATTAAATCTAGCTCTTTAATAAAGGACCAAAAGGAAAACGTATGCTTATGCATACAAAAACAACTTGAGTCATAGAACATAATTTGAGTCCATTTCCTGGACCACAGCACTACTTTTACAATACAGCAACTAACACAGAGCATAAGATCTTAATCATTACAAGAAACACCAGACTACAAAGCTTACTGGCTAAAGTAGATAAATGGATCAAAAAATGTAAAGTTCTGCATTGACTTAAACATTAGTATTATTTGCTTATGTGATCTTATGATCACATAGTGACACAGACAGCAACAGAGCAATGTTGTTTTTCTAAACCTTCTGTTTTCTTAAGATATCTGTCATTCTGACAGTTTATGATCCTAAAACTGGGTCAAATCTTGTGGTGGCCAATAAAACAAATCAGTTTACATAGCCTACTTATGGAGCGCGATGGTTATTTGTGCTGTTTTCACCAATGTGTTGTGATAAAATATCAGTGTCTGACAGTTGCCTTACCCTGAAATGTGTTGACCACATTGCCTGTGTGTGATCAGAGGCATTTCATAGTCAGGCAATATCACTTTACATCACAGGAGGCTGGGATACACAAAACTGGGATACACACACACTGCACTCTTTACAGGGTACAAAAGCATGAAGGGGTCAGTTTTTCGGGTCAAGAAGAGCCCACTTTCTTTTATGTGCGTCTGTTTTTTATAGATGGTGGCTGGGGCAGGGGCGGGGGCTGGGACACAATCCTTTCACAATAAAAGAGATAATAACAACTTACATTGTATGCATTGACAATTAGCTGAATAATATTTTTGGAGTCTTGGTCCAAAATTTCCACAGTAGTCCCAGGAATCAATGCAGTGAGGTTCTATTGGTAAAAAGTTGATGAGAACAGGGAAAAAGACCACTTAAAACACATTAAATACAAAACAAAAACAAAATATGTACTAGAACAACTGGCAAGTACAGCTTATGATGAATGCAAGATACCTTATAAAGAACATAATGCCTTTTGGTCACTGCAAAGATGAGGAAAATGTTGTTTTCAGCCAGTTTCTCTCCGAGTAGAGCTAGTGAAGGGTAGTCCTGCAGAGAGATGCACCCATGTGTCAGTAATATTAACTTATTCATTCCCTTACTTCCTGCAGGACTATTTCTGTAGGAAAGATTGTGAAAGGGAGTCGTCGCTCTTCGATTTCCCTCCATGGTTTCCGTTATCCTTCCCACTCATTTCCTCTATATAGATCTACAGCATTCCCTGCTACAAACCTGCCTGAGAAACCAAAGAGTTTGCATACAATTACTTAAAAGTGCTTTTGACTGAATTATCAGCGTTTTTAGTTTCCTCACAGAATAGATCGCAACAGTGCCCACCTACTTTTTCAGCCATCCGTGTTCCGGAAGTATTTTCCCCATTCATTTCTTCCAAAGACTATTTATAAAATCCTTCATAAAAGATTTGTTAGCCATGAACCAAACCAACCAAAATCGGACATAAAGACAAAGGTACAAGGCTATGAACTTATCGTCTTTCATGAGGGCACAGACTACAATCCCATGAAGCACTGCGAATGATGTCATTGAATAAAAAACGATGGGAATATATAAAACTATTGATTTTAGGTTGTTGATTATAAGTATAGAAACAATATATTTTAAGCTCATTTCAAAATATTCCAATAAGTACAAGTAGTTTAAGGGTGAGGGCAGACCATCTTGATTATGTCATTCACAGTGCGTCAGGGGAGTGGATGGCCGCTCCGAGGCACGTTTCGCAGGTTTGATGACCCCGGTTATCTGATTGGTGGATCTTTCTCTGCTGTACCATGGGTAATGTAGTCGTTCACCATGACTTCTGCTACCAAACATGATTTATTAACACAGACGGATGGCTTCAACGGAAGCATATACCATTGGTGAACAACCTCGTAGCTCACGGTAGGTCCGTCTTTGAAAGGTTTATAAGTTATTGTTGAAAATCAACTCGTCTATGGGATAAATTAATGGGAGTTTTACTTCCGGAACCAGACTGTGGAGCTCTATAATGCTTCTCATAGAAAGTATCATAAAGTAGTTAAGCAATTTTTTTTAATTCTTCATGTGAACACAGGGTAGACGCAAGCTTTGCGGGATTGCAAAATTATCAGAGAATAAGGATTTACATTTTAGTGTGCTCCTGCACGCAAACCAATCAAGTGCATCATATTCTAAGTCTTCTGAAGCCATACGTCATTATGGACTACTTTTATGATACTTTTCTGGTCCTTTTAGCTTGACAGCTGGGGTCAATATGAACTGACATTGCATGGAAAGACCTGTATAAAGATTCTTAAAATTTCTCCATTAGTGTTCCACAAGTTTGGAACAACATGAGGGTGAGTAAATAATGCCATAATTTTCATTTTTGGTTATACTTTAAACCCTTTAATGTTAAATCCTACTTTGCAGTAGATGGTACACACTGCTTTTGTTTGTATCTCTTCTAGCAGAGTCAGCGCTCTAAAAACACTCTGCTTTGGATGGAGCCCAAACTCCACTAAGAGACAAGCACAGCATATGTTCTAGCACTTTCACACAGATGAAAAAAATATTTAACCCAGTTCAGAGCAAAAGAGTTATGAATATCCAAGAGACAAGTATCACAAGGTCAAAGGAGAAAAGAAAAAAAGTGTGCAAAAGCTTCTCATTAAAACAGAATTATCTGCAAATGCATACAGACCTGCCTTGGAAGCTTATTAATACTGCTCAGCAAACTCTGATCTGCTGGATTTTCTAACCAAGCTTTTCAGACAACCACTACATGTTTACCTCAAGCCTTTATAGTAGGGCTGGCTATTGATACAGTTTTCCCGATTAGATTCAATATCAATTTATCAATTTAATATCAGTTTCTGATTTCTGATGATATTGATTCATACAGACATACTGTATTTCAGTAATATCCATTTTGCTTACAAATGAAAGAAGTTTTAATTAACTACTGCTGTACAGGGGAGCTTCTAATTAACTACGAAAATATTAATTTTATTATATATATATATATATATATATATATATTTTTTTTTCTCATAATTTGTCACATTTTAGCTTTTTAAAAATGAACATCCAAGTATTCTATAAATAAATATGCTATTATATTGCATATATTATATTTTGATACATGTTTATTGTTTGATTGCATAATTTGTACTATTTACAAGTATTTACATTGATTTGTTGAACATGTGCTAAAAACTGGCACGGTGTCTTAAAGAAAACCGGCTGTTCTGTAAAGAGTGCATATTAATGAGCATGACATATTTACCTCATCTGTGCCGTGTGATTAGGATTAAATGTTTATTTTTTTTGTTTTTAACTGACAGTAAAGAACAGAAATGTTATTAAAAGATAAATTATTACATGACAATTTGTGTGGATTTCGTCTTTGGACACTCATTGTAACAAGTCAAACCAAACTTTTACTCTCAACAGCAGTGATCTTGGTGCGGAACTTCTTCCCCACTAAACTACACAATCACTGGCGAGTTAAATCAGAAAATTTACCAGCCTAATCACATACTTTTTTAGGCACAAAGCATGATATTTGGTTGCAAATGTGAGTGATTTCCTCACATTGTAGTGGAGTGTAGGGTTGCAGGTAGAATAAAAGATCGATCTTGGGATTTAAGAATCAATATAGAGATCGTTCAAAGGAAGACTGCAATGCATCGGAAAATTTATATTTTTACCCAGCCCTACTTTATAGCTGACAGGAGTTAAGGATAAGCAATTAGGCATTAAGTACCTTTCCAATAAAATTTAGACCTCTGCCAGGCAGACAGCCTATAGTCAAGTTACCCAAAGAAATTTAAATAAAACAAAAACATAACATGTGGTCCTAATGTGTCTCCACAAAAATGTTAGTAACATTAGCCATTTCAATTACACAGTTGAAGGAGTTTTGCAGGATCAGATGTGCTTTTCTTACCATCTTAGCTGAAGCACTGTACTCATTTTTGTCATTCAGGTGACATTGTCCATCGTGAGGATGCACTAGTCCACCGAGCTTGCCGTCCAAAGCCAAGTGTGGGACATCATCCGTGGCAAACACCAGAAGATGATAGGCCTCCTTCCTCCAGCCAATCCTCTCCTGCCACAATGAGATGGGATGCTTGCTTTATCTCCATTTTGTATTTATACCATGTCAAGTTTATTATTATTGTATGCTAATAATTGTTATAATTATTATTAGTAGTATATTGTTGTTTATTACATATTTATAATATGTATAAATTAATTAAGAGGCAAAATACAATTATGTTACAGAGTTGTCTGAATACGTATTCACATGGTAAGTAAATTACCGGGTTTTTTTTCAAAACACACCAATTCACTATCATATGCAAGAAACAGATTCACATCACCCAAAAATGCTGGCTTGAAAACCATAAACCAAAGGATATCACTTACAGTAGATAAATTTGACACAGGCAAGCTAACACTAGTCTCACAAAGAACCTAGAACAAGAACTGTTACTAAAATAACAGCACTGTATAATGGATAAATGGCCAACGCTCTCATTCAGTGCAAACCACAACATTTCATTCTCTCAAGCACGCTGTGATTTTGCCTTACACACCAAAGCAAATATTTGTACAGGCTCTGATGTTACACAATATTTTTGAGCCACCTGTATCTCTTCTGGAAAATAGTTAGATAGCAAAGCACAAAAAAAAAAAAAAAAAAATAAAGAATAGCTAAGGTCTTATGAGACATTCTGTATTTTCTTTCATTCTTGCTAAACAGGCTTCAGTTTCCCATCTCTTTAGGGAGTTGAACGAGCCAGAGAAGCTTAGTGATGAAGCAGCAAAATGCCTGTCCTAACTGACAGCTTACCTTGCACACTGCAGCCTGCAGAATGGCATCAAACCCCCCCTCTGGTGCATCCCTGTTACGTGACACCATCTGCTTTAGCACTTCTTCGTTGAAGCGATCAACTTTGTCCGTAAGAGACAAGAGGTGACGGAACCCAAATGTAGGGACACAATTTGGGAACAACTTATATCTGTAAAAACAGGAGTTTTAAGAGGAATTTTAATTATCAGGAGCCTAAACAGACATAGTTGAATAATTCCTGAAAAAATTATTTCTGATTTAACACACACACACACACACACACACACACACACATATACACATATATATATATGTATATGTATAAGTATATATATATATATATATATATATACATACATATGTATATACACATGTATATACACATATGTATGTATGAATATATATATATATATATATATATATATATATATATATATATATATATATATATATATATATAAACTCAGCAAACAAAGAAACATCCCCTCACATTCAACTGCTTTTATTTTCAGCAAACTTAACATGTGTAAATATTTGTATGAACATAAAAAGATTCAACAACTAAGACATAAACTGAACAAGTTTCACAGACATGTGACTAATAGAAATTGAATAATGTGTCCCTGAACAAAGGGGGGGGGTCAAAATCAAAAGTAACAGTCAGTATCTGGTGTGGCCACCAGCTGCATTAAGTACTGCAGTGCATCTCCTCCTCATGGACTGCACCAGATTTGCCAGTTCTTGCCATGAGATGTTACCTCACTCTTCCACCAAGGCACTTGCAAGTTCCCAGACATTTCTGGGGGAAATGGCCCTAGCCCTCACCCTCTGATCCAACAGGTCCCAGACGTGCTCAATGGGATTGAGATCCGGGTTATTCGCTGGCCATGGCAGCACACTGACATTCCTGTCTTGCATGAAATCACGCACAGAACGAGCAGTATGGCTGGTGGCATTGTCATGCTGGAGGTCATGTCAGGATGAGCCTGCAGGAAGGGTACCTCATGAGGGAGGAGGATGTCTTCCCTGTAACGCACAACATTGAGATTCCATGCAATGACAACAAGCTCAGTCCGATGATGCTGTGACACACCGCCCCAGACCATGATGGACCCTCCACCTCCAAATTGATCCCGCTCCAGAGTACAGGCCTCGGTGTAACGCTCATTCCTTCGATGATAAACGCGAGTCCAACCAACACCCCTGGTGAGACAAAACCGCGACTCGTCAGTGTAGAGCACTTTTTGCCAGTCCTGTCTGGTCCAGTGAAGGTGGGTTTGTGCCCATAGGCGACATTGTTGCTGGTGATGTCTGGTAAGGACCTGCCTTACAACAGGCCTATAAGCCCTCAGTCCAGCCTTTCTCAGCCTATTACGACAGTCTGAGCTCTGATGGAGGGATTGTGCATTCCTGGTGTAACTCGGGCAGTTGTTGTTGCCATCCTGTACCTGTCCCGCAGGTGTGATATTCGGATGTACCGATCCTGTGCAGGTGTTGTTACACGTGGTCTGCCACTGCGAGGATGATCAGCTGTCCTTCCTGTCTCCCTGTAGCGCTGTCTTAGGCGTCTCACGGTACAGACATTGCAATTTATTGCCCTGGCCACATCTGCAGTCCTCATGCCTCCATGCAGCATACCTAAGGCACGTTCACACAGATGAGCAGGGACCCTGGGCATCTTTCTTTTGGTGTTTTCCAGAGTCCGTAGAAAAGTCTCTTAAGTGTCCTAAGTTTTTATAATTGTAACCTTAAATGCCTACCGTCTGTAAGCTGTTAGTGTCTTAACAACTGTTCCACTGGTGCATGTTCATTAATTGTTTATGGTTCATTGAACAAACATGGAAAACATTGTTTAAACCCTTTACAATAAAGATCTGTAAAGTTATTTGGATTTTTACAAAATTATCTTTAACAGTGTCCTGAAAAAAGGACGTTTCTTTTTTTGCTGAGTTTTATTTATATATATATATATATATATATATATATATATATATATATATATATATATATATATATATATGCTGTCACATTATAGAAATATAAAATTATGTTTAGTGCCAAAATATTATTTTTAGTACCATGTAACAGGAGAGTAACATAACCAGCCAGCCTGACAAATAAACACTGGCTCAACCAATCGTCTTCTCTTATTATGTTGTAGGAAAGGGAAAACTGCCATGATTTGGTTATACAGCAAGGGCATGTCATTTGTCCCTATGATTTCTGCTGTGGCACAGTAGAGGAATAAATGTATAACCTACATGATCACTGATGCATGATAGTCTGTGGGCTAGCATGGGGTAATTATCTCTCTGGGGCATATAAGCTGTAATGGCTTTGCAAACACAATCTGCTGTCACAATTTCCAAATAGCCTGCATAAGATCAGCATGACAACCATGAGTCACTGAAGGACAAAATAATAATAATAATAACATAATTAAAGGGACAGATCACCTAATAAGACAATTCTGACATAATTTACTTGCACTACTGTTGATCCAAGCAACTTTTTTCTATTCAATGAAAGTAAATGGTGACTAAGGCTAACATTCAGCCTAACATCTCCTTTTGTGTTGCATGGTAGAAAGAAAGCCATACAGGTTTGGAACAGCATGCACGTGAGTAAATTATGACATTATAAATAGTTTAATAGTTAGATTAGTTGGTGTCTCTAAACTAGATCCAGTTTACACCTAAACGTTGCATAGCAAGAACATAATTAATTATGACACGCCAAGTGCTTTTGACTTTCCAATAATGCAGTTTTCCCCCTAAGGTAAACCAAGACATTACTACTTTTAATAACAGAAGGGAAAGAAATTAAGACACACATTCACTTCCCCAGATGAGAAAGTGCCTAGACTGTTCCTTCCATTCAGCCCTTCCCTTTGCATAACAAAGGGCATTACAGGACAAAAGGTGTACCAGCCTTTTCACATTATTATTTAGTCATTAGGATAGCCAATCCCAAACCTGTTTACAGTTCATCACAGATCTGTGAGAGACAGACATCACCTTATGGCATTTTTCCACTGCACGTTACTGTTCGACTCGACTTGACTCTGCTTGCTTTACTTTTCTGAGCTTGCTTTTCCACTGCAGTTTAGTGCAACCTCAACATGGGTGGGATTATAGGCTGATCATCATAGCTGCATCACCCCATACAACTCTCGTTGGATCCTCTCCTCGGATACTAACGAGCGGAACGTCTGCACCTCATTTATTGACCATGACATGGTTTTGAGCACAGCCATTTCTTTTTACAATTCGAAAGTGGCGTGAACAAATGATACTGCTATCGCTGTTGCTAACTTTAAAACTAGCGGGTTGATGTCCTGTGTCGCAAATCCAGTGACGCTGGTAGTGCCGATTCTCTCTGACCAATCAGTGATCTGCAGGGTTTTGACGTCACATTCAGTATTGGCTCGTTTGAAACCTCGACCGAGGTGGTACTAAAAAAAGTACCAGGTACCAGGTACTATCCACAGTGGAAAACCCCCAAAAAGCGAGCAGAGTCGAGTCGAGCTGTACCGTGCATCGGAAAAGCCCCAGGTGTTGTTTGTTGAGTCTTACCCATTGCAAGGGTTGTCCTGGTACTTGGGGGCTGTGTAGGAGAAGGGTGATATATTCTTATCCACAAAAGAGCCAAATCCAAGGCGGAAGTTACTTGTGAGTTTCCTCATTTCCTCAGCCAGTTTGGTGCCCAGGTTACGGATTGTGTCTAGATCATCCTTCATTGAGAGCGAGAGGTCCATCAGATAGTACAAATCAACAGGATAGTCTTCAACTGGACGCACCTGTACCTCAAATGAGATCAGGTAATCTGAAGGAAAATAAAGGTAATGGAGAACATTACATTTCATCAACTTATTATTGATAAATTCAACATGTCTATAGATACATTTAATGTTTTCTATGGTTTTTTTTCTTCTCCTCATAATCAATTGACTCACTGATTCATAGGACAAAACATGTCCCAGGAATATTCCTGCCATTTAAAATAGCATCTTTCCCAAAATTGAAAATAATCATATGAGATCACGAAAATGTTCTTAACACACTTAAATGTTCTTAATACCATTTCACTAGATATTCTCTTAATTTTAACAAAATTATGCCAGTACACCACTCAATAACCCTAAATGTCACATATCAAATCTTCCACAGTGCAATCATACCAGGCCTTAAGCTGAGCAAGATCTTCTGTGGGTATATCTGGATGACATCATACTGGGTCAGCCCTGGACCTTTGGAGCTCAGGGGTTTGTTCCTCAAGAGAGAGATGCCACTCCTAGGATTTTCGATAAAAGGTGAATCACAGCCTCTTTTTAGTAAATTCTGGCTAAAGTCACATCGTGACGTGAGCGTTCTTGTCTGTCCAAAGTCCTGAATCAGGTGAAAAAAAGATTTGATTAGCAATTTGAGTAAGCTATGAAATTAGCCAACCTACAAATGCAGAAAAAAAGAGCAAAAGTTCTAAGCTCTCAACAATCTGTCAACAGTCAGCAATACATGATTACTACAGTTTATTATTTTACCCAAAATTGAAAATTCTCATAATTTACTCACCCTCTTGCCATCCCAGATGTGTATGACTTTATTTCTTATGCAGAACAGAAATGAAGATTTTTAGAAGAATATGTCAGCTCTGTAGGTCCATGCAATCCAAGTGAATGGGTACCAAAATTTTGAAGCACCAAAAAGCATATAAAGGCAGCATAAAATTAGTCCATAAGACTCCAGTGGTTAAATAGATATCTTCAGAAGTGATATTAAGTTTCAGATCAATTTTTAAATCTTTTTTTACTATCAATCTCCACTTTCACCTTCTTTTGTTTTTGGCGATTTGCATTCTTTGTGCATATTGCCACCTACTGGGTAGGGAGGAGAATTTATAGCAAAAAAGAACTTAAATATTGATCTGTTTCTCACCCACACCTATCATATCACTTCAGAAGACACAGATTTAGCCACTAGAGTCTTATGGATTACTTTTATTGTGCCTTTATATGCATTTTGGAGCTTTAAAAATGTGGTACCCATTGACTTGCATTTATGAGTATCTACAGAGCTGAAATATTCCTCTAAAAATCTTTATTTGTGTTCAGCAGAAGAAAGAAAGTCATGAACATCTGGGATGGCATGAGGGTGAGTGAATGATGAGAGAATTGTAATTTTTTGGTGAATTATCCCTTTAACAGATATAATGGCCTGCCTACCTAGACAGCATTTGAATACACCTATGATGCCTACAAAGTAGTAAGCAGCTCAGTATACTTGAGACAAAGAAAGTGAAACAATAAGCCTCAATCACAGTGTCACAATGTCTCGGCACGTACATACCTCTTGCGCACACCAGGCGCAGCTCGGGTGAATGAGGAGACATTCTTCACAAGACGTGGCGCTACCGCTCATGCAAATATTAAGACCTAGAAACAGAGCAAATCCACTGCAAGTCAACACAGGAGTAATAAATATGTATATAACTTGTGGCTAAATGTCTACATCTCGACGCACTGCCGCGCAACCACAAGTTCCAGAATGGCTCGGAAAAGCGCGAGCTAAAGTGACACGAGACATCATTGCATTTGTCACTTTTTATCTAAACTAAACTGGGTATGTCTTTTTAAAAGATAAATATAGATGTAATCGTGTTTCACTAAGCCTTGCTCTGACAGGGAGCGTGGACATGGAGTGTTTGTATTTACCTCTGACGCTGTAAATAAATATTTCCAAGACTATGTAAACTAAGAGAGATGTGTGGCGGGTAAATTGCCAAAGTTTCCACATTCTTCCTTGCAGTTAAAACCTGTTCAACGTTAGAAGAGGGTTTTATCCAAATACAAAGAGCCAAACAGTAATGTATTATAAAGGTCAATCCCCGTTCTTTAGATCGTGAGTTGCTGAAGTCTTCTCTTTGCCCATCCTATCCACATCTCAGCGGTACACGTGACTGAAGGTAATGTCCACTTCAAATAACTTCATATATTGTTGAAATCCGAGGCGTAAAACGGCAACTTTGCACAATAATCCACATCGAAGTAATTGTTAGTCATACTCTGGCTGTGGTACATTGCAATAATAATTTACACTGCATTACATCCATGACTTTCAAATCATCAGCAACATTCCTCTCGCTTTCAGCATGGAAGTTTAATAGTTGTCTGCCTATAGTTTCCCTAATATTACTTTAAACTCCGCCCATTCACGCTAGCGCCATCTTTGGTTTTTAATGGGAATCACAACAAGGCTGTGAGGGATAGACTTAAAGTCTCTTCAATGGCACGAACGGTGTAAAGCTCCTAGATCACATCTGATTTTCCACAACTCATGTTGTCTGGAGTTCTTTGTATACATAATGTTCTTGGACAGATATTTTATTAATGTTTTGCTGCTGTAAAGCCCATTGAATATACTGTAAGTCTATCCGTCACAGCCTCGTTGTCATTCCCATTAAAAACCAAAGATGGCGCTAGAGTGAATAAGGTTTATAGGCCGGTATTCTGAAATATTCGGTTGCACTGGGCGGAGCATACATGAATATTCATTAGTTCATTTTTCGTGTTAAAGCGACACTGAAACTATTAGCGCCTGCTTGGATTACTATTAATCTAAATAATGTTTTCGGAAAGATAATTACGTTTCAGCGTCAAAAGAAATTAAGCTTAGCTGTTAATCTTTTCACAACAAATTTTAGATTGTGCATGCACTAATATCTTCAGTGTCGCTTTAAGATTAAACGGTAACTCGTGATATAGTCAATTAAAAGTGAAACAATCCGACTATAAACAATTGTTGGATAAATTACTTGTGTCATGTACAACGTAGAAACGACTTGCCAAAAACTATAGTTTGCTAATATGAACTTTGTGGAGTGGTTAAAAAATGAGTTTTAATGTCTTCAACCTAAGTGTATGTAAACTTCTGACTTCAGCTGTATATATGCAGTTTGGCCATCACAAAGCCCTGACCTCAGTCCGATGTAAAATTTGTGAGCAGAACTGAAAAAGCATGTGTGAGCAAGGAGGCCTACAAACCTGACTCAGTTACACCAGTTCTGTCTGGAGGATTGGGCCAAAATTCCAGCAGCTTACTGTGAGAAGCTTGTGGAAGGCTTTCCAAAATGTTTGACCCAAGTTAAACAATTTAAAGGCAATGCTACCAAATACTAACAAAGTGTAAGTAAACTTCTGACCCACTGGGAATGTGATGAAAGAAATAAAAGCTGAAATAAATTATTCTCTCTACTATTATTCTGACATTTCACATTCTTAAAATAGTGATCCTAAGTGACCTAAGACAGGGAATGTTTTCTACAGTTAAATGTCAGGAATTGTGAAAAACTGAGTTTAAATGTATTTGGCTAAAGTGTATGTAAACTTCTCACCGATCAGCTACAACATTAAAACCACCTGCCTAATATTGTGTAGGTCCCCCTCGTGTAACTGCTGATCTACTGGGATTTTCACACACAACAGTCTCTAGAATTTACTCTGAATGGTGCCAAAAACAAAAAATATCCAGTGAGCGGCAGTTCTGCGGAAGAAAACACCTTGTTGATGAGAGAGGTCAACAGAGAATGGCCAAACTGTTTCGAAAGTCTACTGCAACTCAGATCACCGCTCTGTACAATTGTGGCGAGAAGAATATCTATTACTAAATGCTATTCTGAGATGCGGTTGGCGGCATGAGGGGGACCTACATAATATTATGCAGGTGATTTTAATGTAGTGGCTGATCAGTGTATGCATGTATCCCAGGTGTCCCAGTCTGAGATTTTCAAATTCTGGTCACCCTATAGAAAATGCGCTGGCCGTGTCTGGGACTTCAATTATGACACATTTGAACCTTTATTGGAATGACTGTTCGTTGTGTTGCATGATGTCAAAACAAAGAGAACAGAAACAATATAATATCCAGTAATTTATTCTGACTTTCTCTCTCCCTCTCTCTCACACACACACACACACACACACTTCACTCATTCTGTCTTACGCCATCAATCAGTGATTTGTATTACATTTCATTTGGAATTGGTAGAGTTTTGTTTGATGTTCAGTATTCAGAGTTGCAACAGGAGTTACTTTCTCATGTCAAATGCACTAAAGAGGACATTGTGGTTAAAGTTAATAAAAAAAAAAGAAGCATTCTTAAATCTGAATTATGGGTTTTCTTCTACTGTAATATCAGTAATGAAATTCGGTCTTATTAAAATTAAGATTTTTAAAAAGTATTAAATACAAACTGTACATTTGGGTGTCCAGCTATACGACCCACGTTGCACAAATGCCTGTTTTCCCCATTCTATATGTATCACTTGATATAAAAACTAAAACAAAAACCAAATGTAATGAAAAACTATTATAACCTTGGTTTGAACGCCCCTTAACGGACTGGGAGAAAACAGCTGAAATGACCTCTCCAGTTTACCACAGTTAAATGCGGATACTTTGGACGGACTACAACGATCTTACCCTGAATTCATGTTAAACTGTGAAATTGCACAAGGAAGTTATGTTGGGGTAGAAAACTCAGGTTTAGAAACTTGTTCAATTAGATTAACATGTTGTAAATATTTATTACGTCAGATGAAACGTCCATAGTTAACGTGGAAATTTCCTCCAGCAGAGTCAGCAATCATGTGACCCCTCACTAATTACATTGCCACCTGTTCCATAGAAAGCAAATTATTAGGTAGCTCAAAGGATAAAGTGTATGGCAAGACGATTTAGTTTTTAATGCTCACAGCGTTACTCGCATTTTTACAAGTAATTTCAATTAGAGCTCTAGTAAGAATTCCAATTACAGAGCTCTCTATTTGCCTTTTCACTTGTACGAATTATAATTACTGAGCTCTCTAATGATATTTTTACTGGTAAAAATGCAATTGCATAGCTCTACAATTCATTTAGAGCTCTATGGAAGGCCAAATTATCTTTTAATGTTCCCAGCTTTACTCATCATAACTGCATTTTTACTCATTTAAAAAAAAAAAAAAAAAAAAAATTACTAGCAGGAATTCCAAATCTCTATATTTCTTACTAATATTCTTACTAGTAAAATTCATTAGATGCAAAAAAGAAGAGATTACACCCATTTCCTTTTCCAAATCCTAGGCTACATGTGTGGCGTGGTTAGATAACCATAAAATATTTTTTATAAGCTCATTTAGCAAACATATTAATTGCATTCACAATGTATCAGAATTACTGTTATATCATGATGACAACTCGGATATGTTTTGTTATTGAAGGATATTTAATCACTATATTAATTCACCTCTGTATACTCTTGAAAAATACAAAAAGTAACACTGGCTATAATAAAATATAATCACAATAAGAGTTCTTTTTAAATGGCATCACAACTGTTGTGTGACAGAAGTCAATACTGTTACTACGAGTTACACGTTAGAAACTCGTTTGGTTCATAGTAGCTTTGGTTGGACTGCAAAAAATAAGCTGAATTTATGGGAATGGCAAGGATTGATATCAGCCCTACTGTGGTAGTCCCAATCACAACAACATGGTTATTTAAAATGCCAAATTTGCCCTCCAGTTGTTAGACAAGATTAAAGATTGAGATAAATGTTTTTAAAGATGGAGTGGTGCAGATTATCTGAACTAGGCAAAAGCTACTTAACTATAATTCAATTTAAGATGGTTCAAAGGACCATGATTTTGTTCAAACAGCTGCAGCAATATTCTGTCCTCATTTTAAGATCAGAATTACTAAAAGGACATCAGATCATATATCGAAATACTGTTTTATTTATGTAATTATATACATTTTTGCCTGCCAATTTATACAAGCCAGATGAATATGCATGAGGCACGGTTACCATATCGAGATGGCACTGAATAGAGGGCACTACAATGTAATTCTTACTAGTAACTAGTTAAAATGCAATTGTAAAATAAAGTTTTTACTAGTTAAAATGCAATTGAAGAGTTCAGTTATTCTATTACAGAGCTCTGCGATTAAACATACAGTATCTTTAATGTGATTCTTTACTAGTAAAAGCTCGATTGGAATTCTTACTAATTAAAAATTAATGGGAGTCAATGGAAACATATGACAATTAAATACTCAATTAAAGAACTCTCTAATAGACTCTATGCATGTCGCTTCCGCATATAGCCTCAGTGGCCACCGCAACTTCTGGCGTAGTGAGGGGCGACGTTTCAGATCTATGAGGAAGTTAGAGAAGCCACATAGTTTAAAAGTAGGGAGACAGATGGTTATAAACTGAAGGATAAATTCATTATTTATATATTATAATTAAGTTTTGATGAATTCCTACATTTGTATTAATGCAGGCATGACATGGCCATTCAGTAAAAAAAAATTAGTATAGAGGGGGAAAAGATCATCTTTTCTTCCTTTTTATGCATATATCCTATCCTTGGGGTCATTCATTATTTTTATTGTTAAATTTAATTACATTCACAAACTGTGTTAAAGGACTCCAACCATCCCATACTGTCCCAAAGCAGTTGCTCCTGTGTTGCTGGGACAGCACTGCGCAACCACATTGTTGCGCTACTGTACCAGACAGCACATTACTCTCGGTTTGGCATCAGTGCAGTTCCTCCAGTTCAACTCTGTACTGAAACTGAGCAGATCTGGCACAAACCCAGATCAATGGTAAGTTTAAGTACATTTTCCAAGGCTTTCAGGAATAAGATATATTATAATTGATTATTCCAGTGTTTTACTAATCCTAATCCTTGAGGTTCATCAACAGTACATGTTTTGAATTCAACTCATCAGCTTGTTACTAGACCAAGACCTAAAATTAGTGTCAGATAAGATTAAACCTGTATTATTTATGTCTCCATTAACAGGAAACACTGGCTTTATCCTAATGCGTCCACTTGGTATTCTTAGGGAATCAGACCAGGTCCTGTCATTGGATGATGGTTCTCTCTACACGACCTAAAGAAAGGAAACTCGCTGATGGCTTAAGGTGCTCGCTGCAAATACAAATTTAATGTAGTATTATAAAACTGATAATCCCAACTCAACATTGTGATTGGATGAGTGATGTTCAAAGTGGTTGTAAAATGACTATAAACCACTGATCAATGCTATAAACGCACCTATGAGTGTGACATTGCTTAACCACAAACTGCCGACAGTTAGGCATGAATTGTATTATTTGGCTGAAGAATTGTTAATTGTAAAAATTAATAATACAAATTGATATTATTATTATTATTATTATTATACAACAGTTATTGCCTGTCTTAACTGGCATTTCAAGAGTGCTGGTGTACAGTCCAACAGAATTGGTACTTTTGAATGTTAGGATCACTCCACCCGTTGTCTTTATTTGCACATTCCAGGCAGGCGGTCAGTATGTGTTTTTGTGAATCTTTCTGCAAGTTGCATCATTACACCAGTTGGTGGCAACAACAGACTGTCTTTGAGTGAGACACAGAATCAATAACTCAACCAATTAATTCAAAAACAATTATTCATTCAGAAATGCCACTACTGTGTGTTTCTTGGAGACATGCAATGGTTAATTCTGGCAATATCGTCTAAAATGTAAGTCATGCAATATTAAGCTTCTTGTTTATTTAACTGTTGTATATATGCAGTATCACACTCACAGTTGTGCTGTTGGACTGTATATCAGTGTTCTTGGAATGCCGCTCAGCCAAACAAATGTGAGAACTTAAACTGTTAATAGTGGATATGGAATTGTTCACCTAAAAAAATTAAATGTCATCATTTACTCACCCGCATTCCTTCTAAACCCATACTACTGTCTTCTGTGGAACACAAAATGCGATGTTAGGAAGAAAGACCATGAATTGGCTCAGCCACCATTATGCTTGTTGTATAGAAAAGTTGTTTTAAAAGAGAATGGTGACCTGGCCTGTCATTCTTCCTAACATCTCATTTTGTGTTCCACAGAAGATAGCATGGGTTTAGAGTAAATTATGACATTCAACGAGAAATGGGTTTGAGATTAAAAAAAAAATGGGCAACTTATCAATACTATTTTTCATTTCAGGAGTACCCTGTATAGAGGTTTTACCAGAGAGCTGCCTGACCTCTCAGTCCTGCAATGGGGATGTCCAGCGAGACATACCAACAGCCAGCAGCAACATCCCGCCACATTACTCCCCATCAAGATGCCCCACAACCACCACCTCTACCACTTGATGGATGTTGAATCTGTGGCCCAGGTCCCTCTGTATTAGACCGACCAAGAGATGGACCATGAAGTGGAAAAACTAATTGATGGTTTGCAGGGCCTGACACTCAAAATAACAGTTTAAAATATTGTTTAAATAATGTGTGTGTTTCTGTAGAGAAAGTAATGAGTAAAATTAAATTCTTTCTTTCCCTATTCCCCTACATAATGCAGTGCATATTGTATGTATAATGTAATAATGCAATTAATTATTTACAGATGCTTTGCCTGTTACTCCAGCTTCACTTGTCCTTGGGGCTGCTCTTGCTCTGGTCACACAAACCATGTTGTGGGATGCAGGTTTCCTATCTGTCACTCACTCGACGTTGTGTTGATGTAGTGACACTAGGGGTCACTCTTGGGAGCCCCAAACACCCAAGATCTTTGAGAAAAGGCCTATGAGAATTGGCGAGTGGAATTTGCATGCCACTCCCCCAGACATACGGGTATAAAAAGGAGCTGGCTCGCAACCACTCATTCAGAATTTTTCTTCGGAGCCGAGTGGTGTTGAGCAGCGAGTTCCACTGCCGTTCCATTCACCTCATATCAAGAAGTGTATGCTGTTGGATATACGGCGCATTTCAGCGGCTTTCTCCCCCTCTGCGCGATTAATGCAGAGTATGCCCCTGGGCGCTTTGACAGCTGAAAGAGTATATATTCTTGCAGAAAGAGTATATTTCCTCTAAAAGAGTGCGCACTGACGGAGAGCGTCTTTTTAAAGATGCCTTTCCATCTGTGTGTAGTTCCTGGATGCGGTCGCTATCTCTCCGCCTGACGG
Source organism: Myxocyprinus asiaticus (assembly GCF_019703515.2). Taxonomy (NCBI): domain Eukaryota; kingdom Metazoa; phylum Chordata; class Actinopteri; order Cypriniformes; family Catostomidae; genus Myxocyprinus; species Myxocyprinus asiaticus. Next base: position 21,843,196 of record NC_059353.1, on the reverse strand, counting down.
CCACGAGCGCTGTCTTACATGTCTGGGCCGTAGTCATGTTGAGGTGGCATTCATGGATGGTTCGTGTCCTCACTGCGAGAACATGACCATGGCAAACGTTGTGGTCGTGGCTTTCCTTCTTCCGGGGGAAAGCCAGTCCAGCCGCTTCCCTCCCCGGGCCCTTCTACCTACGGGTACGAGGCCAGGTCGGTTAGCGCTAGGGGCAATTTGGGGACCTGAATGGGAGTGGTTCCGCCGGGTAATCCCCCACAGACCTCCCATTCCCCGGTACGCTCGTTTGCCCTGATCGAGTTCTGGGATAAGACAGGCAGTTCGCCTCAGGGCGAGTTTAATGTCTCTTTCGGAGCTCATAAGCAGGATGAGCTCTCAAATCGCAGCATTGGAGAGCGGGTTAGCGCAGTCGGACGCTGGGGACTCAACTGGGCTTCCACCTTCGGGTATGGCCGCCCAGTCCGAGGCTGACGTGGAGCTGACTGCCGACTGGTTCCTGGGTTTGGAGCGCCGCTCACGGCCGCGCCCTGCCCCGGTCCCATTCTTCCCGGAGGTGCACGAAGAACTCAAAATCGTGGCGAGCAACTTTTACTGCCTGGACCCGATTTCTGGGTTCGTCCGCTCTCACTACCCTCGATGGTGGGGCGGCCAGGGGGTACACGGAGATTCCTCAGGTGGATAAGGCGGATGCAGTGCACTTGTGCCCGCAAAATGCCGCCACCTGGCGGAATCGCCCGAGACTCCCATCCAGGGCCTGTAAGTCTACGTCGTCTCTGGTGGCCAAAGCTTACAGTGCCATTGGACAGGCCGCCTCTGCCCTGCATGCCATGGCCCTCCTGCAAGTACACCAGGCCAAGGCATTGAAAGAGCTGCACGTGGGTAGTCCTGACCCCAAAGTGATGCAGGAGCTGCGCTCGGCGACCGATCTTGGCGCGGGCACTCGGACAGGCGATGTCCACCTTGGTGGTCCAGGAGCACCACCTTTGGCTGAATCTGGTTGAGATGAAGGACATTGACAAGGTCCACTTCCTCAATGCTCCCATCTCCCAGATCGGCCTACTTGGTGACACCGTTAAGAACTTCGCCCAGCAGTTCTCAGAGGTGAACCAAGGGGCTGCGGTACCCACATTTTCAAAGAAAGAGCAATTTCCTCACTCCTTGAGTCACACAGCCGGTATTTACAGACACCGAACACTCGCGGCGGACCCCCCGCCTTCGGGCACCTGGCCGTGGTACACCCACAGCCGGGTGGTCGTGACTAGCTGTGTGGGCGCTCAGCCCCCTCCCCTGTCGCTGACCAGTCCTATGCCGGGTATATGGAGCAAGGCAAGTGCTTTGATATTTCCCTCAGCACAGCCACAAGCTCAGGATGCGAGGCTTCTCGACGTGGCGGTTCCTGCTCCTCCCCGCCACGAGGGCCCACCTGCAGGTACGTCAAACACGATCGTCCCCTTGGTGCCCCTTGCAGAGTTTGGAGGCGTGGCTAGCGCTCTCCAACCTGTTGCACTGGCTGGCCAGGACGATCCTACTCAGCTATGCGATTCAGTTCGCCCGGCGCTCGCCCTCCTTTTGGAGATCGCGACACTTCTGCGGAAGCACGCGATAGAGCCAGTCCCTCCAGCCAAGATGAAGGGATTCTACAGCCCCTTCTTCATCGTGCCAAAGAAAGGCAGTGGGTTGCGGCCAATCTCGGACCTGCAAGTACTGAACCGGGCCCAAGTACTCCCGTTCAATATTCTGACTCGAACGCATTCGGCATCAAGATTGGTTCGCGGCGGTAGACCTGAAGGATGCGTACTTCCATGTCTCTGTTTTACCTCGCACAGACCCTTCCTGCGGCCGGGCATATCAGTACAAGGTCCTCCCTTTCGGTCCCTCCTGTCGCCTCGTGTCTTTACAAAAGTCGCAGGAGGCAGCCCTTGCCCCACTAAGGGAAGTGGGCATCCGCATCCTCAATTATCTTGACAACTGGCTGATTCTAGCCCACTCTCGAGACCTGTTGTGTGCGCACAGGGACCTGTTGCTCAGCCGGTTGGGGCTTCGGGTCAACTGGGAAAAGAGCAAGCTCTCCCCGGTTCAGAGCATCTCTTTTCTCGGGATGGAGTTAGACTCTGTCTCCATGATGGCACGCCTCTCGGACGAGCATGCACAGTCAGTGCTGAGCTGCCTGAAATATTTTCAGAGGCTCCTGGGGCATATGGCGTCTTCGGCGGCGGTCACAGTGCTCGGGTTGATGCATACGAGACCGCTCCAGCACTGGCTTCAGACTCAAGTCCCAAGACGGGCATTGCGCCACGGCACGCATCGCGTGACCATCATGCCGATCTGCCGCCGCACATTCAGCCCTTAGACAGACCTTGCATTTTTGTGGGCAGGGGTCCCCTTACAGCAAGTGTCCAGGCACGTCATGGTTACGACAGACGCTTCCAAGTTAGGCTGGGGTGCCATGTGCAATGGGCATGCAGCCGCTGGCTCCTGGACAGGACCACGACTGTGTTGGCATATCAACTGCTTCAAGTTGCTGGCGGTATTGCTGGCCCTGCGGAGGCTTTGGCTGTTGATCCAGGGCAAGCACGTGTTGGTCCAGATGGACAATACGGCAATGGTAGCATATATAAACCACCAAGGCAGCTTACACTCACGTCGCATGTCACAACTCGCCCGCCGTCTCCTGACTGAAGTCACTGTGGGCCACTCACAACCTCAACCGTACAGCGGACGTGCTGTCACAACAGGTGACGCTCAGGGGAGAGTGGAGACTCCACCCCCAGGTGGTCCAGCTGATCTGGAGTAGGTTCGGCGAAGCACAGGTAGGCCTGTTTGCTTCCCGGGAATCCTCCCACTGCCCGCTTTGGCACTCTCTGACCAAGGCTCCCCTCGGCACAGACGCACTGGCACACAGCTGGCCCCGGGGGCTGTGCAAGTATGCGTTCCCCCCAGTGAGCCTGCTTGCACAGACCTTGTGCAAGGTCAGGGAGGACAAAGAACAGGTCATCCTCGTGGTGCCGTACTGACCCACCCAGACTTGGTTCTCAGCACTCACGCTACTCACGACAGCCTCTCCCTGGAGAGTTCCCCTGAGGGAGGACCTCCTCTCTCAGGGACGGGGCACCATCTGGCACCCGTGCCAAGACCTCTGGAATCTCCATGTCTGGCCCCTGGACGGGACGAGGAAGATCTAAGTGGCCTACCACCGGCGGTGTTAGACACGATCACTCAGGCCAGGACTCCCTCTACGAGGCAGCTGTATGCCTTGAAGTGGCATTTGTTCGCAAATTGGTGCTCTTCCCGAGGCGAAGACCCCCAGAGATGCGCAGTCGGGTCGGTGCTCTCCTTCCTGCAGGAAAGGCTGGAGGAGTGGCTGTCCTCCTCCACCTTGAAGGTATAGCGGGCGCACCATGACGCAGTGGACGGTAAGTCCCTGGGGAAGCACGACCTGATTATCAGGTTCCTGAGAAGCGCCAGGAGTTTGAACCCTCTTAGGCCGCGCCTCATTCCCTTGTGGGATCTCTCTGTGGTCCTGCTGGGCCTGCGGAGAGCCCCATTTGAGCCCCTGGAGTCAGTTGAGCTAAAAGCGGTCTCATTAAAGGTTGCCCTCCTGACTGCGCTCACATCCATAAAGAGTGTTGGGGACCTGCAGGTGCTCTATGTCAGTGAAACCTGCCTGGAGTTCGGTCTGGAATACTCACGTGGTCTTGAGACCCCGACTGGGCTATGTGCCTTAGGTTCCCACAACTCCTTTTAGGGATCAGGTGGTGAGCCTGCAAGTGCTGCCCCGGGAGGAGGCAGACCCAGCCTTGTCGTTACTGTGTCCTGAGTCTGCATGCTTTGTGCATCTACTTGGATCACACACAGAGGTTTAGACGCTCTGAGAAGCTCTTTGTCTGCTTTGGTGGACAGTGGCAAGGGAACGCCAAACAGAGGCTTGCCCACTGGATCGTGGATGCCATCGCTTTGGCATACCAGGCCCAGGGCATGTGCTAGGATGCCCTGTACTGGAGTAGGTGCTCCACATGTGCTGGTTACCGCTGGTAACCCCTTGTGACGTATTTTCTGCAGTACGGTTTCCCTGTTGGTAAATCCGCATCTCCCTTGGGCAGACCTCCCTCTGCCTCCGGTCGCCGTGTTTGTAGAGCTCCTCCCCTCCGGGTAGGACCTACCACAGCGCCTCTTCCACGTGAGGCTGGCAAGCCCATGTGTTGTATTTGCCACGTTAACCTCCCCTTCGGGTAGAATGTGGTCTCCACAGTATCTTTCCCTCCTGGGGAAGAACTCCTTCCCCGACGTGAATACATATGGCCCCAGCCGAATAAAGTTTTCGCTCTATGGGGGAAAAAAAAGAGAGAGAAATTGTTATCCCATTGTAGATACACTATATTGCCAAAAGTATTCGCTCACCCATCCAAATAATTGAATTCAGGTGTTCCAATCACTTCCATGGCCACAGGTGTATAAAATGAAGCACCTAGGCATGCAGACTGTTCTACAAACATTTGTGAAAGAATGGGCCGCTCTCAGGAGCTCAGTGAATTCCAGCGTGGTACTGTGATAGGATGCCACCTGTGCAACAAGTCCAGTCGTGAAATTTCCTCGCTACTAAATATTCCACAGTCAACTGTCAGTGGTATTATAACAAAGTGGAAGCGATTGGGAATGACAGCAACTCAGCCACGAAGTGGTAGGCCACGTAAAATGACAGAGCGGGGTCAGCGGATGCTGAGGCGCATAGTGCAGAGGTCGCCAACTTTCTGCAGAGTCAATCGCTACAGACCTCCAAAGTTCATGTGGCCTTCAGATTAGCTCAAGAACAGTGCATAGAGAGCTTCATGGAATGGGTTTCCATGGCCGAGCAGTTGCATCCAAGCCATACATCACCAAGTGCAATGCAAAGCGTCGGATGCAGTGGTGTAAAGCACGCCACCACTGGACTCTAGAGCAGTGGAGACGCGTTCTCTGGAGTGACGAATCATGCTTCTCCATCTGGCAATCTGATGGACGAGTCTGGGTTTGGCGGTTGCCAGGAGAACGGTACTTGTCTGACTGCATTGTGCCAACTGTGAAGTTTGGTGGAGGGGGGATTATGGTGTGGGGTTGTTTTTCAGGAGCTGGGCATGGCCCCTTAGTTCCAGTGAAAGGAACTCTGAATGCTTCAGCATACCAAGAGATTTTGGACAATTCCATGCTCCCAACTTTGTGGGAACAGTTTGGGGATGGCCCCTTCCTGTTCCAACATGACTGCGCACCAGTGCACAAAGCAAGGTCCATAAAGACATGGATGAGCGAGTTTGGTGTGGAAGAACTTGACTGGCCTGCACAGAGTCCTGACCTCAACCCGATAGAGCACCTTTGGGATGAATTAGAGCGAAAACTGCGAGCCAGGCCTCCTCGTCCAACAGCAATGTCTGACCTCACAAATGCGCTTCTGGAAGAATGGTAAAAAATTCCCATAAACACTCCTAAACCTTGTGGAAAGCCTTCCCAGAAGAGTTGAAGCTGTTATAGCTGCAAAGGGTGGGCCGAAGTCATATTAAACCCTATGGATTAAGAATGGGATGTCACTTAAGTTCATATGCGTCTAAAGGCAGATGAGCGAATACTTTTGGCAATATAATGTACGTCTTGTCCCCCCCGGCATGCGAGGGACTGTACGGCGTTCTTGGGGGCGTTGTGGGAGGCTATGTGCAGACTGGGTGCACCTGCTATTGGGCAGGCAGCGGCTTGCTTGCACCTGCAGTCCACGTAACACAGTTCAGCTTGTTGTGGTGTTTCGTATAGGGACCCCTAGTGACACTACAGCGACACAACGTCAAGTGAGTGACAGATAGGGAATGTCTTGGTTACTGTTGTAACCTCTGTTCCCTGATAGCAGGAACGAGACGTTGTGTCCCTCTTGCCACAACACTGTACTACCCGCTGAAATGGCCGGGACCCTGTCTCGGCAACTCAGCGCAAAACCTGAATGAGTGGTTGCAAACCAGCTCCTTTTATACCCGTATGTCCAGAGGAATGGCATGCAAATTCCACTCGCCAATTCCCATTGGCCTTTTCTCAAAGATCAGAGGTGTTTGGGGCTCCCAAGAGCGACCCCTAGTGTCACTATATCGACAACATCTCGTTCCCTCCATCAGGAAAGGGAGGTTACAACAGCAACCAAGACGTTCTATGAGTCTCCAGAAGGCCATCAAGTGGTTGCAAGTCACAAACCTAAAAGTACAAAAAGACTATACACTTCACAGTGTGGCGAACAATATACGTGAATATACAACATAATAATCTACAATTAAGTACAGTGCACATTACAGCAAGTACTGATATGGATAGAGAGTGCAACTGTAGAAAGAACAAGTCTAGCAACAATAAATGTAATTACAGATAAGTGGTATATTGTAGCAGTGAGGAGTGCTTATAAATGTCATAAATGTAACGATTGTAGCTTATTTTGTGTTTATACCGTACTGTGGGTTCCTTTTATATTAACATGTAAATAAAATATTTACTTATATTAACATATATTATTTAAAGACCAGAATAGCAGTTTTAAGTAACCAGAAGACCAAGGCTACAATGTGTTTGAAAATATAGCATATTGCAAAGGTTTTAGATTTTACCTAGTGTAGAAATGCATGTCGTCGTCAGATGCAGCAAATCGGCCCAGACAAAATCTTTAACAGACAGACAACTTTTCCACCCATCTCCTCAGCTGCTCCACCTCCTCACGGAGATCTTCAGACTGATCCAACACGAGATCAACTGCTGCAGGACCGGGAGCTGAACAATAACCACGCTCCTGATGCTGGAAGTCCATTGGCACAGGATCTTCATTGACTGGAGTGGAAACGTCTCTCCTCTGCACCCTGGAGCTGAAATGGAATAGTTGTTCCACTGGAACAGATTGGGAACAGCTCCTTTCTTCAGTAAAAGTTGTCCTGTGGGAGTGGATGTTCAATCAGATCATCACTCTTGAAGTGACGACTGCAGACTCAGGTTAGGAGTGATGTTAAAATCCTGATGCCGAATATTTTGAATCCACCTTTTTCGTGTTTCATTGCCCAAGGGGAAATTTTGAAAACTCAGCAGTGTTAAACCTTGAAGTGTCACACTTGGGACACAGCAATATTGATATGACCCACCTTCATGCCAAAGGTATTTAAAGCTTCTGGAATGCATGACTAAAATGTTATTTTTTAATATAATATACCAAAATGTTATGCTTATTTAATTATATTATAAATATATTAACTATAAGTTGCGATAAATAGTTATTCAAAATATGACAAAAATAGTTTGCTACTACCACAGTTTGCAATCGGAGAACGCTGTACCGGAAGTTCACGTAGCCACTGAGATTTTTAGTGGAAATACGTAAGCAATACTCCGTGCATAGAGTCTATTGGAAGTCTTACTAGTAAAAATATAGAGCTCTGTAATTGAAATTCTTGCTAATAAAATGCAACTATGACAAGTTCTGCTAGGAACATTAAAAGATAATTTGGCCTTCTTTATAAAGTGTCACTATGGTTTTACCAGAGCGGACATGCATTCTCTGGAATGACATAAATTCGCCCATTAAACAACACAAAAGGTTTAGGCACATGGGACCCTTAAAAACATGGCTTGAAATGCTTTTCCATTAAACAATGTGTGACTATCTACTGGGCTTGGACTTCCACTCAAGTCATTACAGGAAACAAATTAGTTTTATTAAGGCAACAGAATGGAACTTGTTAATTATACTTATTTGTATCACTCTGATAACAGTAGTGCTGAAAACCCAAACAGTGTCAAAAACATCTAAAATAAAATTCAACTTATTTGTCTGTTTTCAAGATCAGAGCTCACTCAGAGAAATAAGTGTCAATAACAATGAATTGCAACCATATGGTTGCACATAAAAGGGAGAAAAGTGCTTGAAATGGAACTGACAACTGAACACCACTCAACTGGTCATGCTTTAACTGCTGCTCAAACTCAAATACAATTGGGGGTAGAGGTCTGTGTGAGAAGCTCTGAGGTCATATCCACTATAGATCTCAATGGGAGGCCACTGAGGAAGCCCTGATGCTTGGCCCGCAGTTCCAGCAAGGCATCTACAATCCTCTGGCGGCTTATGTTTGGGTGGCGCTCCGCCAGGCGGGCCATGATTGTGTCATAGCTTCCCATGGTGGCGTAGTGCTGTGGCACACAGGTGCCAGAGGCTGTGGGTGAGTCACATACATTTATCAACCTGTCCGTGTCCACTCTACAGCATAGTCCCTAAGTCAAAGCACAAAAGAGTTAATAGTTCAGAAATGAAAATAGAAAAGGTCTTATTACCAAACCAATTACATAAATTATAATTGTAAAATGCAAATAATTACAACGTGCCTGCTTCTAATTTATAACCTGGTAAAAAGCATTTGAAATGTATAGTCTACTTAAAAAAAATAAAAAATATTAGCTCATTTTGAACAAGGCAAGCTGTCCAAAAAGCCTGCCACTTAATACATACTCTTTCTGATGACTTGTAATGCACAACACCCTTCATTTCCGGTCTATCACCAGCAGGTTCAGCAGGCCCAAAGAGTTGCTGTACTTGAACAGTGTGACCTTGGAGGCCACACCCGTTTAGACCTTTAACAGCTGCCTTGGCATCACTTGGGTTCTTGAGATAAACAATAGCTCCCCTAAATAAGCACATATATTATTACAGCTCATTAGTGATGCTCTACATTGATGCTTGAATATCTGAAGTGGTATTCTGCATTACTAAAAGTCTATAAATTTAGAGCCGTGTAAAGAAATCACCGCAATTTAAAACATCGACAGTGAAGACACAACTGCTGGTGCCAATTTAATAATGCCATCCTTACAGCTTGGATGTGGCACTGTAAGCTCTTTATTGTCATTGTACAGGTACAACAAGAGTTGTGTAAGACAAGTGGATTTAAGCATCCTAGTTTTGCAAGCAATACTCTTTAGCAGACATCTGCTGAGCAGCGGGCTGGGCAACACCCAATACCTTTGCAAGATTTTACAATCTCCGGGCTGAGCCAGTTTCATCCCGTGTGTTGTCAGGTATGAACAGGTAAGATGGATTCCACTTTATGAAACTGTTCCATTTAACTGCTTATATGCACACAATACTTAAAGATAACAAAGTTTCATCCACTGAGTGAATTCACACAATCGAATTACATTTACTAAGATTCTGTTGATTGCAACAAATATAGCATGCTAGGGGGTAAAGGTGTTATGTTGCAAACACAAGCATTTCATTTTAATACAGGCTGAGAGAATGTGCCCAGAAACTATATTGAATACATGAGGCCCATAAATATTCAGTGGTGTTAATTAACAGATTGCAACCTTGAACCACTTAGTGTATCGGCCTTTGACATTCAGTGCATCAATTCAGCAAGTTAAAAGGTTTAAGAAAAAAAAAAAAAAAACAGAACTTACCTGATATTGTTGCTGAAAGTGGATATGCAAACACTTGTGGCATTATACTCCTCAAACCAAAGCAGCACTTCACGCTACAAAAAATAAAACATTTAGTGCCTGCCCCCTAGAGGCCATTAAATTGGAGAGCTTTCAGTTAGTATACGCATCAACTGTATTGGACCTTACCTCAGTTATATTACTTGGCAAGCATGTAACAAGCAAAAGGGAGCTTAGCCTTTGGTTTGACTCATTCTCATCAGTCCCTGTGTAGTAATAAAGATTAATAATTTAACCAAAATTATTGGCCAGCTATTATGAGGCCCCTGCCCCCAATCATATCAGTCCAGTTTGTAGACAGCACTTGTATAAATTCAGAACTTAAAAAAAGATGAGATTACCACACGTCCTTGTCACTCAATGCTTCAATAACGACTACCTTTTTGGTTCATTTTGTAGTTCAAATTTCCCCTCTCCTCTCTCTGATTCTTCATCTTTCCATCCTGATTTAGAGACCCAAGTTCCTCCTCTGCATCAAACCAAGCTTCACTGACATTTAGATCCTTGATGGCACCTACCATAGCAAGAATACAGAACACTGAAAATGAATTTGTCTTTGTTTCTTCTACTTCCTTTTGTTCCAGGCTACATCTTACTGGAAACAACTGGCTGCTTGTTCAGGACGACCACAGCTCTGTCGTTCTTCTGCTGTCTGCTGTCATCTTGTGGTCCATCCTATTCAGTGGCAGAAGAGGACATATGCACTGCTGATCTTAAATGTAACGGACAAATATACTGCAGGTACGATTACTGATCCATCACAAAAATACCTGAGGGGCTTCAGTCTTCTGACAAAGAGGTGCCCTCATCTCTTTGGATTCTTCAATCACATTTGCAGCAGCACTGCATAGAATAGGAAAATATTATTCATTTCATGTACATATATGTCATGAACATGTATGATGCCATTTCAGCAATAATGTAATAAGGCTGTTTCTATATAGCATAGCCTGGAGTGCCTAGTTGCTTTTATAAAATGGTCACCAGTGTGACTCATACTAAAGTATGAAGGACCCACATTTTATTTAAAACAAAAATTTCATTAAAAGGAATTTACCTAATTAAGCTCAATCAACAGCATTTGTGGCTTAATGTTGATTACCACAAAAAATAAATTGACTCGTCCCTCCATTTCTTAAAGATGCACTATATATTTTTTAGTTACAATTAACAATAGTTCATTATTGAGTGAGTACATAAAATCCATGTTCAAAACCATGTGCTTGTCTTACCCCAATTCACTACAGTAAGCCTACAATTATGATTTTTATTTTGAGGAAACTGCAGTAATGGGGTCGGATTTGGCGCAAAATCGCAGGCATATGTCAGTCCTCGATGCATGTTTATGTCATATGCGCAAGCTAAGAATCAAGGTCCGACTGTGTGTCAAGAAGCGGGAAACGAATACGACAGCTGTTCAGTCAGTCCAGTCGTGGTTTCAGGAGTCAGGACAGCAGCTTAGTAATATCACTCTCCTAATAGATGTAACTTTTTTTTTTTTTTTTACTGTTTGATGAAGTTGTTTACCTACTTTACTGCTTGGATATGTTTTCTGCTAGGGTTGTTGAAGCTTATGATCCATTCATTAAAGCATGACAAACAATATTACGCATGTGTACCGATCGCAATGTGTTTAAGTTTCATTTTTTCAGTGACGTTACCATTACAATCTTACTAACATTCATGACTTCTGAGTATTTTATAACTGCAGTTTCAAGATTCCTAAATTGTGATTAAATGTTTGTGCTGCTGTTTTCTTAGGCTATTCTTTTCTTTCTTTTTTTACCTCAGTCACAGAAATGCACAAGCTGTTGTCCTTGTAGCAGAAAAATGAAAAAAATGCAAGCAAGTGTAAGCCAATAAAGTATTTTTGGAGCAATAAATCTGTGAAGGACACTTGCATTTTTATCCTTTTAGCAGATGTTTAAACAGATCTAAAAAGCTTGTACTATAGGTACAAGGTGGTTCCTCATGAATTTATGCTTCTCAGGTTGTCTATAATGTACCAATTTCATAGCACATTAATGTTTATTCATTTGTTTAACGTGTAACCATCTCTCTGTTGTAAGTTACTTCCAAATAAATTATAAAAAATGTATTATTGTAATTGTTATATTGCATATTTCTGCATATTATTTTCATGTTCAAAGTATTTTATCATTATTAAATCTTTGTTTTGTGTTTTTATTAGAGCTGTCAGAATTAACGCATGCAATTAATTAAAAAAGCTTAACGCGTTAATTTTTCTTAATCGCGATTAACGCATTTACCATTAATACAGCATAAACACTTGTGAGAAGGGCGGAACCTTTGTAATGTGTCCGCCCGGTGTCACAGACGCAGACTTCAAACAAACAAAGCGCTAGAGCCCTTCTACCAATTTGAGCCTAAACGCTTAGCATAAAATAGCATAACGCGGCGGTCCCATTGACATTCTATAGGCGGTACTGTCTAACACTCTCCTATGATAGTGCCGCGGAGGTTACATCAGTAAATAAAAATTTCTGACAGCGCTTCCTTGTCAGTGATAAAATGACGGGAAAAGGAGCTCTAAGCGCTATTTAAATGTATAAAACAGCCCAGATGGGACTTGTCAGGCGCATTTTAATTACCACAGAAGCAAGTGAAGTCTTAACTATCATCAAAACGCAGAAAGAGACGTTTTTGTCTTGAAGCGCTTTTCATGGTGAGTTCATAGCTCAGGCATTCACGCTCTGACGCAAATCATGTAAGCAGCTTCACAACTGCTGTAACAAAGCGGATAGTCACGGTCTACTGGCAGATTAATACTGCAGAGGATGAAAGTTTAAGAGATTTAATGCCCATTGCAATGAATATGCAACCTATGGGGAAACTAGTTCTTTCAGTTAGTCAACCTCCCACTTACACTTTGGGGAAACGTTTAATGTTATTCGAATTGGTGCAATTTTAGTGCATTTCTTGTGGAAGGCTTTGTTTGGAAAATGTTAAAGCATTATTTTGTTACATATTGTTTTGTTGTCTTTCCTAAGATGGAAATAAATTAATTTTGACAAGAAAATAAGTATATATAGTGTCAAATTTCAGAACTTTCAAAATCTGCGGTTAACTAAAATTATGAGATTAATGACAGCACTAGTTTTTATATTAGTCTTTTATTGTTTGCAGTGCATAGACCTACTATTGTAGTATTACACTTGCATTGTCCACTTAGGCTGTAGATTGTAATATAAAAATACAGTCTTAAATTGGACTCATATCAGCAATTTCATGAGTTTCATGTTAATATGATATGTGTAATACAATACAAACATTAATGTGTATTGTGTAGTGAAAAACCTTTAATAATCATATTAAAATATAATTAAGAGTGTTGCTTATCTTCTTCAAAGTAATATATTGTTTATACATTAAGTGAATAACATAATATCAATATGTAAATAGCTTGTCATGACTCTGCTCTGTAGGTCATCTCCAAGTCCTCAAACCATGAGATTAATCTGCCAGAAGAGCAGTTCCTACTCATAACTGACGCAAAGTTGTACGTTTCAACCGCTAGAGGGCCAAAAGTTACATATTGTAGCTTAAATTTAATTTTTTAAACCTATAACTTTGCACAGAAAAAGGTTTGCAAGTAATTTTAAATCACACAAAAAAGTTAATGTTAATACGCATAATGTTCATCTCTTGTGGCTATACTTTTGAAAGTGAGTAGTTTAATGTTTACAGGCCCCATTCACTACCATTGTACAGGTAAATGCCTCACTGGAACCCCAGATTTGTGCTTTTTTTTTTTTTTAAGAAAAGGGCAGTTCAAAAATAATTTTGTGGCAGTCAACATTATGCCACAAATGCTTAAATTGTTTTGAACCCAGAGTATTCCTTTAAACAAAATCTTTAGAGGCATCCTTCGCTAATATGGTCCCTGACATGTAAACAATAATAGAAAGTAATTCTATGGGTGCTGCGCATTCATACATACAGTAACTAGTTGCACAAGTGTTTCTTGTCAATTGTAACTATACGGTATTGTGTATTTTGGCAAAGGTGGAATTGTGTATTGACCAATCAGCATCCAGAACCATACATTTTATAAAAAAATATATATATTTCAAGGACGTTTATTTGAAAGATATCATGACCACCTACCTTCCTGGGCAGTCAAATGAGCCTAAATGGGCCTCAAGCACCTAAAATTAGACATTATTAATTACCACTTAAACTTGCAGATATACTGGTAATAAATTCCCAAATCTTCCAAGACCAATATTTTAGGAACCGTCATACCGATGCTGGGCTATAGTATGTCCCTGAGGTTATCTTTACAGAGTCTACTGACAGGGGCTTAAGTTGATCCAGAGGAATGCCTGCAAGAATCTGACTTCTCATCTTATGGTAATCTTTCTCTAGTGTATTCAGAGTTTCTGCCATGATGTCAGGCAGCGCCTCAGTCCTGAGAGGAAAAAAAAAATGGTTAAGTAAAATCAGTCAAGACAGGATGCTCAATAACAATTTAATTGAACGGTCATAATACAAATTTAACGGCATTAGAAAAGTTGATTATTTCCTTAAACATTAAGGATTTTTGCTCCTTCCTATTTGGTCTCTTACCCATGATGTGCACTTTCACCCAGCGTGGACATGAAGTAACATCTCCAGCAGTGCTGTTGGCACATGACGAACTGAAGGGCCAGAAGACCCATTTCTGCCCGTCTCGCCTGCTGTCCACATTCACACCCACAAACTCTGCCACATTGGTCACCACCACCCTTTTCAGAAAAGCCAGAACCAGGCCTGAAAAGACATGCACACACATGCAACTCGACAACATGCTTCTAGATGGAAATAAAAAAATTAAATTAAATTAAAAAAAAATTAGCCTCAATGAAACTATAGCTTTGTTCCAAATAGCATACTACTATACAATTCCTGCAGTATGTAGTATGTACAGTATACGGTGCCCAATATACCAATTTTTTTGTATGCACAGGATGCTTAGATGACCTGCTACATTGGGCAAAATTAGCGGTGTACAACAGAGCACACAGCATGCAATACTGTAATCCCACAATTCAATGGGCATGACTTGACTTTCTAATTTCAGTATGACAAATGAATCAGAAGTATATATATATATATATATATATATATATATATATATATATATATATATATATTTCACTAATGTTGTAAAAAACTAGTATTCCATTCAGAACATAGCCTAACCTAGCCACTTATTGTATTTCCACAAAGGAATGATTTTGGGAGACAGAACAGTCTGTAAATCTGTTAAGCACATTACCTTGCCTTTATATCCTTCAGCTGTTTCAGTTCCTTCTCCTTCTCCTTTAGTTGTATGAATTCCTAAGAGACAGATTTCACCACTTCATTACACAAAGGTTATTTGAAAAGACCAACCATTCCATTTATAATTGAATATGATACCTCTGTGATAATATCCAAGTCAGACATGTAGACCACAGTGATGGTGCTTTTTTCAGAAGTGGACATTTGCATGGTCTGTGTATCTTTCTCATAGCTGACAGTTAGTGGGTCTGTGTCAGTAGCAACATCTCTGCAGGCTTTCACTTGGGAGATCTGACAAACCTCTGTCGCACGTGTAGATGTGAAGCAGGCTCTGAAATCCCCACAGGCATCTACTGTTTGGTTCGCAAAGACAGGAGCGCAAGAAGCACCGCATTGTACACTTGAAGTGGATTTGAGTGCAGACTCCACGTTGATCTCTCTGTGATTCTCACCAATCTGTTGTTCATTTCTTGAGACATTCTTATTTCCTAGCCCTTCATAACGGTCTCCTGAATCATCAGTCAGTTTGAAAGAGTTGTCGAGACAAGAGAAACCATCAGTAGAATTTGCAGAGCTGGCCATGGTGGTTTCTGATGGTTTTGTACTTCCTTTGGTGGCCATTATAGAGTAATTGTAGTTCGCCTTCATGTTCTGGCTGTTATCGCTCCATTCAGTGTGGTCTAAGCCAGTGCTTCTGAAACTGTAGTATTCTGGCAGGGTTTCCTGATCTGCATCACAGTAATTTGCTCCACCTTCCAATTCCACATGTAATTGGTCATTTTGGGTATAGTCATTCCTCTGAGCCTGACTCTGCACATCCAGCTCCATATCAAGGGAGAAGCTTGCCTGGGCTGTTGGGTCTTTAAAGCGTTTGGTGTCCTCCCTTTTCTCTACTTCCTCCCACAGCGGAGTCAGGCACTGGGCCTGGGCACTGCACATTCCTTTATGAGGAGGAGGACCACTATAATGCCTCGGAGTGCTTCTAGTTGAGGTATTCTGAAGATCATTTAAATCGTTTAGGGTGCTCTGGAAGCAACCTTCATGAACATTTCGCACTGAAACTTCACTTTTAGCAGTTATGACATTCAGCTCTTCCCTCACACTGTCTGGGATCAGCTCAAGGTCTTTCTCATCTTCAACACAAGAAAAAAAAAAGTGTAATAGTTGCTAGTGATGTTTCAGAAGTATATATCATGACTTGAACATCACCTCTCACCTGACTCATAGACTGTTTCCTCTGAAATCAGAATACGTATGCCACAACATCTACACTTCTTGATACCAAATGGACAACTGGTTCCACAGTTTTGACACCGTGAAACACCGTAAAACTTTGGGAACCTTGACCTGTGACAGAACCACATTACATCATAAGGAGTGAGTTTATTATTAATGAGGCCATCACATATTTCTTTGTGTGTCAATGCATGGGTCGACAGTATAATAAATAAAGCCACAGAAAGACTACACTTGCCATTTTTAATAGAAACTTTAAAATTAAGGGCATACTTGAGGTTTGATGACATATGAGTTGATGTAGGGGTTGTTTTAGGGGCAATGTAGTTTCCTCTGACTTGATCTAAATTGAAAAGATATATATACAGTATATATAATGTATGATCTGACAAAAACATCTAATATTTTAGTACTGTAATATTTTACCAACTGAACTAACGTTTCATATAAACAAACTGTCTGGCTACTTCGAGTGCAGGGTGTCTTTTTAAAAACCGCATAAGACCTCCCTCTCCTGTAGATGAGAAAGAACACATTTGTTACTTCAAGACAGAAGCATTTTTTTCTTTTTGCCCATACATTTTCAATTGTTAATGGCTGAATATTTACGTTGAATTAATGCCCTGTCCTCCACTGGTAAGGCGAGGTACCATCCAAGCAGCTTTGGATCTGTGAGCTCCAGGCAATGATTGACCCAGACAAGCTCAAACAATGATCTATAATGTGTGCAGGTACAGTGAAATTTCAATTATATGAAGCACTTTTCACCATCGGGCCAAACGGTTCCGTGCATGGTGAGGAAGGTTTCCAGTAGCATTTCTACTTAAGGCTGGTTCGGTTCAATTTCAAACCATTCCCGCCCAGAATTCTCAGCATGGTTAGCACATGCTTAAAGCTACACTATGTAATTTGTTTTTGTTAAAAAAATAAAATGTTATTAATGAGAGAGTGCAACAAAAATCCATCTTCCAAACCATGTCTTAACCCAAATACACTTTGATAAACCTATAATAATGATATTATATTATAAATATTTCAGAGCTGTTGAAACAGATTTCGCAGGAAATTGCATACACATGTCATTCACCCGTGCGTGTTGATGTCATATCCGTACACAGAGAAAATAAGCTCCGGCTTCTGTAGCGCGTGTGTGGGAGTAACCTGAAAGTTTGTCACAACGAACGAGAAAAATTGACCATGGATCATTCAAAATGGCAAACCTCCAGGGAATCACTTTGTACAAAGAAACCCCGAACAGAGCAGAATCTACAAGCAAAAGGGAAAGTGACAGAGTCTGTAATAAAACCCGAATCTACATCGGCTTGGCTTTTCAGAGGTGGCAACAACTCCGAGATCTGAAAGGATTTAAAAGTGACCGAGAGATGGCTTTTTTCTTACTCAACAGGTAAGATATTTTATTGATATGGTTTATGTATAGTTGTGTAATCCCACATGCACACACTTCTGTGTGTGTAGTGAAATACAATAATTATACTCTAATCAGTGCAGAACTTTTCACTTGCTAGCACACGTGTGTATTTTTCTTTATAACGGCAATAATTTATATAAAATAAATCCTTTAGTCCCAGGCTTGAGACATGAAATTATGTTGACCACTGGTTGGTAACAATGACGATCTATAAATTAGTTACTACCGTGCTCTATTTGGACAGGATATCCTGCAGTTATAAAAACTTAACAACGTTTGACCTTATCAGACTAGCAATCGTTATGTCTAATGTTAACGAACGTTGCCTAACTTTTGTAACGTCATTTATTTCAAAACATCAATGATTCCAATAAGTCAAAACAACAGCATAAGATATGGCACTCACCTGCTCAGATGACATGTTTTCAGATATCTGTCTTTTCCTTTCTTTTGTTATTTATTTGTCCATTCGCTCTGATAAGATGTCCAGTATCCATGTGTACACCGGTACCTCGAACCACATTCATCCGCGCAGAGGAGTAGAGCCGAACCACAACTTGTGTCATTACCAAAACAATGTTCTTCCGCAATAAACATGCAGTTTTATTTTTTAACCTCTAGAGGGCCAAAAGTTACATAGTGTAGCTTTAAGAAAACTGTTCTGGTGAAATGTTTGTAGTGATGTGGGAACTCCTGATTGGTCACTTACACAGTCTATTCTAATCCTGATTTTGCAGCACTACAGTGGAAAAAGAAACAATAATCGTGCCAACGAGCCCGGATCGTTACAGAATGGAACCGTTTTCCCGATGGTAGAAAAGCGGCTACTGTTTCAAATCTTACCATTTAATATAATGAATAAATTAATTGATATCTGGTCCAGGCACAATGATTTGTTTAATGGCATAGTTCACCCAAAAATGAAAATTGTTATAAATTACTCACCCCCATGTTGTTCCAAAACCAGTGTGACTTTCTTCAGTGGAGCACAAAAGGAGGTGTCAGGCCGAATGTATGGAAAAAAGATACAATGTAAGTGAATGCTGTCTGAGGCTAACATTCTGCCAAAAATCTCCTTTTGTGTTCCACATAAGAAAAAGTAATACGGGTTTGGAACAACATGAGGGTGAGTAAATGAGCGTGTTTATATGCACATTATTATGCTGATTATTCAAAAGACAATGCGTGTGGTCATGTAAACGCATTAAACAGAACGCCAGACCGGGAGAGAGAGTCTGAGTCACACACACACACACACACACACACACACAATATTAACGGGAGCTGAACGCTGCAAAGATGTTTATGTAGTACTTCTGAGTTATGTTGACTGTTATCACTGAAGCTGATGAGTGTGAACTGAAATTCTTGTGAAAAGACCAAAAGTGTGACCGAAACCCTGCAAATAAAAGTAGACTTACGTGGACTGCAATGTCGACTCCCGCGTCCTCCTTTCCCCCTGTAAATTTCAACGATTATTTCAAATTTCATACATGGGTTTCTTCCTTTGTCTGATTTTTTGGAGTTATCAGTGTATTGGTGTGTATATAAAGGGGCTCAATGATTACAGTATTTTCATTTTTGGGCAAACTATCTCTTTAAGCAAGACACAATCAAGAAATTTCTCATAATGCATTTCTGGCCCTAAATGAATTAGTCTGCTACCTGCACTAAGAATACAGTTTTGTGATAAGGTGTAGGCAGTCAATTTGTTACCTGTTCAGCATAAATTTCCTGCCATCCTCATCATGTGGTTGATCTTTATGAAAGCCTTGAGAGATTTGCAAGAAATTCAGCCAAACTGAGTGAAAAAGATCACCAACACAGAAACTGGCTAAGTTTGCAAAGTATAGCTTTGCTAACCTAACCACATATGCACAATCATATATGCTATAAACTGCATTTCAGAGTTCCTGATAGCTCTGATTAGAAGTACGCTAATTTTGTCTGTATAATGTCTGGAAGATATATTAATGTTTCTGTAAGGATGCCATCAGTACACTTACCTACATGCTATTATGTAACAAGACGTTTTACATTGTAAAATTGATTTTAGACAGGATCAAATAATAAAAATAAAAAAACAATATTAAATACATTTCAATTATCTTGGCTGAAAAATGCACTACATTCAAAGTATAATTTTGAAAGTAGTGCAAGTAAGAGGCCATGATTTACCATTTGGTTTGACTGTGTAACTTACCAACCGTCTGATTCACTGCAAGAAACGAGTGTTGGTCAAAGGGCATCATGTGCCACATCGTTCTGGCAGAAGTATCTTCACACGTGTTAGAAGTGGGTTAGGCTATATTTGCGTGCGTAAGTTATTATTGATGATAGAGCTAGCGCATCTCCAGCTCTGTTCAAGCGGTTTCTCCGTAATTTCGCGAGTCAGGCTACAACTTCGCGTGACTTTAGATCAGCAGGCGCCAATTAACCGCCAGGTGAATGAGATCTGATATCTTGACACGTAAAAGTCAGAACGGAAGGAAAAAGGAATAATAATAATAATAATACATTTAAAAATACGTTATTTAAAAATATTTTTAAAAATAATAATAATGATTATTATACAATACAACAATTATAATACTGAATTCGTATTAAGTACATAGTTTTGAATAGCTCATTTTAACGTTGACTGAGCTGTCAGCTACCATACAGCGGTTGTGGACAGGGCAGGCCTAATTACCAACGGTTAAAATCAGTATGGTAAGTTGCTGATAAGAGTATCCACAGATATATATATATATAAATAATTGGTCAAAATAAGTTTTGGTAAGTTATGAATCCTAAACTGAAATCTATCTGGCCGGTACGGAACGCAGTTTAAATCGAGCTGTAAGGAATAACGGCTAACCTTAAACTAGCCAACTACCAACATTTATTTTAGTTAGATTTTATTTGATCCTGCGATACAACGGAACACTTCAACTGCTGGCTCTTTGGTTGTTATATATGAATATTTTATATATTTCTCAAAATAAAATTACCAAAGGTGTAGTATGCAGTTCCCGCTGGGTGATCCTTGGTTTGTAAATGCAGTTAGTCTGTCCAGTGGCCACTAGAGGGCGGCCAGAGCACCATGCATGAACTCACTCCAACAGCTGTTTTTACAACCGTGAGGTTTGCGTCGAGTTGCCCTGCTGACACTGTTTCGAAGTAATCTTCCTTAATTTTTATGTAGTTAATCAGTTAGCTATATAGTAAAGTGAAAGGAGGCCTACAACTTTCCCCTGTTGTTCTTAAGTAACCAGTAACACTTTACAATAAGGTTGTTTACGTCACCCTTGGTTTACAGCACTTATTTATCTTGGTTAACCCTTATGGGAATTTCCCCAAATACACTTATATCTATCACAATTGGATCTACAAAATGCCCAGATAGTGTCAAGTTTTCAAAATATTTTCAAGACAATAAGAAAATAATAGAATAAAATATATTTTGATGTTTTATTTTTCATATATCAGAGAGAAAATGCAACAAATCTAGAATCTAGAACAGGATTCATTATTTCCACACTGAAATTTCATGAGATGCAATTGGCTGTCAAAAACATATTGAGCTACACATAACACAAGATACACATATGCTACACATAAGCTACACATAAGTTACACATAAGTATTTTTCCAGGCACTTATTGAGTCTAAATAGACACACAACTTACATCATTTCAAAAGTACACCCAAACGACAATAGTCATATCATACTTTTCATGTGTTACACTTGCTATAGTTTACTTATATGTTGTTTCTTCATCAAACAGCAATGTCAAATGTATCTCAAATCAATCACTGAAACAACAGTGCCAGCTTGAGTAAGAAATAACATGTATATTATATATGTGAACACATGGAATACTGATAACACCATTGTTGCTAATTAATTTTTGCACAGAAAATCAACGTGATTTAGTACAACCCCAATTCCAAAAAAAGTTGGGACAGTATGCAAAATGTGAATAAAAACAAAAAGGAGTGATTTGTAAATTATATTGATTTGCTATATTGAAAGCACAACACCAAACATTATATGATGTTTTTCCTTGTGAATTTCATAATTTGTTTTTATAAATACACAGTAATTTCAAATCAGATAATTGCAACACACTCCAAAAAAGTTGAGAGGGGCAATTTAAGACTAATAACAATTTGACGAGTTGAAATAACAAGGTGATGTGAAACAGGAGATGTTAAACAGGTGAGGCAATTGTGTCACAGTATATAGAGACCCTCCAAAAACAGCCTAGTCCTTCAAGAGCAAGGATCATTCGAGACTTGTCAATTTGCCAACAGATGCTTCAGCAAATAATCCAGCACTTTGAGAACAATGTTCCCAAAAGACAAATTGGAAGGATTTTGGGTATTTCACCTTCTACAGTGCACAATATAGTTAAAAGATTCAAGAAATCTGGTAAAATCTCGGTGCGTAAAGGCAAGTCGAAAACCACTTCTGAATGCATGTGATCTCTGATCCCTCAGTCATCACTGTCTTTAAAAAACATCATTCATCTGTAATGGATATCATGAACATGAACATGGGCTTGGGATAACTTTAGTAAACCTCTGTTAGTCAACACCATTCACTGCTGCATCCACAGATGCAAGTTAAGACTTTACTATGAAAAGCAGAAGCCCTACATCAACACTATCTAGAAGCGCTAACAGACTTCTCTGGGCTCGGTCTCATCTTAGATGGAAAGTAGAACAGTGGAACTGTGTTTTTTGGTCCAATGAGTCCACATTTCAAAATGTTTTTGAAAAACACAGCCGTTGTGTTATTCGGGCCAAAGAAGTAAAGGACCATCCAAGCTGTTATTAGTGTCAGGTCCAAAAGCCAGTGTCTGTATGGGCCAGGGGTGTGTCAGTGCCCATGGCATGGGTAACTCGCACATCTGTGAGAGCATCATGAATGCAGACAGATATGTACAGATTTTGGAGCAACATATACTGCCACCCAGCACTGTCTTTTCCAGGGACATCCCTGCATTTTCCAGCAGGACAATTTCAAACCACATACCGCCCAGATTACAAGTGCATGGCTGTGTAAGCAGAGAGTGTGGGTGCTAGACTGGCATGCCTGCAGTCCTGATCTGTCTCCAATTGAGAATGTGTGGTGCATTATTAAGCACACCAACCAGCAACAAAGATCCTGTACAATTGTGCAGCTAAAGACCTACATAATGGATGATTGGGGGAAAATTCTACTTTCTAAACTTAAACTTGTGTCTTCAGTACCTAAATGCTTAATAAGTGTTATTAGAAGAAATGGTGATGTTTCAGAGTGGTAACACTCGACTGTCCCAACTTCTTTGGAGCGTGTTGCAATCATCGGATTTAAAATTACTGTACATTTAAAAAAAAAAAAAAAATGAAATTCACAAGGAAAAACATCATATAATGTGTAGCTGTAAAGCTTTCAATACAGCAAAGGGTGAATATAATTTACAAATCCCTTATTTTTGTTTTTATTAGCATTTTTCATACTGTCCCAACTATTTCGGAATTGGGGTTGTATTTATTTGTACGAATATAGTCCTCATTCTTCTTGTAATAAACAAAGAAATAGATATTATATGATAGTAAACGTATACCGATATGAAATTATTATAAATATATAATTTACGGAAGTACAAGAAAATAAAAAAAGACACTCTTACATACTTCGGGCCTCTAATGACCCTATACACTTCTGGCACTTAAACCGTTAAGAAAAAAAAAAGAAAAGAAAAAAAAATCAATTTTTGTGTGTGTGTGTGTGTTACTATTTATAAGAGAGAGATTGACGAATACTAAAGAGGCGTGGGCACAATTCCAAAAAATGGATGAGGTACAGGGTGTGGAATGAGATCCGAGGTATGCGTTTAAGAGTTAATGTTAATTTATAAATATATTTATTTACAGCTAATTTAAATATTCTATTGTGTATATTATATAGGCCTACTCATGTCCATTGTTTGCTCATGTTAGTTCATAATGCATTAACAAATACAAACACATAAAACCTTATTGTATAATGTTACCAATTCATCTGCTACAGTTTAATATTTTTTTCTGTACATTTTAATTCATTTTAGAATAATGCAAATGTCAGTAAATTAATACATGGAAATTAATGGATCATTCCAAACAAATCAATATAGTTTAAATAAATGAACCAAATCACAGTTATTTGCTTGGAATGATCAATGTTTAGACCTACAGAAAGGTCAGGCTATAGGTTCGAAAGTAAAGGTTATTAATTAGAGCATGTAATCACATTTCATTTCTCCATCTCAACAGATGGAAAGCTGCTTACAAGGCAAAATAAACAGTGATGATGTATGTAGGTAATGTCACATCACATCTTGAGCTCCATTGTACTAAAAACATACTCTAAGCAAATGGTATACATTAGCTGCCCATTTGCTAAGTGAAATCAATACTTCACTAAAACACAGTCATTAACAGACCACAAAATATATGTTGATGGAACTACCCATTAACTTTTTTGCATGAAGGCATAAATTGCTTAGTGTTCTTCTCTGTTGCATTAGTCTGTTATATAGCATGATTCAAGTTGGCTAGAAATAAAATCGTTGTGTTGACTCCAGAGTTATTTACAGAGAAGTGGGTTCAAAGGTTAAGAGGTTTTCTTCAGCAAATGGGGTAAGGGATGTTGCCAAGGTGATCGAACATCAAATGAGCCTCAGCTGGATCATCTCTGTTTTTAGTTACTGGATGAAATTAATCAAGACTAGTCAAAAAGTTCAATGTGGGGAAGAGATTTTGAGACTAGACTAAAGGATATTTGCTTCTTGTTCAATTTACTTTGCAACACAATTCTAGAACATTTTTTCACAACTTGATTTCATGGTGTTCTATCCATTTAAATTTGTAAAATGGAAGTTTATTTAATCCATTTGTGTTGGGACTATATGAATACTTTTTTATGTGTTAATGTAGCATTGATGAAACTGGGCATGGGATTTATATTTCCCAGCATACTTTGCCTGGGACTCGATAGGGAGAGTAAATGTTAAAATTAATTGTTACTTTGCGTTTTGTGCAAGATTAATATAAATGGGTATACTTGTTAGTGTTTAATGTTTTGTTATGTTGAGATTTATTTGAGTTTTACTGACATGTCTAATTTTGTTGGGTTTACCCAATTCAACTAGCTTCTTTCTATACAAAATGTTTGTGTTGAGATTACATAGTAATTTTAAATTAAGAAAACTAATTTCAAACACGTGAAACCACTGTCCACGACTGAATCAAGTTCAGCCAGTGCTCATTTTTTGAGTGCATATCAGTAACAAAGGCTGATTAAACAAAACTGCATATGCAGTGTTTTCGGTCTTATTGTGAGAATCAAGTTTCAGGATAAGGATTAGGCCTGGTCAAGCTATTGACAAGGGAAATTACTTACGTGCACTTTTCAGAATGACTAGCCATCTAGTGGCTCTTGAGGCTCAAGTGTGTCTGATCAGGGAATGTACTATGCTAGATATTAAACTGGTAAATGATGTAATTTATTTGAAATATTTGATCCCAAATATACATTAATGCATTTGTGCACCTTTAAGAAAAATGTTAGGGCACAGTAATGTGTGCAAACAACATACAGGTCATAAATGTGTTTGGATAAATAATTGAAGTTGTGGATTAGTGCAAGGTATGGTCTTACACGGGTTGCTAAGCCAACCATACAAAGCTAAGGCGAAGTTATTAAATAATCTTAGATGGGAGGTCTACAGCTTGACACACGTTAGCTATCCAGCAAAAGCTCGAATGAAAGGGCAGTGCAGCCCCTGGGACAGCGATAGGCCTTTAATTGAATAGAGGCTGATCAATACTGAATAGAGTTTCAGATTCAATGCATGAAAGCAACTACCAGCTCATCTAAGGGCTTTGTTAATCACATAAAAAAAAAGAATATATTTTTTGTATATTTATACAAATAATAGGTGCTGAAACATTTGACCACATTTAATTTTTCCACATTTAAGGAAAACATGTTAATAGTCTGTCATTTTCAGAAGCAGGTTAGCTAATGAGAAACATGAAAGAGAAGAGTGCAAGTGAAGCAGAAAGGACAGTTTATTGTAACCAGTACAGATTAACTCAGCAGTGTAAGGTACACATTGTGAGGGGACAAGGTTCAGCCTGTACAAGTGCAGACAACCCTTCTGTGGTGGAGGTTGAGACAAGCCACTCATTCCATGAGAAAACTGTTAATGTATAAGCTGCATTTCTCATTTTAAAAGGCACTGCTCTCGAACCCACCAGGAAAGGGTGTCCAGTAACCACTGGTGTGCAGTCACTGCAACGCAGGGATCCATTTAAAACATACATACAGTATCTGTTACAGGCATAACTATACAGCTCATACAATAAAATCAAATAAATGCAGACTTCGCAAAAATATATAAAGTTCATCTTTCAAAATAAACAAAAGGGAAAAAAATAAAGATGCAGAGAACTCCACAATTTCTTCTTTGTCCAGCATAGAGCGATAAATTAGTGGACAGCTGATTGTTGAGTACATCATGCAAAACTTGAAATTGGCAATGAGTTGGTAACCAGGAAAATGCTTTTATTTTTTACCTTATTGCATGCCCTTAAGACCCTGATGCTCCTGCTTTCCTGGGCATTCAAATCTAAAACGATGGCAAACAAAAAAATCTAAGCCAGAAAGAATGCAAAAGGCATACATATATATATATATGATCAATTCTGACTAGTGCATCCCTTTTGAATGTTGTCAAATAAAAAAAATTACATCATCTCTATATTTCAATTTTTGAATTATTTTGTGGCGTAAAAACAAAATAAATAGCTATTAGGCATTCTGAAATACATTTAAAATTGTTTAACAGTTCCGTGTACTTGAAAAAAATGTTTTTTAAAAAGAGTGCTTCTGGTTTAAATTAGGTTCACATCAATAACTCTTAATTGGGTTAACCAGCATGAAAATATAAGTTAATATAAAAACAACATTTGACAAAACATTTAGAACCAAACCATTGATACAAAAACAAAAGCATTGTTCTGTAGGATTCCTCAGCATAATTAAAGCTGTCCACATTTAGCTGAACAAAAATTGTTGTATAAAAGCCAGCTTTCTAAAGAGTCTATGAAAGTCTAACGGAACAAAATTGATCTTTTTTCTCCTTGCAAAACAAAGCCCTTTTGACTTCTTGTCTACATGGTTTGGAGGTAACACAAAATTAATTGGGACCAAAAAGGCATCTATTAAATAGTGCTGCATTGAAGGGTTTTTGTTACCATGTCTCATAATAATTGCTTACTAATTTCTTTTATAAAAAAAATAAAATAAAATAAAATAAAATAATAATAAAAAACAAAAGATTGTCAAAAACAGAATTGCTACAATTCTTGCAGTGAGATCCGTCAGTCTTTCAGCACCAGTCAGCTCCAGTGCAACCTCTTCTCTGAGGCAGTGACCGTTTGCCTTGAGGAAGGTTTAAGCACTGGAAACCAGCCTTTCCTTACCTCCTTGACACCCTTCTCGTGGATTGACACCAGATAAAATGTGGCTTGCAGATTTCTCCTCATTCATTTTTATGTTTGGGAGGGTTAATCTGGAAGTGGGCATCAGATCTGAAAGAGTTGAGGCAATGGGGACAGATGTGTTCCAGTCAGATCAATAATTCAGGTTTTTCAGAGTTGTAGGTTAGTACACATAACCGTCTGGAAAAGACATCCCAGCAACACACTGCTCTCCACCATCTACCAAGTATGAAGCCTCATCATAATGTGTCAATGGAAGTGTGTCATCATCAACTCCAGGCAGGCCATCAGGGTCTGCTTTGAGGTTGGGTCTCTGGTTGTCTGGGAATGCCATGGAAAAGAGGGCCTCGGGATCACACACAAATTTGTACACATACCTCTCACCAGCAACCTGAAAGAAAAGAAAAAACAGAAGTTAGAACATCTAAATGGAAAACAGGATAAATTATTCATCATAAGATGAGCATAGAGGAAACTAAATGTGAACCTGCCTTTACCTTCTGCATGATCCCCTTCTCATAGTAGTAGCGTAGTGAGCGACTCAGCTTGTCGTAGTTCATGGCCGGTCTGTTCTTTTGGATGCCCCAGCGTCGGGCCACCTGAAAAAGCAGAAAAGGATAGTAATTTCCGTGACTAGGCAAGAACATGCAGTGGACTAATGGAAATGGGAAAAAATAAATAAATAAATCTGACCTCCTCTGGCTCAATAAGTTTGAACTCCATTCCGCGTCCTGTCCAGGCAATGAAATGCCCGTTGGACGGATCATCGAGGAGCGTGACCAAGAACTGCCAAAGCTGGAGGGAGCCGCGGCGCTGGTAAGGTGGACCATCACGATACACAGAGGACTCTTGCTTTACCTTTCCTGTCAGGAACAAAAATTATGAGGATTAGAGTATGCCTAAAGCTGCATGAGCAAGCACATGACAAATTCCAACACAAATGTGGCTAATATGGACACAGTGTTCAGTTCACACCACCATACTAGATCTCTGTTCAAAGATCAGGGTGCCTTGGTGCAAATTCTGATCAATGAAGATGGATTACTTGACATTATCATCTTCATTGAGCTGGTTTGACCTCACCGAGACATCTGGAAACCTCTAAGAGTCATACGTGACATTGTGAAAAAATGTGTGTCACATGTGACCAATTGTGAAATATTACCTTCAAGTCTCTCTGGAACCACGCAGGTGTCATCGTAATACAATTGCTGATCTCGGTCAAATGAGCAGTCTACAAGCAGAGAAGAAACAAAAAACACTGTACGTTAGATTAAGAAATTACATTTGTATTCTTAATCTGCAGTGAGGTATTATACAGTATGTATCAATAGAGATGTCACTTACTCTCATGGTTTTGGTAGAAGCTTGCTGCCCTCCCAAATGAAGACTGACACTTAGGCAATTCTGCAAAACAACACAAGAAAAAATGATTATTCAAAACGAGATTATAAATGACTCTTAATTGAAAAGAAAAATGTCACCATTACAAATGCATAAAAGTAATACTGCATTTATTTACCAAATACATTAAAAATGATGAGACTGGATAACTTTCATTTTTCTTCCCCCATTATTATTTTTTTTTTTTACCCGTTCCCGAATACTGATTCAGAATTGAGAATAAGAATGGGATATGAACTGAGGTTAAGGAAGCACTAACAGGTAAGACAATAAACCACAGTGAATCTGACCCTTTTAAAACAACCCCTGATGGAAGAGCTGGGCTGCAAATATCTGACATCACACATCTGGTAGTACTGGCTAAGCTCATTTCAACACACCAAAGAAACATGCAGCATTAGCAGCAAGTCTATTGAATCACCAAATGGGATTAGCCACTGTGTCAAGATACTGGACCATGACAATCAAGTTTTATCTGTCCTTGTTTGTCCTGATGATTTGGCAGGACACTCTGCCCCTTTGCTGTCTTTCTCAGAGCATGTGATCCTCATTGATTGCATCAGATGCATCATCTGTCTGGCTGCTTTACAAATGAAAAGACCCTGTTCAGCCAACCCCCCCCAAATGCAAATGTGATACGTGACGTACACATTTATAAGAAGAATGGTAAGAGGATTTGGTATTACATCACTAACCTGCAAACATAAACCTAGAGGGATAGAACATTGTAAGATTGTACAACCTATCGACCTCAAGTATGAAGGCCAGCCAAGCGTTTTGGTTTTGGACAGAAGAGAGCAGTTTACCCCCTCTATAGAGGTTAAGATTTTATTTCTTACAGATGAACAAATTATTAGCCAATCAGACTTGTGAAAAGTGGCCTCAAATATGATCACTAAATGTGACTTTTTAAAACTTTTTTTCTGTCATCATGTACTCAGCCTTATTTTATTTTAAGCCTGTGTGACTTCTTTGGTCCATGGAAATTTTAGGCAGAAATGTATGGAGCCTCAGTCACCATTCACTTTCATTTTATAGAAAAAAGCTGCAATGAAAGTGAATGATGACTGAAGATAACATTCTGCCTACCATCTCCTTTTATAGCATCAAACAACCTTTTTAAAAAGACATAAATCTTTTAATTTCCATTGTATTTAGGGCTGGGAGATATGGCTACAAAAATTCTCTAATTCTTCAGAATTATACATTTGCTTGGAAATGGTTTAAAAGTGATTGTATTTTTTTTTATTATTTTTTATTTTTTAAATCAGAGGAACCATCATATATTCAGACAGCCACTGTAGCCAAGTAGATTTAATGTTTTCAGTAAAAAGCTAGTTAAAAATAATGAAGGCATGTTTTCCTGCTTTTAATTTGGTGGCACACTGAAAGTAGAGTGTGCATTTGTGGCAATGTTTCTCATCACAGATCTGGTAAATTGCTGTCATTTCCTCATTTTCTTTAAAACTCCTTTACGTTTTTTGATTTGTATTACTTGAAGCAGTTACAAATGTTTGAAATTGTGCAAATGTGTGAACCTGAAGCACTTTCACAATGTACGTGAACCACTCTGAGAGCACTGAAAACAGTATTCTAGAAGCCTGTATGCATTTATGCAATCTTTAGAAAACAGTGGCCAAATAAAAAGCGCACTAAAATCATAGCAACTTTCACAATTTTGCGTAATTTTATATCGTCAGCAAAATTATTGCAATTATATCGTGAATATTTAATATATCACCCAGCCCTAACTGTAATGTATAATTTATTAATAGTGCTGCACTTAAGGAATGTCCCAAGGCATGAGAAGTACAGAAGTGTCTCTTCTTTGCACGCAAAGGTTTAAGGCATGTATGCATCATTCTGTGTGCACGCTTTTGTTCGTGTACACCTCACTAAACATTGCTAAAAGTCACAGGCCTATGCAAGCACACATAAAACATTCTATGGCCTCACCCAGGCAGCTGTTATGAAGCAGAGCCATACCTGCCAGACAGACTCTGAACACCCGAACTGAATTTTCTCTAGGTAATCGGACACTCACCAGAGTCAAAGCAGAAGTCTCGTGGCTCTTGCTTGATGGCCATTGAGTGGAAGGCAGCCTGGGATGGGCCCATGTTGGGAACACCTTGCTCAGCATAGCGGTGGTCAAGGAGCTCCTGCTTGAAGCCTTGAGGCACCGGAACCAGCGGCTCTGACATTTGGCGATGGTAAGGTGGCCTTCCATCTCTAGGTGAAGTGCTGGGGACCTGTGGCATGAAGTTGGGTCTTGCCTGGGTATCAGAAGGTTGGAATGGAAGGCAAGGCTCCGAAAGTTGCCGCTGAAACCTTTTGCAAGACAACACCGACATTCAAAACTCAGCAACAAATCTGGACAAAATAATAAAATTATATCTCACACGTATTAAGTTATGCTGTCATAATTACGAGTACGTCATGTTCAAGTGCTTTGTTGTCAAAGATAGTAAGGTTTGTAGTAAACATGGAGAACACCAGAGTCATTCATGTATAATACTTGGGGAATTCTTATTGAAACCGTAATACATGATAGTCAGCTTGCTGATGATAATGGAATTTTGGTCATATACATACATTACGCATGAAATGGTTACTGATATACACAAATGTGCATGACCAACACGGCAAGTGTTAACAAGGTAGCTGCATATTGAAAAATTAATAAAACCTAATTCACTACAGAAACCATACTCTCCTCTGCCATGTTGAAAGTTTATGGCTCCTTCCAACATGGAAACTATGACTCGTAATTTTGACTTGAGAGGGTGTTCATATGCAACTTCCAAGAAGGAAATTTGTATTTACAATAATTCTGATAACATGTAAAGGCAGCATTAAAACCAAGCAACAAAGAAACTAACAATTTCATAAACTAAACAGCATGTAAAGAGAGATGTTTTGGTCATGTGAGCTCAAGGCATAAATAAAGCATCAGCTTAGCACTTGTGCTCTAGAGTTCTTTTCTACTGAGATGGAAGTTGCTGGCGTTCCCACGGGGGTCATATTGTTGCACCTCCCAAGCAGTGGGCTGCTAACTCTACTGCACAACAACAACAGAGTGACCTACACCACAATTCATTGACCCTGTAAAGTGAGCATGGCTGAAAGGTCATCTGCCTTTATAAACCTCTCTTTGCCCTACATGCTAATGGTATAACAACAGAAAAATATACTGGAGGAATAAAATATTTCATGGAGGTGTAAGTACACAAGTTCAAGTTTGAACTGAAACAACGCAGATACTGACCGAGGTTCATTATTGAAGTGAATGTCACGGTTTAGGGGTGGACAGGGCACTGCAAAAGGTGGGCTCTGGCTTTGGTGATGGGGTGCAGAATGGCTGGGTGTGGAGTTGGTCATTGAAGGCTGCCCATGAAGGAGACGCTGCCCTATTGTTGTGTTAGAGACAGGGGGACATGTCCCATGGGTGTTGGTGGAGCCACAAGGAGAGACGGGTGTTGAGGGAGGAGTCAATGGCTTGAACCCAGCTGCGGGCTTCCTTTCATAGGCACTGTATTTAAAATTATTCACAATAAGAAGCAGCTCTCTGCTTTCAGTCAACGGTACAACAATGACGCTGAGATGGATATGGGCCAATGAAAGACTACCTGTAGCTGTAAAGGCACTTCTCTCCATACGGCATTGGACATCTATCCTGGCTACAGGGAGAGAGCTCTTTGGAGGGACTCTGTTCCCGTTTGATCTTGGCTGGTGTTGGACCATGAAACATCACTGTGAGAAAAAAAAAAAAAAAGAGAAGAAATTCCTAATGAAGCAGAGCATCCAATCGATCGCATCAACTTTAGTGCAGAAAAATGCCCCAGAAGAAGAATCTTCTCCACCATTAAACTGCCATATTTCATGAGTAATGACAATCGACTGTGAGGTATAAAAGCTCTTCTCCCTGCCCATCAGTATCATGGTGCAAAACAATACATGCAATCAAAGCGCTCCCCTCAGATTTCCATCACAGCCAAGTCAATACTCATGAATCAGTATGGTCATAATTCAATGATTGTGAATGATTTTCCTCCCCGCACTGTAACCATTAGCCCTTGGATCTCTGCATCAAGCTCTCATATCCGGCGCCACATAATGGCCAACGACACTGGATCCACAGGACTTGAGCCAGATAAATCACCCAGACTTTACTGGGCTTAGAAGACCGTTCGGTAGGCACGTGAAAGCTCAAATGCAAGCGTTAAGAGCAAAGGTGCACTGTAACACAACACAGGCTGCTCTATTAAATAAATCTCTAAAGTGAGAGATTAACAGGGTGTTTTTCTGCTGTGGCTATTGGGGTTATTGCTGGAGGAGGCAACTCCACACTGATAGCATTTACATGGACACAGCGCTTATATGCACTGTATAAGCGGTGTACACTTTACTCCTGTATACATGCGGCTTGGTCAGTAAGCAGCTTTCTCCACAGCAATGTAATTTCCCTGCATTGCTTATGTAAATAACAAACATGGCATTTGAGGCAGATTTCACTATTTTATTCCACGTTGCTTCGCTTTATTTCCGGATATGCGTACTCCTCAAAAACCTGTAAGAAAACCACTTATGCGTTTACATGGCCACATTAAGCCGCGTTCTTCAGGAGAAACCTGGATGTGTTAAACTGCTTTAAAACCGGTTTCTGCAAAAACCCCATAATACACAGTTTCCTTAGGTGTATGTAAACATGGTCACTGCTATGGCCAACCTGGTCTTACATAATCACATTACTAAAATTTTTGCTAAATGATTTTTATGCGGCTGGTTGTACATATTGTGGCAGGTTCCTGGTGAAATGAACGCCAGAGGCGCTACAACAACAATGACTTTTTTTTCCCCCTTTCACACAGATCAAAAGTAAAACGGCAGATCAGTTCATAAGCACTTTTAACACTCATAACAGTGCATCATTATATTTACAGCTTGTCATGGCATTAAACCTTCATAACATATTTCTGCTTTTTTTCAGTTACACCACAATGCAATGTAAAAGTGTACAAAACACATGTTTTGTCTGAAGCATGAGGGTACACACCCTGTCTCCTAGCTTCAATATGAGGCCAAAATAAAAAAAGGAGAAAAAAAAACAAGTATTTCCTTTGGCTCTGATTCCTGTGGCCAGGCTATACCAAATTGGGTGAGTTTGGACAAAGACTCTTCAGAGTTTCAGTAGCTGTGGATTCGGTGGGTTTAGGTAGGCCAAGAGGGGAAGCCTTTCCTCATGGTCTCCCCACTGGAATCTGGTCCAATCCAGAGGCTGAACTGAGTGCATGAAAGTGTGAAATCCAATTATGAGCTTGGCTCATGTGATGCCCCATACCAATCACCTGATTACACTGAAAAAAAAAATAGCTGGTGAAGGGGGTCCTCTCTGAGAATATTCTGGCAAGAATATGAAAAAAAAAAAAAAAAAAAAAAAAAGGGGAAACACCATTTAAGGCCTTTTAAATTAAAGCACTAGAGAGTGTTATAGAGTCAAGTATAGGGATGTTAGAAAAACTGCAGAACAAGTTAAAGAGCAAATTAATCCCGTTTAAAGTGATGAGGACTCAAGATGGCGCCGAGTATGGCTGCTGCGTTGCGAGCTCCGACACAACTTAGCAATGGTTTGTTTGTTTTGTTTACAATTCTTATGTTTCTTGTCTTGGATGTTGCCTGCCTTATTGTCTACGACAGACAAACACTTTTGGACATTGGCTCAGCGATCTCACACCGTAAACCGGACTTCACATTCCTCAATGCCGACCCGCTGTTTACAAACACGCAAGCGGAGCCCTTTGTCTGGGCAGCACGGCCGCGGAAACGCAGGAGGAAAAGGGGAAACAGAGCCGGCGTTCTCATCAGAGTAAGACGCCGCGCAAATCGACCCCCGCTACCCACTATTCTACTGGCAAATGTTCAGTCTCTGGATAACAAGCTCTGCGAGCTGAAAGCGCGGATCTCTTTCCAACGAGAGACGAGGGACTGCTGCGTTATCTGCCTTACGGAAACTTGGATGTCTGCGGAGATTCCAGACTCAGCCATTGAACCCGCGGGGTTTTCCATGCTCCGAGCGGACAGAGCGAAAGACCTCTCAGGTAAAACTAGAGGAGGTGGTGTATGTTTTATGATCAACAAATCCTGGTGCGATCAGAGGAACATACATTCTATCAAGTCTTTCTGTTCTCCTGATCTGGAATTTCTTATGCTTCTGTGTCGACCATTCTGGCTACCGAGGGAATTCACAGCGGTCATTATCACTGCTGTGTACATCCCCCACAAGCCGACACAGACCGGGCACTCAAGGAACTGTATGGGAGTATAAGTGAGCAGGAAACCGCACACCCTGAGGCCGCGTTCATTGTGACCGGGGACTTTAATAAAGCCAGTTTAAAATCAGTCGCACCAAAATATCACCAGCACATTAGTTTCAACACACGAGGGGACCGGGTTTTGGACCATTGCTACTCTCCGTTCCGGGATGGCTACAAATCCCTCCCCCGCCCACCATTTGGAAAATCGGACCACTCTTCCATTCTGCTTCTGCCCGCTTACAGGCAGAAACTGAAACAGGAAGCACCCACCCTCAGAACGATCCAGTGCTGGTCGGACCAATCAGACTCTACGCTACAAGACTGTTTTGATCGCACGGACTGGGAGATGTTCCGGTCCGCCTCTGATGACGACATCGAGCTTTACGCTGATAGCGTAATGTGCTTCATCAGAACGTGTGTAGAGGAAGTGATTCCGACCAGAACTGTGCGAATCTATCCGAATCAGAAGCCGTGGATCAACAGCGATGTTCGCGCAGCACTTAATGTGCGGACCTCCGCTTTTAATTCCGGGAACGCGGAGGAGCATAAACAAGCCAGTTATGCCCTCCGAAAAACTATCAAAACAGCAAAACGCCAGTACAGGAGTAAGATTGAGGGACAGTTTAACACCACCAACTCTAGAAGCATGTGGCAGGGAATTAACATCATCACGGACTTTAAAGGGAATAAAAACTCCGCCATGAACACCGCTGCCTCTCTCCCAGATGAGCTAAATACTTTTTATGCTCGTTTCGAGGGAAATAACACCGCCCTCGCGGAGAGAGCTCTCACGGCCGAAGCTACAGAGGTTAGTTCACTCTCCGTCTCTGTAGCGGATGTAACCCGATCCTTCCGACGGGTGAATATCCGCAAAGCCGCGGGTCCAGACGGCATTCCGGGCCGCGTCATCAGAGCGTGCGCGAACCAGCTGGCTGGTGTTTTTACGGACATTTTCAACCTCTCCCTCTCTTTGTCTGTAGTCCCCACATGCTTTAAAACATCCACCATTGTGCCTGTTCCAAAGCAATCCAAAATCACTTGCTTAAATGACTGGCGTCCTGTTGCTCTGACCCCCATCATCAGCAAATGTTTTGAGAGACTAATCAGAGATTACATCTGCTCTGTATTACCACTCAATCTTGACCCGCTGCAGTTTGCTTACCGTAACAACCGCTCCACTGATGATGCCATTGCATCTACAATACACACTGCTCTCTCCCACCTGGAAAAAAAGAACACTTATGTGAGAATGGTGTTTGTAGACTACAGCTCAGCATTCAACACCATAGTGCCCTCCAAGCTAGATGAGAAACTCCGGGCTCTGGGCTTAAACAGCTCGCTGTGCAGCTGGATCCTGGACTTCCTGTCAAGCAGACGCCAGGTGGTTAGAATAGGCAGCAACATCTCCTCATCACTGACCCTCAACACTGGAGCCCCGCAGGGCTGTGTTCTCAGCCCACTACTGTATTCCCTGTACACACATGACTGTGTGGCAACACATAACTCCAATGCCATCATTAAGTTTGCTGATGACACGACGGTGGTAGGTCTGATCACTGACAATGATGAAACAGCCTACAGAGAGGAGGTGCACACTCTGACACACTGGTGTCAGGAGCACAACCTCTCCCTCAACGTCAGTAAGACAAAGGAGCTTGTGGTGGACTTCAGAAGAAAAGACAGAGAACACAGTCCCATCACCATCAATGGGGCACCAGTGGAGAGAGTCAGCAGCTTCAAGTTCCTGGGTGTCCACATCACTGAGGAACTCACATGGTCCGTCCACACTGAAGTCGTTGTGAAGAAGGCTCATCAGCGCCTTTTCTTCCTGAGACGGCTGAGGAAGTTTGGAATGAACCGCCACATCCTCACACGGTTCTACACCTGCACTGTGGAGAGCATCCTGACTGGCTGCATCTCCGCCTGGTACGGCAATAGCACTGCCCACAACCGCAAAGCACTGCAAAGGGTGGTGCGAACTGCCAAACACATCATCGGAGGTGAGCTTCCCTCCCTCCAGGAAATATATACAAGGCGGTGTGTGAAAAAAGCTCGGAGGATCATCAGAGACTCCAGCCACCCGAGCCATGGGCTGTTCTCACTGCTACCATCAGGTAGGCGGTATCGCAGCATCAGGACACGCACCAGCCGACTCCATGATAGCTTCTTCCCCCAAGCAATCAGACTTCTGAACTCTTGATCTCCCACGATCAAAATACATCATCCCTGCACTTTATTACTCTTTTATCTCACACCGGACTGTCATAAATTATATTACTGTCATTATATTATGTCTCTCTTAACAACTGACTATCAACCGACAGCCTGAATGTCAATACAGTACAATACTGTACATTCTATATATATACTTTTTTCA
This sequence comes from Myxocyprinus asiaticus, assembly GCF_019703515.2. NCBI lineage: Eukaryota > Metazoa > Chordata > Actinopteri > Cypriniformes > Catostomidae > Myxocyprinus > Myxocyprinus asiaticus. The sequence goes on along the minus strand of NC_059353.1, from coordinate 21,806,166 downwards.
TATATATTTTAATTTTTATTGAATAATGTGTATCTATATAGTATCTATATAGTAAAAAAAAAAAAAAAAAAAAAACAAAAAACAAAAACAGCATATTGTATACTGTGCAATGTATGTTATTATTGTATATTGTTGAGTGTAATTGTGTATAACAGATGTTTAAATTGTGTTGTGTTAATTTGATGTTTTAAGTTGTGTAATTATGTATAACAGATGTTTAAATTGTGCTGTGTTAATTTGATGTTTTAAGTCGAGTTTAATTATGTATAACAGATGTTTAAATTGTGTTGTGTTAATTTGATGTTTATTGTAGATTGGCGTATGTCTCATCACTGTCACGACTGCTATGTTGATCGGAACTGCACCCAAGAATTTCACACACCATTGCACTTGTGTATATGGCTGTGTGACAATAAAGTGATTTGATTTGATTTGATTTGATTTGATGTTCACCCAAAATTTTTAATTCTGTCATCAACTTTCCCTTTTAACGCATGTTAAAACATCTAATACGCACTATTATATTTGTGAGACTAACTGGTGGCATCTTCACTGAAAGTTGGCCAACAAATCAAATTAACAAGACCATATGGCCACTTGACACAATCCTTAGTCTAAGATATCATTTGTTCCCTCTGAAACACTGGCTTTAAATTTGAGCAAGAGATGAATAATAAATAGCTCCAAGAGTTGAGCCTTTGCCATTTTCCTTCGCCCTCTCTGGACACTATCCAAAGTACATCGCCAAGGAGAATAAATAATAAATCTTAAGGTACTCACAGCTCTCCGACTGAAAATCTGGGACGAATTGTTCATCATCGGGTACCTGAGCTATGGAGAGAGATTGGAGAGCATGAAATAAAGTTGCAAACAATGCTCCCTGTTGATTTAAAATCTGCCTAGCCACAGATCAATGTAATTTTGTCAGTAAATCAAGTACTACTTTTCCATCCAAAAATTAGTAGGTTCGCGCAGGCCAAATTAAATGACCAACCCGTCTTAAAAATTAACAGCTAGGACGGTGTATTCTCTTAGAAATTTTCCATTGCTACTCTTACAGAAAAATATGCTCACGACAAATAAAATATATGTTACAAACCTTCTGCAATCCAGATCTCCTGCAGCTGACTAAGGTCCTGGAAAAGTTCTGCAGTTGATAGGCAAAGACAAGACATTGTAAAAACATAAACCAAATGCAACCCCAAGCCAATTTTTTGATAAACGAAAGGCTGCCTTCAACCAATCACAGCATCGACCAAACTACACTGAGCATATACACTTCTCACTGTAAATGCATCTGTTATCAAATCTATCTGCTAAACATGCATTAGTCATGTACATTAGGTAAAAATTACCCTCCGTATCCTGAGCGAGTTCAGTTTCCACCAACTTTCTTTTTCTGTCATTAATTGGTCTGCTATATGATTCCTCCACATGTAATGATTTCTGTTGTAGAAAAACAGAGTGATCAGTTACCTAATCCTTGTGGCAAAATATTGTTCATTACAAAATACTAGCTTGAAGCAACCAAAGAAAAACTGAAATATACTTGCATTAGGTGGGACCATAAATGGAACTTGCTGGTCATAAAATCCATCCATGTTTCCTGGGTCTTCAAGGAGGCTCCCAGAAATGGGTCTTCGCTTAAAAGCGATGGTTATATTGTTTCTTTGGGTCTTCTGTTTACTCTAAGTAAATAAAATAATCAATCATGTAAAAGAACTGCTGGACAGATACCATCAATGTATTCCACATCAAAACAGCACGTCCTGCATACAGGCTGACAGAACCCACAGATCCAACTCAACATGTTAATTTATCTTCCCCCTTCTCTCTGTTATCCATCACATCTTACCTCCTGACAGAGTGTAAGGGTAAAGACAGCAAGAGATAGAGTGAGAGAGAGCTGCGTAATACAATCCACAGCAGAGATAAATGTAAACATTACATAAGCAAAGCTAACCATCTGTCTCTGTGATTAGACTATGAAGGGATTGACGCACACAACAAGATACACTTAGGAATATGAAAAGGATAAGTTTTATGTTAAGACTACGTAGAGTGTTTTTCCTTTTATATAACGAATCCATCAATTAAACTGATGGCCTAGTGTCTCGTCTGAGGAACAGTGGACAGACACACAACTCCCTCAATTGTATAGCTGTGTGCCAACTTTTCTTGTGTATACTGCACCCCCCCCCCCCCCCCCCCCCATTTCTATGATTCTTTATGAAACTAGTTTGTAATTACATGTTATATCAATGTACATACAGTAGATATTAAAGGGATAGTTCACACAAAAATGAAAATCCTCTCATCATTTACTCACCCTCGTGAGTAAATGTGTATGATTTTCTTTCTACTTCAGAACACCAACAAAGATTTTTAGAAGAATATTTCAGCTCTGTTGGTCCATACAATGCAAGTGAATGGTGGCCAGAACTTTGAAGGTCCAAAAAGAACATAAAGGAATCATAAAAGTAATATACATGACTCCATTGTTTAAATTTATATTTTCATAAGTGATATGAGAATTTGGGTGAGAAACAGATCAATATTTAAGTCATGTTTTTATTAATTCACCTCCCTGCCTAGTAGGTGGTGATATGCACAAATACAAAATACAAAAAAAAAAAAAAAAAAAAAAAGGAATATGAAAGTGGAGATTAATAATCAAAAATGACTTAAGTATTGTCCTTTTTCTCACCCACACCTATCATATCACTTCTGAAGACATGGATTTAACCACTGGAGTCATATGGATTACTTTTATGTTGCCTTTATATGCTTTTTGGACCTTCAAAGTTCTGGCCAGCATTCACCTGCATTGTATTGACCTACAGAGCTGAGATATTTTTCTAAAAATTTTAGTTTGTGTTCAGCAGAAGAAAGAAAGTCATACAAATCTGGGATGGCAAGAGGGTGAGTAAATGAGAGAATTTCCAATTTTGGGTGAGCTATCCCTTTAAGAAGATGAAAATTCATTTGTTCATTTTAATAGATATTAAGGTGTTAAAAAATTAGGGAAGGCTAAAACATCACAAAAATCTGATGAAACTAGACTGACCGCTTCCATGCGCTAAAAAAAGCAAGACGCAACGCAAGGATTAGAAAAGAACAGCAGTTGTCTGGACACCTGTTTTTAAACAGTTGAAGCTCTTTTTTACGGAAGCCCTGAACCGCAAGGTGAAAAAAAAAAAACTGTCTCAGTTCCTTCCTGAGCCTAAGTCTTAACTTTTTTTCTCTCTTCCTAAAATTCTTTTTCTCTCTTCCTAATTTTTTTTCCTCTCTTCAAAAAAATGCATGCGGTACCAACTTTGGCCACCAGGTGCCACTATCAGTAAACATGTAATCTTATGCTTTTAATGCTTTCTCTGTTGCTATATAGCTGAATAATACATTTATTATTTATTTAAGGCTTTGCAAACCTTAATCAAGACAAAATCAGGTTACATATGTTTGATATGGCATTCGCTGTTGTGTAACAACTGGAGTTATTTTTTGTTTGAAATTGTTGGTCTTTCTAAACCATCTATGCCGTTTGCTCAGTGTTACATGGTGGAAGCAAAGGAGTGTATTGAGGAAAATGGGAAACATGGGGAAATTATTATTATGTCTGTCCTTTTGAAGTGTTAGGGGTACATCTGGTAATGTTAATATTGTAGTAAGTAATCTAATTTCTAAACAAAAAGATAATTTATAAATTAAATCCTCGCGACTGAATGGGGATGTCATGTGCAGACTTTCATGGTGAAAAAAAAAAATTGGAAAAGAGAAAAAAAAAACGTTTTGAAGAGAGAAAAAAATTAAGACTTAGGCTCAGGAAGGAACTGAGACATTATTTTGTTTTTATTTTTTTCTCGCCATAATTTTTTTTTCCACCTTGCGGTTCAGGGCATCCATACTTTTTAACTTGACACGACGTCAAAAAAAAAAAAAAAAAACACCTGCGCTTTTGCGCGAGACGCGGTGCAATAGACCTTCACACTCCGGGTTTTAGAACGCGTTAGTAAAAGTTTGCAGGGTAAACTTCGACAGCGGTGAATGGCAGATCACAACAAATATTATTTTCACTTATCCATTTATTCCAAAACAAAAAGAAAAAAATCCACTATTACATTTTAATGACTTTCCAGCAGATAAAAAAATAGAGAGGATTAAAGAGCACCTATTATGGTTTGTCAGATGGGAGAAGATGCCAAATTTACTGTCACTCTCTCAGCAGCTGTAATCGAAACCCCTTCACAGCTGTGGTAATTCATTTTTTTAAAACACAAAGCATCATTTTATAAACTTACATTCAATATTTAAAAAAAAAAGTATCATTTAAAAATGTTTGCGCAGCTAAATAAGGCGGAAACGCTTCTTCACAGTCTGTGAAAAAGGTCTATTGTCAAAGACGTCAGTCTAGCGCATGTTTATATGGATAAAACTATTTAAAACCAGCGCGGACAGACGCTAAAACGCGTTTCGGCATGAACAGCCACTAAAATGCACGAATACTACGAGAGAGGGAAAGCAGCACGTATATGGACAAGTTCAGGTAGCAAGCTTTAAGTTACAAAAACTTCAGTGCAGATTAAACGAACGCACTTTTTTCTTGTCCGACTATACGGCATTAGTAGCAATCTTTACAACAACAGAGTTGTAAAAATATAAGAAAAACGAAAAAATAAGAAAATTAAAAACAACATAAAACAAGGCGAACGGCTCTTTAAAATCTATCATCATGAACTAGAATTTATTTGAGAACCTCCACCAAAACACTTAAAATACAATGATGTACACTTGCGCAATATGGTGGAAATAAGCCAAATACATCTGCACTTCAATAAGTGCTTAAAAAGTAAATACAATATTGAGCGGGAGAGCCCCCCCCCCCCCCCCATCTTGTTTTCAGAGAGGGGTCTGCCTGCATCCTGCAAGACTACTACAAGACATGCCCACTACAATTTACGCCCCCTCCAAATAACCAGAGATATCCTGAAGTCTTGGAACAGTTAGATGTCACATTCATACACTGTTTGTTGTGTTTATTTGGAGTCCCACAGCAACCACAAACTCCTACACCTATCCATAACTCTAAATCTAACCATAACCACAAAGATTTTAAAAATGAAAAGTTTGTAAAATCATTAAATATAACCACAAATTAAAAGTTATTTTAAATTCATTCATACCGCCGTATCAGTAGGTGGCGATAGTGAGGAGAAATTTAATGAAAGTGAAGAGGAGAAGCTAGCAGTATGCTAAGCTAATAGGCTAACCAATTAGCTTGTTAGCTAACTGGACAAAACAGAACAGATAAACGTTTCTCTTACAATTATTATTTTTATTATTATTATTATTATTGAACAAGCAGAAATTGTACAAACACCTTCAGGAATGGAGTAAAGAGCCTTTCAAAAAAATAAATCACTTTAAACAAGTAATTTCAGTTTACCATTTATATCTTCTGTTTAATAATATGACATGTGACATATAATTTCAAAGTTATTCTTTGTCATATTTAAAGATTTAAGAGAAAATTAATCATACAGCGATTACATAGAATCACTTGATGAGCCAAAGGGGCGTTACGTGTAGTGGGCGTGTCGTCCAGTGGGTTTACCTTGTAGTCTTGCGGGATGCAGACGGGTACATTTGGTTTTTCTCAATGAAGTGAAACTCGATGTGTGAGAAAAAAAAGAAAAAAAAAAAAAAGAGACCTCCATTCACAAAACTATACACCGCGCAGGCTGCACCGACCTCGCCTATAAATGTCAAGTTAGTAGACTAATGATGAACACACAAGTTCCTGTAATAACTGCAAGGGCACAAAATATCATCAGAAAACTTAATGCATTAAAATGGTTGTCAAAGAGTATAAGCCCTCTCTCTGGAGAAAATGGCGTTCGTTTTCCCCCAAAGGCGAGATCGCTGTATTTGCTGTTGCGAGCCCATGATAAACTTACGCGCTGCGGAGAATTGACACGAATCAAACAGGAATTGCAATGATTGCCGATTAAATATTTTTGAAACGAGGGTTAAACTCACCCTATAGATGACGTTCACTCTCAGAATGGACTGAAAACGAAAACCGGTTTCAGATTTTAATCCTAAAAGGATGACTGCCGTCCGCTCGTAAGGATCATTAGATGCGCTCTCTCCGACACACAAAACTTGAATGAGGTTTTTGTAAATGCACTGCTCCGTTTCCCTTGGGCTCGAGAGCTTTGACTTTGGAACCCCATTGGCTCCGATAACACGTCACTCAAATCGTTCCTCCAATGGTGTGTGAGAATTATATCGAATAAATATGAAGCGCCCAACGACCAATCGAAGCCGCGTCTGTCTTATTTTTATGAATGGATTCACTTTCAAGATTTTCACCCTCACGTTTCCAGAATATCTTAAAGGGACATAAAGGAGAAGCAGAATCGCCAAAGCAAAGCACGTCGAAAGTTCGAGGACAACTCTACAATATGATTAAAACCAGTATAGATAGCCTACTTCATGTTTAGATAGGCTAAAAAAACAAACAAAGCCGAAACTCGCGCAAATAAAATTAAGTAAATCCCACGAACATTTCATGTCTCAACCTACTGCCTCAAAAGCGCATTACGTGAACATGTTAAGACTTGACATAGTATCCCATTCAGCACTACAACTCCGAATAACACCCGAATACAGTGCGTAATCAGTAACAGAAATAAATCTATTTATAAAAGTGTGTCAACAAAAGCCATACTGAAATTACTGTCCAAATAAGATCCCCAAATCATATAACTTAAGAATAAAGGTAACACTTTACAATAAGGTGTCATTTATTAACATTAGTTAACAACATTGCTTAACATGAACTAACAATGAACAATAATTTTACAGCATTTATTAATCTTTGTTAATGATAATTTCAACATATTATACATTTTTAAAATAAAAAATTGTATTTGTTAACATTAGTTAATACACTATGGACTAACATAACAATGATTTTTTTATTTTTTATTTATTAACTAACATTAACAAAGATTAATAAATGCTGTAAAAAATAGATTGTTCATTGTTAATTCATGATACCTAATGCATTAACTAATGTTAAGGAATGGAACCTTATTGTAAAGTATTACTAGAAAAAATATTTTTGGGGGTTTTTATTTATTTAAATGCTATATTATTATTATTATTATTATTATTATTATTATTATTATTATTATTATTATTATTATTTTCTACAGTGGAATCACAATGCAGAGAGCAATCTTGTGATGTGAAAGGGATTTACATGTATTATTGTGGTCAGGGCCAGATTAACAAAGCGGTTTCTATGAAAAGAGAGAGGCATGAAGTGTAGGAGGATAATCTTTAAAATCCTTCTAGCTTTTGAGCAAAGCCCACTTTCCCAGGAAGACAATGATAGTGTGCAAGAGATATGTAGTATGCATTTACTGGTGTCATTGTTTCTGCTTGACTCTGCTGAAGCTGAGCTTTTCAGCTCAACCAAGTTGTCAGGCACTGCTTTTTATAGCACCTTTGCCTAACCCTTTGCAGATGTGGTGGGAGGTGGGAAGGGGGTAGCCAAGAGCATATTGTATTTCCATTCTGCTTCCTAAACCCAGAGAGGTGAGACAGCTATAATTGACACAGCAGCACGCCTCTCTCTTTGATATGAACATTGAAGTGATCCACTAACAGTCATTGTGAGAGGCTGGGGTTGTTTCTCTGCTCATCAGAAGGGCTTATTTGTGCCCATGACTGGGTCAGTGTGACTGTTCTGGCAGCCTGCCATTCTTTGGAAATGTGGGCTAATCTAGTTTCTTCATGGAAGGAGATGTACCGCACATGACATTAGTGTTTAATGAGGAGTGGCAGTCAGAAGTAACAGCATGACAGAAAATCCAAACTGATTCCTACACCTGTACTGATTATTCAGTAAACAAAACTATATATGTGCTGAATAAACGAATGCACGCTGAAAACTCTGTTTGAGACAGTTAGTGGAATGAAGGATAAGGCAGCCTCAGGCCACTGGTGCTCTCCCAAAGAGAGACAAGATGTGACTTGATGACTATTAATAGTTCATGGAGAGATAATTCTTGCCTCATTATCTCTGCATACCCAAGATGCATAGGCTTCACCCCAGCTCACAGCTTCTTGTGTAATCGGCATCTTTTCCCTTACAAGGCTGTATTTACAAGCAGAGAGCCCTAAAGGGCTGCTTGACAAAAACAGTCTCAAAGTGCAACCATCTGATAAATGGGGCCACAAGTAGAGCTGTTGTAATATTACACTTCAATTTATATATCCATGTACATTTGAATCATTTTTTTATTTTTATTTTATCTGTGTGAAGGATATGGTCCAGTGTTGCACAGTATGATATTTCAAGAAATCTGCTTTGTGCAACATATACTGTTTGTTTAAAATAAAAATAACCCACCATTACTATAGTAAAATAAGCATGTGTATGGGTGTTCATGTGTCCTAAAATTTTCTGTAGAAAAAATATTTAGGCAAACCCAACAAAATTAGACGTGTCAGTGTAACTCAAATAAATCTCTTTTATTTCTCTATGTACTAACTAGTGAAAGTGAATGTTAGCATGCTAAATACATGATGATTAGAAGCACTACAGAGTGTAGTTTAGTATGTGTGACATCTACCTGTCCTCATCATTAGCTCAATCTCCACTCTTAACCATAATGTTCACCCCAAAACTCCAACATAACAGAAATACATTTTAACATTTGCTCTCCCTATCCTTCAGGCCCAAACGGAGGACCGGCAGGTGCTCCAGAGCTTGCTGCCCCAGGAGGGTGCTGCCGCCGCGACCCCAGATGCCCGCGACTGCCCGCCCCATGTTCTGCTAGTCAAGATGGGCCCCCCAAGACAATCCAGAGGCCTTCCTGGAGCTCTTTGAGCGGACGGCGGGGGCCTGCGGATGGCCGAGCACCCGGTGGGTGGTCTGTTTAATACCACTATTGTACGGGGAAGCCCAACTTGCGACACAGCAGTTAACAACGGAAAACCTCCTGGTATACACCGACTTGAGGAAAGCCATCATGCAATGGGTCGGCTGGACACCCGAGCAGCAGCGCCAATGCTTCCACTCGCTGACCATTGGCAGGTTTGCCTTTGCCCAGCAGCTCCGGGTCACCTGCCGGAGGTGGTTTCTAGCTGAGCAACACGACGTTGGGGCTGTGATCAACCTGGTGGCTCTGGAGCAGTTTATTGCTCGACTTCTGAGAGGGACAGCGGAGTGGGTCCAGTGCCACCACCCGGCATTGCTCCAAATGGCCATCCAGCTAGCAGAGGACCACATGGCGGCATATTCGGGAGCCGACGATCCCCGAGATTGTTCTCTCTGTCTCTTTCCTGTCTCCCCTCCTTCCCCTTCTTTCCATCCTGTTCCTCCTCCCTGGAAATGGGGGGTGCCCCCTCCCAAACTGGCTCCCCGGAGGTGGGTACATTGGTTGGGGTCCCCGACGCGCCGCAGGCCACCCCCGATAGAGCTGAGACGTACCGCATACCCGTGAGTATTATGGTGGGTACATACCAGGCCTTGGTGGATTCGGGGTGCAGCCAAACGTCCATCCATCAATGCCTGGTTCAAGATGAGGCTTTGGGTGCTAGTCACAAGGTGAAGGTAAGGTGCATGCATGGTGATATCCATGATTATCCTGTAGTGACTGTGACGATTCAATTTCTGGGAAAAAAGCATAGTGTCCCCACCTCACCCATCAACTAATTTTGGGTATGAGCTGGCCAGCGTTTACCACTTTATTAAGGGAAATTTGTGCGGATGGGTTCTGTAACAAAGTGTCACGGTGTGGGATTTGTGATGCGCTGGCTGTTGAGATGGAGCCGGGGCCATCTATGTCAGCTCTGTATCAGGATGACATAAGGGAGGGGGATGTCTTGGCTTCCCCAATCCTTTGAGGATTCCACACTGGGGATTTCCCTCTGGAGCAGATGTGAGACGAGACCCTTAGGCATGCCTTTGACCAAGTAAAATGGTCAATGTCTTCAGCCAGATATTGCACTCGCATATCGATAATTTTCTATTATAAATGACCGGTTGTATCGAGTGACACAGGATGCTCAGACAAAAGATGATACAACCCACCCATTGATACTGAAGAGCCATCGGGAAATGTTATTCCAGACGGCTCATTATAATCCGATGGCGGTGAAAAGACACTGAACCATCTAATGTCCCATTTCTATTTGCTGGGCATTCATGGGGATGTTTGCAGATGGTGTGCGGCATGCCGTGAATGTCAGCTAGTGAATCAGCTGGCCATCCCAAGAGTGCCTTTGCGGCCACTTCCTTTGAGCGAGATCCCCTTTGAAAGAATTGGTATGGACCTCGTCGGGCCATTAGAGCGGACGGAACGCGGACATCGCAACGCGATATCCGGAAGCAGTGCCTCTATGCAACATTTCAGCATGTAGTGTTGTGGAGGCACTCAATCACCCGAGTGGGGATTCCAAAGGAAATCCTCACTGATCAAGGCATTACTTTCATGTCACGTACACTATGTGAGCTGTACAAATTATTGGGTATTAAATCAATTGAGACAAGACTGTACCACCCGCAAACGGCCGGCTTGATTGAACGGTTTAATCAAACCCTGAAAAACATGATTTGTAAGTTCATGACCGAAGATGCTCGGAATTGGGATAAGTGGCTTGAACCCCTGTTATTCGCAGTTCGAGAGGTCCAGCAAAACAGCAAAAACAAAATTCAATATGTTCTTGACCTGAGAGCAAAACTCCACACATTGGGGCAACTATCACAAGAGAATTAGCTACAGGCTCAAGAACATCAGTCCCGGCTGTATAACAGGGGAGCTCGGCTACAGAAATTTACACAGGGAGATAAAGTCCTTGTATTACTACCCACATCAATCTCTAAATTACTCGCAAAGTGGCAAGGGCCCATTGAGGTCACACGGTGAGTCGGGGGAACCGATTATGAGGTTAAACGAACAGATGGGGTGGAGCACGGCAAATTTACCACCTCAACCTCTTAAAAACGTGGAGGGAGGTGGTCCCCATGGTTTTGCCATTGGTAGTACCGGACAGTGAGGAGCTCAGGCCGGAGGTGAACTTAAAATCCAATCGAGGCACTTGCGGAGTCCACCTCTCACCATCGCAAGTCACGGACGTGGCCCGGTTGCAAAGAGAATTCTCGTTCTCCCTTCCTGGTTGTACAAACCACATAAAACACCATATCGAAACAACCCCAGGGGTAGTGGTACGCAGTCATCCTCACTGATTATCCGAGTACAAAAAAAAGTGGTTCAGGAAGAATTAAAGGCCATGCTCGATATGGGGGTAATAGAAGAATTCCACAGTGACTGGGCCAGCTGGTTCTGAAGAGCGACGGCTCGGTCTGGTTCTGTGTAGATTATAGAAAGGTCAATGGAGTGTCTAAATTTGGCGCATATCCAATGCCTCGTATTGATGAACTGCTCCATCGGTTGGGTGTGGCTCGCTTTGATTCGACACTGGATTTAACGAAGCGTTATTGGGTTATTAGATCCCCTTAACACCAATGTCCCATGAGAAAATGGCCTCCTCCACATCGTTTGGCTTACACCAATTCGTGACCCTTCCGTTCGGTTTGTTTGGGGCCCCGGATACTTTCAGCCTCTTATGGACCGAATCCTCAGACACTCCGTGTATGCTGCTGCCTGGATGACATCATTATATAAAGTAATGATTGGCAGCGGCACATGCAGCATCTGAGGGCGGTTCTGAGATTGCTGCAACGGGTGGGACTCATGGCAAGCCCCAAGAAGTGTGCAATTGGACGGGTGGAGGTATGGTATCTTGGGTTCCACTTGGGTCACAGGCAGGTGCATCCCCAAATTGATAAGGCCGCAGCAGTTGCGGCCTGCCCGAGACCCAAGACCAAAAAGGAGGTGTGACAGTTCTTGGGGCTGGCTGGCTATTACAGAAAGTTTGTGCCTAATTATTAGGATGTCACCAGCCCACTGACCGATCTCACTGAAAAGGGAGCCCCAGACATGGTCCAGTGGTCGGAACAGTGCCAACAGGCTTTTATGTAGGTAAAAGCTGCACTTTGTGGCAGGTCATTGTTACATGCTCCTGATTTTGTTGTCCCAGGTGGTCGAGGGGGAGGAGCGCCTGGTGCTGTACATCAGCTGGAAGCTTTCAGCAAGAGAGGTGAGGTACAGCACCGTTGAGAAGGAGTGTCTGGCCATCATTTGGTGGAGTACTGGGCAGGCCAGATGGCTTCCTGGCCTGAGTCGGGTGGTGGGAGTATGTGGTGGTAGGGGTGTGGTTGAGCACCGGCTTGTGAATGGAGAGCGAGATCAGGAGATGAGAACAGTAAGGATTGTCACCTGGCAATGATTGTCTCTAACAGCTGTTTGTCATTGCAGTGAGAGTTGGAGATGGATTTAAGAGGAAGCCAGACGCAAGTGAGGGAGAGAGAGCTATGTACACACCCAGAGACTGTGCTGTACCTATGAACATTTGAGATTGCACTGAAAAACGTGTTTGTTTTGTTTGTGATAATAAATGCCTTTTGTGTTGGATTTCGCCGACTCCCGCTTCCTCCTTGCACCCCATCATGGACCCGTTACAAAGTATTAATGTATTACCTACTCAAATGGATTAAGTATACACAATGAAATCAGGTTGTGACAAAATGTTCTAGAATTGTGTTGCTTTAGTTCATTTTAATTAAGCAAACTGGACAAGCAGCAAAAAAAAAAAGCTTTTTTCTCACTTTTCTTTTTGAGTGAGAGGATGGTGTCAGGCACATTTGCTTGATATGAAAAAGCATCCCATTAAACCCACCCATTGATCAACACTAGACACAGAGCTTCATTCTTTCCTTTTATTCAATAAAACTTTTTTTCCTATCAACATGGATGCCAACAGCTAACAAGGAACAAAGTAAAAGATGCTACATGAGTTTGTTAAGGGCACGATTAATCTTTGCCCTTGAACCCAATCTCAGTCTGCAGGAATCTCTGTCCTTGACCCTTGTTGCCTACCACACAGATGGACTACTACAAACCACACTAACCCTAAGGCAGGAGTTATACACACACGTAGAACATCACATTCAGGGTTGATATGGGCTCTACTGCATCAGTGCTGCTCAATACTGTTCATCTGTCCAAGCTAAGAATAGAGAAACACTTTAAATAAGCTATGCTGTCTCTATGAGACAGGTAAGGACATCTGTTTTATTGGATGTCTCAATGTAAGAGGGTGATGTGGTGTTTTGCTGAAGATTTAAGTTAAAATCATATTTGAGTCTAGAATTTTGACGTCACATAGGCTTTAATAAAACTCACCATCCTTAAAGGTACAGATCACCCAAAACTAAATATTCTATCATCTATTACTCACCCTTGTGGCATTCCAAACCAGTATGAATTTTTTTCTATTATGGAACACAAACAGAAATGTTAGGCAAAACAGAGATGTTCCACCCCAGTCACCATTTACTTGCATTGTATGGAAAAAAGCAATACAATGTAATGCAATTTATTGTAATGCAATAAAAGTGAATGGTGACTGAGACTAGCATGCCACCTAACATCTCCTTTTGTGTTTCACGGAAGAAAGTAATTCAGGTTTGGAACAACATGAGAGTAAATAGATGATTTTCAATTTTCATTTTTGACCGGTTTTGACCAGTCAATTGAAACATCCCTTTAAAATCCTTTCCTGATTTGTTCTTGAGTCAGCATGGTTTATACAGATAAAATCGCATAATGTTCATAAGAAAAGAGACAGATGACTGCAAAAAGTTACAAGTTGGCCAGTGTTCAAAACATCATCTAGCTAATTTGTGATGTCCAGGACACGACTCTGTGCCTGGATCACCTCTGTGCTGAACAGCTGAGAGCGAGTAGGCCAGTATGATGACATTGATAGCAATGAGTTATTGCAACACAGCAAAACAGATGTTGAACTCTCTTTTCAGCATTTGAGTTTAGTTCCTTCTTTTGGTTGATTATTTCAGTGGTTTGTATTGCAAGAGTCTTACTTTGCTCCAGGCAAAATGCAATTTTTTTAAGTTAAGGCTATCAGTTATTTATTTTGACAGAAACAACACGGAACGTGACATTCATAGGATTCAGAAATGGCATTTCCTGTAGGTTAAATGCCAGTGACATTCCTCAGTTGCCCATTGGTCAGCATACAGTATTGGTGCCAAACCTCTGTCTACAAAGTACAAAACATAAAAAAGAACAGCCACAGAGGTACTTTCACAATGAACATGCTATTAACTGATAATAGAAAAGTACAGTGGATAGATACAATGGGCTTATGGTCTGGACAAGGTCAAAAAATATATCATGTGAAACTTAAAAGTAGCAACGATCAGCAAGGTCTCACTTCAGGCAGACATCTTTGTCATTTTTGTTTCAGCAGGCGTGCGGTGGTTAAACTTTAGATAAAATATAGACAGTATCTATATACTGTATACATGACCGTCTGAAATCATTCTAAACTGAAAAATTAAAAGTAGTTGTAAACATGCACTCTGCACCAAACTGCCATTCTTTAAACACCAGACTGTCACACAGGATAAACCATCTGTCCAATGATCACAGTAACAAACAGGCTCTATAACAAATCCACCATTAAAGGGATAGTTCACCCAAAAATGAAATTCTGTCATCATTTACTCACCCACACGTTGTTCTAAACCTGTATGACTTTCTTTCTTCCATGGAACACAAAACGAGATGTTAGAAAGAATGTTAGCCTCAGTCACCATTCACTTTTATAGCATCTTTTATTTTTTCCCATGCAATGAAAGTGAATGGTGATGGAAGGCTAACACTTTCCTGTTGTGGAAGAAAGAAAGTCATACAGCTTTGGGACAGCATAAGGGTGAGTAAAGGGACAGTTTTTGGGTGAACTGTCCCTTTAACTTTCATTATAAACGGACTGGATTTCAACTTCGCTCTATCCTGTGCTCATATGGAGAGATTCAATTTTTTTTAGGACACTGGTGTAGCTTCTGCGGTTCAGTGTTCTTTAAAGGGAATGTTAACCTGTTAACCCTGGTAAGATTTAACCAGAGCTGAGCTGGAATCAGTTTCAAAACCCCACCCTGAACTTTATTCTTCCCAAGACAAAGTAAATCTGATCCCAGTTCTGTATTGGTGAAATATCTACAGTTTCCAACACAGACCTTTGCATGGGCAATAGTTCTTTCTTCACACCCAGTAGCACACTGCACATGCATATTATGATCACTGGGTGTTGATCTATATTGGGGGCATTTGCCTGATGGCTACAGTCAATCATGTCACCTATTAAGTATCACTGCTAACCTCTGATACTATATAACTTTTCTCTAAAAGTTATACCTTTTAACACATTCATATACTGCATATGCACACAAGGCTCTTGGAATGTACAAATAGTGATACAAAGCAGGCATCATAATTTGGACAATTAAATACTCTTTATGGATAAAAAAAAAAAAAAAAGCTCACTTCATAACTTGGGAGATGTCCTTTCATAAGATTATTGTTAGAAGATAACAACAGATAACTTTTGTTCTTTGTTCTCATTTGGGCCACTTTCAAACCCTGTTGACTGCCGACTTTAAATCACAAGCTGATGTTTTCATGCTGCAATTAGGAATAGTGTTTCACAGGATAGACACTCCCTGAAATAGGAAGATAAATTTAGGCTCCGTCCATGCAGCAGTAAATCAAACCCCACTCTGGTAGATTGTTGTGAGAGAGGAGGACGATAGGATTCAGTGTTAATACCAAGGCTGGATTGATTTCAATGCTCTCAGGATGGAGATGCTAAAAGTCACAGTGCAAGGACTCTGCTTCTGTTTTCTCAGACTAGGCTCATAATCATGTAGAAGCATATTGTTTTCTTGTATTATTTTTATTTCTCTACTTTTTGTTTTCCTAATTTGCAAATACGTTATGAGTAACTTTATACTTGCTGGGTTAAAAATTTGGAATATTGAAAATCATGAAGAGTCCACACTATTCTGCACTCAAGGAACGTAATGGCACAATTTTTTCACCATTATTTGGCTTTCAGGAAATCCTCTAATTAAACTTTGCCATTGCAAAATGTTTTTCTTTGAAGTGGCACAGTATTGTTGTGAGCATATTCTTTGTTTTTATGAAGAAAATACCACACTGCAGATAAATGGTAATTAGTAAAGTTATCTTTAGTGCACTGATTTACAAATTTAAAGGTGAAGTGTGTAATTTATGCGACTAGCAACACCGAACAGAACTGCAAAAATAATTATTTTCTCGAACACTCCCCCTGACTGCCTTTGGTCAGAAAAACAGGTAGTCCCACTACAAACTCGCACCATTGGTTGATTCAATCAGTACGTTTACATACACAATTATAAATGAGTTAAAGCGGGTTTTTGAATAGTCGAGCTACTGTCTTCATCAGTCTGTAAAAGAATGCGTGACACAATAATCCTATATTATTCTAATATTTTGAATCAAATATTTAATGGAAGGATTTCAGCTAAAGCCCAAAGTATACTTCGGTTTTGACACAACGCTTAGCGTCTGTGTACAGTTGAATGCTAGCCTTATATACTTCATTTGATGGTGCTTGCACACATAGGCGATTGGCGCATACGCGCTACGACTGCTATGAGATACTGGACTATTTCTCTTCAGGAGTTTAGACCCATAAAGATGTCTTTATATTCCCTCAGGCACAAGTTATACAAATGCAGGTATCTCCTTACCTCTTCACACACTCTTTTGAAATGCACATCCACTGCTGTTGTTTCCACCTTTGTCTCCTAATGTTTAGCGGTGGTTACATCTTCTTCTAGCCCTTCTTCGAAAAGCAATGGCTCAATTGTGAGTGTTACCACCTTGTGGACACACTAATTAGTGCAAATAATTCCAGACGCATGGCCATTTTGCGCATTCAGAGAACTTGCGGTTAGAAAAATCATGCTCGAGCACTCTGCTGATGACAAAATTAGCGTGACATATCCTGTACGAAGACGCCTCGTGTCTGAACGAAGTATATTTTTGACTTAAGGAAGTGTTAAAAACATGTGCATCAGCTCTGTCTTTTGGAGCATGTGCACAATGCCGAGGCCAATTGTGGTCGTATTAATGTGTATGTACATGATTGATGAAGCTGAGCAACAATCGCTTTATCTAGGTCTGTTAGTCCGACTCTGCAAAAATCTGATTTCAGTCAGACTAAAGCTTTTAAATCACATTTTAAAAAGACAAATGATAGTTTTAGTCTGACTGAAATTTAACTTTTCATGTGAATGTAAACATTCTGAATGTTTTTTTTGGTTTGTTTTGTTTTTCTCCCCTTTTCTCCCCAATTTGGAATGCCCAATTCCCAATGCGCTCTAAGTCCTCGTGGTGGCGTAGTGACTCACCTCAATCTGGGTGGCTGAGGACGAATCTCAGTTGCCTCTGCGTCTGAGACCGTCAATCCGTGCATCTTATCATGTGGCTTGTTGAGCGCGTTACTGTGGAGACGTAGCGCATGTGGAGGCCCACGCTATTCTCAGCGGCATCCACGCACAACTCACCAAGCGCCCCACCGAGAGCGAGAACCACACATTATAGCGACCATGAGGAGGTTACCCTCCCCAACAATCGGCCAATTTGGTTGCTTAGGAGACCTGGCTGGAGTCACTCAGCACGCCCTGGATTTGAACTCACGACTCCAGGGGTGGTAGTCAGCGTCAACACTTGCTGTGCTACCCAGGCCCCCAGATATTCTGAATGTTACTATTTCGGGCTGTTCGGGAACCTCAAGCAAAAACAGCGAGCACAACAGAGCCACAGTGCTTACACATTTGAGGGGAATTGACCTACAGATAGCTTAATTATGGTTGTCTAAGCATATTAATCTGTTATAGAACAGTATTTTAACATCCCAAAAATTACACACTTCACAGCTTTAAGAGCTCCTTCAACCTACTTTTTTTTTATTTCAAAGCCCCTAAAAACATCCAACCAACTGTATTTAACAAAACTTGCACTGGTCAGTTTTGAGGCCTGAGGGTGAACAGCAAAAATGCCCAAAGCAAACAACAGAAGCTGAAATGTTACATCTTTTTTAGCCCAGTCTGTCCTATCCCTATCAGCTGACCCCATAAACATATTCATTATAGATGAGTTTGCTGTTTCATCTCTTTAGTGGTGGCATGTTGTAGGGCCTTGGAGAGCCACTGAAACGAGTGCTTTGCATGCACTTATCTATAATTCATTAAGCTCCTGCTGGAGAAAAGTTTGTTCCCTGGTCCTACTAGGCTAAAACAGGGCCCACTGACGTTCAAATGTGCACCACTGACTCTCATTTTAACAACATTATTGTGCCAGCGTGTCTCACTTTCTCTTCTTCTCTTTTCACTTGAACAGACCTCTCCTCCCTTTACCTTACTTAACTTTCATCCCTGCTTAGTGGATTTTTTGGTATTTCCTCTCAGTCATCATAGTTTCTTGCCCTTCTGGTCTACCATTTGAATCTTCTCCCCCCCCCACCCCCCCAACTCTCTCTTATGGAAATTGGCAGTATATTATAATGAGCCTTCTCAAGAGAAGGGAGATGGCACAGTGTTGATCCCAAGGAAGTGGTAGGGGGCAATTTAGTTGGAACTGAGTTATAGCTTACAGGCCACGGTGCCTGCAATAAGACTTTCTGGATGATAAGACACAGGAAGTGGTCATGACACTCAGAAAGGGTCCATTCAATTGGTTCAGCCTGTGAAGATCAGGCTATGTTGGGAGACTGGAGTCCACTGGCCATTAAAGGTCTTTTACAGTGTTATCATTACAGTGTTTTTAACATTTGACAATGAAAGTTCAATAAAGTGTTCCAAAGTGTAAATATCTGCACACAGCCCCTTCTATCTGGGCCCCAAACACCCAAAGACGAAGAAGAGGCTGAGGAAGGTGGAGATGTTTGTGTGTATTTGTATGATTGAAGAGGTGGTGGTTTTTGAGTCCCACATCTAGTCCCGACTTCTGTTGAGCTTCTTGAAAAAGAAGAATGTTTTCTGGGGTGGCCCCAGCAGCATGGGCACCTGGTTCTTATGCGTGATCCGTATCTGAAACAGTGATAAGAAAGAAGGTAAGATAAATGAGCGCTTCTCTGTTGTTGACACACACACACACACACGCACACACACACACAAATGGGGCTTTCCCACTGCACGGTACGGCTCGACTCGACTCGACTCTGCTCGCTTTTTGTGGGTTTTCCACTGTGGATAGTACCTGGTACCTGGTAATTTTTTTAGTACCACCTAAGTCGAAGTTCCAAGCGAGCCGAGCCAATACTAAATGTAACGTCAAAACCCTGCAGATCACTGATTGGTCAGAGAGAATCGTCACTACCAGCGTCACTGAATTTGCAACACGGGACATCAACCCGCTAGTTTTAAAGTTAGCAACAGCGATAGCAGTATCATTTGTTCACGCGACTTTCGAATTGTAAAAAATAAATGTCTGTGCGCAAAACCACGCCATGGTCAATAAACGAGATGTAGATGTTCCTCTCGTTAGTAGCCGAGGAGAGGATCCAAAGAGAGCTAGATGGGGCGACGCGAAGAGTCGGCGCAACTATGACGATCAGCCTTTAATCCCACCCATGTTGAGGCTGCACTAAACTGCAGTGGAAAAGCAAGCTCAGAAAAGTAAAACGAGCAGAGTCGAGTCGAACCGTAATGTGCAGTGGAAAAGTGCCATAACACAGCACGCGCAATATATGAGCACTCCATATGAACTCCATCTCAGATGCAGATGCTTGATAGTTTGGTTCGCTTAAAACATGCATTGAGAAAGGCACCAGAAGAGTATTTTATTTGATGAGAAGCATATTAAAACTACTGAGAACAAGCCTACTCACAGAAACTCAAAGTTCTTCCTGGAGTGTACCACCAAAATAAAAGTCAGAGGGTTTTAAAGTTAACAAATTACAACTGAAATTTTATTGTTGTATAATATAATTTTTTTATTATTATTATTATTATTATTATTATTATTATTATCAAAAATAATCATATATAAAATTACAATAATATATAAATTGACTGAGTAACTAAAGTAAACACAAAATGGATCCACTAAAAAAATCCATTAAACATGCTGTTGCATTATCCAGTAGATTACGTAACAATAAAGGTTTTCTTACAGGTGTCATGAAATGCTCTTTTTTTATATAGTTTTATTATCTTATCTGAGGTCCACTGATAATGTTACTAAAGTTGTTTTTTTTTTTTTTTTAACCAAAACAGTCATAATTTAGTAATATATGATCATTTTGCCCTCTGTCTGAAACGCTCAGTTTTGGTATAAGCAACTCCTTAATACTTCAACATAAATGCCAACTGATATGATTGGCTAACATCATGCAGCCCTTTGAACAGAGCCATTTCTGAAACTCAACTGGAAGAAAATTAATAAGCACCAAAACATTATAAAACTACATTTCAGTGTTTACCCATAACGCACATCCCACACATTAAATCCGAATATATTAAACTGTTCAGCTCAAGCAAAACTGTTAACACTCACACCCTGTCTACACCGAACGCGAGAGTCGTGCCGCATCAAAAGCAATAGAACCCATTATAATGAACAATGCTCTCTACCACTGAAGCGTCCATAGCGTAAAAAGATGTCCCATTCCATTTTGCTCTGCACGCGCTACTACTGCCAACAACACAAAAACATGGTTTAGAAAGTTGTGCCGACGTGCCTGGGGTAAACAGGATGTCAGCACCATAAACTATCACACAGTCATGACATATTCAATTATCATGAATTAAACAGTTTACTCACGGTTTTTGCAATCGTGTCCAAGTGTTTTTAACTGCCTTATCCTTCAATAACAGTTCCTTTGCAAAGCTTGAATCGTATTATGAGTGATATGATATGAGCCGAACATACAGTCCACTCTTAAATATGCTGAAGACACATCCAGTTTGCAGTATCATTTCATCATGTTTTCATACACCAACAACTACAAATAGCACAGATGGGCGAAAGAACGCGTCTATGATGCATTCTCCTCTTCAGAGTTGTAACTTGACACTGTGACTTTTAAAATCGTCCTGTGATATGTATCAAGCAGTCAAAGATGTCTATCTGTGCATGTTTATGTAGAAAAACATTTAAATACAGACAGGAAAAGGTGTCCTGTGCAAGTCCACTTAGGATGAATCTCCCATGACAGGCCCCATCTCTCTCCTCTTCACGTGTGTGACTCACTGACTGAGCACCAGTGGGCGGGGCCAAGGGTGCAATGACGAAAAATAGGCGTTGCATATGCAGATGTATTTGGTCCATGTGACGTCACAAGTTCCACGAATTCCAAACGAGCCGCTTTTGCAGCTTGGTTTAAATAAATGCTCTTTTTCTACTAAGGAGGAAGTTTTCAGTTCTGAAACCTATGTTATAACTTGGTTTTGTTTTTATAGTACAATGACCTCTTACATGTCAAAATTGATACATTTTAAAAGGAAAATTTGATTCCTCATGTCATGACCCCCTTAACAGGCTACACATTTTTTATGTAATTATTTTCTGTCTACTCTATTTTAATTATAAAATACACAGTGTGTCCAGAATTTTCAGTTTCTGTTTCAGCCAAGAATTTTGTTTTTTGGTGCATCACTACTGAAAATTGCCTAATGCCTCATTAAAATAAGCCAAGAGATCAGCCTGACCAAGCTGGGGGACCATCTTAGGCTGGTTATAGTTGATTTTCTTTTTAGCAGGGGGTAGCCTATGTGTGTTAAGTGAAGAAACAAAATCTGAGCAGTTGGCTAGATCTGTCTGTTTGTTACTCACTGCTTTATGTGACTGAGCCACGCATCTCTCTCCATCACATCAGTAAATGAGCTGACAGAAGTCACACATGTTAAGATTAAGAGGCACTAATTTGAGAATGTGAGAGCTGACCTTGAAACTGAAATAACATCCAATATTCCCCACTGCACATTTGAGCAAATTAGAGAGGACTAAAAGCGGCACACTTTTTATAGAGCGCTGTGAGTGCTGATAGAGATGTATATATAGCAGAGGACAATGTGTTGGAGCTTTGTGCAGATGGAAACCTGCATGTTTATTCCCCTCTTTTAATGACATCATCAGTCAATGGCAGGTTGTGACATGACAGTGTTTTGATTAACAGTCTGCTCACTGGGACGGATGGACGTACAAAGAGTGAGCGGCAAGAGACCAGAGGAGGCAATTTTCTGCTATAGAGAAAAAGTCCTTCTCTAAATATACACCAAGGATGCTGCTCTGGGTTTGACTTTCCATTATGCATTACATTTTATGGAGAGATTTAATAAAATCCTTGTGAATGTTTTTTTTTTCTATACTTTGGCACTTTCATGGACAGGGACTGTGACAAGATGTAAAAAGAGGGGTGAAAAGTTGTTATATAAGTTGTGATATTTCAATATATATTGCAAATGAAAGCAAAATAAGTGAGCTGACCGTGCAAGGAGGCTGCATCCATGGTTCTCCATCAATCTGCATGGGCAGCAGCCGGGACGTCCTGTGGAAAGAGAGACAGGACAGAGAAAGAAAGACAGAGCGTGCTGTTAGGTGTCAGGCCATTGACCAGGCAGACCACGGGCATGAGGCTCCTCTACAACACTGTTCCTGGACAGCTCTGAACACTACACTTTTTGTTCCCACAGGCCTATTCTGAGCCGGGCCCCTTACTTTCTAAACTAACAGACTCACACACACACTCACATTGTTCAGCACCTTCATTCCCGTATACACACACTTCCAAAATGTTAGTTTAGTCTATTCAGCTGTTCTACTAGAAGTTAAAAACAAAACAGCATGGGAGAATGACACTGTGTGCGTTTACATGTGCAACAATATGCTGATAACAATAAAAAATCAGCTCATTCTAAAAACCTGACAACCCAAGAAAACTGTTTACATGAGATTTGTAATTATCAGAGCTCTGGTTTTGACATCAAAGCGTAAACAGATATGCGCACAAGACACGGGAAGCATCACGTGAACATTCTTAATGATGTGCCGATAGCACTGACCAATCAGCTGTGAGCTCGAGTAGACTTCAGCAAGGGTTAACTGGAAAAATAACCTGTATCCTACTTTATTTTCTATGGAAATCCACTGATATAAACATTTACTTCTTATATAATTATTATAATAATGTTAATGTTGCTAAAACTGCATATACATGTCATTCGCACATTGAATAAGCCACCATATGCGACAGTTAAGGAGTGTGAAGGCAGAGCGAATTTGAGGTAATGGGCAAAAATATACAGTATATGTCCTGATTTGTATTTGTTTAAAGAGTTCATGACCTTTCCCTGATAAAAGAATGGTGTTTAAAGTTGAAGTTTAATTTCTGCACCACTAGTGTCTCCAAACATAATTACAAAAAAACAAACAGCTTTCCCTAAAACTCCCCTCGTCTCTTATTGTTAAAAAAATCAGATGGTCCCACCTAAAACTCACGCCATTGGTTGAGTGCTGTGTATGGCTAAATGGGAAGCTCAAACAAAAAATAAGCAATGTTCTGATAGTGCCACAGCAATTTCACCTTTCGAGGAAATCAACTTACGATGGCTGACTTGTACAATTTATTAGGTACACCCGTACACCTACTTTTTCAAGCGATTATCTAATCGGCCAATCATGTGGCAGCAGTGCAATGCATAAAATCATGCAGATATGGGTCAGGAGCTTTAGTTAATGTTCACATTAACCATCAGAATGGGGAAAAAATTTGATCTCAGTGATTTCGACCGTGGTATGATTGTTGGTGCCAGACTAGCTGATTTGAGTATTTCTGTAATCCTGGTATTACAGAAATGTAATGGTATGTAAAATGGTATTTTCACGCACAACAGTCCCTAGAGTTCACTCAGAATGGTGTCAAAAACAAAAAACATCCAGTGAGTGGCAATTCTGCGGATGGAAATACCTTGTTGATGAGAGAGGTCAACGGAGAATGGCCAGACTGGTTAGAGCTGACAGAAAGGCTACAGTAACTCAGATAACCACTCTGTACAACTGTAGTGAGCAGAATAGCATCTCAGAATGCACAACACGTCGAACCTTGAGGTGGATGGGCTTCAACAGCAGAAGACCACGTCGGGAACTTTATTATGACCATAGTGTTCCTAATAAAGTGTCAAGTGAGTGTAGTTGTCTCTGCATATTAGGCTGGGATAGGAGGAAGTATTTTAACATTGACAAAATTACACACATCAAGGTATTTACATGACCTTATACGTTGCCAGGTTATTAAGCATAATTAGTCAAAGAATGAATGCTCTATTAATGCAGATTTTGGAAAGTATTAGGTAGTAGGCAGACTGTCCTGTGTACAGGTGAGGAAACACGTTAGAACTGTGAATAACCTCATCCCTTCAATTCAGCGCTAACTGCTAAGGTCATTATGAATGTTTAATGGAGCGTGTCAGGCCAGGGCAATACAAACATGTGAACTAGCACCATAACCAAGGTGTGTCTCCACTAGTTCATTAACATAAGTCAGGACTGAGCAGTGTGTGTGCACATACTACAAACATCATTATTCATCAGTAAGATGAGTGACAGCGAGTCAAAACGTCTGATTTATTGGCTGTAGTGGCTGAGAGAGAGTGTCCTGCTGATGGTGAGGGGGAAGAGATGCATTTGAGAGCCACGGGCACAGGAAATCAGAGTGTTTATCTGTGAGTTGGACAAATACTGACATCTTTGTCAGTGTGTGTGTGTCTGTGAATGGGCACAGGCTACTGACCTGATGGTGACACTGGAACACTGTGCAAGGCGCCGCCCAGCACTCTTGAGACCTGTGTAGATCTGACCCATCTCGATTGCTCCTTCTAAACCCACCACCTCCAGAAGCAGGTCACTCAGATCTGTTTAGCAGTTAAGGTAGGGATAGAAAGAGAGAGAGTGAGAGATTGGAGGATAAGAGTTTGGAAAATTAGGTGCTAACCCAGATGAAAATGTTATTGCTGAAAACTTAATGCAATTCTTAGATAAGTTTCATTTTAGAACTTAGTCTCAGACGTTTCTCCGTAAATTCCTTATGAGAAATAAAAATAGAAACAAACAAAACAATTACTGACACCAGACGCATCCACTGATGCACCACAACAGTTTGAAAGAGATCTTGTTTGTTATTTTTATTTCCAATATATAAAGAAGAAAAGGAACCTCAATTCTAAACTAAAATCTAGAAACATCAAATCCAAACCAAACCCAAACTCTACAAAATGGAAGAGTAAAATTGCATCCAGTTTTAAGAAAAAATGAAGGTGATAGCTTTAGTAAATGCTTGTGGAATACTGTTATTCCTTTACTCACTCATTAACTTTCTCTCACTCACACTAGCACACACAACAGGGTCATAGAAGTGTCCCACATACACAAACATACTGTGGAAATGACTTTGTCTTTTGCAGAGTAGGGGGATCAGACACACTAAATGAGTGATTTATAAAATCCTCCTCAGTTCTAAGAAAGCCTCCTTCTGTGAATTATTCCTCAAGAACCAATGCAATAAAATCAGTACCTGACAGAAGTGGGTATTACATGTAACTCCCTCACAAGAGTGTGAATGCAGTGTCTTGTGCTGATAATGGAACTCATAGACCTTTTTGTGCCAGTGCCAGAATCAAGATGTGGCATCTGTATAAAAAGCACCTGATGAAAAAAGACACCAAGCCTCTCCAATGAGAGTAACCTGAACATTTAACACGTGCTGAATGTTTCTGAGAACAAAGTCCCAATTGCATCCCAATTGCTGAATAGATGTGGCTGAAGTTGCCTGTTAATAAACTAAGGCTAAGTAAAGGTTGTGAAATCATTCTTAAGAAAACAAGGCTGTATATTGCAATCCGAACCAGCATTTAACACTTACATTTTAACTACCCAGAGAAAATGTTATTGCTCAGAGGTTGCTCTTTTAAAGCTCATGAGACTTCATGGAGTTCTTAGACATCCCTCATTTAAGTATCAATTTTGTTTCTCCTAAACTTCCTTCTAAATGAGGACATACTGTACCGAGCGATAGCGAGAACAAACAGACCAAAGAGCAGAGGAAACATTCAAAGGATTTATTAACAACAAATAAGAGCAGTCACTGGGCTGTGGAATGTCGAAGATCCTAGCACCGGCTGCAGCAGCGGGAAGCGATCTCCGATAGCATGCGCGCCATGGCAGCGCAAGAAGCAATCCGTGAAGAATGTGTTGGTAGGATGAGTGTTGTGGAAGTCAGGAACAGACTCGTAAAATCCTCTGTTGAAGCTTAGTGAGGTGCAGAACAACACCCAGCTGAGATGGGCGATCTTACACCCGACACACGGGCAGAGACGAGGTATACTCAGTGGAAGACCAGCTGACACGCAGCAAAACTGGAAGGCAACCACACACCCAACACATGGACAACCAACAGATACATGAGATAGGACCAACTAGGCAGAGAGGGTGAGGTTAGGACTTAACATCAAACAACATTCTAGCAAAGATACTGAGAACACGATGGGCTAAAGAAGGGAGTGAATTAGGGGAGAACAGGTGTTGTTCGGCATGCTAATCAGTGGGCATGATCGGCATTCCCATGGAAACGCCGATCATGCATGCCGGCCGCGCCTGCGAGACATGAGGAAGAGAAAATGACAAAAAATACACAAAAAAATTACAAACTCACTGGAGCCATGACACATACATTCACTGAGCACTTTATTAGAAACAACTGTACAGCTACTTATTCATGCGATTATCTAATCAGCCAATCGTATGGCAGCAGTGCACTGCATAAAATCATGCAGATATGGGTCAGGACCTTCAGTTAATGTTCACATCAATCACCAGAATGGGGACAAAATGTGATCTCAGTGATTTAGACCATGGCATGATTGTTGCTGCCAGACGGGCTGGTTTGAGTATTTCTGTAACTGCTGATCTCCTGGGATTTTCACGCACAACAGTCTCTAGAGTTTACTCAGAATGGTGCCAAAAACAAAAAACATCCAGTGAGTGGCAGTTCTGCAGACGGAAACGCCTTGTTGATGAGAGAGGTCAATGGAGAATAGCCAGACTGGTTCGAGCTGACAGAAAGGCTACGGTAACTCAGATAACTAATATGTACAATTGTAGTTAGCGGAATAGCATCTCAGACAGAACACCACGTCGGGCACTTTATTAGCACCATGCATTCCTAATAAAGTTCTTAGTGAGTGTACATTTCTGAAAAGTGCACATCATCACATCTACACAAACATACGTCACAAAAGGTAATTGTTCAGAGTGGGTCAGATTTTTAATCTTGGGTCCGCCTATAGCTCACCTAGCCTATCATTACCCAAAAAATCTCTGATGTGTGACATGTACTTAAAGGCAAATCAGCAAACAGATTACATTTACTCCCATCCAGACAGGGATGGTCTGTGTAGATGTGGCTGTACATTGTATACAACAGTATAAACACTGTTAATAATTTCACAATGTCATCTAAAAGAAGACACACTTTTGCAACCAAGCAAGAAACTGTCGCCTGACTTATTCTCGTCCTATGAGGCTTGCGCAATGCCGATGATGCAAGTCTGAGCTCCAGAGAAAGTTCAGAGTCATCCAGTCATGCTCGCTGCTTTCTTCTGTCCCAGCTTAATATGCAGAGACAAAAAAAAAAAAAAAATAAATAAAGTTGGGGGGAGTGTTTGGGAAACCTGTCTGTACAAAGTCATTATTTCTGTGTTTTTATTTGGTGTCATTGAGGCACTGAAATTACATGCTAATAATTTCTTCGTTTACACATATGGTATTGATACAATACAGTTCTGATCAGTTCTGACTGACACCTAATAAAAACCTAGTACTAAATAAATATGTTAACAGAGACACTATTGCTTTAATGGCAAAACTCATAGCTTTTAACATAAAGCTCAGGTCCCTTGAAGCCATTCAGAACCATAATACAAACTCCATACTGACAGAGCAATTGTTAATGTTACTGATACTGTGCATTAAGGTAATGCATTTAGCAGCTGCGAATATTGCATTTATGGAGGAAGTAAGTTAGTGAGTCACTGTCAAGTTTTAATATTTCACAGAGCAAATTGCACAGCACAAATCACAAAACTAGTCCTCAGTGAATGTTGCCAGCTTCCAAACTGTGCCGAGTACACTCCAGCAATACCTACGCGCACAAGGCCTTTGTGAGAAACTTTCATTTACGCAATGAACATTAGCCTACATGTCTACCAATTAAAAGTATTATGCTTTTATATTCTCCCTTAAAAATTTGAAACCAGAAAAAATCAAATAAAAAGGCTATTGTTTCACAAGGTTCTAACGCATAGTATGGACCACTCTTAGTTGTCTGAATTCATGTGGTATGACCTGTGAGTTTCTTTTGTTGAGCCATGACCTGGCTGAAAATAAAAAGCTGTCTACCGGTGTTTATAAAGTGTTTATTGATTGATGAAAAGTGGAGAGGTCTAAACTTGCCTGACTATTTAGCTTTGCCGGGGGATATTGTGACTCTCTTCCTCAAAAAGGTCAAACAGGAGAGGTAAACAAACCGTATACTTTGCTTGGATTGCTACGAATGGCCCCAACATAGAATTCTGTGCCCGGTATTCTTTATTCACCTCCATAATGGCACAAGCAGGCATGTCAAAGGTCCTGATGCTCCCTCAGCTCTATACAGCTTGGGAGTTTTCCCAGAAATAATAATAGGATTGAGAGCCATAAGAAGAAAAGAGGGAGTTAAGGAGGGCAGATTAACACTTCAGCAGTGACACTATGAAGTGGCAGTGAGTGACAGGCAGCTCTCTATGGGGCTATTCAGACTGAAAGACGTAGTGTTACGAACAGTACTAAACGCAGGTGTCTCGAGACAAGTTTTTAAAAGTTGCTGTTCTTTTTAACCTAACACAACATCTAAAAAATGCGGTGCTCCGGCTCAAGATGCTGAAAAACAGGCCGGCACAGCGCACAGTCAAAGATGAGTGTCTAGAGCATGTTTACATAGACAAACTACTGAAAAACAGCACAGATGCATGAAACAATACGCTGGGTGTGAACGGCCCCTAAGACTGAAAACTGCAACAATTCAGCCTCATACTGATTCACGAATAAGTACACAAACAAATCAATAATCTATGCAAATGAGTGTCCCTTCAAAAAGACACTTAAGATTATTTATATTTTCGGCCATTTAGAGACAGTATAGAGATGACAGGAAATGACTGGGTCAACAGGGGGAATCAGGAAATGTTGCAAGCCAAATTTGAACAAATTAACAAATTAACCTGTGCGTTAAAGCTGAAGTGTGGAATTTTTTTCCCAAACAGGTTTCCTGAAGGTTTCCAGGTTTCCAGATCCCCCCCCCCCCTTTTGCCATTTGTCTGTTTTATGCAGTTGGTTAATTCCTATGTTGCAAACAAGGAATAGTCAACCAGTTAATAGCAAAATTCTATAAATCACTGTAAAATTAGGAGAAATAAAATATACACATATTCACATTTCATGAAAGCTATTTTCAGCTGTGGTTTACTGCCAGCCTTGTCTTTTGTTTCATGGAGCAAACTTATTATTATCAAACATACAGCCTCTTTTTCAATGCCCCAAAAGCAGAAAATAAAATTATAATAATAAAGAGAGGGAACGAAAAAATTTACGGGCGCCTTATTTTCCTCACGACACAAATATTTCCTGCTCTGTCAGGTCTGGTCTTTCTTATTCCAGGCAGCACATCACAGTGAGGCAGTGCTAAGAATAGCTCACAAACGCCTTCTTACATAACCATGTCAGAATGCATTGTGTGGAGGATATTAAGTCCTGGCTAAGCAGGGTCATGCTAGAAATATATTACAAATTACAGTGATCTAAACAAAAAACATAATCTACACTGATCATGTTTAACATAAGAAAGACAAACTTTAGTTGATAACTGTAATATAATTAAAACCCTCAGCCAACTGCAATTTCATATGAAGTTAGTTAGTGATGCCAGCTACACACTACCAATGTCAGCATACTCTTAAACATTGATATTTTGGAGGTGAGTTGCACTAGGAAGAACAAAAAAAGTGGAATTTCTAAAAGTGGACCTGCCGGTGAAGTAATGGCTCCAGCAGTTTAGAAGCTTAAATGTTCATCATATAATGGGTTGACAACTATTCTTCTAACTCCTTGCAATGGTCACTTTGTGCTTGCTCACTGGAGTAGAGACCTAACACCCTGTAAACTGCTTTGTGAAACCTGGTTGGATTGCTTGGTCCAAACCTGAGTTCGATTCTAACCCCCCTCCCCCTATGGTCTCTTTTCACATTGAGCTCGTTTACATGGACACCAGAAAGCTGTTTATTGTGAGAAAGGTGCTTAAGACTTGAAATCGGCATCTGCGTTTACATGCACGGTGTTATCAGCTTTCTCTTTACTCCCGTATAAATGCGGCTCAGTCAGTGAGCATTTCTATCCACAGCAAAGTAATTTCTCCACGATGCTTATGTAAATAAAAACCATGGGATCCGAGGAAGACTTCACTATTTTATTCTCTGTTCCTTCACTTTATTTCCAGATGCTATGTTTATTTCCAGATATTCCAGAGTTGTTGCTGTGTTTTTTTCCTTAACTTTCCATCGTGACCTGCAGCAAAATTGCGCTGCAATAGTGGGGTTTCCCTTTTACTTAAAACTTAGCGCATATACGCAGAAATGAGGGACAGTAGTCGATATTTTAAATTGGAGTGTATAAATGGGTATATTTGATATCTTCCCACTGTACTCCTAGCAATGTTGAATTCATTCAATTGAGCTGTTGATATGATATATGGCTCCATCCTATGACGTTAATTATCCGGTCTGTTCCACACACATGCACACTCTTCAAAAACCTGTAAGAATGCCACTAATGCATTTACATGGCCACATAAATCGCATTCTCTGGGAGAAACCTACAGTACGTGTGTTAAACTGCTTTATCTTAATCTCTTAAATGGCTTAAGGAAAACAGTGATTTAGTTTACATGCCGTTTACATGCAAAAACCCTGAAATAAACCATTTTCTTAAGTGCACGTAAACGTGGTCATTGTACTTTTTGTAAGTGGTAAGTGTGTGTCATTAAAGTGAGGACTACCATAAGTATCGGTACTAGCGGTAAATGTTTACCACTGTAACTAGACAACAGCTCGGGAGGAGGGGATACCATGTTCA
Organism: Myxocyprinus asiaticus; assembly: GCF_019703515.2. Lineage (NCBI taxonomy): Eukaryota > Metazoa > Chordata > Actinopteri > Cypriniformes > Catostomidae > Myxocyprinus > Myxocyprinus asiaticus. The sequence goes on along the minus strand of NC_059353.1, from coordinate 21,774,958 downwards.
CTGTTTAATTCATGTTTTTGTCCACCTATACTTTACATGCACAGAGTGGCACTTGCATTTGTCTTCTAAGGATACAGTACATTACACAAGATTTATTCAGACAGAAGCAGCTATGAGAAATAACTTTAAGCTTTATTGTCATATGAGCGGGGTAGATGTGACACCATGCAATGAAATTCTTACTTTGCAATTCTCTCTATTCCATCGTATAAAAAGAAACATAAACAATTAAAAAAGAGAAACTAATAAATACAGTTCAGTTATGAAAACTCTCTGAATAGTTTATAAAAGATTTTATTAATGTAAATGATCTTGAGTAGGTTTGGTCTTGACGGACAAGACTGACGCACGCTGCTGCTTGACAATAGTCATATGCTGCTGCTGTTAGACGAGAGAGATGCTGCTGCTGCTTGACATAAGTCAATATGCTGCTGCTGATAGAAACATGCTGCATCTGAGATGAGAGACATGCCACTGCTACTGAAGAAAATCACTTAACCCCCCTGCGTAAAGCAGATCTAGACAAGTGGAGCTGGGGAGGAAGAGAGTGAAAGCTGCACAAGGCTGCGCTGCTGAACTTGAATTGAAGCCGTTGAAGGCAGTACCGTTTTTATACATTTTGACAGAAGAATGTAACTCCCTGATTGGTTTAAGTAGAGGCGTGTCGGGAACTGAATTGGCCTGCCCATGTAGAGTTTCCTATCTGAACTTAATAGGACAATACAAATTCAGTATAAATTTAAATGTCTTTTAAAAACAATAATAAGTGTGACTGGCAGAATAAAAAGATGCAAATTTATGCCATCGATAGCGGTTCACTACCGCTGTTTATGGGGGATTTGGTTTTGGCCTTATTTTCCTCACGACACAAATATTTCCTGCTCTGTCAGGTCTGGTCTTTCTTATTCCAGGCAGCACATCACAGTGAGGCAGTGCTAAGAATAGCTCACAAACGCCTTCTTACATAACCATGTCAAAATGCATTGTGTGGAGGATATTAAGTCCTGGCTAAGCAGGGTCATGCTAGAAGTACATTACAAATTACAGTGATCTAAACAAATAACATAATCTACACTGATCATGTTTAACATAAGAAAGACAAACTTTAGTTGATTTAGATAATTTAATTAAGACCCTCAGCCAACTGCAATTTCATATGAAGTCTTTTAAATACGATAATAAGTGTGACTGGCAGAATAAAAAGACGCAAATTTATGCCATCGATAGCGGTTCACTACTGCTGTTTATGGCGGATTTGGTTCAAACCAACCACAACTCCAGACCATCTTTTCAAGTGAACTCGTGTTCACACCAGGCACGTTCACACCAACCAAAGCAAACTTATATGCCAAATGGACTCTGGTCCACACCAAAAACTATATAAACAGAGATTGATGGAATTTGAGCTAGAGCAGAAAGAGATATGGAAACTGTTCATAAATGAACTTGCGTTTAAAGTGTGATTAAAAAGTTCCTTTTAGAAGGCAGTTTTTTTGCTTCTAAACAATAAATTCTCCATGAAGCTATCTATCCCAGTTTTTTCTCATGTGGCATGAGTGTTTTTCCAGTGTGAGGGATCTGTGGGCTGCCACATGGATGAGGACAGCTAATATTTATTGTTTTTCTGATTCCCTCTGTGCTCTGCTCTGCTGTGCTTTTCGTGACTCATTCTGAGTGCTAATCAGAGTGAACATGATGTGTTAACACAGGCTGATACTGTGGACTGTGGATTCTACTCAACAAACCCAAACCTGTGAGTGCATGGCAGGGAGGTGGCTCTCATGCTCGGTCCATGTGCGAAGTGACCAGCCACCCCCGCACCTACACCACGACTTCTGCAACTCTCCAGCTCCTTCTGACCATCTGCTTTTTCTTCCACTGGCCCAAAGATACGAAAAGCACAGGGCAGAGGGAACCAGAAACACAATAAATATTAACTCTCTTCATCCATGTGGCCACGTGGATAGATGGCCTCATACTTCATTCCTAAACTCTTCTTATGTACTCTTTAGTAACACATAATTCCGGGGTTTTCATATGTGCTCTTCATTAGCATACTTAATTCCTGAGCTGTTCAAATGTGCTCTTCGCTGGCATACTTTATTCCTGGGATCATCTTATGTGCCCTTCATTAGCATACAGGGGTGGGCGATATGACCAAAATCTTATATCACGAATGAGTAATTTTATATCACTATATAGTAAAAGTTTTCTCAAAAAGCAATAGAAATTGGTTTATATATAAAATAACCATATTGTAATGCCTATTTTTGGAACTTCAGTCAGTGAATTAAATACTTTATAAACGAAAACTACTTCCTCTTTATTTGGCAATTAAATAAATAAATAAAAATCAAACTTACCAAAATGATAAATATAACAGTATGCCACATTTCAATTTAAAATGTTGTTGACCATTATTGTTATTATAAACTTTGCTCAAGAAACTTAATATCAAAGAAAATAAAACATAAGTAAAAAAAAATCCAATAAAAATAAACACTTCTTGAAGCAAATAAATATCACTTCTTGCAAAATAAATAAATAAATCACAGAATTTATGTAGAGTTCATCTTTTGGCTTTCATAATATTCTTTTGAGTGCTTTAATTTGTGGTGATGAAACAGACTGCTTGTATTATGAGTGATTATTATCATGTGAACCACAGATGTCACACTTGTTTTAATAAGCTCCTCTACATTTTCTTGACATGTTTGGGAGTCGTCCCATTCTGTGGAGATTTCTTCTCCATTTGGGGTTTTCCTGGGTCAGAAATGATTGAGTAGTGCGAGTGATCCCGCTCTCAGTTCTCCTACCTGTGGAGCACAAATATCAGAAAGCCTTCGGAGCAATCACATGAAACAATCGCGTGTCAGATGAGAATAATATTTAGCACTTTTAAAGCAGCAAATGCGCAATGAAGGCCATTAAATTTTCTTGGGCAGCCGCAGAAAATTGTTCAATGTCGGAAAAACCCTGTTCTTGTTTCTTTGATTCTCTCAGTCTTGCGTGAAGCCCTGCTAACTGATAGATAAGCCCACGCTGCGCACGTGGATATTTACATAACGCGATATAGCAAAATCTCTGATTGACACTTTATATCGTTGCCATGATACATATCATCATATCGTCCAGCCCTACTAGCATACGTCATTCCTGGGCTCCTCTTATCTGTTCTTTACTAACATACGTCAATCCTAGGCAAGTCCTCTTCACTACATACTTCATTCCTGAGCTCTTCTTATGTCCTCTTCTCTAACATACTTAATTCCTAAGCTCTTCTTATGTGCTCTTCACTATAATACATCATTCCTGGTCTTTTTTTTATCAGCACTTCATTAACATATGGCAATAATGGGCTCTTTTTATGTCCTCTTCACTAGCATACTTCATTCCTGATCTCTTCTTTTGAGCCGTTCACTAGCATACTTCATTCCTTGGCTTCTCTTATATGCTCTTCACTAGCATACATCATTCCTGGGCTTTTCTTTAGTCCTCATCACTAGTATACTGCTTTCCTAATCTCTTCTTATGTGCCCTTCACTAGCATACTTAATTCCTAAACTCTTATTATGTGCTCTTTACTATCATAAATAATTCCTGGGCTCTTCTTATCTGCTCTTCATTAGCACAGGTAATTCCTGGGCTCTTTTTATGTCCTCTTCACTAGCATACGTCATTCCTGAGCCCTTCTTATGAGCTCTTCACCAGCATGCTTCATTTCTTAGATTTTCTTATGTGCTCATCAATAGCATACTTCAATCCTTGGCTCTTCTTATATGCCCTTCACTACCATATGTCATTCCTGGGATCTTCTTAAGTCCTCGTCACTAGCATACTTCACTCCTGAGCTAATCTTATGTGTTCTTTTCAGTAGCATACTTCATTCCTAAACTCTTCTTATGTGCACTTCACTATCATACATAATTCCTGGGCTCTTCTTATCTGTTCTTCACAAGCATACGTTATTCCTGGAATCTTCTTAAGTCCTCCTCACTAGTATACTTAATTTCTGAGCCCTTCTTATGTGCTCTTTTCAGCAGCATACTTCATTCCTAAGCTCTTATTATGTGCACTTCACTATCATACTTCATTCCTGAGCTATTCTTATGTGTTCTTTTTTAGTAGCATATTTCATTCCTAAGCTCTTCTTATGTGCACTTCACTATCATACATCATTCCTGGGCTCTTCTTATCTGGTCTTAACTAGCATTCGTAATTCCTGGGCACTTCTTAAGTCCTCGTCACTAGCATACTTCATTCCTGGGCTCTTCTTATCTGTTCTTCATTAGCATATGTCATTCCTGGGCTCTTTTTTATCCTCTTCACTAGCATACTTTATTCCTGAGCCCTTCACTAGCATACTTTATTCCTGAGCCCTTCACTAGCATACTTCATTCCTGAGCTTGTTTTATCTACTCTTCACTAGAATAGTTTTATTCTCAAGTTTGTCTTATGTACTCTTAACTTGCATACTATATTTTTGAGTTCTTCTTATGCACTTTTGACTAGCATACTTTATTCCCAAGCTCTTAATATAAACTATTCCCTGGCCTACCTTATTGCAATATGTCTCATGTACTCTTCTCTACCATACTTTATTCTAAAGATCTTTTTATGTACTCTTTTTCTATAATACTTTATTCCAAATCTCTACTTATTACCTCTCCTCTAGCATACTTTTTTCCCCAGGCTTATATGTATTCTTCACTTGGCTTGCTAGCTCCTGCCCTGCTCTACTTATACAGCATACTCCTCATGAGACACTTCATGCTTTCATAGAAAGCACTTCCCATGCTTTCTATTCATTAGAGCTGTTCTCATTATGTCAATATTGTGACATCTCTTAAAGCGGTATCACAACACAGCATACATTTCAGAAGTGGTATGACAAAGGCACAGTATTCAATTGAAAGATAGGTGTTAATCATAGGCATTGCTAGACCCTATATGGGGGGATATTGACTAAATAGTGAACTTCACCACTGGCCCTCAATCACCATGGAAAAAATCATACACAAAAAGCGAGCAACAGATATGTGTGTGATTGGTTACAATGCTCATGCGTTGCAAAAAAAAAAGTAGTAGATATAAGGAGTAGATATAAATGGAAAGCTGTAATTAACACTTTTTTTTCATTTAGTAGATTGAAAAAGTAGATTAATTGTGCAGCCCTAATGTGCTCTGCTTGCATGCTCTTCTGTACCAGACTCAATTCACTCGCTTTCTGCCACAGAGCTCACCAGTCTCCCAACCTCTGTTCCCATGCCATTCACAAAAAAGCTGCTCTCACAAAGCAAGCCAAGAATCACAGCTCTCATGATGCAGATCATGGGAAAGGGCCCCTCAGACCAGCAACATCTTCAAAGTTTCTGAATCCCAGAGGGGTGAGAGCCACTCTTCAAATGTCAATCACTCTCTCTAAAGTGAGAGCAAAGCTGTCGATATGCTTTTCTGGTCCCTGATAGAGGATGCTGAGCCACAGTGGAAAGTGTCCCTTTCGTTCACTGAGTCACCATGTTCCCACCATGCTCTTGGGGTGGAGAGTTCCATTTCTATTCCTGACTGTGTTTATGAGGCTAAGAGTGTGTTGTTGTTTGTGGGATGTAACAATGAATGGCTCCGGTGCTGAAAGGCCCAGAAATAACCAACAGCATGAGGCAGTGTGTGGCAAGATTACTGTGGGAAGGGTGGAGTGACATTTGTATGAGCCAAAAAGAGAAAGAAACAGAAGAGAGTAAAAAGGGTGTGGAAAGCAGGTGAAAGGAAAAATGTGTCCCTCTGTGACCCTGAAATAAAGAAAGGCAAAAGAAACAACTGATTTGAGATAAGAGATGTGGAGGTTCTGCCTGCCACACAAATACTGGTTTCTTCTTTCCACCTGCCAATACTTCAGTTATTCCTGAAATATACAAAAAAGAAACAAAACACAGTGACTCATTCATTCATATTTTTTTTTTTTTTTTGCCAAAAAGCCACCTAAGTTCTGCCAAAATGTCCATATAACATGATGCAGCAGTAATTGTTTCCTTTTTTTTTATTTTTTATTTTTTTAGAATTTATTATAGTATATTTAACTAACTGTCATATATAAGTCCACCACATCACATACATTATGTAAAAAAATACAATTCTAATACATCGAGACATATTTTGTCCTCATAACAACTTGAAACATTACTATTTAAGCTATGTCTACTGTGTCTTCAAAGCGAGCAATGACCTAGAATATAGTGCATGAGTGTACCTTAAATTATTATGAGCAGGAGGATGGAGAATATTGGTCTGCAAAAATAAAAAACAACAGTTTTAATTAGGGCTGGGAAATTTAAAGCGTTAATTTCAGCGATTAAAACAGACTGTTTAATGTGTAAAAATACTATAATTAATGCGTTTTTGTTTTTCACTTCCTGAAATTTCACTAATGTTTTCCCCAGTTCCTGTGTCTAAAATTGGCATATATAATTTTCCAGAAGGTACACACTCAACTTGATTGAACATACTAACACAGAAACTGATTATGTGAAGCAGTGCATGCTTATCCATTATGCACAACTCATATCCCGGGCATAATAATTACGGGAACGGATTTACTGTATGGAGAATGGAGACTTCATCCACATGTGGTGAGCCAGGTGTCGTAGCGATATGGGCAATAGGGCTGAAACGATTAGTCAACATTATCGACAATGTCGACAATAAAAAACTGTCTACAAAACTTTGTTGTCGAGTAGTCGTTTGATCTCATTTAACATAACATAAGATTACATTAAGCTCTAATGATGATGCATGAGAGCAGCGCAACAGCTCGCGCCTGACTGAGGAGAGGAAGAATTATACAGCTCACAGTCCAGATGCACTCTAAACTTTCCAAACAGCTTCAGGTGACGTAGATCGCAAAGTATGAAGGAATTATAATGCAAAAATACAAAATAAGTAAATACAGAAGCACTCTCATTGTGGAATAAGCGAAGCCGGAGCTCTTTAAAGGAAACACCCCAGCATTACATCTTAAATGCAGCTATATTTAATGCGTTATAGCTTTATTAAAGTTCAAATAATACGGAAGCAGATCATGTAAATAACTACAAACTCCGAAACTGGCATTTCTCTGTGTGGTCAGGTCCTCTTCTATGAGTTGTGTGAAGTGTCCCGTTCTAAGGGAAGAGATTGAAACTGCACCCGGCTGAGGCACACTCTGTCGTGGGTCGCTTGTCCCTCGAGCGCACGCTTAATGCAGCTAGATTATAACGTGATGGCTTGCGACTTATTGAATCATAATACTGTATCACTATGCATTTCTTATCGTGAAGAAAACTGGCAATACACAGCTTTATTAATAAGAGAGAGTTTGTTTTTTGTGAGTTAAAGATGGATTGAAGTGAACAGAAAGTTGAGAGAGGGTAGTCTTCACCCATTATACACTGCATCAAAGTACATTTATTATTTATTTTTGTTCTGGCTTGTTTTCCAATATAAATATCTAAAACTCTTTTAAAACAATATACATTTTCTTTAGCAGCTATACTGCAGAAGGAATTTTTTTTATCTGAGAATGTTGAATATAATATTAAAAATACAAATATTTTAAAATATCTAAAAATCCTTTAAAAAAAGATGCATTCACCTGAGAAGCAGCATATAAGATATTTAGACTTGCTTTTAGAGAATAGATCTTGAATAGAAGTATATTTTGTCTTGACTGCACTGGCAGAAGTATGAACAATTGAAAAAATATACAAAATACACTTATATTCAAGATACATTCTCCAGAAGCAATTCTTTACATCTTATATGTTGCTTCTCAAGTAAATGTATCTTGTTTTAAGGATTTTTAGACAATTTTAAATGGAAAACAAGACAAAAACACTTGATAACAATAGGATTTTTTGCAGTGAATTTCTTTACTGAATTAAACTTAATAAAAAGTATTGTTTTCCCTTTAATTCAGTGAATGCCATTTAGAGGTATTTTTGTCCTCTTTATTGTTAGTAAGCATGTTTAATACAACCTTTTAACACACAAGCTGAATAATCGGTTAAGAGCTAATGGTTAATCGTTGCAATAATTGCTGAATAGTCAAGAATCATTCTAATAATCGTTAGATTAATCGATTATCAAAATAATCGTTAAGTTGCAGCCCTAATGGGTTGCTGTATCTCTTCGCATCACCCAAAAATGCTCACTCACTGTCATCTGAGCAAGTGTCAAAAGTGAAACTGTACGAGAGAGACCAATAGTGTGCTCATGAGACCGACAGCCAGGCATAATAATAATTTTGAGATTTAAAACTTCAGCAAATTAAACATTCAGTTTGGTTTGTATCTGTATGCATAGTGTCTAATAATGCATTGGAAATGCACACTTAATTTTATCTTGCTAGTAAAGATTGTTATGAATTAAATCTGCCCATTTGATCCTTATTATTAAAAAGTTCCCTGGAAATCACCAGAAGATTTTGCCAAACCTTTAATTAAAAAATGTCCACTGATTTTATGGTGAGTATACACATACTTGTATCAAAGATTTATATGTCACACTGGGGAAAGACAGGACCCAAACGCAGAGGTAAAACTCACTAGTCTTTAATTAAACAGTCTACACAAAAGCACTACAGCACCAGCTCAGTCGAGCTCAATAAGGATGCCACTGGGGCGAGGATAGTGTGTTCGTCTGTGTGTGCTGTGGAGGTCCAGAACAATCCGTTAAAGAGTGGTGTGGTGCGAAGCAGAGCCCAGAACAAGTCTCCCGACATGCGGGCAGAAACCAAGGAATCCTCCTCGAGCACGATCACCAGGCAATGGCAATCTGATGGGCAAACACCACTGGAGACAAAGCAACCAACAGAGCGGAACTTCACACTAAACAGGAGAACAATGTTAAGGTACAGCAAACAATAAACCAGCAATCATTCAGGGAACACACAAGGGATAAAGTGCCTTATTATTGATCCTTATTATTAAAAAGTTCCCTGGAAATCACCAGAAGATTTCGCCAAACCTTTAATTACAGAATGTCCACTGATTTTATGGCATGTATACACATACTTGTATCAAAGATTTATATGTCACACTGGGGAAAGACAGGACCCAAACGCAGAGGTAAAGCTCACTAGTCTTTAATGAAACAGTCTACACAAAAGCACTACAGTGCCAGCTCAGTCGAGGATAGTGTGTTCGTCAGTGTGTGTGCTGTGGAGGTCTGGAACAATCTGTTGAAGAGCAGTGTGGTGCGAAGCAGAGCCCAGAACAAGTCTCTCAACATGCGGGCAGAAACCAAGGAATCCTCCTCCAACACGATCACCAGGCAATGGCAATCTGATGGGTAAACACCACTGGAGATAAAGCAACCAACAGAGCGGAACTTCACACTAAACAGGAGAACAATGTTAAGGTACAGCAAACTATAAACCAGCAATCGTACAGGGAACACACAAGGGATAAAGTAGGGCATGCAATCAGAGGAAGACAGGTGGAGTGTGTGAGAAACCCATTACTGTAATCGACGCCTCCCCGTGAGCGTTCTCATGGAAACACTGATTACGCTCACCGACTCCACCAGTGAAACACGAGGGAGAGAGAAAAACAAACAACAGAATGAACCGGCAAACGCCGGAGCCATGACATTATACCTGTAAAAATGTGTCTAATTTAACTCTATCTGAAAAAAACTGAATACTTTATCATGTACATATTAAAATAAATGATGACTAAACAATTTCTTGCAAGTTCTTTGAGACCAAGTATAAAGTAAAAATATTTATGATTATATTTTAATGTTTTTTTTAATGTACAATGTAACATGATTAATCGTGATTAATTAGGCTAGTTAATTTTTTTTAATGAATTATAGCTGATTTAATAGATCAGTACTTTTACTTTTGATACTTAACTACTTAAAAAATACTTTTGTACTTTTACTCAAGTAGAAATTTAAAGAAGTACTTTTACTGGAGTAATATTTAATCAGGGTATCTATACTATTTTAACTCAAGGGCAGGATCTGTGTACTTCATTCACCTTTGACATTCAGTGTTCCAGAAAAATATATCAAACATAGGATCAGCTGAGCAACAACTCTGGTAAATATTTTGGACTAATCTAATGACAGGTTTGGAAAATGCTACAGTCACATACATCCATTAAGACCTGAATCATCATGAAATTGTTGCGTAAAGCGGCTGAGAGGAATTCTCTACTAATATAAACTTCAAAATACACTGCACAGAGAGCTGGAGATGAGGTCATGATCTAACAGCCTCAAGGACTGCTGTGTGATAGCAGCACAGTATAGCTGCTTTTCCACTATCGGGCCAGTGTGAGCCATGGCAATCCAGGTCAGCCGGGGCCAATAGCCTCAGACCTCGAGCCACAAGACCAAAATCGATCTGCATTCCCACCATTAGGCCAATAGCCCCACAGCACTGCCCTAAAACCCAACCTTAATATGGCGCCCTGGTGCCAATGTCACAAACCCCGCCCATTTTACAAGCAAGAGGGAAGCTCAAGATAAGGTATCACACTCTGGAGACTTGCTAGCCCTCGAAATTAACATGGATTTGTACTGTGCAATTTAAAAAATATTTTTTTCCAGAACCTGTACCATTGTGTGCTGGATACACAACTTGGCAAGTTCGGTGACAATATACCACGTTCATGTCTTCGTTCGGCAGACGCCGTCGCTCTGACATTGCACAATTTCATCAGCTCACATTTTTAGAAGAGCCCTGATTTCGTCTATTGACCAGTACTGATGATTCTCTGTTGATCTGATAAGGTAAGCTGATAGCTAGATATGAAAAACTGGGGAATCAGTATCTTGGTGCTGAAACCTCTGACCTGACTCCGCCTTTGTCATTGAGTCTGCCTCAATCCTCAGTTGGCCTTCTTTGGCCCAAGGGTAATTGGCGGGCCAAAGGTGTTTGGCCGTTGGCCCTGAGGAGGCACAATGAAGCCCTGAAAGTGACAGTGGGAACACAACAGGCCCTGGCATGCACTAGCAGGCCCTCATTTTGTCAGAGAGTGGAAACGCGACTTATGTTTGCCAGTCACAATATGGAGAAGGGTATAGCTGCAGCTCCGAAAAGGGGAGGGAGCTCCAAACTGACAGCAAAGATATAGGGAGCCCCTAACCTAACTCTTTCCCTAAACTTAACTGTGAGTGGAAGTGACGCCCCCTTTTGGAGTTGGCGCAACCCCATTTTGGAGTAATCCTGCCCCCTTCTGATATAACCCCGCCCTCTTTTGGAGATTCCGACCCCATTTGGAGATCTAAGGCCTGCAGCTATACCTACTTGACAATATGAGGGACAATGAGTGATCTGTCACCAACACTAAACTTATGCTCATTATCAATATTTTCTTTATTTTATCTTAATTACTTGTTCAATAAATATTATTTCTTTATGATTTATTTATTTCCTTCAGTAATATAGACCCTTTTAGTTAATCTGTTAGTCTTAGTTTACATGGAACTCTTTATTTAATAAAATTTTACTTTATTTTAATTTTATTTTGCACTATTTATATTTTATTTTTTAATATTACTTGTTTTGCACTATATACTGTATATATTTATTTATTTAACAATTTTCTCATTGTACTCAGCTATGCTGCAAACGTTTTGGCAATAAAAATGTACAGTTCAGCTAAACACGGAATTTGACTACAGAACTTTTGCTGTACTACAATATGTGCAATATATGCAGTGCTGGCTCAAGTATTTTTGCCTGAAGGGCAGTTAAAGATTACTAATATGAGTCACAATGCTAGCAGCAGCCCACTTCCTCTCACTATCTCTCTCTCTTTCTATCCCTGCGCCGTTCCTCGGTTCAGGAGGGCCTGGGGGTCTCCATGGTAACAAGATTCATGGGAGTTGAGTCAGTGAAATACAGAAGACCACAGAGAGAAAGAAAAAGAGACAGAGTGAGAAAAAGAGTGAGGGATGGATGAGTTGTAAAATGTGAAGAAAATTTAAATGGATCAAAAGCGTGAGGTAACAGAAAAGACAGAGGTGCTGCCCGTTGTCACCTAAATATATCCGAGACGAATGCGAATTGAAGATGCTCTCAAAGGTCAAAGTTGTCATCTACTGTCATCACCTAAAAAGCTAAACAAAAACATCTTACAGGGTGTCTTACTTCCCACAAAGTCAGAAGCATTATGCCCCTTCTAAATGGAGCACATTTAGATTTTTAGATCCCACAGATATTTTCAGCCCATTTTTTGACAAGTTTTTGAGACAAACTACAAACCACCACAAATAGATCATAGATCTTTTCAAAGAACCCTTAAAGACACGATATAAAGCCTTGATATGGTTAAAGAAGGGCATTGACTTTGCTTAACTGTTCATACAGACATTATTCGATCTGCTCCTTTCAGCTGCTTTATGTACAGCTCAATTTGAGAGTCAGATTTGAGAAAGTATGTTAGTAAATACGGTTGTTCATTTCAAACACTGACTGTGTGAACATAGCTTTACTCTGCCATAAATTGTTCAAAAGTAAAAACAAACCAAACAGGGGGGCCTGGGTAGCTCAGCGAGTATTGATGCTGACTACCACCCCTGGAGTCGCAAGTTTGAATCCAGGGTGTGCTGAGTGACTCCAGCCAGGTCTCCTAAGCATCCAAATTGGCCCAGTTGCTAGGGAGGGTAGAGTCACATGGGGTAACCTCCTCGTGGTCGTCATTAGTGGTTCTTGCGCTCAATGGGGCACGTGGTAAGTTGTGTGTTGATCGCGGAGAATAGCATGAGCCTCCACGTGTAGAGTCTCCGCGGTGTCATGCATAGCGAGCCACGTGATAAAACTGATGGTCTCAGAAGCAGAGGCAACTGAGACTTGTCCTCCGCCACCCCGATTGAGGTGAGTAACCACGCCACCACGAGGACCGACTAAGTAGTGGGAATTGGGCATTTCAAATTGGGGAGAAAAGGGGATAAAAAAAAAAAAAAGATACAACAAAAAGCAAAACAAAAAAACAAACCAAATATACAGTAATAGTGACTAAAAATGGAGCAATCAAGATGTGGTACACAGGTTGACACACGCAGGGATCCTCTAACAGTTAAATCAAACAAGTGCTGGAGGTTAAATGCACTGGCACCTGAAACAGCTGCTGCTGCTCTGACCTTATCTCTGACTGAGACAGCTGATGGTGACTCTAGGGCTCGGAGGCTGGCGTCACAAGGGCGTTTGCAGTGACATAACCTCTCTGGAGGACATTAAGTAGGATGATGACACCCGGGCTCTGGAAATGCTGGTACCCTAGTCTCAGTGAAGCTTCTGACACAGATTGCACTCTCCCTAAATGACGATTAACACTGCTAATAGTGCTTCACACTCTGAGAAACTAATGCAGGAAGTCCCAAAACACAGTGAGACTGAACATCAGTGTAATGAACAGCCGGAGAGGTTCTCTCTCATTAGTGATGGTTAAAAGCTTTCTGCTCCTCCTCAGCAGCTGTGAGTCAGCACTGCACATGAAACAACTCCACATGGTGCGCTGATCTACTGAAGATGGCCAGTAATTTGAAATTTATTACAAGTGACAGGAAATAAGAGGTTTCAGTCAATTTTATCAGCAGTACTTAAATGAATTACAATCAGACAGCCAGAAGCAACTAAAACTGGGAGACTGTTCATGTTATATTTAGAAACTTGTAGGTTTTGAGAACATTTCAGGAACATTCCAGATCATTTTATGGGGTTTAAGCGAATAACAGACCTTTCAAAATGCTGACACACCTTGCATACAAAACTTGAGCTCCTTGGCATCGGTGACGGTGCTGGCAGTCATCCTTTCTGGTACCTTCTTACTCATGCGATTGTAATTGCGTCTTTTCTTGGTCTCGCCCCAGAGGTTGGAGCCCCCATGCATGCTGGGAATATTGAGCACAGCAATGCCCTCCAGAGACGTGTTGCTCAGGTCCAAGATGATGCCATCACACTGTGACAGAAAATACAAAATAAACAAACATATCTGCATATGGGTAGTTCAAATACAGTACTTGAAATACTTTTGGGAAGTTCACATCCTGTAGTGTGACATGCTATGAAAAATGCATGAAAAACTATTTTAAACAACATTTTGCTATATTTTTAATAATTAATATGCATACAATTTTACATTTTAACTGAACATTTAAAAACTTGTATTTAAAAAAAATTCACTGCAAATTTTCACTGACTGCACTTTACTGATTGCACTGTCTCATTTTATTTCTGTATTTTTTTCAATGTTATTCATTTTAATAAATTTTTAAATACATTCTTATTCTTATTTTTTGTTATTCTTATTTTTTTTTTATATATAAAAATAGACTTTTATGTCTCTTTATTTTCCTTCTCTGTATCATTTCTATGTAAAGAACTTTGTATTACCATTGTGTATGAATGTGCTATTTATAAACAAACAATCCATGCTTTACAGGACCATTTAAAATGAACAAGTCAAGGCAAAAATGTACGGAGCCCCTTAGAGCACAGGGCGGAATTGTTTTTCTGAAATAGTTTTGCGTGCCCTTGCAATAAGTTTTGCATGCCCTCTCAGTAGTTTGTGTTCCCTCTCAATAAATTTACCTTGGTTTTACTACGGTAACCATATTTTAACCATGATATTCATAATGAAACCATAATAATAATACAGGAAAACAAAAACTATGGTAATAAAAATCATAATTTTGTGGTTATGTTTTTACTATACAAATACCATAGTTTGTGGTTTTACTATACAAATACTATAGTTTAACTATGGTTTTAGTATAGTAATATTGTAGACTGTAGTAACCATAGTTTTTGGTGGAACTTTTTCAATAGTAATATAGTAAACATGACTGTTATAGGCTAACCATGTTCAGTTTTTGTTTTTTAGCATAAATCATGGTTTTACTATAGTAATATTGTAGTAACTATTATAAGTAAGTTAAGTAATCTTGTTTTAACTGGCAGAAGCCATGGTTTTAATACAGTATCCATATAGTAACCATGGTTTTACTATAGATTACCATGGTAATTCTTGTAGTTATTATGGTTATTAAATACCATAGCATTTGAGGTAAAACCATATTAACCACAAAATTATGATTTTTATTAATATAGTTTTTATTTTCCTGAATTATTATTACTATGGTTTTACTATGAATATCATGGTTAAAATATGGTACTATAGTAAAACCATGGTAAATTTATTGCGAGGAAAAGCAAACTATTGCGAGGGAAAGCAAAACTTATTGCGAGGGCACGCAAATTATTGCGAGGACACGCAAAACTATTGCGAGGGCATGCAAAACTTATTTGGAGGGAACGCAAAACTTATTGGGAGGGCATGCAAAACTTTTGCGAGGGAATGCAAACTATTGCGAAGGCACGCAAAACTTATTGTGAGGGCATGCAAAACTAGTTCAGTAAAAAAACAAAATCCAGCCCTGTCCTCTAAGGGGCTCCATAATACGGAGATTAAAAATAGTAAAAACTAGTGACCAGTCACTGCCACTTAAATATATGCTTTCCACTTTTTTCCTTCATTCATATCAATTCTAACCTAAAATCTTAATGGTGAAAAAAAATAAAAATAAGGCTGGGTATGTTATGCGTCAGCTACCCATTTTGAAAGGAAAAGATGTTTGAATTCACAATACATCCTTGAGTAACTTCTCTCAAGCACTTAAGGCATAATAAACTGTATCCATGTACTTAATGGAAACTATTGGGAGTGGCACATCAATAACAATCGCATTCTATACACGAGGGATATGAGAAATCAGCTATCCAAAAATAGAAAAGCAGTACAGTATTGTATGATGTCAAAGACCATTGTGGAAGGCGTCAGTACAGAGGAAAAGTACACAGACTTCAAAAAGCTGAGAACTGACACATTTACAACATAGTGAGATGCCTCGATGTGCATGAGGTCACACAGCGAGTGGGAGAGAGAGAAAGTAGATTTGTCCAAAAACTGCTTTCCTTTTCCTAATACAAATGTATTTTTTCACTCTGCTGAGGTTTGGTCTTCTAATTTCATGACACAATGGTCATTTGTCCCTGGATTCAATACCACGGCAAATAATTTCATTTTTTTAAATAATATTGCATGAGGCTAAAACAGAGTTGCCCCTTGTAAATGATGATGGGTAATTCTTTATGTAGCTAAGCATGGGCTAAAAACAGGCAGTCTGAAACTCTCACGTGCTAGGAACACTGTCAATAGAGCTTATCTGCCATTGTTTGCTTTCAGATACACATTGTGACATGTTCCCTCAACACAGAATGGTTATCTGACTGTGTAAGAGTAATCTAAGTTACTGTACTGTAGTTCACAATATCCTGCTGCATTAATGCTGATTCACAGTTTGTTGAAGGAAGTGCTTAATGGACATTTTGACCCGATACACAGTTTAAAGACTGTGAATGGGGCTGTATATAATTACAACACTGGCTGTCAAGTAAAATGGTGCACTAATGATGGTATTCATGTCCTGAACTCACCTCCACCTCAATGATTTCATTCAGCTTTTTACAAGTGGCTGAGATGGTCTCTGTGGTGCCAAATTCAAAGTACCACAACTTGTTTTTCATCCTAAGGAGAGAGAGAGGAATTACAAAGTTAAAAATGAGACCAGTTTAAACAAAACAGTTTTATACCAAATCACTAAAACATTATGTGGCAGGACTTTCTAAATGTTTTAGACCAGTGTTTCTCAAACTTTTTTGTCTTATGTACCCCCACAGCCCCATCAGAAAGGCTGAAGTACCCTTTCATCGATTCCAAACCAGAAATGTGTTCCTTTGATATCATTTAGCTATATCATTTATACTACTAAAGTCTCTTGAAAAAAACAAAAATAAATAAAAACAAAAGTAGCACATACAGTATATTCTGCTACAAGTGTTATACTTACAAATTGATAAAAACTTTTACACATTACACAGATTATTTTGTATTCTTTCCTTAAAAAGGAACTGGAAAAAAATTATGAGATAAATTGTGATTAGTTGTCATTTTAATCTATCAGTAGCTGTGTACGTAGTTTTATTAGTTTGAATCTTTGACAGCCGTATATTACCTGGTTAATTGGTAACCAAAGCAAGTCGAATTGAAACCTTGCATAAATATTACAAAATGACAAATTAACAGTTCCTTACAATTAAAGGTAACACTTTCTATGAAGCCCATATTTATAATGCATTGTAAAGTCATTATAACACATTAGTAATGTCTCATAATACACCTTATAATATGTTATAACTTCTCATAGATAATTGTAACCATAATTATAATACTTTATAATACTTACCTATTCATAGTTATACCTTAGAGTATAATGCATTATAACACAAGCAACATCCAATTTTATCTGCAGAAGTTATAATGTATTATATACTGTGTATATTTGTAATATATATAATAGATGTGCTTTAAGTAAAGTGACAAAAGCAATGTCTTCTTATAAACATCCATACGATATTTTTAAGTGGTTATAAGACATTACAACTCATGCTGGAAACTTTATGCATTACACATGCACAAAATACAAAATAACACCCATTCAATGTAAATTTTTAGATATTATGAAAAACACTTATATGTATGTTGATCACACATGTAGCCAATATTCTTGGGTGTAAACACACCCAACAAAATTCTATACTGGACTCTATTCAATAAACTTGAATGTTTGTGAATCTAATTTGGAGACTTATAATAACTTCCATTATATTTCATTTGACTTGTATTGTATGTTACAAGTTTATGGCTGTTTATAAGAAGATATTGCTTTTGAAACTTTACTTAAAGCAGGCAAAGAGCACTTACAACATGATCATGTCATAAAGCCATTTGACTGTTTACACTTTGCTGCTTTTGCCTGACAGCACTTATACGATTAACTTTATTAGCTTCTGCTGTGTTAAAATTGGATGTTGCTTGTGTTATAATGCATTATACACTATGGTATAACTATGAATAGGTAAGTATTATAAAGTATTATAATTCTGGTTACAATTATTTACGAGAAGTTATAACTTATTTTAAGGTTTATTATGAGACATTATGAATGCAGTATAATGCATCTATAATGCCTTTATAATGCATTATAATCATGGGCTTCATAGAAAGTGTTACCCAAGTAAACACAAACATCATCTCTTTAATAAAGACAGGAAAACACTATGTCTCAGTATGCAGCTGCTCTGTCATTAGAACAACAAACAAGTTTGTGTGTACACACTCCTATGCTAATGCTGGCGTGACAACAAATATTATGGGTGAACAGAGCCTTGGGCTGCCAACAGATCAAATGGGCACACACTCTCTGATCTAACTTATAACAAAAAAATCTCATTAAGTACAGAAGTTAAATCTCATTTTCAACAATACATAATACCGATTTACAAAATGTCACCAAAATGTTTGATGGTAAACACTAGGTAATGCTAATACAAAGTCTTAGTCATGTATAATGATTCGGGGTTTGAATATCTGGCAATTGCACCGGAATGGTGTTGTCTTATTCAGCCGCTGTAAGTTGTGCTCCAGAATCAATATGTTTGAGCGCATGATACATTGTTTTCCGCTATTGTAATTGCTGTATAAATACATTTATTTAACTTATACGAAGTGATTCACAAAAAATAAAAAAATTGACAATTACTAGGCGTAAATATGGAAGCAAGTCTAGTTAAAATCCTTCATATACTACATTGTTGTCACAGGACCTAACTATGTTGCATGTTTAATTTCTGCAAGTGGCATTCAGTTATAATCTTGAAAATAAGGTTAATTTGAATTTCGTATCCAATTTTGTGTCAAAATCTATTAATCTTTGTAAGTCCAATGAAATAATGGGTTAAGAAGAATATTAAAATGCAAAAAATAGTTAAAAACATTAAAAATGCCATTCTGAACATTCACAAACAACCCTGCTTGGTAGCTACAATGTCACAGCTAAGGGCTTTTGGGTCTTGGTAGGTACAGGCAGCATTTTCCTTGTTGTAAAGTGGATAAGATATTGTAGTTGACCACAAACTGCCTCTATAAAGAAAAACATCAGTGTCCAACTCCACATCTAATTTAAAGAAATCAAGGTAGTGCTAAGTTCATACAATTTGCTGACAAATAGCTAACTGGCTGTTTAGACTCACTTAGATGTTAATAGTAGAGATGTAGCAGTTCAGATAAGATAATAATGACATATTACACATAATGCTTCCAATTGTTCCTTGCCTTTATAAATATGTATTCTAAAAGTATTCTTGTATTCTGAATACCTTACTTTTTATGTGATGTATCGGAATACATTACTTAATACATTTAAAAGACAGTATTTAGTTTTCAGTCCAGAATACTTTTTTAGTATTATGCCCAACCCTGAAACTTAATAGGTCTAACGGTCACATTAATTTGAATTAAACAAAATGGTATGAAACCTGCTAAAAAATAAACTTAAAGCAGCGTAAGCTTAAAGAAGCATAAGTCTTAGCTGGATAAAGATGGTCTACTGGGTATCCCAGCCTGGCCATTTGAAAACTGCCACAAAAACTTTCTGAAACAAGCAAACACAATCGGTTGGTTGACCAGCTAAGACAAGCAGAACAGTTTAGGTTGGTTTAAGTGCCCCTTTTTTAACCTTTTTATTTTTAGTATACTATTTTCATCACAACCCGGTCGATCTTAGCTAACCCCTTACAATCTCTGCCCATTCTTTGGCATAGTTTGGACTATGGAGCTGTCGGGCTAGTTCATTTTGCCCTTCCTCTGGCCTACTGATATGCTACAAGGAAAGCCGTGGCAGACAGGTGTGAGGACATGAGTGACACTGAACTTGGCTTCAGCTGCCATGGAGAAAACAGAGCCAACCTCAGCAACCTGAGCACAATCTGACATTAACACTGGGACACAGAGTAGGTAGCTGAGGACAACAGATGGCACCAATTCAGCACAGAGGGATGAGACAAATCTAAAATGAAAATCATCTGCTTGATCTTGAAGGAACAAAACTTTAACACCAGGACTCTATGAATTCTCTCTCTACTGCAAATGTGTTGCATTTGCACTTTGCTTATGAAACTGGGCAATTTAAACTCATCAGAGACTGACAAACAGTGACACGGCCCTGCAAAGGGGTGTATTGCTGAAAATGACAACACAATTGTTTCCATAATAGACTGTGCAATGGGGGCTTCTCCAGGCCCACAAGGGATGGAAACAGAGCAAACCTCAGTATCAACTATAAGGCACGCAATCCTCTAAGGTACAGGATACAAGCACTTTATTAAAAGTATGACGGACATTGAGATTGATGACTAACACAAACTAATGATGTTAAAATGTTGAACCACCTTTTTACAAGTTTACGAGTCTCTGAATGAGAAATTTAATATATTTTTGGACATGTTTGATAAATGTAGCTTGTGTAAAAAGCTTTGACACTTTTCAATAATTTAAGCGTAAGCACCTTGAGTCCAGACAACATAAATCAAGCATTTTTTTTTTGTTTTTATTTTTTTGCAATTAATTAAATTCTGATATAAAGTTTGTTGTAATAAATAAAAGTAATAATAAAAGTCTTTAATATATATATATTTTTAAAGCATTCAGGGTATGATGCTACATACAATGTGCAGGTAACTCCAAATACACAGGAATGCCCAATTCCCAGTGCGCTTTTAATTCCTCGTGACCACTCACAGGTGAAGCGAATAAAGTTGATCATCTCCTAACAAGGTCACGTGTCAAGGCCTGGGTAGATTAGATGGTAAGTGAACTATCAGTTCTCGTAGTCAACGGCCAAATTGTTATGGCCAGATGACTGGATCAGAACATCTCTGAAACGGCAAGGCTTGTGGGGTGTGAGTGACTACTGACAGTGGTCTGAGGAGGGACAAACCACAAACCGGCAACAGAGTTTTGGGTGTCTCATCAATGCGCTAGAGCAATGAAGCCAATCCCACCTGGTCCGAACCAACAGAAGGTCTACTGTGGCACAAGTCACAGAAAAGTTTAATGATGGTTACGGGAGGAATGTGTCACAACACACAGTGCATCACACCCTTCTGCATTTACCTGGTAAGTGATGGCACCAGGATGCACTGTGGGAAGACGACAAGCTGGTGCAGGGAGTGTGATGCGCTGGGCAATGTTCTGCTGGGAAACCCTGGGTCTGACCATTCATGTGGACGCCAATATGACACGTGCCACCTACCTAAACATCATTGCAAACCAGGTACACCCCTTCATGGCAATGGTATTCCCTGATGGCAATGGCCTCTTTCAGCAGAATAATGCACACTGCACACATTGTTCAGGAATGGTTTGAGGAACATGGTGAAGAGTTCAAGGTGTTGCCCTGGCCTCCAAATTCCACAGATCTCAATGGACCAAAAAGTCCAATCCACGGCAGCTCCACCTCGCAATTTACAGGACTTGAAGGATTTTCTGCTAATGTCTTGGTGCCAGATACCACAGGACACCTTCAGGGGTCTTGAAGAGTCTATCCCCCGGCGGGTCGGCACTGTTTTGGTGGCATGCGGAGGACCAACAGCATATTAGGCAGGTGGTCATAATGTTTTGGCTCATCAGTGTATATAATTTAGAAAAAAAAGATTGATGACTATGCATTCTTGCTTTTAAGTGAAAGTTTTTTTTACTTTGTGAAGCAAACAATTAAGGAAAAATCTCTAGTTTTACAACGACACTAATAAAGTCAGCATATACTGCACTACATTCTCAACTTCTGATGGTACTATTTCTTTAAGACCTTGTTCTGCTGTCCTTTCCTTCATTTTATTCTCCAGCAATTTGCTACCATCGTTCTGTCAAATTAAGGGATTATGAGCAGATTTGAGATTACAATTGGACACGCATTGCATTCTCAACAGGGACAAGCTGCCTAATCTCATTAGCTAGCTTCCATCTGAGAAACTCTGAAAAAAGCAATTAGCCCTGCATGGTTTTCTCTTTATACACTAGCCCCGGTATAACTTTAGAAAAAGTATGGTTCAGTCTGCAGCAGTTTGGCAAGGCAAGGCAGCGTGAGTTTATTTATATCCTTGTGTGACCCCGCAAACACATGCGTGGGTGTTGTATTTTGGCTTCGCTGCACGCAATGCATAATTTAGATTAATTTAAACTGACTGAGCTCAGTTCAGAAGACTCTGGGCTGTCAATAAAGGGTTAAACTTAATGAGTCACAACATGGCGCTGATCACAGCGGAGTTTGTCTTTGGGAGAAATGCCAACAAAACCACATCTGGTTAGAAACCTAATTAAGTTCTTACATTGAAACCTGTTTGAGTCAAAAGATTAGTCTCTAGTTTCATCAGACATGCCATTTTTTTAATTTGAGCGATTTATTGCGAAACGCCATGCTGCTAAACACAATGTACACTAATGTGTACTTTAGTGCATTTTTTCCTTAGAAATCCTATATTCACTGTGCATTATCACATTGAGAATCAATGGGTTCATCCAAAAGCTGTTAAATGTTGCTTTCAGAGGCTTTATATGGAGTTATGATGAAAGTAAAGTGCATTTCAAACTGTTTTGAGACCAGTACAGACAGAAAGCACACTGGAGGTTAAGTATTTCACTAAATAGGGAGCAAGGAAGCATCCTCTATGCAGCTAAATGCATTCACTCCTAAAATCTGATCAAAAGTTCAGTTTCAGGCTGCAGATGATGTTTGGACCACTCAACATGTTTGGCAGACATGGGACAATAGTAATCAGTACATAGATTTACAATTTATAATGTACAATTTTATTTTAACATGGTTAGCAGTGATTGGATGATACTGGCCATTATTTTGAATCAGAAATAATTATGCTAATTTCTGATATAATGTCTGTAATGTCTCAAAAACATGAATAACCAACACTCCTGGAAACACAATAAACAATTTGATTAAAAAAGTCTGAATTTCTATAGCTTGGTTATGTTGCCATCAATTTTTAGGAAAACTACTTGCTCTAGAATTTTGTTTTTTGTTTTTGCATGTTTATTAGGTGCTGCTAGTTACAAATCAAAAAGGGAAATACAAAATGCACACAGCAGTCATGCTCAGGACTCAGGAGGATTTAGAACATTTCATACATAATGGTAATTCAAAGTGCTTTACATAAAATGATAAAGAAAATACAAGATACATAACAATCAATTTAAAAACCTATTAAGAACAAGAAATAAGAATGAAAAGTATTAAAATGTATATATATATTAATTATTAAAATTAATAAAAAAATGGAAAAGGAAAAGAATACAGAAATAAAATTATATAATGCAATCAGTAACTGCAGCACTGCTCAGTCAGCAAATGCATAGATAAACAGATGTGTTTTCAGTCTGGATTTGAATGTGGCTACAGTTGGAGCACATCTAACATCTTCTGGAAGCTAGTTACAACTGCGGGTGGCATAATAGCTAAACAGTGAAGTGAACCCTTGGTATTTCTAACTGACTTGATCCTAATGATCTGAGAGGTCTGTTAGGTTTATATTCAATAATGTCTGCAATGTACAGTATTTAGGTCCTAGGCCATTGAGTGATTTCTAAACTAGTAAGTGTACTTTAAAATCAATTCTAAATGTAACTGGACGCTATTGTAAATTAATAAGCTCAGATTTTTTGGTTCGGATCAAAATCCTGGCAGCAGCATTCTGAATGAGCTGTTGGTGTCTAATGGTCTTTTTGGGAAGGTCTGTGAGGAGTCCATTGCAGTAGTCGACCCTACTGGTGATGAACGCATGAACGAGTTTCTCTAAGTCTTGACTGGATACAAAACATCTAATTCTTGCTATACTTCTGAGGTGATGGAAGGCTGATTTTGCTTTGATATTACAACTGAAACTAAGGTCTGACTCCAAAATTCCACCAACAAGATTCCTGACTTGATTTTTTTACTTTAGTAGTGTAAAATCATCTTCTGAGATTTGCAGAATACAAGGAGAAAGCTGTAAGGACCAATGGCTTCCTAGTATGAGCATCTTAGGTGTTTTTTGTTCTGGCTGGGTTTTATGCCAAAAGTTAACGTTCAAACTACGTGGAAAGGAAAACTACATGTGATAGTTTAATGACTACATCCAGGGTCCACAATTAACACTTGCCAAGTCAGAATATGAGTAAAAATTAAAGTTAATAAAACAGAGTTACTTGCTGGTAACTATATAAGGAACTGCAACATAACATATGGTTTAAGTCAGAATGTAAGAATGAGAATCTGACCCTCAATGATGTAATCAATGCAAGCAATTCGAATCAAATACATATCAATTGTCTACAAAAGAAACAACTGTCACAACAAATATATCAGGAAAAAAAAAATCACAATATTTCTTCATACTAGCTTGTATATGCTGTTGCAAAAGACATGTGCTGTTTGTTACCTATATGCAAGGAAAAACAACAAAATAATCCTACTGTCATATGGACAAACATTTCTATTTTTTATAAAAGTAATTCAAAATACAGTTTCATGGCTGGTAAGAAATATTTATGGTTGATAAATGTTCTCAATTCATGTGCCATTGATTAGGTAAAAAGTTCATTTTGGGCTTTGACAACAACATAGTAACATGAACTGAGCATATTTAATTTACATCAGTAAGAAAGAGTACACAAGTCACACCATAGTTAAAATAAAAAAGAGAGGATAATTTAATATCTGTTGCTAAAATGCACTGACGCATAAGGATGCGGATGTCAAGGGTCAGCGAACCTCTAAGTTCAACCAAAACATTATTCAAACACAATCACAAACACACACTCCCAAACACCCCTGCTGGTCATCAGCCCAGATCACCATCTCCCATAATCCCTTCAGAGTCTGATGACTTTTTGACCTGTGCGCTCTCTACCCCTCTATCACTATGGCAATCAGTCAGAACACAGTTCAGCCCTTGATTGTAACTCTGATACTGCCTTTGATTGACAGCTAAAATGCCTTTGATTTAAAAATGGGGGTACTGTGGGGGACATTAGGGGTTAAAGATAAGATGTGATGAACCTCTTGTGATGAGAACAAGAGAAGAAAGACTGCAGTGTGAACATCCATACTGTAATCTGCCCAGCCTAAGCATTATGTCAGATCAATGTGACTGCTTTCCATCAAAACACACCGAGTTCAAAACTGAGCTTTGTGTAATTGTTTTGAGCTTTGTGTCTTTCATTCTTTCATAATCACTTTCTTCTTTGTGTTCACCTTCTTTGTGTTCACCTGCTTTTTGCATGGATTCCTGTTTTATGAGAAGTCATTACAATCATTATACAAATAATAATAATAATAATAATAATAATAATAATAAAAATAATAGGGGGCCTGGGTAGCTCAGTGGTAAAATATGCTGGCTATCACCCCTGGAGTTCGCTAGTTCACTAGTTCGAAACCCAGGGCGTGCTGAGTGACTCCAGCCAGGTCTCCTAAGCAACCAAATTGGCCCGCTAAGGAGGGTAGAGCCACATGGGGTAACCTCCTAGTGGTCGCTATAATGTGGTTCATTCTCGGTGGGGCACGTGGTGAGTTGAGCGCGGATGCCGTGGTGGATGGCGTGAAGGCTCCACACTCGCTATGTCTCCATGGCAATGCGCTCAACAAGCCAGTGATAAGATGCGCGGGTTGATGGTCTCAGAGGCGGAGGCAGCTGGGATTCGTCCTCCGCCACCCGGATTGAGGTGAATCACTACGCGACCACGAGGACTTAAAAGCGCACTGGGAATTGGGCATTCCAAATTGGGTGAAAAAGGGGAAAAATCCAAAATAAATAATAATTGTAAGATTTACACATTTCAATTTCATAACAAAATGCAACCAAATTGAATTGAGTAATCTTTAACAAAATGAAATGTAAAAAAGAAAAATACATATTTTAAGTTTTATGTAATTTAGTAAACAATTACACAATTCAATTTGAAGGAATTTTGTTATTAAATTAAAATGCATAAAACTTAAAAATAGGCTATCCTATTGTACATGTATTTAATTAAACAAAACATTAGTCAATATTATCATTAATACTGTACTTCTTGGGTGGATTACATTTGATCAAATTAACATTTTTGTATTTATGTATGTTTTCATGTTTTGTAGAAATTTGTTCACATTTTTGCCAGCCAGAGAAGGAGGGCTTCCTGAGTCTTGGTTTCTCCTAAGGCACATACCTCATATGCCTTGATATCTAAGAGGTTTCTGCCACTATTCCTTGCATAGCTGCTTTGCAACAACATCTATTATAAAAAGTGCTATACAAATAAATTGAAATATACTGTACATTATAGCACTTTTTGTATTATTTTATGTGTATATCTTGATCTGTTTAAATCACTTCTGGAAAACATCATATTAAATGCATAAATATTATATAAATGAAAGGCATATTGCTAACAACAATAACAACAACAACAATAATATTATTATTAATAATAATTATATTATTATTTAACTATTATTTATAATTATGTTAAAATATTATTATTGTAATTATTAATAATTATTAACTTTATTGGTTGATGAGGTCAACTTAATATCCCATTATTTTAACACATTTTGCTCTTCTCAGTGATACACCTCAAATTCAGCATTCCATGTTTAATGCAGATCTATATATCTAAATTCCCTAAGAAAAGTTCATATTAAAATAATAATTAACATTATTATTATTATTATTATTATTATTATTATTATTATAGTTTTTTATTATTTTTAGAAAAAGAAGAAGAGGTAAAGGTCAGTATGTAACATAGTAGAGTAATTATGACTATGGTTTAATTGCAGGTAGAGTATGTCCCTCCTTGCTGTCTGCCTATGACCTGCTCCTGTGGGTGTGTGGGAAGGGGGGTCAGGGCAGGGAGTACATTCTGTGTACGGCCAGAGACAGTGAGGAAGGGAAGCATATATTTATCCCTCCCCACCACGGTCGTTGAGCAGCAGGGAACAACAGGTTCCAGAACATAGCCACGCTGGGCTTCTACTGAGCACCGGCACACACACATATGTGCACACGGAGGGATCTGCGCACACCCACGCACACATACGGTTCTTGCACTAATATACAAAATGAATAACCCAACACATACACAAAGAGTACACAAACACCCTCTCTCACATAGACATAACCTAGACACCTTCTTACAAGTTATGAAACACATACTCACATGCTGAGCAGACAGACGGAGGTTTGGGTCAGGACCATATTTGGCCTTTTCCTCTGTCAGTCATGTGATCAGAAGAGGTGTATAACAGTGTTTAATCTCATGACTCGTATTACTTTAATCAACGAACGTGACCAAGTGTAGAATGTGATTGGAGGCTGGAGGGAATATATTCAGAAAATAATTCTGAAGACAATCATTTTCTTTATTCATTCAATAAAATGTTAATTGTGTCTGTTTACTGTATAACTCATAGCAGGATCAATGTCAATCTTTAAACCACTGAGAATAAAGGAATAGTTCACCTGAACATAATAAATTCTGTCATCATTCACTCACCATCATATCTTTCCAAAACTGTATGACTTTCTTTCTTCCGTGGAACACAAAAGGAGATGTTAGGCAGAATGTTAACCGCAGTCACCATTCACTTTCATTGCATCTTTTATTTTTTCTCCATACAATGAAAGTGAATGGTGACTGATGCTCACATTGTGTCAATGATGACAGAGTTTTCATTTGTGGGTAAACTATCCCTATAAATGCAAAGATGAAAAAACCTGATATTTTCAAACACCAACAGAAGATTACATAATATCCATTCTGAAGAAAAATCCTTAGCCAGCTGCTAAAGTAATTGTCACACACAATCGATGTACTATCTTGTATGTGCTTGTAAAGTGTCAGCAAAGAACATAATTGTAAAAGTAAATACAAACAAACAGACAAAACACTTGTGAAAACACTACTGTACCGCAGGATAGATGGGGAGCGATATGAGACCAAAGTCCTTCAGAGCATAGCTGTTAATGGCATGTTTGACGCCATATTTGATTTATATGTTGAAAGTGACATGGTTCAAAATAAAAAGGGTGGTCTTCCTGACCTTAAATACCCAACAGAGCCCAACATTTTACAGTAGCCAAACTGACTTGTTGGCCACTGAGTTACATGCTGATAATCAACGGCTCTTTGGGGCAGAAAAAAAGACGTGCACTTTCAAGCACCCCCACTACTCAATGACTACTGCATGCAAATGCTTGTCATACTATAATTTTGAAGGATTCGTACATTCATTACGTTTTTTTGTATAAAATGCCTTCTGCAAAATTTACCATCCTAACCAGTTTCTGACTAAATGTAAGTTCCTATAGTTATTGTTTCTACTATAATAAATCAATATCTTCTTCAAACAATGTAAAAAGCTTTCATTTTAGTAATGAAGTCTTTTCTTTTCTGGTGGCAGAGGTGGCTAATGCCAAATAAAGCATTAGGAAATAAAAATAAATAAAAGTAAAGTGTGGGAATGTAATCAACCATAAAGTGAGGAGAAACAAGAACCCCAAGTCTCCCCACCTTCCAGTCTGAGTGTCCCAACCTTGCCTGTCATCTTCATGCCATTGTTTGTCTGAGAAACTGATTGTCCACAGAGCTGACATTGTTATTTTAATCGAAAAGACAAAAGCATCTTTGAGTTTTTTTCTTTTCTATAGGGCAATTTGACACCTCTTAATCAAAACTTCCTTTGGCTGCCCTTTTGGGGGGAGCGGGCACACAGACTTGGGTCTGTTGTGTGTTTGCAGTCATTAGCACCTGGGCTGCGAGTTCCCTGAAGACTGATGCTCTGCCATCACTGAGCACTGACTGAGGTGAAAGAAGTCACACGTATAACCCCTCCTCCTGTGTATCACACACACTGTGGGAATGTGTATGGGCACACACACACACACGTTGGTGCGGCTATCCTTATGAGGCTCTCCATAGACATAATGATTTTTATACTGTACAAACTATAGATTCTATCCACTAACCCTATCCCTAAATCTAACCCTCACAAAAAACGTTCTGCATTTTTACATAAAAAAAACAAAACAAAAAACAAAACAAAGCAAAACATAATTTAGTATGTTTTTTAAGCGATTTGAATTCTGGGGACACAAGAAATGTCCTCATAAACCACATTTATAGCATAATACCCTTGTAATTATCAGTTTGTAACCTAAAACAATTTCCTCGTAAACCACCCAAACCCGCCACACACACACACACACACATATAATGGTTTACTAATAAATGTTTGACAGATTGCAATTTGCAACATTTTATTTTTTATTTTTTAACCAAGTGTGTCATTCTGCTGTTTAGGATGCTTTAGCAACTAAATTAAACCAAAAATCACAGTCACAGTATTAAAGGGATAACTGACCTACAAAATGAAAATTCTGTCATCATTTACTCAGCCTCATGTTGTTCCAAACCCATATGACTTGATTCTTGATGGAAAACTCCTTCTGCCTAACATCTCCTTTTGTGTTCTACATAAGAAATAAAGAAATATGAGTTTGGAATAACATGAGAGTGAGTAAATGATGACAGAATTTTCATTTTTAGGTGAACTGTCCCTTTAACTAGTAGGCTTCAGTATTTGCAATATTCTGAACGAGCATGCTGCTTTTTAAAATATGGGTGAGATTTCTGGTGTCCTTCTATGCATGAGTGGTCGAGGGACAGAATGTAACTTCATTTTACACTATATTCTATAAGCACCTAAGTTTTGCAAGTGCACTTTATTGTTTGCATAAAGCTAGATAATCTGTAATTGCCGATTGTTTATTGTTTGCTGGAAGATACGCCCATTCTGCACAAAGCGTCATGAGATGTAGCAACATTGTGGATATTTTCAGACAATAATCTTTAATAAAATATACAAAAATCAGCATGTGAAAGGCACAAAATCCACTATTTCCAAAGGAGCAAAATTAGGGTGAGAGAAACATGTCAGAAAAACACTAGGTTCATTTGAAAACACATTGAGGATAAATCATGAAACTCCATGGCAACCGTCATTTAAGTACCATCTGGTGGCATGCTGCCTCGGAGAGTGCGTTGTCAAATCCTAAAACACTGAGCATGGCCCTCATTAGAAGCCAGAAGATTGGCAGATGCACTGCCTACTGTAGCTATCCTAAATCTGCAGAACAAAGCCGAGTGGATAAAAAACGTCTGCATTAGCAGTGTTTTAAGTCGTGTTGTTGGATGACTCACTCTGTGATTAAACATTGAATGCTTTAAATGGGTTGAGAACATGATTATATTATTCTTTTGTTGGCTCTCTGTACGTCAGTCATTTCAAGACAAATTGCAAATGAGCCGCATTTGACTTAAAGTTATAGTGCAACCAGTCATCATTTACTTACCCCCATATTGTTTCAAATCCATATGACTTTCTTTCTTTCTTGGAATTCAAAAGGAGATTTTAATTAGTATTTTAGTCACAGTTACCATTCACTTCCTATAGCATCTTTTTTCCATTCAATGAAAATAAATGGTGACTGAGGTTGTCCTTTGTGTTCTACAGAAGAAATAAAGTCATATGGGTTTGGAACACAAGGCTTAGAACATGGTGACAGAGTTTTTTCTTTTTTGAGTGAACTATCCCTTTGAACTTGCAGTGAAGGAGTTTAAAAACATAGAATTGCGGAGAAAACACAGTCAGGGTTGTTTGTTGTATACAGTGTTTTGAATCACACTGCCACACTTTTACTGCGGTATGAAATCTAGGTGCATGAATTATGAATGACTGAAACATTAGTTAATTCAGGCAGGCAGGTTCCATAATTCAGATCGTGTATGAGTCATTAGAGGCTTATTTTTAAAAGCCATGTAAAAGCTGTGCTGCCGTGACAATTTCACTCTAATACGGTAAACAGTGTGAGAGTGGGTGTCATCCATCTTTATGTAACCCCAACATCCAGCATTTTACAACAGAGCTCTGTTTACAGGACTTATTCTCTGTCACATCATGAATATGACCTACTTGCCACTTCCTCTTAAAACATTCACACGCTTCCTGTGGCATGGAGCATGCGAAAGACCTCAATGACCTGTTCTGGGTTTTAAGGATCTTGTTAGCAGAGACAGCACTAAAAAATACCTAAAACAGACCTATTTAGCTAATCTTCACAACAATGTATATGCACTGAGTTGCTTTGGTGAGAAAATTAATGGCATGAACATAAAATGTAAACTAAACATAAAAATGTGAATGTCAGGAGTCATCCAGTTATTCCTGTTAATTAAAACTATTTGTATAAATGAACTAAGACAGAAAGTAGCAGTGAAAATATTTGTATTAACTAAAATAGAGAGAAATTTCCACAAAGAGAGAGAGAGAGAGAGAGAGAGAGAGAGAGAAAGAAAACTAAATTGAAACTATAAATGTACACTACAATTCGAATGAAAGGTAAATAGAATGACAGAGAACATTATTTAAGTTTTCACATTTCTAATCATTGTTCAGGCCAGTACCTACTGGGATGAAAGGTAAAACGATTCAAGGCATCTTTTTTGGGGGGGGGTTAGATCAAGTAGAAATAGACCACTGAGGTAACAACTACATATCACCACTTAGAAAAAAAAAAAAAAAAAACTATTCATGCACCAATAAAACTAAAACTAAATGGATATTGAAAACCAAAATACAAAACAAAGTAAAAAAAAAAAAAAAAAAAGTTACATTTTCAAAACTATGGACTGAAGTATACCAAGCTGGACCAATGACACTTCAGACTTTACCAAAAAAAGTCTTTGCTTTGTGGCCAAAGGCTACATAGGCTTTTTACTGCATTTCTCAATAGAGACCGATGGAACAGAGAACAGTACAACTGACTTAAAAGAGATCCGCATCAAAGGGAGCTGTGAATGGCTACTGTAAAGTGCACCAGGGGCTTTGAGTGATTTATTTTTAAGATAAAACCTCATATTTTATGGAGCTGTTATAGCTGACCCAAAGTGCTGTTTTAAGGTCATTTTTGGCCATTATCCTTTCATTGCTGAAAGACTGATGGAGGCTTATTCTAAACTCCGAGCTATGATGATTTCACTAGTGCCCTTTCTCATGCTGAAGCCCGCTAACGTCATTCTAATCATTCTACCTGCTCGGGTCAAACATTTCTATAGTCTCTCCATCTCATTTATGGCCTTATTGAGTAGAGATAATAGGAGAGAGTTCAAATGAACAGTTTATTTTCTACTCTACCATTCTAGTGGCCTTCTCTTAAGGATACATGACCATTTTATTTTCTGCCACTTCAGTAGCTGAGCACCCTGAGATGTGACAGAGATGTGTTGCACAACATTTAATAAAGAAACTCCATTCAAACCAACCCTACTCCAGTTAGCAAAATAAATTGAAACAGCCAGCCAGCCAGCAGCCATTGTATTAGACTTGACATGGCAGCTTTGAGGGACAAATAAGACAGAATGGTGATTCACCAGGTTTTCCTGTGCTGAAAAAGAAAAGGCTAATTTTGAAGGTTAAATGGTAAAACTTCCATTTGAAATTACTTCAATCTCAGGACACCAAATTGATATAAAGAGAAAGGCTTTGTGTTCATATTCATACTAAGTGTACAGAGTGTGTTTAGACTAGTAACGTTAGAGATTTTACAATATAGAAAGTGTGGCAATCTATTTCTGATGCAGGTAGGTGGAATCTCAACTTTACAGTAGATGAACAGGCTTATTATAAAAGAGTATACTTCTGAGACTGAGCATGACTGCTGAGTGTATTTTCCATTTCCCTTTTTGATTTGTAACTAAACTCATCAAAAAAAAGAAACGTCCCTTTTTCAGGACACTGTATTTTAAAGGTAATTTTGTAAAAATCCAAATAACTTTACAGATCTTTATTGTAAAGGGTTTAAACAATGTTTTCCATGCTTGTGCAATGAACCATAAACAATTAATGAACACGCACATGAGGAACGGTCATTAAGACACTAACAGCTTACAGACGGTAGGCAATTAAGGTCACAGTTATAAAAACTTAGGACACTAAAGAGACCTTTCTACTGACTCAGAAAAACACCAAAAGAAAGACGCCCCGGGGTCCCTGCTCATCTTCGTGAACGTCGCCTATGGGCACAAACCCACCTACGCTGGACCAGACAGGACTGGCAAAAAGTGCTCTTCACTGACGAGTTGCGGTTTTGTCTCACCAGGGGCGATGGCGGACTTGCGTTTATCATCGAAGGAATGAGTGTTACACCGAGGCCTGTACTCTGGAGCAGGATCGATTTGGAGGGTCCGTCATGGTCTGGGGCGGTGTGTCACAGTATCATCAGACTGAGCTTGTTGTCATTGCAGGCAATCTCAACGCTGTGTGTTACAGGGAAGACATCCTCCTCCCTCATGTGGTACACTTCCTGCAGGCTCATCCTGACATGACCCTCCAGCATGACAATGCCACCAGTCATACTGCTCGTTCTGTGCATGATTTCCTGCAAGACAGGAATGTCAGTGTTCTGCCATGGCCAGCGAAGAGCCCGGATCTCAATCCCATTGAGCACGTCTGGGACCTGTTGGATCGGAGGGTAAGGGCTACGGCCATTCGCCCCAGAAATGTCTGGGAACTTGCAAGTGCCTTGGTGGAAGAGTGAGGTAACATCTCATGGCAAGAACTGGCAAATCTGGTGCAGTCCATGAGGAGGAGATGCACTGCAGTACTTAATGCAGCTGGTGGCCACACCAGATACTGACTGTTACTTTTGATTTTGACCCCCCCTTTGTTCAGGGACACATTATTCAATTTCTGTTAGTCACATGTCTGTGAAACTTGTTCAGTTTATGTCTTAGTTGTTGAATCTTTTTATGTTCATACAAATATTTACACATGTTAAGTTTGCTGAAAATAAAAGCAGTTGAAAGTGAGAGGACATTTCTTTTTTTGCTGAGTTTAGAAGCACCTAATAAACAAGCAAAAAATAAATAAAAAAATAAATTTCTAGAGAAAATAGTTATCCTATATATTGATGTCCACATATGTGGACAGCAGGACTAAGTTGTGAAATTTTAAATAATATCAAGATATAGAAAGTCTGATTTTTTTTTTTTTACATAGAATCATTTATTATGTTTCCAGGAGTGTTGGTTATTCATGTTTTTGAGATGTTACAGACATCACAGCTGTTTTTCTGTAAAGTTGCTTTGAAACAATCTATATAAATCACAATGTTCTCAAGTTGCACTGCCAAACAAACAACTGATAGCAAGTGCTGAATTATTTTACCAATAAGATATTAGTATAATTAATTCTGATACAAGTAATGACAAGCATTGTCCAATCACTGCCAACTGTGTTAAATTTTTATTTTAAAAAACAATTGTGATTAACATTGTCCCATGTCTGCCAACCATGTTGAGTGGTCCAAACATCATCTGCAGCCTGAAACTGAACTTTTGATAGGAAGTTTGGATTGAATGCTCTTGGGTCCATAAGAAAGCTATGGGATGCTCCCTTGCTCCCTATTTTGTGAACGACTTAACCTCCAGTGTGCGATCAAAATGCACTGTATTTTCATCCTTACTCCATATAAAGCCTCTGAAATCAACACTTTTTTCTCAATGTGAAATTGCACAGTAAATACAGGATTTCTAATGAACATCTTGTGCTATTGTACACATTAGTGTACATTGTGTTTAGCAGCATGGCGTTACACGATAAATCGCTCAAATTTTAAAAATGGCGTATCGGATGAAACCAGAGAATCTTTTGACTCAAACAGGTTTCAATGTAAAAACTTAACTAGGTTTCTTACCAGATGTAGTTTTGTTGGCGTTTCTCCCTAAGATAAACTCTGCTGTGATCAGCACCATGTTGTTTTGCCACATGATGCCGTACATCGAAAGTTTAACACTTTACTGACAGCCCAAAGTCTCCTGAACTGTGATCAGTCAGTTTAAATGAAATTACATTTTGTTACGTACAGCAAAGTTCAAATTTAACATCCAAGCATGTGTACACGGGGTTGCACGAGGGTTATACTACATTCAACCATCAAACTTTTTCTTCACCATATTTTTGTCCCCTTTCTTCTCACTTCGTTCTTTATTATTTTTTATCATATCCGATCGCTTTCTTTCAATTCGCTCATTCAGGAACATGCATGTTCTCTTACCTGCTGTTGAACTTCTCAGGATGTTTCTCCCTCATCAAGTGGAAGCGATGTGCTATGGATGCGTCCTAAAAGGAGACATAGAAAAGAGGAAACATGGGTTAACTGCTCATCTGGCTAATGTGCTACAGATAGTGTTGATTGGATGGCTGCTGGGTCGGAGAGCCCATCCTAAATCAAGTGTTCAGGGCTGAAAGAAAACTGTACCCTTGGACCAAACAGCAAAGCCATAAAGCTGTTCAGACATGACCCAGACACTGTTGCACAGCCATTCCAGTTAACAGTGATCAATGTTTCAAGTAGAAACAGCTCCAAAATCCACCTTACAGAGGCTCATTGAGTTGGTTTATAGAGGGGGATCTAATTTAAAATCAGTGCTGGGGTGATTTTCTCTCTGGTGCCTAGCAAATGAGATGTACATAGGTATTGAAATGAACCTGAAATCAAATTTCCAATCCATATTCCCGGATTTAGTGTGAATGCTTCATCTATGCATGTTATTCAATAGAAAAATATTGTTATTATTCGTATTATTTAATAAAAAAGTAATAACTTGCTCTTCCTCTGAAATGGCTTTATTTTTCCGCTGATGTCACTAATGCCAAGCTAAATAACCAAATAGCTGTTTAGGGAGTGTTTTAGAAAACTCCCAATCAGGGTCTGGCTCCGTTCTCGTATGTAATGCCCACTTTTCACAATCAAATTAATTCCCGATGGATAAAATCAAGTCCTGCCCTGTATTTTTTTTTTCTGTTGAATATCA
Organism: Myxocyprinus asiaticus; assembly: GCF_019703515.2. Lineage (NCBI taxonomy): Eukaryota > Metazoa > Chordata > Actinopteri > Cypriniformes > Catostomidae > Myxocyprinus > Myxocyprinus asiaticus. The sequence goes on along the minus strand of NC_059353.1, from coordinate 21,739,100 downwards.
TGTTTTACTTGGAAATAGGAATAAAAAATGGGATGCAAATGGCAATTCAACAGGCCCCTGTTTTACAACATGAGTTTGTGTGCCATGGGGTAGGGGTCTGTGAGAAAGGGATGCCAGCTCTGTTGCTGTGGCCTAAGGGGAAGATGACAGAGCAGATAGGCCTGCTGGGCAAAGTACACAACTCTGGAAATGGAGCCACAGAATTAATGTGTCTGATGAAAAAAATAAAATAAAATAAAACAACTAGTGAAGCTGGATGAATAAGTGATGATATCAGCAAGCAGGAAATAGGCTTTCCAGGAACGTCAGAGAAGGAGGGGAGGGTGGGATGAATGAAGAGGACACAGAGGAAAAGAAAAATGAACAGTCTGCCTGAGAGAAGTGACAACAAAGCTGTCACCAGCAGTGTCCACTTAATCACACTCATTCAGGATTTAATAATTCCAGGGATTTTCTGCAACAACTCCAGTGTAGACACATATTCCTGGAAACTAACATTTTGTCAGCTGAAAGCAATGACTGATGAATATTAAAGTGCCTTGTACAATAATGCTACTTAAAAATGGGAAAAAAGCACAGCACAATTCTAATCATCTGCACGAGTTGCTGGCACAACAGTAGTTTTATAATTAAATTAACTTACTCATTTATAAAATGATTTACATTATCATGCAAATATAAATGATAATGTACAAGATGTAGATTCTGGAAGACCTTTTCATTAAATTCTTTTATTCATTTATAATCTAATGGCTAATTTAATTTATTTACTTTTTCTTTATGATGCACTGTCACCACACACTATCTGTTAAAATAATAATCACACACACACACACACACACACACACACACACACACACACACACACATATATATATATATATATATATTCCAAGAAAACACATTTTTGACACTGGTAAATTAAATACTGTTTAGTAGAATGTCTTTAGCATTTCTCAGGAAGGGCAATTAAGCAGTGCCTTCAGCAGAATGGACCAAAAAAAAAAAAAAAAAAGAAAAAAAAAGAAAACCATTCAGTACGTTTACATGCACTTTAACCCTGGAAAGCCTGACATATGAAAGAATTGTCTGAAAATTCTTTGACATTAAACTGTTTTTATTACCATTATACAAACTTTAAAAAGAAATCGTAAAAAACAAAATTAGCTTTTTTAAAAAGAATTTTTATGTCTCATATTTGATACATTAGTCTTTAAAGGTCATTATCCTTTAAAGGCCCAACAATTAATTTTTGTGTAGGACATTTGTTATTTAAGTTTATTTTAGCCCATACATGCTACAGTGGTAAATCTTATAATATTATCAGAGGACTCCTTGGGCTTTTTAGAGATACCAAATGTTTGAGAGTTTGGTCATGACAATGTCCTCTACTTGGTCTATAAATATGGATTAAAATGTATCATAGTTCAACTCAGCACATCAAATACAATATGAATAAAATATTATTTTTTTAAATAAACAATTTTTATCATATGTATTTTATGTACCAAACACTATATTGACATTTAAAAAAGGTCAATTGAAAAAAATAATAATAATTCACTTGGTCACAGGAACGTATGGTAAGATGACATCATAATAGCTTGTAATGTAAAATAATGAGATATTTATAAAGACAGAGCAGGCTGTATTTATGAAAATAAACAGAAATATTAGTTCAAACTTCAAATATATCTTATAAAATGTATGTCAGAATTTTCAAAGCACTGTAATATTTGTTGTCGTGGGCATGCATGGAATGCAATGGTGATTGAGAGATACCTTAAAAGCCTAGTGTATCATATTTGATACATGGATTTCTATGGGGTGTTTTCAATATAATAATATTCAAAATTTTAACCAAATACAAGTTGCTTATATTCAGCAAATACTCATTTTAAAATATCAGTAACAATATAATCATTACTGTCACTTTTACTTTATTAAAATAAGCTGTCATTTATCCCAACATAAGAGTCACTTTTCGCACAAGTCCGCTGCCATTTTAAATAGATTGATATAAACATTGAAACCACTTCTTTTCACTAATAACCACTATATGGTGCCATAAACATGTGAAACTTACATACCATAGGTTGTTTGGCTCATCAGCTTGAACAGAGAGTGAAAGAAGAGCCGTCAAATGTTGTGTATCAAATTTTATACAAATGGATTTATAGGGTTAAAAGTAAAATTTTAGTCAGACTAAAACCATAATTCGTCTTGTAAACGCTTTAGTCCAATTTAGTCTGGATACCAATCCAGTTTTTGTGAAGTCAGACAAACAGACCTAGATGCGATTGTAGCTCGGCTTCATCCAGCATGTATACACGTTAATCGGACCACAATCGGATCTCGGTGTTGTGCATGTGCTCTGAAAAAACAAAGCGTTGACGTGAAGCATGTATCTTAAAACTTCCTTGGCTGGCGTCCTTGCTTCAAATATTCGATTACGCAACGTGTCATGTACACTCACTGAGTACTTTATTAGGAACACCTGTACACCTCCTTATTCATGCGATTAATCAGCAAATCATGTGGCAGCAGTGCAGTGCATAAAATCATCCAGATATGGTTCAGGAGCATCAGTTAATGTTCACATCATTCATCAGAATGGTGGAATGATTTTGACCGTGCCATGACCGTGGCATGATCTTTGGTGCCAGACGGGCTGGTTAGCATAATTCTGTAACTGCTGATCTCCTGGGATTTTCACGCACAACAGTCTAGAGTTTACTCAGAATGGTGCCAAAAACAAAAAACATCCAGTGAGCGGCAGTTCTGCGGATGGAAACGCCTTGTTGATGAGAGAGGTCAACGGAGAATGGACAGACTGGTTCGAGCTGACATAAAAGGCTATGGTAACTCAGATAACCACTCTGTACAATTGTAGTGAGCAGAAAAGCATCTCAGAATGTACAACACATCGAACCTTGAGGCAGATGGACTACAACAGCAAAATACAACATCTGGCATATTATTAGGACCATAGTGTTCCTAATAAAGTACTAAGTGAGTGTATACTTGGACAGGCAGATGACTGTAACTCGACTACACAAAAACCAGCTGTAGCTTGATTATAACTGTGCATGTAAGTGTACTTACAAAGTCAAGGGTGCCCAACTTTATGATATTCTGGTCTAGATAGGCTAATGCTAGACTATGGGACTTTTTGCCCATCATCTGTCGGGTAAAGTAAATTATAAGTCGGATGGTTTAGAAAAGTAATTTCATAAGTCTCTGCAACAGGTTGCATGATTTGAGGTATAATTTATGTCTGTAACGATAGGGGGTTGAGATTGATACTCAAGGTTTGTTAAAATACCTAACCCTGAGTGTGAGCAATAGTAAAAAAAAAAGGTAGTTAGAATAATTTGCTTACTAAAATGACAACACAAGCTACATCTCGATGATTATCCTGTTAACTTAAATGAAATGAAGTTCTGTCTCTGAGGGCCTAATTGCTGCTGAGAGAAAGTAAGTGATCAAACAGCAAGTTAAAAGCACCAGAGGTTGTTTGCTCTTGCAGCTCCAACCCAGAGCGGATTCCTCTGTCAGTAAATCAGCCTTGATTAAAATCAAAGCAACAGTGCGAGAACAGAGCAGCTAATTGATGAATCAGGTCTGTAACCATAACTGATTATTTCTATATTTACACATGCGCATGTAAAGACAGAAGAGCTCAAAGCCACCACATCCTTTACTTGGCCCAATCCTGAAAACGCATACACACATACTTAACACCTGTCTGTGATTTTGGCTGTGTAATATAGTTATGGATGTCGGCACATTGCAGTGTTCACCGTATCACAGACTCAGACAGGGAGGAAGTGTGCGAGTGTGAGATTCTCAGGGTTTGATAGCTGCTGGCATGCCGATCAAGCCGTGAGCGGACGATGCTACTTTAGTACCTGTGCTGGCTTCCTGCCCGTGCTTGCAGGTGCTGAAGCAGTCACATGGGAGACAATACAGTAAGTGTGGGGGGTTGAGGTAGCAAGATGAAAGTGTTTTGAACTCATATCCCGTACTTATGCAAACCTTCGCTGCCATACTTTGCTATACATCTTTGTTTATCTTTAATGCAAAAGTGTGTAAGTATCCAACTGGTAGGTTGACTTCCTCAAAAGTGTAAGAAATTTCGCTCTATAGTGCTATCAAAACATTGCTCTGTTAGTTGCATCCCATCCAGCCTGCCATAACAACATTGGCTCAACCAATGGCATGAGTTTGGGGCAGGACTATCTGTTTTTCCAGACAATGACAGGTGGAAGGAGCATTCAAGAAACTTGTTAAAAAACAGACATAGTTTTTTTGCACTTCTACTTGGTGACGCTAGTGAAAATTCATTTTTAAATACAGTAGGACTGCAGCAGTGCTAATACATCGACCTTTCTCATGTCTGCCTGTTGTGGCAAGGCCATTGATCACGACTGAGTCCACATCCACACTAACCGCTATATTCAGCTTCCTAACACCATCATTTTCCTTAGTATGCGATAATGGATGGCATTCCCAAAAGTCTTAGTTTTTGTTGGAGAAAAAACAGCATCCTAGTGTGGATGAGAGGCGTATCTAAAATGTATTAGTGTAGACATGGCCTGAGAGAGCTGTCACTGATGCACTAAAAGCATGAAAGAAGATTTTTGGGGGGGTATTCTGATAAAGCCGATGCAGGTATTTCACAAAAGGCATGTGTGAAATAGGGAGGGAATAGGAGAACAGAACGCACTGTACATCAGATAACACGTGAGTGATGGGCGATCAAAGCAGTGAATACCATTGCACTGTGTGACACTTCACTATAAAGAACAACTCAACTAATAAAACCCAGAAAGCTGTCCTCAAAATGCACCACTTCTTCCAAATGACATTTTTATTTATTTTTTGGTCTGAGGCATTAGGATCACATCAATTTCACACTTTAAAGGCACACTCAAACAAATTATATAAATAAAGCAATGAAAATTACTTTTGGTAATTTGTTGGTAACACTTTACAGCTAGATTTATAAAGTTTGTAGACAGACTTTGATGTTGGCTCGAAAAGCCTGGCCTGTAAGTTTAAAGTAGTTAAAGTAGCATGTAGCTAGGCATTGCTAGCATGTTTTAGCATGTAGCAAGGTGTTGCTAGCATGTCCATAGGGACAACTGACATGTTGCTAGGCATTGCTAGCATGTTTTCCCTATCTGTCACTCACTCGACGTTGTGTCGATATAGTGACACTAGGGGTCACTCTTGGGAGCCCCAAACACCTCTGATCTTTGAAAAAAGGCCAATGGGAATTGGCGAGTGGAATTTGCATGCAACTCCCCCGGACATACAGGTATAAAAGGAGCTGATATGCAACCACTCATTCAGATTTTCTCTTCGGAGCCGAGCGGTTCTATTCATTGAGCTGAATTCTCCGCAATTCTCATTCACCTCCTCTGCTGGATTCTACGGCGCATTTCAGTGGCTTCTCCCCCTCTGCACTGGTGCAGTGCAGAGAACACACCTGGGTGCTTCGGCAGAAATAACTAAAACAAAAAGAGTATATTCTAAAAGAGTATATTTTCTTCTAAAAGAGCGGCACATACGGAACGTCTTTTTAAAGATGCCTTTCCGTTTGTGTGTTATTCCTGGTTGCGGTCGTTATCTCTCGGCTTCTGGCCACAATCGCTGTCTTACGTATCTGGGCGCTGCCCACGTGGAGACATTGTTCGTGGATGGGTCTTGTCCTCACTGCATGAACATGACCATGGCAACGTTGCAGTCGTGGCTTGCCTTCGTGAGAAAGCAAGCCACCCCAACGGCTCCCCGCCTCGGTCCTTCTACCTACGGGTATGAGGCCGCGGCGGTTAGCACTGGGGGCAATTTGGGGACCTCAGTGGGAGCACCTCTGCCGGGTATACCCCCAAGGACCTCCCATTCCTCAGCGTGCTCGCTTGCCCCGGTCGGGGTCTCGGATGAGACCACCGGCTTGTCTCAGAGTGAGTTCGACCTCTTATTCGGAGCCCAGGAAGACAATGAGCTCTCGAGCGCAGCATCAAAGAGCAGGCTCATTCAGTCCGATGCGGAGGCTTCGGCTGGGCTTCCTCCCTCAGGTACGGTCACCCAGTCGCAGGCCGACGCAGAGCTAGCCGACATGCTTGCCTGGGCAGCCGCGAGCGTCGGGTTAGAGTGGAACCCTCCACTCTCCCCTGAACCCTCGCGGCTCGACGATTGGTTCCTCGGCTCGGAGCGCCGCTCACAGCCATGCCCAGCCCCGGTTCCTTTCTTCCCGGAGGTGCATGAGGAACTGACAAGATGGAGGAGGGCACCTTTCATGACCCGATCCCGATCTCTCAGCTCCCCCGCCCTCACTACCCTCGATGGTGGGGTGGCCAGGGGCTATTCGGGGATCCCCCAGGTGGATAAGTGCACTTGTGCCCGCAGAGTGCCACCACCTGGCGCGGGCGCCCGAAGCTCCCGTTCAGGGCCTGTAGGTTCACATCATCTCTGACAGCTAAGGCCTACGGCGCCACTAGACAAGCCGCCTCAGCCCTGCAAGCCATGGCTCTCCTGCAGGTACACCAAGCCAAGGCACTGAAAGAACTGCACGAGGGTAGTTCCGACCTGGCATTGATGCAGGAACTGTGCTCGGCGAACGACCTCACTCTCCGGGCGACGAAGGTCACGGCATGGTCTCTCGGGTGGGCAATGTCCATCCTGGTGGTCCAGGAATGCCACCTTTGGCTAAACCTGGTCGAGATGAGAGAGGCTGACAAGGCACGGTTCCTTGACGCCCCCATCTCCCAGGTTGGCCTGTTCGGCGACACCGTCGAGGACTTTGCCCAGCAGTTCTCGGCGGTGAAGCAGCAGATGGAGGCCATTCAACATATCCTGCCCCGGTGTGGCTCAAGACCCTGCACCCCGTCTGCTTGTCGCCAATGGCGTCCTCCTGCAGCAACAGCACCGGCTCTGCTGCAGCCTGCCCCCACAGCCCGGCCCCAGCATGGAGCCCACTGCAGGAAGCAGACACCACCCGTCTCACGGCCGGCCGCCAAGAACCCGAGAAAGGCTCCGAAGCGCACCTGAGATGGGCGACTCAGGGATGAGGAGACCCGCTGCTCTAGAGCTGGTGAACAGACCACTCCATCTCCCGGTGGAGGGCCGGGAGGAGAATCTTTTGTTTCATTTTCATTTCATTTCTCCGCATGCCCAAGAGGCTGTGGTACCCAAAAGTTCAACAAAAGAGTGGTTTTCATGTTCCCTGGGTCACATATCCAGTCATCACGACCACCGTCCACCATTCCATTTCGGCAGGTTTGGCGCTCCAACACCACCCCCCCCGCCCCTGCGCGCCCAGCTGTGGCACAAGCATGCCAACACCGGGATGGTTCCGACGGACTGCGGGGACGATATACTTCCTCACCCCCTCCCCAACTGATCCTATGGAGGGTATCAGGAGCCAGGTAAGTGCTTCGATGTCCCCCAACTCAGCATGGCCACAGGGCTCAAGCCCCCTCGATGTGGTGCCTCAGGCTCCGCCCCACCGTGAGGCCACACCCGCCAGTACATCCGACGAGATTATCCCCTTGGACCCCCTCGCCCAGAGCTTGGAGGTGTGGCTCGCGCTTTCCAACCCGTCACGATGGCTGATCCGGACTGTCTGACTCGGCTATGTGATTCAGTTCACCTCAGTGAAGGGAGAGAACGCCGTGACCTTGCGCGTGGAAATCGCTACCCTTCTACAGAAGATAGAGCCTGTCCCCCCAACTGGGAAAAGAGCAAGCTCTCCCCGGTTCAGAGCATCTCTTTTCTCGGCTTGGAGTTAGACTCAGTCGCGATGACGGCGTGCCTCACGAACGAACGCGCACTGTCAGTGCTGAACTGTCTGAAGGCATTCAGACAGAAGACAGCGGTCCCACTGAAACTTTTTCAGAGGCTCCTGATGCATAAGTCATCCTCAGCGGTGACCACACCACATGAGTTGATGCATATGAGACCGCTTCAGCACTGGCTTCAGACTCGAGTCCCAAGGTGGGCATGGCACCACGGGACACATCGCGTGGTTGTCACGCCGATCTGTCGCTGCCTCTTTAGCCCTTGGACCGACCTGACATTTCTACGGGCAGGGGTTCCCCTAGAACAGGTCTCCAGGCGCGTCGTGGTTATGACGGACACCTCCAAGACAGGCTGGGGCACCCTATGCAATAGGCATGCAGCCACCAGCTCCTGGACTGGCCCGCGGCTACGTTGGCACATCAACTGCCTCGAGATGTTGGCAGTACTGTTCGCCCTGTGGAGGCTTCAGCCGTTGATCCAGGGCAAGCATGTGTTGGTTCGGACAGACAACACAGCAACGATGGCATACATCAACCGCCAAGGTGGCTTACACTCCCATTGCATGTCACAACTCGCCCGCTGTTTCCTCCTCTGGAGTCAGCAGCACCTCAAGTCACTGCGAGCCACTCACATCCCGGGCGACCTCAACACCGCAGCGGATGCACTGTCACGTAAGGTTACACTCAGGGGAGAGTGGAGACTTCACCTCCAGGTGGTCCAGCTGATTTGGAGTCAATTTGGTCAAGCACAGGTAGACCTCTTTGCTTCCCGGGAGTCCTCCCACTGCTCGCTTTGGTACGCCCTGACCAAGGCACCCCTCGGTATAGACGCGCTGGCACACAGCTGGCCCCCAGGACTACGCAAATATGCGTTTCCCCCAGTAAGCCTACTTGCACAGACCCTGTGCAAGGTCAGGGAGGACGAGGAGCAGGTCATCCTGGTAGCATCCTACTGGCCCACCAAGACGTGGTTCTAGGACCTCATGCTCCTTGCGACAGCCCCCCCCGGCGAATTCCCCTTAGGAAGGACCTTCTTTCTCAGGGACGGGGCACCATCTGGCACCCACGTCCAGACCTCTGGAATCTCCATGTCTGGCCCCTGGACGGGACGCGGAAGACCTAAGTGGCCTACCACCCGCGGTGGTAGACATGATCACTCAGGCTAGGGCTCCCTCTATGAGGCGCCTGTACGCCTTGAAGTGGCATTTGTTCGCTAAGTGGTGTTCTTCCCGATGCGAAGACCCCCAGAGATGCGCAGTCGGATTGGTGCCTTCCTTCCTGCAGGAGAGATTGGAGGGGTGGCTGTCCCCCTCCACCTTGAAAGTGTATGTAGCCACCATTTTGGCACATCACGATGCAGTGGATGGTAAGTTTTGGGGAAGCATGACTTTATCATCAGGTTCCTGAGAGGCGCTAGGAGGTTGAACCCCCCCCCAGACCGCACCTCATTCCCTCATGGGATCTCTCTGTAGTCCTTCGGGGCTACGGGGAGCTCTCTTCGAGCTGTTGGAGTCAGCTGAGCTAAAGGCACTCTCTCTGAAGACTGCCCTCCTGACAGCGCTCACTTCCATCAAGAGGGTAGGGGACCTGCAGGCATTCTCTGTCAGCGAAACGTGCCTGGAGTTCGGCTTGGGCTACTCTCACGTGATCCTGAGATCCTGACCGGGCTATGTGCCCAAAGTTCCCACGACCCCATTTAGGGATCAGGTGGTGAACCTGCAAGCGCAGCCCCAGGAGGAGGCAGACCCAGCCTTAGCATTGCTGTGTCCGGTGCATGCTTTATGCATCAATTTGGATCACACGCAGAGCTTTAGAAACTCCGAGCAGCTCTTTGTCTGTTTTGGTGGACAGCGGAAAGGAAGAGCTGTCTCCAAACAGAGGATCGCCCATTGGGTCATTGATGCCATCGTGATGGCATATCACGCTCAGCACGTGCCCCCCCGCGGGGCTACGAGCCCATTCTACCAGGGGTGTGGTGGCCTCCTGGGCCCTGACCAATGGCTATCATGTAGCTAGAGGTTGCTAACATGTTGTTAGGCATTGCTAGCATGTTTTAGCATTTGGCTAGGTGTTAATAGCATGTTTTAGCATGCAGCTAGGCATTGCTAGCAAGTTTTAACATGTTGCTAGCCAGGCTTGTAACTTTAAATTATACTAATAATTTTTTTTTTAACTAAAGTTATATATGTTAACATTAGCTAATGCATTATGAACTAACATGAACTAACAATGAACAATAGTATATTTTATAAATTAATATTAATCAACATTAATAAATGCTGTTTAAATATAGTGTTTATTGTTGGTTCATCATACCATATGCATCTAATAATGTTAACATTACTGATTGTAAAGTGGTCAAAAAAGTCCAACTACTTTTTTGCTCTTAGTAAACCCCCTTTCGCACCTAATGGAACATTCCTACAACTTTGGCACATGTTATGTAAAGGTTAGACACAAATGTTATTTTTAAAAAACATTAATGGAGCATCCTTATGATGTTATTAGTGTTCAATAAAAGTTCTCACAGTGTGAGGAGAAAACATTCTTAGTGAAACAATGTTCGTACTTTCTTTAAACTAGATTGCCTTACATTTTTCTAAAAAACTAGGTGATATATTAAGTTTTCAATAAGCTTTCACATTCAAGAATTATATGCTAACCTTTAAATAACATTCTACACTTGTTAAGAAAACTAGACATTTCCACAGTTTGCACAACCAGAATGTAACATTTGGAAAACATTTTAAGAATATGAATTTATTAGCTGGGATATTGGACATTTTCACTTGTGGAATAAATCAATCATTGCTGACTGCGAAAACTGTTGCCTTTGCATTTCTACAAAGGCAATGGTAACTGATAACTTTTGCTTTTGCTTGATGCTACAAACCTCTTGTATTGTTTTTCAGCCTTCTATATGTACTGTATATACATATAAACTCAGCAAAAAAAGAAACGTCCCTTTTTCAGGACACTGTATTTTAAAGATAATTTTGTAATAATCCAAATAACTTTACAGATCTTTATTGTAAAGGGTTTAAACAAAGTTTTCCATGCTTGTTCAATGAACCATAAACAATTAATGAACATGCACCTGTGGAACGGTCATTAAGACACTAACAGCTTACAGACGGTAGGCAATTAAGGTCACAGTTATAAAAGCTTAGGACACTAAAGAGACCTTCTACCGACTCTGAAAAACACCAAAAGAAAGGCAAAAAGTGCTCTACACTGACGAGTCACAGGGGTGATGGCCGGACTCGTGTTTATCGTCAAAGGAATGAGCGTTACACTGAGGCCTGTACTCTGGTGCAGGATCGATTTGGAGGTGGAGGGTCTGTCATGGTCTGGGGCGGTGTTTCACAGCATCATCGGACTGAGCTTGTTGTCATTGCAGGCAATCTCAACGCTGTGGGAATACATCCTCCTCCCTCATGTGGTACCCTTCCTGCAGGCTCATCCTGACATGACCCTCCAGCATGACAATGCCACCAGTCATACTGCTCGTTCTGTGCGTGATTTCCTGCAAGACAGGAATGTCAGTGTTCTGCCATGGCCAGCGAAGAGCCCGGATCTCAATTACATTGAGCAGGTCTGGGACCTGTTGGATCGGAGGGTGAGGGCTAGGGCCATTTCCCCCAGAAATGTCCGGGAACTTGCAAGTGCCTTGGTGGAAGAGTGGGGTAACATCTCACAGCAAGAACTGGCAAATCTGGTGCAGTCCATGAGGAGGAGATGCACTGCAGTACTTAATGCAGCTAGTGGCCACACCAGATACTGACTGTTACTTTTGACCCCCACCCCCCCCATTGTTCAGGGACACATCATTCAATTTCTGTTAGTCACATGTCCGTGAAACTTGTTCAGTTTATGTCTTAGTTGTTGAATCTTTATTTTCATACAAATATTACACATGTTATGTTTGCTGAAAATAAAAGCAGTTGAAAGTGAGAGGACGTTTTTTCTTGCTGAGTTTATATACAGTATATATTGTACATGTATGTACAGTACATTGTACCCCGACAAATCGCCAATGTCTATACAATTACCTGTAAAATATTCTATCAGCCGATATAAGGGAAAGTTTGTAGTTTTGCACAAACTTCTAAGTGTCAAATACTTAAACACTATTACAAAAACAAAACAAAAAGTCAGCTTATCATTGTCACTCTCCTAAGTTGGAAAAATTTAGCATAAATAGTGTGTGCAGGAGATACGGTACAGAACAATACATGGCAAACACTTAATATAGTGCCGAATTTAAACAGATAAAATGCAGACATATGCAAAACTGAAATGTGTCCTAAAATGAATAAATAAAAAAAAAAAATGAATGTAAAGATGCTCTTTATACATTAAATATATCAAAGCCTTACATTTGTTGCATATTATTCTTCTGAATACATTATTAGCTTACAGTACAAGCAAAGCCCAGCACACACCATATACTTTCCGTTTTCGCAGCACATATACTATTGATATTAAAAATTAGTTACTGGTTGGAATTCCTGTTTTCCCTTTAACAGCTCTCCAGTATTAGCTTACAGTACAAGCAAAGCCCAGCACACACCATATACTTTTCATTTTCGCAGTACGCTTTGTGGAAAATGATGAACAAACCAGTAACAGCTCCATGGTAAGGTTGCAATTCTATAGAGTTATTTTCAACAAAATGAAAAATGGACATAAGTTTGGTACATGTGTGTTATTCTACTGACTGTAGCCTGCAGTATGTCAGAGGAGAGGATGTAGTAGGCTATTTGTTGAGGACACATTTAATTTTGCCATATGATTATCTTGACCTGTTCTGTATGGTGCTATTATCATCCATCATTTCTTGGTTTTTGGTGTCTGCAGGTAGATACTTTTCATATGGGCAGATAGACAGCAGCAGAGGTGAGAGGGGGCAGTGAGGGGGAAAGTTTAGCACAGGCTGGGAGCTGCTCGGAGAAAGTACAGCTGATTCTGACTTCAGAAATGAATGGTTATCTTGTTCCTTGTGACAGAAAAAGCATGAATCACAGCGATGTCAGTTTCATAAAACTTTTCATCTAAGACTCACTGTACCTACATCGGGTCGTGGGACACAGCTCCTAAAATCGGGACTGTCTCGGATTTATCGGGACATCCTTCATCCTAGTTTAGCTGCCCAGACACAAAAAAATCCTTTGGTGCACTATGGGAGTACAGGGACACCATGTCTTCCACTAAGACATAACCTGTCCCAATATCATGTGGGCTTATGGTTCATCATCTTAAAGTTTGTATTATCTAGAGTAACATGACTTCTGTATATCTGTGGAAGAATTTCAAGAATTCATTTGGTCCTCACGATACAGATATTGTCCTCCTGGGACAGTATCTATGGAAGGGGTGACAAGGTAAAGGATATTAATGTAGGTGATATGCAGGTCACTGTGATTGGTGTCCACACGGGGTTATTGTATCACTGTTCTGTGTCAGTGCCCATCTGTGCTCCTATCAGCACGGCAGGGAGCAGATGCATATGGGGCTCATCATAAGGCTGCAGTGCATTTGTGTCAAAGTCCACAGAAGTGTGTGAGTGAATCATGTGAAGACTGTATGTATGCATCTCTAGAGCATGTAAATGAAGAGGTGGGTGCTGTTTTCCTTCTATCTTTAAGACTGACCAGGTGTCACTCAGCACGCTCATTCATTATAGTGGTAACCTGGTCCGATTCTGGCAGCCAAACACTTCCTGTCACTGATACTTCCCCTGACCTTCAGCTTGTGCCAGTACTATACCCAATCCAAACACACAAATGCACACACTTGCACATGCGTATGCTCACAGAGGCTGACAGATTCTAAAATAAACACTCTTATCACATAGATAAGGTTTAAAGATTGAATAAATCTGTTAAACTCTTGTTTGTTCAGCTGTAATTGTGGGATTCCGCAAGGTTCCCTGTTAGGACCAATATTATTTTCTCTTTATGTTCTTAAAGCATGTATAGCAGATATAAAAGACTGGATGGCACAAAATGTTCTTCATTTAAATACTAATAAAACAGAGGTTGTGATAACTGGTCATGGTTCTAAAAAAAGTCAGATTAAGTCAGATTAGATAGGTGGTCTCAAATATTCAGCAGGTGACAGGTGAAATGTGGGTGTCTATTTTGATGCAAATGTAAATTTTGAATACCATGTCAAGCAATTAGTTCAGTCTTGTATTTATCAGTCAAGGAACATTTCCAAGGTGAGACATGTCTTGATTTCTAGGGATACAGAGAAGCTTATACATGCTTTTATTTTGTCTCACCTTGATTACTGTAATGGCCTTTTTTCAATTTTAAATCAACGCACAATTGCATGGCTAAAATTAGTGCAAAATGCGGCAGCTAGACTTTTGACACGAACAAGGTCTTCAAGTCATGTTACTCCAGTTTTAGCCTCTTTGCATTGGTTACCTATCCGTTTTAGGGTTGATTTTATGATTTTATTAATTACATATTAAGCATCACATGGCTTGGCACCTGAATATTTAGCAAAATTATTAAGACCTTGCAAAACAGCGAAACCTCTTAGATCTTCCGGTTGTGAACTGTTGGCTGTTCCAAAATCCAGATGTAAAACTAAATTTGATAGAGCTTTTGTCGCAAAGGCCCCACAATTATTTGTTTTTAAGTCTTGTTTAAAATACACATTTGTACAGACTTGCTTCAATACTGCTGTGTGAATGTGTCATGTTTTATTATGCGTTTTTGATTTTATTTTATATTGTGAAGCATTTTGTGATAAGTTGCTAAAAGGTGCTATACAAATAAAAGTTATTATTATTACCACCCCTTGCACCAGTATGAAAGCCTAAAAACAGCCTAACAACCTAAGCTGGTTTGCTTGTCTTGCTGGTCTACCAGACAGGTCAAGGTGGTCTGTTTTCTGGTTTTACAGGCATTTTGGCTGGGAGGCCAGCTAGACCAGCTGAAGACCAACTTGGCCAGACTGGGAGACCAGCTAGACCAGCTTAGACAAGCAAACCAGCTGTTTATTTCAGTAGGGTTGGTCTAGCTCAGAGGTGGAAAGTAACAAATTACAACTACTCTTGTTACAGTACTTGAGTAAATTTTTCACATTTTTCAAATTTAAGTATAAATAAATAATAGTACTTTTACTTTTGCTGATTAAAAATGAAGTATTTAACTTCACTACAATTGTTCACAACAATTACAAAGTACAAAAAAATACATAATATTTCTGAACTTTTGCAAAGAAGAAAGTTCTAAGCACTAAATCTGTTTATAAACTAAAACGCGCTGTGCGCGGCATGACAGAATGTTATTAATGTAACCAAATGCTACAATTTACTTAATAATAATATCACAATATGTTAAATAACCATAATGTTAATTAAGACTTTATTATTACAACTGTAATGCAATAATACCTATACAGAACAACCACTTTTATTGTTTGAATCAATCATATCTCTCACTAAACTCTGTGTGAAATGTTTATTTTATTTTATTCAGTTGGTATGTAGGAGTTGATAACAGTTTGCATAATAATCTCATTCCATATCTGGATAATTGCTTAGAGATGATTTAGAGACATTTAGAATGTTACATATTGCTATTTCTATTTAAATAAATGTTGTATTCTTAATTTTCTTTTTGTCCAAGAATCATCTTGCAGCAATGCAGGTCTTTGGCATTTAGAAGCTGCTAGTTTAGGATCTGTGAGGAGTCTGTTTCTCAAACTAGAGACTGTGATTTACTTGTCTTTTTGTTGTGCATATGGCAGTCCACTTCCCTCTCTATCTTGGTTAGAGATTATTTTTTCAAAACAGTAATGCATGGAATAGCCTTCATCTCTCTAAAACAATAGACTTTAGTAGAAAATTGAATTTCAGGAGAAATATGTTTCTTTTTGCCTATTTTTAAAACTAAAATTTGACTTGCAAGTGTAAATCAACTTGTAAGAACTCAATACCTCAGCAAATGAGGAAAAACCAACTGTATTGTGATTTCCGCATAGTAGCACAACCATTTTCAATTGTTCTAATAACAAGAACATTTTCTTGAGTACCAAACTAACACTTTAGAATGCTTTTGAAAGGAATATGTGACACAGTATATGTTTGCCATCACAGGTAAAGAATTTCTTAAAACAATTATTCTACCACTGATCTATCTGGTCTTCCAATCTGGTCAAATTGGTGCTCAGCTTGCTAAAATGGTTGGTCAATTGATCTCCTGGCCAAAACCCCTCTACACCCAGCAAACAGAGCAGCTTGACCAGGCTGGGAGACCAACAAATCATTTTAGGCTGTTTTATTCTGTTTAATGAGCAACTTGATAGTTTTGAATAACAAGGGAAACAGCCCCCAAGCTAGCAAGTACATCTGGCATTTAATCTAATCTTAATTAGTTGAGGGACTATTTAGATGACAGAGGGGCAATGTGACTTTGTACTAAGCCTAATATATGCATTGCTGCAAACACACTCCTCTGAAATCAGTCCCAGGGCAGGATTGACGGTGTCATTGGAGATTAAGGTTTGCATGACACCATGAAAGCGAGAACATGATGGCAGCAGGGCGGGATCTCCAAGCGCCACTCCAGGGAGGGTGATCTGCTAACACAGATAAGTTGATGTCAAGAGAGGTGTCTTTAATGGCTGCTGACGAGGTGTGTTTGCTGTCTTTCATTCCCCCTGAGAATGTAACAATACCATCTGGATCCAAAAAGCATCTTTCTCCACTGATGGCCATTCAAATGTCACTGTGTATTCTGACAAAATGTTTTTTTTCTTTATATATATATATTATATTATATATTTCATTATAGTATAGTAGATATTTTGCCTCTGACTGATTTAAAAGTGAAAAAATTATTTATATTTTTCCCTGTCTGCCTTTCACGTTCACATCTAAGGATAGTTGCCTTAACGGAACGCAGCAGCATAAGAGTGATTAGTCGCATGTTATTTTCGGATTAGGTGATTTCTTAGGTGAAATTCTGTTAGCCCATGTGCAAAGATGGCAGATGTTCTATGCCAGCCAAGCAACTGCCATCAAGATGAATGGGAATGCTAATGGATAGCCAAGTTAAGTCAAGTCATTTTTATAGCGTTTTTTACAATACATTTATTTGTAAAGCAGATTTACAGAAAATTATCTTGTAATGAGTAGCTCTTTAATGGATAGCTCTCTCCAGGTATTATAGACCTCCTTGGTCTTTTCTTTATTTGGCAGACACAGTGCATATATGGATATACTACGTATTTACTATGTTCAAATCTTACCAATGCGTTAAGCATTACTTCTCTTTCCACATATTGTTTATTAGTTTAGCTAAATAGACACTGAGCTCTCTGACTGTCACAGATGATGAAATACATAACCCTGGTAGTGGTGATAATGGCCTGGAAACCACAAACGCCATGGCAACCTCTATGGATAGTGTCTGGAAAATGTTAAAGGCTGAAACAGCATTACAAATTATTAAATCAGTGCATGAGTCACTGCGCTGCCTTATTAAGGCCTTTGCATACCAGAGGCGACAAGATAGTACGAAACGAATCACAGACGAATGGCTCTTTCACATTAAAAGTGAGGGCGAATTATTGGCGTCAGTACATTCAGTGATCCAAAGCTCATATTTTGTAGGTCAGGGCATTTCATCGCCGGGCAAGAAAACAAAAAAATCGGCACACTCAACATAAAACAAAAAACCTCGCTTTGTCAGTGTGAGCATTCGTTTCAGGTGTGAATGGCTTCATATAAATACATTGTTTTGGTTTAAAATATAAATTGTGGCAAAAATTCAATGCAAAGACCTTTGCGCAGGTGTTAGAGGCTCCCAACGCAGAGATATCTGTCCTGTCCTCCTGGACTCCCAACACCCTGTCCCTCTGCTCCATATCCAAGCCACGCCACTCAATGCCACGCCACAGTATCGTGATTTCTGACATTGAGCAGGGAGACAGCAGCTTACAATACTCCCTTCCCCGTATTCTCAGAGCATTCCAATAAACTGAAATCTAACCAACTGCAACCATGAAAGTAGGCCGTTTTCAAGCCAGACTTAAAATGTGCAGGTCTATTTATTAGGTATTGAGTGGCTTTCATTAGTTGATGAGCAGTCACTTGACATGACAGTTTAAAAGGTAAAGTGTGCAATTTCTGAAACACTAGCATCACCAAACAGAATTGGAAAAATTAAGGCTGTTTCCAAACAGGTTTCCTGAACACTCTCCCTGTCTTCCACTGATCAAACAAACAGATTGTCTCATCCAAAAACCACAGCATTGGTTGAGCCAACATGGCTGTGTCGGGATACTTAAACAAACAATGTTTTAAAAGCACCAAGAGCTAGAATGTTTAACATTTTTTAGGTAATCAACCTACGAATGGCTTACTTATAGTCTCTGCACATTAAGCTGAGATAGAAAAAATGTATTTTAACCTAAATAATTACACAGTTCAACTTTAAGTGTCAAACAAAGCGTTTAAAAAAAAAATACATATTTTATTTCTGTCTTGTGAGAAATAACATCTGTGCCAGTCCCGCAAAGACCCACATGGCGCAGTCAGTCCACCCCGTCACAAGATTCAGGGTCCACAGTACAAGCCATTGTCCATTCATAGTCAGCACTGTTTGTTACCCAGCCTCTTTAAACCACCAAACTTTATCATCATCAGATGGGCTGACACACACCTGACAACCACAATACACTGTGTCATGGTTTTGTACTCTCCATTTTGTTTTGACACAAATTTTACATCAGCATTCAGTAATGTTCCCTTGATTAAGAACATACTAATTTTTGATTCCAAAGTTGCAAAGATAACATTTGAATTAATAGGACATTTAACAAACATCACACAATGCTTAACAGATCAGTCCTTTATATACACTGAAATAAAAGAATACAATAGTTCCGTTCCTCTAATCTGATTGGACAAGCAACATTTTGAGGGTGCTGATATGACAGCACTGGGACGCCACACTGTCTGTATCAATCCACATGTTTGTGTTCTTGTCGTTTCAGACAGGCTGCCAGTCTGTGCATTGCTCGGCAACACACAACAATCGATCCTGCATTAGCTTCATTTGGAGTGGTTTTTGTTAATAGAGGTAAAATAGACAAGATAACAAGCCATACTGTCTCTAAAATGTAAGTTAATTAATATTAACTTGTTTATAGAACTGTTGTAAAAACTGTGGGGGCGATTTCCATTGCATTCCCTTTACATGGTGCTCCTATGCGCTGCATACATTGCATATATATTTTTTGAACCTCTGGGTACAAGACTGTGTGCTTAACGTCTGAATGAGGGAATGAACTTCAATCCCATAAAGCATTGCGAATTACATAATCGAATTAAAAACGATGGAAAATATTAAACTTTTCATTCAAAAGTTGATTATAAATTGGTTCTCTGACTGATGAATTTCCCCCTCAGGATCATGGGTAATATAGTTCTTTACCAGGAAATATGCTATTAAACATGATTTAAAAAATTGTTTTTAATGAAGTTTAAATAAAGCAGGAAAAAAAAGCAAATTTTTACTTTTTACTATGACTGAGAAATTATTGTTGAAGTGTGCATATGATTAATAATAAGCTTTCTAGTTCTATGGGAAATTATCTTTGGGCATGCTTTCATTTAAAAATTAATAGACATGATTAAATTATTTAATGCTAAACATAGCATTTATTAATGAACAATCAAAAAGTCAAAGATTCCATTAATCTTTAATTAATACACAGTATTTCCAAATATTTAAGCAATAACACACAAGCAAGGGTGCTATAATCCTGAATATCGTTATGGCTGTGATAGCACAACAACGGCATTTATGTGCTCTGTGTTGTTGGCTAATGAAAACACAGCCCATACTGGAGACAGTGGGATGCAAAGCCAAGTTACATAATAGCCCTGAAGTGGCACATTACTTCGTAATTTTTTTTTCACGCCACCTTGACTAATCCTTCCTGTGTCTGCCTCCTACCATTCCGCACACCCATTTCAACTGGGTAAGATGGCCTGTTTCAGGTCACAGCACTATTTCTGGCCTTTCTAAATGTGGCCTGACTACCTGGCACATTTCAGTGAGATAAAACAGCATTCATCCAAACCACCTGCTAGTAGCCTGATAATAAAAGAATATTGGGCATTTTTCAAAAATGAAAGTAGACATGCTATTTATAGCAACCTGTTCTAAAAACAGAACAAAAATTAATCATTTGCTAAACAAGAGTAGGGAGATGTGCTCACTGAGACCCACCTGGCCCCACTGTTGCAGACTGTACCTGAACAGAAATTCTGCCTTTATTCAAGATGAACTGATAATTCTCAAAGATAATTATTTCTCACATAGTTTAATTGTTGCAGGTTCCGTGTCTTATTTTCAAGTGAGTAACTTCTTATGTTCGCAAAAGGTTTGTCCATTTTTTAGATGGCCAAGTTAAGGAGCCCGTCTTAGGCTGTTTTTTTTCCTTCAGCCCATTATTTATTTTTTATATAATCTGCTCTAAAAGTTGGTTTATAAAATAAGTAAAAGTACATGTTTGTGAAGGACAAAGTTTGTGTATTTATTTTTTTTAATAAAATATTGAATTGACATTTAACTGCTCTCACAATAAATGCTTCATTATAACAACAACATGGGATATAACATTTGAACAGTAGAGGGTTGCTTAGCAACTGTGTGTGAGAAAGAGAATTCTGCGCAATAATAAATCAAGTCACAGGCATTAAACTGTTTCAGATGCATTAAATCACATCAGTAAATTTTTAACATGCTATTGTTCCTCTGACAGTAATAATTAATCCAAATGCTACATGAGAAAACATTTAATTAATCACAAATTACTTGAAAAAGAAGTCTGGCCTCAAGCCTGGCTAAAAATACACACGGATAAGTTAGGGAGTGAGAGATTCTGATTGATGAATTAGTGTCGAGAGTATGACAGGGAAGAGGTTTGATGATTTAGCATTCACAACTTGTGAAATGTTCCAACATAACAGCACTATTCCTGAACTCCAACTTACTTTCATGGATTTCTGATATTATAATGTTAAGTCTCTTTGAGCTGTAAACATTTGTGTTAAAGTATAGTGTGATTCTCACCACTCCAATGGAGAAATAGTTGTTTACTATGCTGTAGGGCACAGGGTCACCCTTTTCCTCCTTATCATCAGGGATGATGTCGATGTTCCAGCGGTCAAGCAGCACCTCGGTGCTGTGTTCGATGTCCCTGAGAAATTTGACCAGACTGCCTCCTTCATAGCCTGCCAACAGGAACACAGACAGTGCGTGAAACTACATGCTGTAAAATTTAGGGTGATTTACAAACACTAGAGTAAAAGTGTAAATGCTCTAACACAGCTTTACACACTGTTGTAACCACACACAAGAATGCACTAAATCTTATTTTGATCTAATATGTACAAGAATTTCCAACTGTCCAATAAAAAAATAAATTAAAAAAACATGTACATGATGTACCTTCTATTCTGTTCATAATGATGAATGATGCACAATATCACAATTTCTAGGTTACTGTAGTTTAAAGGTGCTGTAAACGATTTTAGCCGTTCTAGAATTTCCACAAGCTGTCAATCTGAGCTGTTGGATTAGCCATGCCCCCTTTTTCCAAGATGCCGCACTCCAAAGATACCATATGAGCTTTATTGAGACTGACATGAGCAGAAAAGGTTGATAAAAACAACAGTAGCAAAATAGCGCCCTCAACTGACAACTGTTATGAACAACATGGCATAAAATTGGCATTATGCCTAAATAATTAACTGCAACTACAATATTATGAGAACGTGCAAAATGATTGACAGGTTAAAAGCATCAGAGACTGCAGCCGGTGGACACAATTTTGTTTGCTGTTTACAGAGTCTAGAGCTGCCACAGAGACCAGTGAGATATCTCATGACACTTATTTAATTAATATCTTTCAGGGGGTAGTAAAAATGTATTCATACCTTACATTGAAAAAAAAAATGGCTTACATCACCTTTAATTAAAACAATGCAAGATCACATGATTAAACTTGTCAAAGTAGCACGATGCTGTAAATGTATAATCAAAACCTGGAAAAATCTCAAGTTTTTGCATGAATGTGACTGTGCCTCTTAAAGGAAAATTCACCCAAAATTGAAAAATCTGTCAACATTTATTCACCCTCAAAAACCTTTTCATGGTAAGTACTTGGGGAAGCATGTCTTGATCATCAGGTTCCTGAGAGGCGCTAGGAGGTTGAATCCCTCCAGACCACACCTCGTCCCCTCGTGGGACCTCTCTGTAGTCCTTCGGGGTCTACAGGGAGCTCCCTTTGAGCCCTTGGAGTCAGCTGAGCTTAAGGCACTCTCTTTGAAGACTGCCCTCCTGACTGCGCTCACTTCCATCAAAAGGGTAGGGGACCTGCAGGTGTTCTCTGTCAGCGAATCGTGCCTGGAGTTCGGTCCGGGTTACTCTCATGTGATCCTGAGACCCCAACCAGGCTACGTGCCCAAGGTTCCCACGACCCCTTTACGGGATCAGGTGGTGAACCTGCAAGCGCTGTCCCAGGAGGAGGCAGACCCAGCCTTGGCATTGTTGTGTCTGGTGCACACTTTACACATCTATTTGCACTGCACGCAGAGCTTTAGAAGCTCAGAGCAGCTCTTTTTCTGCTTTGGTGGACAGCGGAAAGGAAGCGCTGTCTCCAAACAGAGGATCGCCCACTGGGTCATTGACGCCCTTGCGATGGCATATCAGGCTCAGGACGTGCCACCCCCTGCGGGGTTACGAGCCCACTCTACCAGGAGTGTGGCGGCCTCCTGGGCCTTGGCCAGTGGCGCCTCTTTGGCAGACATCTGAAGAGCAGCGGGCTGGGCAGCACCCAACACCTTTGCGAGGTTCTACAATCTCCGGGTTGAGCTGGTCTCGTCCCGTGTATTAGCAGGCACGAGCAGGTAAGTTCCGGGACAGCTGGCTGGGTGTACCGCTTGCGCATAGCGCCTTTCACCTCTATACATGACATACTTCCGACAAGACTCGTTAAGACCATGTGACGTATTCCACTCAAAATACCCCCCCCCCCCCCCACTTTTTGGGCGGGGTGTGGTCTCTGCGGTGTCTTCCCCTTGGGAGGGACATCCCCCGATGCAGACACTTATGGCTTCCAGTCGGTTAACAAATTCCACTCTTTTTGGGGAGAAAAAAGAGGAAAAGAGGCCTTGGCTGGGCTAGCCTGTCCCTATCACTGGGCAGTCGACTTGTTCCTGAAGGACCGTTCGACGCTCATAAGAGCGTTGGGGGAGGTTACATAACGGCCTGGTGTGCTGGCTACGAGGCACACAGCGGTCTGCCTGTCACACACCGCCAGTTCACGTAACACAGTTCAGATAGTTGTGCCTTTTGTATAGGGACCCGTAGTGTCACTACATCGACACAACGTCGAGTGAGTGACAGATAGGGAACGTCATGGTTACTTTTCGTATCCTCCGTTCCCTGATGGAGGGAATGAGACGTTGTGTCCCTCTTACCACAACACTGAACTACCCTTGCACAGGGTCTGTACAAGTAGGCTCACTGGGGGAAACGCATATTTGCATAGTCCAGGGGGCCAGCTGTGTGCCAGCACATCTATACCGTGGGGTGCCTCGGTCAGGGCGTACCAAAGCGGGCAGTGGGAGGATTCCCAGGAAGCAAACAGGTCTACCTGTGCTTGACCGAATTGACTCCAAATCAGCTAGACCACCTGAGGGTGGAGTCTCCACTCTCCCCTGAGGGTAACCTGACGTGACAGCACGTCCGCTGCGGTGTTGAGGTCGCCCGGGATGTGAGTGGCTTGTAGTGACTTGAGGCGCTGCTGACTCCAGAGGAGGAGACGGCGGGCGAGTTGTGACATGCAACGGGAGCATAGACCGCCTTGATGGTTGATGTATGCTACCGTCGCTGTGTTGTCCGTCCGGACCAACACATGCTTGCCCTGGATCAGCGGCCGGAACCTCCGCAGGTTGAGCAGTACTGCCAACAACTCTAGGCAGTTGATGTGCCAACGCAGCCGCAGGCCAGTCCAGGAGCCAGGTAGCGAACTCCCCACGCAAGGTAGTGGTGTTCTCACCCTTCACCGAGGTGAAGTGGATGCCGCTGAACCTGGGCGGTCGCCTGGCAAACTGAATCACGTAACCAAGTCAGACGGTCCAGGTCAGCCATCGCGATGGGTTGGAAAGCGCGAGCCACGTGCCCAAACTCCAGGCGAGGGGGACCAAGGGAATGATCACGTCGGACGTACCGGTGGGTGGGGCCTCGTGGCTGTGCTGAGTCCAGGAACATTGAAGCACTTACCTGGCTCCTGCTGCCCACCATAAGATCAGCCGAGGAGGAGGGAGGAGGGATCTCGTCCCCGTAATCCACTAGTCCATCCCGTGTGGGCGTGTTTGTGCCACAGCTGGGCGCACAGGGGCGGGGGGTCCACTGCTGGAGCGCCTTACCTGCCAAAATGGGACGGTGGTCATAACAACGGCCATGCGCACCGGACATGTGACCCAGGAGACAAGGAAACCATTCTTTTGTCAGGCTTTTGGGTGCCGCAGCCTCCTGGGCATGCGGTGACAAAAGATTCTCCTCCCGGCCCTCCACCGGGGGATGGAGTGGTCTGTCGACCAGCTCCAGAGAAGCGGGTCTCCTCGCCCCTGGGTCGCCCGTCTCGGGGGGGGGCTTTGAAGCCTTCCTCAGGTTCTTAGCGGCTGGCCACGAGACAGGTGGTGTCTGCTTCCTGCGGAGGGCTCCACGCTGGGCCACGGGGGTGGGCTGTGGCGGAGCCGGTGTTGTTGCTGCAGGAGGATGCCCCAGGAGTCTGCGTCAGACTGCATGAGCCCGCTCTCCAATGCTGCGCTCGATAACTCATCGTCTTCCCGAGCTCCGAACAAGAAGTCGAATTCACGCTGAGACAAGCCGGTGGTCTCGTGCGAGAGCCCGATCGGGGCAAGCGAGCGTGCTGGGGAATGGGAGGATCCGTGCGGGGATAACCGGCGGAGGTGGACCCATTGATGTCCCCAAATCGCCCCCAGTGCTAACTGACACGGCCTCAAACCCATAGCTAGAAGGACTGGTGCGGGGAGCCGCTGGGGTGGCTTGCGAAAGCAAGCCGCGACAGCAACGTTGCCATGGTCATGTTCTCGCAATGAGGACATGACTCATCCATGAACGATGTCTCTGCGTAGGCAGTGCCCAGACACGTAAGACAGCGATCGTGGCCGTCAGAAGCGGAGAGATAACGACCGCAACCAGGAATAACACACAAAAGGAAAGGCATCTTTAAAAAGACGTTCCGTGTGTGCCGCTCTTTTTGTTAATGAAAATATACTCTTTTAGAATATACTCTCTTATTTTCGCTCTGCCGAAGCGCCCATGGGCGTTCTCTACACTCCACGGGTGCAGAGGGGGAGAGCCTGCTGAAATGCGCCTTAAATCCAGCAGTTTTGAGGTGCGTCTTTGGAGGGAATTGAATTCAGTGCACTGAATACAACTGCTCGGCTCCGAAGAGAAAATCTGAATGAGTGGTTGCATACCAGCTCCTTTTATACCCGTATGTCCAGGGGAGTGGCATGCAAATTCCACTCGCCAATTCCCATTGGCCTTTTTAAAAAAAAGCAGAGGTGTTTGGGGCTCCTAAGAGTGACCCCTAGTGTCACTACATCGACACAACATCGAGTGAGTGAAAGATAGGGAACCGGATAACTAACGTCAAAGGATGGAGCTGTACATAATATCAACAATTAAACACAGCAGAAAGAATTCAACATTTCTGGGAGAACAGTGGGAAAATATAAAACGTACCCATTTATACACACACCCCTCTAAAATATTGACTACTGTCCCTCACATATGCATATATGCATTCAAATACATTGGGGGAATCCCAGAGTTTTATGCAAGAGGGAAACCCCACTATTGT
Source organism: Myxocyprinus asiaticus (assembly GCF_019703515.2). Classification (NCBI taxonomy): domain Eukaryota; kingdom Metazoa; phylum Chordata; class Actinopteri; order Cypriniformes; family Catostomidae; genus Myxocyprinus; species Myxocyprinus asiaticus. The sequence continues at coordinate 21,713,361 of NC_059353.1, read as the reverse complement.
AGCACAGTTCCGCTGCAGGAAAGGAAACAAACACATCAACAACCCTTGAATATCTGAAAATAAAGCAAAGCAGATAATAAAATTGCGAAGTCTTCCTCTGATCCCATGTTTGTTATTTACACAAGTTTCTCTGGGAAATTCCATTGCTCTAGATAAACCTGCTGACTTACCCAACCGCATATATACAGGAGAAAAAGAGAGTCACAAACACAGTAGTTGTAAATGGGAACACTGCTCTCCAGCCTTAAGCAGCTTTCTTGCAATAAACGTCTATCTATTTGTCCATGTAAATGAAATTAATGAATCAAGCTTCCAAAAGGAATCATAAAAGTGGTCAAATCAACAGATGCACTATATATTTCAAGTTTTGTAAAGGTATACTTCTTCTTTGTGTGAGGATTCTAAGTTGTTATTCACCGAAAATCAGCTCATAAGAGAATAACAACAATTCTGTTTTCTGTGCGAATCATTCTTTTGTCAGAACTTTTCAATTAATCTGTTGTTCTAGTTTACAAAGCTGGTTTAAATGATTTGACAATGATCCAGTCACAGTAGTTCTCTTATTAATAGTTCAGTGAAGAGGAAGATTATCAGTGAATAAAGACTTAATTTTCAGTTTGTTTCTTAACTCAAACCTATTGTATGGCTTTAGGAGACATGGAATATAAGTGGATAACAATGATACTTTAATGGTGCTTTTGTGTCCTTTTTGAATCATCAAAAGTTCCAGTCCCCGTTCAATGAAATTGCATGTAAAGTGTGCAAGAGTGACCAGTACATTCTCAACATTTCTAATTTTGTGTTCATACAGATTAGGAATGACATGAGGGTGAGTTAATAATGACAGAATTCAATTTTTGGGTGAACTATTCCTTAAAAAAAAACAGAGCTAACCCATCCAGATGACATACAGTAAGACATTAACGCAACTGATTTATTACACCACCAAGGGGCTAAACTCCATGACCTGAGAGGATTCCACCTATGCCTGGCAACCCTTCCAAATTACATGATAAAAGAGAGGATCCCTGAGGTAGATGAACTGCAATTACTTCATAGTTCTAACAGGCAGGATACAGAGGCAATATGTTAGATGACCATAATAGAGGTGCCATCTCATAACGAGGGCCATCATACTGTGATCAGGTGGGGATATTGACTCCCGTCTGGCAACCCAGGGAGGAAAAGCACATGTGTGATGATGACACCCATGTGATCATTCTACCTTTCTGAACAAAACATGTCTACACCAGCCGTACGTTACATAAAGTTATGTTCACATAGCAGCTCTTAACTGTATACAGGTGATACACATGTTTCAAAGTCAATCAACTCACACTGAGAGAAAAACCAGCCTACCATCCAAATGAAATTAAGAATACATTTGCACAAAACACTGCGCTCACTTACAAACCGCACACATGCTCACACAGGAAACACTGATATGAGGCCAATTAATTCAGCAGCCTTTACAAGAGCATGCACACCTGTCTTACACGCAGACGCAAGCTCACAGATGCATATCATTCCATCATAGCCAGCTGTATAAACCCACATATCTAATCAAGAACACAAATATATAATAATGCTGGAATAAAATCTCTGGTGACATTTCTCTTGTCGACAAGTGAGTTGCGAGTCTATACAGTAGTTGATGCGAAATACCTGTGATTATGTGTATTTATATAATACAATGATATATACATTTATAATGCTAGAAAATTAGATGTATGCAAAATTGCGGAAACTAACTCATATTTTACACAATATTTGTCTCACTGCAGGAATATATACAATAAACAAGTGAAGGCAAATGGTGTTTTAAAATATACACTTATGCCAAAGAATAAAAATCAATAAAAATGAAATAAAAATAAAAATCAAGGTATTGTGCATTTATCTCTGATGAGCAGGACGAGATGGAATCTGCAGACTTTATTTGCATTTTCTGTGCTGATTTTAAGGCAAAATCTGTGGAATTCTGCTGAAGAGATTTAAAAATAGTAAAATGTGTTAAGTGGAGTTGAGAGTACTATACTCTTATTAGTAGCTAAAAGCATCATCAAATTAGACAAAATATTTAATAAGAAAACATGCAAGGGATGGGAAATTTGTAGAATGTTTATGAACGACTGATGTCGCAATTTTGAGTTCTGCATACACAAATTCCATCTGGGTCTGCTGATGAGTAATGTTAACTCTGCTGACTTTAGAAACTTTTTTAACCACAGATTAAAATATTTGTATACTTCACTGGCTAAACTGGGTAAGCACTTGTCCTGGCCTTTTCTTTATGTAAATCACACATTAAAATCCTGAATTTCAGAATGGTCTCACCAAATCCTAGCTGGAGTTTATGCATTTTTAAATCTGAATCCACTAATGCCGTCTTATTCATGTGACTAGAGAATTCAGATAATAATGATCAAATGCCATGATTATTACTGTATAAACCTTCTCCTCAGGTCTGTACATGGAAATGTTTAAAAGAAAGCAGTCTCAAAATATTTTTGAAGGGTTTATACAGGATTGTGTTCAGATTCAAGGTATTTAAAGCCTAATTTTAACTTGAGTGGTTTTGCAAAGGAAAGTTTCATTTCAATGGCCTTGAGTAATTCCATCCAAACTGCTGGTGGACAGTCTCTGATGCTTTCTCACCTCCGCCCCATCTCAGGCAGCGAGCAAGGTCATTCCCTGTTCCCAGTGGCAAGATTGCGACAGGGGGGTCCCGAGCAAAATTTGCCTTATCTGTTGAGGGACAAAAAGAAAGGACGATTAAAGCTGATGTGTGTATTTTTTTATGTGAAAATCCTTCCCCCTATCCTACCTTAATGTGCAGAGTCAACTATAAGTATAGCACTTATGCTGTGATTTCCCTGAAATGTGTAAACACTGTGGCTCTTAGGTGCTTTCAAAACATTGCTCAGCAGCCTGACATGTCAAATGGCTCAACCAATGATTTGAGTTTGGGAGGGGACTACCAGTTGACCAAACAATGTCAAATGGGGGGAGTGTTAGGGAAACCTGTTTAAAAATATATTTTTTTAGCACTTCTGTTTGGTGCGCAAAAATTACTCAAACTAATTTGCGTAATCAAATTGGTTCTGCTTATTTATATTGTAAATGAAATTGAGGTTGGACTTATATACATCAATTTGCATCACTCCTATATAACATTCTTACAAACATAATTCAAGAAAGATTTGTTTATTTCTCTTGTATTGAGGAAAGCAAGAACTGATCGCAGAGCAGCTCTAATGCAAACATTGATTTGGAAGCTAAAAGGAAAAGCTGCTCGTACTGTAAATCAGTACTTACGGCTGCCAGGACAGGCTTCAATTGTGAATATTTTTTTTACTATATAATTTTCTATTTGTCCATTCAATTTAGTTTACTTTTTCAGTGTTTCCTAGATTCAGTTCAGTGTAAGTTTTCTTTCCCCTTGTATATTTAGTTTTTATTTTATGTATTTTAGGGCTACCCAAGTTAATGTGTTAACTGATATCAATTTAATTTGTTTAGCCCTTAAAGGCATAGTTCACCCAAAAATGAAAATTCTCTTATTGTTTACTCACCCTCATGCCATCCCAGATGAGTATGACTTTCTTTTTTCTGCTGAACACAAACAAAGATTTTTAGGAAAATATCTCAGCTCTGTAGGCCCACACAATGCAAGTGAATGGTGGCCAGAACTTTGAAGGTCTGAAAAGCAAATAAAGGCAGCATAAAGTAATCCTTAAAACTCTTGTGGTTAAATTCATGTTTTCATAAGCGATATGATAGATGTGGGTGAGAAACAGATCAATATTTCCTTTTTTACTTTACATCTCTACTTTACTTTTCACTTTCACATTCTTCATCTTCTGATTTTGGCGATTCACATTCTTTGTGCATATCGTCACCTACAGGGCAGGGAGGAGAATTTATAGTAAAAAAGGACTTAAATGATGTTTCTCACCCACACCTTTCAATTAGCTTCAGAAGACATTAATTAAATCACTGGAGTCTTATGGATTACTTTTATGCTGCCTTTATATTCTTTTTGGAGCTTTTGGAGTTCTGGTCACCATTAACTTGCATTGTGAGCCTACATGGACCTACAGAGGTAAGATATTTTTCTTAAAAAATATTCGTTTGTGTTCAGCAGAAGAAAGAAAGTCATTCACATCGGGGATGGCATGAGGATAAAAAATTATTAATAGTTATTTATAACCAATTTTACAATATACTGAAGTTTTGGTGTCATAAAAATGCATATTAGTTTATTTTCAAATGTCAAGTTTTAATTTTATTTTTTTTATGTTTTTTTTCATTGACAATTTTTTAAAAAGTTTTTTTTTTTTTCATTGCATGATTTTGCACATCGAATCACATACATGCCTGACTTTTCCACTAAGACAGTTTTGGGAGTTTCTAAAGGGATAAAGAGCACAGTTCAGGTATCAGTGTCGTCAACCAATTGTAATTTTAAGCGAAAGGTTTGGAAACCAAACTGATTCTAAATCAGCACTTAAGGGCGATATATACCACTGGCCATGCAGGGTCCTCTCCAGCGCTCATCCATTAACATCAATATGGCTGTCAGAAGGGGGAAAGGCAGGCCATTATCTCTCTACTGCTATCCTGAATCCACTCACATACAGTAAAAGAGGTCATAGTCTATGTGCTTCCTAGAAACAATGATTTGTGAATAATGTTCTTTCAGAGGACTGTTAAACATCATGATTATACAGTATATCTGCCTCATAAGAGCCACATCAAAGAACGAGAAGGATATCCACATTTTTCAAATGTTTACAGATGAATGGGTTGACACTGATTCCCTAGGGGGAATGCAGAAGTGAAATAGCAGCAACAGGGGCATAGCACCAAATTTGTATTCCAGGGGGGATGGGGGTAACCCACTTAACCCTAACAAGAGGTAACAAGCAAGTACAACCCCCCCACCCCCCCATATTTATACCATGATCAATGGAAACATGTGAAGTGCCCTTGGTAGCACTTAAGTAGTACTTAATCTCTAAGGTGCGTTTTCCAAAAGCATCGTTATCTAAGTAGTTCATAAAATCGTTTGTAAATGAACGAGAGCTTTGAACCGCTCTGAAGTCCATTAAGTGCAACTTAAACATATCTTTTTGGCATCTTTCACAGTTTATCAAAGACAATGGGACATTTAATAAATTGTATTAATATATTTTGATCATTGGAAAGCCATTGTAAACTATTTCAGAGGATAAAAAAAAGTGTTGAAAAAAAATCGCTATGAAATCAATAGGCAGTCTCCACAGTTTGAGCATGCTACGTGATCTAAATTTCAAGATACGTAATGCAGTATAACGTTATTTTAGCCTTCTTTGATAAGCATAATTGTAATGGCAATAGAAAGACGATTTGTTCTTATTAAACAGATTATTTAAGAAGACATATGTGAGTAATGTGACCATGCAGTTTAAAAGTTAAATAAATATGCCTAATAAATAATTAACATTTGGTTATAAAAGGAGATTAGAGTAAGAGTGTGCAATGATAGATTCCCTCTCTCTCTCTTCCTCTTCTTCTTCCTCCTTCCTCCAATGGATGTTTAAAATCGGCTGGCCTACATTCACGTTACATGCATTTATTGCGTCACTTTCATTAATCTCTACGATTGAGCATCAATACATATTAAACTCCATCTTACTATAGCCATCATTATTTCTTTAATTCAATTCTGTAATAGTTAATACATTTTGGCACCTCGACAAGGTTACAAACAACTTCCATGTTTGTTAGTATTTTCATATTATTTTCAAGTTGAGAAGACAACCTCCTGGACATACTGGCGAAAGTGATCAGCACCAATTTGGACTGGACAGCTCCGTAATGAAGCACTTAAGTTCAACTTTATAATGAGCAATCTACGTGCTGGTTTGGGAAACAGGTGTTACTTCATCGTAAAATAACGAGCAACGTTAGTTAAGATGATCGTAAAAGCTTAAGTTGCAACGTTATCGGGATACCCAGCCAGGAGCGTTTTTTATGAGCGATTTTACGAACGTTCGTTATTTTTTATGTGCGTTTCCCAAAACTGCACTTAACATTAAACAGCAAGGATGCACTTTAAGTGCTACTTAAGAGACTCGCTGTCCTTGTGACAGTGCTGAAATGTGACCATATAGTGCAGCTCGTCATTGTAACTTCATTATATTTGTGCGTAACTTTACAATTATTTGTAATTTACCTTGCTAATATTTGTTTAAAAATATTTTCTTAAATATTCGACCTAATCAACCACATATTTAGGGCCTGAGCACCGATGGTGCGAGGACCCTATTGTTCTTCTAGGCGTTTATAATTTTTTCCCCAAATGAATCGCATTTTTGAGGGCCTAAACATACTCGAAAACTCATGAAACTTTGGAAACGCATCAGAAGTGGCGAAAATGTATACCTGATATGGGTTTCAGAATGAGGTGTGGCAAAATGGCTCGATAGCGCCACCTACAAACTTTCAACGATGTGCCCTTTACACTACGTTTCACCTACACGTACAAAAATCTGTAAAATTGTGTAACATGCCAATACCTACAAAAAAGTCTCCAGAACCATGTCCTAAATTCAACAGGAAGTCAGCCACTGTGATTTTTGCTCAGTTTTTCTCCTAGAGAATAAATCAGATCAACATCATATTCGGTCAGTCTAATCTAAAGGCCTTTGCGATGCTAAATGGCGAAGCTTTTGAGTTTTCTTTGTACGGCGTATCCGTGGCGGCCTGGCATAGTTCGATGTTTCGCCATGAAACAGGAAGATGTTGTAACTCAAACATACAATGTCCAATCTGCCCCAAACTTGACATGTTTGATAACAGTCCTGGCCTGAATACACCTACATGCCAATATTAAGTTATAGTCATAGCGCCACCTACTGGCAACAGGAAGTGACATGTTTTGATGTATAGTTATAAAAGTCGTATTTGTTGTGAAGTAATAAGTGTCTTACCTCAGGAAAGTTTAGTAGGCCTACTAAACTGCCTGAGACAAATGCGTTGTCTTGTTTAAATATCTGCTGTGATATAAGATTCTGTCAGGATATATGTCAGTATCATTATTCTGATGTTATTTCCGTATCTTTGATAAAATTTGTTGTGAAATAAAAAGCCTTTACCTCCTTAACTCTCCTGTCCTCTCAAAATTACATACAAATACATGACCTGAAGAATGAAATACATTATAACATAAAAAGTGCTACAAAAATTGAATGCCGTTCCCCTGGCACAGCAGCCCCAATGTGCACCAGGGTGCGAGGGCCCATTCATCGCTGCTTGCAGCTTTAGTTACATATTGTTTTACAATAATGTTGTGCAGAACAATCTATTTCTTTTACACAATCTGCTTCCATAATCAGGCTTTCTCAAATTTCTCTCAATATGAAAGCTTCCAGGATTAGTGAAGATAGCGGAGGCCCATGTATGATCCTGCTAATTACAGGCATTTGTTGAATATTACGAGGTTCACCGTGTTATCATGCAGCACAAAATAAGGAAACATTTGGAAGATGCGCTTTATGGACATTCACCAATAAAGTGGAGGTCTGCTCTTTACTCCCAAAATTTATAACGGTACAGCAATGCTGCATGTGTGGTGCGACACAACTTGCTGGCGAGACCATCTTTGGGTGTCAGATTGGAAGCGGTGACAAGGATGATGAGCCAATATATACTGATGATTTTCATGCAGCTATTGACTTTTTTCTTGTCTCTCTGATTTTAATTTATACAGTTGTCTGCATCAATCATGCCACCACTTTGCTTTTACCAATTAAAAAATAATTAAACAAATAACTTAATTTGTTTACTAATTAATCTATTCATCCATTTATATAGACTATCTATTTTATGCATTTCGTTATTATTATTTTTATTATTATTAGACTTGTCTGTTAAAATACAAAATAAATAAAACATAGGTATCCTGATATTAAAGTTTTAGCATAAAGTGTAGATATTTAAAGTGTAGGTATTTAAATTGTATCAAGTGTAATTTCGCGTCTATGTGCTTATGATGCTCTTAGTACTGTACATCAGAGCACTCGTAAATCTACGAGCAATTTCAAGTACTACTTAAATTACGATGCTTTTGGGAAACGGGCTGCAAAACAAAGATGAATCGTAAGATGGATTCTATGATCTACTTAGGCTTACGATGCTTTTGGGATATGAGGCTTAGACCACTTTCACTTTTATTGGGGTGGGGGTCACTAACATGGGAGGAGACAAGGGAGATAATAGGGGAACTCCCCATTTTTACAGGTGGAAAACAGAGTCTTGCAATGTTTTATTCCAACCAATAGAATGTTATTACTATATATATATATATATATATATATATATATATATATAACAAATGATAATAGAATGGAATATCAATGAAGCCTTTCTGTGGCCCCCCTCCAGTGAGGGCCCCTGTTATTCAGGTCCATCATTACTCACAGTCAGATGCCCCTGAGCAGCAAATATCTAATGCACAAAACCATTTGCATAGTGCATTTAATACCATGAACTCTATCTGAAATGTAGACATTTGATGTTTAGATACAGTAATTGCTTTGGTCAAACGAGCAGACACTATCTTTGAAAGACAAAAGTGATGTTGAAAGAACAGCTTCATAAGAGGCATAGCTGCTTGGATAGTCTGATAAACTATTACATAAGTCTGTGAAACAAAGTTAATTATTACTAATGCATACTCACCAATGCAGTCCAAAATCCACCCCACTGTTCCATCGCCTCCACAGGCCAACACACGGAAATCAGGCACGTCTCGAAAAAAGTTGAGCCTGGCAGACATAAAAACAATGCAATGGTAGTTTACCTTTCATGTGTTATTGCATGAAAGATATCTTGAGTCCTGTAATTAAAGTGCTTCCTCTTGTGCTGTGACAACATTGCTGTAAAGCGATGCTACCCAACAATCTACAGCATCTGCAGCATTTCTCTGTAGCAGAGTACAGTTTACTATTGGTCTGAAGTAGATTTGTGTTTATTCTCAAGTTTGAAAACAGAGAAATCAATTTAATGGAGGGCACATGAGCGAAAACAGCTGAATAAATAAAAGCTTGCCAAGCTACAGAGACCCGCAGTTTCTGGAATGACTAACTAATGTCAACAAAAACACCATTAAAAAGGAGAAACAAACAAACAAACAAACAAATAAATAGGCTTGCCAAACCACAGAGACCAGTGTCATATATCACAAAAAGGCTGAGCAAATTCTTGATTCCAGGATTGGTTTTAGTTTGACAAAACTCACCAAATCCAATCAGGCTGGATTAGTGTTAAGTGGTATCAAGATGCTCCTTACCAACTTTCTCTATCAATTCAGAGTTTGATCCCGAGGTTATGATTAGTTCACAAGCGCGATCACATGAATGAAGCGAACAGCCAGTTGCGTGCGAGACAGTGTGAGTCACATCTCGTGAAAGAGTCAGCAAGATTTACTTCTCCACTGAAGATGTTTATGAAAATTATGATAAATTATAAGAATTTAAACACAGTTATAACACAGCATAAGAGGACGTTAAAAAATATGATCAATCAAAACACATTTACACAACACGAATAATCACTATGAAATTATGAATAATTATAATATATTCACACAGCACAGAGGATCACTAGTAAATGATAAAGAATTTAAAGGCATTTACACAGCAAGAAGGGAACATTGCTGCTGCTGCTAAAATGTAATGTGATGAAAATATAAAAAAAGATAATATATCGATGTGAAAGTAACTTTATATAGGCCTAGGTCCACAACAAGAACATTCAGGCTTGTAATTTTAAAAGTTTAATATCTTGATTTGAAATTAAAAAAGCTGAAATGAAAGGCTTTAGTATTACAGTAACTGAACTTACTAACTTAATATCATTTAATACTACTAGACATTACAGTTTTTCTTAATCGCTTTGGCTCAATTCTCGAATGATAATTTTTTTTTCCTTCAAAACATTGTTCAAATCTCTGAACAATTAGTTTCTTGTTCACACCAGATTTGAATTTCTTATTCATTTAAGCAAATTGCACATATTTTGGTACATGTGTGCAAAAGAGTAAGTACAACTGTCTACAATTTGCACAATAACACAATTTGCACAATTTGCACAATTTGCACAATAACTAAATACACATGGCTTGCTGATCAAAACTGATAAGTTGATTCTCAGGGAAATTGTCATACTCTTCACAACTTCTAAACATTCTTTCATCGTGTGAGCCATCACATGCAAAATTATCCATTCAATTATCAAAATCTGTCAGACATACATGTATATTCCATAAATATCTATGACATGGAATGTTTTTTCATTGTTGCAGGTTTTTTTATTTAAATTTTTTTCATGGATATCATTTTGTGGCAATTTTCTGTTCACTATATATGACTTTACATGTAAGAAATGTGTAAAAATGTACATGCAAATGTGAATTTTCTGTTTACATGTAACACATTACTACAATTTTTTTTTTTACTGTATACATACAAATGTGCATTTCCTCTTTCTGTGTACTACAGCATTGTACAGTATTGACTTTTCCCAGTAAACTTTTACCTACTGTTGAAATTGATATCTAAAAAGCTCAGTGTGATACACAATAGCATTCAGCGAGACAAAACTGACATTCTTGTATAGTACAATAAGCAGTCAGTCAACAAAAATGTAGAACAAAAATGAAATTTGTATATATCAAACATTTCCAGGGTTGACTGCCATGGCGAAAAAAACATCTTAACATTTTGACCAGTACGGCTCACTCGATGACAAAAAAACTTTTCATTTTGGTGGCATTGGCCAATTTACTGACACAGAACTAGGTTTTGAAGCATGAATTAAATGTTTTGGGTGAGTTACTACATTTTGCAGACATGCAATAGAATTGTGATGTCCCATAAAACAGTTGTGACAATTGCACTTACAGGTTAGAGAATGTTAAGATTGTTTCAAAGCGATTGAGAAAAACTGTAATACACTATTGAATAATTAAAATGTGAGCAATTGTTAAATGAGTAGATGGTATGCACTAATAAAGACTTATTTGATCTTTCTTTCTAGCAGCATAAGACACAATAAAGACATATTTGGTGTGCTAGTGTGCTTTTATTGAACTTCAAGTGAAATACTGTTTGTTCATGGCATCTCTGCCAGTAAATCCTAATAAGAAGGGGTTTGGGTGGCATTCACACTTTTCTGATATATCTACAGTAGCTGTATTGTGGAGTGATTAAGTTTTTATATTTTAAAGTCATTCGATCATTATTGATATTGTATTAATATCTTACTTGAAATTATATAATTAATTTAGGTTTATTTATTCATACATATTTTATGGTCAGTGTGGGGAAATGATTGGGAAAAAATTTAAGTGTCTTTAAACAAATGCAAGACTGGCAAAATATATTTCTTGCAATAAATAATGATCATAAATAGCGTATTTTGTAAATTTCTAAAATTGTCTCTTTGAAGTGCACTTTAAATTGGAGTGAGAGATACTTGGGGGAGTGACTGTCACTTTGCTCACAGCTGATTGGTCCAGAATCTGGATGAGATCTTTAATCGGGAACATAACCTGCCCCGGAGCAGGTTAGCCGATTAGTGTATGTTACTATGGCAAGGAACCCCGATGAAAGCCTATCCACTTTACTGGTACCATGAATTTAGGGTTCACTTAAACTAAGTTTAAACTTATCTAGCTAGCTTCTTAATCCTGCTTTGTGACATAGGCCACAGCAGTTTCTGGAATGACTAGCTAACGCCCAACAAAAACTCCATTAAAAAGGAGAAAAAAAAAAAAAAATATATATATATATATAAACAAATAAATAGGCTTGACAAACTACAGAGACCAACAGTTTCTGGAATGACTAGCTAATTTAAAAAAAAAAAAAAAAAAACTCCATTAAAATGAAGAAAAACAAAAACAAATGAATGAATATATATATATATATATATATATATATATATATATATATATATATATATATATATATATATATATATACAGTATACTGTATAAATTACAATGACCAGTGGTATTTATTGAATTTCTGCACAAGCTGAAAATCCCAAAAAACTTTAATTTTAAACATAGTAAATAATCACTTTGACAGTTCACCATGGGTATCCTGTGGTATAGGAAATTGCCTAAAGGCTGACATTTTGGGAGGGAGAGAGAGACTGTTACTGGATCAGCACTTGAGGATCTGTCTCTTCAATGAAAACTCAGAGGCATTTGGAAAATTGAGCAAGAAAGAGGCTGAAGAAAACACCACCCTCTGCTGTTTAGAGCCATGCACTGCAGCACATGGGTAACTTCAGGACATCCTGTCCATATGCACATTTGGGATCTGCTATAGCACCAAGCATAATACACCAGTAAAGCAGTCACACAACTGTGTGAAATATTAATACTGTGGAACCTCTTTGCATGAGCTCTGACAATTCATCATGTTTTATGTATGCAGGTCGAGAGCGAAACAGAAGAGTAAACATGGCCCAACATCTACAACAAACAATCCTGTCAATTGGATCCAAACATCTAAAAGTTCTTATTGCTTTGTATTTTCTCAGCTTTAAAAAGTTTGTTACTATGGCGCCATACAAGTCCATCAAATTTTGCTGAAACTATGTCAACCACAACATCTCCCAGAACAGTGTTGACATGGTATGGTGTTTCATTGAATAGCTCAGTAGCACAACTAGAGCATGTCTGTATTGCTCCTGACAGGCTTGGGCTAGAATCATGGTTCAGGCACTACAAAACTCAACTCTGCTGAAAAGACTAGCTTAAACAACCAAAGCTGGCTTGATGGTCTTAGCTGGTCTACCAACTTGGTCAAGCTGGTCTGTCAGCTGGTTTTAGAGGGGTTTTGGGCACTTTTCATTCTGGTCAGGCTTGTAAACCAGTTAAACCAGCTTGGCCAGACAATCACACCAGCTTAAATCAGTTAAGATCTGGAAACCATGCTAATTTATAATGTTTTTTTTTTTTGTTGTTTGTTTTTTTCAGCAGGGGACCTAGTCAGTTTCAATGCTGACAAAATTTTTTCTGCCGCAGATGAATTCTTAATGTTCCAGTACTAGTCTGTATAATATGGCAGTGTATGCTCCTGTTGTTGTGATGAGGTTTGCGTAAACAATTCTCTCTCTAATGATATGGAGGCAATGGTGAAAAACACTTGCGCAATCTGTGTGTTTTCCTTATAAAGCTGTAAGAGTGGCCTCTTCAGCGCAGACACTTAGCAAAAGAGCACTCATATCTATTTTCATCTCTCCATCTTTTGATTCCCACTTAGACCCCTGAGTGTCAATCATTAGTCTTGATATTTTAAATGTATTTCTATTTAAAATGGCAAAGAGACTGAATGGAAGATTCTAGAAGATCAGCTAATTACTTACAGTATTTTTGTTGTTTTCCAGTAAAAATACCTATACACCCTTAAAACAAGATAAATTTATTTGAGAAGAAAACTGTGTCCATATTTTCAACAAATTTTTGTTTTTTTGTTTTTATGTCAGTAATGTATGAATAATATACTTAACTCAAGATACATTCACTTATATAATTTATTTTTTTAAATAGAAAGTGCCTTTATCTAGTTATGAATTATTTAAGTGCTCATGGAACATAATTTAATACACAATCTTATTGTTTTCCATGAGTGAAATTAGCAATGTCACAAAATTCTAAATCCCCTTTGCTCTCTCTCCTCTCCCCCTCTCTCTCTCTCTCTCTTTCTCTCTGAATGGGCTCTTCAGGATGAGTAGCACTGTAGTCGTGACTACAGAGCACTGTTTTGGGGTGGTTTTAGTCTGCTTTCCTGTAAAGCAACCATTTGCTAAGCTTTTGTTCAGTATTTCTCTCTCTATCCCAGAACACTCTCTCTCTGAACAGAATTTACTCATGCGTTTGAGTGGGTTAATGTGTACTGTACATGAGCATTCTACAGTAGAAGTGAGAGACCATAGGAGAGAAAAATTACGAATGAGATCTCTTTAATATCTCATTTGTTTCTCCTACACAACAATGAGATTAAAGGTGCATTCAGTAATTTGGGGCTAATTTAAAAAGTTTTACACATTAACAAATGAATGGTGTACACTCACATGAGATGAAGACATAATAGTTTTCTATAAAAAGTGTTTTTATTATACATGGTGTTTAGCCATTATAGAGGTTTGTAGGGTGGGAAAGGAGGAAATGGGATACTTGGGATTGCAACTCAAAGGTAGAATTTAAATTAAACAAACTTAAAGGGGCTTTTCAGCAATACACTCATCAGATCAGGTCAGACTCTTAACATAGTTTTTTCTCTCAGGTAGCTCTCTCTTTCCTCATCTCTGGTGTGGTCCCTTTTTATCGCTCTCCCCAGTGCTTAATGCAATCTGAAACAGGTGTTAGACATTATAGCGCTCAGGTGTGTGCAACCTTACCACTTTCTCTCTCTCCGGCGAACGCTCGACCACACCCCCGCCACCACAGCCATGTTGAAATGACATGACCCGCGGTGTTTCACTAAATGTCGAAGAAGAAAATCTTCGCGCTCATTGGCTGCCGCCTACGTAGATACGCGTCTATGCTTAGCGCAGTGTTGTTTGATGATGCGAAAAATGAAAAGAACACAATGGAACATACTTATTATTGTGTTTTAGAAGCGAGACAACAGGAGATTCAGTAGCTGTACTGCCGAAAAAGTAAAAAAGTTCAGAAGCAAGAAGACAGAAAGACCGGCAAAGGCAAAAAACTAGAGTAAACATCGGTACGGCATACACAAGGTGGAAAGATTTGATGATGGAGAAAAACATGAGTAGTGATGACGATTTTGCTTCTCTTTTGTTGGACCTCATGTACTCATATAGGAGACAAAGGCAGGCCTACATACAGTTATAAAGCCTGACTGTGGCCTGTAGGAACACTAGAAGCCTGATAACACAAATGGCGCCAAAATCACAAAGGGAGTCAAAAACAGACTACAGATCCCATCAAGCCTTGCTCACTTTACACCTAGGTGTGAAATTCTGAAGGATCGAACTCTCAACTCCTATTGGATGAATCGCAAGACAGAATGCATCCCTCAACCATAACGTCATAGAGAGTATAAAAACCTCAGAGATTCTTCTAAGTTTTGCTTCCAGCGACAGTTTGTGCCGTGTCTAGTTGCAGCCCTGCTGCTCCCATATGTAGCCTCATTGCCCAAGGAAGTAACGTATGTACCTGAACTTTGGCCATACAATCTCCATCTCGCTGGATGAGCAGAGATTTCTCCATGTTCCACCGAGCACGCTAACAGATCCAAAGGAGACCGCTGAGCATTTCGCGTCTCACCCCTTTTGCCTGCAGCAAGAAAGAAGATTTATTTTCCTTCTTCAGCCGAGTCGACTTAGCTGATATCTCCGCCAACCCGCTGAGAATTAGCCGCCATTCCGCCCGCCGACAGAGCGAGGAAACAGCCTCCCTTCATCACCCAAGCTTTGAGGAACCGAGTCAGAGTCAAATGACGGACGAACACACATTTTACCCACGTCTTTACCTGCAAGGTTTATGTCTGGGCAGAGATAAATTATTATAGTGTGTTACTTTTGTGTATCAAGGTTATTGCTTGTACAGTTTATGGACCGCTGAGTCCGCACATTGCTGCTAATAATACTCAAAGTATTATTGTAACTTACTGTTACCATGAATGAGATTTTCTGCATTGTCGTCCAACCACGTTGGGCTGTTTGTGCACCATCGCGGGTGAGTTTATCCATCCCAAGATCCAACGACCATGGCGGACGGATTATGAACTGTTCACCGTGTCTCTGAGTGATAAAACTAACGGTTGCCTTCTCTCCCTCGATTGCTAAAACCGGCTTCGGTGCCATCACTCTGTTCTCTCTCTCTTGTTCTAACCGCACACACACACACAAACATACCTGCACACACATTTGGCGAGCAGATAACTTGGTGATAGAGCCCAGCTTTGTCCCAAAGTTATCGTACCAGCGGAGACACGTATTAAACGGGCAGACGCCATTAACCAGTCTCTCCGCCCACATTCGCGACCACATTCTCTAGCCAGAAACCTCATGTGACACACTCTCCACAAGAGCCACGTCCACCATTTTGTGCCTTCCTTCTCTACTTAAGCACATATACACCCATTCACACACACACACACACACACACACACACACACACACACACACACACCTACCCTCCTCTCATGTATTATAGGCTTATCTGTTACCATATCTAATAATGTTACTGTTTAGTTTGAAGTCAGAAGTTTATCGACTGCATTGTATTGATAATTAATTGATACTACTGCATCAATAAACTTTGTTATAGTATAACTTTGTGATAATTATTAATTATTGCTAAAAACCAAACCCACTCCTGAATGAAGCGCCCAACAGACATGTAAGGAATCATTAATTGTTTAGACCACTCCTAAAATAGTATCAGTAGAATTTACAGAAAACTCAAGTTTCCCTCGAACTTTTTAAAATTACGTGTGTAGTCAACGTATGTTAGTAATGGACAGTTTTAACGGTGTTTACAAACGCAACCGGAAAGCAACCTGTAATTTTCTTTTCATTGTTGTCACAGCTAGAGTAAGGGTGGGGGGGGGGGGACATCTATCTCCACCTTTATGAAATGGTATACGTCTTCATTCGTTTAGCAGCTTGGCACAGGGATTGTTGTGAATTTTGAGTAAACCATGACGTTCTTCAAGTATAGTATTCATGGACATGCTAAACTTGATCATCAAAAACAATTCTAATCTTTCCTTTACCATGACTTTCTTTATCGCTAGATAATTGAGGTTTATTTTACGCAAAGCATTTATTTAATAAAGGTAATAACTATCTTTAGAAATAATGTGAAACAGACAGTCTCCAACGATTATTGATATGAAGAACAATAATAATCTGTCCAACTGTAGAAGACTGTTCGTTTGATTTAGGCAAAGCAATTATATTATAGTAGTAATAATTAACTTTAGAAATGACCTCAAACTCAGACATTTTCCAGATTCAAATGATATTCCAAAGCAGGTGCAGCAGAGACGATCATGCTGATCCACATTGATAGATGGCAGTACAGCGTCTAACACCACTGTCATATTGGCACTTAAAGTACACAAAGAAGTACGCTAGCTAGAGAACTACTGAATGGCCCTTTAAACTACTTATATATTTGTACATATCGGAATATTTAGCAATAAATTTAAAATATATTGTTTCTATACTTATAATCAATAACCTAAAATCAATAGTTTTATATATTCCCATCGTTTTTTTATTCAATGACATAATTCGCAGTGCTCCATGGGATTGTAGCTTGTGCACTCATGAAAGACGGTAAGTACACAGCCTTGTACCTTTGTCTTTATGTCTGATTTTCAAATAATTTTTTGCCTCAAAACAAAGTTTGTGATGTTGTGATGTACTTCAGAGCTGGTTTGTTTGGTTCATGGCTTACAACTCTTTTATGAAGGATTTTATTAAAAGTCTATGGAAGAAATTAATAGGGAAAATACTTCTGGAACCCAGATGGCTGAAAAAGTGGGTGGTCACTGTTGCGCTTTATACAAGTTAAGCTCAATCGACAGCATTTGTGACAATATTGATTATTTTGACTTGCCCCTCCTTTTCTTTTAAAAAAAAAAAAAAAAAGCAAAGCTCTAGGTTACAGTGACACACTTAAAATGGAAGTTAATGCCAATTCGTAAACATTAAAATACTCTGTCGTCTCTGACGGTCAAAGCCTACGGCGCTGCTGGACAAGCCGCCTCCGCCCTGCACGCCATGGCTCTCCTGCAAGTCCGCCAAGGCGCTAAAGGAACTGCACGAGGGTAGTTCCGCCCCGGGATTGATGCAGGTACTGCGCTCGGCGACCGACCTCGCTCTCCGAGCGACGGAGGTCACGGTGCGGTCTCTCGGGCGGACGATGGCCACACTAGTGGTCCAGGAGCGCCACCTTTGGCTCAACCTGGTCGAGATGGGTGAGGCCGACAGGACACGATTCCTTGCTGCCCCCATTTCCCAGGCGGGCCTATTCGGCGACACCGTCGAGGACTTTGCCCAGCAGTTCTCGATGGTAGAGCAGTAGATGGATGCTAGCCGGCTTGTCCTGCCCCGGCGTGGCTCAAGATCCTGCACCCCATCTACTCATCGCCGAGGGCGTCCCCCTGCGGTGACTGCACCGGCTCCGCCGCAGCCCGCCCCTCCAGCCCGGCCCCGGCGTGGAGCCCAACGCAGGAAGCCGACGTCACCCGTCTCACAGCCGGCACCGAAGAACCCACGGAGGTCTTCGAAGCGCCCCTGAGACGGGCGACCCAGGGACAACGAAACCCGCTGCTCTGGAGCTGGTAAGCAGATCTTCTTTTTGTTACCTTTTGCATTTAATTGCGCTGCATGCCCAAGTGGCTGCAGTACTCAAGAGCTCCGCAAGAGTGGTTTCCTTGTTCCCTGGGTCACATATTCGGTGTGTACGGCTGGCATCACGACCACCGTCCACCACTCCATTTGGCAGGTTGGCGCTCCAGCGGCGGTCTCCCGCCCTGAGCGCCCAGCTGTGGCACAAATCTGCCCCCGATGTGACAGTCTCCACGGGTCATGAGGACAGGCCTCTTCCTCCCCCGTCCCAGGCTGTTCCGGGGGTGGTCACATGGAGCCAGGTAAGTGCTTCGATGTCCTCGGACTCAGCACGGCCACGATGTGGTGTGGCACCTCAAGCTCCGCCCCGCCGCGAGGCCCCACCCGTCGGTACAGTACCGAAAAAAGGCGGTGGGTTGCGGCCAATCTTGGACTTGCGAGTACTGAACCGGGCCTTACACAGACTCCCGTTCAAGATGCTGATGCAAAGACGCATTCTAGCGAGCGTCCGGCATCAAGATTGGTTCGCGGCGGTAGACCCGAAGGATGCGTACTTTCACGTCTCGATCCTTCCTCGACACAGGCCCTTCCTGCGGTTTGCGTTCGAGGGTCAGGCGTATCGGTACAAGTCCTCCCTTTCGGCCTGTCCCTGTCTCCTCGCATCTTTACGAAGATCGCAGAGGCTGCCCTTGCCCCGTTAAGGGAGGTGGGCATTCGCATTCTCAACTATCTCAACGATTGGCTAATCCTAGCTCACTCTCGAGATGGGTTATGCGCACACAGGAACCTGGTGCTCTCACACCTCAGCCGACTAGGGCTTCGGGTCAGCTGGGAAAAGAGCAAACTCCTCCCGGTTCAGAGCATCTCTTTTCTCGGTTTGGAGTTGGACTCAGTCTCCTTGACGGCGCACCTTACGAACGAGTGCTGGCCTGTTTGAAGGCGTTCAAACAGAAAACAGCGGTTCCACTGAAACATTTTCAGAGGCTCCTGGGGCATATGGCGTCCTCGGCGGTGGCCACCCCGCTCGGGTTGATGCATATGAGGCCGCTTCAGCACTGGCTCCAGACTCGAGTCCCGAGACGGGCATGGCGCCACGGGACACACCGCGTGGCCATTACGTCGGTCTGTCACTGTCTTTTCAGCCCTTGGACCGACCTCTCGTTTCCACGAGCAGGTGTTCCGCTAGAACTGGTCTCCAGGCGCGTCGTGGTCACGACAGACGCCTCCAAAATGGGCTGGGGCGCTGTTGGCAACGGGCACGCAGCCGCCGGCCTCTAGACGGGTCCGCGGCTGCGTTGGCACATCAACTGCCTCGAGTTACTGGCAATTCTGCTCGCCCTGCGGAGGTTCCGGCCGTTGATCCAGGGCAAGCACGTGCTAGTTCGGACAGACAGCACGGCAGCGGTAGCATATGTCAACCGCCATGGCGGTCTGCGCTCCCGCTGTATGTCATAACTCGCCCGCCGTCTCTTCCAACGGAGTTAGCAGCACCAAGTTGCTGCAAGCCACTCACATCCCGGGCAACCTCAACACTTCGGCGGACGCGCCGTAACAACAGGTTACCCTCAAGGGAGAGTGGAGACTCCACCTTCAGGTGGTCCAGCTGATTTGGAGTCGATTCAGTCAGGCACAGGTGCACCTGTTCGCCTCCCAAGAATCCTCCCACTGCCCGCTCTGGTACGCCCTCACCGAGGCCTTCCTCGGCATAGACGCGCTGGCACACAGCTGGTCCCCTGGCATTCGCAAATATGCGTTTTCCCCAGTGAGCCTGCTCGCACAGACCCTGTGCAAGGTCAGGGAGGACGAGGAGAAGGTCATCCTGGTAAGCACCCTACTGGCCCGCCCAGACGTGGTGCTCGGACCTCACGCTCCTCGTGACAGCTCCCCCAGGCAAATTCCCCTAAGGAAGGCCCTTCTTTCTCAGGGAAGGGGCACCATCGGGCACCCGCGCCCAGACCTCTGGAATCTCCATGTCTGGCCCCTGGACGGGACGCGGAAGACCTAAGCTGTCTCCCACCTGCGGTGGTAGACACGTTCACTCAGGCTAGGGCTCCCTCTACGAGGCGCCTGTATGCCTTTAAGTGGTGTCTGTTCGCTAAGTGGTGTTCTTCCCATCAGGAAGACCCCCAGAGGTGCGCAGTCAGATCAGTGCTTTCCTTCCTGCAAGAGAGGTTGGAAGGGAGGCTGTCCCCTTCCACCTTGAAGGTGTACGTTGCTGCCATAGCAGCACACCATGACGCAGTCGACGGTAAGTCCTTAGGGAAGCATGATCTGATCATCAGGTTCCTAAGAGGCGCCAGGAGGCTGAATCCCTCCAGGCCACGCCTTGTTCCCTCATCGGACCTCTGTAGTTTTTCAGGGTCTACAGAGAGCCCCCTTTGAGTTTTGCAGTCAGCCGGGCTTAAGGCACTCTCCTTGAAGACTGCCCTCCTGACTGCGCTCACTTCCATCAAGAGGGTAGGTGACCTGCAAGTGTTCTCTGTCAGCGAAACGTGCCTGGAGTTCGGTCCGGGCTATTCTCACGTGATCCTGAGACCCCCGACCGGGCTATGTGCCCAAGGTTCCCACCACTCCTTTTAGGGACCAGGTGGTGAACCTGCAAGTGCTGCCCCAGGAGGAGGCAGACCCAGCCCTGTCGTTGCTGTGTCCGGTGCGCGCTTTACACATCTATTTGGATCGCATGCAGAGCTTTAGAATCTCTGAGCAGCTCTTTGTCTGCTTTGGTGTACAGTGGAAAGGAAGCGCTGTCTCCAAGCAGAGGATCGCCCACTGGCTCATTGACGCCATAACTATGGCATGTCTCGCCCAAAACATGCCGCCCCCGGTAGGGCTACGAGCCCATTCTACCCGTGGTGTAGCGGCTTCTTGGGCCCTGGCCAGAGGTGCCTCTCTAACAGACATTGCAGAGCAGCGGGCTGGGCAACACCCAACACCTTTGCAAGGTTCTACAACCTCCGGGTGGAACCGGTTTCGTCCCAGGTAGTGTATTTCGTCTCCGGGTGTATCGCTTGCACATAGCGCCTTCCACCTCCTTTTGAGCTGAAGACGTGCGCTGTTAATTCCCAGTAGTGTTCACAAAAGTTGTTCCCTGGTTGACTTCCTCCGAGCCCTGTGGCAGTCGAGTTTTCGGAGAGACTCGCTGCCGGCCCAGTACACGCGCTAACTAAGAGCCCGGTTCTGGGGTAGGTGATCCGCATGTGGCAGTTCACTGTAAGGCTAACCCCATGCGATCTATATCTTCCGCTAGTTCGTTTCCCTACTGGCAAACTGCGTCTTCCTTGGGCAGAGCCCCTCAGTCTCCATGTTGTAGTAACTCCTCCCCCATTGGGCAGGATCTACCTTGAAGGCTCTCCACATGGTTGGAAAGACCATGTGATGTATTCTTCCACTTAAATATCCCCCCCTCTCTTGGGGCGAGGTGTGGTCTCCGCGGTGTCCTCCCCTTGGGAGGGACACCCCCCGACTAGACCTGGCGGCCCAGTCAGATAATCCCCCTTCTTTTTTAGGGAGTGGAAAAAGAGAAGGGGAAAGAGGCCACGACTGCGTTAAGCCTGTCTCTATCTCTGGGTAGTCGACTTGTCCCCAAAAAGGGCCGTTTGACACTCATAACTGTGTTGGGGGAGGTTACGTGTCGACCTGGTGCGCTGGCTATGAGGCACACAGCAAGTCTGCCCACCATACACCGCCAGTTCACGTAACACAGTTCAGCCTTGTGGCGTTTTGTATAGGGACCCCTAGTGTCACTACATCGACACCAACGTCGAGTGAGTGACAGATAGGGAACGTCATGGTTACTGGTGTAACCTCCGTTCCCTGATGGAGGGAACGAGACGTTGGTCCCTCCTGCCACAACGCTGAACTACCCGCTGAAATGGCCGGACCTTATATCGGCTCCTCAGCGTAAAACCTGAATGAGTGGTTGCATACCAGCTCCTTTTATACCCGTATGTTCGGGGGAGTGGCATGCAAATACCACTCGCCAATTTTCATTGGCCTTTTATCAAAGACCAGAGGTGTCTCGGGCTCCCAAGAGTGACCCCTAGTGTCACTACATCGACACCAACGTCTCGTTCCCTCCATCAGGGAACGGAGGTTACACCAGTAACCATGACGTTATCCAGATAACTTGGCACCAAATGATTTAAGATTTTATGGCTAATACCCAATTTTAAGAAATTCACTCTTTTCTCTAATGTCAAAAAACCATGATCTATAAAATGCTTACTACTTACCTTAATATATAATGCGCAGTCAAAGCTGTGCGTATTTAGAATTTAGAGTCGGTACTGTTTAGTAATACAGTACAACAAAACTGAGAACTCTGAAAAAGCAATCTGGGAATCCTATAAAAAAAATATATTTCCTCTGGGAGAGATCTCAGCAGTCGGCTTAAATCTGAAATAGGGGCTTGAGTATGGTCCGAACTGGTGCATTTTATTAAAATAGCTCTCATGACAACATTATGGAAATACTTAACTGACTTATAGCGGTACAGCAGTGAAACTGTCAAATTCCACTGCAACGCTACTGCTGAAAATGAATTGAAAGACCCCGACTTGGTCCATTGATAAAAAACCAGTCTTCTGTTCGTTGCATGTGTGAAGAGGCTTTAGTACAATATATTTACTTAAAGAGGAAGCCTTGTCGTGACTGACAAGCTCAGCAGTACATTAAGCCTCATTCAGTGCTTGAATGAATATTTACTCAGCAGGGAGCTTCAGCGAAGGCTGCTTGAGTCATATAGTAAGTATCTTGTAGGTCTCTAAATGTCAGCTACACTTCTGGTTCCTCTCTCAGACTAGCTGATTGCAGGTTGGCTCTCTTTATTGCAGGTTTGTGGAAGCATAGGGACAAGACAGAGAGGGAACCGTGCCAGAATAAAACAACACTGAGAATGTCAAACTGTTTTTTAGCAATTCCCTGTCATGACAAAAATACTTTTCTCCATCTCTTTGCATCTATCTTTCTCCAACTTTGATGCTGGCTTGACTTACCCCACCATGGGTCCTCCCTGGTCCAGACTGTACACCTGTCTGGGATTGAGAAGGTACTGGAACTTCCGCAGCACCCTGATTTGAAAAGTCGCAGAGAACAAGTAATCAGCATGAAATGCATTAAAAAAGACAACACTGGAAGAATGACATTATCAATGACGTTATCGCTATAAACTTTCGATTATGATAAATGAAAATTCTGTCATCATTTACTCACCCTCATAATGTTCCAAACCTGTATGGCTTTCTTTCTTCAATGGAACACAAAAGGAAGTACTAGGCAGAATGTTGGTCTCAGTCATCATTCATTTTCATTATATCTTTCTTCCATACAATGAAAGTGAATGGTGACTGAGACTAACATTCTGCCTAACATCTCCTTTTGCATTCCACTGAAGAAAGAAAGCCATATGGGGTTGGAACAACATAAGGGTGAGTAAATGATGACATCATTTTCATAACCACACAACCTTGAGAAACAATGGTGACAAAAGAGAGTCCAATAAAGGATGAAAAAACACATACATAGATTGCATACTGTTGCAGCAGTACTCCTCAATAACCTTGAAGTAATAAAATTATTACTGAGGACTCTGCAATGTCCTTCACTAACTGTGTTAGCTACTATGCCCCTTTTGTGTGTAAAGACATACAGAGAGGAAGAGAGAGAGATAGAAAGAGAAAGGGAGAGAGAGAGAGTGAAATCAGAATAAGACAGGCTGTTAGTTTGAGGTGTGCCATGAGCTATGCTTTTATGTGGGGGTGATAATTTGAGCACTTATCAACACTGAAGACTTCATTCATTCCCTATGCAAAGAACAAAAGAGTGCAGTCAAGTGTCAAGCTCAACCAATAAGCTTTCAGTACACTGAGCAGGGTGAATAAGATGGAAAAATACACTCGTTACAGTATGAGTCAATTGGTAACCACTCTGTTCCTTTATTTGCATCAAAGGAACCACCAAAATACTCTCTTTTTTTAGACACGGGGCAGTTATCACGTCTTTGTTTGAGCACATGTCTAATAATGGAGGATAATTGGCCAATAATTGGTATTTAAAACTGCGTTGCTATGGTGATGCCAGCGCTAAGTCCCAAAACTAGTCCCCCAGAGGACGTTGGGTGGGTGGTGAGAGCTGAAACAACACCCACATTCTTCCTTCTTAAACAGCATTACTGTCTTCTGCTGGCTTTGATGGGATTTAGGACAAGAAAAAGACTTTTAATATGGCTATTCACATTTGACTGAATTTAGATGGTTAGACAAACCTCCTCATTGAAATTAATAGGTAAAACTTTAACAAAAAGGTTGAAAAGTGATTGGTGTAGTAAACATGAGCTAAAAATGCTAACTAACAATACTTTTACTGTACAGCATTTATTCATCTTTGTTAATGTTAGTTAATAAAAATAAAATTATTTCTAATTATCATGTTAGTTCATAGTGCATTGTGGTGATGTAGGCATGGCCGAACGATGTCTGTGGAGAGCGAGGCCGGGAGAGGAAGAACGGTAAGGATTGATACTTGTGGGAAATGATCTCCAACAGCTGTTCTGTGTTGTAGTGAGAGCTGGAGAGGGATAAAAGAGTCAATCCAGACTACTGGAGGGGAGAGAGATGCATGTGATCAGTGTGCTGAAAAGCCATTAGTGTGTGTGTTTACATGGAAAAGTGCTCAAATAAAAGACTACGTGGATTGCTACCTGGCTCCCGCTTCCTCCTTCAAGAAGAGAGTTAAAGAACTTGTCACATTGTGCCCCCTTCCTTTAATTGAGGTCCCCTTCGAAAGAATTGGTATGGACCTTGTCAGGCCATTGGAGCAGAAGGCACGCAGGTATCGCTTTGTGTTGGTTCTGGTGGACTACGCAACGTGATATCTGATATAGGTGTGCCTCTGTGCAACATTTCAGCGTGAAGTGTTGCAGAGGCACTCTTCAGAATAATCTCCCGAGTGGGGATTCCGAAAGAAATCCTCACTGATGAGGGCATTACGTTTATGTCACATACACTACGCAAACTGTACAAATTATTTGGTTAAATAGATTCGGACCAGTGTTTACAACCCCCAAATGGACGGCTTGGTCGAACGATTTAATCAGATCCAAAAGAATATGATTCGTAAGTTCGTGTATGAAGTTGCTCGAAATTGAAGTGGCTCGAGCCCCTATTATTTGCAGACAAGAGGTCCCACAAGCCCCCATGGGGTTCTCCCCATTTGAATTATTGTATGGGCGTGCTCGACATCCTATGGGAAAATTGGGAGGAGGGACCTTCAAACAGCAAAAAAGAAATTCAATACGTTCTTGACCTGAGAGCAAAACTCCACACACTGGGGCAATTAACACTGGAGAATTTGCTCCAGGCTCAAGAAGGGATTTGATGAAGGGATATTGGCAGATCCTCTTAACTCCCATGTCCCATGAAAAGACAGCATTTTCCACACCATTCAGATTACACCAATTCGTGACGCTTTCGTTCGGTTTGTTTGGGAACACGGCTACGTTTCAGTGGCTCATGGACAGAATCCTCAGACCGCACGCTGCTTACGCCTATCTGGATGACATCATTATTTTCAGTAATGATTGGCAGCGGCACCTGCGGCATCTGAGGTCGTTGAGATGGGCGGTACTCACGGCAAACCTAAAGAAGTACGCAACTGGGCGGGTGGAAGTACAGTATCTGGACTCCCACTTGGGTCATGGGCAGGTGTGGCCCCAAATTGATAAGGCTGCAGCGATTGCAGAGGTGAGACAGTTCCTGGGGCTGGCTATTATTGCAGGTTTGTGCCTAATTATTTGTCCGTCACCAGCCCGCTGACTGATCTAACCAAAAATGGGGCTCCAGATCCGGTCCAGTGGACGGAGCCATGTCAGCAGGCGTTCACGCTGTTATTGCACTCTCCTGACTTCACTCTCCCTTTTATCATGCAGACGGACACATCGGACAGGGGGCTGGGAGCAGTACTGTCCCAGACGGTGGAGGAGGAGGAGGGCCCCATGCTGTACATTAGTATACACCACTGAGGGAGACTAAGTACAGCACGATAGAGAAGGAGTGTTTGGCCATCAAGTGGGCGGTTCTCACCCTCCAGTACTACCTGTTGGGGCGTGCCTTCACCCTCTGTTCGGACCACGTCCCACTCCAGTGGCTCCATCGCATGAAGGATGCCAATGCACGGATTACCCATTGGTATCTGGCTCTCCAGCCTTTTAAGTTCGAGGTGGTCCACAGGCAGGGGCGCAGTTGGCTGTTGCGGATTTCCTCTCCAGAAATGGGGGGGAGTATGTGACAGGCTGGATGGGTCATGCGATGGGGTTACATGATGATGTGGGTGTGACCGAGTGACATCTGTGGATCGTAAGGCCAGGAGAGGAAGAACGGTAAGGATTGACACCTGTGAGAAATTATCTCTAACAATTGTTCTGTGTTGCAGTGAGAGCTGGAGAGGGATAAAAGAGGCAATCCACACCGCCGAAGGGGAGAGAGATGCACAAAGCTGACTGTGTGTGTGTGCGTGTGACCGGTGTGCTGAAAAGGCATTAGTGTGTGTGTTTACACTGAAAAGTGCTCAAATAAAAGACTATGTGGATTGTTACCTGGCTCCAACTTCCTCCTTCAAGAAGAGAGTTAATGAACCTGTCACATGCATTAACTAATATTAACAAATACAACTCTTGATTTTAAAAATGTATTACTGGTTCTATCTGTTAAAATTAAAGGAATATTCCAGGTTAAATACAAGTTAAACTCAAATCGACAGCATTTGTGGCATAATGTTGATTATCAAAACATTATTTCGACTTAAAAAAGCAAAAATCAAAGTGTAAGGAGGTTCAGTGGAAAGGAGGAGGCGAGAACCGGCTTAATAATATAAATAGTAATTTAATAAACAATCCAAACAAAACACACAACCAAAAACACACAGCACAGCTGCCTGCAATTCTCTCTCTCTCGAACTGTCGTCCCCGGCCACCTTTAACCCTCGCGCGCCCCATCAGGCTGATTGGGGACCGGGTGTGTCTCATTCCAGCCCGGCCCTGCCCTCCTCGGCTCTACACTCCTCCCGGCGTTGCCTCAGGCCGGGGAGCCCCCGGCATGACGTACATCCCCCACCCTTCCTCTGCAGGGGGGGTGTGCCTTATGCCCTGACTGCCGGTGGGTCATCCCCGCCTTCCTCGACCTGGGAGGAGACAGGAGGGGAAAAACAACAAAACAAAATGGCGAGGGAAAGGCCAATACGGAGCGACAGAGAGAGGAGAGAGAGAAAAAAAGAAACTCACCGGTTCTCTGATGCGCCGTCGCGTGGTCCTCGATCACTACTCCACCGTCTCAGGCGGACTGCACAGCCGCTCCTCCCCGGGCGGACCGGAGTCAGACCTCCGACCCCCAGCGGACAGAACGCCCCTCCGCGTTCCCGGCGTCCCGTGGGGACACTCCTCCGCCCCTGGCAGCGGCCCTACCACTCCAGGCGGTCGGGGAGTCGCTTCCCTCCTCCCCCTGTGGACGGTGGTCTTCTCTCGAACCCTCCGCATTCCCGGGGGACGGCAGGGCACTCCTCCGCCCCCGGCAGCGGCTCCCTCGCCCCAGGTGGTCGGGGAGTCCCGTCCCCACTCGCCTCGCGGACGGCGGCCGTTCCCCGCGTCCGGGTGGTCGGGCTACTCCGTCCCCCGTCGGATGGCAGCGGCGCTCCCCTGGGTGGACAGCAGTGTCGAGGACTCTGCGACGGGAATCCCTCCTCCTTCCCGGGTTTCGGCACCAGTGTAAGGGGGTTCAGTGGAAAGGAGGAGGCGAGAACCGGCTTAATAATATAAATAATAATTTAATAAACAATCCAAACAAAACACACAACCAAAAACACACAGCACAGCTGCCTGCAATTCTCTCTCTCGAACTGTCGTCCCCGGCCGCCTTTAAC
Source organism: Myxocyprinus asiaticus (assembly GCF_019703515.2). Classification (NCBI taxonomy): domain Eukaryota; kingdom Metazoa; phylum Chordata; class Actinopteri; order Cypriniformes; family Catostomidae; genus Myxocyprinus; species Myxocyprinus asiaticus. Next base: position 21,685,059 of record NC_059353.1, on the reverse strand, counting down.
CCTCGCACGCCCCATCAGGCTGATTGGGGACCGGATGTGTCTCATTCCAGCCCGGCCCCGCCATCCTCGGCTCTACACAAAGTTATAGTGAGGCATTTACAATGGAAGTGAATGGGGCCAATTTTTGGAAGGTTTAAAAGCAGAAATGTGAAACTTACAATTTTAAAAAAGCACTTCTTCTGTTAAAATTTGTGTTATTTGAGCTGTAAAGTTGTTAAAATCTTCATTTTTACAGTCATTTTAGGGTTTGTTGACATTATATCATCATGGCAACGAAGTTGTAAAATTGGATATAAATTGACAAAAAAGGTTATTATGTGATTTTATCACACTAAACTCAAATTAACACACTCATTGTTTATGTCTTGTGGCAATACTTTTTAAACAGTGAGTATTTTAACATTTACAGACTGGCCCCATTCACTTCCATTGTAACTGTCTTTGTGGAACCCACATTGAAACATTTTTTTTAAAAGAAAATGATGGACAAGTCAAATTTTTATTTGATTTTTTTTTGGTAATCAACATTATGCCACAAATACTGTCGACTGAGCTTAACTTGTATTGAACCTGGGATTTTCATTTAACATTAACCAAGATTATTACATGCTGTAAAAGTATTGTTCATTGTTAGTTCATGTTAACTAATGTTGTTTAATAATGTTAACAAATGGAACCTTATTGTGAAGGGTTCATTGCTAGTTTTTGATAAATTTTATTGTTATTTGCTAAGTTAATAATATTGATATACAATAATTATCAAAACAATTCAAAACACTTTTATGGATTTATTTTTTATACCTAATAAATTAAAGGGATAGTTCACCCCAAAATTTAAATTCAGTAACATTTTACAATAAGATTCCATTTGTTAACATTAGTAAATGCATTAGTTATCATGAATAAACAATTAACAATATATTTGTTACAACATTTATTAATCTTTGTTAATGCTAGTTAATAAAAATACAACTGTTCATTGTTCGTTCATAGTTAACTAATGTTACCTAATACAACTTTTGATTTTAAAAATGTATTAGTATATGTTGAAATTAACATTAACTAAGACAAATAAATGCTTAATATGTATTGTTCATTGTTAGTTCATGTTAGCTAATGTTATTAACTAATGTTAACAAATGGAACCTTATTGTAAAGTGTTACCAAAAATTCTGTAATACAATGAAAGTGAATGGTGACAAAGGCTAACATTCTGCCTAACATCAAAGAAAGATAAAGAGTTTGGAACAACATGATGGTGAGTTAATGATGATTTTTGGTTGAGCTGGTCAATAGATCATAAAAATATAAGCAATATCATGGTGGGAACATGGAGGCTATTTTGGGTTATCCTTTTAACTAATGTTAAAGTACACAACCTTATTATAGAGTGTTACCAATGAATAAAGCTATATAAGATTGGAGAACATTACAAATTATGATGCAAGAGATCAAGCTTTAAAGATGTTTACCTCTCACCCTGCCGACCACCACTCTTAGGGTTAACCAGCACAAGAAGGGGATGTGTTCCAGGCAGAGGGGTGATCTTAAAGGCAGAGAGGAGAAAAAGACCCCTTTATACCTGGTATTAAGATGCGTTTCAGGTGATCAGATCACAAGTGGTCAGCGTGAAATACAGGAGTAAATGGGATGCAAAACGTTTTGTGATCGGACCACAAAAATCATATAAGGAGGTAGTCAAAGACACATGTGACCACACCATATTTGAGGTGTGAGTCTAATTTGTCTTGATGCATCCTGGACAGCAGCGAAGCAATTCGCCTCACCTGTCAATCCACAGCTGTGCTAAAACAAGAGTTTTAAACTTTGCCGGTTATGTGCAGCTTTAAAAGTAAATAACCATCTGATCTGAAAATTTAAACAAGCGCATACATATACATGCATGAGAACTTCACAGATCTTCAGTGTGCCTGATATCAACAATATATCACAGATGACACAGTTGAGAAGAACACATCTGAAGCTCAGTTAATACAAGTATTCCACTAAAATAATGGAGAATTCTGCTCGAAATGTTGCGTTTGTGCTTGGATTATATTTCAAACGCTTCTGTGAGAAACAGTGCACCATTTTTTTTTAGCTTTGTATTTTATGACTTTCTTGCTCTTTACTGTCATGCAGTCACATACTGACATAGTGATTGATGTATGTCGTCATGAAATCAGAGACCTTCCCCTTGAAATCCGAATACAAGTTGTGACAGGAGACGCACTTAAGCGACGAGGTGTAAAGAGTGATGTGTCTCACCTGACCACGTCACGCATCTTAATACCAGGTGTAAACTGGGTCAAAATGTTAAACACACACACACACACACACACACACACACACAGCACAGATTTGCAGCGACAGTCTGTGTGTTGCAGGCTCACTTGCAGTGCTTGACCATCACCAGTGAACTTGAAACACTGGCCAGTATCTTCAGGGCTTGTATTGGGGGATGACTCTTCTTCACCTCTTTTTAAAGCAGGCTGACGGTCCTACACAGTGATAGAGAGATATTACAGAGTAAAGGTTACAAACCCAAAGAAAAATAGAGAGAGAGATGGAAGGTGAGATATGAGACAAATGTTATCATTATAAATGTACATACATATTCTAGATATACAGTACATAGTTTGATGGCCACATTTCTGCAGGTATTTTAAAGAGATATTTAACCACACAAATATTTTCATTATTTACTCACCCTAATGTTGTTCCAAACCCATATGACATTTTTCCAATGTGGAACACAAATGGAGATGTTAAGCAGAATGTTAGCCTCGGTCACCATTCACTTTCATTGTATAGAAACAAGATGCAATGAATGTAAATGGTGACTGAGACAAACATTCTCGCTAAGTTCTCCTTTTGTGGAAAAAAGTCACATGGGTTAGTAATAACATGAGTGTGAGTAAATGGTTACATAATTGTAATATTTAGGTGACTTATTTGTTTAAGACTTAAAATGCCTAAAGAAAGTTTTAGAACAAACCATGGCTATTTAATGAACATTTGAAAATTGGCAAGCTATGTCAGTGTGCAGGACTTATTGTATTCTTTCTATTGAATGTTTCCTACGCCCCTAAACCATCTAGTTGTGTGAGGGGTGTAAATATGTTTTTATCCCACTAATTACCATTTATTACATAAACATTTACACCCCACATTTAGGGTTAGTTTATACTAATAAAATACCCTCTAACTATCTAGTATAGACTTCATATCTAATGTATTTTTATAATCATAAGAGTATACACTGGTAGGGAGGCAACAGGTAAACATAACGCTGGCCCATTACACTCTAAATGCATACTGTATATGACAGTTGTTCAAGTGTTATCGTTAATGAAAACTAAAACAAAAACAGGTAACACTTTGTAATAACTTTCATTAATAAACCATTTACAAACATTAAATAATGCTTAACAGATCATTAGTTAATGTATATTCAGATAGTTAAAAATATGAGCTAATGTGCTTGTAATATTTACTAATAAATTTAACTAACATTAACTAATGATCTGTTAAGCATTAAAAATACATTTTTAATTTATTATCCTATATGGCTTTGCACTTTTTAATATCTTTAAATGATTTTAACCAATGTTACATAATGATTAACAGATAATTTGTTAATGTACATTTGAATGCTTACCAATGTCATTAAACTTTTTCACAAATGATTTATAAATTAGCTAATGCACTTTTTATATATACAAATGTTTTCAGAAGTTAATAGTATTTTTCACCACTTCAAACATTATTCATGTTTACAAATAATTAATTAATGTCCAACTAATTAGTAACAAACGTCTGTAAAAGCCACACATTTACTGTTTGTTTGTTAATGTATGTAAGCATGCTTTTACTATTTACACATCTCTATAAATCATTTATTAATTACAGTATTTATTCATATTTTTGCAGTACCCAGTCTAAAGTTGAAATTATTTATACATTGTAAATATTTATAAAGGTTTACTTATGATTACATTTATGAGCACTGGACTTTGAGCTACAGTAACAAAGTTTGTGTAAGGGGTGGTTTGTTAAATTTCGTTGTTTGCTTGATACAGAACACATAATTATAAGAGCAGCCTACATTGAAAGAAAAACTGTTTATTGCCTTAATGACAGCTTTGTTATTTGAAAATTGTTTTGGATCTTCCATTTTCGAGCAGGTTCAGCAGGTCTTGCAATAACATCTCCAGTTACACATGTAACCTTGGTACCCTGAGATGAAGGGAATGAGATATTGCTGTAAGCACTATGGGGAGTGTCCTTCTATACAGCCTCGTTGAAACACTTACCTCTGCCATCCTCTGATTGGCAATGGTGTCTGAGCCCCGCCCTTGTAGGCGTGGAGTTGGCCTATATAAGTGGGCACTTAGTCACCATTTCTTCAGAATTTTCTGACAGAGGGACAAGAGTGAGTCACTCGTATTATGAAACTCTGTAGTAGTAGTGCAGCCAGCTTTTGCAATGTCTCGTTCCCTTCATCTCAGGAAACCAAGGTTACATGTGTAACCTGAGACGTTCCCTTTCGATTCAGTTCACTCAACATTGCTTTAAGCACTATGGGGAACAATATCCCATCACACTGCATTACGTGACATTACACTCCCAGAGTTATAACACTAAATAGAGATATTCATAAGGAGTCACAGGCCGATGACTTATAAGTCATATTAAAGTGTATATGACAGTCCCACATGGTGGACACCTGATGGAAATTAATGTAGTCTGGGATCTATATGGACCATATAGATATACACAGTATGGTTTATTAACCCTCTCACAACATGGTTGGAAAAGTAGGTTTTATTTCTAATGGGAGTGCTTATGACCTTTAAAGGGGCAGTTCAACAGCATATAATTAGGTGGCTGTGTTGATTATAGTCGGTAGCCCACCCGTAACATGGGCTTGGACTCACCCGCTTGAATGTAAGAAGTGCTCTTGTGGAGCGGGATGTGGTCATGTGTCTGTCACTGGGGAGAGAGGAAGCGGTAAGGGCCATCACCTGGTGATTAATGATATGTAACACCTGTGTCTCATTACAGTGATGACGGAGATGGGCTTGAAAAGGCCACTGAGAACGCCAGTGAGGGAGAGAGAGTCCCAGTCACACAGACCTGCCAGATTGAGAAGCTAAACGCTGCAAAGCTGTGAACCTTAATTATTTATGAGTTTGTGTTGTCTCTTACGACTAAGGCTAGAGCAGATACCTTGTTGTGAAGCTGAAGAGTAAATGCACTGCTGTGAAGCTGAAAAGCCAAAGACTGTTTGTTAGACTGGTAAACCATTAAAGCTTGATCTACCTGGACTGCCACCCCGCTTCCCGCTTCCTTATTGTTGATTCTTCTACACTGGTGCCGAAACCCGTATAAGGAAGACTGGTCGCCATGGACACCTCACCGCTGGACAAATTCATCCGTGCCCTGGCCAGCATCCAGGAGTCCCACCACCAATCCCTCCTCGCGCAAGGATGGTGCCTCCAGGAGCTCCTCCAAGCCCAAGCCGAGGATCGGCAGGCCTTGCGGAGCTGGTTAGCTCCAGGCAGTTCCTCCACCGTAGCCCCTGAAGTAGTGATGAAGCCACAGCCGTTGCTCCAAAGGATGGGACCCCAGGACTTTCTTCGAGCAGTTGGCCACCACCTCCGGCTGGCCGTGAACCCAATGGGCCCTCCACATTCTGTCGCTGCTTTCCGGGGAAGCCCAGCTCGCGGTGCAGCAACTTCCAGCTGAGGACCCCCTGGACTACGTCAAGCTGAAGACCGATGTCCTGCAACGGGTTGGCTGGAGCCCCAAACAACACTGTCAGCGATTCCTCTCCCTCACTTTGGGCAATGCCGGCCGCCCGTTCGCGTTTGCCCAACAGCTTTGTGATGCCTGTCGTAGATGGGTGCTGGCCAAGGAAGTGTATGGCATGGAGGATCTTATCAACCTGATGGTGCTGGAGCAGCTATCCGTTCGCCTGCCCTGAGGAACAGTGGATTGGGTCCAGTGCCATCGCCCCACGTCAGTGGATGACGCCATCCAGCTGGCCGAAGCCCACATGGCGGCCTACCCAGAAGCCGGCGAGCCGCAGTCCAGCTCTCTCTCTCTCTCTCACTCCTTCTTGCTCCTCCTCCTCCTCTTGCCCCTCCCTCTCCTCCCTCTCACCCTACACCCGCTCCCCGGAAATGGGGAGTGGTTCCATCCAAACCGGCTCCCCGCCTTTGTAGGCTGCACTATGCACCAGCCCCCTACCCTACTCCTCTCCGTCGTCCTTCCTAGGTTGAGGTGTCTGCCACCACGGGTGCAGCCGGGAAGCCTGGGCCGGTTAGTCAGGGTTGCGGGGAGCCATGTTGCATCCAAGACCGGCATCCAGTGAAGGAGATGGAGACGTAGATTTGGGTCCCCGACACCTTAGGGAATGCCTGGAGGGGGACATCCCTCTAGAGCAGTCGCGTGACGAAACCTTTAGGCACGCCTTTGACCAGGTGAGAGTAATCGATGCCCAGCAGCTCCAGCCTGACGTTGCCCTCTCATATCCGTATTTTTCAATTATTAGGGACCGGTTGTATCGAGTGACGCAGGACACTCAAACCCATGAAAATACAACCCAGTTATTAGTCCCGAGGAGCTGTCAGGAAACACTTTTCCAGGCGGCTCATCACAATCCTATGGCAGGTCACTTAGGGCAAGAAAGAACACTACACCGTTTAATGGCCCGCTTTTATTGGCCGGGCATTCGTGGGGATGTGTGCAGATGGTGTGCGGCATGCCGTAAATGTTAGTTGGTGAATCCACCGGCCACCCCAAGAGCGCCATTGCGCCCGTTACCGCTAAACGAGGTCCCCTTCAAAAGAATTGGCATGGACCTCATCAGGCCATTAGAACGGTCAGCATGCGGATATTGGTTTGTGTTAGTCCTGGTGGATTACGCAACGCAATATCCAGAAGCAGTGCCCCTGCGCAACATCTCAGCATGCAGTGTTGCGGAGGCACTCTACAAAATGATCTCCCAGGTGGGGATTCTGAAAGAAATCCTCACCGACCAGGGCACTACGTTTATGTCACACACACTACGCGAACTTTATGAATTGTTGTGGATTAAATCGATTCACACCACCAGCGTTTATCACCCACAAACTAATGGGCAGGTGGAATGATTTAATCGCACCCTAAAAAACATGATTCGTAAGTTCGTACACGAGGACGCTAAAAATTGGGACAAGTGTCTGGACCTTTTATTTGCAGTCAAGGAGGTCCCGCAAGCCTCCATGGGGTTTTCCCCCTTCGAGCTCCTGTATGGACGCTGGCCCCGTGGAGTGCTTGTCGACATACAGGAGGCGTGGGAGTGGGTACACCTGGTTTTTCTTGGTTGTTGGCAGATAAGATGTACCAAGCTTCTTGGAGAATATCTAGTTAAGCTGTCTCAATTGCTTCTGTCTCTTCATGTAATCCCAGACTGACTCGATGTTCAGTGGGGGGCTCTGTGGGGGCAATGCCATCTCTTGCAGAGCACCCTGTTCTTCTATTCTAATCTTTTCTATTTGCAAAAGTAATGTTTGGGAGTCTAAAATGTATTTTTCCTATTGACACACTAAAGCTGAAGAAATAACCATCTTAAGACAAGTGTTTTTGTGAAACATCTTAAGTGCCTAAAACATTTGCACAGTACTGTAGCTGCAAGAAGCAATTCCGGGTCCAAGCAGACCAATGGCAGAAAATGTGACTGCTGAAAATCAATGCTTGAACGCTATATTCAAAGCAGTTTAAAATCCATGAACCGAATTACTTATAATGTAATACAATTTAATTTCACTTTTAACCAATTGGCGGTATTGTGACCAAATTAATATGGTATTGTCAGGCGATGGTTATATTGGCACAATATAATGTTTCATGTCGATTAACCAAAGCATTGAAAAGATACAGCCTCAGATTATTTTTGGCATCTTTGCATAAAATTCGTTGTTGCATTATAGGAGAACAGTTTAGTCTATCAAAAAGCTTTTGATAACTTTTTGCAAGCATGGTGTAATGACGACGTAGGCCACATTTGGTAAAGGTCTGATGAACGGCATAGGAGTAGTTCGCAAATGTAGACTTTGTTATGTAATCTCATATATTTCATGAATGATTTGACCTACACCAATGGTTCTTGAGGCAAAGTTGCTCAAAATGAGGACAGCTGTCATAATATTTGAATTACTTGTGTTTTTGTGAAACACTGCACAATGCAAAACTATTACTGCGCACGTAAAATGTAACAGCATCAACTGGTGGCCAATTTAATTGTCAAATTTTGAAAAACCTCTCAGGCAAAGAGTCAAATATGTCCACTGTGTTTCATTCCGATCAGCCTTTGTGCCTTGTTTGGCATACTAGCCATCAAATTCATTGCTGACTGGCCAATGGTGGCCATGTTCGTATATATATATATATATATATATATATATATATATATATATATATATATATATATATATATATATATATATATATATACTGTATATATGTGACTACCCTCTTGGTCAGTGATGGCAACTCCCACAACGACACTGCATGCAAACTGTGAAGTCAGTCGGACCAACGGTTCCATAGTAACAGCCACTTTCACATTGTTTCCTATTATAGTGCCACCAAGTGGCCAAGCCCCGCAACTTTTTCCCCGCAACTTGTTGTCAGATTGAGCTCTTATATAAGTGTGTCAAATTTGGTGAAAATATCTCATTCCATTTAAGAGTTATATCAATTTACGTAAAAGCGGAGACAACTTTTAAAATCGCCAGCCTGTTTTTGGCCTTTAGAATTGAAATTTTGCCATGTTCCTCCTGTAAGGCTGGCACCAGGATGTCCACACCCAAAAGGCACCATTTCTGGTAAAAGTCAAAGAACTCTGTGAGAATCAACGTCATAGAACTCTCTCACAAAAGCTGAAATCTACACCTGAACATCACCACGTGTGATAAATTGCAAATCATCTTTGTACTGTTTTATAAAGCTGAAATCTTCACCTGAATATCACCACATTGTGATAAATTGCAAATCAACTTTCTGCCCCATCTTCTCTCTCTCGCCCTTCTCCCCTTCAACAGCTCAGGACCAATACAAAGACACAAGATTTATATGTAAAAATATAACAAATACCATGAAAACAAAGAATGCAACTCTGTGTGTTTGATATCATTTAAGAGGTCTCTGTGCGACTGGTATAATTGTCTCTTTACCATGTTGCATTTGGTACACAGTGTTTTCTGTCTGGATATTTAAGGAAAGTTGGCCAAGAGCTCAGGGAGTCTATATTCAGATATCCCACACAATTGCTGTGTGTAGTTTTCGCTACCAGGAATCTGTAGTCAGATATCCCATGCTTATCGCTGCGTGTCACTTTCTATTGCCAGGTATGATACTTTGACTTGTCTTTTATTTTTAGAAATGTTTGTTTATTCTGATCATGTGTGAAATTGGCTTTGATTGATTTTGTAACTAATGTTTTAAATCCTACCTGGCAAATAAATTGTTATTATTTGATTTATTCTGAATTCTTCCTAAATCATTTGTTACCGCATGTATGAGACCAGGATAAGACCATTACTGAAGCTTAATGACAGGAGAATCCATGTAAGACTTCAGCCACTGCTTATCGTCCGTCATAGCAAGTTGTGTACGTGTCTAAGCGATGGTATCATCTGATTATGAGAGAAGCCAAATCAAATGATATTTAGATTACCCTGCAACCTCTGACTATGAACTGAGCTGGCTATCTTGTGACGTGAGATCCATGTAATTGAAATAACGGCTGGCGTGAGACTCTAAGCGACATTCAAGTATTGATCGAAAGGACAGATGAAAATTAAGATGATTCAGAGTAATCAATAACTTAAAAATACCAAATTAAAAGCATGATCAGAAATTAATTAGAGCTGTAATCTAAATTAGAGGTCAACTAACACTGGAGTCAGATAAATATAAAATTGGAGTCAAATAAAATTGATAACGGAGTCAGTTGATAAAGTGCAAATTAATAATAAGTGGTTTTGGTTCAGCGCTCAGAAAAGACAGAACAATGCAAAAACCTTCAGGGGCCATTCTATTGGAATCAGACATCGAAGCATATAGGTTTTGCTCTACCCCTTTTCCTTTTGTTTACAATATCAAAGAACTTGCTTACAGCTATTCTACTGTTGGTGGTTTCGTTCCAATTGGACAAACAGCCTAGAATCAATTCGCTAAAGTAGTTTCGGAACTAATTTTAAAATGGCAACAGGCCATAAGGCGAACTATTGCAAATGTGGTATTGTTGCGCTCGGCAAGTCCTCAGGAACATAACGAGACCAGTCTCGTGAAAATAGACCAGTGCCATTCAAAGTTATAAGCTCACAAATTTATATTATGTCATTTTTTGGCCATTACGTGGCGCCGGGCCCAAACTTCTTAAACACCTTCAGCACAGGGTGCTGATGACACATGCAAAGTTTCGTAATGATAGGCCAATGTGTTTGTAAAATACAGCATTTTACGACGAAATTCAAAATGGCCGATGCCAAAAATGTCTGACATGGGAAAATTGGGTATCGTTCGACTCGGTATGTTGCACTGAATCTAAAGAGACAAGTTTTCTGATTTTCGGCCAAACTGTTCAAAAGTTATAAGCAAAAATAGCCCTTCTTTATATCTGACCCCTAGGGGGGACCGTGCCGAAATGCTGCAGGTCACTTTAGGGCATGAGGGCTATGTCACTTACCAAGTTTAATCACAATCTGTCTAAGCATTGTGGAGATACAGCCTCATACCCAATTTGGCGCATTCTTCATTTAATTTTTTGAAGCGCCATTCAAAAATGGTTTGGTCTATTAAAATTCTTTTAATCACTTTTTATCCTGAGTTTCTCCAGATGACACGCCAATTTTCATGCAAATCGGACAAATGGCCTAGGAAGAGTAAGAAAAAGTAGGTTTTTCTGAAAATTCAAAATGGCGGAAAATCTAGTTGGGCGGAAATTTAATCCATGGTATACTTTCGACTCAGGAATCAGGGAATTTTTTGTGGCCACGATCTCCTTGAATGTTTTGGTGTACCGTTGCGATGATGAATCACAAGTAAAAAAATTTTTTGATAATAATTAATATTGGAACTCCAGAGAATATTTCTGCACTGGTTTGGTTCTGATCTGGCGAATGTCCTAGGACCAGTTTAAATGGCTACTAAAAGTTGATTGGTCCATGTTGGCCATGTTTTTTAAGGTATGCGACTGTCGAGAGAGTCGCATGGCACCATGCGGGGGTCGGACGTGTAAAAGGCAAGCTCTGCGCACTTTGCTAGTTTTTAATAATTTTAATGTCATAAACCAGTGAGATTTGATACACCCTGCTACATAACTGTTTTATGAAGTCAACATGGCAAAGAATTCAAAATCCTCGGGCTCTGGAGATATTAAAAGACACTTACGTGCTCAAGCTGATACCTCTGACAGGGCCACAGACCAGGGACTCTTCCAAAGTCTGCTCGAAACAACAGGCCATACACTGGAAATCGAGCAAGCTCACAGGGTCCGGCTCGGAGATCGGCCCCGATCAATTCTGGCCAAATTTCTGAGATCATCTGATAAAGATCTTGTGTTATGTGAGGCGAGGAGCAAAGGAAGGCTTTCTTGGAAGAACCACAGCATTTTCTTGTTCCCAGACTTTGCGAATTCAACAAGAGAGAAACGTGATAGATTCAAGGAATGCAAGAAACCCTTACATCAACGGAAGATCGCTTTTCCACTGATGTTTCTGGCCAAGCTGAGAATAGATACTAAGGATGGCCGCAAAGTATTACAATGTCCCCAGCAAGCATTGTCTTTCATAGAGACAATGGGGTAAGCCATTTAGTGATTTTCATGTGGCCCCCACAATCTATTCTTTCTAATATGTCAAAATGTCAAATGTTAATATGAGTGGACTGTCTTTCTCCACGTAGAATGTGAATGGGTTGGGGCACCCCATAAAAAGAAGGAAGGTTATTTCTTTTCTTAAGCGTAAGAAATATGATATAGTGTTTCTATAAGAAATGCATCTTTCCCCGCAGGAAGCTGAAAAATTTGGGAAGATATGGGGTGGGCATGTTTTCTTTAGTGCTGGCTTGAGTAAGAGCAGGGGAGTCATTACACTGATAAGTAAACATCTACAATTAAAATGTCTCAAACAGAGTAAAGATAAATTAGGAAGAGTCATTATTGTTTTAGCTGAAATTCAGGGGCAAAGGTTGATTTTGGCTAATATTTATGCACTTGACGCTGATGATTGGGGCTTTTTTATAGATCTTGAAGGGATGTTGAAAGCCGCTGGCACCTCTCATTATATAATATTGGGAGGACTTTAATCTATTGATGGATTCAGTCCTTGATCATAGTGAAGCAAAACTGTGTAAGCCCCCTAGAGCAACACTGATGCTTCTCAGGATGTGTAAAAATCTTGGTCTCGCAGATATTTGGAGACTTTTGAACCCATCTGGTAGGGACTATTCATTTTTTTCATCAGTCCATAAAATTTAGTCTAGAATAGATTTTTTTTTTTAATATCTAAGTCCCTCATTTCATCTGTTGTTGACTGCTCAATTGGAAACATCTTATCACCACTGGAGTTTAGAGGTGTTGCCACATATGGAGAAAAATAAATCATATAGTTGGCACTTTAGTGTATCACTTTTGCAAAATCGTGATTTCCAACAAATGTTAAAGGCTGAAATCAATGTCTATATGGAGACCAACTGTTCCTCAGTATCTTCTGTAGACATGGCTTGGAAGGCATTTATGGTGGTTCTTAGGGGTCGGATCATACAGTATGCCTCATTCATCAAAAAATCCAAAGTGCGAGAACTCGTAGAGTTGGAAGGGAATATTAAAAGTGCCGAGGCCGAATGTCATCTGATGGCCTCAGAGAATTGACCTGACTGAAATACAGATATAATACTATTTTGTCGTGGAAAATGGAGTTTTGGTTATTCAGGGCAAGACAGTCAAGGGGGACAAAACAGGAAAACTTTTGGCTAGATATATAAAGCAGAGAGTCTTTTTCTACCATTCCCTCAGTGAAATCTGCTGGTGGTGAAATATTTAACTCAGCCATTCATATTAATAATGCTTTTAAAGAGTTCTATCTTGATCTTTATAGATCCACGTTTTCGTCTACTGATGAAGATATTAAAAACTTTGTGGAATCTATAGAACTCCCTAATTGACAACTGAGCAAAAAAGTTATCTTGATTCTGAGATAATCTTGGAGGAGCATTATAAGGTAATTAAGGCCCTGTCTACAGGCAAGGCTCCGTGGCCAGATGGCTTTGCCACTGAGTTTTTTTAGATCTTATGCTACAGAACTAGCTCCACTTTTGTTAGAAGTTTATATGGAATGATTAAAGAATGGAAAGCTTCCGCCAACCATGACACAAGCACGGATCAGTCTGATTCTTAAAAAAGACAAAGATCCAAATGAGTGTAAGTGTTACCGTCCAATTTCCCTGATCCAGCTAGACGTTAAAATCTTGTAAAAAAATTTGACTAATCAATTAAGTAAAGTTATGACATCTCTTATACATATAGATCAGGTGGAGTTTATTTGGGGCTGCAGCAGCTCTTCTGATAACATTAGGCATTTCATCAATATCATGTGGTCAGTGGCGAGTGATCAGACTCCGGTCGCTACCATCTCACTTGACACCGATAAGGCATTTGTTATGGTAGAATGGGATTATTTTTTTAAGATTTTGGAAATGTATGGGTTTGGGAGTACATTTATTGGATGGATCAAGTTACTTTATAGACACCCGGCAGGGTTGCCCTCTTTCCCCATTATTGTTCTGTCTTGCCCTGGAACCATTAACAGCCGCGATAAGAAAGGAGAATGATTTTCCAGGGGTGATGGCAGGTATGGTGCATAAGCTTTTGATTTACACAGATGATATTTTATTATTCGTCTCTGACCCTACTAGATCTATGCCTTGCCTCCACAGAATTATTAATTCCTTTTCTAAATTCTCAGGATGCAAAGTCAGTTGGTCTAAATCCGAAGCTTTGGCTCTGACAGCGTACTGCCCAGTAACGGTCTTCCATCCAGGCACCTTCCATTGGCCCAAACAGGGCATTAAGTATTCGGGTATTTTATTCCCAGCATATTTGTCTGATTTAGTTAGTTAATTTTGACCCTTTAATACAAATGTTTTCAAGCGATGAGGGCAGGTGGGCTTCATTACATTTATCGATGATTGTGAAGGTTAATGTAATTAAAATTAACTGTATTCCAAAATTCAACTACTTGCTACAGTCACTCCCTATAGATGTCCCCTTCTCTTATTTCAAGCAATTTGAGAGCATAGCGAAGTCTTTCATTTGGAATGGTAAGCATCTCAGATTACATTTCAGTAAGCTGCATAGGCCGATTGACTAAGGTGGGCTAGGCCTACCCAAGATTTTGTTTTATTATTACGCGTTTGGTCTCAGACATTTAGCTCATTGGTCACTGCCACCTGAAAGAGCCCCTCCCTGGTTTTGTATTGAACTGGAAGGTCTTGCCCCTATTTTGCCATTGCAAAGCCTTTCTATCAATCTAACCGGAGAAGTTAAATTACACCCCGTTATCTCGCATTTGCACTTGGTATGGACAAAAGTGTCCAGAGTGTATAATTCGGATATTTATCTAAATGTTGCCTCGAGCTTATGGCTGAACCCCAAACTACGAATTAACAAGTCCCCTTTCTGCTGGTCAGAGTAGATTGTGAGGGGGGTTACTACACTTGGTGACCTATATGAGAGTAGTGTGTTGAGATCCTTTGAAAATTTGGTTCAACATTTTGGGATCCCTAGATCTCAGTTTTTTTAGGTATCTACAGCTGCGCCACTTGCTCTGTACTATTTTTGGGAATAGCATACACCCCCCTAAAGCAGCAGATACTATGAGAGTGGTGATTACTGCTTTTGGAAAAGGTCATGAGGCATCAATGTATTACTCCCTGTTAATTCAGAGTCTGGGGGACAGAGCCTCAACCACTCTCAAGAGATTATGGGAGAAAGATTTAAACTTGGAATTGGAGGAGTGAGAGTGGGTTAGGATTCTAAAAAAAGTTAAGACTGCATCTGAGATGCAAGGGTGTGCCTTATGCAATTCAAGATTTTACATCGGTTCTATTGGACCCCCTCTGTATATGCTTGGTCTTAAAGACACACACACCTGCTGGCGATGCCGGGTGGGGGGGGGGGGGTTGAGATCCAGGAGTTTTGGTTAAAGATTCAGAGTCTGGTGTGCGATGTATTAGGCACTCGGGTATAATTTTGCCCCAGACTCTGTATTTTGGGCGATGGGGCGGTCATCGACATTGAAAATAGACACATAAAGAGTTGGGTCTTAACCAGTGTCATGAACACCAGGTAGATAATTGTAAGGGGCTGGAGATCGACTGGAGCACCCTCTTTTCAGGAGTTGTGCTTGGAGATGGGAAGGGTGGCGGCCTTTGAGGAGGGGTCATTTAGAAGAATGGGGAAGTACAGCTTGTTTGTGGAGAAATGGGGCGGATATATGTCATTTATGGATGGGTGATTATTATTATTATATTTTTTATTTGTTTAAAGATATGTGACTGTCCTCACAGACATTGACTGCACCTTAGACAAAGAAACTTCATGCAATATTTCAAGTCAATCGGACCAATGGTTCCATAGTTAGAGCCATTTAAATTTTTTAATTACTGTAGCACCACCAAGAGGCAGAGGCGCACAATTTTTTGCGTGTCCTCAGAATGACCCATACATAAGTGTACCACTTTTGGTGATAATATCTCAATCTGTTCAAAAGTTATAACCATGTTTGTAAAGTAGCCATGCCCGCTACGTATATTTTGGTGTACCATTTGATGATGAATCAAAATTTCTAAATTCCTTTGATACATTTTCTTAGTGGGACTCCGATCGGTTTGGTTCCGATCAGGAGAACAGCCTAGGAAGAGTTTGTTTTGAATTTTTTTCAAACAATCCAAAATAGCGGGAAAATGAAGGGGTGGTGTTGGGGCTTCGTTCAGGAGCGGGTTTGGTTATTAGCATTAATTAATATTTATCAAAGATAATTATTAGTTATTTAAATTAATAGAACTTTGATTATAATCAACATTAGCTTATTAATCCTTCAAATAAACAATCATCAAAGATAACTTTCAATTATCAAAATCAATAGAATATTAATAAGAGTTAATATTGCTGGGACACCACCCTGGAATCAGGGACTAATAACCAGACAGTATAGCAGTCTTAATATAGGATTGTTCTCTTAGGAAATTCGACATCTGGGGAACATCAACATTCAAAAAACGGAACAATGAAGGCTTGAATCCGAGCACTTACATCCCCTGCCAGCCCTTGGCACTGGTGCATGCAGAACAATACCAAAACACATCTCTTTAAAGTATAACAAAGTTTATTGATGCAGTAATATCAATTAATAATCAATACAATGCAGTCGATAAACTTCCGACTTCCAACTACAAACTAAACAGTAACATGATTAGATATGGTAATAGATAACCGACAGCTGAATGTCAACACAACACTTCATATTTATTTCCACTGATTACATGGGGGGGGGTACAGTGTATTTTTATTGTATACAGTCTTCTTATTTTGTGTATACTGTATAATGTATATTATTAGATATATATTGTATATTGCATTGTGTAACAAGATGTGTAAACTGTGTTATGTGTAAATCAGATGTTTATTGTAATTGTCATACTGCTGTATTGCTTGGAACTGCACCAAAGTCTTTCACCCACTGTTGCACTTGTGTATATGGTTGAGTGACAATAAAGGGATTTGAGGTAAGCCTATAATACATGAGAGGAGGGGAAAGGGGTGTGTGTGTGTGAATGGGTGTATGTGTGTGTGTAAGGAGAGAAGGAGTGCACAAAATGGCAGGCATGGCTCTCGTGGAGAGTGCATCACGCAAGGTTTCCTGTGGCCGCGAATGTGGGCAGAGAGACTGGTTAATGCCATCTGCCCGTTTAACATGTCTCCACTGGTACGATAACTTGGGGACAAAGCTGGGCTCTATCAACAAGTTATCTGTTCGCCAAATGTGTGTGCGGGTAAGTTTGTGAGGGGTCGTGTGTGTGTGCGGTTAGTATGAGAGAGAGAGAACAGGGTGACGGCACCGAAGCCAGTTTAGCGATGGTGGGAGAGATGGCAACCGACAATAATATGTCAATGTAGTGACACTAGGGGTTCGATCTTGAGAGCCCCAATCACCTTTGCTTAAAATAGAAAAGGCCAATGAGAACTGGCGAGTGGAACTTGCATGCCACTCTCCGCCCCGGACATCCGAGTATAAAAGAAGTAGGCGTGCATCACTCATTCAGATTTTTTCTTCGGAGCCGAACGTATGTGTGTCCCTGTCACCAATGCTTAGGCTGCTGGATTTATAGCGCATATCAGCGGTCACCCTCGCACGGTCGAGTGTTGTGCTTCCCCTGGGCGCTTCGGTGGCCGAGTCTGCAGGTGCTAAAAGAGTATATTCTAAAGAGTATATTTTCTTCTAAAAGAGCTCGCACAAACGATTGGTGTGTTTTTAAAGATGCCTTTCATCTTTGTGCTACTGGATGTGGCCGTTATCTCTCCCCTCCGGATTCCCATGAGATCTGTCTCGAGTGCTTGGTGCGCCAGCACACTGAGGCAGCTTTCGTGGAGGTGTCACGTTCTCATTGCGAGAACATGCCCATGAGAACTTTGCGGTCACGGCTCACCTCCTTCTTCGTGAAGCAGGGAGCCACCGCAGTTGCTTCCTAGCCCGGTCTGTCCTGGACTGATACTCAGGCGGCCAGTTTGGCGAGTGCCACGGGCGATCTGGATTTGGATTTGGGAGCATTTCCGCCGGCTCAACCCCCATGGACCTCCCATCCCCCAGCGCACTCGTTCTACCAGGAAGAGTTATTGAGCGATCAGGGCGGATTTAATGTCTCGTTCGGGGCTCCTGACGAGGATGAGTTATTGGTCGCAGCATAGGAGGGTGGGCTTCTGCTGTCGGAAGCGGACGAATCTTCTGAGCTCCCACCCATGTGCGGTAGAGCTCAGGATGAGGCAGACGCTGAGATGGCAGCTGTGCTTGCCCGGGCGGCTGTGAACATCGGGCTAAAGTTGAACCCTCCACCCTGCCCTGAGCGTTCGCGGCTGGATGATTGGTTTCTGGGCTCGAAGCACGACTCACGGCCGCGCCCCACCCCGGTGCCTTTCTTCCCGGAAGTGCATGAGGAGCTAACAAAGTTGTGAAAAGATTTCCGCACTTTTTCTGCCCGTACACATTTCACGGGCTTGTCCATCCTGACTACCCTTGACGGCGGAGCGGCTAAGGGATATGTCGAGCTTCCCCGGGTACGTGCCCAAAGTTCCCACAACTCCCTTTCGAGATCAGGTGGTGAACCTGCAAGCGCTCCCTTCAGAGGAGGAAGACCCGGCCTTGTCGTTGCTGTGTCCAGTTCATGCCCTGCACATCTATCTGGACCGCACGCAGAGCTTCAGTTGCTCAGAGCAGCTCTTTGTCTGCTTTGGAGGGCAGCAGAAAGGGAAAGCTGTCCCCAAACAGAGGCTGGCCCATTGGATTGTGGATGCCATTTCCTTGGCTTACCAGTCACAAGACCTGCCGTGCCCCTTGGGAGTTCGGGCGCACTCCACTAGAGGTGTTGCATCCTCCTGGGCACTGGAAATGGGGGCCTCTCTAGCAGACATATGCAGAGCTGTGGGTTGGGCTACACCCAATACCATTGTGAGGTTTTACAACCTACACATAGAACCGGTTTCGTCCCGAGTGTTACGAGGTAACAGCAGGGAGGCTGGGCAGCCGGTTTGGTGTACCGCTTGCATTACATCTTTCCACTTTTTCAAGGTGATAATGTGCATTGTTTGTCCACAACAGTTCCCCGTAACTGGTGAACCCTAGACGCCTCTTTAAATCTTAAGCACTGTTCGGTGACGAAGTCGGCAGAGGAGTGACGCCACCAGGCCCAGTACTTGTGGTATACCCCTTTTCAGGTGAGCCCGTGTATTTGGGCTCAGTGCTCCATACCTGGTGATTCCCCTCTGGGTAATCCCGTGTGACGCATTTCCACTGTTCGGTTTCCCCTCTGGTGAACCCTGTGTTTCCCCTCATCAGAGCCTCACTCTGCTTCAGCCACTGTTGCCGTGTACCCTCTCCGTAGATAGGGTCCTCTCAGTGGTATCATTCCATATGCGAACTTCCCCATTGCAAAGTCCATGTGATGTATTCTCCACATGTTAACCTCCCTCCGGTAGGATGTGGAAAATCTGGTAGGATCCATAGTGCTCTCCCTCCTGGAGAGGGAAGAGCACTTCCCAGCATTATTCTAGATGGTGCTCGGCAGAAAATTGCTTAACAGCAAATATCAGGAAAGGCCACCGTTGTAGCCTCCTTGGGTAAGTGCCCCCTCCCCCCTTAATGGGACTAGGGAGATGCCTTACCTACACTCGCTGGAAGGTCACGACGTGGTCGAGCGCCCGCTGCGAGGCACGCAGCAGCTTGCCCGTGTCCACTCTTCCGTACCTCTTGACACGGTTCAGCGCCTGTGGCATTTCATATAGGAACCCCTAGTGTCACTGTATCGACACAACTTTGAGTGAGTGACAGACAGGGAATGTCTGGGTTACTGGTGTAACCCCTGTTCCCTGATGGAGGGAACGAGATGTTGTGTCCCACCTGCCATGGTGCTGAACCGGCCGCTGACATGGCCGGGACTCTCTATCGGCTCCTCAGCATAAATCTGAATGAGTGATGCACGCCATCTCATTTTACACCCGTATGTCTGGGGCAGAGAGTGGAATGCAAATTCTACTCGCCAATTCTCATTGGCTTTTTCTATTTTAAGCAAAGGATTGGGGCTCTCAAGATCGAACCCCTAGTGTCACTACATCGACGCAACGTCTCATTCCCTCCATCAGGGAACAGGGGTTAAACCAGTAACCCAGACGTTTTATCACTCAGAGACGCGGTGAACGGCTTGTAATCCGTCCGCCATGGTCGTTGGTTCTTTAATGGATAAACTCAGTGTGCCGTCTCACCCGCGATGGTGGAAATGAACAAACAGCCCAACGTGGTTGGATGACAACACAGCAAATCTCATTCGTGGTAACAGTAAGGTACAGTAATACCTTGAGTATTATTAGCAGCAATGAGTGGACTCGGCGGTCCGTAAACTGTACAAGCATTAACCTTGATACACAAGAATAACACACTATAATAATCTATCTCTGCCCCGACGTAAACCTCTTACTGAGAACATGGGTAGAATGTGTGTTCGTCCATCGTTTGACTCTGACTCGGTTCCTCGAACTCGGGTGATGATGTGAGGCAGTTTCCTCGCTCTGTCAGAGGGCGGTATGGTGGCTGATTCTCGGCAGGTTAGCGTGCTCGGTGGAACACAGAGAAGAGAATCTTGGCTCATCCAGCGAGATGGAGATTGTATAGCCAAAGTTCAGGTACATATGTTACTTCCTTGGGCAGCGAGGCTACACCTGGGAGCAGCAGGGCTGCAACTAGACGCGACAAATATTGTCGCTGGAAGCAAGCTTAGGAGGAATATCCTGGTTTTATACTCTCGATGACATCATGGTTAAGGGATGCGTTCTGTCATGTGTTTCATCCAATAGGAGTTAAGAGTTCGATCCTTCAAAATTTCACACCAAGGTGTAAAGTAAGCAAGGCTTGATGGGATCTGTAGTCTTTTTGGACTCCCTTTGTTTGATTTTGGTGCCATTTTGGCTTTGAGTGTTCCTACGGGCCTCAGTCAGGCTTTATGACTGTGTGTTGGCCTGCCTTTGTCTCCTATCTGAGCACATGAGGCCCAACATGGAGCCAAAAACGGCTGGCTCTTAAAAGATTAATTATGACGCAAGGAATCACAGGAAAAAAAGAATTTTGTTTTTAGCCCTTATGGCCCAAGAGTTATGGCCCAAAATGTAATAAAGTTTTGTTTTTTTTTCACTATAGTGGCACCTATGGGCCAATTGAGCCAATTCAGTGATTACAGTGAGCCAGCCGGAGTACTACCATCCCTGAAAGTTTCAAGTCTCTAGTCCTTACGGTTTGGTCTGCACAATCAGTTTTTGGGCAGAATAATAATAATAATAATAATAAATATAGCTGCAAGCGGCAATCATCGGGGCCCAAGCACATGTGGAGAGATTACCAAAATAATCAGAATTGACAGAAATGATCCAGTGGATGCCAAATAATATGAATTGACAGAATAGATCCTGCCTTAACTAAATTTCTTGAAAAGTGATTTTGAAAAAGTGAGAAATTTTGAAGCTGCAAAAAGCACATAAAGGCAGCATAAAATGTATCCATACGACTCTTGTGGTTAAATCCATATCTTTAGAAGCAAAATGATACATGTGGGTGAGAAACAGATCAATGTTTAAGTGTTTCTCTGAATGTGAATTGAGGAGAGGATCTCTGATTTTATTAGTGTACACACAGGCTCATCCATATGGACAGGTAGGGCAGAGCCCTATTGTTGCACTTGCATGTTTTGATTATTATCCCCCCGGAATCTACATCCCATGCAATATCATATTGCTATGATGACGTCACAGAAGCATGCAGAACACCGGAACCCCCACTGCTCAAATAAACTGAAATTTATTGGAATAAAAAGGGACTAACACAGATATCACAAATATAAATGTGTTTTGTTTTTAAATTGCATTTAGACTGTGTATAATATGCACAGTTTTACCATTAGCTATGTAGCAGATATTACAATTAATCTTCAATTATTTGTATTTTTTCTGAGTATATGAATATAAAGCTAATTTCACCATATTATTTGATATTATAAAAGTGTAATAAAATATTTTTTGTATTACTTTTAATTTATTTACTTTTCTTTATTTTTACAATGTAATTCATATTCATATTAATTTCAAAATTAGTTCATTCAAACTTTTATTTTGAAAAATTATGTTGACAATAGATGTCCAAAAGTGCTTGCCATAGCCATTCGCTTTCTACTTTGGTTTTGCTTGTTGTCAGTCTGTGCTGAACTTCAGATTATTCACGGGAGAATACATTAATAGAAACCCACACAGATCCGCAGCAGCCAATAAATAAACCAAATATGACTTTAGAAACCAGCATCTGGTCTCATCATTATCTGCACACACTTAACACAGATTTGAAGCACTGAACAGCACCAGCTACAGAAACATATCAACAAAGGTGATATGTTCCATCATTTGAGTGAGAAGTAGATTTACTGTTTGAGAAATACGATTTTAGCTTCAGCTTTCAATGTGTCACTTTTATCACGAAATTCAAACAATCAATTTTTATCTTTAATTCTGTGTGACAGAATGCTCTCGCTCTCCAACGTTGAGTACGAAAAAACCAAATGAACATCTGAGGGTATGTTGAAAGAAACAAAGCCATATAGTTTCACTACTTACATTATACATAGCACTGACTGCTGAACTAACTTGCTTTGCGTCAAGCCACGTGCTGCTCCTTTCGATACGTGAGTCCCGCCTTCTTTGATTTGATTGGTCATTTCAAATGACATTGACGAGCAGTTTTAAATCACTAAGCATGTTAAAAATGAGCTGAATTAAGATGCAAGGTATGTTTGACCATTATGTTATCCCTGCAACATATCCGTATACATATATGTGTGTGTGTGTGTGTGTGTGTGTGTGTGTGTGTGTGTGTACATATACACCGATCAGCCACAACATTAAAACCATCTGCCAAATATTGTGTAGGTCACCCTGGTGCCTCCAAAACAGCGCCAACCAGCATCTCAGAATAGCATTCTGAGATGCTATTCTTCTCACCACAATTGTACAGAGCGGTTACCGTACACTTTGTCAGTTCGAAGCAGTCTGGCCATTCTCTGTTGACCTCTCTCATCAACAAGGCATTTCCATCCGTAGAACTGCAGCTCACTGGATGTTTTTTGTTTTTGGCACAATTCGGAGTAAATTCTAGAGACTGTTGTGTGTGAAAATCCCAGGAGATCAGCAGTTACAGAAATACTCAAACCAGCCCATCTGGCACCAACAATCATGTCACAGTCCAAATCACTGAGATCACATTTTTTCCCCATTCTGATGGCTGATGTGAACATTAACTGAAGCTCAAGACCCGTATCTGCATGATTTTATGCACTGCACTGCTGCCACACGATTGGCTAATTAGATAATCGCATGGATTATTGTTGGTGCCAGATGGGCTGGTTTGAATATTTCTGTAACTGCTGATCTCCTGGGATTTTAACACACAACAGTCTCTAGAATTTGCAAAGTTTCATAACCATAGGCCAATGATTTTTTAAAATACAGCATTTTACAGCAAAATTCAAAATGGCCGATGCCAAAAATGGCCAACATGGGAAAACTGGGTATTGTTCACCTCGATATGTAGCACTGAATGTAAAGAATCCAGTTTCATGATTTTAGGACAAACTGTTCAGAAGTTATAAGCAAAATTAGCCATTTTTATATCTCCTGACCCATAGGAGGTACTGTGCTGAAACACTGCAGGTCACCTCAGGGCATGATGGCAATGACACATACCAAGTTTCGTCACAATCCTTTAAAGTGTTGTGTAGATACAGCCTCAATTTTAATTTGCCGCGTTCCTTGTTGAATTTGTTGAAGCACCATTCAAAAATGGTTTGGTCTATCAAAATTCTTTTAACAACATTTTGTCCTGAGTGTCTCAAGATGACAGCCTAGGATGAGTTCGAAAAAGTAGGTTTTTCTGAAACTGAGAATTTTGTCTCTAGGACTTACGGTTCAAAAGTTATTATCATAAACATGAGTGAAAATTTGCACTGTTGGTGGCACTAGAGGGTTTAAGATAAAGACACCAAATCTGCTATGGCATAACTTAAGACTGTCCTCTACCTGCGTGCAAAATTTCATAACTTTCCCGCAAACGGTTCTATGGGCTGCCATAGGAAACGTATACATTATAATAATAATAATAAACATAACCACAAGCGATTATTGTCGGGGACCAAGCACATATGGCGAGATGACCAAAATAATCAAATTTGACAGAAAAGATCCTGTGGATGCTGTGGACAGCTATTTTGGTATGACATTTCACCTGCTTTGAGCACAGTTGCAAATATAGGATTTTCTTAAGTTATAGTGCCCCCTAGCATAAAAAATGAATAAAACTTGGTACGTTACCTCAGAGTGTTCTCTTGTCTCATGTTCTCATGTGTACAAATTTTGTTAAGTTTGAAAAATGCTCTCACAAGATGTTGGCTAATTAGTCATTATAGGCCATGCCCAAAACATGTTTGCTTATATTTTTGGAAAGATTAGATGCATTAAAATTCTTTTGATAAATTTTTGTCAGGAGGGTCTGTAGATGATATATACCAAGTTTTGTGAGAATCGGGCAAACGGCCTAGGACGAGTTCAAAAAATGTGTTTTTATGAATAAGTCTAAATGGAAAAAAAAGATTGTTGCAGAAATTCAATTAACCATATCATTGTGGGGCACTGGTGGATTCAGAGAAGCTAATAATGTGTATTGTAGCCTATACGGTTACGGAGTTGTTTGCAAAAACCCTAATTAACTAATTATACCGCCACCGTGTGGCCGACTGTCACAAAAGTTTATATGTGGCTTTGAGTTGACACCCTGCTTTTGTATTGTAATTTCCATAATCCTTGGCCATTCTCAATACGAGTTATAAGATGCTGAAATTTGATTGGCCGGTGGCAGACATTTTATAAGGTGCTGAAATTTGATTGGCCGGTGGCGGACATTTTTGTTAATTTGTCGAATCTATTTTTTAAAAATATGTTAGCATTTGAATCAAAGAAGATGCTTATTTTATTTATTTTTTCTCCCAATTGGAATGCCCAATTTCCAAAGTGCTTTTTAAGTCCTCGTGGTCGCATAGTGATTCACCTCAGTCCAGGTGGCGGAGGATGAATCCCAGTTGCCTCCATGTCTGAGATTGTAAACCTGCGCATCTTATCACGTGGCTTGTTGAGTGTGTTGCCATGGAGATATAGTGTGTGTTGTAGGGCTTTACTGGTTGTTTAGATCAGTGTTACTATCAGAAATAATTAATAATTATTTCTGTAGTTATTAATCAATATTTAAATTAATTAACTGTATCTAACTCATTAAAACCTCATATGGGGCTCCAGTAAATGTAGTGTGCTACGTTTAGGAGCAAGTTTGGTTATTAGCAATAATTAATAATTATCAAAGATAATTATTAATGATTAAAATCAATAGAACATTGATGAGAATCAATGTTAGCTTTTTTTAATCCTTTAAATCAACAGTTATCAAAGATAATCGTTAATTGTTAACGTCGATGAAACATTAATTAAAATTAACACTAGCTTATTGATCATTCAAATTCAATCAAAGATAATTAACAATTATCAAAAATCAATAGAATATTAATAAGGATTAACATTGACGGGGCACCACCCTGAAATCAGGGACTAATAACGAATATTAAAACAGTCTCAATATTAGATTGTTTTCTTAGGAAAATCAACATCCGAAGAATATCGATTTTCGGGAAAAAAAAACAATGAATGAAGGTTTGAATCCGAGCACTGACATCCCGTCAGCATGACACAGGCGTATGCAAAACAAACCAAAACACTTCTCTTTGTAATATAAACAAAGTTTATTTATGCAGTAATATAAATTAATAATTAATACAATGCAGTCAATAAACTTCCGACTTACAACTACAAACTAAACAGTGATATGATTAGATATGGAAATAAAAATAATTCTATAACACAAGGTGTGTGTGTGACAGTGTGTGTGTGTGTCAGTGTGGTTAGTGAGAGAGAGAGAGAGAGAGATGATTAAGTGACAGCCCGAAAGCTGATTTCGCGATAGCTGGAGATAAAGCAGCGTGTTCATCACTCAGAGACGCGGTTTTACAAGCGGGGCTCGTAAAAGTCCCTTGTTATTTGACTCTTTAATGGATGAACTCAGTTGCTGTCTCACCCGCGATGGCGAAAATGCACAACAGTCCAATTTGGTTGGACCACAATACAGCAAAACAAATTTGTGATAATTAATACCCTGAGTATTAATAATTAGCGGACATGGCGGTCCGTAAACTGTACAAGCAAAAACCTTGAAACACAAGAATAACACACTATAATATTCTATCTCTGCCCAGACGTAACCTCTTACTTGAATCGCATGAGGACACAGGTAGAATGTGTTTTCCTCCGTCCTTTAACTCTGACCCGGTTTCTTGAGGCTCGTGTGATGACGAGAGGCCGTATCCACGCGCTGTCAGCAGGCGGTACGGCTGTTGATTCTCAGAGGGCTGGCGGAGAACTCAGAAATGTCGACTTGATTGAAGATGGAAGAGAAATCTTTAATCTCTTCACTTCTGTAGGCCAACGGATGAAGATGCGAATTGCTCGGCGGTCTCCTTCGGATCCGTTAGAGTGTTCGGTTGAACACAGAGTAATCTCAGCTCGTCCAGCGAGATGGAGATTGTATGGCTACAGTTTCAAGTCGGACATTACTTCCTTATGCCATGAGGCTGCACCGGAGAGCAGCAAAAAGCTACGTCCGTATTCGGTGAACTAAGTCGCTGGAAGCAACTTTGGAAGCATTTCAGAATTATTTGAAGTCCTGATGATGTCATGTTTGAGGGACGTTCTGTGGTGTGCCTCATCCAATAGGAGTTGAGAGCTCGATCCTTTAGAGGGCAAGGCTTCATGGATCTGTAGTCTGTTTTGGACTCCCTTTGTTTGATTTTGGCGCGATTTTTATCAGTAAAATTTACAACTTAGAAGGAGGGGGCTTGAGGAATGTTTTTTATGACTGTTAGGCCTGCCTTTGTCTTCTATCTGAATACATGAGGCCCAACAGTGTGGAGGCTTCATGCCATCCACTGCGGTAACCATGCCCAACTCACCACGCGCCCCACCGAGAATGCACCACATTATGGCGATCATAAGGAGGTTACCCCATGTGACTTTACCCTCCCTAGCAACTGGGCCAATTTGGTTGCTTAGGAGACCTGGCTGGAGACACTCAGCCCGCCCTGGGATTTGAACTAGCGAACTCCAGGGGTGGTAGCCAGCATCTTTACCACTGAGCTACCCAGGCCCCCAAGAAGATGCTTATTTAATTTCAACTTTGACGCTCAAATGACAGCAAAGTTATGACAGTTTTTTAGTCGTAGAGGAATTGTACGAAACTTTGCTGATATCGTCTAAACGTCCTGTTGACTGTGCACTGAGTTTGGTTACATTTGGAGTTTGTGATGAGTAGATATTGATCATTTACTCAAATTGCATTAAACCAAAGGAATTGTATCGTTAATATCTTCGGAACGATTTGACGTATCAAAATTCTTTTGATACATTTTTGTCAGGAGGGTCTGTAGATGAAGTATACCAAATTGCATGGACTAATGGTCTAAGAGGAGTTCGAAAAATGATGTTTTTCAAAAAATTAAATCGGAGATATACACTACCGGTCAAAAGTTTTGAAACACTTACTCATTCTTTATTATAATGTTTTTTTTTTTTTTTTTTTTCACATTTTAGAATAATAGTAAAGTCATCAAAACTATGGAATAGCATAATTGGAACTACGGGAATTATGTTGTGACTAAACAAAATCCAAAATAAATCAAAACTGTGTTATATTTTAGCATCTTCAAAGTAGTCACCCTTTGCCTAGAATTTGCAGACATGTACTCTTGACATTTTCTCAACCAACTTCTTGAGGTATCACCCTGGGATGCTTTTAAAACAGTATTGAAGGAGTTTCCATCTATGTTGGGCAATTATTGGCTGCTTTTCTTTATTATTTTGTCCAAGTCATCAATTTCAAAAACATTTTTTTAATTATCTTTTTTATTAAATTTTAGTTTTATAATGAAATAAATTAATATGGTGGCACAATTATATTTTTGTCTACAAAACTAATTTCAAACATTTAAGTATATGGCTTCAGATCAAAAGATTTTTAAGATCATGAGAAACATTTCAGTCAAGTGTTTCAAACAGTGTTACATTTTGTAGGGCTTGAAAAAATTATATTAAAAATTCTATAATTCGATTCTAGCCCTTACGGTTGCATAGATATGAGCCAAAATGTAAAAGTGTTTATTATAGCGCCACTTAGGGTCAGATGGGTGTGCGTTTGAGCGCCTGAGTAGTGTGTGGGTGGGGGGGGCAGGGGGGTCATGGACAGCAGGCCCTAACAATACAATTGTGTATAGTTAGAATAGCAACTTTAATAGGCTTATCAAGCTTTAGAACAGGGTTCGGTAACCTTTTTGACATGGAGTGCCTTTTTTTTCCTGGTCAATGGCTGTGCCACCATAATTGTAATGGCAATAGAAAGGTGATATATTCTTATTAAACAGATTATTTAAGAAGGCATGAGTAATGTAATGTGACCATGCAGTTTAAAACTTAAATAAATATGCCTAATAAATAATTAAAACTTGGTTAGAAGAGATTAGAGTAAGAGTGTGCAATGAGAGATTCCCTCTGTCTCTTCCTCCTCCTCTTCCTCTGTCCTCCAATGTATGTTTCAAATCAGCTTGCCAATAGTCTTTTTACAAGGCAGTAACAAATTGCATGATGCATAATGGCAGTAAGGCTACAAGTACATGGTGCCTTGAACTCTAACCAGATGATCTATTAATATTTAGACAGGTCTATGAGTAGTTCAATACCGATGCCCATCATTTTAATACTGTTATGTGTGCATTTGTTCACTTTCCATCCAAAAAACATTAGGTTACGTGAGAGCCCCTTATGATTCACATAGCGTACATTCACGTTTCATGCATTTATTGCGTCACTTTCATTCATCTCTATGACTGAGCATAAACACATCAGAAACTCTGTCTTACTAAAGCCATAATTATTTCTTTAAATTCTGTAATAGTTAATACATTTTGGCGCCTTGACAAGGTTACATACAACTTCCATGTTTGTCAGTATTTCCACATTATTTTCATGTTGAGAAGAAAACTCTGCACATATTTACCAAAGTGATCAGCACCTTTGGACTGGACAGCTCCCGTAATGAAGCACTTAAGTTCTACTTTATAACGAGCGATCTACGTGCTGGTTTTGGAAACAGGTGTTACTCCATTGTAAAATAACGAGCGATATTCGTTAAGATGAAAGTTAAAGCTTAAGTTGCAATGTTATCAGAAAACCCAGCCAATGTCACAAATCTGCATATTTGATTACTGATCACGAAATTGTGTGGAATCTTAAATATTTCTTATATTATGTCATACGTTTTTCAAAATCACTAGCATGCAAGCAACAGCAAGAGAGGAGCAGGCTATTTTATATAAAGTTTTTCGTACATGCATTCTGATCTACATCTTAATGTAATCCTTCCTCATGGTCACGCAGCGTGTTTTCATCAGCTGAATTGGAGACTAAACACTATTAAAGTGTGACGAGACTCGCGCTGCACGTGCAAGCCATTTGCACATTACAAGCCGACTATTTAGCCCTTTTAGGTGAATCGCACCTGTAAAATCCTAAAACTTTATTTCCAGTTTTAATTTATATTTTGAATAATTTATATTTTGTCATGTGTGTTTTTTGAATCCCACGATGTGGGTTTATGTTTTCTCTTTTAATCGTTTAATGTAATTTTGACTGTGACCATGGTTTAAGGAGGGTGTAGCTGTATGCTGGGTTGGAAATCTCAAGGATTAATAGTGGTGTTTTCCTTATTACATCATATGTTGTTCTGAAAACAAAAAGAAACAAATGAAACACGGAATGTAGGCTGTCATCCGTGAAGACTGACCAAAGCAAAGTGGGTGTGTTTACTCACGTGATTAACCGAAAGTGAAGCGCTGCCGGCTCGTGATGTGCAAATGGCTTGCACGTGCTGCACGAGTCTGTTGGTTATACTACAGTCTTGTCAAATTTTAACTTTTTGTTTAGCCTCCCATTCAGCTCATGAAAACACTCTGTGTGATCATGAGGAAGGATTACATCAAGATGTAGACTGTAATGCAGGTGCGGAATTTCACATTAATAAAATAGTATACTCCTCTCTCGCCGTTGCTGTCATGCCAGTGATTACCCCTTAGGTTGCCGATCCCTACTTTAGAAGGAAGGAGACGTCACTTCCCATTTCTTTTGTGGTTGACAACTATAATTTTGTATATTATTGGGCCTATGCAGTGCATGGCAATAATAATACATATTAATGAATGATTAAGGAAATTTGGCTTACTGTTCTATGATAAACAATTCTGGTAATGTGTAAGGGCACTTGATATCCAATATGACATATGGGTCTAGATGCAAAACCAGTTGAGAACCAGTGGCATTTAAATGTGCAATGGGTGATCTCACCAGAACAACAGGGCAGATGTATGAGGGCAGGAGAGTGTGATCTTTAAATGGTCCACCATCACATTCAGACTTCACATGGGACGCACACTTGTTATGGAGCTGGAAAAGATACAAATATGAGTGGTGAAGAAAACAAATCAGCAGACTGGAATGGAACAGACTAACTATCTTTTGTTAGGAGTAAAGGGGACAAGAGGATCTGTACTTGATATTTAAATTAGTTGCAGGTTTAGAGCTGAACTTGTCAGTATACTGTATGCTGTTTTAACTTTAACACAAAGCTACTTGATAGAGATGGTTCAGATATTGAGTGTGTGCAGGAGTATATGTGATAATAAAAGGCATTATGTCGAGAGAAAACTTTTTGAATGAGTGTTAAGTGCTGACATTTATCTTTATTACCTGTGGCTATTTTATAATGAACTGGCCACATCGATTGACAAAATGGAGTAAAAATTTAGTGAGGAACACCACCATGTGGTGTGAATAAATATTACCATCACATGAAAAATATCTGGCAGATTCTTAAAAAAGAAAAACGTTTTCTAAACAAAGAAAAACATTCCAAAGATGCATTTTCTCCAGTAGTCTTTGCTTAAGGCCTCTTCAAGTAGATAAAAGAAATGTAGCATCGTATTTGAAATCTTAAAGATCATTAAAAAAAGTTTTGAAGAAATGACATGAAGAAATGAATAGTACTTATGGGGAAAATTTTAAATCATGTACACTCACATCCGATGAACTCTACAGTCATATCAGTAGCCTACAGAAAGCTGTTTTATTCTACACAGAGCATGTCGCCAGATGGTTGCTGACATATAAATCACATTCACAACATATAATTCAACTAAATACTATTCACTTTATTTTGGTGTATTAAAAGAAATAGTTCTCCCCAAAATGAAAATTCTCTCATCATTTACTCACCCTCCTTTCTTTCTTCTGCTGAATGCAAACGAAGATTTTTAGAAGAATTTCTCAGCTCTTATTGATCTGTTTCTCACCAACACCTTACACATTGCTTCTGAATATATAGATTTAACCACTGGAGTCTAATGGATTACTTTTAAGTGGCCTTTATATGTTTTTCAAAATTTTGGTCATCATTCACTTGCATTGTATGAACCTACAGAGCTTAATTTGTGTTCAGCAGAAGAAGGTAAGCCATTCACATCTGGGATGGCATGAGGGCGAGTAAATGATGAGAGAATTTTCATTTTTAGGTGAACTAACCCTTTAAGAGTAATTAATCTAAATTAAAGTCAGTAAGAATTTAAAATGTAATGCATCACAGTACTTTAGGTACTAAAAAGCAATAAGGTTACAGTAATTAATTAATTTTTAATAAGATTACATCCAACACTGGTCATTGATGGATCTTTTCCAACTCAAAAAAGATTCCCATGTATGCCTGCAAGAAATATTTAATAAACTGATATAAGACTGTTAAATTCTAAACTGGCCACATGATGTCAGTAGATACTCACAGTGATTTGACACCAAACACAGTGAAGGCCTGTTAGACCTTGATAGCACTTGATACTGCGGTGACATCTGTCACATTTTGTTGGAGAGTTGCCCTCCATCCAAACATGCTGCATAGCCTAGAGAGACAGTGGATAAAGAGAGTCATTATTTTCTGTTCTGAAATATTCAAGCAGTCCATTTACACATTACTGAAAGTATTATCCCTGCTCTGTCAAATGGCTTTTGCACAAGCATTCGATTGCTATCTGCTATTTGCTCTACTGTTATTCACTAAATCTAGACGCAAAATTAGAAACAGCAAAACCTCATATGAGACAGTTAAAATGAATGCCTCGAAAAACGTCTAAAATTATAAATTTCCATGCACGGTAAAACCCTGGGTACACTTGGATATTACGTTGAAATAAAATGGAAAGATAGTAATCTTTCTTTATTATTCTTGGATTGCACTAAGATGCAAAATGCATTAACTAAATGCATATTTAGTGTATCTTATAGATTTAAAGAAGTTATGTTTGTTTGTCAGAGAAGTGTACCATGATTCTTTAGGACAGAGCTGCAAGGGACTGACAAATTGCATTGCATCTAACACCAGCAGAAATTTAATTAAATTACTAAATTATATTATAATAGATGTGGAATAAAGGAAAGACTAATGCATTAACTTACAGCAAATTACTTTAAGTTTGATATTGTATATATTTTTATAATATAACACCAGCCCCATGTTTTAAAAAAACGACCTAACCTTAATACATTTTATGTTCTCTGTTATGTACAGTATTGCTGCTATTTACTTTAAAATTACAAACACTCCACATCCTTTATTTGAGTATACAAATGACAACCAAAGTCTGTGGTATCATAATAAAAATGCATGTAATGCCATGTATGGCACACAAGCCATTTAACAACATTTTGAGCTTTCCATCTCTATTGTAGTAAGATCTTGAGGAATTCTGCAGGGTGATTTCGGGAGCTTAAGCCCAAAGCCCACAAAACTTCAACTGAGTAATTGATATAAATAAAGCGGTGTCAAGAACTACTAAAGCAGTTGTAGCGCAGAGGAGGGTGGGACCGGACCCCAATCAGCCTGATGAGGCGAGCGAGGGATAAACGTAGACGGCAGTTCCAGAGAGTGAGAGAATTACAGGCAGCTGTCCTGTATGTGTTTATGTTTATGTTTGATATTAATCTATTATTTATATTGTCAAGTTGGTTCTCGCCTCCTCCTTTCCCTCTAACCCCTTTACACTGGTACCGAAACCCAGGAGGGAGCAGGGATGCCCGTCGTAGAGTCCTCGACACTGCCGTCACCCAGGGGAGCGCCGCTGCCATCCGCCGGGAGACGGAGTAGCCCGACCGCCTGGACGCGGGGAACGGCCGCCGTCGGCGAGGCGAGGAGTGACCGGACTCCCCGACCGCCTCGTGCGTTATTCCGGCCCTGCCCTCCTCTGCGCTACAGAAGTGTTGCATGATCTTATTCTTTCCACTCTAATTTTTAGTACAGAAATAGCTGCTGCTCACAGGATGTTCTCATAACCTTGCTGACATGTCCACAGAACATTACTTTGAGGTTAAACCCAGAGTTATGGGTCTGGGAAGTTGCCTTGGGTGAAAACCTATCTGGATTGTGGTCAGTGGATAAAATAATCAGAACTGTCTTCTAACAATTACATAGCACTGTATTTGTTAGAATTATGAGATATTTAAGGGATCAATCTGTGATTTACAGTTGCTTTGATCCACGGGCAGAGGAACTGCAGGTTAAGGCTATGTTGTTTTGAGTTTGGACGCTTATTGATTTAAATGTGAATAATGTACATGTAATAATAAAGTTACAAAATTGGAGGAACACCTTTTAAACATGACCATAATCTAATAAATTTGTTTTAATGTAAGAATTACATAATTTTATGTTTCTTGAGGTTCACTTATAATATTAGTAAAGTTTTTTTTTTTTTTTTTTAAAACAGCCACTCTTTTGACTGGCTCTCTGCTCTTGACTGACCTGCTCTCTACTTGCCATCTTATTGCTCACCGCTACTGGGCAGGCTATGGTAGTAATAAGGTAAAGTAGGCATTGATGTGTTGTTGTGGAGGCAGTCAGATGCAAATGTCTACCACAGTGTGACATCACAATGTGGAAGAAGTAGAGAAAGAGTCGTTTTGGCAGCTTGGATTCAACAAATACTCTTTTTGCAGTGAGGAGGACATTTTGATTTCTGAAACTTACAGTATGTCTTTATAGTACAATGACCTCTTATACGCCAAAAGATCAAGGACAATTTGATTCCTCATGACATGACCCATGAATTTTTTTTTTTATTATTTCAGAAATGAAGATATTCTCCTTGCGCATGCACACAGCAATTGGCTGTAGCCACTGAAGCAATGTAAGAAGAATTCGGCCACAGCCACTAATCTACAGTTAACATTCCCTTCCCGCTAGTAATTAAAGTTTGAATTTGAGGTGGAGAAACTTTATGAACAGCATTATCCCAAAGTGGCAATAGGAATTTCCTGTCAATACCTAATACTCATTAATACGAACATCATGCTGATAACCTTACACACGTTCCTCCTATGCTTTGATATTTCTTAAAGAAACAATACCTCTACAAGTTCTGGTAAGAGCCTTCTTTGTGTAGTTATAGCATAAGACGTGCTGTTAATTATTCTAAAGAGAAAAAACTCAAATGTAAGCATTTAAACAATTTAGGAGTAAAGAAGTAGTGAATTGCAAGACTGAAGAGTTTATGTACTCACATTGGTGTGTCTGCGGGATTTGGCGTAGGTGCTAATGCAAGTAGCAATGTCTTTGGACACACAGCGCTCATGGACTGTGTACTTGCATACTGCCAAACAGAAGACAGGACTGTCAGAGATGGGGGTTTTTGGAGGGTGAAGAGAAATATATCAATATAAAATTCAAGACAATGACAAATAGGTATACAATGACAGACAAACAGACAGACAGATACTCTCTAAAACAAATGTAGTCTATTTTTATGCATTTCAAATGTATGATAAATTTCTACAGAATCTTTAAAAAGAGTACATATTATGAACTCAGAATAAGTGTGAAGTAATAAATTAAAAGGAAGTGTATGAACTTAAATGTATTAAACAAAATTAACAAGTTTTACAGAGTACAGTCAAACAATACAGTTGAAAAAAAAACTACATTTGGTTTGGCATTAATTTAACTCGTTTTATACTTATCATAGTTCAGCATATTTAAATTAATCTAAACCATTTGTTTAGGTCTTAATAATTTAGGCAGACAGACAAAAAAAAAAAAAAAATACACATTTGCTAGTTTTAGATTCAAATGATTCAACATTCAAGATCACATCACAACAGACAGAAAACTGGGCAGACACTCACGTGAGCAGCAAAGGCCCTGTTTTCGCACCCCTAACAACATAGTGTGGCAGTAATTACAGTATGCTGGCTTGTTGAAGTGCTTCAGTCTCCAAACATGCTGCCCATCTTCCTGCACATTCTGAATGCATGTGAAAGAGGACGTGGGATTACATTACTACACCTTCACTTATCGTTTCCTCTTTACACTCACAACTACGTTTTCTTACCGTCTCCATTCCCAGCAATACTAAGAGTGGAATGGTGGTCATTCCTCCTCTGATCCACTCCTCTAGTGTGACTGTTCCATCTCGATCATAGTCAATCTCCTCCATCATCTCCTTAAGAATCTAGAAGACACGGAAATAGAAACATGTGAAATAGATTTCACAAGGAGTGTTCGGATGGCCTGGTGTACACACACACACACACACACACACACACACTAAATAATAGTAGGTGGTTCATACCGGCCGAAGTTCTGTAGAGTCCCATTCCAGGTACTCAGCTACATGGACCATCTGATTTATTATGCGGTCGAGTTCCTAAAGCAACAATCATAATTACTTAAGACAACACAGACATTAAAGCATACACTTTCAAAACACAGTTGACTTCTCATGCAGATAGATATTCACAGTTCCACATAAATACCAGCTCGAAGTTTCAGTTCCAAACAAAGAGATCAGTAATATTGTTAGTTAGTGAGTCACCAAGGTCAGATAGTGTTAAGAAGAATAAAACAATTTCCATGAAAAGTGGATAACAATATACATAAACCACTAGGGATTACATGATGAACACTCCTGGTATTTATGTGTAAATTCAAATTCATATTTCTTCAAACTGCCTGTACAGTACATACACTTACCTCTTCTGAACATTACATCCCTCTTGCACATCTTGTGCCTTTCTATACCTATTTTATTTTGTTTTATTTTTCTGTGTCTCTCTCTGTCGTATTTCTGTGTGTACTGGAAGCTTTTGCCACCTTTCATTTTGTGTGTTTAACCCTTTAAGCTCGGATGGGCCCCCCAAGAAAAAATAATCATTATCAAAATATTAATAACTACAGTATTGACCAACACAAAATAGGTATGATTTTAAAGCATAGAAGCTGTACTGTACAATGCATGTAGGCATTATGACCAAAACTGAAGAAGTGCTTTGAAATTTGCAGACAAATCAGAAGTGTTCCGTCTGCCATACATCCATACATCCATACATCCATCCATCTTCTACAGCCGCTTGTCCTATGTAGGGTCACAGGTAGTGCTGGAGCCTATTTCAGCTGTCTTGGCCAAAGCCAGGGAAACACCCTGGACAGGTGGCCAGTCTATCACAGGGCTAAGACACACAGACATACACATTCACACCTACAGGGAATTTAGAATTTTCAATTCATTTAACCTGTGGGGAAACCGGAGCACCCAGCGGAAACCCACGCAAACATGGGGAGAACATGCAAAAACCACACAGAAAGGCCCTGGTGAGCTGGGACTTGAACCAGGGGTTGTGCTACCCACTGAGTCAACATGCCACCCTGTGTTCTGTTTTGATAAATTATTAATAATTTTGCACTGCACATATTATTGTAATTGGTAAAAACATCAAACTGGTAAAATATTATATACAATTACTTAGAAGAGGGGATTCCCATAAAAAAGAGCCCACGCACAATGTAATCTTACGCAAAGATCATTAGATAATCCACACAAAGCACAATGAGCACACAACACATAATGTGCTATCTGGCTAAAAACATTTTAGCTTTCTTGGATCAGATGACTTCATCTGAAATGATACAGTACATTGTCCAGTGTCATGGAATGCTAAACCAATTGTATTAGGATTCAGATCGCTGCAACCAGAGGTGGATGTCATCCAAATATGGGCAGAGAGGATCGTTCACTCTAATTACATATGGCCACCAGGAGAATGCGCCAAGTACATGACACAGACTCAATGATGACTCAAATGACAGAGAATGGAACTGAATGAGATCTCATTACTCATGCCTGCATGCTTTGGAGAGAGAGCATACATTTAGTCATTGTTGTATTTGCATGTGTAATTAGTTCTTATGTACAATTGTTATGTTTTATTTGTTTGGAAAGGCCTTTGGACATTTGGAAACATTTTTGGACAGCAGGGTAAATTTTTATTTTAATGTTACAACTTTTGATTGCTTTGAAATATCAACACAAAATTGTACTCAGTTACAGGTGACATGATTGAGAACAAAATAAAAGTTTTTTTTCGGAGCTACCTTATTTACACCCTGAGACATATATAATTTCAAATAAAAAAAAAAAATTAAAAAAGTTTTTTGTGTGCTTTTTCAGCAGTTTCTTAGGCTGAGAGTCTTATTTGAATTTATGATAATCTATGTAATAATTTTTTTTTTGAAAAAATTATAACAAAAACTTGATTCTCCATGTTTTTTTATTAGTTTTGTTTATCTTTTAATTTTTTAATTTTTAAGTTATAAGCCTTTAATTTTGTGTATGCCACTGAAACAGGAAATCTTTAAAAACACCCTCAGAGCTTAAAGGGTTAAGCATACTTGGCAATACATCTCTTTTTTATGATTACTTAAGACAATTCAGCATTTGACATAAATATAATAGAGAGATAGGACTTACTGAACTGTCCAACACACCGTTGCCATCTGTGTCGTACAGCCGGAACATGACTTTTGGGAGAGAGAAGCGAGAGATAAGAGCTGAAGCTGTTAGTTAGGATTAACTTTGGGCAGTTATAACTTTCCATGCTAAAGAAGTCAGACAGGAGCCAGGGCTTAGGTTTGTCAGAGCTAACCCCATGGCAAACAAGGACAAGAGCGCAGATAACCCCTTAAGGAGTAAGGCGGAGCACAATTCTGGAAGCCTTCTACTGTCATTCTCAGTGGCTGAGTTATGGCTACTGAGCAGATCTTATTATACACCTATGTGCAGGTCAAGACTGAGATGTGAATAAATAAAGACCAGACAAAGATATGGGTGTACATGTATAAACACAAACATTTAAACAACATGTTTCTAATATAACTACAGTGAAATATACAAATATCACTATAAGTCTGAGTTTCCATATGTGTGATGTAACAACCACAGTTTGATGGTTTTACTTGATTGATGTGTGGTTGGTAGGCACGAGAATTTCTGCCGACACAAAGGCTATCATCTAAAATCAAATTAACTCATTTTAAAGATCCATATCTGCCACACTGGATTTAAATATGCATGTGACTAAAGAAATTAAATATATAAAAGCTGTAAAGATGAGGTTGTGTTATTTATTATGTATACATATATTATGTGGCAATTTCTACACTGGCTTCCTGTGAAATTCAGGGTTGATTTTAAAATTCCGATTTTTGTCTACAAGGCACTATCTTGTCTCGATCCCCAATATATCAGTGACCTTCTCCTCCCATACTCCCCCAACAGAGAGCTCAGGTCTTCTAATGAACTTTTAACGAGGGTTCCTCATTGCCACTATAGCTCTAAGGGTGACCGTGCCTTTTCTGTAATAGGTCCTAATCTATGGAATAGTCTCCCTTTCCATGTGAGGTCAGCTTCATCACTAGCCATTTTCAAAACTTCTTTAAAAACACATTTTTATTCTGTAGCTTTTGAATAGATCATTGAATAGCTTGAAATGGATAAATACATGACGCTGTATCTAAATGTTTTTACCTATTTTATTATGTTTTATATTTAACTTTAAATCAATCTGTTTTTATATCACTCTGTCATTATTTATTTATTTGTTTGATCTGTAAAGCACTTTGGGTCAACTTCTGTTGTTTTTAAATGTCCTCTGTAAATAAAGGTTGACTTGACTTGACTTAAATTTGTCATTCTTTGATTTGGTTTGACTGGGATGATCATTTGCTTAAAAATACTTTAAAATGCTTGGGGAAAGTAAAAATAATAGAGTGCAACTGTTCCCGCCCACTTTTTCATACATCGTTTCGGAAGTATTTTTTCCATAAACTTTTTTCCATAAGGATTTCATGAAGTACTTCATAAAAGAGTTCTGGGGCATTAACTAACCAACCAGCTTCGAAATGAATAACAACATTACAAACTTTGGTTTGAAGCAAAAAAGTATTTGAAAATTGTCTAGAAAGACAAATACTGTCGATTCACAACTTTGCAACTCATGGTAGGTCCCTACCATAGTTAAAAATCAATTCCCTTATAGAAACAATTAATGGGATTTTTACATCCGGAAATGGACTGCTGCGCTATATTCAGCCATTTTTTCATGAGAGGGAGATCAAACCAGCCAAATCAGTCAAAATGACCACAAAATGTCTGAGATACTCTATCCTACCAAAGATAAATTTATCTTTGCTCTTACAATGCATGGCAAAATGTGTAACCAATAACATTTGAAAATGCATTACCAAATAAGCATTTGATGTCTACAAATGTGTATTTCAAACAAAATTAGACAAAGCTACCAACAAAAGAGACATTTTTATATATATATAAATATAAAGAGCCAATTTCCACTCCAACTTACATTCAAGCTTGTCCTCTGGTGTCCCTCTCTCTAGCAGGGACAGGTAGCACACAATGTCTTTGAGGAAGACCACTTGGGGCGAGGGCAGTGGAGAGCCCTTTTGTGGAGAAGGACTCCTCCGGAGAGATGAACACTTCTCAGATTGACTTCGTTCTAGAAAGATGTCAAGTATCACATGTCTATTAGAAATTACATCAGATGTTACAGCAAAATGTTTGTGTGTGCATCCTGATCTACAGAAAATAAAGGTTTTGACAGCATTAGTTAACAATATATAATTCCGATCTGGCAATATTATTTAAAGGCATAGTTCACCCCAAAATTAAAATTCTTTCATCACTGTTTCACCCTCATGTTGTTCCAAACCCTTATGACTTTCTTCAGTGGAACACAAAAGGAGATCTTAAGCAGAATGACAGCCTTAGTCACCATAGAAAAAAGATGCAATGAAAATGAATGGTGACTGAACTAATATATGGCCTAAATTCTCCTTTTTGTGTTCCACAGAACTAAGAAATTCAAACAGGTTTGCAACAA
Source organism: Myxocyprinus asiaticus (assembly GCF_019703515.2). NCBI lineage: Eukaryota > Metazoa > Chordata > Actinopteri > Cypriniformes > Catostomidae > Myxocyprinus > Myxocyprinus asiaticus. The sequence goes on along the minus strand of NC_059353.1, from coordinate 21,644,732 downwards.
CATGTGGGTGAGTAGCTAAATGGTGACAGATTTTTTTGGGTGAACTATCCATCTTATAAGACCCTAGTCATGGATTACATGTGGAAAAAAGCAAGGGTGGTGAAGATCAAGGGTGATAACTTTACATGACTCTGACCTGGAGAGAGACGTGGGGAGTTGGTGGTCTTGGAGAGAGCCAAAGCATTGCTGCTGCTGCTGCCCGCTGGGGGCTTGGGCTGCGTGCAGGGCGACTGGTGGGGGCTTCTGGGTGTGTGGCCCCCTGTGCCGGAGCGTTGTGAGGAGGAGCGTGAGGAGCAGGGAGACGGGGTGGCCCCTGAGCCTGGAGTAATCCCTGAAGAGTGCTCTGGTGTAAGATGGCCCATAGCACTCAGAATACTCTTTCCATTCATACCTACAAGATAAAATGAGGTACAAGAAAAAAGAGAGGAGAATGGTGATAGTCCACAATGGGGCCAGTGACAGAGTGTGATATAAAAGGAAAGGATGACGAGTCTCATTCACTAATTGTGTTGGTGCACTTACATTTTTTCCTATATTTAGGATAAAATAAATCACAGTTGATAACAAATAAATAATAACAAATAAATAAATAAATGTATAATAATTTATTTATGAATAATAAACTAGTTAGTAATATAATATACATTTATTTAGAAATGTAATAACTAAGTCTTCCTTTCTTTCAGAGTAACAGAAATAATGTGCATTTATTTGAACTGGGATAGGTTCTGCATTTAAATGAAGTCTATACCAATAAAAAAGATGTTTATTATGTTTCAACAGGTTCTAAGAATGGCACACTTGGTTTTACTAGAAGATAAATAGATAGCATATGAATATATTTGCTGAGAGTGATAAATGGCTGTATAGGACATGTTGTCCAGAAAGCCCTTATATGGAGATGATTTGGGCATATCATCAGACTAATTACTAACTGCTACTCTCATTTAGAATATACTGGATTCATCAACATTAGGGTTAAAAAAACATTATGTGTGTACAAACATTTTCTACGTGTAAGTAAGAACACTTGTATGCAAATATTAGTGAATGAGACTGAATTTGATATTTACTGGCTTGATAATGCTTATTGTTATTGGTCAGTTTGCTCTGGCTCATTTTTTAAAACTATTCAGCTTGTAACTTCTTGGTTTGTTACAGATGAAACCACAACAGGTACTGTAAAATGATACAAGGCAGAAAGTTTTAGTGTCGCACAGGGTACCGAAGAGGAAGCTGATGGTGCTTAGCAAGTATTCACATACTGATAGAACTTTCACTGGTTGCTTTGTTTGACATCAACACAAATAATCAAAACAGCTGAAACACCAGACAACACGTAACAACACTGGGCGAAGTGACATGTCTGAAGGGAGTCATAGTTGTGATGCAAGCCTTTGTCCAATTAAATCACACCACCACACTTGCTGTGGTACCTGTTATGGGAGCACAGGCCACTTCAGTCTGTACAGAGATGCCTGCATCAATGGAATTGGGCTCTGCAGACACAGGGGATCAAATTAAAGTACAGTGGAACAAGTGCAGATTTAAGAACAATGAGAGATGGTGTGCATTATGAGTGCAGTCATCTAGGGACAAAAAGGAAGACTAATATGGCTATTAATATGGATAAATATCTATCAGTCATAATGAGTGAAAAAGATGTTCAGAATGACACACTACCACAAAAATGTTACTGTTTTTTCAGTATGCAGAATGTATTGTTCTATATGCATGGAGAAATATTATGTTCTGCTGTATTTGCCAAAATGTGCAGAATTCAGCCAGAACACACTGCGTGGAATACTGTTTCGCATTATGCAACGCACTCGACTTTCCATTTCCAGTATGACGAATGAACCGGAAGTAATATCAACCATGGATTTAACATCTCCTTCTCGACTCATTATTTGATTGTAAAAAAGTTTAGACATTTTTACACATATTTGGATTAAAAATGCAAAATAACCATATTTATGGCAAAGATAATAACTGAAGGACTCTCGCTGAAATAAACATGCAACGCAATAAGCTTATGTGACAACAAATAAAATAATACGTTAAAACTGTATGTGGCAGCGGGGGCGTGGTCAAGCATCTCTCCGGAGAGAGAAAGCGGTAAGGGCGCTTACACCTGAGCTAAATTATGTCTAACACCTGTCTCTAATTTCAGTGAGCACGGGGAGAGCGGCATAAATAGAGCGACACAACACTCAGTCGAGAGAGAGACTGGATACGACAGAGCCGAGCCAGAGCAAGGATTTTTCTAGTAGTGAAAGTTTATTTATGAAAGCTGTGTGTGTTAGTGTCAGTTTAGTGTGTGAAGGTAAACTGTAAAGTGGTGTCGCCAAGAGGGGAAAATAAAGCCTCACCTGAGGAAGGAAAAACTGCTCCTCGCCTCATCTTTTACACTGGTGCCGAAACCCGGGATTGAAGTTTGGGTCGAAGATGGATGGAGGTCGTCCCGTAGAGTCCTCCCCGGGCGGACCGGAGTCAGACCTCCGACCCCCAGCGGGACTCTCCTCCACCCCTGGCAGCGGCCCTACCACTCCAGGTGGTCTTGATCTTGTCGGAGCTCAAGCAGCGTTTGTTGGTGGTTCTGATGTAGGCTGGCGAGGGCTTGGAGGATCTCCGCCAACTGGGAGGACTCTACGGGACGACCTCCATCCATCTTCGACCCACAGAGCGTCGCCACCTGGCGCGGGTGCCCAAAGCCCAAGGCCTGTAGGTTTACTATGTCTCTGACGGCTAAGGCCTACGATGCCGCTGGACAAGCCGCTTCCGCCCTGCAAGCCATGGCTCTCCTGCAAGTCCGCCAAGGCGCTAAAGGAACTGCACGAGGGTAGTTCCACCCCAGGATTGATGCAGGAACTGCGCTCGGCGACCGACCTTGCTCTCCGAGCGACGGAGGTCATGGCGCGGTCTCTCGGGCGGACAATGTCCACATTAATGGTCCAGGAGCACCACATTTGGTTCAACCTGGTCAAGATGGGTGAGGCCGACAGGACACGATTCCTTGCTGCCCCCATCTCCCAGGCTGGCCTATTCGACGACACCGTCAAGGACTTTGCCCAGCAGTTCTCGACGGTGGAGCAGTAGACGGAGGCTATCCGGCATATCCTGCCCCTACTCCTCGCCAAGGGTGTCCCCTTGCGGTGAGTCTTCATCCGCCGCAGCCCGCCCCTTTGGCCCAGCCCCGGCGTGGAGCCCACCGCAGGAAGCAGATGCCACCCGTCTCGCGGCTGCCCAGAACCCGTGAAAGGCTTCAAAGCAACCTTGAGACGGGCGACCCAGGGACGACGAAACCCGCTGCTCTGGAGCTGGTAAGCAGACCTCTCCATCTTTTTGTTACCTTTGCATTTAATTGCGCTGCATACCCAAGTGGCTGCAGACTCAAGAGTTCAGCAAGAGTGGCCGGCTTGTGGACGGGCTCGCGACTGCATTGGCACATCAACTGCCTCGAGTTGGCAATTCTGCTCACCCTGCGGAGGTTTCGGCCATTGATCCAGGGCAAGCACGTGTTAGTTCAGACAGACAACACGGCAACGGTAGCATATGTCAACCGCCAAGGCGGTCTGCGCTCTCGTTGTATGTCACAACTCGCAAGCCGTCTCCTCCTCTGGAGTCAGCAGCACTTCAAGTCGCTGTGAGCCACTCACATCCCGGGTAACCTCAACACTACAGCGGACACACTATCACGACAGGTTACCCTCAGGGGAGAGTGGAGACTCCACCCTCAGGTGATCCAGCTGATTTGGAGTCGATTCAGACAGGCATAGGTGCACCTGTTCGCCTCCCAAGAATCCTCCCCACTGCCCGCTCTGGTACGCCCTGACCGAGGCATCCCTCGGCATAAACGTGCTGGCACACAGCTGGCCCCCTGGCAGTTTCCCCCAGTGAGCCTACTTGCACAGACCCTGTGCAAGGTCAGGGAGGACGAGGAGAAGGTCATCCTGGTAGCACCCTACAGGCCCAGACGTGGTTCTCTGACCTACTGGCCCAGTACACGTGCTAACTAAGAGTCCTGTTCTGGGGTAGGTGCTCCGTATGTGGCGGTTCCCTGTAAGGCTAACCCCATGCGATATATATATTCCGCTAGTATGTTTCCCTGTTGGCAAACTGCGTCTTCCTTGGGCAGAGACCCCAGTCTCCATGTTTGTAGTAACTCATCCCCCGTTGGGTAGGATCTACCTTGAAGACTTTCCACATGGTTGGAAAGACCATGTGACGTATTTTTTCACTTAAATACCCCCCCCCCTCACTTTGGGAGAGGTGTGGTCTCCGCAGTGTCTTCCCCTTGGGAGGGACACCCCCCGACTAGACCTGGCGGCCCAGTTAGATAATCCCCCTTCTTTTTTTGGGAGTGGAAAAAAAGAAGGGGAATAGAGGCCACGACTGGGTTAGCCTGTCTCTATCTTTTGGGTAGTCGACTTGTCCCCAAAGGCCCGTTCGACACTCATAACTATGTTGGGGGAGGTTACGTGTCGACCTGGTGTGCTGGCTATGAGGCGCACAGTAGTCTACCCACCACACACCACCAGTTTACGTAACACAGTTCAGCCAATTGTAGCGTATCGAATAGGGACCCCTAGTGTCACTACATCGACACAACATTGAGTGAGTGACAGACAGGGAACGTCATGGTTACTTGTGTAACCTCCGTTCTCTGATGGAGGGAACGAGATGTTGTGTCCCTCCTGCCACAACGCTGAACTACCCACTGAAATGGCCAGACCTTATATCGGCTCCTCAGCATAAAACTTGAATGAGTGGTTGCATACCAGCTCCTTTTATACCCGTATGTCCGGGGGAGTGGCATGCAAATACCACTCACCAATTTTCATTGGCCTTTTATCAAAGACCAGAGGTGTCTCGGGCTCCCAAGAGTGACCCCTAGTGTCACTACATCGACACAATGTCTCGTTACCTCGATCAGGGAACGGATGACGTTACTAAGCCCTTAGTGTGAACTTTATGTCCCAACTTACGTGAGAACTTACGCACAGCTGGTGCAACCCCACCCTGGTCTCTAGGCAAGAGCAGGTTTATTCTCTGCATAACACAGAAGCAACTGCTCAGACACCCCAACAGATGGATGTGAGGTCTCCAGACGTCTGCCGGTGCATTATTATACTATACAGAATTATAGTTATGCAAATTTGAGTGTATGTGTGTTACTGTATATGCAGGTTTACAAACAAAGTGGTGATGTGTAACCTAATTCAAGTAAGGACATGTGCATCAAATGGTAACTGTGTTTCTGAAGAGAGTGGTAAAATGAAACATAGGTTTGACTCAAGATTCTGACTGAACGAGCCAAAAAGCTGTAGTAAAATGCAGATACATGCACACCTGCGACCATATATTCTATTTTAATGCAACAGGTTGTAATGTTGGCAACCATAAACAGCCTATAGTTACACTGTCCTAACCAGGCATGACACGACAAGTTTCCAGCAACAAGTAATTTGTCTGTCCACCCTGAACACAAAACTGCTGTGCATCATATCAAAATCACAGCCAATCAAACTATATTTAATGTTTAAAGGATTGTTCCGGGTTCAGAACAAGTTAATCTCAGTTAACAGCATTAGTGGCATAATGTTGATTTACACAAAAAGTTATTTTGACTCGTCCTTTTTTATTTAAGAACAGCAAAAATCACGGTTAAAATAATGCACTTACAATGGAAGGGACCAGTCTATAAACATTCAAATACATACTCTTTCAAAACTATAGCCACAAAATGTACCATTATACACATTAACATGATCTTAGAGTGATACAATTGCTTATTACACGGGTCTCTGGAATACTGTATTCTGACTGATCAATGGCGCCATGCAGCGGTTTGATATTTATGAGTAACAACCACACATCCAGGGATTAACACATATCAGACAGTCATCCGGGAACTGCTGTGCGATCACTGTGCGATCTCTACAAGTATGCTTATAAAATAATTTAAACTCATGTCAATGTTTTATATCCATTTATTAATTTATTTGTCAAGTAGTCTTGCAATAAGCTGGATAATGAGCAGTCAGATGGTCATTATTTACAAAATAAACACCAACAGAACTCCGGAGGTGGAATTCAGCTGTTCAGCAATTTCTTTCTTCTCACATAATAACATAATTTCAATGCAAATCAATATTTCATGTCCATTTACTTATTTATTTGGACAGCAGTCTTATAATAAACTGGATAATGAGCAGTCAGATTGTCATTTTCACAAAATAAACACCACCAGAAATCCGACGCAAACCGGAGGTGAAAATCAGCTGTTCAGTGATTTCTTTCTTCTCACATAATAACATAATTTCAATGCAAATCAATATTTTATGTCCATTTACTTATAAATTTGGCAAGTAGTCTTATAATAAGCTGGATAATGAGCAGTCAGATGGTTATTTTTCATGAAATAACCACCAACAGCACTTCAACGCAAGCCGGAGGTGCAATTCATCTGTTCAGCGATTTATTTCTTCTCACATAATAACATAATTTCAACGCAAATCAATATTTCATGTCCATTTATTTATTTATTTGGTTAGTAACCCTGTAATAAGCAGAATAATGTACAGTCAGCCAGTTGTTATTGCAAAATAAACCACGACAGGGTTGATCAGGACACCGACAAGAAGCAAATGACTGTACAAAATCCCTTACTCATTAACATTTTTTGTGTAAAGTTATACCCAATATTACAACTTATGTTATAATTTTATGATATTACAAACCCTGTAATTCCGATATTGAATATAACTTTACACAGATAAGGTTAATAAGCGATATTATAACTAAAATTATATATAGCTAATGTTTACATCTTGTGGCAATACTTTTAAAACAATATGTATCATAGGGATTATGGACTGGCCCCATTCACTTCCATTGTAAGTGCCTTTCTGTAAATGCTTTTTTTAGTAACGAGTGGCGAGTCAAAATTATTTTCAGTGGTAATCAACATTATGCCACAAATACTGTTGATTGATTTGAACTTGTACTGAACCGTGAACATTTCTTTGATGTACAGTTATAGAGGAGCAGAATTTTAGACTAATGACCCCGTGCAACGCCACAAATCTAGAAACCAAGCGATCAACAAAATGTCCTGCTGCTCGTCCCTTGTCACAGCTGGTAAGAATACTCAAATTAAAATGAACTGGATTAACATAAAATCACTCTAACGCACAACCTCTTGTGGATTATTGCTTTGTTTTACAATACTCAAACGCTCATTCATACATTTTAACAGTAGCTGCAAAAAACAGTAACTTTAGAAAAAGTGACATCTTGTTTCAGAGAACTCATTACACTGTTTAAATGAATATGAAATCTTGACCTTTACAGGCATGTTATTGATAGTATGAAGGCATTTAAATAGACTATTTACCTAGCATGCATGCTCCAGATCGCGAAGCGTCAGGGGAGCTGCCGCCACCATTCTTGCTCTTGAAGGAGGTGAAGAGGTGTTTGCACAATTCCTCCGGGATGTTATTCTCCAGGTAGGTGGCCATGAAAAGCTTGAAGCCCTCATAGTCGATGGGCTGCAGGACACAAGTGGAGAGATGATTAGAAAAAGGAGATGGAAGCCTTTTAAATGATATAAAGCCTGACCATGAATATGTAGCCTTTTGCTCCTGTTTGTTTTCAGCAAAAGAGAGGATGTCCCTGTCTCTGGATATGAATGATGCGTTCAAGCATTTCATTGTGATAAAAGGAAACTTCATTATGACACATGACAACAAAAAGACAGAGGTGGCCCACTGACGCACATTAAGTACAGTAAAAACTAGGGCTGTCAATTTATTAAAAAAATGTAACATAATATGCTTGTTTATTAAACAAATTAATGGAATAAACTTTATATCAATATTTGCTGATAAAAGCCCCCAAATTAAGATAATTCAAAGACATTACATTATCATGGCAGATGGGTTTAGCATTAAATAGACAAAAAGTGTCTTTAGAAATCTACAGTATATTTAGCTTATTTCTATATCTTTGCACACAAACCTATGACTGACCTTCAGTCCACAAGCAATCTATTTTGCAATAAAGTTTGTGAATCTGTATGAGGTACATTTAAGGGTCATTCACACAGGATACGGTCTTGAGTTCTGTCTGCACAATTTTGTAATTGTTGGTTTATCATATGCATCAGATGGATGTCTTTGGCTGTTAAGTCGTGTTACTCTGGCTTTTTTTCCAAAAAGCTTTTTTAAAACTTGAATTGCTCCGATAGTAGGAAAATTAGCAAATGAAAACAAGTATGGTAAGAAAATTCCTTTTTACAGAAGCTACATATGATTTTGGGGGCATGAATTGTTAATTTGCTTTAAATTTGAGTTAATGCATAAATCATACAAATTAGCTATGTAATTTGACGGCCCTAGTGAAAAACACAACAAATTTGCACATTTTTGCTGTTCATAAAAAACATAAAATCATCTGAGGTTACAAAAACACCTTGACAAGAAGGTCATTAACATAATTTCCAAAGATACTGAAAGTAGCACAGACACATGGCTCACACTGAAAAGCACTTGCCACAACCTTTGACCTATGACCTTTAGAAGACATTATGACCAGAGCGTGACTTTCTTTTTAGACAGGGATGGGTATGTGGGATTGGCAGATATGTCGGGGGCATGCAGTCTGTAGACACCAAACCACAGAACATGCAGACCCAGAAGGCAACAGCTTACTTGGTTGAAAACATCTTGCTTCTGTGTGGCAGTCAGAGATATATGGAGAGGGTAGAGGGAGAGATGGGGTTATAGATACTGTAGTGGTTGTAGGTGCAGAGGGAAGGGTTCAGTGAATGGTGTTATCTTTCATATCCTCTGGTACTCTGACACTTGAATGAATTCACCAAACACATTATATTCAATTTTTAATGCTGTGTGAAATTAGTCCACCAGTGTCATACATAGTGCTGTTTTGTAGGTTTAGTGGCATTGAAATTCAGATTTATTTGCATAATCCTGACTTAAATGAAAATTACAATGTATTATTTACTCACCCTCATGTTGTTCCAAATCCATATGCTATTATTGTTTCCATAGAACACTGAGAACTAACTACAGACTGTCAAGCTCCAAAAAGAAAAAAAAAAAAAAAAAATTATAATAAAAGTTGTCCATATGACTCGTGCACTATTCTGTACTATACTGTATACTCTGCTGCAGCGCTCAAATCAACTATGGACATTTTATTTGAGAGCTGCAGTGGCAGAAGTTTATCAGTGTATAACAGCTTTAATTTATGTCTGTTTCTCACACAGAGTTATTGTACGGCTTCAGAAGTCCTGGAATCTAGCAAATGAATCATTTGGACTGCTTTTGTTTTTTTTGTAGGGCTATCAATCGATTAAATTTGAATTAATTACATGCTGTGGTGATTAATTAATCGAATTAATCGCAATTATTCGCATATATCAATATTTGCTGAGAAAGGCCCAGAAATAAAGATCATTGAATATATAACAATTTAAATAATTATAAATAATATATAATAAATATAACATTCAGATTATTAAAATATATTACATTATTGTGGCTGACAAAGCATTTATTAAACTATATAAAAAATGGCTTTGGAATATATTGTTTGATTTACTTCCATATGGTTATTTCCATTAACATCTTTTTTCATTTAGGCCTATTTCCTTAAGCCTAGATTTGGCCTATTCTAGACAGTAATCCATTTTTTATTTGAGTTTGTCAATCTTTCACAGGATGCGCTCTGTCGGTGCGATTAAAAATGTTTGTCTATGCAGTATGTACACATGCGTCAGGTAGACGCTCTTGGGGCGTCTCACATTGGTTGTGTCAGCGTCTTGCGCCATAAACACGCATTTTAAGACACAGTGTCTAGTTAAAAGTATGGTAGATTGAAACTTTGAAAAACGTGTCTCAAGATCCCTGCATTCTATTGTGCTCTGCCCAACTGTCTTTGAACGCAAAAGTACGTCATCTGTAGAAGGCTCCATATTCATTTTGTGCTGCCTGCTGGTTTGTCGAGGCACACTGGCTGTACAGCTCTTGGAGTTGGAACAGCCTGAACTGCAGCACTGCTGACTGCAGAACACAAAAACTGCAAGGCTTATTGAAGAATTTAGGGGGCATGCTTAATTGTGGATTTTTTTAAATTGTTTTTCATATAATTAAATGCATTAAATTAACAGCCCTGACAGCAAGAGGTTTAAGAGGTTTACGTGACCGTGGAAACATTCTTGCAAAACGAAATTACATGCCTTATTACATGTTTGGCTGCAGTTTCCCAGTGAGATGTCCAGCAGGGAGCACTAAAAGCAAGTGAAATGGTGTCGTGATCAGACCAGGATTTAAAAGTGAATATTAGATGGAGGTTTTAATGAGTAAAACGTACCTTGCTAACCTAAAAATTGAACCTAAACCTAACCAATAGTGATCTGCAATGAAATGAGAGGTAGACACAAAACAGACATCATTATCCTTAACCAACACCTAATTCTAACCGATAGTGTCCAAAAACAAAATGAGAAATGAATGCTTCTATGATATTCTATTACAAAATTCAACTCTATAAATGTCAAAAAGACAATACGGCAAACATGGATAAAATGGCAAGACGTGTGAGAGAAGGAATTAGAAGTGGAAGAGAGGAACTTGCATGCAATGGTATGCCACAGTTGAGGGGATTCCAACCATACATGCACACCAAAAACAGGAAGGTGTTTGCATGAATATAGATACACCAAGTTAAAGGGATTGCTCACCCAAAAATGACAATTCTGTCTTCATTTACTCAAACTCATGCTGTTTGAAACCTGTATGACTTCTTGGAATGTTTTTCCATTCAATGAAAGTGAAAGGTGACTGAAACTAACATTCTGCCTAACAACTCCTTTTCTGTGCCACAGAGGAAATAAAGTCTTACTGGCCTGGAACAACATGAGTGTGAGTAAATGATGACACAATTTTTGGATGAACTATCCCATAAGTCACTGAACCCAGTGATTCTCTGTGTCACAGTATTAGCAAATGTGTTTGTATAATTTGGTGATGTGAGAAGTAGTGTAACCACCCGTGATTGTTAAAGGAACTTCCTGTTTGACTTTCAAAAATGTAAAACATTGATGTTGGCCCCGTCTTCAAATAATGTAGAAAAACAATGAACAATTTATTTAACCTTTCCCTAGTGCCCATTCTTACTCTCTTCATTTTCATAAAGGTTACTAAGTCGCTGTAAACTTCATTATGTCAAGACACTCAAAAGAGCTGGTTGATACTGTGGTGAAAGATATTTACAGCCCAGCAGCAGTAAAACAGTCAATCACGTCTTTTTACATGAGTGAAATATAGTAATCTGTCACTGTAAGTCTGTAGCACAGTGGCACTGATGGCATGTCACCACCATTTTGTGCTATTTTCCAGGCTTTAGATTTACAGGTGGCCACAACTGAACTAATGTGTAATGAGAAGCATGCAATGTCACACAACAGCCAACCTGGCGTCGCTTCAGACCCATTAAGTGCACCAGGTCTGATTCTGTATTGATTCAGCAATAGCACTGGGTCACAACCTGTGGCGCCAAACCCTGAGCAGCTTCTTATTTATGTCAGCTTGGAGGAGAGCAGAGAAATATAATGGTGACACTCCATAAACCAAATTATAGATGCGGCTGCCTGCGGGCCTTTGTTGTCAGGGCAACATGATGCATGGACTTTCTGATGTCAATGTGGACCTTCTCTAATAGAAGGAGGTATCTGGGCACCTCAAATCTGGGAGCAGATGACTAAGCATTTCCTGTAATGACTTGGGGGCTGAGTCAGGTCATATTGGTGTTACAGCCAGAGGCTTCACTGCCTCTAAACAGATCATTTAATAAGGTGAGATCAGGGCTTCTCCTGTGGTAATAAAATACTTGTACCTGCTCAGGATTGTACTTGGAGAGGATACCATTTCCATGAAACTCTTCCAGCACATCTTTAAGCTTCTTGGAGGAATCTGTGCAAGAGATAAAAGAAAGGAATAAAGTTGGATATATATGATTTAAGCAAATGTAACCTGGGGAACTCCTTGGACTGTTTATAAACAATTGATTATACTTCCTGCATGCAAAAGCTGTTTGGAATTGTCATAGATTCTGGATATTAGATGTTAACATATTGATTTCAAAAGAACATTGACACATGACATTAATGTAAGCAAATTACATAAAGAACTGTTTTGGTTTTTCATTGTCTAAGAACAATATATTACAAAACAGTTAGTTCCGGTCCTCTAATATGATTGGACAGCCTTCCAAGATTGCTGATATACCAAGTACAAAAGAACTAAGAACACTTCACTGTTTGTGTCACTCCGTTTGTCTGTGTTTGTGGCATTCCCGTTCCAGACAAGTTGTCAGTCTGTGCGTTGCTCTGCAACACGCAACGGTTGTTCCAGCTTTGGCTTTGTTTGGAACTATTTTCATTAGCGGGGCAAAAATAACAAATAATTGCCTGTATTGTGCCTAAAATACAAATTACTCAGTATTAGCTTCTTTTTTATAGCACTGTTGTATAAAAGATACAGTAACAGCCAGTACTTACACTTTTGTGTATTGCCTTCTATCAGTTAAGATTTAACAATCCATTTATCTAGGGTTCAAATATTCACTCAAATTAATAGTTTAAGTTGATTACACAGAAAATTACATTTCACATAAAAAAACACGGAAATTTCAGCTAGCATATTTCAGTTGCATCTTCCGTGAATCAAATAAACAAAGCATCAAGCATTTTTCCAAGATGCACAAAAAGGCATTCAACATGTGGTTATTTTCCTGACAATGTAACTAATGCTGTGGTAACTTTGTAAATGGTTTTTTGTTTTTATAAGTTGAAAGTCTCAACAAAAAATCATTCTACTCCAAACAAAACTAAAATATACCTGAAATGAATACTACATGGATCATTATCCTCAATTTTTTTAAAAAGGAACTTCTGTTTGGTTGATACTTCTGTAATACTCTGGGAACATTAGATGTACGTCTAATCAAAATAGTCTAATTAAGCATGGAGATAATAGCTGAGCAGAAAATGTCACCAAAGCTTATTAGCATTAGGGCAGGAGAAATTAGTCTGCTGCCCCTGGCTTCACTTTTGTTTTCTCTAAGCCTCGGGTTGATTGTTATAGACAGACTGATTTATGTATTTTGATGAGAAGGTTCTGTCTGCTTCCTGCAAGACAGGACAAGTTCACTCCAAGGCACGCCTACTAAAAGTTACGTCCCCTTCAAATAACAGGCGAAATGCTTGAGTCTTGCAACAGTTGGATGTCACATTCATACACTGTGCTTGCTGTGTATTTGAGTCCCAAAGCAACCCTACCAGGGTTAAAATACTTTTATAATGTATTCCACTACATATTACAGAATACATGCATTAAAATGTAATTTGTAATGTATTCCGTTAGATTACTCAAGGGCAGTAACGTAATCTGGACTCAAGATGGCGCCGAGTATGGCTGCTGCGTTGCGAGCTCCGACACAACTTAGCAATGGTTTGTTTGTTTTGTTTACAATTCTTATGTTTTTTGTCTTGGATGTTGCCTGCCTTATTGTCTACGACAGACAAACACTTTTGGACATTGGCTCAGCGATCTCACACCGTAAACCGGACTTCACATTCCTCAATGCCGACCCGCTGTTTACAAACACGCAAGCGGAGCCCTTTGTCTGGGCAGCACGGCCGCGGAAACGCAGGAGGAAAAGGGGAAACAGAGCCGGCGTTCTCATCAGAGTAAGACGCCGCGCAAATCGACCCCCGCTACCCACTATTCTACTGGCAAATGTTCAGTCTCTGGATAACAAGCTCTGCGAGCTGAAAGCGCGGATCTCTTTCCAACGAGAGACGAGGGACTGCTGCATTATCTGCCTTACGGAAACTTGGATGTCTGCGGAGATTCCAGACTCAGCCATTGAACCCGCGGGGTTCTCCATGCTCCGAGCGGACAGAGCGAAAGACCTCTCAGGTAAAACTAGAGGAGGTGGTGTATGTTTTATGATCAACAAATCCTGGTGTGATCAGAGGAACATACATTCTATCAAGTCTTTCTGTTCTCCTGATCTGGAATTTCTTATGCTTCTGTGTCGACCATTCTGGCTACCGAGGGAATTCACAGCGGTCATTATCACTGCTGTGTACATCCCCCCACAAGCCGACACAGACCGGGCACTCAAGGAACTGTATGGGAGTATAAGTGAGCAGGAAACCGCGCACCCTGAGGCCGCGTTCATTGTGACCGGGGACTTTAATAAAGCCAGTTTAAAATCAGTCGCACCAAAATATCACCAGCACATTAGTTTCAACACACGAGGGGACCGGGTTTTGGACCATTGCTACTCTCCATTCCGGGATGGCTACAAATCCCTCCCCCGCCCACCATTTGGCAAATCGGACCACTCTTCCATTCTGCTTCTGCCCGCTTACAGGCAGAAACTGAAACAGGAAGCACCCACCCTCAGAACGATCCAGTGCTGGTCGGACCAATCAGACTCTACGCTACAAGACTGTTTTGATCGCACGGACTGGGAGATGTTCCGGTCCGCCTCTGATGACGACATCGAGCTTTACGCTGATAGCGTAATGTGCTTCATCAGAACGTGTGTAGAGGAAGTGATTCCGACCAGAACTGTGCGAATCTATCCGAATCAGAAGCCGTGGATCAACAGCGATGTTCGCGCAGCACTTAATGTGCGGACCTCCGCTTTTAATTCCGGGAACGCGGAGGAGCATAAACAAGCCAGTTATGCCCTCCGAAAAACTATCAAAACAGCAAAACGCCAGTACAGGAGTAAGATTGAAGGACAGTTTAACACCACCAACTCTAGAAGCATGTGGCAGGGAATTAACATCATCACGGACTTTAAAGGGAATAAAAACTCCGCCATGAACACCGCTGCCTCTCTACCGGATGAGCTAAATACTTTTTATGCTCGTTTCGAGGGAAATAACACCGCCCTCGCGGAGAGAGCTCTCACGGCCGAAGCTACAGAGGTTAGTTCACTCTCCGTCTCTGTAGCGGATGTAACCCGATCCTTCCGACGGGTGAATATCCGCAAAGCCGCGGGTCCAGACGGCATTCCGGGCCGCGTCATCAGAGCGTGCGCGAACCAGCTGGCTGGTGTTTTTACGGACATTTTCAACCTTTCCCTCTCTTTGTCTGTAGTCCCCACATGCTTTAAAACATCCACCATTGTGCCTGTTCCAAAACAATCGAAAATAACTTGTTTAAATGACTGGCGTCCTGTTGCTCTGACCCCCATCATCAGCAAATGTTTTGAGAGACTAATCAGAGATTACATCTGCTCTGTATTACCACTCAATCTTGACCCGCTGCAGTTTGCTTACCGTAACAACCGCTCCACTGATGATGCCATTGCATCTACAATACACACTGCTCTCTCCCACCTGGAAAAAAAGAACACTTATGTGAGAATGCTGTTTGTAGACTACAGCTCAGCATTCAACACCATAGTGCCCTCCAAGCTAGATGAGAAACTCCGGGCTCTGGGCTTAAACAGCTCGCTGTGCAGCTGGATCCTGGACTTCCTGTCAAGCAGACGCCAGGTGGTTAGAATAGGCAGCAACATCTCCTCATCACTGACCCTCAACACTGGAGCCCCGCAGGGCTGTGTTCTCAGCCCACTACTGTATTCCCTGTACACACATGACTGTGTGGCAACACATAACTCCAATGCCATCATTAAGTTTGCTGATGACACGACGGTGGTAGGTCTGACCACTGACAATGATGAAACAGCCTACAGAGAGGAGGTGCACACTCTGACACACTGGTGTCAGGAGCACAACCTCTCCCTCAACGTCAGTAAGACAAAGGAGCTTGTGGTGGACTTCAGGAGAAAAGACAGAGAACACAGTCCAATCACCATCAATGGAGCACCAGTGGAGAGAGTCAGCAGCTTCAAGTTCCTGGGTGTCCACATCACTGAGGAACTCACATGGTCCGTCCACACTGAAGTCGTTGTGAAGAAGGCTCATCAGCGCCTTTTCTTCCTGAGACGGCTGAGGAAGTTTGGAATGAACCGCCACATCCTCACACGGTTCTACACCTGCACTGTGGAGAGCATCCTGACTGGCTGTATCTCCGCCTGGTACGGCAATAGCACTGCCCACAACCGCAAAGCACTGCAAAGGGTGGTGCGAACTGCCAAACACATCATCGGAGGTGAGCTTCCCTCCCTCCAGGAAATATATACAAGGCGGTGTGTGAAAAAAGCTCGGAGGATCATCAGAGACTCCAGCCACCCGAGCCATGGGCTGTTCTCACTGCTACCATCAGGTAGGCGGTATCGCAGCATCAGGACCCGCACCAGCCGACTCCATGATAGCTTCTTCCCCCAAGCAATCAGACTTCTGAACTCTTGATCTCCCACGATCAAAATACATCATCCCTGCACTTTATTACTCTTTTATCTCACACCGGACTGTCATAAATTATATTACTGTCATTATATTATGTCTCTCTTAACAACTGACTATCAACCGACAGCCTGAATGTCAATACAGTACAATACTGTACATTCTATATATATACTTTTTTTCATATATATTTTAATTTTTATTAAATAATGTGTATCTATATAGTATCTATATAGTAAAAAACAACAAAAAAAACAACAAAAAAACAAAAACAGCATATTGTATACTGTGCAATGTATGTTATTATTGTATATTGTTGAGTGTAATTGTGTATAACAGATGTTTAAATTGTGTTGTGTTAATTTGATGTTTTAAGTTGTGTAATTATGTATAACAGATGTTTAAATTGTGTTGTGTTAATTTGATGTTTTAAGTCGAGTTTAATTATGTATAACAGATGTTTAAATTGCGTTGTGTTAATTTGATGTTTATTGTAGATTGGCGTATGTCTCATCACTGTCACGACTGCTATGTTGATCGGAACTGCACCCAAGAATTTCACACACCATTGCACTTGTGTATATGGCTGTGTGACAATAAAGTGATTTGATTGATTTGATTTGATTTGAATACTCTGGATAACTTATTTAGCACTGGCAGAATTTTTTCACTTGTTTTGACTATAAGAGTTAATAACAAGTGAAACAAAACATCTGCCAGTACAGTAAGACAAAATACACTTATATTAAAAATAAATGTTCCCTATCTGTCACTCACTCGACGTTGTGTCGATGTAGTGACACTAGGGGTCACTCTTGGGAGCCCGAGACACCTCTGGTCTTTGATAAAAGGCCAATGAAAATTGGTGAGTGGTATTTGCATGCCACTCCCCCGGACATACGGGTATAAAAGGAGCTGGTATGCAACCACTCATTCAGATTTTCTCTTCGGAGCCGAACGGTCATGCTCACTGAGCTGAATTCACACGGCTGTTCATTCACCTCTGCTGGATCTGACGGCGCATTTCCCCCCTCTGCACTGGTGCACTGCAGAGAATGCCCCTGGGCACTTTGGCAGAAATAAAAGAGTATATTTCTCTAAAAGAGTATATTTCTCTAAAAGAGCGCACACACGGAACGTCTTTTTAAAGACGCGTCTTTTTAAAGATGCTTTTCGGATTGTGTGTTATTCCTGGTTGCGCTCGTTATATCTCACCTTCTGACGGTCACAATCACTGTCTTCCGTGTCTTGGCACTGCTCACGCGGAGACAGCGTTCGTGGATAGTCATGTTCTCATTGCGAGAATATGTCCATGGCAACGTTGTGGTCATGGCTCGCCTTCGTAAGAAAGCAAGCCACCCCAGAGGCTCCCCGCCTCAGTCCTTTTACCCACGGGTACGAGGACAGCGCGGCTAGCACTGGGGGCGATTTGGGGACCCCAATGGGACCGCCTCCACCGGGTATCCCCCCGCGGACCTCCCATTCCCCAGCACGCTCATCTGTCCAGATTGGGCTTCCGGATGAGTCCGCCGGCTCGTCTCACGGCGAGTTCGACCTCTTATTCGGAGCCCGCGAAAGTGATGAGCTCTCGAGCGCAGCATCGGAGAGCGGGCTCGTCCAGTCGGAAGCCTCGGCTGGGCTCCTCCCTTCGGGGTCGATCGCCCAGTCACAGGCTGACGCGGAGATGACGACATGCTTTCCCGGACAGCCGCGAGCGTCGGTTAGAGTGGATTTCACCGCTCTTCCCTGAACCCTCGCGGCTCTGTGATTGGTTCCTGGGCTCGCGGCGCCGCTCAAAGCCCCGCCCCGTTCCTTTCTTCCTGGAAGTGCATGAAGAGCTGACAAGGTCGCGGGAGGCACCTTTTACTGCCCGGTCCCTATCTTTTCAGCTTCCCCGCTCTCACTACCCTCGATGGTGGGGCGGCCAAGGGTTATTCGGCAATCCCCCGGTGGATAAAGGTGCTCGCGGTGCACCTATGCCCGCAGAGCGCCGCCACCTGGCGCGGGTGCCCAAAGCCCCCGTCCAAGGCCTGCAGGTTTACGTCGTCTCTGATGGTCAAAGCCTACGGCGCTGCTGGACAAGCCGCCTCCGCCCTGCACGCCATGGCTCTCCTGCAAGTCCGCCAAGGCGCTAAAGGAACTGCACGAGGGTAGTTCCGCCCCGGGATTCATGCAGGAACTGCGCTCGGCGACCGACCTCGCTCTCCGAGCGACGGAGGTCACGGCGCGGTCTCCCGGGCGGACGATGGCCACACTAGTGGTCCAGGAGCACCACCTTTGGCTCAACTTGGTCGAGATGGGTGAGGCCGACAGGACACGATTCCTTGCTGCCCCCATTTTCCAGGCGGGCCTATTCGGCGACACTGTCGAGGACTTTGCCCAGCAGTTCTCAATGGTAGAGCAGTAGATGGATGCTAGCCGGCTTGTCCTGCACCGGCGTGGCTCAAGATCCCCCCATCTACTCATCGCCGAGGGCGTCCCCCTGCGGTGACTGCACCGGCTCCGCCGCAGCCCGCCCCTCCGGCCCGGCCCCGGCGTGGAGCCCACCGCAGGAAGCCGACGCCACCCGTCTCACAGTCGGCACCGGAGAACCCACGGAGGTCTTCGAAGTGTCCCTGAGACGGGCGACCCAGGGACAACGAAACCCGCTGCTCTGGAGCTGGTAAGCAGATCTTCTTTTTGTTACCTTTTGCATTTAATTGCGCTGCATGCCCAAGTGGCTGCAGTACTCAAGAGCTCCGCAAGAGTGGTTTCCTTGTTCCCTGGGTCACATATTCGGTGTGTACGGCTGGCATCACGACCACCGTCCACCACTCCATTTGGCAGGTTGGCGCTCCAGCGGCGGTCTCCCGCCCTGAGCGCCCAGCTGTGGCACAAATCCGCCCCCGATGTGACAGTCTCCACGGGTCATGAGGACAGGCCTCTTCCTCCCCCGTCCCAGGCTGTTCCGGGGGTGGTCACAAGGAGCCAGGTAAGTGCTTCGATGTCCTCGGACTCAGCACGGCCACGATGCGGTGTGGCACCTCAAGCTCCGCCCCGCCGCGAGGCCCCACCCGCCGGTACATCCGATGACGTTGTCCCTTTGGTCCCCCTTGCGCGGAACTCGGGTGCATGGCTTGCGCTTTCCAGTCCGTCGCGAGGGCTGGTCCGGACCGTCCGACTCGGCTGCACGATTCACTTCGCTGGGCATCCGCCCAGGTCCAGCGGTGTCCACTTCACCTTGGTGAAAGATGGAAACGCTGCTACCTTGCGCGGAGATCGCTACCCTCCTACGGAAGGACGCGATAGAACCTGTCCCTCCAGCCGAGATGAAGAAGGGGTTTTACAGCCCCTACTTCATTGTACCGAAAAAAGGCGGTGGGTTGCGGCCAATCTTGGACCTGCGAGTACTGAACCGGGCCTTACACAGACTCCCGTTCAAGATGCTGACGCAAAGACGCATTCTAGCGGGCGTCCGGCATCAAGATTGGTTCGCGGCGGTAGACCCGAAGGATGCGTACTTTCACGTCTTGATCCTTCCTCGACACAGACCCTTCCTGCGGTTTGCGTTCGAGGGTCAGGCGTATCGGTACAAGTCCTCCCTTTCGGCCTGTCCCTGTCTCCTCACATCTTCACGAAGATCGCAGAGGCTGCCCTTGCCCCGTTAAGGGAGGTGGGCATTCGCATTCTCAACTATCTTGACGACTGGCTAATCCTAGCTCACTCTCGAGACGGGTTATGCGCACACAGGGACCTGGTGCTCTCACACCTCAGCCGACTAGGGCTTCGGGTCAGCTGGGAAAAGAGCAAGCTCCTCCCGGTTCAGAGCATCTCTTTTCTCGGTTTGGAGTTGGACTCAGTCTCCTTGACGGCACACCTTACGAACGAGCGTGCCCAGTCGGTGCTGGCCTGTTTGAAGGCGTTCAAACAGAAAACAGCGGTTCCACTGAAACATTTTCAGAGGCTCCTGGGGCATATGGTGTCCTCGGCGGTGGCCACCCCGCTCGGGTTGATGCATATGAGGCCGCTTCAGCATTGGCTCCAGACTCGAGTCCCGAGACGGGCATGGTGCCACGGGACACACCGCGTGGCCATTACGTCGGTCTGTCACCGTCTTTTCAGCCCTTGGACCGACCTCTCGTTTCCACGAGCAGGTGTTCCGCTAGAACTGGTCTCCAGGCGCGTCGTGGTCATGACAGACGCCTCCAAAATGGGCTGGGGCGCTGTTGGCAACGGGCACGCAGCCGCCGGCCTCTAGATGGGTCCGCAGCTGCATTGGCACATCAACTGCCTCGAGTTACTGGCAATTCTGCTCGCCCTGCGGAGGTTCCGGCCGTTGATCCAGGGCAAGCACGTGCTAGTTCGGACAGACAGCACGGCAGCGGTAGCATATGTCAACCGCCAAGGCGGTCTGCGCTCCCGCTGTATGTCATAACTCGCCCGCCGTCTCCTCCAACGGAGTTAGCAGCACCAAGTTGCTGCAAGCCACTCACATCCCGGGCAACCTCAACACTTCGGCGGATGCGCCGTAACAACAGGTTACCCTCAAGGGAGAGTGGAGACTCCACCTTCAGGTGGTCCAGCTGATTTGGAGTCGATTCAGTCAGGCACAGGTGCACTTGTTCACCTCCCAAGAATCCTCCCACTGCCCGCTCTGGTACGCCCTCACCGAGGCCTTCCTCGGCATAGACGCGCTGGCACACAGCTGGTCCCCTGGCATTCGCAAATATGCGTTTTCCCCAGTGAGCCTGCTTGCACAGACCCTGTGCAAGATCAGGGAGGATGAGGAGAAGGTCGTCCTGGTAAGCACCCTACTGGCCTGCCCAGACGTGGTGCTCGGACCTCACGCTCCTCGTGACAGCTCCCCCTGGGCAAATTCCCCTGAGAAAGGCCCTTCTTTCTCAGGGAAGGGGCACCATCCGGCACCCGCGCCCAGACCTCTGGAATCTCCATGTCTGGCCCCTGGACGGGACGCGGAAGACCTAAGCTGTCTCCCACCTGCGGTGGTAGACACATTCACTCAGGCTAGGGCTCCCTCTACGAGGCGCCTGTATGCCTTTAAGTGGTGTCTGTTCGCTAAGTGATGTTCTTCCCATCAGGAAGACCCCCAGAGGTGCGCAGTCAGATCAGTGCTGTCCTTCCTGCAAGAAAGGTTGGAAGGGAGGCTGTCCCCTTCCACCTTGAAGGTGTACGTTGCTGCCATAGCAGCACACCATGACGCAGTCAACGGTGAGTCCTTAGGGAAGCATGATCTGATCATCAGGTTCCTAAGAGGCGCCAGGAGGCTGAATCCCTCCAGGCCACGCCTTGTTCCCTCATCGGACCTCTGTAGTTTTTCAGGGTCTACAGAGAGCCCCCTTTGAGTTTTGCAGTCAGCTGGGCTTAAGGCACTCTCCTTGAAGACTGCCCTCCTGACTGCGCTCACTTCCATCAAGAGGGTAGGTGACCTGCAAGCGTTCTCTGTCAGCGAAACGTGCCTGGAGTTCGGTCCGGGCTATTCTCACGTGATCCTGAGACCCCCGACGGGGCTATGTGCCCAAGGTTCCCACCACTCCTTTTAGAGACCAGGTGGTGAACCTGCAAGTGCTGCCCCAGGAGGAGGCAGACCCAGCCCTGGCGTTGCTGTGTCCGGTCCGTGCTTTGCGCATCTATTTGGATCGCACGCAGAGCTTTAGACTCCTGAGCAGCTCTTTGTCTGCTTCGGTGCACAGCGGAAAGAAAGCGCTGTCTCCAAGCAGAGGATCGCCCACTGGCTCATTGACGCCATAACTATGGCATGTCTCGCCCAAAACATGCCGCCCCCGGTAGGGCTACGAGCCCATTCTACTCGTGGTGTAGCGGCTTCTTGGGCCCTGGCCAGAGGTGCCTCTCTAACAGACATTGCAGAGCAGCGGGCTGGGCAACACCCAACACCTTTGCAAGGTTCTACAACCTCCGGGTGGAACCGGTTTCGTCCCAGGTAGTGGCACGCAACACAAGCGGATAAGCCCGGGATAGCCGGCCGGGTGTATCGCTTGCACATAGCGCCTTCCACCTCCTTTTGAGCTGAAGACGTGCACTGTTAATTCCCAGTAGTGTTCACAAAAGTTGTTCCCTGGTTGACTTCCTCCGAGCCCTGTGGCAGTCGAGTTTTCGGAGAGACTCGCTGCCGGCCCAGTACACGCGCTAACTAAGAGCCCGGTTCTGGGGTAGGTGCTCCGCATGTGGCGGTTCCCTGTAAGGCTAACCCCATGCGATCTATATCTTCCGCTAGTTCGTTTCCCTACTGGCAAACTGCGTCTTCCTTGGGCAGAGCCCCTCAGTCTCCATGTTGTAGTAACTCCTCCCCCATTGGGTAGGATCTACCTTGAAGGCTCTCCACATGGTTGGAAAGACCATGTGATGTATTCTTCCACTTAAATGTCCCCCCCTCTCTTGGGGCGAGGTGTGGTCTCCGCGGTGTCCTCCCCTTGGGAGGGACACCCCCCGACTAGACCTGGCAGCCCAGTCGGATAATCCCCCTTCTTTTTAGGGAGTGGAAAAAGAGAAGGGGAAAGAGGCCATGACTGGGTTAAACCTGTCTCTATCTCTGGGTAGTCGACTTGTCCCCAAAAAGGGCCGTTCGACACTCATAACTGTGTTGGGGGAGGTTACGTGTCGACCTGGTGTGCTGGCTATGAGGCACACAGCAAGTCTGCCCACCACACACCGCCAGTTCACGTAACACAGTTCAGCCTTGTGGCGTTTTGTATAGGGACCCCTAGTGTCACTACATTGACACCAACGTCGAGTGAGTGACAGATAGGGAACGTCATGGTTACTGGTGTAACCTCCGTTCCCTGATGGAGGGAACGAGACGTTGGTCCCTCCTGCCACAACGCTGAACTACCCGCTGTAATGGCCGGACCTTATATCGGCTCCTCAGCATAAAACCTGAATGAGTGGTTGCATACCAGCTCCTTTTATACCCGTATGTTCGGGGGAGTGGCATGCAAATACCACTCGCCAATTTTCATTGGCCTTTTATCAAAGACCAGAGGTGTCTCGGGCTCCCAAGAGTGACCCCTAGTGTCACTACATCGACACCAACGTCTCGTTCCCTCCATCAGGGAACGGAGGTTACATCAGTAACCATGACGTTTCAGATCCTAGTACATTGTAAACATGCAGCGTGACGTCAAAGGTAAGACACACAGGCGTAATGAATCTCAGGTCAGGTCTGACACTCATCCCTGATCTATATGATAAACTTAAGAGACTTATCATTGATTTAAAGACTGACATCAAACTCCTAGCTCTTTGTGGCTTCTGTGGGTGGTGAACACATCCTCTCAGTAACTGACTTGGTGTTTTAATAGTGGGGGATATTTTTGCTATGAGTGTGAGTGGAGTTTCAATTAACAGCTCATTAAGGAGAGATGACAAATGTATTCCACTGATTATTAACACCATTGAATCAAAACAATAAAGTCCTTAGCACCTAGTTGAGCCTACACATTGCTTGGAGACAGGCGCATATACACACACACACTCACACACATACATGCCCTCCCATCTCATGAGGACAGACCTAAACTATACGAAGAAACTGGACAAAAGCAACAAATCGGAGTTGCTAACAGAGTTTTATTTTTTTCTTTGAAAAACTTAATTAACATGGAAATTCTGGATTTCACAAGCAGTTCCCTTACAGTGATGTTGAATTCTGTGTTACTGCAGGGTCAGGCAATTCATCTGTGATAAGTTTAAAATTAATGCTTAATTTCAAATCTGCAGAATTCTTAATAGAAATGTGTCCAATATCACATAATATGAATGAATGAGTTATTTTTAAAGGCTTTATACCTTAAATATGGCATGCTGGCAGAATTCAGGGTGAGTGTTTCTGACTGATTATTCAGTCTTCCCTATTCCACAAGGGTTTTTAATCAAATCTGTTACCTGGGTTGGCCCAGTGAAAGATAAGTAATTATCCTTAATTTATGAGTATTTCGATTTATAATCAGCAAGCCAATAAACCTCACAAAGCATACATACACTGATGATCCAAAACATTATGACCACCCGCCTAATATGCTGTTGGTCCTCCGCATGCCGCAATACAGCGCCCGACCCGCCTAGGCATGGACTCTAAAAGACCCCTGAAGGTGTCCTGTGGTATCTGGCACCAAAATATTAGCAGCAGATCCTTCAAGTCCTGTAAGTTGCAAGGTGCAGCTGCCGTAGATCTAACTTGTTGGTCCAGCACATCCCACAGATGCTGAATCAGATTGAGATCTGGGGAATTTGGAGGCTAGGGCAACACCTTGAACTCTTCATCATGTCCCTCAAACCATTCCCGAACAATGTGTGCAGTGTGGCATGGCGCATTATCCTGCTAAAAGAGGCCACTGCCTTCAGGGAATACTATTGCCATGAAGGTGTGTACCTGGTCTGCAACGATGATTCGGTAGGTGGCACGTGTCAAATTGACATCCACATGAGTGGCCAGACAAAGCATTTTCCAGCAGAACATTGCCAAGAGCATCACACTCCCTCCACCTGCTTGTCATCTTCCCACAGTGCATCCTGGTGCCATCCCTTCCCCAGGTAAATGGTGCACACGTACAAGGCTGTCCACGTGATGTAAAAGAAAATGGGACTCATTGGACCAGGCGACCTTCTTCCACTGCTCCAAGGTCCAGTTCCGACGCTCATGTGCCAATGGTAGGCACTTTCGACAGTGGATGGGGTCATCACATGCCCATGACTGGTCTGCGGCTACGCAGCCCCATACGCAGCAGGGTGCAATGCACTCTGAGTTGTGACATATTCCTCCCGTAACCATCATTAAAATTTCTGTGACTTGTGCCACAGAAGACCTTCTGTCGGTTCGGACCAGACAGGATAGCCTTCGTTGCCCTCGCGCATCGATGAGCCTTGGGCACCCAACACCCTGTCGCTGGTTTGTCCCTCCTTAGAACATTGTCGGTAGGCACTCATCACTGCTGATCGGGAGCACCCCACAAGCCATGCCCTTTCAGAGATGCTTTGACCATGCCGTCTGGCCATAACAATTCGGCTCTTGTCAAAGTCACTTAAGTCTATACTCCTGCCCATTTCTCCTGCATTAAACACGTTGACTACGAGAACCGATTGTTCGCTTACCATCTAATTTATCCAGATTTTGACACGTGGCGTTGTTAGGAAATGATCAACATTACTCACTTCACCTGTGAGTGGTCATAATGTTTTGGCTCATCTGTATATATGCTACTGCACATCTGGAAACAAATTTTATGGGAATTTTACTTATTACTGTCAGACTGTAATATGTGAGTATACTGTGAGGTTATGTAGATCATCCTGAACAATAGAGGCTAATAGAGATTTATTTGTAATATTTAGCAAATGAAAAAGAAATTGAGTAACATAATTGTTGTAATTTCAATAGAGAAAATGTACAAACACAAATACACTACTGGTCAAAAGTTTTGAAACACTTACTCATTCTTTATTATAATTTTTTTTCCTTCACATTTTAGAATAATAGTAAAGTCATCAAAACTATGGAATAACATAAATGGAACTATGGGAATTATGTTGTGACTAAACAAAATCCAAAATAATTCAAAACTGTGTTATATTTTAGCATCTTCAAAGTAGTCACCCTTTGCCTAGAATTTGCAGACATGTACTCTTGACATTTTCTCAACCAACTTCTTGAGGTATCACCCTGGGATGCTTTTTAAACAGTATTGAAGGAGTTCCCATCTATGTTGGGCACTTATTGGCTGCTTTTCTTTATTATTTGGTCCAAGTCATCAATTTCAATTTTTTTTAAAACTTTTTTTTATTACATTTTAGTTTTATAATTAAATCAATATGGTGGCACACATATATTTTTATCCACAAAACTAATTTCAAACATTTAGATCAAAAGATCAAAAATTTTTAAGATTATTAGAAACATTTCAGTCAAGTGTTTTAAAACTTTTGACCAGTAGTGTATGTGTAGTAACCTGAAAAATAAAAAAGTGCAGATTCAACCTTGCTTATAGGTGAATTATGTAATTTCTGTGCTACTAGTGGCACCAAACGGAATTACAAAAATAAAGTATGTTTTCAAACAACCTTTGCCAACACCCATTAGACTCATCACGCCCTTTCGCAATGTCTGATTCCCTATAAACAAATAGGCCATACTAAATAAAAGGTGATAAAGTTGTTATGAACAAGACCACAATAACATACACACCAGACAGAAAGCGTGACAGAGGAAACGGGTCGTCCAATAACGTCGGATTGAACCAGACTGAACGGCAGCTGGGTGTGCGGGGGATCCAGCACATGAGATAGGATGGTTCTTCTGGTTACTAGTAAGCATAAAGATACATATTCTGAGTATCTTACAAATTTATCTGGAGCTCGGCAGTAATGAGCTAACGTGTGTGGCAATACCTTGAGTGTAGCTTACACGTCGAGAAGCAACTTGCCATGTTTGGCGTCTCCAACGAACACACAAATTCCCTCAAAGTTCTCCAACGTGTAAATGCAACACTAATGTTCAATCTGGTTTACTCCTTTCTCTGTCTCTGTGTATTTTAGCATGTCTTCAAATTTTGGAAAAGCTAAATTTCTTTTCTTCTCTATACGTCTGCCATGGTTCATAATAATCAACAGGTTATAATACTTCACCTTAATCAATGGGCACTATATCTCTGACTCATAATGCACTATGCTTTCAGTTGTTGTAGCTTTCTTGCATTTGCACTCTCTTCTTGGAACTTGAGGTAATGCAGTTACCTGCTTTGGTAATTGCCATTTACACAATACATACATTCTTGTAAACTGCTTTGGAAAGAAAGCAATGGAAATGACAAAGATCATATAATACATGTCTTAGCATGAAACCTGGATAAAGGTTACTCTCAGGTTGAATGAAGCAGTTTGTGAGAATGACAAACAGACAGGTCTCTACATACAGACAGCAATATAATAATATCTTGTAAAAATAGGCACAAATTATTTTATAATATCTTATTCTGGTTTATAGCATCAGATTACACTTTTTTCATTAAATCAATATAAACCTTCTACTCTCCAAAATAAAGAAAATGTACAGCTATAAAACCATCACCTTTTAATATACTTTTTAATATCCTATATTGAAAATGTCATATGCCTGTTTAGCTTATAAAGTGGTCTGCATCAATAACTGCATTAAACGTTGCTAATCAATAGAGATGCAGAGAGCACTGGCAGCACATCGATACATTACGTCAATATAGCCTACATTCCCAGCATTGCCTCCTAAAAGTGCAGTGGGTCAGCCTCAGAATGTTTACACATCCCATAACATCCCACTAACATATTGAATAAAACATCACCATAAACAGGTGAGTGGACTAGCGCAATTATCGAAAAGAATGGCCAAGAACCAACTTAATGGACTGATAAAACCTCCCACCCATTCTTAACCACCTAGCAGCACCAAAAATCAATTCTAATCAACCAGACAGTCTATATGAGGTCAGAGGAGATGGTTCTTGTGCTGAGCTCAGATACTCACACTCACTGTACTGCTGAAGCTGGGAGAACTCAGCCGGGCTCAGACACACCCAGTCACCCATCTCGCCAGTCGGAGCGTGTGCGGCGAGCAGGGGGAATTGAGGTGATTATCCTCGGGTGAGGTATGAGAATGAGATGGTGAGACCTGGCAGCATCTTAACTGCTTCCCTTATGAGCAGATGGCCAAGAGGCGTCCCCGGCATGGAGTGGCAAACAAGGGAGGGATGCAAGGACGAGGGTCAAGGTGAGGTGTGTGCCGTGCCACGCCACAGGTAGGAACTGTGATTTGGATGGGGAGGTGACAGGTGTGCACAGCGTGGCTGAACTGATGACCTATAAACCAGAGTGATCTATCAAAAGAGAGAGAGAGAAAATTAAAACAGTATTAGTGATGCCCCAAAGTTGACTTAAGTTTATTGACTATACACTGCATGATTTCAAGAATGTGCATCACTTAATCTCTGAAATTTCAGGAACATTGCAAACAGACATAAACCAATAACAATAGCCCATATATTTCCTAAATATCTCAATTGTTTCTATCAGATAGAAACAAGATTAAGAGCAAATGGAGACTTTTTCTTAAGTTTCCTGCATCTCTGATCTTTCTCCTGAGAAAAATCCTCTAGAGTTTAAGAAGAGATCTCAACAATGTCTCAACCTGTGCTCAGGATAAATAAGTCTGCAATCAAATTTCAAAATGAACCCAAACATCTCTCATCAAATTCTAATAATATTCATTTTATAGCTTTATATCTCCTAAGGAATGTTAGGAGAAACAACTGAGACATAGTTTATACTTAAAGACCCGTGAAATCACTTAACAAATCCAGATTTCTTGCCATCCCAGATGTGAATGATTTTCTTTCTTCTTCTGATTGCAAATGAAGATTTTTAGAAAAATATCTCAGCTCTGTTGGTCCTTTCAATGCAAGTGAATGGTGACCAGATATCAGAAGTCCAAAAAGCAGATAAAAGTAATCCATAAGAAAAATGCAAGGGTGTGGCTAAAATCAGTCTCAACCAATGGACTAAAACATTTTGTGTTTTGGTAGTGACATAAAAATAGTAATTATTTAAAAATAAACCATCAGTAGAATCTAAATAATTTCCTTGAACTTTTATTTTTTTTAAGAAGATCTTTAAAAAAAACAAAAAAAAAAAAAAAAAAACATTGAAAAAATTAATAAAAATAAAGTATTATTTTGATGTTGAAATTTAAGGGTGAGGGTTTGGGACAGCCACCTCCTAATAGAAAGTACAGTATACATTATGATTTAGTATATATTTAGCTTATTATTATCTTAATTAATGACTTGGGTTTTAATAGATCAAAACATATTCTTATGACATATCTAATATCAAAATTCATATAATTTTTAATAGTTCTTTTTATTGTGGGACTGCAATTTGCACCAGTTCGGTAGAATGGCCCACATACAGTATATATGTGCAAGTATCAGTATAGTACACAGCAGGTTGAAACTGATGTCCCGCCGCGCATTGCACTCCCATCTCCTGTGCAACTTAAGTGAAATTCGGGGCTGTAAACATACAGTATGCTCTTAGATGTTCAGGCTTGCAGATATATTTTCATATGGCACCACATTGTACTCGTACTACAACTAAACTTTAAAGTCTTATTTTCAATTTGAATTTGAACATGTCGTCTTCATGGACTAATTTGACCCACAGCACACACTTCATATTTCCTTGTCATTTAGACTGAGAGGAAGACAGTGGTTCCCTATCTGTCACTCACTCGACGTTGTATGATGCATATGAGACAGCTTCAGCACTGGCTTCAGACTCGAGTCCCGAGATGGGCATGGCGCCGCGGGACACATCGCGTGGCCATCACACCGGTCTGTCACCGTCTCTTCAGCCCTTGGACCGACCTCTTGTTTCTATGGGCAGGTGTTCTCCAAAACGGGCTGGGGCGCTGTTTGCAACGGGCACGCAGCCGCCGGCTTATGGACGGGCCCGCGGCTGGTTTGGCACATCAACTGCCTCGAGTTGTTGGCAATTCTGCTCACCCTGTGGAGGTTCCGGCCATTGATCCAGGGCAAGCACGTGTTAGTTCGGACAGACATCACGGCAACGATAGCATATGTCAACCGCCAAGGCGGTCTGCACTCTCGTTGCATCACAACTCGCCCGCCGTCTCCTCCTCTGGAGTCAGCAGCACTTCAAGTCGCTGCGAGACACTCGCATCCCAGGCGACCTCAACACTGCAGCGGACGCACTGTCACGGCAGGTTACCCTCTGGAGAGAGTGGAGACTCCACCCTCAGGTGGTCCAGCTGATTTGGAGTCGATTCGGACAGGCACAGGTAGACCTGTTCGCCTCCCAAGAATCCTCCCACTGCCCGCTCTGGTATGCCCTGACCGAGGCACCTCTCGGCATAGATGCGCTGGCACACACCAGTCCTCCTGGCCTACGTAAATATGCGTTTCCCCCAGTGAGCCTACTTGCACAGACTCTGGTCAGGGAGGACGAGGAGCAGGTTGTCCTGGTAGCATCCTACTGGACCACCCAGATGTGGTTCTCAGACTTCACGCTCCTCGCGACAGCCCCCCCTGGCAAATTCCCCTGAGGAAGGACCTTCTTTCTCAGGGACTGGGCACCATCTGGCACCCGCGACCAGACCTCTGGAATCTCCATGTCTGGCCCCTGGACAGGACGCAGAAGACCTAAGCGGTCTACCACCCGTAGTGGTAGACACAATCACTCAGGCTAGGGCCCCCTCTATGAGGCGCCTGTATGCCTTTAAGTGGCGTCTGTTCGCTAAGTGGTGTTCTTCCCGACGGGAAGACCCTCAGAGATGCACAGTCAGATTGGTGCTTTTCTTCCTGCAGGAGAGGTTGGAACAGCGGCTGTCCCCTTCCACCTTGAAGGTGTACGTTGCTGCTATAGCAGCAAACCATGATACAGTGGACGGTGTGTCCTTAGAGAAGCACGACCTGATCATCAGGTTCCTGAGAAGTGCCAGGAGGCTGAACCACTCCAGACCGCACCTCGTTCCCTCATGGGACCTCTCTGTAGTTCTTCAGTGTCTACAGAGTCTACAGAGAGCCCCCTTTGAGCCTTTGCAGTCAGCTGAGCTTAAGGCACTCTCCTTGAAGACTGCCCTCCTGACTGCGCTTACTTCCATCAAGAGGATAAGAGACCTGCATGCGTTCTCTGTCAGTGAAATGTGCCTGGAGTTCGGTCCGGGCAACTCTCACATGATCTTGTGACCCCGACCGGGCTATGTGCCCAAGGTTCCCACGACCCCTTTTAGGGACCAGGTGGTGAACCTGCGAGCACTGCCCCAGGTGGAGGCAGACCCAGCCCTGTCATTGCTGTGTCCGGTGCATGCTTTACGCATCTATTTGGATCGCACGCAGAGCTTTAGGATCTCTGAGCAGCTCTTTGTCTGCTTTGGTGCACAGCGGAAAGGAAGTGCTGTCTCCAAGCAGAGGATTGCCCACTGGCTCATTGACGCCATAGCTATGGCATATCACGCCCAGGACGTGCCGCCCCCGGTAGGGCTACGAGCCCATTCTACCAGGGGTGTAGCAGCCTCCTGGGCCCTGGCCAGGGGTGCCTCTCTAACAGACATTTGCAGAGCAGTGGGCTGGGCAACACCCAACACCTTTGCAAGGTTCTACAACATCCGGGTGGAACTGGTTTCGTCCCAGGTAGTGGCATGCAATACAAGCGGATAAGCCCGGGATAGCCGGCCGGGTGTATCGCTTGCACAGTGCCTTTCACCTCCTCTGAGCTGAAGATGTGCACCATTAATTCCCAGTAGTGTTCACAAACTATGTTCCCTGGTTGACTTCCTCCGAGCCCTGTGGCAGTCGAGTTTTCGGAGAGACTCGCTGCTGACCCAGTACAAGTGCTAACTAAGAGCCCTGTTCTGGGGTAGGTGCTCCGCATGTGGCGGTTCCCCATAAGGTATGTATATCTTCCGCTAATTAATTTCCCTGTCGGTAAACTGCGTTTTCCTTGGGCAGAGCCCCCTCTGCCACAGTCTCCATGTTTGTAGTAATTACTCCCCCGTTGGGTAGGATCTACCATGAGACTTCTCCACATGGTCGGCAAGACCATGTGACGTATTTTCCACTTAAATATCCCCCCTTCTCTTTGGGCGAGGTATGGTCTCCGCGGTGTCCTCCCCTTGGGAGGGACACCCCCCGACTAGACCTGGCGGCCCAGTCGGATAATCCCCCTTGTTTTTTAGGGAGTGGAAAAAAGAAGGGGGAAAGAGGCCATGACTGGGTTAGCCTGTCTCTATCTTTTGGGTAGTCGACTTGTCCCCAAAGGGCCATTCGACACTCATAACTATGTTGGGAGAGGTTACGTGTTGGCCTGGTGCGCTGGCTATGAGGCACACAGTTGTCTGCCCATCACACACCGCTAGTTCACGTAACACAGTTCAGCCAGTTGCTGCGTTTTGTATAGGGACCCCTAGTGTCACTACATCAACACAACATCGAGTGAGTGACAGATAGGGAATGTCCTGGCTACTTGCGTAACCTCCGTTCCCTGATGGAGGGAACGAGACGTTGTGTCCCTCCTGCCACAACGCTGAACTACCCGCTGAAATGGCCGGACCTTATCTCGGCTCCTCAGCATAAAACCTGAATGAGTGGTTGCATACCAGCTCCTTTTATACCCGTATGTCCGGGGGAGTGGCATGCAAATACCACTCGCCAATTTTCATTGGCCTTTTATCAAAGACCAGAGGTGTCTCGGGCTCCCAAGAGTGACCCCTAGTTTCACTACATCGACACAATGTCTTGTTCCCTCCATCAGGGAACGAAGGTTACGCAAGTAACCAGGACGCTTAAGTGCTAACAGTGTCCTTATGTGTACATAACATGCCCTACATGTTAAACCCATCAAATTATCTCTCTTTTGTTTTTTAATTAACCAATCTGTTAATTTTTAACCAATAGTAGTATTAGTCAAAAAATCCATAATGCCAGTTAATCAGTTAACCGGTTAACCGTCTACATCCCTAGTACACAGTAAGCAATTCCGTATGCTGTCTTTGCCTTAAATTGGGCATTTTTCCCTCTACAGTTCACCCAGTTAAAACAGGATAGCTCTGCTCCACCATATAGCTCTGAGTTCAAAGGGACACTCAGCAAATGACTAACATGGGCTTGGCCTGCTTCTGTGCTCAGCATGCTGCACCAATCAATGTCTCTCTTTTCTCTGCCTCTGCTGAATACTCTCATTCTGTGTCTCTGTTTCTCTCTCTCTCATTCTGTATCTCTCCCTGTGCGGACACTCTCAATGAGTTTGAGCACAGAGAAAAATCAACTGCCATTTGCTAGCACTTCCATAGGGAGTAAAGAAACTGCCAAAATCTCTGTAAGGAGCCAACACATGGAAAAACTGCAGTAATGAGAAGAGGAAGAGACAGAGTAAAAAGACAAAAATCGATGGAGTTGATAGAGCTGCCATGAGTTACAGCATGGCAGGGAGTAACTTCACGTTCCCTGGTTTAAAAAGCCCGGAGTGATGAGTGGTGTTTGTTGTATAGGGAGAAAATATTTGTAACTTTGAACATAAGCAAGGGACAGGATAAGGATTATAACATATTTTTCTTTTACACAGCATACTTTACTGTCTGATTATATCTTAGCAAAACAGCACTGCCATTCAAAACAGGAAAACAGTTGTGAAATTGTCAAAAGAGCCATTTGGCAAGCAGCAAATGATACAATGGGTTGCTTTAGAAAATAGTAGACAGTTAATTTAAAATAGAAGAAAATAGCAGAGATCATCACTGAGCGGAATCTATATGACCCAGAGCTGCTTAGACATGTATTACCTATTCATACTTATTTATTTAACATTCTTGGGGAGAGTACATGTCCAGATAGCATTGTGTTCATTATTCCTGATTACATTGTATAAGGCATGTGTGATCTACTGTATATATTTATTTCAGGGCTAATGTAATCAGGACTTTAGGCATGTTTTTGATTTGGGATGTATTAAAAGTGTGGCACAGGCTTATTAAAACCAGATGTCCAGAATTCACATATCTGCATGTCAACATTAGTGTAGGTTGAACATCTGAATAGAACGTTCCAAATTCCATAACTTTAGTCAGTTCATAAATCATTATTAACAAACACCAAATAAAGTATAAAGATACATGTTTTTTTTTTTTTTTTTTTATGCTTTAAAACAAACAATGCTTTAAATGCATAAAAACACAGCAGAGCTAAGGAAATAAGACACTAATTGAAACATTGGTTTAGATTTAGTTTAATTACTGATGATTATCTTTGTATAATGAAATGATCAATTCATTAATGCAGAATCACACAAGCCTGTCTGGTAGTGTGGAAATAATAAATGACTCATTAAAATGGAGGATTTTCCTTAATAACTCATTTCACTTTAAAATGATTTATTGGTCCATATATCAAAAATGATGTGAATTTATTATTGCTTTTCCAAAAAAAAAAAAAAAAAAAAAGTATAAGAGCACTGTTGTTCTACACTGATAAGTGTTAACCTAAAGAAATTTGCTTCGTGTGTACCATCTAAATTAACTGGTTTGATTCAGAACAAATATTATTTAACATCACCGAATCAACCTGAATACAGTAAGTTACACCAACAAAATGTTTCAGAGGGCAACTTACTACATGTTGATGATAGAGTACTAAAACAAATAATTATGTGCCATTTGTTTTTTCATGAACATTGATAATGAAACTTCAGATTTTGAAGTCAAAGTTCACAGCTCTTCTTCTGAACATGTTTTTTTAAAGGTATCATTCCTTCATTGCTATTTATCTAGGCAGGATAAAAACTTCATGGGGTCTGAGGATGACATCATGCTTACTGTGGTGCCTCAAACAGACAGGTTGAAAATGAGTTTTTATTGAGGTACATCAATTTCCTGCTGCTATTACACTGCAAGAAGTCAAATCCACTCCCTCCATCCTTATGAAACGAGACATGCTCTGCTGGGTGGTAAAAGGTGAAAAGATAAAAAAAACATGTAAATACATAACCGTCATCTGTTGAGACAGTGGTTTGTGGTGAAGGATTTAAAGGAATATATCACCCAAAAATTTACATACCTCTATTTTGTTTCAAACACGTATGACTTTCTTCTGTGAAAAACAAAAGGAAATGTAAGACAGAATATTAGCCTCAGTCACCATTCATTTTCATTGTATGGAAAAATGTTTGAAAATTAGTGAATATTTTTCTTTTGTGTTCCATTGAAAAAAGAAAGTTATATGGGTTTGGAACAACATGAGAGTAAGTATGTGATAACAGATTCTTCATTTTTGGGTAAACTATTCCTTTAATTGTAGCGTAAACGGACGATGG
This sequence comes from Myxocyprinus asiaticus, assembly GCF_019703515.2. Classification (NCBI taxonomy): domain Eukaryota; kingdom Metazoa; phylum Chordata; class Actinopteri; order Cypriniformes; family Catostomidae; genus Myxocyprinus; species Myxocyprinus asiaticus. The sequence goes on along the minus strand of NC_059353.1, from coordinate 21,609,448 downwards.
AAAATCTTTTTTATCCTCCCACCATGCAAACCGCTTCTGGCCCTCTTTTGCACACTCTCTCCTTCTCTCCACTCTCACTCACTTCCTTCTTACAGTTAAAAAAAAGCTGTTCCTTCCAGTGTGGGTTGAACTCATTACTCATAGTATTTTTCTACTGTCCTCCTAATATTATAATGCAAACTATACAGTGCATCCAAGCATTATAAGTGTCAAGGGCAGAATACACTAATCGGCCAGTGAAGGAAATGTGGAAATTGTACAAAAGAAGGATACAGAGACAAATTTGATAACTGTACTGTACAAAAGTTTGTGCGTTACAGTACGTGCTGAATCTGATCAATAGGATGGGGCCACCCCTCTGAGCAGAGAGGGATTCTGTTTACTCAGACAGTTGCCAGGCAACCTGACGTCATAAGTTTGCAGCAAGGAGATGAACTGATGGTGGTTATGTGTTTGTGTATGCGTGTATTTGTGTGTGTGTGTGTGTGTGTGTATGAGAGTATCTATGCATTAACTAGCCCAGATTAAAGACAAAATAGCACAAACAATTTTTGTACCCTTAAATCTGTGGGCATGTGAACAAATTTTGTGTACATAAAAAAGAAGCATGCTGCAACATAAACGTATGGCACACATTTCTAAAGCTAACTCATTTTTGAATTTGTCCATTTATGGCCGCCAGCAGAATGAATGGATAATTATATCAGTGGCAGTTCATTCTCTAGTTCAGGCCCTACAGCTGCCATTGCTCTTCCCATCCTCTCAAAATCCCAACAAAAATAACATAAAAATCCCATCTGACGCATGAGTTTGTGGCACTTGGAAAATGAATGCTTTAGAAATACGATTGCCTTAGCATAAAAAGATCTCTAAATGGATTTCTTTACAGAAAATAAAGTGGTTTCTGTAAGTATTTCCTTTAATAATGGCCATAAACTACTGTATATGAAATTAATAATAACTATTACAAACTTAATTGTCGTAAAATCTCATATACAGTACAAAAGGAGGGGAATGATCCAAATGGTAATTAACATGGAATGGAACCAAAACCCAAATTTCAAAATATAAACAGTTTAAACTGCTGTTTGTGTGTCTTTCAAATACTGTAACTGAGTAGTTCACGCATTTATTTTATGCTAATTCATAAAAGCCTAAATTGCAAAAAACAAAAGACAAACAAACTTTCTTTGACTTTAAAAGTATTTACTTTGTATTTTCAGCTGAGTTCTCCACACTCAGAACAATAAAAATAGGCGTAGCACTGAAATTTGATGCATCGCGCTGCTTTCGCAGTGTGAATATTGTAACCTGTAAATACATGTGCAGTGTGAAATAGGCTCAAGCGTTGTAACATAATTTTAAATGACTAAGCTTACTAAACGTATTATGTACCGTTATTATGATTTTTATCTCAACCTAAAAATGTGCATCATGTGGTAACATCTAAATTAACTGGATTTAAAATAACATTCTGGGTTCAATACACGTTAAGCTCTATCGACAGCATTTGCAGCATAAAGTTGATTACCACAAAAATCATTTTGACTTGTTCCTCCTTTTCTTTAAAAAAAGCAAAAATCAAAGTGACAATGGAAGTGAATGGGGTCCATTTTTGGAGGGTTAAAAGACAGAAATGTGAATCTTATAATTTTATAAAAGCACTTACATTAATTCGTCTGTTAAATAGGGCTGCAACTAACAATTATTTTGATAATCGACAAATCTAACGACTATTAGAAAGATTATTTGACTATGCGGGTGATTATTGCAGTGATTAATCATTAGCTCTTAACTGACTATTCAGCTTATGCCTCGACTTAAAAGTTTGTATTAAACGTGCTTACTAACAATAAAGAGGACAAAATCATCTTTTAAAAATTCTTCTAAATGATATCCACAGAATTATAAAGAAAACTTAAGTAAAATTAAGTTTAATTCATTAAAAAAATTCACTGCAAGGAGTCAAGTGATGCCATGCGAGGTTCGGACGTGTGAACAGTGAGCTCTGTGCCCTTTGCTAGTTTTAACACTATTAATGACATAAACCGGTGAGATTTGTTACACTCTGTTCCATAACAGTTCTAGGAGGACAATATGTCAAATAATTCAAAATCCTCAGGCTCTGGAGACATTAAAAGACACTTACATGCTCAAGTTGACACCCCCGAGGCCCCAAGCCAGGGAGCCAATTTGGTAGAAGAAATGATGGAAATTCAGCGAGAGATTCTGAACATGTCGGCAATGCTGACGAAGGTCATTGCTGACTTGGAGGATCTTGCTGTATTACGTCGATCAATCACTGCCATGGAGACTAAATTCTCTGAGGTGGTTACAAGATTGGGGGATGTCGAGAAACGGATCGATTGAATGGAGTCATCAGAGAGGGAATTATCTGCTAATCCGCTAGCGACCAAGGTTTGGAGCGTGTCTGGGAGAAGTTGGAGGACATGAAGAACCGAAGCCGGCAGAATAACATCCGAATCGTCGGAATTCCTGAGGCCAAAGAGGGTCAGGATATGGTGAAATTCCTGGATGGGCTCTTTCCGAATCTGCTTGACATAACAGGCCATAAGCTGGAAATCAAGTGAGCTCACAGGGTTCTGGCTCAGTGATCCGCTGAGGGAGACAGGCCCCGATCAATTCTGGCCAAATTTCTGAGCTCATCCGTTAAAGATCTTGTGTTATGCGAGGCGAGGAGTAAGGGAAGGCTTTTTCGGAAGAACCACAGACTGTTCCCAGACTTTGTGAATTCGACAAGAGAGAAACGTGATCGATTCAAGGAATGCAAGAAACTCTTACATCAATGGAAGGTCGCTTCTGCACTGATGTTCCAGGCCAAATTGAGAATAGATGCTAAGGATGGCCGTAAAACATTCACATGCCCACAACAAGCGATGTCCTTCATAAAGTCAATGGAGTAAGTTATTTTGTGGTACTCACGTTGCAGCCGAGTGGACCGACTCACTGAACATTCACTTGACTGTTCGAGGAAACTAAGCGCCTTTTTTGTTTCTTTTTGTGCTGGTTCCGCCTAGCGGCTGGAGTTTGTTTTGTGGAGTAACACTCCTTCGGGACATTTTTGTGGATGAATTTGCACACGCTTTGTGCTTATGCCTCCTATTGCCTGGAGTTTGTTTTGTGGAGTATTTCTTGCAAGACATTGGAGGGATTAGGTCATTTGTTGCACTCATGTAGCAGCCGAATGGGCCGGCTCACTGAACATTCCTTTGATTGTCTGAGGAAACTGAGCGCTCTTCTTTTTTTTTTTTTTTCTGGTTCCGCCTAGTGGCTGGAGTTTGTTTTGTGAAGTAACACACCTTCGGGACAGTTATGTGGATGAATCTGCATGTTCTTTGTGTTTATTCCGCCTATTGGCTGGAGTTTGTTTTATAGATTATCTTTTGTTGTGTAACTCTGTCTCACAAAATTCGTATAGAAACACCAGACTTGAGCAATCCGACAGCAAAGTTGTCACGGGGGCTCTCGTAGGCGTGCATGGACTGTTTGAGTTTAGAGGGATGGATGCCACGCGTGGGGTTAATGCGCACGTTTTTCTTTTTTTTGTTTGTTTGGTTCGGGGTTTGTTTGTTGCACTAATGTTGGAATGTGGTCTTTATAATCTTGTTTTTGACACACAATCTATTTTTTCTCATATGTCAAAATGTCAAATGTTAATATGAGTGGATTGCCTCTCTCCATTTGGAATGTGAATGGGTTGGGGCACCCCATAAAAAGAAGGAAGGTTATTTCTCTTCTTAAGCGTAATAAATATGATATAGTGTTTCTTCAAGAAATGCATCTTTCCCCACAGGAAGCTGAAAAATTTGGGAAGAAAAGGGGAGGACATGTTTTCTTTAGTGCTGGCTCAAGTAAGAGCAGGGGAGTTATTACACTGATAAGTAAGCATCTACAATTCAAATGTCTCAAACAGATTAAAGATAAATTAGGAAGAGTCATTACTGTTTTAGCAGAAATTCAGGGGCAAAGTCTTATTTTGGCTAAAATGTATGTACCTAACGTTAATGATCAGGGCTATTTTTATAGATCTTGAAAGCATGTTGCAAGCTGCTGGCACCCCACATTATATAATATTGGGAGACTTTAACCTTTAGATGGACTCAGTCCTTGATCATAGTGAAGCAAAAGTGTGCAAGCCCCCTACAGCAACACTGATGCTTCACAGGATGTGTAAAAATCTTGGTCTTACAGATATTTGGAGACTTTTGAACCCATCTGGTAGGGACTATACATTTTTTCATCAGTCCATAAGGTTTATTCTAGAATAGATTTATTTATTTGTTATTCATTTTTTATATCTAAGTCCCTCATTTCATCTGTTGTAGATTGCTCAATTGGAAACATTTTAGTCTCAGATCATGCCCTGGTGAGTTTAGAGGTGTTGCCACATATGGAGAAAAGGAAATGATATAGTTGGAGCTTTAATGTATCCCTTTTGCAAAATCCTGAATTCCAACAAATGTTAAAGGCTGAAATCAATGTTTATATGGAGACCAACTGGTCCTCAGTATCCTCTGTGGGCGTGGCTTGGAAGGCACTTAAGGCACTTAAGGTTCTTAGGGGCCGGATCATACAGTATGCTTCATTCACCAAAAAATGGAAGTTGGAAGGGAATATTAAAAGTGCTGAGGCAGAACTGAAGCATCGAATGTCATCTGATGGCTTCAGAGAACTAACCCGATTGAAATACAAATATAATACTATTTTGTCACGGAAGGTGGAGTTTTGGCTATTCAGGGCAAGACAGTCATACTTTGAGTATGAGGACAAGGCAGGAAAACTTCTGGCTAGATATATAAAACAGAGAGAGTCTTTTTCTACCATTCCCTAAGTAAAATCTGCTGGTGGTGAAATATTTACCTCAGCCATTGATATTAATAATGCTTTTAAAGAATTCTATCTTGATCTTTATAGTTCCACATCTGCGTCTACTGATAAGGATATTAGAAACTTTGTGGAACCATTAGAACTTCCTAAACTGACGACTGAGCAAAAAAAATTCTCTTGATTCTGAGATAAACTTGGAGGAGCTCTTCGAGGTAATTAAGGCCTTGCCTACAGACAAGGCTCTGGGGCCAGACGGCTTTGCCGCTGAGTTTTTTAGATCTTATGCTACAGAACAGGCTCCACTTTTGCTAGAAGTTTATACGGAATCATTAAAGAATGGAAAGCTTCCGCCAACCATGATGCAAGCCTGGATCAGTCTGATTCTTAAAAAGGATCCAAGTGAGTGTAAATGTTACCATCCAATTTCCCTGATCCAGCTAGATATTAAAATACTGTCAAAATTGTGTAAGATTTTACATCGATTCAATTGGACCCCCTCTAGAGTGTATAGGCTTGGTCTTAAAGACAAACCCACCTGCTGGCGATGCCAATCAGAAGATGGAGACACAACCCATGTATTTTGGTGGTGTGTTAAGATCCAAGAATTTTGGTTGAGTGTTCAGAGTATTATGTGTGATGTATTGGGCACTCAAATTTCATTTTGCTCCAGACTCTGTATTTTAGGCGATGGGACGGTCATTAATATAGGGGATAAATACATAAGAATTGGGTCCTGACCAGTGTTATGATCGGCAGATGGGTTATTCTCAGGGGATGGAAGTCAGCTGGAGTGCCCTCATTTCAAGAGTGGTGCACGGAGATGGGCAGGGTAGCGGCATTTGAGGAGATGTCGTAAGGAAGGCTGGGCAATCTGGGGTTATTTGATAGGGAATGGGGCAGATATTTGGACTTTTCGGAAGGCTCTCGGGGAGGGGTAGTGGAGAGGGATCTCTAGTTTTAAATGTGTGTGTGCAGTTTTATAGTTTTTTGAAAGTATACTTTTTATGTTTTTTTTTGTTTTGTTTGTGTGTTCTGTTTTTTTAATGTTTCTAATATTTATGACCATTTTATATCATTTGATTCCACATTTTCTGTTATGTTTATTTAATTTGTTGAAGGGAATCAATAAAAAAAATTAATAAAACAAAATCAAGGGTTTTTGTCTTGCTTTCCATTTAAATTATCTAAAAATCCTTAAAACAAGATATATTTACTTGAGAAGCAACATATAAGATATTTAGACTTGTTTTAAGAGAATGTACTGTATCTTGAACATGTGTATTTTGTATATGAGTGTATTTTTTCACTTGTTCATCCTTCTGCCAGTACAGTGAAGACAAAAATATACTTATATACAAGATATATTCTCTAAAAGCAAGTCTAAATACCTTATATGCTGCTTCTCAGGTAAATGTATCTTGTTATAAGTAGGCTATTTTTAGATATTTTAAAATATTTAAATTTGTATTCAACATTCTCCAATAAATTTTTTTTCTTCTGCAGTATAGCTCCTAAAGTAAATGTATGTTGTTTTAAAGGAGTTTTAGATATTATTTTTGGAAAACAAGCCAAAAAAGACTAATCAAAAACGTATTTTGTTGCAGTGTATAATGGGCTAAGACTACACTCTCTCACCTTTATGTTCACTTCGATCCATATTTAACTCACAAAAACAAACTCTCTCTTCTTAATAAAGCTGTGTATTGCCGTTGCAAGCCATCACATTATAATAGTGCTGCTGCAAACACGCACAAGGGACAAGCGTCCCTGCTCCAGAGTGTGCATCAGCCAGGTGCAGTTTTTATCTCTCCCCCTTCACGCAACTCAAGCAGCGCTGACCACACAGAGAAATGCCATTTTCAGAGTTTGTTTATGACCCACTTCCTTATTATTTGAACTTTAATAAAGGATGCATTAAAGATATAATGCCAGGTTGTTTGCTTTTTAGAAGCTCTGACATGCAAGTTCCCTTTCTGTCACTCACTAGGGTCACTCTTGTGAGCCCCAAACACCTCTGATCTTTGAGAAAAGGCCAATGGGAATTGGCGAGTGGAATTTGCATGCCACTCCCCTGGACATACGGGCATAAAAGGAGCTGGCTCGCAACCACTCATTCAGATTTTCTCTTCCTCTGCCGATCCATTCACATCTACAAAAGCTGTTGGATATACCGCGCATTACAGCGGCTTCTCCCCCTCTTGCACCGATGGAGTGCAGAGAATGATCCTGGGTGCTTCAGCAGATTAAAAGAGTATATTCTTCCTCTAAAAGAATATATTTCCCTTCTAAAAGAGTGGCACTCATGGAGAGTGTCTTTTTAAAGATGCCTTTCTGTTTGTGTATAATTCCTGGTTGCGGTCGTTACCTCTCCGCTTCCGACGGCCACGATTGCTGTCTTACTTGCTTGGCGCTGCCCACGCGGAGACAGCGTTTGTGGACGGGTCATGTCCTCACTGCGAGAACATGACCATGGCAACGTTGCGGTCGCGGCTTTCTTCTGTAAGAGGGAAAGCCACCCCAGTGGCTCCCCGCCTCGGTCCTTCTACCTACGGGTATAAGGCTGTGTCAGTTAGCACTGGGGGTGATTTGGCGACCCCAAAGGGAGCCGCTCCGCCGGGTAATCCCCCATGGACCTCCTATTCCCCAGTATGCTCATTTGCCCTGGTCGAGTTCTGGGATGAGACCGCTGGCTTGTCTCAGGGCAAGTTCACAGTCTCATTCGGGGCTCGCGAAAAGGATGAGCTGTCGATCGCTGCATTGGAGAGCGGGCTCATCCAGTCTGATGCTGAGGACTCGGCTGGGCTCCCACCTTCGGGTGTGGTCGCCCAGTTGCAGGCCGATGCGGTGCTGGCGGCCATGTTTGCCTGGGCGGCTGCGAGCGCTGGGCTGGAGTGGAACCCTCCACTCCCCCCTGAACCCTCATGGCTTAACGATTTGTTCCTGGGCCCAGAGAGCCGCTCAAGGCCGTGCCCCGCCCCGGTCCCTTTCTTCCCAGAGGTGCATGAGGAGCTTACAAGGTCATGGGGGGCACCTCTCGCTGCCAAGACCTGGTCTCTCAGCTCCTCTGCTCTCACTACCCTCGATGGTGGGTCTGCCAGGGGGTATTCGGCGATTCCCCAGGTGGATAAGCGGTTGCTGTGCACCTGTGCTAGGGTTAAGTCGTCTCTGGCGGCTAAGGCCTATGGTGCCACTGGACAGGCAGCCTCCACCCTGCACAGCATGGGTCTCCTGCAAGTGCACCAAGCCAAGGCTCTAAAAGAACTGCACGAGGGTAGTTCTGACCCGGGATTGATGCAGGAGCTGCGTTCGGCGACCGATCTCGCTCTCCGGGCGATGAAGGTCACACCGCGGACTCTCGGGCAGGCGATGTCCACCCTCGTGGTCCAGGAACGCCACCTTTGGCTCAACCTGGAGGCTGACAAGGCACAGTTCCTTGATGCCCCCATCTCCCCGGTTGGCATATTCGGCGACACCGTCAAGGACTTTGCCCAGCAGTTCTCGGCGGTTAAGAAGCAGACAGAGGCTATTCAGCACATCCTGCCCCACCGCGGATCAAGGTCCCGCACCCCGTCTGCTCATCGCCAAGGGCATCCCCCTGCGGCAACAACACTGACTCCACCGCAGCCCGCACCAGCGGCCCAGGCATGGAGCCACCCGCAGGAAGCAGACATTCCCCATCTCACGGCCCACCGCCAAGAACCTGAGGAAGGCTTCGAAGCGCCCCTGAGACAGGCAACTCAGGGACATGGAGAACTGCTGCACTGGAGGTGGTAAACAGACCACTCCATCCCCCGGTGGAGATCTTTTGTTTCCTTTTCTGTTGATTTCGCCACATGCCCAGAGGGCTGCGGTACCCACATTGTCATGAAAAGAGCGGTTTCCTCATTCCCTGGGTCACACACCCGGTGCTCACGGCCATCGTTATCACGACCACCGGACACCGCACCTTTACGGCAGGCATGGCACCCCAGAGGCGGGCCCCCCCACCCCGGCGCGCCCAGCTGTGGCACAAACACACCCACACCAGGGCGATTTGACGGACTACGGAGATGATTCCCCTCTTCCCCCTCCCTGACCAGTCTTATGGTGGATATCCGGAGTCAGGTAAGTGCTTAGACGTCCGCAGACTCAGCACAGCCACGAGTTCAGGGCTCGAGCCCTCAACGTGTCACCTCAGGATTGTCCCCTTGGTCCCCCTCGCCTGGAGTTTAGAGGCGTGGCGTGCGCTCTCCAACCCGTCTTGATGGCTGACCAGGACCGTCCAACTCGTCTATGCAATTCAGTTCGCCAGGCATCTGCCCAGGTTCAACGGCGTCCGTTTCACCTCAGTGAAGGGTCGCTGTCCTGCGTGCAGAGATCGCGACCCTTCTGCGGAAGGACACGATAGAGCCTGTCCCTCCAGCCGAGATGAAGAAGGGGTTCTACAGCCCCTACTTCATTGTACCAAAGAAAGGCGGTGGGTTGCAGCCAATCTTGGACCTGCGAGTACTGAACCGGGCCTTGCACAGACTCCCGTTCAAGATGCTGATGCAGAAACGCATTTTAGCAAGCGTTCGGCATCAAGATTGGTTCGCGGCGGTAGACCTGAAGGATGCGTACTTCCACATCTCAGTTTTACCTCGACACAGGCCATTCCTGCAGTTTGCTTTCGAGGGGTGGGGCGTACCAGTACAAGGTCCTCCTCTTCGGTCTGTCCCTGTCGCCTTGTGTCTTCACGAAAGTCACAGAGGTAGCCCTTGCCTCGCTAAGGGAAGTGGGCATCCGCATCCTCAACTATCTCTATGACTGGCTAATCCTAGCTCACTCTCAGGATTTGTTGTGTGCACACAGGGACGTGGTGCTCAAGCACCTCAGCCGGCTAGGGCTTCGGGTCAACTGGAAAAAGAGCAAGCTCTCCCCGGTTCAGAGCATCTCTTTTCTCGGGTTGGAGTTAGACTCAGTCTCAATGATGGCATGCCTCACGAGCGAGCGCGCGCAGTCAGTGCTGCACTGCCTGAAATCGTTCAAGATTGGAGCAAGATTGAAGGACAGTTTAACACCACCAACTCTAGAAGCATGTGGCAGGGAATTAACATCATCACGGACTTTAAAGGGAATAAAAACTCCGCCATGAACACCACTGCCTCTCTACCGGATGAACTAAATACTTTTTATGCTCGTTTCGAGGGAAATAACACCGCCCTCGCGGAGAGAGCTCCCGCGGCTGAAGCTACAGAGGTTAGTTCACTCTCCGTCTCTGTAGCGGATGTAACCCGATCCTTCCGACGGGTGAATATCCGCAAAGCCGCGGGTCCAGACGGCATTCCGGGCCATGTCATCAGAGCGTGCGCGAACCAGCTGGCTGGTGTTTTTACGGACATTTTCAACCTTTCCCTCTCTTTGTCTGTAGTCCCCACATGCTTTAAAACATCCACCATTGTGCCTGTTCCAAAACAATCAAAAATAACGTGTTTAAATGACTGGCGTCCTGTTGCTCTGACCCCCATCATCAGCAAATGTTTTGAGAGACTAATCAGAGATTACATCTGCTCTGTATTACCACTCAATCTTGACCCGCTGCAGTTTGCATACCGCAACAACCGCTCCACTGATGATGCCATTGCATCTACAATACACACTGCTCTCTCCCACCTGGAAAAAAAGAACACTTATGTGAGAATGTTGTTTGTAGACTACAGCTCAGCATTCAACACCATAGTGCCCTCCAAGCTAGATGAGAAACTCCGGGCTCTGGGCTTAAACAGCTCGCTGTGCAGCTGGATCCTGGACTTCCTGTCAAGCAGACGCCAGGTGGTTAGAATAGGCAGCAACATCTCCTCATCACTGACCCTCAACACTGGAGCCCCGCAGGGCTGTGTTCTCAGCCCACTACTGTATTCCCTGTACACACATGACTGTGTGGCAACACATAACTCCAATGCCATCATTAAGTTTGCTGATGACACGACGGTGGTAGGTCTGATCACTGACAATGATGAAACAGCCTACAGAGAGGAGGTGCACACTCTGACACACTGGTGTCAGGAGCACAACCTCTCCCTCAACGTCAGTAAGACAAAGGAGCTTGTGGTGGACTTCAGAAGAAAAGACAGAGAACACAGTCCCATCACCATCAATGGAGCACCAGTGGAGAGAGTCAGCAGCTTCAAGTTCCTGGGTGTCCACATCACTGAGGAACTCACATGGTCCGTCCACACTGAAGTCGTTGTGAAGAAGGCTCATCAGCACCTCTTCTTCCTGAGACGGCTGAGGAAGTTTGGAATGAACCGCCACATCCTCACACGGTTCTACACCTGCACTGTGGAGAGCATCCTGACTGGCTGTATCTCCGCCTGGTACGGCAATAGCACCGCCCACAACCGCAAAGCACTGCAAAGGGTGGTGCGAACTGCCAAACACATCATCGGAGGTGAGCTTCCCTCCCTCCAGGAAATATATACAAGGCGGTGTGTGAAAAAAGCTTGGAGGATCATCAGAGACTCCAGCCACCCGAGCCATGGGCTGTTCTCACTGCTACCATCAGGTAGGCGGTATCGCAGCATAAGGACCCGCACCAGCCGACTCCATGACAGCTTCTTCCCCCAAGCAATCAGACTTCTGAACTCTTGATCTCCCACGATCAAAATACATCAGCCCTGCACTTTATTCCTCTTTTATCTCACACCGGACTGTCATAAATTATATTACTGTTATATATTATGTCTCTCTTAACAACTGACTATCAACCGACAGCCTGAATGTCAATACAGTACAATACTGTACATTCTATATATATATATATATATATATATATATATATATATATATATATATATATATATATATATATAAATATATATATATACACTTTTTTATATATTTTAATTTTTTAATTTTTATTGAATAATGTGTATCTATATAGTATCTATATAGTAAAAACAAAAAAACAAAAACAGCATATTGTATACTGTACAGTGTATGTTATTATTTGTATATTGTTGAGAGTAATTATGTGTATGACAGATGTTTAAATTGTGTTGTGTTAATGTGATGTTTTAAGTTGTGTAATTATGTATAACAGATGCTTAAATTGTGTTGTGTTAATGTGATGTTTTAAGTTGAGTGTAATTATGTATAACAGATGTTTAAATTGTGTTGTGTTAATTTGATGTTATTGTAAATTGGTATATGTCTCATCACTGTCACGACTGCTATGTTGATCGGAACTGCACCCAAGAATTTCACACACCATTGCACTTGTGTATATGGCTGTGTGACAATAAAGTGATTTGATTGATTTGATTTGATTTGAGGTGGAGAACGGCGGCCCCACTGAAGCAATTTCAGAGGCTCCTGGGGCATATGGCACCCTCGGCGGTGGTCACGCCGCTCGGGCTGATGCACATGACACCGCTTCAGCACTGGCTTCAGACTCGAGTCCCGAGATTGGCATGGCGCCACGGGGCACATCAAGTGGGCATCACGCCGATCTGTCGCCGCTTATTCAGCACTTGGACAGACCTGACATTTCTAAAGGCAGGGGTTCCCCTAGAGCAGGTCTCCAGGCAAGTGGTCATCACGACATACGCCTCCAAGTCAGGCATGACCGCGGCTGCATTGGCACATCAACTGCCTCGAGTTGCTGGCAGCGTTGCTCGCCCTGTGGAGGTTTCGGCCATTGATCCAGCATGGCAACGGTAACATACATCAACCGCCAAGGCAGCTTGCACTCCCGTCGCATGTCGCAACTCGCCCGCCGTCTCCTCCTCTGAAGTCAGCGGCAACTCAAGTCGTTGCGAACCACTCACATCCCAGGTGGCAGATGCGCTGTCACGCTCAGGGGAGAGTGGAGACTCCACACCCAGGTGGTCCAGCTGATTTGGAGTCGATTCGGTCAATCACAGGTAGACCTGTTTGCTTCCTGGGAATCCTCCCACTGCCCGCTCTGGTACGCCCTGACCAAGGCTCCCCTCAGCACAGATGCGCTGGCACACAGCTGGCCCCGGGGGCTACGCAAGTATGCATTCCCCCAATGAGCCTACTTGCACAGACCCTATGCAAGGTCAGGGAAGACGAGGAGCAGGTCGTCCTAGTAGCACCCTACTGGCCCATCCAGACTTGGTTCTTGAACCTCGCACTCCTTGCGACAGCCCCCCCTCCCCCCTGGCGAATTCCCCTGAGGAAGGACCTTCTTTCTCAGGGATGGGGCACCATCTGGCACCCACAACCAGACCTTGAGCCGGTTTTGTCCCGTGTATTGTCAGGTACGAACACGTAAGTGTACGGGACAACTGGCCAGGTGTACCACTTGCGCATAGCGCCTTCCCCCTCCTGGAGGGGGAGACGTGTGCTTTTACCCCCCAGCCGTGTTCACGAAGTCGTGGACCCTGGATGTCCTTCCTCCTTAGCCCTGTGGCAGGTGTGCTAATAGGCCCTGTGCTTTGGTAGGTGCTCCACATGCGCCGGTTGCCTGTATGTAACCCTGTGTGATGTATCTTCTTCAAGACGGTTTCCCCGTTGGTAAACCCGCATCTTCCTTGGGCAGAGTTCCCTCTGCCACCAATTGCCATGTTGTAGAGCTCCTCCCCTCTGGGTAGGACCTACCACAGGGACTTCTCCACGTGCGACACTGCCGACAAGCTTGGTAAGACCATGTGACGTATTTCCACACAATTACCTCCCCTTCGGGTAGGGTGTGGTCTCCGCAGTGTCCCTTGGGAAGGGACACCTTCCCGACGCGGACACTTAATGGTCCCAGCTGAACAAGATTTCCATTCTTTTTTGGGGAGAAAAAAAGAGAAGAGTCCACGGCTGGGGCAGACTGTCCCCATTCTTGGGCAGTTGACTTGTCCCCGAGGTGCAGGGGAATGTACAATGCTCATAGGAGCATTGGGGGAGGTTACGTGATGGCCAGGTGTGCTGACTATGAGGCACGCAATGGCCTGACCGTCTCGCACCGCCAGTCCATGTAACACAGTTCAGCTAGTTGTGGTGTTTCGTATAGGGACGCCTAGTGTCACTACATCGACACAACGTCGAGTGAGTGACAGATAGGGAACGTCTTGGTTACTTTCGTAACCTCCGTTCCCTGATGGAGGGAACGAGACATTGTGTCTCTCCTGCCACAACACTGAACTACCCGCTGAAATGGCCGGGACCTTGTCTCGGCTCCTCAGCACAAAACCTGAATGAGTGGTTGTGAGCCAGCTCCTTTTATACCCGTATGTCAGGGGGAGTGGCATGCAAATTCCACTCGCCAATTCCCATTGGCCTTTTCTCAAAGATCAATGTTTGTGTTTGGGGCTCCCAAGAGTGACCCCTAGTGTCACTACATTGACACAACGTCTCATTCCCTACATCAGGGAACGGAGGTTACGAAAGTAACCAAGACATTTTCCTTAAGCGGAATGCCAGATCCGGCTCTGCTTAATTTCATGATGACAGTGCTTCTGTATTTACTTATTTTGTATTTTTGCATTATAATTCCATAATACTTTGTGATCTACATCACCTTTTTAACTGTTTAAAAAGTTTGGAGTGTGTCTGGACTGTGAGCTGTTTTCTTCCTCTCCTCAATCAGACGCGAGCTGCAGTGCTGCTCTCGTGCGCCATCATTAGTTTCATATGATCTCATGTTACACTAAATGAGATTGTGATGAGGAGGAGGGCAGGGCAGGGCAGGGCCGGGCGGTGAGTACGCACGCCAGGCCCCCATTCGGGCTAATCAGCCAAGGAGAGGGATGAAGGCAGCTGGATGTGGCAGTTCGGGAGAGAGAGAGCCACACGCAGCTGCTGTGTGTGCGTTTGTGTTTTGTCTTTGTTTTAATTTTACATTAAATATTACTTTGACTGTTCAGCCGGTTCCCACCTCCTCCTTTCTCATTTTAATGCCCCTGTTACATTGGACCGAAACCCGGGAAGGAGGAGGGATGCGCTGTTGTGGTGTCCTTGTCACAGTGATCAAATGACTAGTTGACAATGAAATTTTTTGTCATAATTTTTTATTTTCGACGTTGTCGATAAAGTCGACTAATCGTTTCAGCCCTAATGTAAAAACGCGTGTATTATTTAAGTTGTTTAAATTGCCATTTTAGGGGTTTTAAGGTTTGTTGACATTACATCATCATGGCAACAAAGTTGTAAAATTGTCTATATCTTTACACAGAAAAGATTAGTAAACGATTTTATCACACTAAAATCATGTTAACCGACATACTGTTCACGTCTTGTGTCTATACTTTTGAAACAGTGAGTATTTTAACATTTATGGATTGGCCCCATTCACTTCCATTGTAAGTGCCTCACTGTAACCCAGATCTTTGCTTTTTTTAAAGAAAGGGAGGCACAAGTCAAAATAAATTTTTGTGGTAATCAATATTATGACACAAATGCTGTCGATTGAGCTTAACTTTGAATTCAACCTGGAATATTCCTTTAAATTACTAAATGATCCTGAATATATTAGGTTACACCAACAAAACTCACTTTAAGGGTTAGATCATGTAAAAATAGCTCCTTATGGTAACAACTGCCAGTTACCACTTTTTATCATGTAATGTCATAGCAAATGTAGCACATTTCTTCTGGGTCTTTTAAGGTACTATGATGTAAAAGTGTTCAACACACTCTCACTGCGAAATCGCCAGGATTCGAACAACTTTTCTAAATTTGGCAAATTCATATGATATTGTGCGACTGCACTCGTTTTAATTCCCACGACTTTCACTGCAGCCAATGACGTCGCTGGACATCATTTCCATCTAATACGCAACAATTACTTGCTTCTGTCACACACAACAGCTTCCTATCATGTTTACACACTCTACTGATTGGTTAAGTTTAGATAAGGGGTTTGGGTAAGGGCATAATATTAATAAGCATGTCCTTAATGCCTCGTGCCAGAAATGCTTACTTCCGCATTAGACATCCGGGAATTTGCACGTGATGAAATCGTACGATTTTATGCAAACAAAATTGTGCGACATCACACGAAATAGCCACCTCGTAAATTATGTACGACTTTTCAAGAGATCGGGTTGAAGTGTTCTTTCCTCTTCACTCGTGAGCCAGCTGGAGTTTTCAGGCAGCGTTCTTTAGATCAGACCGTGGCAAGCACACTGTCTGAATTGGGGAACATAGCATGTTATCCAGCAAGAGGCTTGATCAGTGAAAGCTGATCTTACAACGGGCTATATCACCTCTCAGTCCCATTAAACAGATCATTCTTTTGTTTCTCCATCTAGCAGTGAAGAAATGCATGTACCTTATTCCATTTACTTCTCTGTCTCAAAATGACACTCCATTATGCTCCAGCCACATAGTATTTATACCACATCCCTATGTTATACACCTTTCTACTAGATCCCTTTTTTTTTTTAGCTATCTATATGACATCTTTCTCTCTATCTCTATCTCTTTCTCTCTCACTTTCCCTGGAACAACCAGTTTGGGCCCTGATAAATCTCCTTTTCTTGTAGAATTTATGTGACCATCCTTTCATGTTTACACCTTATTTTCCCCATTCTCCATTCTCCATTACTAATCCCTTTCCATGTACCAAACTGGTAGATTCAGTAAGTCTCCTGTCTACCATGTAACTTGTAAAAATGTTTGCATCAGATTTGTAAGACTGGGGAATATGTGAATAATTTGCCATGTGTCTTAGTAATGTGGGTGCCACATAGCAGTTTCACTGTGACATAGAGATGCAGGTGATGGACTCATACACTAACACTACCCATGATGGAAATGCACTTGATGGATCTAAAAGTAGTGTAGAGAAAAAGCAAACAGCTCTATCAGATGCTTAGTGACCTCAATGATCTTGTGTCGAGCCGTGGATGAGGCTACAGTGTGAGCAACGGCATATTTCACTCTCTCTCATCTTCTGTCCTATTCAGAACGTAACTTCCCACTCTGCTGCAGACACTGCCCTGGTTAAGAGTTTCCTATATCCTTTTAATCATATTTGGACAATTCTGTAGAGTACCACAGGAAGCAATTATTAACGGTAATTACCAATAAAAATCCACTTGTAACCGCCCTCTGCAAGACCAGTCACGACCTTCTTCTCACCAAACATGAAACAATTTTTCAACAATTGAACAGTAAGCTAGTCATTTTCTATGCAGAATTAATTATCCCAAAAATCTTGCTGCTTACATGGAAAATTTTAAAATAATTCACTGTAGGTAATTTAATTTAGTTTATAATATAGATGTATTGTACTATAGAATATGTAAGCTTTTCTCTGATTGAAATGCAGTTGTACCTCAAATCATAAGTAAACATATCTTACCTCTTCCTCTAAAAGTTTAAAATATGTTTTTTTTTCTGATTTAATGTGTATTGTCAGTTAGACAATTCAACCTGTCACATGACTAGAAACATATCTTTGTCCAGTCAATCCCACAATTAAAATATTATCATATTACCATCACCACATTAAACTGCCAGATACACACACACACACACACACACACATATATATATATATATATATATATATATATATATATATATATATATATATATATATATATAAAATAGAGTTGGCTATTATAAACTATATAATAATGTAGTTGATTGAGATAAATACCAGCCAATCAACACTGTTTAGTTTTCAGTTCAACTGTACAGTGTAAGTGTTTTACTGATATTCAAATTTGTAATGAGAAAACTAAAGTAAATTAGAAAAATGCTAAACAGAAGCATTTTCACTAGTGGTCTCATACTTTCAGACCCCACTGTGTGTATATGGGAATGAAAAGATCCATGGACCTCATCAGTACCCCAAATCATCTGAACCTGACATCTCTGCTGTAAACATCCATGGATAATTTCTAATCAGTTACACATGCACCATTGTATTTCCATTCATCATACGTTTTAAATGTCTTACATGCAAACAAGTTTAACTCATAAAACCATACACAAAATATAGTAAGGCTATACAATATCTATAAACACTGTCATATTCCATTGGCAAATTTACATCTCAGTAGTGGAATAGTTGTTATGTAGAAATGTATACAACAAAGAACTCAAAACTAGTTAATAATATAAAGACAGAATGGAATATGAAACTGAACTATTACATTAAATAATCCAGATCTAAGCCTCTCAATCCACACTGGACACACTAACTCCGCCATGTTTTTCAACTGGGTCATTTCTAAACAATATAAAAGAAGACATTATCTGTGGTATTGTGCATTAGCCAAAGAATGTTTTACAGCTGATGGACATCTAGTCTGTAATCTGTTTTTTATTGATGCACTTGAATGTTTATTTTCTGTATTCATATTTGATGCACACACACACACACACACACACACACACACACACACACACACACACACACACACACACACACACACACACACACACACTTGTTTTAACTGTATATCATGGTGGAGAGTGGAGACCATGATATTAAGCTAATTACTAACCCAAACCCAAATCTGTTTATATTTAATCCCTTGAAGTTGTGTTCCTTGTGGGCAACACCAGGTTAATTAATCTTTTTCACAAATTTTACAAATATGATAACATTTCAAATCACACTCAATGGTCAACTTGCCAATTAGTGAGGTTGACTAGTTTTAGATTTTTTCTTCCTTCACTCTCTTTTTTTCACACTTTCACTCTCAAAGAATTTGTCTTCAAATTAATCTACTTTATAGCACTGTTCTACAGCCATACACGATGACAGATGTCTTTGGCCTTTGCTTTGTGACTAAGCTGTTGTTTATGCATCTTATGCCATAAGCATTGCGTTTTTAAGATGCCATGTCAACTTAAAGTAATTCAATTTCCTAGTTGCACTCTGTCACACCAGTTGCCACTCATCATCCAGTTTTACTAACCCACACACAGCTGCTTGTCACAGTTTGATGTATGATAAGGTGTAGTGTAATATTTTTGTCTCAATTTCTCACAGATAGTCTCTGTGGTCTGGTGTGCAGTTGGCAGAAAGAGCTCTGACCCAGTGGGTGAGAGAGGCAGCTAAAGATGGCACATTATCAAAACCATTGGGAAGAGGCTGGACAGACCTGATAATACCACATTTCATATGTCATGTGCTTAGGGAGAAATATGAAGGGGAAAAACACAATGGGTGTGTACTACCTTAGGTTCCAACTTGAGTGTATATTTAAACATATCAGTGGACTATCAACCTACTGTAAATGGATGGTTCACCCAAAAGGAAAAACTCAAATTCAAATTCAAACCTGTATAACTTTTTTTCTTTAATGGAAAACAAAGCAGATGTTTATCCTCAGTAAGCATTCACTTTCATTGCATCTATTGTCATAGTATATGATGACTAATGGTCTCTGCTTCCTCAGTTTTCAAAAATATTAAAGAAATGATATGTAAGACAACTTTATAGAGAAATACAATATTTTAAGTGATGGACAGTATGGATTTCGAGTTAACTAATGTAACTAATGTAACTAATTTTGTTGATCTAAAGATACCATCAATTGAATTGTTGCTAAACAAAGTAAATAAATATAATATTAGAGGCATAGCCTATTCATAGTTATCAAAATAATTTAAATGTATTTTGTTTGCAGATGTTACAAAAATTATATATATATATATATATATATATATATATATTTTTTTTTTTTTTTTTTGGAGAGAATTTAGATGAAAAAATAGATAAGGTAAAACAGTAAAACAGTGGTTTGATATAAATAAATTGTCCTTTGATCTTGAAAAAAATAATTCATGATATTTAGTAATAGAGAGGTTAACACAGATCGCCAGATAGAAATACACAATGCAATATCGAAAGAGTAAAAGATACTACATTTCAAGGAGATATTATTGATGATAAATTAACTTGGAAAGCATGCATAAATCAAGAGAAATCGAAAGTAGCAGAATTGATTGGAATATTGTATGAAGTCAAGGATTTGTTAAATGAAAATGCATTGTATAATATATTGTTCAATCTTTGTGCCTTATATCACATATTTTGCTGCAGTTTGGGGTAAGTCTTATAAAACTTATATTCATCAAATTTTCATGCTTCAAAAAAATAAAATAAAATAAAATAAAATAAGTATTAGTAGAAGTAATTATAGAGAACCATCAAATAATCTATTCATAAAACTACAGATATTGAAATGTAAAGATCTTGTGGATTTCAAAATTGTTCAAATTATGCATAAAGCATATTTGCATTTATTACCAAAAAATTAACAAAATATGTTTGTTATGAGAAAGAGTCACTATAACCTGAAAGGAATATAAATCTAATAGAAAAGTAGAGCTCAGACTGATTTGAAAAATACAGTAGATGTATTACAAGTGGAATTATAGAGCAAGCTTGAAAAATTAAATTTAAAATGTGTAAAACTATTAATATATTTAAGAGAATGTTCAAAATGGAGGTGTTTAAAAAATATGAAAGAATGTGTTGATAGGTACATTGTATTATGTATATATGTTTGTACATAGTATATGTGTCATGTATATAGAAATTAAGCAGTTAAAGCAAAGTGTAAAATTTTAAAATTTGTTTGAAATAATTTCATGGTTAGGATGTAGTCAAATTATAAATATCATACAGCCATCTTGCTGTTTTATTTTTTTCTTACTTTTCTCTTTTATGTTTATCTTCTTATGAGTTGTGAAATGAATTATTAATGGAAATACTGAAAGAGAAAACGGAATAAAAAGTTGAGAAGGGTAGGCATAATAAGCTTTTGCTTCAGCCTGTTCCTTTTTGGCCATTTTTTTAAACATAATGCTGGGTTGATTGAGCTGTCTTTATGAGTTGTATAAATGCCAAAATAAATAGAATGATTACTGATTACTGATTACTAACATTCTGCCTAAAGGCGCAAACACAGTCATCTCAAAAGGAATCTGCGCAATCGTGAATTTCAGATTTCCGGTGGCTAAGAATTTCCCCTAGTGGACTTTTAGTGGAGTTCAAGTTTGGTGAACTTTGACAGGCGAATTTGCCACGTTGACCAATAGGAAGTTGCTTGGCTTGACAGTGACCTCTGTGTTGCCAGTGCTGAGTACACAGCTACACTGAGTAATCAAAATGGACAAGGATATAATTTTAGCAGCGAGTTTCTTTTTAACTTCACTCTCCCGGAGTATAAAGTGTAGCATTAAAAAAAAAAAGAGATTGCTTGGAAATAAATTTTTTGTTGGTTTTACATGCACTCAGCATCCACCTATACCTTTTTCGGCCACGGAATTTCATAGTGTAAAGGTAAATGTGACCGCGCCTTAACATCTCCTTTTGTGTTTCACCGAAAAAAGACAGTCATAAGGGTTTTGAAAAACATGAGGGTGAGTATATGATTACAGAATATTCAAGGAGGGTGAACTATGCCTTTAATGCAGACAGTAATTCTCTAAAAAAAGAATAACAAGCAAAGCAATATTTTTAAAGCACCACAGAGCAACAGTGTTTACACTTTCAGGGGGAATCAACCTACAAAGGGCTTGTCTCTCCATAGAAAACTCACAAGAAAATGACACACTCCACCTTAAGGTAGAAATGCAGTTTGATTGGTTTGAGGATTGAAGGCATTTAGGTATGGATCTTTCTCTGGGTCTGTGTGGGTACTGATGTCTGATTGAGATGCCGTTTGGGTAAAGATGAGTCTTCCCTATTGATTTTACAGAAGCAGAATCAGTGTAACATATCCAGCCCTAAACAGCAGACAGAAGCATTTAGCCAGCCAGCATCTCTAAACAGAATATTATGCTCACTTCAGTGCTGCTAAGTCTATTTGATTTGTTTACATGGCATGCTTTTAAGAATTTTCTTGTCTTATGCCAAACGCAACTCGATGACTCTTTAACTGCGAGCTACCTCAAATACATATTTTATGGTGTTGACAAATGTAATGACATACAGCTGCATTTTACCATTTATGCATGTCCAGCAGTCATATCACCTTGTAGCTGAAGACTGGTTGCTTACTGAAGCTAAGCAGGGTTGAGCCTGGTCAGTACCTGGATGGGAGACCTCCTGGGAAAACTAAGGTTGCTGCTGGAAGAGGTATTAGGGAGTCCAGCAGGGTGTGCTCACCTTGTGGTCTGTGTAGGTCCTAATGTCCCAGTATAGTGATGGGGACACTATACTTTAAAAAGGCACCATCCAATGTTAAACTGAGGTCCTGACTCTCTGTGGTCATTAAAAATCCCACCCAAATTATTGGCCCTTATCAATCATGGCTTCCTAATAATCCCCATCCATTAATTGGCTGTATTACTCTACTCTCTCCTCTCTACCAGTAGCTGCTGTGTGGTGAGCATACTGGTGCACTATGGCTGCTGTTGCATCATCCAGGTAGATGCTGTGCAGTGGTTGAGGAGAGTCCCCTGTTCACTGTGTAAAGTGCTTTGAGTGTAGTGTCAGAAAAGCACTATATAAATGTAATGTTCATTCATACATTATGCATTACTGCAGTTCAGTGTGTGGTTGAAAAACACGAAGATTTAACATGCTTAATTATCCAAAACGAAACAATGTAATAGCTGGTGAAACCGTATAAGGACAGAGATTGGCATGGACTGCTGAAATTAAGCAATGCTAAATGGGCATGCATCCAATCTCCACTTATAACACAAAATAAAAGAAAATCTAAGCAGTTATTTATAAAGCACTTTATCTTTACAAAAATGTTTAAATAAAGTCTAAATTAAGTTTCTTTAAAAAACACACGCTAGTGAGTCTTCATTTACATTGAGTCTTACTTTACAGTGAACACTCTCACACATAAATATAAACTCAGTCACCTTTCACTTACATTGCATCTTTTTTCCATACAATGCCGAACGTTTCATTTTTTATTCCATGGAAGAAAGAAAGTCATATGGTTTTGGAACAACATGAGGGTGAGTAAATGATGACAGAATCTATATATTTAACAGTACTGCCGACCGTAAAACACATAAGTATAACATAATGTAAATCATTCTCTCCATTACTCAAAATGATATCATGCAATGTTCAATTACGCATTTACATGCGTAACAACTCTGGAATACTGATATACAGATTCAGTGGAATGAGAACCCTCACTTTTTGCTTTGTACATGCTGTGTAGTGTAAGATGTGGAAAAAAAAGATATATTTAGCCTTTTACCATTCCTTAAGTGACTTTCTGAGCTGAAATAACATAAGCAATCTTTTCCTCTTTCCCCTCTCTCTTTCTCTCTACTCCTCAGGCCTACTTGCTCAAAAGTCCTGGGAGTATTTACAGAGGGGTTGGATGTCATGGCAACAGGAGGGTTTGGTTCGAAATTGCAATGCAATGACATGGAAAAACCAGGCAAGACCTGCTCTGATTCCCAGCTAAGGGAAAACCCACTGCCCTTCAATCGGATCTTATTGTCTGTTAATGCAACTGAGCCTCATCAACACATACTAACAAGATGGCTGCTATATAATATGAACCATCGCAGAGAATGTCTGAACAATGTAATAAGGGGAATAAAGCTAAATGATCCATTTTAGACTTCTTAAGTTATTATTTTTTCACTTGAGAATTATAAGTAATAGTTTACAGGTTGTATTTGTTAATATTATTTAACTATACTCCCTGAGTACTTTATAAGGAACACCTGAACAACTACATATTCATGTGATTATCTAATCAGCCAATCGTGTGGCAGCAGTGAAATGCATAAAATCATGCAGATATGGGTCAGGAACTTCAATTAATGTTCACATCAACCATCAGAATAGGGAAAAAATTTGATCTCAGTGATTTGCACTGTGGCATGAGTTTTGGTGCAAGATGGGCTGGTTTGAGTATTTTTGAAACTGCTGATCTCCTGGGATTCAGGCACAACAGTCTATAGAAAAAAAAAAAAAAAAAGAACATCCAGTGAGCAGCAGTTCTGCGGACAGAAATGCCTTGTTGATGAGAGAGGTCAACAGGGAATGGCCAGACTGCATGGTTGTGGACTCGAGTCACATGACTTGGACTTGACTTGGACTCGAGTCACAAATTTGATGACTTGTGACTCGACTCGCATGACTTGGACTTGACTTGGACTCGAGTCACAAATTTGATGACTTGTGACTCTACTTGACATAATCAAAGAAGACTTGCGACTCGACTTAGACTCTGACAACAACCTGCGACTGGACTAGGACTTGAGCCCTCTGACTTGAAAAGACTTGATACCTTCTAAAACCAAATATCAGAGTTGTACATTTAAAAATGTGCAGCAAATCAACGATTCATTTTACCCAATAAACAATTCATTTGATTTTCAAATCTGTATTTCCATGCTCCACATTTAACCAACCAGACAACCAACCAATCAACTTCCATGAGAGTAGGACCAAGTTTGAAGACCACACATTCAAGGATGACACAGCCAAAATCAGAATCAGAATCAGCTTTATTGGCAAGTATGCTTACACATACAAGGAATTTGTCTTGGTGACAGGAGCTTCCAGTGTACAACAATACAAAAACAATACAAAAACAGCAGCAAGACATAGATAATAAAAAATAAAAAATAGTTATACACATACATACATACACACATACACATATGTAGTGCAATCTAATACAAATCTGTTATCTGTTATGTACAGTGCAAATACAAATCTGTTATGTACAGTGCAAATGTTTTTTTGTTTTTTTTCCAGAGGAATGAAATGGCAGAAGAGGTTGGATGTGTTGGATAAATATAAAAAAAAGACTAAACTGTGTATTGCACATAGTTATTGCTCAATGGGGCAATTTAACTGTTCATGAGATGGATAGCCTGAGGGAAAAAACTGTTCATGTGCCTCACGGTTCTGGTGCTCAGAGCTCTAAAGCATCGGCCAAAAGGCAACAGTTCAAAAAGGTAATGGGCAGGGTGAGTGGGGTCCAGAGTGATTTTTCCAGCCTTTTTTCTCACTCTGGAAGTGTATAGTTCTTGAAGGAGTGGGGCAGGGGGCAACCAATAATCCTCTCAGCAGTCTGAACTGTCCTTTGTAGTCTTCTGATGTCTGATTTCGTAGCTGAACCAAACCAGACAGTTATTGAAGTGCAGAGGACAGACTCAATGACTGCTGAGTAGAACTGTATCAGCAGCGCCTGTGGCAGGTTGAACTTCCTCAACTGGCGAAGGAAGAACAACCTCTGCAGGGCCTTTTTCACAATGGAGTCAATGTGTGTCTCCCACTTCAGGTCCTGTGATATGGTAGTGCCCAGGAACCTGAATGACTCCACTGCTGCCACAGTGCTGTTTAGAATGGTGAGGGGGGTCAGTGTTGGGGTGTTCCTCCTAAAGTCCACAATCATCTCCACCGTTTTGACCATGTTCAGCTCAAGGTTGTTTTGACTGCACCAGACAGCCAGCTGTTCAACCTCCCTTTTGTATTGACTCATCGTCATCTCGGATGAGGCCGATGACAGTGGTATTGTCTGCAAGCTTCAGGAGCTTGACAGAGGGGTCCTTGGCAATGCAGTCATTGGTGTAGAGGGAGAAGAGTAGTGGAGAGAGCACACATCCCTGGGGGGGCACCAGAGCTGATTGTACAGGTGCTGGAAATGAGTTTCCCCTGTCTCACAAGCTGCTGCCTGTCCATCAGAAAGCTGGTAATCCACTGACAGATAGACATGGGAACAGAGAGTTGGTGTAATTTATTCTGGAGTATAGCTGGGATGATGGTGTTGAAAGCCGAACTGAAGTCCACAAAAAGGATCCTTGCATATGTCCCTGGTCTGTCCAGATGTTGCAGGATATGATGCAATCCCATGTTGACTGCATCCTCCACAGACCTGTTTGCTCTATAAGCAAATTGAAGGGGATCTAGAAAGGGTCCAGTGATGTTCTTCAGGTGGGCTAACACCAGTCTCTCAAATGATTTCATGACCACAGACGTCAGGGCGACAGGTCTGTAGTCATTAAGTTCTGTGATTTTTGGTTTCTTTGGGACAGGAATAATAATTGTGCGTTTGAAGCAGCATGGGACTTCACACTGCTCCAGTGATCTATTGAAGATCTGTGTGAAGATGGGGGCCAGCTGGTTAGCACAGGATCAAAGACACGCTGGTGAGACGCCATCTGGGCCTGAAGATTTCCTCGTCTTTTGTTTCTGAAAAATGTGGCTCACATCATCTTCACAGATCTTAAGTGCAGTTTGAGTAACAGGAGGGGGGAGGAGGGGGGTTGCAGGAGGTGTTGGTGTTTGTGTGAAGTGAAGGTCAGAGTGGGTGTGGGGTGTGAGATTGGGCCTTTCAAATCTGCAGTAGAACACATTCAGGTCGTCAGCCAATTGGTGGTCCACCATAGGGTTGGGAGTAGGAGTTCTGTAATTTGTGAGTTGTTTCATGCCACTCCACAATGATGCAGGGTCGTTAGCTGATAACTTGTTTTTCAGCTTCTCAGAGTGTCTTCTTTTAGCCACTCTGTTATCCCTGTTCAGTGTGTTCCTGGCCTGATTGTACAAGACTTTATCCCCACCCCTGTAAGCATCCTCTTTGGCCTGACAAAGCTGCCTGAGCTCTGCTGTAAACCACGGTTTGTTGTTGTTGAACTTTAAATAAGTCCTAGTAGGAATGCACATATCCTCACAGAAACTGATATATGTTGTAACAGTATCTGTGAGCTCGTCCAGGTCTGTGGCTGCAGCCTCAAAAACTCTCCAATCCATGCAAATGAAGCAGGCTTGTAGTTCCAGCTCTGCTTCATTGGTCCATCTCTTTACAGTCCTTACTACTGGCTTGGTTAATTTTAATTTCTGCCTGTAGGTTGGAAGAAGATGAACCAGACAGTGATCAGAGAGTCCCAAAGCTGCTCTAGGGACAGAGCGATATGCATCCTTTATTGTTGTGTAGCAATGATTCAGTATGTTCCCGTCTCTGGTGGGGCATGTAATGTGCTGTTTGTATTTGGGCAGTTCATGTGTGAGATTTGCTTTGTTAAAATCCCCAAGAATAATAATAACTGAGTCCGGGTATTGTTGTTCCATGTCTGTGATTTGATCAGTCAGCTGTTGCAGCACCACATTCAAACACGCGTTTGGCGCGATAGACACACTCACCAGAATAAATGAGGAAAACTCCTGTGGCGAGTAGAAACGCTGACAGTTAATAAAGAGCACTTCCAAATTAGGGCAGCTCATCCTCTTTAATGTTGTTACATCTGTACACCAACCTTCACTGATGTAAAAGCATGTTCCACCGCCTCTCGTTTTCCCCGTTAACTCTGCGAAGCAATCCACTCTGAACAGCTGAAAGCCTGGTAGATGTAGCACGCTGTCCGGAATGGCTTCACTCAGCCAGGTTTCTGTGAAGCACAAGGCAGCAGAGGTTGAAAAGTCATTGTTTGTGCGGGTGAGGAGATGTAGTTCATCCATTTTGTTAGGAAGAGAGTGGAGATTCGCAAGATGAATGTTCGGCAGCGCTGTTTCGAAAGCCGTGCTTTTCGAAAGCCAGCGCACAGGCTCGTCTCCCTCGCCTGCGTCTCCTGAACAACAAAGCCGCGCCTCCAACGAAAATGTCCAGCAAAACGTCTGAATATTCAAAAACCGGGAAAAGATTGACTGGTATAAGCTGTCGAATGTTCAGCAGTTCGTCTCTAGTAAAACTGACTGGAAAATTTTTACTAAACACAGGACAAACAAACAAAAACAGCAAAACAATAGGAGCGCTCCACACCGAGGCGGCCATCCGTGGCGCCATCATGATGATAAAATGATACCAAAGGTAGAGGTATGTTGGGATTGTTAACTTTTACATGTCAGCTATGGTTCAGTAGCATTTAACTTACCATGTTAGCTGGGTTAGCTAGCTAGCTACTAGGGATGGGACAATATATTTAATTTTGATATATCGTGAACCAAAAAAATGACAAACCATATCAAGGCAACTTTGCAACAAACATCATAATCTCCCTATCGCTTGACTTAACCCCTACTGTGCTATTGCTACACTGTTTACATGGTTTGCACAAGGTCCTTGAAGTGCTTAAAGTCAGCTTTAAGAAATGTAAGTACTTGAATACCTGTAAAATCACCTTTTTTGTTGAAAAGTGCTTGAGATTAAAACAGAACATTTCTTCTGTGTAATGTGTCCATCAAAGATGAGATCCCGCACTCCACTTTCATTGAATAATGTGTCTTTTAATATCCTTCCTGTTATTTACAGTCAGATAAAAAAGTAAAATGAAATATTAATATTAATCACAAATTGCATGGATGCGCTAAAAAAAGAGAGACTTCTCTGTCGTTAATAAACTGGGGCACCTGCGCGAGTCTGTGAGACGCTTGTTGCTTGTTAAATTGACAATGCCATTTTTGCACTTGTTAAAGGAATATTACAGGTTCAATACATGTTAAGCTCAGTTGACAACATTTTGTGGCATAATATTGATTACCACCAAAAGTAATTTTGACTCGTCCATCCTTTTCTTTGAAAAAAGCAAAAATCTACAGTGAGGCACTTACAATGGAAGTGAATGGGGGCCAATTTTTGAACGTTAAATTAGTAACTGCTTCAAAAGTATAGCCACAAGACATAAACAATATGTGTGTTAACATGATTTCAGTGTGAACAAATCGCTTACTAAGCTTTTCTGTGTAAAGTTATAGCCAATTTTACAACTTCGTTGCCATAACGATGTAATGTCAACAAACCCTAAAACCATAACATGACTGTAAAAATTACAATTTAAACAACTTTACAGCTCAAATAATACACAACTTTTAAAACCTTCAAAAATTGGCCCCATTCATTTCCATTGTAAGTGCCCCACTGTAACCTTGATTTTTTTTTTTTTTTTTTTTTATGAAAAGGAGGGACGAGTCGAAATTAATTTTTGTGGTAATCAATTGACATTATGCCACAAATGCTATCGAATGAGCTTAACTTGTATTGAACCCAGAATATTCCTTTAAGACACACTTGTAACTTTCAAGCACATCCCGAGGCAGACAAATTGAACTGAGATAGATCGGTGCCCTTAGTGAAAATATACAGTATATCTCACATAAAATTGAACTGGGAAGTGATGAACATACTTTAAAAGCCTTCCTGATATAAATTTTATATAGTAATTAATACTCTGACCCTAATTTGGGCAAAGAGCACTAATTACTTGTTTATGACTTGAAGCTTAAAGTTGAGGACTGGGGACTTGACTTGGACTTGCCTGTCTTGACTTGGGACTTGACTTGAGACTTGAATGCAAAGACTTGAGAATTACTTGTGACTTGTAAAACAATGACTTGGTCCCAACTCTGCCAGACTGGTTTGAGCTGACAGAAAGGCTACAGTAACTCAGATAACCACTCTGTACAATTGTTGTGAGTAGAATAGAGTGCAAAACACGTCGAACCTTTTCGGCGTATGGACTACAACAGCAGAAGATCACGTCGGGAACTTTATTAGGAACATTGTGTTCCTAATAAAGTGCTCAGTGAGTGTACATTAGTTAACATGAACTAACAATGAGCATTTTTACAACACATATTTATCTCGGTTAATGTTTTCAATATATAGCCTACTAGTACATTTCAAACATTTAAAGTTGTATACATTAATATTAGTTAATCATTCTAAACTAACATGCACTAACAATCAACAGTTGTAAATGTATAAATTAACATTAACCAAGATAAATAAATGCTGTAAATATACATTGTTTATGGCTAGTTCGTGATACCTAAAGCCTTTAATAATGTTAACAAATAGCATCTTATTGTAAAGTGTTACCGAAACATATTATAAAAAATAAATATAAATGTAACATTAATATATAATATTTATTATATTAAATAATGTTATTATCAAATTTTAACTATGCTTATTTAAATATTATGTAATAGTAAAAATAATAATAGTAAGAGCTGAAATGATACAAATATACAGTGTGGTCCAAAAGTCTAAGACCACTAATGAAAATGTGCTTTTATTGTGCATTTCTTTTATTTAATACAGTTTCTTACATTACAAGTGACATAAATTATCAGTATAAGAATTTTGAAAAATTTGTTATTGAGAATTTTGTTATGTTCCTCATTTAGCATTAATAACAGAATGCACTGAATGTCCATGTTATCCCAGCATGATTTGAGAATGTTTTAAAAAGCATGTGTGCTTGAATGAAAGTAAGGCATTCTGACATTTTGTGCAAAGGAGTTAATATGGCCAGTGTCACAAATTTGCTAATATGATTAGTGACCTACAAATAGAGCAACATTTCTTCTAAAACTTTATTTTATATATTTTTTATTATAATATTTAATATTAAATTAAATATTTCCAGATTTAAATTAGATTTTAAATCCAAGACTTTTGAACAACACTGTATAGAACTATTTTTACACTACATAATTATTTACACTACATTTAATTATATTTGTTATAATAGGAATGACATAGGAATAACAGTACAGTAAGTGTCAGTAACGTGTGAGAACCAAACTAAAAGG
The DNA here is from genome assembly GCF_019703515.2 of Myxocyprinus asiaticus. Lineage (NCBI taxonomy): Eukaryota > Metazoa > Chordata > Actinopteri > Cypriniformes > Catostomidae > Myxocyprinus > Myxocyprinus asiaticus. The sequence continues at coordinate 21,579,192 of NC_059353.1, read as the reverse complement.
AAATACACTAAGCATGATATTGTATTGTAATATGTGCCAAAAACGGTTTAAAATAAAACCATGTATTCCTTTCTATTTGTTTAAAAAAACTTTTCCTCTAATGCAGACTGCTTTGGCTCTTGCAAAATGGGCTTCCAGCGAGGACACCAGGATAAATCACAGTGCTTCTCTACCAGACAGTAACATATTCATCTACCAAAGAGGAGCATAGTAAAGATGAGAGACAAGCCAAACAGAACAGTATGAGTACTGAGTGTTTATTCAGTCACTCCTTTAACATGGACTCCATTAAGGTACTCCATCGCTGACTGCTGTTTTGACCTTGTGTAGTGTGTCATGAGCAGTCTTTCCTCTTTCTTTTCCTCTATCTTGAGTGTGTCTTTTTAATGACTGAAAGGATGCCTAATTACTGAGGAAAACATTACAAACACAAACATTCAGTTAGCCCTCTCTAAAGACTGAGAATGGGAATTGCATCCTCAGGCAGCTATAGAGCTCCAACCAAAACACACACACTGCTCATGCTGTTTCTGCTTCTGAGATTCTGTTGAGACATGAAGACCCTGTGCCTTTGGTGATTACATGATAAGCTGTAATTAAGCAAGCTGATTGGAGATTTACCAGTGTCTATCCCTAAACACATGACAGTACAGGTTTCTGAAGGGAATGAATCATCACACATATACAATTTATTACATTCCCTCACAACAAAGATTGTGGGCTGATGGCCACAATCGAGCAGACTGACCCAAACAAACTAAGGATGCCAAACAAACTAAGTCAAATGGTAGAGCTGTGTTTCCTTTCATATCAACAGAATCCATCAACAAGCCATCTATCTATCATCTGACAGCATTGATCAGCCAGCTGAGTGTGAAATATAAACATCTATCTGCACTCAGCTCTGACAATGTAGGCTATAACAACGGCAATAAGCAGTCAACAGCATGCATGCCACAATGCAAAGACCTACAGTCATCTCCTACAAAACTGCAGGATAAGCAATCCACTCCTCATTTGTATAAAGCCTTTATAACTAAATAAAGCCAAAGTGCACCAATCAATCAACCCCAAGTTGAGAAGTAAAAACACATGATCAGTGTGCATGTTTTGGATTCACTGTCAGTGACAGTTCTGATCTGCATGCTTTTGGTGTGATGACATGGAGAACCGGCGAGAACAGACGCTGTGAGTAATAGAGAGAGGAAAAAAAGGGTCACGGCTTGGCAGACAGCACTAATCATACTCTGTAAACAAACGCACATAGAGAAAGCACAAGCGCAAGCTTAAAAGAGATGTGTGTGAGTGAGACAGAGATGGATATAAAGACATTGATACCTACCTCTGCTTGTTCAGGTGATGATATCTGCTGCAGGGTTGCTGAATTCTGGCTGCTCTAAGTGCTGCCACAGTCAGCGCACAAACGGATGGGCTCGCAAATAAAATGCTACAGGCACCGCTGGAACCAGCTCAGTCAGCGGCAGAAATATCCCTCCCCTCCTGCATGAATTAATTAAACCTCTCTCTCTCACACCATCTCTCTCTCTTCCTCTCATGATTATCCATCGGTGTGCAATGCTCTCCCTTGGCTGAAGCAGGCGAAAATGTCCCTGCACTTTCTTTTCTGACAGCCTGTTTACATAGTGCTCTCTCTCTCTCTCTCTCAATCTGCACTCACTCTCTCTCATCAACAGTGCAATATCAAAGTGCTTCTCATAGGGCCAGCCCTCCCCCTTGTAAACTACCCTAACCACTACAGTAAGTGCCTCACTCCAGCCTATTTACAAAACGTGCTGTCTTTTTGGATCATTTCCCTAGCTGTATCGCCTTTTAAGCAAAAAACAGAATATAAAAGAAAATGATTTAATTAAAAAATCTTTATAACAATCATTATTGTTCATACTTCCATTTGCTTGAATCCTCTATAAAATTCTTAGGCCATACTCAATTTTACAACGTTCATGTTATTGTGTATTTAAATAAGTAATTACTGATTAATTTTCATGAACTACATGTACTTACTGTGAATTCATATTATGGAGCTGCTCGTACTTAGATATTGCTCTTGTTATTTTTTTTCACTGTAAAAAATGCTCACCTGTGAATGTTACCTCGAGGATCTATTTCTACTTTATCTAACCCATAAGAATTACTTTCTTTGGAGTAACCTAATTTGTCAGCTACATTTAGTCCAATTAAATTTAATTTTTGACTTCAATAATATCAGTTAATTTAGATGTTACCACATGAAGCATGTGTTTCAGGTTACCTAATAAAACATTTTTTACAGTTTACAGTAATTAAAGGAATTTTCCAGTTAAGCTCAATCGACAACATTTGTGACATAATGCAAAAATGTGGTTACAGTAAGATGTTTACAGTGAAAGTCAATGGGACCACTGGATATATGTTAAAATACACATTGTTTAAAAATGTATAGCCACAAGACGTAAACATTAAATGCACTAACATGATTTTAGTCACTTACTAACCTTATCAGTGTAAAGTTATATCCAATATTACAACTTTGTTGCCACAACGATGCAACACTGGTAAAACCTGTAAGCGGTTTTATCACACATGTAGAACAGAACTTTGATCAAACTAAAATGTTAGCATGTATGATGTTTACACAAACTAGTCTCATAGAATGAAAAAAATGTGTAAGCTAAGTGCTATGTGCCGCTTTCTATGTTTTGCTTTCCTGGTGAAATTAACACTAGAGGTGCAATAACAACTGTGTGTTTTATTCACTTTCACACAATGAGATCAGGCTGTGTTTACATCTTGTGACTAAACTTTTGAAATAATGTGTATTCTAATGTTTATGCTGGCCGCATTCACTCTCATTGTAAGTGCCTTACTGTAACTGTGATTTTTGCTTGTTTATAATAAACGAGGAACAAATTGAACATTTTGTTTTATGATTATCAACATTATGCTGCAAATGCAGATGATTGAGCTTTACTTGATCAGGGTATTGAACCCAGAGCATCTCTTTAATAGCAGTAAAATGTTTCTGTAAATGTAGTAGTAAAGTGACCCAATTATACTTTGACACAAGACACAAGTTTTGTTTTGCTCTTTCCATTTTCATAATTAAATCTGTGACATTACACTAAATAAAAATCAACAGTTCCTGTTCTCTTGAGCCAAATACAACCACAAAAATTCATACTTATATGTTATCAGTTACATACTGTACAGTCATTTGAGAACATTATGAACTACACAACTATCATTGCATACCACAGTAACCTCTAGGTTGGCAGGCGTCATGAGGCTGGTGGTCACAAAACCATTCCACTAAATTGTGATCTATCTACAGGAGTCTGCAGTTGCGTGTGTGTTATTTCATTGTTTTACTTTGTTGTAGAGTGGTATTCATTGCTAAACTTGTGCAGTTTGTTTACTGTCTTGAACTTGTGCTGTTTGTTTACTGTCTTGAACTCGTGTCGCTTTAATGTGGGTTGGTGTGTGTGTGTGCTATATTGTTTCGACTTGTCCCAGGGTATTCACTGCTAGATTTAGCGTTGGTTGTCCAGTGTGTGTAAAACTATCATGATTTTTAGTGTCTATAAACAGTGCTTCACTTGTTTTAGAGTATTATTTATTGCTAAAGTGCAGCATAATTTATTTGCGGTGTACGGAAGTCGTGTTTGTTCCCACGCTTGTCATCTCACGTGACCCGTAGTTTGGGTTGACCACGTGACTAGCTTTGTTGTGCTAAGTAGCATTAAGGCGTGTCCTGCTTTTTTAATTGATCGGCTCTTTATCATTGTGAATATATTTGACTTGAATGCTGACGCGGTAGCGGCAGCGGAAGTGGTAGCCCTCGTGTAAAGCCCTCGTGTAAAGCCCTCCTCGTGTGAAGACCTACTTATGTAAAGACCAGCAAGTCTACCTGTGCGAGTCCATCAAGCAAGGACACCGACATGGTGCCACTCACCACAGCACTTAAGTATCTTGTTATTGTATCTCTTGTCTTATTTTCCTTCTGTATACAGTATCTCACAGAAGTGAGTACACCCCTCATATTTTAGTAAATATTTTTTTATTTCTTTTCACGTGACAACACTGAAGAAATGACACTTTGCTACAATGTAAAGTAGTGAGTGTACAGCTTGTATAACAATGTAAATTTGCTGTCCCCTCAAAATAACTCAACACACAGCCATTAATGTCTAAACCGCTGGCAACAAAAGTGAGTACACCCCTAAGTGAAAATGTCCAAATTGGGCACAATTAGCCATTTTCCCTCCCCGGTGTCATGTGATTCGTTAGTGTTACAAGGTCTCAGGTGTGAATGGGGAGCAGGTGTGTTAAATTTGGTGTTATCGCTCTCACTCTCTCATACTGGTCACTGGAAGTTCAACATGGCACCTCATGGCAAAGAACTCCAGCCAACCCTGCTGTTGAACACAACATCACCGTGCAGCTGGGTGCTACTACAGTAACGCCTTCCAAATCGGTCAGAAATCTAGGGGTAACCATCAACAACAGACTAAATTTCACAGACCACATCTCAAAGTCCGCCAGATCATGTAGATTTACACTCTACAATATCAGGAAGATAAGACCCTTCCTCTCTGAACATGCCACACAAATGCTTGTCCAGTCACTTGTCATAACTAGACTGGACTACTGTAACTCTCTCATTGCAGGCCTCCCTGCATGTGCAATTAGACCCCTGCAAATGATACAGAATGCAGCAGCACGTCTGGTCTTTAATGAACCAAAGAGAGCACATGTTACACCACTCCTTGTCTCTCTCCACTGGCTGCCGGTTGATGCACGTATCAAATTCAAGGCTCTGATGCTGGCATACAGAACAGTCACTGGGTCTGCTCCAGCAGACCTAAAATAATTTATGCAGAGCTATGCGCCCACTAGAAGCCTGCGGTCAGCTAAGGAATGTCGCCTTGTTGTACCAACACAAAGAGGCACCAAAACACTTTCCCAGACTTTCAGCTTCATCATACCACGTTGGTGGAATGACCTTCCCAACTCCATCCGTGAAGCTGACTCACTCTCTGTCTTCAAAAAAGCGACTAAAAATACGTCTTTTCCATGAGCACTTAACCAGTCATTAAAAAAAAAATAAAAAATTCCTGTTGCACTTTATTCTGTTTTGAATACTATTCTGATGCTAGTGAAACTTTGTAATATGGCACTTTTCGTACCACTGTCTCCTTAAGATGATTCGCTTATGTTTTCCTCTTTTGTAAGTCGCTTTGGATAAAAGCATCTGCCAAATGAATAAATGTAAATGTAAATTCAGAACCATTGTTCACTCTCACAACACAATTGTACACAATTGTTCACAATGCAGCAAGCAAAACAGCACTAAACATTGCATGATGATTGCTGTTATTGAAATCAGAGAATGGCTGTTGTTAAGACTAATACACAGAAAATATGATGAAAACAATTAATTTACGAAAAAGAATAACACATAAACAATCCAAAAAGGCATTCTAGATAAGTTTGAAAAGCTTTTGTCCTGTATACATTTCAGCCGACAGAAAAAGTATATGGAATTTGAGATATACTGTATAAAAATCATGGTGAAAACTTCATAGCATTTAATATGAATAGTTAGGAATGTCTGATTTAAATACAATTTTGATGCCATTGTGCAAATGTCACATTGGGATGATATAACGGTCCCTCACAGGATGAAGAGATGAGGCCAGTGCTTATCAACCAAATTTCCTCAGCCATATAGAGGGTATTAAACCCCAGCACCATTGCTCCATCACTTAATTTGAGAAGCAGACAAAGGGATAGAAATAGCCCAAGAGCGCTCCTCCCCTGCATTTATGATCAAAAGCAGACTGTTTTAGTCTGGCCTGACTTTCACCTAGGTATGCCAACCCCTTTTCGTTTTTCAGAAAAATTTTAATCAAGAATTTGCTCCAAAAGACCTTTTAAGGTAAGTGGTTAAAATCAGAGGGTACAAGCTGACCCTGAAGCCTCAAATCTGGTCAAATTCTGTAGTTAGAGAACACTGGTAAAAAAAAGAACACTCACTCTTACATAGAGAACAAATAATCAAACAAACATTCATGCAAGGGAGGTTCACAGACAAAAAAGGGAACAATTCAAAAGAGATTATATGATAAGACTGTCCTTACCGTGAATATTGTTGAGCTGTAAACTGGTTGTCTTGTGCAAACAGTAGTCACCGTTTAGGAAACGTGTAGGAGTGTCAGCATGTGTTTCCTAGTGCTAAGGGTAACAGTAAAAAACCGCATCATCTATGTGCTTGTTGCAATTGTGCAACACACACTGAAACAAAAGTCTACGAGTGTTTTCAAGTGTTGAGAATTCATATCTCGAAATAGACTATGCACAATATGTCAAAAATGGCAATAGAAATACAATAGAAAAGGAAATGTATATAAGTCTGTAGGGCTGAGGACTGGTTAATGGGTCTGCTCTCTCTTTATCTTGTTCTCTCATGCTCTCTTTCTTTCTCTCTCTGAGGGGACTTTTCCCTTTGCTGTTAGAGATGGAGGTGCTGCCATGTGCCAGCCTAGCGTATGCTTTCACTTCCTGTCTCTATCTTATTGTCCTCTTTGATTGAAGATGTGATCCAACACTGTTAGGAACCAAGGTTGATCTTATTATGAATGAAAAAGACCTCAGGTGATCTTTGTAACTGATCCTAACCCTGTTTGAAAAAAAAAACAAACAAAAAAAAACATTTCAGCTAAAACCAGCCTAAGCTTGTTGGCTGGTCTTAGCTTGTCTCCCAGACTGGTCAGTTGGCTGGTTTTAGATGAGTTTTGGGCACTTTTCAGCTGATCATGCAGGGAGACCAGCTAGACCAGCTTGGCCAGGCTGGGAGACCATCTTAAACCAGCTAAGACCAGCAAAACGGGGTTTTTTCAGCAGGAAAATTATTCTCAACCTAATATTCCATCGGCTTTTAGCATGCATTTGAGGTAACAGAAAATCAACCCCATTCTGCTGAAATAGCGCCATCTCCTATTTGACATTTTTGCATCAATTCAAACATGCTTCCCTTTCCCTCTGGTGCTACTAGAGGTGTGAAACCCAGCCCGGGCCTGACGGAACCCAAGATTCCGAGAACCCATTGAGTTTTGGGCCTGGTTCAGGTCAGTTATTCAAGTATGACATCGGGTTCAGTTTGTAATTAATGAAAAAATAAACAGGCCAACCAAACATGGTTCATGAGTTTGTATGTCCACCTAGCCCCTGAAGTGGAAATGGTAAACAAATTGTTAAGGGTAAACAAATTTGGCTTGCTGTCCATAAAGGAGGGGCTCGAGCATGCAGCTCGGCTCCAGCTGTAAACCCCCCCCTTTAGGACTACTTAACTAAAGTTAGTAAAGGTTAATAATCAAGTTGGAGTAGGGGTGGTGGAGGGATTCCGGAAGAATCGTCACAGGAGTGTAGGTAAGCAGCTGCTTATATGTGTTCTTGCAGTATGATTGACGGGACTAGTTTGACAAGCTACAGATGGACGAGACTCCTGAATGGACGAGTTAGAGGCCGTTTACACCAAATGTGTTTTTGCATGCATCTGCTCTGTTGTCCCATTGTTTTCCTATGTAAACTTATGCTGGATGAATGTCTTTGACTTTTGCACCACATCTTGCTGTTTTTTCAGTGTCTCGTGCAGGACCGGCACATTTTTAGACACCCGTGTCAAGATAAAAAGAACTTCACATTTTCAAAAACGCATGTCGAGACACCTGTGTTCTGTTTAATTCGTTGCACTGAATTGTTTTTAGCACAGGTGTCATAAAGATTCAACATTCTGAACAAGTTCAGTCTGCAAAAAGGTGACTGTTAAATTGTTTGATATTATTCCAGATTGTTCTGCATCAAGCACATTTTCAGCACTTGATAAACGGTAAGGCAATTGAAGGAATTTAGTGATTTGTGGTAGGTCATATTTACAACTGCCAGCAATCATCACCAATAGCATGTAGGGAATTATATAAAATGCAGCACAAAGACTGAGGGATTTGCAATATGCTCACAATTTAAATTAAACTGCCCGCATATCTTAATTAGTAATATGTAGGATTTTCTATGTAAATAATTAGCTTATGAATCCTGGCCGCCCACCATTACATGAAGGATAATTAACAAATGATCAGATTAGAAATCTGAATAAAAATTCTCCACCATTAAATATGTAATACAACAGGCTCATTGTATCTGCTCACAATATCGTCTCGGTTACTGTCGTAACCTCCGTTCCCTGATGGAGAGAACGAGATTGTGTCGATGTAGTGACACTAGGGGTCGCTCTTGAGAGCCCCGAACACCTCAGATTTTTGAGAAAAGGCCAATGAGAATTGGCGAGTGGAATTTGCATGCCACTCCCCCAGACATACGGGTATAAAAGGAGCTGTCTCGCAACCACTTATTCAGGTTTTGTGCTGAGGAGCCGAGACAGGGCCCGGCCATTTCAGCGGGTAGTACAGTGTTGTGGCAGGGGGGACACAACGTTTTGTTCCCTCCATCAGGGAAGGGAGATTACGACAGTAACCGAGACATTCCCCTTCTGTCACTCACTCGACGTTGTGTCGATGTAGTGACACTAGGGGTCCCTATACGAAATGCCACAACTAGCTGAACCGTGTTACGTGGACTGCCGGTGCAGGTGCAAGCAAGCTGCTGCCTGCGTAGTAGCACGTGCTACTCCCCCAACGCTTCTTGGAGGGGAAAGGCGCTATACGCAAGCGATACCCCTGGCAGCTGTCCGTATTCCAGAACTTACCTGTTCGTACCTGATAGAACATGAGACGAAACCGGCTCAACCTGGATATTGTAAAATTTTGCGAAGGTATTGGGTGTCGCCCAGCCCGCTGCACTGCAGATGTCTGCTAAAGAGGTGCCATGGGCCAGTGCCCACGAAGATGCCAGACTCCTTGTGGAGTGTGCTCGCATTCCTGAAGGGGCAGGCATGGCCTGGGCCTGGTATGCCATAACGATGGCATCCACGATCCAGTGGGCAAGCCGCTGTTTGGAGACAGCATTCCCTTTCCGCTGTCTGCCAAAGCAGACAAAGAGCTGCTCAGAGTGTCTAAAGCTCTGCGTGTGATCCAAGTAGATGCACAAAGTATGCACCGGACACAGCAACGACAGGGCTGGGTCTGCCTCCTCCTGGGGCAGTGCTTGCAGGTTCACCACCTGATCCCTGAAGGGGGTTGTGGGAACCTTGGGCACATAGCCCGGCCGGGGTCTCAGGATTACATGAGAGTCACCCAGACCGAACTCCAGGCAAGTATCGCTGAAAGAGAACACTTGCAGGTCCCCGACCCTCTTGATGGAGGTGAGCGCAATCAGGAGAGCCGTCTTCAAGGAGAGGGCTTTCAACTCGACTGACTCTAGCGCCTCAAAGGGGGCTCTACGAAGGCCCAGGAGGACCACGGAGAGATCCCATGAGGGGAACAGGCGTGGCCTAGGAGGATTCAGCCTCCGGGTGCCTCTCAGGAACCTGATGATCAGGTTGTGCTTCCCTAAGGACTTACTGTCCACTGTATCGTGGTGTGCCACTATGGCGGCTACATACACCTTCAAAGTGGAGGGGGACAGCCGTTCCTCCAGCCTCTCCTGCAGGAAGGAAAGCACTGACCCGACTGTGCATCTCTGAGGGTCTTCAGCTCGGGAATAACACCAATTCGCGAACTGACGCCACTTCAGTGTATAAAGCTGCCTTGTGGAGGGAGCTCTGGCCTGAGTGATCGTGTCTACCACTGCTGGTGGTAGGCCACTTAGGTCTTCTGCATCCCATCCAAGGGCCAGACGTGGAGGTTCCAGAGGTCTGGGCGTGGATAACAGATGGTGCCCCGTCCCTGAGAAAGAAGGTCTTTCCTCAGGGGAATTCACCAGGGAGGGGCTGTCGCGAGGAGCGTGAGGTCTGAGAACCAAGTCTGGGTGGGCCAATACGGGGCCACAAGGGTGACCTGCTCCTCCTCCTCCCTGGGGGGAATGCATACTTGCGCAGCCCCTGGGGCCAGCTGTGTGCCAGCACGTCTGAGCCGAGGGGGGCCCCCGTCGAGAGAATACCGAGCGGGCAGTGGAAGGTTTCTCGGGAGGCAAATAGGTCTACTTGTGCTTTTCTGAACCAACTCCAAATCAGCTGGTCCACCTGAGGGTGGAGTCTCCACTCTCCCCTGAGCATCACCTGCCATGACAGCGCGTCCACTGTGGTGTTGAGGTTGCCCGGGATGTGAGTGGCCTGCAGCGACCTCAGTCGGCGCTTACTCCATAGGAGGAGACAGCAGGCGAGTTGCGACATGCGAAGTGAGCGTAAGCCGCCTTGGCGAATTATTTACGCTACTGTCGCTACTGTACTTTTACCTGGAGGTAAAAGGCGAGGCGCAGGGAGCAGCTAGAGTGGCTTTTCCCCAGAAGAAGCAAAGCCGCGACCGCAACGTTGCCATGGTCATATTCTCACAATGAGAACATGAACCATCCACGAATGCTGCCTCAGTGTGATCGCTGCCCAGACACGTGAGGCAGCGCCCGTGGCCGTCGGAAGCGGAGAGATAGCGACCGCATCCAGGAATCACACAAAGACGGAAAGGCATCTTTATAAAGACGCATCTTTAAAATGATGCTCAACATCAATGTGTGTGCTCTAATAGAGAAAATATACTCTTTAGCAAGAATATACACTCTTTTAGTGCCGTCGAAGCGTCCAGGGGCAAAATCTGCACTCGTTGTGCAGAAGGAGAGGAAGCCGCTGGAAATGCGCCGTATATCTAACAGCATACGCTTCTTAAGAGGTGAATGGAACAGCAGTAGTATTCAGCTCGCTGATAGTACAACCGCTCATCTCCGAAGAAAAAATCTGAATGAGTGGTTGCGAGCCAGCTTCTTTTATACCCGTATGTCCAGGGGAGTGGCATGCAAATTCCACTCACCAATTCTCATTGGCCTTTTCTCAAAGATCTGAGGTGTTCGGGGCTCTCAAGAGTGACCCCTAGTGTCACTACATCGACACAACGTCGAGTGAGTGACAGAAGTGGAACTCTCATTTTAATTTAATTTGGTCTTTAAAATAGACGTTAAAGTAAGCAAAGTCTAGTCCATTCTGTGGCTAATCATTTCGTGGAATTATGAAATGCTTACAAATAATAACCTTTTTGTTTTTTTCACAAACCAGTCAAGAAAGAAACTTCCCTCGCTTGTAACAGTGACAAAGAAAGGTTGAAATCCTCAGCTCATCTTTTCACCACAGTCATTCATGCCACATGTACAGAGAGAAAAGCACTGGTTTCCTTTGCAGGGACCTCCTGCTCTTACTTCTGCATTTACTTTCATGTAAGCAATGGCAGTCACTCTAAATGAGTGTGTTAAAATGCTCCCAGTTGACATTAGATGCTTTCCATGTACTTCATTACAAAGAAGAGACACAAGGACAAACAACACCGCAACACTGACAGGCAATCTATCTGTATATCTAAGCTCTTTCTTGAGAATCAATGTTTTTGGCAGTCTCTTGATGAATGGTTTACATCAGCATGACTATGCACCCAGTACATTGACTACCATCTCTATTAGTATGCAAATTCACACAGAGAATCCTACCTCCAAGAAGCAAGGAAATAACTCTCACCCGTATGCATATCCCTGCAGGGAAGAAGGGGTTTTCTTTTAACCTTGGAACTGAATATTATTAGCATCAATCATTCAGGTATTATATACGCACATATGGATGATCTGCATGGTAAAATAATTGGGAAGTACTGAGCAAAGTGAGCAGAAAAGTTAAAAATAAATCTTCAATTGATAAAAATGATAACTTTTGTATAGGCAAAAATATTCTGAAACAAAATGACCAAAAAATGCAATAAAATTCAACATTTAAATTTAATTTTCTGCCTTAATTTAACCACGGTGAGCTGTCATGCTTACATGTCAGCTTTTAATAATTCAGCATTAGGTTTAAATAATTACATTTGGATATTGCATTTGAAAATTTAAAGACATGAGAAATGAATGCAGCTGGGGCTCAGTATGTTTGATTAATGTTGCCGAGTGTGAAATTTGACACTTATACAATCAAGCTTTAAATACCTAAAAACTGCACTTCGACTGGGAGACTTTGGCTTTATATCAAACAAATAATATTTGATATATTCCTAATTGTTTCAATCCCACTCTATAGATAGACACCATAAGAAAGGCCAGTCCTGATCACAATTAGAAAACCCTCACCTCACAAGAAGCCTCGTCGGACGATATAGCACTCGCACACCCACGATATATGCTCGTCCATAGACATTCAGTCGAATTTTCAGTTCATGCACCAGCCCCCATTGTTTCATCAAATATCTCTGGACTACAAGCTCAATCTAGGTGTCAATAAAAAACTGAGATCCTCCCCTTTGCGATGATGTACTATATAACATTTTATCATTAATACTCAATTATATATATTTTTGATGATTGGTTTAGGATGCTTTTCCTGCTGGACTGCATTATTTTGTTCTGAACATCTAAGATATAACATTGGATTATTCAAATGAGTAAGCTCACAGACAAGTAAAAAATTGATAATTTTTTTAGAAAACTGCCTAAGGTAAAAGCGGATGTAAAGTTTTTAACTGTTTGGGGCTGACAGCATCACTGATTGTAACGTAAAAGAGACTTTTGTATTCAATGTCTTACAGAAATCATATTTCACTTTGTGATTCTTTTGAAAATCTTTTAAACTGTGATTTTAGGGCAACAAAATAAATGGTACAGTCACATTCCTGAGAATGAGAGCTTTTATTTAAAATATGATTTGTCTATTTACGTGCTATTTCCAAAAACTTTTATATTCATATTAACTTTTCTACCACATGACCTCTAGGTGGTGCTGATTTGCAACGCAAATGTTTTCAGGCCTTATTATGTTATTTTATGTAGTATAAATGCAGAAGTGGTGGTTATCTGTAAAAAGTTCAGATTCAAAGCTTTCAAACGATACCCCATATGCCTGACTTATGTATTCTGAGACTTGAACATTTCCAGCGTAAACTTTTTCGTGACATAGCGCCCCCTTTTGGACCTGCCAGCGAGTCTGCAGAGCTGAAGAGGCTAAAGGGATAGTTCAATTAAAATAAATATTCTGTAATTTACTCACCCTCATGTTGTTCTAAAAGGACTTTCAGTCTTCCATGGAACACAAAAGGAAGTATTCAGCAGAAGGTTAGCCTCTGTCACCATTTACTTTTATTGCATTTTTATTCCACACAATAAAAATGGATGGTGACTGAGGCTGTCATTCTGCCTAACATCTCCTGTAGTTTTCCATGGAAGAAACAAAGTCATGGGGGTTTGGAATAACATAAGGATCAGTAAATGATGACAGAACTATCCTTTTAAGCATCATCTATGAAAAAAATCTGGGGTAAAAGAGCAATGGAGCAGTCTGCAGGGACGGAGTCAGTGAACTTTGTGGAAGGGAATGGGTTTGAGACAGCAGGCAGAGCGGAGTGTACTAATTTAGCCTGTAAGGGTGGGTGTAAAGAACAGGGTTTTTAGCAGGACCTCCCTGTGCGAAGGGACAAAAACCACTGAGTGACACCTTATCATTACGCCCACTACTGACAAATATGTTAATACTGAGGGTGGAAATAATTGAGTGCAGATGGTAAGTCACGGAATGTAATTTGTGAATAGCTTTTCAAAGTACAGGTTACCTTTAGCCTGTGGTGGGGCAAGGGTGGTGGAGATTCCCCTGTGGTGTATACCAATACATTAGTGTGTCACTTTCTAAAGTTGGACAAGAAAGAGGAAAACCATACTGATTTTTAAGCATCGCTTTTTAAAGACTGTTGAACAAATACAAGCTGCGCTGAGTGTACCTGCATTCTGTTTCCCTGTTACATCATGGATTTTTAATGCACCCTCCTGTGTTGTTTAATAAGCTTCTCTTTCTGACCTGGGAAATAAATACTGTGTCCAAAAGCTGAAAAATGCCACCTTCACAGGCAGTCTGTGTACTGTACCTTAAAAAGATTTTACTACCTTATCTAACCCTTAAAATTAGTTTTGTTGGTATTCAGTACGACAGCGTTTTAGTGCCATGTCAAAAAAATAAATAAAATAAATTAATAAAATCAATGATTTCGAGAATAAAGTTTAATTGCATTATGAGAATAAAGTCATAATGTTTTGAGAACAAAGTCAAAATTACGAGAATAAAGTCGTAGCATTATGAGATTAAAGATAATATTTTTAGAATAAGTCGTAAGGAAAGTAACATCAAAGAGATGTGGTATACAACAGCAAAGTGGAATGTCTGGGTCTCTGGATATAGTAAACACCACTAACCAGGGAGATAGCATTGGCTATGCAACTTTGTTGTCAAGTTAGCTGAGCTGATTTTCTTTTTGTGAGCTCTCTGTTCATATATGAGGTGTGCATTAGTACAGGAGTTTTTAACCTGTGGGCGCCTGTCAGGGGAGGGGAGATATAGGCTTACACTCAAGTGAAACAAAAAATAACTGGAACTGCTGTCAATTATATACTGTAGATCCATTTCAAGACATTGTATGTGGTAACATCCCTTCAGTTATAGTTTTGTTTTGAGAGCAAAAACCAACAAAAAAAGGAGAGCAAGCATCACCCATGTCGAGCGGGACTGCTTGAATGTCTAAATCCTATCATACTAAATCCCCCACATCCATATATTTAATGAAGCTGCTGGCTTGGCGTCCATTCTATCATTGTGATAATAGCGTGCTGTTTAATATTGTGATTTTATGAATAATTGAATATTGAATATTTTTTTCCTTGAAATATTTCTACTTTATTCGTGCAATATACTACTTTATTCTCATAATGCTATGAATTTATTCTCGTAATTTTGACTTTATTCTCAAAATATTATGACATTTAATCTCAAAATGCTACAACTTTAATAATTTTGACTTTGTTCTCAAAGCATTACGACTTTAATCTGATAATGCTACGATTAATTCTTGAAACTTTATGACTTTATTCTTTTTTGGTGAGGCACTAAAATGACGTCGTAATTCAGGTCGATGGAGTGATCTTAAATCATATTTTTTACTTAAATAAAGACACACTATGTAATTTTTGGCCCTCTAGCGGCTAAAAAATAAAACTGCATGTTTATTGCAGAAGAAGTTTTTTTTTTTTTTTTTTTTTTTTTTGTAATGACGAAAGTTGTGGTTCGCTCTACTCCTCTGCGCGGATGAATGTGGTTCGAGGTACCGGTGTACACATGGATACTGGACATTTTATCAGAGCGAATGGACAAATAAATAACAAAAGAAAGGAAAAGACAGATATCTGAAAACATGTCATCTGAGCAGGTGAGTGCCATATCTTATGCTGTTGTTTTGACTTATTGGAATCATTGATGTTTTGAAATAAATGACGTTACAAAAGTTAGGCAACGTTCGTTAACATTAGACAAACGTTGTAAAGTTTTTATAACTGCAGGATATTCTGGCCAAACAGACCACGGTTGTAACTAATTTATAGCTCGTCATTGTTGCCAACCAGTGGTCAACATAATTTCATATCTCAAGCCTGGGACTAAAGGATTTATTTTATATAAATTATTGCCGTTATAAAGAAAAATACACACGTGTGCTAGCAAATGAATTATTCTGCAATGATTACAGTATAATTGTAGTATTTCACTACACACACAGAAGTGTGTGTGTGTGTTTATACATAAACCATATCAATAAAATATCTAACCTGCTGAGTAAGAAAAAAGTCATCTCTGGATCGCTTTAAATCCTTACAGTGCTCCTGTTGATCATCGCTCCCTTGTTGCCAGAGAGACACCTACAGCTAACTTGTTTGTCATTCATTTGTGGATGTGGGCTTTAAGTGTATTAGCATCCTCAGTAACATGCTGCACATGTTACTAAGGCCTTTACACAATAAGATGACTGTTACAATAGTAACCTCATAACTAAGTTTCATGGAAAAACACAACTTGAAAAACAACTGTACAAGCCAAAATTCCTGACAAATGGAACTGATTAATCACAGAACAAGTGATCAGTATAGGAACCGATCAAAGCAGAGTGTTCTCAACTACCATGTTGCTTAATGTAGTTCAATCCACATTTTCTCCTGTGCTGAATAATATAATAACTATGCCATTAGCTGTAGTAAGAAATCCTGGCTATACTGGAATAGACTAAAGTAATGTGTAATAAGGTTCTGAAAGTTCATGTTCATAGCAAACAAATTAACGCGGATGACATGTATATATCAACAGAACATTTCCTAAAAACATTTCCTTTATTTTCCTTTCCCTGTTATTTATATATTCCAGCTGCCCCTGTGTTAATACAATATGCACCTTGGACGCCTCTCCTCTCTGTAATATACAGTACTACCAGTGTGTTTATAATGCATCTAGGGCTCATTAAGGAGGACTTAATTACCAAGAATAAAAGGGAACATCTCTCCAAACGATCCAACCTGTTTTCCATCTCTCATATTTACATTATTTACCAAGCTGCAAATTTCTTAGTAAAAACAACACAGGCAGCTTCTGGAGTGAATCTCTAATTATGTTGTTACCAATCTACTGCTCAGATTTTTATGAAAAGGAAGAGGAGAGGAAAGGAGGGAAAGAACGAAGCCGACCTTCATCAAACCCCAATGGCATGATCTGGATGACATCAGCAGCTTGCTGTCACCATAGCAATGGTAACCTCCCAGGGAATGCTACAGATAATGAAGGGATCTGGAATGCTAGTAAACATCTCAATGGACAAAAGCGCAACCTTGTCTGCTCTGTCAGCTGATTTTTTTTTGTCCCTAGCATTATTCTCTAAAGTGTGTAGATCCTTTTTTCAGTCAAACCACTTTAAGATTTTTCAATGTTCATGTATCTTTTAACAATTATGACGTAATATGACATCCTGACATTGAGGGGATATGATCTAATTTATGGATATGTTCAATATGTATGCTTGTTAAATAGAGAAAATGCTGATTTAAGTTAAAAATAGAGAAGAGCAATTTGCAAGGTTTCTTTCCAGTTACCATGAATGAATAAAAAACACAGTAAATAATAATGGCAATGTAGTTTACTGCTTAGTCTGGCATTGTGGGGGTGAATTTGTGCTTAACATTGCAAAACACTCTAAACGCTTGCATTTTTGGTTAAGAATAAAGAGAATGATGTTTAAATTAAATGCTTAAATGAAATACATTTTAAAAATGTTCCATTTATATAAAATTATATGTAGGCTATATAATTGTTTTATATTTGGGCAGTTCAAAATATAAATTTAAATTTAATGTATGTATGTATAGATATAAATGTATACATACATTGTGTATAAATCAGATGCCAGAATTTTAAAATGCCCTGAAACACTACATATGTTTGCTACATCCTTACATTCAGTCTGCACCTTACTCTGTCAGTAACAGAGTAACAGTCACCTTTTCTACTTTCTGGTCCCTCAATTAAAACATAAACGATCATTTAAGAGAAATTCTTCTCATTCTGGAGTAATTAAGTTTGCTTCATTTGTTTTCACTGTGATGCAGCACAAGGAACAGAGGAAACCTTTGCATGCTAGCGTCCTCCCCTCCACATGTATCCTGATGTCTCAGCAGTTTTTAATTAAAATGCTCCATTTGTGCCACCTATCATGGTTGGCTGGGAAACTATTGGAGAATAAATTGATGCCCTCATCCACTGCAGCTGGCTAGGGCTCTGTATTTTGCAGCACTTTATTGTTTCATATTTAGGGGGAAAGGAGAGACGAGGGGTGATGTAAAAGCATGACAAGCAACTTGCAGTGATACAACTATTTGCAGGTGCAATTTAACCGATGATAAGCTGCATAAGGTAGTTGGTTGAAAAGAATTAATTTAGGCATAATCTGTGTAAATCTCAAAATGACAAAAATGGAAAATAAAAACAAGGCTATTTTGACCATACACTGTTTTTTTTTTTTTTGTTTTTTTTTTTTGGTGTCCCAAAAAACATGCCACAAAGTTTTAAAGTAGTGGGCATACTGTATGTATTATGCATTTCATTATACTGTAAAGGCAAAAATAAATAAATAAATAAAGTTGTGGCCTGCAAACCTAAACTATTTCACACTTCTTCATACAGTTTTAAGAGTAAGCTACACACAGTCATGGCAAACCTGGAAATGTAAGGCAATTTTGAAAGTTGTGATTTCCAGGCCTGAAAAAGTCCTGGATATTAATACAATTTTTAAAAACGTCATGGAAATATGAGTAGTGAATAGTGTTGTCACGATACCAAAATTTCAGTAGTCAGTACTAATACCAGTAACATTTCACGATTGTTGATATCAATATCGACACCACAGCAAAAATGGATACTATGCTATTGAACACACTTAGCAATGTAAACAATAAATTAAAACAACTGCATGTTTCCTTCGTGTAAGTAAAATGTTAAGTAAACATTGCTTTAGATTTTTTTAAAGGGCCCTACAAAACGTTTTATTTTTTCCCAAATCTTGTGTTTCCATTTGTATTATTTCTGAATTCCATGTTTTGAAGTTTAAGTCAACATCAGCATTAAAATTGTGTCTGGATTTGGGTGAGAACAGACCAAAATGTAACTCACTTTACATCTTTTCACTTTACAGGCACAGTCATGATTTCAAGCTCAGTTACACACTGTAAAAAAAAATCCTGTTAAATTTACCATAACAAACTGGCAGCTGTGGTTGCCAGAAATTCACCGTATCACACTTCAGGCTTTACATGATGTAATTTTGATGCCTGCATATTTTGCCAGGGGCAGATGTAGGTATGGCCGATATCATTAAATAACATAAACGGTAATGCACCATAAAATACAGTAGCGGTTCAAGCTTGTATGGCGCCATGGGTGAAACCCCCTTCAGCACTCTTCACCCTAGAAACAGTAAAAATCTGCTTTTCACTTTATAATGTATTGTTACTCACCACAGTAATTACAGAAAGGCACATGATGACATGAAGTTTATCAATAAAGTCCTTTCCAAGAGCAATGACCAATAAACTTGTAGAGACAGTGCTCAGTGTCACTCACACAAACACTAAACACCATCAGGGTAACACATGTGAAATTAAAATAAATTAATAAACATTAACTAAACTACATCAAATATAACACTGAACACCGCAAGGTAGATAAGTGATATAAAAAATAAGAAGAAACATAATTATTCCCATAAAATATAATGAAATGAACTGGGTCATGCAGGGAATTCTGGGAATGGCAGATTATTGTTTTTACCGTAATTTCAACAATAATTTACCATAAAAAGTACATGTACTCTCTTGTTAAACATAATATAAATTTTTACCTTTAATTATATGGTAAATTCATAGTTTTTACATCTAAAAAAGGTCATTTTTACAACATTTTACTTTTTATTTATTTTATTGTCTTTAATTTTTTTGCGTATATTTTAAGGTAACTACCTGTTAACGAATTAACGTGTAGCATTTTTACAGTCTTTTACCGTTAAAATTATGGAAATTTTTTTACAGTGCACTTCTTCGTGTTTGACGCATGCGCAGAGTGCTATATGCCACTAGGAAGTGTAATCGAGCTTGACATCATGATCGCCAAGGAGACTGCCAAAGTTATATTGAAGAAGGAGTTATATTTTGGTCTATTTTCACCCAAATAATTTGATTGCTTCAGAAGACATGGATTAAACCACTGGAGTCTTATGGATTATTTTTTATGCTGCCATTATGTCCTTTTTGGAGCTTGAAAATTTGGTCATTGTTCACTTGCATTGTATGGACAAATAGACATCATATCTCAATTAAAATATCTTCATTTGTGTTCTACAAAATAAAGGAAGTCGTACGAGTTTGAGACAGCATAAGGGTGAGTTGATGAGAGGATTAGCATTTTTGGGTGAACTATAGAGCTGTTCAGCTGTTATGTCAATTATAGGTGAACATGGAAGGCTAATTCATCATGTGATTTTTCAACTTATGAGTACATTAAGGTCTGTGGTAAACATTACTTGATGATATGTGGATGCTTGTTCTACAACATAAATTACAAACAGTCATCAAAATTCACATTTGAGGTACGACTGTGTGTAATTAATGTTGTAGAACAAAACGTCCATGTGTTGACAAGTAATGTTTACCACAGACCTTATTTTACACATAAGTTCAAAAACCCCATTATAAAAACCCAAAGATAAAAATAACAACAAATGACATGGAAAGTCCAGGAAACGCATTGGTATAAAGGTCTGTCAGCACTTACATTTGGCATTTCAAATCACCTATATAAAAATAATATTTTTGTTGTTACCATGCTAATAATTTTTTGATTTCCTATTACAGTAAATATAATACAAATTCAGTTGTCCACCTGTGAATCATTTTCTTGGGGTCATTTACACCACTGAACCGTATTTAACACAATTACTACTTCTTCTTGACATTTCTATAATTCTAATTTTCCAATTCTACTTTGTCTTAAAACTATCACACTTAACTATGGCCCAGTGCTGGCAATGCTGTTTGTGTACTTTTGTTTTTGTTTGTTTGTTTGTTTGTTTTTTATAAAGGCTTGTTATCTTCAGTTAGTTTTTTTTTTCTTTGCACAAAGACACTTCTACAACAGTGTTGTGCAACAGACAACACAACTACAGATGTCATGGAACGTTTGTTTGCCTTCACCTATCACAGCGATTGCAACTGCAGTGTGTACCTGTTGACCATCCACAAAATTAAACCTCTGTCTGCCTGACATCAAATCATAAAATATGTAGCTTGTATGTGTTCCACAGGAAAATATCTGACAATGCTCCTGTACCAAAAGCATTCTGAAAGTAAGAATGCATGATTCACGTTTAACATGCAATACATAATGCAACATTACTATAATAATACTATAATACCAAACTTATTTTCTCACCCTTATGCCATCCCAGATGTGTATGACTTTCTTTCTTCTGCAGAACACAAATGAAGGTTTTTAGAAGAATATCTCAGCTCTGTTGGTCCATACAATGCAAATGAATAGTGACCAGATCTTTGAAGCTCCAAAAAGCACATAGATGCAGCATAAAAGTAATTCATACGACTCCAGTGATTTTTAGAAGCAATATGATAGGTGTGGGTGAGAAACAGATAAATATCTACTGTATAACTTTTAGGGTTGCCAACTGTCCCGTATTAGCCGGTTAGTCCCGTATTTCGACGGAAGTGAAGATGTCCCATACGGGAAGCCTATTGTCCTGTATTTCAGCAGGAAGACGCTTGAGTGGGACCCCGATCAGATGGTGAAATGCCTCGTATTGAATCAACAAAATGTTTAAAGGGGCTCAAGCATCCTGTATTCGTGCGACAAAAAGTTGGCAACCTTAATAACTTTATAATATATAAAGTCCTTTTTTTTAACTATTAATTCTCCCCCCTGCCCAGTAGGAGGCGAAATGCACAAATAATTGAATCACCAAAAACACATGAAGAATGTGAAAGTGGAGCTTTATTAGTAAAAATGGATTTAAATATTGATCTGTTTCTTACCCACACTTATCATATCCCTTCTGAAGACAGACTGAACCAGTGTCATTTGAATTCCTTTAATGCTGTCTTTATGTGCTTTCTGAGCTTCAAAGTTTTGGTACCCATTCACTTGCATTCTAGTATAATTAACAGAGCTGAGATATTCTTCTAAAAATCTTTGTGTTCAGCAGAAGATACAAAACACATCTGGGATGGCATGAGAGTGAGAAAATAATGCGAGAATTTTCAATTTTGGAAAAATTATTACTACAAGAGTTTAGACAGAATGCTAAACTTAATCATCATTTACTTTCACTGCATGTTTTATCCCCCCTCCATATTTTGAAAGGGAATGGTGACTGAGACTGTCAGTCCCTAGCATTCTGTCTAACATCTTTTGGGTTCCACAGAATACAGTAAGTTTCACAGGGTTGGAAGAACATGAGGGCGGGGAAATGATTATATAATATTAATTAAAGGTTGAACTGGGGGCCTGGGTAGTTCAGTGAGTATTGCCGCTGACTACCACCCCTGGAGTCGCGAGTTTGAATCCAGGGCATGCTGAGTGACTCCAGCCAGGTCTCCTTAGCAACCAAATTGGCCTGGTTGCTAGGGAGGGTAGAGTCACATGGGGTAACCTCCTCGTGGTCGCTATAATGTGTGGTTCTCGCTCTCGGTGGGGCACATGGGGTAACCTCCTCATGGTCGCTATAATGTGTGGTTCTCACTCTCGGTGGGGCACATGGTGAGTTGTGCGTGGGCTTCCACATGCGCTACGTCTCCGCGGTAATGCGCTCAACAAGCCACGTGATAAGATGCGCGGATTGACGGTCTCAGACGAGGAGGCAACTGAGATTCGTCTTCTGCCACCCGGATTGAGGCGAGTCACTACGCCACCACGAGGACTTAGAGCACATTGGGAATTGGGCATTCCAAATTGGGGAGAAAAGGGGAGAAAAAGAAAAAAAGAAAAACAATTAAAGGCTGAACTATCACTTTAATGATGCTTCTCAGATTTGGACGAATCTGTCAATTAGGAGAGAAGTTTGGAAACCTTTTTCTAGTAATTATTACAGTGAAAAATGTGAACAATGTCACAGAGTCCCAAGTTATATATAATGTTTAATTATACACTGAAGCAAGATCATGCTTTATTCATGCCTTCTGTTGTTATTTCACAGCTTTTTACATCCTGCGTGAATTTAGTTGTGATGGTCCAGCATTGTCAGTGTCTAAAGAATTTAGATAATTAGTTCACTAAGGGTAAATTGCACCTTATCTCTGTGTTTGGAAGTTTGTATTCCATAAGACATCTGCCGCATCTGTCAAACGCTGTGAACGCGCCAACCATGCACATGCAGAAATGCGATAGGCAGGGCAAAACATTTGCACTTAATGTGGATGTTTACAAGGATTTATACAGTAGGCACTGATATTTGCAGCACTGGTATAAATATGCAAACTTAGAAGGTAATAGAGCCCATTGTTAGATTCATGCTGAAAATGAATGAGTATCACCATGACATAGACAAGCCCACATTGTCACAATCTCTAAAATTTACCTCACCATGTTTTCTTAAGTTAGAGCTGCAATTTTAATCTTGAAATATATCTTTGTCTTGGTGTAAAATGAAGGCAATGTGTGGAGTGAAGAAATGTTTGCTTTGTGCGCTTGCTGCTGTAGTTTTAAACGCGACTCGAGTGACAGCGTGCAGCTGTGAAGTTCCGCTGTTGTAAGAGTCCCATTGAAAAATCGCAAAATTATGCATTTATTAACACATTAAATTAAAACCAGTAATGTAATGACAGGAACGCTATCCATTGTAACGAAGTAAATGTAAAAAATTTTCAACAGAAATTTACTTGAGTAAGAGTGAAAAGTATCTACAATAAAACATACTCATAAAAGTAAATTTTTTCCAAAACGTTACTCAAGTAAATTTAAAGGTGTAATATGTAACAACTTTTTTTTGCCAATGTGTGAATGGCTTGTAATGCAACTTAAAAAATGAGCCCTTCCCAGACTTCCTAGGTTACCTATTAAAGCCTGTAGACTGATTTTCAAGCGAAGGGAGCGGGTTGCTTTTGCCGGGAAAATCCAAAGGATGTGACATTTATGCACGCTCCCGAGAGCCTTGCCTCAGACAGTAATAGCTTCTCTTCTGCTATTCAACAGCGACAACAAACCGCAACACTAGGTAACGTTATCTTAGAGATGGAGTCCAGCAAACGTCCTGCTCCCAGCACAACACCGACTCCTAAACAAACTCAGAGTAAGCCAAAATAAAAAATAAAAAACATTTATCTACTGAATCCAGTCTGGCTAAGCGGGAACGTGATCGTGGTCTAGCGAAAACTAGAGTGAACATCGGCAGGGCATTTGATTCCTGGAGGGACCGATTTTGGGGATCAAAACCGACCCTGAATTGGCGTTCTTCATATTGGACAGGTAAGCTTACATAACTGAAAAGCATGTGAAATATAGTGCCATAAGGATTGATCTGTGTAATTTTAGCTAACTTGATCTTGCCTGCTAACGCTGACGAATTGCAAGCTACCTTGCTTCATATCTTTCAAATAATTTCAATGATCTTCTCTTTATACTAAAAGTCAGGTATACAGGATAAATTTAAGCAAATATGCTAGTTTCTTATTCATAGTACACAATATGACATACAAAACATATATGTAGCTGTATGTGTGTATCAGTATGTCATGTTAGCTGATAAGTAGTTTTAGTTTAGTCTCAAAGTTTGTAGTAAAACAATCATAACTGTGTAATTTTAATTATGCTACCTCATCTGTCAGCATGATGCCGGTGGATCGCGTTCAATCTCTTTGTACGTTATGTCATTGTTTTGGCCGATGTTCGCGTCCCTATGGAGAGTGTGCACTAGTGTGAGCACGAGCAACAGGTAGCTGGCTGCAGTTCACTTAACGGCCACAGGTGTCCTTAATAACAAGGGTTTCTGAATCTTACATACTGCACCTTTAACGGAGTAAATGTAGCACATTACTACCCACCTCTATACAGTATATACACTCACTGGTCACTTTATAAGGTACACCTGTACACCTACTTATTCATGCGATTATCTAGTCAGCCAATCTTGTGGCAGCAGTGTAATGTATAAAATCATGCAGATACAGGTCAGAAGCTCCAGTTAATGTTCACATCAACCATCAGAATGGGGGAAAACTGTGATCTCAGTGATTTCAACCGTGGCATGATTGCTGGTGCCAGACAGGCTGGTTTGAGTATTTCTGTAACTTCTGATCTCCTGGGATTTTCATGCACATACGTTTCTAGAGTTTACTTAGAACTGTCCCAAAAACCCAAAACATCCAGTGAGTGGCAGATCTGCGGATGGAAACGCCTTGTTGATGAGAGAGGTCAATGGAGAATGGCAAGACTGGTTCGAGCTGACAGAAAGGCTACGGTAACTCAGATAACCATTCTGTACAATTGTAGTGAGCAGAATAGCATCTCAGAATGCACAACACAATGAACTTTGAGGTGGATGGGCTACAACAGCAGAAGACCACGTTGGGCACTTTATTAGGACCATAGTGTTCCTAATAAAGTGCTAAGTGAGTGTACATGACAGCAGCACATTACATTAAGTATGACAACTATAACATCATCCATAAATCCATAAAATGCACTGCAACATATTAGATGAATAATGAAATTCATTCATTAACCCAGTTTCTTCTTAAACCTATTCTTAAAATTCAATTTTAAATTCTAACAGAACAATGGTCGAAAATCAGTAAAGGAAAGAAAGAAAAAGAAAGAAAGAAAGAAAGAAAGAAAGAAAGAAAAATAATAAGTGGACACTGAACATGGGGATCCATGTTGATTTTGGTGGTGTTTTGATTTAAATAATGGAAATTTTCAACTGTGTGTCAAACATAATAAAGCCTATTTCACTCTAATGCTACAGTGCTCATATGGTGGAGAAACTCTATTATGCTTCTTAAAATCAAATGATTAAAACTGCCACTGAGAGAACAAGACACAAATACCCCATTCACTGTAAATCCTAACAACAAGAGAGAGAACAATAACACAGGTTACAATTAGACAAAAATGAAATACCTATATTTTCCTGCCATGGCTCTATATGTAAAACTTAAGTGAGAAAGCTGTTATTTATACACACACACACACACACACACACACACACACATATATATATATACACATACACTGGCGGCCAAAAGTTTGGAATAATGTACAGATTTTGCAGAAATTGGTTCTTTAATTCACCAAAGTGGCATTCGACTGATCACAAAATATAGTCAGGACATTACTGATGTAAAAAACAGCACCATCACTATTTGAAAAAATGATCAAATCTAGACAGGCCCCATTTCCAGCAGCCATCACTCCAACACTTTATCCTTGAGTAATCATGTTAAAATTGCTAATTTGGTACTTGAAAATCACTTGCCATTATATCAAACACTGCTGAAAGCTATTCGGTTCATTAAATTAAGCTTAATATTGTCTTTGTGTTTGTTTTTGAGTTGCCACAGTATGCAGTAGACTGGCGTGTCTTAAGGTCAATATTAGGTCAAAAACGGCAAAAAAAAAAAAAACTGCTTTCTCTAGAAACTCATCAGCCAAATGAGGAATGAAGGCTATACAATGCTTGAAATTGCCAAAAAAACTGAAGATTTCCATAACAAGGTAAAAGGGAAAGGAGGAGGTGAGAACCGGCTTGACAATATAAATAATAATTTAATAATAAACGTAAACAAAAAGACAAACACAAACACATGCCGGGCAACTGCCCGTAACTTCCCGGCCCCGCCTGCCGGCAGGTCATCCCCGCCTCTTCGGACCTGGGAGGGTGACAAGGGGAGGGAAAAAACAACAACAAAAACGAGAGGGAAAAGGCCAACACGGAGCGACAGCGGAAGAGAGAGAAGGGAGAGAGAGAGAGAAAAATAATGTACTCGCCAGTTCTCTGATACGCCATAGCTTGGTCCTCGGCCACTCCTCCACCCTCTAGTGGACGACAGCCGCGCCTCCCCAGGCGGATCGGAGGCAGTCCTCTGGCCCCTGGCGGACGGAACGCCCCGCCACGTTTTCGGTGGACGGAAGGGGTGTCCCCTGCCCCTGGCAGCGGTTCTCCCGGTTGTCGCGGTCGGCGGCCGTTCCTCTGCTCTCAGGAGGCCAGGCTCTTCCGTCGCCCGGCAGATGGCCACGGCTGCTCCGTTGGGGTGGATGGTAGTGGTGAGGACCCTACTACGGCGCATCCCTCCTACTTCCTAGGTTTTGGCACCAGTGTAACGAGGTAAAAGGGAAAGGAGGAGGCGAGAACCGACTTGACAATATAAATAATAATTTAATAATAAACTTAACAAAAAGACAAACACAAACACATGCCGGGCAGCTGCCCGTAACTCTCTCTCTGTCGAACCGCCATCTCAGGTCGCCTTTATTCCTCTGATTAGGGGCCGGGTGTGCAGAATCACGGCCCGGCCCCGCCCTCCACCCTGCCACAATTTCATACAAAGGTGCGCATTACAGTCTTCAAAGACAAAGGACAACTGGCTCTAACAAGGACAGAAAGAGATGTGGAATGCTCAGATGTACAACTAAACAAGAGGATAAGTACATCAGAGTCTCTAGTTTGAGAAATTGATGCCTCACATGTCCTCATCTGACAGCTTCATTGAATTCTACCCGCTCAACACCAGTTTCATGCACAACAGTAAAGAAAAGACTCAGGGGTGCAGGCCTTATGGGAAGAATTGCAAAGAAAAAGCCACTTTTGAAACAGAATAACAAAACGAAAATGTTAGAGTGGGCAAAGAACCACAGACTTTGGACAACAGATAATTGGAAAAGAGTGTTATGGATCTTAACCCCATTGAGATTTTGTGGGATCAGCTAGACTGTAAGGTGTGTGAGAACTGCCCGACAAGACAGCCACATCTATGGCAAGTGCTACAGGAAGCGTGAGGTGAAATGTCACCTGAGTATCTGGACAAACTGACAGCTAGAATGCCAAGGATCTACAAAGCTGTCATTGCTGCACATGGAGGATTTTTTGATTAGAACTCTTTGAAGTAGTTTAAGAAGTTCTGAATATTTTTTTTCAAATTGTAATAGTAATCTTTTCACGTTTTTAATGTCCTGACAATACATTGTGATCAGCTGAATGCCACTTTGGTGAATAGAAGTACAAATTTCTTTCCATAAGAGCAAAATCTGTACATTATTCCAAATTGTTGGCCACCAGTGTATATATAGTATATACATATATACTGTATATCTTTTTCTTTCTCCATACAACGAAAGTCAATGGTGACACAGACGGTCAGTCCCTAACATTCTTCCTAACATCTCCTTTTGTGTTCCATGGAAGAAAGAAAATCATACAGGTTTGGAACAACATGTTCAATGATCACTGACTTTTCATTTAGGGAGACTTATCCTTCTAAGATCTCTAAATCTATATAAATTCTATTGTATGCAAGAGTGCCTTCATTTAGCTCTGGGAAAGGTTCTGTCTGTTAAGATGAAAAATATCTGATGGATAATATATGGGATGGAAACTTTAAAGACATGGGTCATGTTTAAGGTCAGGCTTATGGCGTTACATACCAGTCTGGCTCATGCTGTTATGACAACCTTGGAAAAAACACTGTGAAAGGATCAGTGCCTGTATATGATACGTTTAGTATCAAGAGACATCCATCTGTCAAACATTACTGAATGGCCATGAATGTCTTAATGCTGCACGTGTAAAGAGCACAATACTGCACTACGTAATAGCATTAGAATGAGTGAGACGGAAAAAGGTTATGACATTTCATCCTTTCCTCCTATTGAATTGTTTTTCATTTTATGTAAAAAAAATATGGATGTATTAAAGAGAAGGGGCCTTTTATGAAAATACAGCGTGATGTTCCAATCCTCAATCATTGTGATGCAGTGAGCAGCTTACTGCTCTGCACAGAGGAATGATGAAATAAGAGCTAAAAATAGCAACCTCCCAGGATCCCCCTTTGCACAGCACTATAAACACCTCATTCCTGAGACAGTCCTGGGAAAAGTACTGCATCTTCAAGCCTTTAAAAAACAAGTGTGCTTTCTTTTTGAAGTGTGCTTTTCCATGCACACTGCAGGCAATGTTACATATATAGTATTAGAAAATGGTAAGACATTTGGCCACGTGAGTAGACAGCACAAATGTAAAGCATTATAAGGCTGTGTTGACCATAGGTACAAAGTAAGCATATTTGTTGTTTACATTCTAAAATTATGAATCTCATGATAACAAATGCATACAGCTCGTTTTGCAACTTCCATAACTTATGTGTATTATCTTCTATTCATTTAACATCAAAGCCCAATACAAAGCACCTTATCAATGATCAATGCCAAAACGATACAATTAAACAAAACGTGAAATCAGTTCACATGTCAGTAACATTTTGCTCATTCAGTTTCATAAATTAAATCGCTACCTGTCTGAGTTAATTAGGGACAATCTTTTATCCATATACATTGTTTATCTTCAGTAACATAAAGGCAACAGCCAACTTACCCACAGCAGAATTCAGTGTGTCGTCATACTGTATATCAGCCACTCACTGGAGTCGTGACTCTGGCTGTGTCTCAAAATCTAGTGACCTGCCTAACTAGACAGCATGTTGCAATTTGGGGCATCATAGGCACGTACAGTATTTTGGGGCATCATAGGCATAGTTCCGAGTCAGCTCAGCTCAATAACACACTTAAAGCTGACAAGGAACGTGAATATGATGCCCCAAAATACTGCACGCGCCTATAATGCACAAAATGCTGTCAAGGCAGCTCACTTGGTTTTGAAACCCATCAGCTGCAAGAGAGGATGTATTTATTTCGCTTGGTTTGGAGAACAAACAGTACAAAAGCTTGTTATTAAAATGTAAAAAAAAATGTACTTTTCATTCCACTTACAGTACAGTAAAACTGCTTACCTGTGGCGCGAGGTGCCCAGCTTTGCATTTAAATTAGCCTCATTAATCTTATGGAGTTTAAAGAATTAAACGCCATGAATACCATATGTTAAATGATGGGTAAATTGTATTTAAATGTACAGTAATTTAGCTAACATTTTAATATCACAGTGGTTACTATATATATATATATATATATATATATATATATATATATATATATATATATATATATATATATATATATATATGGTAAATATATTTACAAGACCTTCCTGTGGCAGCGCGAGATGTTTCAGTAGGAAATATCTGCATTAAGAAAAGCGTTTTTATCAGCCTAAGCTGTTTTTCTTTTCCTTTTTATAGCGTCTAATATAGCTATTATTAATAGCCTATTATTATTATGTTAGACATTTTAAATGTACCATTTTAAATTGTATTTCAATAGGCTGTTTTGGTCAGTCTTTTCTACTTATTTATAATTCTTGAATAACAGCGATTTATTTTTTTATTTTTTTCTTCAAGTTGATAGTGGTCGTTGGGTTATGGGTGTGAGATATCTCGTGACAGACATGTTGCTGCCAGGGTGGAGGAGACAAGAATATTGGTTACCATGGTAATATTTTCTCATGCCGACGTCATCACGGAGCCACTCTGGTGAATCCTTTACTCCAAGGTTATTGTTTCTCAAGAGCTATTAACGCAGCCCCAGTTTACAAATGTAAACATGCAAATGTAAATAGGCTTTAAAAAGTCTAAAATACATCTGCAGTGGCCTGTTTACTAGGCTATTACACAAACTCTGCTCTCCTCTCTACAATGTTGCCATTGGCTATGCTGTTTATTTGTTGTACTGCAATGTATTTTGTCCATACATTCATCTATCCATCCATCCATTTAATGTACCGCTTAGTCCATTAAGGTCGTGGTGGCAATAGGGAGAGCAGAGAGGCCCAGATATCCCTGTCCCCTGCAACTTCCTCCAGCTCAACCCAGGGGATCCCCAGCTGCTCCCAGGCCAACTGGGAGACATAATCTCTCTAGCGGGTCCTGGGTCGACCTTGGGGTCTCGTCCCAGTTGGCCATGCCTGAAACACCTCCAAAGGGAGGTGCCCAGGGAGCATCCTTACCAGATGCCCGAACCACCTCAACTGGCTCCTCTCAATGCGGAGGAGTAGTGGCTCTACTCTGAGTTTCTCCTGGATGGCCGAACTCCTCACCCTGTCACAGAGAGTGAGTCCTGCCACCCTGTGGAGATAACTCATTTCAACTGCTTGTATCCATGATACATCTGTGGGCAGTGGTAGCTCAGTGGTTAAATGTTCTGGGTTACTGACCAGACAGTGAGGGGTTCAAGCCCTAACATTTCCAAAATGCCATTTTTGGGCCCTTGAGCAAGACCCTTGACCCTATCTGCTCCTGAGGCACCTTATCATGGCTGAACCTGCACCCTAACCCCAGTTTAGCTGGGATATGTGAAAACAAAGAAATTTAACTGTATATATAAAAATGTATAATATGTGACAATAATAAAGGCTTTCTTCTTCTTTCTTATTCTTTTGATCATTACCCACAGTTCATAACCATAGGTGAGGGTAGGGATGTAGATTGACCGGTAAATAGAGAGCTTTGCCTTATGGGTTGGGGAGTAATGGAATACATGTAATTGGATTATGTATTAAAAATAAAAAATACAAGTAACTGTATTCCACTACAGTTACAATTTAAATAATTGGTAATTAGAATACAGTTACATTCAAAAAGTATTTTGATTACTGAAGAAATTACTTTGCAATTTATTGTCATTTGTTTCATTTAATATTTAGTCGTTTCAGATGGAAAACATTTATACATATAAATGATGCGATCCAAAGTGCATTTGAACAGCGGTGAAACACTTTCTTATGATGTGATACATTCATACAAGCAAACAGATGAGTAGGTCTGAAGTAAGTTTAGAGCAGAAGAAATATAAATAAACCTTGTGTAAATTGTCAGCTTTACGCTAAGCTAAAATGCTATTTCCAGCCATTTTACATGCACATGTTACCAGGCACAATCATATTTTTTTAACAAGAAAATTCACGTTGGATCATCATTTCTTTTTTTTCTAGTAACACCTTTGATATTAGGGCAAAAAATCATATTCTTGATAATTTTTGTATTATTTTCCTGTAAAAATATCTAAAAATCCTTAAAACAAGATCAATTAGATTAATCTTGTTTTAGAAACAACACTGCATAAGATATTTAGGTTTTTCAGAGAATGTATTTTTAACATGTGTATTTTGTCTTACTGTACTGGCAGAGTTTTTATAGTCAAAACAAGTGAAAAAATCGACCAGTGCTGAAGAAGTAATCCAAAGTATTTAGAATACGTTACTGACCTTGAGTAATCTAATGGAATACATTACAAATTACATTTTACAGCATGTATTCTGTAATCTGTAGTGGAATACATTTCAAAAGTAACCCTCCCAACCCTGGGTACAGCGACCACATTACTGCTGCCGCTGTTCCCAGTCTGCAGCCGATCTCTATAATAATACATGCAACAACCATAGTCTATTAATAATAACAACAATAAAAATATAATAAAGGGAACAATTACATACTGGGCATTTTCCAAACGGCATTTTTTACCCTTGAAGTGCACTTCGGGAAGGGGACGCCACTCAAAAAGTTGCTCCAAACAAAAGTAAGAAAGTTTATTTTTTCACAAAGGGCCCTTATACAAGACTTTTAGTGAAGGGTACATTCAAACTGTCATGCCAGGCTTAGAGAGCCAACAACAAGAGCTTTGTCCTTTGTAGTGGTTAGGGCATAGGGATGATCACTTTCGATTGGAATTCGCCCACTATTTCGTTTTGCCTTATTTTCTGAGTACAATGCTGCCCCCCTATGGTGAAAATAAAAAGAACAAATTAACTTATTTCATGGAAGTCTCATTTTTAGAGTATAAACTGATCATAGCATATTTATTTATCTGTTAAATTTGAAGTTCAGGTTTTTCCTCAGCTTTATTCCCAATCCCTGTTGGTAACTCGATGGTAGGAGTGGCAGAGTGTGAAAAGGAGGGGTGTTATTATTTATTTAAGGATTCTGAGGCCTCCCGTATTTGTAACAGATTTATTGCATATCAAGTTGGGTCATCTACCTCAGGCCGAGGCCCATAATTAAGGTCCCAGCATGCCGTTCTTAACCAGGTGTACAATCAGTCTACCTGTCATCACCAGAAAGGAGTGAGATTGCCAACCTGCTCATGTAATAACAAATCGTAATTATCACTTTAAGCATAATAGCCATGATGACATGCGATAGATATAATTATTGAGGGATAAATATAGATTTTTATAGTTTGTATAATAGTTTGGGGATTTGGAGTGTGGACAGAACAGTTTAGTGCTAGAGTGCAAAGGACTGAATCTACATCACAAACCCAATCTTATCTTGAGCATCTCAATAGAATGCAGACAGAGCTAAGAAAGAGAGTTAGAGATTTGTTTAATACTTCATGAACTCGTACTGAAGAGAAAGAGGTGTTAAGCTTCAGGCAATTAGTCTACAGCACTTTGATGAGGCTGTGGCTATCCTGGGAGCATTACATGTATCTCCAGAGGTTACAGAACATTGTTCTTCAGGTTTTTTTTTTAATATATATATATATATATATATATATATATATATATATATATATATATATATATATATATATACACAGGGTTGAGAGGGTTACTTTTGAAATGAATTCCACTACAGATTACAGAAAACATGCTGTAAATTGTAATTTGTAACGTATTCCATTAGATTACTCAAGATCAGTAACGTATTCTAAATATTTTGGATTACTTCTGCACTGGTAGATTTTTTCACTTGTTTTGACTATAAAAACTCTCCAATACAGTAAGACAAAATACACATGTTAAAAATACATTCTCTGAAAAACCTAAATATCTTATGCAGTGTTGTTTCTAAAACAAGATAAATCAAATTGATCTTGTTTTAAGGATTTTTAGATATTTTTACGGGAAAACAATACAAAAATTATTATCAAGTATATGATTATTGCCCAAATATCAAAGGTTTTACTAGAAAAAAAGAAATTATGATTTAACGTGAATTTTCTTGATAAAAAAATATGATCGTGCCTGGTAAATAGCTGGAAATGGCTAGAAATAGCATTTTAGCTTAGTGTAAAGCTGACAATTTACACAAGGTTTATTTCTATTTCTTCTGCTCCAAACTTACTTCAAACTTACTTCTCTGTCTGTTCGTATGAATGTAACATCATAAGAAAGTGTTTCACCGCTGTTCAAATGCACTTTGGATCGCATCATTTATATGTATAAATGTTTCCCATCTGAAAGGACTAAATATTAAATGAAACAAATGACAATAAAATGCAAAGTAATCTCTTCAGTAATCAAAATACTTTTCGAATGTAACTGTATTCTAATTACTAATGATTTAAATTGTAATTGTAGTGGAATACAGTTACTTATATTTTGTGTTTTAAATACGTAATCCCGTTACATGTATTCAGTTACTCCCCAACCCTGTATATATATATATATATTTGTCCACCTTCATTTTATAGAACACTTAATAGACCACACCTAACCATCTAATCATCTTTGTGTTACCAGTGTACAGCATTGTTGTATTTTACACTGCCCAAGGCAGCACCTTGAACATTATTAAAATCTAGACTATAGACCTGGCATTTGAATAGATGAATATGGGGGTGATTTTTGGCCCCTCTTTCCCCTCTAACTCTGTTGTCATTGCCTTACAAGGCAATTGTCTTGTCTGGAAAGTTTATTTGAACATTCTTTTCATAGGATTAAAGTTATTATTTTCAGCTGTGGACCGGTATCAGTGACTCAGATTTTAAACAGAGTTTAAAAATAGCCCTGCTGCATGGAATGGAGAAATGTGATTCTGGAAGCAACAAGCAAAAGTGAAATTTCATTCACATACCAAAAAATTATCAGCAGAGACAAAGGCAAGACCAATCAACCATTTTTTTTCTGCTTTTATTAAATTAGGCCAGTGGCGCAGCCCAGATTTTATTCCTTTCCTGTCTGACTAGTATGACTAGTAATAATCCAATTGTTACTACACTATTGCAGAAAAAATAATGACCTCAATCATTTTCATTAGTCAATTTCAATTGCATTATAATCATTGTTTTCTAGAAGCCTTTCTAGAAATAATCCCTGCAATTTTTAAAGATGTCTCTATCTCTCTTAACAGTACTATAACATTGCAGCAGGGGTATCTCCACAATGACCTTGCAGTTCTCAATCGCAAGTGCCAGGTAATTAACACCTGCACATAGTATGCCAACTTGTTAATTCATAGCCAAACCGCATGGTAGCAGCTGATAAATCTTGCAGAGTATGTGTTTTAATTAAAAGAAAACTGAATCAACTCAAGTAGGTAAAAAAAAAAAAAGTTAGTCTACAAAATGGTAATTAATTAAAAAAAAAAAACACAATTATTGCGGGGTGGTGGTTTTATTCACACACACATGTTGGTGTGGCTACCTTATGAGGACTCTCCATAGACATAATGATTTTTATACTGTACGAACTATAGATTATATCCCATAATCCTACCCCAAAACCTAACCCTCACAAAAGACATTCTGCTTTTTTACATTTTCAATAAAACATTGTTTAGTATGTTTTTTAAGTGATTTAATTTATGGGGACACTAGAAATGTCCTCATAAACCACATTTATTGCATAATACCCTTGTAATTACCAGTTTGTAACCTAAAAAACATTCCTTGTAAACCATTTAAACCTGCCCGCACACACACACACACACACAAGAGTTACAAGCATGACTGCCAGAAGAGGGTGCTATTAGGCTTGCCAAAACACCACTTGTCCAACAACCAGTAAGTGAACTTTGTGAACTATCCTTTCATTCAGTGCTGGATGCCTATGGAGGAATCTGGATCAACAGAGACATGTTGCCCTGTGGGCCCATGGGTGAAAAAAATGCTTGCCGTTGGCATTTGTACAGAAAAGACTATGTTGTCTCAGCATACCCTTGCCACACTCTGGACTGCATCAACAATGTGGTATATGCTGGACTCTCACAGGCAATGCTCCTGAGTCATCAACATGGCCTGAACTATTGTATGGGGAGATTTACTAGGGTCTATTGACTAGCACCTGCCCACACAAGCTGGCAGCTCACACTCTCTGCCTATACAAGCACACAACCACTAATTCTTTTTAACATGGTTAAACAAAGACATGTGAGGTATGTATATTCATGTGAACAGTACATACTGTATGGTTTACAACAACCAAAAACAGTATTCTTCACCTTTCCATTGCTGGTATAGTATAAATCCTGAGGAGGCAGTTTATTTAGGCCATTTATTTCAGCCTAATTCTTAATCTGTAATGCACACTAAATGAGTATTTCAGTACATCTGCATTTATTTAATATATTTTAATCAAACACTTTTTATTATTATTATTATTAACAATATGTTTTCCCTGTGACAGTATTCAAAACATGTAAATTCCATTTTTTTATTTATTTTTTTATTTTTATAACAGAGGTCTGAATTTTGAAACTTAGGTAATACCACAGTTTGTAAGACACTTTACAGAAACACAATAAACCAACAGACTGATATCAAAAGCAGATGTTGCAGCTTTGAATTCAAAATTAATAAATAGGCTACCAAAGTTTTCCTAACATTTATATTGTTTGTATTAGTTATATTACAATTTGTATATATTATAAAATCATCATCATTATTTAAAAAAGAGTCTTTCATTCACCAAGACTTTTTTGGTGATGATGATGATGATAATGATGATGATTATGTTTTTTTATATAACTGCTGTGTTGAGATATGATCTGTTCTTGGTTTTAACTGGAACAGAACAGAACAGGAGACAGAGCTTTAGGTGAGCTCAGTGTTTTTATTATTATTAATAATTAGTATATTATTAATAATAATTAGTTAAGGAGTATTCAACTACACACTGAAAGACTAACTCCTGAACACGGTGAATGGAGCCGACAGTAGAATGCATGGCAGTACTTGCCTCTCTCCAACAAATACCCCTGTAGCTAGAATGCTCAAAGATGATCCAGGCTCCATCTAGAA
This sequence comes from Myxocyprinus asiaticus, assembly GCF_019703515.2. NCBI lineage: Eukaryota > Metazoa > Chordata > Actinopteri > Cypriniformes > Catostomidae > Myxocyprinus > Myxocyprinus asiaticus. The sequence goes on along the minus strand of NC_059353.1, from coordinate 21,542,582 downwards.
CGTTGCAGGAATGGACCTCACAATGACAGAAGCGCTCAAAGAGGGAGGGTCAGTCCTTATTGCACTCCATAACCTGACCCTGGAAGCCAGGACGCTATAAGGAAAATGCTACTTTTCTACAAAATAGAGAGTCATTGGAATACACCTGAATGTTCAAACAAAAGGCATAGGCATTATAGGCATTCAAAATATATTATATTTTTAAATATTTAAATGTACATTTAATTGAAGGCAATCCAGAAAGACAGATCAATCAGTGCTCACCAAATCTTCATAATACTGACTCTAAACTATGTAGTTTTAGGTAGGGATAAGTATAAAAATGATCAGTTTGTGTGGCAATAAAAAGGTTTAGAAAACACTCTTCAATAAAAGGTTTGTAAAGGAAATATTTGTTTCTTCTCATTTTTTATGCTCATTAGCAACAGCATCACCATCTGCATTCTATTTCATATTTATTTATTTATTTTTTTAAATTAAATGAGCATTATACAAAAACCAGCTCCAAAAACAAAATGAAATAGGGAACGGTGTAATTCAGATTCTGGCAGAATTTGGGGACAAGTAATCTTCCTAAATGTTTAGTGGGGCACATATGCCTGGTGTGTAGGTGAGAATTTGTTGTGGTGAAATAAGGAAGACAGACAAACAGCCCACTATGGTTCTCCAAATAAGAATTACTTACATTTTGCACCATGGGGCAAGAATTAATAGAGTCAGTGTAGCCCAACCAGCGTTGGAAATCAGGATACTCTCCCCTGAAGTTCAGGCACTCATTCAAAACTCAGGCCCCACTATCATCTTGGATGGAGTAACAATGGCTAAAGTGGGATGACAGCTCTGGGCAGTCCATGCTGCTGTCATAGGAATGTCCCTGAAAATTTCTGTCCTCGAAGAAGGCAATCTGTGCATTGGAGTAGACAGTGGAAGATACAGAAACAAAAATGCAAAATATTTCTTACTTTTCCCATTCTGTCCATGTTTGGGGCTAATTTCATTCCTGCTTTCAATGTATGCTGTGTATTGAAAGGGTAATGAGCGAGATTTACACTTACTGGGCACTTTATTAGGAACACTATGGTCCTAATAAAGTGCCCAATGTGGTCTTCTGCTGTTGTGGCCAATCCATCTCAAGGTTCAAAGCGTTGTGCATTCTGAGATGCTTTTCTGCTCACTAAAAATTGTTTAAAGTTACCTGAGTTACCGTAGCCTTCCTGTCAGCTCAAACTAGTCTGGCCATTCTCCATTGACCTCTCTCACCAACAAGGCGTTTCCGTCTGCATAACTGCTGCTCACTGGAAGCTTTTTTTTTTTTGCCACCATTCTGAGTAAACTTTAAAGACTGTTGTGTGTGAAAATCCCAGGAGATCAGCAGTTACAGAAATACTCAAACCAGCCCGTTTGGCACCAATGTTAAAAAATTCATAATTTTGAATACTCCATTAGCAATATCTTACATTAGCAATATAAGTATTTAATATAAATATAAAGTACTAGCTTTAAAGGAACTGGTTTCATGTTTTTGGTGTTTGTTTGATTTATGTCTGAGTGAAACAACTCTTTAACTTGTCTAGGCTGACAGAAAAAATGATGGAGATTTAAACTTTTTTTTTTTGGAAAACCTTTGGATTGGTACACCATACAGTATATAAATTTAGACCCAAACTACAAATGACAGGGTTATTTTTAATAATGGTTTTAATAATTTTCAAAATCACATACTGTATATTTTGTATTTGGGAGCATTTCAGCTTAATATAATTTTATCTGCAAACTGGCACCCATTCAAACAGAGACTCAACTCACACAAATAAATGCCTCTTTAAATAATTTTATTTTTCACAACTTAACAGTACTAGTTTTGACAGCTGTAATTGTCTTTGCAGATTTGGATTCAACAGTCTGTGGTGATCCGGCGAATAGAGCCCACAGTAGGATGCATGGCCCCCCACTCAGTATGGTGTCTGTATTCTCCCTTCTCAAGGAGGTACTGACGGCCACGGTAGTTTGCTTGCTCAAAGAACACACAGGGACCTTCATGGACCTTGCAGGAATGGATCTCTCTGCACAGGAAACATTCCTGAATGGACGGGGTGCTTTCTGTGATCTCCCAAGTTTGGCCATCAAAGTTGGGCCTCTCGTAGAGTTTTAGTTTTAGATGTCCAGTAACCTGAGAATCAGTGGAAACCTCTGTTGTTACAATGTTTCAATGTATAAATCTAGCCACAGTATCCTTGAGAGTAATTCAAATTGATCTTGTGTGGTGCCATGGAACTTACATGTCTGATTTGACGACATGATCTGACACAATCATTGAAGCCAATCCAGTGGTGATAATCAGGATATTCCCCCGGGGCCAGAACATACTGATAGCCTATGTAGTTTGGTCGCTCATACAGGACCCAAAAGCCACCCTTCACCTTTGCAGAGTTACAACGGCTAAAAAAAGAATGAAGATCACTTATGTCTCCCTTACACTCATAGGATCTTCCCTGGAAGTTCCTGTCTTCGTAGAACACAATCTGTCAGACGAAACACAATACTGACAGTTTACATTGTAATAAATCATAATGACAGACTGCATGACACAGATGATCAGTGACAAATAGGCACTTACACTCTCAGTCGTCATTGTCAGATGTGAAATGTTGGAGGGCAAACTGTGCAGTACTCTCTTTATACAGGCCCAGAACAAAGGCACATGTTGAAAAATGAATCAAATATTTTAATCAGCAATTTAAAATAATTTATCTAAGCTCAGTGTATTGTTCTAAAGCACTGAATCATAGATTCTTTAAACAATAAAATCCCTCAGTCAATGAATGATACAGCCAACATTGACAAGCCACAACACATTGATTAAACAAGTGTTAGCCTTCACAGAGCCTGGCTAATTATTTAAGCTATGTTACTACAAAAATATCTGTGAGTATTACATAAAATTTTTTGCCAACAGAATTCTCACACATTTAACAAAATCACTCCACACACACTGCAACCATATGCATCCTCATTGAGGTTTGACAGGTTATATTTAAAAAATATATATATTTTTTTGCAACAAGGCTTACAAAGTTCTCAGAAATGCAGTAAAATGCAGTAAAGTAAGTGCAGTTTGTTGTGATTGTCTTAAACAGATCTGAACAATGAACAGACTCATAGAAAATAAAAAATCACAAATCACAAATGAGATCTCTTTTGAAACTGTTTTTCCTAGACAGTGATGAGATTAAATTGAGAGCAAATGGAGACCTTTGCTTGTGTACTGCTTCTCAGACCTTTGTCCTGAGGAAAAGACCCCAGTAATTTCAGGTTTCAGAAGAGCTACAATATACTGTATAAAATGTCTCAAATGGTGCTCATATTTGCCAGGATAACAAAGTCTAAAATCAAACGGCAGACATTTAAAAATGAACTCAGACATTTCTTATCAAAGTCTCCCAAGAGACTTTGAGCTATGCTATCCACATTGCTTTTAAAGCTGCATATTCTTACTGTAGATATAAAACCAAAAGTACGATCATGTATTTCAATATAAGCATTTCTGATCAAATTGTCCAAAGACCAAATTATCTGGGATATGATATCCACGTTAATTTTATAGCTGCATACTGCTTTACAGTATGTCTGAATTCTGTATGTATGTCATCTGTATGTCAAAGGTTGTCTCATTTGTATCTTTTTTATTTTTCTAAAAGAAGTTTACGAGAAACAACTAGGACAAGGTTTATAGCTTAACCCTTGAATGCACTTACGGGTCAATTTGACCCATTTTAACTTTTAACACTGATTTGCATCAACTTAACTTGAAATTTATTTGATTTGAAATTCCATGGAGGTGATTTGGATCTGATAATGTTAAAATTATTAATGTCATGCATTTATAAGCAAAGCTATAAAAAAAGTACCTAAGAAGTACTTACGGGTAAATTTGTCCCAGTTAATATAAAGACTTACAAGAAAGCTGTAAAATGGAAGAAGAGTTCAAAATGTTATTTTTAAGTACACTCATACTCATAATTACTCATAACAAATGGGAACACACACACACACACACGCTGGTGCGGCTATCCTTATGAGGACTCTCTATAGACATAATGATTTTTATACTGTATGAAGCATAGATTATATCCCCTAACCCTAAACCTAACCCTCTCAAAAAACATTCTGCATTTTTATATTTTCAAAAAAACATTGTTTAGTATGTTTTTTAAGCTATTTGAATTACGGGGACACTAGAAATGTCCTCATAAAACACATTTATAGCATAATACCCTTATAATTACCAGTTTGTAACCTAAAATAATGTCCTCGTAAATCACCCAAACATGCTCACACACACACACACACACACACACACACACACACACACACACACACACACACACACACACACACATTTGTTTCTATTGACTATTTCTATTTGTTTTTATATTGAGCTAATAATATTGTGACAGCTTACAATGTGTGTGTGTGGGTGGGTTTGGGTGGTTTATGAGGACTTTTTATGCTGTAGGGTATTATGCTATATATGTGGTTTATGAGGACATTTCTAGTGTCCGATTAATTCAAATAACTTAAAAAAAACCATACTAAACAATTTTTTTATTTTTTATTTAATGAGCCAAGTCAATTTGACCCTCTAAGTGCAACAGTGTTATCTGACCAGTAAGCGCATTCAGCGGAAACATACAGTAATTGAGAACTCAATTTAGTAGAGTGTGTTGCTCATGAGCAATATAAGAGCAACCTCTGAGCAATAAAATGCACCTCTGGGATGTGTACAATACTGTGCAATATTTGTTCTGTGTTAAAATAGCTATACCTACATTATGTACAGTAGAATGCCTCTGATGTGACCAAAAAAGTTATACCTCAACTAGTATTAGAAAAAAGCTGTGAATAAACATTATACACTTATCTCTGAGAACAATAAATAACAATATCGAAATGACATATAAGAGTTTATATTGAGTTTGCTGGTACTAGGTCTTGATCTTAGGATGTACTGATAGCCCCTTTATTTTATAGTGGCTGAGTTAGGGGTAGTCAATGCTGGATAGTCAATGCTGCACTTGAAAAAAATCCATAAAAATCTACAAATGTAAATATATTTGAGGCACAATTTAATTGTCACACGGGCAAAACTCTTTGGGGAACCTAGGTACCCTTTGCTTGAGCGGCAGCCACGTTGGTCTGCAATCAGTCTGAAATCTTTAAATACCAACCAAAGAAAATTTCCTTGAGCTCTTTTTCAACTGAAAAAACATGGAGAATAATAATTTTGAGTCATACATTTAACAGAATTGTCCTTCAAAAGTGTCAAAGATGTAGGCTAGGTGGTTTACAATAAAATTAATAAAAACATCATTACCAATTAAATTCATCTCGTAACATGAAGTTTAGTTTCATACTCAAACTCTGTCATCGAATAATACATTTATTTTATAGTCTATAATTAAATTATAAACAAACATTTCACTGCTCAAAATATTCTAATATTTTATTGTGCATGGTTGAATGTTGTGAATGGTGAACAAATGCTGTAAAAGAATGCTTAAAGAATTTTAAGCAGCTCGTCAATGCTTTGAAAATAGTCAATCTATAATAAATAGGTGCCGTTTATATGTTTAGAGTTGCTGTCTGCTTTAGCAATAATGCTTTCCACAAAATGTTACACAGTTAATTCATCAAGCTATTGTCGACCAGTTCAAGCTGACAACACTGCGTGGACCACAAGAGACTACAGAAGCTTACATGTGTAGATACATTATACCTAAAAAGTCTTAATATCCAATATTAATACTATTTTTATGTATTTTTATTTCAATATGCTGTTTTTAATAAACTGTGAGAGACATGACGTGGGTTACTTGACTCAATGAAGTTCTCGATTTTAAGTTTTTAACCATGATGAAACCGCAATGCGAGCACCGTCTTGGCTGCACAAACGTCACGCGCAATTTTACCCGTTGTCAGGTCCTGTGTTGTGTGAAACTGCCTTGTTTAGTTTCTATTACATTGGATACATACCCATCTTTATGTTTTTGTTGTGCCAGCCACCTCAGTAGTCGATGTTATACAGAAGTCTCTGTAGTAACATTCAAGCGTATTAGTTGACTGATGAGTGTGCCTGTGCACGTGCGTATGTGTGTGTGTGTGTTTGCTTAAACACAGTGAAACAACTCTGGCTACATCTACGACTTCAGGGGCTAGCTACATGCAGACAGAGATGTGTTCATTAATTTCTGTTTTGTTATTTATTATTTTTTCACTGCATCACAAATGTCATGGACCCAAAGGCTCAAGTCCGAGTCAAGTCACAGTAAAAATGCATCCGAGTCCGTTACAAGTACAAGTCCATTAAAATTGGACTCGTAACTCAGACTCGAGTCCAAGTCCAAACTCGAGTACCCCAACTCTACAAAATGGAACCCATATATTACTGCAAGGACTATAAGGAATGTCAACAGTTCCTCTAGTAACCACATTCTAAAGGAAAGTCTTTGAGGCACTTGAGATATAAAGTATATCGCAGTTCCATGATTATACAATAGGATTTTTGAGGCACCCTAGAGGTTCTCTAGAGGGTTCTAACAATGTAGCAATCTGAAGAACCCCAAATGGTGCCTCAAGTATCTTTCAAGATGCATAGATGCATAATGTCTGAGGAAATATAAAATCGAGTTTTGAATTCTGTTGCTGGAAGAACATGCAAATCCACAGAACAGTTCAAAGATGGTAAAAAGGGTACTCTAATCAGTGCTCTGAACTAAAATGTGTGTATCCATCCATGTTAAACTGAGAACATTTTCATGGCTCCCTAGGGCCTCTGAATGTTCTGAAACAAGCAGTTACCCAAAGTACAGCTTAGAGTAACTAAAAATAACCCATATCAAATATGTGATGGCAATAACAGCTGTACCTTTGAAGATGTGTGCTATAAAGCAAGAGATCATGGTTTAATACCAGGCTGCTTCTACTCATTATCTGTCATCACTGACACTTCACTTTTGTCAAAGGGCACAAATTATCTCGAAGTTCCTCCCTGGATACTGTATCTACAATGTACAGCTTCATTTGCATTCAGTTGTAAAAGGCCTGAAACCACCTTAAAGCTCTCTTTCTAGTTTCACTGTTTTACAATGAAAATTGTTTGATAGAAAACACCTCTTGTGGGTTTTGACCCAAAGGGGGCAGTGAGTCTGTATTACAGTATGAAACAAAACTATGCAATTTTATGTAATTATCAGCATTTAGTAATTTCAATAACACCAGCAATTCCCATGGTTCTGCTGCAGAAAATTATCTTGATTGCAAACACCTTTAAAATATTTAATTATAATATTTATTTTGCAAACATGTAACCAAATGAAATTTTGATATCTCAAGAAATAGACAGGCTTAGGCAACCTATTGTAGTAAAAGAAGTCCCCAGATGACATACTTATAACTATCTTTTATAACTATAAGTAATAATACAAATAAGTGTACTTCAGTAAGGCTCCATAGATACACACTAATGTGAGGCATTAATAATCATAAAATTCTGAAAAACTAAAATAAGTATTTTTACAAGTAGGCTTTGCTATTTTGAAGATGTTTGTTACTTAAGGAATCCATCACTAGACTTGGTAACTCTTGCCCAACTCTCTCTCTCTCTCTCTCTCTCTCTCTCTCTCTCTCTCTCAGATGTGATTGCACAATTTAAATTAACAGAAATCACAGACCTGCTTGTTCATCAGGTTCCAGGGTATTTGAATAACAAAAAACATTATCAGCCTATAAAGTATAAAAGCCGGCAGTCAGACAGATAGTAGCTGGACAGAATCTCACGAAGACTAGCAAACATGGGCAAGGTACGTATTGGGTGGGCTTAATCCAATGGAGTAGAGCTGCCAAAACAGCAACAACCTCTAAAGAATGATTACATTTTAATATGGAAATTATGTCAATGGTTTGTGATTCATGCATACACTTTCTTTATATATTTGTTAATCAACTTAATCAACTTATTTAAAAAAATATGAATAATTTTTTTGCTAGATCATTTTTTACGAGGACAGGAACTTCCAGGGTCGCTCTTATGAGTGCAGCAGTGACTGCTCTGACATGTCTACCTACCTCAGCCGCTGCAACTCCTGCAGAGTGGAGAGCGGCTGCTTCGTGGTCTATGACCGTCCTAACTTCATGGGAAACCAGTTCTTCATGAGGAGGGGCGAGTACGCTGATTACATGCGCATGGGAATGAGTGATGGCATCAGGTCTTGCCGCATGGTTCCTCAGGTAAGAAAAACAACTAAAATAATGATAGAAATACAGTAATAACAGTTAGTAATATAGCTAAATGAGTCAGTGCATTTTTTTTTTTAAAGTTTTCTGAAGGTATTGATTTTCTGTTCATCTTACAGTACAGAGGACCCTATAGAATGAGGATCTATGAGAGGGAGAACTTTGGAGGTCAGATGTACGAGCTGACAGATGACTGTGATTCCTTCATGGACCGTTTCCACATGTCCGACTGCCAGTCCTGCCATGTGATGGATGGTCACTGGCTCATGTATGAGCAGCCCCATTTCAGAGGCAGGATGATCTACTTTAGGCCCGGAGAGTATAGAAGCTTCAGGGATATGGGATACAGCAACGCCAGATTCAGCTCTGTTAGAAAAATCATGGACTTGTGTTAAATTCACAGTCTGGAAACATAAATAAAATGAGCATTTAAAAAATAAACACCTTGCAAGCATTTCTGTTGTTTTGGCCTACTTTTAAACACCACGTTGATTTCCATCAATATGTGTCCGTGTCAGTGTACCACCAATAAGCTAATCAAATATACAGTAAATATCATAAATCATTCATAAATATATTGATACATTAATCTGGATGTCCAAATTAAATGTCCTTTTTTTCACAAATCATTGTCTATTTGAGAATAGACTCAAATATATGTAAGGGATAATCCACAGCTAATTTAGGTGTGCATTAAAAGATTTTAATGCATGACGTGGAAGAAAAGAACCACCCAATACAAAGCCTTTACACCCTGGTCACTTGCCAGCATTGAAAAGTTAAAATTTTCATTGATTTTTGCAGCACAAATTTCGACTGGAAGAATACAAATAACGGTTAACTTTATCTATAGGTCATTAGATCTGGAGTTTTACATGTTTTAAATCAGACAGTAGTGCATTAAGATAACATTTATTTGAATTAATTAAATAAAAAGATAGACATGAGTTTTTGGAGACCACACCCTCAGTAAAAACTCTGTTAACTGTAATGTACAATTCAAAAATAATAATGACCACAGAATGTAGAAGGTTTGACATTCCTAAAAGATATAATATTTCATTTTTATTCTTTGTCATTTATGAGAAAATACTGATGTTATGGACATAATGTCTCTCTGATAAAAAAAAAAAACTTGCAATGTCTCATTAAGGATATAGTATGATATTTAAAACTGACAGGAACTACTTGTGCCTTAAACAGTTTTAACGCACACATTCCAGCCAATCAGAATTGAATATTCGAATAGACTATGGTATAAAAATAAATAAATAAATGCAAACAAACATAATTAAATACACTAAGACAAACCTGAATAATTTTTGCCATGTACAAGGATTTGGTAGCCTAATAGAGAAAAGTAGGATCCCAGTTGCCCTTAATATATCATTCGTTTTGCTGTACATTTTGTTGTGTATAATACATAAAACAAACTAAATTAAGATTATAGTATGCTTGAAGAATAGTTTTGTTTTTAGTTTCATTTCCCTAACTCCAATGACTTGAAAGAATCTAAACAAACACCAAAGTAACTCTCAGTTGAGTGATTCGGCTAAAATAATCCTTTGTGGCAATTATAACTCTTGAGAGTTCAGAATAAATGACTGACATAGCTTGATAATGACATATTGTCAATGATGTATTGAAATATGCATGTATTCTCAATTCTACGTTTTAGTCAGTCGTACAGTAACTGAGACATCTTACTTAAGAGACCAGTGGATTACCATCCACCTCTACCTGTCCCACAACTGAGAAAAGCCACAGCTGGCACAGGCCCTGGTGCAAATTCTGGTAACCACTTGTAAAGCTGTTTAGAAAACAAAAAATAGTATTGCTGTGTAAGGCATTCAAAGAATGGCCTATAGATTTTTAGCAATCAAGTTCATTTTAAAAGCAACAAATGTATGCTGGTAAAACACTGATATTATAGAAAGCAAAATCACGGAAAAGGTACAGTAATAGCTTTCTACACTGAAGAAGACAGATCTAAAATCAGATTAGATTCTGAATAAACTTTTGAATTTACAATTGATTTTAAATGAGCCTTTAATGGAAGAATGAAAGGATATTTTATTTTCAAAGGGATTAATAGATATAATGTTTGATTATCTGGATCTGTCCACTGTCACTCAAAGTTAAGAACAAAGAGTAACAGATTCTATTGTCAGAATGCCTTTTTGTTGCTATGCCTTCCAGATTGTATTCTATGAGGACAGAAACTTCCAGGGTCGTAACTATGAATTCAGTGGCGACTGCCCTGAGGTGACCTCGTACCTGAGCCACTGCTGCTCCTGTAGGGTGGAAAGTGGTTGCTTCATGGTCTATGAGCGCTCCAACTTCATGGGTCACCAAATGCTGGTGAGAAGAGGAGAGAATCCTGATAACCAGCGGATCATGGGTATGAGCACGAGTGACTGCATCAGATCATGCAGAATGATCCCTATGGTAATTAAAAATTCTAAATAAAAATTGGTGGAATATATCAAACCAGAATAATAAAACAGATTTTTTTTTTTTTTTTTTTTTTTTTTTTGATTACATAAAGGAACATTTTGAATGAGAATCTTTGAAAAGGAGAACTTTGTTGGACAAAAATACGAGCTGATGGATGTGAATCTATCCAGGAACGTTTTAACATATCTGACTGCCAGTCGTGCAATGTCAAACATGGCCACTGGTTTATGTATGAACTGCCCAATTTTGAAGGCAGAATAATGTACATCAGGCCAGGGGAGTACAGCAGCTTTAGGGAATGGGCCATCACCCAATAACAGTTGGTTCCATCAGACACATCATGGAGTCCTGTTAAAGGAATTTACACTTGCTTCATTTGTTGGAAGAAATCATTCCCATTTGAGGTCCATATAGTTTCTTTAAAAAGCATGTTGTGAGATAAAACTTGAATGTACATTGCATCTACATATTTCTCAATTACTTTGAGCCGGTGTTGCTATTTAAATCACAAAAATGTTTTTGCTACACCACAAAATGTTGATTTACAAGCATTTAATTATAGCTACAAATAGCAGTTACGTGTAATTAAGTTATTAATTTAATGTTTGATGCCATGGTTTGAAACTAAAGTTCCAGGGCTGGAACTAAACTCTGCAGGGCTGTGGCCCTCCAGTAACTGAGTTTGACACCCCTGCACTAGAGGGTGCTTTTGGAGTCTATACAGTGACGCGCACGGCTCTTGCACAAGCGTCAGAATTTGACACCTTATGGCTGAGAATCCATTGGGAATTAATATAACCACATTTTGCTTTGAAAATATTACAAATATTAACCATTTACATGTGGTTTACCAGTCCTATCTCCACTTTCAACAGTGTAACTGATTGTGTATTTTTAAAAACTGATGGAGAACGTCTGTCCATTTATGTAAAACTCTAAAGCAGGGGTATTAAAACTTTTTAAGCTGAAGGACCCCTTAGGGTAATGAGACGAGGCAACATTATATATTGCATAAAATTGGCTGTTGCATATCAAGTCTGGCCTATAATGACATGCATAAACAGTAGTTACATATTCTTATTTTGCTTAAAGGTGTCGTGAAATGGAGAATCAAATGTTCCTTGATATTTAGACATATAAGAGGTAACTGTACTATAAAAACATATTGTAAATTTCAGAACTCAAACTTCCTCCCCAGTCTAAAAAAAGAGCATTTATAGTGCCACCCTGCTGAAATCTCTCTGTTCATGATGTCATTAAAACATTTCTCTTTTGTATTTACACATCCCAAAACATGCATTATCACACCCTTGGCCCCGCCCACTGGCATGCAGATTGAGAGGGGAGGCCTTGTGTGGCTAACTATTCCTAACATAACACCTAAGGGGACCCATCTGGACTATTTTGAATTATTTTGTATATAAAAATGCTGCCATGAATCTCGCCACTTTTAAAAGACGCGGTGTTAAGTTACAACTCTGAAGGGCAATTATATGTGGCCTTGTTGGAGATGATCATCATTATTCACTTTACCTGTGAGTGGTCATCAGTGGCTCATCAGTGGATGTAAACTCGTACTAAGATGGACGTCTTTGACTGTTTTTATGTGTTTCCAGTGATGTGCACCTCAGTGCAGGATGATTTTGTATGTATGTGCCTCTAGTTTCACCACTCTGGTCTATGTGTGTGCATTTTTTCAGCTCATATCATCATGGACTGCTTGTGAACCGGACATCATAAGATTCAAGCTATGCAAAGGAACTGTTATTGAAGGATGGGGCAGTTCAAAACACTTGGACCCGATCAAAAACGTAAGTAAACCGTTTCATTCATGAATATTTCAAATGTCATGGCTGTTTGATAGTTTATGGTGCTGAGTGTTAACAGTTGTGCTTGGGATGAACAGTTTAATATTTTCTGATACAATGTGTTGGATGTGTGTTGTTTAAACCTTGAAATTTGGTTTTATGTTGAGGGCCTTGTTAATTTTCTTCAGGTTGAATTTGCTGAATTTTAGGGGCTGCATGATGCCAATTATAACAGTGGATGTTTACGTTGAAGAGGTGCTTAGGCCAAAACAGAGCATTTCAGTCAGAGGGCCAAAACAGGGTGGAAATTAATCATATATTACTAAATTGTGACTGTTTTGGTAAAAAAAAAAAAAAAACTTTTATAATTTTCTTTTTTTTTGAACACATGAACACTCAATAAATACAACATACACCTTAACTTTTCCACATTCAGTCATCGCTTGAATGAATAACAGTCTATTTGAATTAGTGATGGGTCATTCATGAACGATACATTTATTTTGAACAAATCTTTAATGTGACTCAGAAGAACGAGTATTCTCAGAGAGTGATTTGTTCATTTTGTGTTGGCCGTGCATGTGCATTGCACAACCTCCATTCATTTGTTGTTACATGAAAACCGCTGTACAGGAAACAGAAATGATTAGTTCACCTTTCAGCTCTTTTGGTCCAAGTCGTTCCTTCTTTTGTCACGTGACAGCCGTATACACTATGCATTGCTCACACAGGAAACAGAAATTATTAGTTCACCTCTCGAGTCATCTGGTCTGAGTCATTCATTCTTTTGTCACGGGACAGCCGTATATGCAGCGTATAAGGCTGTCACGTGACAAAAGTACGAATGACTCGGACAAGAAGATTCCAGAGGTGAACTAATCTTTCTGTTTTTCATAATTTGTCCTTGGCTGCATTATAATTTTTTCCTCATTGGGACTATAATTAAAGTTTGCATAAGTAGATGTGTTGGGGGGATTTGGCTATTGAAAATGTAACATTTTAATTTAATTCTGCTCAAATGAACGAAATGACCAAAATTACTTGAATAAAGATTTGTTCATTTTGCTGAACGAGACTCAAAGATCCAAGTCAGTAAAATGATCCAATCTTCCCATCACTAATTTGAATGAGTCTCTGTCTCTCAGATAGCCGATAATCCAACCAGGCGTCATTTACAAAAGATTATTCTTACTGAGTTGATGTGCGAGCGAATCAAGGTCTCCAAATGCATCATTCAAAGTCTTGGCAATGAGATCTCAAAGTTCATGGGTTGCATCCAAGATGTAGTCCAACAATCCAATCAGTAAGGAAACACAGTTTAATCACAGTTATTCCAGTCAGCGAGGCAAAAACAAAAGAAAAAGGCAGACATGGAAAACAGTACCGTTTGTTGCTGTTCCTTCATGAAATATATTCCGTGTGGACAACCCCCCTCCCAACTTCATTTCCTACCCCATCTATATACACATAAACCATGTTGTCAGCTACCAGTTTAGATCATGTGATACAGGAAATTAATCATGAGACATACCAGATAGGCTCAGCACAGCATTTTGGGAAATGGAGTATTAAGAGATAAACAGGTGTTACATAAACCCCCCCCCCAAGCTTATGTCCTAGGCAGGTCAGGACCATAATACCTTTTCAAATTCACCACATTTACATTGTCGGTTTTTTCAGGAGTACCCAATTTTATACTGTAATTCACTGTCCCAAGTCTTCTCTCTACTCTAGCTGGACCCTCCCATTTTGGCGCAAGCTTAGCAGAGTATCTATTAGGAGCATTAGAGAGGGGATGAGAGTGTAACCAAACCAGATCTCCCATCATAAACTGCACATCTTTATGGTGGGAATTATAATATATGGCCTGTCTGACACGTTGCACTCCCACTCTATGCCCCACCCGTTTCCTCAGCAGTCTTTGTCTTTCCATCTTTATTTACCCTCTCAGTAAGGTTGATCTGTGGATGATAGCTAGTTGTTAGTTTCTGTATCACCCTCCATTCTTTACACAACTCAACCAAGAGATTGGAAGTGAACTGAGCACCTCTAATGGAGACCAGATGTTTTGGGACCCCCCAGCAAGTTAAGATCTCTTCCTTTAATATTTTCACAGTCCTGGGTGTCGTGCTGTCCTTTAGGGAAAAAGTTCAACCCACTTGGTATAATAATCTACATACACCAACAGGAATGTATTCCTCTTTCTACTTTGGGGTATGGGACCCATCAGATCTATCCCCAAAGTATGTCTGGCCTCTGAAACTTCTGTAGACTGCATATGTCCAGAGGGTCTGGTGTTTTCTCCTTTATATCTCTGACAGATATTACAAGACTTGAGGTAATCCCACACATCCTTCCTAACAGTCGGGCACCATGCCACTTCCAGGATTCTCAGCAATGTTTTTTATCTCCCCAAATGTCCTCCCATAGGGCTGTCATGGAAGTAATGCATGAATGATGGTACTAGGGTTCATGGAACTATAAATTGGAACTTTTCCCCCTCATGTTTTAGAGGTATTATCCTATATAACGTGCCTTAATGCTCTTCCAATCTGATCCTTCCTGTATGAAGTTGCAAATCATTGTTCTTGGACCTTAAGGCTATGATTGTGGGGTCATTAGCCTGTGCTTTTGATATCTCTGACAGTGTGTGAGGTATATCTGTGGAGTGTTTAGATTGTGTCACTAAAAGACAAGGTGCTGTACCTTCTGAGGTCAACTGGCAAACCCTTGATAGGGCATCTGGTACCTTATTAAGGCATCCCCTTCTGAAATGGACCTTGAACTTGAAGGCTTGCAGTCGCAGGGTCCACCTTGTCAATCCTGAAGATGTCTTCGGGCAATTGAAGGCCCAAGTCAAGGCTGCATGATCTGTATATACTTCCAACTCCTCTCCTTCTAAATAGTGCCTCCATTTCTCTACTGCCTATACTACTGCCAAACACTCCTTTTCAGATGTTTGAATTTGTCTCAGCTCCTCTCAGCACTCTCAACGCATAGGCGTCTCCATCTTCATTTCTTTGAGTGAGGACGGCCCCCAATCCCGCCTCATTGGCATCAGTGTGCACCTGAAATGGCAAGGATAAATTCGGTTGCCCCAATACTGGTGGGCTTTTTGCTGCTCTTTGCAGTGCTTCCACACTTTCATGACACTCAGGTGTCCAGTTCCAAACCACTCCCTTCTTCTTCAGGTGATTCAAAGGTGCAGAGATGTCAGCAAAATGAGAGATAAACTTGTGATACCATCCCACCATTCCTAAGAACCTCTGTAATGATGGAATATCAGTGGGCACTGGATATTCAGTGAAGGCTTTTTGGTCTGCATATCCCAAGAACTTTAACTGACATTTGAAAAAGTGACACTTCTTCACATTCAGAGTCAACTTGGCATTCGAAAATTTCTCCATCACCACCTTTAGGTCCTGTATGTGTTGTTCCTTTGTCTTGGAGTAAATTATGATATCATCTACATACACAAAGCAGCTTTGACCAATTATCTCACTCAGCACCTTCTCCATCAGATGTTGGAAGGTGGCCGTAGCATTTTGTTGACCAAAAGGCATGGTCTTAAAGAGATATAGCCATGATGAGGTTATGAAGGCTGTCTTCTGTTTTGAGTCTTCAGCCATTTCAACTTGCCAGAAACCTGACATAAGGTCTAATATCGAAAACCATGTTGCACCATCTAGAGACTCCAAGATGTCATGAATGATTGTCATAGGATAGGCATCTGAAATTGTCTTACTATTCAGCTTCCTATAATCTACGCAAAAATGGTACATTCCATCAGATTTCTGCAAAAAGACCACTGGGGAAGACCATGGTGAGAGGGAAGGTTCTATGATGTTTTCTTTCAGCATTTTCTCCACTTCCTTCTCAATCATCCTCTTTTTAAAAGGTGAAATCATGAAGGCCCTGGACTTCACTGGTATCTCATCAATTGTGTTAATTGGATGCTCACTATTGATGTTCTTCCCAGTTTTCTAGATATTACTCCTGGCCAGACCAGCATGATCTGCTGCAGTTCCCCTGGATAGTCAAAATCACTCTCCATCTTCTCTTGATTTCCCACTTCTAGGTTATCATAGCAAGGTGTCTGGTCAAGTGGTAAAGGATAATATACACTAAGGTTACTTCTTGGTTGGACGGCCACTTGTAGCATACTAGATCTTTGAGTTGTTAATGATTGTTTACTGCCAATGAAGGGATAAAATGAATACCCTTTTTAGTGTAAGGCCAGAGGAATCTTAGAGAAGTTGAAAATGACCTTATTTGTGTAAGGAAATCTAATCCCAGAATAACTGGAAATACCAGATGGACCTCTTCCATAATGTAGGCCATCATCTTTTCTGTCTCTTGGTGCCAATCATACTCCAAATCAACCTGCCACTTTGACTGATGTTTCTTGCCGCCAGCCATCATGAACATCTGCTTGGAGCTCTTCTTCTCAACACTCTTCCCTGGTAGTTGTCTCCACCGACTCTCTTGCATCAAGGTGTACACACTACCAGTATCTACTACTGCTTCGACCTGTAATCCATTAATTGTAATGGGTACAGTAAGAAGGGAAGGTGGCTGATGTTGAACCTGGCCTTTATTTTGCTGTATCACTAAGACACCTGCTGGAGGATTGGAAGAAACTGATTTATTAGATCCTCTTTTATTAGTTGTATTTTTCTTTGATTACTCATTGACCTTTTGCCAGTAGTCTTTTATGCCCAAGCAGTTCTTCTCGACCATCGATCTGATTTTTATCAACTGCTCAACAGTTTGGATAGTCCTTCTTAACGATCCTGCAACTTTAGGATTGAGGTTATTGAGTATCCTATTTACCAGCTCTTATTCACTCAGCTCGGGCTTCCATTTGATTCACAGGGCTCTATAATCATATGCAAAATCCCAAAGCCTTTGACCTGGTTGCTGCACCATCATTCATAGCTTCTCCTCCACCTCACACATGTAGTCTGATGGCAGAAAAGCAGTCATAAAGCTTCCTTGAATGAGTGCCAATCTAGGACTTTACACTTTGCTGCCCTCCACCAACTCAAGGCAGAGCCTTTTAACACTGTGCTGAGAGTTCCAAGCAGTTCTGAATTGGAAAGAGGTCGTACTTCCAAATAATTTTCACATCGTTCTATGAAGCTTAAAACATCAGCAATTTCCCTAGATCCCCCAAACTCAGGAAATTTGAGTCTTAAAGGTGGCTTAGCATAAAAGGAGGAGGCCCCGGCCAAACCTGCCAGAAGTTGCGTGGATGCATCAGAACCAGGACAGCTAGTTTGTATAGAAGGGCTAGACTCGCTACTTTTATTCAACAGTGATGTTTCACTAACTTTACCCTGAGGAGTCTGAGACCTAAAAGTTACCAAATGAGAGAGGTCAGGAGTACCGCTAATTTTGGCCTTATTAAGCTTCCTTTCCCTTTTCTCAATTTTACACAAGAAATAATTCACCACTGCCCTTTCCAATTTTTCTATGTCTTGGCTGAACTGGTCCTTTAATTTAGCCAGACTGATGTTCACCATCTCTCTCATGCTTGTTTCCCTATTCAGTGAGTTATTAATGGAATCAGTAAGGTTAGCTTCTAGCCCTTGTAACTGTTCCCTCACATTTGTCAATTCAGTTTTCATTTGTTCATATGCTGTTTGTAAACCCAAATCACCCTCATCTTCATCTTCATCAGACTGTTCCCTTTCAGAATCACCATAGAAGGAACTTAACAATGGGGAAATTTCATTAGTTGGACTCCTTCTTGTTACGAAGGCCTCTGCAGAAAAGGGCCACCACTATGTAACAAACTCCTTTTCAGAGGAGTGGATACAAAAATGTAAACTAATGTTTAAAGAAGGTGATATAAACATGTAACAAGTGAATTAAAGATGTAGACACAGTTTACAGATATATCAGTGTCTAAGTATATTTTCCACCACATGTGAACACATAAATAAATCATACACCTTAACTTTTCCACATTCAGTCATCGCTTGAATGAATAACAGTCTATCTGAATGAGTCTCTGTCTTTTAGACAGGTGATAATCCAACCAGGAGTCATTTACAAAAGATCGTTCTTACCGAGTTGATGTGCGAGTGGATAAAGTTCTCCAAACGCATCGTTCAAAGTCTTGGCAATGAGATCTCAAAGTTCATGGGTTGCATCCAAGATGTAGTCCAACAATCCAATCAGTAAGGAAATGCAGTTTAAACACAGTATTTCCAGCCAGCAAGGCAAAAACAAAAGAAAAAAGCAGACATGGAAACAATACTGTTTGTTGCTGTTCCTTCATGAAATATATTCTGTGCAGACAAACCCCCTTGCAAATTCGGTTCCTTCCCCATATATATACATATACACCACCTTGTCAGCCACCAGATTAGATCAGGTGATACAGTAAATGAATCAAGAGACATACCTGAATGCTCAGCACAGCATTTTGGGAAATGGTGTATTAAGAGATAAACACTGATTACAATTTTATTAGATAATTAAATGACACGTAAACAGATATACATTTCCTGTTATCTTTTAACAATCCAATATTACACATAAATATGTAGGTGTTACAACTTAAAGATGAAGACCCCTGCTCTAAAACGTAAACTTTAATAACACACATTAAAAACTGCATAATAATTATAAGAACTATGACAATATTTAAAAACTCTTTATCGTTTTCATTCTTATAGTATTTTTTCTTTCTTACTGTCAGGTGCAAAGGTATTGAACTAGGCCACTTTCACTATAAATCTCTGTGCATGTACACATGCTATACAAATTAATTAAGCGCGAACAAGTGTAATCAAGCTCCAAATCACTATCATGCCTAGGAGACTACAGATGTTAAGGTGTATACTGAAAACGTCCTGGTTACTTTCGTAACCTCCGTTCCCTGATGGAGGGAACGAGATGTTGTGTCGATGTAGTGATACTAGGGGTCACTCTTGGGAGCCCCGAACACCTCTGCTTTTTGAAAAAAGGCCAATGGGAATTGGCGAGTTGAATTTGCATGCCACTTCCCCGGACATACGGGTATAAAAGGAGCTGGTATGCAATCACTCATTCAGGTTTTGTGATGAAGAGCCAAGACAAGGTCCCGGCCATTTCAGCGGGTAGTTCAGTGTCGTGGCAAGAGGGACACAACATCTCGTTCCCTCCATCAGGGAACTGAGGTTACGAAAGTAACCAGGACATTCCCTGTCTGTCACTCACTCGATGTTGTGTTGATGTAGTGACACTAGGGGTTCCTATACAAAACAGCACAACTAGCTGAAATGTGTTACGTGGACTGGCGGTGCGAGACGGGCAGACAGCTGTGTGCCTTGTAGCCAGCGCACCAGGCCATCACGTAAACTCCCCCAACGGTCTTATGAGCGTCAAACAGTCCTTCGGGAACAAGTCGACTGCCCAACAAATAGGGACAGGCTAGACCAGCCGTGGCCTCTTTTCCTCTTTTTTTCTACCCAAAAAGAGTGGAATTTGTTAACCAACTGGGGGCCATAAATGTCCATGTCGGGGGGGGGGGGGTGTCACTTCCAAGGGGAAGACACCACGGAGACCACACCCCGCCCAGAGATGGGGGGGGGGTATTTCGAGTGGAAATACGTCACATGGTCTTACCGAGTCTTGTCGGAAATATGTAATGTGGAGAAGTTGCCTAGTAGGTCCTACCCGAGGGGGGAGATGTTTCTACAAGCATGGTGACCGAGGGCAGAGGGGCCTCTTCCCAAGGAAGACGCAGTTTACCGACAGGGAAACGATTTAGCGGAAGATATATCACATGGGGTCACTTATGGGGAACCAGCGCACGTGGAGCACCTACCCCAGTACAGGGCTTAGTTAGCACATGTATTGGGCCGGCAGTGAGTTTCTCCGTAAACTCGTCTGCCACAGGGCTAAGGAGGAAAGTCATCCAGGGATCACAACTTGTGAACACAACTGGGAGTCAAAGGCACACGTCTTCACCTCATGGGAGGGGAAAAGTGCTATACGCAAGCGGTACACCCGGCCAGCTGTCCCAGAACTTACCTGTTCGGACCTGACAACACACGGGACGAAACCGGCTCAACCCGGAGATTATAAAACCTCGCAAAGGTGTTGGGTGTTGCCCAGCCCGCTGCTCTGCAGATGTCTGCCAAGGAGGCGCCACTGGTCAGGGCCCAGGAAGCCGCTACACTCCTAGTAGAGTGAGCTCGTAGCGCCACGGGGGGTGGCACGTCCTGAGCATGATATGCCATCACGATGGCGTCAATGGCCCAGTGGGAGATCCTCTGTTTGGAGACAGTGCTTCCTTTCTGCTGTTCACCAAAGCAGACAAAGAGCTGCTCGGAGATTCTAAAGCTCTGTGTGCAATCCAAATAGATGCGTAAAGCACGCATCGGACACAGCAACACCAAAGCTGGGTCTGCCTCCTCCTGGGGCAGCGCTTGCAGGTTCACCACCTGATCCCTAAATGGGGTCGTGGGAACCTTGGGCACATAGCCCAGTTGGGGTCTCAGGATCACGTGAGAGTAGCCCGGACCGAACGTTTCACTGACAGAGGACGCCTGCAGGTCCCCTACCCTCTTGATGGAAGTGAGAGCAGTCAGGAGGGCAGTCTTCAAAGAGAGTGCCTTAAGCTCAGCTGACTCCAGGGGCTTGAAGGGGGCTCCCCGTAGACCCAAAGGAAAACAGAGAGGTCCCATGAGGGGATGAGATGCGGTCTGGAGGGATTCAACCTCCTAGCACCTCTCAGGAACCTGATGATCAGGTCGTGCTTCCCTAAGGACTTACTGTCCACTGTGTTGTGGTGTGCCACTATAGCAGCTACATACACTTTCAAGGTGGAGGGGGACAGCCGCCCCTCCAGCCTCTCCTGCAGGAAGGAAAGCACCGATCCAACTGCGCATCTCTGGGGGTCTTCGCGTCGGGAAGAACACCACTTAGCGAACAGACGCCACTTCAAAGCATACAGGTGCCTCATAGAGGGAGCCCTAGCCTGAGTGATTGTGTCTACCACCGTGGGTGGTAGGCCACTTAGGTCTTCTGCATCCCATCCAAGGGCCAGATGTGGAGATTCCAGAGGTCTGGTCGCGGGTGCCAGATGGTGCCCTGTCCCTGAGAAATTAGGTCCTTCCTCAGGGGAATTCACCAGGGGTTGCTGTCACGAGGAGCGTGAGGTCTGAGAACCACGTCTGGGTGGGCCAGTAGGGTGCTACTAGGATGACCTGCTCCTCGTCCTCCCTGACCTTTCACAGGGCCTGTGCAAGTAGGCTCAATGGGGGAAACGCATATTTGTGTAGTCCAGGGGGCCAGCTATGTGCCAGCATGTCTATACTGAGGGGTGTCTCGGTCAGGGCGTACCAAAGCGGGCAGTGGGAGGATTCCCGGGAAGCAAACAGGTCTACCTGTGCTCGACCGAATAGACTCCAAATCAGCTGGACCACCTGGGGGCGGAGTCTCCACTTTCCCCTGAGTGTAACCTGTCCACTGTGGAGTTGGGGTCGCCCTGGATGTGAGTGGCTCGTAGCGACTTGAGGCACTGCTGACTCCAGAAGAGGAGACGGCAGGCAAGTTGTGACATGCAACGGGAGCATAGACCACCTTGACAGTTGATGTACGCTACCGCTGCCCTGGATCAATGGCTGGAACATCTGCAGGGCGAGCAGTACTGCCAACAACTCGAGGCAGCTGATGTACCAACACAGCCATGGGCCAGTCCAGCAGCCGGCGGCTATGTGCCCATTGTATACGGCACCCCAGCCCATCTTGGATGCATCTTTTGTAACCACGACGTGCCTAGAGACCTGCTCTAGGGGAACCCCTGCCCGTAGAAATGCTAGGTTGTTCCAAGGGATGAAGAGGCGGTGACAGATCAGCGTGATGACCACACGATGTGTCCCGTGGCACCATGCCCATCTCGGGACTCGAGTCTGAAGCCAGTGCTGAAGCGATCTCATATGCATCAACCCGAGCGGTGTGGCAACCGCAGAGGATGCCATATGCCCCAGGAGCCTCTGAAAAAGTTTCAGTGGAACAGCTGTCTTTTGTCTGAACTCCTTCAGACAGTTCAACACCAACTGTGCATGCCTGTTTGTGAGGCGCGCCATCATTGAGACTGAGTCCAACTCCAAACTGAGAAAAGAGATGCTCTGAACCGGGGAGAGCTTGCTGTTTTCCCAGTTGACCTGAAGCCCTAGTCGGCTGAGGTGCCTGAGCACCAGGTCCCTGTGTGTGCACAGTAACTCTCAAGAGTGAGCTAGGATCAGCCAGTCATCGAGGTAGTTGAGTATGCAGATGCCCACTTCCCTTAGTGGGGCGAGGGCTGGCTCTGTGACCTTCGTGAAGATGTGAGGGGACAAGGACAGGCCGAAGGGGAGGACCTTGTACTGGTATGCCCAGCCCTCGTAAGCAAACCGCAGGAAGGGTCTGTGTCGAGGTAAAACCGAGACGTGGAAATATGCGTCCTTCAGGTCTACTGCCGCGAACCAATCTTGATGCCGGATGCTCGCTAAAATGCGTTCTTGAACGGGAGTCTGTGCAAGGCCCGGTTCAGAACTCGCAGGTCCAAGATTGGCCTCAAGGGCTGTAAAACCCTTTCTTCATCTCGGCTGGAGGGACAGGCTCTATCGCGCCCTTGCGCAGAAGGGTTGCGATCTCCGCACGCAAGGTAGCGGCGCTCTCGCCCTTCACCGAGGTGAAGCGGACGCCACTGAACATGGGCAGGCGCCTGACAAACTGAATCGCGTAGCCGAGTCGGACAGTCCGGGTCAGCCATCGCGATGGGTTGGAAAGCGCAAGCCATGCGTCCAAACTCCGGGTGAGGGGGACCAAGGGGATAATCACGTTGGACGTACCGGCAGGTGGGGCCTCGCGGTGGGGCAGAGCCTGAGGCGCCACATCACGGGGGCTCGAGCCCCGTTGCCGTGCTGAGTCCAGGGACATCAAAGCACTTCCCTGGCTCTTGATACCCACCATAAGATTGGTCAAGGAGGGGGGAGGAGGAACATCGTCCACGCAGTCCGTTGGAGTCAACCCGGTGTGGGTGTGTTTGTGCCAAAGCTCCAGGAGTGGACCCCCCGCCCCTGCGTGCCAAACCTGCCGAAATGGGATGGTGGATGGCGGTCATGACGATGGCCGTGCGCACCTGACATATGACCCAGAGAACAATGAAACCACTCTTTTGTTGAAGTTTTAGGTACCGCAGCCTCTTGGGCATGCGGCAAAAAATGAAACGATTCTCCTCCCGGCCCTCCACCGGGTGATGGAGTGGTCTGTCTAGCAGCTCCGTAGAAGCAGATCTCCTCGTCCCTGGGTCGCCCATCTCAGGGGCGCTTCAAAGCCTTCCTAGGGTTCTTGGCGGCTGGCCGTGAGACGGGTGGCATCTGCTTCATGCGGTGGGATCCACGCCGGGGCCGGGCCATGGGGGTGGGCTACAGCAGAGCCGGTGCTGTTGCTGCAGGAGGATGCCCTTGGCGATGAGCAGACGGGGTGCGACCCGAAGGAGGGAGCCCAGCCGAGGCGTCAGAGTGGACGAGCCTGCTCTCCGATGCTGCGCTCAATAACTCATCGTCTTCCCGGGCTCCGAATAAGAGGTCGAACTCGCTATAAGACAAGCCGGCGGTCTCATCGACCGGGGAAAGCGAGTGTGCTGGGGAATGGGAGGTCCGTGGGGGTTTATCCGGTGGAGGTGATCCCATTGAGGTCCCCAAATCGCCCCCAGTGCTAACCGGCATGGCCTCATACACGTAGGTAGAAGGAATGAGGCGGGGAGCCGCTGGGGTGGCTTGCATTCAAATGAATGCAAGCCGCGACCGCAACATTGCCATGGTCATGTTCTCGCAATGAGGTCAAGACCCACCCATGAATGATGTCTCCGCGTGGGCAGCGCCCAGACATGTAAGACAGTGATAGTGGCCGTCAGAAGCGGAGAGATAACGACCGCAACCAGGAATAACACACAAACGGAAAGGTATCTTTAAAAAGACGTTTCCGTGTGTGCCGCTCTTTTAGAAAGAAAATATACTCTTTTAGAATATACCCTTTTGCTCTGCCGAAGTGCCCAGGGGCGTTCTGTGCACTCCACGGCTATAGGAATCATATACCATCATGCCGTGCTACTGAACCGCACACACTAGCAATGCCTACTAGCCAGTAGTGTAGCTAAAAGATATCGACAAATTCTCCCCTTCGTATTGACATACAGAAAGGATGAGAGAAATCAAATCTAACCATTTAAGTTAGAGAGAGTGGTAATGAATGCTAGCAGTGAAGCACCACTGAAGTATAGTCATCCACACCATAGTGGGAAGAGTGCTGGAATGATCCTTTATCGACAGTCCGACATAATGCCACTAGCCAACAGGGTAGTAGGACATTAAACATTGCTCTTTACGCTGAGAAGCGTTTAAGAATTACACGGTTTAGAGACTGATTTGTCAAAATGCAGTGCACTAACTTTAGAAATCAGCCCTTCTTTGCAGCTAGAATCTGGGAAGAAAGGGAAGAGATATCCAAGTTGTAAAACCTGGCAAAGGTGTTAAGGAAAGCCCAGCCCACAGCCAGGCAGATGTCCACCGGGGAGACAATCTTAGTCCACGCCCAGGAGAAGGCCACACTCCTGGAGTGAGCCTTTACACCTATGGGACATTGCAACCTTGCTACTCGTAAGCGAGCGCAACAACATCAACAACCCAATGAGAAGATCTTTGTTTCGGAGATGACAAACCCCTTTGAATGGCTTCCAAAGCAGATAAAGAGCTGATCTGAAATTGATTCATATGATAAATGTACACAAGTTGACCCCTCACAGGACAATGTTCTGTTTCTGTGCCTTCTCCGACACAGACGGTGGAGGAGAGAAAGCTTGTAAGGTAACAACCTGAGCCCTGAAAGTAGTGGCCAAAACTTTGGGCAAATACCTTCATGCATGTCCTGCACCGTGAAGGCAGAGGAGGTGGATGCAATGGGTTTCTAAAACTTTGTTGGAACATGACAACCATTGCATGGAGCCAACAATAATACAACCATTGCACGGAGCCAACAATAACACAAACAGTGAACACACTGTGATCATTCCATCAATGGCAGGGAAGCGAGAGAGCTACTAGGCGACACAATGGTGCCTAAAATCTCTGTGTTGCAACATGGTAGTCCCCTGGCAGAGCATCAAACACAGTAAAAAACAGGCATCAACGTGACCTGTGTCAAGCCACAAACTGACACAGACTGGAGGGGAAAGCAGGAGGGTAACTAGGCGACATGGAGGCGCCTAAAATCTACATTGCAGTCTCCTGACACGTCATCATCAATACTAAAAATAGGGCAAACCATCCTGTATTACAAAAGAGCAAGCCACAAACTGACCGCACTGATACAGGGCTGCACTGAACAGGCGAAGCCGCTTGAGATGAAGAAGAGGAGAGACGCAAGGCTCAAGCTGGCGGCAATAATCCTCAAATTATCCTATTCTCGCTAGATACGAGAGCAATAGCATTTTCAAAAGCATATTGATAAAGGATACACTTTCCGTTGGAGCACAAAGGGAAGTAGAAAATAATCCACTCTCTGAAGCTGTGCAGTATCAACTGCAAACTCCATCCGTCGAAACACAGCAGTGAAACTTCTGTGAAATTATTCCACTCGCTGACGATATGCAGTATCAATCAACAGTAAAGTGAATTCTCGTTCATTCATTGGAGCACGACAGGACAGTAGAAAACAATCCACTTGCTGTGAAGGTGTGCAGTATCAATGACAAAGCTCAAATTCATATGAATTTTATTGAAAAAGTATGAGAGATGATATCACGACCCTGAAGGAGAGAATTCGAATGAAATGGTGCCATGACCCACCTTATATGCTCAAGGTGATGTGCATATCGGGGGTGAAGTGCAAAGCGCCATTTGCCAATAAATTGCAATGAGTTTAAAGGGCTTCAGAGATTGTCACTCCTTGATGCAGCGTTGAAGTGACCAACTTGAAAGGGAACACCTCACTAGCATTTTCACATATAGAGGGGTGGTAACCACCAACTCTTTGTGAAAAATACTTTCTGTTCTCCCATGCGTAATCCATTTTGTTTGACTCTTCTCAGTATCAGTGTGCTGAAAAGGGCTGGAACTGAATAAGGTCAATAGCCAGAGAGGAACTGGCTCCTCAGCTGAGCCTTGTTTCTCCCAAGTTTTTTTTTCTCTCCACTAACATCTTATGGAGTTTTGGGTTCCTTGCCACAGTCGGCTTTGGCTAACTCATTGGGGGCCTAAAGACAAATAATTTGAAGGCATGATTTTTAATAATGTTTTAATGAAACTGCTCAACAAGGACTTAAAAGTAATTTAAGACATTACAGAATAATTTTCTGTAAAGCTGCTTTGAAACGATGTGTATTGTGAAAAGCGCTACACAAATAAAATTGACTTGACAATGTTAGACATATTGCTCGTCAATTTAAAGGGGTCATGAAATGGAGAATCACATTTTCCTTGATTTTTAGACATATAAGAGGTAACTGTACAATAAAAACTTACTGTAAGGTTCAGATCTCAAAACCTCCTCCCCAGACTTAAAAGAGCATTTATAGTAGCCACTCTGCTTAAGAGTTTGTATTTAAACATCCCACAACATGCAACATCGCACCCTGGGCCCTGCCCACTGGCACACAATTCAAGTCAAGAGAGCAGGCCTTGTGTGCCTAACTAATCCTGAGCACCAAAGGGGACCAATCTGGACTGTTTTGAATTATTTTATTTATAAACATGAACTACACAGACTCTGCCTCTGCTACCTCTTGTTGTATTGAGCACAAACACGTTCTTTTGCGCATCTGCGCTATTTTTTTTTTTTTTGTTGGTGTATGTGTTGGTGTATGTAAACATAGATTCTTTGACCGTTTTGATGTGTTTCTGACACTGGGCACCTCAGTGGGCCTACAGTATGTGTGTGTGTGTGTCTGTTCACTGTGCTTTGGACAATGATGTGTGCATTTTTTTCTGCTCATTTCAGCGTGGATTGCTTGTGAATCAGTCATAATACGATTCAAGCTTTGCACAGGAACTGTTATTGAAGAATGGGGCAGTTCAAAACTTAAGTAAACCTTTTCATTCTTGAATGTTTCAAATGTTATGACTGTTTGATATTTTATGGTGCTGAGTGTTAAAAGTTGTGCTTGAAATGAACAGTTTTGAAATGAATATATTTGTATACAATGTGTTGGATGTGCGTTATGTGTAAACCCTGATATTTTGTTTTATAATTTTAAGGGGCTTGTTCATTCTCTTCCAGTGGAGTTTGAGGGGCTGCACGCTGTTAGCCAATCACAACAGTGGCAGTTTACACTGAAGTTTTAAGGAAGCGCTTCGGCCAAAACCGAGCATTTCAGACAGAGGGCCAAAAACAGTGTGGAAAATGATCATATATTACTATATTATGTTTTGGTGCAAAAAAACTTTTATAACAATATAATTTGACCTCAGGGAAAATAATACAATTATAAAAAATAGCACTTCATGACCTCTTTAAGACCTGTATCGTAGCTTTAAAAGTTTGACATGAAAACTGAAATAATTTAACTGAAAATGTGACCACAGATGTTAGTACTTGTCTTTGCTAAATATAATGGTAATACTTTACAATAAAGTTCCATTTGTTAACATTAGTTAACAACATTAGTTAACATTAACTAACAATGAACAATACTTATTAAGCATTTATTAATCTTAGTTCATGTTATTTCAACATATAGTTACATTTTAAAAATCAAAAGTTGAATTTGTTAACATTAGTTAATGGACAATGAACTAACATGAACTAATAATGAACAATAGTATTTTTATTAACAAACATTAACAAAGATTAATAAATGACGTAAAACATACATGTATATTGTTAATTGTTTGTTAATGATACACAGAGGTGGGTAGTAACATGCTACATTTACTCCATTACATTTACTTGAGTAACTTTTTGAAAAAGAAATTACTTTTAGAGTAGTTTTATAAGTTTGTACATTTTACTCTCACTCAAGTAAATTTCTAATGAAAAATATTTACATTTACTTCTTTATAATGGACGGCATTCCTGTCGTTACATTACTGGGTTTAATTTTAATTAATGTGTAACTTATTGAGAGATTATTGAATGGGACTTTTACGACAGCAGAAGTTCACACAGCTGCGTGCACTGTCACAGTCACTCAAGTCGAGTCCGTCACTGCTGCAGCATCATGCTCTTCTAACTAAGTGAAACACTTTCGTCACTCTGCACAGTGAAAAATAATATTTTTGTCATGCAATAACATTTTACACCAAGTCAAGCAGATATTTCAAGATTAAAATTGCAGCTTCAACTTAAGGCAGCACGCTGAGGTAAATTGTGGCTCTAATGATAACGCGGGCTATTCTGTGTCAAGGTGATGGTCATTTTCAGGGTGATTCTGTAAATATGGACTCTTGTGACATCAGTTTTTAAGTGTACATTTTTAAATCTGCAGCAATATATGAGTGCGCTTTGTCCCACGTCCCACATATCATAAGCAGTATTTACGCATTTACCCCATGCCCTCGCGGGGGTACTGGAAACTATCACAGCTACTTCAGGCTGATTAACATTATAAATCCATGTAAACATCCACGTTAAGTGTAAATGCCTCATCAAAATTTTGGCACCCATTCACTTGCATTGTACTGACCTACAGAGCTGAAATATTCTTCTAAAAATCATAATTTATGTTCTGCAGAAGAAAGGAAGTCATACACATCTGGAATGGGTGAGTAATTGATGAGAGAATTTTAATTTTAGGGTGAACTATCCCTTTAAAGTGATAGCTCAGCCATAATTTAATATTCCATTATCATTTCCCTACCCACATATTGTTCCAAACCCGTGTGACCCTTTGTATTCTGCGGACCACAAAAGATGTTAGACAGAATGTTAGGGACTGACGGTCTTGGTCACCATTCACTTTTAAAATATATAGAAAAAAAATAAAAATTCACTGAAAGTAAATGGTGACCAAGGCTAACATTCTGTCTAAAATCTCCTTATTGTGTTGCATGGAAGAAAGAAAATCATACAGGTTTGGAACAACATTATGGTGAATGATGACAGAAATGTCATTAATAATAATAATAATAATAATAATAATTCTGTAATACAAGTTAAATGTGTATTATGTAATGGAAAGAAGGAAGTTAACGTCCATTATGTCATTTGTGAAATTAATGAGTTACTCACTACTTGAGTACTCTTTTAATTTGATACTTTCTTAATCTTACTCAAGTAATTATTTATGTTAGGACTTTTACTTCCACTTAAGTAATTATTTTTGTTTTTTTAAGTAATTGTACTTTTACTTGAGTACAGTTTTTGGCTACTCTACCCACCTCTGATGATACAAAATGCATTAACTAATGTTAACAAATGGAAACTTATTGTAAAGTGTTACCAGTACAACATTGTATTTTAGGATAATGAAACTTGTCATCTAAAAGAGATAAAAGACTTAGGATCTGACAAATATCCAGACAATTATTTTCTCTTTGTACAGTGTAAAAAGGACGCTGTATGGTACATTCACAGCTGTTCCACACATGCTGACAAATATCCCTATAGACCTCACTTTGCATGGAGGGCCTCTATGTATTTTTGCTGGGTCAGGAGCTTACCCACAATGCAGGGCACATATTCTGTGGTATAAAAGTGAGCGCTTTAAACAGACAGTCTCAGTGTAACTGTGGCAACCACTCAGTCCTGAGAAGCACTAGCACAACTGTGACCATGGGCAAAGTAAGTAACAGTATGCAATCTAAAGTTGCAACAGATCATCAAAACATTATGTAGATAATAGCAGATAGATTATGTACTGTAACAAACAAGTACCTGGTAACTACAAGTCAAATGACATAAGAGGCACAAAGGCAACAAATTTCCTTTTATTCCTTCCTTTAATTTCCTAAAAAAACAGGTCATTTTCTACGAGGACAGGAACTTTCAGGGGCGCTCTTATGAGTGTATGAGCGACTGTGCTGACATGTCTTCCTACATGAGCCGCTGTCACTCTTGCAGAGTGGAGAGCGGATGCTTCATGATGTATGACCGTCCCAACTACATGGGAAATCAGTATTTCTTCAGGAGGGGTGAATATGCTGATTACATGTCCATGTTTGGAATGAGTGACTGCATCAAGTCTTGCCGTATGATCCCCATGGTGAGTTCCATGAACATTTTGATGTGTTAGATGTGTATCTCCTGTATTAGCAGAATATTAATATATAGTTTAGCGCTAAAATAATATTGGAAACCATTTATATTTCATGAAATGTTTTCTATCTTAACATTTCTTGATTCTGCCTGATAAATAAAAAAAGTAAACAAAATATAACTTATTTTCCAATACAGTACAGGGGATCTTACAGAATGAGGATCTATGAGAGGGAGAACTTCATGGGCCAGATGTATGAGCTGATGGATGACTGTGACAACATCATGGACCGTTACCGCATGTCTCACTGCAATTCTTGCCATGTGATGGACGGTCACTGGCTCATGTATGAGCAGCCCCACTACAGAGGCAGGATGCACTACTTCAGGCCTGGAGAGTACAGGAGCTTCAGCAACATGGGTGGCATGAGATTCATGAGCATGAGGCGTATCATGGATTCCTGTTACTAGTGTTCTAATGTTCAAATAAAAATGTGTCTTAATTAATTCTTGACTTTGTGTATCTAAACCATTTACTCAGAAAATATTTACATAAGTCATCTTTATAGAACACACACACTAATATGTAAATTGATTAAGTACATTTGAAAATGTAGACAAGGTCATAAGGATCGCGAGAAAAGTGTGGATGCTCACATTTTTTTAATTTATAAATTGTATACCTTTTATGGAAAGTCTATGCACAGTTAAGGCCAGATAATTATTACTAACCTAAAACTAAGAAAACAAAACCTATAATTTAAGGGCTGAAACCTTTAAACCTATGAGCAAAATGAGCGTTGTATGTAGATACATGACATACAGTTTTTTAAAAAAAAATTAAGTTGTAAAATGGAGCTCAACAATGATCACTAATCATTAAAAATGTATAACTTTTTATTTAGACTTTATTAAGGTCTGA
The DNA here is from genome assembly GCF_019703515.2 of Myxocyprinus asiaticus. Lineage (NCBI taxonomy): Eukaryota > Metazoa > Chordata > Actinopteri > Cypriniformes > Catostomidae > Myxocyprinus > Myxocyprinus asiaticus. The sequence continues at coordinate 21,510,929 of NC_059353.1, read as the reverse complement.
CACATTTGTTATTGTGAAAAACTGGCTATATCTCCATTATTGCAAGAAAGGGGATAGAAAATACTGATTCCTTGTTGCTAATGTATAAACCCAAATTCTTTGTAATAGCAATAGACAGAATGTTAATGTAATTATTTAATAGAATCAAGTTTTGTCAACAAATCTTAATATGCAATATAAGCTCTGTTAAATGACTGTTATTTTAACACATCACAGGTAAGAAAAATGTAATTCAAATTTTTTAATAAAATTAAATAAAAAATCAAGCATCCATACTAAAAATAAATAAATAAATAAATAAATAAAAAACTCTATTTGGTTGAATGGTTAAACATGTGAGTGAAATGTGAAGAGGCAAGTTTTGTGTATTCCAACTCAATTAAATATTAATTCAGTATATTTGTGTAGTGCTTGTCACAATACATGTTGTTCCAAAGCAGCTTTACAAAGAATAGTGCCTTAAAAAGCCCCAGAGAGAAAGCCAAAGGCAACAATAATGGCAAGACAAAACTAAGTGGATTATAAAAAAAGAAAAAAAAAAGAAAAAAAAAATTTGGGAGGAAACAAAACACAGCTTGGGAAGCCCACCACGGACGGACTTCTCACACTTCATTGTGATTCAGTCATAATATGATTCAAGCTTTGCACAGGAACTGTTATTGAAGAATGGGGCAGTTCAAAACACTTGGACCCAATTAAAAATTTAAGTAAATCTTTTCATTCATGAATGTTTCAAATGTTATGACTGTTTGATAGTTTATGGTGCTTAGTGTTAACAGTGTTACCAATACAACATTGTATTTTACAACCCAAATTCCAAAAAAAGTTGGGACACTGTGTAAAATTTAAATAAAACAGAATGCAATGATTTGAAAATCTCATAAACCCATATTTTATTCACAATAGAATTTAGAAAACATATCAAATGTTTAAACTGACGAAATGTACCATTTTAAGGAAAAATAAGGTAATTTTGAATTTGATGGCAGCAACACGCCTCAAAAAAGTTGGGACAGGGCCATGTTTACCACTGTGTAGCATCCCCTCTTCTTTTAACAACAGTCCGTATACATCTGGGAACTGAGGAGACCAGCTGCTAGAGTTTTGCGAGAGGAATGTTGTCACATTCCTGTCTGATACAGGATTCTAGCTGCTCAACAGTCCTGGGTCTTCTTTGTCATATTTTTCGTTTCATGATGCGGCAAATGTTTTCAGTTGGTGAAAGGTCTGGACTGCAGGCAGGCCAGTTCAGCACCCGGACTCTTCTACTACGAAGCCATGCTGTTGTAATAGATGCAGTATGCAGTTTAGCATTGTCTTGCTGAAATATGCAAGGCCTTCCCTGAAAAAGACGTCATCTGGATGGAAGCATATGTTGCTCTAAAACCTGTATATACCTTTCAGCATTGATTTACATTTATATTTATTCATTTGGCAGACGCTTTTATCCAAAGCGACTTACAAGAGAGGAAAACATAAGCGAATCATCTTAGGAGACAGTGGTATGAAAAGTGCTGTATTACAAAGTATCACTAGCATCATAATAGTATTCAAAACAGAATAAAGTGCAACAAATTTTTTGTTTTTTTTTAATGACTGGTTAAGTGCTCATGGAAAAGATGTGTTTTTAGTCGTTTTTTGAAGACAGAGAGTGAGTCAGCTTCACGGATGGAGTTGGGAAGGTCCTTCCACCAACGTGGTATGATGAAGCTGAAAGTCCAGGAAAGTGTTTTGGTGCCTCTTTGTGTTGGTACAACAAGGCGACGTTCCTTAGCCGACCGCAGACTTCTAGTGGGGGTGTAGCTCTGCATAAATGATTTTAGGTATGCTGGTGCACAACCAGTAACTGTTCTGTATGCCAGCATCAGAGCCTTGAATTTGATACGTGCATCAACCAGTAGCCAGTGGAGAGAGACAAGGAGTGGTGTAGCATGTGCTCTCTTTGGTTCATTAAAGACCAGACGTGCTGCTGCATTCTGGATCATTTGGAGGGGTCTAGTTGCACATGCAGGGAGGCCTGCAATTGAGGGTGCCTTTCCAGATGTGCAAGCTGCCCATTCCATAGGCACTAATGCACCCCCATACCATCAGAGATGCAGGCTTTTGAACTGAGTGCTGATAACAAGCCGGATGGTCCGTCTCCTCTTTAGTCTGGAGGACGCGGCGTCCATGGTTTCCAAAAAGAATTTCACATTTCGATTCGTCTGACCACAGAACAGTTTTCCACTTTGCCTCAGTCCATTTTAAATGAGCTCTGGCCCAGAGAAGACGGCTGCGTTTCTGGATCATGTTCACATATGGCTTCTTCTTTGCATGATAGAGCTTTAACCTGCATTTGTGGCTGGCATGGCGAACTGTGTTCACAGACAATGAGTTCTAGAGGTGTTTCAGAGCCCATACAGTAATTTCCATTACAGAATCATGCCTGTTTTTAATGCAGTGCTGCCTGAGGGCCGAAGATCACGGGCATCCAATATTGATTTTCGCCCTTGTCCCTTGCGCACAGAGATTTCTCCAGATTCTCAGAAACTTTTGATGATATTATGTACTGTAGATGATGAGATATTCAAAGTCTTCACAATTTTACGCTGAGGAACATTATTCTGAAATTGTTCCACAATTTGTAGACGCAGTTTTTCGCAGATTGGTGAACCTCCGCCCATCTTTACTTCTGAGAGACTCTGCCTCTCTAAGATACTCTTTTTATACCCAATCATGTTATTGACCGGTTGCCAATTAACCTATTTAGTTGCAAAATGCTCCTCCATCTGTTTCTTTTTAGTAACACTAACTTTTCCAGCCTTTTGTTGCCCCAGTCCCAACTTTTTTGAGATGTGTTGCGGCCATCAAATTCAAAATTACCTTATTTGTTCCTTAAAATGGTACATTTCCTCAGTTTAAACATTGGATATGTTTTTATGTTATATTGTGAATAACATATTGGTTTATGAGATTTGCAAATCATTGCATTCTGTTTTTATTTACATTTACACAGCGTCCCAACTTTTTTGGAATTGGGGTTGTAGGATAATTAAGTTTGTCGTCTAAAAGAGATAAATGTCTTAGGATCTGACAAATATCCAGACAATTATTCTCTCTTTGTAGAGTGTAAAAAGGACGCTGTATGGTACATTCACAGCTGTACCACACATGTTGACAAATATCCCTATAGATCTCACTTTGCATGGAGGGCCTCCATGTATTTTTGCTGGGTCAGGAGCTTACCCACAATGCAGGGCACATATTCTGTGGTATAAAAGTGAGCGCTTTAAACAGACAGTCTCAGTGTAACTGTGGCAACCACTCAGTCCTGAGGAGCACTAGCACAACTGTGATCATGGGCAAAGTAAGTAACAGTATGCAATCTATATTTGCAACAAATCATCAAAACATTATGTAGATAATAGCAGATAGATTATGTACTGTAACAAACAAGTACCTGGTAACTACAAGTCAAATGACATAAGAGGCACAAAGGCAACTAATTTCCTTTTATTCCTTCCTTTAATTTCCTAAAAAAACAAAAAAAAACAGGTCATTTTCTACGAGGACAGGAACTTTCAGGGGCGCTCTTATGAGTGTATGAGCGACTGTGCTGACATGTCTTCCTACATGAGCCGCTGTCACTCTTGCAGAGTGGAGAGCGGATGCTTCATGATGTATGACCGTCCGAACTACATGGGAAATCAGTATTTCTTCAGGAGGGGTGAATATGCTGATTACATGTCCATGTTTGGAATGAGTGACTGCATCAAGTCTTGCCGTATGATCCCAGTGGTGAGTTCCATGAACATTTTGATGTGTTAGATGTGTATCTCATGCATTTGCAGAACATTAATATATAGTTTAGAGCTAAAATAATTTTGGAAACTTGTCTTTCTTGGTTCTGCCTGATAAATAAAAAAGTAAACAAAATATAACTTATTTTCCAATACAGTACAGGGGATCTTACAGAATGAGGATCTATGAGAGGGAGAACTTCATGGGCCAGATGTATGAGCTGATGGATGACTGTGACAACATCATGGACCGTTACCGCATGTCTCACTGCAATTCTTGCCATGTGATGGACGGTCACTGGCTCATGTATGAGCAGCCCCACTACAGAGGCAGGATGCACTACTTCAGGCCTGGAGAGTACAGGAGCTTCAGCAATATGGGTGGCATGAGATTCATGAGCATGAGGCGTATCATGGATTCCTGTTACTAGTGTTCTAATGTTCAAATAAAAAAAGTGTCTTAATTAATTCTCGACTTGTGTATCTAAACCATTTACTCAGCAAATATTTACATAAGTCATCTTTATAGAACACACACACTAATATGTACATTGATTAAATATATTTGAAAATGTAGACAAGGTCATTAGGCTCACGAGAAAAGTGTGGATGCTCACATTTTTTTAATTTATAAATTGTATACCTTTTTTGGAAAGTCAGCTTTTCTATGCACAGTTAAGGCCAGATAATTATTACTAACCTAAAACTAAGAAAACAAAACCTATAATTTAAGGGCTGAAACCTTTGAACCTATGAGCAAAATGAGCATTGTATGTAGATACATGACAAAAATTAAGTTGTAAAATGGAGCTCAACAATGATGTTTAGTTCATCACTAATCATTAAAAATGTATAACTTTTTATTTAGACTTTATTAAGGTCTGACACATTTGTTATTGTGAAAAACTGGCTATATCTCCATTATTGCAAGAAAGGGGATAGAAAATACTGATTCCTTGTTGCTAATGTATAAACCCAAATTCTTTGTAATAGCAATAGACAGAATGTTAATGTAATTATTTAATAGAATCAAGTTTTGTCAACAAATCTTAATATGCAATAAAAGCTCTGTTAAATGACTGTTATTTTAACACATCACAGGTAAGAAAAATGTAATTCAAATTTTTTAATAAAATTAAATAAAAAATCAAGCATCCATACTAAAAATAAATAAATAAATAAAAAACTCTATTTTGTTGAATGGTTAAACATGTGAGTGAAATGTGAAGAGGCAAGTTTTGTGTATTCCAACTCAATAAAATTTTAATTCAATGTATTTGTGTAGTTTCCTTCACCTTAAATTGTTCTTTTTGTTTAATAAATTGGCCAATCATGGACATCTAATTGTAAAGCCTTATAACTGATCATCAGATCATCAAGCTAATCAGGTGATGTCATTTTTTCTTCAACTTTGCAACTCACCGATTTGTAACCCAGTGAGCTTCCATGGCGGAAAAACTGAAAGACAGGGAAAGTAAAGCCAAAGAAAAAAGCCTAACAAAGTCGCTAACAAAGATGAAAAGCAAAGATGATGAAGTACACATTTGCGGCACTGACTTTCAAGCATTGCACTCATATTCAGTGAAAAACACTACACTTTCTCCATTACCTGTGTAGGGCTTTACTGGCTGTTTAGATCAGTGTTACTATCAGAAATAATTAATAATTATTCCTTTAGTTATTAATTAATATTTAAATTAATTGAATCTAACTCATTAAAACCTCATATGGGGCTCCAGTAAATGTAGTGTGCTACGTTTAGGAACGGGTTTGGTTATTAGCAATAATTAATAATTATCATAGACAATTATCAATTATTAAAATCGATAGAACATTGATGAGAATCAATGTTAGCTTTTTCTAATCCTTTAAATCAACAATTATCAAAGATAATCGTTAATTGTTAACATCGATGAAACATTAATTAAAATTAACACTAGCTTATTGATAATTCAAATTCAACAATCATCAAAGATAATTATCAATTATCAAAAATCAACAGAATATTAATAAGGATTAACATTGACGGGGCACCACCCTGGAATTAGGGACTAACAACCAGATAGTAAAACAGTCTCAATATTAGATTGTTTTCTTATGAAAATCTACATCCGAAGAATATCGATTTTCGGGGAAAAACAATGAATGAAGGCTTGAATCCGAGCACTGACATCCCTTCAGCATGACACAGGCATATGCAAAACAAACCAAAACACTTCTCTTTGTAATATAAACAAAGTTTATTTATGCAGTAATATCAATTAATAATTAATACAATGCAGTCAGTAAACGTCCGACTTACAACTACAAACTAAACAGTGATATGATTAGATATGGAAATCTAAATAATCCTATAACACATGAGGGTGTGTGTGTGTGTGAGAGAGCGCGCGCGCGCGTGTGTGTGTGTGTGTGTGTGTAAGGAGGGATGCGCACAAAATGGCGGACGTGACTCTCGTGGGGTGTATGTCACGCGAGACTTCAGGCCAGGGATCATGGCCACGAATGTGGGCGGAGAGAAACCAGTCAATGGCGTCTACCAGTTACCGCGTGTATCCGCTTGTACGATAGCTTAGGGACAAAGCTGAGCTTTAGCAGGAAGCTATCTTCGAGCCAAAAATGTGTGCCAGAATGTTTGTGAGGGGTCACATGTGTGTGTGTGTGTGTGTGTGTGTGTGTGTGTGTGGTTAGTACGAGAGAGAGAGAGAGAGAGAGAGAGAGAGAATTAAGTGACGGCCCCAAAGCCGATTTCGCGATTGTGGGAGAGAAAGCAGCTGTTAGTTTATCACTCAGAGACGAGTGGACGGCTCGTAAACGGTCCCGCATTCTTTGATTCTTTAATGGATAAACTCAGTTTGCCGGTCTCACCCGCAATGGCGGAAATGCACAACAGCCCACTGTGGTTGGACCACAATACAACAAATCTCAGTTGTGATAATTAATACCCTGAGTATTAATAATGAGCGGACATGGCGGTCTGTAAACTGTACTAGCAAAAACCTTGAAACACAAGAATAACACACTATAATATTCTATCTCTACCCAGACGTAAACCTCTTGCTTGAATCGTATGAGGATGTAGAACGTGTGTTCATCCATCCTTTAACTCCGACCCGGTTCCTTGAGGCTCGGGTGATGATGGGAGGCCGTTTCCTCGCTCTGTTGGCGGGCACGGCTGCTGATTCTCGGCGGGCTGGCGGAGAACTCAGAAATGTCGACTTGATTGAAGATGGAAAGATCTTTAATCTCTTCACTTCTGCAGTCAAATGGATGAAGATGCGGATTGCTCGGCGGTCTCCTTCGGATCCTTTAGAGTGTTCGGTTGAACACAGAGTAATCTCAACTCGTCTAGCGAGATGGAGATTGTATGGCCACAGTTTCAAGTCGGACATTACTTCCTTGTGCCACGAAGCTGCACCTGAGAGCAGCAATGAGCTGCGTCTACACCCGACAAGCAAAGTTGTTGGAAGCAAATCCCGGAAGCATTTCAGATGTTTTCTACTCCTGATGATGTCATGGTTTGAGGGACGTTCTGTTGTGTGCCTCATCCAATAGGAGTTGAGAGTTTGATCTTTTAGTGAGCAAGGCTTCATGGGATTTGTAGTCTGTTTTGGACGCCCTTTGTTTGATTTTGGCACGATTTTTATCAGTCAGATTTACGACTTGGTATGTGGGGGCTTGAGTTAGGTTTTTACAACTGTGTTAGGCCTGCCTTTGTCTTCTATCTGAATACATGAGGCCCAACACCTGATTCAACCCCCAGCACTCCTAATCCGAAGAAAGGTAAACATGAACCTTCCTTGTCTGAAATTCAAAAAACATTGTATGATGCATAAATGAGAGAGTCAGCGGATTAGAGGAACTCTCAAGGGCAAATACGGTGAGCACTGAAGCTCTGAAGAAAACAACAGAATTCCTCTTCAATGAAGTAAAAGACATCAAAGAAGACATGAAAAATGTAAAGAAGGAGATGAAGATGATTCATGAGGTCAGTGGTGCACATGGTAAGAAAATGTCAGAGATTGAAGCCAGGCTCAATGAGGTAGAATGATAAAAAAGAAGATGGAATCTGAGACTGTATGGACTGGTGGAACAGGCAGGCGAAGACATAAAGGCACGAGTGGTGGATATTTGTTGCACAGTTCTTCCAGAATTTACCAGCAAACTTCAACAAGATGTAGATATCATACACCGACTTGGAAGAAAACTTGAAGGAAATGCCATGAAAGTGAGAACCGTCATCATCCAGTTCGTGTACAGGTCCTCACGTGACATGCTTTGGAAAGCTGCGAAATCGAGCACCTATCTGAAGACAAAGGAGATACGATTTGGAGAGGATTCAACAACTATGGACAAAGCAATACGTTAACAACTGTGGCCAAAAGTGGAGGCTGCTCGGCAGGTAGGAAAGAAGGCTTACAGTTGTGTTAAAAAAAAAAATAGCAGTACAACATCAGTAACCTGATGAACCACTGTTATTAGTAGTAGTGATATTTCTGCATTGCAAATAATTTACTTGCAGATGTAGCAGTGTAATATTAAAACAACAGACCCAACTGTCATGACATGCATGCTGCTTGTTCTGAGTAATTGACTCATTCATTGAAAGGGGTGTGTTCAAAATAAAAGCAGTGTGGAGTTTAATTAGAGAATTCATTCATTCTGTGAAAAAACAGGTGTCATTAATTGTCCTTTAATAAGGAAATGTTTCACACATTGTTATAAAATATATTTCCTTCTGAATTGCTAAGTAAAATGGGCCGTTCCATACACTGTTCGGAGGAACAACTTAATTTGATTCAAAAGTTGATTGGAGAGGGGAAAACGTATAAAGGAGTGCAGCAAATTATAGGATGCTCAGCTAAAATGAGCTCAAATGCTTTAAAATGGCAACAATATCCCGAAACACGTGGAAGAAAATTAGCAACTACTGTTAAAACGGATAGAAGAATAGTAAGAATGGCAAAGATTCAGCCAATCATCACCTCCAGAAAGATCAAAGTTGATATAAAATTACCTGTAAGTACTGTTACAGTCAGAAGACGTTTGATCGAAGCTAAGCTATCAGCAAAAAACCCCCGTAAAGCACCATTGTTGAAAAAAACGGCATGTGCAGCATCGGTAAAAATTTGCCAAGGAACACATCGATTGGCCCAAAGAGAAATGGCGTAACATTCTGTGGACTGATGAGAGTAAAATTGTTCTTTTCGGGTCTAGTGGTCATCGACAGTACATCAGGTGACCTCCGGGTACTGAATTCAAGCCACAGTATACTGTGAAGACAGTGAAGCATGGTGGTGCAAAAATCATGGTATGGGGATGTTTTTCATACTATGGTGTTGGGTCTATTTATCGTATACCAGGGATCATGGATCAGTTTGAATACATCAAAATACTTGAAGAGATTATGTTGCCCTGTGCCGAAGAGGAAATGCCCCTGAAATGGGTGTTTCAACAAGACAATGACCCCAAACACACAAGTAAGCGAGCAACATCTTGGTTCCAGACAAAAAGGATTGAGGTAATGGAGTGGCCAGCTCAATCCTCTGACCTCAACCCCATTGAAAACTTGTGGGGTGACATTAAAAATGCAGTTTCTGAAGCAAAACCCAAAAATTCACAGGAACTGTGGAATGCAGTTCGTTCATCCTGGGCTGAAATACCTGTTTCTAGGTGCCAGAAGTTGGTTGACTCAATGCAACGCAGATGCGCAGCAGTTATCAAAAACAATGGTTATGCAACTAAATACTGAGTTTGTAGAGAAAAATGTCAACGCTGCTATTTTTTTGAACAGATTAATATTCCTTTTCTTTGCTTCCTGTAAAAGAATAACACAGACTTGATAAAATGTGTTAATGCTTTGATTTGGAATTGAATGTGTAATATTTCCACTACATTTGAAATATGGAAATAAAAGCTATTAAAAAATATTTCACTTTTATTAACGCACTGCTATTTATTTGAACACAACTGTACTTCGTCAGCGTATGAGCCTTCGTTGATGGAAAAGAGATATATGCCTAACAACTGAATACGATTGTGTGCATATACAGTATCTTGAATAAGAAATGCATATGGTCACAATTTTAGTGGACTATATGTGTCTTTAACAAGTACAGTCATTACTTGGGAATAGATTACGTTGAGAACAGAAATACTTCGTCAGCTTATGGACAGAAATGCTCTATGACTGTTATTGAAGTCAGGGTTGGGGAGTAACGAAATACATGTAATGGGATTACATATTTAAAATACAAAATATAAGTAACTGTATTCCACTACAGTTACAAATTAAATCAGTGATAATTAGAATACAGTTACATTCAAAAAGTATTTTGATTACTGAAGAGATTACTTTGCATTTTATTGTCATTTGTTTCATTTAATATTTAGTCCTTTCAGATGGAGAACATTTATACATATAAATGATGCGATCCAAACTGCATTTGAACAGCGGTGAAACACTTTCTTATGATGTTACATTCATATGAGCAGAAAGAGAAGTAAGTTTGGAGCAGAAGAAATAGAAATAAACCTTGTGTAAATTGTCAGCTTTACGCTAAGCTAAAATGCTATTTCTAGCCATTTTACATGCATGTTACCAGGCACGATCATATTTTTTTATCAAGAAAATTCACATTAGATCATAATTTAATTTTTTCTAGTAAAATTTTTGATATTAGGGCAAAAAATCGTATTCTTGATAAAACATTTTTTATTGTTTTCCTGTAAAAATATCTAAAAATCCTTAAAACAAGATCAGTTTGATTTATCTTGTTTTAGAAACAACACTGCATAAGATATTTAGGTTTTTCAGAGAATGTATTTTTAACGTGTATTTTATCTTACTGTTCTGGCAGAGTTTTTATAGTCAAAACAAGTGAAAAAATCTACCAGTGCTGAAGAAGTAATCCAAAGTATTTAGAATACGTTACTGACCTTGAGTAATCTAACGGAATACGTTACAAATTACATTTTACAGCATGTATTCTGTAATCTGTAGTGGAATACATTTCAAAAGTAACCCTCCCAACCCTGATTGAAGTATATCCGAACACAATAATACAATAATACAATAATACTAATAATTGAACCAAAATAAAAAATACAATCCAATAATAATAATAATAATAATAATAATAATAATAATAATAATAATAACAAAAAACAAAAAACAAAAAAGAAATAATCATATTAAATCAAACAACCCTGAGCCAAACATTACTTCTACAGAGGTTCAGTAGACTGTTATCCACTTAAGGTAACATGACCAGCAAAAAAAAAAACATGTCTTCTAAAGCCCAGGATAATATATATATATATATATATATATATATATATATATATATATATATATATATATATATATATATATATATATATATAAAAATAAATAAAATACAATTTTCTCAGCCCGTCATGCTCCTCTTCATGGAACTGCTTGCCCCTCAATCAGCTCTGTCTCAAACAGCATAAGTAAACCAGATATTCGGTGAAAAGAAATGCTTATTCAAATATAAATCTTCCCTTAAATAAGATCTCTTGTAAATTGGTTGGTAGATGCCACTGCGGTTAGTCTCTCCATATGCAAAGTTCTGAAGATCTCTCGATACCAGAGTGAAAGTGAATGGGGTCTAGAGTGAATCTTCTCAATTAGAATGCATTTTCAAGCGAGTAGCAAAAGCTTATCACAGAGTAGAAACCGGTTAGCAAATAAAGCAATGCTTTTTGCTGGCAGACCAAGTAAGAAAAACCCAGGGTCCTTATCAAGTGCTACATTAAAATATCACCCATCTTCCGTGCCACCCCATCCCAGAACTTTGTAATGGCTGGAAAATGCCAAAAACGATGCATGAAAGTTCCAATTTCACTCTGGCATTTATTATATAATGGAGAGTGATTACTATTCATCTTATTCAGAATTCGTGGGGTAATATAGAGTCTCAGTAATATTTTGTATTGCGTTTTGACCAGTCTATTGCAAGCAAATATTCTTCTGATCGATTTAACTGTATCTACCCAGTCATCATCAATATAAAAAAAAATCAAATCAAATCAAATCAAATCACTTTATTGTCACACAGCCATATACACAAGTGCAATGGTGTGTGAAATTCTTGGGTGCAGTTCCGATCAACATAGCAGTTGTGACAGTGATGAGACAGTACCAATTTACAATAACATCAAATTAACACAACACAATTTAAACATCTGTTATACACATAATTACACTCAACAATATACAAATAATAACATACACTGTACAGTATACAATACGTACTATATAGATACACATTATTCAATAAAAATAAAAAATAAAAATATATAAAAAAGTATATATATATATATATATATATATATATATATATATATATATATATATATATATATATATATATATATAGAATGTACAGTATTGTACTGTATTGGCATTCAGGCTGTCGGTTGATAGTCAGTTGTTAAGAAAGAATATAATATAATAATAATATAATTTATGACAGTCCGGTGTGAGATGTAAGAGTAAGGGTAATAAAGTGCAGTGCTGATGTATTTTGATCGTGGGAGATCAAGAGTTCAAAAGTCTGATTGCTTGGGGGAAGAAGCTATCATGGAGTCGGCTGGTGCAGGTCCTGATGCTGCGATACCACCTACCTGATGGTAGCAGTGAGACCAGCCCATGGCTCGGGTGGCTGGAGTCTCTGCGGGGCTCCAATGTTGAGGATCAGTGATGAGGAGATGTTGCTGCCTATTCTAACCACCTGGCGTCTGCTTGACAGGAAGTCCAGGATCCAGCTGCACAGCGAGCTGTTTAAGCCCAGAGCCCGGAGTTTCTCATCTAGCTTGGAGGGCACTATGGTGTTGAATGCTGAGCTGTAGTCTACAAACAGCATTCTCACATAAGTGTTCTTTTTTTCCAGGTGGGAGAGAGCAGTGTGTATTGTAGATGCAATGGCATCATCAGTGGAGCGGTTGTTGCGGTATGCAAACTGCAGCTGGTCAAGAGAGAGTGGCAATACAGAGCAGATGTAATCTCTGATTAGTCTCTCAAAACATTTGCTGATGATGGGGGTCAGAGCAACAGGATGCCAGTCATTTAAACAAGTTATTTTTGATTGTTTTGGAACAAAAATATACTCATTACTGAGATCTTTCTCCCATGTACGCCAGATATGATCAATACCACTGTGATCCATTAAATAAAGAAGAAAGTACACTTTTGAAATAAGGTGTTGCGTATCAGTCAATTTCAACAAAAAAAGATCAATATTGCAGTATACTGGCATGTCCCCAGGAGGCTTGAGGTTACATGAGTTGGTAAAATGGCGAATCTGGAGGTGTCCCCCAAAACTACCACATTCAAGCTCAAATTTCTCCTTTAGTTAGTTAAATATCATTAAGGTGTTATCTAGGTATAAATCCCCAACCACTCTTATCCCCTTTCCATGCCATCTTTGAAATAGAGATTTTTGAATGCCAGGGAGAAAATCTCTATTGCCAATTAATGGTGTCAGACCTGACAAAAAGCTCCTTCTCCCTGCAAATTTCATAATATCCTGCCACAATTTAACCGTGTTGAAAAGGATAGGATTATTTTTAATTTCAGGCAATGACTTAAGACTCTTGCTGCTTGTAAGCAGACTTAGCAATGAGTATGGCATCACAGCCCACTCATCCACACAGGCAGGATTCTAAATGAGAATGCAGCCAATTCCAAATTGTACGGGTATGGCAAGCCCAACTGTAAAACCTTAAGTTAGGTACTGCCTGTCCCCCCTATCTACTGGCAATTGTAAGATCTTCATCCTTACTCTAGGTTTATTCCCTTGCCAAATGAAATTTGAATTGTGAGGCCTGTTCTAGACCATTTTAAAGGACAGTTTGACAGAGAGCTAGTAGAGATATCTCGCCCTAGGGGCATAACTTCCGATTTATCATAATTTATCTTATATCCCGATATCGAACTAAAAGAATCAATAGTCTTAAGAACTGTGGGTATTGAAGTTTCAGCATTTGTAAGAAATAGAAGTATATCGTCTGCATATAGTGCAAGTTTATGAACTGACTGGCCAATCTCAACACCCTGGATATCAATGTGAGTTCTAATAGTCTCTGCAAGGGGTTCCAGAATTAAGGCAAAAAGGAGAGGGGAAAGAGGGCAGCCTTGTATTCGTGAACATAGACAGTTTCTCATCCAAAACATTGCTAACGCACTCCATGACTTTGCGTGTAAGCTTAAGCGAGTAACCACACTCGCATGTGCCGCCATCATGTAAATCAGCGTCGGCAGGTCTGCTCCGCAGATTTCGTTGGCCTTTTGGACCTTTTTCGGTCAGAAAAGTACCTCCGTCCTTGCTAGACATGTTGTTGCTCTGAAATATAACAAACTGATGTGAAATTATTTTTTTGTCTAAGTATAATTCGAAAAATGTCGAAAGATGAGCTAGGCCTCCGTGCAGTTCTGTGACATCATCAACCACGTACATCAGAGTTTTTAAAGACCTTGAGTTAAGTATTATTAAGGTCAGTTTGGGTTGTAGTTACATTATTGAGGTGATGAGAACATGTTTTGTTTTACTTTTGATTAGGTATTTTGAATACAGCACATTGGTATCTTTGTCAGTTTGTTCTATAAATGTCAGGGGAATCCGTGATTTGCTGAAAAGGAAAGCAGTATTTTTATTTTGCAGGAAATTTAAATGTGACTTCTATTATATTCAAGAAACACATGCTTCTTTGTCAGATTATAATTTTTGGAAGAGTCAATGGGGGGATGATTTATGGATGTCATATGGAAATAATCGATCAGCCGGTGTTGCAGTCTTAAAAGATACATTTAAGGAGGAAATTATTCGAACTAAACTGCATGACTCAGGTCGATGGGTGATATTGGTAATAGAAAAGAATGCTGAAATTTGTATTTTGGGGAATGTCTATGCAACTAACTTTACCACATAAAATAAAGCCTTATTTTTAAATTTCGAAGACCATATTCAAAAAATAGTAGAAAAGTTTAGCAATGCAAAATGAGTAATTGGAGGGGATTTTAATACAATATGGGATTCTGAAAAGGATTGTTTTCCTCCTCATCCAAATGTCAGGTCTGTTCTTCCAGAATTGAATAATTTATGTTCAACTTTTGACTTAATTTATATAGGGAGACATAATTATCCAGATAAAATTCAGTTTACATGGTGTAAAAGGAACCTTACTCAACAGACACGTATAGATTATTGGTTAATTTCAAGGTATTTAGTGAATTATGTTAAAGAGGTTTCTATAGAGCCTTCTGTTCTTACAGATCACAAAGCCATTTTTCTCTCACTAGATACAATGAAATCCAAAGATGTAAAAACTGGAAAATTGGAAAATTAACCAGAACATATTGACAGTTGAGCAGTTCAGAGATGATGCTAAAAATATCATTATAGATTGTTGGAATGAGGCAAATTCAACAAATATTTTCGGTTTAAATTGGGAATCAATGAAGTATAAAATCAGAGCTTTAGCCATAAGGAGAGGAAAATAAATAGCAAAACATAGAAAAATAAAATAATATATGTGAAATTATAAATCTCTCTGGAAATTGTAGTTTAGATCAAGAAGTGAAAAATAAATGATTACAATTACATTTAGATTTAAATAAGATATATGAATATAAAGCAAAGGGTGCCTTTATTAGATCAAGGAAGATATGGTTAAAGAAAGGAGAAAAAAGTACAAAATATTTTTTTAACATGGAAAAAAGAAATGTAGAACTCACATCTATGGTCAAACTGAGAATTAATGGAAAGTTAACAGAAAATATTATGGAAATATCAAGATATGTGGCCAAATTGTATTCATACGATGACAAATTGAGTAATGCACAGTCATTCTTAGATTCTATGAAAGAGGATTCTAAAAAGATAAGTGAGTCTTCTATGAAAATATGTGACCAAGAGATACCTTTAAATGAAGTACTTCATTGTATTAACAAACTTAAAGACAATAAGTCACCCGGGAATGATGGTTTAATCAGTGAATTTTATAAATATTTTCAAAACAAATTGTCACCTTTTTTGTTTGCTGTATTTAGAGAGGCTATACAATATGGTTATTTAGCAAGTTCACTGAGACAAGGTTTGATAACTTTATTACCAAAACCCAATAAGGATTTATTACTTTTAGAAAATTGCCGCCCGATTTGACAAATTTTGTCAAAAATGAATGTCAATCGGGATTTATGAAAGGTCGACACATTTGTAATAATATAAGGCTCATTTTGGATTTAATTGATTACAACAATTTTATTACAGATAATAGTTTTATTTTATTTGTTGATTTTTTTTAAAGCATTTGATACTATTGATCATAATTTCATGTTGGAGACCTTAAATTTTTTTGGTTTTGGAGAATTCTTTAAACGAGCTATTCGAACATTATATAATGACTGTAACAGCTCAATTAAGTTACCATATGGAACAACATCAAGGTTTAAAAGCAGTAGAGGCATACGACAGGGCTGCCCAATCTCACCTTTTCTTTTTTTACTTGTAACACAAACTATGGCCATATGTATTAAAAGAGATACAATTTGAGGTATTAAATTTTTGGAGAAAAATAAAATGTTCTCAATTAGCGGAAGATACTACCCTTTATTTTTTTTGCTAAATGAAATTGAAATTGAAAAGCTATTGATTGTCTTAATACTTTCTCATCTGTATCTGATTTGTTTTTGAACATTAAAACATGTGTTTTGTTTCCTTAGAGAACTTGTAACCTTAATAACATATATTGTATACCAGTGAAGGAGGTGGTAGATTATTTAGGTACAAAGATCTGTAAAGATCAAAAGGAGAGAAATAATTTGAATTGTACACCAATTATTGGGAAAATAAAAAATAAAGAAATTCATGGTTAATGAGAGATCTATAATTGAAAGGTAGAATATTATTATCCAAAACTGAAGGGTTATCATGCTTAGTGTATACAGCTCTTGTATTAGATGTTCCACAATCAGTCATAAAAGAAGTAGATACTATTTTGTTTAATTTCATCTGGAAGTACAGACCGCACTATTTAAAAAAGACGATTCTATGCAATCTAATTGAAAAAGGTGGTCTAATGTACTTTCTAACTGCATATTTAAGAATAAATGGATAAAGAATTATTTGTGCTTTAAAGACAAAATATGGAACATCATCCCTGACCTGATTTTTGAACATTTGGGAGGTTTGGAATTTATTTATTTTTTTAGATGTAATTTTGATGTAAACAAGGTTCCGATAAATCTATCTTGTTTTCACAAACAGTTTTTTTTTTAATTTATTATTATTATGGATGCTCATTTATAAACATAACTTCTCTCCACACAAATCTGTTATTTGGAATAACAAGAATATCATGTTTAAAAACTGGTACGATAATGGTATTGTACTGGAGAGACAGTTATTTAAGAGTAATGGACAACTTTTTAATTATTGTGAATTTCTTAATTACTATAAGATTCCGGTAACTGCTAAACTGCTGATATATCCTCTGAGTGTATCTCTGTATATAATACTCAGATAAGTATTAATGTTGTGGATATTTTAGATAAAAAATCTTACAACTTCTTTATAAAAACAATATGCAGAAATACATCGTTACCTAAATGCAAACCATATTGGAATTCATTGTATAATCAGATTGAATGGAAAAAGTTCTGGAAGTTACCAAGTAAATACTGTCTCACCAATAAAGTTAAAGAAGTCACATATAAAATTATTCATTTAATTTACCCAGTGAGACAAGTAGTCTCAATATTTTTTAGAGACATGGAGACTACATGTGTCTTTTGTAACTTAGACGAAGAATCTATAAAACATTTATTCTTTGAATGTGTGTTTACCCAATATTTTTGGATTGATATTGAATATCTAATACTTAAACGTACAAAATTTAAGATTCGGCTAACTGGTAAAGATATATTTTTATTGTATAAGAATAAGAGTTTGGAACAAAATTTGGTGATTAATCTGTTAATTCTATATGGAAAATACCATATACACAAACAAAAATGGGCAAACAATAAACCTAACATCATACCATTTAAAACTGAACTGATGCATTATATTGAGACTCTAAAAGATGCAAGAAATGAAAAGGCAAAACGAATGTATAGAATACTTGAAACCTTTTCTCTTGTTAATTCATTTTAAGTTGTCCCCTGGCTTTATTTGGTTAATTATTATTATTTGTTGTTTTCTCTTCCTCTCTTTCGGTTTAAAGCCTTTGATGCTACTGTGATTGTAACAGTGAGTACATTGTGATCCTCTGTATGTATATTTATATGTAATTGTTCTTGTTCTGTAAAAAAAAAAAAAAAAAAAAAAATAGGAACGATCAGCAACGCGGATGCACAAAGTATACTTAGAGATAATACGTTTCAATTTAACTGTTTTATGATGTTCATAACACCCACACATATACTGTAGTATGTAACTATTTATGTGACAGCATATTTTACATACTGACACTTAAGTAGGCTATTACAATTAAAACTAATAATTTGTTCTAGAAGCAATTTTCACTCAGGGGAAATTCTTATCTCTACAAGAATTAACACTGTCATCAAAAGATGGTAAAGTGTATAGTAATTTACCTTTTTAAAATTAAAGCATGAGTGTTTGGGGACCCACGAATGTGAATTTCTTTGGGGGGAAAACAATTGAATGCATAAAATGATTAAAAAAATTAAGATTATTTAATAGCACGAGCATAAACAAGCCAAAATATATCTGAATAATTTTCATTGAAAAGAGTGGGAAATACTGATGTGAACTAAACATAAAATTTCTAGTAAAATATTCCCACAGAAGTAGGGTCAACATCTTTTAAAGAACAATTGATGGGAAAATTACAAAAGCATGTTGGTCGTATGTTGCCCTCTATTCCAACCTGCACAGTCAGGAGTTGACTAACAATAGACACTATGTAGTCTTTAGTGTTGGTCTACTATAAAGGTACGGGTGACAACAGTCAGTCAACAAGCAGAATCAGCTTCAGCTTCTCCTTTGTGGAACTACTGAGGATCAGCTAGCGCAACCATGATGGGCAAGGTAAACTTGGTTCCAGCTCCCATTTCCACACAATTTCACTCAAATGATTTTGATTTTGTATGTTTCACTTTATTTCACTGAAAGATCAACTTTGAATTGTCAGGTCATCTTCTATGAGGACAGAAACTTCCAGGGTCGCTCTTATGAGTGTATGAGTGACTGTGCTGACATGTCCTCCTACATGAGCCGCTGTCACTCCTGCAGAGTGGAGAGCGGATGTTTCATGATGTATGATAATCCCAACTACATGGGAAACCAGTATTTCTTCAGGAAGGGCGAGTATGCTGATTACATGTCCATGTTTGGAATGAGCAACTGCATCAGGTCCTGCCGTATGATCCCTATGGTGAGCTCTATTTCTAATAAATTCATTCACTTGAAGAAATTTATTTAAAAGGAATATTCTATTTATTGTTCTTTTATTATTATTATTATTTTTATATTTCTGAAAGAGATGGAGAACTAGATTTATATTTACATTTTAACTGAATTTTTGTCCAGACTATTAAACTTAAATATAATGGACTTCTCTCCCAATACAGCACAGGGGATCTTACAGAATGAGAATCTATGAGAGGGAGAACTTCATGGGCCAGATGTACGAGCTGATGGACGACTGTGACAACATCATGGACCGCTACCGCATGTCTCACTGCAATTCTTGCCATGTGATGGAAGGTCACTGGCTCATGTATGAGCAGCCCCACTACAAAGGGAGGATGCACTACTTCAGGCCTGGAGAGTACAGGAGCTTCAGCAACATGGGTGGCATGAGATTCATGAGCATGAGGCGTATCATGGATTCTTTTTACTAATGTTCTAGTGTTTCAATAAAATAATTTCTCTACAAAACTAAACATTGTGTCATGGAAATGATAAGTAATTAAAAAAAAAAAAAACTAATGAGTAAATTAAATACACAAATAAAATAATTGTTTATTATTTTCAATAAGCCACATGCCTTGATTAATTATGTCTTTAAAGAATTACTGCTGATACTAGCAAGTTACTCTTAGTAGCTAAAGATATGTGCTGAAAGATCAGTTTAAAACCAAGAAAAGGGTGATGAGATAACACCATTGCATATTGTTTTTAAATTAAAATTCTATGTCTGCTTGTCATTCCCTGAATAATTCTCAATTTATTTTATCTATAAACTCAGTTCAATGATTCTTTATTAATGTGGTCGGTTTAACTAATTTATAGTTATTTTCTTATTTTCCTGCAACACCAGATGTGTCATTTTCTTGTCATGACCCACTTACACATGTACACACAAATATAATTTTTTTAAACGGCAGAGGCTATTTGCACTAAGTTCAAAAAGCGATATACAGTATGCTATTTACACTAAGTGTAAATAGCAACAAAAAGCATCTTATTTACACTAAGTGCAAATAGTGTTAGATGCCATTTGCACCCTGGTGCAAATATTGGCAGATTCTAATTAAATACTAACATACAGTATAGTGGCATCACTGCAGCATGTTTATTGTGTTTATTTAGAGTCCCACAGACACCCTATACCAACCCATACCCCTAAATCTAACCCTAACCTTCCCTACAGTAACATAGTATCACCCTGGTATCTTGTAGTAAAATCATAGTTTAACTAAAATTAACTATATTGGTTACTATATTAACAACATATTACCGTAGCGACATCAACCCATGGTTGCAAAAGAAAAAAAACACGATTACTACAGTATAACCATAGTAAAACCATTGTTAATTTTACCCGGATCAAACCTTTCTCTCAACTCCCTGACCTTCACAGTGAACAAATCACTGCGAGATAATCAACCTTTATATGAATTTTTATTCATTATTATAAGTAGTATTAAATGCAGTATTAATACTGGAAACAGGAAACAAGGCGGATTCAAACCCGGGTCATCCGCACACAAAAAAGCACATCCACACTGTTGAACACCCTACGCTACTACAGTGACACTTGGGGTAAAATTTGTCTTCAATTTCTGTTTTTCCACCAGACTACTGGAGTGCAAAAAGCCACACTGTGTGGCAGGTGCTATTTACACCACATTTTATGTGGTTCAAGAACATTTCCATATACTGTGCCCTCAAAATGTAAAGACAAAGACATACTAGCTAGTTCAGACTCTTGTAAAATAAGTTATGTTCACACTAGACATGCGCAACAAATTATTTAACAGTGGAAATGGATATTATCAGCCAGTACTGATTCCTAAACACAGTTATACGTGAAACTTTATAAAAATTAGTTAACCAGCAAAATCACAAGATATCTTATATGTAAGCTTTTACTCCCATTAAGATATATCAATCAACCAACACAATTTCAAATTGATACAATAAAGGAACACATCTATCACTAGCTTGCTTTCCTAAACTTTATTACAAGAAATAACCACTTGCCCTGCTTTTATCAGTGAACAAATCTGATGTGTTTTGATTAATAAAATTCAATGAAAAAATGTATGGCAATATCCTGCACTTTCCACGTTTCCAGCGTATGCTCTCTTCACTGTTTGTTTTCCTTTATTTTGTAGAACACAAGAGGAATTATTCTGCGGAATGTCCTAGCTGCTCTTTTACACTCAAAGAAAATGAAAGGGAACCGGTGCCGTCAGCAGGGGCAGTTGAAGGGTCAGTGGATATTCAGGGCTTAGCCTAGACCTCTGTGGATGCATAAGAGGCCATCCTTTGATGAAATATCAGAATATAATACACTTTATAATAAAAGTTTAAATGATAAATCTGTGTGATGTAATTTATATAGTAAATCTTTAAATGCTATTGAAACTAAAACATCCCACTAACTTTTGTCTCAGTCTCAGATACAGAAAGTTTTAGCGTATGACTCTGCTTTTGCTGCTGCCCACAAGAGTCTATGTCTGTGTGTGTGTGTGTGTGTGTGTGTGGGTGAGAGAGAGAGAGAGAGAGAGAGAGAGAGAGAGAGAGAGCGAGAGAGAGAGAGAGAGAGAATCTGTATTTGGTGTTATCAATACTGTAGAAAGACAGATGTATATACAGTATATATACACTGGCAGCCAAAAGTTTGGAATAATGTACAGATTTAGCTGTTTTGGAAGGAAATTGGTACTTTAGTTCACCAAAGTAGCATTCAACTGATCATAAAGTATAGCCAGGACATTACTGATGCAAAAAAACAGCACCATCACTATTTGAAAAAAACATTTTTGATTAAATCTAGACAGGCCCCATTTCCAGCAGCCATCACTCCAACACCTTATCCTCGAGTAATCATGCTAAATTGCTAATCTGGTACTAGAAAATCACTTGCCATTATATCAAACACTGCTGAAAGCTATTTGGTTCATTAAATGAAGCTTAACATTGTCTTTGTGTTAGTTTTTGAGTTGCCACATTATGCAATAGACTGGCATGTCTTAAGGACAATATTAGGTCAAAAATGGCAAAAAAGAAACAGCTTTCTCTAGAAACTCATCATTCAATCATTGTTTTGAGGAATGAAGGCTATACAATGCTTGAAATTGCCAAAAAACTGAAGATTTCATACAAAGGTGTACACTACAGTCTTCAAAGACAAAGGACAACTGGCTCTAACAAGGACAGAAAGA
The DNA here is from genome assembly GCF_019703515.2 of Myxocyprinus asiaticus. NCBI lineage: Eukaryota > Metazoa > Chordata > Actinopteri > Cypriniformes > Catostomidae > Myxocyprinus > Myxocyprinus asiaticus. Next base: position 21,488,483 of record NC_059353.1, on the reverse strand, counting down.
GATGTGGAAGGTCCAGATGTACAACTAAACAAGAGGATAAGTACATCAGAGTCTCTAGTTTGAGAAATTGACGCCTCACATGTCCTCAGCTGACAGCTTCATTGAATTCTACCCGCTCAACACCAGTTTCATGTACAACAGTAAAGAGAAGACTCAGGGCTGCAGGCCTTATGGGAAGAATTGCGAAGAAAAGCCACTTTTGAAACAGAAAAACAAAAACAAAAAGAAAAGGTTAGAGTGGGCAAAGAAACACAGACATTGGACAACAGATAATTGGAAAAGAGTGTTATGGATCTAAAACCCATTGAGCATTTATCGGGAGCAGCTGAAAGAAAAAGAAGAAGAAGAAGAATCAACTTGATACTGAAGCATTGGTACTTTTGAAATCACTAAAAGATGATAAAAACATTCAAGACTTTACAGAAAACATTAGTGGCTGACTGCTGCCTGTATTTGCTATCGGAATTATCCTACTTCCAACTTCTGAAGTGGTAATTACGAGTATGTCGCATTCGAGTGCTTTGTTGTTGGAAAGAACAGGAAAAATGGAGGACACCAGGTTCATTCCTGCATATAGGTAACTCTTATTTTGACACCTTGATACATATTACTTAGAAAGCTAGCTGAAGATAATGGTATTTTGGGCAAATACATGATATTTTCTCGGTGTAAAAATTTACAATAAACATCAAATGGTTGCTGATATAAATAAATGTATACGACCGAAATGGCAAGCACTAACATTAGCTGTATTTAGAAAAAATTATAAAACCTAGGATTCACTACAGAAACCGTACTCTCTTGCACTTTGTTGAAAGTTTACATCTCCTCCCAACTCGGAAACTTGGTTATCAAAATGATCTTAGAGTTTCCTAGTCATAATTACGACATTAAGGAGTCATTCAAGTGCAAATTCCGATAATTCCGATAGCATGTGAAGGCAGCATAAGCTCCGGCTGCCAAAAGAATAATAACTTACCATAATAATAGTGCATATGGTTTGTGCATTATATTCCAATATTTTTTACATCTTGCACATTCGAACCTGGCACACTGACAATAAACACAAGAACCAAAGTAGTTCTTACATTTATGATGAACATGCAAGATTTGAAATAATGTCTTTAGAGGATTCAGATTAAAACATACAAATCACATGTATTATTTTATGTTAGGTTGCCATGGCTTTAAAGAGCATAGAAGCCTACCAGTATATCACTGTGCATGTTTCACTTAAAGAGTAACATGGTTTGTGTAGTTTTCTGGTTTGATTTGTTCCCAATATTACTAAATAATATGTGATGAAACAGCAAGTATTCTGTGTGTATAAATGTAAGAGCTGAATTTAGAGCAGCATAAATGTCAATCAGCTAATGGTCATATTTTAATTTATTTGAAATTGTGTTTGTTGATTGATTTGTCTCAGTCGCAGTAGAAGTTGTACATTTTTGAACGCATAAAAAAGTGACTTACTCCCATGGAGTCAAAATAATCAACCAACATAATTTCAAATCAATACAAATTGGCAATACAAATAAGATTTTGGCAACTGGTTAACTCGTCTCACTAATGTATTTTGAGACTTTGGATTACTTTAAGTTTTAGAAGGCTATGTTTCATCAGACTGATTACACTGTGAATTCAGTGACAGGAGGTCGAAAGTTCTGCTGCTGAAATCGGTCTGTGCTTATCAAAATTCAAACCACTGCCCCCAGTGGCAGAAGATAGAATTGTTGCTGAGGTGAAATGTCCATATAGTGGTGTCAAAACAAGCTGTATATTTGATGTTAAATTATGTAATAAAGTCAAAAGGAATGCATATTTAATTAATCCTATTCCCTAACCCAAACCCTAAACCTAACCATCAGTGGAGTAAAAATAAAAATGTAATTTTAGAGCATAAATGCAACCCACACTATCAGTAGTGCCACAGGTAAAGGTGACATTTTTTTAATTGATGCAAAAATGTCAGATAGGGGAAGCCACTTGTCAGCAATTAGGTAGATGGGAGTTGCCTCTTTTCAGTAATTTGGCAGATTGGGGTCCATTTCAGTGCACATTAACTTAAGCAACATGTCGATTTCTCGTGTAAAGTCAAGTAATTTTTATTTGTATAGCACTTTTCACAACACATTGTTTCAAAGCAGCGTTACAGAAGATCATGCAATAACAGAAAATGAAGCTGTAATATTTGTAATGTCTTAGAGTCATCATTATGCAGTTTGATAGAAACATGATTGTAAATTGTCCCTTAAAATAAACGAATAAATAAGTAAATAATATTTGTATTTAGACCCCCAGTGAGCAAATTAAAGGCGACTGTGGCAAACTCCTTGAGAGAAATTACCTTGGGGGATACCAGGCTCACTGTGGGGGCCAGTTCTCCTCTGGCTAAACAGCATGAATATAATGCCAATATTAGTTATTTATCTGTAGTACGTGTCATGGTTTAAATGAGTAAACTAAGAAAATGTTAGAGGCCAATGTTTAAACAAAAAGATTTTGAATGGACTGTAAGATTAATGACTAAAGTTTTTGAAGATCATCCTGAATTAATTGCGGAAGTGCACACAGATGCACTGTCCTTTGTTATTTGGCTGATAAAGTCTTTAGTTGGCAATGAATTCCATTTTATGTGTAAGGTCCTTCCTTTGACCAAGGTGATGCAGGCAGTGGTCAGTTCATTTCAGTGAAGGTTCAGGCAGTGGCCAGTGAAGTATCCCATGTCTTAAGTTCTTCCTCTGTAAAGTCCATCTTAGTAGACTGAAGTGATAGTCGTCATCACTCAGCTACATATAGCAGTGGGAGTGGGACATCAGGCAGGACCAGAGCTGGAACTGGAAGGCTCTGGTAACCTCAGGATATGTATGCAGAGGTTGAGACAGGGAAACATATAGAATAATATTAGCGTAGATGCCATTCACTTTAAAGCAGAATTATAAAATATGAGAAGTGTATCTGGTTCCGGCAGACCTAACTAATGCAGCATAACTATGAGTTGATGGATAAACTAGGTGTATGCCTGGCTGAATAGATGAGTCTTTAGTATAGACTTAAAATGAGAGAGTGTGTCTGAGTCCTGAATAATACTGTTTCATAGTTTAGGAGCCCAGTAGGAAAAGGATCTAACTACTTTTGTGGATTTTGATAATCTTGGTGTTATTAACAGGCCAGAATTTTGCGATCGTAGTGAACGTGATGGAATATAGCATGATTGAAGGTTGCTTAAGTGCTGTAGAGCTAGACCATTCAAAGCTTTGTTAGTAATTAACAGAATTTTAAAATTAATGCAAAATTTAACAGGTAGCCAATGAAGCAACAATAAAATGGGGCTGATATGTTCATGTTTCTTGGTTCTAGTCAGCACTCTAGCTGCTGCATTTTGAACCAACTGCAGTTTATTTACTGTACCTGCAGGACATCCTGCCGGTAATACATTAAAATAATCTAGTCTTGAGGTCAAGCATGCTTGAATTAGTTTTTCGGCATCAGAAACAGAAAGCATACGTTGTTACTTAGCAATATTTCTGATGTGGAAATGTGCAAACATTTGAAATGTGATTTTCAAAGGACAGATTGCTATCAAATATAACATAAGTATGGAGGCCTGGGAAGCTCAGCAAGTAAAGACGCAGACTACCACCCCTGGAGATGCGAGTTCGAATCCAGGGCATGCTGAGTGACTTCAGCCAGGTCTCCTAAGCAACCAAATTGGCCCGGTTGCTAGGGAGGGAAGAGCCACATGGGGTAACCTCCTCGTGGTCGCTATAATGCGGTTCACTCTCGTTGGGGCGCCTGGCGAGTTGTACACGTTCAACAAGCTACGTGATAAGATGTGCGGATTGACGGTCTCAGATGCGGAGGCAACTGAGATTCGTCCTTCGCCACCTGGATTGAGGCGAGTCACTACGCAACCATGAGGACTTAGAGTGCATTGGGAATTGGGCATTCCAAATTGGGGAGAAAAGGAGAGAAAAAAAAAAAAAAAAAATATATATATATATATATATATATATATATATATATATATATATATATATATATATATATATATATATATATAACATAAGTTCTTCGCTGTAGAAGATGATGTAACAAGAGTCAAATTATATTTTAGTGGCTTAATTTGAGTGGTTTTTGGTCCAATAATTAGTACAATACCTGGCCAAATAAAAGTTGCATACTCTAATATTTCGTTGGACCACCTTTAGCTTTGATTATGGCATGTATTCATCGTGGCACTTTTCAACAACCTTATCTAATGTCACAACATTTATTTCCGTCCAGAGTTGCATTAATTTTTGGCCGAGATCTTGTATTGATGACGGGAGAGTTGAACCACTCCAGCACTCCAGCACATCCCAAAGGCTTTCAATGGGGTTAAGGTCAGGTTCTTAACAGTTCTTAACCCAGTTCCAGTGATTTCAGCAATCTCCTTAGTTGTTTTCTTGGCTTGATGCAGGCCAATAATTTCCCCTTCTGAAACACAGTAACATCTTTTCCAGGACCACTGGATACGTCTTCCGACATGGTTGTTTAAGAAATGAGAAGCTACACACTGCATCAGTTAGGGTTAAAAGAATTGTTGCCAGCTGAAACATATTAATCACTGCAATAATGATCCAATAATAATTATCTGTTTATTTAAATCTAAATGGCAACTTTGTTTTGTCAGAACTGAGTTGAAGGAAATTTCTAGCCATCCAATCTTTGAAATCATTGAAACTATCTGCTAACTTTTAAAAATTGCGTGGGGTCTCTAAAATATATAAAGTTGGGTAATGTCATGATCAGTGGTGCCGAAGGCAGCACTAAGATCTAAAAGCATTAAAAGAGAAATGCAGCAATGATCAGATGATAAGTAATGATAAGTAATCATGTTGGTTTCATCTACACAATACAACAAATGTTCTGCTGTATAAGGTGTACTGCAGTTAATAAAAACACTTTGAATTGAAGGAAAAACTGTAAATAGAACTTGTAAGGCCACTTATGCTTAAATGAGTTGACTACATTAAAACATCTTATAAAGTGCTACAAACAAAATTAAGCACCTGAATTGTTTTATGAACACAAAAGCCTCTGAAAAAAAACTTTTTACTAACTGTAATATTTGATAAATTACTTGGTAGCAAATTGTAAGAGGCAAGTGTATCACAGCAAGTATTATTTTGCCCATATGGCAAGTCAGTCTGTTTCTCTGGTCATCAATTACACAGGAAGTGGTGCTGAAAAAACATAAACACTCTGCACTGGTACATGGCACAAATATTTATTTTTTTGAGCTGTGGAAATTCAAGGGACAGATATAATTGACCTTTTCCCACATTTATCAAGAGGGATAGTAGAAAGAGGGCAGGTGATAATTGGCGAACAGGAAAATGAAACTATGCTAGCCAAACTGGTGTTGCCCACCCAATAGGTCAGAACACATGCACTCGTTGGAGGACATACTGTAACTCTGACTTAAAAATCATATAGATGGTGGGTCTAGGAAATCAAATATTTGCCAAAGTATTTGTTTGGGTGAAATGTTCTCTTTGGTTATTTGGTTATTATGTCACCAATACTAAATACTTGCACTGTTGATCAATTTGTCATGGCACAAAAAAAAAAAAAAAAAAAAAAAAAGAATAATAATAATAATTAAATTAAATGTAAAAAAAATTATTTGTGTCTTTCAGATTCTTTCATTTTAGAATCTAAAAACATCATATGTAAATGCTTGTTCTGACAAATGCAAACTAAAAGCTTTAGTAATAACAGCATCCATTTACACTTGCACAGTCAGGAATTGTCAAACAATAGATGCTGTATACTCCTTTTAGTGTTGGTCTAGTATAAAAGCACAGGTGACAGCAGACATCCAACAAGCAGAATCAGCTTCAGCTTCTCCTTTGTGGAACTACTGAGGACCAGCTAGCGCAACCATGATGGGAAAGGTAAACGTGGTTCCATCTCTCATTTCCACACAATTTTACTCAAATCACTTTGGTTTGGTATATTTCACTTCAAATCACTAAAAGATTAACTTTGAATTTTTAGGTAATCTTCTACGAGGACAGGAACTTCCAGGGTCGCTCTTATGAGTGTATGAGTGACTGTGCTGACATGTCCTCATACCTGAGTCGCTGTCACTCTTGCAGAGTGGAGAGCGGCTGCTTCATGATGTATGACCGTCCCAACTACATGGGAAACCAGTATTTCTTTAGGAGGGGCGAGTATGCTGATTACATGTCTATGTTTGGAATGAGTGACTGCATCAGGTCCTGCCGTATGATCCCTATGGTGAGTTCCATGAGCATCTTGATTTATGTTTAATTAATTAAATAAAATAATTAAATACAAAATCTTGAAGGAATACTCAGAATATTGTATATTCAGAAGAAAGTTTGGATTATTTTCAAATGAAAGAAAAACAAAATACAGAAGATTCTTTGAGAATTGCAATTTAGGAGAGGCAGAATTAAATAGTCTTGGATTTATAGATACATTTGATTTTAAGTTGGTACTTCCAAATAAACTTGAAAATATTCACTTTTCTTCCATTACAGTATAGAGGATCTTACAGAATGAGGATCTATGAGAGGGAGAACTTCATGGGTCAGATGTATGAGCTTATGGATGACTGTGACAACATCATGGACCGTTACCGCATGTCTCACTGCCAGTCCTGCCATGTGATGGACGGTCACTGGCTCATGTATGAGCAGCCCAACTACAGAGGCAGGATGCACTACTTCAGGCCTGGAGAGTACAGGAGCTTCAGCAACATGGGTGGCATGAGATTCATGAGCATGAGGCGTATCGTTGATTCTTGGTACTAGTGTTCTAGTGTTCCAATAAAATAATTTCTCTACAAAGCTAAACATTGTCATGAAAATGAATTCACAAAAGCACCTCATTGGTTGAATACAAAAAAATAATAAATAAAATATTGCCATTTCAAAATTCACTCAGGTTTGAAATCACAGTTTTGGCTTTCCAAAGTTCATTCAATAGCCACTGATTGATGAATGTGTTTAAAAAATGTTTTGCTGATCCTAGTAAATATAAATTTTACACTTGTAAACAATTATTACCCTCACATAGGAATTGGGTTAAAGAACCCAAAAATGGTTATTTGACTATGAGCAACGGACTTTGCCGCAAATTGTATCAGGGGGATTTAAGTAACATTGTACTCTATGCTGCTATGCACATGCTCAGTACATGCTCAGTACATACAGTATAGCTATTGGGGACTGGGGTTTGAGTATACAAAGGAACATTTTAACACCTCAATAGCCAGGTTTCCACTATCGGGCCAAATGAGGGCATGTTAGTACGTGTCAGGGCCAATTGGTTCCCACTGTCACTTCTGGGGCTTCATCATGCCTCGTCGGGGCATTCTCTGGGCCAACGGCCAATGGCCTTTGGACCTGCAATTACCCTTGGGCCAAACAAGGCCAAAGACAGAGGCGGAGTTTCGCCAAACTTCCCAGGTTGTGTATCTAGCGCACAACGGTACAGGTTCGGGAAAAATAAATAAATGCGGGCACAGTAAAAATCCATTCAAATGGCCAATGGACAAAGTGGTGCCGAAATAAATTACTTTCCATGGTTCGGTGAACTTTCATAGATGGTGTGCTGGGACATCCTCCCGGTGTTAGTGGAGAAACCACTCGGGACACCATGGCAGTTACAGTCAGTGAGTTGTCAAGGCTAACTTATCTTGCTGTTTACATTCGATATAAACTTGATATTCTAGATCAGGGATTTTCAAAGTGTGGGACACTCTAGAGCATGTATGTGGAGGCGTGGAGAGTGGTAAAATGTTTTATTAAATAATTTATATATATATATATATATATATATATATATATATATATATATATATATATTGAGTTGAACTATTATGTTATATTTAAAACATTACTTAAAAGTTCTGAAAATAATAGGCAAATAATAATAATAATAATAATATTTATCAAGAATCTTTGTGAAGATTCTCTGATATTTGTCAAGCTGGCCAATAAAGCAGACATGACATATTAGTCTGTAATTACAATGGAGCGTTTCTGAGACCAACAAATTAGAATCCTTCAGTTTCAGGGGTCAAACCCAAAAGATGACGATACGATGAGCAGTATTTAGGGCTGCCTCCGACCAAAGATTTTCCTGGTCGACTAGTAGGTGTTAGTTTAAGCCATTAGTCGACTAGTTATCGCACATTTATGATATTAATTTAAACACTTAAATATATATATTTTGGGAGGCATCATAAAATGGTTTGAGTTCCAGGGCTGAGAAAGAATGTTATAAGTAACATTGCTAACACTGTTCTACATTACAGAGAAATACTAAACCGTAATAATGAGCCTTTAAAATATACATTTTACTAGCGCATGCACGAAGCGAGCCACAGCGGCACCGGTAAAAGCAGTAATGATTCTGAATATGTTGGAAAAACCAGCAAGGAGACTGTCTGAACATTTTGTTAATTTATAGAGAGAAATGCACATTAGGGTTGTGCCGACAGACGATGATCTCGGGGATAGACGATGGTCAGAGTGATCGCCAATAGCTGATGCCTTTGACGATGTCAAGACGATTTTTGGCTCGTTTTCCCATGTATTAAATTATTATTATTATTATTATTATTATTAGGCTATTATTATTATATCTATAGCCCATAGACACACAGACACGCGCTTGAAGAAACACTTTATTATATTATTAAGAACAGATGACAGCTGTCTATGTGCATGTATGACACGCTGTTTGTAAAAGGTTCTTACTCTTTTTTTGTTTCTGTCTTCTGATTTTCTTTTTTTTTTCTTTTTTTGCCAGAATAATATCTTCTATGAGAATGCTGCAAATGACCTCAGACATCTCAACTCAGGAGGTGCTTTGAGTTCAGTTTGCTTTATTTTTTCCACAGAGCAGTTCATTGTGACCACAACTCTGCAGCCTATACATCTGTGAATAAAATATAAAATAATACAAAAACAGGTTCACCTCGAACCATGATTTATGTTTAAGTGATTATTATCATCATTATAATTATCATTTTTACATTTATAATTGTTTTTATGTCTTCATTTGTGCAAGTAATTTTCCAACCTGCATGTTTAGACAGATACTTACCTGACGGTAAATGGAAAGGTGGTTACTTATATAGCCTATATATATATTATTCTTTTATCACTCCATTATTTGAATTGCTTTTTCATTTCATTTGGAGTGCAATTTGAATTTAGAAATGTATTTGATTTAAGTTTTATTTAATAAATTAATTTAATTTTCAATGCAAAATCACTAAAGCAAGAATATTTACTGATCCCTCAGCCGGTTGCCGATGTAATTGTATATATATATATATATATATATATATATATATATATATATATATATATATATATATACCGTGAAGGAGGGAACAAAACAAATGTATTCACACGCATGATGTATTTTTCCGGACAATGAAATACCCGACCAGTAGAGAATGCACAGATGAAGTAGGTTCTTTGCCAGAGAGATGTTGCCCTTCACAACTGTTGTAAATCAAGGTGTCTTGCTTTATTGTGAGGCTTAACCCTAACCCTGCTTAACAAAAATTACTCCATAGTACACATTTTTCTGCAATCAACCAAGACTCTTCTCATCCGCTAACATTTGGTCGACTATTAGAGGGCAGCCCTAGTATTTAAGCTTAGGATTTACATGGACAGGACCAGTCGATGCACCACAACCTTTATGTCATTTGTGGACATTGTGTCACAAGGAAGGCCCACTGTATTTGACTTTTAAAACCCCTGTTCTAGATAACTAGATAACATGATACCTCAGCTTGAGCTTCCCTCTTGCTTGTGAAATAGGTGGGGTGTGTGACGTTGGCACCGCAGTACATATTAAGGGCTGGTTTTTGGGCAACGCTGCAGAGTTATTGGCCTGATGGAGGGAATGCAGTTTGATATTGGTCTTGTGACTCGAGGTCTGAGGCTATTGGCCAGTTGATAGCCCTCGCTCGCAGTGGCCTGATAGTGGAAAAGTGGGTCATGACTTCTTTTTTGATTTCCCTATAGGCCATCAAAAGTTAAACAAGTCTCATATTGCTGACCAGTGCAGACTCACAAAAAAATATGACCTCCTTACCAGATGTGCATGACTCTACATAGGCCCTTAATTTTAAAACACAATGATATATTAGCTGGTTAAGACTCTTGTGAAATAAGTACCATTCATACTTATACACCATTTTGCACACAGCTGACGCTGACAGTACTGTCCAATACTAAGCACCAAAACTGATTACTTTCATTGTTAAAAAGTTGTATCAACTATGCACCATACTTACACATTTTCAGCTGTATGAAACAATAACAACTGATATTTTTTTTTCTAAGTAATTGCAGAATGTAAAAAGTGTACAAGTTGGTCAAAATATTAAAACAACTTGGAAAGGACTCTTGTGATCAAATAAAGTTATTCTAAAAGAACTCTTTAACAGCCCCTTAGAGCATAAAAGCCTCTGACTTGTCGATAAAGTTGGCTAGCTTTTATAGGTGAGACCGGGGCATGCAGGGAAGTTGTCGCGAGGGCTGTATCTCAACAACAATAATATTCTGAGACAAAAATCCAGTTTCGGAACTATGTGTTTTCTCTAGCAGAGCATTGGTATGTTGGTTTCAAACAGCTACTCCAAAACATTCTTAAATGATAATATTTTTTGTGAATTAAACCCTCCAAAGTTAATTTTCACTATCAGCATACTTTTATGTTATAGCTAAACAAGCTAATATAATCAAACCACACTGACATACTGTACATAAAGTCAAGGGTCAACAATATTTTGAAGACAGATTTTTTTTTTTTTTTTTTTACTGAAAGGTTTAAATGTGTTCTTAGAACAAAGGTATTTTTTATTGAAATTAAGGCATGCAATAACACTTTTTGGGGGCAAGTTGTCACACATGTTTTACATTTTATATGAATGTTTTATAACTACAATGTTTGTTGGTCATAATGTTTTTATATTTTTGTATGTTTCCGTTTCCATTTTTGTTGTTTCATTAATTGTTTGACTTTATAAATTAGGGCAACATGCGTTCAATTAATTTAATCTTTTTCCTGGATAATAATGGTGAAAATGTTCAAGTTTTTTTTTTTTTTTTTTTTTAGCCAAGACTTTAATGTATGTGGCTATGCAGAAATTGACTTGGACAAATAAACTACCCTGAGAAATATTCACTGGAGTAAAAAGTGTGACAAGTAGCCCCAGTCTTCCCTATAAATATTACATCATAAAAGTTGTACAGTAGATGTAAAAGTGTTTTTCCCTTTCTGTTTCTTTTTCTCATGTCATTAATGAAACAGGAAGAAGTGCTGAAAGACCATTTCTTTTTCACAATGATTCCACAAACATAAATGTTCCTGGCCAAATATTATATTGTTGAGCATTCTTTGACCTATGGCCTAGCTGTTTGGCGTAATGCATGTCACGTTTCAGTGGCAGAGTCAGTGCCTTTGGCTTTATTGTTTATTGATTGCACTTTAAGATTTTTTATAAAACCATCAAAGAGGCCAGTATTTTTGGTTAGTTGACATTCAAGTACTGTAGCAAACTGATTGGCAAGCCTAGTTAACTTTTAATCTCTGACTGAAACAGTGGATGATATTTAGCTGGATGATCATCATCATCATCCTGGTTATGTGTACCTGTAATTATGGCCAACACTGACTACAAGCACTTCTGAAGATGATTTTTGTGTGACACATAACACATAATCAACATTAGTCAAAAATAATTGTGAGTACGAAGACCTACATAACACATAAACTTAATCAACATTAGTCAAAAACAGCTTCCATTTCCAAACAATTTCACTCAAATTAATTTTATTTTGTATGTTTCACTTTATTTCACTGAAAGATCAACTTTGAATTGTCAGGTCATCTTCTATGAGGACAGAAACTTCCAGGGTCGCTCTTATGAGTGTATGAGCGACTGTGCTGACATGTCCTCCTACCTGAGCCGCTGTCACTCCTGCAGAGTGGAGAGCGGATGTTTCATGATGTATGATAATCCCAACTACATGGGAAACCAGTATTTCTTCAGGAAGGGCGAGTATGCTGATTACATGTCCATGTTTGGGATGAGTAACTGCATCAGATCCTGCCGTATGATCTCCATGGTGAGTTCGATAAACATTTTGATATATTTTGAATATACTGTATTTAGTATTAACCTCAAAAGAAAGTTAAATTCATCATAATTTAGAAACATCAAGCAGGGAGCTGGTTCTGATTTTAGACAAAAAGTCCTCAAGCTAAAAAAAAGAAAGAAAAAGAACAGAGGATCCTTTCATTGTGATTAATGATGGGGAAAACTAGATTTCTCTAGATTTACATTTTCTTTTGACAGATTTGTCAGGATAAAATTAAATATAATGAACTTATCTCTCAATACAGCACAGAGGATCCTACAGAATGAGAATCTATGAGAGGGAGAACTTCATGGGCCAGATGCACGAGATGATGGATGACTGTGACAACATCATGGACCGTTACCGCATGTCTCACTGCAATTCTTGCCATGTGATGGAAGGTCACTGGCTCATGTATGAGCAGCCCCACTACAGAGGCAGGATGCACTACTTCAGGCCTGGAGAGTACAGGAGCTTCAGCAATATGGGTGGCATGAGATTCATGAGCATGAGGCGTATCATGGATTCTATGTACTAGTGTAAAAGTGTATTGAATAAAATAATTTCTCTACAACACTCAGCATTGTCACCTGAAAATCAGTATTGCCACTAATATTTGCATGAGTATTCCCCAAAAAAGCAGTCATGAGTTTAAAAGACTCACAAAGCAAAGCATGACAAAGAAAAGCACAAAACAAAACACAACAAAACCAAACCAAACATTTTTGTCTTCTTTAGAAGAGTGGATTCTTTTCTCTTTTATATGCTGATGGCTAAAATGCTTTTTAAAATGCTTAAAGGATATGCATAGCAAAATGCTTTGACAACAACTAAAAGCCTCTCAGAGGTAAAATGACATACTCTAGGCCTGGAGAGCATGGCCAGCCTTTAGGCTTTGCTAAAGTGTTTGTCATGAAAATGTGCTTCACCTTTGTAAAAAATATTCATATTAACATTCACAGAACCATGAGGGCTTTCTTTTTACCATGAGATGAGGGCTTTCTTTTTATGAAGAAATCTGGAGAATAGTTCAGACAAATTTATTACAAAAGGAAGTGCTTATTCAATGAAAGTTACACCAATGTTTAAAAATGCTGACATTCTATATACAAACACAACCGATAAAAATATACTTTTACATGCGTCAAGAGCACACCCAACATATTTGAAAAAAAGAGTACATGCAGTTTCATAGGTGAAATAAGTGCACTATGGAGTCTGATTTTGAGATGGAAGTAGACAAAATGTACAAGCAATTTCGTTTGAGAATATATCTGAAAAAGTGTCTTGACGCTCTGGAGAAAGCACCAGACTGATCCCACTGTGAATTCTGCAACAGTAGGTCGACAGTTCTTGAGCTAAACTTGGTAAATTCTGTTAGCTACCGGAATTCTAAGCACTGCCCCCAGTGGCAAAAGCAGGAAGTGTTTTTGAACGTATGGGCATGTGTGAGCTCCAGTTTCTGGGTGAAATGTTCACAGAGTGGCGCCAAACGTGAGTTAAAAGGCTAGGTTTTTTTTAAGTTGTAAATGATGTAATACAGGGAAGAGAAATGCATATTTTATTAACTCTACCCCCTAACACAAACCCCAACCTTAAATCTAACCATCAGTAGTGTAAAATATAATATTAGAGGACATTTTTTTTATATCTGAATCATACTTCATCATCATAACCCTACCCCTAAACCTAACCTAATTTTTACATAAAAAAAAAAAAAAAAAAAAAAATCATTGTTTAGTATGTTTTTTTAAGCGATTTGAATTATGGGGACACTAGAAATGTCCTCATAAACCACATTTATAGCATAATACCCTTGTAATTACCAGTTTGTAACCTAAAAATATTTCCTCGTAAACCACCCAAGCACACTCCATAGGGATGCGAGCGTGCAAGCATCAGCCAAAACAATGACATAACGTTCAAAGAGACTGAACGTGATCCACCTGGTAGCATAATTAAAATTAAACAGTTATGATTGTTTTACTACAAACTTTGAGACTAAACTAAAACTACTTATCAGCTAACATAGCATACTGATACACACATACAGCTACATACTACCGAACTATACCAGACAGTTTACTGTTGCACTGCACTGTTATGTTGCACTATTGTATGTTTAAAAAATAAAATAAAAATCCCTTTATTGTCACTCAACCATATACACAAGTGCAACAGTGGGTGAAAGTTTTGTATGTCATATGTTGTACTACGATCAAGAAACCAGCGTATTTGCTTAAATTGATCCTGTATACCTGACATAGGGAAAATCTTTGAAATTATTTGAAAGTTACGAAGCAAGGTAGCTTGCAATTCGTCAGCGTTAGCAGGCAAGATCAAGTTAGCTAAAATTACACAAATCAATCCTTATGGCACTATATTTCACATGCTTTGCAGTTATGTAAGCTTACCTGTCCAATAAGAAGAACACCAATTCAGGGTCGGTTTTGAGCCCCAAAACTGAACGAAGGTCCCTCCAAGAATCAAATGCCCTGCCGATGTTCACTCTAGTTTTCGCTCGACCACGATCACATTCCCACTTAGCCAGAAGGGATTCAATAGAAGGCTCTCGGGAGCACGCATAAACGTCACACCCTTTGGATTTTCCTGTCAAAACTGACCCGCTCCCTTCACATGAAAATAAGTCTACAGGCTTTAAAAGGCATTTTATTTACCTTCATTTTATTGATCTTTTATGAATTAAGTTACAATATCTGTACCTTGTAATACAAGTTTTAATGTAAGGTGGATCTACAAACTTATTTAGCAACTTTAAAAAAGTTATTTTAAACTTTAAAAACAACCATGGCCTGTTTACTGAGTTCCCTAAACCATTTATTGTATTAATGACTTACCAACATTATTAAGCTATGATAGTGTACCTTAATGTAAAGTACACACCCATGAACCATTTATTAATGACTTGCCAACATTAATAAGCTATGAAATTGTACCTTAATGAAAAGTGGACAACTGTGAACTAATTATTAATGATTTACCAACATTAATAAGCTATGAAAGTATACCTTCATGTAAAGTGGACAGCGGTGAACTATTTATTAATGACTTACTGACATTAGTAACCTATAAAGTCTACATTAATGTAAAATGGACAATTAAAATCATAACAAAAAAATTAGTGCCTAATGCTTTTGTATTAAATTATAAATAATGTACATAAATTAACATACATCATGTAATATAGTCTAATGACCATTTACTGAACTTTATGTAAAGCAAATAAACTGTAAAATGTACCTTTATAAAACAACAATATTTATTTTATTTTATTTTTTTACTTTTTTATGTACTCCATATAAAATGCATCTGGTAAAAAAATGAAGGGTTTGTGGAAAATCAATATATTTTTGATAAACAAGAGAGAATCAGAATGATTCCATGATACATTGCCATAGAAGAGCATCAAGATCTGGAAAGTGTTTTTGCAGAAAACTGTTGGTAAGACACCACTTGGAATAGCACCGTTCATTTTGACATCAAAGTGACAAGGAAAGTGACAAAACACAAACAAAAAAAACTTTAATCTCACTTTAGTATTCTATTCATGATTTAGGTCATGATGCAGCAAAAATATTTACATTTCATGATTTTGATTAAAATAAGTATTAATAATTTCATTATTAAGCATTTATAACATGTGAGTTTAAATTGGCTCACTATTTGGCAAGTATTGCATTAAAATCACTAATGAATGTTTTAATTAGTCATTAATGTATCCCTTTAAAAACACTTTTTAAAGGGAACCTTAATGTAAAGTGTTACCATGACTTCTAACCTTTTTGAACTTCCATGTCAACATAAAATATAAGGTACAGAAAGTCAGTGGAAAAGGATCTCCATGAACACAGTCTTGTATAGCATTACTTAACTTAGTTAAGGGACAAAAAAAAAAAAAAAAAAAAACATAAACATCATTCCAAAACACCAAATCCATATTTTTAAGAGGCGAGAATCTGTATAAACAAATAAGGGGGGAAAACTGCTAATAATTGATACTCTTAAGAATGTATTTAGTGTTTCAATGTTTATTTCACCAATTACAGCAAAAACCTTAGAAATTCTAGAGTCTAGAGAATTCTAGAGAAATTAGACAAATGTGTGTACTAAGTCAAGTCATTTTTATTTGTATAATGCTTTTCACAACACACATAATTTCAAAGCAGCTTTACAGGAAATCATGCATTAACAAAAACAAAAAAATGAAACTGTAATATCTATAATGTTTTACAGTGATCATTGTGTAGTTTGATTAAATAAGATTGTAAAATGTGTATAGAAATTAAATAATTATATAATAATTGTATTTAGAACCCCTGTGAGCAAGCTGAAGGCGACTGTGGCAAGGAACACAAAACTCCATAAGATGTTGGTTAATGGAAAAAAATAATCATGGTAGAAACATCTTGGTTACTGGTGTAACCTCTGTTCCCTGATGGAGGGAACAAGACGTTGTGTCGGTGTAGTGACACTAGGGGTTCACGCTTGAGAGCCCCAATTACCTTTGCTAAATTTATTCAGAAAAGGCCAATGAAAATTGGTAAGTGGAATTTGCATGCCACTCTCCGCCCCGGACATACGGGTATAAAAGGAGATGCCGTGCACCACTCATTCAGAGTTCTGCCTTCATTAAGTAATTTCCCGCCGAGCACCTGCTAGAATAACACTGGGGAAGTGCTCTTCCCTCTCCAGGAGGGAGAGCACTACGGAGACCACATCCTACCAGAGGGAGGTTAACATGTGGAGAATCATTCACATGGACTTACCAACGGGGAAGTTCACATATGGAATGATGCCACTGGGGAGGACCCTATCTATGGAGAGGGTACACAGCAACAGTGGCCGAGGCAGAGCAGAGATCTGACGAGGGGAGACACAGGGTTCACCTGAGGGGAAACCGAACAGTGGAGACGCATCATACGGGATTATCGAGGGGGGAATCACCATATATGGAGCACTGAGCCCAAGTACATGGGCTCACCTGAAAAGGGGCATACCACGAGTACTGGGCCAGGCGGCGTCACTCCTCTGCCGAGTTCGCCACCAAATAGTGCTTAAGGAATTAAAGAGGCATCCAGTGTTCACCAGTTATGGGGAACTATTGTGGACAAGATAGCACACATTATCACCTCAAGAGGGGAAAGGCGCAATGCCAGCGATACATCTGACCGGTTCTATGTGTAGGTTGTAGAAAGGTATTGGATGTAGCCCAACCCGCTGCTCTGCATATGTCTGCTAGAGAGGCGCACCTCGCCAGTGCCCAGGAGGATGCAACACCTCTGGTGGAGTGCGCCCGGACTCCCAAAGGGCACGGCAGTTCTTGTGATTGGTAAGCCAGAGAAATGGAATCCACAATCCAGTGGGACATCTTCTGTTTGGAGACAGCTTTCCCCTTCTGCTGCCCTCCAAAGCAGACAAAGAGCTGCTCCAAGCATCTAAAGCACTGCATGCGGTCCAGATAGTTGCGCAGGGCGCGAACTGGACACAACAACGACAAGGCCAGGTCTTCCTCCTCTGAAGGGAGCACTTGCAGGTTCACCACCTGATCCTGGAAGGGAGTGGTGGGAACTTTGGTCACATAACCAATCATGTAAAAGATCACATGAGAGTGTGCCGGCCCGAACTCCAGGCATTCGCTGGTGACAGAGAGCGCCTGCAGGTCCCCCACCCTCTTGATAGAAGTGAGCGCCACCAAGAGGGCCGTCTTCAGGGACAAAGTGCTGAGCTCGGCCTGCTCCAGGGGCTCAAAGTGGGCTCTCTGTAAGGCAGGTAGGACCACAGAGAGATCCCAAGAGGGAATCAGGCGCGGTCTAGGGGGATTCAATCTCTTTGCGCCTTTGAGGAACATAATGATCAGGTCATGCTGTCGAGAGGGTCTCCCATCCAGTGTATCTTGATATGCTGCAATAGCAGCCACGTACACCTTCAGGGTAGAGGGAGACAGCCGTCTCTCCAGTCCTTCTTGTAGAAAGGACAACACAGACCCGATGCGCATCTCTGTGGATCTTCCCCGCGGGAAGAACACCAATTCACAAAGAGATGCACTTCAGAGCATACAGCCACCTCGTGGAGGGGGCTCTGGCCTGAGTGATCATGTCTACTACCACTGAAGGAAGGCCTGCTAGGTCCTCCACATCCCGTCCAGGAGCCAGACATGGAGATTCAAGAGGTCTGGCCACGGGTGCCGGAGCATGCCCTGTCCCTGAGTGAGAAGGTCCTGCCTCAGGGGAATGCGCCAGGGAGGGGATACTGCCAGGATCATCAGGTCTGAAAACCAAGTCCGGTTGGGCCAGTATCGCGCAACCATCAGGACTTGTTGCCGTCCTCCCTGACTTTGCACAACATCTGTGCAATGAGGCTCACTGGGGGAAAGGCGTACTTGCGCAGCCCCCGAGGCCAGCTGTGCGCCAAGGCATCCGTGCCGAGGGGAGCTTCGGACAGGGAGTACCAAAGGGGGCAGTGAGAGGACTCTTGGGAGGTGAACAGGTCCACCTGAGCCTCTCTGAATCTCTCCCAAATCAGCTGGACTGCACGGGGGTGGAGTCTCCACTCTCCGCGGAGCGTTACCTGCCATGAGAGAGCGTCTGCTTCATAGTTGAGGATGCTCGGGAGGTGAGTGGCTTGCAGAGACTTCAATGTCTGCTGACTCCAAAGGAGGAGGTGGCGGGCGAGTTGTGACATGCAACGTGAGCATACCCCGCCCCGGTGGTTTATGTACGCCACAGTCGCTGTGTTGTCTGTCCGGATCAACACGTACTTGCCCTGAATCAATGGCTGAAGCCTCTGCAGGGTCAGTGATACTGCCAGTAACTCTAGGCGGTTGATGTGCCATTGCAGGCAGGGCCCTGTCCAAAGCCCCGATACTGCCTGCCCGTTGCACACAGCGCCTCAGCCCGAATTCGAGGCATCTGTCATGACCACAACGCGCCTCAAGACCTGCTCTAAGGGAACCCTAGTCCGTAGAAACACCAGGTCTGACGAAGGATTGAAAGTTTGACGGCACCGGGGCATGATAGTCAAGCACTGGGTGTTGTAGCGCCATGCCCACCTTGGGACTCAAATCTGTAGCCAGTGCTGGAGTGGTCTCATATGCATCAACTTGTCCAAAAAACAAGTCTGAATGAGTGGTGCATGCCATCTCCTTTTATACCCGTATGTCCGGGGTGGAGAATGGCATGCAAATTCCACTCGCCAATTTTCATTGGCCTTTTCTGAGTAAAGCAAAGGTGACTGGGGCTCTCAAGATCGAACCCCTAGTGTAACTACATCGACACAATGTCTAGTGAGTGACAGACAGGGAACCAGGCTCACTGTGGGAGCCAGTTCCCCTCTGGCTAAACAACATGAATATAATGCCAATATTAGTTATTTGCAGAGTAGGGAGGGTTACTTTTGAAATGTATTCCACTACAGATTACAGAATACATGCTGTAAAATTTCATTTGTAATGTATTCCGTTAGATTACTCAAGGTCAGTAATGTATTCTAAATACTTTGGATTACTTCTTCAGCAGATGGTAGATTTTTTCACTTGTTTTTACTATAAAAACTCTGCCAGTACAGTAAGACAAAATACACATGTTAAAAATACATTCACTGAAAAACCTAAATGTCTTATGCAGTGTTGTTTCTAAAACAAGATAAATAAAATGTATATTGTTTTAAGGATTTTTAAATATTTTTACAGGAAAACAATACAAAAATTATTATCAAGAATATGATTTTTGCCATAATATCAAAGGTCATAATAGAAAAAAAGAAATTATGATCTAACGTGAATTTTCTTGATAAAAAAATATGATTGTGCCTGGTAACGTGCATGTAAAATGGCTAGAAATAAAATTTTAACTTAGCATAAAGCTGACAATTTATACAAGGTTTATTTATATTTCTTGTGCTCCAAATTTACTTCAAACTTACTTCTCTGTCTGCTCGTATAAATGTAACACATTATAAGAAAGTGTTTCACCACTGTTCAAATGCACTTTGGATCGCATCATTTATTTGTATAAATGTTTTCTATCTAAAAGGACTAAATATTAAATGAAACAAATGACAATAAAATGCAAAGTAATCTCTTCAGTAATCAAAATACTTTTTGAATGTAACTGTGTTCTAATTACCAATGATTTAAATCGTAACTGTAGTGGAATAGTTACTTATATTTTGTATTTTAAATACATAATCCCATTACATGTATTCTGTTACTCCCCAACCCTGGTTATTTGTGTGCAGTGCAAGTCATGGTTTAATTTGTAAATTAAGTAAGCGTTAAGGTCCAGTGTTTTACAAAAAAAAAAAAAATATTTTTATTTTTTTAAGAACTTTAAGATTAATGACTAATGTCTTTGAAGTCAATCCTGGATTAACTGCAGAAGTTTACATAGATGCATTTTTCTTTATTAGTTGGCTTATGAAGGCTTTTGTTGGCAATTAAATTTTAGTCTATGTATTCCATTTCAAGAGTGTAGTCCATCAATAAACAAAGGTGATGCAGGCAGAGATTAATGTGGTGCATTGCAGTTCAAATGCAGGTCATTTCAGTGAGGTTTGGTGCTGGTCCATCCTAAATCCAAGGTTCAGGCAGTGGCATATGTAGTATCCGATGTCTTACAGTTGTAGTTGGAATCAGTTGATCAGTTGATTGTTGTCATCTCTCAGTGCCACGTAGCAGTGGAGTTGGACACCAAGCAGGAATGGAGCTGGATCTGACAGGCTATGGTAACCTCGGGATATGAATGGAAACAAATTGAATAATATTAGCATAGATGCCATTCTATTTTATGCAGAGTTATAGATCATGATGGATGTTTCTGGTTCCGGCAGACCTAAGTAAAGAAGCCTAATTGTGAGTTGAAGGATAAATTAGGTGTATGCCTGGCTAAATAGATGAGTCTTTAGTCTAGACTTAAACTGAGTGAGTGTGTCTGCATCCCGACAGTATTAGGAAGACTATTCCATAGTTTAGTAGCCAAGTATGAAAAGGATCTCCCTCTTTTTGTGGATTTTGATATTCTTGGAATTATTAACAAGCCAGAATTTTGTGATCGTAATGAATGTGACAGAATATAGCGTGTCAGAAGGTCACTTAAGTACTGTGGAGCTAGACCATTCAAAGCTTTGTATGTAGTTAAAAGAACTGTAAAATTAATATGAAATTTAACAGCTAGCCAATGTAATGACAATA
Organism: Myxocyprinus asiaticus; assembly: GCF_019703515.2. Taxonomy (NCBI): domain Eukaryota; kingdom Metazoa; phylum Chordata; class Actinopteri; order Cypriniformes; family Catostomidae; genus Myxocyprinus; species Myxocyprinus asiaticus. The sequence goes on along the minus strand of NC_059353.1, from coordinate 21,467,087 downwards.
AAATTGGACTAATATGATAATATTTCTTGGTTCTAGTCAGCACTCTGGAAGCTGCATTTTGAACCAATTGAAGAACAATCCTCCCAGTAATGCATTACAATAATCTAGTCTTGAGGTCATGAACACATGAATAAATTTTTGTAGTGCATATGTTGTAATTTAGCAATATTTCTCAGGTGGAAGAATGCTGTTCTACAAACATTGGAAATTTGATTTTCAAAGGACAGATTGTCAGAATTGAGTAGAAGGAAATTTTTGGCAATCCAATCTTTGATTTCATTGAATTTTTGTTGGGTTTAAAAGAACTATAAAGTTGGGTATCATCTGCATAACAGTGGAAACTTAGTCCATGATTCCTGATAATATCTCCCAGGGGAAGCATGTATAAGAGAAAAGCAGAGGTCCTAAAACTAATCCCTGTGGCACTCCATACTTAACTTTTGTTTGATTTGACAATTCCTCATTTATACATACAAGGTGGTACTGGTCTGATAAATAGGACCTAAACCATGCTAATGCAAGTCCACTAATGCCAACATAATTCTCCTGCCTATTCAAGAGAATGTCATGATCTATCATGTCGAAGGCAGCACTAAGATCTAAAAGCACTAGAAGAGAAATGCAGCCGCGATCAGATGATAAGAGCAATTAATTTATAACTCTGATAAGTGCAGTCTCTGTACTGTGATGGGGCCTAAATCCTGACTGAAATTGTTCATATATTCCATTTCTCTGTAGAAATGAACATAGTTGGGAGGACTTTACCATTTCTAGTATTTTCGACATAAATGGTAGATTTGAAATCGGTCTGTAATTAGCCAATTCTCTAGGATCAAGCTGTGGCTTCTTAATAAGCGGTTTGATAACTGCCATTTTAAAGTTTCTTGTGACATGTCCTAAGGATAGCGAGGAGTTAATAATATTAAGAAGAGGTTCTGAGATTACTGGGAATACCTCTTTTAAGAGCTTAGTTGATATTGGATCAAACATATATGTTGTGGCTTTTGATTTTTTGACAAGTTTTGTTAGCTCTTCATGACCTATGACAGTGAAGGATATAAGTTGCTCGTTAGCAAAATTATGAGACACTGTTTTCTGAGGTGCTGTGACAGTTGATTGCATAGTTCCAATTTTAATTCTGATTATTTCAATTTGATCAGTAAAATAATTAATGAAGCCATTACTATTGTGCTGCGATGGAATATCTGGTTCAGTTGATGCTTTATTCCTAACCAATTTAGCCACAGTATTGAATAAACACCTAGGTTTGATGTGGTTATTTTCTATGAGTTTGCTAAAAATATGCTGACCTGGCGCAGATTTTAGTGCCTGTCTGTAGCTACAGACACTATCCTTATTTCCTATTCTTCCACTTGCGCGCCCTTTTCCAAGCTGCTGTCTTGAGTGTGATCATTGTACCATGGTGTGAGGCTTTTTTCTTTAATTTTCTTTAATTGAAGGGGGCGACATTATCAAGAGTGCTAGAGAAGACTGTAGTTATATTTTCTGTTATTTCATCAAGTTCTTCTAGACTTTTTGGCTTACTGAGTATGTGAGACTATTCTGGAAGATTACTAGTGAAGCTATCTTTAGTGGTCAAAAGAATAGTTCTACCTGAACGATACGTGTTATAGATTGAATGACATTAGCTTATCATAACAAACAAAAGACGAGGTAATGATCTGAGATGTCACCACTCTGCAGTCAAATTTCTATAGTATCAACATCAACTCCATATGACAGAATTAAATCTAGTGTATGATTATGGTGATAAGTTGGTCCTGTCACATTTTGTCTGACTCCAAGAGAGTTGAGGATATTGATAAATGCTAATCCCAGTGTGTCATTTTCATTATCTATGTGAACGTTGAAGTCACCAACAATTAAAGATCTATCTACAGTATCTCTTAGATCAGACAGAAAATTTGCAAATTCACCAAGGAAACCAGAGTAACGCCCGGGTGATCTATATATTGTAGCAAGGGCAAAAGACGACAGAGATTTTTTATTTATATCTGACGGTGTCATAAGAAGCATTATTAGTTCAAAAGACTTAAACTTATATCATGTCCTCTGAGTAACACCAAAAACTTCACTGTAAACTGTAGCAACACCTCCTCCTAGACCCTTTAGACGAGGCTCATGTTTATAACAATAACCTGGGGGAGTCGATTCATTTAAACTAATATATTCATCTGGTTTAAGCCAGGTTTCAGTCAAACAGAGTGCATCCAAAATATGATCTGTAATAATTTCATTTACAATTAGTGTTTTGGTAGAAAGAGATCTAATGTTTAGTAGCCCTACCTTTATATGATGTTTATCTTCAATTTATTTTATTTATTTATTTATCAATTTTTTTCTAAACGATTTAGTGAAAGTTTTGTGTTTGGTAGTTCGTGGAACAGACAGTATCTATGTGATATCTAGGTGATACAGTCTCTATGTGTTGTAGTTTACTAAGGTCTAGACTCTAAGCTTTAGCTAGAATGGCCTCTATTCCAACATGCACAGTCAGGAATTGACTAACAATAGACACTGTGTAGTCTTTAGTCTTGGTACGGGTATAAAGGTACGGGTGACAACAGTCAGTCAACAAACAGAATCAGCTTCAGCTTCTCCTTTGTGGAACTACTGAGAATCAGCAAGCACAACCATGATGGGCAAGGTAAACTTGGTTCCAGCTCCCATTTCTACACACTTTCACTTAAATTACTTTAGTTTGATATACAGTTTTTCACTTCAAATCACTAAACAATTAACTTTGAATTTTTTAGGTCATTTTCTACGAGGACAGGAACTTCCAGGGTCGCTCTTATGAATGTATGGGCGACTGTGCTGACATGTCCTCCTACCTGAGCCGCTGTCACTCTTGCAGAGTGGAAAGCGGATGCTTCATGATGTATGATCATCCCAACTACATGGGAAATCAGTATTTCTTCAGAAAGGGCGAGTATGCTGATTACATGTCCATGTTTGGAATGAGCAACTGCATCAGGTCCTGCCGTATGATCTCCATGGTGAGCTCTATTTTGATATTTTTGTAATCAATGAACTTGAAGTAATTTTCTTAAAGAAAATTATTTGGAAAAATAAATTTGTGCAATGAGACAAAATATTAAAATCCTTTTGCTCAAAAGGCACAGAGGCCTTTACTTGATAAACTTAAATATAATGGACTCCTCTCCCAATACAGCACAGGGGATCCTACAGAATGAGGATCTATGAGAGGGAGAACTTCATGGGCCAGATGTACGAGCTGATGGACGACTGTGACAACATCATGGACCGCTACCGCATGTCTCACTGCAATTCTTGCCATGTGATGGAAGGTCACTGGCTCATGTATGAACAGCCCCACTACAAAGGGAGGATGCACTACTTCAGGCCTGGAGAGTACAGGAGCTTCAGCAATATGGGTGGCATGAGATTCATGAGCATGAGGCGTATCATGGATTCTTGGTACTAGTTTTCTAGTGTTTCAATAAAATAATTTCTCCACAACACAAAAAACTGTGTCTTGAAAATCACTTGACCCTTGGGTTTGTAGGGTCCTATGTGAGACCATGAAAATATGATCCACCAGAGTAAAAACTGTCATAAAAAATTCTGCTTGGATTTTTTATTTAGTTTAATTTGTACCACATTTTATTATAGAAATCATTCCAAAGAAGCTTTGTGAAAAAATAATAATTATAATAATAATGTCTTATTATAAAAGTACCTTAATAGTGCTCACTGCCCCAAAGAGCACTATTATGGATAACTCATAGTTAAATGTTTTTTAAATTATTGACGGCATCACAGATGCAGGATGATGTTTTCCAGACTTGGAGAGCAGGGCTGGCCCTTGAATTTGTAGGTCCTTAGGCAAGAACATGAAAATGGGCTCCACCAGTGTTAAAATTAATCATAACATTCTTAGAACCAATGCAAAAAGGAGATTCAGCTAAGAGGAGGGCAGCTAAGAATTTGTCACCAATTATAATGAATAAATGTTGAACATAAATGTGAAATGTAAAATAAAGTAGGTACTCTAAAACTAGGTATTCTACAAAAAACTAGAAACTAGGTGTTCTAAGAAAAATGTAAGGGGTTCTTGTTTTGGCAAAATTCACTGCCACAATGTCCCATCAAGGGCCTCAGTACACTATCCCAAGTCAAAAAACTCTCCCTCTGTCTCAGCGATGTTCTGGTGCAGAGATTTGGCTAGGGCCAATAGGAGCCTCAAGGGTCTTAAAGGGCCAATAAAGGGCCTCAATAAATTTCCCAGAGTAAAAAGAGTCAATCCTCATGTCTCTACAATCTTCCCCATGTCTCTTTCACCAAAATATGGCTGGTACAATCTTCTGGTGCTAAAATAGGGCTGGATCATGTTGCTATTTGTTTGCTAGGGTGCTCTGGATGGTTGCTAGAGAGTGGGTAAAAAGAAACAAGGTTGTTACTGAATGGCTGCCTGAGTCAAATGAGCCTACCCCCAAGTCTCTTTGAAATGAATATTTTTGATCATTTAGAAATGTCATAGCACACATCTCCTCAACAAGCCACATGATTTGAACCATCATTCAAATCCATAGCACACACAGTGTGGGACGAATTACGCACCAAAGTTTCTTCCTGGAAATAGAAGAATTAGGTTAGGAATTTTAGAGAATCCCTAAACGAAGGTCAGAGCAGTAGTAAGAGTGGCACCTTGCTAAAGCAAGCATCACTGATTATCTAAAAGTAATACATTATTATTGTTTTCTACAATATATATTAATATAGTTGTACTGTTGTAAGATACTGTAGCAATCCATCCTATGACCATATGAAGGATGCAGGTGGTGATGAGTCTTGCATTTGCACTCTGAGAATTCCACCAGCAGGTGCTTAAGATGTAGCACTCTTAAAAGAGGGACTCACTGCGAGTCTTGTTTTTAGAGAAATCTATCGAAATTTTGTGAGATTTATGCCTAAAACAAGAAATAACTATTTGCCAATGGGGTAAGAAAAATAAACTTGTTTTGAATTAAGTTTATTTTCTTACCCCACTGGCAAATATTTTTTGTTTATAGAATAAATCTCACAAATTATTCAAAACAATCCTTAATATGATTATAATAAAATAATATATTCTCAATATAAAATAGTTTCTTTTTTTGCATTGGTTCTATGAATTTTATGTTTAATGTTAACACTGGTAGACCCCATTTTCATGATCTTGCCTAAGGTCCTACAAATCCACAAGCCAGCCCTGCTCTCCAAGTCTGGAAAACCTCATCCTGCTTCTGTGATGCCATCAGTAATTTAAAAACATTTTACTATGACTATCCTTTAAAAGGATGTTAGTCTTCATGTAAATCCAAATGTAAAACAGAAAAAGAACCACCTCTTCTAATCTCAAGAGCTATATTTTCTTTTATTTGTGAGTCTGTTTAACTCATAAGGAAAAACAATTCACCAGGTAACATTTTTTTAGGTGTCTTAATGCCTTCTGAATATATGTCCTACAAATACAGTATATATTTTTTCTCTCTCAAAATTTGTTGAAGAAATTTCACAGTGCGGTTCAGGGCTTCCGTAATCTCATGAGGTGTTTTTGGAGGATTACTCATGAAAATACTAGTGGCAACAATGATTTTCATGACACACTGTTTGCATTGTAGAGAAATTATTTTATTGAAACAGTAGAACACTAGTACCAAGAATCCATGATACGCCTCATGCTCATGAATCTCATGCCACCCATATTGCTGAAGCTCCTGTACTCTCCAGGCCTGAAGTAGTGCATCCTCCCTTTGTAGTGGGGCTGCTCATACATGAGCCAGTGACCGTCCATCACATGGCAAGAATTGCAGTGAGACATGCGGTAGCGGTCCATGATGTTGTCACAGTCGTCCATCAGCTCGTACATCTGGCCCATGAAGTTCTCCCTCTCGTAGATCCTCATTCTGTAGGATCCTTTGTGCTGTATTAGGAGAGTAGTGCATTATATTTAAGTTAATTTTGAAGAATGTCAAGCATCAAATGTAAAACATAAATGCAGAGCAATATAGTTCTGCCTCTCATCCAATATCATCAGTTTGTGATAGCACATATCAACTGTCAATCCTCTGGGCTTTTTTAACTAAAGGAAAAAAATAATAATTTTAGACTATGTTGCCAAATGATAATAAATTGAATATTCCTTTAAGACAACTGCCTCAAGAGACTTGACAACAAATTCTTCAAAATGTACATGGAGCTCACCATGGAGATCATACGGCAGGACCTGATGCAGTTGCTCATTCCAAACATTGACATGTAATCAGCATACTCGCCCTTCCTGAAGAAATACTGGTTTCCCATGTAGTTGGGATTATCATACATCATGAAACATCCGCTCTCCACTCTGCAGGAGTGACAGCGGCTCATGTAGGAGGACATGTCAGCACAGTCATTCATACACTCGTAAGAGCGACCCTGGAAGTTTCTGTCCTCATAGAAGATGACCTGAATTTTCAAAGTTGATCTTTCAGTGAAATAAAGTGAAACACACAAAATCGAATTCATTTGAGTGAAATTGTTTGGAAATGGAAGCTGGAACCAAGTTTACCTTGCCCATCATGGTTGCGCTAGCTGATCCTCAGTAGTTCCACAAAGGAGAAGCTGAAGCTGATTCTGCTTGTTGACTGCCTGCTGTCACCTGTACCTTTATACCCGTACCAAGACTAAAGACTACACAGTGTCCATTGTTAGTCAATTCCTGACTGTGCAAGTTGGAATAGAGGCCATTCTAGCTAAAGCTTTGAATATAGATCTTAGTAATCACATTTGTCAGGGTTCTAGATTTTCTATCTTAAGTATATTTGCTTAAAATAAAGCATTTTAAATGCTGCTATAAAACACTACAAAAACTCTAAAAGTAAAAAAATACTAATTATTGAGCCTGTTTACACTCTCATTTCACTCTCTAAGAGAGGGAGGGCACTCATCAAAACTGATAAGCACACATACATCCCTGTTATTTGCTATGTTTAACCCCTTTTTAACCCTTGTGTGTATTTATGTTCCGTTTGTCCTTGCCTAACATTTGGAGAGTTGTCTGACTTAATGTCTTTGTTCTCTTTTGACATCCAGTCCTGGATTTCATATTTAAAGTTAATTAGAAACACCACTTTGGTTCAAACTCTTACTCACCTGAGCCTTATTATTATACCAACACCATTTCTGTTGACTGTCTGTACCTGTAATTTTATTCCAACATGGAAGTTCATAAAGATTACAATTCAGTGAGTTACTTTTAAGTTTTTATCCTAGGCTCTGTCCATCCACAGAAGGGGCGTTATCTGTGATCAGAGTCAATGGGCAAAACCAAGAGACAGTGATGAATATCTTAGTTCACTGGTCCCAGTGCACCGCATCATTAGACGCACACACTTTTCTTCATGGTGAGCACAAACAGTAATATTCATGAAACTCCTTATATGTAAGACACAGAATAGTAACTACCACATAATGAAGCAAATTAATTGCAACTACTTATTTAATCATGGCTTTAAATACTACAGCATACTAGCAAATGTGTTTGGAATGAACTATTTAATTGCACTATAACAACATTTTAGTGCAATTAACTCTTGAAATCTGTCTGAATTAATATGCAGTGTTTTACAAGGACACTCATTTGCTTTGGTTCTATAAATGCAAAACCATTTAAAACCAACAGCATTGTCATCAGAGAAGTGCGTCGCCATAAAAACATAAGGTTTAAACTCTCGATGTTGCTACTCTTGTAAGATTCCTTAGCAGAAACAACAATGGTACTCTACAGGGAGAGTGAACATATGAGTCCTTAAGAATGGGAATTGTTAGTTACAGACACATTTGATAGTATGCAGTATAAGTATGTAGGAGCAATTTTTCATTATTAAATATAAATAATAATAAACAACACACATGTTGCCACATGATCGCAACACCCAGTGTGCTTGGCTTTTTGCTACTAATGTAATGTTTTAATAATCCCCAGTTGTTCAACAAACCTTGGAAACTGTTATGAGTGGATCAAGTCATAACTGACCAATCACTTGCCATTTTGTGTTCACATCATATACCTCTTGTAAAAAACACCAGGCTGAAGCCTAACGCCCATTTTTAAAATATGTGAATATTTGGTCAAGTTTATTTTTAATGAAGCAGGAACAAATACAATGATTTAAATTTAACAGTCCAACTCTCTTAATTTTCATTATTTGCTACAAGTGCCTAGAGCATTGGTACATTGGTATATTTAAGGGCTTTTCACACTGTTCTTTACCCCGGGTTGTTGTCTTTTTAAACCCCGCCTTTAACTCCAGATAAAGCAACGTTTCACACTTGTAATTTTGACAGGGGTTTGGCACCACTTTTAAACTGGGGTTATGAAACCCTGCTCCGGAGCTGCAAGGTTAACCCTGTATTGCAGTGCCAAATGTATACAGAATGAAACAATGCAGTGTTATAATGTTTCATAAAGTTGTTTAGCAACAGACGACCAATCATATAATGCCTCAGTACTTACCTTATTTAATATTCATGCACTTTGTACAGTCGCAGAAATGTTCACAGGCTTTTTACATTCTCTGTCTGATGGGAACCACTAAAAACAGTCAGACAGTGATGGCAAACATGATAACAGGCGTAATTAAGAGACAGTGTTCCTTTTGCATGTGTTTTTGTGTTGTGTTTCAGAAGACAAAAGACAAACAGAGCTGATTTTCTTGCAGACATTTCCACAGAAGAGCAGCTCCACTGACAGGTTGCATGTCCGTTGCAAGCTGTATTCGTCCAATAATTGTTCTACACATCATCTACACAGCAAATATGCAAATAAAAATATTAACCCAGGGTTTATGAAGGTACAGTGTGAAAACTCGGAACATGAATACTCAGGATTAATTATTGACCCTGGGTAAAGAATGATTAAGAGCATTCATTGCTTTTTAATTTTTTTTATGATAAAAGGGTCTTTCAAATACATTTAAACATCATTCTGTATGTTGGCATCAGATACTGTAGGTTTCCCTACTGTAGGTTGTAGCTTTTTTTTAAGATTTTAAGACATTCACAATGCACAAGAAACGTGGGAGCAACCATCACCGACTGCAGGTAGAGACTTATAAACTAACTAGTGAACTTGAGGAGTTTCACTGAGTATCTGCAAGGTTAATTATTGGTGCTTGCTTTAGCAAAGTGCCACTACTACTAATTCTTCTTCTTCCCTACAAATTTCACCATCTAACTAGTCCTGCCCTGTTTGTGCTATGGGCATTAATAATTCCTCAAATCATGCGTATTACTGAGGAGATGGGTGCTATAACTTTTATAAGTGATCAGGTGTAAAATATTTACCTTTGAAAAGTGAATAGAGTGGTCATATCTCCGGATCAATATGTCATGTTGTTTGTCCGTCTCAAGCGACGGATGTAATCCATAATCGATGGGTGCGCAGGTGACTGGTCAGTCCAATCTGTGCTCGGAAAAGTCTGCTGCAGTGGGGGCAAGGATGCCTTCCAGGTGAGGAGTAGGTTCTGGCTCAGGATTTCCTGGCAGCACGCTTCCTGATGGCATCGTCGGTCCTTTTCTGCTCAAAAGAGTCTATGCCAGTGGAGACTTGTCTGCGCCAAGCTGACCGGTCAGTAGCAAGGTTCTCCCAGCTGTCAATGTTGATAGAGCAGTTTTTCAGAGAGTATTTGAGGGTGTCCTTGTATCTCTTTTTTTGTCCGCCCTGAGATCTCTTAGAAAAAATATTGAGAAAATTTTCTTAGGCAGGCGTTCGTCTTCTATGCGAATAACGTAGCTGGCCCATCTCAGCTGAGACCTGCAGAGCATTGTGTGGATGCTGGTCATGCCGGCCTGTGCAAGGACCTCAGTGTCTGGCACTTTGTCTTGCCACTTGATCGATCAATATGTCATAGACACTTGGGGGTGGGCTCATTTGACTCAGGCCAGCAAGCAGTCATTTAGCAACTGCCCTAGCACCCTAGAAACTGCCTTGTCATGAGCCAGCCATATCTTGCCAACAGAACATCATAGAGACATCTAGTTCATTTTGAACTGCTCTTCAGATCCAAATCCTGAGAACTTCTCGCAATGTGAAAGAAACATAGGATCAACAACTCTCCTTTCTGCATTCTATAACAGAATGCGTGTGGGACATGAAGGAATAGATTGACCAGGCAATATCAACAGTCCATCAGCACATGCTTGATGCCCAGCAGCATATGGAAAGTACTCACAGCGCTTCACTTTTTCCACATTTTGTTATGTTACAGCCTTATTCCAAAATGGATTAAATTCATTATTTTCCTCAAAATTCTACAAACAATACCCCATAATGACAATGTGAAAGAAGTTTATTTGAAATCTTTGCAAATTTATTAAAAATAAAAAACGGGAAAAAAAAATCACATGTACATAAGTATTCACAGCCTTTGCCATGATGCTCAAAATTGAGCTCAGGTGCATCCTGATTCCACTGATCATCCTTGAGATGTTTCTACAACTTGATTGGAGTCCACCTGTGGTAAATTCAGTTGATTGGACATGATTTGGAAAGGCACACACGTGTCTATATAAGGTCCCACAGTTAACAGTGCATGTCAGAGCACAAACCAAGCCATGAAGTCCAAGGAATTGTCTGTAGACCTCCGAGACAGGATTGTATCGAGGCACAGACCTGGGGAAGGGTACAGAAAAATTTCTGCAGCATTGAAGGTCCCAATGAGCACAGTGTCCTCCATCATCCGTAAATGGAAGAAGATTGGAACCACCAGGACTCTTCCTAGAGCTGGCCGCCCAGCCAAACTGAGCGATCGGGGGAGAAGGGCCTTAGTCAGGCAGGTGACCAAGAAACCGATGGTCACTCTGACAGAACTCCAGCATTTCTCTGTGGAGAGAGGAGAACCTTCCAGAAGAACAACCATCTCTGCAGCACTCCACCAATCAGGCCTGTATGGTAGAGTGGCCAGACAGAAGCCACTCCTCAGTAAAAGGCACATGACAGCCCACCTGGAATTTGCCAAAAGGCACCTGAAGGACCCTCAGACAATGAGAAACAAAATTCTCTGGTCTGATGAAACAAAGATTGAGCTCTTTGGCCTGAATGGCAAGCGTCATGTCTGGAGGAAACCAGGCACCGCTCATCACCTTGCCAATACCATCCCTACAGTGAAGCATGGTGGTGGCAGCATCATGCTGTGGGGATGTTTTTCAGTGGCAGGAACTGGGAGACTAGTTAGGATCGAGGGAAAGATGAATGCAGCAATGCACAGAGACATCCTTGATGAAAACCTGCTCCAGAGCACTCTGGACCTCAGACTGGGGTGAAGGTTCATCTTCCAACAGGACAACGACCCTAAGCACACAGCCAAGATAACAAAGGAGTGGCTACGGGACAACTCTGTGAATGTCCTTGAGTGGCCCAGCCAGAGCCCAGACTTGAACCCGATTGAACATCTCTGGAGAGATCTGAAAATGGCTGTGCACCAGTGCTCCCCATCCAACCTGATGGAGCTTGAGAGGTCCTGCAAAGAAGAATGGGAGAAACTGCCCAAAAATTGGAGTGCCAAGCTTGTAGCATCATACTCAAAAAGACTTGAGGCTGTAATTGGTGCCAAAGGTGCTTCAACAAAGTATTGAGCAAAGGCTGTGAATACTTATGTACATGTGATATTTTTTTCTTTTTTTTTTTTTTAAATAAATTTGCATAGATTTCAAACAAACTTCTGTCACGTTGTCATTATGGGGTATTGTTTGTAGAATTTTGAGGAAAATAATGAATTTTATCCATTTTGGAATAAGGCTGTAACATAACAAAATGTGGAAAAAGTGAAGTGCTTTGAATTCTTTCTGGATGCACTGTACCTACAATCAGGCAACAATCAAATTGATATACAGGACTGGACATGATAAGAGAACCAAGACAATAAGTGTCATGATCCTGTCACCTATGTTTTTGTTTAGTTTGATCCTGTGTTGTTTTTCCCCATGTGCGCTCTGTTTCTTGTGTTGACCCCCCCCCCCCCCCCCCCCCGCATCCTCATTGGATAATTCCTTCGACCTGTTTTCCTTTTCATTCTTTGTGTATTTATACCTGTCTGTGTTCAGTTGTTGTTTGCTGTATTGTCTTGCTATGTTGCCGGCTTTTACAGGGTCTTGTGTTAAAAACTTGCCTCATTGGTCTTGTCGAGTTTTTCAGGTCATTGTTTACCTGTTTATGTTGTGATTTTATGCCTTCTTGATTTTTTTAAATAATTCAAATAAAAGTAGTCACATGTCTGCCTGCGATTGAGTCCATCTTGTTCCAGTCGTGACATTACAATACAGACATAAATGGACTCCACAGCTATGGGTTTTCTCTGGCCAGCACCGTTCCAGAGGGAGCCAGCCCCAAAGACATGCCCTGGTCTCTAGGATGCAGAATTGCCGTTAGGTCTATCGCATCTTTGGGGTGTGTGCCCAGTCGCTTCTCGATGCAGTACAAGGGCTTGGCTTTGGAGAGACCAGTCTGATACAGCATTTTCTTGCCAGACTGGATGATCCCTTTAATTGGGATGTGCTGGGCAACCAGAAGAACTGGACTTTCTAGGAGGTGGTTAATCACATTTGCCAGCTTAAGGAAATTGAGTTCCTATGTGGGGAATGGGATCCCTTCTTCAATTACCCCACCTCCCAGTTGTCCTTGACCCCGCTTGCAGGACCTGTGCAGGCACGATGTCAAGTAGGAGGACTGCTCACTCATAGCCGCAGCTCCCATGGAGTCATTTGTTGTGATTGTGAACTAAGAGTAGTCACTGTGTTTGAGTCTTTCTCCCTGTTACAGTTGTGACAGTAAGTCAGACAACTCTACAAGAGAACCAGGTAAACCAAACAATGATAGTCAATGATAATGGAAACATGATAGTTATTAATTCACATAAGGGCTAATTACAAAACAAGATGCAACTGAAACAATCAGGAAGGGAATCTGGAAAAGAGACAAATCAAGAATATGGCACAAGAACTTCAAATTAAAAGTACTACTAGAACAAATAACAATACAGTTTGGCAAAAAGGGATGATACATGCTACACCTAACCATAATTTAAAAAAACAAACTGTAAGGGGGTTCAGTGGAAAGGAGGAGGCGAGAACCGGCTTAATAATATAAATAATAATTTAATAAACAACTGAAACAAAACACACAACTATAAACACACAGTATAGCTGTCTGTAATTCTCTCTCTCTCGAACTGTCGTCCCCGGCCGCCTTTATCCCTCGCGCGCCCCATCAGGCTGATTGGGGACCGGGTGTGTCTCATTCCAGCCCGGCCCCGCCCTCCTCGGCTCTACACAAACCTTTTAGAGAAAAATAAAACACAAATTCACATGGCCAGGAGGAATCATAAACAACAACAAAAAACAGCACATATGCTCTTTAATGTTGCTTTAATTTGAACATTTCAAAGGAATAGTTTAAAAAAATATATATATATTATTTACTTGCCTCTGTAAGTTTTCACTTTTACTGAATGAAAAAACAGGAAGTGAACGGTGACTGAGGCTAACATCCTGCCTATGATCTTCTTTTGTGTTCCATGGAATAAAGTAATACTGGTTTGGAACAAAATAAGGTTATGTAAATGATGGAATTTTTCAAATGCTGTAATTTTAGAAAATATCAACTTAAGAAATTCCAGACAAATGTGAGTACTAAGAGATACAAAGAATTACCTATAATGGCCTCTATTCCAACTTGCACAGTCAGGAATTGACTAACAATAGACACTCTATAGTCTTTAGTCTTGGTCTAGTATAAAAGTACAAGTGACAGCAGTCAGTCAACAAGCAGAATCGGCTTCAGCTTCTCCTTTGTGGAACTACTGAGGATCAGCAAGCGCAACCATGATGGGCAAGGTCAGCTATGTTCCAGCTCCCATTTCCACACACTTTTACTCATATCTTTATTTTGGTGTAATTAATTTTAAATCCCTAAAAGATTAACTCTGAATTTTCAGGTCATCTTCTACGAGGACAGGAATTTCCAGGGTCGCTCATATGAGTGCATGAGCGACTGTGCGGACATGTCCTCCTACATTAGCCGCTGCCACTCCTGCAGAGTGGAGAGAGGATGCTTCATGATGTATGATAATCCCAACTACATGGGAAATCAGTATTTCTTTAGGAGGGGCGAGTATGCTGATTACATGCCTATGTTTGGAATGAGCAACTGCATCAGATCCTGCCGTATGATCCCCATGGTGAGCTCCATAAACATTTTAATGTATTTGTAAAAAAAAGAAGACATTTTCTTTAAGAATATTTTGTTAATAATTATTTGGAAACTCAGTACTAGTGAGCTCGAAATGCACAGTGGACCCTTTCAGAATGGTGATATATGAGAAGCAGAACCAGATTTATGTTGATATTTTATGTTTTTTCTTGATAAACTTAATGAACTTCTCTTACAAAACAGCACAGGGGGTCCTACAGAATGAGGATCTATGAGAGGGAGAACTACATGGGCCAGATGTACGAGATGATGGATGACTGTGACAACATCATGGACCGCTACCGCATGTCTCACTGCAGTTCTTGCCATGTGATGGACGGTCACTGGCTCATGTATGAGCAGCCCAACTACAGGGGCAGGATGCACTACTTCAGGCCTGGAGAGTACAGGAGCTTCAGCAATATGGGTGGCATGAGATTCATGAGCATGAGGCGTATCATGGATTCTTGGTACTAGTGTTCAAGTGTTTCAATAAAATAATTTCTCTACAACAACACTGTCTTGAAAAAAAAATTTTTTAAAGTAAAATTTTCACAAATCATTAATAGAGCCACTGCAAACAAGATACATGTTTTCTGTGTAGGAAACTGCATATTAGTTCAGACTGACATAACAATCATAAGAGGTCATTCAGTAAAAATTTTAACACTGTTAAGAAAAACATATTTTTTATAACTGTGTAAATACACATCTTAACAGGCAGCATCACTCCAACAATATATTATTATAATATATATATATATCTCCAAATATATAATTTATGGCCCTTTGCCATAATTTCCAACAAATATGGAGTAGATGTAAATGAGGATAGACAAAGGTACACAATAAGAACATACACAGGCCTCTCTAAGAGTGCATTGCCATCTTAGATTGAAACCTCTCATATTTTATCTTTGTTACACTGTGTGACTTTATAACAAAGCAGGGCTGGACTGAGACTATAAAACAGCCTAGGACCTATGCAGGCCTATCACAACCCACATCTGATAATCCCCTACTATATGTAACACATACACCTTTGATACACACTATTGGCTGTTTTACTGTCTGGAATAGCTGATATAATTTACATGTGCAGTTTTGCAATGTGTGTTCATGTCTCTTTGGAATTAATTGTGCTTCCATGTTTGTGAATTACTTTGTGAATCACCAAAAATAAACACCACACTAGGGCCCTTTTGCCAGGATGGGGCCCTTGGTGATTGCCTTTATGGCTTATAGGATAGGCTGGCTCTGCTGGAAATAAAATTCAAGGATATGGGAAATGAGTGGGACAAGATGCTGTCAACTGAGTTTAATTTGTAATGAACACAGAATATTCATTTAAGCATGACTCAGAGGATCCAATTTATATTAGGCGTCTTTAACTACTAAGTACTTAAGCACGTAATACAATGTACTTATTATGTACATATGTGTTTTTGCATTATACTTAAAGTGCCTGCATTTGATTACATCTGTAATTACACTGTTAAATCCTAATCCCTAATCCTAAACCTTACCCTACCCCTAATCTAAACCCTAGCAAACTGGGCTGGTTGTGACGTCATCACAACAACTTTCCACAATCAATATGGCCAATTTATACCAGACCAGCTTCAAAGATTGTCAAAAATCACAGTGACATGTGAACTATATACACAGTTCAAGTGTCAACATAATCGAATTTAAGAGATTCAAATCTGCTTTCGCACCACCAGCACAGAGAGAGACTGGCATACATTTGTCATAATATTCACAGTTCACACACAATTTTGATGAGGCAGCTGTCTTCAGTTTCGGATATAACTGGAGCACTGTTGGTTCAACAGCATGTTCTTTTTGTCACAATATAGAAGACAGACACAAAGAATGTGTTGAACCCAAACGCTGGGACTTTTTTTTTGAAGGAACAGCTCACCAAAAAACACCAACAAGAAAAGGCAAAAGAAAGTAGAGAAACCAAAAAATATATTCCACAGGGAGAATAAATCCAAGTTCTTCGAACAGGGAGAAGAGTCTGTGCAGTCATTGATGAGACTAGACAATGAATGAGCTGAAGCATGGAGTATAAGTAGTGTTCTGGTTGATGATGAGCTTGGCAACAGGTGTGGTTGACGATTGGCTCAGAAGGCTGGAGAGATCGATCGGGTCCTAGCAGGAGAAGGGGAGACCAATGGAAGTGTGACACTTTGTAATAGGATACAAAGCAATATTTGTTAATTATCCTACTTTGTCTAATGCTGCTGACTTTATGACTCATCTTGGATATCAATCTTGTCCTACTGTGTGGATTAAGACAAATTTCCCTCTTGAAAGACGAATAACACAAAACCGACACAGGTTTTAAAGCACAGTTATTTTACTTTAAAAGCTTGATAACATTATGCAAACAAACAGTTTAGCTTGATAACATTGTGCAAACAGTAAATGGTCATTCTACGACTATCATATAAGTAATATCATACAAGTTATAACTACTTACATAAACATCTGGACTTGTGTATAACAGTACATCTCCTTATGGTTCAACATGCATCTTCAAACAACACAAAAGTTCAGTGACAACTAGACAGCACGCCCTCATTCATTTCTTGCTTGTTTTATTCATGTTCTGGGGCGTTTGTAGAACAGTGGCTAAGGACCGATCAGACATCTGCATATTTTCACTTTTCTTAATGCAAAGGGCAAAATGGCATGTTTTCCTTTTTAAATGAATTTCAGATGCTAAAACTACATTGAATTATAGTCCTTACCAGGAATATACTTTAACATCTGTTGTTGTTTATGCTTGAGGACTTGCTATTGGCTGTTGTCATTGCATAATTAATGAAGTACGTCTGTGCAGGTTTTAGGGACTGTTTAGGAGTGTTATTTATTAACATTTAAAAGTTATTTGGGTTATAGTTATGTTTTAAGTTCCATTTAATGTTAATTATGTCATTTTATGTTATGACATGGGTTTATTTTTAGCTACCCTGGGTGAGAATAGTGTTTGTTTGAGTTAGGTGTGATACTGTTACATGTTATAGTAGTTAAAGTAAAGCATGAATAATAATTTGCTATTTTAAAGTGCTTGAAAAATCTCATGTGTGTAAAATCTGCTTGATATGTCACGTTACTTGAATTGTTTGGGACGTGCTGGGAAGCATTGGTTTAAAACAACTGATTTGTAAAGTTCTCGAAACTTTAATATGCATGTTTTGTAGATGTCTATCATTAGTTTAAGTTAGCTAAAATCTGAACTATTAATTGCTTGAGAGAGACATCAGTTTGGTCTTTTGTTGTCTATCAAGAACAGGAAAACAGTGACTCAAAGTGGCTACTCATTTCCATTCAGTCAATTCCCACACTATACTACTTTTAATGCGTGTGCCAGAAGTGTGTATATTTTTGTCAGCCGAAGTTCAGTTGAGTTGTAGGCTCCTCTTTTCCTCTTTTGCTGCCTTTGAACAAATGGTTTTGTTGGTATTTCCAGGGTTTTGTTTTGCTGAAACATGCTATAGAAACTCTGGAACAATGTAGATTTTTCAAAGCACACAGAATTCTCACCTTCATAGCATGCCAGTATTGTAGTCTCTAATCCACTTTTGAGTCCAGATGATAGTGACAGTGAGATAGTGACAGTGGAAATAAAAAATAAGGAAATCAAGATATTGAGTCATGAGCATGGATTTATGACCAATCTGTGTCATTTCCAGTTCCAATTATTTTGGGCCTCATTAATTTAAAGTGATTATCAATTTGGCACAAGAGATTTGACATGAAGCCTAGCATTCATACATTTTTCAAAAAATTCAATTAAAATTCTTTCCAGAAGATGGATATATTCAGGATTGCCCATAAAAATAAAAAAGACAAATACAAGAAAACTGTACCTTTACAAATGTACAAAAACAAAAAATACTTTATACAAAAATTTGACACAAATATTTGCAGTAAAATAAATACAACCGTCACAGTCTGTCTCCCTCACATTCTTCAAGGACTCTTATTATGATGTTCCCAGTCAACATTCCTTGGTACTGCCCTTGCCTCATGATCACCCTGCCTCATCTGTAACCTGCACTGAGGAGCCCATGCAGCTAGGCTGATCACGGCTCTCCCAATCTGAGCGAAACCGCAGAATGAAGGATAGATGCTGCTTGTACTGTGACGAACCTGGCCACTTTCGAGCTTTCTGCCCAATCTTTTCAGGAAAAGCCAACTCTAGTCCAGTAAAGGGAGGACTGTGATGAGAGAGACTACCCCTCCCAACTTGAAATCTTCTGGGGTTCTCTTGTCTACTCATCTTTTATGGAACGATCAGTCATATCCCCTAAAGGCCTTTGTGGATTCTGGAGCTGCCGGAAACTTTATGGATTTGGAAATTGCCAGACATCTTCAGGTGCCACTTACCCACCTTGATGACCCCCTGACCATCACGGCATTGGATGGAAGGCCCCTGGGTTCCAGTCGGGAGAGTCTGAGCACTATTCCTGTACATCTCCGGGTTGGGGGTCACCCAGAAACTATACAGTTTTATGTAATCAAGTCACCAGAATTCCCCTTAATCCTTGGTTTTCCTTGGCTAGCCTTTCATAACCCCCAGATTGACTGGTCCTCTGGCAACATTGCCAAATGGGGGTCTAACTGTGATAACATGTGTCTATCTGCTTCATCTCTTGAACTTCATGTTTCTCCCAAGTTAAGTCGGGTTACCCCTGGGCTGTTAAGGACTACTCTGCAGTTATCCGGGACCCCTCCAGAGTTATCCCGTGTTCCCCCTGACTATGCAGACCTGTTAGAAGTGTTCAGCAAGAAAACGGCCACGTCCTTGCCCCCCCCCCCAACAGACCTTATGATTGTGCAATTGACTTGTTAACTGGAACGTGCCCTCCAAGGGGGAGACTGTTTTCCCTTTCACCACCAGAGAGGAAGGCCATGGAGGACTATATCCAGGAGGCCCTGACATCTGGCTTTATACGTCCCTCGACTTCACCAGGAAGGATGGGGGGCTCCGTCCCTGTATTGATTACAGGGGTCTCAATAAGATTACCATAAAGAATCGTTATCCTCTTCCATTAATGTCTACTGCCTTCGAGTTGCTTCAGAGGGCTACTGTATTCACTAAACTGGACCTTCGCAATGCTTATCATCTAGTCCGCATTCGTGCTGGTGATGAATGGTAGACAGCTTTTAATACACCCACGGGCCACTATGAGTATAAAGTCATGCCTTTCAGTTTGGTAAATGCTCCTGCAGTATTTCAAGCTTTGATTAATGACGTGTTAAGAGACATGCTGAACAGATTTGTATTTGTATATTTGGATGATATTCTTATCTTTTCCAAGGACCTCCAGGAGCATGTGCAGCATGTTCACCTAGTCCTTCAGCAACTCCTGAGAAACCATTTGTTCATCAAACTTGAGAAGAGTGAATTCCATGTTCAAAAGGTTTCCTTTTGGGGCTTCATTGTTTGTTCTGGTCATATATAGATGGACCCTGCCAAAACCAACGCGGTTAAAGACTGGCCTCAACCCACCTCCATCAAGCAGGTACAACGTTTTCTTGGCTTTTCCAATTTCTATCGAAAGTTCATACAAAATTTCAGTGCCATTGCTGCTCCACTTACAACCCTCACTAGGAAGAACATTAAGGGTTTCCAGTGGACCGAAGAGGCTGAAAGGGCTTTCTGCAAATTAAAGGACAGATTTACTTCAGCGCCCATTCTCACTATCCCAGATTCTGAGCTGCCCTTCATTGTCGAGGTGGATGCCTCTGAGGTAGGGGCCGGAGCTGTACTTTCCCAGCGGGCCAGAAAAGATGACAGATTGCATCCTTGTGCCTTGTTTTCACACAAGCTCCCTTCTACTGCGAGTTATTAGCAGTCAAGCTAGCATTGGAAGAATGGAGGCACTGGTTGGAAGGGGCCAAACATCCCTTTGTTGTATGTACTGACCACAAGAATCTAGATTACATCCAAGAAGCCAAGAGACTGAACTCTCACCAGGCCCGATGGGCATTATTCTTTAATCGCTTTGACCTTGTTCTCTCCTATCGACCAGGTTCTAAGAATCAAAAGCCTGATGCTCTCTCCAGGCAGTTTGACTCAACCCTAGTGACGATTGTCGTCGTCCCCCCCCCCCCTCCAAGATTCTGGCTCCAGTTAGATGGGGAATAGAGACCATGGTTAGAAAAGCACAGCAGCAGGATGCTGACCCAGGTAATGGGCCATCTGGCTGTCTCTGTGTACCCAAAAGAGTGTGCACTAATGTTTTGCAGTGGGACATTCCTCATCAATCACATGCCACCCAGGAGTCAGTAGGACTCTTGAGTTCATTTGCAGATGCTTCTGGTGGCCAAAGATCGCTGATGATGTCAAATCCTTTGTTGCTGCCTGCCCCATTTGTGCCCAGCATAAGGATTCCAGGTCTCGTCCACAAGGTCACCTGCTTCCCCTCCCTGTCCCTGCTCGGCTTTGGTCACATATTTCTATGGACTTTGTAATGGGCCTACCACTCTCCCAAGATAACAAAGTGATTTTGGTAGTTGTGGATAGATTTTCAAAAGCTTGCCAACTTATACCATTGCCAAAACTTCCCTCAGCCCCACAGACCACAGAGATTGTATTGCAGCATGTGTTTAGGTTGCATGGCTTTCCCCAAGATGTGGTTTCAGGTTGTGGCCCTCAGTTTGCATACAGGTTCTGGAAGGCCTTCTGCCAGCTGATTGGGGCTACAGCCAGCCTGTCATCTGGATTTCATCCCCAGTCTAATGGACAGACTGAAAGAACTAATCAAGAGACTGAGACAACCTTGAGATGTCTAACTTTGTCCGACCCAACGTCCTGGAGCAAACACCTGATATGGGCAGAATTTGCCCATAATACTCTTCGCCATTCCTCAATGGGTATGTCTCCTTTTGAATATCAATTTGGCTATCAACCACCTTTGTTTTCTGAGCAGGAGTCTGAGGTGGGAGTTCCAGCTGCCCAACATCTGGTTCAACAGTGCCGCAGGGTGTGGAGGAAGGTGCTTCTGAAGACTTCACAGCTACAGCAGCAACGGGTCAACCGTCGCCGCAGACCAGCACCATCTCTACGTCCAGGGCAGAATGTCTGGCTGTCCAGTAACGACTTTCCCCTCAGAGCTGAAGCACGCAAATTGGCTCCCAGATTCATAGGTCCCTTCAAGGTTTTAAGGAAAGTAAACCCCGTTTCCTACCATCTCCTACTTCCCAAGTCTTTGCACATACATCCCACCTTTCATGTTTCCCGCTTAAAACCTGTCAAATACAGTCCTCTGTCTCCTGCCACTAGGCCACCCCCAGCACCACAGATCATTGATGACCAGCCAGCATACAGGGTCAGGCGGATATTGGACACTCGTCTGGTTCGTGGTAGATGGCAGTTTCAAGTGGACTGGGAATGGTCTTGGATCCCGACTCGCCATATCCTGGTTAAGAGTTTGATCAAGGACTTTCATTGTCTCCACTCAACCTGAGCCGTTGGGAACGTCAGGAGCTGTTCCTAAAACAGGGGGTTCTGTAATGTTTTGTCTGAAGCTCCTTGATTTCACCACTAGATGGTGTTATTTCAACCCAGATTACTTCTCCTTTGTTAAATGGTTGTAATGCTCTCACCTGTGCTGAATCACTTCTAATGATAAACCCTGTTTAAGGCCTCACTGCCTTTTTGTTCTTGTTCAGTCCTGATGTTTGTCTAAGCGTTGCCATTCCTAAGGATTTTTGGGTTTGAGATTTTTTCCTGTCTCCTGTTTTGTTCTTGGATTATTTGTTTTTTGTTACCTTTTTTGTGGATTGTGGACTTCTGGATTTATCTTTTGCATTGCCTCTCAAGTAGAGATATTTGAGTTACCCTGGGGCACATTCATCTAAAGTGCTGCCCAAGACTGTAGTTAATGTTTTGTTTTTCCCTCTGAAGTAAAGAGCAAAAGATAAAAATCAATATTTTTGAGGTCTCATTGTTCCTTATTCCTCTGCATTTGGGTCCAACCTCCTCTAGTGGTGAAGTGGTCAACATCAAGGACACACACTGTAGACCTGAGTTTGATCCCTAGCTGGATCATAATACTGCCAGATATCATGGGCAAAGTGTGTTCTTAAAATTCTGTTTTGACTAATGAATCAGCTATTGCAATACAACAATATGAAGATGAATTGTATTGTCTAACTCTAAATATACATTCAGCATATATTGCTAACAAATTAGTTATTGCTAAATTACATTTTTCTACGAGGACAGGAACTTCCAGGGTCACTCATATGAGTGTATGAGCGACTGTGCTGACATGTCCACCTACGTGAGTGGATGCTTCATGATGTATGACCATCCCAACTACTTGGGAAATCAGTACTTCTTTAGGAGGGGGGAGTATGCTGAATACATGTCTATGTTTGGAATGAGCAACTGCATCAGGTCCTGCCGTATGATCCCTATGGTAAGTTCCTTGAGCATTTTTGTCTAAAAGAAATATTAAATTTACAGTTTGTTTAATGTTTAACAAAAACCCAAAACAAATTATCTCAAGTTGCTTCTGCCTGATAAACTTCAATTTAATGGATTTCTTTCCAATACAGTACAGTACAGGGGATCCTACAGAATGAGGATCTACGAGAGGGAGAACTTCATGGGCCAGATGTATGAGATAATGGACGACTGTGACAACATCATGGACCGCTGTCACATGTCTCACTGCCAGTCCTGCCATGTGATGGACGGTCACTGGCTCATGTATGAACAGCCCCACTACAGAGGCAGGATGCAATACTTCAGGCCTGGAGAGCACAGGAGCTTCAGCAATATGGGTGGCATGAGATTCATGAGCATGAGGCGTATCATGGATTCTTGGTATTAGTGTTCCTAGTGTTTCGATAAAATAAGTTCTCTAAAAAAGTAAACACTGTGTGAAAAATCATTAATGCCACTAATATTTGGAATACTACACTACACAAAAATAACCATGAGATTAACACACTCACAAAAAATTAAAAATAAATAAATAATAAAAAAAATCACAAGTCACCATCAAAATAGCTGAGAAACTAAATTTGAAATGTTCACTTACATATTACTGAAATTCAAATCATATTCAGATTTTGAAATACAATCAAATTAAATTCAAGTTAGGGCTGTCAATTAATTAAATTTTTTAATCAAATCAATTACATGATGTGCTGATTAATTAACTGAATTAATCATACTGTATATCAATATTTACTGAGAAAGGCCCCCAAATAAAGAAAATTTAGTAATATGATCACAATCATTATAAATGTAATAAATAATAAATGTTTAAATTAAGATAATTCAAGTACATTACATCATATACATATATTGTGGCAGCAGACAAGTTAAGCAGTTCAACAAAAGTGGCTTAAAAGTCAAAATGTTGTTTGCTTTATTTCCATATCATTGAACGTAACCCTATTTTTGGACTAATTCCGTCTAAGCTATTTTTAATTGTCGCCTATTTTTGGAAAACTTCTGTCTGAGCTATTTTTAATTGCTGGTCTATGTACTCATGAGTCAGACGTATGCTTTTGGAGCGTTTCACTTTGGTTGCGTTTCACTAGTTTTAAGCAGTCTTTGGGCGTAAAAGCACGTCTTTGCTGCCTGTTGCTTTCATTGGTTGGTTTGAGGAGGCATGTTGCCTGTACAGCTGGAGCTGACTGCTACTACTGCCATATTAAGGTTGTACATCAAGCTTGAATTTGTCTGATGGTATTGGAATTTTCCTTACTAAAGAATTTACGTGTGGATCGGGGGCATGATTAATTGTGTTAATTTTTATAAAGCGTTATTTTTCATATAATTAATCACACTAAATTAACACATTAAATCGACAGCCCTAATTCTAATTTTAAAGACATTATTTCAGTTAGTGGAAAAAGCTACAAGACATAGTTACAAGAGGGTGCAATGAATAAATATAATCTAAAGAGCACAGTTTTATATTGTTTATTGCAAAGAACATACCTGGCTTTTAACAAAAGTGGATTCCATTGTAAACTGAAGTACAAAAAATGATAAAAATCAAAGGATTTGGCCATTTAACATTTTCAAATCTTAAGTAAAAAAGTAAAATGAGAAAAAGAAATGCTTTAGAAGACAGTTCTATGTTAACTTAGTTTTGCAAGTTATACAGGTGCCATGGTAATACTGCAGTATTTAAGCATTAAAATACCAGCGGTACCACAGTGTTTTTCATTCATTACAGTTGTATGTATGGTAATAATATTCACAGATATTAGTAGTATTCGGTCTCTCGACGGTGCATCAGTAGCTGATGCTATGGGAACTCCTCAAAGGAGTTACGATCTCTGAAACCCATATAGAATTAAACCAATCTACTGGCAGATGGCTATAAAGGGCTCTGCCCCTTATGGGCACCTCATCAGGGACATATAGACTGAAACAGCTGCATTTCATCAAAATTTCTCCTTTAGGGTCGTGATTAGATCTCCCGTACACTGCAAGCCCAACTAATGGCTTCATCATCTTGATCTGCACTTTTAAACAGCTAGTGGATTATTGTATGTGGGAATTGTATGTGTGCATTTCTTTCAAGCAAAAAAATAAAAAATAAATAAATAATTCTAAAAGAGCCATTTTCTTACTGTGATTTATCCCTCTGTCTGAGACTGATTGTGTTTATTGTTAGCGCATGAAACTCAACACACTTCGCTCTCGGCTGGCTTTCTTTCATAAAGCTAATAGTTCTAGTTCTAGCAGGAATATCTTGGGATTCATTCTATCAGGCATCTCATCCAATCACAACACAGCCTCCGCTTTATAATGCCGCTCAGGTGTTTCTCATTGTTGGCTTACTTCCATTGTTTTCACGTCACATGCTATGCCTCGCTTTTCCAGTCGCTTCATGTTGGATTATATAGCGTGGTCTACTCACTGTGATGTTCACACTCCTTAGCGCAGCTGGTCTCCATCAGTAAAATAAGCTAAGTTCTCCGTCTATTCTTCTTTGGGGGAACAATTGTCAGTGCAAATAGCTGGTGGATTATGGGGTTCTAGGCTTTCTGCTATCAATGATCTCAATTCAATATCCTTTGTACAGCATCAATATCATTTTTCAAGCATCAGTATTTCATTTTACTAGCATACTCAGTTCTCACAAATCATGTTAGGTGATCGTGCATTCCACCAGCATGGTGGCCGGGTCATGTGGGAAAACAAGCCCTGAGCGTTCTCCTATTGGGGAATCAGGCTCCAATATTCATGCATGTCATTATGCCAAAGTACTTCAATGTATGGGGTCTGATTACATTTGTTAAGATGATGCTTCTCGATTTCTGTTGGTGCTCGTATCGCACGTTATGTGTTTTTTGGACTTCAATGTCTACATTCTGTTCCTTTTAAAGGGAAAGTATCATCTGTTGCTGAGTGCCCTCTGACACCTAGTGGTTGGCATTGATCATTACATTCCTATTTAATTAACTGCACAATACATTTGCTGCTCTAAGACAAGAAATAATCAAATAAAAACACAAGGAGATACTAATTCCTGTATACAGTTGTTACATGTTTTGTTTTATTAGTCATTATGGCATCTTATGGTGTAGAGATTTGCAATATTATGGGTTACTGTAAACTTTAATTAATTGTATTAGTGATAGGACTTGAAGCTTCCCAACAATGGGGCTTTATCACAAACGTTTTAAATTCCAAAGCTTCTTTACTCAGTTTCTTCATACAGTTCAATTTTCTGCATCTGCTGGTCAAAACATGAACTCCCATTAATGTTCTGCTACTTTAGCTTAACAATATTATCTTTTATTTTAAGTTCCCTATGCAATTTAGTCATTTTTCTCCATTCACTATTTGTGTGTTTGTGGTCGGGGCAGTAACATTTAGTAGCAGGTAAGTATTTGCATTACTTTATTGGGATAAAACACATCATGGATTATGCATACATGTTGTTGGTTTGACACAGGCTTTAACAGAAGTCTCAGTGTCTGACATCACATCATTATTTGAATTTACATACAGTATTTGCCTTTTGATCTCAGTCCTTTGACTTTTCAGTCATCTAAGATTTCAAATAGATATAAGATTTCAAATAGTAAGCTAACATTTAAAGGCATTTTCCATTCCTTAACTTTCATCAATAATTGATATGCTTTGGCCTTTTCATTCCTTTTCATAATATATCATATTAATTGCCTGGAAGAAGCAATCTAGGAGAAGCAATCTACCAGCAGAAGTCAGCAGCAGCATGTGTGTTTATTACTTGTTTCACTCATTTTAGAGTAGTTATCGTTGCTAGGAGACGCTTGTTTGTTTACTGTGTGCTGAAGTCACATTTGTTCATGTGCTCATCTCTCATGAGCTTTCAGTTTCGGTGCACTCGTATACTAGCTTTGTTTTGCTAAGTAGTAAGGCGTGTCCTGCTGATTTCAAGCATCGAAGTTACAGCGGTGTTTATATTTGATACGAGCACCACGGCAGCCCTCGTGTGAAGCCCTCCTCGTGTGAAGACCTACACGTGTAAAGACCAGCGAGTCTACCTGTGCGAGTCCACCGAGCAAGGACACCGACAAGGCACATAAGGGGCTCATTAACACACTGGCTTATACGGGCTGAAGCCCAGGGGCCAACAACTCCCATGGGGCCTGGCCTACAACTCTCAACGTGTTTAAACGCCTTCAGCGGGAGATGCGGTTGTTGACATGGTAACATTGCGCAACTGTTAAAGGCGTCCATGTAGTGCTTGTTCAATGCACAGCAGTTCCCGTGAGATTGGGAGGGGTGGGGGAATGGGTTTGCTTATCTCCAGTGCATGGAAATGTATTCCCTTACCATCTCTGTGTGACAATATCTCCTTTGAATCACATGCAATTACTATCACCCACCCTGTTAGAATCCATTTTGTAGCTATATACCGCCCCCCCAGGTCAGCTAGGTAACTTCTTGGAGGAGTTGGATGTGTTGCTCTCAACCTTTCCTGAAGATGGCAGACCTCTTGTAGTACTTGAAGACTTCAACATCCACCTGGAAAAACCTCAGGCTGCAGACTTCCACGCTTGCCTCGTTTGACCTCAAACAACTTACAACTGCGGCAACTCACAAGTCATTCTTTTTACAACTTGCCTCCTGGTGCAACACACTCTCATCATCAGGTCTCTTTTCAGCATCACCTACGCTCACTCTCGTCCTCCCATTTCTCCTCTATGGTGTCATCCTCACTTCTGCCCTCTAACCAGTTCTCCTCACTTGATGCTAATAATGCTACTAACACTCTATGCTCCACTTTAACATCTTGTCTAGATAACATTTGTCCCTTCTCATCCAGGCCAGCCCATGCTACACCCTCCACCCGCTGGCTTTCCGATGTTCTCAATGAACATCGCCCTAAAGTACTTTCAGTTCAAGCTGTGTTGGCTTATGTCCTCACTGGTCAGTAAGGCTTACGCTGCTGTGGGCCAGGCTGGTTCCGCCCTGCACACCATGACGGGCTTGCAGACATACCAAGCAGACCTCTTAAGGGACATGAACGAATGCAGTCCGGACCCAGAGTCCTTCAACTTTTGTTAGATTTTATAATCAGGACGAGAGTTTGACTCCTGCTTCCCAGGTTCTTTCTTTTGGAAAGAAATGTTTCATAATTTTAAGATACTTTAGCTCACTTGTGTGCTGCTGTAGGCTTGCCACATGGGCTTAGATGGTTGGCAGCTACTGTTCGCATGCCGTTAGGGTATTCGTTCACAATTCTGTCATTACACAACGTAGAAGTTCCTTCAAAAGTGAACGTCTCAGTAACATACATAACCTTGGTTCCCTGAGAGGGAACGAGACATAGTGTAGCTGGCCATACTCATTAGTTGCTGCATAGGCTTGTGCCTTTTGCAGAAAAACTGAGGAATGGCACTGAAGAGAGCACCTATCAAGAACCCAAGATGTAGCTCCTTATGGGCATCGCTTTTCTAACCCTAACCTACCCTAACCCTAACCCTAACTATTAACTTTACCCCAATTCTAAACCTAACCCTAACCACACCCTCACCCTAAACTCTAATATAACCTAACTCTAAACCTACACATACCTTAACCTCAGTAGCAGCAAATGTTAATCTTGTGAGAATTTTGCAGAACAACATATACAGGTGCATCTCAATAAATTAGAATGTCGTGGAAAAGTTCATTTATTTCAGTAATTCAACTCAAATTGTGAAACTTGTGTATTAAATAAATTCAATGCACACAGACTGAAGTAGTTTAAGTCTTTGGTTCTTTTAATTGTGATGATTTTGGCTCACATTTAACAAAAACCCACCAATTCACTATCTCAAAAAATTAGAATACATCATAAGACCAATAAAAAAAACATTTTTAGTGAATTGTTGGCCTTCTGGAAATTATGTTCATTTACTGTATATGTACTCAATACTTGGTAGGGGCTCCTTTTGCTTTAATTACTGCCTCAATTTGGCGTGGCATGGAGGTGATCAGTTTGTGGCACTGCTGAGGTGGTATGGAAGCCCAGGTTTCTTTGACAGTGGCCTTCAGCTCATCTGCATTTTTTGGTCTCTTGTTTCTCATTTTCCTCTTGACAATACCCAACAGATTCTCTATGGGGTTCAGGTCTGGTGAGTTTGCTGGCCAGTCAAGCACACCAACACCATGGTCATTTAACCAACTTTTGGTGCTTTTGGCAGTGTGGGCAGGTGCCAAATCCTGCTGGAAAATGAAATCAGCATCTTTAAAAAGCTGGTCAGCAGAAGGAAGCATGAAGTGCTCCAAAATTTCTTGGTAAACGGGTGCAGTGACTTTGGTTTTCAAAATACACAATGGACCAACACCAGCAGATGACACTGCACCCCAAATCATCACAGACTGTGGAAACTTAACACTGGACTTCAAGCAACTTGGGCTATGAGCTTCTCCACCCTTCCTCCAGACTCTAGGACCTTGGTTTCCAAATGAAATACAAAACTTGCTCTCATCTGAAAAGAGGACTTTGGACCACTGGGCAACAGTCCAGTTTTTCTTCTCCTTAGCCCAGGTAAGACGCCAGGAGTGGCATAACAAGAGGAATACGACAACTGTAGCCAAATTCCTTGACATGTCTGTGTGTGGTGGCTCTTGATGCCTTGACCCCAGCCTCAGTCCATTCCTTGTGAAGTTCACCCAAATTCTTGAATCGATTTTGCTTGACAATCATAAGGCTGCGGTTCTCTCGGTTGGTTGTGCATCTTTTTCTTCCACACTTTTTCCTTCCACTCAACTTTCTGTTAGCATGCTTGGATACAGCACTCTGTGAACAGCCAGCTTCTTTGGCAATGAATGTTTGTGGCTTACCCTCCTTGTGAAGGGTGTCAATGATTGTCTTCTGGACAACTGTCAGATCAGCAGTCTTCCCCATGATTGTGTAGCCTAGTGAACCAAACTGAGAGACCATTTTGAAGGCTCAGGAAAACTTTGCAGGTGTTTTGAGTTGATTAGCTGATTGGCATGTCACCATATTCTAATTTTTTGAGATAGTGAATTGGTGGGTTTTTGTTAAATGTGAGCCAAAATCATCACAATTAAAAGAACCAAAGACTTAAACTACTTCAGTCTGTGTGCATTGAATTTATTTAATACACGAGTTTCACAATTTGAGTTGAATTACTGAAATAAATGAACTTTTCCACGACATTCTAATTTATTGAGATGCACCTGTATGTATTTTTAAGTTAGTACATAGTAGTTAAAGACACCTAATATAAAGTGGAAGAAGAATAAAGAATTACATTCCTGAAGCAAGCAATTCATTACACCTTATGTGATTCGATTAATTCCCTGTTTTTAATTCAGTTGTTCATATCTCTTCTTCTTGAGGATATGAAAATTAAAGGAGCTTTTCATTTAGATTATTTTTCTTTGAGTAACTACTGATAGATCTTTCATCAGTGGCTAGTGGTGGCAATTGATGTGGAGCTCAGGTTCACTCCTGTTTCCTCTTTTGCAGCCTTTGACTAAATGGTTTTGTTGGTGTTTTCAGTGTTTTGTGTTGCTGGAACATGCTATAGAAACTTTGGAACAATGCAGATTCTTCAAAGCGCACACAGAAGTCTCACCTTCATAGCATGCCAATGTAGTCTCTAATCCACTTTTGAGTCCATATGATAGTGACAGTGAGTTTGAGCCTACTGACAGAAAGCTCTCTTAGAGTTTGCCTACTAATCATTTCACCCTCAAGTCCACAATTATTCCCCACATAAAAGATTTGAGAACATCCCTCTTTATCAAGCACAGATCACTACAGGAATTCACAATTACAGCCAAATACCTTTGATCACTGTGACACAAATGCTACTTAATAAATGCTATTTTCAGGTCACTTTCACTTAAGAAAAATAGCATTTATAATAATCTACCCCACTTTGTTATGGAAATAAAAAGTAAGAATATCAAGATATTGTAGGCTCAATGTCTCACATGCCCACTACACGACTGAGTCATGAGCTTGGATTTATGACCGATCTGTGTTATTTCCATATCCAATTATTTTGGGCCTCATAAATTTAAAGATTCATCAGTTTTTCACAAATGTACATTTAAGTTCTTTCTAGAAGATGAATATTTTCAGGATTGCCATTGAAAATAGCCACACAAAAAAAAAAACAAAAAAAAAAAACAAAAAAAAGGGAAAAAAAAAGAAAAAGAAAACTGTACAACTGTATAAAAAGGACTTTATATAAAAAGTTGACAAACAAATATTTGCATTAAAATAAATAGAATACATCACAATTTCACTGTCTTGATTTTTCTAATTAATATATGCTCAGATTAATTTGAAGACAATACAGCATCACAAACATAACTGACTTGAATCCTGATTCCTGAATATCATGACCAAGCGCAATGTAAATATACAGTACCACCTTCAAAACATACCACTACATATTTCGAATTACGTTCATTCCTTTTCTGTTCCAAAAACATTTTAAACACATTTAAACAAAAACTCATTGAAAGCATTCCTTTCATTCCTGTTGAAGAAATGGAATCCAAAAGGATCTAATGGTACAGGTTGGAGGCATGATCCAGTCACATGGAGAAGGAGAAAGCATTTCACTATTTAAAAGGCCAGTGCACTGAATTGCTAGGTCAGGCATTCATATACAATAGGTGACACACAGTTTTGAATTGGGACAGGTATATAAAGGTAGCCAAGAGCAAAGTAGCATTGTATGCATATTAAGCTGACAGACATCATGGGCAAAGTGCGTTCTTAAAATTCTGTTTTGATTAATGAATCAGCTATTGCAATACAACAATCTAAAGATGAATTGTAATGTTGTCAAACTCTAAATATACATTGAGCATATTTGGCTAACAAATTATTAATGTTTGCTTTTTATTTTCAGGTCATCTTCTATGAAGACAGGAATTTCCAGGGTCGCTCATATGAGTGTATGAGCGACTGTGCTGACATGTCCTCCTATATGAGCCACTGTCACTCTTGTAGAGTGGAGAGTGGATGCTTCATGATGTATGACCGTCCCAACTACTTGGGAAATCAGTACTTCTTTAGGAGGGGGGAGTATGCTGATTACATGTCTATGTTTGGAATGAGCAACTACATCAGGTCCTGCCATATGATCCCTATGGTGAGTTCCTTGAGCATTTTTGTCTAAAAGAAATATCAAATTTACAGTTTGTTTAATGTTTAAAAATAAAATAAAAAATAAAAAAATTGATCTCAAGTTGCTTCTGCCTGATAAACATCAATTTAATGGATTTCTTTCCAATACAGCACAGGGGATCCTACAGAATGAGGATCTACGAGAGGGAGAACTTCATGGGCCAGATGTATGAGATAATGGATGACTGTGACAACATCATGGACCGCTATCGCATGTCTCACTGCCAGTCCTGCCATGTGATGGACGGTCACTGGCTCATGTATGAACAGCCCCACTACAGAGGCAGGATGCAATACTTCAGGCCTGGAGAGTACAGGAGCTTCAGCAATATGGGTGGCATGAGATTCATGAGCATGAGGCGTATCATGGATTCTTGGTATTAGTGTTCCTAGTGTTTCAATAAAATAAGTTCTCTAAAAAAGTAAGCACTGTGTGAAAAATCATTAATGCCACTAATATTTGGATGACTTCACTGCACAAAAATACCCATGAGATTAACACACAAATAAATAAATAAAAAATCACAAGGCACCATCAAAAGAGCTAAGAAACTAAATTTGCAATTTTCACTTAAATATTATCAAAATTCAAGTCATAATCTGAATTTGAGATACAATCGAATAAAAAAATTTTTTTGTGCTTTTTTATCAAATCAATTACATGATGTGCCGAATAATTAATTTAAACACATAATATTAATTTACTGAGAAAGGCCCCCAAATAAAGATAATTTAGTAATTTAATCACAATAATTTTAAATGTAATATATAATAAATACTGTATATTCATTCAGAATATTGAAGTACATTCCATCATATACATATATTTTGGCAGCAGACTAGTTAAGCAGTTCAACAAAAGTGTCAAAATGTTTTTGTTTTTTTCACATCATTGAACGTAACCCTATTTTTGGTCTACTTCCATCTGAGCTATTTTTAATTGTTGGTCTATGTATTCATACATCAGACTTATGCTTCTGGAGCATCTAAATTTTGTTGTGTTTCATTAGTTTTAAGCTGTCTTTGAGCATAAACGCACATCTGTGGAGGGCTGCATGGTGGCTCAGTGGGTAGCACTGTCACCTCACAGCAAGAAGGTCTCTGGTTTAAGTCCTGGCTCACCATGCAGCACAGAGCTGGTGTAATCTCTGATTAGCCTCTCATTAGCATTTGCTGATGATGGGGGTCAGAGCAACAGGACACCAGTCATTTAAGCAAGTGATTTTGGATTGCTTTGGTACAGGCAAAATGGTGGACATTTTAAAGCATGTGAGGACCACAGACAAGGAGAGGGAAAGGTTGAAAATATCCGTAGAAATACCAGCCATTTGGTTTGCGCATGCTCTGATGACATGGCCAGGAATGCCATCTGGACCTGTGGCTTTACGGATATTCAACCTTCAGAAGGATTGGGTTACATCCACTACAGAAACGGAGAGTGAACTAACCTCTGTAGCTTCGGCCGCGAGAGCTCTCTCCGCGAGGGCGGTGTTATTTCCCTCGAAACGAGCATAAAAAGTATTAAGCTCACCCAGGAGAGAGGCAGCGGTGTTCATGGCTGAGTTTTTATTCCCTCTGAAGTCCATGATGATATGAATTCCCTGCCACATGCTTCTAGAGTCAGTGGTGTTGAACTGTCCTTCAATCTTGTCCTTGTACTGGCGTTTGGCTGCTCTGATAGTTTGGTGGAGGGCATAACTGGCTTGTTTATGCTCCTCCACATTCCCGGAATTAAAAGCGGAGGTCCGCGCATTAAGTGCCACACGAACATCGCTATTAATCCATGGTTTCTGGTTAGGGTTGATCTGTTTTGGTTGGCATAACATCATCTATGCACTTCCTGATTAAACATGTTACGCTATCAGCATAGACCTCGATGTCATTATCAGAGGTGGACTGGAACATCTCCCAGTCCGCGTGATCAAAACAGTCTTGTAGCATAGAATCTGATTGGTCCGACAAGCACTGGATCATTTTGAGGGTGGGTGCTTCCTGTTTCAGTTTCTGCCTGTAAGCAGCCAGAATGGCTGACACAGAAGCATGAGAAATTCCAGATCAGGAGAGCAGAAAGACTTGATAGAATGTACGTTCCTCTGATCACACCAGGATTTGTTGATCATAAAACATACACCACCACCTCTGCTTTTACCTGAGAGGTCTTTCGCTTTGTCTGCTCGGTGCATGGAGAACCCCATGGGTTCAATGGCTGAGTCTGGAATCTCTGCAGACATCCAAGTTTCTGTAAGGCAGATCATGCAGCAGTCCCTCGTCTCTCATTGGAAAGAGATCCGCGCTCTCAGCTTGCAGAGCCTGTTGTCCAGAGACTGAACATTTGCCAGTAGAATGCTGGGTAGTGGGGATCGATTTGCATGACGTCTTAGTCTGATGAGAATGCCGGCTCTCCTTCCCCTTTTCCGGCTGTGTTTCCACGGCCGAGCTGCCCAGACAAAGGGCTCCGCTGTCGTGTTTGTAAACAGCGGGTTGGCATTGAGGTATTTAAAGTCCGGTTTTTGGTATGCTATTGCAGAACCAATGACCAAAAGTGTTGTCTATCGTAGACAATAAGGCAGACAACATCCAAGACAAAAAACATAAGAACTGTAGACAAAACAAACAAAAAACTGAACATTGGGTTGGAGCTCGCAATGCAGCAGCCATACTCGGTGCCATCTTGAGCAATTGAAAAGTCACTGGAGTGAGTAAGTCATCTTGTTGTTCTCATGTTGCAAGCATGAGTGGGTCAGCTCACTGAACATTCGCTTGACTGTTTGAGAAATCTGCGTGCTTTTTTTGTGCTGGTTCTGCCTAGTGGCTGATTTTTTTTTTTGTTGTTGTTGTTTTTTTTGTAGAGTAACGCACCTTCAGGACAGTTTTATGGATGAATCAACACGCTCTTTGTGCTTATTCCACCTATTGGCTGGAGTTTGTTTTGTGGAGTATTTCTTGCAAAGTCATTGGAGTAAGTCATCTTGTTGTTCCCATGTTGCAAGCCTGAGTGGGATGGCTTACTGAACATTCGCTTGACTGTTTGAGAAATCTGCACGCTCTTTTTGTGCTGGTTCCGCCTAGCGGCTGGAGTTTGGTTTATTGATTTTCTTTTGCTGTGTAATTCTGTCTCACAAATTTGTATAGAAACACTGGACTTGAGAAATCTGATGGCAAGGTTGTCACAAACCACAAACAAGGTTGGGACAAACACCAGTTGGCGCTGTCGTGCACAGGGTAAATGCGCACATTTTTATTTTATCTGTTTTTTGTTTTGTTTTTTGTTCTGGGGGATGTTTGGGTTTTGATTGTTGCACTAATGTTGAAATGTGGTCTTTATAATCTTGTTTTTGACACACAATCAATTTTTTCTTATATGTCAAAATGTCAAATGTTAATATGAGTGGATTGTCTCTCTCCATGTGGAATGTGAATGGGTTGGGGCACCCCATAAAAAGAAGGAAGGTTATTTCTCTTCTTAAGCGTAAGAAATATGATATAGTGTTTCTTCAAGAAGCGCATCTTTCTCCGCAGGAAGCTGAAAAATTTGGGAGGATATGGGGTGGGCATGTTTTCTATAGTGCTGGCTCGAGTAAGAGCAGGGGAGTCATTACACTGATAAGTAAACATTTCAATTCAAATGTCTCAAACAGATTAATGATAAATTAGGAAGAGTCATTATTGTGTTAGCTGAAATTCAGGGGCAACGTCTTATTTTGTCTAATATTTATGCACCTAACATTGATGATCAGGGCTTTTTTATACCCCTTATTAGGAGAGGAGACTGGGAGGAGACTTTAATCTTTTGATGGACTCAGTCCTTGATCATAATGAGCAAAAGTGTGCAAGCCCCCTAGAGCAACACTGACGCTTCACAGGATGTGTAAATATCTTGGTCTTACAGATATTTGGAGACTTTTGAACCCATCTGGGAGGGGCTATACATTTTTTTCATCAGTCCATAAGATTTACTCTAGAATAGATTTGTTTATATCTAAGTCCCTCATCTCATCTGTTGTTGATTGCTCAACTGGAAACATTTTAGTCTCAGATCACGCCCTGTTGTGTTTAGAGGTGCTGCCACATGTGGAGAAAAGGAAATAATATAGTTGGCACTTTAATGTATCCCTTTTGCAAAATCCTGAATTCCAACAAATGTTAAAGGCTGAAATCAATGTTTATATGGAGACTAACTGGTCCTCAGTATCCTCTGTGGGTGTGGCTTGGGAGGCACTTAAGGTAGTTCTTAGGGGCCGGATCATACAGTATGCCTCATTCACCAAAAATTCCAAAGCACAGAAACTCGTGGAATTGGAAGGGAATATTAAAAGTGCAGAGGCAGAGCTGAAGTGCCGAATGTCGTCTAATGGCCTCAGAGAATTGACCCGATGGAAATAGAGATATAATACTATTTTGTCACGGAAGGTGTAGTTTTGGCTATTCAGGGAAAGACAGCCATACTTTGAGTCGGGGGACAAGGCAGGGAAACCTCTGACTAGATATATAAAACAGAGAGAGTCCTTTTCTACCATTCCCTCAGTGAAATCTGCTGGTGGTGAAATATTTACCTCAGTCATTGCTATTAATAATGTTTTTAAAGAATTCTATCTTGATCTTTATAGTTCCACATCTTCGTCTACTGAAAAGGATATTAGAAACTTTGTGGAACCATTAGAACTTCCTAAACTGTCGGCTGAGCAAAACAATTCTCTAGATTCTGAAATAACCTTGGAGGAGCTTGGCGAGGTAATTAAGGCCTTGCCTACAGGCAAGGCTCCAGGGCCAGATGGCTTTGCCACTGAATTTTGTAGATCTTATGTTACAGAACTGGCTCCACTTTTGCTAGAAGTTTATACAGAATCATTAAAGAAAGGAAAGCTTCCACCAACCATGACACAAGCCCGGATCAGTCTGATTCTTAAAAAGGACAAAGATCCAAGCGAGTGTAAGTGTTACCGTCCAATTTCTCTGATCCAGCTAGACGTTAAAATATTGTCAAAAATTTTGGCTAACCGATTAAGTAAAGTTATGATATCTCTTATACATATAGATCAGGTGGTGTTTATTCAGGGCCATAACTCTTCTGATAACATTAGGCATTTCATTGATGTCATGTGGGCAGTGGCGAACGATCAGACTCTGGTCGCTGCCATCTCACTTGTTGCCGAAAAGGCATTTGATATGGTAGAATGGGATTATCTTTTTAAGATTTTGGAAATGTATGGGTTCGGGAATACTTTTATTGGGTGGATTAAGTTACTTTATAGATACCCATAGCGGTGGTTCGAACAAATGGATTAATTTCAGATTATTTTACTCTGGATAGGTGCACCCTGCAGTGTTGCCCTCTTTCCCCCTTATTGTTCTGTCTTTCCCTGA
The DNA here is from genome assembly GCF_019703515.2 of Myxocyprinus asiaticus. NCBI lineage: Eukaryota > Metazoa > Chordata > Actinopteri > Cypriniformes > Catostomidae > Myxocyprinus > Myxocyprinus asiaticus. Next base: position 21,429,818 of record NC_059353.1, on the reverse strand, counting down.
TACCATTAGCAGCCACGATAAGAAAGGAGGATGATTTTCCAGGAGTGGTGGCGGGAGATGTGGTGCATAAGCTTTAGCTTTATGCAGATGATATTTTATTATTTGTCTCCGACCCTAGTAGATCTATGCCTTGCCTCCACAGAATTATAAATTCCTTTTCTAAGTTCTCAGGATACAGAGTGAATTGGTCTAAATCCGAAGCTTTGGCTCTGACAGCATACTGCCCAGTAACGGATTTTCAGCCTGGCGCCTTCCAGTGGCCCAAACAGGGTTTTAAGTATTTGGGTATTTTATTCCAAGCAAATTTGTGTAATTTAGTTAGAGTTCATTTTGACCCTTTAATAAAAAGTTTTTCGGGGGATGTGGGCAGGTGGACTTCATTACATTTATCTATGACTGGGAAGGTTAATGTTATTAAAATGAACTGCATTCCAAATTTCAACTACCTGCTACAATCTCTCCCTATAGATGTCCCCCTCTCTTATTTCAAGCAATTTGATAGCATAGTGAAGTCCTTCATTTGGAATGGTAAACGTCCCAGATTACATTACAGTAAATTACATAGGCCGATTGACAAAGGTGGGCTAGGCCTACCCAAGATTTTATTTTATTATTATGTATTCGGTCTCAGACATTTGGCTCATTGGTTGCTTCCACGTGAGAGAGCCTATCTCTGGTTCTGTATTGAACAGGAAGTTCTTGCCCCTATTTCACCATTGCAAAGCCTTTCTATCAAACTAACTGGAGAAGTTAAGTTATACCGTTATCTCGCATTTGCACACGGTATGGACAAAAGTGTCCAGAGTGTTTAATTCTGACATTTATTTAAATGTTGCTTCGAGCATATGGCTGAACCCAAAATTATGTATTAATAAGTCCCCTTTCTGCTGGACAGAGTGGCTTGTGAGGGAGGTTAATATGCTCTGTGACCTATATGAGAGTGGAGTGTTGAGATCCTTTGAAAATATAGCTCAACATTTTGGGATTACCAGATCTCAATTCTTCAGGTACTTACAGTTGTGCCATCTACTCTGTACCACCTTTGGGAGTAGTTCGCAGCCCCCTAAAGTGGCAGATACCCTTGAGGTGGTGCTTGCTGCTTTTAGAAAAGCTCATGGAGCTTCAGCATATTATTCCTTATTGTTCTAGAGTCTTGGAGATGGGGCATTAACATGTCTTAAGAAGTTATGGGGAAAAGATTTGAATTTGACATTGGAAGATGGGGTGTGGGGAAGGATTCTGAAAAATGTTATCATTAAACTTTATTTATATTGTCAAGCCGGTTCTCACATCCTCCTTCACCTTTGAACCCCTTTACATTGTTGCTGAACCCTGGGAGGGAGGAGGGATGCCTGTCGTAGAGTCCTCAACACTGCCATCCACCCAGGGGAGCACCGCTGCCATCTGCCAAGGGACGGAGTACCCCGACCGCCCGGACGCGGGGAACGGCCGCCATCCATTAGGCGAGGAGGGACTGGACTCCCTGACTGCCTGGAGCGATGGAGCCACTGTCAGGGGCGGAGGAGTAGTTGCGATAGTTTCCAGTATCCCTGCGAGGGCGCCTAGTAAATGCGTAAATACTGCTCATGACATGCGAGATGCGGGACAATGTGCAGTGGTATATTCCTGCACTGATTTAAAAATGTGCGCTTAAAAACTGATGTCATAAGAGCCCAGTTACAGCATCACCATGAAAATGACCACCACATTACACAGAAAAGCCTGTGTTAGCATTAGAGCCACAACTTACCTTGACATACTGCCTTAAATTGAAGTTGGGATTTTAATCTTGAAATATCAGCTTGTCTTGGTGTTAAATGAAGGCATTGCATGATGAAACTCTTCTTTTTTCACTGTGCGGAGCGAAGAATGTGTTTCACTTTGAAGAGCATGATGCTGCAGCAGTGATAGACTCGGCTTGAGTGACAGTCTGTGACAGCACACACAGCTGAACTTCCGCTGTCATAAAAGTCCCATTCAATAATCTCTCAATAAATTACACATTAATTAAAATTAAACGCAGTACTGTAACAACAGGAACGCCTTCCACTGTAACAAATTAAAAGTAAAAAAAAATTAATTCGAAATGTATTTGAGTGAGAGTAAAAAGTACCCACTTTTAAACCTACTCTAAAAGTAATTTTTTTTTTTTTTTTAAAGTTACTCAAGTAAATGTAACGGAGCAAATATAGCATGTTACTACCCCCCTCTGGTCATCTCGGTCAGGCAAATGTATTTTAATAAGTTCTAAATGATATAACTTATTCTTAAGGCATCAAGGTGTACTTTCTTACTGCTTGATTTTGAGGATTGATCAGCATGGATGGGCTGATAAAACAGTTTAAACAGACTTTTAACTAGAACTAAGAAATGAATTGCTGTAATGTAAAAGACATTTAAAAATTACCTTAGTTTTATTCTGAATGGATAAATATATGAACAGTCTCATTTCAAACAGAATGCACACTGTGCACAATATTATCTTTATTTCACAAGTGGGTTTCTTACAATAATTACAGTACCATTACAATTCATATAAGCAAGTACAGTATGCCTTTGCTTGCTAAATTGCAACAATGCAATAATACAGCATTGAAGTAGAAATATGTATAAAGGAAACAACTAACGGAAATAATAATAATAATGGAATAATAAAGGCATGATTTTTTATCTTCTATAGATAGTCAACAAGCATAATTAATATAGTTACCCATTCATGTGAAAATTATCATTTTTTGGAAAGAATAACACTTCAAAACAATCAAACATGTTTCCGTCCAAGCACTTAAGGAACAACATGATACAAGACTTTGTTCAGTTTAAACATTTTAATACAAAATTTAATAAAACAGAAGATAAATATACGTCAGAAAATGACTTAAATATAGCAGGACGTGGCAATCTGACAATTTAAGGATTTGTCAGCTGTCTCTGTTGTCATCATTAATTCATCTCATTTTATCTGGAAAAGATAAAACATTTAGCAACAGTTCTCTGGTGATAATTGAGATTCTTTCTTCACTCGTATACCTATTGGTACCTAAACTCTATTTAATTTTTCATGGAAATATGGAATGCATGGCTTATGTCAGCTAGCTGGATTGACACATCACATGTAGTTTTATACAAACATCCTGCAGAAACCTTTCTTCAGAGAATTTCTCATTGCCATTCATAGACATCACATGTGTGGTCTGTTGACACCGACTTCTGCTTTGATCAACTTGATGAAATCGTATCATTTGATTTGTTACATGGTAAACTCACTCTAAATCATTTAATAGTCAAGTTATTTAACTTATCCTGCCACTGCATCTACCAGCCATTGGACTTGTTTTGCTACAAAAACGGTGCCAGCGCACAGTTGCGTGACGTCGTCGCGTTTTAAGATGATTTGTTTTGATTGGTCCAGCATCAGTTGTCCAGCTCGTGTGATTGGTCACGACTTCATTGGCCCCGCCCAGGTTTATTGCAAAAGTAGCTGCAAAAGTCAAGGCGGGAAGATTTGAATTTGCAGTGCCAGATTTGAGAGGTTGTAACTGCCGATTTGTGGTTGGACTGCAAAAGTGAATTAAAGTACAAAAGTAAATATGTAATACAAATTTGTGTCTGTTGTTGTATTTATGAGAATGTCATTTTACACATTTGTGACTATTTGTCTACAACTTTGAATTCAAAACACAGGTTTTTGGTTATTGTCTGTGAGTGCAGATTGCAGCATTCAACTTCAAATTTTTATTTTACAAGTATTCACATCATTGCTGTGAGTGTAAATTACAACTTACGAATACAAATGTTTATTGTACAAGTTCTCAAATTAAAATCTACAAGCTCTCGAGTTTTGCTACTGTTTTACCTTCATACGATGCAGCATGTCTTGTGTTTTGTCTCATTGTGCAGCAGCAGCAGCAACAGCGTAACAGATCTAGTCTGCCAAGACCAATAACCTATCAACATGTCAAACCCACATTCATATGCTAAATCTTTCAGAGAGTTTAAGTAAGGATCGGGAGCATAATTAATTGCGTTCATTTTTATAGCATGTTATTTTTCATATAATTAATCACACTAAATTAACTTGTTAAATCGACAGACCTAATTCAAATTTTAAAGGTGCACTCAGTAATTTTTTCCTCATTAAAAAAGTTTAGCTCCTAAAGACATTAATTGCAATTTTGCAATATATGTAGGAAATCATGACCACTCACATTAAAATGAAGACTCCAGTCATATCAGTAACCTTATAAAAGCTGTTTTATTCTACATGGAGAGGGTCCATACATGGGGGCTGCCAAGTTAGAATCACATGACCAGCCAAATACTACTCGCTTAATCTCATTAACCGTCAAGTTATTTGACACTTTCTCTCATTGGTTAAAGTAATCATGGCTGACTATGAATACTAAATTTCTACCATGGCATGTAACACTGAAAACTATTGATGCCATCATTGATGCCATAATTTATGATGCTCCATCCAAGCTCCTAGGTGTTAGTGTATGTCCAAGATGACACAAAGACAAAAGAAACTGAGTGCACCTTTAAAGACATTATTTCAGTTAGGAGAAAGACATGGTCACCAGAAATTTACATTGTCTCCTAAATTCACAAGAGGGCGCAATTAATAAATATATCCATGGTAATACCGCAGTATTTAAGCTTTAAAATACCAGCAGAACCACAGTGTTTTTCATTCATTACAGTTGTACATATGTATGCTAGTAATATTCCTAGACAGACATCTCGATGGTGCATCAGTAGCTGACGCTATGGTAACTCCTCCCAAGAGTCACGATATCTGAAGGCCGAATAGAATTACGCTAATCTATTGGAAGGTGGCGCTCGATGCTCTGCCCCTTATGCATGCATCATTGCAGCCATATAAACCGAAGTCATTAGAATTTTTCTCCTTTAGGGTCGCAATTACATCTCCAATACTCTGCGAGCCCAACTAATGGCTTTGTTGTCTTGATCTGCACTTTTAAACAGTGAGTGGATTATTTATCATCTTCCTGTTGTGCTTTCAACAATAAGCATATCCGGTGCGCTACAGTGTATTTCCAATTGCATGGGCATTGTATTGTGTTTGTTTCTTACAAGCAAAGAAATCCTAAAAGAGCTATTTTTTAAGATAGCACTTTGCAAGTGTTTCCCACCATGTAAACGATTTATCCCTCTGTCTGACACATTGAGACTGATTGCGTATATTGTTAGCGCATGAAATTCAAAACACTTCACTCTCTGCTGGCTTTCTTTCATAAAGCTGATGCCAATCCCATCTCCTCCCCATATCCAACCTCTGCAACTTCCAAAGGACTCCATGAGCAAGGGAAGCGAGTACGGGATATAGAACACGGAGAGTTTGAGGATGATTTGTTGTCAGGTCAGGCTTTGCGTCTCTACTCTTCTTCATCTTAAGTGGCTTTGCCTGTTTTGTATGCCTGTGATGAACTGCACCCCACCACCAGCAAACATGGTTCAATCACATTTGGCAGAGAAGATGACTAGGGGGATGCTATAATGCTGGAGGCCTCTGATAGTAAGACCTGGTCTCGATCGGATAAGGCGCTCGGTTGAATTTCCCCCTGCGGTGCCGAAAACCAGGCCAGGGCGGCCTCTAACACTGAGTTGACTGAAGTACTCATGAGCGGGTGAGAAACTAGAACTTGAAAGGCCCATGCTTGACATGCCAGAGCGTTCACGACTTGAGCATTTTTTTACGAGTTGGCGCAACCCTGAGTCCTGCCGCAAGGTGCCGTTCTTCCCAAATTTTCACGAACAGCTGGTTTAGACATGTGCAATCCCTATTCAACAACAGTCCCTATTCTCCACTGCAGCGGCTTTCACAACTCTTTATCGCACTGAGCAGAGAGACTGCTGAGAGTTTCCCCCAATCATAGAGGCTGTCTGAGCCTATTTGTGCCCCTCTTCTGCTGGACTGGTGTGGAAGTCTAAGCCAGTAGTTCCATATAAACCATGTTGGGTTATGTCCTCACTGGTCAGTAAGGCTTACACTGCGGGGTGTCTCTAGAAGACAAACAATCACTGAGCACTTTATTAGAAACACTATGGTCCTAATAAAGCACCCGACATGATCTTCTGCTGCTGTTGCCCAACCACCTCAAGGTTGGACGTGTTGTGCATTCTGAGATGCTGAGTAGTTATCTGAGTTATCGAAGCCTTTATGTCAGCTCGAATCTGTCTGGCCATTCTCCGTTGACCTTTCTCATAAACAAGGCATTTCCATCCACAGAACTGCCTCTCACTGGATGTTTTTTTGTTTTTGGCACCATTCTGAGTAAACTCTAGAGACTGTTGTGCATGAAAATCCCAGGAGATCAGCAGTTACAGAAATACTCAAACCAGCCTGTCTGGCACCAACAATCATGCCACGGTCAAAATCTCTGAGATCACATTTTCCCCCATTCTGATGGTTGATGTGAACATTAACTGAAGCTCCTGACCCTATCTGCATGATTTTTTGCATTGCACTGCTGCCACATGATTGACTGATTAGATAATTGCATGAATAAGTACTGTAAAGTGTTCAGTGAATGTATGTCTGGCAGCAGGCTGCTCTTCCCCTAACACCTTTGTGAGGTTCTATAACCTGGACATTTCCTCCCTCTCATTCCAGATTCTGGCTGCGCATGAGGGTAATATGTCAATGATTCACTACCTGGTCTGGCTTGTGTCATTGCTTGTAGTGATTTGCCATGTGTGACACATCTCTAGTTCTCTTCGTGAAGGAGGAAGTGGGAGCCGGATAAACAATCCACATAGTCTTTTATTAACACACTTTTCAGCATCACATAAAGCTTTCCTTTTCAGCATAGCACAAAAAAAACCCATCAACACTGCTGCGTGCATCTCTCTCTCTCCTCCGGTGGTTTGGATTTCCCTTTTATCCCTTCCCAGCTTTCACTGCAACACAAAACAGCTGTTAGAGATAATTTACCACAGGTGTCAATACTTATAGCTCTTTCTCTCCTGGCCTCGCTCTCCACAGGCCACACCCACATCACCACATACCCCTATCGCCCAACTCAGGCCGGGGAGTCATCTGGCCTGTCACTTACTCAATTTGGGGCCGCACCTGCCAATGACCCAAGTGGAAGCCCAGATACTGTACTTCCACCTGCCCAATTGTGCACTTTTTTGGGTTTGCCATGAGTCCCTCCTGTCTCAATGACCTAGAACAGCCCTCAGATTCAGCGGCGTAAGCAGCGTGCGGTCTGAGGATTCTGTCCATGAGCCGCTGAAATTTTGCCGGGACCCCGAACAAAACAAATGGTAGCTTCACGAATTGGTGTAATCCGAACGGTGTAGAAAATGCCATCTTTTCACGGGACATGGGAGCTAAGGGGATCACTTTAAAACGAATAACAAATTCTACCGAATAATAGAAAAAATATTCGTAAGGCTGATTATCCAATGAGCACAGGGAGAGAACAATATTTTAAATAAACATATCTTAAATTACAATGTAATGGTGACTCTGTGAAGCCAGTACGATTAAAGTATAAACTATATGAATGAAAATGCAACATCAACTAAGATACTATATCAAACTTTTTTTTTTTTACTTTTTGAAACATCTATCCTAATCTTTGAAACATTTTGAGCAAGATATACAAGATTATACAACATTTAGATCTGGTCCTCGAATCTGATTGGACGAGAGGTAATCCAAGTGTACTGATAGCTCAGACCATGAGCACTGGAATGCTTTACTGTTTGTACAGCTCCGCTTGTTTGTGGCATTCCAAACTAACCTATAAGAGTCATGCAGATGTGTAATAGCAGCTAAATGTTTGAATTTTCATTCATCCCTGTGACATTACAGATTTCAGCCAGCAGGTGGTGACAAAAGACCGTCTTGTGAGTGCTATGAGCAAGTTGAGCTGATGCTGACAAATTATGTTGTCAGTCAGTGTGTGAGGTACTTTGAAGCCATCCATAATTGTCTCTCTCTCCATGATCGCTCGGATTACTACTACACTAATGCTGAGAAATAGAGTTAAACAAACAGCTTCAACATTATTACCAATCACAGAGAGTTGCGACAGACGGTGTAATCAAAAACACTAAGGGCGCCTACCTGTTATCCAAGTTTCTGAGTTGGGAGAAGACATAAACTTTCAAAATGGTGGTGGAGAGAATGCTTTCTGTGTCGGTGTCAAAATAAGAGTTCCCCAAGAAATATACAAGAATGAAACTGGCGTCCTTTGTGTTTTCTCACCGACAACAAAACACTGTGAAATACTCGTAGGATCATTTCAGTATCATGTATGGCAGCATCACTCCACGATCGGAGCGGATTACTAGCTACAGAATTACTGTTTATCACTGCAACAGTCAAAGGTAATCACATGCTCAGTCGCTTTCTCTCTCTCTCTCTCTCTCTCTCTCTCTCTCTCTCTCTCTTTCTATCTCTCTAATACACACACATCCTTGTTCCTCTGATAACTTGATAAAAACAGCCTAAGCTGTCATTACTAATTCAAAAGTGTGGTTTTCGAATTAGTAATGAGGGCTTGGGCGCATTAGTAATAGCAACAGCAGATCTGTGGTGTAAGAATGTAGTTCCACACACAAGTGCATTTTTTGGTACAGTCCTTCGTTTTCCTCTACTTATTTATTTACTTGTTCGTTTTTACTGTTGTATAAAAGCAATATCACACACGCAATCATGCTGTACTATCAGTGCTGCTTACCTGCGGCACTGGGACAGTGGCCTTGTGTCTATGGCTGAATCACAGCTGTCTTGATAGATGGACATACAGCACTTTTGCTCATCTGAAATATCTTCAACAAGCCTTTGTGTCTCACTTGCTGCTCAAGCAGGCAGCACACAGTGTGTGTGTGTGTGTGTGAGAGAGAGAGGCGAAGGAGGGTTAAGTTTCTGATCAGTAAGAGTGATTTCTTTCTAAATCAAGCTAATAAAACTAACCTGCAAAGAGAAAGCATGGACTGTTGTGTAGGGCTGTTTAGGGCTGCGATAACATTGCAAAGATTTTGCTGGCGATTTAAAATGAAGTAATATTGTGAATATCACAATGATTTTAATGCGTTTTTTTTTGGCTACTTGATTTCTTAAAGAGTGCATCATTCGACTACTTTCACTATCCTTCAGGGCTGCACAGTTAATCAAAGTAACATAAAAATCGTGATATGGTCATATGTGATTATTAAAACCATAAAAAATTATATTAGGCTATATGAAATTAAAAGCCTACATGGTTTGTGTGCGCTTCAGAGTAAACGGGTAACACGCTCTTTGTGTTCATGCACAGGGCTAATGGATATGCTTAGAGTGGTTCAAGTGCTATAAAGTACTGTTGCATAGGCAAAAAAAATAATAATTTAATCCTCAAAATGATAAAATAATTCACGTCAGCATTATAATAATAATCAACTGGGTTCAGAAATGAGAGAAGTTAGTTTTTGCACACCTTTAATATTCACAGAATTTTTTTTTAGTAAAAATATATGCAGGTAACTAATGCAATTTATTACTGTATTGTTGTATATTTGTGCATATAAATGAAAATGATTAAATATTATTCCTACATGTGTTCATTCAGTGAAAAACTAGGGAAAACTTGCCTTCATTACTTTTAACAACATTTTTTACTTCATGAATGACTTTTGGTTGAAAAGATGGTGCCTCTGATTAAAAAAATAAATAAATAAATTATCGAGATATATATCAAATAGGCTGAAAATTATCAAGATGTAGCTTAATTTTTTTAGTCTTACTGTTGTACCTTAAAAAGTCATGCTGTTGTTTTTTCGGATTCAGACAGAATCTTTTTGTATTATATTGTTAGCTTTTTTTGTTTGTTTGTTTGACATTATGGATGATGAGGCAGAGCAATTTAAGAATTCAAGAATAAAAATAATATTAATTAAATATAATAATAATAATAATAATAACAAGAAGAAGAAGAAGACGAAGAGGAAGAAATAATTGTATGAATTATACAAGGCATATTTGTTATATGGAAACTATAAATGGAATAGTCACATTTAAAATGGGCTGTTCATTAATTGTTGACGCTCCTCCGGGTTAAGCCCCATCCGGTTATATCGAATGCAGATACAGATCATTTTGCCATTGCAACAGATACAGATAACTGCTTCGCTTCACACCCCTACTAGTGAGCATTGTTCTGGTCTGTCTGAATCAGTAGCATGGCAATATGCTACTTCTTATGAAGCGTCAAGAGACCGACTTGAAAGAGGTTGCAAATGCAACCTTGGTTCCCAGAAAGGATTTCTCGCTGTTTAGGGTCATGTCAGTTCTTAGATTTTACATTGTACTAACACCTGTTGGCATGGATGCATGAAGTTTGCTTATTAACAGCTGCTTCATATGTTTGTTTGTTTATCATTTCTTTCTTTTTGTTCCTTTTCATCTATTTTTTTTTTCCTCTCACATGACAAACATCAATAAAATTGACTTTCTTGGCTTCAATCCCAATGAATATTTGCACTTTGTTGGTGGTTTGTGGTGGGGTTAATAGATGCTGTGTTTGTTCTCATATTGTTATGGTTGCTTGTTTTGTTAGATGTACAGTATTGATTATTATTGTAATTGTTGTTATTATTACTAACTCAGTCGAATTGCAAAACATGACTGGTCATGTGATCACAACATGTCAGCCCCCAAGTGGGGGTGACCTGCTCCATGTAGAATAAAATTACTTTTTCTAAGTCACTGACTGTCTGGAGTCTCAAATGAGTGTGTATCATTTTAATTATATTGGCCCATAGTGCTATTCATTTCTTTATGTGTAAAACTTTTAACTAGGCAAATAAATACATCGAGTGAACCCTTAAATGAAAAAATTATTTCTATAATTTATTGTAGTATCGCATGTTCTTAGAAAAAATATTGTGCTATGAACTTTTTAATAATAGGAATCGATGATACGCCTCATGCTCATGAATTTCATGCCACCCATATTGCTGAAGCTCCTGTACTCTCCAGGCCTGAAGTAGTGCATCCTGCCTCTGTAGTGGGGCTGTTCATACATGAGCCAGTGACCGTCCATCACATGGCAAGAATTGCAGTGAGACATGCGGTAGCGGTCCATGATGTTGTCACAGTCATCCATCATCTCATACATCTGGCCCATGAAGTTCTCCCTTTCGTAGATCCTCATTCTAAAGGGTCCTCTGTACTGTAAAGGTGTAATTAAAAAATTACAAATTGTGCTTAATTATTATAAAAGTATTTAGTAAACAGCATAGCAAATTTCATTATTATGTTATTACCATAGGGATCATACGGCAAGATCTGATGCATTCATTCATGCCAAACATAGACATGTAATCAGCGTACTCGCCCCTCCTAAAGAAATACTGATTTCCCATGAAGTTGGGACGGTCAAACATTATGAAGCAGCCGCTCTCAATTCTGCAAGAGTGACAATGGCTCAGGTAGGAGGACATGTCGGCACAGTCACTCATGCACTCATAAGAGCGGCCCTGGAAGTTCCTGTCCTCGTAGAAGATGATCTTTTTGGAACATGAAAAGAAACAATGAACTACTCGTACACAGCATGTTTATTTGAGGGAAAGAACTATCAATAAGATTTACGATTGTTTTTATTTCACAGTTTATCAGCTCTACTTACCTTGCCCATTATGGTGGTGGTAATTGTCCTTTAGAACACTTTTGTTCTGGTACACTGACACTCTGCTTATTTTAACCCTTACATTTATACCTGCCAAAATCTAAAGAATATGTGCCTCCTATTGTGAAAACTCCTGACCAAGCAACATGGTATAGAGGCTCATGAAAATCTAAAATGCTTTTGCAATATGTTATAGGGACATATTGTCATGTGATTGAGTATCTATATCTATGTTTTCCTATTTACCAGTCTTGAGTAGTCAGTATAGCATCTTGATGTTTCTTGAGTGTTTAATACACAATTAACTGAACTTAAAGGGATATGGCAGTGTGCAATTATGTGTGGAGTTTTCTTTTTTTTTTTTTCTTTTTTTTTTTGAAAAATGTGATGTGGCAGGATTTTGTGAACACATATATATATATAAAAAATAAAAAATAAATTACAAGAAAATCTGACAGTAAAAAAGCTTTGCAAATGTTAATCCATTGTAGACTACAATAATCACCTAATGGAGAATTAAGTTTAAAATAACAAAACAGATAACATGGAAAAGATAGTAAAATGTTGTCCTCACCATATAGCAAAAACCTTAGCAGCTTTTCATTTAAACTACCAAGATTGGAAACAGGAAAATCAGTGTTTTGACTTTATTGAGAGCTGTGGTCAAAATTCTCACATTGATGATGAGTAAAGGTAACCCTAACCTTTGAAGAGGTCATGAAAAGTTTGTGTTATGGTTTTGTTTTTGAATTTTGGGAGTGTAAAGAACAACCTTGAATCAGAATTCAAAGATTCCAAATTTTTGATTGAAGAGAAAAAAGAAAAACTAGTGAATCACACAGCAGGTTTAAACAGTCAATCGTCACAGTTAGTCAAATAAATAGGCTTTGTTTTAACTTTTTTGTAGACAACAGCTATGTTATTTCACATGGGTACAGATAATTGATTTTACTGAAAGAAACAAAGAATTAGCAAAACTGTAATTAAAAATCTTTGAAAAAGTTATTGTGTCAAGTGTACACAACATATAGGTTCAGTCAAAAAGGACCACAATGAAAGCATTCTAAAGGCTTCCATACTGGTTTGCTGATTCAGGAGGTTGTTTATCCAATTAGAAAGCTCACAGTTTGTTTTTGATTTGTTTTTTCAGCTCGCTGGGGGTATAAAAGTAAGGGTGAAACCTAGCAGGAGAACAGAACAGTGTAAAAGCAAAAACAGCAAAGCAGCTTAAAAACAGAACAGGCAAAGAAATGACTACCTCTGGAATGAACATGTGCAGGGTAAGTAAAGAAAGAAGAAAAAAAATAGAATACAATATTTACTAAAATGCACACAACATTTTCTATAACCTCATATGGTTTACATGTTCAGGCGGTCTTCTACGAGGACAGGAATTTCCAGGGTCGCTCATATGAGTGCACGAGCGACTGTGCTGACATGTCCCCTTACCTGAACCGCTGCCACTCTTGCAGAGTAGAGAGCGGCTGTTTCATGATGTATGACCGTCCCAACTACATGGGAAATCAGTATTTCTTTAAGAGGGGTGAATATGCTGATTACATGTCTATGTTTGGAATGAGTGACTGTATCAGGTCCTGCCGTATGATTCCTATGGTAAGAGCATAACATGCTGAACTTTCCTTTGCATTTTCACTAAATGCTTTTATCACAATTTATCACAATATGTAAATTTCTATTAATACCTTTATAGTACAGAGGACCCTTCAGAATGAGGATCTACGAGAGGGAGAACTTCATGGGCCAGATGTACGAGATGATGGATGACTGTGACAACATCATGGACCGTTACCGCATGTCTCACTGCAATTCTTGCCATGTGATGGACGGTCACTGGCTCATGTATGAGCAGCCCAACTACAGAGGCAGGATGCACTACTTTAGGCCTGGAGAGTACAGGAGCTTCAGCAACATGGGTGGCATGAGATTCATGAGCATGAGGCGTATTGTTGATTCCTATTATTAAAAAGTTATAAAAATTGGTGTTACTTCACAATAAAGCACATTTGAACTAAAAATCCTCAAAATCCTTTTGCTTTTTTTTCTATTTACCAATATGTTCTGATACACTTGTATGACCTATGGCTTTCACCAGTAATATGCGGAGGACAGAAAATAGAATTGGTATTATGTTAATACATAGGCTAATGTTCAATTGTACAATAATACTGATGGACTTCCTTTTGCTCTTCAGAGAGCCTTTTCCAAATTTTCTAAACTTTTTTTTTTTAATTATTTGTTATAAATCAAAATATAAGTGTAAAAAACAATTTCTAACAGAAATCATTATTATATTATCAAATATAGCGAGTAGTAAATTAAATGTGCAAGGTTATTGTGCAACAATAAGTTAAAGTGAAACATGAAAGAAATGGGAGAGAAGCACAGTTGCTCATATAAGGTGGCAACAACAGCTAAATTAATTGAAACTTTGCAACCTCTTGGACCCTATAATTTATGCAACCAAAAAACTTGGGCAGAATCGTAGAATCCAGTCATAACAATGGAAGTAACTATAAAATGCAAAATTTCAGAGAATTTGACATACATACTGTGGGAGAAAATTATTTTATGAATAAACAATTAATACATTTAAAATCACAATATTTCCTAATGTGATTATTAAACCTCAAAAGGCAGCAATTTAATTAAATAAATATACTGTATAGTCTGCATGTGCTGCACTCTTCAAAGTGAATGTGGGAAGCTGTTGATACGCTGAACACACCGCATCACGCTTGCTCTGTGTACTGAAAGTGTGTGTAGTTATGACAGAGAGCAAAGCGCTAATTCACTTTTAAGTGCACAGCACATGCAGACTGTACAGTATATTTATGTAATTTAATCACAGCCTTTTTTGCAGTGAAATAATCACACTGGGCCATAGAGTGAAATATATTTGAACTTCTATCAAATACACACAGTGAAAGGGCTTTACTCAGTAAAAGCTCGATTTAACCGGACGCATGACTGAAGAAATTCCGACAGAAATATATTACTGTACAGTGGCGCATTAATGCACAGGCTTACACGGGCTGAAACCCAGGGGACCCCAACTCCCAGGGGAAAACATATTCGCTCTGGTACAAAAACAGCAGTCACTTTTTCGAGATTTATAAATAGAAACAACAATGTTGCCACCTTTTGTTGCATCCCACAGTGCAGCACACTGCTCATACAGGTGCAGTCATACAGTGGCATTACATGAAATGGTGCACAACAGAGAAAGCTGTCTGTGTAACACATATTCATAGAATAACAGTTTGCCATCACCACCCTTTAAAACATGGAATTCAGAATTTTTTTTAACTGAAAACATAGAATTTTGAAAAAATAAAATAAAAAAAAAAAATAAAACTCAAACAAATCACACAGACAACAGCCAGTACATATTGGAGAACTTTACAACACCCAATGTCCACAATGCTCTTCTTTAAATGTGGCATTATACTGTAGCAAAGTGTGCTCATTTTGCTGGGTAGAACCCACAGAATTAACATTTATTACAATATTTAAAAGGACAATTAAATTACCACTAGCAAACTGATCAGGACCTTCACTTGTCTCCTCTGTCCTCTTCCATCTCCCACCTCCTCTCTAACGGCTGACGACTTTGCCAATTTTTCAGAGACAATATCAAGCAACAACCATCAGCAGTCCCCCTATTGACCCTATTCCCACTCATATTCAAGTCAGTACTCCTACTCTCCTACCTGGACTCACACACCTCATTCTTTACTGGCACATTTCCCACCACATTCAAGCAGACTCGAGTAATCCCACTGCTTACAAAACGTCACTAAAACTAGCACTAGCCAAAAATTACAGACTAGTCTTTTTTCTTCTTTTCATGGAAAGATGTTCTAAACTCTACCCAAACAGTCAAGTCTGTTTTCTGAAACTTCTAAATAAAAGCACAACTTTATCAACGTTGGTTACGAATGCAATTGTGGTTCTATGACTGGAAGGAGACCAGCAGAGGACACTACTGAGTGGAAAACCATAATGTCTCACTTCTTGCCGAGAACCTAATAAAAAATTTGTCACCTCTTGACATATTGATGACATGTCCATCTATAAATACTCAGTATGCATGTCATAATTTCCACTGAAGTGTTCTGGCAGACCCGAGTGACCAGAGGCTCTGGCGGTCTTCTGCCAGTCATAGAACCACAGTTACAACCATAACCAACATTCTATTTCCTTGGCTCCAGACCGCCAGAGGACACTACTGAGTGGAAGATGAATAAAAAAGTTGTAACGTGGGTCCGTTTCTATAGTGACTAGCAGGATTGCAACATCAAGCCCTTCCATTTTAGAGAGCTGGCCTGAATCAAATAAGTATTTTGTCAATATTAAGTCAGCAAAGAGATTATTGAATATTGTATTAATAGTATTCTGAATATTAAACTTTGTTGTTATTGTACAAGTACCCAACCAGAAATGCAGATATGCATTATCAATGTATTGGATAAAACAACACAGAAATCATTCACAGAATTACAGGTTACAAAATTTTATTGAAAACCCAGTGCAGAATAATTCAGTGATGGCAAATGATAATATTTCCTCATAAGTGCATTTGGTTACCCAGCACTGTTGTGGAGCAACTGCTTCATGTATCAGTTTCACTGGATCAGTCAGAACTTTATGAACTGAGGCATAAGAGCTCATAATAACTTCTGTTATCCAATGGTCTGTTCTTTGACAGGGGAGCGTTCTTATAATGGTCAGCAAAACAAACAAATAATTGATCAGTAGTCTGCCATGCAGCTCTAGTATCCACATAAAAGCATAAAGCAATTAAGGGACTGTGACAAGGAGGAGGGCGGGGCCGGGCAATTACTATGCATGACCGGCTCCCAATCGGGCTAATCAGCCGAGGAGAGGGATAAGTGCAACGAGATACGGCAGTTCGGGAGAGAGAGAGAGAGCAGAGTGAGAGGGGAGGGGGGAGGGAGAAGAGATCGGGGAAAACACAGGAGAGAGTGGGAGGGCTCTTCCGCCCTCGGGTACGCCGTCATATGGTCCTCCGCCAGTTGGACCACTTCCTCCAGCAATGCCGGGCAATGGCATTGCACCCATTCCGCCGTCCCTTTCGGTAACCGACATATCAGCTGCTCCAGCACCACCTGGTCGACAACTCCCTCGACATCGCGGTCCCCTGCCAGCAGCCATTTCCAGCATGTGTCACAGAGTTGTTGAGAGAAGGCAAACGGGCAGCCGGTCCTTTCCAACTTCATTGACCGGAAGAGCTGACAGTACTGTACTGGACTCCGGCCGACCCGCTGCAGGATGGTCTTCTTCAAGTCGCTGTAAACCAGGAGACTAGCCGCTGGCAGTTGTTGAGCTGCAAGTTGGGCTTCCCCTGACAGCAAAGGAATGAGCCGAGTCGCCCATTGAGCGCGCAACCAACCCCAGATCTCAGCAGTTTGCTCAAAGAGGTCAAGGAAGGCTTCTAGGTCATCTTCCGCCCCCATCTTCATGAGCGTGAGCGGGCTCACTAACGCATCTTGCGGAGGCGATAGCAAGCAAAAAAGCAGTTTAAAAAAATGCCCTTTAATGCCAGCCGTTGACAAAAGCATAAAGGGGAAAACTCAAGGATTGTCCAGAACAACATTAAGCAATTTAAAAAAAAAGCCCTACAGAGAGGGTTAAAGAGACTGGCACCTTTTAGGAATGCCACAACCAGTTTATGCGCACCCATAGAACAGACATCTGTGAAACATCTGTGTGCTGATAACGTGGCCACATATACTTTTATTGGGGAGTGCAATCGGCCCAACATCAATAAACTCTGCAGGAACTCCAAAATGTCAGATATAGAACAAGTTTGGGGAATTAATTGTAGTAAATCACACCACTCAGAAAAGAGCTTCCACCTATTCCGATACAACGCCCTGTTCGGTGAAGTGCGAGCGTTTAAAATTGTGTCCTTAACCCCTTGCGAACAGACTAAAAAGCTGCTGTCACCCCCAAAGGCCAGACACACAGCTTCAGGGTCTAAAGCTGGCCATGCCACAGTTTGCCATTCATTTGGGTTAGGAGATCCAACCTGATTGGTAAGTGGCATGACGGCCCAGTTAAGAGCTGTTGAATTAGTCAAATCCACGGTCTGCTTCGCCAACATGGGGCTAGTAATAACAGTGGTTGGTTCATTATACAAATGTGGCTCAGAACCAACCAAATTAATGAAAATGGAGGAAACTCATATAGGAGACCGCTCGGGCAGCTGTGAGCCATCGCATCCTGCCCTAGTGAACCTACATTCCTGTTCAGAAAGAACTATTTTGGACATTGGGTTAACTGAATGCTCGCAAATAGATCCAAGTTTGCTGTCCCATACGTGTTTCTGATCAATTGAACTATCTTCATGTGTAATCGCCACTCCCCCGATAGAGGGATGCTGCAAGATAACACATCTGCTACGTGGTTTGCGTGCTGAAGTATGTGCACAGCTCTTAAAGAGAGTAGGTGAGCATCTGCCCAGAGCCATAGTTCGCACGCAGCCTGAAAAAGCCTCATTGATCTCGTACCGCCCTGGTGATTGATGTGGAAAATCACAGACATATTTTCAACCGCACCAACATGTTTGTGTTCCAATTGCTTTCAGCTCCAGATAATTGATATGCTGGTACCGGAGTTTCTCTGTCCATGTTCCCCTCATGCCGAGCTGCCTCCAGACACCTCCCCAGCCTTGCTGGCTGCCATCCGTGGTAACGATCTCTCTCCTCACGTGGGGTGGTCCCACGGGAACCCTCCGTATGAGAAAATTCACACTACGCAAGGGCTCTAATGACTGTGACGCCACCCTTGTCACGCTCACTTATGCATGCCTCTAAGTTCTGGCTGACAGGTGCCTTTCCATCAGCCAGTACTGAAAGGGGTGTTAGTATAACATGTCTAGCCTGACTACTGGTCAAGTCAAGTCATTTTTAAAGCTGCTTTTCACAACACACATTGTTTCAAAGCAGCTTCACAGAATTATGCTTTTACAGAAAATGAAGCTGTAATATCTATAATGTCTTAGAGTCATCATTGTGCGGTTTGATAGAAACGTAGTTGTAAATCGTGCCTTAAAATAAATAAATAAGTGAATAATATTTGTATTTAGTCCCCCGGTGAGCAAGCTAAAAGCAACTGTGGCAAGAAACACAAAAATCCATAAGATGTTGATTAATGGAGAAAAATATCCTTGAGGAAAACAGGCTCACTGTGGGGGCCAGTTCCCCTCTAGCTAAACAGCATGAATATATTGCCAGTATTAGTTATTTATGTGTAGCACAAGTCATGGTTTAAATTAAGTGTTTGGGGCCAATGCTTAAACAAAAAGATTTGGTATGAACTGTAAGATTAATGACTAAAGTCTTTGAAGTCCATCCTGAATTAACTGCGGAAGTGCACACAGAAGCATTGTCATTTACAAGATGAAGGCTTTAGTTGGCAATTCATTTATTATCTATGTATTCCATTTTAAGAGTGCAGTCCATCCTTTGACCAAGGTGATGCAGGCAGAGGTGAGTAAGGTGCATCGAAGTTCTACTGGCAGCTTGTGCTATTTCATTTCAATGAAGTCCATCCTAAGTCCAAGGTTCAGTCAGTGGCCAGTGAAGTATCCCATGTCTTACAGTTGGATTTGGCATCAGTTCATCCTCTGTGAAGTCCATCATAGTAGACTGAAGTAATATCTGGCTGGTACAGGCTGTAGTTAGTTTTTATCACTCAGAGACACGTAGCAGTGGGAGTCGGACATCAGGCAGGACCAGAGCTGGGTCTGGCAGGCTCTTGGTCTCAGTATATGTACACAGTGCACACAGATGCATTGCCCTTTGTTGTTTGGCTAATGAAAGCTTTAGCTGATAATTAATTTATTATGTATGTATTCCATTTTAAGAGTGTAGTCCATCCTTTGACCAAGGTGACCAAGGTAATCGGCAATAAAAGATGGGCAAGGGTGTTAACAGTTCACCCCAGACATGCCGTCAAATTATATATTTTGCATATTAGACTGTTTGTGTGGCTACATTCCGCATTCGGACATCTTGGGTCTTGTCTTAATGCTTCATCGGGTGGCATTATTAACGCTAACACTACTGATTCAGTTGGGGGTATCGGGCCCAATCCCGCTGGACCCAATTCCTTATTTAAGCAGTTAGAAATGTGTCCTAGTGTGGTCCAACTTGCTCTGATGTCATGCTGAAATATGCCAAAAAAAATCTTGCGACGGCGAGGTGGCCTTGCCAGGCAGCATGGTAGAGCGCAGTTGCTCTCCCTCAACTGTGCTGAGTCAAGGCACGATGGGAAACGACTTGCTGACGTCACAACTTATTGCTCATTGGCTTAAACAACCGAGATGTTTCATTCTCTTTTAAAATGTTAGATTTTTTTTTATCTCTAATATGTGTATAAATTATATGTGAATATTCCCAACACTCTGACAGTGCGATCTCTGTATGAGATATGTGATTGTTATAATATTTCTGAAATATCTAAAATACGTGTCTTTATTAAACAAAAAATGGATGAAAAGATACATTTTATGGAGGAAATTAAATAACATGAACATTGAGTGTCTTTTTCATCATATTTATTTTCATTTTAAAGAAAAAAAATTTAAATTATGCACTGGTAAGTTGCGTTCCGAAAATAAACAGAAGAAGAAGCAACAGAATGAATGTAAATCCTGCGATATCTGCCTTTGATCTCAAATGTGTTTCATCCACTACAAGAAGTGATAACTGTCCGACTTGACAGCTTTTATTTCACTCATCCCCTGACTGCAGCCACCTGCTCTCACCTACTTTCAAGGCGAGGCATTTGGCACCTCGAACAAGCCTAGCAACTTCACCCGACTGCGCTGCCTGGCATCGCGAGATTTTGGCACACGTCAGCAAGTCGGACCACACTCGGACACTTTTCTAACCGACATGCACATTTCTGTGATCACAGGTGATCGGTGCTGCGTGGATTTTGCTTATCTCAAACAGCCTAGTGTTTAGTTTCAGTTTCATCAGCGATCTGCATCAAATAAATTAGGGAAAAATTTCTGTCTCTCCAACAACATGCATTCGTCTATTTGTTTGTTATTATTTACTGCGTGACGCAAGCCCAATGCAAATATTCGGTGACAGCTGTTATGTTTCAAATTTTTCCTATGCTGACGTAGCGCTGTTCGGGTGGGGTAAATTTTACATACTGTATGTGACTTGAACAGCCAGATGCATTTAGATTTGACCAGTTTCGTCTGGAATGTGTCTCAAACCACCTCCTGAAGTGGTCTGAGCGTTCAGATTGCAATCCATCTTGAATGCATTTCGGAGGGCATTTACTCCTGGTTTTTTCATGACTGGATAGCTATCCGATCAGTGAAAACGCATGAAGTGGCCATGTGTAAGCAGGCCCAGAGAGTGCGGGTGATGGCTTGAGATGGGGAGACCGGAGAGCACGTGACAGCTCCACCTAAAATTATTTTTAAAAAGAATTTTGTAAATTGTTTTATAATTAATATGTTAGTAATTGCTTTTATGAGCTCATATTAATTGTGAGACTACATGGAATCTGACTATTACACACTCAAAAAAATATCACATAATTCATATTTGGATTTAACATCATGTGAGCATACTGCTTTGAATTATATTACATTGCTTTTCATATGCGGGCCATCCAGGTGTGGCCCTGGAGGTCCATAGAGGCCTCATTAGTTTATTCACAACAACTGCATGATGTCCTGTTCTCAGTGAAAATAAATATAGATCTGTTCCCTATCTGTCACTCACTCAACGTTGTGTCGATGTAGTGACACTAGGGGTCACTCTTGGGAGCCCGAAACACCTCTGGTCTTTGAAAAAAGGCCAATGGGAATTGGCGAGTGGTATTTGCATACCACTCCCCCGAACATACTGGTATAAAAGGAGCTGGTATGCAACCACTCATTCAGATTTTCTCTTCGGAGTCGAACGGTCGATGCTCACTGAGCTGAATTCCCACGGCTGTCACCTCTGCTGGATCTGATGGCGCATTTCAGCGGCTTCTCCCCCTCTGCACTGGTGCACTGCAGAGAACGCCCCTGGGCACTTCGGCAGAAATAAAAGAGTATATTCTAAAAAAAAGAGTATATTTCTCTAAAAGAACGGCACACACGGAACGTCTTTTTAAAGATGCCCTTCCGTTTGTGTGTTATCTTCTGATGGTCACGATCGCTGTCTTTCGTGTCTGGGCGCTACCAACGCGGAGACAGCGTTCGTGGATGGGTCATGTACTCATTGCGAGAACATGATCATGGCAACGTTGAGGTCCCCGCCTCGGTCCTTCTACCTACGGGTATGAGGCCAGCGCGGCAACACTGGGGCCGATTTGGGGACCTCAATGGTATCACCTCCGCCGGGTATCCCCACGGACCTCCCATTCCCCAGCACGCTCGTCTGCCCCGTTCGGGCTTCCGGAAGAGTCCGCCGGCTCGTCTCACGGCGAGTTCTACCTCTTGTTCGGAGCCCGCGAAGGTGATGAGCTCTCGAGTGCAGCATCGGAGAGCGGGCTCGTCCAGTCGGATGCGAAAGTCTCAGCTGGGCTTCCCCCCTCGGGTACGGTCGCCCAGTCACAGGCTGACGCGGAGATGATGGACATGCTTTCCCGGGCAGCCGCGAACGTCAGGCTAGAGTGGAACCCTCCGCTCCCCCCTGAACCCTCGTGGCTCGATGATTGGTTCCTGGGCCCGCAGCGCCACTCACAGCCATGCCCCACCCCAGTTCCTTTCTTCCCGGAAGTGCATGAGGAGCTGACAAGGTCGTGGGAGGCACCTTTTACTGCCCAGGCCCAATCTTTCAGCTCCCCCGCCCTCACTACCCTTGATGGTGGGCGACCAAGGGGTATTCAATGATCCCCGGTGGATAAGGCGCTCGCGGTGCACCTATGCCAGCAGAGCGCAGCCACCTGGCACGGGCGCCGAAGCTCCCGTCCAGGGCCTGTAGGTTTACGTCGTCCCTGACGGCCAAGGCTTATGGTGCCGCTGGACAAGCCACCTCCGCCCTGCACGCCATGGCTCTCCTGCAAGTCCACCAAGCCAGGGCGCTAAAGGAACTGCACGAGGGTAGTTCTGCCCCAGGACTGATGCAGGAACTGCGCTTGGCAACCGACCTCGCCCTCCGGGCGACGAAGCAAGTAAGTCCGGGACAGCTGGCCGGGTGTATCGCTTGCATGTAGCGCCTTTCACCTCCCCTGAGCTGAAGACGTGCGCTGTTGACTCTCAGTAGTGTTCACAAAGTGTGTTCCCTGGATGACTTCCTCCGAGCCCTGTGGCAGACGAGTTCGCTGCCGGCTCAGTACATGTGCCAACTAAGCCCTGCACTTGGGTGGGTGCTCAGCATGTGTTGGTTCCCCATAGGTGACCCCATGTGACGTATATCTTCCGCTAAATTGTTTCCCTGTTGGTAAACTGTGTCTTCCTTGAGCAGAGGCCCCTCTGCCCCAGTCACCATGTTTGTAGAAATTCCTCCCCCGTTGGGTAGGACCTACCATGGGACTTCTCCACATGACATACTTCCGACAAGGCTCGGCAAGACCATGTGACGTATCTCCACTCAAAATGCCCCCCCCTCTCAAATTTCACTCTTTTTTTTGGGGAAAGAAAAAAGAGGATAAGAGGCCACGACTAAGCTAGCCTGTCCCTATCTTTTGGGCAGTCGACTTGTCCCTGAAGGGCCGTTCGACACTCATAACAGCGTTGGGGGAGGTTATGTGTCAGCCTGGTGAGCTGGCTACGAGGCACACAGTGGTCTACCCGTCTCGCACCGCCAGTTCACGTAACACAGTTCAGCTAGTTGTGGCATTTCGTATAGGGACCCCTAATGTCACTACATCGACACAACATCGAGTGAGTGACAGATAGGGAACGTCCTGGTTACTTTCGTAGCCTCCGTTCCCTGATGGAGGGAATGAGACGTTATGTCCCTCCTGCCACAACACTGGACTACCCGCTGAAATGTCTGGGACCTTGTCTCGGCTCCTCAGCACAAAACCTGAATGAATGGTTGCATACCAGCTTCTTTTATACCAGTATGTTCGGGGGAGTGGTATGCAAATACCACTCGCCAATTCCCATTGGGCTTTTTTCAAAGACCAGAGGTGTTTCGGGCTCCCAAGAGTGACTCCTAGTGTCACTACATCGACACAATGTCTCGTTCCCTCCATCAGGGAATGGAGGTTACGAAGTAACCAGGACGTTTCTGTTAAATATGATCCTACCTTTAGTCACTCCCTCGCAGTGCTGCACAAATTCCCTAGCAGTGCTGCACAAATTCCCTAGCAGTGCTGCACAGATTCCTTTGGGTGTACCTCTAATTTCTCATCCCTTGATCAAATATCTGTCTGTGGGTAAGTGGGTGGCTTCATAATCGTACCTATATAAGCAATGTGCTGTTCAGGTACCAGAGAAAATCTCTACATTTGTGATTTGGGAGAGAGAGTTAGGGTTTTAGGGATAGGGTTTAGGGCAACACTTTCTTTTCATCTCAAAATTAAGCACATAATTTAATACATTTTAAGTTAATTAACAAGGCATACACCCTGGAAACATTTTCAGATTAAAGCATACAAGGATCCCTATTCTCACTTATGTAACAAAAGTACTGATGGCACCGTGATGCATATGTTTTGGGACTGCCCCATCATCTCTATATTCTGTAGCCTCAGTTCTATCAGATGCTCTGGGCCACAAAATTGTGGCGTCACCTCCTTTGTTCTTTTTTGCAATTAACATTTTTATTGATTAATCTATAAGAAAGAAACAGCAAAACATATATCAAACCAGAATCAATATTTAACCCTAACTATCAACATATGGGGGTCGGGTGGGGGATTGGTCACATAATTACAGACAAACACACAAAGTATATAAATAAATAAATAAAAATAAATAAAATAAATAATAAACTAATCACACATATCCCCTACACCTCTCTCCACTGTCCCTCCCCAAAAGCCTGCCAAAAAAGACATTTGATATTTGCCCCATTTCTCCCCAAACAGGTCTAGACTCCCCAGTCTTCTGGAGATCCCCTCCTCAAGAGCTGCCACCTCTGAACACCACTCCTGAAATGGGGGATTCCAGCCGACTTCCAACTCCTTAAAATAATTTGTCTGGCAATCATAATACTAGTTAGGGCCCAGTTTTTCACATGTTTATTTTCCAAATGAATGACTGCCCCATCTCCTAAAATACAGAGGCTGGGGCAGAATAAAATCTGAGAGGCCAAAACCTCGCACATAAAACTCTGAATCCTCAACCAGAACTCTTGAATCTTAACACATCCCCAAAAGAAATGTGTTGTGTCTCTAGTGACCAAGCCTATGCAATCTAGAGGGGGTCCAATAGACTCTATGTAGAATCTTAAATTGCATAAGGCGAACCCTTGCATCTCTAGATGCAGATTTGATGTTTTTTAGAATCCTAGCCCGCACTTCCTCCTCCAATACCAAGTTTAGATCTTTCTCCCGTAATCTCTTAAGAGAAGCTGAAGTTCAGTCCCCCAGACTCTGAATTAACAGGGAGTAATACACTGATGCCTCATGACCTTTTCCAAAAGCAGTAATCACCACTCCCAGAGTATCTGCCAATTTAGGGGAGTGTAAACCACTCCCAAAAAAGTACAAAGCAGGTGTCGCAACTGTAAATACTTATAGAACTGAGATCTGGGAATCCCAAAAAGTTGAACCAAATTTTGAAAGGATCTCAACACTCCACTCTCATATAGGTCACCGAGTGTAGTAACCCCCTCCCAATCCATTCTGACAAGCAAAAAGGGGACTTGTTGATGCATAATTTGGGGTTCAGCCATATGCTCGAGGCAACATTTAAATAAATGTCTGAATTAAACACTCTGGACACTTTTGTCCATACCAAGTTAAAATGCGAGATAACGGGATGTAACTTCTCCAATTAATTTGATAGAAAGGCTCTGCAATGGTAAATTGGGGCAAGAACTTCCTATTTTATACAGAACCAGGGAGGGGCTCTCTCAGGTGGAAGCGATCAATAAGCCAAATGTCTGAGACCAAATGCATAATAATAAAATAAAATCTTGGGTAGGCCTAGCCCAACTTTGTCAATCGGCCTATGTAACTTATCGAAATGTAATTTGGGACGCTTACCATTCCAAATGAAGGACTTCTCTATGCTATCAAATTGCTTGAAATAATAGAGGGGGACATCTATAGGGAGAGACTGCAGCAAGTCATTGAATTTTGGAATACAATTCATTTTAATACATTAATAATAACATTAACTTTCCCAATCATAGATAAATGCAATGAAGCCCACCTGTCCACATCGCTCGAAAACCGTTTTATTAAAGGGTCAAAATTAACTAACTAAATCACACAATTTTGCTGGGAATAAAATGCCCAAATACTTAATGCCCTGTTTGGGCCACTGGAAAGCACCCAGCTGGAAAGTCATTACTGGGCAGTATGCTGTCAAAGCCAAAGCTTCAGATTTAGACCAATTGACTTTGTATCTTGAAAACTTAGAAAAGGAATTAATAATTCTGTGGAGGCAAGGCATAGATCTAGTAGGGTCAGAGACGAATAATAAAATATCATCTGCATAAAGCAAAAGCTTATGCGCCACACCTCCTGCCACCACCCCTGGAAAATCCTCCTCCTCTCTTATTGCAGTTGCTAATGGTTCCAGGGCAAGACAGAACAGTAATGGGGAAAGGAGGGCAACCCTGCCGAGTGCCCCTATTCAAAGTAAAATAATCTGAAATTAATCCATTTGATTGTACCGTCGCTACAGGGTGTCTATAAAGTAACTTAATCCAACCAATAAATGCACTCCCAAACCCATATATTTCCAAAATCTTAAAAAGATAATCCCATTCTACCATATCAAACGCCATTTCGGCGTCAAGTGAGATGGCAGCGACCGGAGTCTGGTCATTCACCACTGACGACATGATATTGATGAAACGCCTAATGTTGTCAGAAGAGCTGCGGCTCCTAATAAAACCCCACCTGATCTATATGTATAAGAGATGTCATAACTTTACTTAATCGATTAGCCAACATTTTTGACAATATTTTTACATCTAGTTGGATCAGGGAAATTGGACGGTAACTCTTACACTCGCTTGGATCTTTGTCCTTTTTAAGAATCAGACTGATCTGGGCTTGCATCATGGTTGGTGGAAGCTTTCCATTCTTTAATGATTTCATATAAACTTCTAATAAAAATGTCGAGCCAGTTCTGCAGCATAAGATCTAAAAAATTCAGCGGCAAAACCATCTGGCCCCGGAGCTTTGCCTGAAGGCAAGGCCTTAATTACCTCATCAAGCTCCTCCAAGTTTATTTCAGAATCAAGAGAATTGTTTTGCTCATTCATCAGTTTAGGGAGTTCTAATGGTTCCACAAATTTTCTAAAATCTTCATCAGTAGATGAAGACGTGGAACTATAAAGAGCAAGACAATTCTTTAAAAGCATTATTAATATCAATGGCTGAGGTAAATATTTCACCACCAGCATATTTCACTGAAGGAATGGTAGAAAAAGACTCTTGCCAGAAGCTTCCCTGCTTTGTCCCCCGACTCAAAGTATGACTGTCTTGCCCTGAACAACCAAAACTCCACTTTCCGTGACAAAATAGTATTATATCTGTATTTCAATCCGGTCAATTCTCTGAGGCCATCAGACGACATTCAGCGCTTCAGCTATGCCTCTGCACTTTTGTTGGGCCTCATGTATTCAGATAGAAGACAAAGGCAGGCCTAACACAGTCATAAAACCTAACTCAGGCCCACATACCAAGTCTTAAGTCTTACCTATAAAAACCGCACCAAAATCAAACAAAGGGAGTCCAAAACAGACTACAAATCCAATGAAGCCTTGCTCACTAAAGGATTGAACTCTCAACTCCTATTGGATGAGGCACACAACAGAACGCACCTCAACCATGACATCATCAGGAGTAGAAATATCTCTGAAATGCTTCCGGGATTTGCTTCCAGCAACTTTGCTTGCCGTGTGTAGATGCAGCTCATCGCTGCTCTCAGGTGTAGCCTCGTGGCACAAGAAAGTAACATACAACTTGAAACTGTGGCCATACCTTCTCCATCTCGCTGGACGAGTTGAGATTACTCTGTGTTCCACCGAACACTCTAACGGATCCGAAGGAGACCACCGAGCAATCCGCATCTTCATCCGTTTGGCTGCAGAAGTGAAGAGATAAAAGATTTCTCTTCCATCTTCAATCAATCGACGTCACTGATTTCTCCGCCAGCCTGCTGAGAATCAGCAGCCGTACCGCCCGCCAACAGAGCGAGGAAACGGCCTCCCGTCATCACCCGAGCCTCAAGGAACCGAATCGGAGTTAAAGGATGGATGAACACACATTCTACCTGTGTCCTCATGCGATTCAAGTAAGAGGTTTACGTCTGGGCAGAGATAGAATATTATAGTGTGTTATTCTTGTGTATCAAGTTTATTGCTTGTACAGTTTACGGACCACCAAGTCCGCTCATTGCGGATAATACTCAAGGTATTAATTATCACGAATGAGATTTGCTGTATTGTAGTCCAACCACATTGGACTGTTGTGCATTTCCACCATCGCGGGTGAGACCGGCAAACTGAGTTTATCCATTAAAGAACCAAAGACCGCGGGACGGTTTACGAGCCGTCCACCGCGTCTCTGAGTGATAAACTAACAGCTGCTTTCTCTCCCACAATCGCGAAATCGGCTTTGGGGCCATCACTTTATTCTCTATCTCTCTCGTACTAACCACACACACGTGCGACCCCTCACAAACATTCTCGCACACATTTTTGGCTAGTAGATAGCTTCGTGATAAAGCTCAGCTTTGTCCCTAAGCTATTGTACAAGCGGATACACGTGGTAAACTGGTAGACGCCATTGACTGGTTTCTCTCCGCCCACATTCGCCGCCATATTCTCTGGCCAGAAGTCTCGTGTGACATACTCTCCACGAGAGTCACGTCCGCCATTTTGTGCGCGTCCCTCCTTACACACACACACACACACACCCTCATGTGTTATAGGATTATTTTGGTTTCCATATCTAATATCACTGTTTAGTTTGTAGTTGTAAGTCGGAAGTTTATTGACTGCATTGTATTAATTATTAATTGATATTACTACATAAATAAACGTTGTTATATTTCAAAGAGAAGTGTTTTGGTTTGTTTTGCATACACCTGTGTCACATGCTGACGGGATGTCAGTGCTCGGATTCAAGCCTTCATTCATTGTTTTTTTTTTTTTTTAAATCTATATTCTTCGGATGTCGATTTTCCTAAGAAAACAATCTAATATTGAGACTGTTATACTATCTGGTTATTAGTCCCTGATTCCAGGGTGGTGCCCCGGCAATATTAATCCTTATTAATATTCTATTGATTTTTGATAATTGATAATTATCTTTGATGATTGTTGAATTTGAAGGATCAATAAGCTAGTGCTAATTTTAATTAATATTTCATCGATGTTAATTATTAGTGATTATCTTTGATAATTGTTGATTTAAAGGATTAAAAATGCTAACGCTGATTCTCATTAATGTTCTATTGATTTTAATAATTAATAGTTATCTTTGATAATTATTAATTATTGCTAATAACCAAACCCGCTCCTATACGTAGCGCACTACATTTACTGGAGCCCCATATGAGGTTTTAATGAGTTAGATTAAATTAATTAATTTAAATATGAATTAATAACTAAAGAAATAATTATTAATTATTTCTGATAGTAACACTGATCTAAACAACCAGTAAAGCCCTACACTTTTAATATTCTCTTCCAACTCCACGAGTTCTCGTGCTTTGGATTTTTTGATGAATGAGGCATACTGTATGATCTGACCCCTAAGAACTGCCTTAAGTGCCTCCCAAGTCACGCCCACAGATGATACTGAGGACCAGTTGGTCTCCATGTAAACATTGATTTCAGTCTTTAACATTTGTTGGAAATCAGGATTTTGCAAAAGGGATACAATAAAGCGCCAACTATATGATTTCTTTTTCTCTGTATATGGCAATATCTCTAAACTCACCAAGGCGTGATCTGAGACTAAGATGTTTCCAATTGAGCAGTCAACAACAGATGAAATGAGGGATTTAGATATAAAAAAAAAAATCTATTCTAGAATAAATCTTATGACTGATGAAAAAAGATTTATAGTCCCTACCAGATGGGTTCAAATGTCACCAGATATCTGCAAGACTAAGATTTTTGCACATCCTGTGAAGTGCCACTGTTGCTCTAGGGGGCTTAAACATTTTTGCTTCACTATGATCAAGGATTGAGTACATCAATAAATTAAAGTCTCCTCCCAATATTATATCAAGAGGGGTGCCAGCGGTTTGCAACATCCCTTCAAGATCTATAAAAAAGCCCTGATCATCAGCGTTAGTTACGTAAATATTAGCCAAAATCAACCTTTGCCCCTGAATGTCTGCTAAAACAATAATGACACTTCCTATTTTATCTTTAATCTGTTTGAGAAATTTGAATTGTAGATGTTTATTTATCAGTATAATGACTCCCCTACTCTTACTTGAGTCAGCACAAAAGAAAACATGCCCACCCCATATCTTCCCAAATTTTTCAGCTTCCTGTGGGGAAAGATACGTTTCTTGAAGAAAGACTCTATAATATTTCTTACGCTTAAGAAAAGAAATAACCTTCCTTCTTTTTATGCGGTGCCCCAACCCATTGACAATCCATGTGGAGAGAGATAATCCACTCATATTAACAATTGACATATTGATATAATAAAAAAATTAATTGTGTGTCAAAAGTGTGTGTCAAAAGCAAGATTATACAGACCACATTCCCCATTAATGCAACAATCAAGCCCCAAACTTCCCCCCGAACAAAACAAACAGAAAAAAGAAAAACGTGCGCATTAACCCCGCGCACGACAGCGCCAACCAGCGTCAATCCCTCCAAACTCAAAAAGGTCCATGTACGCATGCGAGAACCCCCGCGACAACTTTGCCATCGGATTGCTCAAGTATGGTGCTTCTGCAAAGGTTTTGTGAGGCAAAATTACATAGCAGAAAATACTTTGTAAAACAGACCCCAGCTAACAGGCAGAATAAACACAAAAACATGTAGATTTATTCACAGAACTGTCTTGAAGGTGAGTTCCTCCACAAAACAAATTCCAGCTGATATAAAGCCATTCAGTTTCCTCAGACAGACAGCCAATTGTTCAGTGAGCCGGCTGTTATGAGTGCAGCAGATGACGTAATCATTCTAATGTCCTTTAAAATTACTCCACAAAACAAACTCCAGCTAACAGGAGACGTAAGCACAAAGAATGATGCAGATTCATCCACAGCTGAATTATACAACAAATTATACAACAAAACAAACTCCAGCCGTTAGGCGGAGCCAGCACATAAAGAAACAAAAGAGGCATCCCAGTTCTTCGGATGATCAAGAGTCAAATTCACTCAGAGGCTGCATAAAAAATTAAAAAAACATCATGACTTACTCAGTCCGTCAACTTTATAAAAGATGTCCTTTATGTGAGCATGTAGATATTTTGCTGTTATCCATAGTGTCCATTATCAATCTGTCCGGGAACTTCAGTGTAAAAGCGATCTTCCGTCAATGCAAACGTTTCTTGGAGTGTCATGCCACAAAACAAACTCCAGCCACTAGGCGGAGCCAACGCAGAAAGAAACAAAAAATGGCACCCAGCTTCCTTAGATAGTCGAGTCACTAAACAGCGAGTCAGTCCACTCACATATGAAACGCCCAATTGTTTACTCACCCGTAGTTTGTATGAAGGCCAGTGCCTTTTTGGGGCCATCCTTGCTGTCTATTCTCAGTTTGGCCTGAAACATCAGTGCAAAAGTGATCTTCCGTTGATGTAAGAGTTTCTTACATTCCTTGAACCGATCGCGTTTTTCTCGTCGAATTTGCAAAATCCGGGAACAAAAAAATATTGTGATTTTTCCAAGAAAGCTTTCCTTTGCTCCTCGCCTGGCGCAACACGAGATCTTTATCGGATGATCTCAGAAATTTGCCCAGAATTGATCGGGGCCTGTCTCCCTCAGCAGATCTGCAAGCCAGGACTCTGTGAGCTCGCTGGATTTCCAGTTTATGGCCTGTTATGTCGAGCAGACTCGGGAAGAGGTCGTCTAGGAATTTAACCATATCTTTGCCCTCTTCATGTTTAGGAATTCCAACAATTCGACTATTGTTCCTTCGATTCCTATTTTCGAGATCTTCCAGTTTTTCCAAAATAAATTCCAAGTCTGTTTTGGACGCGGGCAGATTAGCAGATAATTACCTTTCCGATGATTCCAGACAATCGATTCGTTTCTCAGCATCTGTCATTCTTGTGACCAACTCAGAGAATTTTGTTTCCATCGCTGTAATCGATCGATGTATTACAGCGAGATCCTCCAAGTCAGCAACAACCTTCGTCAGCATCACCGAGATGTTGGACAGTTGACGCTGGATTTCATCTCCCGACGTGCCATCCAAATCGAGTCCCCGGCTTGCAGTCCTGTCAGAGGCCTCAGCATGAACACGTAAGTGTCTTTTAATGTCTCCAGAGTCTGAGGATTTTGACTTCTTTGCCATGTTTACCTCAAAGAGCAAATATGTAACTGGGTGTATCAAGTCTCACCGGTTATAACATGAAAATAATAAAAAAAAACAGTAAAGTGCGCAGAGCTAGCCGCTCACACGTCTGCTTCTCGCATGGTGTCACGTGACCCGCTCTCCTCCTTTGTTCTTATTAAACAACGACTCTTTGTTGAAGCTCTCGTCACTCATCGCAATCTGCTTCTTGCTGCACTCACAGCAGCCAAGAAAACTATTCTCCAGGCAAGTCGTGTGCCAAACTCCAGGGAGCAAAGAGCAAAACTGTTGAGGCTTGGACACATATTGTAGACATTGTGAGGGAATTATTTGAACTCTTATTCCATTTAATTCCCTGCATTGCAATTTGTAGTTTATTTGTTTGTTTGTTTTTTTTATGTATTTATTTTTCCCAAAAATAATATTTAAAAAAAATGATATACCCTGAATGCATGTAATAGCTTGGCAAACGTAACACACACCAGTGACCAGTCTTTTTTTTTTTTTTTTTTTTTTTTTAAATAAATGAAAACAATGGTTCACAAAAGAAAAGAGAGCATATTGCAAAAAAAAAGTATTTGGTTATATATGTATAACTAATGTATACAACCAGGCAAGAGTGAGTTTATATGACATACATGCCATTAAAAGATAATGATAAAAATAATATGAGTTTGTTAACTTTCCTCACAAGCCTATGTTACACCAGCATATTTGTTTCGGGATGTATTTTGGCTGTGTAGAGTGCTTTCTTGTCCCTAGAATTGCTTTATGGGCAGAAACTTCTAATATTCTCCACCAAAAGGCTTGAAATAATAACCCTTTCAGGTTGGTACCACTCACTACATCATCCAGCTGACTAAGGCCTTTTTAAACAATAGGAATTCAAATTCTTTGGGAGTCCATATAGTATAAATAAGGCAGCAGGCTGTCGTTTAAATGACAAGTTTGGAACAACCACAACTGCAAACATGCATGGAAAGGTAAGCTGAGACTAAAGGATAACCATATCCTCAACACTTATATTACTAATATTATTAAAATACATGATTTCATTGTTTGTGTTTCTGTCTTGAAATAGCATCTAATCAGCTCAAACAAAAACACTTAGCAATTCTCAGTACAGCAGTCCTAATTTTAGTATAAATGAGTATTGTGTTGGGTAATGTTTAAAATTGTACTGCTCTTCTTACTGATAATATATAGTAATTCTGTCAATATTGACCATTTTGTGTTTTTCTCAGGTCATCTTCTACGAGGACAGGAACTTCCAGGGTCGCTCTTATGAGTGCATGAGCGACTGTGCTGACATGTCCTCCTACCTGAGTCGCTGTCACTCTTGCAGAATTGAGAGCGGCTGCTTCATGATGTATGACCGTCCCAACTACATGGGAAACCAGTATTTCTTTAGGAAGGGCGAGTATGCTGATTACATGTCTATGTTTGGAATGAGTGACTGCATCAGATCCTGCCGTATGATCCCTATGGTGAGCTCCATGAACATTTTGATTTGTTTGTAATAAATTGATTCACCTTGGAAAAAGAAAAATAATGGTAACAATTAACAGAAAGGTTCCATTTGTTAACATTAGTTAACATTAACAATGAACAATAGTTTTAACAGCATTTATTAATCTTGGTTAATGTTAATTTCAGCATATAGTGATACATTTTTTAAATCAAGTTATATGTTAACATAATGCACTTTGAACTAACATGAACTAACAATGAACAATTGTATTTTTCTTAACTAAAATTAACAAAGATTAACAAAAGCTGTGCAAAATATGTTGTTCATTGTTAGCTCATGATTCCGAATGTATTAAATCATGTTAACAAATGTAACCTTATTGTAAAGTGTTACCAAAAAATAATTTATATTTATATTTACAATTTAAGTTATCTGGGTCTGGGTTTGGTTTTTAAGGCTGTTTTATGGAATAAAAAAATGGGGGGAGAATGCTTGAAAAGCACAGATGATTCTTTCAGAATGGCAATTCATGAAAAATGCTAACTTTTAAGTTTTTTTTTCACTTGATCTAAAATTGGTTATGGCCACTAAATTTACATTTAATGGACTTTTCTTTTTATACTATACAGTACAGGGGATCCTACAGAATGAGGATCTACGAGAGGGAGAACTTCATGGGCCAGATGTATGAGCTTATGGATGACTGTGACAACATCATGGACCGCTACCGCATGTCTCACTGCCAGTCCTGCCATGTGATGGATGGTCATTGGCTCATGTATGAGCAGCCCCACTACAAAGGGAGGATGCACTACTTCAGGCCTGGAGAGTACAGGAGCTTCAGCAACATGGGTGGCATGAGATTCATGAGCATGAGGCGTATCATGGATTCCTACTATTAAAAAGTTAATTGTACTAATGTCACAAAATTGGTGTTACTTTACAATAAAGCACTTTCTAACTCAAAATCCTCAAAATCCTCTTGCTTTTTTTCTATTTATCAATATGTTCTGATACACTGTATAACCTATATCTTTCACATGTAATTTGAGGGGGACAGAAAACAGAAATGGTATTAGTATATTAATACAAAGGCTAATGTTCAATTAAACAATAGTACTGATGGTCTTCCTATTGCAGTAATAACCACAGTAATTATACTGTAGATTGGTTTTTTCAGATTAAAGTTTTGCAGAAAAATTGAATCTTAGATAGCCTTTTCCAAATTAAAAAAAATAAAATAATATATGTTAATAATTAAAGTATGAGTTTAAAAAAAATATCTATCATAAATCATTAGTAAATTATTATATCCTAATATAACCAGTTATGTTTGCATATCATGGATGCTTGTTATAAATGTTCTAGTGTTTCAATAAAATATTTTCTCTACAACACAAAACATTGTATTTTGAAAAATATTTAATGCTACTTTTGCATGAAAAATCCACACAAAAAATACCACAAAACTCACGAAAATGTTCTTAAAGAAAAAAGAAAGTTCTTAGGATAAATTATAAGAAGTTCGTCAAAATGTGCAATTCTTGAAAAATACTTAAGAAGTTCTCAAATATCTTCGACATAATTATATGGAGGAGATATTTGGGAATGTCACTTCATTCCATTGGTTCCTCAGTCAGGAGCGTCGCTAGACTTCAGTGACATCTGGGGCTTAGCATACAGGCCATATTATAATACAGAAATAAAAAGAATCCTTCTTTCCATGACTTAAAAAAATGACGACCCTACCTGTCAAATAATAATTATATTAAGCGCAACACTGACACCAGTTCAGAACTTTATATAAGCAAACGTCAGGCACACAATAAACAGATCAAACACGTTTTAATTTAAATTGCGGAGGGTCGAAGTGAGAATAATAGGGTTTAAAACAGTGTTACTATGAATTCAAACTTTAATACAGTGAAAAATACTCTATTAGCATAACATAAATATAAATAAAAATTTCCAACATTCTTTTGAATGTCCATGTACTAAAATATTTGATGCCATGAGTGTACCTTCATTTACTATTATTTTGAATGGCCATGGAAAATGAAGCAATGTGATAACAATTTTACCTGGTCGCAAAAAGTATTCCGTTAATTTACCTGATGAACTTTCACCTTTTGCTGGTCCTTTATGCTTCACAGAGCTAATGTGTGCTTCTAAATCACTTGCACCTTTATTAGCAACTGACACATAAGTGCCAGCTTTACATGTCATACATTCTGCTTCCCACGGATCTCGACCTGGACGATAGGATGGGAATTATTTGTGCAAATCTTCTGTAAATTTGCACTTTCGTTTGGGCATTGTTTCCACTCAGCTGGCATTTGGTGCTACTGTAAAGCTGTTTGATGTTGAACACAACAGCGCTTCGCATGTTCACGGAGAGATTGACAGGCAGGAATTTGGCCAACAGTTGCTGCAAGCCTCTTATAATTGACCAATTGGTGTGCGAGAAGGCGGGACATACAAAGAGGGGTTAAAGCAATGCAAATATGCGTGCACACACAGTTAAGTATTAGACCAGATGCACATCATAATGCAACTAAAGCCGAATCCCGGACATTTTTAGGCAAATTTAGAAATCCCGGCATGAGGACATGTCCGTGAAAAAGAGGACTTATTGTCACCATAAGATAAGTGACTTTGTGAAACCTGAGTTTACTGCATATCTACTCACCTGTTTGAAACTTGCCTGTTATACAACGAACCTCTCTGAATGTGCTGGAAACGTGACTTTGAGAACTCTGAATGTACTTAATATCTTGATATACAAACCTGCTCCTCAGTTTATGAAAGTGACTCACCTTTGACCCTGTCCGAAGCTAAGTTACCTGTTTGGGCACATGTTTGTTTGGAATTAACCATTGGTGGATCTGTGCCTACTGCCTTAGTTCACTGTGTTCAAAGACTTGGTACCTTACCTGAATACTCACCTCACATTGCTTACCTGCTTTTCCTGTGTTCAGTGCAATAAACTCCCGCATCTGGGTTCATCTTCGCTCCCATGTCAGTGTGTCATTACAATCACAGAGTATAGTTAAAAATAACTTACATTTTTATAAATGCATCTCGAAACACCTGCACTGGGATTCATGATTCCATGTTGTTTTAACCAAAGCATAGTTTCAGTGCTTGATAAACGGTAGGAGTGTTTTTCCCTTTTGCTCTGGTGAGCAGACTTAAGTAGCCTACAGTAATTAGACTAATTAGTAACTTAACCAGTTAGCAACTAGTCATTAACGTGGCTACCTACTGGCATAACCATTGTAGGCCTACATAACACAAATCTTATCCTTGTTAAAGTTTTGTTGCATTTAAGGTATTGTTGCTGATATGCTTTCTTCATTCTGATTGACTAATGCTAAAAGTATGTTAGGGTTGCCGTTCTGTGAACTTTGTGCTAATTTGATTATGGATGGTAATTCTTAAACATGCTAGCTGATTTTAAGAGTCCATCTTAGGGAGCGAGCAAGGGTGCTCCGAACAAGTTGACTGGTGCATGCATTAAAATCTACTTGGTGTGTGAATTGTTGAAAACAAATTAAGATTTAGAAATGAAGCTTATAGATGATATATTTAGAAATAAGGCTTGCATAATAAAACCTCAGTGCCTCTGATGCAGAAAAGCTGCACCGCCGTGAGAGAAAATAGAAAGCTCCTACACGAGGCGTTCGTAACGTGTCTGAGCTTGAGCACGAAAAGCAGGTAAGTCAAAGTGCAAACTGTCAATTAATGCTTGTTGGGCTCACTGATAGAAATTCATTTACATTTGAAGCCAGAATTGCAGCCTGCCTTTTTGCTTTTGTACCCTGATGCAGTTAACATTAAGCCTTCCTACTATTTTTATCATCACAAAAAAATATTCGGGGCTATTAACAAAAGATCCAGGGCTTCAGCCCTATCAGCCAGGGTCTAACTATGCCGCTGTCCTCTGTCCTACTTTTCCACAGCCAGCCCATCCAGGTTCTCTGGGTATACCAGGAATTTAGTAGGAAAGAAAGACTCAAGTCTGAGCTTCTGTAGTACATTGCCTTTATTAAGCACAGAGAACAAACAGCACACCAACAAGCATTGCCTTTGTTTTAGAGGCCTATGGCAATTTTGACCTTGAGACTTGAAGCAAAGCACACCTTTGTTTCAGCAGCTCCTATCAGTCTCTGTCTTTCCCCACCTGCCCGGATTCTGGGACAAGCAAAACAGATAACTCATCTTCTTCTGGCTCACCAACACTATCATATCTCATACACTTCCCTCGTCTCCTTCAAAACCCAAATATTTACTTTCTTTCATTGTACACAAATCATATTTATCAATTACAATCATGGCCACAGGTTCAAATGTATGGTTAGGTTTAGGTATGGGGTTTGGGTTAGGGGTTAAAATGACTAAATATATCATGGACTCTGAACCCAGAAGTTTCCCTTTCTTCTGTAGCAAACAAAAGGGATTTTTACATTACAATCATCATTTAGGGTCTGGGTAAGGTGTTTAACTTTATTGTTAGGTTTACTGACACAAATTTAGTTTAAAGAGGAAGAAATGAAACATTGGGTCTACAAGGACATTCTTTTCTTATGAACTGTCATGAGATCAGGTTGACCGATTTGCAAATAAATTATAAACTTACTAATACAAACTTTGCCACTGACCTCTTTGCATGCATAATGAGAGCAGTTGTACTCTGTAATTATTCTGTTATGTGTAATAAGGACTCAGAAACGTAGCTAGATGTGTTAATACACATTTTCTGATATATCTCAAAATTTTATAAATTATCCTACTCAAATGCATGACATCAAATAAAAACAGATAGGTCAGAGGCAGGATCAGAAATTCTGATTCAGAAACTACCTCCATTCTGTCTGTTACTTACATGTCATCTAAAAACTGCCTGTCTAGAAATGTCAAATTTGCTTATATGCTTTGCAAATGTAAGAGTTTTATGCAGCCTAATTAAAGAGGTGAATATTGAAAACATTGAGGAATCAACATTGAGCGACTCAAGAAAAAACAGCTGAGCTATGGTGGTTTTCTAACTCATTTAAAAAAATGTCTGTATTTTTTCTCAAAGATCTCAGCGGCATGTGTGTGATATGTCTAAAACAAATTCTAAAAATTAAAAAGCTAGTGTTATATTTAGTTATTTAATGATCTGTAACCCTCATTCACACACACACAAAGATCAACGAAAAACGTATACACTATTTTGTTTTTTTATTTTGTTTTTTATTTCACATTTGTTAATATTTCATAAAAAAATAAAGTTATTAATAAGCTAAATTACTACATTATTTACTAATAAGCTCAATTAGTAAAAGCAAGTATGTTTTTTGTTTGTTTTTTGGCTACAAAATAGGTCCAAATATTGTCTGCAATCACAGCAGACCATCCAATAGCTTTTGATTTGAGCAAATCACTTGTAATTTAGCATCTTTTTGGTCCTATACACATTCAGCCTACATTTAGTCAGTGGCAATAGTAAAAAAACAGTGAGCATAAGCAGCATACAGGATGCTATACCAAAATAATGGTAGTTTAAGATCAGCAACTGTACTAAGGTCCATGAACCAAACATGTCTTAGTGAATAAAGAAAAAGTAAGTAAAACAAAAAACTTGGAATTACAATGGACACATGCACTTATCATTTTTCTTACTATGTTAATAATAATTGTAAAGCTCCATTACAATTACTTATTTTTTCTTTGAATATATCATCATGCACTGCACTACACTCATAATATAAAAATACATGGACATCAAGGGTTAATAAGCAGCACTGTTGTCAAGATGACAAAACATAATTTGCTCCATTGACAACTGAAACAAATGCCTATTGTTGTATGGCAGTACACCACTCTTGCAAAAAAGAAAAAAAAAAACCTGACATTTGAAGTTAATTGATGTCACTGACAATGTCTGCTTTCGTAAAGTATATAAAAGGTTAACCGCAGTTTTTCGCTCAGCATTGAACTGGGACAAAACTGATTCAGCACAATGGGGAAGGTGAGGCTTTTGTCTAATCTTTTGTGTTTTGCTGATTTTTTTGTGAGTTTAATAAACAATGACATTTGCATACTTGTTGGGTAACACAACAAAAAATAACACAAGAAAACAACAACTCCAAAGACTCTGTTACACATCTTCTATGAAGACCAGAACTTTCAGGGCCGCTCCTATGAGTTTGACAGTGGACACTGGATGGTTTATAAGCAGCCACACTTTATGGGTTACCAGTACTTTCTGAGCAAGAGCGAGTACCCTGACTATCAGTGGTGGATGGGTTTCAATGATTGTGTCAGATCCTGTCATATGATCCCCCAAGTGAGCCCTCCCCTTGAGCTTGTATCAAATCTTACAGCTTGGCCTACAAAATAATTTTCTAATCAGTATTTTTGTCTTGTTTACCAGTAGAAATATCTAAACATCCTTAAATCAAGAAAACTGTTCCTTAGAAGCAAAATTCTGTAATAAAAATAGATGTGTTTTCAGGACATATGTTTTGTATTTTTTTTTTTTTTTTTTTTTTTTTCACCAAATTGTTTTAAAGATGTTTAAAGAGGTTTAGATCTTTTTACTGGAAAACATGACAAATATACTTTTATACATGGCGTTCCGTATTATAGTGATGTTTAAATAAATATTTTTTTTTAGCCCACAGCACCACAGGATCCTACAGAATGATGATCTATGAACATTCAGACTTTGATGGTCAGATGATGGAGTTTACTGACGACTGTAAATCCCTTTATGAATGCTTCCACTACAATGATATCCATTCCTGCAATGTGCTAGATGGATACTGGATCTTCTACGAGCACCCCAATTACAGAGGCAGGCAATTCCTTCTGAGACCTGGCGAGTACAGGAGGTACAACAACTGGGGTGCCTTGAGCTCAGGAATTGGTTCTATCAGATGTATAACCTTCTAAAACTGAGAGATCTGGAATAAATACAACAAACTATACAAACGTTTTTTCTTTCCCCAATAACATTTACTATTGAAATTTGAAAATAAAGAAATCATGTTAGACATGTGGCTCTAAGTGACTTCAACACAAATGTGTACATACCAATTCATATAACAACTCACTCACAAGTACATGTAATCTCATTAATTTTTTTTGCCAGATGCCATTAGTTTAATTAAAAACTACCTCCTTTAAGAACATTTTGACCTTAATTATGTTTTTAGGGATAAATTGACTATTGTGATGCAATGTCATCTATACATTGTACTTTAAAACTTTGTTGGCTGGTATTAGTTTCTGGTTTATTTTATTCTAGTTCTAACTCAACTTAACTCTTTAATTTTATATTTAATATGAAGTTATCTTTATTTTCTTTTTTCTTTTACCATTTTTGTTTATTTTATTTTACCATTCATATTCCAACGTTCTATTGTTTATTTTTTATTTATTTATTTTTCTCCCCTTTTTCTCCCCCAATTTTGAATGCCCAATTCCCAATATGCTCTAAGTCCTCGTGGTGGCGTAGTGACTCACCACAATCCGGGTGACGGAGGACGAATCTCAGTTGCCTCCTCGTCTGAGACCGTCAATCCACACATCTTATCATTTGGCATGTTGAGTGCGTTACCACGGAGATGTAGTGCATGTGGAGGCTTCACACTATTCTCCGCGGCATAAACGCACAACTCACCACAAGCCCCACCAAGAGCGGACCACATATTATAGCGACTACGAGGAGGTTACCCCGTGTGACTCTACCCTCCCTAGCAACCGGGCCAATTTGGTTGCTTAGGAGACCTGGCTGGAGTCACTCAGCATGCCCTAGATTCGAAATCGCAACTCCAGGTGTGGTAGTCAGCGTCTTTACTCGCTGAGCTACCCAGGCCCCCCAACATTCTATTGTTGACTGAGTAGGAGTTGCATGTTAAATTACATTTAGTTAACAGATACTGTAACACTTACTGTATCCTTAAATGTTTTTGTTTTATGTTTTTATAAGATGTTATTGCAGATTCATTGATGCTACTATGCATCAGAAACTGGATTTTATTTTTACCCTCACTCTGCCTGTGGCTAATTTCAAGAAATTGGAAACTACTTGTTTGTATACAAATTTCAAACTAGTAAATGTAAACCTTAAAAAAATAATCTGAGCTTAGATTGACCCTGTTGAAATAGTTACTATTTCTCATTCATGCTTATTATAAAGCTGGCTCAAAACCACACAAAGATTTGTGTTGTTCTATTACTCACTTGAGTCACCATAAATACATGTAGGCCTACATGGTAAATTTAGTGTGAGCTGTCATATACAAACATCCTGTTGAATGATCTTTCACAAACATCAAAAATCATTGCTCAAAGGCAGGGGCATAGAAATTATTTAAAAAGTGTGATTATTCCCATTCTGCACAAAGTAAATGTATGTTTATGTTTAGCTTCTCTCAGCTTTAGACAGGACACCCACGGACTGCTAACAGTCCGTAAACTTGGAAAAGATTTCAGTGAAGTCAAGGTGTAATATCATTGGCTTACATGGCACATGTGATTAAAGATTTGCATTACATTACAAAGATATTACATGGTCTCATAAAATCACGTTCCCCTTCTGTCACTCACTCGAAGTTGTGTCGATGTAGTGACACTAGTTGTCGCTCTTGGGAGCCCCAAACACCTCTGATCTTTGTGAAAAGGCCAATGAGAATTGGCGAGTGGAATTTGCATGCCACAATACGAGTATAAAAGGAGCTGGCTCACAATCACTCATTCAGATTTCTTCTTCGGAGCCAAGCGGTTGTATGTCAGCGAACTGAATTCCACTGCTGTGTCCATTCACCTCAAAGAAGCGTATGCTGTTGGATATATGGCGCATTCCAGCGGCTTTCTCTCCTTCTGCATGATTAGTGCAGAGTACGCCCCTGGGCACTTCGACAACGCTAAAAATAGTATATATTTCTGCAAAGAGTATATTTTCTCTATTAGAGCAATACATTGACGTGAACGTCTTTTTAAAGACGCGTCTTTTTTGAAGATGCCTTTCCGTCTTTGTGTGATTCCTGGATACGGTCATTATCTCTCCGCCTCTGACGGCCACGGGCGCTGCCTCACGTGTCTGGGCCGTGATCAAACTGAGGCAGCATTCGTGGATGGTTCATGTTCTCGTTACGGTCGTGGCTTTCCTTCCTCCAGGGGAAAGCCACTCCAGCTGCCCTCCATGCTGGGCCTTCTACCTATGGGTTCAAGGCCAGCCCGGCTGGCTCTGAAAGCGATTTGGGAATTACAATGGGCACGGTCTCACCGGGTAAAACCTCCCGTTCCCCAGCATGCTCATTTGCCCCCGTCGAGTTCCGAGATGAGACCGGCTTGCCTCACGGCCAGCTTAATGTCTCTTTCGGGGCTCATGAGCAGGATGAGTCATCAATCGCTGCACCGTAGAGCACGCTGGCAATGTCGGACACCAAGGACTCGACTGGGCTGCCGCCTTTGGGTCTGCACGGCCAGTCTGAGTCCGACACAGAGCTGACCACCATGCTTGCCTGGGCCGCCGCGAGTTTCGGGTTGGACTGGAACCCTCCACCCTCCCCTGAGCCCTCGTGGCTAGATGATTGGTTCCTGGTTCAGGGCGCCGCTCACGCCCCCGCCCCCGCCCCCCCCCCCAGTCCCTTTCTTCCCAGAAGTGCACTACGAGCTGACGAGGTTTTGGAGGTCACCTTTTTCTGCCCGAACCCGACTTCCCAGTTCGTCCACTCTCACTACCCTCAATGGCGGGGCTGCCCACGGGTACACGGAGATCCCTCAGTTGCGGTGCATCTGTGCCTGCAAAACGTCGCCACCTGGCGGGATCGCCCGGCGCTCCCCTCCAAAGCCTACAGTGCCACTGGACTGGACACCTCTGCCCTGCATGCCATGGCCCTCCTGCAAATCCACCTGGCCAAGGTACTGCACATGGATAGTCCTGATTCTGATGTGATGCAGGAGCTGCGCTCGGCGAACGACCTCGCCCTCCGGGCGACAAAGGTCACAGCGCGAGCACTCGGGCAGGCGATGTCCACCTTGGTGGTCCAGGAGTGCCACCTATGGCTAAATCTGGTCGAGATGAGGGACACCGACAAGGTTCGCTTTGATGATGGAGTTTAATTTTCTGAGTCTGATGCTTTATGTAAACATATTGCTAAAACTGATTAAAAAAACGAACCCTTTCTCCCCAGTCCAGAAAGGCCATCTATTGAAACTAAGCTTATTTTGAAATTGTTGGATTTCTAAACTGTCATATGTCCAACAGTTGACACATAACTGCCAACATTTACACAACAACGATACTGATACAGTGTTAAAGTAATAAAGAAAAGGCAGGATAACATATTTATCAGAAAAAGAGGCTGTAATTGAAGGATGGGGCAGCCCCAATTATTAGACCTGGCAGAAAACCCACTACCTATGAGTAAGCAGATGTGAGTTTAATGCAAAGAATCAGAGTGAGGCTGGAAAACAGTCATGTAAAACTACATTACAAATGTTTTAGGCCTAAGAAACCTAACATTATACGTGGAACGCAGAGGGAAAAAATAAAATGATAAACAAAAAGGACAGTTAGACCCCTTTTAAAAGGTAAGCAAGTCATTCATCCAATAACACAATGAACAGCTCAGTTTAG
This sequence comes from Myxocyprinus asiaticus, assembly GCF_019703515.2. NCBI lineage: Eukaryota > Metazoa > Chordata > Actinopteri > Cypriniformes > Catostomidae > Myxocyprinus > Myxocyprinus asiaticus. The sequence goes on along the minus strand of NC_059353.1, from coordinate 21,385,433 downwards.
CTAGGATTGAAAATAACACTTTATTTGTTTTCTACATTCTTGAGGTTTAGCAAATGTCAGTGATACGCCTCATGCTCATGAATCTTATGTTGCTGTATCCCAGATCCCTGAAGCTCCTGTACTCTCCAGGCCTGAAGTACATCATCCTGCCTCTGTAGTTGGGCTGCTCAAACATGAGCCAGTGACCGTCCATCACATGGCAAGACTGGCAGTCAGACATACGGAAACGTTCCATGATGTTGTCACAGTCATCCATCAGCTCGTACATCTGGCCTCCGAAATTATCCCTCTCATAAATCCTCATTCTGAAGGATCCCCTGTACTATAAAACAAAGAAAGATTCATTGGAGTGTATTCATTATTTAGCAGCAATACATTTGTAAACAATTCATTTTTCCTTGGATGGCTGTTTATGGAAAATCAGCATAACACTATATTTAGACCAAGTGGTAATCATATATTCAGGGTAGCATAGGTGAGACCCATACTTGAGGAATCATACGGCAAGATCTGATAGTGTCGAACATCATGCCCATGCTCATCATGCGCTGGATGTCATGGTACTCGCCCCTCCTCAGGAAGAACTGGTTGCCCATGAAGCCATTGCGCTCATAGACCATGAAGCAACCGCTCTCCACCTTGATGGACCCAACACGGCTCAGGTATGAGGAAATATCAGAGCAGTCGCTCATGCACTCATAGTTGCGGCCCTGGAAATTCCTGTCCTCGTAGAAGATGATCTGTCCATGTGATGGAAAATGCCCATAATTTTAAACAAATAAATTGCTTTAGTTTGCAGTAGTGTGCAATAATTTCATATAAGACTTTAAAAGAGTTAAGCAAATGACTGCAATATGAACCTGCAAGTTAAGCATTTACTCCTTTTTAAAGCACTCTTACCTTGCCCATCGTGGTAGTGTGTTGTTTTTCCTCAGTGCTTCAGCTCACTGTACTTTCTGTACTTTGATAGCCTTTGGTGGTGGTTTATATACAAAATCCAGGGGCCCACATTTTATTGTCAAATGCCAAAAGCTGATGAAGCAGTACTGAATAAGCAGTATGGCTTCTGCTGAATTGGTCTTGTAAACTGAAACAATAGTTTTCATCCATACATCTCTGGCAGTTTTTGATGCATTGTCTTTTTCAGTATGACAGAGCTTTGGTCACACCCAGAGCGAAAGTTCTTTGAATATCAAAAGTGACATAATGAGTGTATGCCCATGACAAGCAGTTATTTCTCTTATTAGATAAAGTCGTTTTGAATTGTAACAATCACATTATGCTTAAAGAGTAAATTAAAAGTGTTCAGATAATCTCAGGAATTGTAAATGTAAATGTTGTTCCACTCCAATAGGGGTTTCCCCTTAAATATTTAATATTTCTTATTATACATACCAGAACCATTCATTATGGACATACCCAATAGTACTTTTGCACACTTAAGTCATAGATACATAATATCAAACCAAGTGGCTTCTGCAAACAAATGTTAGGACTTTTCCTCAGAATTGACTTCACTTTTCTGAAACATTTTCATTTCTACTTTCAACCACCTGGTGCTAGGTGATTATGAAGACAATTAAGTATGAGGTCTGTGGACTTAACTGTGGACAGGATCCACTAATGTTTGACCACCAGAAAGTGTCCAAAAACTAATTTACTTACCAGAAATTGTCCAAATACTTAATAATTTTAAAGAACATATTATCTGATATTTCAAAACATAACAAACTTATTTTTGTTAAATGTTTTACTTATATATGACACTTAAGTGTACAAAACTTTTTGGGTTCAAATTAAATGTTCTTTATACCACAGCATAATGTACTTTGACATAATGTCTTATGAATGTACAATAGAATGACATTTTCTTTATCACTCAAAAGAACTGTGCGTGTGACAACGACAGATAATTTTTTTAGCGTAATTCAAGTGAAATAATTAAATAATAAAAGGAATAATGGGACAACTGAAAACAATATTAAAAGATCTTATGAATTACATGGTTTTAAATGTATTTATTTTTTTGTTATTAATTTGTATTATTTATTAATTTGCTAATTTATACACACTTTTTTCTCCTATTATCAAAATGTCAGTTAGAGTGTGGGAATTTATGTTATTTGAAATCTGATATTTTTTATGCTGCATCTATTCAACAATAGGATAATTTTTCATCTTAAAGAATCTTTCCATTTCAAATCTCTTCTTCCACTCTTTTATGGAGGGCCAAGTCTGCCAATAGTGTAAATATATTTGCAAAGAAATGTGAAAGATGAAAAAAGTGTACATAGAAATAAATAAATTCATTTTCAAATGTGACATAAATTAGTATTTATACCTTTATGTCCTTATTTATGTATTTATAAATTTATTTATTTCCACGTTTTATTTATTTATACATTTCTTTGTCCGTTTGGTAGTGAGGGAGCATGATTTCTACTTCAGGCATAGCAATCGAGCTTAGAGTGCTCCAAAATGAAGCTTGGAGGCCACAGTGACATCTTGTGATTGACTAAATTAAATGCAAGTCTACAGACTTGAAATATAGGACCGTTGTACAAAAGGTCCTCAGTTTGTTCCTGGGAGGCAGCAGATGCCCTAACCCTACCCCCACCCTAATCCTAACCATATGGAGCCTGTAAGGCTGAGTACCCTGCAAGGAACAACCTGAGGCATCTTTATCCCATCGCGAAAATATAGCCACAGATAGGTGTTTACGTATATTTAGAAATTGAAAAATACTTAAAATATGTTAAGAGAGCAATGGGGTAAGCAGGGAATTAATGATCTCTGTTGAATGATTGACTTACAGGTGGGTGATATGACTAAAGTCTTATATTAGTGTTTAATATAACTTATATAACGTTTAATATATTACATGTTGTATCTACCTAGGGAGACTTCTAAAATGTAAGAATTTCATCAAAAATCAATGTGTAAACATGAAATGATCCAGTATTAATCATATTTAATGCAAACACAGTGACAGAGGCAAATGAGCGGAGAGAGAGATGCGCTATTAATTTTGGAATTATCACTGCCAGATTGACACGTCATTAACCTATTTGTAACAAAACTACTCTCCTTATTTCTGCCTGCCCTCTATGATTAATTTCAGTGCACAGTCAAAAAATCATCATATGTATGCCTGATTAAAGTTGGAAAGATCATAAATATAAAGTATTTACACGAGAATCACAATCACAGAAATGAACGTAGTTGTGGTTAAACTATTTATGGAGAAATAACAAATTTATGGAAAAATAAAAGTAATTTTATTGTTGTTAGTATTATTAGCTGTTTGTTTAATTAGCTATCATTTAGCCTATGTGTTTAGCCTTTTGTCTGCTCTGGCATATTGCTGATGAGACATTAATCTCACTGAAGTCTATGCAAGCACACTGCGATCAATGCTGTTGAAAAGGTTCAAATTCAGTTTACATCTGCGTTTCCTAATTGTGCACGCACAACATGACAGTTCAAATGCATGTGACACATGACAATGTTACAATGTAACATGTGACATTTCAAATAAAACAAATACCATCTTACAGTCTGCACTGCAACAGTAGTGCTTAGAGCACACCATCCTCTTTTTCCAATATTAATCTTTATAATTAAATAAACATTATTTTCATTGGCAAATTTTGTCTCAGTGTCCTTGATGTTGCTTCCCTTGAGCCAGGGTTGCAAAAGTGCATTTTCTAGGAATACTCCTCTTGAATACTGAAGGATACTGATTAATAAAGAGCATCTCTTATTTAAACAGAATAAGGTAAAGCATGCACGTGTCTTCTCAATACAGTACACAGTGAAATACTAACACAACATCTAATGTCATACATTGTCATATACAGTGTGTGCCGCAAGCAGTCGTGCAAGACCCAGTACTGTGTACCTAAACATATTACAGCAACAGCTTTTTGTACATTTTTTTGTTTTTTTGTTTTTTGTTAAAACTATCAGATATTTCTACCCGTTTTTCTCTTAGGAATGAATGAGTAACTATGGTAATGGGGAATCGATTTCCACCACGCTAAACCACAATTGAATGCGCCCAAGGCAATATCCACCAGAGTTCAGCAAGGCGTGTTAGGATTGGTGGATTAAAAGCTCAATGTGATTGGCTAAAGAGGAATTTGTGAATCGAAGTTTAAAAAAAAAAAAATCTTAAAATAGCCACACAAAAATCCAAAGCAATCCACACGTGTGACGATTTGCAAATGCAGATTCAACTATCCATAAATAAATGTAACATTCACAAATGTTTTGATGCAAATTAATTCAAGAACTTGATAGATACGTATTTGTAAATCCTTATTTAAGTGAAAAGTATTTGTGTGGGAAATTGGGGAAATATTTGTACTCTCACTTGTGTATTTATGAATTATATTTTGGGTTTATGAATCGGATTTTGTGAATTTGAGTTGTGCTGTGCATTTCTAAATTGTATTTTATAAACATGTTATTTTTGAGATCATTCTGTCTCCATACAAGACAAAGTGGTAGAATTCTCATGAATAATTCTCGGCACTGGTGCCACCTCCATTCTGCCTCCTGTCAGCTCACTATCTCTCTCTCTCTCTCTCTCTCTCTCTCTCTCAATACCCTTTTTCCTCCCTTGCTGAGCTGCTGTTGTTCGGCTATTTATATGTGTCAACCATGAAGAAACACAAGCTCTTATCACCAACATCCCACGTGTTTGCATTAAAAAAAAATATTAGTACTGGATCATTTCACATGCACATACTGCTTTTTGTCCATGTCAAAGTGTTACTGTTATCAGATCTGTTCAAGTTGCAGTTTCTGTTCAGATTGTCTGCCAAGATTTTCTGCCGAATCCCAGACATTTTAGAAATCCTGAGTCATTTACATTTATGCATTTGGCAGATGCTTTTATTCAAAGTGACTTACAGTGCACTTATTACGTTATGAGAAACATGAAATTAAGTGCCTTGCTCAAGGACACAATAGTGGTGGCTGTGGGGATCAAACGTGCAACCTTCTGCTTACCAGTTCTGTGCTTTAGCCCACTACGCCACCACCACTCCATATCACTCCATAGTCCACCACTCAATAAAGGTATCATCTCTAAAGGCACATACAGTTACAGTGATATACAATAAATAAAATAGTGATATAAGATTTTGGTCATTTTCATTCATTCCTATTTGAATTGATCTGTTTACAGGTATATTTTACAATTTCTACGTCCACACCCAACTATGGCTATATTTTAAGTTTGTAGACTTGCATTTAATTTTTGATGTCACTGTGACTGAGCTTGATTACAACACCTGAAGTAGAAAACACACCCTCTCATTACCATACAGACAAAGAAATGTAGAAATAAATATATGTATAAATAAATAAATGTGGAAGTATATAAATCTGGAAATAAATAAATGTGGAAATATATACATGTATAAATAATAAATGTATAGAATAAATAAATGAGGAAATATATACGTGTAGAAATTAATGCATGTGGAAATAAATAAATGTATAAATACTAAAATAAAGAAATAAAAGTATAAATACTCATTTATGTCACAAATTGAAAATGTATTTATTTATTTCTATGAACACTTTTTTTCTTTTTTTACATTTATTTTCAAATATATTTATTTATTTTTAATATTGGAAGACTTGGTCCTCCATACTCTTTGTGTGTTGTGTTGCTATATACTGTTCTATATACTAATATGAATGCTGATATGTTATTATTTTCACTTTTGGTCTTTCAATTCTAATTTAAATGTATTTCTTTTCTGAATGAGGTGAAAACTTGATAGACAGCATAAAGGTTAAGTCTGGGGTGTGAAGAATTAGTGCTGAGAATGCAATAAAAACAGTGCTTTAATATTATAAATACAATTTTATTCTTATTTACTTATTATTCAGGAACAAGAAGTGAAAAAAAATCTAAATGTTTATAAACAGTAATGCTTATAAACAGTAAATGAACAGTTCATATATAAATAAGTGCATGCAGATTGCCTAAAAATCCGTGACTCGTCTGAAGGAGCCCACAATGGCGCAGGTAGCACACCAGTCTCGGAATCTCCTGTATTCCCCAGGTTTCAGGAAGTACTGCCTCCCTCTGTAGTTGGGATATTCATAAAAGATCCAGTAGCCATTCATCACATTACAGGAGTACACATGCCGATGGTGGAAACGATCAGACACACAGGGGCAGTCGTCCATGAATTCCATCATGTGACCGCTGTAGTCAGCCTTCTCAAAGATCCTCAGTCTGTATGGACCCCTGTACTGTTGACATCAAAATGCAAATGAATGTTTCAGTGCACTTCTTGAAAGGTCAAATAAACCATAAGGCCAAGATTTACTGACAATGACTGACAAGCAAATGTTTCTTTGAAAGGTATCTCCACAAGTGTGGCACATTCATTGAAGCTCACCACTGGAATCATGCGACAGGATCGAATACAGCTACTGAAGCCCATCCATCTCTGGTAGTCAGGATGCTCGCCTCTTTTCATATAATACTGGTGGCCCATATAATTTGGACGTTCATAGATCATGAAACAGCCACTCTCCACTCTGATGGAGTTGCAGCGAGTGAAGTAAGTGTGCAGGTCTGTGCAGTCATTGCTGCACTCATAACTACGACCTAGAAAATTTTTGTCTTCATAAAAAATTATCTGAAAAAGGGAGCAAAATTAACATTTTACTTCAGAAAATCTAGTGTAGCAATTGGAAGAATAATCCATTTGAAGTTGTAAGCAAAGGTTAGCATACATAGGGGAGGTGCAATATAGTGTACATTTCATAATATAGTTGTGCCAAAAATCCTACCTTGCCCATGGTCTCCGTTGGAGAGATTCCATATGCTTCCCAAGCCTTTTATACTACCTCTTGACAAACAAAGTATTGTTATTCAAATGTACACATAATATGTCAGGGTACTGGCACATGTTTACCTTTTTGTTAGAGCACAATATTGGGTTCAGAAATATGGATTTTACTTGAAAAAAAGATAAATAATTACACGTTTGGTGTTTTCTCTTGCATGGTCCAAGGAAAGGACTGGCACAGCACCCACACATTCAAAGCACAATGCACACAGAACAATATGGAACATCCCTTTTCCATTAAAGATGTTGTTCAACAGAGGGAGCAGTTACTCTGCTTCCATTCTCAACAGTATTTTCAACTGCACTGTCCTCCAAACAAAACATATGATTAAAATGTAGTAGGAATCTTTACTCATAAAAGTTCAAATTACCCACAAATTTATAGAGTTTTGAACACATTCCTTTCGAAACAGAGAAGCAAATAAGTTATATGATATTGTGTGTGTGTGTGTGTGTGTGTGTGTGTGTGTTTTGGTTTTTTGATTGAATAAAACTGTTAACCAGCTAACATGTTTATGTTCTTAAAATGATACCTTTTAAAGAAGGTACATACAATGTTGCATTAAGAAAATGTTCTCCTAACAATGTATGAGAACTTTTATCAAACATTAATAACATCATTAGAATGTTCCATTAACGTTTTTAACAATGTTTGTTCTTAACCTTAACTGTTAGGTGGGAAGCAAGCATTCTCCCTGACTTTTACTGTATATCCTTGATAATCTCTTGTAAAACCATCAATACAGGCTTGTAAAACTTCCACCAGTAAAGCAACAGGCTAGTGCAACATGAGCAAATTTCTAAAAGCCCAGTTGCCAATGTTTGTTAATATTATTGTTGTTTGTTTGTTTGTTTTGATTTTTACTGACACCTACAACATAAAACCACAAGTATTCAGTTACTGATGACATTGTAGAAATACCATATTCGCAGGCATGTTTGTCACCCATAATTAACTGCACACCCGAAAGTGTCCAGTGATAGCAGGGTTTTCAAAATAAAGTAAATTTTGAATGTCATGTGATCTCAACATGGCAGCCATCCATCATCAGGGAAACCACTATTATCTAGAATAAAACAGATTTTTATAGGCCTTTAATATGACTGTTTTTTTTTTTTTTTTTTTTTTTTGTATGTTTGTTTTTGTTTTTTCTTAAGTCGTCATAGAAGATGATCTGATAAAAATAAAAGCTACAATAATTCTATAGTTGACAGATGCAAACTACTTTTAACTCTCCGTTACTATTTCATGGCCCTTTTCTTCTTAAAAAACAAACAAACATAATTTTACATTTGTGTGAAGTACTATTCATTTCTTTAGGTGTAAAAAATTACTTAATGCACCTTTAAGTTAATACAGATAAATAAAACAAGCTTTAAAAATTAGGCACATCTGCTACACCAAATACTTAAAAAAAAAAAAAAAAAAAAAAAAAAAGCAGTAAATAATTTAATTTTCCTGTTCCATTATCATAAAAAGCAATTTAACAATATGCGTAGCAATAGTACTCATTTGTTATGCAGAACGACTAACCTGTTCACAAACCTGTAAGCAGTATTGCAGATTAAGTGTGAAAAATGACCCCTTAATAACAAAGCCCTACATGTATACAAAGAATAACATACTTACTGTCAAATCAAAAATCATTTCATTGAGAATGATTTTGTCTTCTCATTCTGTCTTTTTCACATCATAAAGCTGCAATTCGATCACTGAATACATGTTTGAGAGGGACAGCTTGATGCATTTTCCCTTTCCCTAGGAATATAGCATTTGATTTCCAATTTGTACCACTTTTAAATGCATATGGATTTTTAAAAGGTCCTCTAATTTCTCTGGGGTCAATGTGCCTTTAAATAGCAGGGCCGCTTTTGTGTATGACAGTCATGGTATTGATAGATTTAACTACAATGAGGACAGTTAATCCAGATTGAGCCCCATATTGTTCAGCCAAAAGTATAAACTGTGTGATAGACCTTTTTCTTTACTGAATATTTCAATTAATGTTTTCCAGTCTGGTAACCAGGTTTACAATAGAAAATTTAACTCATAGGTCAGTGAAAGATGTTTAATTTAGAATAGCAATTTGCTTTATCCTACAATGATGACATTTATTTCACATGAAAACACTAGAGCAAAATAATCACCAAAACAAGCAAAGGTTTCAATCAAGAGAATTTATTTATTGCATGTGCTGCAGCGCAATTAATGTGGTCTAGTTGAAGGTGGTGATTCTTCGGAGGGATCCAATTCTTGGGCCTGTTCCTCCCCAGTCGCTGTACTTCTTGTATTCACCTGGTCCAAGGTAGTACATTCGTCCTCTGTAGTTGGGCTGCTCGTATAGAAGCCAGTGGCCATCCATCACATGACAGGAGTGGATGTCAGCTGTGTGGAAGCGGTCTGTAATGTTTGGGCAGTCTTCCGTTAGTTCTATCATTTGACCTCCCATATCAGCCCGATCATATAGTCTCAATCTGTAGTTGCCATTGTACTGCAAGAAAAATACACTTGGGATGTACTGAGCAAAATACAGTATGCATAAATATTATATCCTTAATATGACAAGTATATCACAGCACTTATTTTTGAGAACTCTTTGCATGATTAGATGGTTTATATAAATTGATTTCATTTACTGAACATAAATTGTTATGGAACTCTTTGTACAGTATATACATTTCTGGAAAAAAAAATTGCAATTTTTATCATTCCTTATCATTACTTGCTGGATTATGTTCTCCCAGTTCAGACACTCACCACTGGGATCATACGACATGATCTGATATAGTCACTGAATCCAATCATACACTGACAGTCCGAGTACTCGCCCCTCTGCAGGAAGTACTGCTGTCCCACGTAATTGGGATTCTCATACACCATGAAGCACCCACTCTCTACCCTGATGGATTGGCATTGGGTAAAGTAGGGTTGCAGATCTGCACAGTCGCTGCTGCACTCATGATAGCGGCCCTGAAAGTTCCTGTCCTCATAGAAGATGATCTGATAAAAATAAAAGGTACAATAATTCTATAGTTGACAGATGCAAACTACTTTTAACTCTCCATTACTATTCCAAGGCCTGGCAAGAGCAATAATATGAACTTACAACTGTTGTAGAATTTATAACCATAATGTATGACAGTATTAGTCTTTGAAAGTGAGTGATGCCATCTTACCTTTCCGATAGCCATGTTGGCACCTTGCAGGGCTGCTGCTGCTCAACACTGGGACCTAGTTTATCACTGTCTTTTATAAAACCTAGAAGCAGCTGTGTGATTGCACAGCATAAAGTATTGTCATTCAAATAAATCTATCACGAGGAGAAAGTAATAGGGGCTGGAAGCGGGGGTGGCGGGGGGCAATTAAACCATCTGATTATGTTTGGCCTGGCCCTGGTGCAGTTTTTCCATATTCATCAAAATGCACAGGACCTCATCCTCTCTAGCTGGCAGATGCTCAATCTGCCGGGCATCAGCACAATTAATAAATGTAAAAGCATTAAAGATTTTATAGAAATATATTTTATAGAATCAATTGACTAATGAGATTTGTTAGAGAAACCAATATAAAATAAAAGGAAAGTGCATTCATGTTTAAGATTTGGCATTTGTTTAATTACTATTTTATGATAGTGAAGATGATCAAGTTAAAAGAATAGTTCACCCAAAAATTAAAATTTGCTGATAATTTACTCACCCTCAGGCCATCCAAGATGTATCTGAGTTTCTTTCTTCATCAAAACAGAATTTAAGACTTTTAGGATTTCATTTCAGGCCTCCTCCTCTAAACAATGTAAGTGAGTTTACTCTATGAATTGACTCTAGTCGACAAATAAAGGTCTTTTGAACCCAAACGATTGATTATTTTTAGAAACAAAACAATACTTATATACTTTTAAACTACAAATGTTCGCTTCCATACATCTCTGTGACGTGCGCTCGTGAGAGGGATGACGTAAGCTCATTGGTAATGTCACGCATCACGTGGAGGAGGAGTCAGGAAGCGCGTCGTTGTTTACATTGTTTTTTTTATTATTATTATTTGGAAATTATTTTTTATTTTATTTTATATTGTTTTGAAATTGTTTTGGACTGTTTTGGTTTGTGAACAGCACAAGTTTCTCTTGTAAACAATGACGCGCTTCCTGACTCTTCCTCCACGTGACACGTGACCTTACCAACAAGCTTACGTCATACCTTTCATGAGCGCACATCACAGAGATAAACAAAAGTGAACATTTGTAGTTAAAAAGTATATAAATATTGTTTTGTTTCTCATAATAATCAATCGTTTGCATTCAGAAGAACTTTATTTGTCGAATGGAGTCGTGTGGATTATTTTGATGCACCCTAAATATGCATTTTGGACCGTCAAAAAATGGAGGACATTGACTTGCATTGTTTAGAGGAGGAGGCCTGAAATGAAATCCTAAAAGTCTTAAATTCTGTTTTGATGAAGAAAGAAACTCAGATACATCTTGGATGGCCTGAGGGTGAGTAAATTATCAGCAAATTTTCATTTTTGGGTGAACTATTCCTTTAACTCTAGTAATCCATGATCTGTTTGATGGAACCCATGCGGACGCTCTTGCCTCCCCATTCAGTGAATCTGGGGTATCCTCCAGGCTTTATGAGGTACATCCTGCCTCTGTAGTTGGAAAGTTCATAGAAGAGCCAGTTTCCACCAATTACCTTGCAGGAGAATACATTGTTTGAATGGAAAATGTTCATTACATTAGGGCAGTCGTCCACAAGATCCATCATTTCACCTCCATACTCTATTCTTTCAGAAAGCTTCACCTCTTGGGAAGATCCCTGTGTCTGATAGACAGAAGGGCATAAAGTGTGTGTACATCAAGTTCATTTTATGATACAACACTTTCTCACTCATCATGGGTTGGTTAACTTGCAAAATTGATTAAGTGAACTTTATAATTTCTTTCAATATAGATCTCTCAAATAAACAGAATGAATCAAAATAAGAATCTATAAATTAGACTGTTAAAAAACATTAGTATAATCACCATGGGAATTATATGAAAGGAGCAAACTGATTCCAGCCCCTATTACTTTCTCCTTGTGATAGACAGATTTATTTGAATGACAATACTTTATGCTGTGCAATCACACAGTTGCTTCTAGGTTTTATAAATTACAGTGATAAACTAGGTCCCAGTTTTGAGCAGCAGTAGCCCTGCAAGGTGCCAACATGGCTATCGGAAAGTTAAGATGGCATCACTCACAACCAGCACTCATACTCTGGGTACTCTCATTTCTGGAGCAAGTATTGCTGGCCTTTGAAATGCGGTTGTTCATAGATCAAGCATCCATTCTCCATCCTGATGGAGTTACAGCAGGTAAGCAGAGCATATCTGCACAATAACGACTGCATTCATACTGATAACCCTCAAAATTCTTGTCTTCGTATAAAATGATCTGTTAAACACAAATATGAATAATAATAATAATAATAATAATAATAATAATAATAATGTCCATTTGTGTGCACATTTATTCTTAATATCTTGAATAAAAAGTACACAGTATATCATATGGCCTTTCTCACTTTCCTCATTGGATTGCTTTACCTTTCCCATTTTTGTCAGTCTAGTTGTACCACATGAGTTTGACACTGCTTATTATGTTAAGGGCACTTCTTTGTGTATATATAGTCGACACTAAGTGCCGACACTGTGTCTGTCATTCATATTATAATTACAAAGGTTTTTGGTAATTATAAGATTATTTTTTGGTAATTTGTTTTAAAAAGTTTTGTTATTTTAATTTTGCTTTTGTTAAAAATATAGTTTTTTATTTTCTATTGTCTAATTGTGTTGTCATGAAATGTAGTTGAAAAGGTGATTTTTCTCAAAGTTTTTCTGATGTTCATCACATAATGAATAGATAAATATCATTGCTTTAATATTCATGTCTAAGTCATATTGTATCTTTACATTTTTATTTTATTTTTGGAATTTGGAATACCCAATTCCCACTACATAGTAGGTTCTTGTGGTGGCATGGTTACTCACCTCAATTCAGGTGGCGGAGGACAAATTTCAGTTGCCTCCGCTTCTGAGAGAGTCAATCCGCGCATCTTATCACGTGGCACGCTGTGCATGATACCGTGGAGAGTCACAACATGTGGAGGCTCATGCTGCTCTCCGCAATCCACGCACAACTTACCACGTGCCCCATTGAGAGTGAGAACCCCTAATCGCGACCACGAGGAGGTTACCCCATGTGACTCTACCCTCCCTAGCAACCGGGCCAATTGGTTGCTTAGGAGACCTGGCTGGAGTCACTCAGCATGCCCTGGATTCGAACTCGCTACTCCAGGGGTGGTAGTCAGTGGTATCTTTAAACTGTTGCATGTAAGATGCTACCAGGGTTGAGGAATACACGAATACATGTAACGAGATTACGTATTTAAAATACAAAATATTAATAACTGTATTCCATTACAGTTACAGTTTAAATCATTAGTATTCACAATACAGTTACATTCAAAAACTATTTAAAGAGATTTCTTTGCATTTTATTGTCATTTGTTCCCTATCTGTCACTCACTCGACGTTGTGTCGATGTAGTGACACTAGGGGTCGCCCTTGGGAGCCCCGAACACCTCTGATCTTTGAAAAAAGGCCAATGGGAATTAGTGAGTGGAATTTGCATGCCACTCCCCCGGACATACGGGTATAAAAGGAGCTGACTCGCAGTGTTGCCAACTTAGCGACTTTGTCGTTAGATTTAGTGACTTTTCAGACCTCTTTAGCGACTTTTATTCAAAAAAGTGCCTAGCGACAAATCTAGCGACTTTTTGGACAAACCTTATCTACCTTCCGTAGAAGAAAGTCGCCAGTACTGCCCCGCGAGCGCGTGATCTTGCTTTCCTGCCCGGACTCGGAGGCACACCTCTCTCTGCGTCTACTCTGTTCAGTGAGACTGACAGAGAGAGAGGTGAGCAGGCGAGAAGACGGAGCAGCACAATCAGTTGACCGCACGGCAGCTGACATGGACGTGAATGAGCTGCGCATGTGCAAACAGCGTTGTCAAGGACCAATCACGAATCTGTATTGTTTTTTGTTTTTTAAACATGCACATCGGTTTTTTTTGTTTGTAAATATGCACATAGTGGTTTGTTATGGCTGAGCGCTGTGTGAGAGAAAAGATAAGTTTCTGTCACTTCTAACTTTCTCTCTGAGTGATTGATAGATATAGGGAATTAATAGGGTATTACAGTATGTACGGTAAGCACAGAGAAGCAAACGCATGTAAAGGGCGGACACTCTGCAAAATTCAAATGAGACGCGATGACGTCACGAATATGCTAATTAGCGTATGACGTCATCTAGCAACATTTAGCGACTTTTCGAGCAGGCTTTAGCTACTTTCCATTGAAACTAGCTGGCAACACTGCTCGCAACCACTCATTCAGATTTTCTCTTCGGAGCCAAACGGCTGTGTTCAGCGAGCTGAATTACTCTGCCGATCCATTCACATTTATGGTGCATTACAGCGGCTTCTCCCCCTCTTGCACTGATGAAGTGCAGAGAACGCCCCTGGGCCCTTCAGCAGCTAAAAGAGTATATTCTTCCTACCGAAAGAGTATATTTTCCCTTCTAAAAGAGTGGCATTAACGGAGAGCGTCTTTTTAAAGATGCCTCTCCGTTTGTGTGTATTTCCTGGTTGCGGTCCGCTTCCGATGGCCACGATCACGGTCTTACGTGCTTGGGCGCAGCCCATGCGGAGACAGCGTTCGTGGACGGGTCATGTTCTCACTGCTAGAGCATGACCATGGCAATGTTGTGGTCGCAGTTTTTCCTTCGTTAGAGGGAAAGACCACCCCAGCGGCTCCCCGCCTCGGTCCTTCTACCTGCGGGTTTGAGGCTGACACGCAGCTGGCCCCTGGGGCTACGCAAGTATGTGTTCCCCACAGTGAGCCTACTTGCACAGATGTTGTGCAAGGTCAGGGAGGAAAAGGAGCAGGTCATCCTAGTAGCGCCCTACTGACCTACCCAGACCTGGTTCTCAGACCTCACGCACCTTGCGACATGTGAAGATTTTGCTTTATGCTAAGCTAAAAATGCTATTTCTAGACATTTAAATGCACCTGTTACCAGGCACAATCATATGAAGGAAATCCATGTTAGATCATAATTTTTCTGGATATACAGTGCATCCGGAAAGTATTCACAGCGCTTCACTTTTTCCACATTTTGTTATGTTACAGCCTTATTCCAAAATGGATTAAATTCATTATTTTCCTCAAAATTCTACAAACAATACCCCATAATGACAACGTGAAATAAGTTTGTTTGAAATCTTTGCAAATTGATTAAAAAGAAAAAAAGAAAAAAAAAAGAAAAAAAAATCACATGTACATAAGTATTCACAGCCTTTGCTCAATACTTTGTTGAAGCACCTTTGGCACCAATTACAGCCTCAAGTCTTTTTGAGTATGATGCTACAAGCTTGGCACACCTATTTTTGGGCAGTTTCTCCCATTCTTCTTTGCAGGACCTCTCAAGCTCCATCAGGTTGGATGGGGAGCGTCAGTGCACAGCCATTTTCAGATCTCTCCAGAGATGTTCAATCGGGTTCAAGTCTGGGCTCTGGCTGGGCCACTCAAGGACATTCACAGAGTTGTCCCGTAGCCACTCCTTTGTTATCTTGGCTGTGTGCTTAGGGTCGTTGTCCTGTTGGAAGATGAACCTTCGCCCCAGTCTGAGGTCCAGAGCGCTCTGGAGCAGGTTTTCATCAAGGATGTCTCTGTACATTGCTGCATTCATCTTTCCCACGATCCTGACTAGTCTCCCAGTTCCTGCCACTGAAAAACATCCCCACAGCATGATGCTGCCACCACCATGCTTCACTGTAAGGATGGTATTGGCCAGGTGATGAGCAGTGCCTGGTTTCCTCCAGACATGACACTTGCCATTCAGGCCAAAGAGTTCAATCTTTGTTTCATCAGACCAGAGAATTTTGTTTCTCATGGTCTGAGAGTCCTTCAGGTGCCTTTTGGCAAACTCCAGGCGGGCTGTCATGTGCCTTTTACTGAGGAGTGGCTTCTGTCTGGCCACTCTACCATACAGGCCTTGATTGGTAGAGTGCTGCAGAAATGGTTGTTCTTCTGGAAGGTTCTCCTCTCTCCACAGAGAAATGCTGGAGCTCTGTCAGAGTGACCATCAGGTTCTTGGTCACCTCCCTGACTAAGGCCCTTCTCCCCCGATCGCTCAGTTTGGCCATGCAGCCAGCTCTAGGAAGAGTCCTGGTGGTTCCAAACTTCTTCCATTTACGGATGATGGAGGCCACTGTGCTCACTGGGACCTTCAATGCTGCAGAAATTTTTCTGTACCTTTCCCCAGAACTGTGCCTTGATACAATCCTGTCTCGGAGGTCTACAGGCAATTCCTTGGACTTCATGGCTTGGTTTGTGCTCTGACATGCACTGTTAACTGTGGGACCTTATATAGACAGGTGTGTGCCTTTCCAAATCATGTCCAATCAACTGAATTTACCACAGGTGGACTCCAATCAAGTTTTAGAAACATCTCAAGGATGATCAGTGGGAACAGGATGCACCTGAGCTCAATTTTGAGTGTCATGGCAAAGGCTGTGAATACTTATGTACATATAATTTTTTTTTTTTTTTCGTTTTTTATTTTTAATAAATTTGCAAAGATTTCAAACAAACTTCTTTCAAGTTGTCATTATGGGGTATTGTTTGTAGAATTTTTAGGAAAATAATTAATTTAATCAATTTTGGAATAAGGCTGTAACATAACAAAATGTGGAAAAAGTGAAGCGCTGTGAATACTTTCTGGATGCACTGTATTTTAATATATGAACATACAGGTGCATCTCAATAAATTAGAATGTCGTGGAAAAGTTCATTTATTTCAGTAATTCAACTCAAATTGTGAAACTCGTGTATTAAATAAATTCAGTGCACACAGACTGAAGTAGTTTAAGTCACTGGTTCTTTTAATTGTGATGATTTTGGCTCACATTTAACAAAAATCCACCAATTCACTATCTCAAAAAATTAGAATATGGTGACATGCCAATCAGCTAATCAACTCAAAACACCTGCAAAGATTTCCTGAGCCTTCAAAATGGTCTCTCAGTTTGGTTCACTAGGCTACACAATCATGGGGAAGACTGCTGATCTGACAGTTGTCCAGAAGACAATCATTGACACCCTTCACAAGGAGGGTAAGCCACAAACATTCACTGCCAAAGAAGCTGGCTGTTCACAGAGTGCTGTATCCAAGCATGTTAACAGAAAGTTGAGTGGAAGGAAAAAGTGTGGAAGAAAAAGATGCACAACCAACTGAGAGAACTGCAGCCTTATGAGGACTGTCAAGCAAAATCGATTCAGGAATTTGGGTGAACTTCACAAGGAATGGACTGAGGCTGGGGTCAAGGCATCGAGAGCCAACACACACAGACATGTCAAGGAATTTGGCTACAGTTGTCGTATTCCTCTTGTTAAGCCACTCCTGAACCACAGACAACGTCAGAGGCGTCTTACCTGGGCTAAGGAGAAGAAGAACTGGACTGTTGCCCAGTGGTCCAAAGTCCTCTTTTCAGATGAGAGCAAGTTTTGTATTTCATTTGGAAACCAAGGTCCTAGAGTCTGGAGGAAGGGTGGAGAAGCTCATAGCCCAAGTTGCTTGAAGTCCAGTGTTAAGTTTCCACAGTCTGTGATGATTTGGGGTGCAATGTCATCTGCTGGTGTTGGTCCATTGTGTTTTTTGAAAACCAAAGTCACTGCACCCGTTTACCAAGAAATTTTGGAGCACTTCATGCTTCCTTCTGCTGACCAGCTTTTTAAAGATGCTGATTTCATTTTCCAGCAGGATTTGGCACCTGCCCACACTGCCAAAAGCACCAAAAGTTGGTTAAATGACCATGGTGTTGGTGTGCTTGACTGGCCAGCAAACTCACCAGACCTGAACCCCATAGAGAATATGTTGGGTATTGTCAAGAGGAAAATGAGAAACAAGAGACCAAAAAATGCAGATGAGCTGAAGGCCACTGTCAAAGAAACCTGGGCTTCCATACCACCTCAGCAGTGCCACAAACTGATCACCTCCATGCCACGCCAAATTGAGGCAGTAATTAAAGCAAAAGGAGCCCCTACCAAGTATTGAGTACATATACAGTAAATGAAAATACTTTCCAGAAGGCCAACAATTCACTAAAAATGTTTTTTTTATTGGTCTTATGATGTATTCTAATTTTTTGAGATGGTGAATTGGTGGGTTTTTGTTAAATGTGAGCCAAAATCATCACAATTAAAAGAACCAGTGACTTAAACTACTTCAGTCTGTGTGCATTGAATTTATTTAATACACGAGTTTCACAATTTGATTTGAATTACTGAAATAAATGAAGTTTTCCACGACATTCTAATTTATTGAGATGCACCTGTATACTGTATTTATAATCCCTGAACACATAAATCTTACAGGTCTGTCATCATCTCTGGAGCATAAAGTTAAATCTGTTATATCTCATAAATCTGTTCAATATGTGCACATAATTTTAACTGAAATAATTCTAATTTACTAGACACTTGTAGGAATTTTAGCTTATTATTGGTTAAAAGGGGGAATAATTATCTATTATCTAGGGAATCTAACAGAATTAATATTTAACACACAATCAACATATTCACCCACCGATATGTTGAAGCTAGCATCTCTATCAAATATGGAAGGAATATCACCTCATGGCCAATGAAATAATATCCTAAATTTAGCATAATCACTGTTTATAAGCAAGTAACAAGATCAGACCATTTAAGACATTAACTTTATGAGCATGAAGTACAAGACACTTCTCTTTGAATACAAACGAGACTTTATTAAACTATTCTAAACCTAATACATAAACTGATCTAGCACGCACACACACACACACACAAATTGAACAGAAAAGAAAAAATTTGGAGTACTGAAAATGCAGAATATTGAGTTATTGCAATGTATGAAGTTTAGCAAACCATGACAGAACAAACCATCTGTCTAACCGTTTCACCTTCGTATTAGCCCACAATAGCGTTATTGATTTTATCTAATACACCAGTTTAGCGAGACATGGAAATACTGTACTTGGTTACTTGGTGAGTTGTTTCTTTCGTTGTGTCAGCGGTTTGGGAGCTGAGCCAAAGATGATGTGAGGGGTCAGAGAAACCAATCGGGAATGACGAGTCAAGGGAAGAATGAGCCATGTTTCATTCATATGTGGGTTGCTCCGGTGCGTTTAAGGGCCAAAGGCAGTTGCGGCCAAGTAAACTACTTTTGCTAAAGACTTTGCAGAAAACAAAGACTGGATGATAATGCTAACAGCTCAAAAGAAAATGTAGACTTAGCATAGACTTTGTGTTCAGCGTAGATTCTGTGTTAGTGTAGATTCTGTTTTCAGCATCGACTCGACCCAACTCGTTTCAACTCAACTCGTTAGTTCAATGTCATGAGGTTTTAACCTTTCTGACTGGGCACAACCAAGAAGACTTCTGACCAGTCAGAAATTAACTTGACCGCAGGGAGTAAACAGCTTTTCCCCCCTTAAGTTAATTAGCATATAATTCTCTTGTTACATGCTTTCCCCGATTTTCCTGCTCTCTAAAGGTATTTCAGGCCTAAACTTTGATAGCAACAATACAATGCAAGTTATACGATTTTACCCAACATCAATATTATGGAAATTAACTATGGACTTCATGGATACCAAACATGAGGGTAAAGATAATAGTCATTGCAATGGTAATAACATTCATGATAAGTGATTAAAAGAGTAATAAGAATAAATCATATAGTTAAAGCCAGGATAACATTACATGAGGTAATAAGAATAAATCATATGTTTCAAGCAAAGATAACATTACATGAGGTAGTCTGACAATATCTATGGTAGATATACATATGAGAAGGACAAAAACAATGTTAGTTCCATGTGTTAGGAAACCCAGATTAAAAGTTACAATGGTTACTCTATTAATTTAGAGCATGGTGATGCTTGATTGTCTGTTATTGTAGATTATATAGTCAGGCTAAGCCTGGGTATAAAATTATCTTGTAAGCTTTGTCCCACACAAAGAGAGTTCAAAGGTTCGGTGCCTGTGTGGAAAAGTTCAGAAGGTTGTAAACTGAGAACTGAGTCTGCCCTGTGTCAGTGTCTTGTGGGTTAAAAGGGGCCTCCCTGAGTATTGGCCCTTTGTTTTAAATCATGCTGTTTTTGCTGTTTTAGCAGGATGGTTGTCTCTTTGACCAGCAATTTGGCACTCGTTAATGATCTCAAATCAACAACCTAAAAGAAGCTTTAGACTCCATGAGGGGAGTGCAATCTTCCTCACAATTCTTTTGCTCAGGAAAAGGGTCACAGGATGCAGCTGGGAGACTTTCAGCACCAAATGTTCAGATTCATAGCTTTATGGCCTGTAAAGGCCCTAAGGTCATTCTTCCAGAAGGTTCGCTTTTTGCTTTGTGTCCTTTGGAATGTTTGCTGCCTGGTGCACATAAAACCTACACACTTTGTAATCCATAGCAATTTTACAGCACAGTTAAACTATATGGATTATCTTAATCAAACTGGGTTACAGTTTGTGCCTTGCTCAAGAGCACAGTGCTCATAGTTTATAGTTAACCCCTTCAAGGGTTTGAACCTGTCATCCAATAATTAGATTATTTTTTTTATATATATGTTTATGAATATCTATATGAACAACATGAGCATAAGCCATATGATTATGATACATATATTCAGTTTTCTACACTTCATCTGTTTAGCCTTAGTAATTCACATGTTCTAACATACTGTACATTACAAGCAGAGAGAACACTCTTGGTAAAAATGTTTCTATTTTTTTATTCAGCTCTCCAAACAGTGAAATGAAGTCTGGCAGCCTAATAGCAAGTGTCATTGTCAGGCAGTGACCCCTCCAGGTAGAGAGAGCAAGAACAAAACTGAATACACTTGAGCACAGACACCATTTTATTTAGTGTGTGAAAAAGGGCATGCAGCAGACATTTCACAAGTACTCCTTTCATTAGGGATCCATGTTACGTCTGATGGATCCCATCCTGGAACTCATTCCACCCCAGTCGCTGTAACTCCTGTACTCGCCAGGCCTCAAGTAGAAGTGCCTGCCCATATAGTTGGGCTGCTCATACATGAGCCAGTGACCATCCATTACATGGCAGGAATGGAAGTCAGACATATGGAAGCGTTCCATGAGGTTGGGGCAATCATCCATAAGCTCCATCATGCGGCCACCCATGTCAGAACGCTCATAGAGCCTCATTCTGAAGGAACCACGATGCTGATGTAGAAAAGAACAGAAAGCTAAGGCTGAGTGCTTAATTTATCTATATCAAAACAAGACCATTGATAGCTTTACGTAAGGATAAGCATCAGTATTTACCATGGGAATCATACAACAGGACCTGATGCAATCGTTCATTCCCATCATACGCAATCAGTGTACTGGCCCCTTCTTAGGAAGTACTGGTGGCCCATGAAGTTGGGTCTGTCATAGACCATGAAGTAACCGCTTTCTACTCTGATGGAGTGACAACAATTGAAGTAGGAGTGCAGGTCACCACAGTCACTCATGCACTCATGGTAACGGCCGCCGAAGTTCCTATCCTCGTAAAAGATAATCTAGAGAGAGAGCAAACAAAAAAACATTTTGATATGGTCATCACAGCAAATAGATCATTTACAAATATTTTATCACTAAAAAGTTATTCTGATTTGTACAGACCTTTCCCATGTTTGCAGGGGGGTTGGGCTTTTTCCTGTTTCGGTGCCAAGTGGTGCTGGAACTTTAAATACACATCCAAGAAGATAGTGGTGCGACTGTTTGTATTGTCATTTAAATCAGAGTGTACTCATGTCAGCAGAAACTGCACAGCAATATTGTAAATGCAACTGCCTGTTAACCCTAAAAACCCCACTTTGATTGCTTTTTCCAGCAAAAGCTGCACAATTGAAAGCTCCTGGAAGTTTGAGGGGACACAGCACAATAGAATGAGTTTTCTGGATTTATTGTTGTATTTCACAGCACAAGACTCTTTAAATAAGGACTTTTAAATATAACAGAACCGTTTTGCCCTTGGAGTTGTTAAATGCCTTTGGCAGATATTGGAGGTTTATGTATGTAATTAAGTAATGTTATAATATATGTACAGTTATGTGTAAAATATGTTATTACCATGATTCATTTTAGTGAAAAGTTTATTATTGGCAACTATTCTATATATACATCATACTGGAAGATGTATAGGATGGCTACTCAAACAAATTCAGGCATAACACCCAACATTCAAGGCATTGTCAATGGTTCCTTTTCAGACTAGGAACACTGCAGCATGGCATGTTCTAAGAAGTTGCCAATATTAAAGTTAAGAGGTAACTGTACTGCAAAAAGAACATTTGTTGAAATGCCAAATGACTCGTTCTCTACTTCCTCCACATTTTGATGTCACACTGTGGTAGACATTTGCATCTGTCCGCCTCCACAACAACACATCAATGCCTACATTACCTTTCACCCTTTCGGATGTGAGTTTCTCCTATACTGACAGATCCTCCAGCATCAGTTATTTAATGCATGCTGTAATTAAAAAAAAAAAAAAATCTTACCTTACACTTCACAGCAGATGCACTGGAGTACAAATGATATATTATAAAACATATAATGTGGGTTTTAAATGTTTATAATGATTGATTACAACTGATAAGATGCAATCACGAACGTGATTGCCAGCTATGTGCGTTGCCATGTTTGTTTACATTGCATGCAGCATGGGATTCTTAGTTTATAATAGCATAAAACGTTCTAAAAACCTAGCCTTTCCACTTTCTCAGCCCTGGAAGTGCTGGAATTAGTGACGGATGGAATGGGAGAAGGCTCAAGTGGACTGACTAGTTTATATATTCTTTGTTTGACGTCCGAAAACATGTACACATCGCTGTATCAGGGTGGAAAATGATCATGTTTTACAAATATATAACAGTTTTTTGTGCAAGAAACTTTACTAGTATTATAAGTGAACCATAAGGAACATTTTAAAATAATAATTAAAAAAACAAAAAAGGACATGTCACAACCCCTTTAAAATATATGCCCATGGATGCTATTTGGCTTGAAATTGAAAGTCTGAACATGGTCAGCTTTAATGTAACACAATAATTTTGAGTGAGGAAAAACACATCTCCATACACAATATGCAAATATGCATACATTGCAAAGCATATGGTTTTGTGACATTTTATTGACAAATCAATGCCAGGAAAGGCACAAATATTTTAATAATGTGGTTTCTAAAAATCAGTGATTCTGCGGAAGGAGCCGATAGTGGCACACATGGCGCCCCAATCGCTGAACTTGCGGTACTCGCCAGGCGGCATGAAAAACCGATGGCCGCGAAAACTGGGATGCTCATAGAAGGTCCAGTAGCCCTCCATGACATTGCAAGAGTGAACACTGCGGCACTGGAAACTTCCATGAACTGACTCACAGTCATCATTGAATTCCATCATCTGACCTTGGAAATCTGGCCGATCATAGATCCGGATGCGGTATGATCCACCACTTGGCTGCAAAATAATTCAAAGGGTTTTTTTTTTTTTTTCTCCAAAGGATTAAAAGATCTGAAGTATGGATGTGTGCAGTGTTAATTTGTACAACATCACAAAATACAGTACAGAGCTTGCTATGAGGTTTACACAAAGTAGTTGTCTGTGACAGAACAGTGAACTACAAGGATAAAATAATATACTAAAAAACAAAAATGCATTTAAAAAAAGAAAAAAAAAAGAAAAAAACGGATATAGATGAGTGGTTCTTAACCTTTTTGACTCCAAGGCAAATATTCGAAGGCCCCACCATTTAGGCTTAGATATTTCCTCTGGTTCTTATGCTGTAATGATGACAATGTTGCCTTTTTTCAAACCTTTTTTTATTATTAACAGATTCTAGAAGTAGGAATAAATTAAAAATAATTAATTGCAAATCATTTTGTGATTCCGAAAAGGTTTCAAGAACTGTACGTTCTTCAATAAAGACAACAGTTTATTAATTTACTGAACTAAAATAAGAAGTATGATGTCAGCTCACAGGTTGTAGTACTAAAAATCTTGGAAATTGATTTGTAGTGGTTTTTAAGTCATATTGCAGCCCCCTAGTGGGCCCTGGTCCCTGGTTGAGAACTGTGTTAGACAATATCCTAAAATCATTATGTAAACAGCTATTCATCAGTTGCAAAGCTTTGGTCATTCACATTAGCATTACTCACATAAGTAAAGGTACGGCAGGAACGAATAGTGTCATTGTAGCCCATCCAGTGCTGATAGTCAGGGTACTCCCCTCTGGTTAGCACATATTGGAAACCGGAGTAGTTGGGTTTCTCATACAGAACCCAACAGCCACTCTTCACTCTGATAGAGTTGCATTGACTGAAATGAGGGTTCATATCTGGGCAGTCTGTGTCGCACTCATATGAGTGACCCTGGAAGTTTCTCTCCTCGTAAAAGATAATCTGAAAGCAAGAAATGTCATAAAGCAATAACGAGGCAAGCAGTGCCTTCTACTAATAACTGCATTCTATAAAGTCCTGATATCACGTAGACTTTAGCATTTAGTAACTGTAAGAATTACGTGTTTTTCTGTTCAAAGATACATACAATATATTAGTCATTTTAGTTGGCATCTGGCTAATAACTGTTCAATGGCAAATGCACAAATGCTTGTTCTCTTATTATGTATTTGGACCCAAATGCAAATCTACTTCAAGAAATGCAAAAATAATACCCAATTTTTAATCCATGTCTCATTTACCTTACTCATTTTGATGGAAGCCCTGGAAAACAGTCCTGAAGAAGAGAAACAGTCAAACTAAGGCATGAGGTCTGCTTTATAAACCTCCATCAACATTTGGTGGATCGAACTTTATTTGCCATTTCAGTGACTGGGATTTGGCATCCTGGTGGTGCTGCCAACCTCTTGATCCCATCCATAGATTTAAAAGCCCTGATTCATCAAATCAAAATTCCTAGCTGGCAAATTACTGACCTCAACTGCCTCTTCTGTTTTGATCCAGACACTAAAATGATTTTATGATCTACAGAATCATTGCTTATAGCATGGAATGGAAAACTCGTCACAAATAGTTGTTGTGTACTACCTCTTAATGAGTTTTTAAAGGTTATTTTATATTGTGTAAGAACTGGTTTAAGAACTTTATCACTGCATTGTAAACATTGCATCTTCTTTGTTCACAGTTACTTTATAATTAGAATGCATAGGAAAATTAATTTATATGCACACTATTCCATTACCTGAATATGCTAAAGATATGAACATCTTCGTCAGATATTTAAAAGTCAGGAAAACAAACTTTGTATTTGTAACATAACCCACTTTATTTACCCACCCCTCTTTCATATCATCTGGTTGTGAGGAAGTCTTGAGAAAAGAATTTAAACTTTTGATAAAAGTAATAAAAGTCTATTTTCTCACCACATAAAATGTCAAAATATGTTTGATGAAAAAGCTACATGATGACTGGGATCATCTCTAAATAATGAAACACCTGTTAGGACGTTAAACGTGTTATGACAGGAATGTTTAATATTTTATACAAATACAAATTTGCTTGTAGGACAGCTGTTGTCTTTACTCCTGCAGAGATTCTTGAGAGCCCTCATAGTGTGTTGTTTCATCTTTAAAGGAGTCCTCACTGTCCTGTATTTGACAGAAAACTTAGCTGCAACAATTACAGTTCACAATCTGAACACATGATGGCAGTAATTCTCAACTTCATGAGCGGTGGTGAAGACTAAAACGTGTATTTGGTAATAACAGAATGTGGCTAAATGTATTTGAGGAACAGTTGACTGCAACTCACACTAAATGAGGAGCTAGAAGAGGACGACGAGGAGGGGGACTCCAGTGTCTCTGTTCCTGCAGGGACATCCTGTTTACTGTGTTCCTTGATCCAGCGTTTTAGCACCTGTGCTTTTAAAGAGAAATAAGAATAATATAACAAAAATATTTTGCTCTATTTAATGAACACTTTCTTAATTTATAGTATATTATATTGCACATATGAAAAGGTCACATACTGTGTTTTCTTGAGTGGTCTACTGCTTTGAATGAACTAAGCATGGCAAATGGATGATAGGAGAGGGAGAATGGGTGAACAATATTACCCTGTTGAGGAAAAGACTGTGAGGTCACTTGTGATCTTTTCATAAACCCTTATGTATTTACATAAAACTGACCATGTCTAAACAGTTATGTGAGGGGAGGGACTAAACAGACATGAAAGTTTGCAGATTGCAAGTTTATCTCACTAATTCTCATCCAGTATGACATTTACACCACAAACAATGAACTATAATGAACAACGATGAACTTACCTTAGTGTGATTATGAGGGTAAGATGCAGATGGCTTGCAATTATACATAGACAGAATGCCTTCTATTGGTAAACTATTCTGAAAATGATAGGACAATGATACAACTTGGCTAATAACACAAAAGGCTTTTGCCACCACTAAATTATCCTTATAGCGGAACCTTACCAGAAGCATTCCAGCAAAGGAAGAAAGGATCACTGCCTCTCTTTCCAGGCGATTAGGGTACTGGTGGCTATGTCCTGGACTACCAATTCCTCTATAAAGACAGACCAAAGCCAAATGTAAGGTTCAACTATCAGTAGCAAACACACTGCCAACATAACAATAATCTTATTGGACATACACATAACACATTACTATAAATTACTCACATGATGTCATTCTTCCCATCATCTTTATTGAGCCACCACAAAGCCACACTTATAGCCAAGTCATAATGGGCCTATATGAATGTAAAAATGCATTTATAACATTTTAAGCAATACAAGCTTTAACAATAACCAAAAATAATTATTAATGGTTCTTTCCATCTCAACAATGCACCATTACACTGTTGCTCTTACTGTATATTGATCACTTACCAGATCATCTAACATTGTAGAGGTGCCTTTCCCCTTTGGATCAAAACCATTTTCTCTGAGTCTTTGTCCAATATATTCACCCCTAAAAATTTGTTAAATAAGTATAGATCCTTACCGCAGTTACAAGTAAGCTTTTAAAAGTTGCTCTAACCTCACAGATTAATAATTTATTATCTGGATAGCAGAAACAGCCAAGCGTACAATTACACTTAATCAGTGTTTTGAAATGTATCCTAAAGTGATTCATTGACTTGTTCACTTAAAATGGTGACAGTCACGTAACCCTGTAGGCAGACAGACTTAAAGCTTAACGTCAATTCTATGACATTTGGCCTAATGCAGTTCAGTGCACCATATTACAGTAATGAAATGAAACTTACAGCAAAGCTTTAACATCCCTCCTCACACGCTTGGCCTCCATGTTTCAGACACTCAGACACTTAACTGTACACAAGCCTTTATTTCTAAAATTCAGTCTGAGAAGAAAAAAAAGCAGTAATGTTTGGAACAATGAAAATAACATTACATAGAAAAACAGTATGAGTTATCTAGTAGTTAATCCTCTGCCCAGGGAAACACTAAACACAGGATGCAAACTATAAACACTATATTGTCTAGCAATGAACAAGAAAAGTGAGATGGACATTTGACATGGTATCCAACAGACAAGGGTAAGGTTACCAGAAGCATTTGATAAAACTAACACAAGCATTTACAAGTTGAGATGCTCTACAAATTATTAATTGAATTAAAACATTTAATGGCTAAAAGTGAACATGAACTATTTGCGCATAACATTTGAATGGAATACATTGCTTTCTGCTCTGATGCAAAAAGACTTACCACTTCAACCAGAAAAGAATCCTTTCTCATGAAAATGCATAGAAAAGTTTGATAACTTACCTAAAACTGACAGAAAAACTTCCTGTTAGCAAAATAATAGTAAATATCAGAAGTTCTGGTTTGCTTTCAGACAGCAGTATAAACTGGTTAAACAGATACTCCTATTCCTGATCTTAGAATAGTAGTCATCTCAGGTGAACAGTCTACTCTAAATTATTCATTCAGTTTGTCAATCACAAGTGCCCAGTTATATAACACACAGGCAAGGGGGTTACCTCCCCCCCATCCCCCCTGGAATCTACACCCCTGCACACAGGTGCAACTTGCCAACATAATCTTAATCAGAGAACAGCTGAGGTCATGAACACAGCTGTCTTCCAAGAAAACTATAGATGGGTCGGCAAGCAGAAGTGAGTTTTACTAATAAATGACTAAAAGAGCAGTTTCTCTTTATTAATCATTGAAATAAATATCTACATCTAAAATTCAAAAAACAATATATTCTTATACTAAGTGTATGAGATTAAAACTGAGCTGAAATGTGCAGCTTCAGTTAAAAAAAAATGTAATCTATTAAACATGTATCATATCAAAATGGAATAAAAGCAGACACAAAATAAAATAAATAAATTTTAAAAAAATGTATATCAATTAATGGGAGATCACTCCTTTTTCCTGAGTTCGTTTCTTCTTCTTGTCGTCTTTGAACACAGGAGAATTCAAGAACTTTGAATCAGAGTATTTGTCCCCACGCCTCATTTTGCTGCAAAAAAAGAAACCCAATTGAAAACTATTAATGAACTATATATAGTATACAAATACATGTGTGTGTATGTATATATATATATATATATATATATATATATATATATATATATATATACACATATATATATATATTACACGCACACACACACAGTTGCAATCGAAATTATTCACCCCCCCAAGACAGTAAGGATATACAAAGGTAAGCTTTTCTGATGACCCAGAATTTTTCAACTTTACATCTATATCAGTTGAGTGACACATTCAAAGTCACAGTGTGAATATATAACCTAATATTTGTAAATAGCAGGATTTTTTAAAAATACAGCCATGTCATAATTCTTAAATATGTAAGGCTACACAAGTAATTGTTTTAAAACAAAATTAAGTCATCAATCTGCAATGGCACTTAAGTTTTAAAATGTAAGTTTAGCGTTTTAAGCAAAAATGTATTTCTATGCAAAAAATGCAATTAAAAATAAGCTGTCTCAAAAGCTAATAGAGAAGATTATTTCATTACACAAGAAAGGTCATGGCTAAAAGTACATTTCTAAGGCACTTCAATTTCCAATAGACAAAGTTGACAGCACCATTCATAAATTTTTTAAATATGGTACAACAGCAACCTTCTTGGGGTGTGGAGGAAAGCAAAACTTCACCAAGGGAAATGTTGACTTGAATATTCAAGAAGTAATTAGGAAAGACCTGTGGAGTCCTGGAAGATGGTTTTATAGACGTATGACACTAAACTGAAAATGAGTTTTAGACTCATGGGTCAGCAGCACATCTGGAGTAATTCTGTGAATTGAAGCATGGAGGTGGGTCAGTCCAGTTATGGGGGTGTTTTGCGGCTGCAGGAAACAGCTATCCTGACTATGTGACTGACACCATGGATTCTTTTAGGTATCAGGCCATTTTGGCATGAACAATGTGATGCCTTCAGTGTGTAAATTGAAGCTTGGTGATCATTGGACTTTCCAGCAAGACAATAACACCAAGGATACATCCAAGTTGTCCAAAATCTGGTTCAGGGATAGGTCGTGGAATGTCCTTAAATGGCCCTTTCAGTCAATCATTAAAATCCCATTGCAAACCTTTGTTGGGATTTCAAGGAAGCAGTGGCAGCACAGAAACCAAAGAATGTCAATGAGCTGGAAGCTTTTGCTCATGAGAAATGTGTAAAAATTCTAATAGAGAGGTGTCCAAAGCCTGAGAACACTTACCTGAAACATTTATTTGCTGTTATTAAGGATAAAGGATGCTCCACAAATGATTGACTTAGGGGGTTGAATATTTTTGACATGACATTTGTGGAGAGAATTAGATATTTTTTATTTTAGAATTTGGATAAACTGAACTCTTTGTTCTCAAAATCACTCAAATGTGTATTAAAAACTTACTTTGACTGTTTACTGAGGTTTTAGTTGATGTGTTTTAATTCACATCACCAGAACGTATTGCTGGTCAGGGGGGGGTTGAATAATTTTGATTGCAACTGTATAAGGCACGTAACGATACACAAATTTCGTGATACGATGCATAGCCTCACAATACCATACGATACAAACACCCACAAATGTTTCGCTCAAACTTAAAGGATTCGACATAAATGTCTTTTAAATCATAAATCTCACAAAAGTGTCTGAAGTGTGTCATATTTTGTTTGATTGTTGAGAAAAACTAATATGAACTCACAATTTTCATGTTTTTCTTGAGAAAATAAATTTGTCTACTAGGGCTGCCCCCTAATAGTCGACCAAACCTTGAGAAGAGTCTTGGTCGACCAAGTTTTGATTGGTCGGTTGGTCACAGAAAAAAAAAAAAACTCCACAGGAAACCGACAACACCTTTATTACCGCTGGTTGGACGCTAGGTGGTACTATGGGGTAATTTTCGTTAAGCAGGGTTAGGGTTAAGCCTACACAATAAAGCAAGACACCTTGATTTCAAACTTTGAACTTTTATTTATTTTAACAAAAAATTAAAATGTGTGTTGTTCAGCTTTTTGAAAGATGGTTTTATAACAGTTGTCACCATCCCTCTGGCAAAGAACCTGCTTCATCTGTGCATTCTCTACTGGACGGGTATTTTGTTGTCCGGGAAAATACATCATGTGTGTGAATAAATTAGTTTTGTTCCCTCCTTCATGATATATATAATATCCACACATCAGCAACCCCCGGGCTGAGGGATCGGTGAATATTCTTGCTTTAGTGATTTTGCATTGAAAATGTAATTTATTTAAACAACTTAAATCAAATACATTTCTAAATTCAAAATGTACTCCAAACTAAATGAAAAAGCAATTAAAGTAATGAAATGATCAACAACAAAAAAATAATACAGATGTCTCAGCTGAGATGTCTGAGGTCATTTGCAGCACTCATAGATGGCTCATTATTACGGTTTAGTATTTCTCTGTAATGTAGAACAGTGTTAGCAGTGTTACTTATAACATTTTTTTCTCAGCCCTGGAACTCAAACCATTTTCTGATGCCCCCAAAAATATATTTAAGTAATTAAATTAACATCATAAACATGCGACAACTAGTCAACTAATGGCTTAAACTAACGACTACTAGTCGACTAGGAAAATCTTTGGTCGGGGGCAGCCCTATTGTCTACACAAGTCATTTATATTTGTATATCACTTTTCACAATACACAGTTTCAAAGCAGCTTTATAGAAAATCATGCCTTAATGTCTGAAAGCCCCCAGTGATCAAGCTGAAGTGACAGTAGCAAGGAAAAAACTCCTTTCAATTTTATTTAGTGGTTAAAAAAAAAAAAAAAAAAGAACTCGATCAGCCTGATCTCTGGTTTTACGATATACAGGTGCATCTCAATAAATTAGAATGTCATGGAAAAGTTCATTTGTTTCAGTAATTCAACTCAAATTGTGAAACTCGTGTATTAAATAAATTCAGTGCACACAGACTGAAGTAGTTTAAGTCTTTGGTTCTTTTAATTGTGATGATTTTGGCTCACATTTAACAAAAACCCACCAATTCACTATCTCAAAAAATTAGAATACATCATAAGACCAATAAAAAAAACATTTTTAGTGAATTGTTGGCCTTCTGGAAAGTATGTTCATTTACTGTATATGTACTCAATACTTGGTAGGGGCTCCTTTTGCTTTAATTACTAACTCAATTTGGCGTGGCATGGAGGTGATCAGTTTGTGGCACTGCCGAGGTGGTATGGAAGCCCAGGTTTCTTTGACAGTGGCCTTCAGCTCATCTGCATTTTTTGGTCTCTTGTTTCTCATTTTCCTCTTGACAATACCCAACATATTCTCTATGGGGTTCAGGTCTGGTGAGTTTGCTGGCCAGTCAAGCACACCAACACCATGGTCATTTAACCAACTTTTGGTGCTTTTGGCAGTGTGGGCAGGTGCCAAATCCTGCTGGAAAATGAAATCAGCATCTTTAAAAAGCTGGTCAGCAGAAGGAAGCAAGAAGTGCTCCAAAATTTCTTGGTAAACGGGTGCAGTGACTTTGGTTTTCAAAAAACACAATGGACCAACACCAGCAGATGACATTGCACCCCAAATCATCACAGACTGTGGAAACTTAACACTGGACTTCAAGCAACTTGGGCTATGAGCTTCTCCATTAGATTAGGTAAGCTTCCCTTCCTCCAGACTCTAGGACCTTGGTTTCCAAATGAAATACAAAACTTGCTCTCATCTGAAAAGAGGACTTAGGACCACTGGGCAACAGTCCAGTTCTTCTTCTCCTTAGCCCAGGTAAGATGCCTCTGACGTCATCTGTGGTTCAGGAGTGGATTAACAAGAGGAATACGACAACTGTAGCCAAATTCCTTGACACGTCTGTGTGTGGTGGCTCTTGATGCCTTGACCCCAGCCTCAGTCCATTCCTTGTGAAGTTCACCCAAATTCTTGAATCGATTTTGCTTGACAATCCTCATAAGGCTGCGGTTCTCTCGGTTGTTGTTCATCTTTTTCTTCCACACTTTTTCCTTCCACTCAACTTTCTGTTAACATGCTTGGATACAGCACTCTGTGAACAGCCAGCTTCTTTGCCAATGGATGTTTGTGGCTTACCCTCCTTGTGAAGGGTGTCAGTGATTGTCTTCTGGACAACTGTCAGATCAGCAGTCTTCCCCATGATTGTGTAGCCTAGTGAACCAAACTGAGAGACCATTTTGAAGGCTCAGGAAACCTTTGCAGGTGTTTTGAGTTGATTAGCTGATTGGCATGTCACCATATTCTAATTTTTTGAAATTTTGTGAATTGGTGGGTTTTTGTTAAATGTGAGCTAAAATCATCACAATTAAAAGAACCAAAGACTTAAACTACTTCAGTCTGTGTGCATTGAATTTATTTAATACACGAGTTTCACAATTTGAGTTGAATTACTGAAATAAATGAAGTTTTCCATGACATTCTAATTTATTGAGATGCACCTGTATGTACATAGTCCAATATTATTTAGTGGCTATTTGATCGGCAAAAACCGATCAACACACATATAATTTTTTTTGTTTGTTTCACTTTGCATGTAAACTTTCCTGCCGTTATTACCTGCTTATAATGTTTTTTGATAGTTATGACTCATTTGTGCGGTGATGTCAAAGTAAATAAAATGACATGTTTGATGTACTGTAATACCGGGACATAACACCATTGTCTGGCAAATTCGACAAGCTGTAACACTACAATCTACCTGGTGTTCTTCTCGCCTATGTACTTAAGATATGTTGCTCTGTTTTTCCTGTGAGCGCTCAGCGCCCCTTTCCGGGGAGGAGATTGTTTTGCAGCTCTAAGTGTTGCTCTGCTTGGTTTTAATTACACTGTGTGTGTTTGTTTATGTATCGTACGATACATATGGTATTGTATAGTTAGCGTCGTATCGTAAGATACAATACAATACTATATTTTTTACACCCCTAATATATACTGTGTGTGTGTGTGTGTGTGTGTGTGTGTGTGTGTGTGTGTGTGATATATATATATATATATATATATATATACGCACACACACATACACACCATATTAAAGGAATATTCCAGGTTCAATACAAGTTAATCTCAATCGACAGCATTTGTGGCATAATGTTGATTACCACAAAATAATAATAATAATTATTATTTTTTAATTAAATTAATGAATTTTGACATCCCTCCTTTTCTTAAAAAATCGTTTTTTGTGTTTAAAAAAATCAAGGTTACAGTGTGGCACTTACAATGTAAGCCACAAATTATGTCACAAATACCGTTGATTGAGCTCAATTTGTATCGAATATGGAATATTCCTTTAATTTATAAAAAGTGCCACTCACCAGTTAAGTGTGGGTTCTTTGTAGGACACTGGTGCTATTCTCCTTCGTGATCTCCCAAATTCAGAGCTAACGTTCCAGTCTTTATTTGTTAAACTCTTCATAACCCGGTCTTCTACTGTTTCCAGAAACAAAAATTAAGTATACAAGACATATATAGTGTATAAGACAAAAAAATGCATGGCAATGAAAATTACATATCTGTATTAAAAAAAAAGTACATTTGCACTAATTCTCCTTTCAGAACACATTCATTTGTAAAGCATTTATTTTCTCTATTAGAATTATTTTTCTAATTATTAATTACTTATTCTATATTCGATGTAGAAAGGTTACCTGGAGGTTGGTGCATCAAGTTCAAATCCTGGTCCTGATAAATGTTCATGGTTTGAGAGTGGGCCTTTGGTTGAGGGCTGTGAGCAGAGCTTTCATCTGAGAGCACTTCAGTGTAACCACCTAGGGACTCCCAGGGAGGCCTCTCCTCTGTGAATTGAAGGCTCTGGTCCTTTATGTGTCCATTTAAACTATCTAAAGTCACTGAAGGTAAAACTTCATCTGATCCAAGATGATATTCAGAAATGCAGCTGGAAGCCCCACTGCCATTTGTTTGTTTGCCAGGTGAATTATGACTAGATGAAATCATGAAAGTTTTCCTGCACATGCTCTCATGGCCATGGTTGGTTTGATCCATATACATGCAAAGATCATCCATGTTGATATGGTTAGCCTTATCAGCCTTGTCAAAAGTGGAAGAAGCACTTGCACTAATGTCAATGTTTGTTTTATGGGTTTTTGCATGATGTTCATTCCTGAAGTCCTCCTTTGAGACTGAGCAATGAGATATCCTTGTTAACTGCAAGGTATGAGATAAAGACCTGCATTCTTCTCCATTTTCAAGATCAGTCACATCTTGCTTTTCAGTTGCTGAATTACCAACATTACTTGGAGTACTGTTGCTCAACTGTTTCCTTGTTACTGCTTTAGATTTGGCTTTTCCTGTTGTATTCCTCTTTGTTACTTTATCGGTCACCTCTGTTCTGTGTTTTTTAGCTTTACTGGGCACTAATGATGTCAACTGAGAGGACTCTGGTAAGTGATTATGAACATTATGTGAACGTTCTGAATAGTTGTTTTCCCCTGATAATTCATAAGGAACAGCCACTGGATCCTTTTGCTGTTCTGCAATGTCATCCAAACTGATAACTTGAGGGATCATTTGCCCTTCTGATGCTACTTCCTCTGATTCATCTGGTCTGTTAGCATCCTCTAATATACTTGTTTTATTCAAAATGTCTGTTGAATTACCATTGACAAACGATTCACTTGCTTGTATAACAAATGTTCCTCTATTTTTCTGTGCGTTGCATTCTTTAAATTGTGAAAGTGGATGTGTTAGTGTTTTGTTGTTATGTTTTATAACTTGGCCTGTGGTCTCACTGACATGCATATCAGTAGCAGCAGCTTGTGGGTACACAGTACTGGCTGATTCAACATCTTCATGTACAAACCCCTGATCCATAGTAAGGGATGAGACTTTGGTCTTCCTGCTCTTCTGAGTTCTTAGCTCATCTTGAAATATATATGTTCTCCTGTTATTTTCACCTTGACTTTCAGGTTCCTGGGTAGCATGAGCCTCCTTTGCTTTATTTTTAGCAGCTATGCATGAAAGATTTTCATCCCAAAGAATTGCTTTGTTTCTCTGACAATTCTGAACCTCAAGATCACCAAAACAATCATTTAAAATGTCATTGGGGGGATCTTGGGAGATTAGGTAAGTTTTCCTTGGATCTGGGTTTTTCTGTTTACATGTGCGCCGGCTACTTTTAGTATGACGAGAGGTGACATGAGTCTTCCTGCGTGCAGTTAATGATTCCGTTTCTCCAAACAAACACTCATCTCTTTCCTGAGAATTCTGTTCCCTGTTCTGGACAGCAGGAGAGCAATCTTGTGTTGCACTGGTTATCTCTTTTGAAACAGGTGCTGTATAATTTGATTCAGTTGGTGCTTCTTCATCTGCAGATATACTCTTACTACCTTTTCCTGACAGACACAAATCCTTCTTTTCCTGATGTTCTTCCATAACTTTAGAGTTTCTTCTCGTGTTTGTTTCAACTGTCACTATTTCAGCACCACTGTCAGCAATGGTCATATCCATTTCAGCATAATATAGGGTATTCTGCAGCACTGGATTGTCCCTCTCTGGGCTGGAAGGCCCTTCTTTGCCTTTTTTAGAACAATGGAAAAGTAGATCTGCATTGACTACAGCTGTATTCACTGATTCAGAGGTGACATGGTCCTGTTTTGGACACATTGTTGGACTGTCTTTTTTAAGGACATCCTGCAAACTTCCAACCTCTGCCTCCATTTCATACATTTGTTCTGAAAAGAAACAAATCAATGAATAGGAAATTAAATAGAAAATAACAGCATCAGGAGGTAATGTGGTGGCTATAGTGCAAGTTACAGTTTACATAAAAATGCCAATCATTCAAACTAAACTAAATGAAAGCTTGGTTGACATTCTTAAAGTAATAGTTCACCCCTCCAAAAAAAGAAAATTCTCTCATCATTTAAGGTCCCGATATACTTCCGGAGAAGTTCTTATTCGTTCTTCGTTCAGGGGTAAAAGGAAGTTCTAAACAGCCAAGCAATGTTCAGACATTCAGACAATGATCACACCGCTGTGGGCGGCATTTAGAGGATCATTTAAAGGGTCATGAAACACTACAACATTTTTTTGAGATGTTAACAGGTATATATGTCTAGCACACAAGGGCAGAGAATGTCAACATTCGTTATTTTTAATTTAAAGGGTAAAATGGTTCATTTAGGGATTCTTCGGGCTATTTACGTCTTCTGGGTTTGAACTTAACATCGAGTCAACGTCACAGGTCATGACGTACGTGGTTTAGGCTTTCCATTGAATTTCAACAAATCTACATCATGGGTGTTCTCGATATTATTCATGAGAAGGCGTGGCCTTTACCCTTTGACAAGCGAGTCGTTTCCAATGCACGTGACCAGCGCTTCAAACTCTCAAGCGCCATCAGTCAGTTGAGAGAGTTGATAGTACTGTGACGCAAGCCCCACCCCCCATTCGAGCAGCACGCATTTATTAACGTGAGTGATCTGAGCTATGCTGTTAGACGTGGTTTACATTGATTGTCCCAGACACAAATGCTATCCATCCATCCATCCATGATCCATCCATCCATTCATGATCCATCATTCACTAATGTAAGTGTGTTAACCGATCTAAGCACTTATTTGTAAATCATTGTCTTGGAATAAGTCTATAAAGTTATTAAAGTGTAAAAAACATTTACACATTTTCGATACAGAGTACATGGCTTGGCATTTATTTGCGTATTAAATTACAAAACAGCTTACAATACTGTGTATAATTTATTTGTGCATTCTGTTATGAGCAAATGTGAGGATCTTTGATGCTGTTAACAGCATTATTAAAATAAAGCTGAGTGACTGTATCAGACAGTTATTGGGTTCACTCCCCCTTCTCCCCTCACTCAGCTGCTGATCACGCCCACTTTGAGTGCATCTTTTAAAAATGTGGCGAGAGCTCAACTGTGCTGAAACAGGGGGGTGTTGAGACTCTTTAAATATGAGGATGCTCAGTAAAACCTCAACTAATGTGACATTAAGGGGGCCTGGGTAGCTCAGCGAGTAAAGATGCTGACTACCACCCCTGGAGTCGCAAGTTCGAATCCAGGGCGTACTGAGTGACTCCAGCCAGGTCTCCTAAGCAACCAAATTGGCCCGGTTGCTAGGGAGGGTAGAGTCACATGGGGTAACCTCCTTGTGGTCACTATAATGTGGTTCATGCTCTCGGTGGGGCGAGTGGTGAGTTGTGCGTGGATGCCGCGGAGAATAGCATGAAGCCTCCACACGCGCTATGTCTCTGTGGTAACGCGCTCAACAAGCCACGTGATAAGATGCACGGATTGACGTCTCAGACGCGGAGGCAACTGAGATTCGTCCTCAGCCACCCGGATTGAGGCGAGTCACTACGCCACCAAGAGAACCTAGAGCGCATTGGGAATTGGGCATTCCAAATTGGGGAGAAAAAGGGAGGGAAAAGAAACTAATGTGACATTAAAATGTGTTATCAATGACATTATGCCTCATTCTATGTGTAGAATTCAAATGAGGTCAGTAAAAGAAGCTGTTTTAACCACTCGATGATGATTTAAGGTAATATATATGCAGTAGAAAAATTTTTATTTGTCGTTTAGATTCTGAATTAATGATGCTAATGCACTCACACGATGCCATAATATGCGCCGATTACACTCATTGTAATTTATGACGTCATTGATACTACTGTAAAGATGGGTTTATAAAAGAGAATACAGACAAAAGAATGGTTATGGAGGCATATCTTACTTTGGGATGATGTGTGAATGGCTTTCGCTGCAGACAGCACATCAGTGAATGTGCACTTGTGAGTATGAGTCAATTTGATACCTTTTGTAGACTAATTTGAAGAAAAAAAAATTATAATACAAAAATTACATGACATGTTCTAGGAAAATGTCTCTACGCCAACAATCGTACTGTTGTTCATGTTGAATACTTGTCACGTTAATAGAGAGAGAGGCAGGACCCAAACACAGAGAGGCAAGAATGTGGGCTTTATTTACAAAGAACAAAAATACAAACCAAAACACCCACTTGGGACTGGACAGGTGGAGCATAGCAGCGGCCGCTGGGGAGTGATCAGGCTGAGAGCTGGGCACAGGGGACTGGACAGAACTGTCGACAGCCACGGTTAACTGGACAGACTCGATAACCACAGGGAACTGGACAGGCTCACCGACAGCCTCAGGAAACTGAACAGACTCTATGACCACTGGGAACTGCACAGGCTGTACGGCGACTGCCATGGTTGGGTGCGCTGGCAGCGACTGGGAAATGGCCTCTGTGGCCAAGAACACTGACTGCAGCAGAGGAACGGCCTCCATGGCCGTGAGTGCTGGCAGCAACTGGGAAACGGCCTCCGGTGCCGTGAATGCTGACAGGGGCAGGGGAACAGCCTCTGTGGTCGTGGACGCTGGCAGTGACTGGGGAACAGCCTCCGTGGATGTGAGCGCTGGCAGTGACTGGGGAACGGCCTCCGTGGCCGAGGATGCTGGCACCGGCACGGGAACGGCCTCTGTGGCCATGAGCGCTGACAGTGACTGGGGAGCAGGGGCCCTTATCCTCTTCTGGACTGTCAGAAGCACTGCTGCGTGTATGGCCTCCGCCTCCTGGCGGCCAGCAGCGGGCTCCTCCGCCTCCTGGCGGCCAGCAGCGGGCTCCTCCGCCTCCTGGCGGCCAGCAGCGGGCTCCTCCGCCTCCTGGCGGCCAGCAGCGGGCTCCTCCGCCTCCTGGCGGCCAGCAGCGGGCTCCTCCGCCTCCTGGCGGCCAGCAGCGGGCTCCTCCGCCTCCTGGCGGCCAGCAGCGGGCTCCTCCGCCTCCTACGACGATGAGAAGAGCTTGGGGTAGGACAGGGCACTGTTTAAGAGGAGTCCTTGGATCTCGAGTTCCATGTCTGAAGCATGATTTTCACCTCAGCAAGTCGGCAGACATGGCCCAAGAGATCCCAAACAGGCCAAAAAAAAAAATCTCATCCAGCTCCTCAACACTGCATGGGTTGTCCAGACCCGACAGAAAAAGATGTTTGAGACAAGTGTCATCATAACACCACCCATGGGGCACCCGGACCAACTCCTCAGCATAAATGCCAAAGCCGTGCCCATTCTGCGAAATCTTACCCGAGGTGGCACCATGAGAGACCCACTTCTTCTGGCCATGAGCTTGGTGGAGAAAAAATACCCATACCTCCTCTGCTGGGTCCAAAACTGGTCAAATCGTTCTGTCACGTTAATAAAGAGAGAAGCAGCACCCAAACGCAGAGATGCAAGAATGTGGGCTTTATTTACAAAGAACAAAAATACAAACCAAAACAGAAAAACAAACAGAATAATAAACTTGAAAAACTCAAAGCAGAAACCGACCAAAGTTATCACAGGAACAGGACAAGACTGACTGAATACGAAACAGCACCATAATACAATAACAAATGATTTGACACCGGACTCAACACGAGGAAAGCTTATATGGAGAGTGTAGAGTCGAGGAGGGCGGGGCCAGGCTGGAATGAGACACACCCGGTCCCCAATCAGCCTGATGGTGCGCGCGAGGGATAAAGGCGGCCGGGGACGACAGTTCGAGAGAGAGAGAATGACAGACAGCTGTACTGTGTGTTTATAGTTGTGTGTTTTGTTTAAGTTGTTTATTAAATTATTATTTAAGTTGTTAAGCCGGTTCTCACCTCCTCCTTTCCACCGAACCCCCTTACAGAGAGGTAATTAACGAGGGACAGGTGCTCATCTCAACACCTTTATTAAATGCTCCTCTTGATAATTCATCTGAATATCAACATTTGTGAGATTTATTCCATCCAAACAGTTTTGAGATTAAATTATCTAATTTTTTGTCATTGGAAAATAGTGATCTGTGACATTACTATTATGTTGGATATTAAAAGTTTTTATGTCTATTTGTTAATGGGGGATCTGAGGACGTAGTAAAGTATTTTGATTTTTGGAGTAAAACACATTGTTTTTATTTTGAAGTGACAAGGTGAAGTCAGACCCTTGGTGTAAGACAGTCAGTGTAATGACTCCGGGTGGACACATTACAAAGTTTCCACCCATCACACCAGTGTTTATGCTGTATTAACGGTATGTGTGTTAATCGCAATTAAGAAAACTTAACGTGTTAAACTTTTCAAATTAATCACATGCGTTACTACATTAATTCTGACAGCTCTATTAAATATTGATCTGTTTCTCATCCAAATCAATCGTATCACTTTAGAAGATATTAATTTAATGCCTGGAGTCGCATGGATTACTTTTACTATGACTGACTGTGTTTTTTAGCTCTTTAAAGTGCTGATCACCATTCACTTGCATTGTATGGACCTACAGAGCTGAGATATCTTCTTAAAATCTTTGTTTGTGTTCGGCAGAAGAAAGTAAGTTATACACATCTGGGATGGCATTAAAGTGAGTAAATTATGAGGGAATTTTCATTTTTTGGTCAACTAACCCTTGGTTAGTTGGTTAACTAACTATGGAATCATGTACTAGCACCATGTCTTGTCATACCTTCAGTGCTGCTGTGTTCTGCATCTGTGTTTATACTCTCTGGAACCTTTAAAATGAATATTACATGTGACAATTTCACAAATAGCTATAGTGAACAATCAACAAAGCCTAGCTAATGTCCTAACAACAACATCAAAAACAACAACAACAACAATAGACATTAATGGTAAAAACAAAGTAAATCATTAGTAGAAATGTGACAGCTTACCTCTTCATTAGAAAAAATGTCCACTGCCTTTGTCATCCAATTAAGGGAAGAGTCATAAAACTCACGTATAATGGCAAACTAGAGAAAGCAAAAACACTTAACTACAATTATTTGTATGAGGGAAAATAAAAATGATGCATGTTCTTCCTTTTCACTTTAAAATAGACCGAATTCACAGACTCACCAATTGTTTGTTTTTATGACGCTGAAAGGCAAGATCAAAATTATGAGCCTGCACTTCTTTCCTCAGTCGCACAACATCCATCTCCAGCTCTCGGCTTCTCTGCTTCTGAGCAACCAGAGCCAGGGCAAGAGCCTTGTTGTTGGTTTTCAAAGAGAGCTTGAAGAATGATGATGTGTCTGAGAGATCATGAAAGGTCTAGTTATTATCAGTGTCACTGTTGTCATGAATCAACTCACTACACAGGAGAGTCTTAAAAGGAATATTCCGGGTTCAATACAAGTTAAAGGGATAGTTGACCCAAAAATGAAAATTCTCTCATCACCCTTATGCAATCCTGGATGAGTATGACTTTCTTTCTTCAGCAGAACACAAATTAAGATTTTTGGAAGAATTTCTCAGCTCTTTTGGTCCATACAATGCAAGTGAATGGTGACCACAACTTTGAATCTCCAAAAAGGAAATAAAGGCAGCATAAAAGTAATTCATACAACTCCAGTGGTTAATTCCATGTCTTCTGAAGTGTGGGTGAAAAACAGATCAATATTTTAGTACATTTTTACTTTAAATTCTCCTCCCTGCTCAATCAATGTCCACTTTAATTTTCACATTCTTCTTCTTGTGTTTTTGGTGATTCACATTGTTCATGCATATCACCACCTACTGGGCAGGGAGAAGAATTTCTAGCAAAAATGGACTTAAAGATTTATCTGTTTCTCACCCACACCTATCATATCACTTCTGAAGACACTGATTTAACAACTGGAGTCATATGAATTACTTTTATGCTGACCTATTTCATTTTTGGAGCGTCAAAATTTTGGCACCCCTTCTCTTGCATTGTATGGACCAAAAGAGCTGAAATATTCTTCTAAAAATCTTTGTTTGTGTTCTGCAGAAGACAGAAAATCATACACATCTGGGATGGCATGAGGGTGAGTAAATGAGAGAATTTTCATTTTTGGGTGAACTATCCCTTTAAGTTCAATCAACAGCATTTGTGGCATAACGTTGATT
Source organism: Myxocyprinus asiaticus (assembly GCF_019703515.2). Taxonomy (NCBI): domain Eukaryota; kingdom Metazoa; phylum Chordata; class Actinopteri; order Cypriniformes; family Catostomidae; genus Myxocyprinus; species Myxocyprinus asiaticus. Next base: position 21,343,042 of record NC_059353.1, on the reverse strand, counting down.
ACCACAAATAATATTTTAGAATCGTCCCTCCTTTCCTTTTAAAAAAGCAAAAATTGAAGTCACATTGAGGCCAATTTTTGGAGGGTTTAAATGTGAAGCTTATAATTTTATAAAATCACTTACTGTACATACATTTTTCGGTTAAAACTCTTGTATTATTTGAACTGTAAAGTTGTTTAAATCGTAATTTTTACAGTCGTTACTTGTAAAGTTGTAATATTGACTATAACTTTACAGACGTTTTACAGAAAAATGTTATCACACTAAAATCATGTTAACATGCATTTTGTTTATGACTTGTGGCTATTCTTTTGACATAGTGAGTATTTTAATGTTTACAGATTGGCTCCCATTCACTTCCATTGCCTCACTGTAACCCTGAGTTTTGCTTCATTTAACCTGGAGGGGAAGTCAAAAATATTTTTTGTGGTAATCAACATTATGCCACAAATGCTCGCGATTGAGCTCAACTATTCCTTTAAATGTTTTCTTTCACAAATTATGCAGCCCACTGTAACTGTGAGCATTTCTCGAGTAAAACTGAAATTTCTTACTGTGAATTTTCGTCTTTATCTTAGCTGCGTAGACAGATGGTGCCTGTTTTCCCATTCTTGTGTTTTCCTTCTTCTCTTTAGAAGACATTGTTAATGTTTTATCGTTGGAAGCTGTAGAAAGGAAAACGTTTTTGTTGAATAAAAGAAAAATATCGCTACAAATACGAAGCTCTATTTGGATTACTCACCACTAGTTAGAGTAGACGACAGACTTGACTCTTTACGCGGTTTGTCTTTATACTTGTTATAATACATTTTAACTGGCATAACAGGTAAGGCGAATTAAACTGCAGGTTTAATATTCCGTTCCGATTTAAACCCAAACAAAGAAACCGCGGAATCTCAAAAGTCTTCTTCTCTCGTGGCCCAAGGCGTTTGTAGAATAAGAAACTCATGAGTGCCGCCTGTTGGACTCAAGCTAAAATGTGACATACAAACCAAACACCAACTTTTGATGGTTTGAAAACCTTGATTAATATTTAGTATTGTTGAAAAACAGTTCATTTTCTCACAACGAGACAGTCATTAAGTTTCACGCCGCATGAGCCCGTCGTATTAAATAAAAGGGAACGTTTACGTAAAATAAGCCATTAATCAATAACTTTTATTTTGAAACTCCAGTCGCTTCCTCCGGTTTGCTCATTAACATTGTGGCTGAATTCACACAGCCGCATGCACATTTTCCATTGAACTTCCTTCTCAGCTGTCAACGCGTTTACACACCATTGCTCAGGGTAGTAATACCATCTTTTTTATTTAAGATAACAGTCTGGGCTTAGTCTGAGATGGAGGGCCAGCGCTGGTTACCACTGGAAGCTAACCCAGAGGTATGGCTTTCGTCCTGCATTCACGATCCATGCACGTTAATTCAATTTTATATCATTTATCGATTCATTTTATAGGCAGCTTTTAGCAGGAACGGTAAGCTGCAACTCACGTCTTGTAATCATATTTCACATGACATTGTTTTGTGTTCTGTGTCTGCTTTTCAGGTTATGAACCAAGTGAGTAGATGTCTCGGCTCTCTGGGTGTGCCGAGGATTCAAACTAGTGCCAAATGAATAAATCACGTTTATTTAAATACGTTTGTGATCAAGCTAATTGCATCCACTTTGATGTATTGTGTTTATGTACAATAAAGCGCTTGAAATATTGTTTGTAACTTTATTGCATATGTTCTAAAGTAAATGTTTTATTATTTAAACTTTTAAATAGAGAGCTATCAGGGTTGTGTAGGCCCTTGCGTATTCTGTCCATGTCTCTGACCATATACTTCTGATCTCTTGTCCTATTTTATATTAATTGAGTTAGTAATTATGTTGTGTTGTACCTTTGTTAAGTTTTTACGGCAGCTGGGCATGGTACCCACCTGGCAGTTTGGGGATGTGTACGGTTTGGAACCTGAAGTTCTCAGTTTGGTGCCAAGGCCTGTGTGTGCTGTTCTTTTACTCTTCCCCATTACAGAAAAGGTATGGCTGCAGTTCACACCCATATAGGCTCCATGTTTGCAAAACAAGCTTTGTATTTATAGATGACTGTTTGTAAATGTCCATTAAAGATATATGGATGTGCAAGTGGACATGGTTGTAGCTGGTGTCATTATTATAATAACTTTGCAAATTATATTGATAATTGTTTATTAATATCTATTATTGACTGCAAGGTTCTTGCTCTGTTTGGGATCATATGGCAATTCCTATCCCATTGAGCTGTATAGGCTATGCCAAATAGCCTATACAGCTTAACGTTTGTTTGATAAAAGATAAAAGTTTCTAGCCAGAATAAATGTGTCAGGAAAATAACATTTACTCACTCTCATGCCATCCCTGATGTGTATGACATTCATTCTTCTGCAGGCTTTTATAAAGTTACTGATATGACTTGAGTCTTTATCTCATATGAGTGCTCATGATTTTTAAACATGTTTCAAAATTACACTTAATTTAACAAGGAAAAAATTACAAAGTGCACCTTTAAAGAAATAGTAAGCCCAAAAATGATAATTGTCTCATCATTTACTCACCGTCATGCCATCCCAGATGAGTATGACTGACTTTCTTCTGCTGAACACAAAGATTATGAGGAATATTTCAGCTCCAAGTGAATGGTGACCACAACTTTGAATCTCCAAAAAGGACACAAAAGCAGCATAAAAGTAATGCATAAGACTCCAGTGGTTAAATCCATATCTTCAGAAGTGATATGATAGGTGTTGGTGGGAAACAGATCAATATTTAACTCCTTTTTTATTATAAATGTCCAATTTTACTTTCACATTCTTCTTTTGTTTTTTGGCAATTCGCATTCTTCATGCATATTGCCACCTACTGGTCTGTAATTTTTTCCTCGTTAAAAAGTTTTACTGCTAAATAAAGTGTAATTTTGAAACCTATGTATAAAATCATGAGCACTCATATGACATGAAGACTCCAGTCATATCAGTAACCGTATAAAAGCCTTTTTATTCTACATGGAGAGGGTCCACTCATAAGGGCTGCTATATTAGGATCACATTACCACCTAATCCCAGTATGGCCCTGTTATTGGACCCTTTAATCATGGCTAGGGCTGGGCGGTATGCCGATATATATCGTGGGGCCGTAATAAAATGTCAACCGGTAGAGATGTTTCTGTACTGTCTATATCGCGGTATGTAAAAATGTGAGAATGATAGCGAGAGACAAACACGAAGAAAAAACACAGAATGCGGGACGACTCCAAATCAGTTCAAACTCGAAAAATATGATTTTTTTTTGCATTTAATGGCAGGTCATTCCACAAAATCGGTGCCTTTTCAACTTTGAAAAATTAAAATATAAAATAAGTTTAATCATTTTTTTTTAAATATCCATGAAATGAAGACAGCTTAAAATGACAAGAAAATGTATTGTACCATCTCAGGCTATGTCATTTCTTATTTTATGACTATTTACCTACCTCATGTTTTGATATTTTTGTCATCCCTGTTACAGACACAAGCGTTACTATATACTATAGTTTTAATTAGAACTATGTAATAGTTTTCACATATATGAGCAGTATTTTAGTCCCTCTTTTCACTGGGATTTTCAAATTTTGGATTTTTTTTTTTTTCAATCTTATATTTTTTATTCAGATGACCAAAAACATCCTAATTTTGGAGGGTGATCACATGTCAATTAAGAAAAATATATATTTTTACAGAGATATTAAAAGAAGGGCTTTGTCCAAAATACAATATAGTTAAAGTTACAATGTGGAAGGCCATTTCAAATATCATTTTTACATTTTTATGAAATTAATGACAGCAACAGGATAGACATCATAGTAACAGGACTGACCAGAGCAACAGGGATGACAGGACACCCATTCTCCGGCATACACTGCACATATTTGTTTACATAATATTGTAAAGATTTACCTTTTTAAATTGCATTATATTGTTTTGCACTTACTTGGCATAGTTGTATTAGTGAAGCACAACATTTCTAGGAGATGTAATGTTTTAAGGGTATTGTAATTAGACCCATGCGTCCATCTGTTTGTCTGTGTGAGTATGTCCCCTCACAGAACTTAAAATATACTGATCTGGTTAAATTATTAGGCAAGGACGATGATCAGATCTTGGTCTTCCTATGATCATCTGAAACCAGACCAAGATCTTGATGCTGAAATTTGGTTTCGCTTTCTTAAACATTGCAAGATTGGGGCGAGTGTCTGCAGTCACCTTACTGCTCTTGTTTGTAATTGCACTTACATGGATGCGTTATTGACAATAAGTTATGGAAAAAATGAGTTTTATTGAGACTGATCATCTTATCCTGGTCATTAACATGTTAAAACCAACTGGCAGCATTAAAACCAAACAACAACAGCCAGCACATAAAAGGAGCCAACATTTCACCAAAGGCAATAAGGTAAAAAAACTGGTAGCTTATGGTAAGCATAACATTTTTGTAGCTGTTAAAAGAGAATGAGAACAGCCATACAAACTTCACATCACATATCAAAGTGAAAAAACGTTTTGCAAACAATTTCAGGGAACAAATTTCAAAACTTACAATGTAACCATTATATTTTGTAGCAATTAAAACAGACTGAGAACAGCCACACAAATGAAAGTGATAGTATTATTATGTTTTTAAATCACAAATGTATTTGTTGTTATAGTAATTCTATGTCTGATTATTTCTTAGGGATGCAAAAGGCACCAATTTCATGGAATGATCCTGGCGGCGTTTTATCACATTCATGGATGAAAGCACTCTTTCTGATGTGCGTGTACAGCATGCGCGGGGGAAGAGAGTGCACACCTCAGATTCGAATCACTTTACGTTCCGAGAGAAAATGAGGAAGAGCTTGTTAATAAAACGCTGCATTCTCCGTGGTGTGAAATGTACCGTCCACTAAAAGCCCCGCTGCTCTTTAGAGTTGCTGACGCCGTTAAGCTGTCCTACCCACATCTTTACCTCTGCAAACACAAAGAGAGAAGCAAACACACTGAGTAAATTCCCTCAGGAATTATTAAATAAATGACACCTTAGTCAAACGTGTATTTATACTCTTGTAGGCTATATAGTTGCCAAAAAGTTTTGCAGTGTCCAGTGGAAGGCTAAATTCAAAACAAATACCTTGAGGGGTTTGCTCCAGAAGAATAATAATAATAATTTAAAAAATAAATAAATAAATTAAAAAAAAATATATATATATATATATATATATATATATATATATATATATATATATATATATATATAATGTATTATTATTATTATTATTATTTTTCTTGTTGTTTGGATTGAAAAACAATGCATAGAAAATAAAACTGATAAATGATTATTATAATTATTTATTGATTGAGATTTATTTTTTTTCATTGCAATGGACATAACAGGTGTACCATTAGGCTACTTTGGACATCATTTTAAATAAAAAAGAAACTTTAATTATTTTCAAAATAGATGTAAATGTAGTCTATATGCTATCTTCTTCATGTATATATTTATCAACCAAAACATTTAAGAATTTCGATATATAATGTTTTGCTTATCGCCCGCCCCATCACATGGATATTTAATACATTTTTTGCTGATTTTCCAAAAGAAAGAGTAAAACTGTATCGTGATATATACCGTTACCGTGATATAAAATTACTTATACCGTGATATAGAATTTTGGTCATATCACCCACTCCTAATCATGGCTAACTGTGACAAGCGAATTTCTACAGTGACATCAGTAACTGAAAACTATTGCGTTTGAAAGATGTTGCAACCACGCCCCTAGGTGTCAGTGTAAGTTGAAGATGGCATAAACAAAAAATTACTGAGTGCACCGTTAAGCAAATTTGGTTCCTTTTAGTTCAAATTTAGTGGAGCATCTTTGTCATTCTTAAAAATGACTTTGATTTTTACAAGGCATGATATTTACTTGCATGGGAAAGGAGAATTATGTTTAATATAAATTATTTTTCTCTATATAGTATGAAACATTTAGACAGGAGGAGGAGGCAAAAATTAAAGCACAAGGACAAGAGGTGTCCTCGGATGTGTACTTCATGAAACAAACCATTGGCAATGCTTGTGGTACGATAGGGTTGATTCATGCTGTGGCAAACAATCAAAGGCATCTGGAATTTGGTTAGTATCTGTGTTCATATATTTTTCAGAAATGTCTTAAGGTTTCCACTACATTGAAAAAAATATCTGTGTTGGTTCATTGTTTAATGTACTTTTTTTTTTTTAGCTGTTTGTGGTATATTCATGAAGTTCTGCTTTTGCAGAGCCCAGTTCCCCACTAAAGGCATTTTTACTGCAATCTACAAAGATGAGCCCAGAGGAAAAAGCAACTTTCCTTGAAAAAGATGAGGTAATTAAGTATCAGGTCTTTTGATGCAACAGAGTACATTATATATCTAAACTTGGAAAAGACTTGTTTTGGAAGTTGATCACTAACTGACTGTTCACTATCTGTTTTCAGTAAATCTCTACAGGCATTAAATGAAGCAATTACTTATTCATGGTACTGATATTTTATGATTTCAGAGTATCCGTGTATCACATGAGTCAAGTGCTCAGGAAGGACAAACAGAGGTTGGTATTTGCAAAACAGAGTAGCTGTCTTTCTAAGTAGTACTGCGTTTTATCCTGTCGAAGGATTTTTCAGTGTAATGTTTTACTTGTGTTGTAGCAGAAACACCATATTGCAAATATTTGAGTGTCAGTCCTTGGTTAATTGTTTCTGTATGAAAATGTAGGTCATTCTGAATAGAGGCACAGCTTGCATTTGCAGATATGTTTATTTATTAATGGACACTCAAGTGGTGTGAAGTAATTATTGAGTTGTCATTAACTATTATTGTAAGACCTATCGGGGCTTTCATGGAACTTCTATGTATTCAGACAGACCTTTTGTTCTTTTTTTTGTTTTCTGTTTTTTTCCTTTTTTTTTAAATTCTAGATCCATGTAGTAACATGGCACAGTTTGTATATCTGGGTTCTTTTACAGGGATCTAATTCAGATTATTCACATTTTTTAAAATACTTCCTTTTGAAATCTAACTCATCCTGTCAGCTTGACACTGCTCTTCTCAGAACATATTTATCTGATATCACTACTCCAATGTTCCACTTGATGAATAAGTATCTTGCATGGTTCCTTTGGACTAAAAAACTGCTGCAATCACTAAGAAACCTGAAGTCTAATCTTGGCAGTTATAGACACATCTGTAATCTTTTCATAGACAAACCTTTACTGAGAAATGTTGCCACCCAACAATAGTCACATCTACTCTCAAATAACTTTTATGGCCCCTTCCAATCTGGTTTTCTTCCTTTCTACAGCACCGAGACGGCTCTCTTGGTTCTTAATGACTTTTTTCTGTGCACTCTGAGGCCCTTTGTATTCTAATTCTGTTAGATCTCAGTTCTGCTTTTGACACTGTTTGCCATTCCATACCTCTGTCTCAGCTCTTGAGTATTGGTAGTGTGTAGCTGGCACTGCTCTTGTCTGGTTTTCCTCTTGCAATCTACATAAGTCCTCCACTTCTCCTCATAAGGAAGGTGTCCCTCATGTTTTTTTTTTTTTTTTTTTTTTTTTGCCCGGTCCTTTTTATTATCTACATTCTTCCCCTTGGTCACTATTAGTCATTGTCTTTGTTATCACTGCTATGCTGATGAATTCTGCATTGATATTAAGTATTCTAAAATAATATGCAGTAAATGTGCCTTTGTTGACTGTCACATGTATTTACTCTGCTCAATCCTACAGGCTCCAAGTTTAGATGAAAAAGTGGATTTGCATTTTATTGCCTTTGTAAACATTGAGGGACATTTATATGAACTGGGTAGGTACATTTAAAATTACATCATGAATATTGTCCTTAAGCTATAAGTGTATGTTACTACTGCAAACAAAGAAATATTGTGGAGATATTTGGGGTATTCATCATTTGTTCATGTGTTGCAGATGGACGCAAACCTTTTCCAATTGTTCATGGGAAAACCACAGGGGACACATTTCTTGAGGTGAATTTACTTTTAATATTGATGTGCAAACACACATATATATACAGTTGTGCTCAAAAGTTTGCATACCCTGCCAGAAATTGTGAAATTTTGGCATTGATTTAGAAAATATGACTGATCATGCAAAAAATCCATGTCTTTTATTTTAGGATAGTGATCATATGAAGCCATTTATTATCACAGTTGTTTGGCTCCTTTTTAAATCATAATAACAGAAATCAACCAAATGGCCCTGATCAAAAGTTTACATACCCTTGAATGTTTGGCCTTGTTACAGACACACAAGGTGACACACACAGGTTTAAATGGCAATTAAAGGTTAATTTCCCACACCTGTGGCTTTTTAAATTGCAATAGTGCCTGTGTATAAATAGTCAATGAGTTTGCTAGCTCTCACGTGGTTGCACTGAGCAGGCTAGATACTGAGCCATGGGGAGCAGAAAGGAACTGTCAAAAGACCTGCGTAACAAGGTAAAGGAACTTTATAAAGATGGAAAAGGATATAAAAAGATATCCAAAGCCTTGAAAATGCCAGTCAGTACTGTTCAATCACTTATTAAGAAGTGGAAAATTCGGGGATCTTGATACCAAGGCAAGGTCCGGTAGACCAAGAAAGATTTCAGCCACAACTGCTAGAAGAATTGTTCGGGATACAAAGGAAAAACCCACAGGTAACCTCAGGAGAAATACAGGCTGCTCTGGAAAAAGACGGTGTGGTTGTTTCAAGGAGCACAATATGACGATACTTGAACAAAAATGAGCTGCATGATCGAATTGCCAGAAAGAAGCCTTTACTGCACAAATGCCACAAAAAAGCCCGGTTACAATATGCCCGACAACACCTTGACATGCCTCACAGCTTCTGGCACATTGTAATTTGGAGTGATGAGACCAAAATAGAGCTTTATGGTCACAACCATAAGCGCTATGTTTGGAGAGGGGTCAACAAGTATTGTTCTCCTTGAAACAACCACACTGTATTTTTCCAGAGCAGCCTGTATTTCTCTTGAGGTTACCTGTGGGTTTTTCCTTTGTATCCCGAACAATTCTTCTGGCAGTTGTGGCTGAAATCTTTCTTGGTCTACCTGACCTTGGCTTGGTATCAAGATCCCCGAATTTTCCACTTCTTAATAAGTGATTGAACAGTACTGACTGGCATTTTCAAGGCTTTGGATATCTTTTTATATCCTTTTCCATCTTTATGAAGTTCTATTACCTTGTTACGCAGGTCTTTTGACAGTTCTTTTCTGCTCCCCATGGCTCAGTATCTAGCCTGCTCAGTGCATCCGCGTGAGAGCTAACAAACTCATTGACTATTTATACACAGACACTAATTGCAATTTAAAAAGCCACAGGTGTGGGAAATTAACCTTTAATTGCCATTTAAACCTGTGTGTGTCACCTTGTGTGTCTGTAACAATGCCAAACATTCAAGGGTATGTAAACTTTTGATCAGGGCCATTTGGGTGATTTCTGTTCTTATTATGATTTAAAAAGGAGTGTGTGTGTGTGTGTGTGTGTGTGTGTGTGTGTGTGTGTGTGTGTATATATATATTTTATATATACACACACACACACTGTATATTTAGTTTGCAGCTTGATTTATCTGTAGACATTCTGTAATGTATTGTTTAAATGGCTTTGGGCTTGTGGAATTTTAAAATATCTGATGTCCCAGTTTTATTTTATCTAATTTAGTTATGCCTGATTTACAGGATTCTGCAGAGGTCTGTAAAAAGTTCATGGCACGTGATCCTCAGGAGCTCCGCTTCACTGTGGTGGCTCTTTCCAAAGCATAAATGTCCTTGATGTTTCACCTAAGACGAAAAACTGCCAATCATTCTAAAGTGCTGAATACTTTAGAACATAAGCATTTATACAGTATAGGTTTGATTTTGACTTTGATAAAACAAATGTTAAAAGTTGACAATAACAGATTCACAATGTGAAAAAGAATATTAAAAAATAACCAGTATCTAAAAAGTGTTCAAATAAAAACAAAGCTCTACAATTTTGTACCTGAACCATGTTGCCCCCTGTACACTTATATAAAGTAAAATTAATTTCTGATGTTAATGATATTAATGCACCTAATGGTGATGCTGGCCAGAGGAGAATACCTCTTTAAAATAAAGGTTTATATACTTATGCATATACAGGCTTGTCATATTTTGACAAAAAAGTTCATCTCACAGGAGTGTTACACCCTAATTCGTGTGTCATTGTATACAGTTTCTTCACACTTCTAAAAAGTGCTTAAAGTTCCCAAAAATGCAGCATTTACTAAGCAGACACACATGGAGATTATAAAGAACAATGTCTAATGTTTTCATCCCATTGTGACCTCATTGCTCTGTTAGGAGTGACAACAGCTCACTCAGAATACACAGCCTTTTATATCAATTATTTTACTCTTCAAAACAGCACAAAGATATTTAATAGTTAAAATATTTAAGTTTAATTGACTTTAATAAGTGGCATTTATTATATATTGATATTTTGATAAATTAGACATTAGTTTGATTATTTTTAGGTAAATATGGCTGAACTTCAGTGCAAAAAATAAATGTGCTGTTTTTCGAAACGCGCTTAATTTTACAATCGGCACCTAATGTGACCTTTTGATATTAGGTTAAGTGTAAGCTCATATCCTGACGCACTAGAGGGCGTATAACGTCCACAACGCAACTCGTAAGTTTCTCAGAAGTTAAGGAAAAGGGGAGACTGCAGTAGGTTTTTACACCGCGTCGTTAACGGCTGTTGTTCGAGTTGTTTTCATTGACGTTTGGAAGAGCGGTAGTTGCGACCTGTTTTACACATTTATATTTTTAAGAGAGCAGGTAAGTATTCGCACCCGACAGAACTTCGCGCGTCTCGTGCACTCTTGTAGTGTAGACGCCTGTCTCTAAAACAACATTACCTAGGATCACGAACTGTGATGGAGTGGAGACAGCGGTCTGCGTTGGGTTACGAGACTGCTTACTCCGAAGCACAGAGATGGATAGAGGTAAGAACATTTCTCTGTTCCACACTTGATCTCATTTAGATGCAGATAGCTCAGGGTAATGAAACAACTGAGACTGTTTTAACTGTTTAATTGTGAGATGACTAAAACCGTTAATTCTTACAATTTCTCCCTCTTTGTGTCTCACGTGCAAACTAAAAAGAATAATTAATCTTCTTTATGTGACCTTGATACTGAATCATCCAGACCTGTTGAATTCCTGTTTAAAAGTTCATGTGAACTTGTATAAACTGACCAAATATAACATTTTGTGCTGTATATAAAATGTAATAAGTAAAAAAAACAAGTCTCAGTTTACTGTCAGATTACAATCCTGCAAAGACCAAAAACTTTTAGTATGTTTTGAATAGGTGAATCATTACAGTTTGTGTTTATCTTTATCTCAGGTAATGTCTGTACTTAGGCTGGCCAAAGAACTGTAGATTTGTATTTGCAGAGTTTTTGTGGAATGTTCTTTTTAAAGGTCACACTAGTATAGTATCGCTCGTTACTTTCTATTAGAAACCTAGCAAAAGAAAAAGAAAAAAAAACAGGGATACTACATGATTTTGATTATTAATTTAGCTAAAGAAAAGTTAAAAACATGTCTGTACTCCATACCCCATAATGACAAAGCAAAAACCAGATTTTTGATAACTTTGCAAATGGATTAAAAAGAAAAAACTGAAATATCACATTGACATAAGTATTCAGAGCCTTTGCTATGACACTTGAAATTTAGCACTGGTGCATCCCATTTCTCTGGATCATCTTTGAAATGTTTTTACACTTTGATTGGAGTCCACCTGTGGCAAATTCAACTGATTGGACATGATTTGGAAAGGCACACACCTGTCTACATTAGTGATCGACCGAGTTTTTTAATGGACTGCTGATGCCGATATCCAGAGAGCAGGGTCACACAATTTAATATAGTAAATAATATAAACATAAAATTGCTAAATAATGAATAAACTCTTATGTAGCACTATATTTACTCAATTTCACACTAAACTTGAACTTATAATAATAATAATAAAATATAAAATAATATTGTATTTTAATTCTGATTTCTGTTTAGTCATAAAATTTTAGTAATTTATTTGCACAAAGAAATTGTTAATATATTAGGAAGAAGAAAATAACAGTACACAGAGTAGTACAGCAACCATGGATGGCATGTCCATGTTAGCAATCGCATTTACTCAAAAAATGCAGAATCAAACCAATTGCACATACAGTGCATAGTGAACATGACATTTACTTATAGCACACGTGAAGCGCTTTTACTTTGAAGTTGCACTCACACGCTCATGCGGATCCAGTGCGAGCAGCAATCTCCTGACAGTTTAAATGACCTGGATCGCCTGCTTGGATTGTCATGTAGTGACGGTCATTTGACTGTTGTTTGTGAATCAGAGGAACTTTTGATCCTGAAGTTTTGATTCTGGCTGGCAGAATACGCACTTCAGAGTAAGATATTAGATGAGTGCTCGACGGTAAGAAAACGCTGAATTTTCGTGAGGTTTGTGAATCACATCTGTTTAAACAAGATAACTGCTTATTTGCAGACGGTATATAATAGAAGTTTTATTGATATTTGCCTTTTATCATTAGAAAGGAAAGTTTAAAGTGACAGGGAACTGCTGAGGAGAGATCGTTAGAATATGTACTTCAGAGGAAGATAAATGAGTGTTCCACAGGATGTTGGATCTGCTGAATTTGTGTGAGGTTGGTTTATTACATCTTTTTAAACGAGATATGCCCATATTTGCAGATGGTATATGATTAATTTGATTTATATTTGCCTTTTTATCATTAGACAAGAGAGGGAGAATGAAACAGGCAAGCACTTTAACATTATGAGTTCAAACGCATCTCCACAGCTTTGATATACGGACCGTTTAAATGACATTGTGTTGCACACCAGTCTATTATTGTAGTAACACGATGGCACGTAACAACAAAACGAACCGTGACTGGTTGTTTACATGTCTCGTTCACTTCACATGCAAGCAGGTGATTTTCAGCGCCCTCAAGAAACAAATCGGCCAAACAGGAAAATGTATCAGCTGATGCCGATAATTAAAAAATTCAGAATATCGGCCGATTTATCAGCCTTGGTGATATATCGGTCGACCCTTAGTCTATATAAGGTCTCACAGCTGAACATGCATATCAGAGCAAAAACCAAGCCATGAGGTCAAAGGAACTGCCTGCAGAGCTCAGAGACAGAATTGTGTCGAGGCACAGATCTAGGGAAGGCTACAAAAAATTTTGGCTGCATTGAAGGTTCCCAAGAGCACAGTGGCCTCCATAATTCTTAAATGGAAGAAGTTTGGAACAACCAGGACTCTTCCTAGAGCTTGCCACCCAACCAAAGTGAGCAATCATGGGAGAAGGGCCTTGGTAAGAGAGGTGACCAAGAACCTGATGGTCACTCTGGTTGAACTCCAAAGATAATGTGTGTAGATGGGAGAAACTTGCAGAAGAACAACCATCACTGTAACACTCCACCGATCTGGGCTTTATGGCAGAGTGGCCAGACAGAAGCCTCTCCTCAATGCAATACACATGAAAGCCCGCTTGGAAACACATAAAGGACTCTCAGACTGTGAGAAACAAGATTCTCTGGTCTGGTGAAACAAAGATTGAACTGTTTGGCCTCAGTGCTAAGTGTCATATCTGGAGGAAACCAGGCACCGCTCATCACCTGCGCAATACCATCCCAACGGTGAAGTGTGGGGATGTTTTTTAGCGGCAGGGACTGGGGGACTTGTCAGGGTTAAAGGAAAGCTGAAAGCAGCAAAATGCAGAGATATCCTTATTGAAAACCTGGTCCAGAACGCACAGGACCTCAGACTGGGCCGAAGGTTCACCTTCCAACAGGACAATGACCTTAAGCACACAGCCAAGACACTGCAATAGTGGCTTAGGGACAACTCTGTGAATGTCCTTAAGTGGTTCAACCAGAGCCCAGACTTGAACCCAATTGAACATCTCTGGAGAGACCTGATAATAGCTGTCCAAATAGCAATGAATGGTCCCCATCCAACCTGACAGAGCTTGAGAGGATCTGCAGAGAAGAATGACAGAAAATCCCCAAATCCAGGTGTGCAGAGCTTGTCACATCATATACAAAAATACTTGAGGCTGTAATCGCTGCCAAAGGTGCTTCAACTATGTATTGAGTTAAGGATCTGAATACTTATGTCAATGTGAATGATTCAGTTTTTTTTTTATTTTTAATAAATTTGCAAAGTTATCAAAAATCTGGTGCTTTGTCATTATGAGGTATGGAGTGTAGATTGATGTGGAAAAAAAATAATTTAAAGCATTTTAGCATAAGGCTGCAACATTAAAAAATGTGAAAAAAAATGAAGGGGTCTGAATACTTTCTGAATGCACTGTATATGCTGTTTGCAAAGGAAAATCAAGTACTCCTGAAACAGTTTCACATGCTGTACTGGGTTTATTCCATCAAACCTTGAGGAACCCTTTTATTAAAGAGCATAAATGATTAGGAATTTCCTATCCTTGTGCATTCCTTTCCTAGCGGGAGATGGCAGGGCCAAAGCACTGGCTGTAACTGAACAAATATTTTTCTTAATTCATGTGGGGTGAATCTGAATGCTTTCACTGTGACATCACAAATGCACACTGGTTCATTGTCACAGGCAGTGGACCTCGGCAGGGCAGTTTCAGCCCCCGAGCTGATTGCTCCCCTGCAAAGGATGGTAGTGTTGTTTAGCATCAGAGCTGAATGACTAACAGGTTGTCAGGCGTGAGGGCACACTGAGCAGCGCTGGGAGTCTGAGTGTGTAAGTGTGTATGTGTAAAGGGTTGGGTGTTATAGTCAGCTGAATGATCTGGAGTTTGTCACGTGCTCATTCTTGCACCAGGCACCATGACTGTGGAAACATTCTTGTTTTCCCTCCTGGTGTTTGTTAATGTCAAACCCACAGTTAGCCACCCTTTTTGAAGTTGGTTGGCACAAGTAACTTTGATTTACAAATGTCAAGGTGTAGGAATTTAAAAAAAGCTCCTACTCAGCACCAGGACAAATAGACTAAGAAATACTAAGAATAAAGAGCAGCACAGAGAAGTGTTTGCTTCAGGTAGGATCAGCTGCACAGTACCTCACGCTGGTGGAGCGCGAGCATTGCAGCCGCGTGCTTTCGGTCAGTGGCGCGGATCGGTTCTGCAGATGGCATCGCGGTTACCGGCTACCTTCTTGGACACGTACCACTGTGCACATTCGGAGAGGGCCGTGCTCTGCATTTAACTGCAGCAGCGACAAGTGACCATTAAAGTGATACCAGTGATCTGATACGCCTCGCGTCTGTTTCTTTTGCACAGGCTTTGACCAAGTAAACCTCTATCAATAGCTGTCCAATGACAGACCGTCTTACATCTCCTTCAAGTGGGATGTGGGAGAGGGGATGTGTCTTAAAACTGAGTTGAAAGTTCATTACTCCCACGTGTCAACTGTCCAGTGGCATTTTTAAACTCGATTGTCAAATGGATAAAGAAAAGCCAAAGTAAAATGAAAAAAAAAAAAAGCCATTGGCAAATAGACGAAGAAAAGCAACTGGCAAATGACTGAATAAAAGCAATTGCCAAATGCTTTTTTAAAACACAATTTAAAAGGTGCATTTAAAAATGGCTTATTAATGTGCTATTTTATTATTACATTTAATTGCATTTTAAACATACATGATTTATTAATGCACAATTTTATTGTTAAATATAATTACATTTTTAAACATGAAGTAAATAAACATTTAAATGTCTATTGATTTGTCCATTAATTATTTGGTTTATTCACCTTTTTTTTTTTATTATTAATAGATTGGTCATTTATTTCTTCATTCTTTTTTAATCTGTACTCCATGGCTTCCATAATATAAAGTTAACAAAAGAAAAAAAAATAGATAGCACATCTAAGGTATAATTTACCAACCAAACAAAGTTTTGATTATGTACAATAGAGTTTGTACATTCAGATAATGTTTCACCCACAGATGTTCGTTGTATGTCTTCAGCAGGTAAATGAGGGTAATCTGATTTAGAGGTCAGATTTTTAATTGTAATAATTTGATTTACCACTTCTAATTGTAATTGAAAATAATGTAAATCATTTGATTTTGGTAGGTTGTTTGTTTACCTTGCTTTGTATTCTTGTATGTTTTGAACTCATACGTTTTGAAACATCTATGTATTCCTGACAGTTATTTTTAGCCTAAAATTTCCACAGAAATTAATGTTGAGAGTTTTCTCACAATATTCCTTCACAATATTCCTTCACATTCAATGGACCCTGCTTGGGCAAAGGGTTTAAAGCACTTTGGCATAATTAACAATGTGCAGCATTCCATGTGTCCCAACAACTTGGAATGCATCATTGCTCCTTTATGAATGAACAATAGCTTTGTGCAAATTTGCAGATTGGAATTTAAATTTGACTGTGTGTGATTTACTGACATTTAAATAGTTGGATTTTTCAAGCTTTTTTATGTAGCTTAAAGGGATAGTTTATCCAAAAATGAAAATTCTCTCATCTTTTACTCACCGCCATGCCATCCCAGAGGTTTATGATTGTCTTTCTTCTGCAGAACACAAACGAACATTTTTACAAGAATATTTAATATCTGTAGGTCCATACAATGTAAGTAAATGGTGACCAAAATTTTGAAGCTCAAAAAAGCATATAAAGGCAGCATAAAAGTAATCCATATGATTCAAGTGGTTAAATCCATATCTTCAGAAGTGATTTGATAGGTGTTGGTGAGAAACAGATAAATATTTAAGTCCTTTTTTAGTATTAATCTCCACTTTCACATTTTTCTTTTGTTTTTGGCGATTCGCATTGTTTGTGCATATCGCCGCCACCTGGGCAGGGAGGAGAATTTATAGTAAAAAATGAATTAAATTTGTATCTGATTCTCACCCACACCTATCATATCGCTTCTGAATATTTGTATTTAACCACTGGAGTTGTGTGGATTGCTTTTATGCTGCCAATATGTGCTTTTTGGAGATTTAAAGTTCTGGTCACCATTTATTTGCATTGAATGGATTTACAGAGGGTCTGCTATTCCTTTAATAAGAAGATTATCTTCATTCCCCCCCATATTATATATTTTTTAATATGTATTATAGCCATCCATTACAAAACATTATTGACATTACAATGACAGGAACAGCAGGGGTCAGGATTTCATTGAACTGTGATGTTTACTGCACCATGTTGTGTGAAATGTGCCCCATCTGATCAACTTCTTCTCTGTTCACACTCCATAGTAGTGAGTGGTTGTAACGGTTGCATTAATTCACATGAAGGGATTATTTGCCCCTTTATCCCATAACCCCCCCCCCCCCCTTTTTTTTTTTTTTTTTTTTTTTTTTTTGGCAAAATAATACTTTTGACTGTTTTGTCTTAATTTGAGTGTTATGTGACTGTTAAGACTGTTAGTTATGTGTAGTTTTGAAAGGCTTTGATAAGTTTGATGCTGAATATAATTTACTGAGAGTTTACATGGATGTTAAGCAGGGGTGAGGTGCTGAAAAGTAAACCGTAAATTTGAGCTTTAAAATTATTTTTGGGCAAGAACAGGTCACACCTTTTTTGGAATTCCAAAAAGGCTTGACTGAAAGTCCTGCTGAAATTATCTACCTTTAGTTTGTAATTTGAAGTGTAACTTGATCTTTTGAGAAAACCATATTATTTGTCTACACATCAATAATACCAAAATGTTCCCATTATTTTTGGTGTTCTTTAGTTAAGCAGACATTGAAAGTTTCCTTTGAAGCCCTGTTTCTGACATAAAGAGAACAATAGAGGACAGGCATATTGTGGTTCAGATCTCACAGTCAGTACTGTTCTCATCCAGTGTCCTTTTACATGTTAGGCACACCACGCCCTCTGAATACATGGCCATCCTTCAGAAGCATGCCAAATAAGCAGCTTGAGTGTTATTTAAAAAAACAGACTTGATGTTATCTATAATTGGCTGCACTTTATTTACATCTCTAAATTTTGTATCTTGTACATATTTGGTTGTTTTTCAACCCTAATCGTATACCTCTGAACTCAGAAAAACATTGTTTTTGTGTAACAGATTAGATTTTGTAGACATGAAATTGTTTTTTATGACATTATTGTCTGCAGTGGTCTAAACATTTAGACAAGATGATGTCTTGTACCAGTTCCAGTGGCTTATTATAAACATAAAGCTCTTTAAGATGAGTTATTATCATTACATTGTCTCATGGAAGCTAAATAAAAACAATTGCCTGTTTTTATGTGGGCGCTTAAAACTTGAAAATTGAAAACATTTGCATTCTGTTAAAAGGGCTTTGCTCGTTGCTGTTATATGAGGTGTGGACTAACAGCGCTTGCATAGTAACGGCATACTCTGAGGGTATAAATGCAACATTAATGGTTCCCTGTGTGCGAGCAACAACAATGGGCTGCCTGCCTTCTGTATCCAGCAGGAGTTGCTTGAGATCATTGGAAAGGCATGAAGCTTGTGTGCAAAACTGTGACATTCCTCCAGATGCTCTCGTTCTTTTTGGTTTGGCCGCTGGGCTTCTGCCCTGAATGCTGAATAACCCAAGATTCTCCAATAGAGACTGTGCTGTTGTGCTTGGTGTGCTAGTCATTTGGACTTGCAGCTTGGAAGAATAACTTTACTTACTTTCCCTCTCCTCTCCCTGCACATACCACCTTCCCTCTCACTGGTTTCTGGTGCTTCCTGTGTTTGTCTCGTTCTTGCAGGCAGTTACTAAGAAGAAGTTTGGGAGCAGTACTTTCCGGAGTTCTCTGGAGAATGGAGTTCTGTTGTGTGAGTAAGTAAGACTGTTTGTACTACTACTTTTCTAGATTTTATTTTGATTTTCTTGTTCTTAGAGTGTTTTATATATATTATAATTTAAGGAAGTATTGTAAGCTCAGTCCTCAATTGCTTACAAGGTAAAAATCGTTTTTTGTGTTTTTGGCATAACTTATTATTGTGGACCGAAACAATATTCAGCCCACCTGAATTACCATGCTAGTTCACACAGGTTTATGTTGGTTAGTCCTGGTTTGGTGCTGGTCGTGCTGGTGGATCAGCATCACCATGAGAAATTGCTTGTCAGCCAGCATAGACTTGGTGAAGCTGGTTGACAAAGCTGTACTGCTGGTTAAGCTAGTTAAGAAGTCTGGTTGGAACACCAGCAATCCAGACCAGCATCCATAACACAACTTATGCTGAGTGTGGCTGAAATGTGACGTAATATGTAATTATGTAATTATATAAATGTGCAAGTTAACATTAACTGAACTTTTCCGTTTGTAATTAGCATCTCAAGTCAGCTGCATGCCATTTAGGGAGCATTATGTCATGCAGCTATATATTTAAAAACGTAATTTGTATCCCGTCACATTCAGACTTGTTTGTTCTGTACTGTCCCAGGAAGTATTAGTAAGACTCACTGGGGAAAACAACACGGATGGCAGAGCATTTAAAAGGACAGCTGTGATGAGGTGATCCATAGTGCCACTGCCAGCTAGCAGGCTTCAGAAACCTGAGCAGGGCAGAGTGCAAACAGGGAGAGGCAGCATTCGGGCCTCTTCTACAGTAGCAGTGCTTTGCTGTTTATATAGAGAGAGCGTTGGGTCAGTGGGCTGGGTGCAAGCTCAGTGATTTCAGGCCATTTGTGAACCTGACTGGATGATTCTAGGACAGTGCGTGGGCTGCAGCACCACTAGCCTGACACACTGGTGTCAGTTCAGTGACTCAGCACACTAATTAATTACCCCAGTCCAGTGCAGAATCTCAACGTCCATCTCTTGTTCTCCCATGCTGCTTACATGCAGTGAGAGCTGAGCCATTAGCTTTGTTTTCACATGAACAAGCAAAGGCACACATTACCTGAGGATACTGCCACTCTGGAACTCACATTTAAACAAAGACTACTGTGAAACTACCGCCGGGGCCAAAACAGCTAAGTTTTGCTGAAGGAGTGTACAAATAATTCAAGTGTGAACAGATCTCTCAGTATTGTTGTGCAGGATTCACATTTGTCTTTTACACTTAGTGTCTGGTTGATTAAAGGAAAATTAAAATCCTCTAATCATTTACTCACCCTCATGACATCCCAGATGTGTATGACTTTCTTTCTTCTGCAGAACACAAACAAAGATTTTTAGAAGAATATCTGGGATGAATTTTCATTTTGGGGTGAACTATCACTTTAACAAATGATGTCCAGAAGTGCAAATTGTTAAGATGACTATGAGTTTTAGAAAGTCGTTTTCTTTAAAGGTCATATGTATAAAATCACAAGCACTTACATGAGATGAAGACTCCAGTCATATAAGTTACTTTAAAAAAGCTGTTTTATTCTACATGCAGATGGTCCCCTCATGGGGGCTGCCATGTTAGGATCACGTGACCAGCCGAATACTACTCACTTAATCTCAGTAACCCCAATGTTATTGGACACTTTCACTCATGGATTAAATGTCATGGCTGACTGTGAATAGTGAATTATAATGGCATCGGCAACTGAAAACTATTGTGTTTGAATGATTCTGCCTCCATGCCTGTAAAAAATGAAATAGTATTTTATCCAGCTTATGGGGGTTTTTGAGTCACAGAAACTCAATGTAAATTACTTTGCATCTATATAAAAACACATGTTAGACCAACAATTGTCCCCTAAATGTTGTCCCAACTAGTCAAACAGAGTTGTCTGAATGAACTGTTTCATGTTGAACAGTGTTGCTGATGTGTGAGTTCCCATCATGCATTGCAACATGAATAAATTATGTGGTTAGTGTTTTAGGCTTGTTCCTTGCTGTTTGCTGACTTTATGTGTTTTATTGTTGCTGCTGTTTTTATTTTTATTTTGGCACTGTTGGCACTGTTAGTTAATAGTTGTGTGGTGATGTTAGGAGCCCATCTTGTAACTTAATGAGGTTTGTTGACTGTCACCGTTATTGAGGTCTATTGTGTGTTTACATCAAACAGTTGTTCATACTGCCTTGCCTCGCAAGACATGCCTCTCTCTTCAAAGGTAAAGATTGCTGGTAACATCATTTAATAGTCATTTAAATGGTGAAAAAATTAAAGTTCTCACATTGTGAATTGTCAGTTGGCTGAACTAGAAATTAGTAGTTCTCTCAACAAGAATTTTTGCATTTAGTGAACAAATTCACATTGACTAAGCAAATAAATGTTACTGAGGACAGTTATTCAAACGTTTTTGAGAGAACCCAAAAATCTTACTGCCTCATGTTGCGTTGAATTTAAGTTTGCTCAATTATTCTTTTTTTTACAGTGTATGTTTCAGTGTAATTCCAAGACAACTGCCATATAGACCAGCACAACATAAAAATCAAAAACACTGAGTGCACCTTTAACACAAGCATTTCTCATAGTGTGTTTAAAAGACTTAAACAGAATCTATGTGCCTCCGCTGTGATTTAAAAAGAGACAAATTTCATGCTTTTAATGATTTTGAAACCTTCCTATCTATCTTTAACAGACATGACAGCTCTGTTATTTCCTTAGGAGTAATTATACAGTACTAGATGTCAGATAATTAAAACGTGAATGTCTGCCTCTCCCTTTATTACACATAAACAAGACAGTCAGAAATCAAGTATTGCACATCAGTCCCACCCATTTTCACATCAGCTGCTCACCATTGACTTGGCACGTCACTGTTTCTGTATGGGTATCTCTCCAAACCAGTTTTTCACACAAAACTAGACTTATTTTCAAAGAAGCCATCATGTGATGCCTGTGTATGTTTCCACAGTGAATTATTTTTTATGGCATTAGATGATTCTGTAAACTCAAGCCAGATGGCCAAAATTAAATGAAGCCTTAAACAGTAAACCGGAGGCAAATTTTGATTGTTTGTGTTGACTTTTGTTCTTTTTTCCCCTCTCTTTTTAGTCTGATCAACAAGATCAAGCCTGGCTTCATTAAGAAACTAAACAGGCTATCCACACCTATTGCTGGCTTGGTAAGCTGTTTTCTTTTATTGCTCTTTGATGTGCATACATTAACAGTTCTGCAGAATTGAGCTGTAGTATTCCACCTTGACTAAGACCATGTGTTTTCTGTAACCTAAACTATTAATTAGAAGTTCAAATTATTTACTAAATGGCTGACATGTAATTATGTATTTGGAGTGATTTGCGTTGAGTTAATAATTTAATTTGACCTGGTATTCAATAGGAGTCACATGCTTTAGTGAAAACTCTCACCAAGTGTCCATCTTTTCTTACAGAAAACATTGCAATTCTTGCATTATGAGCATGCACAAGGGTAGCTGGAGCATGTGGGGTTAAAGGGTTAGTCATAATTTATTCATCCTCATGTTGTTCCAATCTCTTTGTTTTCTACATGCATGGAACACCAAAATAGGTGTTACTGTAGGCAAACAGCTTTAGTTACCATTCACTTTTATATGGAAAAAAGATGTAATGTAAGTGAATAGTGACTGAGGCTGTCAGGCCCTTAAATTCTCCATTTTGTGTTCCAAGGAAGTCATATGGGTTTGGAACGACATGCGAGTGAGTGAATGATGACAGAATTTACATTTTTGGGTGAACTAATGCTTTAACACAGACACATGCATAAACATACACATTTTTAGTTCTTGTTAGTTCAAGAGCCAAGACAAGTGGCCTATGGGCTTGAATTAAACCATGCATTTATCATGCTTTTTGGCCTAATCTATGCAAAACATGTAAGCTCATTTATATACCATTGCCCTTTGGTATTTGGTTACTCAGGTAAGCCTGGATAAGCATCTCCATGTCCAACAGCATCACAGAGGTTTTTCCATAAAATAGTTCCAACCCTGAAACCCACCGAGTATAAACTCACAAGTGAGGGCTTAAATGGCAATGGCTAAGCAAAGGCATGCAAAGAAAAACACACAGTTTGGACTATATTAATGTTTGCTAAATGTAGTGGAGATTGTAAAGTTTGTCCATAAAAGAACCATCACTGAGCTCCTAGCAACCGGTAAAAAAAAATATATATATATATATATAACACAAATTCCAAAAGAACATAATGGCCTCTATTCAACTATGTTTGTGACTGATGAAATCTCTTTTTTTCCACAGAACGAAAAGTTCGTTCAAGACTCTGAAATCTTCCAAGTACAATTGTTATTCCTTGTGGCTGATTAGCTCTATTAAAGGAATAGTTCCTCGAAAAATGTATATTCTGTCATTATTTACTCACCCTAATGTCATTCAAAACCCGTATTCTTATGTGGAACACAAAAGGAAAAACAAATATGAATATCCCAGTCCGTCTTAATACAATGGCAGTTGATCGTGACTCACTTTAAAGCTTAAAAAAGCACCGAAAAGTATCTTAAAAGCAGTCCATGCGGCACATGCATTATTGTTTTTGCTGCCTAATCAGTTAATGGTTTAAATGACACCGTTTTTGAATGAAACTCTTAAGGAATCAAATCAAATCAAATCAAATCAAATCACTTTATTGTCACACAGCCATATACACAATCTTCTTGGGTGCAGTTCCGATCAACATAGCAGTCGTGACAGTGATGAGACAGTACCAATTTACAATAACATCAAATTAACACAACACAATTTAAACATCTGTTATACATAATTACACTCAACTTAAAACATCACATTAACACAACACAATTTAAACATCTGTTATACACATAATTACACTCAACTTAAAACATCACATTAACACAACACAATTTAAACATCTGTTATACACATAATTACACTCAACAATATACAAATAATAACATACACTGTACAGTATACAATATGCTGTTTTTGTTTTTTACTATATAGATACTATATAGATACACATTATTCAATAAAAATTAAAAAATAAAAATATATAAAAAAGTGTATATATATATATATATATATATATATATATATGTACAGTATTGTACTGTATTGACATTCAGGCTGTCGGTTGATAGTCAGTTGTTAAGAGAGACATAATATAATAACAGTAATATAATTTATGACAGTCCGGTGTGAGATAAAAGAGGAATAAAGTGCAGGGCTGATGTATTTTGATCGTGGGAGATCAAGAGTTCAGAAGTCTGATTGCTTGGGGGAAGAAGCTGTCATGGAGTCAGCTGGTGCGTGTCCTGATGCTGCGATACCGCCTACCTGATGGTAGCAGTGAGAACAGCCCATGGCTCGGGTGGCTGGAGTCTCTGATGATCCTCCGAGCTTTTTTCACACACCGCCTTGTATATATTTCCTGGAGGGAGGGAAGCTCACCTCCGATGATGTGTTTGGCAGTTCACACCACCCTTTGCAGTGCTTTTTGTGCTATTGCCGTACCAAGCGGAGATGCAGCCAGTCATGATGCTCTCCACAGTGCAGGTGTAGAACCGTGTGAGGATGTGGCGGTTCATTCCAAACTTCCTCAGCCGTCTCAGGATGAAGAGGCGCTGATGAGCCTTCTTCACAACGACTTCAGTGTGGACGGACAATGTGAGTTCCTCAGTGATGTGGACACCCAGGAACTTGAAGCTGCTGACTCTCTCCACTGGTGCTCCATTGAGGGTGATGGGACTGTGTTCTCTGTCTTTTCTTCTGAAGTCCACCACAAGCTCCTTTGTCTTACTGACATTGAGGGAGAGGTTGTGCTCCTGACACCAGTGTGTCAGAGTGTGCACCTCCTCTCTGTTTCATCATTGTCAGTGATCAGACCTACCACCGTCGTGTCATCAGCAAACTTAATGATGGCATTGGAGTTATGTGTTGCCACACAGTCATGTGTGTACAGGGAATACAGTAGTGGGCTGAGAACACAGCCCTGCGGGGCTCCAGTGTTGAGGGTCAGTGATGAGGAGATGTTGCTGCCTATTCTAACCACCTGGCGTCTGCTTGACAGGAAGTCCAGGATCCAGCTGCACAGCGAGCTGTTTAAGTCCAGAGCCCGGAGTTTCTCATCTAGCTTGGAGGGCGCTATGGTGTTGAATGCTGAGCTGTAGTCTACAAACAACATTCTCACATAAGTGTTCTTTTTTTCCAGGTGGGAGAGAGCAGTGTGTATTGTAGATGCAATGGCATCATCAGTGGAGCGGTTGTTGCGGTATGCAAACTGCAGCGGGTCAAGATTGAGTGGTAATACAGAGCAGATGTAATCTCTGATTAGTCTCTCAAAACATTTGCTGATGATGGGGGTCAGAGCAACAGGACGCCAGTCATTTAAACACGTTTTTTTGTGTTTCTGGTCTCTGAACAGTTTTAAAAGCACCTTATTTCATCCTACCTCATTATACAGCTTCTGTAAGCAGCATTTTCCCGTTTTTGGATGCAGCCTGTGTCTTCGGGTTACGGTTTTAGACTGGGCGTGCGAGCCTTGGGGAGCTGTGTCCTGAAGCCGATGTAAGAGTAGAGACAAGGTGGTCAGAATACCACGCAGCACATGCTTAACTCATCGGACTACGTGTTGAAAATGTACTAAAAACCTATTTATCAACACAATCTTTTACAATAAAGTAGTGGCGTGCGCAGACCTTAGCAGGTACATGGGCGGGAGGATAAAAAAGGGCACAGATCAGTTAATGGTTTAAGTTATATTTTTATGAGTAGTAACTATATATATTTAACTAATTTATTTGCCTTTTGAATATTTAAGCATTTTTCTTGTATTATACAGTATACATAATTTTTCCATTTTTCTCTTTATCACAAATAATAGCCTATTCTGTTATATTACTCACAAAAAGCACAGTGTTATTACACTTGTTTTTTTATTTATTTATTCAGACATCTGTGATTATCCCATGTTTTGGACATGTGTCAAACCATGGGATTTTTAAGTACATTGGAGTACCATGACAGTATCATGAAATATGTATATAGTAATCATTCAGTAGCATGGTGTTACCCTGGTAGGGATAATGTTTTTCTTGTCTCTTCACTCTTTTTACTTTCTCTCATCTCTGCTCCCTCACTTTATCATTTAATCTCTGCTGCTTCCACTCTGACCTTATCATTCTCTTTATATAACTTTCACTTCTTATATTACTTTCTCTTGTTTTCTTTCAATATTCATATAATATTATTTTACTGTATTCTGTCATTAATATTTAGGACATTACAGCAATAAAATGGCAGAACCATGATACAATAATGGTGTCAAGATATGGTACTATTGTTTTGAATGGTTATCTTGGTTGTCTACTTGTCCAAAAATGGTAATACTATTTTTCTGAAAGTTATTAGTCTAATGTCTCATTAGTTTAAACCCGAGGTTCTTAACATTTCTCAGCCCAGGACCCAAATTAGAAATTTTGTGTTTACCTCGGACCCACACTTCCAAAACTATATTTATAGCCTATACTTTAAAGGAATATTCCGGGTTCAATACAAGTTAAGCTAAATCGACAGCATTTGTGGCATAATATTGATTACCACAAAAATAAATTTTGACTCGTTCCTCTTTTTCTTTAAAAAAAATCAAGTGAATGGGGACAATTTTTGGAGGGTTTAAACACAGAAATATGAAGCTTATAATTGTATAAAAGCACTTTCATTCATTCTTCTGTTAAAATTACAGTCGTTTTAGTGTTTGTTGACATTACATCTTCCTGGAAACAAAGTTGTAAAATTGGCTATAACTTTACACAGAAAAGGTTTGCAAGTGATCTTATCACACTAAAATTATGTTTACACACCTATCCTTTATGTCTTGTGGTTATACTTTTGAAAAAGTATTTTAGTGTAAAAAAATTGGCCCCCCATTTACTTCCATTGTATGTGTCTCACTGTAACCTCAATTTTTATTTTTAAAGAAATAAAATGAACAAGTCAAAATTCATTTTTGTGGTAATCAACATTATGCCACAAATGCTTTTGATTGAGCTTAACTTGTATTGAACCCAGAACATTCCTTTAATTGATTAACTTTTTTATTACTAAAGCAATTGTGATATAGACAGACTCTTACAGAAATAATTATCCTTTCACAGACTAAAAAAAGTCAAGCATGCACACTCTCAAACTGTAGAAATAAAGGACAAAATGCGTTGATATTGATAGAAATAATTGCATCCAGTGTGAACTGTGGAAAGCATCATATTTACCCCTACAAACATGTACCATGACAAGCATAGTTCTGCCAGAAATACCATAGTTACTACAGGTATTTTAATAATAATAATAAATATAGCAGCAATACAGCAATTGGCAGTCAAGCCAATTATCGGCAGCATGAGCAGCGAAAGAAGCATCGTGACACATTTTAAGTTAGAATTCTGATGAATGCAGTAGGAGTTAAAGATAAAAAAAAAACAAACATCTATGGCCATGTTTCTCAGGATACACTACTATTCTATTTGTGTGTACTAGTTGCACATTAAAATCTCTATCATCGGCAGAACAAAAGTGCTTGCTCTTTTGGCTATTAGTACATTGATAAAGAGCAATTCAAGGTTGTGCAGAGGGTGTTAAGTGCAACATTGCACACTATACATTATTTTGTGTATTCTCAAGCACTTTGTAGGATTTTTTTGGAAAAAATTGGAAAAGTCAGTTTTTACATCCATAGAGTTATGTACAATACATTTAGACATCTATGCAATATTTAGTTTAATCCAATAAAAAAAAAAAGAAAAAGTTTTGATTATCTCCATGACACTAACTTAATTGAAAACAATTTGTCTAATTGATTGAAATATTTCAAGCAAGCACATTTAGCCATTGTTTATTACAGGGCATCCAGAATTCACAATGACCCACCCCCCCACCCAGGGCAAGGTCCTAAAATATTTTCATTTTACAAAGCAAATGCAACAGCCTTAATTCCTCTTTGGTATTTTTTATACATTTGTTACTTTCAAATTTGTTTGTGAAACAATTCTAAACAACAAAAATCTATTTGCTAATATTTTCAGGCATTGTCTGCAAATAATCAGCAGATTTCAATTTCATGTTGATTGGACAAATGTTATAGGAGTAATAGCAACTACAAAACATTTACATAAAATCAAATCATGGCCAACCATGGTATCATTGTTCTCTGCATGACCCACACAATCTAACAAGTCCGGTCTCACAAAAATGCAAACATACAGCCTCAAGTCCATTTTGGTGTGCTCCGTGTCAAATTTGTTGATGATTGGCCAATGGCTGCCATGTTTCTCAATATATGCAACTGTCCTTATGATCAATGATGGCAACTCCCACAAAGACACTGAATGCAAAGACACTGCATGCAAATTTTGAAATGAATCGGACCAATATTTCTATATTTAGAGCCACTTTCATATTGTTCCCTGGTATAGTGCCACCAAATTGCCAAACCCCACAACTTTCTGTGTGTTCTCAGTTTGAGCCCTTATATAAGTGTCAAGTTTGGTGAAAATATCTCATTTTACTTAAGTAAGAGTTATATCAATTTACGTAAAAAGCAGAGACCACTTTTAAAATTCATCAGCCTGTTTTTGGCATTTATGAGCAAAATTTTGCCATGTTCTCTTTTATCTTAAGAAATGTACACATTTTTTTAGACTAATTTGTGTCTTGATAATTTTTTATTAATTATTTACTACTGGTTTCGTTCCGATTGGACGAATGGCTTTGAAGCAATTCGCTAAAGTAGTTTCTGAACTATTTTCAAAGTGGCAACAGGTCATAAGGTGAACCATAGCAAATATGGTATCGTTGTGCTCGGCAAGTCCTCCTGAACTTAACGAGACCAGTCCTGTGAAAATAGACAAATGCCACTAAAAGTTATAAGCTCACAAATTTAAAAAATGTTACATTTTTTACCCACTAGGTGGTGCCAGACCCAAACTTCTCAGGCACCTTCAGGACATGGTCCTGATGACACATACAAAGTTTTGTAACGATACGCCAATGCGTTCATAAAATACAGCATTTTGCAACAAAATTCAAAATGGCCGATGCCCAAAATGGCCGACATGGGAAATTTGGGTATCATTTGAGTCTGAATGTTTCACTGAATCTAAAGAGACCAGTTTTATCATTTTTGGCCAAAGCGTTCAAGAGTCATAAGCCAAAATAGCCGTTTTTGCTATCTCCTGACCAGTAGGGACAGTGTGGCGAAACACTGCAGGTGACCTCAAGGCATGATGGCGATGACGCATACCAAGTTTTGTCACAATCCGTCAAAGTGATGCGGAGATACAGCATGAAGTCCATTTTTGGCGTGCTCGCTATCAACTTCGTGAAGCCATTGCTCAGGAACGATTTCAAACATCGAAAAAAAAGTGATAACTTTTGTGTAGCTCTATCTCACGATTGCTTTAAAACAATTTTGTTGGAAATCGGACAAAAATTGTAGGAGGAGTAGCGAAAAAATGTGTTTCCTTAAAATTCAAAATGGCGGAAAATCTAGTCAGGCGGAAATCGAAACCAAGGTATGCAGTCGATTCGGAGTGAGCTCAGGAATCAATTTTGTCTCTAGGACATACAGTTCAAAAGTTATTAGTGTAAACATGAGTGGAAATTTTACCTGTTGGTGATGCTAAAGGGTTTGAATTACAGACTTGAATTAAAGACAAATTTGCTGTGGTGTCAGTTCAGACTGTCCTCTAGCTGTGTGCAAAATTTCATAACTTTCCTGTGAACAGTTCTATAGGCTGCCATAGACTCCCATGGCAGAAGAAGAAGAATTTCAGGACTTGACTCTTAATAATAAGAACACTAACGATTACAATAGGGGTCTTCGCCCTTTCAGGGCTTGACCCCTAATAAAAAAATATTTAAAAAAAATAAAAGATAAACAAAACTGGTGGGAACTTTTAGTCAGGAAAAGAGATGCTTTTTGCTCTTTCTGATACTTTGTCATCTTTCTGTTTGGTGGGTGTGCATGGTAACCACGGTGTTTTGATGATGTCAAGTGGAGTGATCCGTTGGTCAACTTCACACCTGACCGCACCTCCATCACATGATATTGGGTGAGAGAGTGAGTCTATCAAATGATACTGTGGAAAATAGCCGAAAAACAGTCCCGGCCAGCGCAACAGCGTGGAAGAGAGTTCTGAACAGATTTGCTCTTGGCAATCTCAGTTACTCAGTTAAAGGAAATAATGAAACATATACTGAAATATGTTGCGACCCATAGTTTAGAAACGCTGGTTTAAACAAAAACCAAACTGGCTTTAGCTGAATCAGACAGCTCCTTTATGACAGTATTCTATAAAAGACGAACTGAAATGTTATCACTAAAAGCAACACGATCTCTCCCATTATAATTAATAAAGCTGTCTACACTGTCTATTATTCTTTGGATGAACTTACAACACAATACATAGAGTGGAGTGGACTTTTTATTTGACCACGACACTTCGATGTTTGGGGGCGAATTCCAAACTGCATTTTTGCTCCCTTGAAGGGCACTGCTGCGGGAAGTGGACGCCGCTCGAAAGAAGCTAATTACAAATGAAAGTGAGAAAATTAAACTTTCCTCAAAGGGCCCTTACACAAGACAGTTGGCGAAGGATACATTCACACAGGAATGCCATGTTTCCTTCAGAGTACCAATTTCAAGGGCTCTTCACTCACTTTGAAGTGAGAAGGGCATAGGGAGGATCACCTGCGATTAGAATCCGCCCTCAATCTGCTGTAGCGCGCACATTAAAGGCACCTCTGCTTAATTTTCTTCAATACGCCCATGATTTACAAAGAAATCTCCTAATTACACATTATTGTGAGATTATGATGTGATTTTAATTTTTGTTTAACTATTTTAATTTAAATATTAAAATGTCTCCCCTTTTCTGGAAGTCCAAAAGGGCACTTTTAGATTTGTGAACGAAAGGGGCAGGGGCTTTAGTCCCTGTGGTGGGAAAGGGCCTATTGTATTGAGACGGACCGGGATATTCATTAAATTTTTTTCCCTTTGTGTTTAACATGATGGTGAGTAAATTTTGACGATTTTTGGATAAACTACAGTATCCTTTTAAACAATTTCATTTTAATACAGAGGTTTTACATTTTGTTAAATTAAGGCTTATTAGAGCAAGAGCAGAAATCTTTGGTTTTGTGGACTATGTAGTGACTCTGGCTTTGGATTGCTAAACTCTATTCAGGGTTTGGCTTTTGCTGATCTTTGGATCAGTTTCCCATAGTTGCGCACTCCGTATTCCATCAAACCCAGAGCCGTGGTTTACCCTTGTGTTTCTCTGGATAGTTGATCCTGCTTTTAACAATCTGAAGAGAGGAACCATACACTTGTGTGGCACATTGGTCGGCCACACTAGAAAAGTCATTCTAGCAGGGCTTTGCCCTGAGGTTTAGCAGAAACATGACTCTGTAGAGCGCAGCCCTTCATAAACCCCCTATAATTGAGTTGGATGGATATTTTTGAAACAAGTCTAACCACAATGAATGGAGAATTGGCAGAACAGATTATTTAAATAGATTTTTCCATAGGCCACCAGGTTTGTTTGCTTTTAAAAGTGTGTATTTAAAATTGTATATTTTATTATTTAGCTTTATTATGACCATAATGTTACATTCTTTTATTTAATGACATACCCTTATTCACATTAATAATTTACTGAAAAATAAATTTCTTTTTCAAATGAGAACTTGACTGTTCTATACATTGCCGATACATTTTATAATACAGTTTTGAGAATTTACATTAACATAGATAGTATACCACAGATTACATGAAAGCATATCACCAGTGATGTCTGTGCAGTAATTTTAAGCCATTTATCCAAATTCCTAAATCAGAACCAATCAACTATCCAACAGAGTGCAAAAAACGTTTAAAGTGTTTTATGATCTAACTGGAGGCTTGATAGTTTTGTCAGAGGATTGTAAAAGCTGGCTGAGTGCAGCATTCATTTCAGGATTATGTGAATTTAACTGTAAAGTTAGAGATTCTTTCAGCATCATTATCTCTACATAATTTGGTCTATAGGATGAATTCTAAAATGACATAACTGTTGCTAATGGATACTTAAAGTAGCTTAAGTGTATTAAAGGGATCTCCTCTATGGGACTAGTTTGACCTGAAGAAGAGGTTCAGGATATATAATTACGGATACTATTTCTTTGCAAAAGTGACTTATCCAATCCATTTTTACTTTATTAAATACTTTTTATAATAACGATTACTCTCTTTCTAAATTATTTACACACATGATATGGATTAATATATACTGCATGGCCAAAAAAAAAGTTGCATACTCTAATATTTTGTTGGACCGCTTTTAGCTTTGATTATGGTGCGCATTCGTCGTGGCATTGTTTCAAAAACCTTATGCAACGTCACAACGTTTATTTCCGTCCAGAGTTGCATTCATTTTTGGCCGAGATCTTGTATTGATGATGGGTGAGTCAAATCACTCCGTAAAGTCTTCTCCAGCACATCCCAAAGACTATCAATGGGGTTAAGGTCTGGACTCTGTGATGGCCAATTCATGAGTGAAAATGATTCCTCATGCTCCCTGAACCACTCTTTCACAATTTGAGCCCGATGAATCTTGGCATTGTCATCCTGGAATATGCCCGTGCCGTCATGGAAGAAAAAATCCATTGATGGGATAACCTGGTCATTCAGTACATTTCAGGTAGTCAGCTGACTTCATTTCATTGCTGCATAATGTTGCTGAGCCTAGACCTGACCAATTGAAGCAACCCCAGATCATAACACTGCCTCCAGAGGCTTGTACAGTGGGCACTATGCATGGTGGGTGCATCGCTTCATGCGCTTTCCTTCTTACTCCGACCCGCCCATCGCTTTGGAATAGGGTAACCTGGACACATCAGACCACATGACCTTTTTCCATTGCTCCACAGTCCAATCTTTATGCTCCCTAGCAAATTGAAATAGGTTTTTTTCCGATTAGCCTCACTAACAAGTGGCTTTCTTGTGGCCACACAGCTGTTTAGTCTCAGTTCTCATCGCATTATGCGTGTGGAAATGCTCTTACTTTCACAATTAAACATAGCCGTGAGTTCTACTGTCGATTTTTTCCGATGTGACTTCATGCGTTTTAGTGATCTTCGACCACATTTCTTCCGCGAAGAAATTAGGGACCTGGGTAGCTCAGCGAGTATTGATGCTGACTACCACCCTGAAGTTGCAAGTTCGAATCCAGGGTGTGCTGAGTGACTCCAGCCAGGTCTTCTAAGCAACCAAATTGGCCCGGTTTCTAGGGAGGGTAGAGTCACATGGGGTAACCTCCTCGTGGTCACGATTAGTGGTTCTCGCTCTCAATGGGGCGCGTGGTAAGTTGTGCATGGATCGCGGAGAGTAGCATGAGCCTCCATGTGCTCGGAGTCTCTGCGGTGTTATGCACAACGAGCCACGTGATAAGATGTGTCGGTTGACTGTCTCAGAAGCGGAGGCAACTGAGACTTGTCCTCCGTCACCCGGATTGAGGTAACCATGACACCACGAGGACCTTCTAAGTAGTGGGAATTGGGCATTCCAAATTGGGAGAAAAGGCGATTTAAAATATATATATATATTTTTTTTTTGAATAGTTCTTGACCCATTTCCAGTGATTTCAGCAACCTGCTTAGCTGTTTTCTTTGCTTGATGCAGGCCAATAATTTTCCCCTTCTGAAACACAGTAACATCTTTTCTATGACCGCGGCACATGTCTTCTGACATGGTTGTTTAAGAAATGAGAAGCTACACACTGCATCAGTTAGGGTTAAAAGAATTAATGCCAGCTGAAACATATTAATCACCGCAATAATGATCCAACCATTGGCTCTTAAGTATCTGCTTATTTAAATCCAAACGGTGACCTTTTTCTTTTTTTTTTTTTTTTTTTTTGCCAGGCAGTGTATCATTTATATATTTTTACTCTGAAAACACTTCGACACTTAGACACTGTCGACAGTTACCATTAAAGAAATATTTCACCTTATAATTATAATTCTTTCATCATTTACTCACCTTTATGCAGTCTTAAACTCTGCATAATGATTTTCTTTCTTCTGCAGAATACAAATGTAGATATTTTGATGGAAATAAGAAGTGTTTTTGTCCATACAATGTAAGTCAATAGGGTCCAACACTTTGAAGCTTGATTACACTTTTTTGTGTTTGACGCATGTGCAGAACACGTGTACAACGTGTGAACATGAGCAGAGCTCTGTGCATGCGTCAAGCGCGAGGAAGTGTAATCGAGCTTCAAATCATGATCATGCCAAGGAGATTGTAGATGTTCTGTCAAGATTTATTGTAAAAGAGGAGTTACATTTTGATCTGTTTCCCACCCAAAACCGATTGTATCGTTTCAGAGGACACATATTGAACAACTCGAGTCGTATGGATTACCTTTATGCTGCCTTTTATGTCCTTTTTGGAGCAAGAAAGTGTTGGATCCTTTTTACTTGCATTATATGAATAAAAACACATCGTATCTCCTTAAAAAAAAAAAAAACAGTCTGCGTTTGTGTTCTGCAGAAGGAAGTTTGAGAGAGCAATTATCAATTTTTGGTGAACTACTACTTTTAGGTTTTTTGAACAAAATAAACAAAGTATACTAATTGCTTAAACAGTTTCTTAGTAACAACCTGGGTAAGACAAGGACACAAAAGTTATAGATCCTGTATCACCTGTATTTGGGATTAAATTACAACCTTTGTGTTGTCTAAAAGCTAAACCTAAAATTAATTAATTTAATCAAGTATTTTGCTGGTGCAAGGTGATATTGCTGTCGTATAGGTACTGTCTGACACATTCCAGCCAGTGATCATGTCACTATCATGAATCTATCGGTGTAAAATTTACACAAATGCTTTGAAAAACATGTCCTTTAGAGGCATTGCAGATCATTTAAATTCCAAGTAAGTAATGATTAAACTTAAGAGCCTGTTTGTTCCCAGTCCATATGTCTATTATCATTGCTACATTGTCACCTGTTCTAAGACATTCAGCAGATATTTGCAAGTAAAGAAAGTGACCCTGCTTAAACATACATTTTCATATCTTAGATATTTCACATACATCTGTGTTAAAGGTCAAGGACACTGATGAAACATGGTTTGAGTGCTTGGTTGAGGAATGGGACAAATAGAGACATCTTAGTGTGAATTGAATTGAATTATATATTTTGTAAACCATGTACACTGGATTTCAGAAATCAGTGTGTGTGTGTGTTCCGTTAGAAAAACTCATTTGTCACCTGTAAATACAGATAAACTAGTGCTTAACGTAAAAAATGAACACATTGACCCCCACCCACAGGGTCAGGGCGCAACCTTTGACCCTGTGCCTCAGGAAAACTTTTAGAAGTTGCATTAGAGAGGAGGCGATTGAGAAATGAAGTCAAACTTAAGAGGTAACTCTTCATTGCCATCTGCTAATAAGCATGTTTGCTGTTTAAATATAGGCCAAAGCACCCCGTGATTATTTCAGAGCAAACCATAAGTGGGGGGATGGGGGAGGGGGAAAGGGTGGGCTGTGCATGAAGTCCAGATGGTCGATCAAAACAAATTGAAACTATGTCATAACACTACTTCAGTGACATGATAGTTTGTATTCAATACAATCTCAAGTTTTCTTAAAGGGGTAGTTCACCCAAAAATGAAAATTCTGTCTTGTTTACCTCCTGTTGTTCCAAATTTGACAGACTTTCTTCCAGGGAACACAAAAGGAGATGTTAGGCAGAATGACAATCTCAGTCACCATTCACTTGCATTGCATCTTTTTGCCATACAATGAAAGTGAATAGTGACTGAGGCTGTCGTTTCCAAACTTTCTGCCTAGCATCTCAGTTTTGTTTTCCACAGAAGAAAGAAAATAATTTGGGTTAGGAACAACAAGAGGATGATTAAGAATTGTTATTTTTGTGTGAACTAGCCCTTTAATATATTAAATTAGCATTTCCTTACCCACACCCTAAGATATTAACAGTTGTTTGGGGGAAATAGTTTGTTGTTTCAGTCACATGGCCTCTGTTTCATGGCAACCTTGTCTCCAAAATAATCCACCGCCCTGAAGATTCCTCAGATAGTTTTCTGAGAGATTGAGTGACAGTTTCTGGGTGTGAAAAGGGAGAGTCCACTTGAGTTATATGTTTGTGTACAAAAGTATGTGTGCACATGTAGGTATGTGTCTGGGTTAGTTACTAGAGTGAGAGGAGCGAGTGTGTGTGTGTGTGTGTGTGTGTGTGTGTGTGTGTGTGTGTTTGCGTTTGTATGACTGACTGCCTTACATATGTGGGGGACGGAGCTGGGGCTTTGGCACTCTCTGTCATGTATTTTGCACCGCCCCAAGGGCAAACTCCTGCTCTCACAGGTAGTGGCACAGGTCTCTTACTGGTATCTGCCTTCATTCTTGGCTTTCAGTCTGTTGTGTCACTCCTTATTTGCCACCTGCCCTCTCTTGTCTCCTCCCACCCCCTGTGAGCTCACAGGACTGTCTGAACTTTGGATGCAGTGATTTCTGGACTGCGTGCGCAAAAGAGTTCTTGTATGATTACTGTCTAACTCATTAGGTGGACACATATTATTTGCCGACAGGACAACCTCAACATCTTCCTAAAAGCCTGTGTCAAGCTTGGACTAAAAGAGGCCCAGCTTTTCCACCCAGGAGACCTGCAAGACTTATCCACACGTGTAACTGTCAAGTAAGTTTTCATTTCCTCAGCTTACAATGCAACAGCAAGTTCTGTAATACGTTTGACCCTTTGCCAGTGTGAAAATAGCTGTGGACATGCGCACGACTGCTGTTTACGGCTCACTGCATGGTCATTTTGGCAGATCTCATTGTCCATGGGTCTCATATCCACATACCTTTGTAAAATAGGCTTGTATTACCAAGCCCTCTGTTTAAATTTAACTGAGCCAGTATTAAAATTGAAGAAATGCAGTAATGTGAACCATGTCATGAAAATTACTGTTTTAAAATAGATTCAGGAAAGTCATGTGGCTCTTGACAACCACACTGTAAAAATGTAACAATTTAACAATGTGCACTGTGTATTTCTAACTGATCTAACCCTTAAAAGTGACTTTTTTGGTGTAATCTAATGCAGTCAGGTTAGAAACATAGAAACATGAATTAGAAAACATAATGTGAATTCAGCCATTAGTTAAGGAAGAGTGATTTCATTGAACAGCTAGTAAATGAAGTAGAGCAGAGGTGAGGAGGTAAGTGGCAATGAAACCATAATGTGATCATAGTAAAACATAAACCCACACTGTCATTGAAACTGAAGCTGAGAATTGGTGTTTATATCTAAATGTGAGATGAGCAGAGATTAAACATTTGTTTTGTTTGCGCAGTTGGTGTTCGATATACGGCACGCAGGTGTTTATGCAGCATAATGCTATATTGTTGTGGTTTCAGTGTTTTGGATCAGCCCATACCTGTGACTTGGGTGGAAAAACATGGCATGTTGAACAACCAGTATTTTCACAGGTGTGTCTTTGGGAGGCAGTGACGTTAAGCTCTGTCAGTCCAGCTCTGACATGTTCATCACCGCAGAAGTACTTTTTGATATTTGGGAACAAAAGCACAAACAGTGCTAGGCTATTATCCTAGTCAAGTCATTTAAGTGACCTAGAACGTTCATATTTCACACAGTGTTTGTATAAAATTCTGAACAGTGTTTTAAAGGGATAGTCATCATTTACTCACCCTCATGTTGTTCCAAACCTGTTTGACTTTCTTCTATTGAACATAAAAAGAGATATTTGACAGAATGTTAGTCTCAGTCACCATTCACTTATAATTGTAT
This sequence comes from Myxocyprinus asiaticus, assembly GCF_019703515.2. Lineage (NCBI taxonomy): Eukaryota > Metazoa > Chordata > Actinopteri > Cypriniformes > Catostomidae > Myxocyprinus > Myxocyprinus asiaticus. The sequence continues at coordinate 21,305,258 of NC_059353.1, read as the reverse complement.
GGAAAAAGACTTGATGGAAGTGAATGGTGACTGAGGCAAACACTGACTAATAGGCTTGGGATTGATGCCTTTTTCACGCATCGATAATCTGAACATTTTTCAGATATTAATTGGGCTGCTCGTTGCATAATAGTCTTTGTCTCTTCAAACATATTTCTCATCACAACTTTGGTAAAGTGTGAGTGGCAGGGTTAAAAAGGGGTCGCACACCGGATGCTTCTGGCGGATGACATGGCTTGTTCTAAAATTTAAAAATGTTATTTTCCACAAAGGTACACTCACACCGCCGCTCGCCATTTCCTGAGGCTGCTCAAAATTCTGCAGCGCCACAGAGCGAAACTCGAATAGTTTCCCATTAAATTCGACCCCGATCACTATCAAAGGACAAAGATTATTTACTCTAGCCATCACTGGATGATATACTGTGTGTATATGTATCTTTTCTATTGCCTTCACAATGAATTTTCAGTTACGTCTTTTTGTCAAGTCATTTTTATTTGTATAGCGCCTTTCACAACACACATCGTTTCAAAGCAGTTTTACAGAAGATCATGCATTAACAGAAAATGAAACTGTAATATCTATAAAGTCTTAGAGTCATCATTGTGTAGTTTGATAAAACACGATTGTGAATTGTTTAAAAATAAGTAATTAAATAATAATTGTATTTATAACCCCAGTGAGTAAGCCGAAGGCGACTTTGGCAAGGAACACAAAACTCCATAAGATGTTGGTTAATGGAGAAATATAACCTTGGGAGAAACCAGGCTCATTGTGGGGGCCAGTTCCCCTCTGGCTAACATCATGAATATAATGCCAATATTACTTATGTATAGTGCAAGTCATGGTTTAAAATTATTAAACTAATTAAGTGTTAAGGGTCAGTGTTTAAACAAAGATTTTGTATGAACTGTAAGATTAATGACTAATGTCCATCCTGGATTAACTGCAGAAGTTCACATAGATGCAATTGTCCTTGTTAGTTGGCTGATGAAGGGTTTTGTTGGCAATTAATTGATAGTCTGTGTATTATATTTCAAGAGTGTAGTCCATCAATAGACCGAGGTGATGTAGGCAGAGATCAGTTAGGTGCATCGCAGTTCAACCTGGCCGGTAATTTCAGTGAGGTCTATCCTAAATCCAAGGTTCAGGCAATGGCACATGAAGTATCCCATGTTTTATGGTTGGAGTTGGCATCAGTTCATCCTCTGAAGTCCATCGTAATAGACTGAAGTGATGTTTGGCTGGCACCGGTTGCTATTAGTCATCATCACTCAGCGACACGTAGCAGTGGAGTCCAACACCAAGCAGGAATGGAGCTGGATCCAGCCGGTTCTGGTGACCTCAGGATAGGAGTCCTGAGGTTGAGACAGGGAAACAAATAAAATAATATTAGCATAGATGCCATTACATTTATTGCAGAGTTATAGATCATGATCACTGTTTCTGGTTCCGGCAGACCTAACTAAAGCAGCCTAATTGTGCGTTGAAGGATAAATTAGGTGTATGCCTGGCTAAATAGATGAGTCTTTAGTCTAAATTTAAACTGAGTGAGTGTGCCTGTAACTCAAACAGTGTTAGAGAGACTATTCCATAGTTTAGGAGACAAATATGAAAAGGATCTACCTCCTTTTGTGGATTTTGATATTCTAGGAACTATTAACAGGCCAGAATTTTGCGATCGTAATGAACGTGATGGAATATAGCGTGTCAAAAGGTCACTTAAGTACTGCGGAGCTAGACCATTCAAAGCTTTGTAAGTAGTTAACAGAATTTTAAAATTAATACGAAATTTAACAGGTAGCCAATGTAACGACGATAAAATGAGGCTAATATGATCATATTTCTTGGTTCTAATCAGCACTCTGGCAGCTGCATTTTGAACCAATTGAAGTTTATTTATTGATCTTGCTGGACATCCTCCCAATAATGCATTACAATAATCTAGTCTTGAGGTCATGAACGCATGAATTCGTTTTTCAGTATCAGCAACAGAGAGCATGTGTCGTAATTTAGCAATATTTCTTAGGTGGAAGAATGCTTTTGTGGTTTGACAGCATGAATGAAACCTCTTCAAGGCTACATACAGAGAAATTGCGTAATAATTTCTAATCGTTCAGTTTGCGCAGTTACACCAGTTTCATACACTAACCTGCAAACACATCTACGGCACTTTGTTCATTCTTGAAGAAGTACAAAAACCATCGTGAAGTTTGTGCATGGTGATGACTAGATCCTAATTTAAATGCCGGCTAATGTTAATATATTGATGCCTCAAAAACGTATTGATAAAATAACATGCTGATCAATAATCTAGATATCAATATTTTATGACATACCTACTGCCTAACATTTTCTTTTGTGTTCCACAAAAGAGAGAAAATCATGCAGGTTTGGAACAACATGAGGGTGAGTTAATGAATTTTAATTTTCTATTTCTTAATGTATAATGGACTCCATTTTTGTTCTCTTCCTGATTTTTCTGATAGTTGATCCTTTTGTGAACCACCTCATTTGACTAAGGTGTGTTCAACTCTGGCATGACAAGTCCAGTGCAATATCTTGTTATGTTTTTGATTATTATTGACAGATCTATTCAGTAATTATTCTAATATGTGACATCAAAATGCCCATATTGATAAGACTGCTTTGAATATGGATAGGGAGGGATTCATAATCTTACAAGCAATCCTTTTCCTGTCATTGTTACCTCAGCAGTGACAGGGCCATTATAAGCTCAGCCGTGGGCTGAGATTAAACAAAGCAAGCTTTGCTTCATGACGGTTACCACACCACACCCTCTCTGCCATAGCAACCGTACCGAGACTCTGATTAAACACAGTGTTAATCCACTCCCTTAGGGCTATGATCACTCACTTACTGGCTTTGCTTTTATATGTGTGTGGTGTGTGTTTGGTTGTATGTGAGTGTGAAAGTGAGGATCTTTATGTGTGCACCCTGCTGCATTTGTTTGTCTGCGTCCACTGTCAGGCATTTGTTGAAAGTGTTCCAGTGTTGCTAAAATTAAAATGGAAAGGTCACTTTTTGACACTAGATGAAGTGTAGCAGTGACACGACTCCTGATGGTAACTTTTAAATAGCCTGTTTTCTTTTCTCCTCTGTACTCTTCTGGTGTAGCTTTACATCCATCAGGAATGCGTGCTGGTGTTTACAACAAGAACACTACTGTATCAGCATGTATTTTCTGTTGCGGGTTCCTGATGGCTGTGCAATTTGCATATGCTAACTGTAAGGTGGCCAAGAAATAGACTGCACCTGATCTCCATCAGCTTCATATGGTTGGCACTGTCCAACATTGTTATGTTATAGAGCCTGTTTTTAAAAGTTTGTTAACCATAACCCAGGGTCAGACATTTATAGGTGCTATGGGCAAAAATGCCACTGAAAGTGACAAAATATCCCCGAAATAGAAAATTGGGAGGCGAAAACTGCCACCTGAATTTCTCTACTTCTTATTTGTAAAATCTCATATATATATATATATATATATATATATATATATATATAATTTGTTCTAGGCCTAGATATACACATTGAGTAAAAATAATTTCATGTTCATTTAATTATATTCCGATTGAAAATTGATTTGAATGAATTGATTTAATGGAAGTATTTTACATAAAATGATGAAGTTACATTATATTTTTAATGGTTCGAAAAAATTTCCATGGTCGGAAATTAACTTGAATTGAGAATTTACTGACCATAAATATTTCTTACTGGCAATGAATCTGTATTTTGCATTATTTTTATTAGAAGTATATATTTGTTGCTATTACAGTGGAATTTTGTAGCTATTTTTTTCTTTGTGAACTAGTTACAAACTAGTTGTGCATGTCATTGTGCCACTTGCAACATCATATATGAGAATAGTCATTTCCATCTCTCAGTGTCACAAAACGTGACTGTGATTTTGTTGCTCATACACTCATTGAGAACTTTATTAGGAACACCTGAACACCTACTTATTCATGCGATTATCTAAACAGCCAATCGTGTGACAGCCATGCAATGAATAAAATCATGTAGATACAGGTCAGGAGCTTCAGTTAATGTTCACATCAACCATCAGAATGGGGAAAACAGTATGTTTACTTAGAATGGTCCCAAAAACAAAAAACATCCATTGAGTGAGTGTATTTTTGCTATGGTGGCTCAGCAAGTGCGAGGAATATTCCACATATGTGTCGCCCCTATATAGTTTTGGAGATAAAAAACTTTACATCTGATAATGAGGGTACATTTTCCAATGATGTAAAAGTTTTTAGAAAGCATGTGAGTTGTACCAGATACTTTCTTTTGTAGACGGTTTGTGTGTCTTTGATTTGAATTGCTCAAGTTGCTTACATCTATAAGGGTGAGAATATTATTTTTACAATTTGACTTAAACCATTTCATTGCAGTTCATGATAAAGTCAGGCTAATGACCAAATGGCCAATAAATCTGTTAAATTTACTTGCCAAAGCTAATTGTTACTCACATTTGGTGCTTGGCGAGTGTTTGTTTTATGCCACATTCCTGTTGTAGATTTCTCTCACCAACTTTTAATACAGATTACACTAAACTTTCTGCAATGTGAGGGCACAGTTTGTACGCCACATCAAAGTTCTCAGATCTCTCACACTGATGGGAGAGGTTTACAGCCCTTGTGGAGTTTGATGCCAAATGTCCACAATCACACAGATGGCAACATGAGGAGATACTGCAGTCTGTTGCGAGCAGGCTTGAGATAAGCAAAGCCTCCATTCATCATTACTCATCAGTCCATGAAAAGCAAATGAGGGAAGCCACTCCAGGTCATCTGCTCATCTGCTCCTTCCTCTTACAGCCTGACAGCTGCTCTGTTACATGGCTTGTTTTTCTCTGTCCATAAACACCATCAGCATCAGATCATCTGGCTATCTCAAAACAAAAACTCCCCAGATCTCTCAGGCTGAGCAACCTTGGACACAGTATCTATTCCTTGTGCCTGTAGTATCAAAACTACAAAAAAATAATTTTCTTAATCATAATTTTTGTCTTCATTTCAATTAAAATATCCAAACATCCTTAAAACAAGATACATTTTCTTGTGTAAGATAATAAGAATTGTTTTTAGATCATATATTTTATCTCATTGGTAAATTGTATAAGCATAAAAACACATTTTAATATTTTGTGAGGCATATGCTTAAAAAAATAAGGGCTGTCAATCGATTAAAAACGAACTAATAAATCACACAGTTTTCTGTGATTTAATAGTGATTAATCATCGTACATGGTACATTAAAACAAACAAAGCATAATCTTATATATATTTACTTTATACTTTGTCTCAAAGAAATTGCAAGAATATTGTTTTTTATTATTTGTCATTTATTTTAATTATTTAAAAATGTACATGTTAAAATGTTTTTGTGGATAGAGTTAGACACATTTTTACAGGTATAAATCTTTAGAACAAGTATGTGTATACATGCCATAAAATCAGTGGACATGCTGTAATTAAAAGTTTGGCATTTTTGCTTTTGACACTAGTTCAGATGACAGTGATGACAGCTTGCCCGTATCTCTCCCTTACCTGGCTCACCACTTGCGGGTGTAGTCTCCATTCTCCATACAGTAAATCTGTTACCATGTTTATTATGCCCAGGACATGCATTGCGTGTAATGAATAATCGTGCACTGCTCCACACCATCAGTTTTTGTGCTAGGATGTGCAGTTGAGTCAAGCTTGTACCACTTGGAAATTTATATATGCCAATTTTAGCCACAGGAAGTGGGGAAAAACATTAGTGAAGTTTCAGGAAGCCAAAAAAAAAAAAAAAAAAACGGATACTGCATTAATTGTATTCATTTTGTAATGCGTTAAACAGTCAACTATTAATTGCAGAAATTAACACGTTAAATTTCCCAGCCCTTAGAATATAAATTTACAAAAAGGTAAGGAAAAATAAACTTTTTTTTAAGTTTACAAAATATTATCTCTGAAAACAAATATTATCTCACACAATTTAGCTTCTCAAGAAAATGTATCTTCTTTTAAAAAAGGTTTAGATATTTTAATGGAAAACATTACAGAAATACCAGTGTACTAAGTGCTTGTAAGTGTTTTTTCTGGGACTCTAAATAAAGAGCAGCATTCTGGAAAGCAGTTTTAGAGTCCAACGTGAACATGATTTACACTAGATTCACATGATGACAGTTTTGTCCAGTTGATGGTAGAAGTATTATTGGTGCAGGTTATGTTAAACATCCTTAGATATTCTCAAACACCAACATCAAAAATCATGGACTGGAGTAAAATTTTGGCAGAATGACAGTAATCACTAGTTGTAAATCACAGTTTAGGTTTCATTTCTTGTCGTCAAAGCGATGGTGAAATGTATGTAGAGCTGTGTCTGAACTTTGTGCTTGACTGTGTTTTATTACATATTGCCATGTTACTACCGATTACATAATATCGTTAATGATAAATAATTTTGTCCTTCCTGAGTTTTCTGATAGTTGATCCTTTTGTGAACCACCTCATTTGACTAAGGTGTGTTCAACTCTGGCATGACAAGTCCAGTGCAATATCTTGTTATGTTTTTGATTATTATTGACAGATCAATTCAGTAATTATTCTAATATGTGACATCAAAATGCCCATATTGATAAGACTGCTTTGAATATGGAGAGGGAGGGATTCATAATCTTACAAGCAATCCTTTTCCTGTCATTGTTACCTCAGCAGTGACAGGGCCATCATATATAATTCATAGAGTTGTGCATTTCAACTGATCTAGAGTCTTGATAAAACCTTACCCTTAGATTTTATACTCTGAAGTCTATGGACGTTCATCAGTTACCTGGCTTCCCATCAGGAGCTGTTATATTGCTCCAAATAAGAGAGGCTTTGTTTGTTCATAAGGACAAATTGATCACAAAAGAAATGCTGTGGTCATGAACATGCTGTCATCATTTCATTCTGTATCTGTTCAGAGGTTTATAGCAGAGTTATACAGTATGTCAGAGTAGTGCAATGACAGTAATATTCTTATTAACTGCTCATGCTCCAGTGCCAAACTGATTAACCAATAAACCACTTTTAGAGCAGTAGTTTTGTTACATACATGCCTGTTGGATGTTTCTAGCTGGTACAACGTATTTACAGTAAGTGGGAAAATACTGGAAACTCAGTGTTCTGAATATTGTATTCTTTAGTGTTCCCACAGTCATGGAAAACCTGGAAATATCAGAAAAGTTCAAATTTGTGTTTTCCAGAGCTGGAAAATTAATCGATAAAGAAAATCTTTAAAGTCACAGAGAAATCTTTGACATTTATTGTGACAATACATTTTTCCGCATATGCTCGGCTCTAAATTATCTCAACATTCAGATACTGCTTGTGTAGGGTAAAACTTACTTGCAAACCCTAGTAATTTTCTGATTTCTGAGTGAATTCTTCTGTTAAGTAGTTTGCTTTCACTAAATCAGTTGAACTGATTCCCCATATTGGTCTGAATAATTCATTTGCGAATCGGCCTGAATTTGTTTGATTTTTAAAAATCTTTATCCAATAATCATGAACAAGTGGGAAGGTCATGGAAAATCATTGGTCAAAAAGTGTGGAAAACACTGATCTCTGCTTATTTGACTGAAATAAGTCAGATTAGGTCAGTAAAAGAGCACCATTGGTGCATTGATGTATGCTTATAACAGATCTACTTTAAGACTATAGTGTTTTTAAGTTGTGGATGGGAAGAGAATGAATGTGGCGTTTGCTTAATGGCGTGTGGCACTGGGTGGCATCAGTGAGTCTCTAACACTGGGCACTGGTACATTGTAAATCGTTCAATTGTGAAGGACACGATTGTGATGTTCAGCCTGCCAATAAAGACTCTTCCATGGTACCAGTCCACGCCATAAGCCGGCACACAAGGGCTACATTTGTGCCCCATTTGCTTATCAAGGCACTGAAAATGTTATCCTTGCTAGGTTTACTTTAGCTTAAGAGTTAGATCAGAATGTAACAAGCCTTTTAGGATGCATTAAATCCAACTTTGAAATATGTATTTGTTGCATCACAGAGCCGTTAATACTTTTTCTTTTTAACTTTGTATTGAGAATGATTAATGCAATCTGACATGACTCATTATAGTAGCATTGATTCATAAAACCACAGGAACATTCTTTGCCAGCTGAATGTTACTGAACAGGGCTGTAAGGTCTTAATATCCCAGCTATGCACACACACCCACTAGCATAAATTTTCGTAAATGAGTGGTGTTGATGTTTCGTGAACCTGCCTATCCATTGTCAGTGTATCATTTATTGCGTTGCTCAACAGGGATTGGCAAGCCTTTGTCGTCCTTTTATGGGCTTGAATTATTTACATACTGTATTTAGGATGGATGAAAATCCAAAATATGCAGTGGACATTGTGTAACTGAGGGTTGGACTTTGTCCATGTGTAAGTATTTTAGATTGTGTGTGGGTGATATTCTGGATCTCTATTATAGACTATCACAAGATCTGCATGGGCCTCGGTGGTTTGGATATTCCCTCACTGTATAGCTGACTGCAGGAAAATAGCAAAGTACCATTTAGAAACTTCCATTGTGATGTACTTATAAATGAACCAACATGATAATCACATATCCAGAAATTGCTTTGTTTCTAAAGAGAGAGACATCTTAAATTTTAGTGTAATTTTCCCACGAACTGGTTCAGTACTGTTTTATGACATTGATGTGCTCAGATGACTGTATCTTTAGGACCTAAAACCATCAGAAGAATGGAGCTTTTTGGAATGGAGTTTGGTTTCTGAGTTCATTGCATATTAATATTAAAGAATGCAGCTGGCTGATGTCATCTTTTGTAAGAATGTAACAGTGTAAAACATCACATTCTCTCAAACGGTTTATAGGCACAAACAAACTTGCCTGGGAACATATGGGTGGTTATAAGCAATTTAACAGTCTTGTACTTGTTTAGACACAGTAGTTCAAAGTCGTTTAAAGTCTACCCTATTGAAAAGCATTTGTGCTCTGATTATGTCTGACAATGTTATGAGTAGAAAAATATGCTGTTAAAATTGGAATGTTTCAGTCACAATTCTCTCATTAAAGGATGGAGAACAAATATTGTTTTAGCTGTTAAACACTAATGCACTTTTTCAGCATAACCATGTTTTAACAGTTTTATCAGATTAGATTAGAATTGCTGATTTTGCTGATTTTGGAGCTTTCCTTTCAGCTGATCTTGTGGTATTATTAGGAGTCACCAATTAAAAAGAAAATCATGTGATAAATACATTAAATGTGTCCATTTTTTGTTTTGTTTTTTGTTGTGTTGTGTTTTGTGTTTTTGTTTTGCTTTAAACTAAAACCTTTCAGTAAGAATATAATTTACTTTTATCAGCAAATTAAAATCAATACTGTTAGTACTGTTACTGATTGTTAGATTATTTTTATGATAATATGATCTACTTTCATACTTTCAAAAATAATTTGTTGATAGATAAATGCCTCAAATTCATGTGAGTGAACAGCTGATCACATAAACCCACAATACACCTTTGAGGTTTCACAAATAAAATAGTTATCTTCCATCTTTTCTAACCTCAACAAAGAGTCTTTTAGCTTTTGTAGGGCTCATAAATTATTATTAGGTAACCAGCATTTGAGGCAGAATGTTCCTGAAATTCTTTTTTCCAGAGGCTTTGTAAATGTGGACTTTGTTCCAGTGGCAGACATAGAAGGTTTTTTTTTCCTCTCACCACTTTTATTGGAGCAATAAATTGTTGTTATCAGGAGTGGTGAACGCCTTTATTTAATTCAGCTAGTTGCACAAGCTATACAGGTTCACCTGCTTGGAAAAGCACAAGTCACTGACTGAACAGGATAATTGCTCTCTAACATCTCTGAATGCTTTCACCTGTTAAACTCGGTAACTTCTATCATAAGTCTTGCATCAAGGCTGTTGAAAGAAAAATAAAACAGGACCAGGTGTCAATTTTGAGATGATGTTGAAGTCTTTATTCCAGTTTCTCAGTAACAAAGCACATGAAGCACTTCATATTTGTCAGACTCAGAACTGAGCAATGGATATTGTAAACTCAAACCTTTTAAGCAGTTTGTGAAATAGTTTGCCACCCACAATGTAAATGAAGATGTGCTCCTAATGTAAATTAGATTTGACAAAAGTTGTGGTGCCCATTTCAATGGCCCGTGCTATAATTGTTTGATGTCTCAACCATAAGTGTTGTGTTTGTTCATCTCTATGATAATTAAGCCGTCTGGGTTGAAGCGGTTTATCTACACAAATTGGGTTGAGTGGAATTCACACAGAGGCGGACTGCATTTCCTTACACTGTCGCAACTAAAATGTATTTGTATTCTAAAACAGTATTGTTAGAACTGTGGGAATGTCACCTAGAGAGAGTTCACTAGAGGCCTCTAAGACTGGTGTCAGGATGGAATGTACACAGTGCAATCCCAGTTCAGCCAATGTCATGACATGCTCCATGCGTTCCAGATACTAAAATGCCCCACGGCCCGGACATGTGCTTATATTGTATTACCTATAACTCCAGGGAAATGGGGCATATGTAGATGAGAGCAAATACAATTTTTACTGTCCTGGATTAACACATACACCAATCAGCCACAACATTAAAACCACCTGCCAAATATTGTGTAGGTCCCCCTCGTTTCTGTAACTGCTGATCTCCTGGGATTTTCATGCACAACAGACTCTAGAATTTACTCTGAATGGTGCCAAAAAACATTCAGTGAGCGGCAGTTCTGTGGACTGAAACGCCTTGTTGATGAGAGAGGTCAACAGAGAATGGCCAGTCTGGTTTGAACTGACAAAGTCTACGGTAACTCATATCACCGCTCTGTACAATTGTGGTGAGAAGAATATCATCTCAGAATGCTATTCTGAGATGCAGGTTGGCACTGTTTTGGTGGCACGAGGGGGACCTACACAATATTAGGCAGGTAATTTTAATGTTGTGGCTGATCGGTGTATCTGTGGCCCATTATAAAGCATAAAATGATGTACAGTTGAAGTCAGAAGTTTACATACACCTTAGCCAAATGCATTTAAACTCATTTTTTCACAATTCCTGACATTTAATCGTAGAAAACATTCCCTGTCTTAGGTCACTTAGGATCACTATTTTAATAGTAAAAGAATAATAGCAGAGAAAATAATTTTTTTCAGCTTTTATTTCTTTCATCACATTCCCAGTGAGTCAGAAGTTTACTTACACTTTGTTAGTATTTGGTAGCATTGCTTTTAAATTGTTTAACTTGGGTCAAACATTTTGGGTAGACTTCCACAAGCTTCTCGCAATAATTTGATGGAATTTTGGCCCATTCCTCCAGACAGAACTGGTGTAACTGAATCAGGTTTGTCGGCCTCCTTGCTCGCACATGCTTTTTCAGTTCTGCCCACAAATTTTCTATCGGACTGAGATCAGGGCTTTGTGATGGCCACTCCAATACCTTGACTTTGTTTTCCTTAAGCCATTTTGCCACAACTTTTGAGGTATGCTTGGGGTCATTGTCCATTTGGAAGACCCATTTGCGACCAAAATTTAACTTCCTGGCTGATGTCTTGGGATGTTGCTTCAATATATCCACATAATTTTCCTTCCTCATGATGCCATCTATTTTGTGAAGTGCACCAGTCCCCCCCTGCAGCGAAGCACGGTTTGACGGTTGGGATGGTGTTCTTTGGCTTGCAAGCCTCACCCTTTTTCCTCCAAACATAACGATGTTCATTATGGCCAAACAGTTCAATTTTGTTTCATTAGACCACAGGGCATTTCTCCAAAAAGTAAGATCTTTGTCCCCATGTGCACTTGCAAACTGTAGTCTGGCTTTTTTATGGCGGTTTTGGAGCAATGGCTTCTTCCTTGCTGAGCAGCCTTTCAGGTTATGTCGATAAAGGGCTGGTTTTAATGTAGATATAGATACTTGTCTACCTGTTTTCTCCAGCATCTTCACAAGGTCCTTTGCTGTTGTTCTGTGATTCTAGGAGATGGAATGCATCTCCTTCCTGAGCGGTATGATGGCTGCATGGTACCATGGTGTTTATACTTGCATACTATTGTTTGTACAGATGAACGTGGTACCTTCAGGCATTTGGAAATTGCTCCCAAGTATGAACCAGACTTGTGGAGGTCCACAATTTTTGTTTCTGAGTTCTTGGCTGATTTCTTTTGATTTTCCCATGATGTCAAGCAAAGAGGCACTGAGTTTAAAGGTAGGCCTTAAAATACATCCACAGGTGCACCTCCAATTCAGTACACCACCAAACAGAAGCTTAATGGCTAATTGTCTAAAGGCTTGACACCGTTTTCTGGAATTTTCCAAGCTGCTTAAAGGCACAGTTAACTTGTGTATGTAAACTTCTGGTCCACTGGAATGATTGTGATATAGTCAATTAAAAGTGAAACAATCTGTTTCTAAACAATTGTTGGAAAAATTACTCGTGTCATGCACAAATAAGATGTCCTAAATGACTTGCCAAAACTGTAGTTTGCTAATATTAAACCTGTGGAGTGGTTAAAGAGCACCTATTATGGTTTTTCAAATATTACCTTTCATGTAGTGTGTTATATAGCTGTTTGTGAATGTAAAAAAGTCTGCAAAGTTTCAAAAATCAAAGTGCACGAAATATGGAGTTATTGACACCCAAAAGAAAGAACCGATTCTGAACACCTGAAACGAGTCGTTAGTAATTCCAGGCTTACTTCCTGTAGTAACCTACGTAATTTGGTAACAAAAAACCCGCCTCTGGTCTGTCTACATGTACAGCCAGTGCAGGCTGTTAGCTGTTAGCCTCTGCTAACCGATTAACTCACGTTATTGTCAAACTACATATAAACTTACCACAGAGAAACGTCCTGTTCGGGTTGATCTTCCGATATATCACTATCAGACTCGGGCTCAAATTGGTGAGGTAAAACAGACATTTTTTCAGACGGAGCTGAAACTCGGATATGGTAATGGGCGTTTCCTTCCCGACGCGCTGTACGCGGTAGACCAATCACAACAGACCGGGACATCTGACCAATCAGAGCAGAGTAGGCTCTCTGAAAGGGGGAGTTTAGAATGAATCCTTTAGAACGGATCATTGAAGGAGTCGTTTTTGACACTGTGAAAAAAAAGGTAATGCTACAATTTAAATTATGAGCAAATTAAAGTGTTTTTTTTATTTATTTTTTTTTACCTTGGATGCATGTAAATCTATTGTATGAGACCTTTAAAACAAAATTAGGCACGTTTAAAATCATAATAGGTGCACTTTTAAAAAATGAGTTTTAATGACTTCAACCTAAGTGTATGTAAACTTCTGACTTCAACTGTAATTTGATAACAGTTTTTGAATAAACGAACATATGCTGTGTTTTGGTAGCTGGTCCTCGGCATGGGATGCTGGTATGCTGGTGTCCCTACAGAATGTTCCTGAAATTCTTTTTTCCAAAGGTTTTGTAAATGTGGACTTTGTTTCAGTGGCAGACATAGGTTTTTTTTTTTTTTTTTTGAAAAAGGTCTTTTATTGGAGCAATAAATTGTTGTTATCAGGAGTGGTGAACGCCTTTATTTAATTCAGCTAGTTGCACAAGCTATACAGGTTCACCTGCTTGGAAAAGCACAAGTCACTGACTGAACAGGATAATCGCTCTCTAACATCTCTGAATGATTTCACCTGTTAAACTTCGTAACTTCTATCATAAATCTTTCATGGCTGTTGAAAGAAAAATAAAACACACAGGACCTGGCGTCGATCTTGAGATGATGATGTTGAAGTCTTTATTCCAGTTTCACATTAACAAAGTACATGAAGCACTTCGGAGTCAGAACTGAGCAATGGACATTGTAAACTCAAACCATTTAACCAGTTTGTGAATATTAGGCAGGCGATTTTAATATTGTGGCTGATCGGTGTATCTGTGGCCCATTATGTCATTTGATAACAAAGCTTTTGAATAGATGAGCATATGCTGTGTTTTGGTAGCTGGTCCTCAGCAAGGGATGCTGGTATGCTGGTGTCCCTACCTGGCTACTTAATTAACTTTACCGACATGCCTTCCTCTGTCAACTATCTTTATCAAAAAGTCCATGCTGGTTGACCCGATTTTTTTTTTTTTTTTTTTTTTTTTTTGCCGGTAAAGAACATGGTTGATCCACCAGCATATCCCAGATTGGACCAGCATGAAAATGTATGCTGGTCTAAGCTGGTCTTTTCAGCAAGGTAAAAGAGCAAAAGAAAGAGTTCTGGAAAACACTCATTCCAGGTACATACACCCACTAGTTTTAACTGGAAATGTAATTTATGTTCAGGTTTAGGTGTACTGTAGTTTGGGTGTAAACATCAGAGAGGAAATATTTTGCTTTACACACAACAACAGTATGTAAAGAATCTGATGTTCAAAATGCTATTGAAGTTTTAAATGGAAGAATATTTGGTCCTAACCTTAAGCGACCATTCTTATAAAAAACAAGTGGAGCACAAGATCATGTAACAGCACAACGGGCCTTTGTACTGTGTCTTAGAATTTGTGTGTCTGTGTGTGTTTATGTTGACTGTGCATTCCTGAAATAGATATACTGTTTATGTAAAGTTAAATACAATAACACTATTACTTTATGGCCAAAAGTTTGTGGACACCCAAAACACCACACTCATACTGTCTGTTCTTGTTGCACATTTAATTTCAAAACCATTGGTCCTCTCTTTGCTGCTATAAGGGCTTACACTTTTCTGCTGAGGCTTTCAGATAGATGTTTTTTAGACATATGAGAATCAGTAAGGGCCTGGATTGCAGTTGACAGTTAAATTCACCTGAAAGCTGTCCAATGGGATTCAGGTCTGAGATTTGAGCTGGCCTGTCAAGTTTTTCCACACCAAACTCAGTAAACCATTTCTTTATGAAACTCGCTTTGTGCAAAGGGTATTGTCATGCTGCAACACACTAAAAATGTTTTTCTAAAGAGATTGCATGGCTCTATTATGCTTTATTTTATGCACCCGTTAGTAATAGGTGTATAACTAAAATAGCCAAACCCGTTAATCAGAACAGATCGTCTGCTTTTGGCCTGGTATCTGTTTTACTAAGTCAGCCTTCCTGTCAGGGTGATGTTGCAGACTTGCAAAGCAGGACAGACTCTCTCACAGGACAGAGTGCTTTTTTCTGGGTGTGTGGGTTGGAGTATGGGTGCATGTTTGTCAGTGTGTTGGAGTGAACATGTGTATGCAGAGCTTTTGTACAGAGCTGCTGGAAGCCAGGCTGATGGAATTGTGCTCTCACTTTCTAGCTCTTTCACTGGTGAACACAGAGATCCAAAACATGCCCACTATTCTTTTATTGTACTTTTCCCAGGCAGTGAGTGATTAACCACGCACCTCTTCTCCCCTACAGGCACCAGGAGAGCACCAGGAGACTCAATAATGTAAGTGCTAATGCTGAATTATTTGTGTGAATGTGAAATCATGTTTATTACCTAGTTTGCTCATTTAAAAGAAAGAGTCTTGCTTCGTTCCTGTGGTGTCAAATAAAATGCCTGTTTTACCGTTCCCATATTGTGGCTTGTGGTTGTTTGTTTATCTCATAAAGCAGTTAATTGGCAGTATCATGTCAATGTAGCAAATATGATCACATTTCTAAAGGCTTCATCTTGAACAAACACTGCATACAATATGTAATGGCTTAAAATCTTACAATGCAATTAATGATTTAAGGAATATTCTGGGTTCAATACAAGTTAAGCTCAATCGACAGCATTTGTGGATTCATGTTGATTACCACAGAAATCTGGGTTCCATTGAGACACTTATAATAGAAGTGAATGGGGCCAATCTGTAAACATTAAAATACTCACAGTTTCAAAAGTATAACATGATTTTAGTGTGATAAAATCACTTACTAACTTTTTCTGTGTAAAATTATGGCCCATTTTAGCCCAAATATTCCATTATTAATAATCACTGAACTGTATCATAATTGTAAACTGTTCTCAGGGCCGTAGCTAATGGGGTGAAAGATGGTAACAATTCTAGGGGCCCACAACAAATTTTAAAAAGTATTTTTTCATATAAAAGGGCCCCAGAGCAATATACAGTCGGGGGCCCAGAATTCCGCGCTACGGCCCTGACTGTTCTAATACAGTTATGTTGATTTTTGTCCAAGGTTTTGATCACCATATATTGGTTGGGCAGAAAGGCACATGCTGATCCTTTTTATAATGGACCTTACCTAAAACTAAAAGCTTTTGAAGGATTGCTTGGCACAGCACTATATAAGGTAGGATGTGTGAAGACTTTGTACAGTATTGCGCTTTAGTCTTTTACTTTACTCTCAGGTGGTATATTGAAGTACTTCATGATGGTGTATTTTTGTAGACTTTTAAATGTAGACTGTTCATGTCTATCCATTTTATTACATTCTTATTTAAACTTTATGGTTCCATTAATGTTCTTCATTTATGTTGTGTAAACTTCCATTTATATGTATATTTCATCCAAAAATGAACATTCTGAAAACTCACCCTCATGTTGTTCCCAACCTATTTGACAGTGGAACACAAAAGGCAGCTTGTTAGCCTTGGTAGTTGCCATTCACTTTCATTGTATGGAAAAAAAGATGCAATGAAAGTGAATGGTGACTGTCATTCTGCCTAACATCTGCCTAATGTCTCCTTGTGTTTCATGGAAGAAATAAAGTCATATAGTTTTGGAACAACATAGGGGTGAGGAAATGATGACAGAATTTTCATTTTTGTGTGAACTAACTGCTTTAGGTTTTTGCGCATCTCAATTATTGTGGTCAGAATCAACAGTGCCCACCTTTATGTTATGTACACACCCATTACAACACATGAGTGTAAACATATTTGTGTACTTGATTGGCTTCATTGGCATGACTCAATAGTAAAGACAGCAGATTATTATGAGCGATATCGTTTCTTCATACTTTGTGTGGGGGGGTGGGGGGGGGTGCTTGAGTGGTTTACGAGGACTTTTCTAGTGTCCTTTATATTTCAAATTGCTTAAAAACATACTAAATATTTTTTTTTTTTTTTTTTTTTTGAAAATGTAAAAATGCAGAAAGTTTTTTGTGAGGGTTAGGTTTAGGGATAGGGTTAGGGGATAGAATCTATTGTTCGTACAGTATAAAAATCATTGTCTATGGAGAGTCCTTATAATGATAGCTGCACCAACGTGTGTGTGTGTGTGTGGCCTGTTTCCCTCACACTAACACCATTGTGCTCGACAGACACTAGAGAACTGCACATCACTGCAAGGAAGTGTGCGAAACAGCTCTTGTGGAGATAGCTGGTACTTAGAGAAAGAAGAGCTCTTCCCATTACGGGCTGGACACAGGAGAGAAGACTCCCTAGACAGTCTCGACTCACTAGATTCCATAACTCAAAGCACATCTTCAGACGCTACGCTCAAAGGCAGCAGCGAGGGTAAGACTCTTAACTTGAGTAAAACTCTTCAATTAAATATCTTAAAGGGATAGTTCACCCATCATTTACTCCCTCAATTACATTACCCTCATGTCATTCATGTCATATGACGTTCTTTCTTCTGTGGAATACAAAAAGAGATGTTAAGAAGAATGTTAGGGACTGACAGCCTCAGCCACCATTCTCTTTCATTGTATGTAAAAAAAGAGCAGCATTAACCCTCTAGAGTTTCATCTCTAGTGTTCCATGAAAAAAAGACAGTGATATGGTTTGGAGTGTCATGAGAGTGAGGAAATAAAACTGAATATTTATTTATGGGTGAACTATCCCTTTAAGTCTCTTTTGTGTGTTCTGGCTTGACTTTGAGTAGTTGAATGAAAAATGGAGGTGGAGACTAACTCATATATATATATATATATATATATAACACTTTTAATTATGTCAATGGTAACTGACAAGTACCAAGTTTAAAAACCTGAACACAGAAAATAAGACTGCATGTGTTCTTGCTTCAGCTGAAGTGTACTTTATCAATTAACTGTTGCCGCTCAAAACAAATGCCTGGTGCCCCCTAGTGGTACGTGAATAATACTGTTTACATCTCTAAAAGCGAAATAAATAAGGCTTCGGAGAACCCTCAACTTGTCATGAGCTATGTTTTGCTGTCTTTGTGATGGTCAGCAGATATTTTGATGGAAAGTGCAAACTTCCCTCAGTTCATACTCTTCCACATGGTTCTGTTTTATTGACAGTAGCATTTTTCAAGTCAGTCATGGCCACTGGGGCTCAATTTTAGCTTGTGAGGATGGTGCTAATGTAATTAGTCTTCTTCTGGTCTCAACTTGTTCACCCCAGTGAGACATTTTTTCGTATTCCCCACTGACTTGCCAATGAGTCACTCTCCATTCCCACTGTCATGTTTACTACAGAGAAGTGTGTGTGTGTGTGTGTGTGTGTGTGTGTGTGTGTGTGTGTGTGTGTGTGTGTGCGCGCGCGTTATGGGAACAACCAATGATCCCCACTAGGAAAATGGCTTAATAAACAAACTAAATAAAGTCTTGAAAGGATAGTTACTCAAAAATGGAAACTTACCCTCATGATGTTCCGAACCCAAATTACTTTTTTTTGTGGAACACAATAGGAGATGTTAGGCAGAATGTTTGGGAATGACAGCCTCAGTCACCATTCACTTACATTGTATGGATAAAAGCAAGTAATGAATGTGAATGCTGTCTGAGGCTGTCAGTATATAAGCTCTTACTCCTGGCTCTCTGTGTTGTGATTCACCAGGTTGTGGAAGTGACCCTGAAGCAGAGCTGAGCTTCATGATGTCGGAGAATAAAGAATACCGCCGCTCGCTGGTCTTAACTCCCAAGACCACCGCTTCGTTCAACCAGTTCCTGCCCTCCAAAGACAAGCAGTCAGGCTATGTTCCAGCACCTTTGCGCAAGAAACGTGCAGATCGAAATGACGACAACAGACGAAGCTGGGGAAGTCCTCTGTACACAGATGAGGACGGCACATTTACTAGGTAATGCAAGCCTGTGAAGGGCTAGTATTGAAATGCAGTTTAGTGATTCTAGGGTTTTTATTGTTCTAAGGATCTCATTGGATGATTCAACTACTCTAGTGTCCTGATCAAAGATGTTCAATGGGTCTCATTCACTAATAACTGTGTGGATTTTGTGTACTTATATGCAAGGGAAAAGTTCTCACAAAACATTTCCAGGTGCTTACGCACATGAATTTGTTCTTACCCTTATTTTACAGTGTAAGAGAAACTTAACCTTCTGTGTGTTTAGTCTTTCTCTAATGAGGAAAACAATCCTTCTGCTATCTAGGAAAACACAGGTTGCTTTTACTGTATGTGTTTATCATTATATTCCCCTTCTGAAAAGACCAGCTTACAATGTAAAAAAAAATTGGCTGCATTTTACAACATTTAACAGTAATTTCTCACAATAAAATACTGTTTTCAATATTTTACTGTAAAATCAATGCAGGCTAGTTTATGTTCTGTCACAACACAATAAATAACTGTGAAAAGGAAATTTTAATATCGCACTGCATTATGGGAAAATTGTGTTTCGTTTGAAGTCACCATTATGGTGGATGTATGCAAAGCTAGGCTATAATATGGTTGGTTTATCGCTCATTAACTTTTTATCATGAGTTGTCAATCAGGCATGCAAGATATCAACACTCAGCATACAAATCTCTACGATGGTGACAATTAACAAACACTGTATATAAAAAAATGCAGATGATCATTGTGATTCTACAATACAGCACTGCTACATTACAGTAATTATAGGTCCTGTTCACTGTGAAGTCACAGTTTACAGTTGTCTTTTAATTGTAATAAATTGTAGAAATACCACTGTCAAATATACTGTGAAAGTAATGCAAATAATAGCCAGGAATTTACTGTAAACTCATGCTAAAAATTTTTATAGTGTAGACCAGCATGAATTTCCATGCTGGTCCAAGCTGGTTAGTGCTGGTCTAACTGGTGGACCATCATAGCTAAGCTGTTCATCAGCACAAACTGCTAGTAGACCAGTATGGCCTTTCTAATGAAGCTAGTTGATCAAGGGATGCTTGCTGGTTAAGCTAGTTAAGATTCCTTATACCAGCATCCTTAAGACACCAGCATACCAACACCCCATGTTGGGGACCAGCATCCAAAACACATCATATGCAGGTTTTCATTTGTTGGCTGAGATGTTATGGTATCTAAAACAAAGTTCCTAATGTTTGAATGCCAATGCTTATTTTTCCCACTGTTTTGCCGTTGTGCTTTTGTGACCACCACTGGTGGTCCATTGCAGTCATAAGATGACAAGTTCAGACCTCTCCTCTAATACCGAGATGAAATCCCAGACTTCTGTACCAGCTGCCCACCTGTCTTGGGCTTATGAGTACGAGAGCAGCGATTCAGATGCAGATCGTCCAGACCCTGATGTGGTTCTAGATGACCTTGCTAGCCGTAGATTTCACAGCTCCTCTCCTGTCCCACCAACCAACTTTGCCTTACCCATGAACCCGATGGAGGCAGCTGCTCTCCCACGGAGCACCTGGTCACAGGTGGCTGTCACTAACATGCCCTGGCAGACAATGACCCACCTCAGGTCAGGAACTGGCATCATTGACACGCTTCTATTTGGCATGTTGTCAGTGCTAATGTCAGGTCTTATTCAGCCAACTCTAATTGGTTTGGATTTTCAGTTGCTGTGGTGTCATTGGTTTGCTTGATTTTCACACCATACCATGGAGTTTTCTGTTTGATTTTAATTTGGTTTGCTGGATGGTTTGATGTGCATTGTTCCTTGGAATTATGTAACAAAAATGGCTGTCTTTTGAGCAGCAGTCAGTCACAGCCTCTTCAGAGGACTTATAGGAGGCCTGTGTCCACTGGCGTCTGCATTTACGATGACTCCGACGAAGAGGATGATGAGTTTGGCAATGCTGACCCTGTTCAAGATGACCTTTATGCCCGTAAAGTAGGCCTGATACCTCAACCCTCTGCCACGGTGCCTTATGATAAATTTCTGCCCAAATTCTGGACACCTGAGGAGGATGCACATGTGAAGAAGATCAAACTGGGATCCCAGCACCGCCCTTGGTATAGGAAGATCCAGGGTTTCAGGTCTGTCTGGTACTGAGGCAAAAAAAATAAATAAATAAATAAATAAATTATTTTGAAAATAAAAACAAGCTGTGCTTTATGTACACAGGGTTCGCATGGACATTGAAAACCTAGGAAGTCAGGGAAAAGTCTTGGAAATTTCTATAATTAATATACATGTTTTTGTTTTTCAGTGAATCGTATCGGTTTGCAAATTGGTCAGAATAAATCATTAGCGCATCTGTCTGAATTTGAAGGATTTTAAAAATCTGTATTAAATAATCTCATATGACTGGAAATGTCATGAAAATTCGTTGGTTAAAAAGTGTGGGAACCCTGTATACATTTAAACAAAAAAATATAAATCCAGGAAACCTTTTTTTCTTGAGACATGCATGATAAAACAGTCCATCAGCTGCTCAGATATTAGTTTCTAATTCACTATACAAAAAAAAAAAAAAAATACAAAAAAATTTAATGCTAAGACTTACCTCTCCCTTTCTCTCTCTCACTCTTCATTCTGGTGATGGTTGCTAACTTTTCTCCTGTCTCTGTCTGTGCTCTTTTACCTCACATTTTCCAGCCGCAAGAAGTCAGGTTCGTCCTCAGAAGACTCAGACGGTGACGTCAGCCCCTGGCTCTCTGTACCCTCTTTCTCTCGCACTCAGTCTGAACCCCCTCACACTCATGCACCTGAAGGCCCCGCCCACTCTAGCCTCACTTCCACTCCCAGGTCCTTATCACAGCCCCATATGCAGTAGGACTGGACTCAATACCCCAGATCAGCTTCTCCTCATGTTCTAATAAAAGTATCAACTAATGCTTACTAACATGTAGTGTTTTTTGTTCCAAATAATCATACTGAAAAACATTTATCTCATCACTCAAGTACATTTGTATTCAAATGGAAAACGTGAGAAGGTCCATACTGTCAGTATAGTATACATTTTTACACAATTCAGCCAAGTATAAAAATACTTTATTATTTTGTGGTCACATTAAGTGCTCACACTGCAGCTTTGCAAAATCCAGAGCAAATTAAGTTTACATGATGCTGCTATTACTTATAGTATTTGGACGCTTAAGTCACATTAAAAAATTTATGAACCATTGCATTAGATAACAATACATCAAAGCATTTGACATTTATTTTAAAGAAAGATAGCATAAACACACAGCAAAACATTGGAATGTCATCCATTCATTAAAAATTACCTTGATACCAGTTAGTTCAAATTTACTGCAAAAATGGCACAGAAAAGTGAAGTTAGTTGTTACAAAAGGTCTATAGCAGCATTTGTTTGCAGATTCCCATTGGGTTGATAATTTGTTATAAAATGCAACCCTGCAAAAAAAAAAAAAACTTGCTCAGTATTTTTGTCTTGTTTTCCAGTAAAAAAAAAATATATATATATATCTTAACATCCTTGAAACAAGATACATTTACTTTGAAAAACTGCAAAAGATTATAAGTCTTGTTTTCAGTGAAGTCTAATAAAAATATATTTATTTATTTGCCATGGGGGTAAGAAAAATAATGTTGTTTCTCCTGAGAATTAAGTTTATTTTTCATACTCCACTGGCAAATAGTTTTTTCTTCTTCCTCTAATGCAATTTTGATAAAAAGTAAATGTCTCTTGTTTTAAGGATGTTTATATATATACACAATATATTTATGTTTCATTTTACTTGGAAAAAAGTAAGACTATTATTATTATTTTGCAGTGAATGACATTCAGAAATTTTTAAGTGTTACTTGAGTATCTGAATACCATCTTTTATAACATTTTGTTGCATTCTCCTCCATGCACTGCTCTTGTAAACCTGCTTACACATTTGTTTACTTGCATTCTCCTACTGTCCTCTTGCATGTTCTGAAACCTTTCTTTACTCTTTTCTCCTTTCATTCGCCTGCAGCTCTCAAACACCACCCCCCATGGTTGCTCAGCGGAGTGCTGGGCTGCCTAAGTTAAGGCCCCCTAATTTTTGGCCCAGGCCGGATCCCACCTCTGGCCCCAAACTCATTAAATGTGAAAAGCGTCCACTCCTTGGGCGTGAACACCCTAACGACCCATACAACGTTTCTGCAGACATCCTGCCTGACTTGGAAAATGATGATATGTTTACAAGGCGTACAAACACCTTCCACTCCAGCGATGACCTGGCCAAGTTGAAGTACGGTAAATTCCTGGCCCCTCGTCGCAGATCAGAGGCTGATGTTAATGTGGTAATTCAGCCCCGCCATGAGGCTGAACCTGTTTACCCTGACTTAGAAAAAGACGATGTGGTTTTTCGAAGGGTTCAGCAGCAAACCAGTCAACGCCCTCTTTCTGGGGCCCCTGATAACTATCACCCTGTGCCCATTCCAGAGCCATGGACTTTGCCACCAAAACTGCAGGCCAAGCTTCTGTGTGCCCCATATGAAACTAGACAGAAAGACCCCAAGCCAAGGAATAAACAGGAAGCAGAAGAGCACCTGAAAACAGATGACATGCTTCTTAGGAAGCTAAGAGCATTAAATACGCAAGGAACAGCAAACATTTCTGGTGCAAGACACAGTTTAGCTGTTACTCAAGGAGGTCCCAGTGTTCCATTTCCTTGCAATGAGGAAGACATGCAGAAATGGCAAGCCATCAGAGAGGCCAGCCGTCTGAGATACAGGAAGAGGCTGTTGGTGGAGAGGTTAGGTTTTTGAGCTTGCAGAAATGCCTGTGTCTGCTTGTCATCGTGGTCTTGGATGCAGTGTACTTTTCTCATTCTCATGTTAACTATGATCTTTGAAGTGGCAAATGTTTGCTGGAGTCTGACATGGGTTTGCCTTTGATTGCATGAGATGTGCCACTTGATAAATGATTGTATCAGATAGATGTTTGGTTTTACTCTGAATGTTTTGGACCAGCTTAAAAATTGACACTCATTTGTAATTAATGTGTACACCAAGTGTTAATGTCAAATAGTTCTAAGCATTGTAATTTGACAGGGTGAAAGAATCGTGCAATGTTTTGTAAATGTTTTTTTTAATTTGGTCAATTATACATATTTTGAATTCTTAAAGCTCTATAATAACAAAATAATTTGATTGAATTTTTCATTTATTTAACTATTAACAATTTATTAAGGATGCATAAGCCTCAATTTTAACAGCAACACCAAAGAATGTGTCTTTGCCATACACTTACATCTGTTTTGTTTTTTCCTGTGGAGAGGCTGACCAATTGCCTGTATATTGCATTTTGTGTGTGGTTAATAAAAAAAAAGACATGTAAGAGACTGCATCAAGTACACATTCTAGTTCAGTGGTTTGACTTTCCATTAAGTGAGTGGCTTCTCACCGACTTTATAAGGTGAAAGTGTATCCAGCTAAGCTTTGGTGGAATGTAAAATCCTGAGTAATGTCTATAAATAATCCAGTCAGACACATTCGCTCTTTATGAGGTAGCTTACAGTCAAAATTCCCCACAGCCTTGTGATCCTGTGAAAGCTGGAACTTACACTTACGTGTCCTTGGAAACACTCAAACACACCTAGCCTTCGCTTCCCAAGCCAAACATTTCATTTGATGAGGGTCCATGTAATGCTACGGCATTTAAATGAGCAACCGCACTGAGATTGGTGGGAAATTCTGCAAGTTTTCTATGATGTCATTTTGCCTTCCACTGTTTATAAATAAAGTAATTGGTGACAGCTAATATTACGTTAGCAAATTTTAAATGTCACCCAGGTGCATGGTTGTGTAACCTGCTTTCAAATTAAAGCCCTTGTCCGAAGATGATTGTATAAACTTAATTCAAGATACTTTCTATGAAAAAATCTTACACATGTTTGCTTCTCAAGTAAATGTAACTTGTTTTAAGGATTTTTAGATATTTTTACTAGAAAACAAGACAAAAATACTGATTAGGATAAGTTGTTTGTGTGTGTGTGTGTGTGTGTGTGTGTGTGTGAGTACAGGTTTAACCTCTGTTGTGGGGACCAAATGTCCCCGCAAGGATAGTAAAACCTGAGATCACCTACGTTGTGGGGACCAGCCAGCGGTTCCCACAAGGGAAATGGCATATTAAATGATGTTTTTTTGAAAATGTAAAAATGCAAAAAGGTTTCTGTGAGGGTTAGGGTTAGGGGATAGAATCCCCTATATAATATAGTTTGTACAGTATAAAAATCATTATGTCTATGGAGAGTCCTCATAATGATAGCTGTACCAACGTGTGTGTGTGTGTGTGTGTGTGTGTGTGTGTGTGTGTGTGTGTGTGTGTGTGTGTGTGTTTGTGTGTGCGTGCTCTCTTGATAGTGGGCATGTGTTACTTTGTTGGTCAATAAACTAAAGTCTCAATCATCACACCGATATATGACTGTTTTGTGTGGTTCTCTTTGGTTCCTAGACTGCAACAGAACAGTTCTGGTAGTGATGGGTGAGTTGTGGCCTTGTGTAGGAATGGCACTTTTTTTTCTCTTTTGTGTGGTCATGCTGCCGGGCCTTTGTTTTATTCTGCTCTCCCCTACATTATGCAATGACACCCACAATGCTTTACTCACCATGGGCTGCTGCGCAACTCTTTTCACTACAAAACAGTGGAGACAACACACACTACTAGCTAGTTTAATCTAAATCTCTACTAAATGTGCTGTTCTAGAAAGATCCAGAACGTGAGAACCACTAGTGTTTCTGTAATGTGGAGATATTGTGCTCTCACAATGTGGAAGTGATGAATCGCATGAGTGGAAGTTATTGAATACTTGTGAATACTTTAACCCATTAATTTGTTACATTTCAATATGTGACAACTCATTCGTTTTCACCCATAACAACTACTTTTGGCTTGAAGAATATCCGGGACATGCCTGCTGTTTTACTAACCCTAAATATTTGGTCATTTCCATTATTTATGTATGCTTAACATGAGCTGTAACACTTTTTACCCTTCTAAAAACCTGAATTGCTGAAATACATTAAACCTTTCCTTTATCCTAATGCATGCAAGTTTTTCCTCATGGAATTTTTTTGTTGTTAATCTGACAACTGACTTTTAGTTATTTTTTTTAAATCTGTTCTCAGGAGCAAATCAGTGAGTGATATTACAGAGGATCAGATTAACTTGAACTTGAGCAACTTGAGCAAGGAAGTCCGCTTTGAAGAGTTGCAGAAGTTGCAGAAAAAGTTGAAAGAGAGTGAGGACAAGTGGCAGGATGTGAGTATCGGATCACATTGTTTTGTTATTGATGATGTTTGTGCTTTGTGTGGCCTTAAAAGTAATAAGATGTGATTTCCCCAGTGTCAGTGGATGGACCTCTTTTAATAATAATAATTATAACAATAATAATAAACTTTATTTTAGAGCACCTTTCATAAAAAGAAGTTTAAAAAATAGAAATGTTTTACATGTTATAATAATGTTATATTAAAATAAGGAGTAATAATAAAAGTAATAATATAATTGGATAAAGTTGTAATAATGTTATAATAAAATTTAAATTTAAAAATTACAAACTTCAAGTTTATTATGAAATGGATAGATCCAAATTCTGATTGGATGAGCCACATTCGAGGCCATTGTAAATAAACATGCTATAAACACACATCTGTGACCGCACATTCTATATTTTCCAAGCTGCTACACTCACTGAGCACTTTATTAATTAATGCGATTATCTAATCCACCAATCGTTTGGCAGCAGTGCAGTGCATGGGTCAGGAGCTTCAGTTAATGTTCACATCAACCATCAGAATGGGGAAAAAATGTGATCTCAGTGATTTCGACTGTGGCATGATTGTTGGTGCCAGACGGGCTGGTTTGAGTATTTCTGTAACTGCTGATCTCCTGGGATTTTCATGCACAACAGTCTCTAGAGTTTACTCAGAATGGTCCCAGAAACAAAAAGCATCTAGTGAGCGGCAGTTCTGCGGACAGAAACGCCTTGTTGATAAGAGAGGTCAACAGAGAATGGCCAGACTGGTTCGAGCTGACAGAAAGGCTACGGTAACTCAGATAACCACTCTTTACAATTGTAGTGAGCAGAATAGCATCTCAGAATGCACAACATGTCAAACATTGAGGCAGATGGGCTACAACAGCAGAAGACCACATCAGGCACTTTATTAGGATCACAGTGTTCCTAATAAAGTTCTCAGTGAGTGTATATTGCTTAGCAACTACAAGCTCCTAAAGTAAGAATAATGAATTATATTAATTGGTGGAAGAATTTTTATTGTGATTATTTTTTATAATAAATGTATAGGTTGAACATTGGTGTTTATTATTTTGATGTTGCCGCTGTTTTATAACAGCAATAAGCCACTTGTGTCCATGCAAAACAGTGATTTTTTTTAAAATCAGTGGCTAATTGCTTAATTGTCTGATCTGAAAGCAATACTGAAAAGGTTTTCTTTTTTTTTTTAAATGTGAAAGAAAATGACCAAAGGTTCCAAACGTTTGTACCATGAAGGACTCTATTTCCAGCCACACAACAATGTCAATAATGAATAGTTTCTAACTGTTCTATGATAATATGTAGTGAGTGTGGAATTGGTTGGACTGAGATTCTGTAGAGCATTTAGGTCACATACGGGCCCCTAATTCACAAGGGAAAGGAGTTGGGTGGAGCCAAAGACACAAAATAGGACACCAGTAAAATCTAGTCCTCCCTCACTCCTCAATCTGTCCTCCTGTCTCTCCATCCTTCCCCTGCACTGTCCTCCTACCATTAGTGTTTATGAATAAGCATCTGTGCTCCAGTTATGGAGGCTGAGCGTCTTTCTTCTTACCCCTGCAGGATCTTACAAGGTGGAAGAACAAGCGCAGGAGTGTGAATTCTGATATCGTAAGGAAGAGAGAGGAGAGAGAGCAGATTGAGCAGATCACTTCAAGCAGTGGCCCCAGGAAATCAAAAACCTTCAAGGAGATGCAGGATAAGAGGTGAACATAGATTCCATCACAGCAATTTATTTTATTTTATTATTTTATTTTATTTTGAAATGTGTAAGACATGTTATGTTTCTCCTGATCAATAATCTGCAAGCTATAAGGAGGGATTGTATTTCAACCTTAGCTTTTAACCTTTGCAAGAAACCAATACATTTTATTTTATTATATTTTATTGATTAGGATAAATATGGCTAAAATATTTTAGAAGCTGTAGATGTCACTGTTGTTATTTTTTTGTTATTCTGTTGCATCCGTAACACTATATGGTGTTAGAATAGAGTGAAGTCTGTGCTACTTTCTCTGATGGGTCTTCAGCTAAGTGTAATCTAATCGCGTCTCTTGTCCTGCCCTTTTAATCCTGCCCCTTTCAGAGAGAACCGAGAGCAAGGCAACTACAATAACAGCTTTAACACAAGTGTTGATGATGTCTTTGAAGAACCTGTACCCAGAATCAGAACTCTGCTACCACGTAGCCACACCATTGATGTCCCTTATGCCCCTATGGACAAACCTTCATTACCCTCCGTGCCATCTCTGAAGGAAGAGGAGCCTGTCGCTGGCACCCTGGCATCGGACCAAACCGATTGTTCTGCAAAACGTGATCGCTCCAGCCCAGAGATCCCTCTTTATATGACAAACAACATTCAAGACATCCAAACAGCCCGAAGCCTTCTAGATGATCCAGTTCCAGCTATCCCCAACAGAAACACCAGCCTGATCAAGCCCACCAGTGTCAGTAAACCAAACAACACCAGCAGCACCATTCTGAACGGCTCTCAACAGTTGGATTCGATTAACAGCACTAAGCCAGTTGAGAACTCCAGCGGCCCCATTAGTTCTTTGTATAAACCCAATTCAATGGAGACAAAGCAGTCTGGGCTGGATCGAGTTTCTGCCTCTGTCCCCAGGAGCTACCAGAGATCAGATAGCGCAAGGCTCACCTCTGTAGTCACGCCCAGACCATTCGGCACACAGTCCAACCGAATCACCTCCCTTCCCAGACCGTTCATGGTGAGTGGCCCTGTTTGGTCTCAAACATCATGACATGTTCAAATTAAATGTTTTCTTTTTTTTTAATTAATAAGGTTGAAATATTATGCTACATGTTACAGTGTGGGGTGAATTTACTTTCAAGTACTTATCTATTTATAGCTCATATCAATTCTAAAGTAAACTAATTGAGTTAAACCACTAATGAACCAATCCGGAAGTCTGATGTTTTGAGAAAGTGTATCATGTCATCTATCTTCTGTTTGAACTTATTCGTTTTTAACATAGACTTATCCCATGGTAAATCAGTAGTCATGATCTCTTCTGCATTATACAAACAATGGGGACTTTGTAACTTTACAGAAAGTAAAGAATACATTTTAAGTAGTGAATATCAGGTATGCAATAAGTTGTTGAAAAATGAATTTAATTAATTGTGTCTACTCATATTCGGCATCAAAAATCTTTTTAGACTGATGTCTCTCATAAGCGCATGAATGGAGAGACTGACAGCCTTAAGAAAACTACGATTCCCTTCCACAATGCTCAGTATGTGACGAGGGATGAAGAGCTCTCTCAGGGCAGCCCTGTACACAGCAGTAATGAAGAAGAGGAGGAGGAGAAAGTGCGATCAGCATTACAAACCCCTTCTCCTGTCCCTCCAGTCAATAGGGTGTTCCCCCTGCCCAAAGCTCCATCCCCAATCAGCCCTCCGAATGAGGTAAGACAGGTTATAACTGATAAGGAGGGATTTCACCTCAGCCACAGCTTTTAAAGGAATAGTTTACACAAAAATGAAAATTCTGTCACTATCTACTCTCACCAAACTCACATGCTTTTTTTCCATCAGACACAAAAGGAGATTAAATAGAATATTCATGCAGCTCTTTTTCATACACCAACAGTTCTTATTGATCATGGACTGTTAAGCTCCAAAAAGGACTAAAAAGTACTATAAAAGTAGTCCCATACAACATATTCCAAGTATTCTGAAGCCATACAATTGTTTTGTGTGAGGAACAGTCCCAAATTTAAGTCATTATTCATTCATTAATCATTACTCATCAATTATTGATCAAATCAAATACTTCATGCAAATCATTATGCAGTTCTCAAATGAAATATTGCACCTATTGTGCAGGTTTGATGCCACAAAAACGAATGATGTTTGACGTGCAACCTTGAAAGGAACACACAGCCAGTCAATCAATTAATCATAACTAATTTACATAATTTCTCTAGAGAATTTATCTTATTCCTACATTGCAAAATGTTTTTTATGTTTCTATGTCATGATCTCAGGCACACAGAGATGGTCTCATGCTTCTTGTACTGTCCTGAATGTGTCTTGCAGGTGAGCTACAGTGACATGAGAATCAGCCTGAACCAGAAACCAAACAGCAGCCGAGACTTTGGCTTCCAGACTGACTGGGACTCTACAGGAGTCCGTGTCAAATCTGTAGTGCCAGGTAAAAGAAATTGTTTTAAATTCCATTAAAACAATCAAGGTGATTTTTGTAAAACATGCTCTCTCGAAGGATGCCCATAATATGTGTCAGCATGTAGTTGAGGCATGGTTGTGTCAATGGACTTTTTCTTTATAAACATCAAGATAAGATTGGAGGTAAAGGTTTAAATGAAAAGTTGCAAGTCATAGATCCTGTGACTGGTCATCAATTCTTTTTAAATGGTCCTACATTGTGAAAAATTCACTTTTAGAAGAGAAAATAATCATAAAAGCTGCATGCATGTTTTCAGATGGAATATATACTCACTGTGCACTTTATTAGGAACACCTATACACCTACATATTCATGCGATTATCTAATCAGCAAATCATGTGGCAGCAGTGATATGCATAAAATCATTCAGATACAGGTCAGGAGCTTCAGTTAATGTTCACATCAACCATCAGAATGGGGAAAAAATTTGATCTCAGTGATTTCATCCATGGCCTGATTGTTGGTGGCAGACGGGCTGGTTTGAGTATTTCTGTAACTGCTGATCTCCTGGGATTTTCACAACAACAGTCTCTAGAGTTTACTCAGAATGGTGCCAAAAACAAAAAACATCCAGTGAGCGGCGGTTCTGTGGATGGAAATGCCATTTTGCTGAGAGAGGTCAATGGAGAATGGCCAGACTGGCTCGAGCTGACAGAAATGCTACGGTAACTCAGATAACCACTCAAATCAAAATCAAATCAAATCAAATCACTTTATTGTCACACAGCCATATACACAAGTGCAATGGTGTGTGAAATTCTTTGGTGCAGTTCCGATCAACATAGCAGTCGTGACAGTGATGAGACAGTACCAATTTACAATAACATCAAATTAACACAACACAATTTAAACATCTGTTATACACATAATTACACTCAACAGTATACAAATAATAACATACACTGTACAGTAAACAATACACACTATATAGATACACATTATCCAATAAAAATTAAAAATAAAAATATATAAAAAAGTATATATATATAGAATGTACTGTATTGACATTCAGGCTGTCGGTTGATAGTCAGTTGTTAAGAGAGAACATAATATAATAATAATAATATAATTTATGACAGTCCGGTGTGAGATATAAGAGTAAGGGTAATAAAGTGCAGTGCTGATGTATTTTGATCGTGGGAGATCAAGAGTTCAAAAGTCTGATTGCTTGGGGGAAGAAGCTATCATGGAGTCGGCTGGTGCGGGTCCTGATGCTGCGATACCGCCTACCTGATGGTAGCAGTGAGAACAGCCCATGGCTCGGGTGGCTGGAGTCTCTGATGATCCTCCGAGCTTTTTTCACACACCGCCTTGTATATATTTCCTGGAGGGAGGGAAGCTCACCTCCGATGATGTGTCTGGCAGTTCGCACCACCCTTTGCAGTGCTTTGCCGTTGTGGGCGATGCTATTTCCGTACCAGGCGGAGATGCAGCCAGTCATGATGCTCTCTACAGTGCAGGTGTAGAACCGTGTGAGGATGTGGCGGTTCATTCCAAACTTCCTCAGCCGTCTCAGGAAGAAGAAGCGCTGATGAGCCTTCTTCACAACGACTTCAGTGTGGATGGACCATGTGAGTTCCTCAGTGATGTGGACACCCAGGAACTTGAAGCTGCTGACTCTCTCCACTGGTGCTCCATTGATGGTGATGGGACTGTGTTCTCTGTCTTTTCTTCTGAAGTCCACCACAAGCTCCTTTGTCTTACTGACGTTGAGGGAGAGGTTGTGCTCCTGACACCAGTGTGTCAGAGTGTGTACCTCCTCTCTGTAGGCTGTTTCATCATTGTCAGGGATCAGACCTACCACCGTCGTGTCATCAGCAAACTTAATGATGGCATTGGAGCTATGTGTTGCCACACAGTCATGTGTGTACAAGGAATACAGTATTGGGCTGAGAACACAGCCCTGCGGGGCTCCAGTGTTGAGGGTCAGTGATGAGGAGATGTTGCTGCCTATTCTAACCACCTGGCGTCTGCTTGACAGGAAGTCCAGGATCCAGCTGCACAGCGAGCTGTTTAAGCCCAGAGCCCGGAGTTTCTCATCTAGCTTGGAGGGCACTATGGTGTTGAATGCTGAGCTGTAGTCTACAAACACCATTCTCACATAAGTGTTCCTTTTTTCCAGGTGGGAGAGAGCAGTGTGTAGTGTAGATGCAATGGCATCATCAGTGGAGCGGTTGTTGCGGTAAGCAAACTGCAGCGGGTCAAGAGAGAGTGGCAATACAGAGCAGATGTAATCTCTGATTAGTCTCTCAAAACATTTGCTGATGATGGGGGTCAGAGCAACAGGACGCCAGTCATTTAAACAAGTTATTTTTGATTGTTTTGGAACAGGCACAATGGTGGATGTTTTAAAGCATGTGGGGACTACAGACAAAGAGAGGGAAAGTGAGCAGAATAGCATCTCAGAATGCACAACATGTCAAACCTTGAGGCGGATGGGCTATGACAGCAGAAGATCACGTCGGGCACTTTATTAGGACCATAGTGTTCCTAATAAAGTTCTCAGTGAATGTAGCATGTCACACTGCAAGACAGGTCAACTCCCCTAAGTATTGCATGTCAACCACCTATGTGCTGCCCAATGAAATGTTGAAACATTCAGTACAGGATCTATGTGCAGCTTCAGAGGGTCTGCTGATAAAACGCATATTTTGTGCCATTGCTAGAGCTATATAGGGCAGATTTTTTTCTATGTTGAATCTGATGAGCCACTAGTTCAAACAATCTCTGAGCCTAGACAGCATTGGAACAAAATCTAATTGTTTAAGGAGCTAAACTGAATTTTGTTCAGTTGTCTAAATCTACTAGAGCATCATTGCCGTTTTCTAGTGTCTAGCTCTTTGGCATTATGGTAAATTCAATCCTGATGAAAAGTTATTTGTAGATTAAAGTAATTTTCAGTCATGTCTTTTTTTCTTCATTAATATTTTGGGCTTGTCTTTATGTGTGATTGTGTGTATTGACGTGTGTGTGTGAGAAGGCAGCCCAGCGGAGCTCGCTCAGGTGGAGGTTGGTGATGAGATCCTTACAGTGAACGGGCACATGGTGGCAGAGATGAGCTATAATGAGTGGAAGAACAGGATGGAGGAGGCTTTGCAGCAGGGTAGTCTGCTCATGGACATCCGCAGACATGGCAGGAATAGTAAGTCTTATCGAGTTCAACACTCTTTCCACAGTAGTGTTGATTTGCCACAGACTGTTTTAACCTTACTTGACCACAACAGGCCTTGGAAAAACTTGGTAAAACTAATTAAATAACATCGTCTGACATTTATGTTATACTGTAGCAGATTTTTCATTTAAACTGACCTTACAATCAAGGAAACGTTCCTCTGCTTTTATTTGGCCCTGTAGTTAAAGACTGAATATCTTGTAGTAATATGCATCTTCAGTGTGTATCTGCTTATGCCTGTTAGTTGTGTAACTGGCTTTCTGGGTGCTAATGTCCTTTTCACAAATTATTTCACTAAACCAAAAAAAACAAAAACAAAAAACAAATTCAGGCATTATTTACTCACCCTCATGTCATTCCAAATGAGTATGCTGTATTTTTTTAAGGAAAATTCCATGTTCAATACAAGTTAAGATCAATCAACAGCATTTGTGACAGTGCTGATTACCACAAAAATTTATTTCGACTCATCTCTCCTTTTCTTTAAAAAAAGCAAAAATCGAGGTTAGAGTGAGGCACTTAAAATGGAAGTGAATGGAGCTAATCTGTAAATGTCAAAATACTCACTGTCTCAAAAGTATAGCCACAAAATTTAAATAAAATGCATGTTAATATTACAACCCCAATTCCGAAAAAGTTGGGACAGTATGAAAAATGCTAATAAAAATAAAAAGGAGTGATTTGTAAATTATATTCACCCTTTGCTATATTGAAAGTACTACAACTACACATTTATGATGTTTTACCTTGTAAATTTCATTTAAATTAGAAATTTTCAAATTCGTTTTTTTATTTTTTATTTTTTTGAAAATATACAGTAATTTAAAATCAGATGATTGCAACATGCTCCAAAAAAGTTGAGACGGGGCAATTTAAGACCAATAACAGTTTGACGAGTTGAAATAACAAGGCGATGTGAAACAGGAGATGTTAAACAGGTGAGGCAATTGTGTCACAGTATATAGAGACCCTCCAAAAACAGCCTAGTCCTTCAAGAGCAAGGATCATTTGAGACATGTCAATTTGCCAACAGATGCTTCAGCAAATAATCCAGCACTTTGAGAACAATGTTCCCCAAAGACAAATTGGAAGGATTTGGGGTATTTCTCCCTCTACAGTGCAGTATATTTAAAAGATTCAAGGAATCTGGTCAAATCTTGGTGCATAAAGGGCAAGACGAAAACCACTTCTGAATGCATGTGATCTCTGATCCCTCAGTCATCACTGTCTTAAAAAATGTCATTCATCTGTAATGGATATCATGAACATGGGCTTGGGATAACTTTAGTACACCTTTGTTAGTCAACACCATTCGCTGCAGCATCCACAGATGCAAGTTAAGACTTTACTATGAAAAGCAGAAGCCCAACATCAACACTGTCCAGAAGTGTTGCCGACTTCTCTGGGCTCGGTCTCATCTTAGATGGAAAGTAGAACAGTGGAACTGTGTTTTTTGGTCCGATGAATCCACATATCAAAATGTTTTTGAAAAACAAAGGCGTCATGTTATCCGGGCCAAAGAAGAAAAGGACCATCCAAGCTGTTATTAGCGTCAGGTCCAAAAGCCAGTGTCTGTATGGGCCAGGGGTGTGTCAGTGCCCATGGCATGGGTAACTCGCACATCTGTGAGAGCATCATGAATGCAGACAGATATGTACAGATTTTGGAGCAACATATACTGTCATCCATCACTGTCTTTTCCAGGGACATCCCTGCATTTTCCAGCAGGACAACTTCAAACCACATACCGCCCAGATTACAAGTGCATGGCTGTGTAAGCAGAGAGTATGGGTGCTAGATTGGCCTGCCTGCAGTCCTGATCTGTCTCCAATTGAGATTGTGTGGTGCATTATTAAGCACACCAACCAGCAACAAAGATCCTGTACAATTGTGCAGCTAAAGACCTACATAATGGATGATTGGGGAAAATTCCACTTTCTAAACTTAAACTTGTGTCTTCAGTGCCTAAATGCTTAATAAGTGTTATTAGAAGAAATGGTGATGTTTCACAGTGGTAAACACTCGACTGTCCCAACTTTTTTGAATTGGGGTTTTATTTTAGTGTGATACAATCGCTTGCTAAATTTTTCTGTGTAAAGTTATATCCAGTTTCAAATTTGTTGCCATGACGACGTATCGCAGTAAACTCTAAAATCCTAAAATGACTAAAGACTATAATTTAGACAACTTTACAGCTCAAATAATACACAAGTTTTAACAGAATAATTAATGTAAGTGCTTTTATAAAATTATAAGCTTAACATTTTTGCCTTTAAATCCTCCAAAAAATTGGCCTCATTCACTTCCATACAGTGTCTCACTATAACCTCGGTTTTTACTTTTTTTAAATAAAAGGAGGGACGAATCGAAATAAATGTTTGTGGTAATTAACATTATGCCACAAATGCTGTCATTTGAGCTTATCTTGTATTGAACCATATTGAACAGAATTTCCTTTAAAGGAATTCACATTCTGTAGATCATTATTAATTAAAGCTCATAGTCGTTACGTTCTGTCAAATTCCAAAAAAATAAAAGCTTCATAAAAAGTAGTCCGTATGTTTTGTGCACAAAATTCCAAGTATTCTGAAGTCATAAGATACTGTGGCTACAATCCTCACCTTCACTGCATCCTATAGTTTGAGATTTTTTTTTTAAATTAGGAGTGTTCCATGGAAAAAATAACAGGGTTTGAAATAACATTTGGAATGAGAAAGTAATGACAATTTTATTTTTGGGTGAACTATCCCTTGAATATCCTTATGGTAAAATGTGGTATGTTGATACATCTTCCTAAGCAATGTGCAGTTTCTAAAGTGCACTGTTCTTTATAGCAAATGATGTCATATTCTCAGTGTTTACTAACAGGCTTGTGGTTTGTGACTGAAGGCAGAGCTATCAAGGGTCATCTGTAAGCAGATGTTGGTAAACCCAGTGTGTGGAGCTCATTCTGTTGACTGCATAGCAGGGGAAGGTGGTCGGTCTGATATTCCCACTATTTAGAAATGTTAACCAGAATCATTCTGTTTTAGTATATGTCTGTAGTCTTACATCTGCTTTTGTAGCTTGCTAATTCTTTGTTTTTAAACTGAATGATTTTGTTGACGTGCCACAATCAGACTGGGGCAGAGACCAACCTTCCCTTCCATATAAAAGCCATAAGACCATCAATCTGACAAGTATGGATCCTCTAGGTTCCCCTGAGTCATACCGCAGCACCAACCTGGATAAAGACACAGTTGTGAAAACCGTGAACGTCAGCTCTCAGCCTGGCAATGTAAGAGAACAACGAGTCACCTAATTATGATGCTTGTTCTTTTCTAACTGATATTTGGGTATATTTCAATGCTTCTTTCATAGCACTAAACAGATGGCCTGCTTTTGTGGGGAGATTTTTTATTTTTATTTTTTTATTTCAGAATTATGGCTCGAATGGGATAAATGGTGGTTTCCGCGATGAATCTGGGACCATAAATAATAAAGGTAAATTACCTTTTCAGCTAAATGCAGGAAAACATTCTGTATAGTGTTTTTCTAGTCTGTCCTAGGTTTTTTATGCCTGTTTTATTAAATGCATGTAGTACAGACAATTTGTGAAAAGCATTTGTGAATCTTTTTCAGAGATTGAATGTGTTTAATAGCTTGATGAGAATGTTTGTTTTTGATAACCTTACAACAAAACAGAATGAAAGATAAGCTATTCAATCACTGTATACATATTTACATTATTACAGTTGTCTAGAAGTGTTCTGTCCTGCATTTCGAGACTAATTTTTTAAATGTAGTTCCCCAGTGTCCCTGGAACCTTTCCATTTTTACAGTCACCTTCTTCTAACCTTTTTTCCCCCCATGTAGAATCTGAATCCATTTCTTTGAAAAACTTAAAAAGGAGATCAGAGTTTTTTGAACAAGGTAACAGAATGGCATCAGTTCAGTTCTAGTACATTCAGGCTTTGTGTTTTGGGGGCTGGGTGCCGCTAGCTCTTCATCCTGCCATCCTCTTCCTCCCTCGAGTAGAAGCCCCTCATAACTTCTATGCTCTTCCCTCAGGCTCTGCAGGGCTCACAGTCAGTTCTCTGGTCTACCTCTGTGGTAAAGGGGGGTTGAGTTTGCAGTGTCCACCTCCATCTCGAGCACTGACATGCTGTCTACAGTTGCCCTGAATAGTTAAATAGTACAGGAAATAGTGCCCTCTATTAATGTGCAGTGCAGCCAAATAAAACTGTGTTCACACTGACAGCGATTCAGTCATTGAAGGTTGCCAAGTCAAATTAATTACATGTCTTTCTGGAGTATTTGATTCTGATTCACGCCATTCTGCAATTAAATGTTTTCATATAGTGACCACTGCACTATATTTGGCCATTGGCATGGCAACCATTTGTTCTTGTATATCTCCAAGGTCTCTTTCTTCGCACATAATAAAATTATTTAATCTTAAATCAATGTGTCATGTCCATTGATTTACTGTACTTATTGGTAAGTAGCCCTATAATAAGCGGGATATACCCCTTCAGGATGCAGCAAGACCCCTCTGCTTCATATTGGGGTCCTGATCACATGAGCTCCACTTTTTTACACTCCTGGTGGTAGTCACAGCTGATTTCCATAAAGTTAAACTCTGCTCAACTTTGTCGCATCACTAATGGTTATTGTCGCTCATGTCGCTTCAGACTGCCAACTCTCATTGAAAACAATTTACTTTGGTTGCTTGGTCAGTGTGAACGCCCCTCAAAGATTTCAAGCGATTTAAAGGGATAGTTCACCCAAAAAAAAAAAAAAAAAAAAAATTCCCTCCTCATTTACTCACCCTCATGCCATCCCAGATGTGTATGACTTTTTTTCTTCTGCTGAACACAAACAAAGATTTTTAGAAGAATATCTCAGACTCCAGTGGTTAAATCTATATCTTAGGAAGTGATATGATGAAACCGATTGATATTTAAGTCCTTTTTTCTTTTTTTTTTTTACCATAAATCTCCTTAAATATTGATCTGTTTCTCAACCACACCTATCATATTGCTTCCTAAGATATATATTTACTTTTAAGTGGCCTTTATGTGATTTTTGGAGCTTCACAGGTCTGGTTACCATTCACTTGCATTGTATGGACCAACAGAGCTGAGATATTCTTCTAAAAATCTTCATTTGTGTTATGCAGGAAAAACATCATACACATCTCGGATGGCATTAGGGTGAGTAAATAATGAGAGACTGTTCATTTTTGGGTGAACTATCCCTTTAAGCAATATTTTATAGTGTAATTTTAGTAGACGTGCTCTGTGGCCTCTACAAGACAGCATGCCAGGAACCGTACCAACATATGAAGCACCCTAAGAAAAAAAAATAGAGAACTACTATAGTAATGTGTAATGATTTTCCCCACATGTGCAAATGCAACATTGCAAACACACAGACAGGAATATACGGCTGTTCTACCTTCTGATCCCACATTCAAGTCAATCTTGTTGTGCTTTCTTGAATATAGAAGCAGCTCAGGGGAATTAATCATTAATCAGTGTGGAGTGTGTTGGTATTGTGTTCTGAATTTGAATAGTGCATACTGTGCTGGGCATGGACGTGGGGTTTGGTTTTACTAATATCCAGTGCTTTTGCATGTGGCATTGCATCGCATTTTGGGACTGGTCAAAGTTTTTTATCTATTGTTTTATGTGTTTTTGCATTGTTAAATTTTTGTGTATCATTTAAGCTCATTTAAGTATTTGCTTGTGTTTATTTATGCAAGTCATTGCATGTGTCACTGATTTAACATTTATTTGTGATACTGTTGGATTATGGGTTTCATATTTGATGTTATTGGATATTGAGATGAAATGCTGTTCATGTGCTTCCCTCAGACTACGATAATCCAAAGTGTTTCATTGTAAATGTACATGTTTTCAAATGCATCTAAGAAAAATCATCTCATTTTCCCTTTTTTACAGGTGGCTCTGATGCAGCAATATCAGATGTAAGTTGAGTTGCTCCTAACATAGTAACTTTCACAAGTGTAGTAGACATTGTGGATTGAGCTGGTATTTGCATATGAGAAATGAGACTATTTAGACTGATTATGTTGTTCAGTACATAATACTGCCTGAACAAAAAACGCAGACTTCTTTTCAGATCTGTGACAAGACAATGTGATCATGATTTTTCAAAAACTTTTTTTTTCAAAAAAATTTTGTTTGCCCAGTGGCTGTTCTCTGGTGTTACTGTAATGATTTAATATGTTCTATCTGTTTGTAGGTGCCCATGTCCTCCGTCTCTACCCGCTGGTCCTGGGAACCAGAAGAAGAGCGCAGGCGACAAGAGAAATGGCAGAAAGAGCAGGAGCGGTTGCTACAGGTGAATATTCTACATGCTGATGCATTTGGCTTTAAAAGAGCTAGTTAATAGAGTTAAACTAAAAATTTTAGTTAAAACTTTTAATGGTGACAGATGTTTGTAATGTTGAACTCTTTTTGACTGCTACAGTATGATGGAGATACTAATTCATAACTTTTTGTTATTAAATACCAAAGTTGCCTCAGAGACAGATAACAGCTACAATCATTGCACTTTGCTTCTCTCTCTCTCTCTCTCTCTCTCTCTCTTTTCTCCTTGCTCTCTTTCTTACCTGCAGGAGAAGTACAAGAAGGACCAAGAAAAACTTGACGAGGAGTGGAGAAAGGCCCAGCAGGACATAGCGAAGGAGACCTCCAGAAACCATGAGGATGTATGCATAATATTACATTGTAACATCATAATTATATTTTTATATTTATATTATATAACCTTATAATTGTTGTATTGATGTCACTATTGTAAGGATGCATCAGTAACAGTTAGACAGGGCTTGAAGGAAAGCAATCTTCATAATTCTCAAATGTGAAGAAAAAAATCACTTCATACAATTGCTGTTCAGCAGGAGTTGAGGTCTCTGGAGCTGGACAGACACAGCACCTACACAAAGCCTACTCCTCCTTGGGAGCTTGAGGCCTCCAGATTGTCCCTGCAAGAGGAAGAGAGGAAGAAAAGACAGGAGGAAATGCAGCGTTTAGATGAAGAGAGGAGAAAAAGGGAGGAACAAGAGAACCTTGAGAAAAAGAGAAAGAAGAGAGAGGAGGAAGAGCGCCTCCATCAGGAAAAGGAGAGGAAAAGAAGAGAGGAGGAGGAGAAGAGACAAGTGGAAGAGCAAAGGAGAATTCAGGAGGAGAAAGAGTGAGTTTATGCATTGCAACAGTCATTACATTGTTTTGTTTATTTTATCCACCGTTTTCCCAACTAACCAATGAGTTGCACCATGATGATTCTGATTGCTGCTGGACTGTTTTCTAGTTCTGCTCTCCGTAGGAAACTACCAATTTGAGAGTTGGGGACTGAGAACAACAACCATTTTAAGTGTTATTTGGAGTAAAAATAAGTTCAGGCAGCAACTTGTGCAGTTGTTGGCTGTTATAACAACTTGAAGTAGTTAGTGGTATCAATATAACTAACCTCGGTTCATAGCTTCACATCATTCACTCATTTCTTAAACTTTGGCGAGTGACTCTCTATAGTATCAGCACTATGGAGCTACATGCTTTTTTTTTAAGTTTTAAATTTTTTTTGTTGACAAATTTAGTATTCTAAATATCACATTATTCACTAAGAACATACGCCGATGTGAGTGAAAAAGCTGGAGACCGGAAAATGAAAACAGGCACCCGTTATGAATTGGAGAACACTTCTGTGTTCAGGAAAACGCTTGATACAAAAGTTAGTTCCAGTCCTCTAATCTGATTGGACAAGTGGCATCCCAAGAGTGCTGATATTATTAGTCTGTGTGTTGCTCTGTGAGACACAACAGTTGATCCTTCTTTGGCTTCTTTTTGAACTATTTACTGAGAAAAAAATAAACAAAATAACTGGCCATATTGTGTCTAAAATATACATTGATATTAACTTTGTGTTTGTAGAACTGTTATATAAAATTAATGTCACGCTCACAATCATGCTGTAGTACTTAATTTAAGTATGATTGCTCAAATGATATTTGTTTAAATGTCCCATCTTTCAGCTCTGTGGCACATTAAAGGAATATTCCGGGTTCGATACAAGTTAAACTCAACCGACATCATTTGTGGCATAATGTTGATTACC
The DNA here is from genome assembly GCF_019703515.2 of Myxocyprinus asiaticus. Taxonomy (NCBI): domain Eukaryota; kingdom Metazoa; phylum Chordata; class Actinopteri; order Cypriniformes; family Catostomidae; genus Myxocyprinus; species Myxocyprinus asiaticus. The sequence continues at coordinate 21,263,444 of NC_059353.1, read as the reverse complement.
ATCTCTTCCATCTTTTAAAAAAAAGCAAAAATCAAGGGTACAGTGAGGCACTTACAATGGAAGTGAATGGGGACAATTTTTGGAGGGTTTAAAGGCAGAAATGTGAAGCTTATAATTTTATAAAAACACTTGCATTAATTCTTCTGTTAATACTTGTGTATTATTTGAGATGTAAAGTTGTTTAAATCGTAATTTTTACATTAATTATAGGGTTTGTTGACATTACATCATCATGGCAACAAAGTTGTAAAATTGGTTATAACTTTACACAGAAAAGGTTAGTAAGTGATTGTATCACACTAAAATTATGTTAACACATTGCTTATGTGTGACACCAGCCACTCCTGCAATTTCCACCTCTTGCCACCAGAGATCATCCTCACCTGATTTCTAGGGAATCATGCACACTTGAGGCTGGTTTTCTCACTAGCAGTCTGAAGTGTTGTATGTTTTCTAGCTGCAATTCTGAGCCTCTCTGTGCAATGTTTTTCTACTTCTGTGTATCAACTTCTATGCTTGCCCTGCTGGATTATTTGTTTGCCTTGTCCTTTGGATTACATGCTCTTTTGGACTGTTTTTGGCTTTGACCCTTGCTTTGATGTTGATCAAACCCCTTTATGCTCTGAAGTTTGCCTTTTGTTAATAAACATTTCTGCAAATGGATCCAAATGTGCCTGTTGAATCACATTATGTCTTGTGGCTGTACTTTTGAAACTGCAAATGTTTACGGATTGGCCCCATTCCATTGTAAGTGCCATACTGTAACCCAGATTGTTATTTTATTTATTTATTTATTTAAGAAAAAGTGGTACAAGTTGAAACTAATTTTTGTGGTAATCAATATTATGCCACAAATGATGTCGATTGAGCTTAACTTGTATTGAACCTGAAATATTCCTTTAAAATGAAATTTTACAAGCTTGTAAATCTGTTTTGTTCAATTCCAGAACAGTCAGATAAAAGAATGTCTTTTAATAGCATGCTTCACAAGTATTAGTCCTGCTTTATTAAACTAACATGCTTGTCTGCTTGTTTTTTTTTTTTTTCCATGCATTAAAAACAGCACTAATTTGTTTTCCATTAATGTTGTTCTATTATGAATGTGTGCTATGAACATCTGCCTGCCTGTGCTGATTCTGCTGTGTGGGCACAGTAAGGTGGACGGCTATGGCTATACCAATGTTTACTCTGACTTATCCTACTCACACAGGTAAAAAAGACTCTTCTGTTTGCACTTGCAGTTAACAAATTTGTATATCAATAGAACGCAATGCTTTCATGCTATGCACCCATACTAGAGTTAGTTCTGCCAAATAAACTGATAACATCTTTTCTGTATATTTTTTCAGAGTAATCATATTATCTCTTTCGATTTGATTTGATTTGCAGGGCCATGTCCAAATCCACTCCAGAGCTTGATGAGGTTGCAAAACCCGATATTAAAGGTCAGTGTTGCTTTTATCTTTTTGTCAGACAGTTTGTTTTGTGTGTCTATTGGTCATTGGACTGATAAAGAACCTCTGAGGCAGCGCTATGTAAGTTATCGTGTCAGATTCCTCAAGAGCATGTTGTCAATGTGCCAGCACTACACATTGCAAAGGTGTACTGGAGTTAGATGACACACAGTACAGTGCTGTAGAGTGTGCGGCTCTGTGCAGGTGTGTATGGCAGGCACAGGGGTTTGGCTGGATGGCTGTTGGAGGAGGAAATTAAACGAAAGAAAAACCCTCAGATCCAGAGACAGCTGGCTGCAAGTGAGCTAGAGCTCGAAAGGAGGAGCATCCTCAATGCCATGAAATACAGAGATCCAGAGAGAGGTTGGCACAGCTTGGAACTACGAAAATCAATCAGCCGAACCAATCAGCTCGAAGTGATTTACAGAAATTTGACTGATGGAATGTCGTACAAAATCAGATGCAATTGAGCTTGTGTCCTTTCCCTGTGATCAGTTTGCATTTGATTAAAAATGTATTTACTGCATGATAAATATATATGTGCATACAATGGCTCAAATGTATTTAGACACTTTTGAATGTCATTACAATAGATACCACATATCACAAGTGTCATCTGCAACTAAATGAAGCTAGAATTTCGCTTTTCTGAGCCATTTTTGCAAAGACATTCAAGCATCTGGTCTCAAGGTGATTTTTGTAGATGTCCTTAGCAGAGTAACCATAGGTGTAGTTCAGCACATTAAATATACACATGTTTGATACCCAGAAAATGTCCTAATACCCGTTTTTGGGATTGTTTTATAAACATAACAATCTTGCTTGAAAAGTGTGTTGGTGCTATATTTAAAATGAATGTCACTTGGTTTGATATTTTGTTCATTTAAGTGTTCAAATACTTTTGGGCCACTGTATATACGGATACATATAAGCTAAGAAAAATGATCTGAAATCAGTTGCTCCTGATGTAAAATTACATCATGACATCATCAAACTATTTATGGTTGCTTCAGCAGCAAGCGGTGGTCTGGGTGAAGTCGGTAAGAAAGAGCTGCTGTCTCAGGCTGAGGTGGATAGGCAGCAGATCCTTCAGGAGATGAAGAAGAAGACTCCCTTGAACACAGACAACAGCTGGATTCGCCAGCAAAGTACTTCCAGCAACACTGCCAGAGAACCTGTCAGCCTGCCTATCAGGAGGTCAGTATGAGAGGACATTTCAAAATCATATGTAAACAACGGCAAAATAAGTGTGTTGTGAGCAGTGTTGGGTGTATCTGATTACAAAGTAATTAGTTACTGTAATCTAAATACTTTTAGTCGAAAAGTAATGTATTACATTTTAAAATATTATAATCAGATTACAGTAACTGAATTTAAATTGAAGTAATTATTTTTAAGTACATTAATTGTGTTAAAGTTATATGTATAATACAGTTAAAGTATGAATTAATATGTACATCTGTTAGCGTTTCTGAGACAGCTGAAGGGTGTGCGACCATGAATGAAGAGACATTTCTAGAAAAAAATTATTTGGAAAGTAATTTAAAAATAAAATAATTAGTCATGTGATTACATTTTTGATGACAATCAGTAAAGTAATCTGATTACATTTTAGAGAAGTAATTAGTCATTTGTAGTGGATTACTTGAAGTAATTTACCCAACACTGGTTGTGAGCCACGTTTAAAATGTTTTGTATTGTTATTTGCATCCCTGTTTTGAATCACCTGGAAATATTAAGGAAAATTGTGATTTCCAGGCCTGGAAAAGTCATGGAAATTAATACCATTTTACAAAGTCATAAATAATTGATGGGAATAGTTATTATAATTTTTTTTTTTTTCTAGTCATTCTCAGCCCTAAAATATTCCACCGGCAAGAAATTTCTCTTTGTGAGAGCAATCTCTTTAAAATTATTATTTTTTTTTTTTTTTTAATCTTTATCTGACAATCATGCACTGGAAATGTAAAAGTCATGGAAGTTCAATGTTTATTCCATGGTTGTACCTGGGTACTAAAAACATACTTCCAAAACTTCTAACTCGCTAATAATTCTTATAAGCGTAACTGAAAACGTAACTAATATTACTTGTGAGCTTTAAGCACTAACATTGACAAAATCACATGGCTTGCAGGGGTGAGTCTCTTGACAACCTTGATATGCCTCATTCATCCTGGAGGTCATCATGGAGCACATCTGACAGCACCTCGTCTATACCAGACTACAGCCGGCCTCACTCTGCCCTCTCTGGCTCCTCATCCTATCATAGTGGACGTCCAGGGTCTGCCACTCTGCAGGCATCTCAGTCCATGAGCTCCCTGAGACAGTCCTGGTCCCCAACCTCAGCTACTTCACCAGAGCCACAGCCTCAAGCTCCACCACGAAATAGGTATTCCTCACTTACTTAAATTTGTTATCTTTTCTCTAAACACTGTTGATGCATGTATAATGACATTCATCCATCCTGTAGCCATCATGTTTCTCCCATAGTCTCGATGTCTACAAGATGCTGTTTTTGCTGTCCACATGAGCCATAGGCTGATGTGCAAGTCTGTTGTGCTGGGCCCTCAGATCATGTTTTTTGTAATTTAGGTCAGTGAGTGGCAGGAAAATCTGTTCGTTCTGTAATACACCACTGGGCAAAGGAGCGGCAATGATCATCGAGTCCCTGGGACTCTGTTATCATTTGAGTTGTTTCAAGGTGAGACTTCAGAGCTATTCGGAGGTTGTCAATGACTAACTACTCTCCTCTGCCTGCTATAACCTTTATTGTAAACCACTGTTGTGTGCAACAGTAAATCCAAGTGCCAATTCTACTAACCTTTTATCTGCTTCATGGATGACTTCACTGACAGCACTGCCCTGTGACTTTAGTTTGTTCCAGAAGACTACATCATTTGTTTCTGACAAATAAGAACAAACCATCTTTGACTGCATCTGTGCCAAAAAAAAATTTTTTTTTTTAATTTGTTCCAGCGACTCTACTCTCAGTACCTTCAGAGCTTAATCTTGAGTTTAATCATTCTTCACACAGCCCCCTCAGTCTCCAAATGCCAATCATTTGTGTCTGCTCATATTCTCATTTACACTGCATTGTCCTCCTAATCTTGTTGTCGGGTTATTTCTGGTCCTTTTGGCTGGTGTTTTCTACTTCAATTTAATTTCCTCTCATGGTACTGTCATACCTCAAGCTAGAAGTCTATCAGACGCCCTTTCACTCTTCTCATGGAGGTGAGTGCACGATATTACACAGAGGATACTGTCATTCTAACTGTGTATTCTTTAATTTCGTGTTTCAGTGTATTGACTGCAGGTCGGATTTGGGAGGCTCAGAAGCTGGAGCAGAAGTCAGAATACGAAACCAACAGATGTACTGTAGCTCCTGCTATATGCGACTCAAAAGTAGGCCAAACATCTCTCTGCATTTTGAGCTGTTCATTGAGTGATCTCGATTCTGTATGATGATATATTTTTCCTTTCTTCAGCTGGGCAACCCACCGCCATGTGACCGTGCTGTATTGCAGCAGATTGAGGAGGAACCAATCACAGACAAGGACCTGTGAACACTAAGAGTTTGCTTGAGAAGTGATGAGCATTGAGTGGTTTAGCCACCCTTGATTATTCAATGAGCTTCTATTCTTCCTTTTTTTACTTATTAGTGGGTGAGATTCCAAAGGCTCTGTTTATTTGAAAGTATTAGTAATTACCTGTACAAAAGGGATGTGCATGTACCTGCAATTTATCTATGCATTTAAAGAGAATTCATACACTGTCTTTTTCATCACTGAAAGATTCTGATTACTTCTGCTTGGCTTAACTGACAACTGTATGGTCCTAAAAGTATTTATAGAAAATTATAGATATTTGCTATTTTATTGTCATTGCTTATCTAGGTTTCTCCTGCAGTCTTTTCTATTTAAGGGTTTGCTGACTAAAATATCTTATTCCACCTCATCTGTGTGCCTGTTGTGTTCTAAAGGAGAAAAGGTGATTAAGGAGAAATCCATTATGAATTTATTTAAAAGTGGCATGGTTAGTAAGAAGCACTCATGAGTTATATACTCTTTCATTGGTAGACTTTATTTTATGTATCTATTTTAAGTTTTCTGCAGAGGAAAAAAAGAGATTGATGTGGACCTGAAGCGGCTCACTCAGCAATAATTGTAAATAAAATGACTAAACAATAAATCTCTCCAGGTTGTGATTTACTACATTAAATTCTCATTAATTTAATTGTATTCCTCCATTTTAGGCTAGACTGAATTCACCACTCAAAGCAACATTTGTTTATCATCTGTAGTGTTCATAACCTGAATTTCAATCACAGTCCCCCACAAGAGATTTTCTATTCCAGCACAATGGATCATGTATTTTTATCACATAGCATCCAATGCAATTTTCCATGATACTGTTTTCAGTGAGTGTGCTGTTATGGTGATGTTTGCTCACAAGTAATGCCATTACATCTGCACACTGGAAACATTTGTTGGGAATTCATGAGGGTCCTCAGAGTAAATTTAGATGCACCAGGGGTTCAAGAGCATTATGGCATTATTGTTCCGATTCAAATAGCTATAGTTAACTTTATATATCTGTGGGCACTTGAAAGAGAGAAAAAGAGGAACCCTGTAGTTCATGCAGCTGAAACGCGGTTTTCTTCTAATGTTGAGCATCAGATGATTATCACATATACTCTACCACTGTGGATTACTTGAAATGTTATCAGGTACTGATTACAGATTACATGACATATGTAATCAGTAATGTAATACCATATATTACATTTTGGGGTAATCTAATATTACTTTTGGATTACTTTCAACCTAATTTTATGTCACATGCATTTGAGTAGGATAATAATTTTAACATAAAAGTAAAAAGAGAAATGTATTCCATTCTTTATTACTAACAAAATGAGCACATGACATTTTTAAAAAGTGCATTAAACATTACATCTAACAGCAATGACAGTGCATGGCCAAAGTTTATAATTCAATAAAAGTGTATAAAAAGCAGCATTATGAACATTAATGACCATATAATCAACATAAAACGATCATAAAATGAATGAAAATTAATGACCATAAAATCAACAGCAATGGCGTTGCCTCGGTCAAAGCTTTCATCTAAAAACACTGAAACACTTTTAACACTTACTGCTTACTAATAGTCCATTGCCATTTCTAAAGCTGAGGTGCAAGAATATTTTCTAAAAGAGTAGAATATTTCAAAACAGCAGAGTTCCACCAAGTCACATAAGGAACAACTGTGTCAAGTTTCATACAGTGGACTCCACTGCATCAGCAGCAACAGTAGAGCGATGGACTTTGTTCTGTATTGCTGCACATTTTGCAGTTGAATTATTGTGTACCCTGCAGGCAAGACCCTTAGAGATGGCATCCACTAGATCCTTTGAAGCAATTAAGTTCAATGTGTGAGCTGCACACCATTGGTGAGGTAGTAAGAAATCATAAATATTAAAAAAAAACAACAAAAAAAAAAAACATATCTAGTTCATTTTAAGTGCATAAAACAATACAAACATTACATGAACAAACCGTAATGAACCTGAAATCAACAGTAATGACATTGCTAGGTCAAAGCTAACAGCTCAAAATTCTGACACCCTTACTTTTAACCCTTACTACTTAGTCCATCACCTGTTCCTTAGCTGAGGTGCATATCAATATAAATGTTAATCTGTGGGACTATTGAGCTTTAATGTAAGAATATGATGATATTGATATGAAAATGATCAATAATTTATTAACAATTAATTATTAACATAATATTTATTATATTTAATTCTAGATGCACCATCATGACATCATAAACACCCCATAATGGCATCATGGAGGCCCCATTATGACAACATAAATGCTGAGTTCATATCATGTAGGAATTACAAAACAATAAGATTCCAAATTGTAAAAAGCGTTCACGTCTTCGGAGAACTAGTAATTACAAGTTGTGAACTTGATATTCTTTGAAAGCTCTGACTTGTAACGTCAAGAACTAAAATGGCAGAGACCTCAACAGTTAAATGTAGTTAATCATATTTCTGCTTGATATGCCATTTTATTATGCCATTGTTACCTTGAGCATTTAATTTGTTCTTTAACGATATAACAACGCTGTTTTGAGGGGATTTAAGCCCGAAGTGTACTTTCGCGAACGCTATGCAAATTTCGTCATCGGCATTCGGCAGAGTTTTCGAGCACTGAACGCGCGCGGTCCAATTTTTCTAAACCGTGCCTACTCTGAACTCGCAGTAAGCGCATGCGCCTACTTGCCCTGGTTCACAGTCTGATTTATGCCGTCTGAAACATAAGTGAAAGCCAAGTTTTGGGTTGTCAGAGACAGGTGGGATTTCTCAGAATACCAGAATACGTATATACCTAATTCTGATCTCTGTCAGATAATAGGGACATTTTAATTTGGAGTCTGTTCAGCTCAAGGGGGCGCTGTCGGGCTGAATGGACAGTAAATTAAACAGACACATATATACAGAGATCTGATTAGATACAGAAGCGCTACAGATGTCCTATCTAAAATATCTATACCACTCTATAGGCAGGGTTGGGGAGTAACTGAATACATGTAACGGGATTACGTATTTAAAATACAAAATATAAGTAACTGTATTCCACTACAGTTACAATTTAAATCATTGGTAATTAGAATACAGTTACATTCAAAAAGTATTTTGATTACTGAAGAGATTACTTTGCATTTTATTGTCATTTGTTTCATTTAATATTTAGTCCTTTCAGATGGGAAACATTTATACATATAAATGATGCGATTTGAACAGCGGTGAAACACTTTCTTATGATGTTACATTCATACGAACAGACAGAGAAGTAAGTTTGAAGTAAGTTTGGAGCAGAAGAAATAGAAATAAACCTTGTGTAAATTGTCAGCTTTACGCTAAGCTAAAATGCTATTTCTAGCCATTTTACATGCACGTTACCAGGCACGATCATATTTTTTTATCAAGAAAATTCACATTAGATCATAATTTCTTTTTTTCTAGTAAGACCTTTGATATTAGGGCAAAAATCGTATTCTTGGTAATAATTTGTATATTGTTTTCCTGTAAAAATATCAAAAAATCCTTAAAACAAGATCAATTAGATTAATCTTGTTTTAGAAACAACACTGCATAAGATATTTAGGTTTTTCAGAGAATGTATTTTTAACATGTGTATTTTGTCTTACTGTACTGGCAGAGTTTTTATAGTCAAAATAAGTGAAAAAATCTACCAGTGCTGAAGAAGTAATCCAAAGTATTTAGAATACGTTACTGACCTTGAGTAATCTAACGGAATACGTTACAAATTACAATTTACAGCATGTATTCTGTAATCTGTAGTGGAATACATTTCAGAAGTAACCCTCCCAACCCTGTCTATGGGCATGGCCACATTTTGGATCTAAAAAGTAAATTGATCGACTGAAAAAATAAATGAAAAGGAAATCATGTTTGGTGCTGCTGCTATGCCATATTGTAACATTGTCTGTACCTTTACCTATTAAGTCCAGCACATAACATAAGTATACATAGGAGTAATAAAGAGGGGTGTTAAGATCTTACCAATTTTATTTAACATAGTGTTGAACGCTTTGGCTATCTCATCATTGCTCTTTTCAAATCGAATGTGTTTTTGGCTGCACACCTAAGCCGATGCCTTACTGTTCTTATATGTGATCTTTTGTCATGATACGCAGACACTTCTTTCGATGCTTTGAAAAAGATTGTTCCATGACCTTTCAGTAAGTGAATAGAAATAAAAGTCTTTCTAGCAAGTCAGTCCACTGTCTGTTGGCCATTTTTGGAATGCCCTCAGGAGGCTATTTCCAGTTATGCCAGTGCAGCTCCTTTCTACTTGAATGGAGAAAGACCAAAATCTCAAAAATGATTGGTCAAGATTACGATCAAAGTACATATTTCAAATCAGCAGTAAAATCTGACAATACTGGAATCATTAATTGTGATTCTTTACCTCATATTACGAAAAAAGAAAAGAAAAAAACACAAAAAAAACAAAACATTCCCAGCTTTTATAGCTAATGCGCATGCGCGTTCTAGAGTTGATTGACAGGTGATGTCTGAATCTAAAAGGTAAATGGCTCTTTTAACTGTAAGGTGGGACTTCCTATCTATATCTGTTGACTGTTGGGCGCTCAGAGCTCCTTGGTTGAGCCATTCATTTAAATAGAAGTGACCCGTCTCTGATGGAAATCAAGCTAGATCCTGGTGTGTCCTGGATTGATTAGTAGCTCGCAGCAATACCTTGGATCAAATAAGGGAAAATAATGGTGTTGCTTTGTTTTTGTGCTGTGTGCATACCCCATTTGTCTTGAAACTCACATTTTGTTTCACAATACTGTGAGTTTTATAAAACACCTAAATTAATGCACTGTTCCTTTCAAAGATTATAGTGATCATGTTTTGGTAAATTGCATAGTCAGTTGGGTTTTATCCCCCTTTTCTAGTGTTTTCTACTTGTCATGGCTTGTTATTATCAGCCTCTCTGTGCAGGAGGCTTCTGTTGCAGTGGCCATTAAACCAGCACTTAGTAACCTGCCAGTGACATGCTGCACAACCCTCAATCATAGTTCAGGTGCTACACTGTGCTTCCTCTGCACTCTAGAGCAAAACACACACATATGAGAATGTGTGTGGATACCTAACGGAAGAGAGCCTCTCTTGATATGGGAAGATTTCATTCAGGTTTGAGAATCAAAGGGTTTTCTTACAGAGGGGCAGAGCGTCTGCTCTTCAGTCAAATGGAGATTTGGCAGGGAAAGTACTTCATTTCTTATGTCAGAACCTAAGCAGAATGCTATCACTAATTTTCCTTGAAGGCATACTTCAAAGATCCAATCTATACATGTCTTCTGTCATACTGCACCGCTCTGTCTAATGCATAATTTCCAATGCAATGTGCTGGCCCTTCATTTTCAGTGACATGGATAGTGTTTCATTTCTCATGAATGCTAAGGCAGCCGCAGCTGGAGAATGTAGATATGCTTGAAGTTATTATGCCAAGAGGATGTTTTCTAGCCCACTGTGAATTCAGCTGCCATTGTTCTGAGCTAAGCATGGAGGTGAATTTTAAGTCATAAGTTAATGTTCTCAATCTGTTTTCATGCAAAATGATTTTGATGATCCCAGGAGATCAAGTACGGTAACATTTTAGGGCATATTGGTATGAGAGGAGCAAGCATGCTTTGAAAGACATATTAATACTTTTATAATCCCCAAAAAAGCACTTCTGAGAACGTTATTAATCTAATTATGATTTTGATAAGATGTGATCCATCAGTTAAAACATGCTATCAATGACAAACATGAACAAACACCTATTGTCAAACAATTTGTTTTTAGAGGAAGCCACTGTGTGCATCACCCATATGGCTGTAATTCTACCATTGTCTAAAATGTTTTGGACTTCTCGTGTTTTAGCTGGGCTTGTGAAAAGCACATCCACATATTTCAATGTCACCACAAGTCATTTTCATCCACCATTACTTGGAGTTAATGAGCGCTCTTCTAAGGACGTTTTAAACTGTTATTTTTTCTGTGTTGGGCTTACCAGAGTAATATTCAACAACATGTCCCTCTTTTGAAACATAGATAATAGGAAAGACTTCAGTCATCAAATTTGTTAACCAATTTATAAATACACAGTCAATTATTATTTCACTTCTTGCCAAAATGACTTAAAGGACTGATACAAATTAATTTCCATTGACAGAATTTGTACAATTCTTTGCTCAGTTCGTTTCGTTGCTCAGTGCAAACAGTACTTTTCGATATTTACATCCCTTTCTGGTATCTTGCTTGTATTATGCAAGCTTTATGCACTGGGTAGTAACGGATTACATGTCATCTGAATTAATAAAATTACAAAAATCAAGTACATGTGTATTACATTTAAAATACTTATAATCAGATTAAAGTTACTTTTTATTGATTACATGTTTACATATTAATCAGGCAAAGGCAGTTATTTGTTCATAAAGTATTGATCCCTCAAATTTTTCTTCTTTTTAAAAATGTAAACATTTAAATTCTAAATCGAGGGGGGGGGGGGGTTGTTTGCTTTTGTACTCTGCTTCAAAATGTTTTTTCAGTGTGCTTTCAGAAGTTTTGCTTTTATGACAGCTTTTGTGACACTGATTCACAAATATAACTGGTCCAATCTGTTACAGCACATGGATGGTGTTTGTTATGCCAAAATTGCCAGAGTATGAACATTTTATGTGCCTTTTTTAATTTCACTCAGAAACAGATAATTGGCAAGTAAAATACACACTCACACACACAAATCACATCAATTCTCATATTGCAATCCATTAAGTAAGTTTTCTTGTTAAATCGGTACAAGCTTACCCTACCCAAATGAATGTGACATCAAATAAACAGTTCAGAAGTAATCCAAAAGCATTTAGATTAGCTTAATTTAAAATGTAATCCAAGAGATTACATTACTGACTTCAATTTTAGTCATGTCATTTGTACCAGATTACAATTCTGTAAACAAGACCCAAAATAGGGTCACCATGTAAAGGGGGGCATCAGTGGCTCACTAAAGGTGGTGCAATCGGCCTCCTTGACCCCTCTAATATCACCCCCTCCCCCCCGCTCAATGCTTATAAATACTCTACCAGTACATCCCAGATTGTGAACTCCACTAGAAAAGCTATCAAAATTGGAAATAAAGTCATGTGCTACAATGACAGGCAAAGGTTCATTGTAAGGAATATATCCCAAAAATATCAAAATCCAGTCTTTATTATTATTTAATCATAATGTATGGGAGATTACATCTACTCTCACTGATGTATACTAAAGCAGTACAGAGCTATAATATCAGTCACATATAGTTTAGTGACTGACTGAACCAACCAACCACTGCTCTGTTTTCACATGATTGATTTGGCAACTTCTGACTTACTGATGTAATTGAATCATTTTGATTGCATTTGAGAAACTAGATACATACATTTGAAGGTATATTTTTATCATAGCATTAAGTAGTGACCTCAGATTTTCTAAAGTCAAGTCAAGTCATTTTTATTTGTATAGCGCTTTTCACAAAACACATCGATTCAAAGCAGCTTTACAGGAAAGATGGCAGTTCAGTTGATCAGTGGTTCTCTAGGGTCAGTGACGCATCTGCTGTCATAGAAACAAATGTCCGGACTTAGAATGGAGGTAAGCCAAGGTACTATTTGTAACTGGATTAAAAGACAGAGGCTTCCTGTGCTTCACAACTACCATTGTAGAATTACAGAGACAAATGTTTCCCATAATGGTAGCTCAAAGTGTAGTTTGAGGCCATCTTTTTTGTGCAGTGTGTCAAGATTTGGACTGCACACCTTTTTTTTTTTTTTTTTTACTTTTGAGAACACAGTCATGTTTTTATACCTCTGATTAGAAAAGGAACAGTCTATTTGAATTTTACATAGTTAAACAATGCATCAGCTGCAAACTGGCAGGAAGGGGCAACAGAGTGGCACAAATCCTCCTACTCAGGTGGTTCATTCACTGCTGTGAATATGTCAAGCTACTTCTAATCACTTGAAAACCCTTCCAGAGACAAGTGCTATATACCATTCGAGACACAAGAACCGAGTCTTACAGTAAATGGTGCTTGTTTTAAACCATATCTAAACTGTTTGCTTCCTTTTGATGTTAACTTTGATGATTTTCATTTCCTTTTTTAGATAAAAATGCTTTTATTTCCTGCATAGCCTTAGCACTCTCTGATTTCAAACACCTGTGAGGTCAAATGTGCTTCTAAACAAAACCGTTCCCCTGTATAATCCATAATCCCAATCTCTGTTTAGTTTTTGAGAGTCAGCTCTGAGTTTCCACTTAACATAATTTTTCCATAAAAATAAAACTTACTAAGAATAAGAATATTCTTAAATATACAAATAAAGTCAACGTTCTAAAAAGCTTTGATGTTCACAGTGTTGGGTAGATTACTTCTGGAATGTAATCTGGTACTGATACTGGTAACTAAATTTAGGCACATCTTTTAAAGTGAAGATTGAAAGATAATGTAATCGCTGTGTAATCATGTAATCCATTACAAGTATGTGTAATCTGATTATACACAATTATACATAATTAAAAATGTAATGTAATATAATTACAAGTACTTGAATTTTGTGTAATCTGATAACATAATCCAGATTACATGTAGTCCATTACTCCTTACATTGGAAGTTCATCTGGGTTTCTCTTGCACTATTTGTTTCCCATTGACCAATGTGATTTCTCATCACTCCCTGAACTCTCTGACCTGTCCAGTCAAAGAATGAATACGTATACCACCATCATATTTATATAGGATTTTTCATATCCCTTAGTCATTTCGTGATCTGTGCTATTACTCACAGCTCACAGATTTAATTGTTTTGCATTATAATAACCTTGTTATCCAGGATGACTGTGAGAATGATTGTGCTCCCTTTGTCATTCTACCTTTTTGGTGGAGCCTCTTTCCTAATCTGTTACAGGCTGTCTTTGTCTGCAACCTATCCAATATTATCAAATCTAGCATTGGATAATAACCCAAATAACCCTAGAAAACTTGTAATCTCAAAGTCTTTTCTGATTATGATTCTGAGCATTAACAGGTGTATGAAGGGGCTAAACTTCCATCACTAGATTGATTTTATGTCATGTTTAAATAAATGTGACAGAAATACAGCAGCTGTATGAAATATTAGCTGAAGACTAGTTGTGTGACTTGTAGAAGTGAAATGTATTTTTATTTATTTTTATACAAACATTTTTAAAGCTTGTCTGTCCCCAGGAAATTATAAGTCAGCTGTTGTATTCCTCGTTCCTCCTTGACTGAAGGGCTTGAGGGAATTGAGTTGTATCTATAATGGCACTCTGTATAATTCAAGCAAGAAAATGTACCGTCCATATGAAAAGCAACAAGTTTGATGCGACGAACTCATCCAAGTCATTATATTCCTTTTGATAACTCTTTAATTAGAATTTTCAAGCAGGAACAAACTTTTCTTTATATAATAACAACAATATATGGAACGACGATCGAAAACTATATTGCTCTGAGGCTTACACAACTACCAAGCCCTCTCAGGTCTTGACACAATCATATTAAGTAACAGCAAAAACATAATGTGATGAGGAGGAGGGCATTGCTGTGCCATGATGATGGACGCCTGGTGCTAAATTATCCCAGTCAGCGGGAGAGAGATAAGGAGGAGCTGGAAACGCCAGTTTGAGAGAGAGAGGGGGACACACGGAGCTGTGTGTGTGTGTGTGTGTGTGTGTGTGTGTGTGTGTGTGTGTGTGTGTGTGTGTGTGTGTGTGTGTGTGTGTGTGTGTTTTGGTTATGCTGAAAAGCAGTTTTATATTGTGTTTTGTTTATTAAAAGTCTTTTGGTTGATAATCCGGTTCCCTCTTCCTCCTTTCCGATTAACAAGAGGCTTGTCTGCCACACAGAGGTGCAAAAACCATATATGCAAGGTGTCGAAACCTGGGAAGGAGGAGGGATGCCCGTCGCAGAGTCCTCGACACTGCCGTCCACCCAGGGGAGCGCCGCTGCCATCCGACGGGGGACGGAGTAGCCCGACCACCCGGACGCCCCCGCGGACGGCGGTCTTCTCTCGACCCCTCCGCATTTCCGGGGGGACGGCAGGGCACTCCTCCGCCCCCGGCAGCGGCTCCCTTGCTCCAGGCGGTCGGGGAATCCAGTCCCCATGGGGTGCCAGCGGCTCACTAAAGGTGGTGCAATCCAACATCACCCCCCGCCCCCCGCTCAATAATCGGCCTCCTCAACCCCTCCAATAAACTTAAAGTATCTGCAGTAGAGAAAGACCCCCAGGAGGTAATGACGCCAATGCCCACTCTTTGCACAGCTTAGCTTCTTGTTTATTTTAGAAGAATACTCATTACCTCCAAAACAGAGTCAAGAAGAGACAGTCAGGGGTGCATTTTTCAAAAGAATCTTTAGGCAACTATGGCTGCAATTTCAGTCGTTAGCTGCATAGTGGAACGATTTGGTGGTTCCCGAAACTGTAGTTCCAATGAACATTCGCAAACAGCATTGTAAAGTTGTGTGGTTGGAACTACAGCTCTTTACCTGTGGTTAGAAGCGTAGTTCCTTGTTATATCATTTGACATCACTGAGGTTTCTATATCTTTTATTCCATATATATATATATTATTCTGTCAAGATGCTGACCATGTTTACATGCATTTAAGAAGATAATTTATTCTGGGGTTTTGCAGAAAGCGGCATTCTGAAACGTCACGTAAACGTGAGTGCAGCCATTGAAGGGATTAAAAGCTGTTAAAAGAAAGTGCTTTATCACTCATGGCTTCTGTCGGAGAACATGGCTTTTATGTGTTTATGTTGAAGCATAAGTGCCGTTAATATGTTTTTTTAAGAGTGCGTCAGGGGAACACCGAAATCTAATGTAGAGGGAAACCAATCTATTGCAGCGCAATGCATCTGTCACATTACAAAGTGCATGCCGCTTTCGTGTCTTCAGCAGGTTTCTCACATTAAACGGCTTTCTGGTGTACGTGTAAATGCTTTTATAATTTAATAATTGTGGAAGTTATTACTCCACCCCCAGAAACGTCATTAAAGACAGCTCAACCAATGTGGTTTTAACAATGGATGTGCAACATACACTGCCTGGCCAAAAGAAAAAGTTGCTGTTTGGATTTAAATAAGCAGATACTTAAGAGGATCATTATTGCAGTGATTAATATGTTTCAGCTGGCAACAATTCTTTTAACCCTAACTGATGCAGTGTGTAGCTTCTAATTTCTTAAAGGTGCATTCTGTCAGAGATGTGAGAGCGAGACAAAGAGACCCAAGAGCAGAGGAACAGTTCAAAGGATTTATTAACAATAAATATTCACTTCAACTCTGCTGTCGAAGACTGAGGATCCCGGCACCAGTTGCAGTAGCAGGGAGAAGTTTGTGGATGCATGTGCACCGTGGCCGTGCAATGGGAAAATCCGTGAATAGTGTGTTTGTAGGCGAGTGTGTGTGTTGTGGGAGTCAGGAGCAGATTCGTTGGAATCCTCCGTTGAAGCGTAGTGATGTGCAGAGAACAGCGCCCAGCAGACTGGAAAGCAATCACTCTCCCAACACACAGGCAGAGACAAGGAATCCTCCGTTGGAGACTCATGAGTGCAGAGAACAAGCGTACAGCAAACTGGAAGGCAACCACACTCCTGACACGCGGGCAGAGACGGGCAACCAAACAGATACACGAGCTAGGACCAACTAGGCAGAGAGAGTGAGGTAAGTATTTCACATCAAACAGATTTCTATGATGATAACACACAACAATCACTGCAGACTACATTCAACAGTCCAGCCAAGAACACGACACACGAGGGGATTAAAATAAGCAGGAACAAACAAGGGACCGGTGCCACTCGCCAGCTGAAAGTTCCCATGGAAACAATCAGGGTTCCCTTGGAAATGCTGATTCCGCATGCCAGCAGCACCTGAAACACATGAGGGAGAAACGTCAACACATTTAGACCAAAAGAAACAGAACATGGAGCATGAGTGTCCGGATCCCGACACAGGCCAAAACCAAACCATACATACAAAGACAGGACACAAAACACAAGACAGAACATAGGGTGATGATGTCACGGTCCCATCAGACAAAAACTCAACCTGACAAGGTGACAGAACTGTGACAGCATTCAGTAATTTGGGGCTAATTTAAAAAGTTTTACACATTAACGAATGAATTGTGTTTTTGTGAAGAGTGATCTGAATGGTGTACACTCACATGAGATGAAGACTGTACTCATAGTTTTCTATAAAAAGTGTTTTTATTGTTGCAATGTTGTTTGGTGATGCGAAGAGCAAAAAGAACAAAATGGAACATATTTATTATCGTGCTTTAGAAGTGGAGACAACAGGAGATTCAGTAGCTATACTGCTGAAGAAGCCAAAAAGGTCTGAAACAAGAAGACAGAAAGACCGGCAAAGGCAAAAAACTAGAGTAAACATCGGTAGGCATACACAAGGTGGAAAGATTTGATGACATAGAAAAACAATAGTGATGCTGATGTTGCTTCTTTTTTGTTGGCAGGTAAGGAATTATTAATTGTTTAGACCACTCTCTAAAATAGTATCAGTGGAATTTACAGAAAACTCACAAGTTTCCCTCGAACTTTTTTAAATTATGTGTGTAGTCATCATATGTTAGTAATGGACAGTTTTCAGCTGTGTTTTCAAATGCAACCAGAAAGCAAGGTGTAATTTTATTTTCTTTGTTATCACAGCTATAGTAAGGGGAGGCCATCTACATCCACCTCTATGAAATGGCATACATCCTCATTCATTTAGTGCAAAGTAGATTGGCACAGCGATTGTTGTGGATTTTGTGTAAACCTTGACTCTGTTTGCTTGGAAACAAAACAAGTTCGTCAAATACAGTTTTCATGGACATGCTAAATTTGATAATCAAAAACTATTCAAATCTTTCCTTTACCATGACATTCTGTATCGCTAGATAATTGAGGTTTATTTTACACAAAACATTTATTTAATAAAGGTAATAACTGTCTTTAGAAATAACGTGAAACAGACAGTCTCCAAAGATTATTGATATGAAGGACAATAATAATCTGTCCAACTGTAGAAGTCTGTTCGCTTGAATTCTGACTTTTGTTTTTAGGCAAAGCAATTATATTATAGGAGTAATAAATAACTTTAGAAATTACTTTAGAAAGCACCCTGAAGAAGGCATTTTTGCTGATACGCGTAGGATTGCAGCCCTCTTTTTTCCATTGTTTTTAACTATTGTTATAGCCATTGACAATAAAGGTTTTTACTATATTTTTGAGCACCTTCATATATTTTTTGAAGAACTTCGGAGCATACTGGACTTTGTTTTTTGAAACTTTAGAAATTACTTAACATTTTCCAGATGCAAATGATATTCCAGAGCTGGAGGGGGCAGCAGAAACGATCATGCTGATCCACATTGATAGATAGCAGTACAGCGTCTAACGTCACTGTCGTATCGGTACTTAAATTATACAAAGAAGAGCAATGCTAACTCTAGCTAGAAAACTACTGAATGCCCCTTTAAACAACCATGTCAGAAGACATATCCCGTGGACGTGGAAAAGATGTTACTGTCACATTTAATGTGTTTTTGTTCATGTTTTGTGTTTATGTCTTTTATTTTGGAAGTCTATTCTTATTCTATAGTCATGTGTTTCATGTCATGTGATTTCCTGTTTTATAGTCATGTGTTTCCTGGTCATGTTATATCCTGTTTCCCTCCATGTTCATGTGTCTTGTTTTTGTGTTATTATCAGTTCTAGTTTGTCATTGGTTTAAGTCTATTAGTCTTATCTTGTTTATAGTTCTGTCTGTTTATTGGTTGTCTTGTTACCTTTGTCCATGTATTTAAACCCTCATGTTTGCCATGGTCCTTTGTCCGGTATTGTTGGTGTAACGTCGTTCCATGTCATGTCATGTCATGTCATGTCATGTCGTGTTCATGCTTTGTTCTTGCTCATGTTTTTGATTATCACTGATGTAAATAAACTGCACTTGGGTTCTTCACATCATCATCATCATCATCGTCTTCGTCTGCCTGTCATTGCCAAGCTATGTTACAGAATACCGGACCTACACTATGGACCCAGCAGTTCAGCTCATGCGCTTACGTCAGGGGAATCGTCCCCTGGAGGAATACCTAGAAGACTTCTGCGCTTTGGCCAACCAGGTTGGGTTTAATGGGATCGCCTTCAAATACTTTTTCCGGGCAGGCTTGAGCCGGTGTTCTCTTTGATGCCTGGCGGTCGGAGTACCTTCAGTCTGGCGCAATACATCAACTTCACCCTGCGGATGAGTGGTACCCCCAGGCTGAAGAGGAACTGTGCACTCCTACAGTGATCGACGAGCCAGAGTCCCACGTCATGGTCAATGAGCCAGAGTCCCACGTCATGGTCGCCGAGCCAGGGCCCCACGACATGGTCGCCGGGCTGGGGTCCCACGTCATGGCCGCCAAGCCGGGGTCCCACGTCATGGTTGTCGAGCCGGGGTCCCACGTCATGGATGCCGAGCCGGGGTCCCACGTTATGGCTGCCGAGCCGGGGTCCCACATCATTGTCGCCAAGCCAGTGTCCCATGTCATGGTTGTCGAGCTTGCGCCACCTTCTGCCCTGGATCATGAGTCTGCTCCATGCCATATCACAGCCAGGCCTGAGTATGCTCCATGCCATGTCACAGCCATGCCTGAGTCTGCTCCATGCCATGTCACAGCCACGCCTGTGTCTGCTCCATGCCATGTCACAGCCACACCTGTGTCTGCTCCATGCCATGTCACAGCCACGCCTGAGTCTGCTCCATGCCCTGTCACAACCACGCCTTGGCCGGCTCCATGCCATGTCACAGCCATGCCTGAGTCTGCTCCATGCCATGTCACAGCCATGCCTGAGTCTGCTCCATGCCATGTCACAGCCACGCCTGAATCTGCTCCATGCCATGTCACAGCCACGCCTGAGTCTGCTCCATGCCATGTCACAGCCAAGCCTGAGTCTGCTCCATGCCATGTCACGGCCATGCCTGAGTCTACTCCATGCCATGTCACAGCCAAGCCTCAGTCTGCTCCATGCCATGTCACAACCACGCCTTGGCCGGCTCCATGCCATGTCACAGCCATGCCTGAGTCTGCTCCATGCCATGTCACAGCCATGCCTGAGTCTGCTCCATGCCATGTCACAGCCACGCCTGAATCTGCTCCATGCCATGTCACAGCCACGCCTGAGTCTGCTCCATGCCATGTCACAGCCAAGCCTGAGTCTGCTCCATGCCATGTCACGGCCATGCCTGAGTCTACTCCATGCCATGTCACAGCCAAGCCTCAGTCTGCTCCATGCCATGTCACGGTCCAGGCACGCCTCTGCTCCACGTTCCATGAGCCAGCGCCCACGCCTACCACGTTCCATGAGCCAGCGCCCACACCTGCCACGGCCAACGAGCCAACGCCCATGCTCACGCCTGCCACGGCCAACGAGCCAACACCCACGCCTGCCACGGCCAACGAGCCAATGCCCGCGCCTGCCATGGCCAACGAGCCAACGCCCGTGCCTGCCACGGCCAATGAGCCAACACCCGGGCCTGCCGCGGCCAACGAGCCAGCGTTGCAAGCCTCGTCCATCCCAGAGCCAGTGTTGCAAGCTGCATCCATCCCAGAACCAGAGTTGCGAGCCTCAGCGGCCACGTTATGGCATGTTGCCATTCCTACCTCTTCATGCCATGTTACCACGTCTGCCACGTCAAGTGGCCCTGCCTTGGTCCTCCGAGCCTCCAGCTCCACCCTGGCCCTTCGAGCCTTTGGCTACTCTCCGGGTTCCCAGTTCTCCAGTTTTGCCCCTCGAGCCTCTCACGGCTCTACCTTCCATGACTCCGCCCTGGTCTTATGCTCCACGGCCTGTTTTCGCCAGGCTATGCTCCACGCCTGTCTCGCCAGGCCACGCCCCACACCCTATCTCACCAGGCCACACCTCAAGGACCCTGCCAAACCCCCCCCCCCCCCCAACTCCCTACTGAACTCCGTATGTTTTTGTTTGGGCATCAGGAGCCGTTTAATGTGTTTTTGTTCATGTTTTGTGTTCATGTCTTTTATTTTGGAAGTCTAGTTCCCATTCTATAGTCATGTGCTTCATATCATGTGATTTACTGTTTTATAGTCATGTGATATCCTGTTTCCCTCCATGTTCATGTGTCTTGTTTTCATTGGTTTATTGTCTTGTTAACTCGTTATCAGTTCTAGTTTGTCGTGGTTTAAGTCTATTAGTCTTGTTATCTTGTTTATAGTTCTGTCTGTTCATTGGTTGTCTTGTTACCCTTGTCCATTTATTTAAACCCTCATGTTTGCCATGGTCCTTTGTCCGGTATTGTTGGTGTAAAATCGTTCCAAGTCAAGTCAAGTCTAGTTTCATCAAGTCTAGTCAAGTTCATGTTTATGTTTTGTTCTTGCTCACGTTTTTGATTATCACTGATGTAAATAAACTGCACTTGGGTTCTTCACATCATCATCGTCTTCGTCTGCCTGTCATTGCCAAGCTACGTTACAGTTACTGTGTTTCAATGGGGCAAATTACTGACCTGCATCAAGCAAAGAAAACAACTAAGGAGATTGCAGAAATCACTGGAATCGGGATAATAACTGTCCAGTGCAAAAAAAAATCTTGAATGATTGTTATCGGAGATCACTAAAACGCTTTGTGAAGTCACATCGTAAAAAATCGACAGTAAAACTCATGGCTATGTTTAATAGTGAAAGTAAGAGCATTTCCACACAATGCGATGAGATCTTACAGGATTGGGTCTAAACAGCTGTGTGGCCACAAGAAAGCCACTTGTTAGTGAGGCTAATTGGAAAAAACAACCTCAATTTTCTAGGGAGCATAAAGATTGGACTGTGGAGCAATGGAAAAAGGTCATGTGGTCTGATGAGTCCAGATTTACCCTATTCCAAAGCAATTGGCATCAGGGTAAGAAGGGAAGTGCATGAAGCGATGCACCCATCATGCATAGTGCCCATTGTACAAGCCTCTGGAGGCAGTGTTATGATCTGGGGTTGCTTTGGTTGGACAGGTCTAGGCTCAGCAACGTTATGCGGCAATAAAATGAAGTCAGCTGACTACCTGAATATACTGAAAGACCAGGTTATCTCATCAATGGATTTTTTTTTCTTCCCTGATGGCACAGGCATATTCCAGATTCATCAGGCTCAAATTGTGAAAGAGTGGTTCAAGGAGCATGAGGAACTTATTTTCACACATTAACTGGCCATCACAGAGTCCTGACCTTAACCCCATTGATAGTCTTTGGTATGTGCTGGAGAAGACTTTACGGAGTGGTTTGACTCTCCCATCATCAATAAAAGATCTCAGCCAAAAATTAATGCAACTCTGGACGGAAATAAATGTTGTGACGTTGCATAAGGTTGAAACAATGCCACAATGAATGTGTGCCATAATCAAAGCTAAATGCAGTCCAACGAAATATTAGTATGTAAGTTAATAAAAGTATGCAACTTTTTTTTTGGCCAGGCAGCGTAGTTCCTACGCTTTTGCGAAACAGTTGATACTAGCTAGTTAATTTCTCCAACGATACATCATACTATGGTGGTTAAGCAGTGAGTTACGTTTTTGTACGGGAATTGTACCCCCAGATTGTTGTTAACCATTTTTCTTTTGGTTTGTTAGTGATAGGCCTACATTGTGTGCACACACTGCTAAATGCTGTGAAATGCTGTTCAATGGAGATTGCTGTATAATGTCAATGCAGTATAATGGGAGTTGCAAATAAAGCAGAGGATGGATTACTTTTATAAAGTGATAATTGTTAACCTCCTACAGTCCTCCATATATGCTCTTTTTCTTTTATGTAGATAGACTCCATACAAATATAGTGATTGTTGTACCTTAAAAAACAGCTTTAACCAGTCTAAAGTTGGTTTGCTTGTCTTAGCTGTTTTAATCTGATCTCCCTGCCTGGCAAAGTTGCTGTTTAGCTGGTTTAGTTGCTCAACCAGCTGGAAAGTACCCAAAACCAATCTAAAACCATAAAAACAGAGCATTATTATTTAATAAAAGAGATATTATAAATGTATTATAATAACATAAATCACATCATTCTGTTTTTGTATTATTGTCATCATCATAAGTCTCTGTGAGATATTTTGCTCACAGTTTCAAATGAGATTTGAGCTCAGGTCAAACGGCATCATTGATTTCAAATATTAGCAGGGTGTTGATTCTGAAATGCATGTCAACACTGTGTCTGCCCTTTTCCTAAAAAGCCTGTTAGGCCTCTCTGCAATCCCTTTTAATACTGCTACCTTTAATAAAATCCCCATACCACATCATTAAATTACAAAATTTTCCTTATATAGACATTTGCATTGACCCATTCATCTTTAGAGGATCTGTAGGTGTGATCTGTTTGTTTGTATGTATGAGCTTCTCTTAGTTGCTGAAAGGCCCATGCCGATAATAGCATTTATTTAGTTGCATTCTGTTCAGATGATGAAAGCTTGAGGCAGGTAGACATTTGAGGGATGAATAAGACCGCTGCAATGGCAGAGCCTTTTGATTACACAGTGCTTGATGAATTTCACGGCTATTGTTTGTTGTCATGAATCAAATTGCATTTGTTTTATTCTGAACCCAATCTAATGCTGTCTAATCAATTATGATATTATTTTTCACTTTCTTGGGGGGGAAAGAAATGTTTCATTTTAAAACGCTGAGGAAGTTTGCTCTATTATCACAGAGCAGCACTGAATCACGTCACTGTAAATTTTGTGTTCGTTACTTTTAGAAGCTAGGCCTTTTGTTGGATAAGATTAATCAGAAAGAGTACCTGTAATAGAAAGGAAATTATAAAATGTAATCAAATTTAAATCAAATTGCTTGTAAACATGCCACTGCTTTCTATTAAAGCACAGCTGCGATTCATACATAGTGCCACTGGTAATCACGGCCATGATGATATTCAGTACAACAGCTAGTTGCTAAAGTGATATTACTTAATTATTTTCTTTTAAACAATTGAAATGAATGTCATGTTCACATGCACATTTTTAATGTCATTGTTAACAATGTACTTAGTTCATTTTTAATGCCAGTTGTTTTGACTGTTTTTGCTCTGCTATTTAAAATAGTTCCAAATGAAGCCAAAACAGGATCAACCTGTTGCTGAGCAGCGCACTGACTGGTGCACAATGAAAACAGAGATACAAACAGTGAAGCGTCCCAGTGCTGTGATATTTAATATTAGTACCCTTGGAATGGCACTTGTTCAGTCAGATTAGAGGACCAGAACTAACTTTATAAAACCTTATTAAGCACTTTAACATGATTTTATTGTAATAAAAAACATTTGCTTACTAACCAATATTATAAGCACATAAATTTATATCCAATATTATAAATTTGTCATGACAACTAAACTCTGGATATAACATTATACAGATAAGATTAGTAAGTGATTTATCACACTAAAATCAAGTGTGAACACATGTAATGTTTACATCTTATAGCTTTTGAAACAATCTTTAATTTAGCATTTATGAACTGGCCCCATTCACTTCTATTGTAAGAGTCTTCTGTAACAGAATAGGATAGGAGAAGTGTTTCTGGTTCCAGCAGACCTTACTAATGCAGAATATCAATGAGTTGATGGATAAATTAGGTGTATGCCTGGCTGAATAGATGTGTCTTTAGTCTAGACTTAAACTGAGAGAGTGTGTCTGAGTCCCGAACAATGCTAGGAATAGTCTGAATGAGTGTGAATGAGTGGCTGTTGAATTGAGGATTTAGGTTCTCATTCGTAGTCACTTGTTATTTGGAATCTACCTTGTGTACCATTTTCAGCTCACCTGATATCACTGCTGTGAGTGACAGATGTTACTGTTCTTTATCAATATAAATCTCCCATGATGCATTTCCAAAGAGAGGGACAGGTCATGAGAATGTAATCCTCAATTAAAGGGCAACCTACTGATTCAGCAGCTGTACAGGTTGCATCTTATTGACAATATCACCCCCTACTAGGTCTGGTGGCCAAATCAGATCAATAGACTTGCATCTTCTGGTCCAGGAACACTGCAATTGTGCTGCCATATACAGAGCTCAGAATGGTGAGACTCCTGCTGCTGAAGGGAGATAAGCTGATCATATGAAGGATGATGGGGCATTTGGCAGGCCGAACCTAAAACATTTTGTCTCTTTCAAGCATGTTCAGTGATTAAACCGGACCTCATTTTGAGATACTAACAGAAGAATTATCCTTAAAGGTGCTAAAGTGGGCTGCTGTTTGAGTTCATGTGAATTAGGGGAAAGGGTTAGTTCACCCAAAAATGAACATTCTGTCATCATGCATTCACCCTCATTTGTTCCAAACCTGTATGACTTTCTTTCTTTCATGGAACATAAAGAAAATGTTAGACAGACCTGCATGTTAGTCTCAGTCATCATTCACTTTCATTGCATCATTTGTCCATACAATGAAAGTGAATGTTGACTGAGGCTGTCATTTTGTCTAACTTCTCCATTTGTGTTCCACGGAAGAAATAGTCAAACGGGAACAATGTGAGGGGGAGTAAATGATGACAGTAAAATAATTTTTGGGTGAACTAAACCTTTAACTACACTCACAGTTACATACATATACGGTTGCAGGAAAAAGTATGTGAACCCTTATGTATAAATGTATAGTATGTGGACTTCTGTATAAATTTGTCATCAAATTTGATCTGATCTTCAGCTAAGTTGCAACAATAGATAAACACAATCTGCTTTAAGGTACTATCAGTAATTTTTGTGTTTATTTTGTCATGTACTTACACTGACACCTAAGGGCATGGATGCAGCATCATTTAAAATAAATAGTTTTCAGTTACCGTTGGCATTGTAAAAATTCACTATTCAGTCAGCCATGATTAATTTAATCCATGAGTGAAAGTGTACAATAACAGAGCGGTTACTGAGATTAAGCGACTAGTATTCAAACATGCCGTGTATACATGCACAGTTCCGGGTGGAAAAAGTATGTGAACCCTTGCATTTAATAACTGGTTAACCCTACTTTGGCAGCAATAACCTCCACCAAACATTTCCTGTGATTTCTTGTGCACCATTTATCTGTACAAAACTGTTTCAGTTCAGCAATATTCTTGTGATGTCTGGTGTGAATCACTCTCTTGAGTTCATGTCAAAGCATCACAATCAGGCTGAGGTCAGGACTCTGGCTGGACCACTCTAGAGGGCATATTTTCTTCTGTTAAAGCCGTTCTGTTTATGATATAGTCCTGTTCTTTTGGTCATTGTCTTGTTGCAACACCTTACTTCTGTTGAGTTTCAGTTGGTGCATGAATGGCCTTACATTCTCCTCCAAAATGTCTTGATAAATAAAAAAAATAATTGGACTCACTTTGTATTAGGTGTCTTTAACTACTATGTACTTAAGCATTTGATATAATGTACTTATGTACATTTGTGTTGTTGCATGGTCCTTACATTTAAAGTACTTGCATTTAATGACATCTTTAGTTACACTGTTAACCTTACCACTATCCCAACCCTTACCCTAAACCCTAACCCTAGCCCTACTCCTAAACTTACGCGTACCTCAACCTCAGTAGCAGCAAATGTGAATCTTGTGAGAATTTTACAGAACAACATGTAGTTACACAATAAATACAATGTATTTTATGTATTTTAATGTTAACACATAGTAGTTAAAGACACCTATTATAAAGAGGGACCAATTAATTTTTCTATTGATGTGAGTAAACTGTCTAAGCCCTTGGGATTGGGATGAGGTTTTGATGTTGGTGAACTATGCCTTTTTTGTCCACAATTAGCATTGTTGTTCCCTCTTAACAACTCAATTCTGATGTGCAGCACAGTGGTTTCCTGGTACGTTTGTTGAGTTTGATCACAAATAATGATTACTGCAAAATGAATATGTGGATAAAGAATACAGGCTGTGTGACATACTTACAATTATGCTTATGACAAATATTTTAAAAGGAGCTCATCATGGTCAATAATTAAACAGATTTTAAACATAGAAATATTAACATAAGATCATTAAATTGGTGAATGAGAAATTTCTGAGCTACCATATGTCATCAGTAAAGTATTGCATAACACAGACCCATCTGCAGTGAACTGCAGTGTTATATTCATGTACCAAAATGTTCAGTCTCTGAAATTAATGTGAATCAAGCTTTGCATTTCAAAGAGAAGTTGTCACCTGTTCTCAGAGCACAATCAATATGTCATGCAGAAATGCGATAAAATCTGCTTCAGATTGCTATCATTTGCCAAGATCCAGTTTTGGGAGATTATCCCAGTACGGCTTTGACTAACAAAAAAAAAGAATACATTCTTTGTTGTTGCAGAACACTACTACATTCAGAAGTGGCATGACAAAAGGTCTTAAAATCTGTAGAATTTATAGATAGACATGCATAAAGCATTTCCATAGAAATAGATATTTTATTAAACCAATAACTAATTGTATAATATTATTACATTTAACTGTAAAGAATGCATTAAGAGATAAACTGACACAAACTACTATATTTACTAGCTGTTACAGAATAGTCATGATGTGGCATTTTGCTTATTTTGCACATTTTGGTGCAATAATTATGCAACCATATAACACAAGGTCAACTGAACAAATTTCCTCTATTCGATAGAATACCCTCAAAATAAAATTATGAAATGCAATACTGCTTCAAGAAGGATTGTGCTCCTCAACAGGAACTGGTAATTGTCTTTTTTCCAAATTCAATTGACTCCTGCACCCAGACAAATGAGCATTCATTTGAAATGAAGACAGAGATAAACATCGATCAACATAAAAGGAACATGAATTCAAAATTAGGTCTTGTCTTTACCTATATATACAATCTCTTGTTAGTGAGATACTGAGATGGGAGACATTGAGGTAATGGATAGCAGCAATATTTTACACTCTCACAGCCCTGCAGGAACCACATGCACATGCACATCCACGTGCATGTCCACTAACAAGCACACACATACAAATGCACATGGACACATATGTTCACAGGTTCATATGTGAGGCTCAGAGACTCCAGGACCCTTGAGTAATAGGAATGCATAACTCATTACCCAATCTTTTATATATATTGTATAATATCTTTTTAAAGCTATAAAGACTTTTAATCCCTGTTGGTTGAGCTGTTGCTGTTGTTGAGTCAGAAGTGGCTGGACTTTGTTCCTGACAGTCTTGCAAGCACCCAGTTATTTCCACAAAAGCACAGGCAGGCCCATTTGAATTGCTCTGGCCTCTAAAATGATGAAGGTTTGCATCACAACAGGGATGTGCGCAGCAAGATGGAAGTCCAAAGCATATCCAAGGACATTATCTAGTTTTGAAGGATCTTTTCTTGAATGGAAAAGGTTGCTATATTGGGATGTGTTAGAAATACATATTGTCAATCAATTTAAAAATTATTCAAATTGAATGACACGCTGATTTATTCATCAAAAATGATGGCATATATCAATATTATACAACCCCAATTCCGAAAAAGTTGGGACAGTATGAAACATGCTAGTAAAAACAAAAAGGAGTGATTTGTAAATTATGTTCACCCTTTGCTTATTGAAAGCATTACAGCTACACATTATATGATGTTTTACCTTGTGAATTTTTTTTATTTATTATTATTTTTTATATATATTTTTTTAAATGTACAGTAATTTAAAATCAGATAATTGCAACACGCTCCAAAAAAGTTGAGAGGGGCAATTTAAGACTAATAACAATTTGACGAGTTGAAATAACAAGGTGATGTGAAACAGGAGATGTTAAACAGGTGAGGCAATTGTGTCACAGTATATAGAGAGCCTCCAAAAACAGCCTAGTCCTTCAAGAGCAAGGATCATTCAAGGTTTGTCAATTTGCCAACAGATGCTTCAGAAAATAATCCAGCACTTTGAGAACAATGTTCCCAAAAGACAAATTGGAAGGATTTTGGGTATTTCACCTTCTACAGTGCAGTATATTTAAAAGATTCAAGGAATCTGGTCAAATCTTGTGCGTAAAGGCAATTCGAAAATCACTTCTGAATGCATGTGATCTCTGATCCCTCAGTCATCACTGTCTTTAAAAAATGGCATTCATCTGTAATGGATATCATGAACATGGGCTTGGGATAACTTTAGTAAACCTCTGTTAGTCAACACCATTCACCGCTGCATCCACAGATGCAAGTTAAGACTTTACTATGAAAAGCAGAAGCCCAACATCAACACTGTCCAGAAGCGCTACCGACTTCTCTGGGCTCGGTCACATCTTAGATGGAAAGTAGAACAGTGGAACTGTGTTTTTTGGTCCGAAGAGTCCACATTTAAATTTTTTTTTAAAAACACAGCCGTCGTGATATCCGGGCCAAAGAGGAAAAGGACCATCCAAGCTGTTATTAGCGTCAGGTCCAAAAGCCAGTGTCTGTATGGGCCAGGGGTGTGTCAGTGCCCATGACATGGGTAACTCGACGTCCCTGCATTTTCCAGCAGGACAAATTCAAACCACATACTGCCCAGATTACAAGTGCATGGCTGTGTAAGCAGAGAGTGTGGGTGCTAGATTGGCATGCCTGCAGTCCTGATCTGTCTCCAATTGAGAATGTGTGGCGCATTATTAAGCACACCAACCAGCAACAAAGATCCTGTACAATTGTGCAGCTAAAGACCTACATAATGGACGACTGCGGGAAAATTCCACTTTCTAAACTTAACAAACTTGTGTCTTCAGTGCCTAAATGCTTAATAAGTGTTATTAGAAGAAATGGTGATGTTTCACAGTGGTAAACACTTGACTGTCCCAACTTTTTTTGGAGCATGTTGCAATCATCTGATTTGAAATTACTGTACATTTAAAAAAATATATATATATGAAATTCACAAGGTAAAACATCATAAATGTGTAGTTGTAGTGCTTTCTATATAGCAAAGGGTGAATATAATTTACAAATCACTCATTTTTGTTTTATTAGCATTTTTCATACTGTCCCAACTTTTTCGGAATTGGGGTTGTATTAGAAAAGCCCCCAAATGAAGATAATTCAAAGACATTACATTATTTTGGCAGATGAGTAATGCATTGAATAAACATTACAAAATGCGGCTTCAGAAGTCAGTATATAGAAGTCAATGTCCAAGGTAAACTTAGGGACCATTCACACAGAATGTGTTCTAGCACATTCTGTTCTAAATGTGTTCTAATTGATGGTCTATGTTCAGGGTTGGGAGGGTTACTTCTGAAATGTATTCCACTACAGATTACAGAATACATGCTGTAAAGTGTAATTTGTAACGTATTCCGTTAGATTACTCAAGGTCAGTAACGTATTCTAAATACTTTGGATTACTTCTTCAGCACTGGTAGATTTTTTCACTTGTTTTGACTATAAAAACTCTGCCAGAACAGTAAGACAAAATACACATGTTAAAAATACATTCTCTGAAAAACCTAAATATCTTATGCAGTGTTGTTTCTAAAACAAGATCAATCAAATTGATCTTGTTTTAAGGATTTTTAGATATTTTTACAGGAAATCAGTACAAAAATTATTATCAAGAATACGATTTTTGCCCTAATATCAAAGGTCTTACTAGAAAAAAAAGACATTATGATCTAACGTGAATTTTCTTGATAAAAAAATATGATCGTGCCTGGTAACGTGCATCTATAATGGCTAGAAACAGCATTTTAGCTTAGCGTAAAGCTGACAATTTACACAAGGTTTATTTCTATTTCTTCTGCTCCAAACTTACTTCAAACTTACTTCTCTTTCTGCTCATATGAATGTAACATCATAAGAAAGTGTTTCACTGCTGTTCAAATCGCATCATTTATATGGATAAATGTTTTCCATCTGAAAGGACTAAATATTAAATGAAACAAATGACAATAAAATGCAAAGTAATCTCTTCAGTAATCAAAATACTTTTTGAATGTAACTGTATTCTAAATACCAATGATTTAAATTGTAACTGTAGTGGAATACAGTTACTTATATTTTGTATTTTAAATACGTATTCCCGTTACATGTATTTCATTACTCCCCAACCCTGTCTATGTATACATGCGCCAGATGTGTAAAATATAAGTAGCTTTTAAAAATGAGAGACTCCTGCTCTCTGTTCCATCCTGTTATGCTCTGTCTTTTATTGCTCCTTACTCATTTCTCAATCTTACTCATACTTTTGCTCGGTAAGTGTGGTTTGGTGAGGTGTGTTGATGTAGAAGCAATTGGGGTTGGACTGAATTGCTCTGATGATAGGATAATTCCCTGTTATAGATTGTATGTATGTGTCAGATGGCATGATTAAATGTCTTAATTTTTTTCTGATTTTTTATATATAAAATGAATTGTATTAAATTAACAGATTTAATTAAAAGCCCAAATTACAAATGTATTCTCCTTGTCCTGATATTTGCTAGCAACTTAATGTGCACTCTATTAATTGAGTTGCTGCTTTAATTAGAATCTGAACATAATTAATATTTTTGTAAATAAATATAAATTTTATATTTTGTTTCTGTGAAATTCAAGCAAAAATGATATAGAAACATGAATTGAATTTCAACAGACACACCAAAAACCCACAGTGTTTTACAGAGAATTTTTGCATGAACAGAAGGTGAACAAAGAGATGCTTGTGTTCCATGAGGAAGTTGTGTTTGATTCTCTACCATTCAGTCTAGATCATATGATGTCAATGAATCACTCTTTTCACTGACTTACTGAAAACCACAGACACCTGTTGTACAGTTAAAGGGGACATGAAATGCTCTTTTTTTAAATAGTTTTATTATCTTCCCTGAGGTCCACTGATAATATTAGCAAAGTTGTTTTTTTTTTCTGTTTTTTTTTTTTGTTGTATTAAAACATTCATAATTTAGTAATATATGATCATTTTCCAACCTGTTTCTGGCCCTCTGTCTAAAACGCTCAGTTTTGGCCTAAGCGCCTTCTATGTAAATGCCCACTGTTCTGATTGGCTATCATCACGCAGCCCCTCAATTTCAGTAATTTCTGAAACTCAATCTAAAGAGAATGAACAAGCTCCACAACATTATAAAACTAAAATTCAGTGTTTACAAATAATGCACATCAAATCAAATCAAAATCAAATAAAATCAAATCACTTTTATTGTCACACAACCATATACACAAGTGCAATGGTGTGTGAAATTCTTGAGTGCAGTTCCGAGCAACATAGTAGTCGTGACAGTGATGAGACATATACCAGTTTACAATAAACATCAGATTTACACAACACAATTTAAAATCTAATATACACATAATTACACACAAAACAATATACAAATAATAACATACAATGCACAGTATACAATACACACAATATAGGATACACATTATACAATAAAAAATAGTATATATAGTATATATAAAATGTACAGTAGGTTGTATTGTACTGTATTGACATTCAGGCTGTCGGTTGATTGTAAATTGCCAATGTGTTGTTAAGAGAAAATATAATTTATGACAGTCTGGCATGAGATATAAGAGTAATAAAGTGCAGTGCTGATGTATACTGATTGTGGGAGATCAAGAGCTCAAAAGTCTGAATGCTTGGGGGAAGAAGCTGTCATGTAGTCAGCTGGTGCGGGTCCTGATACTGTGATACCGCCTGCCTGATGGTAGCAGTGAGAACAGCCCATGGCCCGTGTGGCTGGAGTCTCTGATGATCCTCCGAGCTTTTTTCACACACCGCCTGGTATATATGTCCTGGAGGGATGTATCTGGCAGTTCGCACCACCCTATGCAGGGCTTTGCGGTTGTGGGCGGTGATATTGCTGTACCAGGCGGAGATGCAGCCAGTCAGGATGTTCTCTACAGTGCTGGTGTAGAACCGTGTGAGGATGTGGCGGTTCATTCCAAACTTCCTCAGCCGTCTTAGGAAGAAGAGGCGCTGATGAGCCTTCTTCACAACGACTTCAGTGTGGACGGACCATGTGAGTTCCTCAGTGATGTGGACACCCAGGAACTTGAAGCTGCTGACTCTCTCCACTGGTGCTCCATTGATGGTGACCTGTAGGCTGTTTCGTCATTGTCAGGGATCAGACCTACCACCGTCGTATCATCAGCAAACTTAATGATGGCATTGGAGCTATGTGTTGCCACACAGTCATGTGTGTACAGGGAATACAGGAGTGGGCTGAGAACACAGCCCTGTGGGGCTCCAGTGTTGTGGGTCAATGATGAGGAGATGTTGCTGCCCATTCTAACCACCTGGTGTCTGCTTGACAGGAAGTCCAGGATCCAGCTGCACAGTGAGCTGTTTAAGCCAAGAGCCCGGAGTTTCTCAACAAGCTTGGAGGGCACTATGGTGTTGAATGCTGAGCTGTAGTCTACAAACAACATTCTCACATAAGTGTTCTTTTTTTCCAGGTGGGAGAGAGCAGTGTGTAGTGTAGATGCAATGGCATCATCAGTGGAGCGGTTGTTGCAGTAAGCAAACTGCAATGGGTCCAGTGATGGAGGTAGCACAGAGCAGATGTAATCTCTGATTAGTCTCTCAAAGCATTTGCTGATGATGGGGGTCAGAGCAACAGGACGCCAGTCATTTAAGCAAGTGATTTTGGATCGCTTTGGAACAGGCACAATGGTGGACGTTTTAAAGCATGTGGGGACCACAGACAAAGAGAGGGAAAGGTTGAAAATGTCCATAAAAACACCAGCCAGTTGGTTCGCGCACGCTATGATGATGCGGCCCGGAATGCCGTCTGGACCCGCAGCTTTGCGGATATTCACCCGTCGGAAGGATCGGGTTACATCCGCTACAGAGAAGGAGAGTGAACTGACCTCTGTAGCTTCAGCCGCGAGAGCTCTCTCCGCGAGGGCGGTGTTATTTCCCCTGAAACGAGCATAAAAATTCTTTAACTCATCTGGGAGAGAGGCAACGGTGTTCACGGCGGAGTTTTTATTCCCTTTAAAGTCTGTGATGATGTTAATTCCCTGCCACATGCTTCTAGAGTTGGTGGTGTTAAATTGTCCTTCAATCTTGTTCCTGTACTGACGTTTTGCTTTTCTGATAACTGGCTTGTTTATGCTCCTCCGCGCTCCCGGAATTAAAAGCGGAGGTCCGCGCATCAAGTGCTGTGCGAACATCGCTATGAATCCAAGGTTTCTGGTTCGGGTAGATCCGTATTGTTTTGCTCGGAACAATGTCCTCTACGCACTTTCTGATGAAACACATTACGCTATCAGCGTAAAGCATGATGTCGTTATCAGAGGCGGACCGGAACATCTCCCAGTCCACATGATCAAAACAGTCTTGTAGCGTAGAGTCTGACTGGTCCGACCAACACTGGATTGTTCTGAGGGTGGGTGCTTCCTGTTTCAGTTCCTGCCTGTAAGTGGGCAGAAGCAGAATGGAAGAATGGTCCAATTTGCCAAATGGTGGGCGGGGGAGGGATTTGTAGCCGTCCTGGAAGGGAGAGTAGCAATGGTCCAAAACCCGGTCCCCATGTGTGTTAAAACGAATGTGTTGGTGGTATTTTGGTGCGACTGATTTGAGATTGGCTTTGTTAATGTCCCCGGTCACAATGAACGTGGCCTCAGGGTGCGTGGTTTCCTGCTTGCTTATAATCTCGTACAGTTCCTTGAGTGCCCAGTCTGTGTCGGCTTGTGGCGGGATGTACACAGCAGTGATAATGACCGCTGTGAATTCCTTCGGTTGCCAGAATGGTCGACACAGAAGCATGACAAATTCCAGATCAGGACAGCAGAAAGACTTGACAGAATGTATGTTCCTCTGATCACACCAGGATTTGTTGATCATAAAACATATACCACCACCTCTGCTTTTACCTGAGAGGTCTTTCACTCTGTCCGCTCGGTGCACGGAGAACCCCATGGGTTGGAACCCCAAGAGTCTGGAATCTCCGCAGACATCCAAGTTTCTGTAAGGCAGATAATGCAGCAGTCCCTCATCTCTCGTTGGAAAGAGATCCGCGCTCTCAGCTCGCAGATCTTGTTGTCCAGAGACTGAACATTTGCCAGTAGAATACTGGGTAGTGGGGGTCGATTTGCACGACACCTTACTCCGATGAGAACGCCAATTCTGTTTCCCCTTTTCCTTTTGCGTTTCCGCGGCCGGGCAGCCCAGACAAAGGGCTCCACTGGTGTGTTTGTAAACAGCGGGTCGGCATTGAGGAATTTGAAGTCCAGTTTACGGTGTTTAATTGCAGAACCAATGTCCAAAAGTGTTTGTCTGTCCTAGACAATAAGGCAGACAACATCCAAGACAAAAAAACATAAGAATTGTAAACAAAACAAACAAAACACTACAATGTTGTGTCGGAGCTTGCAACGCAGCAGCCATACTCGGCGCCATCTTGAGTCTAGTATGCGCCATCAGACACATTGCATCTGAATATATTAAACTGTTCATCTCAAGCACAACTGTTAACACTCACAACCTTTCAACACCAGATGCGAGAGTCATGCCAAAAGCAATAGAACCCATATTTTTTTTAATCCCCTTTTCTCCCAATTTGGAATGCCCAATTCCCACTGCTTAGTAGGTCCTTGTGGTGGTGCGGTTACCCACCTCAATCTGGGTGTCTCAAGTCTCAGTTGCCTCCGCTTCTGAGACAGTCAATCCGAGCATCTTATCACGTGGCTCGTTGTGCATGACACTGCGGAGACTCACAGCATGTGGAGGCTCATGCTGCTCTCCGCGATCGACGCACAACTTACCACACGCCCCATTGAGAGCGAGAACCACTAATCGCGACCACAAGGAGGTTACCCCATGTGACTCTGCCCTCCCTAGCAACTGGGCCAATTTGGTTGCTTAGGAGAACTGGCTGGAGTCACTCAGCACACCCTGGATTCGAACTCGCAACTCCAGGGGTGGTAGTCAGCGTCAATACTCGCTGAGATACCCAGGCCCCCATAAAACCATTTTAATCAATGATGCTATCTACCATGGAAGCGTCTGTTGTGGCACATCGCATTGCGGTGACAGTAAATAGATGTCCCGTTCCATTTTGCACTGCACGCGCTGGTGTTACTACTGCCAAAAACACAAATAAATGGTTTAGAAAGCTTGTGTCAGCGCGACTGGTGCAGACAGCCTCAAGCCGTTGCACTGCATCACGTCAACGGACATGCCCAGTGTAAACAGGGTGTCAGCACCATAAATTAATGAAAAATCAGTCATGACATTTGAAATGTTCATGAATTAAATGTGTTACTTACGTTTTTGCTCAGGTCCAAGTGTTCTTAACTGCCCCATCCTTCAATAACAGTTCCTATGCAAAGCTTGAATCGTATTATGACTGGTTCACAAACAATCCACATTGATATTAGCTGATCATCCTGCACTGAAATGCAAATATCCTGAAACGCATCTTAATGGTCAAAGATGTCGATCCAGCGTATGCTTTCATACAACAACAATTAAAAATAGCTCAGATGGGTGAAAGAACGCATCCATGATGCGTGTGGTCAAAACAACAAGAGGCAGCAGCTGAATGAAACCGAATGAAGTCTCCTTTTCAGAGTTGTAACTTGACACCATGTCTTTTAAAAGCGGCCTGAGATATGTATCAAGCAGTCAAAGACTGTGCATGTTTAAATACAAAAATAATTAAAAATAGTCAAGATGGATCCCCTTTGTTCACGAATAGTTAGGCCACAGAAGGCCTTGTTTGTCCTTGTCTCTATGTTTATGAACTGAAGCACCAGTGGGCGGGGCCAAGGGTGCAATTATTTTAAGTAGGCATTAATGTTTTTGAGCTGTAGAGGAGAATTAATGTACATTTTTGCAGTGTAAATACTTTTATTGCACTGGGGATTAAGTTTTGAGTTCTGAAATTTACAGTATGTTTTTATTGTAGAAAGACCTCTTATATGTCAAAATATAAAGGTAAATGTTATTCCTCAGGACATGACCCCTTTAAATAATGAAATAGACTACACTGTTAAATGGAATTATTGAGTTAAAAAAGTAAATAAAAAACATTATATAATAGGAGTTTTGAGTTCTCTCAACAACTTTATTTATAATAATAATTATTATTATTAATAATAACAATAAGAAGAATTGTCCTCAGTATGGTTGCTTTGTTTAATCAGTTTGAATTTGTTTGTTCACTAAACGCAAAATACTTTATTCAGCCAATAATGTCTTGTCGAAGCAACTACAGATGTCTTGTTCAGCAAATTAGCAATTAGCAATACACTAATTTTTATTTTGTCACCATTTCATTCTTATATTTTGTTTTATATGAGTTTTATATGAAGTTAACTGCAATCTTTGCTACAGAAGGAAGATGCGCACAAAACCCACAGTTTTTTACAGAGAACAAGACAATACCTGCAATAGTTTCATACAGATACACCTCAACCCTTAACACACAAACCTCAATGACGTAACAATTAAGTAAAAAGATGAGCTCTTAAAATCAGCACACAACAACTGTCTAACAGTGGCAACAAAACAACAATAACAACAACAACAGCATAAAGAAAGTCAGCAAACAGCAAAAAAATAAGCATATAACAATAACATAATTTATTCATGTTGCAATGCATGCTGGGAACTTGCAAATCAGCAACATTGTTAAATATGAAACTGTTTTTTCAGAAAACTCTGTTAGGCTAGTTGGGACAACATCTTGAGGAATTTTGTTGGTCTATCATGTGTTTTTATGTAGAAACCCATATGCTTGATAAAATGTGATTGCATTTTTAAAACTGTATACTGCCTCTTAGGTAGACACACTGTAGAATACAGCTAGTGATGAAATGAGCCCCCTCCCACTGAAATACAGTCGACTGATTTCTTTTGAAAAGCTAATGCTTGATGAAGGATTTGTGGGTTTGATTACCCACGAATGATTACAGGGATGTTTGATGTTTGGGCTGTTTCTCTTTCCACTTAGTTGCTTATTGGATTTTTAATCTCTATATTGATCAAAGTGATCCATGTATTACTTGTCCAGTGGCTGATGTTTCGAGGAGGACATGAATAACATTATCTGAAGAATGCTGTAGATTTTACTTGGTTTTGCAAAAATAAATTAAGATAGACAGAAACATTACAAATTGTACCCTGTTGCACCTGATGATCTTAGAATGGGTATTGATTTAAGAAGTATGCTCATGTCAAGTCACTATCACATAAAATGTAAGGCTGCCTCAAAAAAAAAAATTTTTTTTTTTCAAGCCAGGGCTGAGGCAGGCATCCAAATGATTCTGCCTCAGCTAATCCAAATATACAATCTTAGCCTCAGGACTTTGGAGCTGCGCAGTTTGCCTTTTCAATAAGATTTCCATTGAGGAATGTCTCTGCATTAGCTTCTTCCATAACCTGTGCCAAAGAGTGCTTTGAGGATCTGCTGCAGTCCTTAAACTAGTAGTATAACTTTCCATAATGTTTCATTTTTTATTTGTCTTAGAATTTTTTCTATTTTTATGAAAGACGTAGGATGTAACTTTATAAAAATTAAAAAAAGGTAGTGCTCCTACTGTTTTACCATATAATTTGATCCAATTAAAAGGGGGATTTTTAA
This sequence comes from Myxocyprinus asiaticus, assembly GCF_019703515.2. Classification (NCBI taxonomy): domain Eukaryota; kingdom Metazoa; phylum Chordata; class Actinopteri; order Cypriniformes; family Catostomidae; genus Myxocyprinus; species Myxocyprinus asiaticus. The sequence goes on along the minus strand of NC_059353.1, from coordinate 21,224,818 downwards.
GTAATGTTATTTCTAGAGCAAGTCAACCAGGAAATCACAGTCCAGGTCACTGCTGTGAAATATTTCATGCTCCAAAAACAGATTTATGTGCTAGCATAAAACAGCTGTACATTTTTATATGGAATCTCCTTGCTCTGCTTATATACTGAAGCTCTACCCTGATAATAGCATAGGATGTAGAAGCAGACATCTGGTGATAATATAATAATGAAACATGATATGTTTTCTTATCTCACCACTCTGGCCATGTTGCCCCTGTGACTACACATTTTTTATTGCTTGTTGTCTGATAAATACCCCACAAACATACGGAAAATGTAGTTTTGTAGTTGTGTGTAAGGGTATGTCACTTTAAAGTGGTTACAAACCACACAAGGCCTACCCCTTAAGACATGTTTAGCCCAAAGGACAGGCCCCTTCCATCTATGCGAGTGGACCATCTGTTGTGTCATTTGCACTGTAACATACTTATTTACTCTTGTGCCATGGAGAGAAGACTGTCAAACAATCCTCACATCTCAGTTCACAGTAGTGGAACATTTTACATGCTCTTAAAAGCAAAGAGATGAGAGAATATGAACACAGCCATGATTTTAGATGGAAAAACACATTCAAACATGCAGAGACTCACAGAAATATTGTTCCTGTAGACACATGTCACCGGTTTCTTTAGCAAATTTTTCACTGGATTAGGCAGGGTTTGTGATCAGCAGACTACAGTCACTTAAGTATTAGGCCAAGTGTTTCGCATAACACCTGTGTGAAGTGTTTCTTGTCAGAAGATGTGATAAAAGATGAGGCAAAAGCCATGCCAGCCCAGTGTTCTTACTATAAGAAGTTGTGGGTGTGAATGTAACGGGGGGTCACTACAATAGTGACATTCAAAGTTCTTCATTGTTGAATGTGTGTTCTTATATTAAAAATATTTTAATTAGCAACCTTCTGTACTCCCAGGCTTTAGATTTTTGTGGGGAGAGCCTTGTCAGTCAAATTAAAGATTCAGACTGCAAATTCTTATATTTTTAATGGTCACTACACTACAGCAGACACTGTATTGTTGTCCCACATTGAAAGGGGATTTTCATATCTAAAGCATAGGCCGTTTGTTTTTATGAACACAAACAAGATGATTTAATGATATGACCCTCAATTTCATAATAATCTATTTTAATTTTTTTTTTCTTTTGATTTAACAGCTCGGTATTAGAAAATGATACAGCTGCATTTTAAATTTGCATAATGCCAAATGTTTTTATCTATGTTGATTTAGCTTTACCAGCTCACATTTAAACAGTCCTGGTAAGACACATCCGTGTCACATTATTTAATTTTTATTGCATTCAGTTATGAAAAACTATTAATAACTAAAGGGATAGTTCACCCAAAAATGAAAATTGTTTCATCATTTACTCACCCTCATGCCATCCCAGATGTGTATGACTTTCTTCTGCTCCAGATAAATTCTGCTATAAATCTCCAGTTTCACTTTTAGATGTGAAAATGAAAGTGGATATTTATAGTAAAAAAAGACTTAAATATTGATCTGTTTCTCAACCACACCTATTATATCAACTTTGAAGATATGGATTACTTTTATGCTGCTTTTATCTGCTTTTTGGACCTTCGGATTTCTGGCCACCATTCACTTGCATTGTATGGACCTACAGAGCTGAGATATTCTTTTTAAAATCTTTGTTTGTTTTCAGCAGAAGAAATAAATTCATACACATCTGGGATGGCATGAGGGTGAGTAAATGATGAAAGAATTTTCATTTTTGGTTGAACTTTCCCTTTAATTCAAGGGAACTTTTCACAACACATTCTAGTGACATCAATTGAAAAGAAGTGGTGTGAAAAACCAACACGTCACCAAGCAGTGTCATCTCAGGCTCAGTCACAGCTGGATAATACAATAGTATATTATTATAAACACATTGAGATCACAATGAAGACATTCTGTGCCTGACATGTTGTTCTCATATTGTTCTTGTTCCCTAGACAATTTTGCTATTTAACATCATATTGGGATTAGGGTTCAGTAGGGTTAGGATTAGGGTCATATGAAGTCTTCATCAATCTTTAAACAAAAATTGGTATGTGAAGACACCACTCAGAAGGCTGAGGATAATATAAAATCTCAGCTTCCATATGTAAAATACAAATGCCTCATAGAAAAGCTATTAGCACCAGGTTCAGGAATGCTGAGCATACTCTTAAATTAAAAAGCCAATGAGTGACATGTTGTGGTATCCTCATTAGACCTCTCTGCCTTTAATATTAAATGTACATACACTGATCAGCCACAACATTAAAACCACTGACAGGTGAAGTGAATAACATTTATTATCTTGTTACAATGGCACCAGTCAAGGGGTGGGGTATATTAGGCAGCAAGTGAACAGTCAGTTCTTGAATTTCATGTGTTGGAATCAGGAAAAATGGGCAAGCGTAAGGATCTGAGTGACTTTGACAAGGGCCAAATTGTGATGGCTAGATGACTGGGTCAGAGCATTTCCAAAACGGCAGGTTTTGTGGGGTGTTCCCAGTATGCAGTGGTTAGTACCTACCAAAATTGTTCCAAGGAAGGACAACTGGTGAACTGGCGACAGGGTCATGGGCGCCCAAGGCTCATTGATGCGTGTGGGGAGTGAAGGCTAGACCTTCTGGTCGGATCCCACAGAAGAGCTACTGTAGCACAAATTACTGAAAAACTTAATGCTGGCTATGATATAAAAGTGTCAGAACACACAGTACATCGCAGCTTGCAGTGTATGGGGATGTGTAGACGCAGAGTGCCCATGCTGACCCCTGTCCACCGTCAAAAGCACCTACAATGGGCACATGAGCGTCAGAACTGGACCATGGAGCAATGGAAGAAGGTGGCCTGGTCTGATAATTCACATTTTCTTTTAGATCATGTGGATGGCCTGGTGCGTGTGCGTCATTTACCTGGGGAAGAGATGGCAGCAGGATGCACTATGGGAAAAAGGCAGGCTGGCGGAGGCAGTGTAATGCTCTGGGCAATGTTCTGCTGGGAAATCTTGGGTCCTGGCATTCATGTGGATGTTACATTTACACGTACCACCTACTTTAAGATTGTTGCAGACCACGTACACCCCTTCATGGCAACGGTATTCCCTGATGGCTGTGTTCAGGAATGGTTTGAGGAACATGACAAAGAGTTCAAGGTGTTGACTTGGCCTTCAAATTCCCCAAATCTCAATCTGATTGAGCATCTATGGGATGTGCTGGACCAACAAGTCCGATCCATGGAGGCCCCACCTCGCAACTTACAGGACTTAAAGGATCTGCTGCCAATGTCTTGGTGCCAGATTCCACAGGACACCTTCAGAGGTCTTGTGGAGTGCATGCCTCGACGGGTCAAAGCTGTTTTGGTGGCACAAGGGGGACCTACACGTTTTTAGGCAGGTGGATTTAATGTTGTGGCTTATCGGTGTATAGACATAAGATTATGGATGCAACAATAATTAATTTAGGTGAACAATGGTGTGTACAAAACATACCAATTTTAATGCCAACAAAATATTACGTAACTTCAGTGTTTAAGTTACTTAAAAATAGTAATCCACTACAAATGACTAATTATTTGTCTATAATTATAATCAGATTCCTTTACTAATTACTTCATTGAAAAAAGTGATCACATTACCAATTACTCTACTTTTGAGTGACCACCTTGAGGGTTGGTTTATGGTTTAATCAAACAGAATGTTATGAAGTAAAGTTATAATTATATATTTTGGAGAATGTACAGACAAACTATGCTTGAAACCCGTCAATTCATGGAATTTGTGGAATATGCACTTCACTTAATATTTTCCATGAAAAAACAAAAGCTGTGCAGTAAGTGCATATACCATTAATAAAATCCCAGCTGCAGTGCTCAGGGAGTTAGCCCATTTTTAGCTTAGAATTTGGTTTTAAAATCAAGTATTTAGTGTGAACTCAGTGTTGTGGTATGTAAATATGGCTTTGTTATGCAATGCTTTGATCTGATTTTCACACAAAAAAAAAGAATAATAATAAATAAAAAATAAAATCAAAAAGTTTTCTAGGAATATGTAGTTTGAAGTTTAAGAGTGCATAGGTTTAGACATATCTGCACTTTCAAGATATTCAGAAATGGCCAACTGTCTGATAAGCATTAATCTTAAATTTGGCGTAATATTTACAGTAAGAACAACATCTGCTTTGCTTATTGCTATATCCCACCTATCAGCTCATCTACATCTAAAGCTTCTCCAGAGTTAACAGAGTTAATCCAACTTTAAGCTTTTTCTGTTTTGGTAATGTCCTGAGACTTGTAGCTGCTTTTAGAAAAGGGGTTTGGTCATTTCTTTCTGTTTGTCCTGGGAACAGTGTCCTTATTGTAGAATTTTCGCTATGCCTAAATAGTATTTCAAGCTGACCAGTCACATATTACACTTCCTCACAATTTCTTAAACATTGGTTGTGGCTCAGATATCACCCCCTTCATTACCAGTTCAGGAATTTATGCATTTTTCTTTGTGTAACAGCACAGAATTGTATTTGTTTATTTGCACAATACACAATAACAATAAATATGTACTGTAATAACAACAGTATGAAAGTAATGAGTGTATTAGGAGTGTAGGAACCTTAAATTGTTCCTCCACACTTTTCAAATCGGTCCTACTGTTTATGTGTACTGTAAATGTTTCAGTATAATTCATTGAATGCAAAACCTCTCTCTTGGAGCTGAGGTCCTCCACTGTGTGCACTGCACTCAGAGAGACCCGTCCTGTATCCCTAACCTTGCAGCTGGATCCTTTCATTATTGACCCTTGAAATGATAATGCCACCTATATTTGCACACAGCTGTGCCATCTGCATTTGAACATCATAGACTGAATTTGTGTCACAAAAAAACGGAAAGGGAACTATTGTTAATTGGTACAATTACTGCATTCATTAGGACTGGCTATGATTCATGATCTCACCACTTAAATAAACTGGCTGACCCCCAAACCTCTTGAGAGCCCAGTTAATAATACTCCACCCATCCAAAAATCAAGCTTGAGGGCCTATTTTTTAATCCCAGTTGTATTTCTCCCATTTAAGATTCATTTTCTCCCTGAATCTCTAACATTGTTTGATGATTTCAGATAAAAGTCAAGCCAAGAATTAATGACTCATGTTTTATGTCATTATTAAAACAAACATTGCCAAATATGGTTTGGCACTTTGTCCCATTTAAATTTCTATTTAGCCAAAAGATATTTAAAAGATATAATGCACTTGAAGCAGAAGATGCATTTGCACAATACAGAAGGGCAAATCTGGGCTGTTACACAGACAGATGGTTACACATGTTCTAGTTGTTAGAGCTGCAAAAGACACTTTTTTTATATAAGAATTTTGATGAGAATAATTAAAAATTGTGAGTCTGAAAGACGACAGATTATAATTTATTGAATGATTGACTCTCTTTGAACAGACATCTTAAGTCATTTACAGCTGGAAGAAAAAGGTGCACTTTGTTTAATATAAAGAAATGAACATAGATACAGTAAGTTTTGAACCTAAGACAAAAGAAATGTATGCAAAAAAAAAATTAATCGTACTGATTAATTAAAAAAAACCGTGAGGCTGTTTATAGGACCAAACTTAACTTATTTAGTGAAAATGCTCCATGTTTCTGATCATGTTTAGTAAAGCAACGTTCATGTGTGTGTATACATGAATACATGCATAATGAATAAAACAAACAAAATACATCTAGGACATGCGAACGTTTCACAAATAGGCCCTCTGAATTAAAAAATGATATTATGCAGTAATGCAACACGATAGTTACACGTTATGCGTCCTTATATATAAAATATATAACAACAACCAAGACAACTGGTAGGTGCAATGGGAAACAAAACTCCAGTATACTTTTATAAGAGTGGATGAAACTTTACTATTGTAGTGGACACGCTTCCATGTAACAATTGTGGGATCATTCTCGACAGAACACATACTCTGTGTAGCTTGTCCAGATTTTATCCTCGTTCGGATCATTACTGAAGTAGGCGCACGTGCCAGTGGAGCTGCACGCGGCCATATGGAAGCCAGACTCGGACAGTTTGTCAAACGCTTGTTCGAGAAAATTATATTTCAGATAATAGCGTGATGTATACCTCTCCGGAGGTCGGTCCGGGTCTCTGCTTTCGTTCAAAGTGTCTCCGAACACCTCCTTCGCCAGAGAAGTTTTCCCGCACACCGTGATCCTCGCGACTCGCCTGAATTTGGCGTCTGTCTGTATGTCTCTTCCGATTGTATACGAACCCCGGTAACCGACTGTGATGTAGCCCGACTTCTTGGACTCCAGGGATGGAGAGTGAGCGTTACTGACGGCGGACAGCGCGCGTGAGGGGTCCGGTCCGACCAGAGGAGTCGCGCTCTGCATCGACAGCTCTTCCGAATCACTCTGGCAGATCTCATCGGTGATGGAGTTGTCTTTGCTCATTTTGGGACTCAAGAGCTTGGACAGGTCCCGCAGCTGATAAAACTCTGCCTCCCTCTGTAGTCTGCTCTTTTCTGGAAAATAGTCGGGCAGAACCAGATTTAGATCCCGTAGATAGTCTAAAATGTAGCGGAAAAGAAACCCGTCCCTGTCCAGAAAGTAACGACCCTTGCTGTCTCGTGCCAGATCTTTTGGTGTTTTCTTACTAAACATGTGCCAGAGGAGAGAATCCGGTACGGCTGTCAAAGTCGTGTGCCGTGTCAAATACACTTGTCCTCCAACATTTAGTTCAACGATTTCAGAAAACGGAGACGCTGATTCTGCGCAGTTTGATATTACACATTCTGGATCTGCCAAAGCCATCGCGTGTCTTCAACAGGAGATGCCAGTGACGCGCGCTTGTATGCAACGAGCTTTCTATAGACTCGAGATAAGGACAGATGTTTGTTTAAATAGGTTGTGGGAGGGAAGAGAAGACGGCTGATGTATGGCTAGGGGCGCAAGATGTTAACACTTTATTGGCTAAATGGGACCAACTGGTGGCGTGCGATTAATACAGCACGTCAGAAGCTACAGTGACCATTATTTGATGTCTGTCATGTCCATGGCAAGTAAGGACATACATTACAGTGCATTGTACAAAGGAGAAAGGAAAAAGGAAAGAGTTAACGTTGTCTAATGTTAAATTACAGCATTGCCATTTATGACACAGGAGAATAGTGGTATCTAGTGGTAGAAAGTTGCAATCATGGGTCAAGAATTTTCATTTCAATGAAAATGTTGATGCCAGACTCTATAGAATAAAATGGAGAGATATACAGTATGTCAGCTCATTGGTTTAACAATAAACTTAAAATGCCCCAATGACTAACATAAAAATCTAATAGTTTCAAAATGGCACAGTCCATTGCATGAAAGTCAGTTTACCTTAAAGGGATAATTCACCCAAAAATGAAAATTATCTCATCATTTACTCACCCTCATGCCATCCCAGATGTGTATGACTTTCTTTCTTCTGCTGAACACAAACAAATATTTTTAGAAGAATATTTCAGCTCTGTTGGTCCTTACAATGCAAGTTAATTGTGGCCAAAATTTTGAAGCTCCAAAAAGCACATAAACACAGTATAAAAGTAATCCATAAGACTCCAGTGATTAAATCCATATCTTCAGAAGTGATATGATAAGTGTGGGTGAAAAACAGATCAATATTTAAGTCCTTTTTTACTATCAGTCTTCACTTTCACTTTCTTCTTTTGTTTTTGGCAATTTGCATTCTTTGCCACCTACTGGGCAGGGAGGAGAATTTATAGTAAAAAAGGACATAAATATTGATCTGTTTCTCACCCACTTCTATCATATCACTTCTGAAAATATGGATTTAACCACTTATTTGCTTTTTGGAGCTTTTTTTTTTATTTTTTTATGGACCAACAGAGCTGAGATATTTTCTAAAAATCTTTGTTTGTGTTCAGCAGAAGAAAGTCATTCACATCTAGGATGGCATGAGGGTGACTAAATGAGAGAATTTTCAATTTTGGGTGAAATTTCCCTTTAAAGGGAAACCACTCTTAAAGGAATAGTTGACTCCAAAATGAAAAGTTCTCACCCTTATTTATGCCCTTTGTCATAACTTTTGGACAACAAAAGAATAGGCATAAATCCATCAAATATACAGAAGTAGGGCTGCAACAACTAATCGATAATTATCGATAATGGAAATCATCGACAACGAATTTCATTATCGATTAGTTGGATATTTGCCGTAAGCACGGCGAAGCCCCGTCAGTGACGTCACTTCACAGCCCAGTGAAAAATGTGTTGTATGATAAAACTCGTTTGAAAAACAGCTGAGACAAGTTGTCCAGCACACCAGAGCACTTTATAAACACTTCAAAGAAGATCATAATAAGCATACGGTTTAATGTGGACCGGTTGTGCGTCAGGTGCGTTTACAGGGTGATAGTGCTGTTTGATGCGCTGAAGAGTTGCTGCAGAGTTGTGGTCACAATGAACTGCTCTGTGGAAATAAAGTGAATGAACTCAAAGCCTCCTGAGCTGAGATGTCTGAGGTCATTTGCAGCACTCATAGACGATAATGTTCTTGCAAAACAAAACAAAAAAATTAAAATTCAGCAGACAGAAACAAAGAAAGAGTGAGAAACTTTTAGATGCGCGTGTTCCATGAGACTGCACGCCTCCGTACAAACAGCGTGTCATACATGAGCATAGACGGCTTTTCTGTCATCTGTTCTTAATAATATAATAAAGTATTTCTTCAAGCGCGTGTCTGTGTGTCTACGGGCAAATTATTTGTAATATTCATTTGATAATAATAATTGCCTAATAATAATAATAATAATAATAATAATAATTTAATACATGGGAAAACGAGCCAAAAATCGTCTTGACATCGTCAAAGGCATCAGCTATTGGCGATCACTCTGACCATCGTCTATCCCCGAGATCATCGTCTGTCGGCACAACCCTAATGTGCATTTCTCTCTATAAATTAACAAAATGTTCAGACAGTCTCCTTGCTGGTTTTTCCAACATATTCAGAATCATTACTGCTTTTACCTTTTATCGTGCATGCGCTAGTAAAATATATATTTTAAAGGCTCATTATTACGGTTTAGTATTTCTCTGTAATGTAGAACAGTGTTAGCAATGTTACTTATAACATTCTTTCTCAGCCCTGGAACTCAAACCATTTTATGATGCCCCCCCCCCCCCCCCCCCCCCCCCCTTAAATATATTTAAGTAATTAAATTAATATCATAAACGTGCGACTAGTCGACTAATGGCTTAAATTAACGACTACTAGTCGACTAGGAAAACCTTTGGTCGGGGGCAGACCTACTATATTTTATAATGCAAACATCTTATGAATTCAAAATCAGCCGTGTATTTCGCAAAAAATTTTGTTCTTACCACAAGCGAGTCTCTGTTAAACTCTAACGAGCAAGCGAGCGCGCGCATCCACGTCAATCAAACCGATCGCAATGGAGAAAGGGAGTGCAATCGTTTTGATTAAACTGTCCAACATCATACCACGATTTCAGTTTCAATGTAATCAGTTGTGCAGCTTTCATGGATATCAGACTGAAGTCTCAGCAGTCAAGGTGTGCCGGTTTTCAAAGTGTTTTCTCCTGCTCATGTAAGCTCATGTAATACAGTGAGCACCGGGACGTGTCTTTTCAGCGCGAGAGTGAATTTGCACAGTGTTTACAGATGATTGTACTATATTAAACTGTATGTAATGCTGAATATAATGTATAATAATGCGAAGGGTCCTGATATTTGAAAGTCCTCCTAATAATGCCACATCATGTAATGTCTGATTTCACTAGTAAATTTATACAATGGCAAACATTATTTTACTGGATAAACATACACAATTTTTTGAAAATACTATTTTAAAAACTATAATATTAAAATATTTAAATGTATATAATCAGTGACAGTGTACAAGCATACTGTATGTGTCTAACATAATTATGTATTTTTCAGTTGGGCAGAATTATTAACATTTCTGTTCTCGTGTCACTACTGCCCTCTGCTGGGCTGATCTTTTGTCCCACTCCATGCCCTATGGATCATTTTACTCTTTAATGATGAGAATTTTTTGTTAAGTTTTACGAGTTAAGCAACTGTTTCGCATATGTCCTGAAAGTAATAATAATAATACATTTAAACTTAACTTTTTATGATTCAGGCTTTGTTCAAAGTTTTGTGAGAGTAAAGAATCGTTAATTCAGTAATGAAAATCAAACCAAATCCTTACACCCTTTATCATTTCAGTTTTTTGAAAAATCATATTTTAATAAAATACAGGAAATAAAATTGAACTTTTATCTGATTAATCGATTAATCGTCGAAATAATCGAAGATTAATCGATTATCAAAATAATCGTTAGTTGCAGCCCTATACAAAAGATTTTTTATTTTTTATTTTTTTTAAACTCATACAGTCTTTCATAGGGTTGCAAAAATATATATGTGACAGATCACTAACTTTCTTTCAAGGAGAAAGTGGGAGCCTGACAAACAATTCAACGTGAGTCTTTTATTCTTGATACTTTTCAGTATAAACACACACACTGATAGCTTTTCAGAACAACCAATCACACAGTCAGATTCGTGTGTCGCTCCCTCTCTCTCCCCTCCAGCCATCTGGACTGCCCTCTTATCCCTCTCCAGCTCTCACTGTAACACAGAACAGCTGTTAGAGATAATTTCCCACAGTCAACCCTTACCGTTCTTCCTCTCCCAGCCTCACTCTCCACAGATGTCGCTCGGCCACGGCCACATCACCACAATAAATTTATGGCAAAAAAAAAAAAAAAAAAAAAAAAAAAAATGATATGATTCTGACATATAGCTTTAAGGTATTTGAAAGGTTAAACCACACTTTAAATTGTGTGAATTTCATTGCATTACAACTAAGTGGCATCTGCAAACAAATTATACTTGTCATTGCTATCAACCAATTAACCAATTTAGCCAAGACTATTTTAATAGTCAGTTATTCTGAAGTTCATACCACAGGTGTAGTTCATTATTTTAGCTATGGTCATGTTTTTTTTAATGTTTAATAAACAGAAAATGTCCAAATAGCCTACTTTTTGTCTATTTGTTAACAGTATATCTATTGTTTTATGAAGTTTTATTGTTTTATAATTAAATATTTACAGCTTCTTTTGTTCTCTAAAACATGTGAAGAATAAATGCAAATCAAAGGATAAAACAAACAATTGGAAATTCTAATGTTTTAATACTTTCTAAGATAAAACATAAAACAATAAAATAATTTTCTTTCACTTTCACCTAACAATGGTCACATTCAAGTTGCACTTTTTAACCTCAGCTTCTTGGAATTTCTCTGACCCGATGAGGAACCACTGACAAACAGACACATTCTCTGACTAAACAACTGTTGCCAAAAAATTCCAGTTTTCACAAATGTTGAAAATACAACATGTAAGAAATTCATGGTAAAGGTAATGAAATATGATATGATGATGTCTTCTGTTCCTTTGTTTTCAAATCTATTGCACTGAATAATACTAATTCCATGAAAAGATTTTATCCAATAAATTTTTTTTTTTTTTATTAAAAATAATAATTTTCCTGTGTGTGTTTAATGTTCTAAAAACATCTAAGATAAAAAGCAAGATAGAAAACAATTATCAAACATTTGCATTCCCCTGAGAAACTTTGCGTTCGCTCGCACAACTTTTGCATTCTCTCATAAATTATTTTGTATTCTCTCGAAAAATGTTTTGCCATCCCTTGGAAAACTTGTTCTTTCATATATGCACACTTGAATGCTCTTCAGGCTTTAGCATTTATGAGAGATAAGTCAAGATGACAGGGGCCAGTGCCTGTTTTTGCAGAAATACTGAAATTCTTTCTGTATTACATCATTAACCCATACAGAATTCTGATATATGGCAATAAGCAAAACATATGTTCATATATGTTTATTTACTGATCCTTTTACTGAAAAATCACATCCTTGTACATACTGTATTTGCAACACATTCCAAAATGCTACAAAATGGCAGTTATTCATATTTGTAGCATATGTTTTCCCAAATACTAGTGGAATTTGAATATTATGTTTGAAAATATCTGAACTATAATTTTATATGTACGTTTATAAATGGCCGTATGTCAGATTTCACGATTTGGGTGGCATTTGCACACCCTGGCACACCTGTGGCTATGCCACTACCACAGGGCACTTCAAAGGGAGAACAATCATGGATGCCAGGCTGCAGTGTTGTTCTGAACACAAATTCACATACAAATGACTTAAAAAAGTCACAATTCCAAGACTTAGAAGGGAATACGGTATAGGGATGATCATTTCCGAATGAAACGCACCCTGAGTCGTTCTTGAAAAAAAAAAAATCTTATTATCCTTTATTATGTAAAATCTCTGTGTGTATAGATTTACTAAGAGACTTGACATGACTTCCAACGTAATTAAGCAATTTGTGGCCTATTTATGGATCACAACAAGAAAGAAAATAATAATATGCAATTTCTATGTTTACAAAAAAGCATTCCAATCCAATTAGACCACTCACATTTAATGGAATTTAACTCTGTAGTCTTTTATACGTTTATATATTGAGAATTATGCTTTGCTTACATCTTACACTTGTCTTCATGGCGTCACACTTTTCACTGCTCTAGCTATCTCTTCTTGTTGTACTCGCAATAGCTGGAATAATGCTGGAATGCATATAAAAGCTGAAGTCATGAAAATGCAAATTATTTCATGGGAACGCAAATGTTTTTCAAAAGCATGGAGAAGCATCTATACCCCCCCCCAAGCAAAGTTTGAACTGATATTTAATACCATGGGGTTGTTCAGCATTGTGAAACCATGCACTTTATGATGTTGTGGTTAAGTAACAATGGAAATTTGACAAGCCAGTTTCTGCTCAGGCACATTAGTATATAAGGCGAACAAGTTGACATCCTGAACTCACAGTAGGATCCAGACCTCACACGATGCTCAGAAAGGTAATGACTACGTACTGACTACTAGTCACTTAAATTACGCAGTGCTACTTTGAAATTATTTTAAACAAATTTCATACAGCCTTTTATTTTTATTGTTCTTTATTTACTTCTTTTCCTAGAATTCAAGTTTTTAATACCAAAATTATTAATGCTGTCAATGGCCTGTGTAAAATTTGTGTTAAATTTGATTTTTCTATTTTTCTCAGAGTGTTACTGAAAGTTTTGGGGCAGCAGTGTCATGTTTGAGCACATCTCATCTGACGGATGAAGTGATTAGAAGGAGTAAGAGAATGATACTGGACACACTGGGAGTGGGATTACTTGGAACCAGCACGCCAGTCTTTAAAACTGTTCTCCAGTACAGCCAAGTAGGTTCTGATATTCTACAGGTTTATTAATCCTTGTGAAATTAGTCTAAACTATCAGTTATATGCAAAGACCGATATAATTCAATTGTCCTAAATTTTTGTCTGATTGTTTTGTGTATTTCTTTGATGATTTATAAACTAGAGACAGCAAGCAATGAAAAACAGCAAAGTCTGGGGAAGACCAGGATCATCACTTCCACCGCAGTATGCTGCCTTAGTTCATGGAGTTGCAGTAGGTCAATTTAAATGTCCTCTTATACTTAAAAATGTCTGAGGGATTTTTTGTAAATATGTGGTTCAATGTTTATTTTTAAAAGACCCTTTTTAAATAATAAAAAACTATCATTCCTGACCACATTGCATACCACTTCTCTGATTCATGTATGAGCACCCCAGTTGCATTAATGTCATTGGTAACACTTTACAATAAGGTTCCATTTGTTAACATTAGTTAACATAATGATAATGTCAACATATAGTAATACTTTTTAAATCAAATGTTGTATATGTTAGCATAAGTTAATGCACTATGAACTAAAATGAACTAACAGTGAACAACTGTATTTTTTAACTAACATTAACAAAGATGAATAAATGCTTATTGTTAATGGTTAATTCATTACATCTAATGCATAATGTTAACCAATGGAACCTTATTGTAAAGTGTACCATGTAATTTCTTCAGCTAATCTTAGTACATTTACAGTAAAGCACTTTCATGTTATATGTAATTTTAGTATGAATGCATCTGCCAAGAACATGAATTTAAATGTGATTGAATAGGTTTTTTACTTTAAGCAAATTGTTAGTCATCCAGTTTGTATTGTGATAAATACATTTAATCAGACTGCCATTGTCAAAAGCAGTCCATCTCTAAGTGATCAACAAGTCATTTTTTATTTGTATATCTCAAAGCAGATTTGCAGAAAATAATACTGGTCCTACTAGAGAATGAATGTATTATCTCAGATGAAGTGACAGCAGAGGATACTTAATAATATGTTGAAACTGTGAAATGTTTTGATACATCAGGTGCACTCTATGGACTTTGATGACACCTGGCATCCAGCCACTCACCCCTCCGGTGCTGTTTTGCCAGCTCTCCTGGCATTAGCTGAAACAATGCCTGTTAAACCCTCTGGCTTGGAGCTGTTGCTGGCTTTCAATGTGGGCATAGAGGTTCAGGGGAGGCTCCTGAGGTTTTCCAAAGAGGCATACAACATTCCCAAAAGGTAAGAATACCTTTCAAGAGTCTAAAATAATGCACTGTTTAAAATTATATGTATATAAAATAATAAATAAATAAAATAGTCCTGTAAGTAATCTGAGGCTCCAAAATGATCCACTTGTTGATCTATAAAAGCATATGTTTCCATTTTGTTTCCCCAAGTATTTTCACAAGACAGACTATGGAGAAGTTGAACACGTTCACAAATTGTGGCTGTGGCTTTCAAACTGTTGTAGTACACATTTTAATTATGCGTCATCGGGGTTGAAAAACGTACAAAGAAATATTAGAAACAATAAGTTCAGAGGTAGAGAAATGTCATATGCAATCTATGGTCCATGAAGACTAGTCAGAAAAAAACAAATTGCTCAATAATGGAAACATCTTAAAGTAACACATCATAATAGTTTTTATTAGTGAATCATTAATAAGTATTTAATATTGCTTAACAAATCTGTAGTTGATTTACATCAAATATGAATATATATTCTGTATTAAAATTTAAAAATCTAAGCACCATGAAATTTAGAACTGTTTGAATGTACATTAACTAAATAACTATTTGGGATACATCATGAAATAGTAATTGTAAGTGTTGTTTATTGAAAAACATTGTAAAGTTACATATGATGAAGTGCCCCTTATTGCATAATTAAGGACAAAAGTTAACAGAAGTTTTAAGGCCTTTAAGACCAAGTGACAGAATATCATCACAGATTTACAAGTACCAAATCTCTGACAGAAAAGAATGTTAATTTGAGAATTTAAAGGGATAGTTCACCCCAAAATGAAAATGCGCTCATCATTTACTCACCCTTATGTCATCCCACACTCGTATGACATTCTTTTCTGACTTTCGGAACACAAAAGAAAATGTAAATCAATAGGGTCCAAAACTTTCAAGCTCCAAAAAGGACATAAAGGCAGCATAAAAGACTCCAGTGGTTTGATCCATGTCCTCTGAAGCTATTTGATTGCTTTGGATGAGAAAAGGCCCAAAATTTACGTTTGTATTCACTATAAATCTTGACATCCACCCGAACACAGTGCAGGCTTCAAGACAGTGATTATTTGATGCTGCACACGATGCCTGTACTCAGTCCCGGTCTCATACTTCACATCAATCAGATGTTGCATTTTCATTTTTCTTGTGTTTACCATCGACCTTCTGGCAGCCAAGAAAGCTCAATCCTCAACTTTTTTTTTTCTCCCCTTTTCTCTCCCCAATTTGCAATGCCCAATTCCCAATACACTGTAAGTCCTCGTGGTGGCGTAGTGACTCGCCTCAGTCCGGATGGCGGAGGATGAATCTCAGTTGCCTCCGCGTCTGAGACGGCAATCCGCGCATCTTATCATGTGGCTTGTTGAGTGCGTTACCACGCAGACATAGCAAGTGTGGAGGCTTCACACTATTCTCCGCGGCATCCACGCACAACTCAACTCGCACCCCACAGAGAGCGAACCACATTATAGCGACCACAAGGAGGTTACCCCATGTGACTCTACCCTCCCTAGCAACCGGGCCAATTTGGTTGCTTAGGCTCCTGGCTGGAGTCACTCAGCACCCCTGGATTGGAACTCGCAACTCCAGGGGTGGTAGTCAGCGTCTTTACTCGCTGAGCTACCCAGGCCCCCCCAATCCTCAACTCTTATCATTTTTACCCGCATCTGCATTTTCAAAATAGCCCAACTTCACTTGAAAACTGTGAACCTGGCAACACTGTCTGGTTTATGTACAGTGCTCAATGTGTCAAGTGCAAGGATGTGTGTGAACAAGCTTCTCTCATGAACATACCAAAAAGACTGCAGATGTCAGATTTATAATGAATAAGCAATATCGTTGTTAACCACCATGCAAATCAAATTGCGTGGGGCCCCGGATGTCTGGGGGGGCCTCGGTCGGAAAGCTGAGTAAAAACGCTCAAGGGGTGACGGTGACGCGTTGTTTTGTGTTCATGTGCTGTGATGCTGTTTTCAGTTGTCTCTGAGCGGTTCTCATGCATTGTGAAGGCAAAGTGCTGCAGGTTCACCCATTCGAGCTGTTCTGAACATTTGAACCTGCTTGAAGTTATTATAAAAATCTAAAAACTCAACACAGTATCACAGAAATGTAGGAGGGGACAGCGTTTCACCAAATTTGTAAGGAGGAATATTGTAAACTGTAAAATAGAGTTTGAAAGACACTGCAGTGCACTAACAACGTTCATCGAAATAAAAGCTCCTGGTGAAGGTGAATATGACAGAAATATATAATTATTGTATAAAAAATAGTTACTGAACAGTAATAAAAAAATATTCATCTGGGTTCCAAAATAGGCTATAAGTGAGTGAAGTTGTAGTTTTGCACACTGTATTCATTTACAAAAAAAGTTTTCAAAAAATATATGTACAGGTAAATATTGCTTTTTTTTATTACTGTATCGGTGCATATAAATTATATTTATTATATTATAAATTAAATAAGATTTTTCCTTGTGTTCATTTTATTGGAACATGCATTCGTTATCTTTATCTAGATTTTTATTTCATTAAATATTTTGAATGTACTTTGCTACAATGGCTGGTAGAAATTATATTAAAATTATGATATAAAATCACTTTTATGTAATGGCTGGATGGTTGCTTGGGGCCTCAGAAATCGTAACCCTGCCCATGTGAAAAGAACTTACATTTTTTATCTGTTTCTCACTCAAAGCAATCCTATTGCTTCAGAAGACATGTATTAAACCACTCGAGTCGTATTGATTACTTTTATGTTGCCTTATTGGAGCTTGAAAGTTTTGGACCCCATTGACTGATAGTGTATGGACAAAAACACCTCATACATCCTTCAAAAATATCTTTGTGTTTCACACAAGAAAGAAAGTCTTACGAATTTGGGATGGCATAAAGTTGAGTAAATGAGGAGAGAATTTTATTTTTCGGGTGAACTATTCCTGTAAAACACTCTGAAGGACTATCAAAGCTCAGCTTTTCAGAAGCAACCTCAGGACAAACTAGAATATGATTGCATGGAAATGTATGTCTGTTAATAAAGATGCACAATGATTTATTCATTTTGAAATTTATTCTCGCTCAGATTTCACCCACCTGCAGTTGTTGGGGTTATGGGCAGCGCGGCTGCTACGGCTAAACTCTTAGGCCTCTCTCCATCCCAGAGCATAGCAGCTCTGGCTATAGCCTGTTCATCTGCTGGAGCTCCCATGGCAAATGCTGCTACACAAACCAAGCCACTACACATGGGCAACGCTGCACAGGGGGGTCTGGAAGCCTCTGAACTTGCTCTCCTTGGTCTTGTGGGCAATACACAAATTCTGGATGTGGAATCAGGCTTCGGGGCCTTTTATTCAGATTATGTTCCTCACCAGCTGGCTGAGGTCACCCCTATTTCTTATTACAGGTGGGCGTTGGAAGATCAGAACATTGCACAGAAGCGCTTCCCTGCCCACCTTGGGATGCACTGGGTAGCAGATGCAGCAATGGAAGCAAGAGCGAAATTTCTGGACAAATACCCAAATGCCAATCTCAATCAGATTAAGAAAATTACATTGAGAGTGCCCTTATCCAGATATGTAGACTGTCCTGTTCCAGTTACTGAGCACCAGGCCAGACACTCTTTCCAGTTCAACTGCTGCACTGCTCTGCTTGATGGTGAGGTCACCGTTGAATCTTTCAGCAAAAGTCAGATGAACAGGAGCACTCTTAAGGATATGCTTCTCAAAGTACATTTGGAAAATCCACAAGACAATCACTCGAGCTTTGAAAAGATGTATTGTGAAATTGCTGTGGAGACGACACAGGGGGAAATGTTCACTGCTCGCTGCAACACGTTTTACGGTCACTGGAGGAAACCACTTAGTCATGAGGATCTGGTGCAGAAGTTCAAGGCAAATGCGTCAACTGTGCTAACCCCAGATGTAGTGGAGGGTATTATTTATACTGTAGACAGTCTGGACACAAACCCAGACTGCTCAATGCTTTGGTCATATATGCACTTTAATAAGGAAATGCTGCACACAGATGAGTGCTACTACTCAGTTTCGGCTTGAATTATATTGTAATGTCTGACAAAGCTATGTAATTCTTTTAAAAATGTAGATATGTATAATTATAAACTGAACAAAATCTGATATGGTCATACATTCAAAACTTTCAGTACCTGGCTGAAACTATGTCATAAGATATTTTTGTTTTGAGCATTGCAAACTTTGAACTAAAATATACGTATGTTTTTGAAACATGACTTATCATGAAAATGTTATTCTATCCTATCCAACCTATCATCGTTTTGACATCTTAATGCCAGGCTTTCTAGCTAAACTTCTGAAGATAAATAGAGAAATTCAGATGAGGGAAAAGCATGACAGTGAATGCACTATTTTGAATGAAACCATAAGTTATGTTGTAATTACCAATAAAGTAATCAGTCAACTTAGCTGGTGTTAATTTTGGACACTGTCTGTACATTTGGGATGTGACTCATGTGATAAAGCAAGAAAAATAAAAAGAAGGAAAAAAAGACTACATTTTGAGCACATCCTGGCTAGTCGATTTGGGCAACATCACAAGTTTTTTTCAAATGCACAGAATTTCATAATAGTGCTCTTTTTGTTTTTGCCCCAATGGAGAGGAAATTCCTTTGGCATATGAAACTGAAATTAGAGAAGAGAAAATAAAGAGAGTGGGGACCACAGACAAAAAAGCTGTTTTCACTCTCACACATTTTTGATCGAAAGTATTCAGATCACTTTCTCTTCAGTTTTTATATCATTTTGTGCTCTATTTTGTGTTCTATTCCAGCATGTTCAAATCACCTTTTTACTCATTAATTTTTATAATACTTTTTATAACAGAAGACTAATAATGTGTATTTTCTTTAAATGTTACATAGCTAAATGAGTGAATGATGACTTTCTTTCCTTTTTAACGCCATGCCAGCTTCTATGGCTATATTCATGGCAAAAGCCAGTTTAGTTATTCAAGAGTAAAACTAAAAAAGGTGTTTAAGATTAATTTTTTTCTAAAAACCTTAAAACTAAATTTGGATTTACTTGGTTAAAAACCTTTTCAAAAGTGTCAACAGAATAATACAGGTTCCTCAAATGTGTAGAAGCGTTACAGTCCAGTAAGACATGTTTAATGAATCGTGGGTTCTGATAGGATGGGCACTTTGGTGAATTTTCTCCAGATAGTAAAAACTGGTGTGTGAGCCTTGCGTGTTCTATCCGGCATTAAGTGCAAGTGACTTGATCCCAACGATTATTAAAAAGGAATACGTGTCTTGTCCCAACAACAGGATTTATTTCCCGTAAATTGTTGTTTAAACACTGATCCCATACCGACTGCCATTTGTTTTTAGTGTATACGTTTAATGTTGGTTTTAGCTCTGTGAACAGAATAGAGCATTTGACTGGTTCTGAGGATAATGCTTCTTTGGCAGCTCTATCTGCTTCTTAATTACCAGAGATTCCTGAGTAGCCAGGTACCCAGCAGAAAATAATACTAAAATTCTTTGATTCTAGAGATAACAATTTGTTTAAAATCTTCACGATTGTTGGGTGATCGGTTTTTATAGACTCCAATGCTTCCAGACATGATTTGGAATCAGTTATCATTAAAAAGGATTTCTGTGGAACAGTCTCAATGAATTTCAGTGCTAGTAATAAAGCATTTGCCTCTGCAGTAAAAACTGAACTTTGGTCAGGGATGCTTATGCCTTGACACAGTTGACTTGTTGCAAAGGCTGCTGCCACTTGATTTCCAGATTTGGATCCATCTGTGTATATTGGGATATGTTGTGGGAACACTGCTCTTATATCCAGGAACTGTTGGTAATACTCATTCAGATGAGTTTTTGATTTTTGGTTTCTTGTTAAATCCAGATGGGTTTTGGGCTTTTTGAGATCCCATGAGGGGATTTCGCAAAAATGTGTCTGCTCCAGAATGTTTAAATGCACTTTCAGATTCTCTAGATGGGTTTTTATATGTAGGCCAAATGGATGAATGTTACTTGGTTTTCTTTCATATAGTATTGAATGTTAAGTTGAGAAAACTGCTGGATAGGCTGGATTTTCTTTGTTTTCAGTTTGGTTGCATAAGGTAGGGCCACCTTTAGGCATCGGATTTCCAAGGAAGGTTCATTGGCTTCCACATAAAAACTTAGAATTGGTAATGTTCTGTATGCTCCTAAGGCCAGTCGAATTCCTTGGTGGTGAACAGTATCTAGAAGTCATATATATGATCTCCTGGCTGATCCATAAATGATGCTTCCATAGTCCAGCTTTGAGCGAATCAAGGTTCTGTACAGAGCTGAACTGTCTGCTCCCCATTTGGTTTTAGATAAAACCTTTAAAACATTCATAGCTTTAAAACATTTCTTTTTCAATAATTTAATATGAGGGATAAAAGACAGCTTACTATCAAAGTTGATACCAAGGAACCTGTTCTTTTTAACGACTTTGATGGCGACTCCGTCCATAAACAACTCAGGTTCACTGTGCAACGAACGGAGCTGACAGAAATGCATACAGTTTTTGTTTGTGAGAACTTGAAACCATTCCGAGTTGACCAGGAATGTATTTTGTTTATCTTCATGTGGATTTTTCACTCGATAGTATGCATGTACTTGCTTCTGTAGCAAATGCAGATGTCATCTACATATAAACTACAATGAACATCAGAACCAATAACTTTTGCAATGCTGTCTATTTTAATACTAAAAAAGTTACTGATAGAATACTACCTTGAGGTACTCCGAGTTCTTGTTTATGTAGATTAGACAAGGTGTTTGCTATCTTTACTCTAAAAAGTCTGTTCGATAAAATTTTTTTAATGAAGATTGGCAGGTGACCTCTAAAATTCATTCGATACAGATCCTTTAAAATGCCATGTTTCCACGTCGTGTCATAGGCTTTCTCCAGATCAAAGAAGACAGCTACAACATGCTCCTTTCTAATGAAAGCATCACAAATATAGCTTTGAATGATGACTAAATATTTTAAAAGGGCCTAAACTCTGAATGATTTATCTGAAATAATTCTCCTTTATATTAATCAAGAGTCCACAATGTTTCTTATTTTGCAATGCTCTGCCCAAAACAAAGGTTTATTTAAATCTTTACGGTATATAAAAACATTAGAGACACATGGTCAATCTATAAATGAATTTTGGAGGAATTCAGGCAAGTTTCAGCACCTCCTGTACCATCACTCCAATTCCATCAAATATTTCATGCAGTGGTGCTTTGCACATGAAAGCACTGGTGGTGACAATCTTATTTTTCTCATCAACATGGGCCTCGTTGACATGCTTGCAGATGTGCTTGCAGCCAAGTTGAGTAATAGCTTCAGCAGTGGCTGGAACATCTGGATATCTGAAAGACAAGGATTCAGTGACATCATTTTAGATCAACACAATTATGGCAATTTTTTTTTTTTAAATTGTGTATAGATTTATTCCTGACCTTCTATTCCTGGTGCAAATCAGCTCAGGCTTTTCTGTGTGTTAAGCAACCTCCATTTTTTTTTCAAAATCATATTTTGCCATACAAAGACAAAAAGCCCCATCCTGAGTATGTTAGCCTATTAGGATATATTCCTAAAATCTTAGCCTTTTAGGAACATGGTAATGTATATGGTACTGTAGTGTATAGTGTCTTTATTGTACATTGAATTATTTAGTATATATAGTATTGCACTCAGTATGCATGCACATTCACACACGGCCTTATGTATTATGTCTTAAAGCAGCATTTACACACAATGTTTGACAATAAAGCTTGTATTTATTTTACTCTGCTGCATTCAATACAAGTTTTCCCGGTTTCTAAGTATGTATAAAAACAAGTTTGCCCCGTATACTAAGCTTAAGCTTTAAATTCCATGAAAACATTATAAGTCCCACTCTCTAAAAATCTTAATATATACTGTCTATATACAGGGTTGGGGAGTAACAGAATACATGTAACGGGATTACGTATTTAAAATACAAAATATAAGTAACTGTATTCCACTACAGTTACAATTTAAATCATTGGTAATTAGAATACAGTTACATTCAAAAAGTATTTTGATTACTGAAGAGATTACTTTGCATTTTATTGTCATTTATTTCATTTTAATATTTAGTCCTTTCAGATGGAAAACATTTATGCATATAAATGATGCGATCTAAAGTGCATTTGAACAGCGGTGAAACACTTTCTTATTATGTGTTACATTCATACAAGCAGACAGAGATGTAAGTATGAAGCAGAAGAAATAGAAATAAACCTTGTATAAATTGTCAGCTTTATGCTAAGCTAAAATGCTATTTCTAGCCATTTTACATGCACGTTACAAGGCACGATAATATTTTTTTATCAAGACAATTCACGTTAGATCATAATTTCTTTTTTTCTAGTGAGACCTTTGATATTAGGGCAAAAATCATATTCTTGATTAAAAAAAAATTGTATTGTTTTTCTGTAAAAATATCAAAAAATCCTTAAAACAAGATCAGTTAGATATATCTTGTTTTAGAAACAACGCTGCATAAGATATTTAGGTTTTTCAGAGAATGTATTTTTAACATGTGTATTTTGTCTTACTGTACTGGCAGAGTTTTTATAGTCAAAACAAGTGAAAAAATCGACCAGTGCTGAAGAAGTAATCCAAAGTATTTAGAATACGTTACTGACCTTGAGTAATCTAACGGAATACGTTACAAATTACATTTTACAGCATGTATTCTGTAATCTGTAGTGGAATACATTTCAAAAGTAACCCTCCCATCCCTGTCTATATATATGGTTTACCTTTCATCCTTTTCATGGCCAACAGTCACCTCACAGCCAGGGAAAACCTTAGCTGCCAGCACAGGTGAGATACAGCACAAGCCGATGGGCTTCTTCTCGGCATGAAAGGCCTGCAGCACTGTTTTCACCTGCTCATTGACAGAGCAGTCTTTACCCTGGACAGCCCAGCTACACAGGTTTTTGGCTGCACCAAAACCACCTGACAAAATAATATAAGAAAGTAAATCCTGGTGTTTTTAACACAACACACTAAATTAAATGCAGATTTAAAGAGAGTATGGACATTCTTCCAAAACAGCTGTAAACAGCAGATGTGTGCTAACCAGGAAAGATGATGGCATCTAGATTCTTCACATTAACCTGAGAAAGGTCTTGGATATCACCCCGGGCAAGTCTGGCACTCTCCACAAGCACATTCCTCTTTTCCTCAGTTGGAGAGTCTTTCAGGTGATCTACAACATGCATCTGATCAACATCGGGTGCAAATATCTTGACCTGTTGGGAGGTTGATTCTGTTACTAAAGAAAATCCTAGACATGAATAAGCAATTCATTGTAAAATGTAGTACAAATAAGGCTGGGACTGATTTCAAACCAGCAAACCAAGTTATAAATACACTATACTATAAAATATTTCTTTGGCTATAAATATCCAAATTATACAATGATAACAAGTGTTTCTCATTTTTTGTTTTTGTATATTTCAATGTACCACTCCACTATTAAAGGAATAGTTCACCCAAAAATGTAATTCTCTCATCATTTACTCACCCTCATGCCATCCCAGATGGGTATGACTTTCTCTCTTCTGATAAAAACAAACCAATGCACCTCCAGGATTTTTTTATGGGGTGGCCAGAGTAGAACAGTAAACATTTGTATGTTTTTATAGTATGTTTTATAGTACTATGACCTCTTACATGTCAAGGAAAATTTGATTTCTCAATGCATGACACCTTTAAGTCCTGTAAGTTGCGAAGTGGGGCCCCCATGGATCGGACTTGTTGGTCCAGCACATCCCACAGATGCTCAATCGGATTGAGATCTGGGAAATTCGGAGGCTAAGTCAACACCTTGAACTCTTTGTCATGTTCCTCAAACCATTCATGAACAATTTTTTCAGTATGGCAGGGCAGATTATCCTGCTTAAAGTGGCCACTTCCATCAGGGAATACCGTTGCCATGCAGGGGAGTACGTGGTCTGCAGCAATCTTTAGGTAGGTGGTGCGTGTCAAGTAACATCCACACGAATGCCAGGACCCAAGATTTCCCAGCAGAACATTGCTCAGAGCATCACACTGCCTCCACCGGCCTGCCTTCTTCCCATAGTGCATCCTGCTGCCATCTCTTCCCCACGTAAACGACGCACACGCACCCAGCCGTCCACATGATCTAAAAGAAAACAGGATTCAGACCAGGCCACCTTCTTCCGTTGCTCCATGTTCCAGTTCTGATGCTCATGTGTCCATTGCAGGTGCTTTCGGCGGTGGACAGGGGTCAGCATGGGCACTCTGACTGGTCTGCGGCTACGCAGCCCCATATGCAGCAAGCTGCGATGCACTTACTTTCTATCATGGCCAGCATTAAGTTTTTCAGCAATTTATGCTACAGTACCTCTTCTGTAGGATCGGTACTGTAGGATCATCAATGAGCCTTGGGCGCCCATGACCCTGTCTCCGGGTCACTGATTGTCCTTCCTTGGACCACTTTTGGTAGGTACTAACCACTGCTTACTGGGAACACCCCACAAGATCTGCCGTTTTGGAGATGCACTGACCCAGTTGTCTAGATATCACAATCTGGTCCTTGTCAAAGTCGCTCAGACCTTTACGCTTGCCCATTTTTCCTGCTACCAACACATGAATTCAAGAACTAATTTTTTAACCACTCCAAAGATTTCATATTAGCAAACTATAGTTTTGGCAAGTCGTTTAGTACATCTACTTTGTGCATGACATTAGTAATTTTTCCAACAATTGTTTACAGACAGATTGTTTCACTTTTAATTGACTATATCACAATCATTCCAGTGGGTCAGAAGTTTACATACATGAAGTTAAATTCCAGAAATTATGTCAAGCCTTTAGGCAATTAGCTTCTTATAGGCTAATTGGAGTCAATTGGAGATGTACCTGTGGATGTATTTTAAGGCCTAAGTTGGGCCTCTTTGCTTGACATCATGGGAAAATCAAAAGAAATCCCAAAAAAATTGTGGACCTCCACAAGTCTGGTTCATCCTTGGGAGCAATTTCCAAACGCCTGAAGGTACCGTGTTTATCTGTATAAACAATAGTACACAAGTATAAACACCATGGGACCAAGCAGCATTTAAACCGCTCAGGAAGGAGACGCATTCTGTCTCCTAGAGATTAATGTAGTTTGGTGCGAAAAGTGCAAATCAATCCCAGAACAACAGCAAAGGACCTTGTGAAGATGCTGGAGGAAACAGGTAGACAAGTATCTATATCCACAGTAAAACAAGTCCTATATCGACAAAACCTGAAAGGCTGCTCAGCAAGGAAGCAGCCACGGCTCCAAAACTGCCATATAAAGCCAAACTACAGTTGGCAAGTGCACATGGGGACAAAGATCTTTTGTGGGGAAAATTATGTGGATATATTGAAGCAACATCTCAAGACATCAGCCAGGAAGTTAAAACAAGTCGCAAATGGGTCTTTCAAATGGACAATGACCCCAAGCATACCAAAAGTTGTGGCAAAATGGCTTAAGGACAAAAAAGACAAGGTATTGGAGTGGCCACCACAAAGCCCTGACCTCAATCCAATAGAAACTTTATGAGCAGAACTCATATCTGCATGATTTTATGCACTGCACTGCTGCCACACGATTGGCTGATTAGATAATTGCATGGATGATTGTTAATGCCAGACAGGCTGGTTTGAGTATTTCTGTAAATGCCGATCTCCTGGGATTTTCACACACAACAGTCTCTAGAATTTACTCAGAATGGTGCCAAAAACAAAAAACATCCAGTGAGCGGCAGTTCTGTGGATGGAAATGCCTTGTTGATGAGAGAGGTCAACAGAGAATGGCCAGACTGGTTCGAACCGACAAAGTCTACGGTAACTCAGATAACCACTCTGTACAATTGTGGTGAGAAGAATAGCATCTCAGAATGCTATTCTTCTCTCAGAATGCAGTGCTAAGTCCGTAGCGATGCGGAGCTCTTTGAATGTCTCTGGATCATAGCCTTGCTCGTCCATTTGCTTGAGGAGCTTAGCTTGGAAAACTTGGAGCACCGCCATCGCGTGGAGTGCTGAACCTGCTTTACCCGCCATTGAGTATGCTTTCCCAGCCAGTGCGGATGCCCTGCGAGGAACTGGCGTCAGCACTGGCTGGGAAAGCATACACAATAGCGGGTAAAGCAGGTTCAGCACTACATGGTACGCGTTGCCGGTTCATTCTGAAGTGCACACAGACCATGTTTATCGGTCTTTAAAGCCTTTGGCAGTTAAATGATCACATATGATCATATCTCCGTTTTGATGTTATTTTGATTAATTATACAGCCCTGAAAAATCATGAAATAAGTCTACTGATGCACTCTATGAAACTTAATGGCCAAATAAAAGGCTCATTAAAATCATTGTAATATACACGTTATTGTTGAAATTTATATCTTCAGCAAAATCATCGCGATGACATTGTGGGTATTCGATGTATTGCCCAGCTCTAGTTAGTTTTATTGCCACTTTTCGTTGCCACTGTTTTTAAACAAAGTCGACATACTGGCTCGTTCACGTTAATGGGCTCTCTCTCTCATTTGGCTTAAAGCCAAAATGTTCCCACACCGGAGCTGTGGACTGCAGCTTTGAAACCAAGTCCATTTGGACTTATTCTTCCAAACTTTCAGGCTGGAATTATGCAGTCGTCAGGAAAAACACCTATTAAAACACCTATTAGTCTCGAGTAACACGCAATCTTCACCTGTCGCTGTCCGCTCTGTGTGTGTGGAACTACCCCGCCTCCAACACAGAGAGCAGATGAGAGAACAGAAGCAGCATGACTGGCTAAATTGTTGCTGACATTTATTCTTATGTAAACATACACGCATGTAAACACAATGGGCAATATCGAGGTCATGTCCATACATCACACGATAAGTCGATAACGTAATTATTGTGACAGGCCTATGTGCCATTTGGAAAATCTGGTTCCAGTAAATCTTCTTTTAAGGAGTTCATCTCGACTCTGTGAGCATGTGTGCGCACCTCATGAATGAGTGCATACAGACAATTCTTCTGTGTCTATTTCAGTTCAAACTGGAAAAACATAACCACTTAAGTAATTTCAGAGAATGCTGGGTTTTATGGCGGCAGCAACCGACGTCATACCGTTAGGTCTGTTACACATGAGACCTCTCCAGTACTGACTGGATGTTCCACATTGGGCCTGGAGCCTCGGGCGCGTGCGCATCACGGTGACTCGCCGCTGTCTGGCTGCTCTTGCACCATGGACAGCACCGGCCTTCTACCAACAGGGTGTTATGCTGGGTCAAATTTTCAGAAGGAAAGTCATCTCCATCACTAGTGTCTTTCCAGGGGGCCTTAAAAACTGATTTATTTTTCCTAGCTTTCAATTAATTGCATTATAAATTGTATTATGTCAATTTCTCTTATCCTGTCTTTGTCGAATTTAAATGTTTGTTGTATTCTTAAGCTGTATGTATGTGATTGTATTTTTTTGTAACTCCATGTACAGCACTTTGGTACCCAGTGCGGTTTTTGAAAGTGCTCTATAAATAAAATTGAGTTGAATTGAGAAAGTGCTGACCACAGATGCATCCAACACAGGTTGGGGCGCGGTATGTGATGGACGCATGACTTTTGACACCTGGACAGGTGCGAAACGGGTGTGGCATGTAAACCACCTAGAGGTACTGGCTGTCTTTCTAGCTTTGAGTGCTTTTCATTAATCATCAATCACTACGTTCTGAATCGTTCGGACAACAATGACCCACGTATGGCTGGCAAAATACAAGTATACATTTCCTCCGGTGCACCTCCATTCTGTCATCAGCAAAGTCCGAGTGGACATGAAAACAGTCCTGTTACTTGTGCCGAAATGGCCCAATCTGTCCTGGTTTCTGGAGATGGTAGAAATACTGGACGGGCCTCCATGGGAAATACCGCACGAGCTGTGAAGCCTTTCATGTGTGGCCTTTGAACGGAGCACAGCGGACGAGACAGAATTGGCTCAGTCGGATATAAACACCATTGTACAGGCTAGAGCACTGTCCACGTGACGCCTTTACGCACTGAAATGGAATGTGTTCACTAATTGGTGCTTTTCACATGGCAAAGACCCTGTGCACTGCCCCATACCTGAAATTCGTACATTTCTTTCAGATCGATTGGACGCAGGGCTCACTCCGTCAATGCTCAAAGTTTATGTGGCGACTATATCTGCGTATCACGCACCTAAAGCCGGCACCTCTATAGGCAAACATGATTTAATCATAATTCCTTAAGGGGGCAGGGGTGGCTAAATCCCCCTTGCCCAGCTACAGTCCCGACTTGAGACCTAACTTTGGTCCTAAAAGTGCTCGTGGGGCCTCCCTTCGAGCCTCTGGACTAAGTCGCAGGGTGCAAACTGCCCAATTGGTGTTAAAGATAGGGCTGCAACAACTCATCGATAAAATTTATAATTATCGATAATGGAAATCATCGACAACGAATTTCATTATCGATTAGTTGGATATTTGCAGTAAGCACAGAGAAGCCCCGTCATCATAATCGTTAGTTGCAGCCCTAGTTAAAGCATACTCAACTAGAGGCGTGGCCTCTTCATGGACATGCACGAATGGTGTGTCCTTATAAGACATACAGTGCATCCGGTAAGTATTCACAGCGCTTCACTTTTTCCACATTTTGTTATGTTACAGCCTTATTCCAAAATGGATTAAATTCATTATTTTCCTCAAAATTCTACAAACAATACCCCATAATGACAACGGGAAAGAAGTTTGTTTGAAATCTTTGCAAATGTATTAAAAATAAAAAAACGAAGAAAAAAAAAAAAAAATCACATGTACATAAGTATTCACAGCCTTTGCTCAATACTTTGTTGAAGCACCTTTGGCACCAATTACAGCCTCAAGTCTTTTTGAGTATGATGCTACAAGCTTGGCACACCTATTTTTGGGCAGTTTCTCCCATTCTTCTTTGCAGGACCTCTCAAGCTCCATCAGGTTTGATGGGGAGCGTCGGTGCACAGCCATTTTCAGATCTCTCCAGAGATGTTCAATCGGGTTCAAGTCTGGGCTCTGGCTGGGCCACTCAAGGACATTCACAGAGTTGTACCGTAGCCACTCTTTTGTTATCTTGGCTGTGTGCTTAGGGTCGTTGTCCTGTTGGAAGATGAACCTTTGCCCCAGTCTGAGGTCCAGAGCGCTCTGGAGCAGGTTTTCATCAAGGATGTCTCAGTACATTGTTGCATTCATCTTTCCCTCAATCCTGACTAGTCTCCCAGTTCCTGCCGCTGAAAAACATCCCCACAGCATGATGCTGCCACCACCATGCTTCACTGTAGGGATGGTATTGGCCAGGTGATGAGCGGTGCCTGGTTTCCTCCAGACATGACGCTTGCCATTCAGGCCAAAGAGTTCAATCTTGGTTTCATCAGACCAGAGAATTTTGTTTCTCATGGTCTGAGAGTCCTTCAGGTGCCTTTTGGCAAACTCCAGGCAGGCTGTCATGTGCCTTTTACTGAGGAGTGGCTTCTGTCTGGCCACTCTACCATACAGGCCTGATTGGTGGAATGCTGCAGAGATG
Organism: Myxocyprinus asiaticus; assembly: GCF_019703515.2. Lineage (NCBI taxonomy): Eukaryota > Metazoa > Chordata > Actinopteri > Cypriniformes > Catostomidae > Myxocyprinus > Myxocyprinus asiaticus. Next base: position 21,194,602 of record NC_059353.1, on the reverse strand, counting down.
GTTGTTTTTCTGGAAGGTTCTCCTCTCTCCACAGAGAAACGCTGGAGCTCTGTCAGAGTGACCATTGGGTTCTTGGTCACCTCCCTGACTAAGGCCCTTCTCCCCCGATCGCTCAGTTTGGCTGGGCGGCCAGCTCTAGGAAGAGTCCTGGTGCTTCCAAACTTCTTCCATTTATGGATGATGGAGGCCACTGTGCTCACTGGGACCTTCAATGCTGCAGAAATGTTTCTGTACCCTTCCCCAGATTTGTGCCTTGATACAATCCTGTCTCGGAGGTCTACAGACAATTCCTTGGACTTCATGGCTTAGTTTGTGCTCTGACATGCACTGTTAACTGTGGGACCTTATATAGATAGGTGTGTGCCTTTCCAAAGCATGTCCAATCAACTGAATTTACCACAGGTGGACTCCAATCAAGTTGTAGAAACATCTCAAGGATGATCAGTGGAAACAGGATGCACCTGAGCTCAATTTTGAGTGTCATGGCAAAGGCTGTGAATACTTATGTACATGTGATTTTTTTTCATTTTTTATTTTTAATAAATTTGCAAAGATTTCAAACAAACTTCTTTCACATTGTCATTATGGGGTATTGTTTGTAGAATTTTGAGGAAAATAATGAATTTAATCCATTTTGGAATAAGGCTGTAACATAACAAAATGTGGAAAAAGTGAAGCGCTGTGAATACTTTCCGGATGCACTGTATGTTTTTCAGCAGGATGGTCTTCTCAAAACACATTTGCAAGGTTTTACAACCTAGACAAAGTCTCTCTCTTAGCAAGTCATCTCTGTCTAGAGCGCTTGCTATTTTTTTGGTCAAACATATACTTATGCCCCTCTTTTTAAATATGGGCTCAATGACTTTTTACACAACTGCCTGCAATCAGACTGCTGTATTTCCCAAAAGTCACAGGCACTTTCATTACAAAAAAAACTTTCTTCCCGACTGGGTTCGTAAAGGGGTTAATTCATAATATATTATTATAGTTCATATATATATATATATATATATATATATATATATATATATATATATATATATATATATATATCTGAGTGTTCCCCTCCTGGCCCACCATGAGGGTCATTCACTTGCGGCATATTCACTCATGCGGGACTGCGGCATCATGTTTCCTCTCTGGGGAGGTTATGTCGTGTAGTGCGGTGTGATGAGACTCTGTTCCCCATAGTGTCAGCTTAGTGATGCAATGTCTGGTTCCCCTCGTCTCAGGGAACCAAGGTTAAATACGTAACCGAGACGTTTCCCGCGATTGTAATCCTGGTCTTAATATATTTATAACATCTCTGTGCATTAAATAGTCTGCACACATATTTTCACTGTAAACCATATGACGTTTCTGATGCTCCATTTCTCCTCGTCGAGAAAAAAACTATGTTTTTTATTATACTAAATTCTGGTAAAACAGCTATTCACCTTCCACGTGAAACCAATCTTGGATGAATGGGAAACAAAAAGTAGGAAAGCTAATTCTTAATTCTTTTCAAAATGAAACTAGACCTGTTTGTTTAAGGAAGACAAATTTATTACAGTTACAGTGAGTCTATACAGTACGTACAGTGACTTTTGGTTCACCTGGGGAAAATATCTCTCTTTCACAAGGTAAAATGTTTGGTAAAAACTGTTGTATAAATGCTTACTTGGTTGTTTTGTCCAAGAGCTTGTTTTGCTGTGTTTGTTTCACAGCGCTCCTCTTACAAGCACTGCTGATGAGACATTATTCTGAATATATATAGAATATTACATACATACAATATTATTCTGAGTTAAATATAAAGTGACATAATGATCATGGTGGTTGGGGGGGCCAGTGGGATGGCCAGTTTTTTTCAAGGGGGGCCACGAGGTGCCACCAAATGAAGATTTTTAGAAGAATATCTCAGCTCTGTAGGTTCAAACAATGCAAGGGAATGGTGATCAGGGTAGGGTTGCACCAGCTGTGCATAAGTTCTCACGTAAGTTGGGATGTAAAGTTCACACTAAGGGCTTAGTAACTACTAGTTAGTTTGTAACTAAGTCAGTGTTTAATTTGGTTGCACCACCTGTTATTAATGCAAGACTTAACTAGTAGGTCGTAAGCTCTCTGTAAAGTAATGCGTAGTCGCATAATATGACGTTTACCTGTATTTATCCAATAAACAGCTTCAGTTTTATCTCGTTACAGTTGATGTTCAAAACTTGTTTGCTCGTAACTGTCAGTTGTAATAAATTATACCCCCATTAAAATACGATACGTAATAAAAGTAGATTTGCTAAATAGTAGGCTATATTTGCCCTGTGTAAATAACAAAATATAGGAACTAGTATCAAAAATAAATAAGGAGTGATAAATAAATACTAATACAACAGCCAGGAAAAATAGACATTAATTTTAATATCCTATATATATTTGAATGTGTTGAAACTTGACACCGGGTGACACACCCTAAAAACGGCCCCGTTAGATCGGTTTCATGCTGAAGAGCCGATAAAAAGTTTTTTTCTCTCTCGTAAATGTAAACGAGTGTAAATGTCAACATCATACTGTATGTCGAAATTATTGATGCCTGTCACCCAAAACATGAGCTCATTGTCAATAAATGAGTCTGCTTTTTTATTCCATCCTTTACTCCTGGATGGAGGCTGCCGTAAATATTTAGTTTATATGTAGGGGTTAGGTTCTACCTAAGTTTAATGGTGCAACGCTCAAATATTTAGTAGTGCGTAAATTGTGACTTAGTGCCCATTTACGCCACAAATAGTCTAAGTTTTAACATACGCATAGCTGGTGCAACCGGCTCTTTTACATCTTAAACCCACACGTGGTGCCTGTTTAGTTTCACTTTCACATCTGAACGTGAAAGTGGAAATTTAGATAAAAAAAAATGAGTTAAATGTCGATCTGTTTCTCACTCACATCTATCATATTGCTTCTGAAGATATTGATTTAACCACTGGAGTCATATGGATTACTTTTATGTTTCCTTTATGTGAGTTTGGAGCTACAAATGTTTGAATTGTATGGACCAACAGAGCGGAAATATTCTTCTGAAAATCTTTATGTTCCGCAGAAGAAAGAAAGTCCTACACATCTGTGATGGCATGAGGGTGAATAAATGATGAGAAAATGAACTATCCCTTTAATCACGTCAAAACCTGAGTTTATCCTGATCATGAAGGAAATTTAAAGAAGGCCAAATCTCCAATAATCTTTCAGAAACGCGCTGTTTCAACCCAACATACAACAATTGTTGGGGCATTTTTCATATCAATTCGAGCATTTTGCAAAGTGGAGCTGATCATTTGAGCTGATATAGATACGGTTGGCATGCAGGTTCACACCCAGTATACTGTTTATACTTACAGAAGCTTGCTGACGGCTCAGATGAACGAGCACCGCAGACGCCTCGTGGATTTCACTTCCATCAAATACACCACAGCCTGCCAACACTACAGCAACACGCTTTGCCATGTCTTCAAATTAAACGACTATCACAAACTCGCTGAAACACGCGGTGATCTTGAAAGCTTCAGTACTTTCTTTCAGTTTCGGGAATGAAAAGTGCGATAGCGACAATGTTACAGCGCCTCCAGCGGCAGTGGCGAAGAGAGGAGAGCGCTGTGGACCGGAAAACTTTTATTTTGAAATGCATTTCCAAAGTTCGTTTTCCGTTTCCGGTCTACACATTTGACATATGTGTATGCGATGTAGTGTAGTGTTTTTATTTGTAATTATGGTATCTTTACTCTGTGACGTTTAACGTAGGGACTTGTGTAAATAACATTACATTCCTTGATGTAAGTGCGGTATTTAAGTACTTCACTTATTCTGTGGTGTTTAATTCACTCAAGAAAGCTTGCTAGCTAATAACCTTCGTGGATATCACTGAAGCCAACCTCAGTCAAGCGTGTGGTCATGGCAGGACTATATAGAGCTCTTTTAACAGCTGCCTCCTCTGTCACAAAGGTGAGATTATTTCACATTTAAACCATCAACCGTTATGACTGATTTTCTGGCTGTCAATGAAAGAGTGATCCTGGTAATTGACGATTAAGGTTGTACGAGAAGATATATGAATCAAGTTCGTAGAAATTTTATATTTGTCTCCATGTTGGCTTTATACATTTTTTTGAAAAACAAAAAACATTTATAGCATTTTCTTAATTAAAACTTATTTAATGACTTAAAGTTGTCAAGTGATGTAACAATAAAGTAAAGGTATTAAAACACTTTCCTTGAGAGTACAGTCTTGATCATTATTGTTATTTTAATTTTTAAACATATATTTTCAAGGTAAAGTATTTTTTACAGTTATCATTAGTTTTTGAGTCATGAATATCAAGACATTTTCTCAAGGACCTGAACAAAATGTGCGCCTTTATAGAAATGTAAAAATATCTGATTTGATTTTTTATTTCACACACGGACATAAAGGACTAAAGGGCTCTATGTTTTATTAAAAAATTTTGTCACATGACCACAAAATTGCAACTTGCATGTCAGTTACACCATCTGACAGATTTATGGAAGAAAGTTTTTCAAATACTTATATTTTGAAACTAAATTATTTCACTGCTTGCTTTTCAGAAATAATGATAAAAGATTATTTCAAACTACTTATGCCAATATTTCTTTTATCAAGAATTTCAGCTTTTAATGAGACTTTCTGGACAGTTACACCAGACATTTTTTATTTTAAGTCCCAGAAAAAATATTTAAATGACTTTAAACCTCTACTACGATGAAAGTTTTGTAAATTTCTGAGTTCAAAGTAATTGTTTTGTGTGATTCTTGTTTTTCATGTATTTTTTAAAATATGAATGTCCCATCATTTACCCATATATTTAAAGGAAACGCCCCAAAGATGAAAATTCTCTCATCATTTATTCATCCTCACACCAAAGATGTGTATGACTTTCTTCTGCTGAACACAAACAAAGATTTTTAGAAGAATATTTCAGCTCTGTAGATCCATACCTTTCAAGTCAATGGTGACCAGAATTTTGAAGCTCCAAAAAGCACAAAGGCAGCATAAAAGTAATCCATAGGACTCCAGTGGTTTAATCTATGTCTTCAGAAGCGATCCATTCGGTTTTGGGTGAGAACAGACTAGGGATGCACCGATCATGATTTTTCATGGCCGATTCTGATAGCCAATTGTTTTTCTTTGTTTAAGCAACAGACAAGAAAGAATGAAAGAGTTCATCAAAAATATATTTGCTCTTTTACAGGCCAAACTGGCCTTAAATGAAAACATATCTGTAGCTATGTGAAATTAGAGGCAACAACTGCATATTAAGCTCTAGTGGTGCACCGATCAGGAAATTTGAGGCCGATATGATCTCCTTTTTTTTTTTTTTTTACACTTAGATCGGCGGATACCAATTTTCTTTAAAGTGCCCTTTGCCACACTTTTTCAAGTTATATGCTGCTATATATGTTTATGCCCCACACAGTACAATTACAGTAACACTTTACAAAAAGGTTCAATTTGTTCATATTATTTAACAACATAACTGTAGTTAACATGAACTAATGAACTTAATGTTAGTTACAACATATACTAATACATTTTTAAAATCAAAATTGTATTAGTTAATGCACTATGAACTGACATGAACTAACAATGAACAATTGTATTTTTATTAACTAACATTGATTAATAAATGTTGTAAAAATATATTGTTCATTGTTTGTTCATGCTACCTAATGCATAAACTGATGTTAAAGAAATGAAACCTTTTTATTAAGTTACCAAAATTACATTATAATTACATTAATTGTGAATTGCTAACATTTATTTGTATTGGAAACAGTTATTAATAGCTTTGTCAATATCAAAAGGTCATTGTGACATACTGGCAACCAGTAAAAACCATGAGAGCATCACACACAGCAGAGATACTTCTAAAAATAAGAAAAATATATCCATTACAAGCTCTAAAACTGCTCCAGTGAGAAATCATTAATATCTATGATTTGTTTACTGTCTTTGGCGTCTTGTAACACAAATCACTAATTATTAAGCAAATGCGTGAAGACGTGGTGCCGTTATTGAAGGTTAAACAGTTACATCTGTTATTAGTGGTATTGTGACTAATATTAATCTGATTTAAATTGGGATCCTCACAGAACAGCGCTGAGATGAGAGACTGATGAGATATTGAGAGCACCTGGAGAGCTGCATGTTTGATTGACACCAAGAGCACTCATGTTAAAGAGAGTTAAGCTAAAAGTGCTCATGATCGCTCAAACATTCTCTGTCGCTCCACACAGCGTCTGATTGTCGCGACTCACGTCATGTATTTGTATGTTTACTTGTTTTATTCGTTTTTACACCCGTTAGCAGCCTCTTTATCCTCTTCCTGCTCACTGTGCAGTGAGTCAGAATTACTACCGTAACGACTCTAGAAAATGGGCAAGTTAATATTCTTACACATTTTTAAAGCCAAACCGGCATATTTCATCTGAATTACAGGATGTCTGAAAGTTTAAATTCGTGAATGCTTAGAACTGTCAACAACTCACCCTCCAAAGGCCACTCTTTCGTGCTTAAAGGGCTGATCAAGCGCCCATTTAGAGTAGCAGTGTATGTGTGATTCCCTGCATTCTGCAAAAAAGATCGTCCCTAAATCTAGGCACGATCAGCCGATCACGGATTTAAGACGAATATCGGCCGGTTCCGTAGCTGATCGATCGGTGCACCCCTTGAACAGACCAAAATGTAACTAATTTTTAACTATAAATCTTGCCATTGCAGTCTCTAGGCACGATCATGATTTCAACCTCAATCCCACAAGGGTGGCAGTGGTAGCTCAGCGGTTAAGGCTCTGGGTTACTAATCAGAAGATTGGGGGTTCAGGCCCCAGCACCACCAAGATGCCACTGTTGGGCCCTTGAGCAAGGCCCTTGACCCTATCTGCTCCAGGGGCGCCATATCATGGCTGACCCTGCACTCTGACCCCAGCCTAGCTGGGATATGTGAAAAAGAAGAATTTCACTGTATATGTGCAAATGTATAATGTGTGATAAATAAAGAAAATTATTAATTATTATTATTATACTTCCAAGTGCTTAACCAGAGTGCTAGATGGTGCTATTAAGTATAATCAAGCTTGAAATCATGATTGGGCAGAGACTGCAATGGCAAGATTTATGGTGAAAAATGGGTTACATTTTGGTCCAGTCTCACCCAAAACCGATTGGATTGCTTCTGTAGACATGGATTAAATCACTGGAGTCTTATGGGTTACTTTTATGCTGCCTTAATGCACTTTTTAGAGCTTCAAAGCTTTGGTCAACATTCACTTGTATTTTATAAACCTAAAGATCTAAGATATTATTCTAAAAATCTTTGTGTTCTGCAAAAGAAAGTAAGTCATGGACATCTGAGATGGCAATAAGGTGTGTAAATGATGAGAATTTTCATTTTTGGGTGAACTATTTCTTTAAATTGCCATTACAGAATCTGACACAAGGCACATCATGTCCACTGAAAGGAGCATGTCGCACTAAATTCACCAGGAGCCGCATCCCTCCACAGGTATGTGATGGTTCAAGTGTGCATGCAACAAATTAATTGATTCAATTTATTGAAAGCACTGACATTACACCCTCTTTTTTCCCTTTAGGTATTTGAGGAGCGATCAAAGGAACATGAAAAGTATGGTGGGGATCCAGAACAGCCTCATAAACTGCATATAGTGACACGGGTTAAAAGCACAATGCGACGACCCTATTGGGAAAGGAAGGTTGTAAAGAGTTTGGGTCTTATGAAGGTGGGCTGTGGTCTTTGTTTACCTACAAAATGGTAACACACTACACAAAATGTATAATTGAATAAATCTTGTTCATTATCATCAGGCACATGAACCCCGTGTCCACAAGAACACCCCCTCTGTAAACAATCAACTAAAAATAATTAAGCATCTTGTTAAGTAAGTTGGAGACTTGCATTTCATCACAGTTTCTTTTTTTGTTGCTTTAAGAAATTGATTGTAGGCCATTAGGATACTATATCCTATTTAAATTATATCCTTGTGTGCAGGATTCAGCCCCTCAAACTCCCTTATGGACTACCTGCGGAGGAGGATATGGCCAACACCTATTTGAATAGCAGAGGGGAGCTGGTAGTGAAACGTCTCCTTAAACCACTTGACCAGAAAGCCATTGAGTCATAGGATTTTTTGACCCACGATGTGTTTGTCTTTGCTGTTTAATAAAGTTTCAAATAACTAAACATTCCTTTTAATTTGTACAGTCCCTCAGGTAATTCAGTACTTGCATCATTGATATGGTTAGAAAGACAGAAAGAGAACACCCAACAGTTTTCACGACCATGATCAGAAGAATGAGCTTCACATGTTTAAAATGATAGTTTTTAATGAGTCATGTATTGCTACAAAAGAAGAAAAAAGCCTGCGACCTTTCACATCAATGGGAGAAAGAGGTGGCAATTTTTATTGGAATGAAGAAGCTTGCTTCCTTAGCACTTGTTTGGTGCTCGCTGACCTAAGCACCAGTCCATTAAGAGGCCAAAATATTGTGTGTATATATATATTTTTTTTTTTGCAAAACGAAAGCCTACAGGAAATCTGTCTGAAAGAAATTCAATCTTCTTTGGTTAATACATCAGGACAAAAAAAAAAAAAAAAGACATTTAACCAGAATTCTGCCTTGTAGAAAGGTTTAATTCAGTAGATCAAACTTAGATAAAGGTTTAAGCATGAATTATCACCTTATCAGGTGGCTGTTTTCAGTCATTTACATTGGTCAAACATAGGTAATAGCTGAGTGACAAGAAATTAAATAGACACGGCAAGAAAACAAGTGACCACAATGTGGTTTTACAAGACTTATGTATGAAGCCCTGAAAAAGAGCTTGATGTTTGGGTTCTCTAATCCTCATCAGATTCAGAGTCCGAGTCATAACCTTTGCCTCTGATGGTCTTTTTCTCCACCTTGGTGAACTTTGACCCTTGCTTCTGCCCAATTGCTGGAGGCCCCAAAAGATTTCCACTAGAAGGAAACAGGATACAATTACTAATATGCTGTGTTGAGGTAGAGTATGCTAGAAAGTAGGGATGCTCCAATCAATCGGCCACCAATAGATCACATAAACTAATCGCTCATGTCGCAAAAGATGCGCGGCTCCTTTATGACATCAGTAGCACTGTCATGGAATGGAGTGTGGGGAATAGTGGCAGTTTTGTAATACAACAAATTTGATTCAGCGGTTAAAAACGATGCAGTGGGAGAGTTATGACGAATATGAAAAGTTTGGGTACTGTACTGTTAATTTGGCATCCTTATTGTTCATGGCGGCAGCTTCTCAGTCTCCGCTGGGCACAGGCATCTCAGTTATAATGCAAGTTACAAGATGTGGTGTAATTCAAACATCTTTATTAAATATCTCACAATTAAATGACATTAACAATACACTGTAAACACTAAAGTTGTCATTACTGTAAAAATCAAGTTGTCTTAAGTATTACTTGAAATGTCAAGTTTTGGACTCATAACTCATATTTAAGTTCACTGAACTTATTTTTCTTAAAAATCTTAGACTTATGATTTGAAGTGTTAACTCAAACTATTGAGTACAAAACTGAGGCTATGGGGAATACCCACAATCCCTTGCTGCTTTAATTATTTTTCCGTGGTCAGAGGGAACATATTGGGGAATTTAAATAATTGTTATTAAGAATTCATATTTGTTTTAGCTCTTTTGTTGTATTATTTATGTTTTGTTGCAAATAGTTGTTTGGTGTAATGTCACGATTAAGGTGATCTGTGTCTCTTTGGTCAAGTTGGACCCTGGTCACACTATCTCAGTTCTCTTTGTGCATGTGCAGCTGAAGTGCATATATGCATTTCTGTAAAGAATTAGTTAATAACTGACCTAGAATCAGTTATCTTTATTTGAGCTGTGCTGTAGTTTGATCTAAAATTGAATCAATTCAATTAAAATGTACAACAATAGATACAACAATATTTAAATTAAAGTCTATCGGGGGCCTGGGTAGCTCAGTGGTAAAAGACGCTGGCTACCACCCCTGGAGTTCGCTAGTTCGAATCCCAGGGTGTGCTGAGTGACTCCAGCCAGGTCTCCTAAGCAACCAAATTGGCCCGGTTGCTAGGGAGGGTAGTCACATGGGGTAACCTCCTCGTGGTCGCTATAATGCGGTTCGTTCTCGGTGGGGCGCGTGGCGAGTTGAGCGCAGATGTCTTCGTGGCAATGCGCCCAACAAGCCACGTGATAAGATGTGTGGGTTGATGGTCGCAGAGGCAACTGGGATTCGTCCTCCGCCACCCGGAATGAGGCGAATCACTATGCGACCACAAGGACTTAAAAGCGCACTGGGAATTGGGCATTCCAAATTGTGTAAAAATAACATCTGATTTAAGTCTACTTGTATGTAGTTAACTCAACTTAA